>NC_135233.1:630091674-632939174 GCF_051348905.1 Ranitomeya variabilis
CTGAGGGTGGTTCATTGCCTCATACTGTTCCTTTTTTTTTTTTTTTCCCAAGTAGTGTAGTCTGCTGCTAATTTATTCAAAAAAATCCTATTAGTGTCTTTCCACCCGTCTCCAGCTAATTTGTGGAAAAACACTACATAGGATAAAGTAGAGGAGGGTTTTTGGGCCTTGCAGCGCCGTTTACGGCCGTCTGCACGGTCTCCGTGTGACTGCAGCTCGCCCTGTAATCTGTGAGCAGCTGTAGCCTGGTTGTCTCCAGCTCAGGGTTTTTCACTGCGTCATACCGCCAAATCAATTTTCTTTTTTTTCAAAGTAGTGTAGTCTGCTGCTAATTAATTTTAAAAAATCCTATTAGTGTCTTTCCACCCGTCTCCAGCTAATTTGTGGAAAAACACTACATAGGATAAAGTAGAGGAGGGTTTTTGGGCCTTGCAGCGCCGTTTACGGCTGTCTGCACGGTCTCCGTGTGACTGCAGCTCGCCCTGTAATCTGTGAGCAGCTGTAGCCTGGTTGTCTCCAGCTCAGGGTTTTTCACTGCGTCATACCGCCAAATCAATTTTCTTTTTTTTCAAAGTAGTGTAGTCTGCTGCTAATTAATTTAAAAAAATCCTATTAGTGTCTTTCCACCCGTCTCCAGCTAATTTGTGGAAAAACACTACATAGGATAAAGTAGAGGAGGGTTTTTGGGCCTTGCAGCGCCGTTTACGGCTGTCTGCACGGTCTCCGTGTGACTGCAGCTCGCCCTGTAATCTGTGAGCAGCTATAGCCTGGTTGTCTCCAGCTCAGGGTTTTTCACTGCGTCATACTGCCAAATCAATTTTCTTTTTTTTCAAAGTAGTGTAGTCTGCTGCTAATTAATTTAAAAAAATCCTATTAGTGTCTTTCCACCCGTCTCCAGCTAATTTGTGGAAAGACACTACATAGGATAAAGTAGAGGAGGGTTTTTGGGCCTTGCAGCGCCGTTTACGGCTGTCTGCACGGTCTCCGTGTGACTGCAGCTCGCCCTGTAATCTGTGAGCAGCTATAGCCTGGTTGTCTCCAGCTCAGGGTTTTTCACTGCGTCATACCGCCAAATCAATTTTCTTTTTTTTCCAAATAGTGTAGTCTGCTGCTAATTTATTCAAAAAAATCCTATTAGTGTCTTTCCACCCGTCTCCAGCTAATTTGTGGAAAAACACTACATAGGATAAAGTAGAGGAGGGTTTTTGGGCCTTGTAGCGCCGTTTACGTCTGTCTGCACGGTCTCCGTGTGACTGCAGCTCTATCTGTTGTCAGTTCAGCCCCCAAAAAATAAATAAATAATAAAGTTCACCAAACACACCAGTTACACCACTTTACATTTCTGTAGGCCACATTAGCTCATATTAAAGTCTAGTCCACACTTTAGATAATTAGTGCTTCTTATACCTGTTAGGAGGAGTTGCTCAGGAATAAGCACACAAATCCGTTAGTACTTTTCTGCTTATCTTTATCAGTCAACCAAGATGAAGAAGGCAGTGAGTAAGGCACGTGGGCGTGGGCGTGGGCGCGGAGCAGGGAGGGGACGTGGGGATTCTGTGCCTGCTGCGGGCACCGGTGACTCATCAGCACCCACTTTCACCAGGCAACAGTCGTTCATGCGAAGCTTTGTGTCCGAGCGCCGTACACCGCTGCTGCATGAAGAACAAATTGAAGCTGTTGTCGGATGGATGGCAGCTAATGCATCAACTTCCATTAGTGCCACATCCTCTCAGACACAGAGCACTGGAGAGCAGCCATCTGTCTCTTCACCACCTGCCAAATTGCCCAGGCAGACAGAGAGCCCAGGACAGGAGCCGTCTCTACTTCTGTTCTCTGAATCTCTTGGCTTGGAAACAGGGGGCCAGCCAAGCAGCATTGGAGAAATGGAAGAAGAGGCAGGGTGCAGTGATGCCCAACAGCTTTTTCTGTCTTCCTCTGAAGAGGCGGGTGGGCCAGTGGCTCCGGTCACCACATCGCAGGCCGCATCAGCTGATGATGACACTCAGGTGCCACTTACTGGTGCGTGCTCTGCTGCTGAGACTACCCAGGAGGAGCAGTTGGGGGCAGAGGGTAGTGTAGATGATGAGGTCCTCGACCCATCTTGGCGTGAGGGACAGGAAGGTGGTGGGAGCAGCTCTGAGGAAGAGATTCCCCGTACGGCCCAAAGAGGGAGAGGGAGGGGGAAGACTGCGGATCCTGCAGCCTCCGCTTTGGCACCCGTTAGGAGCATGTCTCTTCCAAAAGCCAAAAAGGGCGCTCCCAAGACTTGCAGTGCCTGGTCCTTTTTTGACACAGTTGCAGATGACATTTGCTATGTCAGATGCAACGTGTGTCATCAAAAAGTCAAAAGAGGGAAAAATGTCAGCAACCTCAATACCTCCAACATGTGGAAACATGTGCGCAACAGGCACCCGGCGGAGTTAGAAAAACACACTGAAGAGGTAGGCCAACCAACAGCGGCAGCTACCACCTCTTCAGCTCGTGTTGCCTCTTCCTCTACCTCACACGCAGCTGGTTCGGCGTCCTCCCAGGATCGCCGTGGAAGAACCTCTGCCCCTGTTGTCCAGAGACCCGCTGTAATTCCACCCGCAGCGCCACTTTCCCAGTCATCCACACACTCCCAGCCCAGTCTACAGCCATCGGTAGTACAGGCATGGGAGAAAAGGCGGCCTTTCTCGTCAAACCACCCACGAGCACAGGCTCTGACTGCAGGCATTGCCAAACTTCTGTCACTGGAAATGCTGTCATTCAGGCTGGTGGAGACTGACAGCTTCCGTGACTTGATGTCATTGGCAGTCCCACAGTACAATGTGCCCAGCCGCTTTTACTTCAGCAGGCAAGCCGTCCCTGCCCTGCAGAAGCATGTGGAGGGACACATAAAACACGCGCTACTGAACGCCGTCAGTAGCAAGGTCCACCTCACCACCGATGCGTGGACCAGTCAACATGGACAGGGGCGATACCTTTCCCTCACTGCCCATTGGGTTAATGTCGTTGAGCCGGGTACAGACCGTGCGAGTGGCGCAGGACGTGTCCTGCCCACTCCAAGGATTGCAGGAATCCATTCTGTACGCATTGACTCCTCCTCTTACACCAGTTCCTCAGAATCATCGCTGCAGGAGCCGTCACAGTCCACCTCCACATGGACCCGTGATGAACGTGTACCTGTTACGACCGACATGAGCACAGCCGTGGCCAAACGTCAACAGGCCGTCTTGAAATTAATTTTCTTGGGGAATCGTAGCCACACAGCGCAGGAGCTCTGGAATGCCATCAAGCAGGAGAGCGATGTGTGGTTTGTGCCAGCGAATCTCCAGCCAGGCATGGTAGTGTGTGATAATGGCCGAAATCTGGTGGCAGCTCTGGGCCTCGGCAACCTCACTCACATCCCATGTCTGGCACATGTGCTCAATTTGGTCGTGCAGAGCTTTTTGAGGGACTATCCGGATCTTGATGCACTGCTGCACAAGGTCCGCCTAGAGTGTGCTCACTTGCGGCGTTCCAGCACGGCAAAAGCGCGCATTGCGGCTCTGCAGCGCCGACACCGCCTGCCGGAACATCGCATCATATGTGACCTACCTACCAGGTGGAATTCCACGTTACATATGTTGGAGCGGTTGTGTGAGCAGCAGCAAGCTGTAATGGAGTACCAGCTGCTTCAGGCGCAAAAAAGTCGCAGTCAGCGCCGTACAGACTTCACAACCACAGAGTGGGCCACTATGAATGACGTCTGCCAGGTTTTGCGTCCCTTTGATTATTCCACGCGGATGGCGAGTGCAGATGATGCACTAGTCAGCATGACTGTCCCCCTTATCTGCCTGCTTGAAAAATCACTGCAAGCGCTAAGGGATGATGTTGTGGAAGAGGTGGAGGATGAGGATTCACCATTTCCATCATCTTCTGGACAGTCAGCGCCACGTGGTTCCTCACAAACGCGTAGGCAGGGGACCGTTTGTGAGGAGGATGAGGAGGAGTCAATGGAGGAGGAAGACATCCGTCCAGAGGAGGGAGTTACACAATTGTCCAGTACTCAGTGTGTACAGCGAGGGTGGGGTGATGACGAGCGGGCAGAGATCACGCCTCCAGCAGGGGACAGCGTTTCTTGGGCAGTTGGCAGTCTGCAGCACATGGTGGATTACATGCTGCAGTGCCTGAGAAACGACCGCCGCATCGCCCACATTCTCAACATGTCTGATTATTGGGTGTTCACCCTCCTCGATCCTCGCTACCGGGACAACGTAGAAAGCCTCATCACACCGTTGAACCGGGAGCGAAAAATGCGGGAGTACCAAGACACACTGGTCAATTCCATCATCTTCTCCATTCCAACTGAGAGAAGTGCTGCTAGTGCATTCCAAAGCAGCTCAGTGCGTCCAGGCCGTGGTGGAGGCTCTGCACAAAGAGGGAGCAGAAGCAGTGCCTCTGCCCAAGGCAAGACCAGTATGGCCGAACTGTGGCACAGTTTTCTGTGCCCGCCACAAAAGTCTACACCATCACAGACGGCTCCAGTCAGCAGGAGGCAACGGTTCCGTCAGATGGTGACAGACTACATGTCTTGCCCTCTTGCTGTACTCCCAGACGGCTCTTCCCCTTTCAAGTTTTGGGTCTCAAAGCTGGATACATGGCCAGAGCTAAGCCAGTATGCATTGGAGGTGCTGTCTTGCCCTGCGGCCAGTGTATTATCGGAACGTGTCTTTAGTGCTGCAGGTGGTGTACTAACTGACCGTCGCATGCGACTATCCTCCGATAACGTTGACCGGCTTACTTTCCTGAAAATGAACAAGGCCTGGATCTCGCCGGAATTTGCCACTCCTCCTCCTGATTGAATAATTAGGTCACTGTATACGTTATCCAGGTCTCCTGTTGTGTTCATCTTTCTACCACCTGAACTTAAATTCCTGGGCTCCAACACCGCCAGTTGAGGCTCAGACGTGCCGTCTGCACAGTCAAAACATACGACCCAGTGTTATTGGGTTTCAGTAACGTCAGCTGATCCCCAGCTGTGTAGCCGGCAATGTGTCATGCGACCGCCACGCTGACACAACAACTGAAATGTAAGGGAATCTGTCCCCCCCCCCCCAAGGCGTTTGTTACTGAAAGAGCCACCTTGTGCAGCAGTAATGCTGCCCAAGGAAAAGGTAGCTATTTTTGTTTAGCTCCTTGCACACGCAGAACTTAACACTTATAAAATGTGTCCACTGATACCGTAAAACCGTCCCGGAGGTGGGACTTTCCTTCGTAATGTGACGCAGCCCAGCCGTCATTCCTACCCCCCGGCGCCGCACACCGGCTCCTCAGCGTTGTTTTATTCCGTCCCGGAGCCTGCGCTGTTATGTTATCCCGTGGCCAGGCACACTTAGCGCTGCCCGTCTTCTGGCATCATTTGGTGTCTGGATGGCTGCGCCTGTGCGGCCGCGCTGGCAGAGAGCCCGCCTCGCAGTGTCTTCTGATTTAATCCCAGAAGACGGGCAGCGCTAAGTGTGCCTGGCCACGGGATAACATAACAGCGCAGGCTCCTGGACGGAATAAAACAACGCTGAGGAGCCGGTGCGCGGCGCCGGGGGGGTAGGAATAACGGCTGGGCTGCGTCACATTACGAAGGAAAGTCCCACCTCCGGGACGGTTTTACGGTTGCAGGGGACACATTTTATAAGTGTTTAGTTCTGTGTTTGCAAGGAGCATGATGAAAAGAGCCACCTTTTCCTTTTGCATCTTTTGTGCTGCACAAGCTGGCTCTTTCAGCTACAAACGCCTTGGGGGGGGGTTAAAGGTTCCCTTTCGACTTTCTCAGGCTTCGGCCTACATTGTGTTCCTCTGCTTTTCCACCTGTCCCTGGGCTCCAACACCGCTAGTTGTTGCCTGGTAGTGCTGTACGCACAGTCCCAACAGTTGCTCCTCTGTTATTGGGGTTCAGTAACGTCAGCTGTTCCCCTGCTGTGTGTGTGGCAATCCCTCCTACCTCCTCCAACCTCCTCCTCCTCCACCTGTCCCTGGGCTCCAACACCGCCAGTTGCCGTCCAGAAGTGCTGTACGCACAGTCAACAGTCCCTCCTCTGTTATTGGGGTTCAGTAACGTCAGCTGTTCCCCTGCTGTGTGTGTGGCAATCCCTCCTACCTCCTCCAACCTCCTCCTCCTCCACCTGTCCCTGGGCTCCAACACCGCCAGTTGCCGTCCAGAAGTGCTGTACGCACAGTCAACAGTCCCTCCTCTGTTATTGGGGTTCAGTAACGTCAGCTGTTCCCCTGCTGTGTGTGTGGCAATCCCTCCTACCTCCTCCTACCTCCTCCTCCTCCACCTGTCCCTGGGCTCCAACACCGCCAGTTGCCGTCCAGAAGTGCTGTACGCACAGTCAACAGTCCCTCCTCTGTTATTGGGGTTCAGTAACGTCAGCTGTTCCCCTGCTGTGTGTGTGGCAATCCCTCCTACCTCCTCCTACCTCCTCCAACCTCCTCCTCCTCCACCTGTCCCTGGGCTCCAACACCGCCAGTTGCCGTCCAGAAGTGCTGTACGCACAGTCAACAGTCGCTCCTCTGTTATTGGGGTTCAGTAACGTCAGCTGTTCCCCTGCTGTGTGTGTGGCAATCCCTCCTACCTCCTCCTACCTCCTCCTACCTCCTCCTCCTCCACCTGTCCCTGGGCTCCAACACCGCCAGTTGCCGTCCAGAAGTGCTGTACGCACAGTCAACAGTCCCTCCTCTGTTATTGGGGTTCAGTAACGTCAGCTGTTCCCCTGCTGTGTGTGTGGCAATCCCTCCTACCTCCTCCTACCTCCTCCAACCTCCTCCTCCTCCACCTGTCCCTGGGCTCCAACACCGCCAGTTGCCGTCCAGAAGTGCTGTACGCACAGTCAACAGTCGCTCCTCTGTTATTGGGGTTCAGTAACGTCAGCTGTTCCCCTGCTGTGTGTGTGGCAATCCCTCCTACCTCCTCCAACCTCCTCCTCCTCCACCTGTCCCTGGGCTCCAACACCGCCAGTTGCCGTCCAGAAGTGCTGTACGCACAGTCAACAGTCCCTCCTCTGTTATTGGGGTTCAGTAACGTCAGCTGTTCCCCTGCTGTGTGTGTGGCAATCCCTCCTACCTCCTCCTACCTCCTCCTCCTCCACCTGTCCCTGGGCTCCAACACCGCCAGTTGCCGTCCAGAAGTGCTGTACGCACAGTCAACAGTCCCTCCTCTGTTATTGGGGTTCAGTAACGTCAGCTGTTCCCCTGCTGTGTGTGTGGCAATCCCTCCTACCTCCTCCTACCTCCTCCAACCTCCTCCTCCTCCACCTGTCCCTGGGCTCCAACACCGCCAGTTGCCGTCCAGAAGTGCTGTACGCACAGTCAACAGTCGCTCCTCTGTTATTGGGGTTCAGTAACGTCAGCTGTTCCCCTGCTGTGTGTGTGGCAATCCCTCCTACCTCCTCCAACCTCCTCCTCCTCCACCTGTCCCTGGGCTCCAACACCGCCAGTTGCCGTCCAGAAGTGCTGTACGCACAGTCAACAGTCCCTCCTCTGTTATTGGGGTTCAGTAACGTCAGCTGTTCCCCTGCTGTGTGTGTGGCAATCCCTCCTACCTCCTCCTACCTCCTCCAACCTCCTCCTCCTCCACCTGTCCCTGGGCTCCAACACCGCCAGTTGCCGTCCAGAAGTGCTGTACGCACAGTCAACAGTCGCTCCTCTGTTATTGGGGTTCAGTAACGTCAGCTGTTCCCCTGCTGTGTGTGTGGCAATCCCTCCTACCTCCTCCAACCTCCTCCTCCTCCACCTGTCCCTGGGCTCCAACACCGCCAGTTGCCGTCCAGAAGTGCTGTACGCACAGTCAACAGTCGCTCCTCTGTTATTGGGGTTCAGTAACGTCAGCTGTTCCCCTGCTGTGTGTGTGGCAATCCCTCCTACCTCCTCCAACCTCCTCCTCCTCCACCTGTCCCTGGGCTCCAACACCGCCAGTTGCCGTCCAGAAGTGCTGTACGCACAGTCAACAGTCCCTCCTCTGTTATTGGGGTTCAGTAACGTCAGCTGTTCCCCTGCTGTGTGTGTGGCAATCCCTCCTACCTCCTCCTACCTCCTCCAACCTCCTCCTCCTCCACCTGTCCCTGGGCTCCAACACCGCCAGTTGCCGTCCAGAAGTGCTGTACGCACAGTCAACAGTCGCTCCTCTGTTATTGGGGTTCAGTAACGTCAGCTGTTCCCCTGCTGTGTGTGTGGCAATCCCTCCTACCTCCTCCAACCTCCTCCTCCTCCACCTGTCCCTGGGCTCCAACACCGCCAGTTGCCGTCCAGAAGTGCTGTACGCACAGTCAACAGTCCCTCCTCTGTTATTGGGGTTCAGTAACGTCAGCTGTTCCCCTGCTGTGTGTGTGGCAATCCCTCCTACCTCCTCCTACCTCCTCCAACCTCCTCCTCCTCCACCTGTCCCTGGGCTCCAACACCGCCAGTTGCCGTCCAGAAGTGCTGTACGCACAGTCAACAGTCGCTCCTCTGTTATTGGGGTTCAGTAACGTCAGCTGTTCCCCTGCTGTGTGTGTGGCAATCCCTCCTACCTCCTCCTACCTCCTCCAACCTCCTCCTCCTCCACGTGTCCCTGGGCTCCAACACCGCTAGTTGCCGTCCAGAAGTGCTGTACGCACAGAGCCAAACACCTCGCCAATGTGTTAGTGGGGTTCAGCACCGCCAGCTGTTCCCCTGCTGTGTATACGGCAACGTGTACTGCGACCGCCACGCAGACACAACAAGTTAAATGTAAGGGAACCTGACCCCCCCCCCCCCCAGGCGTTTGTTACTGAAGGAGCCACCTTGTGCAGCAGTAATGATGATGCAAAGGGAAAAAGTGCCTCTTTTCGTGATGCTCCTTGCACATGCTGAACCAAACACTTATGAAATGTGTCCCCACACAGCGTTACACCGTCCGGTAGGTGGAACTTTCCTTTGTCGTGTGACGCAGCACAGCCATCATTTTTACCCCCTTGGCGCCGTGCGCCCCCTCCTCAGCGTTGTTTGAATCTGTCCCGGAGCCTGCGCTGTTAGGTTAGCCCTTGGCCATGCACACATGTTGCGCTGCCCGTCTTCTGACCTCATTTGGTGTCAGGCTGGCTGCGCCTGTGCGGGTGCGCTGGCCGAGATCCCGCCTCGCAGTGTCGTCTAATGTAATCCCACCGCGGGCCTGTGATCCGTGCCCGTGCGCAGTGCATATCCTCTCCTCTCACTCCCCTCCCTACGGCTTCTTCAGACTGTGCGATGTCAGCTGGTCCCTAATAGCATGCCACGGCCGTGACACCGCACAGTCTGAAAAAGCCGTAGGGAGGGGAGTGAGAGGAGAGGATATGCACTGCGCACGGGCACGGATCACAGGCCCGCGGTGGGATTACATGAGACGACACTGCGAGGCGGGATCTCGGCCAGCGCACCCGCACAGGCGCAGCCAGCCTGACACCAAATGAGGTCAGAAGACGGGCAGCGCAACATGTGTGCATAGCCATGGGCTAACCTAACAGCGCAGGCTCCGGGACAGATTCAAACAACGCTGAGGAGGGGGCGAACGGCGACAAGGGGGTAAAAATGATGGCTGTGCTGCGTCACACGACAAAGGAAAGTTCCACCTACCGGACGGTTTAACGCTGTGTGGGGACACATTTCATAAATGTTAGGTTCCGCATGTACAAGGACCATAATTAAAAGAGCTAAGTTTACCTTTTCCAGCATTAGTGCTGTACACAATGGCTCTTTCAGCTACAAACGCCTGGGGGGGGGGGGGTTAAAGGTTTCCTTTCAACTTGCTCGAGTGCAGGCTTCGGCCTACACTCCGCTCCCCCTGCTCCTCCTGCTGACCCTGGGCTCTAACACCGCCAGTTTTTGCCCAGATGTGCTAGCTGCACAGAGAAAAACACCAGCCAATGTGTCAGTGGGGTCCAGCACCGCCAGCTGTTCCCCTGCTGTGTAGCCGGCAACGTGTCCTGCGACCGCCACGCAGACACAAGAACTGAAATTGAAGGGAACCTGTCCCCCCTCCCCCAGGTGTTTCTATGTTTTACAGCTACCTTGAACAGCAGTAATGCTGCATGTGTTCAAGGTGGCTCAGAAACTTATTCTCCTTGCCCATGTTGAAGTGAACACGTCTAAAATGTGTCCTCTGTGACCATTAAAACGTCCCTCAGGTGTGATTTGACTTTGTATTGACACACGCAACAAGCTCCTTGGTAACGCTGCCCGTCTTCTGGCATCATTGTTTGGCTGGCTGCGCTTCTGCGGCCGCCCTGACCCACACAACAGCCCTCGTTGTCTTATTTAATGGGACTGCGAGGGTGTGATTGATGGGCAGGATCAGTGCATCAGTTCGCCTGTCCCTCCTCTCCTTCCGCCTTCTTCGGACTGTGCGGCTTCATGGCCGTGGCATGTGATAAGGGATCAGATGACGCCGCACAGTCTGAAGCGGGTGTAAGGACCCGAGTGTGAGAGGCGAACATATGTGCTGCGCCAGGCCCTGAATCCCAGCCCCGCAGTGTTTTAACAATGTTAAGACACTGCGGGGCTGGGATTCATGGTCATCGCGAACCGCACCGGCCGACATTACATGATGCCAGAAGATGGGCAGCGCTAACGGCGCTAGGCCAGGGGATAACACGACAGCGCAGACTCCTGTACAGCAAATAACAACGCTCGGGAGGCTGCACCCAGCACCAAGGTGGGATTCTTGACACCTGTGCTGCGTCTCATTACAAAGGGAACTCTCGCCTCCATTACACAGTTTGACTGTATAAAGGGCTAAATGTTATACGTGTTCCATTCAGCGTGTGCAAGGAGAAAAATTACAAGAGCAACCTTTGACTTGCGCAGCACTGCTGCTGCATAAGCTGTGGCTCTTCTACTTTGTAACCCCTGAGGGGGGGTTAAAGGTGACTTTTGAAATCGGTTCAATTAGGCTTCGGCCTACACTCTGCTCCACCTGCAGAGCCCGGGCTCCAACAACGCTAGTTGCTGTCCGGAAGTGCTGGCTGCACAGAGCCAAACACCTCGCCAATGTGTCAGTGGGGTCCAGCACCGCCAGCTGTTCCCCTGCTGTGTAGCCGGCAACGTGTCCTGCAAAAGCCACGCAGACACAACACACCCAAAGCTGCCGCCTGTGCAGGCTTCGGCCTACACTCCCCTCCCCCTGCTCCTCCTCCTCCTGCTCCTCCTCCTGCTGTCCCTGGGCTCTAACACACCGCCAGTTTTTGCCCAGATGTGCTAGCTGCACAGAGAAAAACACCAGCCAATGTGTCAGTGGGGTCCAGCACCGCCAGCTGTTCCCCTGCTGTGCAGCCGGCAACGTGTCCTGCAAAAGCCACGCAGACACAAGAACTGAAATTGAAGGGAACCTGTCCCCCCTCCCCCAGGCGTTTTTACGTTATCCAGCCACCTTGTACAGCGGTAATGCTGCATGTGTGCAAGGTGGCTCAGAAACGTATTCTCCTCGCACATGTGGAACTGAAAACACGTCTGCAATGTGTCCTCTGTGTGACCATTTAACCGTCCCGGTGGTGTGACTTTCCTTTGTAATGACACGCTGCAACCCCCTTGGTAGCGCTGCCCGTCTTCTGGCATCATTGTTTGGCTGCCTGCGCCTCTGCGGCCGCCCTGACCCACACAACGCCCCTCGGTGTCTTATTTATTGGGACTGCGAGGGTGTGATTGATGGGCAGGATCAGTGCATCAGTTCGCCTGTCCCTCCTCTCCTTCCGCCTTCTTCGGACTGTGCGGCTTCATGGCCGTGGCATGCGATAAGGGATCAGCTGACGCCACATAGTCTGAAGCAGGTGTAAGAACCCAAGCGAGAGGCGAACATATGTACTGCGCCAGGCCATGAATCCAAGCCCCGCAGTGTTTAAACTATGTCAATACACTGCGGGGCTGTGATTCATGGGCATCGCGAACCGCACCGGCCAACATTAAATGAGGTCAGAAGATGGGCAGCGCTAACAGCGCTAGGCCAGGGGATAACACGACAGTGCAGACTCCTGTACAGCAAATAACAACGCTCGGGAGGCTGCACCCAGCACCAAGGTGGGATTCTTTACACCTGTGCTGCGTCTCATTACAAAGGGAACTCTCGCCTCCATTACACAGTTTGACTGTATAAAGGGCTAAATGTTATACGTGTTCCATTCAGCGTGTGCAAGGAGAAAAATTACAAGAGCAACCTTTGACTTGCGCAGCACTGCTGCTGCATAAGCTGTGGCTCTTCTACTTTGTAACCCCTGAGGGGGGGTTAAAGGTGACTTTTGAAATCGGTTCAATTAGGCTTCGGCCTACACTCTGCTCCACCTGCAGAGCCCGGGCTCCAACAACGCTAGTTGCTGTCCGGAAGTGCTGGCTGCACAGAGCCAAACACCTCGCCAATGTGTCAGTGGGGTCCAGCACCGCCAGCTGTTCCCCTGCTGTGTAGCCGGCAACGTGTCCTGCAAAAGCCACGCAGACACAACACACCCAAAGCTGCCGCCTGTGCAGGCTTCGGCCTACACTCCCCTCCCCCTGCTCCTCCTCCTCCTGCTCCTCCTCCTGCTGTCCCTGGGCTCTAACACACCGCCAGTTTTTGCCCAGATGTGCTAGCTGCACAGAGAAAAACACCAGCCAATGTGTCAGTGGGGTCCAGCACCGCCAGCTGTTCCCCTGCTGTGCAGCCGGCAACGTGTCCTGCAAAAGCCACGCAGACACAAGAACTGAAATTGAAGGGAACCTGTCCCCCCTCCCCCAGGCGTTTTTACGTTATCCAGCCACCTTGTACAGCGGTAATGCTGCATGTGTGCAAGGTGGCTCAGAAACGTATTCTCCTCGCACATGTGGAACTGAAAACACGTCTGCAATGTGTCCTCTGTGTGACCATTTAACCGTCCCGGTGGTGTGACTTTCCTTTGTAATGACACGCTGCAACCCCCTTGGTAGCGCTGCCCGTCTTCTGGCATCATTGTTTGGCTGCCTGCGCCTCTGCGGCCGCCCTGACCCACACAACGCCCCTCGGTGTCTTATTTATTGGGACTGCGAGGGTGTGATTGATGGGCAGGATCAGTGCATCAGTTCGCCTGTCCCTCCTCTCCTTCCGCCTTCTTCGGACTGTGCGGCTTCATGGCCGTGGCATGCGATAAGGGATCAGCTGACGCCACATAGTCTGAAGCAGGTGTAAGAACCCAAGCGAGAGGCGAACATATGTACTGCGCCAGGCCATGAATCCAAGCCCCGCAGTGTTTAAACTATGTCAATACACTGCGGGGCTGTGATTCATGGGCATCGCGAACCGCACCGGCCAACATTAAATGAGGTCAGAAGATGGGCAGCGCTAACAGCGCTAGGCCAGGGGATAACACGACAGCGCAGACTCCTGTACAGCAAATAACAACGCTCGGGAGGCTGCACCCAGCACCAAGGTGGGATTCTTGACACCTGTGCTGCGTCTCATTACAAAGGGAACTCTCGCCTCCATTACACAGTTTGACTGTATAAAGGGCTAAATGTTATACGTGTTCCATTCAGCGTGTGCAAGGAGAAAAATTACAAGAGCAACCTTTGACTTGCGCAGCACTGCTGCTGCATAAGCTGTGGCTCTTCTACTTTGTAACCCCTGAGGGGGGGTTAAAGGTGACTTTTGAAATCGGTTCAATTAGGCTTCGGCCTACACTCTGCTCCACCTGCAGAGCCCGGGCTCCAACAACGCTAGTTGCTGTCCGGAAGTGCTGGCTGCACAGAGCCAAACACCTCGCCAATGTGTCAGTGGGGTCCAGCACCGCCAGCTGTTCCCCTGCTGTGTAGCCGGCAACGTGTCCTGCAAAAGCCACGCAGACACAACACACCCAAAGCTGCCGCCTGTGCAGGCTTCGGCCTACACTCCCCTCCCCCTGCTCCTCCTCCTCCTGCTCCTCCTCCTGCTGTCCCTGGGCTCTAACACACCGCCAGTTTTTGCCCAGATGTGCTAGCTGCACAGAGAAAAACACCAGCCAATGTGTCAGTGGGGTCCAGCACCGCCAGCTGTTCCCCTGCTGTGCAGCCGGCAACGTGTCCTGCAAAAGCCACGCAGACACAAGAACTGAAATTGAAGGGAACCTGTCCCCCCTCCCCCAGGCGTTTTTACGTTATCCAGCCACCTTGTACAGCGGTAATGCTGCATGTGTGCAAGGTGGCTCAGAAACGTATTCTCCTCGCACATGTGGAACTGAAAACACGTCTGCAATGTGTCCTCTGTGTGACCATTTAACCGTCCCGGTGGTGTGACTTTCCTTTGTAATGACACGCTGCAACCCCCTTGGTAGCGCTGCCCGTCTTCTGGCATCATTGTTTGGCTGCCTGCGCCTCTGCGGCCGCCCTGACCCACACAACGCCCCTCGGTGTCTTATTTATTGGGACTGCGAGGGTGTGATTGATGGGCAGGATCAGTGCATCAGTTCGCCTGTCCCTCCTCTCCTTCCGCCTTCTTCGGACTGTGCGGCTTCATGGCCGTGGCATGCGATAAGGGATCAGATGACGCCGCACAGTCTGAAGCGGGTGTAAGGACCCGAGTGTGAGAGGCGAACATATGTGCTGCGCCAGGCCCTGAATCCCAGCCCCGCAGTGTTTTAACAATGTTAAGACACTGCGGGGCTGGGATTCATGGTCATCGCGAACCGCACCGGCCGACATTACATGATGCCAGAAGATGGGCAGCGCTAACGGCGCTAGGCCAGGGGATAACACGACAGCGCAGACTCCTGTACAGCAAATAACAACGCTCGGGAGGCTGCACCCAGCACCAAGGTGGGATTCTTGACACCTGTGCTGCGTCTCATTACAAAGGGAACTCTCGCCTCCATTACACAGTTTGACTGTATAAAGGGCTAAATGTTATACGTGTTTCATTCAGCGTGTGCAAGGAGCGAAATTAAAAGAGCAACCTTTGACTTGTGCAGCACTACTGCTGCATAAGCTGTGGCTCTTCTACTTTCTAACCCCTGAGGGGGGGTTAAAGGTTACCTTTGAAATTGGTTCAAGTAGGCTTCGGCCTACACTCTGCTCCCCCTGCAGAGCCCGGGCTACAACACCGCTCGTTGCTGTCCGGAAGTGCTGGCTGCACAGAGCCAAACACCTCGCCAATGTGTCAGTGGGGTCCAGCACCGCCAGCTGTTCCCCTGCTGTGTAGCCGGCAACGTGTCCTGCAAAAGCCACGCAGACACAACACACCCAAAGCTGCCGCCTGTGCAGGCTTCGGCCTACACTCCCCTCCCCCTGCTCCTCCTCCTCCTGCTCCTCCTCCTGCTGTCCCTGGGCTCTAACACACCGCCAGTTTTTGCCCAGATGTGCTAGCTGCACAGAGAAAAACACCAGCCAATGTGTCAGTGGGGTCCAGCACCGCCAGCTGTTCCCCTGCTGTGCAGCCGGCAACGTGTCCTGCAAAAGCCACGCAGACACAAGAACTGAAATTGAAGGGAACCTGTCCCCCCTCCCCCAGGCGTTTTTACGTTATCCAGCCACCTTGTACAGCGGTAATGCTGCATGTGTGCAAGGTGGCTCAGAAACGTATTCTCCTCGCACATGTGGAACTGAAAACACGTCTGCAATGTGTCCTCTGTGTGACCATTTAACCGTCCCGGTGGTGTGACTTTCCTTTGTAATGACACGCTGCAACCCCCTTGGTAGCGCTGCCCGTCTTCTGGCATCATTGTTTGGCTGCCTGCGCCTCTGCGGCCGCCCTGACCCACACAACGCCCCTCGGTGTCTTATTTATTGGGACTGCGAGGGTGTGATTGATGGGCAGGATCAGTGCATCAGTTCGCCTGTCCCTCCTCTCCTTCCGCCTTCTTCGGACTGTGCGGCTTCATGGCCGTGGCATGCGATAAGGGATCAGATGACGCCGCACAGTCTGAAGCGGGTGTAAGGACCCGAGTGTGAGAGGCGAACATATGTGCTGCGCCAGGCCCTGAATCCCAGCCCCGCAGTGTTTTAACAATGTTAAGACACTGCGGGGCTGGGATTCATGGTCATCGCGAACCGCACCGGCCGACATTACATGATGCCAGAAGATGGGCAGCGCTAACGGCGCTAGGCCAGGGGATAACACGACAGCGCAGACTCCTGTACAGCAAATAACAACGCTCGGGAGGCTGCACCCAGCACCAAGGTGGGATTCTTGACACCTGTGCTGCGTCTCATTACAAAGGGAACTCTCGCCTCCATTACACAGTTTGACTGTATAAAGGGCTAAATGTTATACGTGTTTCATTCAGCGTGTGCAAGGAGCGAAATTAAAAGAGCAACCTTTGACTTGTGCAGCACTACTGCTGCATAAGCTGTGGCTCTTCTACTTTCTAACCCCTGAGGGGGGGTTAAAGGTTACCTTTGAAATTGGTTCAAGTAGGCTTCGGCCTACACTCTGCTCCCCCTGCAGAGCCCGGGCTACAACACCGCTCGTTGCTGTCCGGAAGTGCTGGCTGCACAGAGCCAAACACCTCGCCAATGTGTCAGTGGGGTCCAGCACCGCCAGCTGTTCCCCTGCTGTGCAGCCGGCAACGTGTCCTGCAAAAGCCACGCAGACACTTGCTCTTGTACCTTCTGCTCCACATCCTGGTTCCAGTACCGTCAGCTGGTTCCGGGCAGAGCCTTTGGCTTAGGTGCCTCCCTCTGGGTATCCGAGTTCCACCAACGTCAGGTGGTCCTTGGTAGTGCTTTCAGGCACGGGTACCTCCTGCTTAGTAACCGGGTTCCAGTAACGTCAGCTGGTCCTCGGTAGTTCCATTGGCTCTTGGACCTTCGGCTACCCATCCGGGTTCCAGCACCGTCAGCTGGTTCTCGGCAGTGTCTTTTGCTCTTGTACCTTCTGCTCCCCATCCTGGTTCCAGTACCGTCAGCTGGTTCCGGGCAGAGCCTTTGGCTTAGGTGCCTCCCTCTGGGTATCCGAGTTCCACCAACGTCAGGTGGTCCTTGGTAGTGCTTTCAGGCACGGGTACCTCCTGCTTAGTAACCGGGTTCCAGTAACGTCAGCTGGTCCTCGGTAGTTCCATTGGCTCTTGGACCTTCGGGTAGCCATCCGAGTTCCAGTTCCATCAGCTGGTTCTCGGCATTTTCTCAGCCTTCTTGTACCTTCTGCTACATTTCCAAGTTCAAGAGACTAAACACGATGACCCGGAAGAACACCCCTAAGATGACGACGACACCAGAGACGACAACCACCGTGATGACGACGACCCTGGAGACGATGACCCTGAAGACCACCCCGATGACGACGACCCCGGAGACCACCCCGATGACGACGACCCCGGAGACGACGACCCTGGAGACGACGACGACCTGGAAGACCGAGAAGCAGAAGAACAAGAGGCTGCAGAACAAAGAGCAGAAGGACATTAAGCATAACACAAAATATCAGAGCAAAAAAATATTATGTAAATTATAAGCAGAAGAAGACTAAGCAGTGTATGGGGGTGAGTCCGTTCCTCCTCGTGGTGCCCCTGGATAAAGCCTGATGCTGCAGGCCAAACTGAACGCGGACAAATGTAACTGGTTTGTGACAGGCAGAACGGAAGGTGTAATCTTCAAACTTTTATAGATAACAACTACGGGAATGCCTGTCACAAATAAGAATATGATGAAGAAGTTGAATATGATGAAGATAATAGTAAAATAAAAAGAATATGAACAATGTAACCCAAAAAATAATAGGTAGAAGATGAAGAAGAAGATGAATAAGGTGAAGAAGTTGATGTCAAAGAAGCTGATGATGAGGATAATTAAGAAGAAAGCGTGGGAGAAGTAAAAAAGAAGGTGAAGGGCGTGGAAGTAGTGAAACATCAATATCTGACATAAAAAAAAAAAAAAATAACATAGTCAAATTCTTTCTAACGCCGAACTTCATAAAAAAAAATTAAAAATCCTGCTATTCTATTACATTGGGCTAAACCTCTGTCCCTTTAATATCTCCGCCACGTCCCCCAATACATCCTACATTATTCTTAGTTGTTTTCCTTCATGTAGAATGAACCTACAAGTTTATAAAGGGTTTATTTTAATTCCGATATTTTCGTCCCATTGACTTGCATTGGGATCGGGTATCGGTATCGGATTGGATCCGATATTTTGACGGTATCGGCCGATACTTTCCGATACCGATACTTTCCGATATCGGAAAGTATCGCTCAACACTACCCTCAACCAATCACAACCGGAGATTTGACAACTGGAACTTTGGCCCACATGGCGGATTATGCCTTACGTATCCTAAAAAGGGACACACGCATTACGAAAATGATGAACGATGACGATTACTGGTTGGCCTGCCTCCTTGATCCACGCTATAAAGGCAAATTGCAAAATATTATGCCACATGAGAACTTGGAACTAATATTAGCAACCAAACAATCAACTCTTGTTGACCGTTTGCTTCAGGCATTCCCAGCACACAGCGCACGTGATCGTTCTCACACGAGCTCCAGGGGGCAGCAGACTAGGAGTGTTAGGGGTGCACACATCAGAAGTGGCGTTGGACAGAGGGGTTTTCTGACCAGGTTGTGGAGTGATTTTGCTATGACCGCAGACAGGACAGGTACTGCTGCATCAATTGAAAGTGACAGGAGACAACATTTGTCCAGTATGGTTACTAACTATTTTTCATCCCTTATCGATGTTCTCCCTCAACCGTCATTCCCATTTGATTACTGGGCCTCCAAATTAGACACCTGGCCAGAATTGGCAGAATATGCATTGCAGGAGCTTGCTTGCCCGGCAGCAAGTGTCCTATCAGGAAGAGTATTCAGTGCTGCAGGTTCAATATTAACCGAAAAAAGGACTCGTCTGGCTACCCAAAATGTTGACGATCTAACATTCATTAAAATGAACCACAACTGGATTTCGAAATCTTTTGCCCCACCTTGCCCGGCCGACACCTAGCTTTCCTATGAAAGGCTCTTGCCTGTGAATTACTTTTCTAATGTCTAATTTGCTGCAGCTGATTGTACAGCATACGACATGTTTACACCTCCCTAAATGGCCAAACTCCCCACACGGGGCCGTGGTATCGCGACTTGGCGCAAGCACCCGTGAGACTGCTGTTTGTCTGAAGAGGTGGGTGTGCTCGCTTTTGGTTGACGGCATTGCTACTGGGTCCCTCATAGTACAATGTAGTGTCTCTGGCGGTGGTGGTGCGCACCCAACGTCAGACACACCGTTGTAACATGAGGGGCCCTGGGGCGGTCCCGCCGGCCTCTAGAGAGTTCCCCCCTACCCCAGCTCAAAATGTGCTCTACCACATGCAAAATTATGTCGCACAGCTCCACCAATCTTTAGTCTATTCGCTGACATCATTCAATGTCTGGCACTGACAATACAAATTTGTAGACATCTATGATGCAACTTAAAGTAGTCTGTGTCTGTGTCCTATATTGGCACCATTAAATAGTTACTGCCAAATTACTATGTCAGAAACTCAGCAGATGAGCCCACCCCTGTACCTAAGTATGCCACCTTTTTTTTGTTTTGGTTGTTTTGCGAGACATTAACATCTATTTATATTTTGGGAGTACTGGGACAGACACTCCTTGCACTACTCCTCCACTCACCACCAAGCTGCCCGTGTATCCATGTAACCGCTGTAAAACTGCCATGAGCCTATTGTTTGTTATTTTAGGCCTTTGATAGCCTGTCTGCGGTCCCTACTTTAAATACTCCTCCACTCACCACCAAGCTGCCTGCCCGTGTATCCATGTAACCGCTGTAAAACTGCCATGAGCCTATTGTTTGTTATTTTAGGCCTTTGAAGCCTGTCTGCGGTCCCTCCTTCCACTAGTCCTCCACTGACCAGACCACTGCTGCCCGTGTACCCCTGGAACCAATTATAAAGTGCCTACAGCCAGCCCATTTTTTTATGTTAGGCCTTTGAAGCCTGTCTGCGGTCCCTCCTTCCACTAGTCCTCCACTGGCCAGACCACTGCTGCCCGTGTACCCCTGGAACCAATTATAAAGTGCCTACAGCCAGCCCATTTTTTATGTTAGGCCTTTGAAGCCTGTCTGCGGTCCCTCCTTCCACTAGTCCTCCACTGACCAGACCACTGCTGCCCGTGTACCCCTGGAACCAATTATAAAGTGCCTACAGCCAGCCCATTTTTTTATGTTAGGCCTTTGAAGCCTGTCTGCGGTCCCTCCTTCCACTAGTCCTCCACTGGCCAGACCACTGCTGCCCGTGTACCCCTGGAACCAATTATAAAGTGCCTACAGCCAGCCCATTTTTTTATGTTAGGCCTTTGAAGCCTGTCTGCGGTCCCTCCTTCCACTAGTCCTCCACTGGCCAGACCACTGCTGCCCGTGTACCCCTGGAACCAATTATAAAGTGCCTACAGCCAGCCCATTTTTTTATGTTAGGCCTTTGAAGCCTGTCTGCGGTCCCTCCTTCCACTAGTCCTCCACTGGCCAGACCACTGCTGCCCGTGTACCCCTGGAACCAATTATAAAGTGCCTACAGCCAGCCCATTTTTTTATGTTAGGCCTTTGAAGCCTGTCTGCGGTCCCTCCTTCCACTAGTCCTCCACTGACCAGACCACTGCTGCCCGTGTACCCCTGGAACCAATTATAAAGTGCCTACAGCCAGCCCATTTTTTTATGTTAGGCCTTTGAAGCCTGTCTGCGGTCCCTCCTTCCACTAGTCCTCCACTGGCCAGACCACTGCTGCCCGTGTACCCCTGGAACCAATTATAAAGTGCCTACAGCCAGCCCATTTTTTTATGTTAGGCCTTTGAAGCCTGTCTGCGGTCCCTCCTTCCACTAGTCCTCCACTGACCAGACCACTGCTGCCCGTGTACCCCTGGAACCAATTATAAAGTGCCTACAGCCAGCCCATTTTTTTATGTTAGGCCTTTGAAGCCTGTCTGAGGTCCCTCCTTCCACTAGTCCTCCACTGACCAGACCACTGCTGCCCGTGTACCCCTGGAACCAATTATAAAGTGCCTACAGCCAGCCCATTTTTTTATGTTAGGCCTTTGAAGCCTGTCTGCGGTCCCTCCTTCCACTAGTCCTCCACTGGCCAGACCACTGCTGCCCGTGTACCCCTGGAACCAATTATAAAGTGCCTACAGCCAGCCCATTTTCTTATGTTAGGCCTTTGAAGCCTGTCTGCGGTCCCTACTTTAAATACTCCTCCACTCACCACCAAGCTGCCTGCCCGTGTATCCATGTAACCGCTGTAAAACTGCCATGAGCCTATTGTTTGTTATGTTAGGCCTTTGATAGCCTGTCTGCGGTCCCTACTTTAAATACTCCTCCACTCACCACCAAGCTGCCTGCCCGTCTATCCATGTAACCGCTGTAAAACTGCCATGAGCCTATTGTTTGTTATGTTAGGCCTTTGATAGCCTGTCTGCGGTCCTTACTTTAAATACTCCTCCACTCACCACCTAGCTGCCTGTGTATCCATGTAACCGCTGTAAAACTGCAATGAGCCTATTGTTTGTTATTTTAGGCCTTTGATAGCCTGTCTGCGGCCCCTACTTGCAATACTCCTCCACTGACCACAATGCTGCCTGGAGTGCCTGCCTGTGTATCCATGTAACCGATGTAAAACTGCCATGACTGCCTACTGTTTGTTATTTTAGGCCTTTGATAGCCTGTCTGCAGCCCCTACTTGCAATACTCCTCCACTGACCACAATGCTGCCTGGAGTGCCTGCCTGTGTATCCATGTAACCGATGTAAAACTGCCATGACTGCCTACTGTTCGTTATTTTAGGCCTTTGATAGCCTGTCTGCGGCCCCTACTTGCAATACTCCTCCACTGACCACAATGCTGCCTGCCTGTGTATCCATGTAACCGATGTAAAACTGCCATGACTGCCTACTGTTTGTTATTTTAGGCCTTTGATAGCCTGTCTGCGGCCCCTACTTGCAATACTCCTCCACTGACCACAATGCTGCCTGGAGTGCCTGCCTGTGTATCCATGTAACCGATGTAAAACTGCCATGACTGCCTACTGTTTGTTATTTTAGGCCTTTGATAGCCTGTCTGCAGCCCCTACTTGCAATACTCCTCCACTGACCACACCAATGCTGCCCGTGTACCCCTGGAACCTATTTAAAAGTTCTTAGAGCCTAGTTATATATTTTATTTACTATTAATAAGGCCATGATGGACTACGCTGTACCACGCTACAAGCTAACCAGTCGACACTTCTTTTGCGAGAAAAGCCATCCCAACCCTCCACCAGCATGTAGAAGACCGCATTGTCCATGCACTCTGGCAATCTGTGAGTACAAAGGTGCACCTGACAACAGACGCATGGACCTGTAGGCATGGCCACGGAAGATTACGTGTCCATTACGGCGCAATGGGTTAATGTGTTGGATGCATGGTCCACAGGGGACAGCCTACTAAGTCTGTCTGCAGTCCCTAATTCAAATTGTCCTCCACTGTCTAAATCGGAGCTTCCACCTTCTGGCTTTCGGCCTATAGTATCAGAAATTAAACTGCATTTGGCCTTCAACTTTGGTTAGGGCCTACTAACGGCTTCTGCCCCTCCCTGGTGTTGCCCTCAACTAAATAAAGCTGAGCTTCAACCTTCTGCTCCAAATTACCATTTTAAAAAATGCAATAGGCTTTTCCGGCCTACTAAAGGTGTCTGTCTGTGTGCCCCTGCCTGGTGTTGTCCTCAACTGAATAAAGCTGAGCTTCAACCTTCCGGCTCTCATTAAGTGGTTTTTAAAAAAAAAAATGGTGGTTAGGGCCTACTAACGGCTTCTGCCCCTCCCTGGTGTTGCCCTCAACTAAATAAAGCTGAGCTTCAACCTTCTGCTCCAAATTACCATTTTAAAAAATGCAATAGGCTTTTCCGGCCTACTAAAGGTGTCTGTCTGTGTGCCCCTGCCTGGTGTTGTCCTCAACTGAATAAAGCTGAGCTTCAACCTTCCGGCTCTCATTAAGTGGTTTTTAAAAAACAAAATGGTGGTTAGGGCCTACTAACGGCTTCTGCCCCTCCCTGGTGTTGCCCTCAACTAAATAAAGCTGAGCTTCAACCTTCTGCTCCAAATTACCATTTTAAAAAATGCAATAGGCTTTTCCGGCCTACTAAAGGTGTCTGTCTGTGTGCCCCTGCCTGGTGTTGTCCTTAACTGAATAAAGCTGAGCTTCAACCTTCTGCTCCAAATTACCATTTTAAAAAATGCAATAGGCTTTTCCGGCCTACTAAAGGTGTCTGTCTGTGTGCCCCTGCCTGGTGTTGTCCTCAACTGAATAAAGCTGAGCTTCAACCTTCCGGCTCTCATTAAGTGGTTTTTAAAAAAAAAAATGGTGGTTAGGGCCTACTAACGGCTTCTGCCCCTCCCTGGTGTTGCCCTCAACTAAATAAAGCTGAGCTTCAACCTTCTGCTCCAAATTACCATTTTAAAAAATGCAATAGGCTTTTCCGGCCTACTAAAGGTGTCTGTCTGTGTGCCCCTGCCTGGTGTTGTCCTCAACTGAATAAAGCTGAGCTTCAACCTTCCGGCTCTCATTAAGTGGTTTTTAAAAAAAAAAATGGTGGTTAGGGCCTACTAACGGCTTCTGCCCCTCCCTGGTGTTGCCCTCAACTAAATAAAGCTGAGCTTCAACCTTCTGCTCCAAATTACCATTTTAAAAAATGCAATAGGCTTTTCCGGCCTACTAAAGGTGTCTGTCTGTGTGCCCCTGCCTGGTGTTGTCCTCAACTGAATAAAGCTGAGCTTCAACCTTCCGGCTCTCATTAAGTGGTTTTTAAAAAACAAAATGGTGGTTAGGGCCTACTAACGGCTTCTGCCCCTCCCTGGTGTTGCCCTCAACTAAATAAAGCTGAGCTTCAACCTTCTGCTCCAAATTACCATTTTAAAAAATGCAATAGGCTTTTCCGGCCTACTAAAGGTGTCTGTCTGTGTGCCCCTGCCTGGTGTTGTCCTCAACTGAATAAAGCTGAGCTTCAACCTTCCGGCTCTCATTAAGTGGTTTTTAAAAAACAAAATGGTGGTTAGGGCCTACTAACGGCTTCTGCCCCTCCCTGGTGTTGCCCTCAACTAAATAAAGCTGAGCTTCAACCTTCTGCTCCAAATTACCATTTTAAAAAATGCAATAGGCTTTTCCGGCCTACTAAAGGTGTCTGCCCCTCCCTGGTGTTGTCCTCAACTGAACAAAGCTGAGCTTCCACATTCTGGCTTTCGCCCTATACTATCAGATATTAAACTGCATTTGGCCTACTAGTGTGGTTAGGCCCTTGAAACAGTGTCTGCTGCTCTTGGGTTTGCTACTCCACTGAACAAAGCAATGCCGCCTGTTTAGTCCTGTTACCAATTTTGAACTGCATTTAGCCTACTTTATTCTTTGGCCCTATATCTGTTTCCTCCTCATCCTGCCCATTGCCCAGCCACTGCTAAATGAGTCTGCTGGTACATTGACCTAGACCACTACATTCCCCTTGTACTCTACACAGCCAGAATCTGACCCTGCTGAAAGTAAGGTTCCCCTTCCCGCATGTTATACCACCTTACACAGGGACAAAGAGGAAGGTGCAGATGAAAGTGCAGGTTCCTTCATCAGGTGGGGGGGCATACTCGTTGGCGACGTCACTGGCACAGGGCCCCTCAGAGTACGCAAAAGTGTCGCTGCTGGTGGGAGGCGCCCCCGCCATGCAAACACACCGCCGTACTTTGAGGGGCCCTGTGCCAGTGCCAGTGCCAATGCGAACGAGTGGGCCCCCCCCTGCTTGCTCAGGATCACAGCACTTGCAACGTTTAAATACTTACCTTTCCCTGCAACACCGCCGTGACGTAGTCCGCATTTCCTGGGCCCACGAAAAACTTGAGCCAGCCCTACTCCCCCCACAACTTTCCCCCAATTCCCTATGCCCAACTATTATTATACAGTTAATTAAGATTGGCAAGCTTCAGAAACAAGAATGGATGTTTTTGGCATTAAAATGGGCACTGTAGGTGTTTTCCTGGCCTCCACTCACTGCCGACTATGCTTCCCCATTGACTTGCATTGGGTTTCGTGTTTCGGTCGATCCCCGACTTTTAGCGATAATCGGCCGACTGCACTCGACTCGACTCTGGACAAAATCGGGTTTCCCAAAACCCTACTCGATCTTAAAAAAATGAAAGTCGCTCAACCCTAGTTTCCTTACACAAGGTGGTATAGTTACCATGTATTTCTAGGTTGTCTTCATAGGATATATAGTTTTTAGCCATTCATTATATTGGCTCAAATCATAGTCACTGTTTATTTGTCTTCTCCACTTCCTATACCTTATTGCAAGTAACTGGTATTGATATTTGGTATTTTTCAAATCCCTTCTTTTTATATTTGGAACTGTTAGTTATGGATTTATATAGGGCTGCTACTTCCTTAGAATAAGCTTGTACTTTGCTATGGCCTATGGCATTGTGCTCCCCCATTTTATGACTGAGTATCTTTTGTAATTATATATTTTCATATATATAATTTTCTGTTGGTAACATATTCTGTGAATCAAATTTAGTTTTCTTAAGGGGTACTCTACCCAATCAAATACGGGTATAAATAATATTTAGACATTAATGTGTGACTTATATAAACACTTGTGTAATATTGCAGAATTGGTGTATATGGCAACATCTGACACCAGAATGTCTGAGGACAGTGAAAAGAGTCAGGTACCAGACGCCGTTTGGGCAAGGGGAAAATCTGATGTGGGTCGGCTGCCCATTCCCCCTGTCATGATTAAAATAAAAGAAGGAACCACTACTCTCCGGTTAAAGCAATACCCTCTTAAGTCTAGTCAAATCAATGTCCCTGAGCAGGGATATTAAAGAGTACGTTAAGGCAGGGGTTCTGGTGCAGAGATCTTCCCCCTGCAACACCCATTTGTATCCCATTAAGAAAAAAAAAAAGGACTCAAGGGTTCCCCTGACACAGAATAGTTCAGGACTTACAGGCCATTAATGATGTTACAGTGAGTGTAATCTCATTTGTCCCTAATACACACACCGTACGGTCACAAAATGTTTCACAGTCATTAATTTGGCAAATGCATTCTTCTCTGTACCCCTGCACCCTGACTGACAGCATCTTTTCTCTTTTACTCGCGAAGGTAAACAATACTGTTGGACGGTCCTCCCAAAAGGGGGAAAGAACTCCCCAACCATCTATTCAACAGCGATGGCAGCGATTCTTGAGCAGTGGCAACCACCTCATCCACAGACTGTACTATTGCAGTACGTGGATGAACTCTTGCTCTGCTGCCCGGACCAGACTGCATTTTCCTTGCTGTGTTTTTTTGGCAGAGAAGGGTTGCAAGGTCTCACGTGACAAATTACAGTATTGCAAACAAAAGGTGACATTTTTAGGACATTGTATTGCTGAAGGTACAAGACACCTGACTAAAGACAGGAAACAGGCAATACAAAATCTCCCTTTACCCAGGTCACACCAGCATTTACGTATTTTCCTAGGTTTGGTGACCTACTGTAGGCCTTGGATAAGTTCTGCTTCACAAATGATGCAACCACTCTATGACAGGTTGTCATCAAACCCCTACAATCTCACTCAAGAAGCAATTGATTCCTTCTATTCTCTGAAGCTGCTCATTGTGTCAGCCCCGGCCTTAGGCATTCCAAACTATGATCAGCCATTTTTCTTATTTTGCACAGAGCAGTACTGACACAACAGCATGGAGAGAAACAGAGACCAATAGCTTACTACTCAGCACAATTAGACCCAGTGATTAGAGGGTCTCCTACGTGTGTCCGTGTTGTAAGAGCTGCTGTATTACAGCTAGGCATGTGAGCTCACACTGACTTTTTCGTTTGACAATTTGTTCCCCACATGACATTAATGCCATACTCGTACAAGTTCAACCAAAACATAAACAAAAACACGGAGAAAAAAAGTCCACTTCAACATATTTAGAAAACAATATACAAAAGGTTTATTAAGTAATCAATCATGTACAAATACAAATATGTAAAATACAAAACATGGGTGTATTGTCAATACCGCCATATAGCAGAAGACACATAAAAGAGAAAATGTGGCAATGACCAAGTCAGGGGGGGAGTTCACATATACACCTTTTGGATGGCAGCGTCAACTCAAAATATAAGAAAAAACGTACGACCAAATACAATCACTGTGTCCAACTCACATGATTAAATAGCCCGAAGTACAAGATCATATCTTCATAAGTACATATAGTTGCTGCTTACCCATTATGGATCAGGTGTGTTCTCCCCACCTCACTCGGTCCCCCCGGACGCGCGTTTCGCGTGGCTTTTTCAACAGAGTTCAACCAAAACACCTGTCTATGGATAGACAGATCAAACTTGAATGTGCTCTAATACTAATACTCATCTGCTTGTGGATTAAGAAAAGGGGGAATTGGTGACAGCATTAGAAAATTGGTGACAGCATTAAAAAAAAAAAAGTACATTGGTACGTTGACGCACAAACATGACTGCATAGGAACTGATGAGTCAGGAGACAGTATGTTTTACGTATGTTCATGAAAAACCTGTTCCTAATGCATATTTTGAAGTTTTATTTTTGTAGATGGCTCCAGATACCACCAGGATGGGCGATTCTACACTGGACATGCAGTAGTATCCTCACATGAGGTAATCCGAGTTGAACCACTCCCTCCTCACATGTCGGTGCAGGAGGCAGAGTTGAAGGCACTCACTGAGGCATGTAGAGCTGCTGCAGGTAAAGTCGCTAATATTTACACAGATTCGAATTGTGCATGGGGAATATCCCATGATTATTGCCCTATCTGGAGAAGCAGAACGTTTCTTACATCAGCCGGTAAGCCCATTAAAAATGCAGAGCTGGTGAAACAATTAGTGGAGGCATTGACGTTACCAGTCCAGGTTGGCATCGTCAAGGTAACAGCACACACAGACGGTGACTCTGTGGAGGTAGAGGGAAACAGAAGGGCGGACGAGGCTGCTAAAGTAGCAGCAAGGCGGCCTAGGGAGCAGTGGACGGTGGCGGAGAGTCAGCGTATTCCAGCCACACCGAGCCTAGATGTCCTGAAATCCCTCCAGCTGCCCAAACAGAGAAGGAACACGGGGGAGAATGGGAGCTGAGCTGAACTCAAAAGGAGTTTTGGGAGAATAAGGATAAATTGTATATACCAAAGTCCCTGTTCCTAATAATGGCGCAAGCAACACCTGGCCCCATTCACACCTCAAAATGTCATATGTGTCCATGGTAGATGCCTTCCGGATCACTCCTGGTTTCAGTTACGCAGCAGCAAAGCTCGTACGGTCATGCTTCATCTGTGCACAGCACAACCCTGGTAAAACAGTAAAAATCCCTAAGAAAGCGACACCCAGGCCTCTCTACCCGTTTCAGAGACTGCAGACTGACTACATACAGCTACCCAAGGTAGGAGTGTGTGAAAAATGTCCTAGTATGTGTAGATCTCTTCTCTGGTTGGCTGGAAGCCTATCTGGTAAAATGTGCAAATTCTAAAGCGACTGCAGACAAACTGATGAAAGAACTGATCTGCAGGTATGGTGTCCCAGAAACCATAGAGAGCGATAGGGGCACACACTTGCAGGCCCTGGGAGTACAGCAAGCATTTAATGCACCATATAGATAACAAAGTAGTGGAAAAGTGGAAAGACTAAATGGGACACTTAAACTGAAAATTCAAAGGCCATGGCAGACGCAGAAAAGAGCGGGGTAGAGTGCTTGCCTCTTGCACTCTTGTGAGTCAGACACACTCCAAATAGAAAGACAGGCTTGTCCCCTTTTGAAGTCCTGTTTAGTAGTTTGCCAGAGACTGGTCTGTACTTCCCACAGGTGCTACAAATGCAACACGGTGCTATGACAGCCCATGTCCAGGCCTTGCAGAAAAGACTTAATATGGTGCATAAACATGTGTTTTCATCCATTCCAGATCTTAATGCCAGTGCGGACACACATCTGCTGAATCCAGGTGATTGGGTGGTCATACACAGACACGTGAGAAGGAGCCTATATCCACGGTTTGACGGCCCATTGTAAAGTCCAGTTGACCACATTCACTTGAGGGAACGCCCACCTGGATCCATGCTAGTCACTGCAAAAAGATCTTTTCACTAGCAGAAAGACTGTTGTTCTAATCACCTTGCTGGCAGTGGTAGGATGTTTGCACCTTACAGAGACACTGAATACACTTTTAAATGTCAACAAGGACAAAAACTGCTGGACTGTTGGATCTGTACACACAGCCCAGTATCTGCAAGGACTATGCTGTACTTTGCCATACCCCAGGAGCCAAGGAGGGTATTAACACCACACTGCATACACAATGAGACTTGGACTCAGATTTTCTTGGTTCCTTAGGGTATGTTTCCACGTTCAGGAAACGCTGCGTTTTTGACGCTGCGTTTTTCCGCAGTGTCAAAAACGCAGCGTCCAGATGTTCCAGCATAGTGGATGGGATTTCATGAAATCCAGACTCCACTATGCGTTAAAAAACGCATGCGTTTTTGCCGCGAAAACGCATGCGTGGTGCATTTTTTTGAAACGCAGCATGTTGCTACTATGAGCAAAACACGCAGGTACACCGCAGGTGACCTGCCAGTGACCTCAGGTGCAGTTTTGGTCAGGATTTTACCTGCATAAAATCCTGACCAAAGCCTGAAGCAAAACTGAACGTGGAAACATACCCTTAAAGTTATTAATAAGACTAATACAATATAGAGACTCCTTTTTAAATCCAGCCGATTGGCTTAGCGGCCTAGAGGGAGGGATTATTTTTTACTTGACTTGACAGACTTGTATGCAAATTTTATTGCTTTGCTTATTGTTTTATGTAGCCGTAAAAGCGCTAATATATGTATTATCTAAGGCTGAACCTTCTGTAGTATATCATAGGCCCCGTATGGCCACTGCTGACAGTGGAGGTGAGTGTCCACACTGAGGGTGGATGGGCGAAGCAGGTAGAAAGCCCCCTTGTGGGTACTAGACCCATGAGACAGTAGCTCCTTTGTGGACATCAGCTAACCCCGTAGCAAAGGTTATACCATTTACAAAAGGGGGAAATTGTTATAGAAGGGTTAATAGTTTGCCTTTAAGTGCCTCTTGCCTTTAATTGCTAGAATTACTAGAATCTGTTAACGCAGTAGTCTGATGGTCTCCCCTTCAAGGAGACTACACTTCTTATCATGTATGTTCTCAATAGTCAGTCACAACATGTTTTTGGTACGTTGTGAGGAATAAAGGTCAGTATGACCCTGGGTGATGGTGGGGGCTACATGAGTTACATTGAAATACATTTTGTGTAAATGATATAAAACATTGCTTTGGCTTTTAATATATCAGATAAAAGTGACTTGCTCACAGGATATGTGTGAGGTGTCTTTTGTCTCCAAGCCCTTGTAAAATGGCGGGCGTAACTACTTGATTTGGGTCTCACTGGTGATCTGTCAGCTGACATTGGGTCAGAGCGAAAACAGCTACGACACTAGCTAAAATGTGGGATACAGCAGGCTTTTTAACCTTTACCTACTGAAATAATATCATTTAGAATGCTATACTTGTGCATGCAGCACTATAGAAGCAGAGCACAACAAGCTTGTAAGACATGTGCCCGGCCGGCTTTGTCTGAGAACCTCAGTAATGCCACACAAAAAAAGGTACATTTTACAGCCACATTGGACACTATCTAGCTACACTAACCGCCTAACTAAATAGTTGAAATCTTGCTAGTTAGGCCCCTTTCACACACTAGTTTTTTTTGCTATCAGTTGGAATATGTCAAAATGTGAAAAAAAATAATCCGGCGACTGATGCCGCCGGATCCGTTTTCTTCTCATAGACTTGTATTAGCGACAGATTACGATGGATGGCCTCACATTTTATCCATCGTTTGCCAGATCCGGCCGGAGACAGCGGACAAAGTAATGTTTTTTGTGTATGTTGAAAAAATAGACAGCGACGGATCCGCCGCCATCCGACATTTGCTCGAATGTAAGCCTATGGGTGCCGGATTCGTCAAATGATGGAATCCGGTGACTGATTCTGTTTTTTTTTTTAACTGAGCATGCTCTGATTTATTTAGCCAGATCTGCTAGTCAGATCCATCGAAAAAACAAATCTGTCGCATCAGTTATTCACAATCTGTGACGTCGAGCCAACGGAATGTGACTCATGGCAAAAAACTGAAGTGTGAAAGGGGCCTAACAGTGGCAGCATCAGGAGCAGCCTCTCTGCGCTGTTCCAGTGTCAAAATGGCACTAAAACAACATGTTCACTATTTATATGGAGAGGGACATGTGATTTCAGCAGCCAATGAGACAAGCCATGGTGTCGGGATATTGTGGGTGTTTCATGCGTCCTGATTGGCTAGTCACAATGTGCACACACAAAGTTAGGAAAAGAAAATGACTGCTGTGCTTCCAAGTACGCTGCGCCTCTGAGCTCTGCAATCCCTCTCCCCTCACCAAACAAGTGCCAAACACTCATGATACACCACCACTATCGTTGCTAAAGTGCTGAAAATATTTTTGTGGCGCAAATATTTTCCCGCACTTTTACTGAATAGTTTTAACCCCTTAGTGACGGAGCAAAATTTTTGAAATCTGACCAGTGTCACTTCATGTGGTAATAACTCTGGAACGCTTCAACAAATCCCAGTGATTTTGAGATTGTTTTTTTCATGACACATTATACTTTATGATAATGGTAAATTTAGTTCGATATGTTTTGTTTTTATTTATAAAAAATATCAAATTTTAGAAAAATGTTAAAAAAATAGCAATTGTTTAATTTTGAATGATTATCCCTTTAATCCAGATAGTCATACCACAGCAAAACATTAATAAATTACATTTCCCTCATGTCTGCTTTGCATCAGCATCATTTATAAAATGTTATTTTATTTTGTTAGTATTTTAGGAGGTTTAAAATGTAGCAGTAATTTTTCATTTTTTCAAGGAAATTTACAAAATTTATTTTTTAGGGACCTATTCATGTTTGAAGTGACTTTAGGAGTCCCATACATGGGGAAAACCCCAAAAGTTATACCATTTAAAAAAAAACAGCACCCCTTGACATACTAAAAACTCCAGTCAGGAAGTGTATTAACCCTTCAGGTGATTTTCAGAAAAGAATGCAAAGTGTCATGACAGAAATGAAAATGTGTATTTTTACCACCTAAATGTTGGTAACTTCTGAACAGGTTACAACAGCCGTCAGACTCTAAGGCCATGTGCACACGTTCAGGATTTTTCACGTTTTTTTCGCGTTTTTTCGCTATAAAAACGTGATAAAAACGTGAAAAAAACGCTTACATATGCCTCCTATTATTTACAGGGTATTCCGCATTTTTTGTGCAAATGTTGCATTTTTTTCCGTGAAAAAATTGCATCGCGGAAAAAAAAGCAACATGTTCATTAAAAATGCGGAATTGCGGGGATTCCGCACACCTAGGAGTGCATTGATCTGCTTACTTCCCGCACGGGGCTATGCCCACCATGCGGGAAGTAAGCAGATTATGTGCGGTTGGTAACCAGGGTGGAGGAGAGGAGACTCTCCTCCACGGACTGGGCACCATATAATTGGTAAAAAAAAAGAATTAAAATAAAAAATAGTGATATACTCACCCTCTGATGGCCCCCGAAGTGTTCCCGCCTCTCCGGTGCACGCTGCCGCTTCCGTTCCTATAGATGGTGTGTGTGAAGGACCTGCGATGACTTCGCTGTCTTGTGATTGGTCGCTTGACCGCTCATGTGACTCACGCGACCAATCACAAGCCGCGACGTCATCGAAGGTCCTGAACCACATCGGCATCTATAGGAACGGACGCCGCTGAGGAGATTGGCTGTCTGCAGAGGGTGAGTATAACCATTTTTTTATTTTTTTTATTATTTTTAAACATTCTATCTTTTACTGTAGTAAAAAGTTGGTCACACTTGTCAAACAGTATGTTTGACAAGTGTGACCAACTTGTCAGTCAGTTTTCCAAGCGATGCTACAGATCGCTTGGAAAACTTTAGCATTCTGCAAGCTAATTACGCTTGCAGAATGCTACAAAAAAGCGCGAAAAAAACAGAAAAAAAAAAACCACAAAAAAAAAATACGGATTTCTTGCAGAAAATTTCCGGTTTTCTTCAGGAAATTTCTGCAAGAAATCCGGACGTGTGCACATACCCTAAGGCCGCCATTTGGTTGTGAATTGCCATGGCAAACATCAGGAGCCCACAATCATAATCTGAGGGCACAAATTGGGATAAAGAGGAAACCCCTACACTCTGTTAATCATTTATATGAAGTAGTCACTATTAACAGCAGCATATAAGGGGTTAAACAAATTTGGACGATGCAAACACTAATTGTGGCTGATGCAGCAAGGTGTCAGCTATAGTGTACAGCCGGCAGCTGCTGGATTGTCACCTGAATGGGGGATGCTATTGTCTTATATCTCAGGTCAGTTAAAAGATGTATTTGCGGTCATTAAAGGGAACCTGTCACCTGAATTTGGCGGGACCAGTTTGGGGTCATATGGGTGGGGTTTTCGGGTGTTTGATTCACCCTTGCCTTACCCACTGGCTGCATAATGGCCGCAATATTGGATTGAAGTTCATTCTCTATCATCCGGAGTACACGCTAGTGCAAGGCAATATTGCCTTGCGCAGGCGTGTACTCCGGAGGACAGAGAATGAACTTCAATCCAATATTGCGGCCAGCATGCAGCTAGCGGGTAAGGAAAGGGTGAATCAAACACCCGAAAACCCCGCCCATATGACCCAAAGCTGGTCCTGCCAAATTCAGGTGACAGGTTCCCTTCAAGGGTTAAGGTTGAAGGAAGACTTTAAGTCCATCTAGTTCAACCCATAGCCTAACCTAACATGCCCTAACATGTTGATCCAGAGGAAGGCAAAAAAAAAACCCATGTGGCAAACAGTAAGCTCCACATTGGGGAAAAAAAATCCTTCCCTACTCCACATGGGTCTCATAAACTGTTGTAGCCTACGCTGTGAGTGGATGGGCTGCCAGGAATTATGACGCACCACAATACTCCTTTCATAAGATGTCCAGGAGGGACTCCTGAAAAAGTGTTGCATTGACTTCAAGGCCAGCCCTGCTACCAATTCATATTCACACCATTACACCTTGGAACCCACATACTGAATGGGCCCAGGAAAATCCACTTCACAATATGCATTTTGTTCTCCCGAACTCCTTTGTTTTACACATTGGCAGCAAGGCCAACCCTGCTGCATAGTCAGTCATATGCACCCCATTAGGCCTTGGAACCCACATAGTGGATGGGCCCAGGAAAATCCTCTTCACAATATGCATTTTGTACTCCTGTACTCCTTTGTTTAACACATTGGCGGCAAGGCCAGCCCTGCTGCATAATCATTCATATGCACCCCATTAGGCCTTGGAACTCACATACTGGATGGGCCCATGAAAATCCACTTCACAGTATGCATTTTGTACTCCTGTACTCCTTTGCTTACACAGTGAAAGCAATGTCTGCCCTGCTGCATAGTCATATGCACCACATTACGCCTTGGAACCCACATACTGGATGGGCCCATAAAAATCCACTTCAAAATCTTCATTTTGTACATCCATAAGATGTCAATGATAGACATAAAAGGTCTAACTTAATCTACCCAAGTGATTATTAATGGGGCTTCAGTGCAAGATTTCCAACATATAAAAGTAAATGGCATTTCCACGCCAAAAAAATTAATAACACCTCCATGCAAAGTGTACATTTTCTCCACAGAAACACTTGAAGATCATTATTTTTTTTGCGACTGTTATTATATCAGATAAAGAAAATAATGTTGCTTCCCTGAAATCGTCATCTGATGGAAAAGAAAAGCATTCAATTGTTAAACTGTAGACACAGATCGTACAGTGCAAGATGGTGGACGTTAAACAAGGCATGGTTCCAAAAGTTTTTTTTTTTCATGTGTCATAAAAGTGTGTTCTTCCCCTGCCAAATCCATTTCTCAATGTTCAACTAAAAAATCACATATAAAATCACACAGTTTAGGAGAACTGACTGCAAGGAAAAAAAAGGAAAGGATTTTTTATCTCCTCCATCCAAACTTGCTAACACTTCGGAGTTGTGGCGGATAAAAATATCACCAATCAGTCCAAAAGCGAGTGAAACAGAATACTTTAAATCCTTGCAAGACTATAAAGTTTACTAATGTAACACAAAATGATGTCTGTTTTCAGTTAAGCTTTTGAGAATACCCACAATGCAGTCTGAATGACGTGATTGGAGACAGGAGACTGTTACTTTGAAAAAAAATTGTGTACCATGAAACCTCAAGCTGTCAAACCCTTTCTTGGTTTTCAAATGGTAATGGAATCCCGACAATATGTTGAGAGCAGGATGCACTACATTGAAGGACAATCAACATTTTGTCTTTTTTCATGGTATGATGGTTCCCTCTTTGCAGAATTATTTACAGGAGAATTTGGCAATTTTATTTTGCAAGTTTTTAACACTTAGGTTCAGATACGGCTTTAAAGAAGGCTAATACTTTCAATACAACGCAATTTTATTTCAAAGTGCAAAATTCAAAGGAATAGTATGATTGAATAGTATGAGTGCGTACACTTTTGCATCTGTTAACCTCTTCATGACCCAGCCTATTTTGACCTTAATAACCTGGCCATTTTTTTGCAATTCTGACCAGTGTCCCTTTATGAGGCAATAACTCAGGAATGCTTCAACGGATCCTAGCGATGTTTTTTCGTGACATATTGGGCTTCATGTTAGTGATAAATTTAGGTCGATAATTTTTGCGTTTATTTGTGAAAAAATGGAAGTTGGGCGAAAATTTTAAAAATTCTGCAATTTTTAAATTTTGAATTTTTATTCAAACCAGAGAGTTATGTGACACAAAATAGTTAATAAATAACATTTCCCACATGTCTACTTTACATCAGCACAATTTTGGAAACAAAATTTTTTTTTGCTAAGAAGTTATAAGGGTTAAAATTTGACCAGTGAAATCTCATTTTTACAATAAAATTTACAAAGCCATTTTTTTTAGGGAGCACCTCACATTTGTAGTCAGTTTGAGAGGTCTATATGGCTGAAAATACCCAAAAGTGACACAATTCTAAAAACTGCACCCCTCAAGGTGCTCAAAACCACATTCAAGAAGTTTATTAACCCTTCAGGTGTTTCACAGCAGCAGAAGCAACATGGAAGGAAAAAATGAACATTTAACTTTTTAGTCACAAGAATGATCTTTTAGCCTCAATTTTTTTATTTTCACATGGGAAACAGGATAAAATGGATCCTAAAATTTGTTGGGCAATTTCTCCTGAGTACATCGATATCTCACGTGTGGGGTAAACCACTGTTTGGGCACACGGCAAGGCTCGGAAGGGAAGGAGCGCCATTTGTCTTTTGAATGAAAAATTAGCTCCGTTAGTGGACATCATGTCACATTTGGAGAGCCCCTGTGTGTCTAAACATTGGAGCTCCCCCACAAGTGACCCCATTTTGGAAACTAGACCCCCACAAGGAACTTATCTAGTTGCATAGTGAGCACTTTGAACCATCAGGTGCTTCATAAATTGATCTGTAAAAAGGAAAAATAACTTTTTTCACAAAAAAATTATTTTAGCCTCAATTTTTTTCATTTTTACATGGGCAACAGGATAAAATGGATCCTAAAATTTGTTGGGCAATTTCTCCTGAGTACACGATACCTCACATGTGGGGGTAAACCACTGTTTGGACCCATGGCAGGGCTCGGAAGGAAAGAAGCGCCATTTGACTTTTTGAATGAAAAATTTGCTCCAATCGTTAGCGACACCATGTCGCGTTTGGAGAGCCCCTGTATGCCTAGACATTGGAGCTCCCCCACAATTGACCCTATTTTGGAAATTAGACCTCCTGTAATAATTATAGGGGATAACTCAGGAGACTCTTTGCGTGGAACAAGACAACTACAGGACACAGTTTTTTAAGTGGTAAAGTCTATATTATCACACGGTGATTCAAACAGGTGCAGAGAGAAACTCAAGTCCACAACACTTGGTGTAAATATTAAACGCAGCTTAGCAGTCTATAGGGAACTTCAGAGGAGAATGCAAACACACAGAAAGTCTATGAAGCACAGTTATTCTTGAGGATACTTGACACAAATAAGTCCTTGTCTTAGTCCAAACACAGATAGATATGCTTATAAGGCAGTTCAAATAATATCTTAGCACAACCAGGGAGGCCTGGGTAATAGTCTCAGGTTTTTGCAGAGCAGCAACAGCTTACATGTCCAGCAAATGCAGATGGAAGTAAACACGAGCAGCAAATGAAGGAGGATTACTGGAAACTGGTGTATGAAGCAGGAGAACTCAGAGCAGAGTAGCAGGATCACCACACAGGTTCACAGGAGCAGATATATAGCCTGGGAGTCACCAGAGGTCAGGAGCTGGATGCAAGGCAGAATACTCTAGCACAGACTGAAGGCTGGGGTGGAGTTTTATAGCAGGAAGACACAGTGCACATGAGACCAAAGATGCCATCTTGGAAAAGGGCAGTAATGCACAAAAGGTAATAAAAAATGTTCAGAGTCCTGACACCTCCCAAGGAATTAATCTTGATGTGCGGTGAGCACTTTGAACCCCCAAGTGCTTCACAGAAGTTTATAACGCAGAGCCGTGAAAATAAAAAATAATTTTCCTTTCCTCAAAAATTATTTTTTAGCCCGCAATTTTTTATTTTCACAAGGCTAACAGGAGAAATTGGACCCAAAAAGTTGTTGTCAAGATTGTTCTAAGTATACCGATACCCCATATGTGGGGAGGAACCACTGTTTGGGCATACGTCGGAGCTCGGAAGGGAAGTAGTGACATTTTGGAATGCAGACTTTGATAGAATGGTCTGCGGGCGTCATGTTACGTTTGCAGAGCCCCTGATGTGCCTAAACAGTAGAAAAACACCACAAATGACACCATTTCGAAAACTAGACCCCCAAAGAAACTTATCTAGATGTGTGGTGAGCAGTTTGAACCCCCAAATGCTTTACAGAATTTTATAACGCAGAGCCAAGAAAATAAAAAATCATTTTTTTTCCCACAAAAATAATTTTTTAGCCCCCATTTTTTTATTTTCCCAAGGATAACAGGAGAAATTAGACCCCCAAAGTTATTGTGCAATTTTTCCTGAGGAATGGAGGGAGCACCATTTGACTTTTTGAACGCAAGATTGGCTGGAATCAATGGAGTTGCCATGTCGCGTTTGGAGACCCCTGAAGTGCCTAAACAGTGGAAACCCCTCAATTCAATCTCCAACACTAACCCCAACACACCCCTAACCGTAATCCCAACTCTAACCATAACCCTAATCACAACCATAACCCCAACACACCCCTAACCACAACCCTAACCCCAAAACACCCCTAACCCTAATCCAAACCCTAACCACATCCCAAACCCCATCACACCCCTAACCCTAATCCCAACCATAACCCTAACCACGAGCCTAACCCTAACCCCAACACACCCCTAACCCTAATCTTAACCCTATTTCCAACCCTAACCCTAATTCCAACCCTAACCCTAAGGGTATGTGCCCATGTTGGGGATTCGTGTGTGGATTTTTCCGCACCGTATTTAAAAAATCCGCAGGTAAAATGCACTGCGATTTACCTGCGGATTTACAGCGGATTTCCAGTGTTTATTGTGCTGATTTCACCTGTGGATTCCTATTGAGGTACAGGTATAAAACGCTGAGGAATCCGCACAAAGAATTGACATGCTGGGAAAATACAACACAGCATTTCCGCGCGGTATTTTATGCACCATGGACACAGCGGATTTGGTTTTCCATAGGTTTACATGGTACTTTAATGTGATGGAGAACTGCTACAAGTCCGCAGCGGCCAATCCGCTGCGGATCCGCAGCCAAATCCGCACCATGTGTACATAGCCTAATTCTAACCCTAACTGCAACCCTAACCCTAATTGCAACCCTAACCCTAAATCTAACCCTAACCCTAATTCTACCCCTAATTGCAATCCTAACCCTAACACTAATGCTACCCCTAACTCTAATTGCAACCCTAACCCTAACCCTAATTGCAACCCTGGGACATTACTTACACTGCATGAGTGTCCCCAATTATGCAGGTATGAGCACACTGTACATGTACAGGTACCCCAGTTTTGGCATCTGTCTTAGTCAAGTTTCTCTGGTCTTATACAGTGATTTATGTAGTATCTCTAGTTTTACCCAGGCCTTCAAGTGGCCAGCTTTCAAGGTCGGATGAAACTGAGATATTATGGAGTCATCAGACAAGGGGTCATAAACCCTTAGAATACAAAAGCCACAAGGATTTAGATAAAACCAGCACAGGCAGAAGTTCAGTAAACCTTAATGTTTTACAATGCCAAACAACAGACACATAGAAGCTTAGATATGTTTGTGAAGTGAATAAACAAACATTTCCCAAGATTGTGTCACTATGAGCATTGTCTGTCACATCTGTAAATGTTTTACAAGAAATGCAGCTATGTAATTGTCTGAATGCATTCGGTATATTTCAATCTGGATTCCAAATTGCCATTTGTATATTCACACTACACTATTAACAGCAATCATATCTATGTTCAGCCTTTTGAGTACTCTGGATAATCATGACAATCTTCTTGACCAGTATCTATAGGTAAGTAATATTAAAACTTGCTGCTACTATGTATTCCAGAAATCAAAGTGAGAACTGCAAGAATGTGAAGATGTTCTAAAGAATAACTTTGACCATGCTCAATTTTCCATAAATGTTCAGCTCGGCTGTGTAGTAAATATTGGAAACACAATAGATGATCTGACAGCCTTTCAAATAATTACTTTACAGATAAAAAGAGCATTTATTATTATTCCTGTTTATTATCCTAGAAAGAAAGAAGGAACATGCAGTCTCCCTCATACAAGTTATCTCAGCCAAAACTGATTAAGTCCTCTGCATCTACAAGCATTCACCCATCACTTTTTTGTATTGAACTCTTACCATTTAATGCAACCAAATTTATGGCTCTCAAGGAGAGAAACTAATATAGTGGACAAAAATATTTGTAATGAACTACTGAGCCAAACTAACAACATTGCTTTATCAACTTTATATGAAGTGTATTGTGTCCAATGTGAGCAACAAGGCACCACAAAAAGGAGCTTTTCAAGTGATCTCTTTAAGGTACACAAATGTTTTGAAGTGTTTGTCAACAAGGATGTGGATTCATCAATGGGGGTATTTAAAAAAAAAATATACTATTGCCATCACAGCCCCCCTTGCCCACAATTGACTGGCCTATAACAGTACAGAGCACGTTAACCCTGGTCATCTAGTGGCAGGTAAGGAACAGACATTGCAGGAAACCGAATTAAGAAGTAGGCCCAATGTAGGGGTGTGGGTCTCTGAGACTTGTAATGGAGTGCATGACCTGACAAGCATTTGACGACGGGGGGAAAATTTGTTTAAACATTTATCATGAGGATCATAGACACCCATGACCAAAAATTGGACTGCCTGTAGCAGCACAGAAGATGTTAAGCCAGGTGATCTAGTGGTGGAGAATGAGGAGACATAAAGACAAATCATAATGAAATAAAACAAAAACATAAAAAATGTGAATCCACCAGTGAAAGTAAATAACAAAAGGGAGGGGTGTACACAGGTTCATAGATTTGAAGCCAGAATGTGTCTAACGAGATATGTTTGTCCCTAGCAACAGCTCAGAGACAGGGCTATAAATAAAAATATAATATAAAAGTCTTTGAATGATTTTCTATTGTAGAGGTATACACTACCTCATTAGAGGACTGTCCAGAGATAGGGAAAATGGAAAATATAAGAATAAATGGGGATAATAGACGTACATCTTTTTTATGACATTTCCCCCTGTGGGAGCAGCAATTGTTTTAGTTTACAATTAGGAACGGGCATCATAAAAATACCCTTGCACAAAAAAAATTGTGCCTTTGGCATCATGGAATTCGCTCAACCTGGTATTCTACTGGTTGTGGATGATTAGGATGAGGATAAGGAGGAGGATAACAACAAACAGACCAAATCTGAAAGCGTATACCCATGTGTGGTTGTGAAGAGGTGAACGAGAATACATGTCCCCAAAAAAGAGAATGTGTTAGAGGTTATGTTTCGCTGTTGTGGTGTACAGAAGTCTTTTCCAATCCAGCCCTTGTTCACTTTTATAAGAGTCAGCCTGTCAGCATTTTCAGTTGACAGGCAGATAAGCTTATCTGTTATAACTCCACCAGCAGCACTAAAAACCCGCTGTGACAGAATGCTACCAGCAGGGCAGGCCAGGACCTCCAAGGCATAGAGAGCCAGTTCATGCCACGTTTCCAGCTTGGATACCCAATAATTAAAAGGCACAGAAGAATCACGGAGGATGTTTGTACAATCTGCAAGGTACTCCCACACCATCTTCCCAAACATTGCACTTCTTGTGATAGCACCCTTTGCCTCTGTGCCGTCACGGTGAGAGGGTCTGAGAAAACTGTCTCAGAACTTTGACATTGTTCCCCTGCCTGACCTGGATTGTACTTCTGTCCCTCTAGCTTGGACTCCTTGGTTGTACAACAAACTCTGACGTCTGTGCCAGCGTTCTCACATGGTTGGTACTGCAACATTTTAGTTCACCTCTCTGCCTCTGGTAGAAGAGATTGAAAGTTCACCTTGTAGCGTGGGTCTAGAAGTGTCACCATCCAGTAATGAATGTCACCCAAAATTTTTATAATGCGAGGGTCACGTGAAACTCAGCGCAACATAAAGTCAGCCATGCATGTCAGACTGCTAACAGGAAAGACTTCCGTGTCCTCACCCACAGGATGACTGAACATGCTGTCCTCCTCATCCTCCTCCTCCCTGTCCTCAGGCCATCCCCGCTGAACAGACGGTATGACAGCTGTGTTTGTAGTACCGTCTATAGCGCATGACAGTAGCTCCTGTTCCTCCTCCTCCTGCTCATTGACTACCAATCCACGATGAGAAGAGATGAGGCTGTATGGTTCCTTGCTCCATGTCCTCATGCTCTGCCTGCAATGCATCCTCTTTAATTGTGAGCAGAGAGGTTTTCAGAATGCAGAGAAGCGGGATGGTGACTCCAATTATGGTGTCATCGCTGCTCACCATCTTGGTGCAGTCCTCAAAGTTTTGTAGGATGGTACATATGTCGGACATCCATGTCCACTCCTGAGGTCTTATGTGTGAAGTCTGAGCTGAATATAGATGGCCTTGTTGATGTTGGTAGTGAACAACTGCCCTCTTCTGCTCACAAAGCCTTTCCAACATCAACATATGCAGAGTAGAGTTCCAGCGCATGGGGACATCACACACCAGCCAGTGAGCTGGAAGCTGCAAACGCTTCTGAAACACGGCAAGGGCGGCTGAAGCAGTAGCTGATTTTCTAAAATGGGCAGACAGATGGTGTACTTTCAGTAGCAGATCCGGCAGCTCCTGGTAGCTTTTCAGAAAATGTTGATCCACGAGGTTAAGCACATGGGCCAAGCAAGGTACGTGTGTGAGCTCACCTTGACTCAGAGCCACCACCAGGTTACAGCCATTGTCACACAAGACCATGCCTGGCTGTAGGTTCAGTGGTGGCATCCAAACATCTGACTGCTCTTTCAGCACTGTTCACAACTCTTCTGCATTGTGGGGTTTGTCACCTATGCAGATTAGCTTCAGCACAGCCTGTTGCCGCTTGGCTGAGGCATTGCTACAGTGCTTTCAACTTCTGACTGATGTGTTGATTTCAGAGATGGGAGGATGAAGAGGAGGAGAAGGTGCAGGAGCTGTAGACTGTGGGGGCCAGCTTGATTGACGTGCGGCCAGCAATCCTCGGAATGGGGAGGATGTGTTTCATTCCAAGGTCCGACTGGGTCCCGTGTTTTGAATTCCGCTCTTGGGCTCCCACCGGTGGTTGTAAGTAGCACTTTTGTGAATTCTGCTCTTGGGCTCCCTCCTGTGGTTTTGAGTGGTATAGCTGCTTCTTGGATTTAGCATCAGCAGCTGTTTCCACTGATCGTCTTTCTGGCTCGGCTATTTTAGTCTGGCCTTATCCCTCAATCAATGCCAGTTGTCAATTGTTCCTGCTTGGAGCCACTGCTCTTTTGGATTTCCCTGACACTCTGTCCAGTTCAGCAAAGATAAGTCCTTGCTTGTCCTTTTGCAGTCCTCTTGTTGTGGACTTTATTGTTCAGCACATTCTATGTTTTGCTCATTTGTCCAGCTTATCAGTATGGATCTATTCAGCTAAGCTGGAAGCTCTGGGCTGCAGATTTTGCCCTCCACACCTTTAGTCAGGTGTGGAGATTTTTGCATATCTCTGCGGTGGACTTTTTCTAGTTTTATTACTGACCGCACAGTGTTCTTTCCTGTACTATCTATCTATCTAGAAGTGGCCTCCTTTGCTAAATCTTGTTTCATACTACGTATGTTATTTCCTTCTCCTCTCACAGTCAATATTTGTGGGGGGCTGTCCTATCCTTTGGGGATCTTCTCTGAGGCAAGATAGCTTTCCTATTCCTACCTTTAGGGGTAGCTAGTTCTCCGGCTGTGACGAGGTGTCCAGGGAGTGACAGGAACATCCCACGGCTACTGCTAGTGTTGTGTTAAGATCAGGAACTGCGGTCTGTATAGTTACCACCTGCTCAGAGCTAGTCGCATGTCGCTCCTAAATTACCAGTCCATAACAGTCCCGGCTGCAACTATGTTAACCCAGTGTGCCGTCAGTGAGATGTACCGTCCCTGCCCAGAAGTGCTTGTCCACGTGTCCTTGGTTAGGTGAACTCTCCCTATAACAGCTTTGTTGAGGGCACCAGTAATGTTGTGGGACACATGCTAGTGTAATGCCGGTATGGCACACTGGGAGAAATAGTGGCGACTGGAGACTGATTACCTTGGGACAGCGACCATCAGGTTACGGAAAGCTTCCGTCTCAATGAGCCTAAAAGGCAGTATTTCTAAAACAAGGAGAAGAGGAATATTAGAATTTAGGACTGAGGCCTGTGGGATGTTGGCGGGGTATTTCCGCTTGCGTTCCAAAGACTGGGTTATAGACAACTGAAGGCTGTGCTGGGACAAGGACGTGGATGGGCTTGATGATGTGCTGCTTGACAGTGGGCCAAAACAGGTGCAGGGCTAGAGACATCTTCATATGCACGGTGAACTGGGGATTGGCTTCTCCACAAAACAGTGGAAGAAGCAGTGGTGTGACCAGCAGGCAGTGGTTCTGGAGCCTGGGGTTCGGCCCACAAAGTCGGGTGCTTTGCTGCCATGTGCCTGATCATGCTGGTGGTGGTCAGGCTGGTAGTTTTACTATATATATACTTGGACTGATTGTATGAAAGTAGGAATCTAGAGGACTGGACCATAATATTTCCCTGAGTTGGGGGTGTACATATTACTGTAGATAATTTTTGCAATAAATATCCTCCATATAAAGTATTTTGTCTTCTACCCCTGTAAAATAAGATAAAGTTGATTGATTAATAAATGTGGAATATCCCCTTGAAAGCATTAGAGCGCTTGGAAAGTGTAACCCATAGGTACAAGTTATAAAAGAATATTGTTAATATCTGGGTGAATGAGGTAATAAAGGAGCTGGTTGGAAGTTTATAAGCCTGTAGGTTCTTTTATTTATGTTGGGTACGCTAAGATATATACTGATTATAGCCATCCAGTTTCACCGCAAAAGAGGTCCGTGCGACCTGGAAAGCGCATGCGTCTGCAATGTATTGTTAAACCTAGGATTATTGATGTGGCTTGGTCTTGAATATAAGATATGGCCGCGCGTTCCACACAGACCATGCGCAGTAAGATCTCTATGTGCGTCCCAGCTGGGGTATGCGCAGTGCGATCTGACCCATAAGGCATCGCAATATCCGAACTTCCGGTTGGCGATGCGGAAGTGAAAGGGGAGAAGTGCGGGACTATTTAAATGGAGGTGATTGAAGTATCGTTAAGCATTATATCCAGATTGGAACACATTCTATATATCGGGCCTCCTGATGAGCCAGATGGGCGAAACACGTTGAGGTGGAACTGGTGGGTGGTGTTGCAAGATGAGTACCATCAAGTCTATATGCCATGTTTGAACTTCTGTTTATGACCTTAGTGGGCAGTTAGAACATTGTTGGACTGCAGCAACTAATGTGACTGGCGGTCATGGCTATTAGGTACAATATCATATAAGTGGATAACCATTTATAACTATTTAAAAAGGTTGATCTTCCTGGATGGTTATCTTACTAGCATGGGATCAAAATTATAATCTGAATGCTTATTGTTATTGTGTTCATCATTGTTTTTATTGCACTTTTGCTGGGGACTGTGGTATCCCTAGAAATTAGGAGTGATTATTGTTTAGATATAGAGGTGCCCTTTATTCCTTATCTTGGGAGGGAGCATATGGTTCATTTAAATATTTAGGGCCATTAGGGGCAGCCATCACTGAGCGGGAGCGCCAATATGTATCCCATAGGGTGCCAACCTCCGCTGATAGGAAGGTGCAAGCATAGGTACCATACTAGGGATCCCCAAAAATCCCCAAAGGTTTGTTTTGAAATTATTCTCACGGTGTTTTGATTTTGATGTGTGACCACGTGTTGGTTTTATTAAGAAATAGTAAAATCTGTTTTTATAGGGTAAGTTTATGATTTATGTATTTGACGTATGCCCTAAAGCAATAATTTATTTTGGAATTTACAATTGAGATTTTGGTCTGGGCAGGGCTAGTTTCCTAACAGGTCCAGTTAATCTAGATTTGTGGTTGGAGGACGCAAATCAGGCTTTCAGTGTAGGTGGTACTGGTGAAAAAAGTATCGGCACCTTAACCCTCCAGAATATATTTAATGAGATCTATGCAGGGTATAAGGAATATATAAAGTCGTGGTGGGAGATTAGAACATTGGAGAACTATATGAAAAATAGGATAATTGCTAAGGGGTTAAGAATTGATATCACCCCTTCCCCAAAAACGTCATCTCCTGAGTTATTAAATTTATGGTTATTGACTCATCTCTGAGATTTATGCAGATTTTATTACTTGAAGAAAATAAATTACTGGAAAAAGCAGCAGCCAATTTGAATAAATTGATTGAAAGTGCTTTAAAATTTAAATCAGATCCAGATTTTAATAGGAGGGAGGGTCTTCTACAATCATCAGTAGAAAAATATCAAGCCCTCCTTAAAGAAAGGAAACATTTGCAATTTCAGAAAGTCTTAAAATTTTTTGGAGAAAACCAAGTATATAATTTTCAAAGGGATAGGGTCTCAGAGGCTTCATCCTCAGATATAGAGACCTCAGACTCAGAAAGGACCGATATACCAACTCGAGAAGCACATTTCTTCAGAAGTGCACCTCAACAAAAATGGCAGGGAACAAGGGGGAAATTTGGAAGGAAAGAGAGAGGGAGCTACAAAAATGTGGGGGGAACAGAGAAAAACATCAATAGCCACGCCTTCATTGACGTTGGCATCAGGTCCTCCTCCATCTGGATCCTCTTCCTCCTCTTCCTCTTTTTTAGAGCAGGGTGCAGTGGGATACTTTCTAAAAACCAAGTTCAACTACATAGAGGACAGATTATCAACCTATCCTCATACCCTCTTTCTAGGAATGAAATCAGTATACTACAAAAAGGCTTAAATTTTTGTACCAACACATAATTTTAACTGTTTTGAATGGGTCAAGGATATAAATCTTTTCTGCAGAAAGTTAAAATGGAAAAAATTCTTCAAGCATAATAACCGAGAAGAATGCCACAGGCAGGGTCTTCAGGAAGAGGATATGGAAGGATATCAGGCCTTGCTTGGTCCCCTTGGGGAGAATGCACAGGATTTGGAGAGTGGGAAAGGCCCTTACACATGGTTAAAAAATGAAAGTACAAGAATGGCGCCCCAAGGAGATATGATTAACATTGATATTTTCTTGCAGTTAGTAGAGAGGGATCTACAAAAAATCAAGAGGTCCAATTCAGGTATACAGTGGGGCAAAAAAGTATTTAGTCAGTCAGCAATAGTGCAAGTTCCACCACTTAAAAAGATGAGAGGCGTCTGTAATTTACATCATAGGTATACCTCAACTATGGGAGACAAACTGAGAAAAAAAAATCCAGAAAATCACATTGTCTGTTTTTTTATCATTTTATTTGCATATTATGGTGGAAAATAAGTATTTGGTCAGAAACAAACAATCAAGATTTCTGGCTCTCACAGACCTGTAACTTCTTCTTTAAGAGTCTCCTCTTTCCTCCACTCATTACCTGTAGTAATGGCACCTGTTTAAACTTGTTATCAGTATAAAAAGACACCTGTGCACACCCTCAAACAGTCTGACTCCAAACTCCTCTATGGTGAAGACCAAAGAGCTGTCAAAGGACACCAGAAACAAAATTGTAGCACTGCACCAGGCTGGGAAGACTGAATCTGCAATAGCCAACCAGCTTGGAGTGAAGAAATCAACAGTGGGAGCAATAATTAGAAAATGGAAGACATTCAAGACCACTGATAATCTCCCTCGATCTGGAGCTCCACGCAAAATCCCTCCCCGTGGGGTCAGAATGATCACAAGAACGGTGAGCAAAAATCCCAGAACCACGCGGGGGGACCTAGTGAATGAACTGCAGAGAGCTGGGACCAATGTAACAAGGCCTACCATAAGTAACACACTATGCCACCATGGACTCAGATCCTGCAGTGCCAGACGTGTCCCACTGCTTAAGCCAGTACATGTCCGGGCCCATCTGAAGTTTGCTAGAGAGCATTTGGATGATCCAGAGGAGTTTTGGGAGAATGTCCTATGGTCTGATGAAACCAAACTGGAACTGTTTGGTAGAAACACAACTTGTCGTGTTTGGAGGAAAAAGAATACTGAGTTGCATCCATCAAACACCATACCTACTGTAAAGCATGATGGTGGAAACATCATGCTTTGGGGCTGTTTCTCTGCAAAGGGGCCAGGACGACTGATCCGGGTACATGAAAGAATGAATGGGGCCATGTATCGTGAGATTTTGAGTGCAAACCTCCTTCCATCAGCAAGGGCATTGAAGATGAAACGTGGCTGGGTCTTTCAACATGACAATGATCCAAAGCACACCGCCAGGGCAACGAAGGAGTGGCTTCGTAGGAAGCATTTCAAGGTCCTGGAGTGGCCTAGCCAGTCTCCAGATCTCAACCCTATAGAAAACCTTTGGAGGGAGTTGAAAGTCCGTGTTGCCAAGCGAAAAGCCAAAAACATCACTGCTCTAGAGGAGATCTGCATGGAGGAATGGGCTAACATACCAACAACAGTGTGTGGCAACCTTGTGAAGACTTACAGAAAACGTTTGACCTCTGTCATTGCCAACAAAGGATATATTACAAAGTATTGAGATGAAATTTTGTTTCTGACCAAATACTTATTTTCCACCATAATATGCAAATAAAATGATAAAAAAACAGACAATGTGATTTTCTGGATTTTTTTTTCTCAGTTTGTCTCCCATAGTTGAGGTCTACCTATGATGTAAATTACAGACGCCTCTCAACTTTTTAAGTGGTGGAACTTGCACTATTGCTGACTGACTAAATAATTTTTTGCCCCACTGTAGAATATAACTTGACAGAAAAAGAAAGAGAAGCCTTGGAAACATTGAAGAATGATCAGTTGATCATTAAGTCATCCGAAAAAGGTGGCAATTTGGTGATTATGGATCATTTGGAGTATTGTAGAATGTGTAATACTATTCTTCAAGATAGGAATGTTTATGAAATTTTGAGATCTGATCCAATGGACATATACAAGGCTAATCTTAAATTAATCCTTGATGAAGCATTGGCAGTGGACCTCATCTCAAAATATGAATACGAATATCTATTACCGTCTTTTCCCCTGCTAGCGACGTTTTATATGTTGCCCAAGATACATAAGGGTTTAGACCCTCTAAGAGGATGACCGATTGTTTTGGGGATGGATTCATTAACACAAAGTTGTGGTATATATATAGATGAGATACTCCGCCCCTTTGTAACATCTATCCCCTCTTACCTTAGAGATACGGCGGATCTTTTGCAGAAGCTTGGTGGACTCCACGTCGAAAGAAGAGCATGGTTGGCATCAATAGACGTGGAAGCTTTGTATAGCAATATACCACATGATAAAGGTATTGAGGGAGTTAATCATTTCTTGAAACAAAGGTCGACAGCCTGTAATGAACACAGTAAATTTGTCTTATCTCTCCTGAAATTTACTCTTTCCCATAATGCTTTCACCTTTAATGGGAAGCATTACCACCAGCTCAGGGGCACTGCGATGGGGAGGTCCATGTGCCCCATCGTATGCAAATCTGTTCCTGGGCTGGTGGGAGGAGACAACAGTCTTTGGGGAAGATACAAAATGGTGGCATGAATTTATAGCCATTTGGTATAGATTCATAGATGATGTTTTTGTGGTCTTGACAGGTACCAGTAGACAGTTTGAACAATTCATTGGGTTCTTGAATGTCAATAATGTAGGTATGAGATTTACATTGGAGATCCAAGAGGATGAGATAGCATTCCTGGATGTAAAAATCAAAAAGGAACTTGATGGCAGCCTGTCAACTAATATCTATCGTAAACCAACAAGTACAAACAACCTTTTGAACTGGAATAGTCATCATCCGACCCCCCTGAAAAGAGAAATTCCTAAGGATCAGTTTCTTAGACTCAGGAGTAGTGTTGAGCCTTCCGATACCGCAAGTATCGGGTATCGGCCGATATTTGCTGTATCGGAATTCCGATACCGAGATCCGATATTTTTGTGGTATCGGGTATCGGTATCGAAACAACATTAATGTGTAAAATAAAGAATTAAAATAAAAAATATTGCTATACTCACCTCTCCGACGCAGCCTGGACCTCACCGAGGGAACCGGCAGCGTTGTTTGCTTAAAATTCGCGCGTTTCCTTCCTTACGTGAAGTCCCGGCTTGTGATTGGTCGCGTGCCGCCCATGTGGCCGCGACGCGACCAATCACAGCAAGCCGTGACGTAATTTCAGATCCTTCAGGATTTTAAAATTACGTTCCGGCTTTGTGAGTGGTCGCGTCGCGGTCACATGGGCGACGCGACCAATCACAAGCCGTGACGTCACGGGAGGCTGGACACGCGCGCATTTTAAAATGCGCGCTTGTCCTGCCTCCCGTGACGTCACTGCTTGTGATTGGTCGCGTCGCCCATGTGGCCGCGACGCGACCAATCACAGCAAGCCGTGACGTAATTTTAGGTCCTTCAGGATTTTAAAATTACGTTCCGGCTTTGTGATTGGTCGCGTCGCAGTCACATGGGCGACGCGACCAATCACAAGCCGTGACGTCACGGGAGGCTGGACAAGCGCGCATTTTAAAATGCGCGCATGTCCAGCCTCCCGTGACGTCACGGCTTGTGATTGGTCGCGTCGCCCATGTGACCGCGACGCGACCAATCACAAAGCCGGAACGTAATTTTAAAATCCTGAAGGACCTGAAATTACATAGCAAATAGATAATGGCTGCACTCAAGTTTATTGTGCTAAAGCAAGGAAATGTGCAATACATGAAATGTGAACAGCATAATGGCTTGTGAAATTTATGAAAAAACACATGAGATTTTTAGCACAAAATTTGGCCAAATATTGTGAGCCCATTCACCAAACGTCAAGGTAATCTCAGATCGAATGGGTAACTAACCTGTCTGCCTAGTGTGAACACTTACCTATGGCTAATAAAATGGTAAAGCCTGTATTTATAGAGGAGGTTAGAACCAACTGTGTTTGGATGTAGTTAAAATCACAGCATGGTGAAGGGCGGGGCGTTCAAGTCAGAAAAAGCAATACATAGTAAATATAGAAAAACTGACTGAACAGCCATCTAGTCTGAACTGGTGCATAACCAAAAAGTCTTACATAGCAAATAGATAATGGCTGCACTCAAGTTTATTGTGCTAAAGCAAGGAAATGTGCAATACATGAAATGTGAACAGCATAATGGCTTGTGAAATTTATGAAAAAACACATGAGATTTTTAGCACAAAATTTGGCCAAATATTGTGAGCCCATTCACCAAACGTCAAGGTAATCTCAGATCGAATGGGTAACTAACCTGTCTGCCTAGTGTGAACACTTACCTATGGCTAATAAAATGGTAAAGCCTGTATTTATAGAGGAGGTTAGAACCAACTGTGTTTGGATGTAGTTAAAATCACAGCATGGTGAAGGGCGGGGCGTTCAAGTCAGAAAAAGCAATACATAGTAAATATAGAAAAACTGACTGAACAGCCATCTAGTCTGAACTGGTGCATAACCAAAAAGTCTTACATAGCAAATAGATAATGGCTGCACTCAAGTTTATTGTGCTAAAGCAAGGAAATGTGCAATACATGAAATGTGAACAGCATAATGGCTTGTGAAATTTATGAAAAAACACATGAGATTTTTAGCACAAAATTTGGCCAAATATTGTGAGCCCATTCACCAAACGTCAAGGTAATCTCAGATCGAATGGGTAACTAACCTGTCTGCCTAGTGTGAACACTTACCTATGGCTAATAAAATGGTAAAGCCTGTATTTATAGAGGAGGTTAGAACCAACTGTGTTTGGATGTAGTTAAAATCACAGCATGGTGAAGGGCGGGGCGTTCAAGTCAGAAAAAGCAATACATAGTAAATATAGAAAAACTGACTGAACAGCCATCTAGTCTGAACTGGTGCATAACCAAAAAGTCTTACATAGCAAATAGATAATGGCTGCACTCAAGTTTATTGTGCTAAAGCAAGGAAATGTGCAATACATGAAATGTGAACAGCATAATGGCTTGTGAAATTTATGAAAAAACACATGAGATTTTTAGCACAAAATTTGGCCAAATATTGTGAGCCCATTCACCAAACGTCAAGGTAATCTCAGATCGAATGGGTAACTAACCTGTCTGCCTAGTGTGAACACTTACCTATGGCTAATAAAATGGTAAAGCCTGTATTTATAGAGGAGGTTAGAACCAACTGTGTTTGGATGTAGTTAAAATCACAGCATGGTGAAGGGCGGGGCGTTCAAGTCAGAAAAAGCAATACATAGTAAATATAGAAAAACTGACTGAACAGCCATCTAGTCTGAACTGGTGCATAACCAAAAAGTCTTACATAGCAAATAGATAATGGCTGCACTCAAGTTTATTGTGCTAAAGCAAGGAAATGTGCAATACATGAAATGTGAACAGCATAATGGCTTGTGAAATTTATGAAAAAACACATGAGATTTTTAGCACAAAATTTGGCCAAATATTGTGAGCCCATTCACCAAACGTCAAGGTAATCTCAGATCGAATGGGTAACTAACCTGTCTGCCTAGTGTGAACACTTACCTATGGCTAATAAAATGGTAAAGCCTGTATTTATAGAGGAGGTTAGAACCAACTGTGTTTGGATGTAGTTAAAATCACAGCATGGTGAAGGGCGGGGCGTTCAAGTCAGAAAAAGCAATACATAGTAAATATAGAAAAACTGACTGAACAGCCATCTAGTCTGAACTGGTGCATAACCAAAAAGTCTTACATAGCAAATAGATAATGGCTGCACTCAAGTTTATTGTGCTAAAGCAAGGAAATGTGCAATACATGAAATGTGAACAGCATAATGGCTTGTGAAATTTATGAAAAAACACATGAGATTTTTAGCACAAAATTTGGCCAAATATTGTGAGCCCATTCACCAAACGTCAAGGTAATCTCAGATCGAATGGGTAACTAACCTGTCTGCCTAGTGTGAACACTTACCTATGGCTAATAAAATGGTAAAGCCTGTATTTATAGAGGAGGTTAGAACCAACTGTGTTTGGATGTAGTTAAAATCACAGCATGGTGAAGGGCGGGGCGTTCAAGTCAGAAAAAGCAATACATAGTAAATATAGAAAAACTGACTGAACAGCCATCTAGTCTGAACTGGTGCATAACCAAAAAGTCTTACATAGCAAATAGATAATGGCTGCACTCAAGTTTATTGTGCTAAAGCAAGGAAATGTGCAATACATGAAATGTGAACAGCATAATGGCTTGTGAAATTTATGAAAAAACACATGAGATTTTTAGCACAAAATTTGGCCAAATATTGTGAGCCCATTCACCAAACGTCAAGGTAATCTCAGATCGAATGGGTAACTAACCTGTCTGCCTAGTGTGAACACTTACCTATGGCTAATAAAATGGTAAAGCCTGTATTTATAGAGGAGGTTAGAACCAACTGTGTTTGGATGTAGTTAAAATCACAGCATGGTGAAGGGCGGGGCGTTCAAGTCAGAAAAAGCAATACATAGTAAATATAGAAAAACTGACTGAACAGCCATCTAGTCTGAACTGGTGCATAACCAAAAAGTCTTACATAGCAAATAGATAATGGCTGCACTCAAGTTTATTGTGCTAAAGCAAGGAAATGTGCAATACATGAAATGTGAACAGCATAATGGCTTGTGAAATTTATGAAAAAACACATGAGATTTTTAGCACAAAATTTGGCCAAATATTGTGAGCCCATTCACCAAACGTCAAGGTAATCTCAGATCGAATGGGTAACTAACCTGTCTGCCTAGTGTGAACACTTACCTATGGCTAATAAAATGGTAAAGCCTGTATTTATAGAGGAGGTTAGAACCAACTGTGTTTGGATGTAGTTAAAATCACAGCATGGTGAAGGGCGGGGCGTTCAAGTCAGAAAAAGCAATACATAGTAAATATAGAAAAACTGACTGAACAGCCATCTAGTCTGAACTGGTGCATAACCAAAAAGTCTTACATAGCAAATAGATAATGGCTGCACTCAAGTTTATTGTGCTAAAGCAAGGAAATGTGCAATACATGAAATGTGAACAGCATAATGGCTTGTGAAATTTATGAAAAAACACATGAGATTTTTAGCACAAAATTTGGCCAAATATTGTGAGCCCATTCACCAAACGTCAAGGTAATCTCAGATCGAATGGGTAACTAACCTGTCTGCCTAGTGTGAACACTTACCTATGGCTAATAAAATGGTAAAGCCTGTATTTATAGAGGAGGTTAGAACCAACTACATCCAAACACAGTTGGTTCTAACCTCCTCTATAAATACAGGCTTTACCATTTTATTAGCCATAGGTAAGTGTTCACACTAGGCAGACAGGTTAGTTACCCATTCGATCTGAGATTACCTTGACGTTTGGTGAATGGGCTCACAATATTTGGCCAAATTTTGTGCTAAAAATCTCATGTGTTTTTTCATAAATTTCACAAGCCATTATGCTGTTCACATTTCATGTATTGCACATTTCCTTGCTTTAGCACAATAAACTTGAGTGCAGCCATTATCTATTTGCTATGTAAGACTTTTTGGTTATGCACCAGTTCAGACTAGATGGCTGTTCAGTCAGTTTTTCTATATTTACTATGTATTGCTTTTTCTGACTTGAACGCCCCGCCCTTCACCATGCTGTGATTTTAACTACATCCAAACACAGTTGGTTCTAACCTCCTCTATAAATACAGGCTTTACCATTTTATTAGCCATAGGTAAGTGTTCACACTAGGCAGACAGGTTAGTTACCCATTCGATCTGAGATTACCTTGACGTTTGGTGAATGGGCTCACAATATTTGGCCAAATTTTGTGCTAAAAATCTCATGTGTTTTTTCATAAATTTCACAAGCCATTATGCTGTTCACATTTCATGTATTGCACATTTCCTTGCTTTAGCACAATAAACTTGAGTGCAGCCATTATCTATTTGCTATGTAAGACTTTTTGGTTATGCACCAGTTCAGACTAGATGGCTGTTCAGTCAGTTTTTCTATATTTACTATGTATTGCTTTTTCTGACTTGAACGCCCCGCCCTTCACCATGCTGTGATTTTAACTACATCCAAACACAGTTGGTTCTAACCTCCTCTATAAATACAGGCTTTACCATTTTATTAGCCATAGGTAAGTGTTCACACTAGGCAGACAGGTTAGTTACCCATTCGATCTGAGATTACCTTGACGTTTGGTGAATGGGCTCACAATATTTGGCCAAATTTTGTGCTAAAAATCTCATGTGTTTTTTCATAAATTTCACAAGCCATTATGCTGTTCACATTTCATGTATTGCACATTTCCTTGCTTTAGCACAATAAACTTGAGTGCAGCCATTATCTATTTGCTATGTAAGACTTTTTGGTTATGCACCAGTTCAGACTAGATGGCTGTTCAGTCAGTTTTTCTATATTTACTATGTATTGCTTTTTCTGACTTGAACGCCCCGCCCTTCACCATGCTGTGATTTTAACTACATCCAAACACAGTTGGTTCTAACCTCCTCTATAAATACAGGCTTTACCATTTTATTAGCCATAGGTAAGTGTTCACACTAGGCAGACAGGTTAGTTACCCATTCGATCTGAGATTACCTTGACGTTTGGTGAATGGGCTCACAATATTTGGCCAAATTTTGTGCTAAAAATCTCATGTGTTTTTTCATAAATTTCACAAGCCATTATGCTGTTCACATTTCATGTATTGCACATTTCCTTGCTTTAGCACAATAAACTTGAGTGCAGCCATTATCTATTTGCTATGTAAGACTTTTTGGTTATGCACCAGTTCAGACTAGATGGCTGTTCAGTCAGTTTTTCTATATTTACTATGTATTGCTTTTTCTGACTTGAACGCCCCGCCCTTCACCATGCTGTGATTTTAACTACATCCAAACACAGTTGGTTCTAACCTCCTCTATAAATACAGGCTTTACCATTTTATTAGCCATAGGTAAGTGTTCACACTAGGCAGACAGGTTAGTTACCCATTCGATCTGAGATTACCTTGACGTTTGGTGAATGGGCTCACAATATTTGGCCAAATTTTGTGCTAAAAATCTCATGTGTTTTTTCATAAATTTCACAAGCCATTATGCTGTTCACATTTCATGTATTGCACATTTCCTTGCTTTAGCACAATAAACTTGAGTGCAGCCATTATCTATTTGCTATGTAAGACTTTTTGGTTATGCACCAGTTCAGACTAGATGGCTGTTCAGTCAGTTTTTCTATATTTACTATGTATTGCTTTTTCTGACTTGAACGCCCCGCCCTTCACCATGCTGTGATTTTAACTACATCCAAACACAGTTGGTTCTAACCTCCTCTATAAATACAGGCTTTACCATTTTATTAGCCATAGGTAAGTGTTCACACTAGGCAGACAGGTTAGTTACCCATTCGATCTGAGATTACCTTGACGTTTGGTGAATGGGCTCACAATATTTGGCCAAATTTTGTGCTAAAAATCTCATGTGTTTTTTCATAAATTTCACAAGCCATTATGCTGTTCACATTTCATGTATTGCACATTTCCTTGCTTTAGCACAATAAACTTGAGTGCAGCCATTATCTATTTGCTATGTAAGACTTTTTGGTTATGCACCAGTTCAGACTAGATGGCTGTTCAGTCAGTTTTTCTATATTTACTATGTATTGCTTTTTCTGACTTGAACGCCCCGCCCTTCACCATGCTGTGATTTTAACTACATCCAAACACAGTTGGTTCTAACCTCCTCTATAAATACAGGCTTTACCATTTTATTAGCCATAGGTAAGTGTTCACACTAGGCAGACAGGTTAGTTACCCATTCGATCTGAGATTACCTTGACGTTTGGTGAATGGGCTCACAATATTTGGCCAAATTTTGTGCTAAAAATCTCATGTGTTTTTTCATAAATTTCACAAGCCATTATGCTGTTCACATTTCATGTATTGCACATTTCCTTGCTTTAGCACAATAAACTTGAGTGCAGCCATTATCTATTTGCTATGTAAGACTTTTCGGACCTGAAATTACGTCACGGCTTGCTGTGATTGGTCGCGTCGCGGCCACATGGGCGGCACGCGACCAATCACAAGCCGGGACTTCACGTAAGGAAGGAAACGCACGAATTTTAAGCAAACAACGCTGCCGGTTCCCTCGGTAAGCTCCAGGCTGCGTCGGAGAGGTGAGTATAGCAATATTTTTTATTTTAATTCTTTCTTTTACACATTAATATGGATCCCAGGGCCTGAAGGAGAGTTTCCTCTCCTTCAGACCCTGGGAACCATCAGGAATACCGTCCGATACTTGAGTCCCATTGACTTGTATTGGTATCGGGTATCGGTATCGGATTGGATCCGATACTTTGCCGGTATCGGCCGATACTTTCCGATACCGATACTTTCAAGTATCGGACGGTATCGCTCAACACTACTCAGGAGAAATTGTTCTGATATCAAAATGTTTAAGAGCCAGGCAGAGGATATGTTCAATAAGTTTAAGGAAAAGGCCTATCCGGGACATGTTTTGGATACAGCATATAGGTTCGCTGAAAAAGAGGATAGACAACACCTGTTGCAGAAAAGGGGTGTTCGAAAGAAATTGATAATGACATCACTAGGATCATTGGCACTCTTGATTATCAACATCAAAATGTGAGAGAAGTCATTAACAGACACTGGGACCTACTCAAAATGGATCCAGATCTTAGGGACTTTATAGGAGAACGCCCCAACATTACCTTTAGGAAGGGAAGATCTATTAGAGATTTATTGGTACATAGCCATTATGAAAGGCCAGTGGGGGAGGGGACCTGGCTGGATAGGAATCCATGTGGGTTTTACAAATGTGGTCAATGTCACATGTGTAAATGGATGAAACCCAACAAATCATTCAGGAGCTCCTCTACAGGAAAAATGTTCTACCAGAGGGACTTTTTGAATTGTAAGACCACTGGAGTTGTATATAAGGCCACCTGCCCATGTCCAAAGGACTATATTGGAAAGACAAAGAGTTCCGTAGAAGGGTGGAGGAACACATGGGTGATATAAGGAACAATAAGGGCACCCCCCTGGCCAAACATATGAGACTATATCATGGGAATCAGCTAGACAATATTGGCTTTACAATAATCGAAGTGGTAAAACACAATTGTAGAGGTGGTAATCTGGATAAGTCCATTCTTAAAAGAAGGTGAATGGACATTTAGAATGGATTCACTAGTGCCCAAAAGCATAAATTAACAAATGTCCTTTATGTGTTTTCTGTAGGCCTGTTCTTGCTGCTCCCTCTACCCTTGGTATATATATACTTGGACTGATTGTATGAAAGTAGGAATCTAGAGGACTGGACCATGATATTTCCCCTGAGTTGGGGGTGTACATATTACTGTAGATAATTTTTGCAATAAAAATCCTCCATATAAAGTATTTTGTCCTGCACCCCTGTAAAATAAGATAAAGTTGATTGATTAATAAATGTGGAATATCCCCTTGAAAGCGTTAGAGCACATGGAAAGTGTAACCCATAGGGACAAGTTATAAAAGAAGATTGTTAATATCGGGGTGAATGAGGTCATAAAGGAGCTGGTTGGGAGTACATAAGCCTGTAGGTTCTTTTATTTATGTCGGGTACGCTAAGATATATACTGATTATAGCCATCCAGTTTCACCAGAAAAGAGGTCCGTGCGACCTGGTAAGCGCATGCGCGGTGAAATCCATCTGCAATGTATTGTTAAGCCTAGGATTATCGATGTGGCTTGGTCTTGAATACAAGATATGGCCCCACATTCCACATGGGGCATGCACAGTAAGATTTCTATGTGTGTCCCAGCTGGGGTATGCGCAGTGCGCAGTGCGATCTGACCCATAAGGCATCGCAATAGCCGAACTTCCGGTTGGCGATGAGGAAGTGAAGGGGGATAAGTGCGGGACTATTTAAGTGGAGGTGATTGAAGTATCGTTAAGCATCATATCCAGATCGGAACACATTCTACATATCGGACCTCCTGATGAGCAAGAGGGGCGAAACGTGTTGAGGCGGAACTGGCGGGTGGTATTGCAAGATGAGTACCATCAAGTCTATATGCCATGTTTGAACTTCTGTTTACGACCATAGTGGGCAGTTAGAACATTGTTGGACTGCAGCAACTAATGTGACTAATGGTCATGGCTATTTGGTACCCTATCATATAAGGGGATAACCATTTATAACTATTTAAAGAGGTTGATCTTCCTGGATGGTTACCTTACTAGCATCAGATCAAAATTATAATCTAAATTCTTATTGTTACCACCGAACGCCGATTGTGTTCATCATTGTTTTTATTGCACTTTTGTTGGGGACTAGGGTATCCCTAGAAATTAGGAGTGATTATTGTTTAGATATAGAGGTGCCCATTATTCCTTATCTTGGGAGGGAGCATATGGTTCATTTAAATATTTAGGGCCATTAGGGGCAGCCATTGCTGAGCGGGGGCACCAATACGTATCCCATAGGGTGCCAACCTCCGCTGATAGGAAGGTGCAATGCCAACCTCCGCTGATAGGAAGGTGCAAGCATAGGTACCATACTAGGGATCCTCAAAAAATCCCCAAAGGGTTCAAATTATTCTCACGGTGTTTTGATTTTGATGTGTGACCACGTGTGGGTTTTAATAAGGAATAATAAAATCTGTTATTATAGGGTAAGTTTATGATTTATGTATGTGCCTGATCATGCTGGTGGTGGTCAGGCTGGTTGTTTTGCTACCCCTGCTGATGCGCACATGGCAGGTGCTGCAAATGGCCTGTTTGGGGTTATCGGCAGAGTCTTTAAAAAAAAAACAGGCTCGGGAAGATCTAACAGTTGGAATGGCTACTTCCCTCATGTTGGTGTTACGGGGAACGGATGCAAGCCTTCTGACTGTGGCCACCACACAGCTTCTTCCTGGATGTTGGGGTGATATGCCTCCTTCCCCATGTGTGCTGTTGCCCTCGCTCTGCATGTCCTCCTGCCAGGTTGGGTCAGTCACTGTCATCCACCACCTCATCTTCCACATCTGCACCCTGCTCCTCCTCCTGACTTTCTGGCAATTGTGTCTCATCATCGTCCACCTCCTCTGACACGTTCCCACCATCTCCTTCGTGTGACCGGGGCTGGTCAATGGTCAAAGCTTTGGGCATCTGTACATGCGATCTCATCTGTCCCTACTTCAAGTTGACCGGCCGAGAGTTCTGAATCTTGAAATGGAAAACTGAACAGCTCTTCAGAGTGTCCAAGTGTGGGATCAGTTGTCACAGGGCACTCGACATGGTGGAAGGAAGGAGGATCAGGGCAAGAAATATTCAGGCCACACACACGGCTACTCAGACTTGACCGTGTGGAAGACATGGAGGTGGTGAGGGTGGAGGCTAAGTTACTGGAATCATTATACGCTATCCGACCAACAACCGTTTCACTCTGCTCTGGCTTAAATAGTGGTCCCCTAGAAACTGGGACAGGAAGGTCGAGCGAGAAGATGTGGGTCTTTGTTGTTGCCCACTTTCACCGTGGCAACGGCCTCATCCTCTGAATGCACCATCATCATCACGGCTACTTCCCCGTCCCTTGCCTTGCCCATTTTAAATGGACTACTGCACTATTTAAAATGCTCAACACAAATATATTTATTAGTAGCGAAATAATATCTAATCAGTATGCCTGCAAATCTACGATTTTTCAAACCCAAACACCAGGCAGGCATCAACCTAATATAGCAGACTGTATTAAATTTTTGAGGGCCTTTTTTGTGAAGTTAATTAATGCTAAATATTGCTGTATAGAATTAGAGTATCAGACAGCATAAAAAGGGGTCCACCGGCCCACAATGCCCAAACTTGGAGCACGCAGATATATGAGGGCTGTCACTGAAATACCACACTGGCAAATATGTGGCCTTTTTATTATTTTGGAAGCTAAATAGTGCTGTATAGAATTAGAGTATCAGACAGCAAAAATAGGGGTCCACCGGCCTACAATGCCCAAACTTGGAGCACGCAGATATATAAAGGCTGTCACGGAAATACCACACTGGCAAATATGTGGACTTTTTATAATTTTGGAAGCTAAATAATGCTGTATAGAATTAGAGTATCAGACAGCAAAAATTGGAGTCCACTGGCATACAATGCCCAAAGTTGGAGCACGCAGATATATAAGGCTTTTTTGGTGAATTTAAAACACACAAAAAAAAGTGGCACAAGGCTAGCACACACAACTATGCTACGTATGCCTGACAAACTATGACTTTTCAACAGGCCTCCGTCTGACAGAACAGACTGTATATTTTTTGTTTTTTTGGAGTGAATTTTTGGAAAAAAAATCCAACTAGGTATATAGTAAAGAAGCTACAGCAGCAGACAGTTATGGAGCTTTGGGAGGGATGCAGTGGGAGCAATTGACACACATACAGTGCCTACAGGCCTTGCACTGATGTGGATATGCTTTGCCCTGCTTACCTAGCGCTGCTCTATCGGGACCCACGAATTAGCCCTAAAAAGGACTTTTGGATTCTGAGGAGTTGTGGATTTAAGAGTTGCAGACCTACCCTAACTCTAAAAACCACAATTCTGACCCTATCTCGGCACCAGCTCTCCCTACTCTAGCTGAATCAGGAACAGAACGCAGCGAGCAGGGTGGCGCCAGGTCTCTTAAAGTCAGGATGGTGCTGTGTGGCCAAGCCAATCACTGCACGACCACAACAAAGATGGCTGCGGCATTTCATGGCCTGGCAGACAATCCCTGCACCGTGATTGGGTCTCTAAAGTGTCATGATCTCTGCAGGCAGAGATCATAGCAAGCCTATAGAGGGACAAGCTCTCGGAAGATGGAACTATACTGACCATGAACTAAGCCTGCCGCGCAACTAGAAATAGCCAGGTAGCATTTCCTATTTATCGCTAGATGCCCAGCTCTGGCCTAAGACCTAAATAGCTAGCAGAGGGAAATATAAGACCTGGCTCACCTCTAGAGAAATATTCCAAAGAAGACAGTAGCCCCCCACATATAATGACGGTGAGTTCAGATGAAACAACAAACGCAGCAGGAAAATAGTCTTAGCAAATTTGAGGTCCGCTTACTAGATAGCAGAAGACAGATAGTATACTTTCATGGTCAGCAGAAAAACACTAACAAAACACCATCCAGAGATTACCTTAAACTCTGGCATTAACTCATAACGCCAGAGTAGCAATCCCTGATCAACGAGAGCTTTCCAGACACAGTAACAAAACTTCAGCTGTGAACTGGAACAAATAGGCAAAACAAAACATGGACAAAAGTCCAACTTATCTAGTAGTAGTCTAGAAGCAGGAACAAGCACTGAGAGGCATCAGATAACATTGTTGACCGGCAAGAAACCACCAGAGAAATGAGCTTAAATAGCGACACCCACTACTGATGGAATCAGGTGAAACAGGAAAGAGGATGACAAGTCCAATTCCACAAGCGGCCACCGGGGGAGCCCAGAATCCAAATTCACAACAGTACCCCCCCCTCAAGGAGGGGGCACCGAACCCTCACCAGATCCACCAGGGCGACCAGGATGAGCCCTATGGAAGGCACGAACAAGATCAGAAGCATGAACATCAGATGCATTGACCCAAGAATTATCCTCCTGGCCGTAACCCTTCCAGTTGACCAGATACTGGAGTTTCCGTCTGGAAACACGAGAGTCCAAAATTTTCTCCACAACGTACTCCAACTCACCCTCAACCAACACCGGAGCAGGAGGCTCAACTGAAGGTACAACAGGTACCTCATACCTGCGCAATAACGACCGATGAAAAACGTTATGAATGGAAAAGGACGCAGGGAGGTCCAAACGGAAAGAAACAGGATTAAGAATCTCCAATATTCTATAAGGGCCGATGAACCGAGGTTTAAACTTAGGAGAAGAGACCCTCATAGGGACAAAACGAGAAGACAACCACACTAAATCTCCAACACAAAGCCGAGAACCAACACGACGATGACGGTTGGCAAAACGCTGAGTCTTCTCCTGGGACAACTTCAAATTGTCCATAACCTGCCCCCAAATGTGATGCAATCTCTCTACCACCGCATCCACTCCAGGACAATCCGAGGATTCCACCTGACCGGAGGAAAATCGAGGGTGAAACCCCGAATTACAGAAAAACGGGGACACCAAGGTGGAAGAACTGGCCCGATTATTGAGGGCGAACTCTGCCAATGGCAAAAAAGCAACCCAATCATCCTGGTCAGCAGAGACAAAACACCTCAGATATGTCTCAAGGGTCTGATTAGTCCGCTCGGTCTGGCCATTAGTCTGAGGGTGAAAAGCAGACGAAAAAGACAAATCTATGCCCATCCTAGCACAGAATGCCCGCCAAAATCTAGACACAAATTGGGTACCTCTGTCAGAAACAATATTCTCAGGAATACCGTGCAATCGGACAACATTCTGAAAAAACAGAGGAACCAACTCAGAAGAAGAAGGCAACTTGGGCAGAGGAACCAAATGGACCATTTTAGAGAAACGGTCACAGACCACCCAGATGACAGACATCTTCTGGGAAACAGGCAGATCTGAAATAAAATCCATCGAGATGTGTGTCCAAGGCCTCTTAGGAATAGGCAAGGGCAACAGCAGTCCGCTAGCCCGAGAACTACAAGACTTGGCCCGAGCACAAACGTCACATGACTGCACAAAGACTCGCACATCTCGTGACAGAGAAGGCCACCAGAAGGATCTTGCCACCAAATCCCTGGTACCAAAAATTCCGGGATGACCTGCCAATGCAGAAGAATGTACCTCAGAGATGACTCTGCTGGTCCAATCATCCGGAACAAACAGTCTATCAGGCGGACAACGATCCGGTCTATCCGCCTGAAACTCTTGCAAGGACCGCCGCAGATCAGGAGAAACGGCCGACAAAATTACTCCCTCCCTAAGGATACCTGTGGGTTCAGAATTACCAGGAGAGTCCGGGTCAAAACTCCTAGAAAGGGCATCTGCCTTAACATTCTTAGAACCCGGTAGGTATGACACCACAAAATTAAAGCGAGAAAAAAATAAAGACCAGCGCGCCTGTCTAGGATTCAGGCGTCTGGCAGTCTCAAGATAAATCAAATTTTTGTGGTCAGTCAATACCACCACCTGATGTCTAGCCCCCTCGAGCCAATGGCGCCACTCCTCAAACGCCCACTTCATGGCCAAAAGCTCCCGATTCCCAACATCATAATTCCGCTCTGCGGGCGAAAATTTGCGAGAAAAGAAGGCACAAGGCCTAATGACGGAGCAGTCGGAACCTTTCTGCGACAACACTGCCCCAGCTCCGATCTCCGAAGCGTCAACCTCAACCTGAAAAGGCAGATTCACATCAGGCTGACGCAACACAGGGGCAGAGGCAAAACGGCGCTTAAGCTCCTGAAAGGCCTCTACAGCATGAGGGGACCAATTAGCAACATCAGCGCCTTGTCTGGTCAAATCAGTCAGTGGTTTAACGACATCCGAAAAACCAGCAATAAATCGGCGGTAAAAGTTGGCAAAGCCCAAAAATCTCTGAAGACCCTTAAGAGAGGAGGGCTGAGTCCAGTCACAAATAGCTTGCACCTTGACGGGATCCATCTCAATGGAAGAGGGAGAAAAAATATACCCCAAAAAGGAAATTTTCTGGACCCCAAAAACGCACTTAGACCCCTTCACACATAAAGAATTAGACCGCAGAACCTGAAAAACTCTCCTGACCTGCTGGACATGAGAGTCCCAGTCATCAGAAAAAATCAGAATATCATCCAGATATATTATCATAAATTTATCCAGAAAATCGCGGAAAATATCATGCATAAAAGACTGGAAAACTGAAGGGGCATTAGAAAGACCAAAAGGCATGACCAAATACTCAAAGTGGCCCTCGGGCGTATTAAATGCGGTCTTCCACTCATCCCCCTGCCTGATCCGCACCAAATTATACGCCCCACGAAGATCAATTTTAGAGAACCACTTAGCACCCTCTATACGAGCAAACAAATCAGTAAGCAATGGCAATGGGTATTGATACTTAACAGTGATCTTATTCAGAAGCCGATAATCAATACATGGTCTCAAAGAGCCGTCTTTTTTTGAGACAAAGAAAAACCCAGCTCCCAAGGGAGAAGAAGATGGACGAATATGTCCCTTTTCCAAAGACTCCTTTATATATTCCCGCATAGCAGCATGTTCCGGCACAGACAAATTAAACAAACGACCCTTTGGATATTTACAACCCGGTATCAAATCTATGGCACAATCGCACTCACGGTGCGGAGGTAACGACCCAAGCTTGGGTTCGTCAAAGACGTCTTGATAATCAGAGAGGAACTCAGGGACTTCAGAGGGAATGGACGACGAAATAGAAACCAAAGGTACGTCCCCATGAATACCCTTACATCCCCAGCTCAACACAGACATTGCTCTCCAGTCCAAGACTGGGTTGTGAGACTGCAACCATGGCAATCCCAGTACCAAATCGTCATGTAAATTATACAGCACCAGGAAACGAATAATCTCCTGGTGATCCGGATTGATACGCATGGTTACTTGTGTCCAGTATTGTGGTTTATTATTAGCCAATGGGGTGGAGTCAATCCCCTTCAGAGGAATAAGAGTCTCACCCAAGCTTCGTCTTGCCCCTGAGATAGTGCCATCAAAGTTTTTTCTGCCTGAAGTTCCAAATGAGGTTCCTCATAAAGCAAGCCCAAGGCCAGAAAAAACGCATCCACATCGCGTAACGCAGGATCCCCTGCTGGCAATGAGAAGGCCCAATCTTGAGGGTCACCCCTGAGCAAGGAAATCACAATCCTAACCTGCTGAGCAGGGTCTCCAGCTGAACGAGACTTCAGGGACAAATAAAGCTTACAATTATTTCGGAAATTCTGGAAGCTAGCTCTATTCCCTGTGAAGAACTCCGGCAAAGGAATTCTCGGCTCAGATACCGGAGCATGTACCACAAAATCTTGTAAATTTTGTACTTTCGTGATGAGATTATTCAAACCCGCAGTTACACTCTGGAGATCCATTATTGTCAGGTGCACACAGAGCATACAGAGATTAGGAGGAGAGAGAGAGAAAAGACTGCAGCAAGGCAGACTGGAGGGAAAAAAAAAAAAAAAAAAATTTCAGCAGACTTCTTATAACTCTCCTTTCTCAACCTGGGTCTTTAACACTTTATGGGCCGGTCAAACTGTCATGATCTCTGCAGGCAGAGATCATAGCAAGCCTATAGAGGGACAAGCTCTCGGAAGATGGAACTATACTGACCATGAACTAAGCCTGCCGCGCAACTAGAAATAGCCAGGTAGCATTTCCTATTTATCGCTAGATGCCCAGCTCTGGCCTAAGACCTAAATAGCTAGCAGAGGGAAATATAAGACCTGGCTCACCTCTAGAGAAATATTCCAAAGAAGACAGTAGCCCCCCACATATAATGACGGTGAGTTCAGATGAAACAACAAACGCAGCAGGAAAATAGTCTTAGCAAATTTGAGGTCCGCTTACTAGATAGCAGAAGACAGATAGTATACTTTCATGGTCAGCAGAAAAACACTAACAAAACACCATCCAGAGATTACCTTAAACTCTGGCATTAACTCATAACGCCAGAGTAGCAATCCCTGATCAACGAGAGCTTTCCAGACACAGTAACAAAACTTCAGCTGTGAACTGGAACAAATAGGCAAAACAAAACATGGACAAAAGTCCAACTTATCTAGTAGTAGTCTAGAAGCAGGAACAAGCACTGAGAGGCATCAGATAACATTGTTGACCGGCAAGAAACCACCAGAGAAATGAGCTTAAATAGCGACACCCACTACTGATGGAATCAGGTGAAACAGGAAAGAGGATGACAAGTCCAATTCCACAAGCGGCCACCGGGGGAGCCCAGAATCCAAATTCACAACACTAAAGTCTGCCAAAAACGCTGGGCAGAGACACCAGTTACCGCCAAATAATCCTGGAAATGCTCACCGAGTACACCGAGCATAGTGATACTCGGGCAAGCACATTCACTCATCAATATCTACAACATAAGACAGTCTCTATCGGATAACTTTTGTTGGGTCAATCATGACCTCGGCTTCACTTGTTTGTAACACTGGAGTAGAAAGTTCAAGTCTCTTTTAACTCAGATCCGACTGACCCCAGTCCCCTTGCTTCAGGGATTCAGACACATAACAGTGTCGCACAACAACCATTCAGGCCCATGGGCCAGTCTTTTCCCGCTCCGGGTAGCCAAACAAGGAAAGTCTGTCAGACAGAGCCAATTTGGTACTTAATGACCGAGCCAATTTTTACAATTCTGACCACTGTCACTTAATGAGGTTATAACTCTGGAACGCTTTAACAGATCCCGCTGATTCTGAGATTTTTTTTCGAGACATATTGTACTTCATGTTAGTGGTAACACTTCTTCGATATTACTTGCGATTATTTATGAAAAAAACTGAAATATGGCAAAAAAATAAAAATTTTTGCCATTTTCAAAATTTGAATTTTTATGCCCTTAAATCAGAAAAATAACTCACACAAAATAGTTAATAAATAACATTTCACACATGTCTACTTTACATCAGCACAATTTTGGAACCAAAATTTTTTTTTGTTAGGAAGTTATAAGGGTTAAAATTTGACCAGCGATTTCTCATTTTTACAACAAAATTTACAAAACCATTTTTTTTAGGGACCATCTCATGTTTAAAGTCACTTTGAGGGGTGTATATGACAGAAAATAACCAAACTTGACACCATTTTAAAAACTGCACCCCTCAAGGTGCTCAAAAACACATTCAAGAAGTTTATTAACCCTTTATGTGCTTCACAGGAACTGAAACAATGTGCAAGGAAAAAATTTACATTTAACTATTTTTTGCAAACATTTTACTTCAGAACCAATTTTTTTTATTTTCACAAGTGTAAAAAGAGAAAATGAACCACAAAATTTGTTGCGCAGTTTCTCCTGAATGCGCCGATACCCCATATGTGGGGGTAAACCATTGTTTGGATGCACAGCAGGGCTTGGAAGAGAAGGAGCACAATTTGACTTTTTCAATGCAGAATTGACTGGAATTGAGATCGGACGCCATGTTGCGTTTGGAGAGCCCCTGATGTGCCTAAACAGTGGAAACTCCCCACAAGTGACACCATTTTGGAAACTAGACCCCTTCACAGAACTGTGAAAATAAAAAAATCGCATTTTTTCTACAAAAATTATCTTTTCACCCCCAAATTTTTATTTTCACAAGGGTAACAGGAGAAATTAGACCATGAAATTGTTGTGCAAATTTGTCCTGAGTATGTCGATACCCCATATGTGGGGGTAAACCACAGTTTTGGCGCATGGCAGAGCTTGGAAGAGAAGGAGTTCCGTTTGACTTTTTCAATGCAGAATTGGCTGGAATTGAGATTGGATGCCATGTCGCGTTTGGAGAGCCCCTGATGTGCCTAAACAGTGAAAAAACCCACAAGTGACCCCATTTTGGAAACTAGACCCATTAAGGAACTTATCTAGATGTTTGGTGAGCACTTTGAACCCCCAAGTGCTTCACAGAAATTTATAACGTAGAGCCGTGAAAATAAAAAATCCTTTTTTTTTCTCAAAAATGATTTCTTAGCTCGCATTTTTTATTTTCTTCAGGGTAACATGAGAAATTTGACCCCAAAATGTGTTGTCCAGTTTGTCCTGAGTACGCTGATACCCCATATATGGGGGAGGTCTACTGTTTGGGCACACATCGGGGCTTGGAAGGGAAGTAGTGATGTTTTAAAATGCAGACTTTGATGGAATGGTCTGTGGGCGTCATGTTGCATTTGCAGAGCTCCTGATGTACCTAAACAGTAGAAACGCCTCACAAGTGACCCCATTTTGAAACTAGACCCCCAAAGAGCTTATCTAGATGTGTGGTGAGCACTATGAACCCCCAACTGCTTCACAGAAGTTTATAATATAGAGCCATGAAAATAAAAAATCATATTTTTTCCACAAAAATGATCTTTTCACCCCCAAAGTTGTACTTTCACAAGGGTAACAGGAGAAATTGGACCCCAAAGTTTATTGTGCAATTTATGCTGATACTTCATATGTGGGGGGGACCACTGTTTGGGCACATGGCAGAGCTCGGAAGGGAAGGAGCGCCGTTTTGGAATGCAGACTTTGATAGAACAGTCTGCGGGCGTTATGTTGCGTTTGCAGAGCCCCTGATGAACCTAAACAGTAGAAACCCCCACAAGTGACTCTATTTTGGAAACTATACCCCTCAGATAACTTATCTAGATGTGTGGTGAGAACTTTGAACCCCCCAAGTGCTTTACAGAAGTTTGTAATGCAGAGTCGTGAAAATAAAAAATATTTTTTTTCCACAAAAATGATTTTTTTTTAGCCCCCAATTTTTTATTTTCCCAAGGGTAACAGGAGAAATTGGACCCCAAAAGTTGTAGTCCAATTTGTCCTGAGTACGCTAATACCCCATGTGTGGGGGAAATCACTGTTTGGGCACACATCGGGGCTCGGAAGGAAGGAGACCAGTTTGGAATGCAGACTTAGATTGATTGGTCTGTAGGCGTCACATTGCATTTGCAGAGCCCCTGATGTACCTAAACAGTAGAAACCCCCCACGCGTGACCCCATATTGGAAATTAGAACCCCCAAGGAACTTATCTAGATGTGTGGTGAGAACTTTGAACCCCAAGTGTTTCACTACAGTTTATAATGCAGAGCCGTGAAAATCTAAAATCATTTTTTTCCCCCAAAAATGATTTTTTTTAGCCCCCCATTTTTTTATTTTAGCAAGGGTAACAGGTGAAACTGGACCCAAAAAAGTTGTTGTCCAACTTGTTCTGAATACGCTGATACCCCATGTGTGGGGGGGGGGACCACTGTTTGGGCACACATCGGGGCTCGGAAGGAAAGGAGCGCTGTTTGGAATGTAGACTTAGATTGATTGGTCTGCAGGCGTCACGTTGCATTTGCAGAGCCCCTGATGAACCTAAACAGTAGAAACCCCGCACAATTGACCCCATATTGGAAAATAGACCCCCTAAGGAACTTATCTAGATGTGTGGTGAGATCTTTGAACCCCCAAGTGTTTCACTACAGTTTATAATGCAGAGCCGTGAAAATAAAAAATCATTTTTTTTCCACAAAAATGATTTTTTAGCCCCCAATTTATTTTTATTTTAGCAAGGGTAACAGGAGAAACTGGACCCCAAAGGTTGTTGGCCAACTAGTACTTAGTATGCTGATGCCCCATATGTGGGGGTAAACCACTGTTTGGGCGCACAGCAGAGCTCAGAAGGGAGGGAGCATAATTTGACTTTTTGGCTGTCTCGTTTGGAGGCCCCCTGATGTACCTAAACAGTTGGAACCCGCCAATCTAACTCCAACCCTAACCCCAACACACCCCTAACCCTAATCGCAACCCGATCCATAATCCTAATCACAACCCTAACCCCCAAAACACCCCTAACCCTAATCCCAACCCTAACCATAACCCTAATCAAAACCCTAAACTCAACACACCCCTAATCCTAATCTCAACCCTAACCTTAACCCTAATCCCAAACCTAACCCTAATGCCAACCCTAATCCAAACCCTAATCCAAACCCTAATCCCAACTCTAACCCTAACTTTAGCCCAAACCCTAGCCCTAAGCCTAACTTTAGCCCCAACCCTAACCCTAATCCTAGCTCTAACCCTAGCCCTAACCCTAATCCTAGCTCTAACCCTTGCCCTAACCCCAACCCTAGCTCTAACCCAAATCCTAGCTCTAACCCTAACCCTAGCCCTAACCCTAACCCTAATTGGAAAATAGAAATACATACTTTTTTTAATTTTATTATTTTTTCCTAACTAAGGGGGTGATAAAGGGGGGGTTATTTACAACTTTTTTTTATTTTGATCACTGTAAAAAGAACTCACAGTGACCAAAATAAAACAAGAGGAAAAATCTTGCTCTGCCGGCCGGCAGATCACCGCGGGCGCACTGCGCATGCGCCCGCCATTTTCTTACCGGAGCAAGAAGCCGGCGGCCAGGAGAGGAAGCAGGAGGACCCAGGGACACTGGTAAGTATAACAGGGTCCCCGATCCCCCTATTTATCTGTCCTCTGATGTGCGATCACATCAGAGAACAGAGAATGACATCGCTTTTTTTTTTGCGGCTGCCGATAAACGGTTAATTACCGGCGATCGCAAAACAGGGGTCGGTAAAAACCAACCCCGATCATGTTCTTTGGGGTCTCGGCTACCCCCAGAGATCGTCCGGGTTCCGGCCGGCAGGCACACTGCGCATGCTCCCGCCATTTTTTTTCCGGAACAAGATGGCGGCGCCCATCGGGAGCCACGAGGAGCACCGGGGGAGACAGGTGAGTATCGGGGGGCGATCGGGGACCCCATTTGCCAAATTAAATGGCAAATCGCGTTTTGTTTTTTTTCGTCGCGACCACTGGTAAACGGTTAATTTCCAGCGGTCGCAACTCGGGGGTCGGTAAAAACCCCCTGAATCATGTTCTCTGGGGTCTTGGCTACCCCCGGCAACCAAGACCCTAGAGAAAATCTGACTCTGGGGGGCGCTATTCACTTTTTCCACAGCGCCGTTAATTAATGCGACATGCGACTAGCTCTGAGCAGGTGGTAACTATACCGACCGCAGTTCCTGATCTTAACACAGACACTAGCAGTAGCCGTGGGATGTTCCTGTCACTCCCTGGACACCTCGTCACAGCCGGAGATCTAGCTACCCCTAAAGGTAGAAGCAGGAAAGCTATCTTGCCTCAGAGAAAATCCCCAAAGGATAGGACAGCCCCCCACAAATAATGACTGTGAGAGGAGAAGGAAATGACATACGTAGTATGAAACAAGTTTTAGCAAAGGAGGCCACTACTAGCTAGAAAGAATTAGTACAGGACAGAACACTGTGCGGTCAGTAATAAAAACTAGAAAAAGTCCACCGCAGAGAAATGCAAAAATCTCCACACCTGACTAAAGGTGTGGAGGGCAAACTCTGCTGCCCAGAGCTTCCAGCTTAGCTGACTAGATACATACTGATAAGCTGGACAAATGAGCAAAACATAGAAAGTGCTAAACAACAAAGTCCACAACAAGTGAACAGCAAAAAGACAAGCAAGGACTTAGCTTTGCTGAAATGGTCAGAGTGACAGGGAAATCCTCAGAGAGCCATGACTCCAAGCTCAACAATTGGCAACTGGCATTGAATTAGGGAAAAGGCCAGACTAATATAGCAGAGCCAGAAAGACGATCAGTGAAAACAGCTGCTGATGCTAAATCCAAGAAGCAGCCATACCACTCAAAACCACAGGAGGGAGCCCAAGAGCAGAACTCACAAAAATGCTCCTTATAACCACCGGAGGGAGCCCAAGAGTGGAATTCACAACACGTATCGGTGGTCATTAAGGGGTTAAACACATATCAAGTCAATTTAATCCTGACCCAGCTCACTCCTCGGGTCCTCCTGCACAGGTTTTTTCCCCCTCCCTCCTTTTAGAAGATCACGGGCCCTTAAACACACATGGACGGTTTTATCAAGGAACAGTTCAAGAATAAGACAGGTAAAATTCAGTGCAAAGGCAGTGATGGGGAAATCAGGGACCACCTTAACATATTCCTTAATTCAAATATATATTTCTAGTTGTAACAAGACATATTCAAACATGTCCTGCTTTCCTGTGTGATTCTGACCTTTCATTAGAACTGCTGACATGACTACACCTAAAAGTTATATTAATATGCAGAAGCTAATGACGGGTGGTGATACCCATTATCCAGATAACGGGTTATAAATTGTATTAGGGTGAGGCTAATTACATTGATTTTGGGACCTTATGATATTAATCACCTGTTCACAGTTCACTTCTAATGGAAAATCACCTGATCAATTAATGATGATCTCATTTGTAATAAACAGCTGATGTGCGCATGACCAGAATGTATTCGCCCACTCAAAAAGAGTATAAAGGCAGATGTGATCCAATAAAGTTTATGGCTTTGGAAACAGATCATACTGTCTCTGTCCCACCATTGGTCGAGCATACTCATATCTGGCAACCATCCAATACCCCTGATGGTCTGATATCTACATTTTATCTGCTGTTAGGTTGGTCTGCAAGATAAGATACATAAGATGTAGGGTTGAAACATCAGTCCTTAAAGCAACCGTAAACACAGTCCATGGTAATTAACCCTTTTCATGGTTCCAGTCCCATAATTCAGCTGGGGATGCACAAATGTGCACAAATGAAACTTGGAAAGGGGAAAACAAAAGCAACAGTCTTTTATCCGTGACCATTCGGGTCACCCAAGACACTCAGTCCCATTGTCGTCTAGGGCTTCGATTTGTCAAATGCAACCGACATAACAAAAATTTTCCTTGTAAATAGGGCCACATTATTTAAGGCAAGGCATCTAAGCAGCATAGTTTGCCGGATTCTGGCCTTACACCACTATGTACGTGTGGCCTGAAGATCTACTGGAGGAGGATCCCTGCTGCTCTTCCTACTCCTATTTTCCTCCAGCGGCAGATCCAGAATGAACGGAACCCTAACTCCTGCAATCCAATCGAGGGCCTGGCATCCACTGCCTCCTGGCTAAACACAGGAGCTGCTTCCTCCCGTCGAGCTGCAGGAGCTGCAGCTATTGCAGTCAGGTGCACATCATACTGGGCAGCACGCGCCTGCCCCTCCTCTGGACTGAAGACCATCCTAGCAGCCACAACATATGGCCCCGAGGTCCCTGTTCTTTAATAAAGGTTACGCTGTCCCATTTCTGGACAGACCCCATAAAATCAGTGGACACAGCATTGACATACAGTTTTTCTCAAGTCCTGGCTTCCTGTATGAGCCCATATCCTCTCATGAAATTAAAATATTTAATGAGGCTGTGAGTTATCTGGCTGGACACAGCTCCCCCGCTGGGGCATTTCAGTTCCTGCAAAATTCGGCTCTCTCGCAGCTTCTTTTCGCCGATCACTCCTTTAATCCACCAGGCCTCCTCCACATTGGGCACACGGGGTTCCTCCAGGCACATGCCACCGGTGGCGGATGGGGCTGGCCACAGAAGGTGACAGTACCAAAGAAGATGGTGGAGTCAGAAGACGTGACTGAGGAGAAGGGGGTGACAGCAATGGAGTTTGAACGGCCACTGGGACGAGCATGAAATCCTTCTCCTGCCATCCAAAGGGGAACCATTCATCCAGGTCCCTCTGCTGCCAGCTTCCTGGATGCGAACCCGTCTCTGCCCAAGTGGCCCACTCCTCCTCTCTAGGACATACTTCTTCTCTGCATGCTATCAGGTAATGACGTCTCCTCTCCAGACACACTGGCTCATTCGTCTGGGCCCCATCCATTCATGAGTGGAGCCTCTTCTGACTGCCGTACCCCTTCACCTAGATTCTGATGTGGGGGTCAGGGCCTTCTCTTCTTTTGTGCCCATTTTGGGTGGGCACCCATCACAATGGGTCATTGCCACATCTCAGACCACTGTATCTGCCATTTTCATGACATTTTCTTCTTAGTACGTCCACGAAGGGCAGCACCACCCCCACTTTTCGTGCCACTGACTGTCTTCTTGTCAGGGTTCGGAGCCATTTTAAAGTCACTATTAGCCGCCTTCTTTACACTGTGTGCAGAATTATTAGGCAAGTTGTATTTTAGAGGATTATGTTTATTATTAATCAACAACTATGTTCCCAATCAACCCAAAAGACTCATAAATATCAAACTTAATATTTTTGTAAGTTCAAGTGTTTTTTTTTTTTTTTTTTAGATTTGGCTATCTTAGGAGGATATCTGTTTGTGCACGTAACTAGTACAGTGCAGAATTAGTAGGCAACTTTATAAAAACCAAATATATTCCCATCTCACTTGTTTATTTTCACCAGGTAAACCAATATAACTGCACAAAATTTAGAAATAAACATTTCTGACATGCAAAAACAACCCCCCACCAAAATTAGTGACCAGTATAGCCACCTTTCTTTATGATGACACTCAACAGCCTTCCATCCATAGATTCTGTCAGTTGCTTGGTCTGTTTATGATCAACATTGTATGCAGCAGCCACCACAGCCTCCCAGACACTGTTCCGAGAGGTGTACTGTTTTCCCTCCCTGTAGATCTCACATTTTATAACCACAGGTTCTCTATGGGGTTCAGATCAGGTGAACAAGGGGGCCAAGTCATTATTTTTTCTTCTGTGAGACCTTTACTGGCCAGCCACGCTGTGGAGTAGTTGGAGGCATGTGATGGAACATTGTTCTGCATGAAAATCATGTTTTTCTTGAACGATACCGACTTCTTCTTGTACCACTGCTTGAAGAAGTTGTGTCCTACCCTCACTCCCCGCACCCTCTTACGTACCAACCGCCTCTCCTTGTAAAGTTCGTCATGTGGTGAAACTTCAATAAAGGACAATTTCTTGCACAGCATTTCCTGGTGAGTGCCACTTTTTTCTTTTATTCATTCCACTGCTTGAAGAAGTTGTCTTCCAGAAACTGGCAGTAGGTCTGGGAGTTGAGCTTCACTCCATCCTCAACCCGAAAAGGTCCCACAAGTTCATCTTTGATGATACCAGCCCATACCAGTACCCCACCTCCACCTTGCTGGCGTCTGAGTGGGAGAGGAGCTCTCTGCCCTTTACTGATCCAGCCTCTGGCCCATCCATCTGGCCCATCAAGAGTCACTCTCATTTCCTCAGTCCATAAAACCTTTGAAAAGTCAGTCTTAAGATATTTCTTGGCCCAGTCTTGACGTTTTATCTTATCTTTCTTGTTCAAATGTGGTCGTTTTTCAGCTTTCCTTACCTTGGCCATGTCCCTGAGTATTGCACACCTTGTGCTTTTTGCTACTCCAGTAACATTGCAGCTCTGAAATATGGTAAAACTGGTGGCAAACGGCATCTTGGCAGCTTCACGCTTGATTTTCCTCAATTCATGGGCAGTTATTTTGCGCCTTTTGTGCCCAACAAGCTTCTTGCGACCCTTTTGGCTATTTGTCATGAAATGATTGATTGTTCGGTGATCACGCTTCAAAAGTTTGGCAATTTCAAGACTGCTGCATCCCTCTGCAAGACATCTCACAATTTTGGACTTTTCAGAGCCCGTCAAATCTCTCTTCTGACCCATTTTGCCAAAAGAAAGGAAGTTGCCTAATAATTAAGCACACCTTATATAGGGTTTTGATGTCATTAGACTGCACGCCTCCTCATTACAGAGATGCACATCACCTGATTTACTTAATTGGTAGTTGACTCTCAAGCCTGAACAGCTTGGAGTAGGACAACATCTATAAAAAGTATCATGTGATCAAAATACAACCTGCCTAATAATTCTGCACACAGTGTAATTTCCTCACAGCTGTCATTTTCATCATGCTTACTACGCCAATTCAGTAGGTCGGCCAGGGTGGTAGTTGTGGCAACAGGCTATAGTGTCCTCACACCCTGGCACCCTACAGATTAAATACAAAGTCTTTTCTGCAGTGTGTATGATGCGTGCAGCAGAGTACTCATTTCAATTGCTGGAGTTCCCTTGGTCTCGCCAGCCTCTGACTTCTAGGTTCCAGGAAATACCAGAGAGTTACAGTTCTTTTCCAACAGTTCAACTTTACTAATAGCATGCACACACAGCACTTTGGCAGCACAATTCTCACAGACTCTCGCATCCTGCACTTTCCCTGTCATCCAGACAGATCATTTTCCTTCCAGCAGCTCCCACTGCCCAGCAATCCTGGCTGTATCATCTGGTTCAAATAAGGAAAGGTGCCGGAACACCATCTCAGCTGCTCCCGCCCTGGTCTTAGACCTCCGAATCTTTCCTAGGGATGATCCCGCTGAGCTGGTGCCCATTTTCACTGTTCTTCAGCCTGGGGCCCGTTATCTGCAAACTTATCCCCTGGCTTGCCACTGTCTAATGCATACATCCTGCCCTTGGGCAAATTGCTCTGGCTTCTGTTTCTAATCAGGAAGTATCCTGATTATACTTCCCCTCTTGCTCTGTTCTAACTCCTCCCCACTGAATAACCCCCTGCTGCCTGTGCCTCAACTAACACTCCTATCTATCCTATTCTCTAATGTGCCCACTCTATTCTAATCCCCTATAGTCCTGCACTACTTCCTAATCTATCCCTAAACCTTGGCGCAATGCATGACAAATACATTTACATTACAGTTCACACAATAGTAACACATTAATATTAAAACATCAGGTAGACACAGGTGAACAGAGTTAAGAAGAGAGATCATACATGAGGGTCCCCAACACCTCCTTACACAAACACAGTGCTGCAGGGCTGTCTCTTTATAAGTTCTATTCACATGTGGCGCATCAAGATCGGCATACTATATTCAAGCAGTCAGAGCATGGAAAATCCCATTTGAATGCTGGTTCCTGGAGTAGAGGCAGAATAAGATAATATCGTACAACAAATAGATTTTAAATTATTTGCAAAATAAAATTAAACATTAACCCCTTTCTGACCTCGGACAGGATAGTACATCCAAGGTCAGATCCCCTGCTTTGATGTGGGCAACGGCGGTGAGCCCACATCAAAGCTGCGACATGTCAGCTGTTTTGAACAGCTGACATGTGAGTGCAGTAGCATCGAGTGGAATTGCAATCCATCCGCTGCTATTAACTAGTTAAATGCCGCTGTCAAACGTTGACATCGGCATTTAACTAGTGCTTCCGGTCGAGCGGCCAGAAATGCACTCATCGCCGACCCCGTCACATGATCGGGGGTCAGCGATGTGTCAGCATAGTAACCAGAGGTCTCCTTGAGGACCACCCTGTGGTCGGCGCTCATAGCAAGCCTGTAATTCAGCTACATGGGAGCAGTCTCAGGATCGCTGCTATGTAGCAGAGCCGATCGTGCTATGCCAGCTTCTAGCCTCCCATGGAGGATATTGAAGCATGGCAAAAGTAAAAAAAAATGTTTAAAAAAATATGAAAAAAAAATAAATAAATAAATGTTTAAATCACCCCCTTTTTCGCCCCGTTCAAAATAAAACAATAAAAATAAAATCAAATATACACATATTTGGTATCGCCGCATTCAAAATTGCCCGATCTATCAATTAAAAAAAGGATTAACCTTATCGCTAAACGGCGTAGCGAGAAAAGAATTTGAAACGCCCGACATTGGTCGCCACGACATTGCATTAAAATGCAATAACGGGCGATCAAAGGAAAGTATCTGCATTAAAATGGTATCACTAAAAATGTCAGCTCGGCGTGCAAAAAATAAGCCCTCATCTGACCCCAGATCACAAAAAATGGAGGCGCTACGGGTATCAGAAAATGGGGCAATTGTTTTTTTTTGTTTTTTGTTTTTTTTTAGCAAAGTTTGTATTTTTTTTTCACCACTTAGATAAAAAATAACCTAGACATGTTTGGTGTCAATGAACTTGTAATGACCTGGAGAATCATAATAGTAGGTCAGTTTTAGCATTTAGTGAGCCTAGCAAAAAAAAAAGCCAAACAAAAAACAAGCATGGGAGTGCACTTTTTTTGCAATTTCACCGCACTTGGAATTTTTTTCCATTTTCTAGTACATGACATGGTAAAACCAATGATGTTGTTCAAAAGTACAACTCGTCCCGCAAAAAATAAGCTCTCACATGGCCATATTGACGGAAAAATAAAAAAGTTATGGCTCTGGGAAGGAGGGGAGCGAAAAACAAACATGGGGAAAAATGGAAAATCCCAAGGTCATTAAGAGGTTTATGAAAGAAAAATGTCATGACTGGGATAGTATGGTATACTCTTTTTTTGGCCTACCTAGTATAACAACACACCGATCATCTCTCCTATCAAAACCTACATTTTCACTACATGGTAGTCTGAATTTGAACCGTATTAACCATTTCATAGTTTCATAGTGTTGAAGGTAGACTTAATTCCATCAAGTTCAACCTATAGCATAACATTTAAAGATACATAAACAAATAATACAAGGCCATAATGACTTTAAACTTCCTTAGATCCCTAGGGAACTTCTAAGAATTGTGAAATATTTTACCCTTTTTCTGCTGTCTAAAATTTGAATGCATTCTATGGTCTGATAAATGCAGTTTATAAATAATCATCAAAGCATACTTAGCATAGTAAACTGTATTTAAAACAATTCAGGTCAATGTTTAGGTGACTAGATAACACTGGCCAATACAATTTTTCTGGCAAAAGGTTTTAAAACATATTTTAAGTCAATTTTGGCTGCTGATTACGAATATGAACTCCGTTTTTGGCTATCACATCAGGATTTCGAGATTTTCAATTTTTGATGAAAATTACTCCTATCTAATGTTTTATGATAAAAACACATGATTTTCGATACTATTGTATATTTTTAATCAAGGAATAACAAAGATTACAAAGTCTATGTACAGCAAATCAAATATACTTACAGAATTAAACTACAAAATATAAAAGCACATATATGGCACACAGATGAATGGCAAATGGCAGTTATTTGAACTTTCTTTTCTTGGCTGATCTGTGATGTACAGCTTCTGGGCTGTCTCTCATCAAGCTCCAGCAATAGTCAGCCATCATATGTGAGTCCAACCGGCCTTGATACCGTTCTTCCATTGTTTTAATGTCCTGATGAAAATGCTCCCCTTGTTCCTCGCTCACATCCCCAAGGTTCTCTGGAAAAAAGTCCAAATGGCTGTGTAAATAGTGAATCTTGATACTCATTCTACATCCAAGATTTCACAGACTCATTAGAAGCTCTTCCACAATCTCTTCATAGTTGTCTGCTTTCTTATTCCCTAGAAAATTCTGCACCACATTACAAAATGCATTCCAAGCTCTTTCTTCTGTTTCATTCATTGATGTGATAAAATTTGGGTCTGTCATAAGTGTTCTTATTTGAGGTCCATCAAATATTCCAGCCTTTTTCTTCTCTTCACTAAGACCAGGAAAAGTTGAACATATATAGTTAAAGCATTCTCCACTGTGATTGAGAGCTTTGACGAGCTGCTTCATCAATCCAAGTTTTATGTGTAAGGGAGGAAAGACAATGTTCTTCCTATCCACTAGAAGATCATGGATGACTTTCTTATCGCCGGATGCCAAACTCTGTCGCTGAGGCCATTCAGTTTTCACCCAATGCTCTGCTGTAGCTCTACTATCCCAGTAGCACAGAAAACAAGGGTGTTATCATAACAAATGGGAATTATGCATGTTCAAAGAAAACAAAGATATTCTCACATTTATTGGGAGACTAAATGAAAACTAAATTTACCTTAGTGAACTGTATAAACTGGCACCTTTCATACACTACTTATATTTATCATGGAACTCATGAAAATGGGCTATATACCTATAGCACAAAATCGTGATGTGATAGAGAAATTATAAGATCAGATTTGAATTCAGCACCCTCAAATTAGACTAAAACTGTTCTTAAAGTCCATGCCAGAATTTTTTATTTTTTTTTGTAGACCAGTGTAATTAATACTCATAAAATGAAAATATGTTTCTACATTGTGAAGGTCACTTATTGAAGAAATTTAAAAAAAAAATGCTAGATCTTTTTCGAAAACTTTGCAGTTGCTCAAAATTTACCCATTTTTCTTACTTTGTGTTTAAACGCAGTGAATTTGATGTAGTAGAAAGCTCATTAAATACGACACCTAATTATTTTTTACTTTATTCCTGAACACTTATATCCTACAAAAGAGTCAATTGAGCATGAAGGGAAGTCAGCATTCAATGGTGTTTGAAAACATATCTTTAACTATTTTCCTGTTGATTTTACAAATAAATACACCAGCATAAAAGAAACTTGTTACTATATTTCTAATTACTATATTTAAAAAGAGATCTACTTCATCTGCTAAAAAGGATCGCTCAATAAAAAAAAAAGTCACTTTTTGGTTTAGAAATGAGCAATATTTAAAATTTATAATATACGGTACTTAGCAATAAACTTTATGGTTCATACTATTTTAGTATCTTTATCTCTTCCTCTCTTTCTCCTCCCCCCAAACCCACTGTGCTTGGTTTGCCTTGGGTTGGCTGGTTGGTTCAGTTCTTTAACTGACCCAGTTCCACTCTTGGTTGCTTCAGACAAAAAAAGTGGGACTTCCAGAACCTTGAGGGTGGGCCTTTAAGAGTAGCTATCACTTGTTTGAGGCTGACAGTTTAGTTGAAAAAAAACAGTGTGAAACTGCAGATTGGTGATTTACCGTAACTTAATTACATTTTTAGAAAATACTGCACACTTGTTCCCCCAAATGCCTAAAGGACACAATTTTTCTAGCCAAACTTGGTTTCAACTTCAGGGTTGTGAGGTACTGGCATGCAACCTGCTCACCCCCCTTTCATTGGAAAAACTCAATACCTCATGTGTTATTGTAATATGCCAGTCTTATAATTAAAATAGTGCTGCTGAATTATGTACACATCAGTTTGCAATTGTTAACATCATAATAGCAATTACCGATCAGTAACTACTGAGTCCATTATATGACAGCTCTGTTATGATAACTGGGATCTGAGGCTTCTTTTCTATTTACTATACTTGCTGTTTAACCCCTTCATGACCGATGATGTATAGGTACAGTACATCATAGGTCATGGCACATGACAGTTGTTTTACCCCCGCCCATTGGTGTCCCTGTCACATGATCACAGGGAGCCGATGGGTTGGCATGACAGCCAGGAGCCTGCAGGCAGAAATCCCCCATGCTTGTCAATGTAGACATACCCCTCTGGCTTGTGGCTTGCATTCATAGGAAATCATGATTTTTGCTACAAATAGCAGGGCTGAAACCCTGATTTGTGTAGCACAAGCGATCGGATGAGGGGACTATCGAAGCAACTAAAAAGTAGAAAAATGTTTTATGAAATATTTAAAACATTTAAAAAATAAAGTTCAAATCATTCCCCTTTTACCCCATTCAAAGTAAAACAATTAAACAAATACACACATTTGGTATCGCTGAGTTCATAAATGCCCAATGTATCAAAATATAAACTAAATTAATTTTATTGGTAGGCAGTATAGCGAAAAAAAAAATCAAAAAGCCAAAATTACGGTTACATAGTTAGATAGGTTGAAAAAGCACCTAGGTCCATCAAGTTCAACCGTTCTCCACCAATTATACATTTTGTCACTAAATTAACTATAATCTGCAATGTTATGTGTATTGAGGAAATCATCCAGCTCCTTTTTAATACCTGTTATAGTGTCTGCCATTACTACCTCTTGTGGTAGGGCATTCCACAGTACGACTGCTCTAAATGTAAAGAACTATTTCTTATTTAGCTGCCTTTGTCGATTTCTTCCATCCATAAGTGCACCCTGGTCTTTAGTATAGTCCTTAGAAGAAAAAAGTAATGCGCCAGTCCTTTATACTGACTACACATATATCATGCTGCTGCAGTACAGTACAGCACAACCTCCACCAGGGGGAGCTTGAGAAGGAAGTGAGGCTGCACACACAGAGTAACAGAACAGACGCCACCAAGAGGTGAGAGAGTGGTTAGACAAGCTGAGTCAATGCACGAGATAGCATGACAGTACAAAAGAATTAGACAGAACGGATAGTCAGGACGTAGCAAGAGATCAGTAAACCAGATCTGGCAATATACGGTACAATAGGGACAAACAGTAACAGAGTGAAAAGCCAAGCCAGGAGGTCACAACCGGAGAAACAAGCAGATAAACAGAGAAATGATGGGAAAAGGGCAGGCAGAGGGAGTAAACAGACATGTGACAAGTCAGGGATCAAAGCAGGACAAATCAAGATTTACCAGAGTCAAGTTCACATGCCAAAGACAGAACTATAGCTGACATCACTAGCAGGATACCTGGGAGCTAAATAGCAAACCTGAGCCCAGAATGAGGCAGAGCAAAGTTAACCCTTAATATGATCTGCCCGGAAAAAAGAGCAGACAGGACTAAGCTCTGGAACGGATCATGACAGTACCCTCCTCTCAAGGGGGGCCACCGGATCCCCAGGTTTTCCAGGATAATGTGCATGAAATGCCCGGACCAGTTGGTCAGCATGGACAGATCACGCCGGGACCCAAGATCGATCCTCAGGACCATAACCCCTCCAATGGACCAAATACTGAAGTAAACTATGGACCGTGTGAGAATCACCAGTCCATTCCACTTCAAACTCGGTCTGACCATCCACAGAGACAGGAGGTGGAGGGGATGGAGGCCCAGCAGAGGATGGTACAAATGACTTAAGAAGGGACTTATGGAACACATTGCGGATCTGAAGCGACGGAGGAAGCCGTAAGCAAAAGGCAACTGGATTGACCACTTCAATGATCTTGTAAGGACCAATAAACCTGGGACCCAGCTTAGCAGAAGGAACCTTAAGACAAATGTTCCTGTTAGACAACCACACTTTATCTCCTACCAGGAATATAGGTCCTACAGACCGTCGCTTATCCACAAAAAGTTTGTTTGCCCTGAGCCTCCCCAATGTTCTACTGGACCTCCCTCAATACCTCGCCCAATTGTTGCACTTCTGTATGAGCCCCTGGACATCCTGAATCCAGCCTAGAAAATTTGCCAAAATGGGGGTGAAAACCATAGTTACAGAAGAATGGAGAGGTGCCCGTGGATTGTTTAATCGGATTGTTAAATGCAAACTCAGCCACGGGCAATGAAGAACACCAATCATCCTGCTGAGGCATAGCAAGACACCTCAAAATCTGTTCAAGAGACTGATTGGTCCTCTCCTTCTGACCGTTGGTCTCAGGCTGGTAAGCAGAGGAGAAGGTCAAACACCCAATCTTTTAAAAAATGCCCTACAAAATTTGGACACAAATTTTACCCCTCTATCAGAAACAACATTCAAAGGCACGCAATGCAGCAGTACAACGTGCTCAATAAACAGCTAAGATAGTGTTTCAGCATTAGGCAATCCCGCCAGAGGTACAAAATGTGCTTGTTTACTGAATCTGTCAACAACTACCCAGATTACAGTTTTGCCATTAGAAGGGGGGAGGTAAGTGATAAAATCCATGGACAAATGAGTCCAAGGTCTATCCGGAATTGGCAATGGCACCAAATCCCCGGCCAGCCGGTTATGGGAGCTCTTAGCACGGGCACAGGTATCACAAGCAGACACAAACACAGTGATATCAGAGGTAATAGAGGGCCACAAAAACAGCTTAGCAATGGCTTTTCGGGTGGCAGAGATCCCCGGGAGACCACTGAGAGCAGAATCGTGGAACTCTCGGAGAACCCTCAACCATTATTGAACCGGGACAAAGAGCTTATTGTCAGGCAAAGAGGGAGGAGCAAGAGTCTGAGCCTTCTTAATCGCCTGCTCCAATACAGAGGATACCCCCGCAACAACTATCCAGTGCTGAAGAATGGAGGAGGGAGGTCCAGGGAGTGATATCGGCTCAAAACTGCGAGATAAGGCATCCGCTTTGACATTCTTGGAACCAGTCCAAAAAGTGATTGAAAAATGAAAACAAGAAAAAAAAGTGACCACCTAGACTGTCTAGGAGTTAACCATTTATCAGATTCAATATATGAAAAGTTCTTGTGGTCCATAATCACTGTGATCCCATGAACCGCCCTCTCCAAAAAATTCCTACATTCTTCAAAAGCCAATTTTATGACCAATAACTCCCGATTACCAACATCATAGTTCCTCTCTGCAGAGGAAACGTTCCTGGAGAAAAAGGCACATGGTCTTAAATTGGTCAAAGTAACGGGTCCTTGAGAGAACACCGCCCCCACTCCCACATCTGATGCATCCACCTCTACAATGAACGGTTCAGATGGATTGGGCTGAACCAATACAGGAGCAGACATAAAACACTTTTTTAATGTAACAAATGCTTCAACCGCCAGGGGTGACCAAACCTTGAGATCAGCCCACTTGCGAATGAGATTGGTGAGTAGTGTTGAGCATTCCGATACCGCAAGTATCGGGTATCGGCTGATACTTGCAGTATCGGAATTCCGATACCGAGATCCGATACTTACCGCATATCGGATACCGGAATCGGAAGTTCCCATAATTCAAACAGCACAAATTCAGCCAATGAGGAATGATTACAAGTGTGGGCACATCCTGTTCAGCATGGTGGGCATGTAACTACTGGCAAGGCTGTGATTGGCTGCTGAAATGATGTCATGATGCACTGCCGCCCTTTCTGGCTCACTCTGCTGTGAATTCAGGTAGGCATAGGACGCTGTGTTCTGACTGAGGGCCAGTTGAGATAGCGATTTGCTTCTTTGTGCTTTTCCCAGGCTAATTTAGCAATCGCTGTGTGTTCACCTTGCTTTTGCCTTGCAGCGCTGTTTTCACAGCGATCTGCAAGGTCTCTGTGTGTGTGTGTGTGAGTGCAGCCCACTCTTTAGTCTGTGTGCAGCCATAGCTGGTTGTATTCAGCTCAGGGTGGTTCACTGTCTCATACTGTTCTATCCATTCCATTGTCCTTTTTTGCAAATAGTGCAGCCTGCTGCACATTTTTTCAAATCGTTCCTATTAGTGGCTTTCCACCCGTATCCAGCTAAATTGTGGAAAAACACTACATAGGATAACGTAGAGGAGGTTTTTGGGGCCTTTCAGCGCCGTTTACGGCTGTCTGCACGGTCTGCGTGTGAGTGCAGCTCGCCCTGTAGTCTGTGTGCAGCCACAGCCGGTTGTATCCAGCTCAGGGTGCGTCACTGCCTCATAGCGTAAAATACATTGTCCTTTTTTGCAAATAGTGCAGCCCGCTGCACATTTTTTCAAATAATTCCTATTAGTGGCTTTCCACCCGTATCCAGCTAAATTGTGGAAAAACACTACATAGGATAACGTAGAGGATGTTTTTTGGGCCTTGCAGCACCGTTTACGGCTGTCTGCACGGTCTGCGTGTGAGTGCAGCTCGCCCTGTAGTCTGTGTGCAGCCATAGCCGGTTGTATCCAGCTCAGGGTGCGTCACTGCCTCATAGTGTAAAATACATTGTCCTTTTTTGAAAATAGTGCAGCCCGCTGCACATTTTTTCAAATAATTCCTATTAGTGGCTTTCCACCCGTATCCAGCTAAATTGTGGAAAAACACTACATAGGATTACGTAGAGGAGGTTTTTTGGGCCTTGCAGCGCCGTTTACGGCTGTCTGCACGGTCTCCGTGTGAGTGCAGCTCGCCCTGTAGTCTGTGTGCAGCCACAGCCGGTTGTATCCAGCTCAGGGTGCGTCACTGCCTCATAGCGTAAAATACATTGTCCTTTTTTGCAAATAGTGCAGCCCGCTGCACATTTTTTCAAATAATTCCTATTAGTGGCTTTCCACCCGTATCCAGCTAAATTGTGGAAAAACACTACATAGGATAACGTAGAGGAGGTTTTTTGGGCCTTGCAGCGCCGTTTACGGCTGTCTGCACAGTCTCCGTGTGAGTGCAGCTCGCACTGTAGTCAGTTCAGCCCCCAAAAAATAAATAACTAATAAAGTTCACCAAACACCACTTTACAGTTGTGTAGGCCACATTAGCTCATATTAAAGTCTAGTCCACACTTTAGAAAATTAGTGTTTCTTATACCTGTTAGGAGCTGTTCAGGAATAAGCACACTAAGCCGTTAGTACTTTTCTGCTTATCTTTATCAGTCAACCAAGATGAAGAAGGCAGGGAGTAAGGCACGTGGGTGTGGGCGCGGAGCAGGGAGAGGACGTGGGGATTCTGTGCCTGCTGCGGGCACCGGTGACTCATCATCATCCAGTTTAAGCAGGGAACAGTCGTTCATGCGCAGCTTTGTCGGAGAGCGCCGTACACCGCTGCTGCGTGAAGACCAAATTGAAGCTGTTGTCGGATGGATGGCAGCTAACGCATCGACTTCAATTAGTGCCACATCCTCTCTGGCACAGAGCACTGGAGAGCACCCATCTGTCTCTTCACCACCTGCCAAATTGCCCATGCAGTCAGAGAGCCCCGGAAAGGAGCCGTCTCTACTTCTGTTCTCTTAATCTCTTGGCTTGGAAACAGGGGGCCAGCCAAGCAGCATTGGAGAAATGGAAGAAGAGGCAGTGTGCAGTGATGCCCAACAGCTTTTTCTCTCTGTCTGAAGAGGCGGGTGGGCCAGTGCCTCCGGTCACCACACTGCAGTACGCATCCCCTGATGATGACACTCAGGTGCCACTTTCTGGTGCGTGCTGTGCTGCTGAGACTACCCAGGAGGAGCAGTTGGTGGCAGAGGGTAGTGTAGATGATGAGGTCCTTGACCCATCATGGCGTAAGGGACAGGAAGGTGGTGGGAGCAGCTCTGAGGAAGAGATTCACCGAACGGGCCAAAGAGGGAGAGGGAGGGGGAAGACTGCGGAGCCTGTAGCCTCCACTTCGGCACCCGTTCGGAGCATGCCTCTTCCAACAGCCAAAAAGGGCGCTCCCAAGACTTGCAGTGCCTGGGCCTTTTTTGACACAGTTGCAGATGACATTTGCTTTGTCAAATGCAAGGTGTGTCATCAGAAAATCAAAAGAGGGAGAAATGTCAGCAGCCTCAATACCTCAAATATGTGGAAATATGTGCGGACCAGGCACACGGCGGAGTTACAAAAACACACTGAAGAGCTAGGAAAACCAAGAGCGGCAGCTACCACCTCTTCAGCTCGTGTTGCCTCTTCCTCCAGCTCACACACAGCTGGTTCGGCTTCCTCCCAGGATCACCATGGAAGAACCTCTGGCACTGTTGTCCAGAGACCCACTGTAATTCCACCCACAGCACCACGTTCCCAGTCATCCTCACACTCCCAGGCCAGTCTACAGCCATCGGTAGTACAGGCATGGGAGAAAAGGCAGCCATTCTCGTCAAACCACCCACGAGCACAGGCTCTGAATGCAGGCATTGCCAAACTTCTGTCACTGGAAATGCTGTCATTCAGGCTGGTGGAGACTGACAGCTTCCGTGACTTGATGGCATTGGCAGTCCCACAGTACAATGTGCCCAGCCGCTTTTATTTCAGCAGGCAAGCCGTCCCTGCCCTGCACAAGCCTGTGGAGGGACACATAAAACACGCGCTACTGAACGCCGTCAGTAGCAAGGTCCACCTCACCACAGATGCGTGGACCAGTCACCATGGACAGGGGCGATACCTTTCCCTCACTGCCCATTGGGTTAATGTTGTTGAGCTGGGTACAGATCGTGCGAGTGGCGCAGGACGTGTCCTGCCCACTCCAAGGATTGCAGGAATCCAGTCTGTACGCATTGACTCCTCCTCATACACAAGTTCCTCAGAAACATCGCTGCAGGAGCCGTCACAGTCCACCTCCACATGGACCCGTGAACGTTTACCTGTTATGACCGACATGAGCACAGCCGTGGCCAAACGTCAACAGGCCGTCTTGAAATTAATTTTTTTGGGGAATCAAAGCCACACAGCGCAGGAGCTCTGGAATGCCATCAAGCAGGAGAGCGATGTGTGGTTTGTGCCAGCGAATCTCCAGCCAGGCATGGTAGTGTGTGACAATGGCCGAAATCTGGTGGCAGCTCTAGGCCTCGGCAACCTCACTCACATCCCATGTCTGGCACATGTGCTCAACTTGGTCGTGCAGAGTTTTTTGAGGGACTATCCAGATCTTGATGCACTGCTGCACAAGGTCCGCCTAGAGTGTGCTCACTTGCGGCGTTCCAGCACGGCAAGATCGCGCATTGCAGCTCTGCAGCGCCGATTCCGCCTTCTGGAACATCGCATCATATGTGACCTACCTACCAGGTGGAATTCCACGTTACATATGTTGGAGCGGTTGTGTGAGCAGCAGCAAGCAGTAATGGAGTTCCAGCTGCATCAGGCGCAAAGAAGTCGCACTCCGCGCCATTCAGACTTCACAACCACAGAGTGGGCCACTATGAATGACGTCTGCCAGGTTTTGCATCCCTTCGATTATTCCACGTGGATGGCGAGTGCAGATGATGCACTAGTCAGCATGACTGTCCCCCTTATCAGCTTGCTTCAACAAACACTGCAAGCGCTAAGGGATGATGTTGTGGAAGAGGTGGAGGATGAGGACTCACCATTTCCATCATCTTCTGGACAGTCAGCGCCACGTGGTTCCTCACAAATGCGTAGGCAGGGGACACTTTGTGAGGAGGATGAGGAGGAGTCAATGGAGGAGAAAGACATCCGTCCAGGGGAGGGAGTTACACAATTGTCCAGTAGTCAGTGTGTACAGCAAGGGTGGGGTGATGAAGAGCGGGCAGAGCTCACGCCTCAAGCAGGGGACAGCGTTTCTTGGCCAGTTGGCAGTCTGCAGCACATGGTTGATTACATGCTGCAGTGCCTGAGAAACGACCGGCGCATCGCCCACATTCTCAACATGGCTGATTATTGGGTGTACACCCTCCTCGATCCTCGCTACCGGGACAACATACAAAGCCTCATCACACCATTGAACCGGGATCGTAAAATGCGGGAGTACCAAGACACACTGGTGAATTCCATCATCTTCTCCAGTCCAAATGAGAGAAGTGCTGCTAGTGCTTTACAAAGCAGCTCAGTGCGTCCAGGCAGTGGAGGAGGCTCTGCACAAAGAGGGAGCAGAAGCAGTGCCTCTGCCCAAGGCAAGACCAGTATGGCCCAACTGTGGCAGAGTTTTGTGTGCCCGCCACAAATGTCTACACCATCACAGGCGGCTCCAGTCAGCAGGAGGCAACGGTTCTGGCAGATGGTGACAGACTACATGTCTCGCCCTCTTTCTGTACTCCCAGACGGCTCTTCCCCTTTCAAGTTTTGGGTCTCTAAGCTGGATACATGGCCAGAGCTAAGCCAGTATGCATTGGAGGTGCTGGCTTGCCCTGCGGCTAGTGTATTATCGGAACGCGTCTTTAGTGCTGCAGGTGGTGTACTAACAGACCGTCGCATGCGACTATCCTCCGATAACTTTGACCGGCTTACTTTCCTGAAAATTAACCAGGCCTGGATCTCGCAGGAATTTGCCACTCCTCTTCCTGATTAAATAATTGGGTGACTGTCTACAGTATCCAGGTCTCCTGTTGTGTTCATCTTTCTACCACCTGAACTGTAATTCCTGGGCTCCAACAACGCCAGTTGAGGCTCAGAAGTGCCGTCTGCACAGTCAAAACATACGACCCAGTGTTATTGGGTGTCAGTAACGTCAGCTGATCCCCAGCTGTGTAGTCGGCAATGTGTCCTGCGACCGCCACGCTGACACAACAACTGAAATTTAAGGGAACCTGTCCCCCCTCCAGGCGTTTTTTACTGAAAGAGCCACCTTGTGCAGCAGTAATGCTGCACAAGGAAAAGGTAGCTATTTTTGTTTAGCTCCTTGCACACGCAGAACTTAACACTTATAAAATGTGTCCACTGATACCGTAAAACCGTCCCGGAGGTGGGACTTTCCTTCGTAATGTGACGCAGCACAGCCGTCATTCCTACCCCCTTGGTGCCGTGCGCCGCCTCCTCAGCGTTGTTTGATTCTGTCCCGGAACCTGCGCTGTTATGTTATCCCTTGGCCAGGCACACTTAGCGCTGCCCTTCTTCTGACATCATTTGGTGTCAGGCTGACTGCGCCTGTGCGGCCGCGCTGGCCAAGATCCCGCCTCGCAGTGTCTTCTGATTTAATCACACTGCGGGCCTGGGATCCATGGCCATGCGCAGTGCATATCTTCACCTCAGGCTGTCACTCATCTCCCTCCGCCTTCTTCAGACTGTGCGCCGTCAGCTGATCCCTAATAGCATGCCACGGCCGTGACGGCGCACAGTCTGAAGAAGCCGGAGGGAGGGGAGTGAGAGGCGAGGATATGCACTGCGCATGCCCATGGATCCCAGGCCCACAGTGGGATTACATTAGACAACACTGCGAGGTGGGATCTCGGGCAGCGTGTCCGCACAGGTGCTGCCAGCCTGACACCTGAATGATGTCAGAAGACGGGCAGCGCTAAGTGTGCCTGGCCAAGGGATAACATAACAGGGCAGGCTCCGGGACAGATTCAAACAACGCTGAGGAGGCGGCGCACGCCACCAAGGGGGTAGGAATGACGACTGAGCTGCGTCCCATTACGAAGGAAATTCCCACCTTCGGGATGGTCTGACGGTATCAGGGGACACATTTTATAAGTGTTTAGTTCTGTGTTTGCAAGGAGCATAATTAAAAGAGCCACCTTTTCCTTTTGCATCCTTAGTGCTGCACAAGATGGCTCTTTCAGCTACAAACGCCTTGGGGGGGGGTTAAAGGTTCCCTTTCGACTTGCTACAATCAGGCTTTGGCCTACACTGTGTTCCTCTGCTCCTCCTGCTGTCCCTGGGCTCTAACACCGCCAGTTGGTGCCTGGAAGTGCTGGCTGCACAGTTAACACTTGCTGCCGTGTTATTGGGTTTCAGTAACGTCAGCTGATTCCCAGCTGTGTATCTGGCAAAACAAATCTGCTCCTCCTGCTGTCCCTGGGATTCAACACCGCCAGTTGCTGCCCAGAAGTGCTGTCTGCACAGTCAACAGTCACTCCTCTGTTATTGGGGTTCAGTAACTTCAGCTGCTCCCCTGTTGTGTTGCGGCAATACCTCCAGCCTGCTTCTCCTACTGTCCCTGGGCTCTTACACCGCCAGTTGGTGCCCGGAAATGCTGGCTGCACAGAGAAAAACACCCGTCAATGTGTCAGTGGGGTTCAGTAATGCCAGCTGTTCCCCTGCTGTGTAGCCGGCAACGTGTCCTGCAAACGCCACACAGACACAACAGACCTAAAACTGCTGCCAGTGCAGGCTTCGGCCTACACTTTGCTCCCTCTCCTCCTGCTGTCCCTGGGCTCTAAAACCGCCAGTTGGTGCCTGGAAGTGCTGGCTGCACAGAGAAAAACACCCGCCAATGTGTCAGTGGGGTTCAGTAATGCCAGCTGTTCCCCTGCTGTGTAGCCGGCATCGTGTCCTGCAAATGCCACGCAGACACAAGAACTGAAATTGAAAGGAACCTGCCCCCCCCAGGCGTTGGCATGTATAAGAGCCACCTGGTACAGCAGTAATGCTGCATTTGTACAAGGTGGCTCATTCAGTTATTCTCCTTGCACACGTCGAATTCAACACGTCTAAAATGTGTCCCCTGAGACCATTAAACTGTCCCTGAGGTGTGACTTTCCTTTGTAATGACACACTGCAACCCCCTTGGTAGCGCTGCCCGTCTTCTGACATCATTGGTTGGCTGGCTGCACCTCTGCGGCCTCCCTGCCCGACACAACGCCCCTGGGTGTCTTATTTATTTTGACTGCGAGGGTGTGATTGCTGGGCATGAGCAGTGCATATGTTCGCCTGTCACTCATCTCCTTCCGCCTTCTTCAGACTGTGCAGCTTCATGGCCATGGCATGCGATAAGGGATCAGCTGACGCCGCACAGTCTGAAGCAGGTGTAAGGACATGAGTGAGAGGCGAACATATTTAAGCGCAAGGCCATGAATCCCAGCCCCACAGTGTGAATTAATGAAAAGACACTGCGGGGCTGCGATTCATGGGCATCGCGAACCGCTCTGGCCGACATGAAATGATGTCAGAAGACGGGCAGTGCTAACAGCACAGGGCCAAGGGATAACACAAAAGCGCTGACTCCTGTACAGCAAAATGCGACGCTCAGGAGGCCGCGCCAAGCACCAAGGTGGTTTTTTTGACAGCTGGGCTGCGTCTCATTAAGAAGGGAAAGCAAAAAAGGCAGCACACTGCAGCGCAAACACATGAAAAAATGAAACACAGAAATTGAACTGCATTACTGCACTAAAAATATGAAAAATGAGAGCGTTTAGCGCATAAAAAAGGCCAATTTTATGTGTACCTGGTAGCCACTTTACGGCATCTCTCTTATACCAGGTCCTGCGCTATCCTTCCTCGCTGAGAATAAACGTCTCCATGTGAATGGGCACCTATGAAAACCTCTCATGAGACTAACATTCTCCTTCTCTGTGGAGGGGTACTGGACCTGCTGCAATTAAGATACTTGTGACTAGGAGGCGGAGTGCTCAGTCAGAAGGCTAGACAATACATTTGAAAAAACTGACCGTCCCATCCAAACATAGATCAAGTGTGAACAGGTGCTGAACCTTAGAGTCACCAACTCCTATACAGTTAAGCAAAAAAGGCAGCACACTGCAGCGCTAACACATGAAAAAATGAAACACAGAAATTGAACTGCATTACTGCACTAAAAATATGAAAAATGAGAGCGTTTAGCGCATAAAAAAGGCCAATTTTATGTGTACCTGGTAGCCACTTTACGGCATCTCTCTTATACCAGGTTCTGCGCTATCCTTCCTCGCTGAGAATAAACATCTCTATGTGAATGGGCACCTATGAAAACCTCTCATGAGACTAACATTCTCCTTCTCTGTGGAGGGGTACTGGACCTGCTGCAATTAAGACACTTGTGACTAGGAGGCGGAGTGCTCAGTCAGAAGGCTAGACAATACATTTGAAAAAACTGACCGTCACATCCAAACATAGATCAAGTGTGAACAGGTGCTGAACCTTAGAGTCACCAACTCCTATACAGTTAAGCAAAAAAGGCAGCACACTGCAGCGCTAACACATGAAAAAATGAAACACAGAAATTGAACTGCATTACTGCACTAAAAATATGAAAAATGAGAGCGTTTAGCGCATAAAAAAGGCCAATTTTATGTGTACCTGGTAGCCACTTTACGGCATCTCTCTTATACCAGGTCCTGCGCTATCCTTCCTCGCTGAGAATAAACGTCTCCATGTGAATGGGCACCTATGAAAACCTCTCATGAGACTAACATTCTCCTTCTCTGTGGAGGGGTACTGGACCTGCTGCAATTAAGACACTTGTGACTAGGAGGCGGAGTGCTCAGTCAGAAGGCTAGACAATACATTTGAAAAAACTGACCGTCACATCCAAACATAGATCAAGTGTGAACAGGTGCTGAACCTTAGAGTCACCAACTCCTATACAGTTAAGCAAAAAAGGCAGCACACTGCAGCGCTAACACATGAAAAAATGAAACACAGAAATTGAACTGCATTACTGCACTAAAAATATGAAAAATGAGAGCGTTTAGCGCATAAAAAAGGCCAATTTTATGTGTACCTGGTAGCCACTTTACGGCATCTCTCTTATACCAGGTCCTGTGCTATCCTTCCTCGCTGAGAATAAACGTCTCCATGTGAATGGGCACCTATGAAAACCTCTCATGAGTGGAGGGGTACTGGACCTGCTGCAATTAAGACACTTGTGACTAGGAGGCGGAGTGCTCCACAGAGAAGGAGAATGTTAGTCTCATGAGAGGTTTTCATAGGTGCCCATTCACATGGAGACGTTTATTCTCAGCGAGGAAGGATAGCGCAGGACCTGGTATAAGAGAGATGCCGTAAAGTGGCTACCAGGTACACATAAAATTGGCCTTTTTTATGGGCTAAACGCTCTCATTTTTCATATTTTTAGTGCAGTAATGCAGTTCAATTTCTGTGTTTCATTTTTTCATGTGTTAGCGCTGCAGTGTGCTGCCTTTTTTGCTTAACTGTATAGGAGTTGGTGACTCTAAGGTTCAGCACCTGTTCACACTTGATCTATGTTTGGATGTGACGGTCAGTTTTTTCAAATGTATCATTAAGAAGGGAACTCACGCCTCCAAGACAGTTTTGACTGTATAAGGGGCTAAATTTTATACGTGTTTCATTCAGCGTGTGCAAGGAACAAAATTAAAAGAGCAACCTTTGACTTGTGCAGCATTACTGTTGCCCAAGGTGTGGCTCTTCTAATTTGTAACACCTGAGGGGGGGTTAAAGGTTACCTTTAAAATTGGTTCAATTAGGCTTCGGCCTACACTCTGCTCCTCCTGCAGACCCTGGGCTCTAACACCGCCAGTTGGTGCCCGGAAGTGCTGGCTGCACAGAGAAAAACACCCATCAATGTGTCAGTGGGGTTCAGCAACGCCAGCTGTTCCCCTGCTGTGTAGCCGGCATCGTGTCCTGCAAACGCCACGCAGACACAAAGCTGCCTCCAGTGCAGGCTTCGGCCTACACTCTGCTCCTCCTGCTGACCTTGGGCTCTAACTCCACCATTTGGTGCTCTGAAGTGCTGGCTGCACAGAGAAAAACACCCGCCAATGTGTCAGTGGGGTTCAGCAATGCCAGCTGTTCCCCTGCTGTGTAGCCGGCAACGTGTCCTGCAAATGCCACGCAGACACAACAGACCTAAAACTGCCGCCAGTTAAGGCTTCGGCCTACACTCTGCTCCCTCTGCTCCTCCTGCTGACCCTGGGCTCTAACACCGCCAGTTGGCGCCCAGAAGTGCTGGCTGCACAGAGAAAAACACCCGCCAATTTGTCAGTGGGGTTCAGCAACGCCAGCTGTTCCCCTGCTGTGTAGCCGGCATCGTGTCCTGCAAACGCCACGCAGACAGAAAGCTGCCTCCAGTGCAGGCTTTGGCCTACACTCTGCTCCCTCTCCTCCTGCTGTCCCTGGGCTCTAACACCGCCAGTTGGTGCCCGGAAGTGCTGGCTGCACAGAGAAAAACACCCATCAATGTGTCAGTGGGGTTCAGCAACGCCAGCTGTTCCCCTGCTGTGTAGCCGGCATCGTGTCCTGCAAACGCCACGCAGACACAAAGCTGCCTCCAGTGCAGGCTTCGGCCTACACTCTGCTCCTCCTGCTGACCTTGGGCTCTAACTCCACCATTTGGTGCTCTGAAGTGCTGGCTGCACAGAGAAAAACACCCGCCAATGTGTCAGTGGGGTTCAGCAATGCCAGCTGTTCCCCTGCTGTGTAGCCAGCATCGTGTCCTGCAAACGCCACGCAGACACAAAGCTGCCTCCAGTGCAGGCTTCGGCCTATACTCTGCTCCTCTGCTCCTCCTGCTGACCATGGGCTCTAACACCACCATTTGGTGCTCGGAAGTGCTGGCTGCACAGAGAAAAACACCCGCCAATGTGTTAGTGGGGTTCAGCAACGCCAGCTGTGCCCCTGCTGTGTAGCCGGCAATGTGTCCTGCAAACGCCACGCAGACACAAAGCTGCCGCCAGTGCAAGCTTCGGCCTACACTCTGCTCCCTCTCCTCCTGCTGTCCCTGGGCTCTAACACCGCCAGTTGTTGCCCGGAAGTGCTGGCTGCACAGAGAAAAACATCAGCCAATGTGTCAGTGGGGTTCAGTAACGCCAGCTGTTCCTCTGCTGTGTAGCCGGCATCGTGTCCTGCAAATGCCACGCAGACACTAGAACTGAAATTGAAGGGAACCTGTCCACCCCCAGGTATTGGCATGTATAACAGCCACCTTGTACAGCAGTAATGCTGCATTTGTACAAAGTGGCTCATTAAGTTATTCTCCTTGCACACGCCGAACGCAACACGTCTAAAATGTGTCCCCTGATACCATTAAACCATCCCTGAGGTGTGACTTTTCTTTGTAATGACACGCTGCAACCCCCTTGGTAGCGCTGCCCGTCTTCTGACATCATTGGTTGGCTGGCTGCGCCTCTGCGGCCGCCCTGCCCGACACAACGCCCCTCGGTGTCTTATTTATTTTGACTGCGAGGGTGTGATTGACGGGCATGAGCAGTGCATATCTTCGCCTGTTACTCATCTCCTTCCGCCTTCTTCAGACTGTACGGCTTCATGGCCGTGGCATGCGATAAGGGATCAGCTGACGCCGCACAGTCTGTAGCAGGTGTAAGGACACAAGTGAGAGGCGAACATATTGACTGCGCAAGGCCATCAATCCCAGCCCCGCAGTGTGAATTAATGAAAAGACACTGCGGGGCTGGGATTCATGGGCATCGCGAACCGCACCAGCCAACATGAAATGATGTCAGAAGACTGCCAGCGCTAACAGCGCATTGCCAAGGGATAACACAACAGCGCAGACTCCTGTACAGCTAATAACGACGCTCAGGAGGCTGCGCCCAGCACCAAGGTGGGATTTTTGACAGCTGTGCTGCGTCTCATTAAAAAGGAAAGTCACGCCTCCGAGACAGTTTGACTGTATAAGGGGCTAAATTTTATACGTGTTTAGTTCAGCGTCTGCAAGATTCAAAACTTAAAGAGCAACCTTTCACTTGTGCAGCATTACAGCTGCACAAGGTGTGGCTCTTCTAGTTTGTAACACCTGAGGGGGGGGTTAAAGGTTACCTTTAAAATTGGTTCAATTAGGCTTCGGCCTACACTCTGCTCCTCCTGCAGACCCTGGGCTCTAACACTGCCAGTTGGTGCCCGGAAGTGCTGGCTGCACAGAGAAAAACACCCGCCAATGTGTCAGTGGGGTTCAGCAACACCAGCTGTTCCCCTGCTGTGTAGCCGGCATCATGTCCTGCAAACGCCACGCAGACACAACAGACCTCCAAATGCCTCCAGTGCAGGCTTCGGCCTACACTCTGCTCCCCCTGCTGACCCTTTGCTCCAACACCACTAGTTGGGGCTCTAGGAAGACAAGCTTGCATAGGTCTCCATCCTGGTTCCAGTACCGTCAGCTGGTTCCGGGTAGAGCCTTTGGCTTAGGTGCCTCCTTCTGGGTATCCGAGTTCCACCAACCGGGTTCCAGTAACGTCAGCTGGTCCTCGGTTGTTCCATTGGCTCTTGGACCTTTGGCTACCCATCCGGGTTCCAGTACCGTCAGCTGGTTCTCGGCAGTGTCTTTTGCTCTTGTACCTTCTGCTCCTCATCCTGGTTCCAGTACCGTCAGCTGATTTCAGGGCAGAGCCTTTGGCTTAGGTGCCTCCTTCTGGGTATCCAAGTTCCACCAACTTCAGGTGGTCCTTGGTAGTGCTTTCAGGCACGGGTACCTCCTGCTTAGTAACCGGGTTCCAGTAACGTCAGCTGGTCCTCGGTAGTTCCATTGGCTCTTGGACCTTCGGGTAGCCATCCGAGTTCCAGTTCCATCAGCTGTTTCTCAGCATTTTCTCAGCCTTCTTGTACCTTCTGCTACATTTCCAAGTTCAAGACCCTAATGACGACGACCCGGAAGACCGAGAAGCAGAAGAACAAGAGGCAGCAGAACAAAGAGCAGAAGAACATTAAGCATAACACTAAATATCAGAGCAAAAGATATTATCTAAATTATAAGCAGAAGAAGACTAAGCAGTGTATGGGGGTGAGTCCGTTCCTCCTCGTGGTGCCCCTGGATAAAGCCTGATGCTGCAGGCCAAACTGAACGCGGACAAACATAACTCTTTTGTGACAGGCAGAATGGAAGGTGTAATCTTCAAACTTTTATAGATAACAACTACGGGAATGCCTGTCACAAATAAGAATATGATGAAGAAGTTGAATATGAAGAAGAATAATAGTTAAATAAAAAGAATATGAACAATGTAACAAAAAAAATAATAGGTAGAAGATGAAGAAGAAGATGAATAAGTTGAAGAAGAAGTTGATGTCAAAGATGCTGATGATGATGAAGAAGAAAGTGAGAGAGAAGTAAAAAAGAGGGTGAAGGGCGTGGAAGTAGTGATTGAAACATCAATATCTGACAAAATAAAAAAAATCTTAACATAGTCAATATCTTTGTAACTCCGAATGTCTTAAAAAAAAATTAAAATTCCTGCTATTCTATTTGATTGGGCTAAACCTTTATGCCTTTAATGTCTCCGCCACCTCCCCCAATACATCCTACATTATTCTTATTTGTTTTCCTTCATGTAGAATGAACCTACAAGGAAGAAAGGGTTAATTTTAATTCCGATATTTTCGTCCCATTGACTTGCATTAGTATCGGGTATCGGTATCGGCGAGATCCGATATTTTGCCGGTATCGGCCGATACTTTCCGATACCGATACTTACCGATATCGGAAAGTATCGCTCAACACTAATGATAGGCAAACAAAACACCAGGGATGATCTGGTCCCAGTTGGTTCCTTGGTCATTGACAAGCTTGCAAAGAGATTTTTTGAGTGTTCGATTGTCACGTTCCTGCTGGCCATTTGTTTGTGGGTGGTAGGCAGATGAAATGCGGTGATCTGTTTTAAAATGATCTATCAGGTTGTCGATGATCGAGTTCACAAACTCTCTTCCCTGGTCGCTAATCAGAGTGTTCATACAGACTAAGCGGCAAATAATGTTGTACAAAAATGTTGCTACTGACATGGCACTCTTGTCTGGAACAGCTGTTGCTTCAGTCCACTTCGAGAAATGATCAGTGACAGCAACTATATATTTGTTGCCATTTGATGTTTCCTGAAGAGGACTGATCATATTGCAGCGCCCCAGAGTCCTGGTCGTTGCAGTATTGTCGCTCTGCCACAAGTGGGAGTGATGGTACGTCTGATGGCACTAAAGGAGTTCACCTGACCAGGTATCACAGTCACACACTACACTTCACACTCTGGCCACCAGGGGGAGCAAAAGGTTCTATGTATTAGGCCACTCCTCACACTCTGGTAAAACTGGGAGTCGGATAGGAAGTTAGAGAGAAGCTGACTGGGTTTTGCCCAGGTAACATCTAGTGAGAGAGAGAGTTGCTTGGGAAGACTCAGGGAGGTCCCTGTCAGGGGTGGGATCCTGGCAGTGGCCTAGCAGGAGACAGATCGTTACGGAGCCGTGCCTGCAGCTCATTGCGGCTGCATCCTAAGAAAGGACACAAAGCAAAATATATTGTGGAGAAGTGAGAAACGAGATCACAGCACAAAGGAGATAGAACAAGGAGGAGTCATGCCCCAAGATCGGCAACATCCTTCTGAGGCGCGTAGCCGGCGGCCGGAACGCCGAGGAAGTAATAGACTCTACGTATTACTTTGAACTACGGCAGGGCAGTTAACTCTAGGTTGGCTGTCTCACCTTTACACCTAATGAAGACAACAGAGGCAATTGTGGGAGAGGGGCGTCTCTAGGGTCCCTATAAAATAACTCCAGGCCTACCCCATCATACGGGTGCGTCCTATCCAAACTATCCGGGGGGACGGAGAGAAAGAACAGAAACATACACAACAGTTGTGAGGACTATCCCGTGGTGCTCAGCAGGGAGGTACTACAACACACAGGCGCTAGTAGGAAGGCTACTGATTTCCACCTGCAAAGAGAACTCTGGATGTGCCTTCGGACCGGCCGGTCTCAGCCAGCCCTGTTAGCAGGGCTCTGGATTGCGGATGCCGAAGCCTTCAGTAAAGAGGTAAAGAGACTGCAACCCTGTGTCCTCGTCATTTACTGTGACCTACACCATTACCATCTACTCATCAAGGGAAGCCCTGGGGACATACTTCACCTGTGGGAAGTTACAACATCTAGCTGCTAGGGTTGAGCGACCTTTAGTTTTTTAGGGTCGAGTCGGGTTTTGTGAAACCCGACTGTCTTAAAAGTCGAGTCGAGTGTAATCGGCCGACCACCGTGAAAAGTCGGGTTTCGGCCGAAACACGAAACCCAATGAAGAAATTATATTATTTTTTAAATCTCTCTCTCTCTCTCTCTCTCTCTCTCTCTCCCTAAACGCTGACTTTCCACATCGCTCCCAGAATGCTCATTTTACACTTTGCACATCGCTGTAATGCACGCGAAAAAAAATGCCTGTTGTTGTGTACGCCCCCTAACACCTACGTCAGCACTCTAACGCTCCTTCATTGGCTGCAAAAATGGCGCTAAACGCGTCATAGGAAACGCGACTTTCGCGCCTAGATCGCGTACCGCATGGCCGACCCCACACAGGGATCGGGTCGGGTTTCATGAGACGCCGACTTTGCCAAAAGTTGGCGACTTATGAAAATGAACGACCCGTTTCGCTCAACCCTACTAGCTGCCATTCCATCACCCTGACCGAATACCACAGGTGGCGTCACGAACACTTGACAAACTTTCATCTACACTTTTATTTGGGCGCCCCTTAGCAGGGCCACGGACCGGGTCGGGCCACCGTGACAACCCTAGAACCGAGACCGAGGGACCCGGTACCGAGTACCCCGCTGCCCTGCGTTTGGGGGCCGCTACAATATCAATCCCAACTAAGCTCCACACTTTTCCAGGCACTGGTATACTGTTGAGTGGTGGAGCTTCTTTGCTGATTTTGGGACATGTGACAAAACATTTTTGACAGGCTTTGACATGTTGGTAAACATCATTCTTCATTCCCTTCCAGTAATAACGGTCAGAAATTTTGGCAAATATTTTATCTCTGCCAAAATGGCCACCAGAAGTTGGATTGTCATGACAGACCTTCAGGATATTTGGCAGTCGGCTTTTCGTGAGAACCTCCTTTTTACCATAGTACATTATCCCTTTCTCTGCTCGATATGGCTTAGATGTTTGTCTAAACTGGGACTTGGCATTTGAACGTTTCTCTGGAGGTAGATCGTAGATCCACTGGGGGTACTTTTGTTCTGTTGCAGTGTAGAATCTCAAAAGCTGATCATATAGTTGGTCTTCCATTGTTGTCAAAATTGGAAAACTTTTTTTTTTTTTTTGGAGGTGTTCCAAGTTTTACATACCTTATCAGGATAGAATAGGAACTCACACTGGAGAACTTAAGGTGCATATCATAGATAGCAGGGAGAAACATACATAACAAGTTACAACACATAACATTAACTATGCACTGATGGAACTGCACCATCTACTGTCAGTTCAATGTAATGCCTCCAACACATGCTATAAGTCTAGTCCACCTGTTCCCTTGCACTAGATTTACTGCTGATTTTCAACAGCGAAAAAATCAGCAGTCAATCTGCATCAAAATCTGCATCCCAACGATGTGGATTTTTGTATGCAGAAGCACAGCAGATTTCTCCGTGTCACGTGGAAGAGGGAAATCTGCTGCAGACTGCATGAAAATCTGACAAAAGCCGCATGAAATGGTATATGGTTTGTGTATGTGCATCTATATACACTGTAGCACTACAGCAGCAAAAACATGCTAATATTCTGCCCTAGAGGAGTATAGACCATGGGTATATTATACCTAGGCCAGATTATACTCCTCCGGGCCAGAATATACCCCTGCTGCTGTAGATCAGATTTTTCACGCTTAAGAGAAACATTGAGTGACGTACTCAAGAACGGGGCCCCAGACATCACACAGGGGCCCCAGACATCGCACTGGGACCCTAGACATCTTAGTCTAGTTTCACATTTGCGCACGGCTATGTATGCTCTTAGTGAATCCCGCCCACTGCCGCGCCCGCCAGTTAAGCTCCACCCAGGTATGCATGCGGCCGCATGTAGCCTGCATACCATATCTTTATCATTGGATACGCAGGCCCTGCGGATGTTTGCATTTGCGTCCGCATGCATTGTTTTGACGATTCGGTGAACGCAAGAAAATACATCTTGTTACCTTCGCTTTGGGTTGCAGCACCATAGAATACAATACAGCCCTCCCCCATAGAATATAATACAGCCCACCCCCATAGAATATAATACAGCCCCCCATAGAATATAATACAGCCCTTCCCCATAGAAGGGTCAATGAAGCTGTCCTGTGTTCTTCCAGCTGGGGCCATAGCCCTCTAAGGTGTCTCCTTTAGAGTCACACAGACCAGAAGAAGTCTCTTATATAGTTCACAACTAGCCTTCAACCAACATCCAGAGGTCAGAGAGAGATGTGAATGAGGCCAACCTGCATTGTTTAATTATGTAATCTATTTGCATAGTATTTCCTCCTCTGTTTGGGAATGCCAACAAACTGTCTTACATAGACAATGTATGTAATCAACATATAAGCAAACATCATTGTTCAGTGGCCATGCATTACTGTTTTGCAAAGATAACAGAAAATAAACTGTAGGAAATAATATTAGAGATAAATATTCATCCTAGAGCCAATGCTTCAGACGGTTTAAGATTCTGGGCCTACACAATTTATGTCTGGCATAATTAAGAAGAAATGCTGTGTCGTCACACCTCCTGGGCTCTTGAATGCCCCCCAGATGTAACTCTAGCTCCCCTCTTTTTGGTGTCAGTATGGAGATGCTATGACCCCTTGCTTCCCCAAGGAACTCTCGATTGCCTGGTACCTCTCCACCAGGCTCACCAAGTCATGGGCATTATGGTGATCTCCCTGGGCAACCCAGGATTTCCCTGACCTCATCAGGGAGTGTATTAACCTGTCCATGACGACCCTCTCCACCATCTGTGTTGGTGAGCGTGTGTGGTGATTCCTCCAACACGGACATGCTGACAAGTGGCTAGTTCATATGCTTGTGGATCGCCCTCTAGGACCCTGGGGTACTCGGGCCGGGTCCGGTGGTCGTTAAAGAGGTGGTCATGGTGACAGCAACCCGGTCTGTGGCCCTGGGCATCCAAGTTAAAGGTAAGGTCTTTAAAGGTGTAGTTGTTAATAAAGAATGTTTGTGATACCACCTGTGGTATTCGGTCAGGGATAACCAATGCTGCTTAAAGGGGTCCACTGGAAATGATGGTACTGAGGCAGGGATGGTATGACTTTCCACAGATGAAGCTGGATCCCCGGGGCTCCCGGTGTAGTGGGTAAAGATGGTAGATGGTGTAGTGCCAGAAAGAATCAGAGGACACAGGGTTGCAGTCTCTTTACCTTTTACTGGCGGTACTCTGCCATGGTCCAGGGTACAGATCACGGGTGATGGTGAAGTTTGGGCAGCCTGGAAATGATTAGGAATCCCCCTTGCAGGTGGAGTTGAAATCCTTCCTGCGCTGTTGTGTGCGTCCCTTGCTGCCTATGGCTTCTCACAAGGTCCTCGCTGCCCTATATGTAGGACAGTACCCGCATGGCAGGCAATGCAAGCCTTTTTACAGGTGTCTCTGATTGTTTCTCCGGGCTCTATATGTTGCTGTGCCTTCGGGTGTGGTTGTGGACAGATGACTTGATCTTCTACCCTCCGGTTTCTGCTGTGGGTCATACAGTCCCACACAGCCTCGGACTCCCAGTGTCCGGTTCCTGTGTTTCAGTGTGGAGGGAGCCCAGTCGCAGCTCCCCTCCAGCTCCTCACTTCTCTTGTGCTTTCTTTCCCTTTTCACGTTCCGCAAATACAACTTTGACTCCTCCACTCTTGGTCAGGAACCTCAAGTCTGCTTGGCTCCAGCTCTCCTCTCCAACTCCTCTCTAACTTCTCTCTAACTCCTCCCCAAAGCCAGAACACCCAGGGAAGCAACCTTGAAACCGGGTAAGAGCTCCCCCTTCTGGCCTGGGATCAGAACATGTTGCATGTATGTGCCACCTGCTAAAGGGATCCTCCTTGTTTCCAGGCATGGCATCACCCTCCCTGGGAGGAAGGCAATGCCACTGTAACAACTGGCTTCCTGAGTTGTAACATCCCTCCCCCCGTTAAATCCAGTTCTCCAGGACTGGGAAAAGAAATGTAACAATTACAAGTTAGATATTGCATAGTGATAACATAGTGCAAACAGCATATCAAAGTGCAAACATTGTGACACCAGGGTGTCCTTGTACACCAACTATAATGATGTGGGGGACCCATTCTAAACCCCCAACATAGACCTTTGGGGGCTTCAAGGCGTAATTATCCAGACCTTTCTTTGGCCACTCAAAATTGTTTTTGTTCTGGTCTTTTGAAAGAAATAAGGATCTACTCACGCTGACAGTGCGTGGTAAAATCAAAAAGATGCACTTTAGGAGGTGCCAAATATTTACAAGGAAAGTTTTTTGGCAATTCACTGTCCATTACCCGAGTCTCCATTTTAACTTCCAAAAAGCGTAACCAAACTTTTTAATCAGGCAATTAACTATTTACTAATAAACAACAACTGTCATTATCTGTTTGTTCTTTTTCTTTACTTTCTCTTCCACGGCAGGTCTTCAGGTCTGCAAACTCCTGGCTGGGAATATTGCTCTCTGGTTATCACAACAGGTGCTAGTCCAGCAACTAGGGTTTGTGTTGCCTGGGATTGTATTGCAGTTTTGGCTGCTTTGCCTGGTTTAGCATGCTTTTCTGTGCGTAGCTTGACATTAAGGGTGTACCATCCCCTTTCACCTTTGTGCCGAGTAAATGTCACTTGGTCACCAGGATTCAAGTCACGGTATGAGTGTCCCTTTCGCAAATGTGACTCCACATCCCTGCGGTTCACAAACAGTTTTGTAGGCACTCCAGGTTCCCAAAGAAATCCACATCATCTATCCAGGTTAAATGAGTCTAACAGTCCCTTGTCTGATTGGACCCCTATCTGCAGGTCTGGCTCTGTGGGTCTGTGCTTTGATCTGCATATTGCACTGTTTCATGGCCTCCCACTGAGCTCTGCGCTTTTGCTTTTCTGCCTCCAATTAAAGTATTTGCTGCAGGCAGAACTCTTCCATTAACAATCCCGACTTGATTAGCTCCCGCTTGTGCCTCCTCTGGGAATCCCAGAAGATCTGTCTCTGGGTGTCTCCAGTATATTGCCTCCTCCTTCCTGCACGCCTTCAGGGACAAGGGTTCGAGTACCATCGGTTCTTTCAGGGCACCCACCAGGTCTGCCATGCGGTCCCAGGTTACTGCTGTGACTACCTGGCCAGGAGTTAAGGTACCGTCACATTAAGCAATGCTACAGCGATATCGACAACGATGCCGATCGCTGCAGCGTCGCTGTGTGGTCGCTGGAGAGCTGTCACACAGACAGCTCTCCAGCGACCAACGATGCCGAAGTCCCCGGGTAACCAGGGTAAACATCGGGTTACTAAGCGCAGGGCCGTGCTTAGTAACCCGATGTTTACCCTGGTTATCATTGTAAATGTTAAAAAAAACAGTACATACTCACCTTCTGATGTCCGTCAGGTCCCTGGCCGTCTGCTTCCCGCACTGACTGTGAGCTCCGGCTGACTGGGGAAGTCCACTCATTTTTCAGTAGGTTCCGGTGGCTCTCCACTTCCTTCTGCCATAGCGTGTACCGGGTAGCATTCAGCCATCTCTGCTGCACGCTTTTCCGCGCGTTCCTCCTTCTCTCCCTTTCATGGGTGGTCCTTGCTTCAGTTTCCCACCAGCCATCTCCAGGGGCAGATCTGTCCTCCTGACTGACATTTCTTTTTTCATTAAAGACTCTGTAGTGGGCGGGTCCAGTTTTCGCGCCCGTCCTCAGGCTCCACCTGTGATAGCACATTTTCTCCATTCCTTACCTGCCTTGTGGTGCAACAATGGCGGCCATTAAACAATCTAACATAGTCCATGGCGCACAGGACCCAATTTTTCGAGTCTGTCCATCCTGTTCATGACACCAAGATGGAGCACCCGCTAGGACCCTGGGTACTCAGGCCGGGTCCGGTGGTTGTTAAAGAGATGGTCTCGGTGGCAGCAACCCGGTCCATGGCCCTGGACGTCCAAGTTAAAGGGAAGGTCTTTAAAGGGGTTGTTGTCAATAAAGAATGTTCGTGATGCCACCTGTGGTATTCGGTCAGGGATGACTGACGCTGCTTAAAGGGGTCCACTGGGAATGATGGTACAGCAGCAGGAATGGTATGGCTTCCCACAGGTGAAGCTAGATCCCAAGGGCTCCCGCTGTAGTGGGTAAAGATGGTAGATGGTGTAGTGCTAAAAGGAATCTGAGGACACAGGATTGCAGTCTCTTTAACTTTTACTGGTGGTAGTCTGCCATAGTCCAGGGTACAGATCACAGGTGATGGTGAGGTCCGGGCAGCTTGGAAACGATTAGGAATCCCCTTGCAGATGGGGTTGAAAGTCTTCCTTCCTGTGCTGTTGTGTGCATCCCTTGCTGCCTATGGCTTCTCACAAGGTCCTCTCTCTCTGTCCTGTATGTAGGACAGTACCCGCATGGTAGGCAATGCAATGCAATGCACAGGTGTCCCTGCGACTCTGGACTCTATATGTTGCTGTGTCTTCAGGTGTAGTTGTGGACAGACGACTTGAAATTTCCTGTCCTCTGGGTTCTACTGTAGGACATGCAGTCCCACACAGCTTCAGACTCCCGTTGTCCAGTTCCTGCGCTTCAGCCTGGATGGCGCCCAGTCACAGCTCCCCTCCAGCTCCTCACTTCTCCTGTGCTTTCTTTCCCCTCGCACGTTCCACAAATACAACTTTGTCTAACTCCTCTGTTGTGATTTTGCTTTTTGCTCCCTCTAGTGGTCATTAGTGATTTGACTCTGGAGCGTCTGTCTTTTCCTATATCCTCACCTGGGCCGTTAGTTCAGGGGCGTTGCTATATAAGCTCCCTGGACCTTCAGTTCAATGCCTGGCATCGTTGAAATCAGAGCTAATCTGTTGTGCTCTTGTCCTCTGATCCTGGTTCCTGTTTTTCAAGCTAAGTCTGCTTCTTTGCTTTTTGCTTTTGTTTTGTTTGGTATTTTTATCCAGCTTGTTCCTATCTGTATCCTGACCTTTGCTGGAAGCTCTAGGGGGCTGGTGTTCTCCCCCCGGACCGTTAGACGGTTCGGGGGTTCTTGAATCTCCAGCGTGGATTTTTATAGGGTTTTTGTTGACCAGATAAGTTATCTTGCTTTATTCTGCTATTAGTAAGCTGGCCTCTCTTTGCTGAACCTGGTTCATTTCTGTGTTTGTCATTTCCTCTTACCTCACCGTTATTATTTGTGGGGGGCTTGTATCTTGCTTTGGGGTCCCTTTCTCTGGAGGCAAGAGAGGTCTTTGTTTTCTTCTCCTAGGGGTAGTTAGATTCTCAGTCTGGCGCGAGTCATCTAGCGATCACCGTAGGCATGATCCCCGGCTACTTCTAGTGTTGGCGTTAGGAGTAGCTATTTGGTCAACCCAGTTACCACAGCCCTATGAGCTGGATTTTTGTATCTTGCAGACTTACACGTTCCTCTGAGACCCTGTCCACTGGGGTCATAACAGTATGCCAGGCCAGTATTAAATGTTTAATGCATTGCAGAAGTGGGATTATAAGAAAGAAAATTTTGAGGTTTTTTTTTCCCTCTCTCATTTTTTTTTTTTTCTTTTCCCCTTTACCTCAGAGTGGCTTAAGCTTGCTGCAGACATGAATGTCCAGACCTTGATTACAAGTGTGGACCAGCTTGCCGTTCGTGTGCAGGGTATACAAGATTATGTTACCAGAAATCCTAGGTCTGAACCCAAGATTCCGATTCCTGAACTGTTTTCAGGAGACCGATTTAAGTTTAGGAATTTCAGGAATAATTGTAAATTATTTTTGTCCCTGAAACCTTGTTCGTCTGGAGACTCTGCTCAACAAGTAAAAATTGTTATTTCATTCTTACGGGGTGACCCTCAGGATTGGGCTTTTTCCTTGGCGCCAGGAGATCCGGCATTGGCTGATATTGATGCGTTTTTTCTGGCGCTCGGTTTACTTTATGAGGAACCCAATCTTGAGATTCAGGCAGAGAAAGCCTTGCTGGCTATGTCTCAGGGCCAGGACGAGGCAGAGGTGTATTGCCAAAAATTTCGGAAATGGTCCGTGCTGACACATTGGAACGAGTGTGCACTGGCCGCTAATTTTAGAAATGGCCTTTCTGAGGCCATTAAGAATGTTATGGTGGGTTTTCCCATTCCCACAGGTCTGAATGATACCATGTCCCTGGCTATTCAAATTGACCGGCGGTTGCGGGAGCGCAAAACCGCAAATTCCCTCATGTTGTTGTCTGAACAGACACCTGATGTGATGCAATGTGATAGAAAAACCGCAAATTCCCTCATGGTGTTGTCTGAACGGACACCTGATTTGATGCAATGTGATAGAATCCTGACTTGAAATGAGAGGAAAATTCATAGACGCCGGAATGGCTTGTGCTACTACTGTGGTGATTCTACACATGTTATCTCAGCATGCTCTAAACGTATATCTAAGGTTGTTAGTCCTGTTACCGTTGGTAATTTGCATCCTAAGTTTATTCTGTCTGTAACTTTGATTTGCTCACTGTCATCTTATCCTGTCATGGCGTTTGTAGATTCAGGTGCTGCCCTGAGCCTTATGGATCTCTCATTTGCTAAGCGCTGTGGTTTTATTCTTGAACCATTAGAAAATCCTATCCCTCTTAGGGGTATTGATGCTACGCCATTGGCAGAAAATAAGCCGCAGTATTGGACACAGGTTACCATGTGCATGACTCCTGAACACCGCGAGGTGATACGTTTTCTCGTTCTACATAAAATGCATGATTTGGTTGTTTTTGGGCTGCCATGGTTACAGACCCATAATCCAGTCCTTGACTGGAAGGCTATGTCAGTGTCTAGTTGGGGCTGTCGTGGTATTCATGAGGATTCCCTGCCTGTGTCTATTGCTTCTTCTACGCCTTCGGAAGTTCCGGAGTACTTGTCTGATTATCAGGATGTCTTTAGCGAGTCCAGGTCCAGTGCATTGCCTCCTCATAGGGAATGTGACTGTGCAATAGATTTGATTCCAGGCAGTAAGTTTCCTAAGGGAAGACTGTTTAATCTGTCGATACCTGAACATACCGCTATGCGTTCATATATCAAGGAGTCTCTGGAGAAAGGACACATCCGTCCGTCTTCTTCCCCTCTTGGTGCGGGATTCTTTTTTGTGGCTAAAAAGGACGGATCTTTGAGGCCTTGTATTGACTATCGGCTTTTAAATAAGATCACTGTCAAATTTCAGTATCCTTTGCCGCTGTTGTCTGACTTGTTTGCCCGGATTAAAGGTGCCAAGTGGTTTACCAAGATAGACCTTCGTGGTGCGTACAACCTTGTGCGCATTAAGCAAGGGGATGAATGGAAAACCGCATTCAATACGCCCGAAGGTCATTTTGAGTACTTGGTGATGCCTTTTGGGCTCTCTAATGCCCCTTCAGTTTTTCAGTCCTTTATGCATGACATTTTCCGGAACTATCTGGATAAATTTCTGATCGTTTATCTGGATGATATTCTGTTTTTTTCTGATAATTGGGACTCGCATGTGGAGCAGGTCAGGATGGTCTTTAAAATTTTGCGTGAAAATTCTTTGTTTGTCAAGGGCTCAAAGTGTCTTTTTGGTGTACAGAAGGTTCCCTTTTTGGGGTTCATTTTTTCCCCTTCTGCTGTGGAGATGGACCCAGTCAAGGTCCGAGCTATTCTTGATTGGACTCAGCCCTCGTCAGTTAAGAGTCTTCAGAAGTTCTTGGGTTTCGCTAACTTCTACCGTCGTTTTATCGCTAACTTTTCTAGCATTGTGAAACCTTTGACGGATATGACCAAGAAGGGCTCCGATGTGGTTAATTGGGCTCCTGCTGCCGTGGAGGCTTTCCAGGAGTTGAAACGTCGGTTTACTTCGGCGCCTGTTTTGTGCCAGCCTGATGTCTCGCTTCCCTTTCAAGTTGAGGTGGATGCTTCAGAGATTGGAGCAGGGGCCGTTTTGTCGCAGAGAGGCCCTGGTTGCTCTGTTATGAGACCTTGCGCCTTTTTCTCTAGTAAGTTTTCGCCTGCGGAGCGAAATTATGATGTGGGCAATCGGGAGTTGTTGGCCATGAAATGGGCATTTGAGGAGTGGCGTCATTGGCTCGAGGGTGCTAAGCATCGTGTGGTGGTCTTGACTGATCACAAAAATCTGATGTATCTCGAGTCTGCTAAACGCCTGAATCCTAGACAGGCCCGCTGGTCATTGTTTTTCTCCCGTTTTGACTTTGTTGTCTCGTATTTACCAGGTTCAAAGAATGTGAAGGCCGATGCTCTTTCCAGGAGCTTTGTGCCTGATGCTCCTGGAGTCGCTGAACCTGTTGGTATTCTTAAGGATGGTATTATCTTGTCAGCTATTTCTCCAGATCTGCGACGTGTGTTGCAGAGATTTCAGGCTGATAGGCCTGATTCTTGTCCACCTGACAGACTGTTTGTGCCTGATAAGTGGACCAGCAGAGTCATTTCCGAGGTTCATTCCTCGGTGTTGGCAGGTCACCCAGGAATTTTTGGCACCAGAGATCTGGTGGCCAGATCCTTTTGGTGGCCTTCCTTGTCTAGGGATGTGCGGTCATTTGTACAGTCCTGTGGGACTTGTGCTCGAGCTAAGCCTTGCTGTTCTCGTGCCAGCGGGTTGCTCTTGCCCTTGCCTGTCCCTAAGAGACCTTGGACACATATCTCCATGGATTTCATTTCTGATCTTCCGGTGTCTCAGGGCATGTCTGTTATCTGGGTGATATGTGATCGCTTCTCCAAGATGGTCCATTTGGTTCCTTTGCCTAAACTGCCTTCCTCTTCCGATCTGGTTCCTGTGTTTTTCCAGAACGTGGTTCGGTTGCACGGCATCCCTGAGAATATTGTGTCAGACAGAGGATCCCAGTTCGTTTCCAGATTCTGGCGATCCTTTTGTAGTAGGATGGGCATTGATTTGTCGTTTTCGTCTGCTTTCCATCCTCAGACTAATGGACAGACGGAGCGAACTAATCAGACTTTGGAGGCTTATTTGAGGTGTTTTGTCTCTGCTGATCAGGACGATTGGGTGACCTTCTTGCCGTTAGCTGAGTTTGCCCTTAATAATCGGGCTAGTTCCGCCACCTTGGTTTCGCCGTTTTTCTGCAACTCTGGTTTCCACTCTCGTTTTTCTTCGGGTCGTGTGGAGCCTTCTGACTGCCCTGGGGTGGATTCTGTGGTGGATAGGTTGCAGCGGATCTGGAATCTTGTGGTGGACAACTTGAAGTTGTCACAGGAGAGGGCTCAGCGCTTTGCCAACCGCCGCCGCGGTGTGGGTCCCCGACTACGTGTTGGGGATTTGGTGTGGCTTTCTTCCCGCTTTGTTCCTATGAAGGTTTCCTCTCCCAAATTTAAACCTCGTTTTATTGGTCCTTACAAGATATTGGAAATTCTTAATCCTGTGTCCTTTCGCCTGGATCTTCCTGTGTCGTTTGCTATCCACAACGTGTTTCATAGGTCCTTGTTGCGGCGGTACGTTGTGCCTGTGGTTCCTTCTGCTGAGCCTCCTGCTCCGGTGTTGGTTGAGGGCGAGTTGGAGTACGTGGTGGAGAAGATCTTGGATTCTCGTCTCTCCAGGCGGAGGCTTCAGTACCTGGTCAAGTGGAAGGGCTATGGTCAGGAAGATAATTCCTGGGTGGTCGCCTCTGATGTTCATGCGGCCGATTTAGTTCGTGCCTTTCACGCCGCTCATCCTGATCGCCCTGGTGGTCGTGGTGAGGGTTCGGTGACCCCTCACTAAGGGGGGGGTACTGTTGTGATTTTGCTTTTTGCTCCCTCTAGTGGTCATTAGTGATTTGACTCTGGAGCGTCTGTCTTTTCCTATATCCTCACCTGGGCCGTTAGTTCAGGGGCGTTGCTATATAAGCTCCCTGGACCTTCAGTTCAATGCCTGGCATCGTTGAAATCAGAGCTAATCTGTTGTGCTCTTGTCCTCTGATCCTGGTTCCTGTTTTTCAAGCTAAGTCTGCTTCTTTGCTTTTTGCTTTTGTTTTGTTTGGTATTTTTGTCCAGCTTGTTCCTATCTGTATCCTGACCTTTGCTGGAAGCTCTAGGGGGCTGGTGTTCTCCCCCCGGACCGTTAGACGGTTCGGGGGTTCTTGAATCTCCAGCGTGGATTTTTATAGGGTTTTTGTTGACCAGATAAGTTATCTTGCTTTATTCTGCTATTAGTAAGCTGGCCTCTCTTTGCTGAACCTGGTTCATTTCTGTGTTTGTCATTTCCTCTTACCTCACCGTTATTATTTGTGGGGGGCTTGTATCTTGCTTTGGGGTCCCTTTCTCTGGAGGCAAGAGAGGTCTTTGTTTTCTTCTCCTAGGGGTAGTTAGATTCTCCGGCTGGCGCGAGTCATCTAGCGATCACCGTAGGCATGATCCCCGGCTACTTCTAGTGTTGGCGTTAGGAGTAGCTATTTGGTCAACCCAGTTACCACAGCCCTATGAGCTGGATTTTTGTATCTTGCAGACTTACACGTTCCTCTGAGACCCTGTCCACTGGGGTCATAACACTCCTCCACTCCTGGTCAGCAGCTGCAGAACCTCATGTCTGCTCGGCTCCAGCTCTCCTCTCCAACTCCTCTGTAACTACTCTCTAACTCCTCCCCAAAGCCAGAACACCCAGGGAAGCCACCCTGAAACCGGATTAGAGCTCCCCCTTCTGGCCTGGGATCAAAACATGTTGCATGTATGTGCCACCTGCTAAAGGGATACTCCTCGTTTCCAGGCATGGCATCACCCTCCCCGAGAGGAAGGCAATACCACTGTAACAACCAGCTTCCTGGGGTGTTACACTTACGTCTACACCATCTCATCATGTCAGCCTGGTGCTCAAGCTGGAGGGGTCGCAAGTATAGTTGAGTGACTTTTACTTTTTTCGGATCGAGTCAGGTTTAGCGAAACCTGACTTTGTCAAAAGTCAGGTCGGGTGAAATCGGCCGATTACTGCAAAAAGTCGGGGGCCGAGTGAAACACGAAACCCAATGCAAGTCAATGGGCAATCAAAGTCGGCAGTGAGTGGAGGACAGAAAAACACTTACAGTGCCCATTTTAATGCCAAAAACATCAATTCTTATTACTTAAGCTTGTCAATCTTAATTTACTTTATAATAGTAGTTAGGCATTGAAAACTGGGGGTCATTTGGCTAAAGTTTTGGGGGGGTAGGGTTGGCTCAAGATTTTCGTGGGCCCAGGAAACGTGGAATACGTCACGGCAGTGGAGCAGGGAGAGGTAAGTGTTTCAACTTTGCAAGTGCTGTGTTTCTGAGCAAGCGTGGGGGCCACGCATTGGCCCTGGCACAGGGCCCCTCATAGTATGGCGGTGTGTTTGATGGCGGGTGGCGCCTCCCACTGGCAGAGACACTTTTGCGTACTATGAGGGGCCCTGTGCCAGTGACGTCGCCAACGAGTATGCCCCCCCACCTGATGAAGGAACCTGCACTTTCATCTGCACCTTCCTCTTTGTCCCCGTTTAAGGTGGTATAGTATGCGGGAAAGGGAACCTGACTTTCAGCAGGGTCAGATTCTGGCTGTGTAGAGTGCAAGGGGAATGTAGTGGTCTGGGTCAATGTACCAGCAGACTCATCTAGCAGTGGCTGGGCAATGGGCAGGATGAGGAGGAAGCACAGATATAGGCCCAAATAATAAAGTAGGCTAGAAGCAGTTCAAAATTGGTAACAGGACTAAACAGGCAGCATTGCTTTGTTCAGTGGAGGAAAACTGTAATGAGTGGCAGACACATTTAGTAGGCCCAAATAATAAAGTAGGCTAAATGCAGCTCAAATGTGGTAACAGGACTAAACAGGCGGCATTGCTTTGTTCAGTGGAGGAAAACTGTAATGAGTGGGAGACACAGTTAGTTGGCCCAAATAATAAAGTAGGCTAAATGCAGTTCAAAATTGGTAACAGGACTAAACAGGCGGCATTGCTGTGTTCAGTGGAGGAAAACTGTAATGAGTGGCAGACACAGTTAGTAGGCCCAAATAATAAAGTAGGCTAAATGCAGTTCAAATGTGGGAACAGGACTAAACAGGCGGCATTGCATTGTTCAGTGGAGGAAAACTGCAATGAGTGGCAGACACAGTTAGGAGGCCCAAATAATAAAGTAGTCTAAATCAGTTCAAATGTGGTAACAGGACTAAACAGGCAGCACTGCTTTGTTCAGTGGAGGAAAACTGTAATGAGTTGCAGACACAGTTAGTAGGCCCAAATAATAAAGTAGGCTAAATGCAGTTCAAATGTGGTAACAGGACTAAACAGGCGGCATTGCTTTGTTCAGTGGAGGAAAACTGTAATGAGTGGCAGACACAGTTAGTAGGCCCAAATAATAAAGTGGGCTAAATGTCGGCCAAAAAATTGTTCATAAATAAACAGGCGACATTGCTTTGTTCAGTGGAGGAAAACTGTAATGAGTAGCAGACTAAGTTAGTAGGCCCAAATAATAAAGTGGGCTAAATGTCTGCCAAAAAATTGTTCATAAATAAACAGGTGGCATAGCTAGGTACAGGGGTGGGCTCCTCTGCTGAGTAGCAGACAGTGGTAGTAGGCACAAAGTATTTACTGGTCTAAATGGAGGCCAGGACCCCTGTATATTTTAACTATCATCTATCATTTCAACAAATTTGTATTGGCAGTGCCATTGAAGGATTTAACAGCACAGACTACTGTTATGACCCCAATGGCGAGGGTCTCAGAGGAACGTGGAAGTCTGCAGAATACAAAAATCCAGCTCATAGGGCAGTGGTAACTGGGTTGACCATATATCTACTCCTAACGCCAACACTAGAAGTAGCCGGGGATCATTCCTACGTTGATTCTAGATGACACGCGCCAGCCGGAGAATCTAGCTACCCCTAGTAGAGGAAAACAAAGACCTTTCTTGCCTCCAGAGAAGGGGACCCCAAAGCTGGATAGAAGCCCCCCACAAATAATGACGGTGAGGTAAGAGGAAATGACAAACACAGAAATGAACCAGGTTTAGCACAGAGAGGCCCGCTTACTGATAGCAGAATAAAGAAAGGTAACTTATATGGTCAACAAAAACCCTATCAAAATCCACACTGGAAATTCAAGAACCCCCGAACCGTCTAACGGTCCGGGGGGAGAACACCAGCCCCCTTAGAGCTTCCAGCAAAGGTCAGGATATAGATTTGGAACAAGCTGGACAAAAATACAAAACCAAAACAAATAGCAAAAAGCAAAAGGCAGACTTAGCTGATATAACTGGAACCAGGATCAGTAGACAAGAGCACAGCAGACTAGCTCTGATAACTACGTTGCCAGGCATAGAACTGAAGGTCCAGGGAGCTTATATAGCAACACCCCTAACTAACGACCCAGGTGCGGATAAAAGGAATGACAGAAAAACCAGAGTCAAAAAACTAGTAACCACTAGAGGGAGCAAAAAGCAAATTCACAACAGTACCCCCCCTTAGTGAGGGGTCACCGAACCCTCACCACGACCACCAGGGCGATCAGGATGAGCGGCATGAAAGGCACGAACTAAATCGGCCGCATGAACATCAGAGGCGACCACCCAGGAATTATCCTCCTGACCATAGCCCTTCCACTTGACCAGGTACTGAAGCCTCCGCCTGGAGAGGCGAGAATCCAAGATCTTCTCCACCACGTACTCCAACTCGCCCTCAACCAACACCGGAGCAGGAGGCTCAGCAGAAGGAACTACAGGCACAATGTACCGACGCAACAAGGACCTATGAAATACATTGTGAATAGCAAACAACACAGGAAGATCCAGACGAAAAGATACAGGATTAAGGATTTCCAATATCCTGTAAGGCCCAATAAAACGAGGTTTAAATTTGGGAGAGGAGACCTTCATAGGAACAAAGCGGGAAGAAAGCCATACCAAATCCCCAACGCGTAGTCGGGGACCCACACCGCGGCGGCGGTTGGCAAAGCGCTGAGCCTTCTCCTGTGACAACTTCAAGTTGTCCACCACATGATTCCAGATCTGCTGCAACCTATCCACCACAGAATCCACCCCAGGACAGTCAGAAGACTCCACATGACCCGAAGAAAAGCGAGGATGGAAACCAGAGTTGCAGAAAAAAGGCGAAACCAAGGTGGCGGAACTAGCCCGATTATTAAGGGCAAACTCAGCCAACGGCAAGAATGTCACCCAATCGTCCTGATCAGCAGAGACAAAACACCTCAAATAAGCCTCCAAAGTCTGATTGGTTCGCTCCGTCTGTCCATTAGTCTGAGGATGGAAAGCAGACGAAAACGACAAATCAATGCCCATCCTACTACAAAAGGATCGCCAGAACCTGGACACGAACTGGGATCCTCTGTCTGACACAATATTCTCAGGGATGCCGTGCAAACGAACCACGTTCTGGAAAAACACAGGAACCAGATCGGAAGAGGAAGGCAGCTTAGGCAAAGGAACCAAATGGACCATCTTGGAGAAGCGATCACATATCACCCAGATAACGGACATGCCCTGAGATAGCGGAAGATCAGAAATGAAATCCATGGAGATATGTGTCCAAGGTCTCTTCGGGACAGGCAAGGGCAAGAGCAAACCGCTGGCACGAGAACAGCAAGGCTTAGCTCGAGCACAAGTCCCACAGGACTGCACAAATGACCGCACATCCCTTGACAAGGAAGGCCACCAAAAGGACCTGGCCACCAGATCTCTGGTGCCAAAAATTCCCGGGTGACCTGCCAACACCGAGGAATGAACCTCGGAAATGACTCTGCTGGTCCACTTATCCGGGACAAACAGTCTGTCAGGTGGACAAGACTCAGGCCTATCAGCCTGAAATCTCTGCAACACACGTCGCAGATCCGGAGAAATAGCTGACAAGATAACTCCATCTTTAAGAATACCAACAGGATCAGCGACTCCAGGAGCATCAGGCACAAAGCTCCTAGAAAGAGCATCGGCCTTCACATTCTTTGAACCTGGTAAATACGAGACAACAAAATCAAAGCGGGAGAAAAACAATGACCAGCGGGCCTGTCTCGGATTAAGGCGTTTAGCAGACTCGAGATACATCAGATTTTTGTGATCAGTCAAGACCACCACACGATGCTTAGCACCCTCGAGCCAATGACGCCACTCCTCAAATGCCCATTTCATGGCCAACAACTCCCGATTGCCCACATCATAATTTCGCTCGGCAGGCGAAAACTTCCTAGAGAAAAAGGCACAAGGTTTCATAACAGAGCAACCAGGGCCTCTCTGCGACAAAACGGCCCCTGCCCCAATCTCCGAAGCATCCACCTCAACCTGAAAGGGAAGTGAGACGTCAGGCTGGCACAAAACAGGCGCCGAAGTAAACCGGCGTTTCAACTCCTGGAAAGCCTCCACGGCAGCAGGAGCCCAGTTAGCTACATCGGAGCCCTTCTTGGTCATATCCGTCAAAGGTTTCACAATGCTAGAAAAATTAGCGATAAAACGACGGTAGAAGTTAGCGAAGCCCAAGAACTTCTGAAGACTCTTAACTGACGAGGGCTGAGTCCAATCAAGAATAGCTCGGACCTTGACTGGGTCCATCTCCACAGCAGAAGGGGAAAAAATGAACCCCAAAAAGGGAACCTTCTGTACACCAAAGAGACACTTTGAGCCCTTGACAAACAAAGAATTTTCACGCAAAATTTTAAAGACCAACCTGACCTGCTCCACATGCGAATCCCAATTATCAGAAAAAACCAAAATATCATCCAGATAAACAATCAAAAATTTATCCAGATACTTCCGGAAAATGTCATGCATAAAGGACTGAAAAACTGAAGGCGCATTGGAGAGCCCAAAAGGCATCACCAAGTACTCAAAATGACCTTCGGGCGTATTGAATGTGGTTTTCCATTCATCACCTTGCTTAATGCGCACAAGGTTGTACGCACCACGAAGGTCTATCTTGGTGAACCACTTGGCACCCTTAATCCGGGCAAACAAGTCAGACAACAGCGGTAAAGGATACTGAAATTTGACAGTGATCTTATTTAAAAGCCGATAATCAATACAAGGTCTCAAAGATCCGTCCTTTTTTGCCACAAAAAAGAATCCCGCACCAAGAGGGGAAGAAGACGGACGAATATGTCCTTTCTCCAGAGACTCCTTGATATATGAACGCATAGCGGTATGTTCAGGTACCGACAGATTAAACAGTCTTCCCTTAGGAAATTTACTGCCTGGGATCAAATCTATAGCACAGTCACAGTCCCTATGAGGAGGCAGTGCACTGGACTCAGATTCACTGAAGACATCCTGATAATCAGACAAATACTCCGGAACTTCCGAAGGCGTAGAAGAAGCAATAGACACAGGCAGGGAATCCCCATGAATACCACGACAGCCCCAACTTGAGACTGACATAGCCTTCCAGTCCAGGACTGGATTATGGGTCTGTAACCATGGCAGCCCTAAAACAACCAAATCATGCATTTTATGTAAAACCAGGAAACGTATCACCTCGCGGTGTTCAGGAGTCATGCACATGGTAACCTGTGTCCAATACTGCGGTTTATTTGCTGCCAATGGTGTAGCATCAATACCCCTAAGAGGAATAGGATTTTCTAATGGTTCAAGAGTAAAACCACATTGCTTAGCAAATGAGAGATCCATGAGACTCAGGGCAGCACCTGAATCTACAAACGCCATGACAGGATAAGATGACAGTGAGCAAATCAAAGTTACAGACAGAATAAATTTAGGTTGCAAATTACCAACGGTGACAGGACTAACAACCTTAGCTATACGTTTAGAGCATGCTGAGATAACATGTGTAGAATCACCACAGTAGTAGCACAAGCCATTCCGGCGTCTATGAATTTTCCGCTCATTTCTAGTCAGGATTCTATCACATTGCATTAAATCAGGTGTCTGTTCAGACAACACCATGAGGGAATTTGCGGTTTTTCTATCACATTGCACCGAATTAGGTGTCTGTTCAGACAACACCATGAGGGAATTTGCGGTTTTGCGCTCCCGCAACCGCCGGTCAATTTGAATAGCCAGTGCCATAGTATCATTCAGACCTGTGGGAATGGGAAAACCCACCATAACATTCTTAATGGCTTCAGAAAGGCCATTTCTAAAATTAGCGGCCAGTGCACACTCGTTCCAATGTGTCAGCACGGACCATTTCCAAAATTTTTGGCAATACACTTCAGCCTCGTCCTGCCCCTGAGACATAGCCAGCAAGGCCTTTTCTGCCTGAATCTCAAGATTGGGTTCCTCATAAAGTAAACCGAGCGCCAGAAAAAACGCATCAAGATCAGCCAATGCCGGATCTCCTGGCGCCAGCGAAAAAGCCCAATCCTGAGGGTCGCCCCGTAAGAACGAAATAACAATTTTTACTTGCTGAGCAGAATCTCCAGATGAACAGGGTCTCAGGGACAAAAACAATTTACAATTATTCACGAAATTCCTAAACTTAAACCTGTCTCCGGAAAACAGTTCAGGAATCGGTATTTTAGGTTCTGACCTAGGATTTCTGATAACATAGTCTTGTATGCCCTGCACACGAGTAGCCAGCTGGTCCACACTTGTAATCAAGGTCTGGACATTCATGTCTGCAGCAAGCATAGCCACTCTGAGGTAAAGGGGAAGAAGAAAAAAAAAAAAAAAACTCAGAATCTTCTTTCTTATAATCCCTCTTCTGCAATGCATTAAACATTTAATACTGGCCTGGCAAACTGTTATGACCCCAATGGCGAGGGTCTCAGAGGAACGTGGAAGTCTGCAGAATACAAAAATCCAGCTCATAGGGCAGTGGTAACTGGGTTGACCATATATCTACTCCTAACGCCAACACTAGAAGTAGCCGGGGATCATTCCTACGTTGATTCTAGATGACACGCGCCAGCCGGAGAATCTAGCTACCCCTAGTAGAGGAAAACAAAGACCTTTCTTGCCTCCAGAGAAGGGGACCCCAAAGCTGGATAGAAGCCCCCCACAAATAATGACGGTGAGGTAAGAGGAAATGACAAACACAGAAATGAACCAGGTTTAGCACAGAGAGGCCCGCTTACTGATAGCAGAATAAAGAAAGGTAACTTATATGGTCAACAAAAACCCTATCAAAATCCACACTGGAAATTCAAGAACCCCCGAACCGTCTAACGGTCCGGGGGGAGAACACCAGCCCCCTTAGAGCTTCCAGCAAAGGTCAGGATATAGATTTGGAACAAGCTGGACAAAAATACAAAACCAAAACAAATAGCAAAAAGCAAAAGGCAGACTTAGCTGATATAACTGGAACCAGGATCAGTAGACAAGAGCACAGCAGACTAGCTCTGATAACTACGTTGCCAGGCATAGAACTGAAGGTCCAGGGAGCTTATATAGCAACACCCCTAACTAACGACCCAGGTGCGGATAAAAGGAATGACAGAAAAACCAGAGTCAAAAAACTAGTAACCACTAGAGGGAGCAAAAAGCAAATTCACAACAGACTACACAGTGGTGGAGCATGGAGAGGTAAGTATTGCAAGTGGTAGAGCACTGTTCGAGCTGGGGGGAACACTCTCTCGTGGGTGGCGGTACTGGCACAGGGCCCCTCATATTACGACGGTGTGTCTGACGTTGGTTGTGCACCACCACCGTCAGAGACACTTCATTGTACTATGAGGGACCCTGTGCCAGTGATGTCGCCCAAGAGTGGGGCCATCCACCTGTCCAGGCAAAAGGCACTCGCACGGGTGCTTGCGCCAGGTGGTGAACATGGCCCTGTGGGGGGAGTCAGCCCATTTAGGGAGGTATAAAAATGGCCTATGGTGGACATTCAGCAGCTGCAAATGGAGGAATTGGAGAAGTCAGTAAGAGGAGGCCAAAAGCAAGACATTTTTCAGGCAAGCTACGTGTCAGCAGGGGAAGGTGGGGCAAAATAATTTAAAATCCATGATTAGTTCATTTTAATGAAGGTTAGATCATCAACATTTTGGGTAGCCAGATGTGTCCTTTTTTCGGTCAGTATTGAACCAGCAGCACTGAAGACTCTTTCTGATAGCACACTAGCAGCAGGGCAAGCGAGCTCCTGTAATGCATATTCTGCCAATTCAGGCCAGGTTTCTATTTTAGATGCCCAGTAATCAAAGGGGAATGACCTGTGAGGGAGAACATCGATAAGGGACGAAAAGTAGTTTGTAACCATACTGGACAAATGCTGTCTCCTGTCACTTTGAATTGATGCAGCAGTACCTGTCGTGTCAGCGGTCATTGCAAGATCACTCCACAACCTGGTCATAAAACCCCTCTGTCCAACGCCACTTCGGATTTGTGCACCTCTAACACCTCTGCCATGTTGCCCCCTGCAGCTCGTATGAGAACCATCACCGCCGCTGTGTGCTGGGAATGCCTGAACCAAACGGTCTACAAGAGTTGCTTGTTTGGTAGCCAATATTTGCTCAAGGTTCTCATGTGGCATGATATTTTGTAATTTTCCTTTATATCGTGGATCCAGGAGGCAGGCCAACCAGTAATCGTCATCGGTCATCATGTTGATAATGCGGGGATCCCTTTTTAGGATACGCAAGGCATACTCAGCCATGTGGGCCAATGTTCCAGGTGTCATTTCACTGCTTGTGCTGGGTTGAAGAGCACTTTCTTGCAAATCAACATCACTTGTGTCCCGCAAAAACCATGTACCTGAACTTGCAGCCCCACCAGTTTCTATTGCCCCCTGAGAAGCATCCTCCTCCCATAAATATTCATCCCCATCATCCTCCTCCTCCTCCTCTTCATCCGCCACCTCGTCCAGGAGAGTTCCCTGAGCAGACAATGGCTGACTGTCATCAAGGTTTCCCTCCTCCTCGGCTGCAGATGCCTGCTCCTTGATGTGCGTCAAACTTTGCATCAGCAGACACATTAGTGGGATGCTCATGCTTATGATGGCGTCGTCTGCACTTACCAGCTGTGTGCATTCCTCAAAACACTGAAGGACTTGACAGAGGTCTTGTAGCTTCGACCACTGTACACTCGACAACTCCATGTCTGCCATCCAAGTGCCTGCCCGTGTATGTGTATCCTCCCACAAATTAATTACAGCACGCCTCTGTTTGCACAGCCTCTGAACCATGTGCAGTGTGGAGTTCCACCTTGTTGCAACGTCGATTATTAGGCGGTGCTGGGGAAGATTCAGCGATCGCTGATGGTTCAGCATATGGCTGCAGTGTACGGGCGACCGGCAGATGTGCGAGCATAGTCTTTGCACCTTCAGGAGCAGGGCTGGTAACTCCGGATAATTTTTGAGGAAGCACTGCACCACCAGGTTCAAGGTGTGAGCCAGGCAAGGTATGTGTTTCAGTTCTGAAAGGGCTATGGCAGCCTTAAAATTCCTTCCGTTATCACTGACTACCTTGCCTGCCTCAAGATGTACACTGCCCAGCCATGACTGAGTTTCTTGCTGCAAGTACTCGGCCAGTACTTCCGCGGTGTGTCTGTTGTCGCCCAAACACTTCATTTGTAACACAGCCTGCTGATGCTACCCACTAGCTGTTCGATAATGGGACACCTCGTGTGCAACACTGGCAGCTGCGGATGGAGTGGTCGTGTGACTGCGCTCTGTGGAAGAGTTTCGCTTCTGGAGGAGGAGGAGAAGAAGGAGGAGGAGGGGTGGCGAACGCCTACAGCCAACTGTTTCCTAGACCATGGGCTAGGCAGAACTGTCCCTATATGGCTGTCCCCTGTGGACCCTGTATCCACCACATTAACCCAATGCACCATGATGGACACGTAACGTCCCTGGCCATGCCTACTGGTCCATGCATCTGTTGTGAGGTGCACCTTTCCACTGACTGATTGCCTCAGTGCATGGACAATGAGGTCTTTGACATGCTGGTGGAGGGCTGGGATGGCTTTTCTCGCAAAGAAGTGCTGACTGGGTAGGTCATGGGTAGGTCATAGTGTTTTACTGCGTAGGCCATCAGGTCTTTGAAAGCTTCGCTTTCAACCAACTGGTAGGGCACCATCTCTAACGAGATTAGTATAGCAATGTGGGCATTCAAACCCTGTGTACGCGGATGAGAGGATGAGTACTTTCTTTTCCTAATGAGAGTCTCTTGTAGGGTGAGCTGGACTGGAGAGCTGCATATGGTGGAATTAGCGGTGGTGGTGGACATGGCGGATTGAGAGAGGGTTGGTGATGGTATTCTTGATGTTGGCCTACATACAGCGTTTCCAACCAATAACCTTGTGATTCCCTGACTGCTTTGGCCTTGCGACGATACCTCCACATTTGCTGCTGGTGGTGTCCTAACCGGTGGGCTTAGAGTGAGGGAAGCAATGTAGCATTGCTGACTACCTTCATTCTGAGCAGGTGCACCAACGGTATGGGACGTTTGGTAGTTAGTCCAGGCTTGCAAGTGCATGCTGGTTAAATGTCTAAGCATGCACGTTGTATTTAAATTTTGAAGATTCTTCCCTCTGCTAAAGGTCTTTGAGCATTTCTTACAGATAACTTTTGACTGATCATTCAGATCTTGGTTAAAAAATTGCCACACTACACTCTTCCTACTATGGAATACCTTTTCAAGCATTGCACGCAGTGCTACTTTAACCGGATGGCCACACTGTCCTAAAACTGTTTTTGTTTTTGACAAACCTTTTTGGCCTGATACGGGCCTGCCAGATGACAGCTGTTGCGATGTAGATGGCTGCTGCGGATCATCCTCCTCCGCTTCTGAGCTACTGGCAGCGGCACCCTCTTCCCCAATGGCTGCCAATCTGGGTCAACAACTGGGTCATCTATCACCTCCTCTTCAATGTCATGTGCACCTTCCTCTGTGTCACCGTGTAAGGTGCTATAGCATTCGAGACGGGGCACCGTAGTCTCATCAGGGTCAGATTCTGGCTCAGTACACTGCGAGGGCAATGTAGTGATCTGAGTCAATGGTACAGCATAATAATCTAGCTGTGGCTGTGCATCAGTGCACTCCATGTCCGATTCATCGTGTAATGGGCTGTTAACAATTTCCCTTTCTAACCCAGGCACGGTATGTGGTAACCTGTAGTGTAGCCAGACGCATCCTTCACTTTTGGTTTGGGTGAAGGACACAAGGAAACGTCTTGTTCCTGACTGGGAGCATCCACTGACGACTCGCTGCTCTTATATTTGGAACTTTCTGAAGAGGAGGCGAAAGAGCTAGAGGCTGAGTCAGCAATGAAAGCCAAAACTTTTCCTGCTGCTTTGGCTTTAAAAGCTGTTTTCCTACTCCCAGATAAGGGAGCCTTCAAGGCCTGTTGTAGCCAGACAATGACACTGGCTCAACACCTCCAGCCTTAGGTGCTATTGTGCTTTTGCCACTACCACCAGATGCACCAACACCACCACCATCAGTACCAGCTGGCAACCAACACCCACGGGCTCTTCCACCAGACTTCCTCATTTTTTGGAAAATCTAACCAAAATAACAACCGTTATATGGTACTGTAAAACAAGGTAGAAGGTGTATATAAACTTGCTGAGAATTTAAATCTCCCTTTTTTGGCGGGGAGACTGAACCAAAACTCAGGCCCTGTGCATAAAACAACACAGTGTAAGTGGCAGAAAGTGGCTGGCTGATATAAGACAAACTAACAGGACTGAAGTATATCCACTTTGTGAGAATTTGAATCTCACTTTTTTTTTGGGAGACTGAACCAAAACTCAGGCCCAGTGTATATAACAATGCAATCTAAGTTGCAGAAAGTGGCTGGCTGACATACGACAAACTAACAGGACTGAAGTATATCCACTTTGTGAGAATTTAAATCTCCCTTTTTTGGGGGGAGACTGAACCAAAACTCAGGCCCTGTGCATGTGCATAAAACAACACAATGTAAGTGGCAGAAAGTGGCTGGCTGATATACGACAAAGCAACAGGACTGAAGTATATCCACTTTGTGAGAATTTAAATCTCCCTTTTTTTTTGTGGGAGACTGAACCAAAACTCAGGCCCTGTGCATAAAACAACACAATGTAAGTGGCAGAAAGTGGCTGGCTGATATAAAACAAACTAACAGGACTGAAGTATATCCACTTTGTGAGAATTTAAATCTCCCTTTTTTAGGGGAGACTGAACCAAAACTCAGGCCCTGTGCATAAAACAACACAATGTAAGTGGCAGAAAGTGGCTGGCTGATATACGACAAACTAACAGGACTGTAGTATATCCACTTTGTGAGAATTTGAATCTCACTTTTTTTGGGAGACTGAACCAAAACTCAGGCCCAGTGTATAAAACAACACAATGTAAGTGGCAGAAAGTGGCTGGAAGATATATGAAAAAATACAAGGACTGTAGTACAATTTCAATCTCCCTGCAATGATCTCAGGACAAGTATGGCAGCAATAAAAAGGACTGCTGCACACAAAAGTGTGGACAAATAAACAAGATAACTGTGCATAAAGGAGCAACAGGATTTTTGCTTTTAAAAAAGCAGTTGGTTTGCACAGCAGCGTGCAAACAGCAATGCAGCTATCAGGGAGCCTTAAGGCAGCCTAATAAGCTACAGAGCTGATGCACAAAAATATAGCCTCCACTGTCCCTGCAAAAATAAGGTGGTGTTGGACAGTGGAAATCGCTACAGCACAAACAGTTTGGGGGTTAATCTTACCTCCCTAACTATAGCCCTTCTTCTGATGAAGCTGCAGCAACCTCTTCCTATGCTAAGATCGGCAGAAGTAAGAAGGCGGTCGGCGTGCACGCCCCTTTATACCCCGTGTGACTCCACAGAAAGCAAGCCAATCACTGTCATGCCCTTCCCTAAGATGGTGGGGACCGAGACCTATGTCATCAAGCTGCCACACTCTGCGTCCTCCTTCCTTGCCTGAAAAATGACGCTGAAAGCATCATACGAAACTCTACTTTTGCGCGCAGATCGGTGACCTCATGGCCGATCCCACACTAGGATCGGGTCGGGTTTCATGAAACCCGACTTTGCCGAAAGTCGGCGATTTTTGAATTTGTCCAAACAGTTTCGCTCAACCCTAGTCACGAGTCGGCGCATCCCCATAGTGATCACAGGTAGTGTTGAGCATTCCGATACTGCAAGTATCGGGTATCGGCCGATATTTGCGGTATCGGAATTCCGATACCGAGTTCCGATATTTTTGCGATATCGGGAATCGGGATTGGGATGCATATTCATGTGTAAAATAAAGAATAAAAATAAAAAATAGGGATATACTCACCCTCGGACGCGCCCTGGTTGTTACCGCTGCAAACGGCAGCCTCCGTTCCTAAGAATGAGCGAGTGAAGGACCTGCGATGACGTCGCGGTCTTGTGATTGTTCGCGTAACCGCTCACGTGACCGCTCACGTGACCGCTCACGTGACCGCGACGTCATCGAAGGTCCTTCACTCGCTCATTCTTAGGAACGGAGGCTGCCGGTTGCAGTGGTTACAACCAGGGCGCGTCCGAGGGTGAGTATATGCCTATTTTTTATTTTTATTCTTTATTTTACACATGAATATGGATCCCAGGGCCTGAAGGAGAGTTTCCTATCCTTCAGACCCTGGGAACCATCCACGATCACTTCCGATATTTGTGTCCCATTGACTTGTATTGGTATCGGGTATCGGTATCGGCGATATCCGATATTTTTCGGATATCGGCCGATACAATCCGATACCGATACTTTCAAATATCGGAAGGTATCGCTCAACACTAATCACAGGTAATCAATGCATGTGCCGTACATAGGGCCGAACATGTCATCAGTCAGATCACATGATCATCATGTGATTGCTTACGGGATCAGTACACTCCCTAAATGGAGCCATACTGTTAGCAGTGAAATACCATCCACCATTGCCTGAAGTTTATTTCAATAACACACACACACACACCCTCAGCCGATCAATGCGATTTGCTGGTTATTTCTTTAAATATGGTGTCCACTTCCCCCCAAAAAAATAAAGCCTCCTGATGAAATACTAGACGGAAAGTGCATTTGGATGATGGGGGCAATTTAACAAATAGAGTTATTTTTATGTAAGTATTTGCTTCCATACTTAAATCTATTTTGAATAAACTGTTGGGGATGTTTAACCACTATTACTGCTGCATGTGTTGATTGATTTGATATGAAAAGCATACAATCTTATGTAATTTGTACTCTATAGTGTCTCCATTTAGTCTGTTCAGCAGCTTCTTTGCTTCCATTCTAATTTGTGTCGATTTTAACATCTAATATATAATTGCCTAGAATACTACTTCCTGCAATTTGTGCCAACTTCCGTGGCTTTGTCCGGAGCTAATGTCCGGAGATAATGTCCGGAGCTAATGTCCGGAGCTAATGTCCGGAGCTAATGTCCGGAGATAAGTGACGTCACCAGTGTCCTACACCCAGGCAGAGCACAGTGGCCCCAGGCAGAGCACAGGGGCCCCAGGCAGCATATGGGGCCCCAGGCAGAGCACAGTGGCCCCAGGCAGAGCACAGGGGCCCCAGGCAGCATATGGGGCCCCAGGCAGAGCACAGTGGTCCCAGGCAGAGCACAGGGGCCCCAGGCAGCTTATGGGGCCCCAGGCAGAGCACAGTGGCCCCAGGCAGAACATGGGGCCCCAGGCAGAGCACAGTGGCCCCAGGCAGAGCACAGGGGCCCCAGGTAGAACATGGGGCCCCAGGCAGAGCACAGGGGCCCCAGGCAGCATATGGGGCCCCAGGCAGAGCACAGGGGCCCCAGGCAGCATATGGGGCCCCAGGCAGAGCACAGTGGCCCCAGGCAGCATATGGGGCCCCAGGCAGAGCACAGTGGCCCCAGGCAGAGCACAGGGGCCCCATGCAGCATATGGGGCCCCAGGCAGAGCACAGTGGTTCCAGGCAGAGCACAGGGGCCCCAGGCAGCTTATGGGGCCCCAGGCAGAGCACAGTGGCCCCAGGCAGAACATGGGGCCCCAGGCAGAGCACAGTGGCCCCAGGCAGAGCACAGGGGCCCCAGGTAGAACATGGGGCCCCAGGCAGAGCACAGGGGCCCCAGGCAGCATATGGGGCCCCAGGCAGAGCACATGGGCCCCAGGCAGCATATGGCGCCCCAGGCAGAGCACAGGGGCCCCAGGCAGCATATGGGGCCCCAGGCAGAGCACAGTGGCCCCAGGCAGAGCACACACCAAATCGGAGGCCGAGGGGCCCCGCCAACCAAATCGGAGGCCGAGGGGCCCCACCAACCAAATCGGAGGCCGAGGAGCCCTGCCCACCAAATCGAAGGCCGAGCGGCCCCGCCCACCAAAGCGGAGGCCGAGGGGCCCGGCCCCGCCCACCAAAGCGGAGGCCGAGGGGCCCCGACCACCACATCGGAGGCCGAGGGGCCCCACCCACCAAATCGGAGGCCGAGGGTCCCCGCCCACCAAATCGGAGGCCGAGGGTCCCCGCCCACCAAATCGGAGGCCGAGGGTCCCCGCCCACCAAATCGGAGGCCAAGGGTCCCCGCCCACCAAATCGGAGGCCGAGGGTCCCCGCCCACCAAATTGGAGGCCGAGGGTCCCCGCCCACCAAATTGGAGGCCGAGGGGCTTCACCAACCAAATCGGAGGCCGAGGAGCCCCGCCCACCAAATCGAAGGCCGAGCGGCCCCGCCCACCAAAGCGGAGGCCGAGGGGCCTGGCCCCGCCCACCACATCGGAGGCCGAGGGGCCCCGCCCACCACATCGGAGGCCGAGGGGCCCCGCCCACCAAATCGGAGGCCGAGGGTCCCCGCCCATCAAATCGGAGGCCGAGGGTCCCCGCCCACCAAATCGGAGGCCGAGGGTCCCCGCCCACCAAATCGGAGGCCGAGGGTCCCTGCCCACCAAATCGGAGGCCGAGGCTCCCCGCCCACCAAATCGGAGGCCGAGGGTCCCCGCCCACCAAATCGGAGGCCGAGGGGCCCCGCCCACCAAATCGAAGGCCGAGGGGCCCCGCCCACCAAAGCGGAGGCCGAGGGGCCCCGCACACCAAATCGGAGGCCGAGGGACCCCGCCCACCAAATCGGAGGCCGAGGGGCCCCGCCCACCAAATCGGAGGCCGAAGGTCCCCGCCCACCAAATCGGAGGCCGAGGGTCCCCGCCCACCAAATCGGAGGCCGAGGGTCCCCGCCCACCAAATCGGAGGCCAAGGGTCCCCGCCCACCAAATCGGAGGCCGAGGGTCCCCGCCCACCAAATCGCAGGCCGAGGGTCCCCGCCCACCAAATCGGAGGCCGAGAGTCCCCGCCCACCAAATCGGAGGCCGAGGGTCCCCACCAACCAAATCGGAGGCCGAGGGGCCCCGCCAACCAAATCGGAGGCCGAGGAGCCCCGCCCACCAAATCGAAGGCCGAGCGGCCCCGCCCACCAAAGCGGAGGCCGAGGGGCCCGGCCCCGCCCACCAAAGCGGAGGCCAAGGGGCCCCGCCCACCACATCGGAGGCCGAGGGGCCCCGCCCACCAAATCGGAGGCCGAGGGTCCCCACCCACCAAATCGGAGGCCGAGGGTCCCCGCCCACCAAATCGGAGGCCGAGGGTCCCCGCCCACCAAATCGGAGGCCGAGGGTCCCCGCCCACCAAATTGGAGGCCGAGGGTCCCCGCCCACCAAATCGGAGGCCGAGGGGCCCCGCCAACCAAATCGGAGGCCGAGGGGCCCCGCCCACCAAATCGGAGGCCGAGGGTCTCCGCCCACCAAATCGGAGGCCGAGGGGCCCGGCCCACCAAATCAGAGGCCGAGGGGCCCCGCCCACCAAATCGGAGGCCGAGGGGCCCCGCCCACCAAATCGGAGGCCGAGGGGCCCCACCCACCAAATCGGAGGCCGAGGGTCCCCGCCCACCAAATCGGAGGATAAGGGGCCCCGCCTACCAAATCAGAGGCCGAGGGGCCCCACCAACCAAATCGGAGGCCGAGGAGCCCCGCCCACCAAATCGAAGGCCGAGCGGCCCCGCCAACCAAATCGGAGGCCGAGGGGCCCCGCCAACCAAATCGGAGGCCGAGGGTCCCCGCCCACCAAATTATTCTTACATTTGAATAAATAAAGTATATATGGATTCTAGACTCCCGATTCTTTAGAATCGGGCTGCCATCTAGTGTTTAATAAAAATGTTAAATTTTTTAAGGGTATATACTCCGTGGTTATTTATTTAACCTCTTCCTGTGACTACATATTAAAGCATTGAGGACATTGCTGTGTGTCACTTATCCATGTGGTAGGTTATAGGTCATGAATATGATATTGGTGGGCGTCCTCACACCAAGCTTCCCAACAACCAACTGATATCTGCTCTAGCAGCTGACATTTGTAAAGGAATGCACTGTAAGAATCGCTAAAGCTCTGTACATTGTTTAGTGGCTGTAGTAGAGTACTGAAGTTTATCTCCTATTGGCAGGGCAGGCGTTTGGGGCAGGCAGACCAGGCAGATGACTGGGGTCCCCACTCAAAAAGGGGGCCCCCTGCATCTGCAGTCCCTTCATGAAGTGCCCAGAGGGAGTACAGCAGTGAATAAGCAGTGAGTCCCGGAGGGTCTGTCTCAAAACTCCCTCCAGCCCCCATTTCCCTCTCTTTCTCCCTGCCTGCGGTCAGGTTGGAAGTTGCAAGTGAGGGGGAGGGGCATGATTACAGCACAGCAGACAGGTCAGAGCCAGGCCAGAAAAAAGATGCCTGCAGCCCTGTGTGTCTGTGTCCTCTCCTTTCATCATGGCTTCTCCTAGCACTGTCCTGGGAATGGATCTGTACAAGTGAAGCTGCAGAACCTGGTAAGTAAACATATATATGTGTCTATGTGTGTACATGTGCAGTATACATAGTGTGTGTCTGTATATGTGTATATAGTATATATATATGTATATATACACTATATAGCATGATTGTGTATATATGTGGTGCATGTGAGTGTGTGTATATATATATAAATTTATATACAGTATATATATATATATATATATATATATATATATATATATATATACTGTTAAAAAAAATAGAGGGAACACTAAGATACCACATCCTAGATATCACTGAAAGAAATATTTTAGTTGCAAATCTTTATTCGTTACATAGTGGATTGTGTTAAGAACAATATAACATAAAAATATCAATGTAAATCAAAGTTAATATCCAATGGAGGTCTGGATTTGGAATGATACTCAAAATCAAAGGGGAAAATCAAATTCCAGGCTGGTCCAACTTCAGTGGAAATGCCTCAAGACTAGGAAATGATGTTCAGCTGCGTGTGTGTGGCCTCCACTTGCCTGTATGACCTCCTTACAACATCTGGGCATTCTCCTGATGAGGCGGCAGATGGTCTCCCGAGGGATCTCCCCCCAGACCTGAACTAAAGCATCTGTAAACTCCTGGTCAGTCTGTGGTGCAATGTGACGTTGGAGGATGTTAGGAGTTGAGTTCCCGCCGCTGCACAGGGGGAATCTTGAACCATGTCTGCTGCAGTCTCCCATTCTGCATCGGCCGCAGTGGAGCCTGCTCAGCAGAGATGTCAGTCCCAGCATCTCACTGAGTCTGATACTGTGCAAAGGGTTACTGCTGCCTCTCCAGGCTCTGCTATTGTACCCTGCACTGATCTGCGGCGAGCAGGCTTTTCTGGGACCAAGTCCTGCTTTGCACACACTGAGCATGCCCAGGGTAAGATCTCTCAGTGGAGATCAAGGGTCACATGCTCAGGTACTGCAGCAACTTCCATTGGTCCTCCAGGAAGGTCCTGTACCTGATCAAGTTCTGTGGCAGCCTCTCATTGGTCCTTCTTGGAAGGTCCTATAGGTGCTACAGCTATATAAGATTTTCATGACCGCACGGCCATGCGCTAGTGTCAAATATGTATGAGCTCAGCGCCAGTGTGGTCATGTGTGTGGTCAGGGACCTGGCTGAAATAAGCCCCTAGAATGCTGGCACCTCTGGCAAGGAGTTTTGTGTATGCAGTCAGGGACCCGGCTGAAATAAGCCCCTAGAATGCTGGCACCTCCGGCGAGGAGTTTATGTGTGTATTCAGGGCTGGCTAATAGCCGATAGAATTTCCGGCTCCACCGGAGAGGAGCTGCGTGTTGGTTGGACTGCATGACCACTGTCGCCTCTACACAGTAGCTGTGTCCCCTGTGAGCTAAACAGGGCACAGCGTTATCTTTACTTCCGGCTCTGTGAAGTAACAGAGTTCGTTTGTTATAATTTGCTTCGCCGCCTTACTTAGCAGCAGGTTCTTTCCTGCACGGTGGATCCCGGGTTGCGAACGCACCTATCCCATCTAATAAAAATATTCGGTGCGTTCTGCCAACTCTAACAGTACACTAGTGCCAGGATCTGGCTAAGTAATGGCGGATGAACAGCAATTGCAGGGGTATATCCAGCTGCTGGAGGGCCAGTTGGCGTCTCTTGAGCGTGCAACCTCGGCGGTGGATGTTACTGCAATAGCTGTTCAGGCTGCTAGCGTGGCTGCAGCAGCTTTACCCACTGCCACCTCTGTTCTGGGTTTATCTCACCTCCCATTGCCTGAGAAATACTCTGGGGACAGTAAGTCCTGTAGGGGTTTCGTGAGCCAGTGTGGTATACACCTCGAGCTCCTGGCTGCACGTTTTCCCACAGAGCGGGCAAAGGTGGGATTCATAATCTCTCTCCTGTCGGACAGAGCTTTGGAGTGGGCTACGCCGCTGTGGGAGCGCAATGATCATGTGGTGCGGAGTGTTCCTCGGTTTCTGGACACTCTGAAACAGGTCTTTGTGGGACCTCAGGTCACCCATGATACAGTGCTCCAACTGCTGGCTTTGACTCAGGGTTCAACCATGGTCAGCCATTTTGCCGTTCACTTCGGGACGATAGCGTCTGAGTTGGAATGGTCAGATAAAACCCTCATTCCCGTATTTTGGAGGGGGCTGGCTGATCATGTGAAGGACGCTTTGGCCACTAGGGAGAATCCCGCCACACTGGAGGAGCTCATAGCTGTATCAACTCACAAAGACCTTCGTTTTCACGAGCGAAGGTTGGAGCGAGCCCAGTGTAGGCAGAGGTTTCAGCTGGCTCCCACCTTCGCCAGACCTTTGGAATCTCCAGTTAAGGCGTCCAAGTCACATGAGGCCATAGAGGTGACACGACCGGGATCCAAGTCCAAGTCTGCTCATGCACTTAAGGTCTGTCATGTTTTCCGGCAGTCAGGACATCTTGACTCCAAGTGTCCTCAGCGGTCGGGGAAACATCAGCGTCTAGTGGCAGTTGGAGGAGGTACACTAGACACAGCGACGTTTGCCTCTAAGTTGTCCTTCAAGGGGACAATTACCATAAGCCCATCCACTCTTATGGTAGAGCTATGCGTGGACTCTGGGGCGGAGGGTAATTTTATGTCATCCGCTTTCGCCCAGCGTCATGCAATACCCTTGGTGATGCTCGCCAAACCAGTAACCGTTCGAGTGGTAAATGGGTCAACACTACCCTCACAGATTACCCACCAAACCATTCTTTTCACTCTTTCTGTGTCTCCATCACATCAGGAGATTATCTCCCTATTAGTCATTCGTGAGGGAATTGATGAGGTCCTGTTGGGGATACCATGGCTATGCTATCATTCTCCTCATATAGAGTGGTCCTCAGGGAGAATTTTGGGATGGAGTAAATCCTGTGAGGGTAGATGTCAGAGGGAGTGCGTTCAGGTTGCTACAACAGAGGTACCAGCAGATCTTTCCTCTCTCCCCAAGCACTATTGGCCCTATGCGGATGTGTTCTCCAAAAGGGCTGCGGAGACCATTCCGCCTCACCGCCCCTATGACTGTCCTATTGACCTCTTGCCTGGTGCTGAGCCTCCCCGGGGTCGAGTCTATGCGTTATCTCTCCCGGAGACGGAGGCAATGTCTCAGTACATCCAAGAAAATCTGGCAAGAGGATTCATTAGGAAGTCAGTGGCACCTGCAGGGGCTGTGTTCTTCTTTGTACAGAAGAAGAGTGGAGACTTACGTCCATGCATAGACTACAGGGGTCATAACGCCATCACCGTTAAGAACAAGTACCCATTACCCCTGATATCTGAGCTTTTTGATAGGCTACGGGGAGCAAGGATATTTACAAAATTAGATCTGCGGGGTGCTTACAACCTCATTCGCATCCGTGAGAGGGACGAATGGAAGACGGCTTTTAACACCAGAGATGGGCACTATGAATATCTGGTGATGCCCTTCGGGCTCTGTAATGCCCCAGCCATTTTCCAAGACTTTGTGAACGACATCTTCCGGGATATGCTCACCACATCGGTCGTAGTCTATCTGGATGACAGTGTCATCTACTCTCCAGATATTGACTCCCACCGGAGAGATGTTCGCAAAGTCTTCGACCTCTTATGGGCAAACTCCCTCTACGCCAAGTTGGAGAAGTGTGTGTTTGAGCAGGAGTCCTTGCCTTTCCTTGGTTATATCATCTCTGCCCAGGGTTTGGCTATGGATCCTGCCAAGCTACAGGCTGTGATGGACTGGCAGGAACCCCATTCTCTTAAAGCGGTGCAGCGCTTTATGGGGTTCATTAATTTCTATCGTCAGTTCATCCCACACTTCTCAACTTTGGTAGCTCCCTTGGTTGCCCTCACCAAGAAGGGAGCAAATCCCAAGTTGTGGTCGGAGGATGTCTCCAAGGCCTTCCTCTCGGTTAAGTCACACTTTGCTAGCGCTCTGTTGTGAATTCTGCTCTTGGGCTCCCTCCGGTGGTTGTAAGTGGTAGCGCTGCTGTCTCTGAATCGCAGCATTTATCAGGTGTGTTCACTTTTTGCAATTTTGACTGGGCTATTTAGTCTTGCTTCACCCTTTAGTCAGTGCCAGTTGTCCATTGTTCCTGGAGGATTCACATCCCTGCCTGGTCTCTTCTGCTTTGCAGTTCATTTCAACAAAGATAAGTTCTGGCCTTGATTTTTGCTGTCCACATGCTGTGGCCTTATTGTTCAGTTCTTTTCCATGTTTTTGTCTTGTCCAGCTTGGTCTGTATAAGGATTTGTTTAGCCAAGCTGGTATCTCTGGAGATGCAGATATACCCTCCATATCTTTAGTTAGCTGTGGAGATTTTGTATTTTCTGTGGTGGATATTTTCTAGTGTTTTAGTACTGACAGCATAGTACTCTGTCCTATCCTTTCTATTTAGCTAGAAGTGGCCTCCTTTGCTAAATTTACATTCCACGGCTACTTCTAGTTGCGGTGTTAAGTTCAGGGTCTTCGGTCAGTACAGGTACCACCTTCTCCATTGTACGTCTCATGCTGCTCTTAGGCCACCAGATCATAACAGCGCTCCCATTCTACATCGCCCCGATGTAGATTAGCCATTTATCATGGAGGTGGATGCCTCATCCATTGGTGCTGGAGCAGTCCTTTTCCAAAAGGATGCTCAAGGTCGGAAGCATCCTTGCTTCTTCTTCTCCAAGACCTTCACACCAGCGGTGAGCAATTATTCCATCGGGGACAGGGAGTTGCTAGCCATGAAGTTGGCTTTCTCAGAGTGGAGACATTTCTTGGAGGGAGCTCGCTTTCCTTTCCAGGTTTTCACTGACCACAAAAACTTGGTATATCTACAGACGGCCCAGTGGCTGAATTCTCACCAGGCTAGATGGTCCCTGTTCTTCTCCCGGTTTCATTTTACTCTTCATTTTCTCTCCAGGGAGAAGAACATTTGCGCTGACGCTCTCTCCCGCTCCGTAGTGTCATCTGAGGAGGAGGAGCCTTAGCTTATTGTCCCTTCTGAGAGCCTGAGAACTGTGGCTCCTGTTTCGCTAGAGTCCGTTCCCCCGGGCAAGACATTCGTGCCAGCGAATTTGCGACCGGAGGTTCTCTCTTGGGCTCACTCGTCCAGAGTGGGTGGGCATTTTGGGACCAAAAGGACATCCGAGCTTTTGGCGAGAACGTACTGGTGGCCGCATGTGGCCCGTGATGTCGGGGACTATATTCGGGCGTGCGTTTCCTGCACCCAGAATCGGTCTCCTCGGCAATGGCCTGCTGGGTTGCTTTAGCCCCTACCGGTGGCAGACAGGCCCTGGGAAATGGTCGGGATGGACTTTGTGGTGGGCTTACCCAAGTCGCGTAGCTGCACCGTTATCTCGGTTGTCACCGATCACTTCTCTAAGATGGTGCACTTGGTGCCGCTTCCACGGTTACCTTCTGCACGGGCAGTTGGCAGCGTTATTCATAAAGCACATTTTCCATTTACATGGAATGCCTGATAAAATTGTCAGCGACTGGGGTCCCCAGTTCGCGTCTCGGTTTTGGAGAGAGCTCTGCTGTTTACTCAGCATAGAATTGAATCTCTCTTCTGCATATCGTCCCGAGATGAATGGGTTGGTAGAGAGGACCAACCAGACTCTGGTGACATACTTGCGACATTTTGTCTCTGCTAGGCAGGATGACTGGGCATCTTTGCTACCTTGGGTGGAATTTGCCTTGAACAACGCCATAGCCGATTCCACTGTGTAGACTCCTTTTCTCCTTAATTACGGCCAGCATCCGCGTGTCCCTGTGCCCATGCCCGTGTCATCCACCGATTCTAGGGTGGCAGACTTGGCGGTGGAGGCACGTGACATTTGGAACCGGACACAGGATGCCATCCGGGCCTCCAAGAGAGAATGAGGGTTTCTGCTGATACACACCAGCGCCCCGCTCCGACCTTTGCTCCTGGCGAATTAGTGTGGCTCTCCGCCCGTAACATCAGGCTGCGAGTTTAGTCCACTAAGTTTGCACCTACATTGGCCCATTCAAGGTTCTGGAACAGGTCAACCCTGTGGTCTACCGTTTGGCTATTCCTCCACGCCTTGGTATCACCGACATTTTTCACGTTTCCCTCTTAAAGCCCGATCATTTGTCCCAGTTTTCTGAGTCATCTGCCGGGACATTGGGTTCATCCACGGATGAGTTTGAGGTGAATGCTATCATGGGGTGCAAGGTGGTATGTGGCAAGAAATTTTATCTGGTGGACTGGAAGGGTCACGGTCCAGAAGATAGAACCTGGGAACCTGTGGAGCACATTTTGGCTCCGCTGCTCATTGCAGCTTTTGAGCATAGCGAGGCTCAAGGAGGGGGGGGGGCCCTAGGAGGGGGGTAATGTTAGGAGTCAAGTTCCCGCTGCTGCAGAGGTGGAATCTCGAACCATGTCTGCTGCGGTCTCCCATTCTGCATCGGCCGCAGTGGAGCCTGCTCAGCGGAGACGTCGGTCCCAGCGTCTCACTGAGTCTGATACTGTGCAAAGGGTTACTGCTGCCTCTCCAGGCTCTGCTATTGTACCCTGCACTGATCTGCAGCAAGCAGGCTTTTCTGGGACTAAGTCCTGCTTTGCACACACTGAGCATGCCCAGGGTAAGATCTCTCAGTGGAGATCAAGGGTCACATGCTCAGGTACTGCAGCAACTTCCATTGGTCTTCCAGGAAGGTCCTGTACCTGATCAAGTTCTGTGGCAGCCTTCCATTGGTCCTTCTTGGAAGGTCCTGTAGGTGCTACAGCTATATAAGATTCTCATGACCGCACGGCCATGCGCTAGTGTCAAATATGTACGAGCTCAGCACCAGTGTGTTCGTGGGTGTGGTCAGGGATCTGGCTGAAATAAGTCCCTAGAATGCTGGCACCTCCGGCGAGGAGTTTATGTGTGTATTCAGGGCTGGCTAATAGCCGATAGAATTCCGGCTCCACCGGAGAGGAGCTGTGTGTTGGTTGGACTGCATGACCACTGTCGCCTCTACACAGTAGCTGTGTCCCCTGTGAGCTAAAAAGGGCACAGCGTTCTCTTTACTATGGGCTCTGTGAAGTAACAGAGTTCGTTTGTTATAATTTGCTTCGCCGCCTTACTTAGCAGCAGGTTCTTTCCTGCACGGTGGATCCCGGATTGCGAACGCACCTATCCCATCTAATAAATATATTCGGTGCATTCTGCCAACCCTAGCAGGTGGATGGTGCAAGACATGATGTCCCAGATGTGTTTAATCAGATTCAGGTCTGGGGAAAGAGCGGGCTAGTCCATAGCTTCAATGCCTTCATCTTGCATGAACTGCTGACAAACTCCAGCCACATGAGGTCTGGCATTGTCCTGCATTAGGAGGAACCCAGGTCCAACTGCACTAACATATGGTCTCACAAGGGGTCTGAGGATCTCATCTAGGTACCTAATGGCAGTCCGGATACCTCTGGGGCTGTACGGCCCTCCAAAGAATTACCACCCCACACCATTACTAACACATTGCCAACCAGTCATACTGAAGGATGTTGCAGGCAGCAGATCGCTCTCCACGGCACCTCCAGACTGTCACATCTGTCACATGTGCTCAGTGTAAACCTACTTTCATCTGTGAAGAGCACAGGGCACCAGTGGCGAATTTGCCAATCCTGGTGTTCTGTGGCAAATGCCAAGCATCCTGCTCGGTGTTGGGCTGTGAGCACAACCCCATCTGTGGACGTCGGCACTCAGACCATCCTCATGGAGTCAGTTTCTAACAATTTTTACAGACACATGCACATTTGTGGCCTGCTGGAGGTCATTTTGCAGGGCTCTGGCAGTGCTCCCCTGTTCCTCCTTGCACAAAGGCTGAGGTAGCGGTCCTGCTGCTGTGTTGCTGCCCTCCTACGGCCCCCTCCACATCTCCTGGTGTACTGGCCTGTCTCCTGCCTCTACACTACGCTGACCCAGCAAACCTTCTTGTCACAGATCGCAATGATGTGCCATCCTGGATGTGCTGTACTACCTGAGGCACTTGTGTGGGTTGTAGAGTCTGTCTCATGCTACCACGAGTGTGAAAGCATAACCAACATTCAAAAGTGACCAAAACATTAGCCAGAAAGCATTGGTACTGAGATGTGGTCAGTGGTGCAGAACCACTCCTTTATTGAGTGTGTCTTGATAATTGCCAATCATTTCCATCTGTTGTCTATTCCATTTGCACAACAGCATGTGAAATTGATTGTCAAACAGTGTTGCTTTGTAAGTGGACAGTTTGATTTCACAGAAGTTTGATTTACTTGGGGTTATATTCTGTTGTCCCATATATTTTTTGAGCAGTGTATATACATACACACACATGTACATGCAGAATATAGTATATGCATGTATACTATATTTGTATACTGCATATGTGCAGTATATTGTGTAAATACATAAACTGAATAAGTATGTGAGTACAATGTATATACACTGAATGTTTGTGTGTATATACTTTATATAGTGTGTGTTTCTATATTTATGAAGTATGCATAATGTGTGTTCATATATAGTGTGTATCTGTGTATATGTTCTGCATACAATATATAGTTTTGTAGTTGTAGTGTCGCTATAACAGGAATCAGTAGTTTACCTGGAAGCCGGGTCCCAGGGTCACTGCAGGATGAGTGGAGCATTGCTGCAGGCCGCAGGCTGGGATGAGAGGATGTTCAGATGTGCGGCGCGTGCTGGTGTTTAGGTGCTGCGGGTGTTCGAATGTGTGGCTGCAGGTGTTTGGATGTGCAGCTGTGGGTGTTCGGTGCTGCGAGGGCTCTGCCGACATTTTGTGAAAGGCCAGAACCCCTGCAGTTCATTTATTTATTTTTACTCATTTATATAGCGCTATTAACCCCTTCCTGACCTGTGACACAGCGTATGCGTCATGAAAGTCGGTGCCAAATCCGACCTGTGACGCATATGCTGTGTCACAGAATGATCGCATCCCTGCAGATCAGGTGAAAGGGTTAACTGTAATTTCACCCGACCTAAAGGAACAGGGAGTGGAGTGGAGGGGATTGGTACTTCAGCCAAGGGGGGGTGGCTTCGCCCCCCCCATGGCTACGATCGCTCTGATTGGCTGTTGAAAGTGAAACAGCCAATCAGAGCAATTTGTAATATTTCACCTATGAAATGTGGTGAAATATTACAATCCAGCCATGGCCGATGCTGCAATATCATCGGAAACACTGATCTGCCCCGCCACCGCCACCAATCTCCTCCCCAGTCCTCCGTCCTGTCCTGTAATGTGCTCCGCTCCCCTCCGTCCTCCTGTCCGCTCCCCCATGCTCCGCTCCCACACCCCGTGCTCCGATCCCGCACCGATCCCACCCCCGTGCTCCAATCCCACCCCCCCATACTTACTGAGCTCCGGTGTCCCTCCTGGTGTCTGTCTGTCTTCTCCATGGGTGCCACCATCTTCCAAAATGGCGGGTGTATGCGCAGTGCGCCTGCTGAATCGGCCGGCTGGCAGATTCATTCCAGGTACATTTTGATCAATGTGATAAAACCTGTCACAGTGATCAAAATAAAAAAATAATAAATTACCCCCCCTTTATCACCCCCATAGGTAGGGACAATAATAAAATAAAGAAAATATATTTACTTTTATTTTTCCACTAGGGTTAGGGTTAGAATTAGGGTTAGGGTTAGAACTAGGGACAGGGTTAGAACTAAGGTTAGAGTTAGAACTAGGGTGAGGGTTAGAACTAGGGTGAGGGTTAGAACAAGGGTTAGGATTAGAACTAGGGTTAGAATTAGGGTTAGGGTTAGAACTAGGGTTAGGGTTAGAATTAGGGTTAGAACTAGGGTTAGGGTTAGAACTAGGTTTAGAGTTAGAACTAGGGTTAGATTTAGAACTAGGGTTAGAACTAGAGTTAGGGTTAGAACTAGGGTTAGAATTAGGCTATGTGCACATGGCGCGGATTTGGCTGTGGATCTTCAGCTGATTGGCCGCTGCGGATTCATAGCCGTTTTCCATCATGTTTACAGTACCATGTAAACCTATGGAAAACCAAATCCGCTGTGCCCATGGTGCGGAAAATACAATGCGGAAACGCTGCATTGAATTTTCCGCAGCATGTCAATTCTTTGTGCGGATTCCGCAGCGTTTTACACCTGTTCCTCAGAAGGAATCCACAGGTGAAATCTGCACACAAAACACTGGAAATCCATGGTAAATCCGCAGGTAAAATGCAGTGCCTTTTACCTGCGGATTTTTCAAAAATGGTGCAGAAAAATCCTCACACGAAATCGCAATGTGGACACATAGCCTTAGGGTTAGGATTGGAATTAAAGTTAGGGTTGGAATCAGGGTTCAGATTAGGCTTGTGGTTAGGGTTATGGTTAGGGTTGGGATTAGGGTTAGGGGTGTGTTGATGTTATGGTTGTGATTAGGTGTGTGTTGGGGTTAGGGTTGTGATTAGGGTTGTGGCTAGAGTTGGGATTAGGGTTAGGGGTGTGTTGGGGTTAGTGTTGGAGTTAGAATGGGGGGTTTCCACTGTTTAGTCACATCAGGGTCTCCAAACGCTACATGGCTGGATTGATTCCAGCCAATCTTGCGTTCAAAAAGTCAAATGGTGCTCCCTCCCTTCTGAGCCCCGACGTGCGCCCAAACAGTGGTTTACCCAAACATATGGGGTATCAGCGTACTCAGGAAAAATTGCAACAACTTTGGGGGTCTAATTTTTCCTGTTACCCTTGGGAAAATAACAAAATGGGGGCTAAAAAATTATTTTTGTGGGAAAAAAATGATTTATTATTTTCACGGCTCTGCGTTATAAAATTCTGTGAAGCACTTGGGGGTTAAAAGTGCTCACCACACATCTAGATAAGTTCCTTGGGGGGTCTAGTTTCCAAAATGGGGTCACTTGTGGGGAGTTTCCACTGTTTAGGCACATCAGGGGCTCTGCAAACGCAACATGACGCCAGCAGACGATTCTATCAAAGTCTGCATTTCAAAACGTCACTACTTCCCTTCCGAGCCCCGACGTGTGCCCAAACAGTGGTTTACCCCCACATATGGGGTATCAGCATACTCAGGACAAACTGGGAAACAACTATTGGGGTCCAATTTCCCCTGTTACCCATGTGAAAATAAAAAAATGCTTGCTAAAACAATTTTTGAGGAAAGAAAAATGATTTTTTATTTTCTCGGCTCAGCGTCATAAACTTCTGTGAAGCACTTGAAGTTTCAAAGTGCTCACCGCACATCTAGATTAGTTCCTTGGGAGGTCTAGTTTCCAAAATGGGGTCATTTGTGAGGAGCTCCAATGTTTAGGCACACAGGGGCTCTCCAAACGCGACATGGTGTCCGCTAACGATTGGAGCTAATTTTTCATTCACAAGTCCAATGGCGCTCCTTCCCTTCTGAGCCCTGCCATGTGCCCAAACAATGGGTTACCCCAACATGTGAGGTATCGGTGTACTCAGGAGAAATTTCCCAATAAATTTTATGATCTAATGTATCCTGCTGCCCATGTGGAAATGAACAAATTGAGGCTAAAAGAAATTTTTGTGAAAAAAAAAGTACTTTTTCATTTTTATGGATCAATTTGTGAGGCACCTGGGGGTTCAAAGTGCTCACTATGCATCTAGATAAGCTCCTTTGGGGGTCTAGTTTCCAAAATGGGGTCACTTGTGGGGGAGCTCAAATGTTTAGGCACACAGGGGCTCTCCAAACGTGACATGGTGTCCGCTAAAGATTGGAGACAATTTTTCATTGAAAAAGTCAAATGGCGCTCCTTCCCTTCCGAGCCCTGTCATGTGCCCAAACAGTGGTTCCCCCCACATATGGGGTATGGGCATACTCAAGACAAATTGTACAATAACTTTTGGGGTCCAGTTTCTCCTTTTACCCTTGGGAAAATAAAAAAATTGTTGCTAAAAGATAATTTTTGTGGCTAAAAAGTTAAATGTTGCTTCTGCTGCTGTGAAGCACCTGAAGGGTTAATAAACTTCTTGAATGTGGTTTTGAGCACCGTGAGGGGTGCAGTTTTTAGAATGATGTCAATTTGGGGTATTTTCAGCCATATAGACCCCTCAAACTGACTTCAAATGTGAGGTGGTCCCTAAAAAAAATGGTTTTGTAAATTTTGTTGTAAAAATGAGAAATCGCTGGTCAAATTTTAACCCTTATAACTTCCTAGCAAAAAAAAATTTTGTTTCCAAAATTGTGCTGATGTAAATTAGACATGTGGGTAATGTTATTTACTAACTATTTTCTGTTACATAACTCTCTCGTTAAAAATTAAAATTAGAAAATTGCGAGATTTTCAAAATTTTAGCCAAATTTCCATTTTTTTCACAAATAAACGCAAAAATTATCGACCAAATTTTACCACTATCATGAAGCCCAATATGTCATGAAAAAACAGTCTCAGAACCGCTAGGATCCATTGAAGCGTTCCTGAGTTATTACCTCATAAAGGGACACTGGTCAGAATTGCAAAAAACGGCCAGGTCATTAAGGTCAAAATAGGCTTGGTCATGAAGGGGTTAATTCTACAGCGCTTTACACATATTAGTGGCACTGTCCCCAATGGGGCTCACAATCTAAAATCCCTATCTTTGGAATGTGGGAGGAAACCAGAGTACCCGGAGAAAACCCATGCAAACACGGGAAGAACATACAAAATCCTTGCAGATGTAATCCTTGGTGGAATTTGAACCCAGGACCCCAGCGTTTCAAGGCTAACCACTGAGCCACCTTGCCACACCAGTTGCATGTCATGGTTTCCTATGCGGTGGACTCCTGATAAAATAGCTGCCGAGGGTGCGCATGCGCGGAAGCAGATCTCGGCACCAAGATCTCGGGAGATGAGATCTCAGCGCGGAAATCTCATCTCCCTCATCTCCCTCATCTGGAGATCTTGGTGCCAAGATCTCCATCTGCTCATGCGCTGCCCCTGGCAGCCATTTTCCCAGTGTCCACCCCTTAGGAAACCATGCAACTGCAGGGGGGCTCTGGCCTTTCACAAAATGTCGGTTGAGCCCCCGCAGCACAGTGCACCCACAGCACTGAACTCCCGCAGCAGTGCACCTCACATGCAATCACCTCTTCATCCCAGCCTGCGGCTTGCAGAGACCCTGGGCCCTGCTCCACTGCGGCTGGTAAGGTATATCTGCATTACAAGACGCATCTTGTTGTGGATTCTGTTTGTGGGCTCCCTCTGGTGGTTACTGCTGGTACTGGGTGACTTTGGTGGGTTGCGGCCTTTGGTTTCCACCTGTCCATCAGTGGCTGGGTGTTTCCTATTTTACCTGGCCTTTCTGTCATTCCCTTGCCGGCTATCAATGTATTCAGATGTGCTCTGTTTGGTTCCTGCCTACCTGCTCCCAGATCTTTCAGGATAAGCTAAGTGCTGATTTTCAGTTGTTTGGTTTTTTTTGTCCAGCTTGCTTATTATGTCTCTATGCTAGCTGGTAGCTCTAGTGGACTGAGGTTCTCCCCATGTGCTATGAGTTGGCACATGGGTTCTTGTAATCTCAGGATGTTTTTTTTGATTAGGGTTTTTTGCTGACCGCTCAGTCCCCTTTTGTATCGTTCTGCTTTCTAGTTTACAGCGGGCCTCAATTTGCTAAAACTATATATATCATCTCTATGTGTGTGCCTTCCTCTCATTTCACCGTCAATACATGTGGGGGGCAACTATATCTTTTGGGGTTCATTCCTCTGGAGGCAAGTGAGGTCTTTATTTTCTCTGCAGTGCTAGTTAGCTCTTAGGCTGGTGCGTGGCGTCTAGAACCAACGTAGGCACGCTCCCTGGCTATCTCTAGTTGCGTTTGTCAGGCGTAGGGCAGCGGTCAGCCCAGGTTCCATCACCCTAGAGCTCGTCCGTAATATATTTGTACTTTGCTTGTCCTGTGCTATCCCTAGCCATTGGGATTCATGACAGTATAGCCGGCCCACAAAGTGTTAATTGTTTGGGCTGAAGCAGGAGAAAGAGAAGTGTTTAAGGGAATTTTTTTTTTTTCCCTTCAGAGTTTTGCTGCCTAGCCCTTAATTGCTGTCTAGCTGCTTCTTACCTCCTCTTAACCCTTGAATGGCTCTGATCTTAGCTGTTTAACATGGATGTCCAGAGTTTGGCTTCCAGCCTGAGTAATCTCGCGGCAAAAGTTCAAAACATACAGGATTTTGTTGTTCACACTCCCATGTCTGAACATAGAATTCCTATTCCAGAGTTCTTTTCTGGAGATAGATCTACCTTCCTGAATTTCAGGAACAATTGTAAATTGTTTCTTTCTTTAAAATCTCGCTCCTCTGGAGACCCTGCTCAACAGGTCAAGATTGTAATATCTTTCCTGCGGGGCGACCCTCAGAATTGGGCATTTGCATTGGCACCAGGGGATCCTGCATTGCTCAGTGTGGATGCGTTTTTTCTGGCATTGGGATTGCTCTATGAGGAACCTAACCTGGAGATTCAGGCTGAAAAGGCTTTATTAGCCCTCTCTCAGGGGCATGATGAAGCGGAAATATATTGTCAGAAGTTTCGGAAATGGTCGGTGCTTACTCAGTGGAATGAGTGCGCCCTGGCTGCAAACTTCAGAAATGGTCTTTCTGAGGCCATTAAGGATATTATGGTGGGGTTCCCTACGCCTACAGGTCTGAATGAGTCTATGGCTATGGCCATTCAGATTGATCGGCGTTTACGGGAGCGCAAACCCGTGCACCAGTTGGCGGTGTCTTCTGAACAGGCACCTGAGACTATGCAATGTGATAGAATTCAGTCCAGAAGTGAACGGCAAAATTATAGGCGGAAAAATGGATTGTGTTTCTATTGTGGTGATTCAGCTCATGTTATATCAGCATGCTCTAAACGCACAAAAAGGGTTGATAAATCTTTTGCCATTGGTACTCTGCAGCCTAAGTTCATTTTGTCTGTGACTCTGATTTTTTCACTGTCTTCCATTTCCGTCGATGCCTATGTGGATTCGGGCGCTGCCCTGAGTCTTATGGATTGGTCATTTGCTAAACGCTGCGGTTTTAGTCTGGAACCTCTGGAAGTTCCTATTCCTCTGAAGGGAATTGTCTCTACACCATTGGCTATGAATAAACCGCAGTATTGGACACAAGTGACCATGCGCATGACTCCCGTTCATCAGGAGGTGATTCGCTTCCTTGTACTTTATAATTTACATGATGTACTAGTGCTTGGTCTGCCATGGTTACAAACTCATAATCCTGTCCTGGACTGGAAAACAATGTCTGTGTTAAGCTGGGGATGTCAGGGGGTTCATGATGATGCACCTCCGATTTCAATCGCTTCATCTACTCCTTCTGAGATCCTTGCGTTTTTGTCTGACTATAGGGATGTTTTTGAGGAGCCTAAGCTCAATTCGCTCCCTCCGCATAGAGATTGTGACTGTGCTATAGAATTGATTCCTGGCAGTAAGTTCCCTAAGGGTCGTTTATTTAATCTGTCACTGCCAGAGCATACTGCTATGCGGAATTATATTAAGGAGTCCTTGGAAAAGGGACATATTCGTCCATCTTCGTCCCCTCTGGGAGCAGGTTTTTTTTTTGTGGCAAAAAAAGATGGTTCCCTGAGGCCTTGTATAGATTATCGCCTTCTGAATAAGATTACAGTCAAGTATCAGTATCCATTGCCATTATTGACTGATTTGTTTGCTCGCATTAAGGGGGCTAGGTGGTTCACTAAGATAGATCTTCGCGGTGCGTATAATCTGGTGCGGATAAAACAGGGTCATGAGTGGAAAACCGCATTTAATACGCCTGAGGGCCATTTTGAGTATTTGGTAATGCCTTTTGGACTCTCCAATGCTCCGTCAGTCTTTCAGTCCTTTATGCACAATATTTTCCGTGAATATCTGGATAAGTTTATGATTGTGTATTTGGATGATATTTTGGTGTTTTCTGATGACTGGGAGTCTCATGTTCTACAGGTCAGGAAGGTGTTTCAGGTTCTGCGGGCCAATTCTCTGTTTGTGAAGGGCTCAAAGTGCCTCTTCGGAGTCCAGAAGATTTCTTTTTTGGGGTACATTTTTTCTCCTTCTACTATTGAGATGGATCCCGTCAAGGTTCAGGCGATTTGTGACTGGACACAACCTACATCTGTTAAGAGCCTTCAGAAGTTCTTGGGGTTTGCTAATTTTTATCGTCGGTTCATTGCTAATTTTTCCAGTATTGTTCAACCTTTGACTGATTTGACTAAAAAGGGTGCTGATGTTGCTGATTGGTCTCCTGCGGCCGTGGAGGCCTTTCAGGAACTTAAGCGCCGGTTTTCTTCTGCTCCTGTGTTGTGTCAACCAGATGTTTCACTTCCTTTTCAGGTTGAGGTTGATGCTTCCGAGATTGGAGCGGGGGCGGTTTTGTCACAGAGAAGTTCTAATGGCTCGGTGATGAAGCCATGTGCATTCTTCTCTAGAAAATTCTCGCCCGCCGAGCGCAATTATGATGTGGGTAATCGGGAGCTTTTGGCCATGAAGTGGGCATTTGAGGAGTGGCGTCATTGGCTTGAGGGTGCTAAACATCGTGTGGTGGTCTTGACTGATCACAAGAATCTCATTTACCTTGAGTCTGCCAGGCGTTTGAATCCTAGACAGGCTCGTTGGTCGTTGTTTTTTTCTCGTTTCAATTTCGTGGTTTCATACCTGCCAGGTTCAAAGAATGTGAAGGCAGATGCTCTTTCCAGGAGTTTTGTGCCTGACTCTCCTGGAGACTCTGGGCCTACTGGTATCCTTAGGGATGGGGTAATATTGTCCGCCGTATCCCCAGACTTGCGACGTGCATTGCAGGAGTTTCAGGTGGATAAACCGGATCGTTGTCCACCAGAAAGACTGTTTGTTCCGGATGATTGGACCAGTAGAGTCATCTCCGAGGTCCATTCTTCTGTGTTGGCTGGTCATCCTGGAATATTTGGTACTAGAGACTTGGTGGCCAGGTCTTTTTGGTGGCCTTCCTTGTCTAGGGATGTGCGTACCTTTGTGCAGTCTTGTGAAGTGTGTGCTCGAGCTAAGCCTTGCTGTTCTCGGGCCAGTGGGTTGTTGTTATCCTTGCCCATCCCGAAGAGGCCTTGGACGCACATTTCCATGGATTTTATTTCTGATCTCCCGGTTTCACAGAAAATGTCCGTTATCTGGGTTGTGTGTGACCGCTTTTCTAAAATGGTTCATTTGGTGCCCTTGCCTAAGTTGCCTTCCTCCTCTGAGTTGGTCCCTTTATTTTTTCAGAACGTGGTTCGTTTGCATGGGATTCCGGAGAATATCGTTTCTGACAGGGGATCCCAGTTTGTGTCTAGATTTTGGCGGACGTTTTGTGCCAAGATGGGCATTGATTTGTCTTTCTCGTCTGCATTCCATCCTCAGACGAATGGCCAGACAGAGCGAACTAATCAGACCTTGGAAACTTATTTGAGGTGTTTTGTTTCTGCTGATCAAGATGACTGGGTTGCTTTTTTGCCACTGGCCGAATTTGCTCTTAATAATCGGGCTAGTTCTGCCACGTTGGTCTCTCCTTTTTTTTGTAATTCGGGGTTTCATCCTCGTTTTTCCTCTGGTCAGGTGGAGCCTTCGGATTGTCCTGGAGTGGACGTGGTGGTGGACAGGCTACATCAGATTTGGAATCAGGTGGTGGACAATTTGAAGTTATCTCAGGAGAAGACTCAGCAGTTTGCTAATCGCCGTCGCCGCGTGGGTCCCCGACTTCTTGTTGGGGATTTGGTGTGGTTGTCTTCTCGTTTTGTCCCTATGAAGGTCTCTTCTCCTAAGTTCAAGCCTCGGTTCATCGGTCCTTATAGGATCTCGGAGATTCTTAACCCTGTATCTTTTCGTTTGGATCTCCCAGCATCGTTTGCTATTCATAATGTGTTCCATCGGTCGTTGTTGCGGAGGTATGAGGTGCCCGTTGTTCCTTCGGTTGAGCCTCCTGCTCCGGTGCTGGTGGAGGGAGAATTGGAGTATGTTGTTGAGAAGATCTTGGATTCTCGTGTTTCCAGACGCAAACTCCAGTATTTGGTTAAGTGGAAGGGTTATGGTCAGGAGGATAATTCCTGGGTGGTCGCCTCCGATGTTCATGCGACTGATTTGGTCCGCGCCTTCCATAGAGCTCACCCTGATCGCCCTGGGGGTTCTCGTGAGGGTTCGGTGACCCCTCCTCAAGGGGGGGGTACTGTTGTGGACTCTGTTTGTGGGCTCCCTCTGGTGGTTACTGCTGGTACTGGGTGACTTTGGTGGGTTGCGGCCTTTGGTTTCCACCTGTCCATCAGTGGCTGGGTGTTTCCTATTTTACCTGGCCTTTCTGTCATTCCCTTGCCGGCTATCAATGTATTCAGATGTGCTCTGTTTGGTTCCTGCCTTCCTGCTCCCAGATCTTTCAGGATAAGCTAAGTGCTGATTTTCAGTTGTTTGGTTTTTTTTGTCCAGCTTGCTTATTATGTCTCTATGCTAGCTGGTAGCTCTAGTGGACTGAGGTTCTCCCCATGTGCCATGAGTTGGCACATGGGTTCTTGTAATCTCAGGATGGTTTTTTTGATTAGGGTTTTTTGCTGACCGCTCAGTCCCCTTTTGTATCGTTCTGCTTTCTAGTTTACAGCGGGCCTCAATTTGCTAAAACTATATATATCATCTCTATGTGTGTGCCTTCCTTCTATTTCACCGTCAATACATGTGGGGGGCAACTATATCTTTTGGGGTTCATTCCTCTGGAGGCAAGTGAGGTCTTTATTTTCTCTGCAGTGCTAGTTAGCTCTTAGGCTGGTGCGTGGCGTCTAGAACCAACGTAGGCACGCTCCCTGGCTATCTCTAGTTGCGTTTGTCAGGCGTAGGGCAGCGGTCAGCCCAGGTTCCATCACCCTAGAGCTCGTCCGTAATATATTTGTACTTTGCTTGTCCTGTGCTATCCCTAGCCATTGGGATTCATGACAGCATCCCCATTTTCTCCCAAAATTTTTTGGGGAAAAAAGTGCGTCTTATAATCCGAAAAATACGGTATGTTTAATACCTGTGTCTTATATTAGGGCCTGTTCACACTTTCTTTACTGCTCCCGATGCGTTCTGTCAGACAGGGCCAATGGCCAGAAGATACTTTTTTTTTCTTTTATAAATCTGTTGTTGTCGTCTTTCAGTGTTTCTTTCCCTATTCAAATGAATGGGACACAAAAATGCAAGTGAAAAGGCTGCACAAACGCTGAATATTTCCTGCCAACACTGTAGATCAATCCGCAGCAAAAATGGTGCATGTGAACAGACACTACAGGGGTTTTCTGAGAATGTAAAAATAAATAGCATGAAATTATAAATCTCTTGCTGCTCCATCACTGATGCTCTGGGGGTCTCTGCCAGTCTCAGCACTGGGCTGCAGGGATCTTGTGGCTCCGGGGGTCTCCGGCAGTCTCAGCACTGGGCTACAGGGGTCTTGTGGCTCCAGGGATCTCTGCCACTCTTAACACTGGGCTGCAGGAGACTTTTGGCTTCACCTTATATTATAGCTGCAAAGTGAATAATAACCATCAGGGACCCCGAACCATTGGCCATGGAGCCAGATGGGATTTAGCACAGTAGGTTAGGGGACATGTGGGACTTTTTTAATCGCTTTTTATTCTGCTCTTTGTGAGGTAGGATGTAGAAAAAGACATCAATTCTGCTAATGTTTTCTATTATGTGACAATACGGCCCCTTCACACGACCTATCATGTTTTTCATGGATGCCACGTGTGTCCTATTTGACTTACGGTGCTGCACTCATGTCCATGTTTTCCCAGCAGCACAGATGGCAAGAGCCAATACAAGTCTATGAGTCCGTGTAAACATGCCGTCCATGTGCCGTACATGTAACATGGAAAGTCTATGAGAAGCTTTGTAATTTAATTTCCATTATCCATACCGGAAAAACACGGATGGCACACTGATTGAAAACTCTGGTGACACCGATATTGATGTAGCATGCATGTGTTTTAAATGGACATGGGGGCCCCACTTTGAATTTTGCCTAGGGCCCCAATTTGTCTAAAACCGACCCTGCCTATTGGGAATAGTTTTCAACCCTCTTACTGGCCTCTGTAAATTATTTAGGGAATCATTTTTTGTTTGTGTAGGTTGTACAAAAATATATTCTCTAACTCTATATTGAGGCTTTCAAAATGGATCTTAAAAACTGCCAACAAGATAAACAGAAAACAACTGGTACTTGTATTTAAAGATGTGTTTGTAGGAAAAGTGCTGACAAGAAATCTCATGATAATTAAAATATATTTCTTTTTCTGAAGCAAAACCTTCATTTCTGAACTGTGACATGCAATATAGTTTTATCACAGCAACTAAAATGCACTTAATTATTTGCACTGCAGGAGAGTAATATTAAATTGTTATTGTGATCAAATAAAAACAAAAACACTGAATTTCTCAAATTGGAAAATAAATTAAAGGAAAGGAAAATCAAGAAAAGCCAGCTATTTCGGTATTTTAAATCCTTATAAACTTTAAAGAAATAAATTGTAATAGACTAGATTGTAATAAAGGAATATTGCTTGTATTTCATGAAACTCTAACTAGCTATAAATCTACAGTGACAAATCAAAACGAGTGGAAGATGTAGAAATGACTTACATAGAGTGTATTGAAGGTCTCTGGTTATATTCAAGCTACATTTGGACCCACATTCAAAATTCTGTCAGAGGCTTCAGTCTGAAGCCCTGGAAATTTTGAATGAACAGTCCCACAGAATGAGCCCCAGTGAGGCCATTTCCTATAGTAAGGCAGAGGAAGTAACTTTTTACGCCATATGGCCCCCTCAAGTTATATGGTGTTTTAGATAGACATAAAAGTATGATAGATCAATACTGTATTCATGCTAGAAAAAAAAATGCAAGCATCCGCAAAACAAGATGTAAAACAAGCTTCAGAAAAAACAAAGCTGAAAAACAGACTGCATGAGAATTTTAAAGATGTCGTGTGCAAATACCCAACAAACAAGAGAACAGCACCACTCCAATTATGCACACCACATACATGAATATATAAGTAACAATAAACCATATATGGAAAAAAGAGGTTTTTATTGGCACACCACTAAATTTAAAACATATTTAAAAAGAGCAAAGAACACCTTGTCCATATCCAGTGTTAGTACATATTAACACCTATATATAAACAGAATGTCAAACAGAAACAAATTGTGTCTCAAGATGAAATCCAGTAAGTCAACCACCAGGGAGTCATGCATACTGTCCAAGTGCCCCACTTGATCTAGGAAGTATAGAACCGCCAAGATGACCTCCTCGTGACTTATGTTTGAGTATAATGACTCGACGTCACATATGACCAATAAGGCCTTGGATGGTAATTTGAGGCTCCGACAGATTTTGATAAAGTGTGACGAATCCTTAACGAAAGATGGCAAATTCCTCACCAGGGGCTGTAAGAAATAATCCACGTATATACAGGCCTTCTCGCAGAGACTGCCAACACTGGCCACAATTGGCCGACCAGGCAGCCTAAGAAGGCTCTTATGGATCTTAGGCAGCATATAAAACGTGGCTGTGATAGGACATTCAATCCACAAGAATTTGAATTCTTGATGATTAACAATGCCCAGATCCCTGGCTCTTTTCAAATAAGCCCTGAGCCTGGCACCAAAAACCGCAGAGGGATCAGAGGGCAGTTTTTTATAAAACCTCTCATTCCCCAGTTGCCGGTGTGCCTCCTCCAAATAGAGGGCATGTGGCCACAGAACCACATTGCGCCCTTTGTCCTCTTCTCTTTAACCAGGAATGCATTATTATTTCTCAAACCAGACAAGGCCAGTTTTTCTTCCCCACTCAAATTCTCTGGAAGCGAGGGCCGTAGAGACATAGATATAATGTCTTTTTTTACTAGTTCGAAAAACACCCTGATAGACGGAACTAGGGAAAAAGGAGGGGCCACATTGGACCTATTCCTGTGAGGAAATTGGTTCTTACCCATGCCTAGTTCGTTTTCCTGGAGCAACTGAATCAAATCCTGCATGACCTGCTGGTCAGTTTGGTCAAGATCCTTCAAAGCCTGAGGCCTATTGTATAATACCCGGAGCACAAGGTGCCTGCAAAAAAGATATAAATCCTTTATTAAGGTGAATTTATCAGCAGTCTTTGTGGGAGAAAATGTTAAGCCCCTCTGCAGAACCGTCAATTCTGTAGCAGTAAGCACATAATCAGAGAGATTAATCACCTGCAGTGTGTCATTAGGTACCTCCGCTCTCTCCAAGGCAGCCTCAGACAAAGAGGGTATTAATACTTGCGATAGTTCCTGTGTTGTTTCTGAGCCGGTGGTCACCGGCCCCCAAATCTGGTTGTTTGCAGCGGTATTTGGGCGGTGTTTGCGGCCCCTTCGGGTCCAATGTCTGACTCGCTTTCCGCTGAAGATAAAAAATCACTTCCAGATGTACATTCAGTGCCCTGGAAGGTTCCTGTGTTGAATCCCTAGTCCTTTGGATTTGTGGGGCCTGCCTCTGATTACCCTGATGCCTCTACTTGAACGCCCTGGAAGACTCAAAATCAGTGTGATCCCTGGCAAATTTAGATTTCTTTTTATTCATAATATCTGTCATATTTATCCAGACTTTCCTTGAGCCTGATTTTAAAAGGCTGAACCTGTTTACTGTCATCAAATTTTAGCAGCTGACCTTCCAGATCCTTGATCCTAATTTTAGTAGCTGATAATAACTCTCTGTCATGCTCCAACAGCATATTCATAATTATGTTCGAACACCTCAGCAGGCCCTGTTCCCATGTCGTACGAAATGCTGGGGATGGTTCCCACGCAGGATAAATAGGAACCCTTAAGCCACGAGGAGCAATGTTGGATTTAATGTATTCCTCCAGATTGCGAATATTCCACCATAACCTAATACCCATCCTGTGGGCTACTGTTAGATCCGTGGAAAGTGTTGAAAAATCAGAGTCAGGAGTAGCATTATCCCCGGGAGAGAAAATGTTAGCTGACTGGGCCTGCTAGGCCGCTTCACGGGCATCCCAGTCCATGTCCAAACAGGCCAATCAAATGTGTACAACTACAAAAACAAGAAACAAAGACAAAAAATATATAGATAATAAGGAAAAAAAAAAGGGGGCAAAACCAAAACAGCCACTATTTTCCATCACACAAATATACTATCAAATACCCAAACTGGCTGTTTCATTGTTTTTAGATCTTAGTCAGATGTTTCTCTGGTATACTGAACTACAACTATAAGCATTCCATAAGTATTTATGCCTTTTGTGGTAGTACAACTCACGTGGCAGTATACAGAGGTAGAAAATATGAACACTGTCTCTTTAAATCTTTGATTGGCTTATTGTTATGGGGCATAAACCAACAAGAAGGGAAAATAAGCACAGTCTTTCTGGCTAAAAACAGAAAACAGCATCAAAAAAAGAAAACAGTTCAACACAGTCCATATGTCTGCAGGTAGCACCCCACTCATGAGCAATACAGGTTCAGACTCTCTTCAGGACTCAAAACCACTAAAGAACCTCCCTCCAATGTAGCTGAGCACAGACTGCCTCTAGAATCTAGTGATTTAAGCCTCAGACCATGTGACTCTTTCCCCATGTGACTGAACACATGACTGAGCACATGAATGTGACATCACACAAGTCCTGTTAGCACACAGTAGTGCCCGACTCTGTAGGTGAAGATGTGGTGGACATTCTCCCACCCGCTCTATGAATGTCAACTAAAATGAGCCCATAATGTAACTTTAATTATACCCTCCCAACACATATTGTCCTGGAGGAAACTACTCTGGTTTCACATTACTGACGCGAACATGCGCAGTGACACATATCTCCCCTCCAGCACTACACCAGTGATTTTGTTACACATTATTGAGTAATACATGAAGTTTATGTGAAAACTCAATATTTATGTGACATCTGTGAAGGTTAGTGATGATCGAGTAGTGAAATATTTGGATTTGGGAAAATCGGTCCGAATAATTTCTAATATCTAAATATTATATATAAAGCTGAATGTATGTGTGTATGTCCGGGATTGGCATCTGCACCGTCGCAGCTACAGCCACAAAATTTTGCACAGTCAAACGTCTGGACCCGAGAGTGTCATAGGCTATGTTGTGAGGTGAAATTTTAACCCCGCGCGTTCCAATTCACCAAACAATTTTGCCCCGATCTACATAATGGGGAAAAAGTGAAAGGAAAAGTGTTGGAGGTGAATTGACAGCTGCCAGATGTGAACAAGGGGGACTTAAAGAGTGAGAGCGATGGCGCCAAAGAGTATATACCGTACAGTTGCTAAGTAGTAATTCATATAGCATATCCGCATAATCAGGGTAATCCTTAATGTCAAACAATAAGCGGAGGACAATATGACTTATCGTCAATGTTGCAAACACCACACCACAAAAAAAACGATATTGAAGTCAAGATTATAGACCAAAATGCAAATCAGTTTTATTAATAAAATTCAACAGACACTTGTGATTAGGAAAGAAGTATATAAACCATATCCCAAGACAATGCTATGCAACAAAACGCAGGGGAGCACATACCCTGGACCAATCCCACCACATATCAGGTACATATGTGGCCACCATTATACCACTGCCCCGGGCATATTGCCGCCGAGAAAACCAGCCATGGGGCCAAAGCTTAAGGAAAATTCCATGCCTACCATAGTTCAACAGTCATAGCATAATAATTACCGGTGGCTGATGTAGTCGGGATTTCCAGGGGATGTGCGCCCGCACCAACGCGCGTTTCGGTGAAGCACCTTCGTCAGGGGGCATACCATCTTACATAGGAGTGTGAGTTTAAAAAGGGCTGAGACCGGAAATACGTGTCCCGCGATAACCGGAAGTGTCGGTCCGTTTCCATAGCAGCCGCCGTGGACGCCAGCGATCATATCCGGGGAAGAGGAGGCAAACCCGGGAGCCCCACGTGGTCTCCACACTCCTCCCCGGCATGAAAGCAAGCCACCCATCGCCGCAATGTATCCGGAGATAATTACAAAAATAGCACCAACTGCGCATGACCGGAAATGCCATATCGTACTCTAGGCAACCATGATCACAACAGACGCAGCTTCCATGCGCCTGAGGAGTGATCACGGGGGCAACACATGACCACAACCTCCGGACACTGGATGGCGCATCAGGTGAGTACCACGGTATCAAAATGTCAGGACTCATTCAATGTCAGTCCATAAATGCCAGGGACTAAGAATAAATAAACATGGCAATATGACAGAGATAGACCACTGATATTACTGTGGGCCAAATTTGGGTTGTTCATATGGCGATTCCAGCGGTAAAGCCGCCGGTTAGTAGCACATCATATGTCATAACAATACTAATAATGATAATATATTACAACAAATATTCAATAAATCAGATATATTAAAGATGTCCCCATATAAGACTTATAATGTGCCACTTCTATATCTAGATCCCCACACCAAAATAGGAAGGCTATAAATATATCATCCCCCAAACAGTATATACACAGTCAAATAATAGAGGGAAGATGCTGTATGTCCATGTTTGTGATTTGAACATCCTTCTTTATATCTTCATCATATCTGTATCCTAAAAGGGAGACACAGGGCATAATTCCTCTGGCAACCAAACGAAGATGTAGCGCTTCCAGTGGACACTTCCGCATTTATAAACACGACTCACTCCAGGCTCAGTACCCGAAAAAACACATCTAAATACAAATACTAAAAACATAAAAACAAAATTAGAAACCAATAAAAACACATAGCATCCACCAAGGACATGGTACCCAACCCCACAGCATAATCCTATAATCATAGGAAGGGAGCGAAACTAATATTTTCATTTAATCCTTTTGGATGGACCGTATCCAGGGTCCAAATCCATCTGGATTCAATTTGAGCCAATCTTTTAAAGTTCGCCCCACCACGGATCCCGATCTCTAGCATGTCAATCCCTCTGATTATGAGGAGGCTGGCATCACCACCATGAAAGTTCAAGAAATGGCGGGGTAAAGTTTTTAAGATAGATGGATCCTCAATGTCGCCTGCCGCCACGATCCCCCTAACATGCTCTCTAACTCGTACCTTGAACTGCCGTGTTGTCATTCCGACATAGATCTTATCACACGGACACCGTGCGTAATAGATAACATTCCTGCTAGAGCAGGTGATACTTTTCCGTATAGAAAAATGACGAGATCCACTTGAGTTAGAGAACATGTCACAGCGATCTATGTTGACACAGGCGACACAGTGGCCACAGGGCCTACATCCACTTCTCCTAGGTATCTGATCCAAGAACGTGGTTCCCGGCTCGCTGGCATAGTGACTGCGAACCAACAAATCACGTAAATTCTTGGATCGCCTGGCCGCAATGCCAGCCCTCTCAGGGATAAACCGAGAAATTATTGGGTCTGCTTTCAGGATATGCCAAGACCTATCCAAGACTCTCCTCATCATAGGAAATTGCGAATGGAAATTGTTGACAAATCTGACAATATCCTGATCCTTCTTGACTCTAGAGTCATACAGAAGGCCATGTCTTTACGCATGTTTGGCCCTATTAAAGGCCTTTTTTATCATGCGGTTACTGTACCCGCGTTCTACCAACCTACCTTTCAGCTCCTGTGCCTGCATCATAAAATCATTTTCAGTCAAGCATAATCTACGGAGTCGTAGAAACTGCCCAGTAGGTATAGACTGAATCATGTGGCTGGGATGAGAGGAGGAGGCATGCAACAAGGAATTCGTGGACGTTGGCTTACGGTATATATTTGTCTGCAACTCACCATTGACATCACGTGTCAAACGAACATCAAGAAACTCTGCGCCATCACTGTTGCTCGTATATGTTAGAAAGATATTACGATCGTTGTTATTCAGTGATGACATGAAGTCCTGTAACATTTCTTCTGATCCCTGCCAGACGATCAAAATGTCGTCAATGTACCGCGTCCAAGAAAGAACACGGCACATTGACGACGATACATCCGGCAGGGAGAGGTCCCTCTCCCACAGCCCCAGGAACAGGTTGGCGTAAGCCGGGGCAAAAGGAGCCCCCATAGCAGTTCCCTGGAGCTGCAGGAAGAAGGACCCCTTAAAAAGAAAAAAATTATGGGTGAGTGCAAATTTCAACAGATCGTAAACCAACTCCACAATATCCGCTGGTAAATTAGACATACTAAGGAAGAATCTTGTGGCCCGAAGACCATCCTCATGTCGAATGCTCATGTATAACGATTCAACGTCTGCTGTTATCAACAGCATATCACTCTCCAATTGGATACCGTCTACTCTCCTCAGAAGGTCACCAGTGTCCTTGAGGAAGGACAGCAATGTCTCGACTAAGGGTTGTAATTTGGAATCGATCCAGCGATTCACATTCTCGAGGTAATTACCCCTCCCTGAGATAATGGGGCGGCCGCGAGGCGTCTGCATGTCCTTATGCACCTTTGGTAATAAATAGAACGTGGGAATAGCCGGTTCAGAAACCTGCATTGCAGACGCCAGTTCTTTAGAAATAGTACCCACTTCATAGGCTTTTTTGATAATATCATTAAGTTGTTTTGAATAGGCAGACAAGGGGTTAAATGTGAGCTTTTTGTAGCAAACCTGATTGTTAAGTTGCCGATAGGCCTCCTTCTCATATAACTTCTTCGGCCATACTACCACATTACCCCCCTTGTCTGCCGGTTTGAATACTACGTCAGGTAATTTTTGAAGGACATGCAGACGCTCCCTCTCCGCCGCTGTTAAATTATTCCTATAGATATAATGGGGAATCTGTAACAATTCTTTTGTTACTATCTGCACAAATAAATCCACATTAGGACACATAGCCAGAGGAGGAAATTTCTTAGATCTTGGTCGGATTGATCCTGGAATCCTACCTCCTTCCGGAGTGTCACTTTCTATGGCCAGTTCTTCCAGAGTGCGCAAAGTCATTTGTTCTTCTTCTGTTGGAAATAATGCTGCAAGATTACCATCAAAAAAATATTTCTTAAAAACTAGTGACCTAGCAAAGAGATGGAGATCCTTTACTGCCAAAAAAACATCAAATGGTGCAGACGGAGAGAAGGAAAGGCCTTTCTCCAACAATCAGAGGTCAATAGGTGACAGCTCATACGAGCTTAGATTAATTTCCTTATTATTACGGCGTTTAAAGTCTGATGAGTAGTCCTCCTGTCTTCTATATGGGTGAAAGGAGAGCTGCCTCTGATTGCGCGTAATCATACCAGGTCTAATATTTGTTGATGGGCCTGATCTTTCTGATAGATCGCTCATTGAAGATAGAGAAGTTTGTGATGGCGTACGTCTAATTTGTTCACCCTGCTGCCTTGTCTTCCTCCACAGATATACTTTATTACTCTCGTAGTCACGTCGATCCCTATTCAACTTAGTTGTTTGCGTTTCCTGGATTTGTTTAACCACATTTTCCAAAGTCTTCTCCAATTGATCATTAAATCTAATCATTTTCTCTGGAGAGCCACCCAGCCTTAAATCATCTTCAATTGCCTTGATAGATGTATCAAGTTGTACAATAATTCTCCTATTATAATCACTCAACAACTTCATCAAAGCACTAGAACACTTGTTGCATGCCTCCTCCCAGCCCGCCACAAGTTCAGCATCTTCCACTGGGAATGTAGGGATAACGCGAACACGTAATCCTCTCGGTATCATTTTTATAGCAGCATATTTATCCAAGAAGGTACAGTTCCACCATAGCTTCGTCCTTTTGACCACCATATTCTCCAACTTTAGACTCTGGTCATCCCATCTATGATCACTGGTCTGCTGTGGGTTGGAACCTTCATTCCCAAACACTTGGTCTATATGTGATAGCCAAGCAATTTCCTTGGCCTTAAAGTCCATGCCTATGAGACAATCTGTGCAAAACACAGTAAGCAATAAATAGTAATTCATATAGCATATCCGCATAATCAGGGTAATCCTTAATGTCAAACAATAAGCGGAGGACAATATGACTTATCGTCAATGTTGCAAACACCACACCACAAAAAAAACGATATTGAAGTCAAGATTATATCCCAAAATGCAAATCAGTTTTATTAATAAAATTCAACAGACACTTGTGATTAGGAAAGAAGTATATAAACCATATCCCAAGACATATCCCACTTGATCTAGGAAGTATAGAACCGCCAAGATGCCATCCTCGTGACTTATGTTTGAGTATAATGACTCAACATCACATGTGACCAATAAGGCCTTGGATGGTAATTTGAGGCTCCGACAGATTTTGATAAAGTGTGACGAATCCTTAACGAAAGATGGCAAATTCCTTACCAGGGGCTGTAAGAAATAATCCACGTATATACAGGCCTTCTCGCAGAGACTGCCAATACTGGCCACAATTGGCCGACCAGGCAGCCTAAGAAGGCTCTTATGGATCTTAGGCAGCATATAAAACGTGGCTGTGATAGGACATTCAACCCACAAGAATTTGAATTCTTGATGATTAACAATGCCCAGATCCCTGGCTCTTTCCAAATAAGCCCTGAGCCTGGCACCAAAAACCGCAGAGGGATCAGAGGGCAGTTTTTTATAAAACCTCTCATTCCCCAGTTGCCGGTGTGCCTCCTCCAAATAGAGGGAATGTGGCCACAGAACCACATTGCGCCCTTTGTCCTCCTCTTTAACCAGGAATGCATTATTATTTCTCAAACCAGACAAGGCCAGTTTTTCTTCCCCACTCAAATTCTCTGGAAGCGAGGGCCATAGAGACATAGATATAATGTCTTTTTTTACTAGTTCGAAAAACACCCTGATAGACGGAACTAGGGAAAAAGGAGGGGCCACATTGGACCTATTCCTGTGAGGAAATTGGTTCTTACCCACGCCTAGTTCGTTTTCCTGGAGCAACTGAATCAAATCCTGCATGACCTGCTGGTCAGTTTGGTCAAGATCCTTCAAAGCCTGAGGCCTATTGTATAATACCCGGAGCACAAGGTGCCTGCAAAAAAGATATAAATCCTTTATTAAGGTGAATTTATCAGCAGTCTTTGTGGGAGAAAATGTTAAGCCCCTCTGCAGAACCGTCAATTCTGTAGCAGTAAGCACATAATCAGAGAGATTAATCACCTGCAGTGTGTCATTAGGTACCTCCGCTCTCTCCAAGGCAGCCTCAGACAAAGAGGGTATTAATACTTGCGATAGTTCCTGTGTTGTTTCTCAGCTGGTGGTCACCGGCCCCCAAATCTGGTTGTTTGCAGCGGTATTTGGGCGGTGTTTGCGGCCCCTTCGGGTCCAATGTCTGACTCGCTTTCCGCTGAAGATAAAAAATCACTTCCAGATGTACATTCAGTGCCCTGGAAGGTTCCTGTGTTGAATCCCTAGTCCTTTGGATTTGTGGGGCCTGCCTCTGATTACCCTGATGCCTCTACTTGAACGCCCTGGAAGACTCAAAATCAGTGTGATCCCTGGCAAATTTAGATTTCTTTTTATTCATAATATCTGTCATATTTATCCAGACTTTCCTTGAGCCTGATTTTAAAAGGCTGAACCTGTTTACTGTCATCAAATTTTAGCAGCTGACCTTCCAGATCCTTGATCCTAATTTTAGTAGCCGATAATAACTCTCTGTCATGCTCCAACAGCATATTCATAATTATGTTCAAACACCTCAGCAGGCCCTGTTCCCATGTCGTACGAAATGCTGGGGATGGTTCCCACGCAGGATAAATAGGAACCCTTAAGCCACGAGGAGCAATGTTGGATTTAATGTATTCCTCCAGATTGCGAATATTCCACCATAACCTAATACCCATCCTGTGGGCTGCTGTTAGATCCGTGGAAAGTGTTGAAAAATCAGAGTCAGGAGTAGCATTATCCCCGGGAGAGAAAATGTTAGCTGACTGGGCCTGCTAGGCCGCTTCACGGGCATCCCAGTCCATGTCCAAACAGGCCAATCAAATGTGTACAACTACAAAAACAAGAAACAAAGACAAAAAATATATAGATAATAAGGAAAAAAAAAAGGGGGCAAAACCAAAACAGCCACTATTTTCCATCACACAAATATACTATCAAATACCCAAACTGGCTGTTTCATTGTTTTTAGATCTTAGTCAGATGTTTCTCTGGTATACTGAACTACAACTATAAGCATTCCATAAGTATTTATGCCTTTTGTGGTAGTACAACTGACGTGGCAGTATACAGAGGTAGAAAATATGAACACTGTCTCTTTAAATCTTTGATTGGCTTATTGTTATGGGGCATAAACCAACAAGAAGGGAAAATAAGCACAGTCTTTCTGGCTAAAAACAGAAAACAGCATCAAAAAAAGAAAACAGTTCAACACAGTCCATATGTCTGCAGGTAGCACCCCACTCATGAGCAATACAGGTTCAGACTCTCTTCAGGACTCAAAACCACTAAAGAACCTCCCTCCAATGTAGCTGAGCACAGACTGCCTCTAGAATCTAGTGATTTAAGCCTCAGACCATGTGACTCTTTCCCCATGTGACTGAACACATGACTGAGCACATGAATGTGACATCACACAAGTCCTGTTAGCACACAGTAGTGCCCGACTCTGTAGGTGAAGATGTGGTGGACATTCTCCCACCCGCTCTATGAATGTCAACTAAAATGAGCCCATAATGTAACTTTAATTATACCCTCCCAACACATATTGTCCTGGAGGAAACTACTCTGGTTTCACATTACTGACGCGAACATGCGCAGTGACACATATCTCCCCTCCAGCACTACACCAGTGATTTTGTTACACATTATTGAGTAATACATGAAGTTTATGTGAAAACTCAATATTTATGTGACATCTGTGAAGGTTAGTGATGATCGAGTAGTGAAATATTTGGATTTGGGAAAATCGGTCCGAATAATTTCTAATATCTAAATATTATATATAAAGCTGAATGTATGTGAGTATGTCCGGGATTGGCATCTGCACCGTCGCAGCTACAGCCACAAAATTTTGCACAGTCAAACGTCTGGACCCGAGAGTGTCATAGGCTATGTTGTGAGGTGAAATTTTAACTCCGCGCGTTCCAATTCACCAAACAATTTTGCCCCGATCTACATAATGGGGAAAAAGTGAAAGGAAAAGTGTTGGAGGTGAATTGACAGCTGCCAGATGTGAACAAGGGGGACTTAAAGAGTGAGAGCGATGGCGCCAAAGAGTATATACCGTACAGTTGCTAAGTAGTAATTCATATAGCATATCCGCATAATCAGGGTAATCCTTAATGTCAAACAATAAGCGGAGGACAATATGACTTATCGTCAATGTTGCAAACACCACACCACAAAAAAAACGATATTGAAGTCAAGATTATAGACCAAAATGCAAATCAGTTTTATTAATGAAATTCAACAGACACTTGTGATTAGGAAAGAAGTATATAAACCATATCCCAAGACAATGCTATGCAACAAAACGCAGGGGAGCACATACCCTGGACCAATCCCACCACATATCAGGTACATATGTGGCCACCATTATACCACTGCCCCGGGCATATTGCCGCCGAGAAAACCAGCCATGGGGCCAAAGCTTAAGGAAAATTCCATGCCTACCATAGTTCAACAGTCATAGCATAATAATTACCGGTGGCTGATGTAGTCGGGATTTCCAGGGGATGTGCGCCCGCACCAACGCGCGTTTCGGTGAAGCACCTTCGTCAGGGGGCATACCATCTTACATAGGAGTGTGAGTTTAAAAAGGGCTGAGACCGGAAATACGTGTCCCGCGATAACCGGAAGTGTCGGTCCGTTTCCATAGCAGCCGCCGTGGACGCCAGCGATCATATCCGGGGAAGAGGAGGCAAACCCGGGAGCCCCACGTGGTCTCCACACTCCTCCCCGGCATGAAAGCAAGCCACCCATCGCCGCAATGTATCCGGAGATAATTACAAAAATAGCACCAACTGCGCATGACCGGAAATGCCATATCGTACTCTAGGCAACCATGATCACAACAGACGCAGCTTCCATGCGCCTGAGGAGTGATCACGGGGGCAACACATGACCACAACCTCCGGACACTGGATGGCGCATCAGGTGAGTACCACGGTATCAAAATGTCAGGACTCATTCAATGTCAGTCCATAAATGCCAGGGACTAAGAATAAATAAACATGGCAATATGACAGAGATAGACCACTGATATTACTGTGGGCCAAATTTGGGTTGTTCATATGGCGATTCCAGCGGTAAAGCCGCCGGTTAGTAGCACATCATATGTCATAACAATACTAATAATGATAATATATTACAACAAATATTCAATAAATCAGATATATTAAAGATGTCCCCATATAAGACTTATAATGTGCCACTTCTATATCTAGATCCCCACACCAAAATAGGAAGGCTATAAATATATCATCCCCCAAACAGTATATACACAGTCAAATAATAGAGGGAAGATGCTGTATGTCCATGTTTGTGATTTGAACATCCTTCTTTATATCTTCATCATATCTGTATCCTAAAAGGGAGACACAGGGCATAATTCCTCTGGCGACCAAACGAAGATGTAGCGCTTCCAGTGGACACTTCCGCATTTATAAACACGACTCACTCCAGGCTCAGTACCCGAAAAAACACATCTAAATACAAATACTAAAAACATAAAAACAAAATTAGAAACCAATAAAAACACATAGCATCCACCAAGGACATGGTACCCAACCCCACAGCATAATCCTATAATCATAGGAAGGGAGCGAAACTAATATTTTCATTTAATCCTTTTGGATGGACCGTATCCAGGGTCCAAATCCATCTGGATTCAATTTGAGCCAATCTTTTAAAGTTCGCCCCACCACGGATCCCGATCTCTAGCATGTCAATCCCTCTGATTATGAGGAGGCTGGCATCACCACCATGAAAGTTCAAGAAATGGCGGGGTAAAGTTTTTAAGATAGATGGATCCTCAATGTCGCCTGCCGCCACGATCCCCCTAACATGCTCTCTAACTCGTACCTTGAACTGCCGTGTTGTCATTCCGACATAGATCTTATCACACGGACACCGTGCGTAATAGATAACATTCCTGCTAGAGCAGGTGATACTTTTCCGTATAGAAAAATGACGAGATCCACTTGAGTTAGAGAACATGTCACAGCGATCTATGTTGACACAGGCGACACAGTGGCCACAGGGCCTACATCCACTTCTCCTAGGTATCTGATCCAAGAACGTGGTTCCCGGCTCGCTGGCATAGTGACTGCGAACCAACAAATCACGTAAATTCTTGGATCGCCTGGCCGCAATGCCAGCCCTCTCAGGGATAAACCGAGAAATTATTGGGTCTGCTTTCAGGATATGCCAAGACCTATCCAAGACTCTCCTCATCATAGGAAATTGCGAATGGAAATTGTTGACAAATCTGACAATATCCTGATCCTTCTTGACTCTAGAGTCATACAGAAGGCCATGTCTTTACGCATGTTTGGCCCTATTAAAGGCCTTTTTTATCATGCGGTTACTGTACCCGCGTTCTACCAACCTACCTTTCAGCTCCTGTGCCTGCATCATAAAATCATTTTCAGTCAAGCATAATCTACGGAGTCGTAGAAACTGCCCAGTAGGTATAGACTGAATCATGTGGCTGGGATGAGAGGAGGAGGCATGCAACAAGGAATTCGTGGACGTTGGCTTACGGTATATATTTGTCTGCAACTCACCATTGACATCACGTGTCAAACGAACATCAAGAAACTCTGCGCCATCACTGTTGCTCGTATATGTTAGAAAGATATTACGATCGTTGTTATTCAGTGATGACATGAAGTCCTGTAACATTTCTTCTGATCCCTGCCAGACGATCAAAATGTCGTCAATGTACCGCGTCCAAGAAAGAACACGGCACATTGACGACGATACATCCGGCAGGGAGAGGTCCCTCTCCCACAGCCCCAGGAACAGGTTGGCGTAAGCCGGGGCAAAAGGAGCCCCCATAGCAGTTCCCTGGAGCTGCAGGAAGAAGGACCCCTTAAAAAGAAAAAAATTATGGGTGAGTGCAAATTTCAACAGATCGTAAACCAACTCCACAATATCCGCTGGTAAATTAGACATACTAAGGAAGAATCTTGTGGCCCGAAGACCATCCTCATGTCGAATGCTCATGTATAACGATTCAACGTCTGCTGTTATCAACAGCATATCACTCTCCAATTGGATACCGTCTACTCTCCTCAGAAGGTCACCAGTGTCCTTGAGGAAGGACAGCAATGTCTCGACTAAGGGTAGTAATTTGGAATCGATCCAGTGATTCACATTCTCGAGGTAATTACCCCTCCCTGAGATAATGGGGCGGCCGCGAGGCGTCTGCATGTCCTTATGCACCTTTGGTAATAAATAGAACGTGGGAATAGCCGGTTCAGAAACCTGCATTGCAGACGCCAGTTCTTTAGAAATAGTACCCACTTCATAGGCTTTTTTGATAATATCATTAAGTTGTTTTGAATAGGCAGACAAGGGGTTAAATGTGAGCTTTTTGTAGCAAACCTGATTGTTAAGTTGCCGATAGGCCTCCTTCTCATATAACTTCTTCGGCCATACTACCACATTACCCCCCTTGTCTGCCGGTTTGAATACTACGTCAGGTAATTTTTGAAGGACATGCAGACGCTCCCTCTCCGCCGCTGTTAAATTATTCCTATAGATATAATGGGGAATCTGTAACAATTCTTTTGTTACTATCTGCACAAATAAATCCACATTAGGACACATAGCCAGAGGAGGAAATTTCTTAGATCTTGGTCGGATTGATCCTGGAATCCTACCTCCTTCCGGAGTGTCACTTTCTATGGCCAGTTCTTCCAGAGTGCGCAAAGTCATTTGTTCTTCTTCTGTTGGAAATAATGCTGCAAGATTACCATCAAAAAAATATTTCTTAAAAACTAGTGACCTAGCAAAGAGATGGAGATCCTTTACTGCCAAAAAAACATCAAATGGTGCAGACGGAGAGAAGGAAAGGCCTTTCTCCAACAATCAGAGGTCAATAGGTGACAGCTCATACGAGCTTAGATTAATTTCCTTATTATTACGGCGTTTAAAGTCTGATGAGTAGTCCTCCTGTCTTCTATATGGGTGAAAGGAGAGCTGCCTCTGATTGCGCGTAATCATACCAGGTCTAATATTTGTTGATGGGCCTGATCTTTCTGATAGATCGCTCATTGAAGATAGAGAAGTTTGTGATGGCGTACGTCTAATTTGTTCACCCTGCTGCCTTGTCTTCCTCCACAGATATACTTTATTACTCTCGTAGTCACGTCGATCCCTATTCAACTTAGTTGTTTGCGTTTCCTGGATTTGTTTAACCACATTTTCCAAAGTCTTCTCCAATTGATCATTAAATCTAATCATTTTCTCTGGAGAGTAGTGTTGAGCGATACCGTCCGATACTTGAAAGTATCGGTATCGGAAAGTATCGGCCGATACCGGCAAAGTATCGGATCCAATCCGATACCGATACCCGATACCAATACAAGTCAATGGGACTCAGGTATCGGACGGTATTCCTGATGGTTCCCAGGGTCTGAAGGAGAGGAAACTCTCCTTCAGGCCCTGGGAACCATATAAATGTGTAAAAGAAAGAATTAAAATAAAAAATATCGCTATACTCACCTGTCCGACGCAGCCGGGACTTCAGCGAGGGAACCGGCAGCGTTGTTTGTTTAAAATTCGCGCTATTACTTGGTTACGTGAATTCCCGGCTTGTGATTGGTCAGGTCGGCCATGTTGCCGGGACGCGGACCAATCACAGCAAGCCGTGACGAAATTACGTCACGGCTTGCTGTGATTGGTCCGCGTCCCGGCAATATGGCCGCCCTGACCAATCACAAGCCGTGACGTCACGGGAGGCTGGACACGCGCTTATTTTAAAATGGGCGCGTGTCCAGCCTCCCGTGACGTCACGGCTTGTGATTGGTTGCGCCGCGGTCAACCAATCACAAGCCGGGAGGCTGGACGCGCTCATTTTAAAATGGGAGCGTGTCCAGCCTCCCGTGACGTCACGGCTTGTGATTGGTCAGGGCGGCCATATTGCCGGGACGCGGACCAATCACAGCAAGCCGTGACGTAATTTCGTCACGGCTTGCTGTGATTGGTCCGCGTCCCGGCAACATGGCCGACCTGACCAATCACAAGCCGGGAATTCACGTAACCAAGTAATAGCGCGAATTTTAAACAAACAACGCTGCCGGTTCCCTCGCTGAAGTCCCGGCTGCGTCGGACAGGTGAGTATAGCGATATTTTTTATTTTAATTCTCTCTTTTACACATTTTAACATTAATGTTGTTGCGATACCCGATATCCGATACCACAAGAGTATCGGAATCCCGGTATCGGAATTCCGATACAGCAAGTATCGGCCGATACCCGATACTTGCAGCATCGGAATGCTCAACACTACTGGAGAGCCACCCAGCCTTAAATCATCTTCAATTGCCTTGATAGATGTATCAAGTTGTACAATAATTCTCCTATTATAATCACTCAACAACTTCATCAAAGCACTAGAACACTTGTTGCATGCCTCCTCCCAGCCCGCCACAAGTTCAGCATCTTCCACTGGGAATGTAGGGATAACGCGAACACGTAATCCTCTCGGTATCATTTTTATAGCAGCATATTTATCCAAGAAGGTACAGTTCCACCATAGCTTCGTCCTTTTGACCACCATATTCTCCAACTTTAGACTCTGGTCATCCCATCTATGATCACTGGTCTGCTGTGGGTTGGAACCTTCATTCCCAAACACTTGGTCTATATGTGATAGCCAAGCAATTTCCTTGGCCTTAAAGTCCATGCCTATGAGACAATCTGTGCAAAACACAGTAAGCAATAAATAGTAATTCATATAGCATATCCGCATAATCAGGGTAATCCTTAATGTCAAGCAATAAGCGGAGGACAATATGACTTATCGTCAATGTTGCAAACACCACACCACAAAAAAAACGATATTGAAGTCAAGATTATATCCCAAAATGCAAATCAGTTTTATTAATAAAATTCAACAGACACTTGTGATTAGGAAAGAAGTATATAAACCATATCTCAAGACATATCCCACTTGATCTAGGAAGTATAGAACCGCCAAGATGCCATCCTCGTGACTTATGTTTGAGTATAATGACTCGACATCACATGTGACCAATAAGGCCTTGGATGGTAATTTGAGGCTCCGACAGATTTTGATAAAGTGTGACGAATCCTTAACGAAAGATGGCAAATTCCTTACCAGGGGCTGTAAGAAATAATCCACGTATATACAGGCCTTCTCGCAGAGACTGCCAATACTGGCCACAATTGGCCGACCAGGCAGCCTAAGAAGGCTCTTATGGATCTTAGGCAGCATATAAAACGTGGCTGTGATAGGACATTCAAGCCACAAGAATTTGAATTCTTGATGATTAACAATGCCCAGATCCCTGGCTCTTTCCAAATAAGCCCTGAGCCTGGCACCAAAAACCGCAGAGGGATCAGAGGGCAGTTTTTTATAAAACCTCTCATTCCCCAGTTGCCGGTGTGCCTCCTCCAAATAGAGGGCATGTGGCCACAGAACCACATTGCGCCCTTTGTCCTCCTCTTTAACCAGGAATGCATTATTATTTCTCAAACCAGACAAGGCCAGTTTTTCTTCCCCACTCAAATTCTCTGGAAGCGAGGGCCGTAGAGACATAGATATAATGTCTTTTTTTACTAGTTCGAAAAACACCCTGATAGACGGAACTAGGGAAAAAGGAGGGGCCACATTGGACCTATTCCTGTGAGGAAATTGGTTCTTACCCACGCCTAGTTCGTTTTCCTGGAGCAACTGAATCAAATCCTGCATGACCTGCTGGTCAGTTTGGTCAAGATCCTTCAAAGCCTGAGGCCTATTGTATAATACCCGGAGCACAAGGTGCCTGCAAAAAAGATATAAATCCTTTATTAAGGTGAATTTATCAGCAGTCTTTGTGGGAGAAAATGTTAAGCCCCTCTGCAGAACCGTCAATTCTGTAGCAGTAAGCACATAATCAGAGAGATTAATCACCTGCAGTGTGTCATTAGGTACCTCCGCTCTCTCCAAGGCAGCCTCAGACAAAGGGTATTAATACTTGCGATAGTTCCTGTGTTGTTTCTGAGCTGGTGGTCGCCGCCCCCCAAATCTGGTTGTTTGCAGCGGTGTTTGGGTGGTGTTTTCGGCCCCTTCGGGTCCAATGTCTGACTCGCTTTCCGCTGAAGATAAAAAATCACTTCCAGATGTACATTCAGTGCCCCTGGAAGGTTCCTGTGTTGAATCCCTAGTCCTTTGGATTTTTGGGGCCTGCCTCTGATTACCCTGATGCCTCTACTTGAACGCCCTGGAAGACTCAAAATCAGTGCGATCCCTGGCAAATTTAGATTTCTTTTTATTCATAATATCTGTCATATTTATCCAGACTTTCCTTGAGCCTGATTTTAAAAAGCTGAACCTGTTTACTGTCATCAAATTTTAGCAGCTGACCTTCCAGATCCTTGATCCTAATTTTAGTAGCTGATAATAACTCTCTGTCATGCTCCAACAGCATATTCATAATTATGTTCGAACACCTCAGCAGGCCCTGTTCCCATGTCGTACGAAATGCTGGGGATGGTTCCCACGCAGGATAAATAGGAACCCTTAAGCCACGAGGAGCAATGTTGGATTTAATGTATTCCTCCAGATTGCGAATATTCCACCATAACCTAATACCCATCCTGTGGGCTGCTGTTAGATCCGTGGAAAGTGTTGAAAAATCAGAGTCAGGAGTAGCATTATCCCCGGGAGAGAAAATGTTAGCTGACTGGGCCTGCTAGGCCGCTTCACGGGCATCCCAGTCCATGTCCAAACAGGCCAATCAAATGTGTACAACTACAAAAACAAGAAACAAAGACAAAAAATATATAGATAATAAGGAAAAAAAAAAGGGGGCAAAACCAAAACAGCCACTATTTTCCATCACACAAATATACTATCAAATACCCAAACTGGCTGTTTCATTGTTTTTAGATCTTAGTCAGATGTTTCTCTGGTATACTGAACTACAACTATAAGCATTCCATAAGTATTTATGCCTTTTGTGGTAGTACAACTCACGTGGCAGTATACAGAGGTAGAAAATATGAACACTGTCTCTTTAAATCTTTGATTGGCTTATTGTTATGGGGCATAAACCAACAAGAAGGGAAAATAAGCACAGTCTTTCTGGCTAAAAACAGAAAACAGCATCAAAAAAAGAAAACAGTTCAACACAGTCCATATGTCTGCAGGTAGCACCCCACTCATGAGCAATACAGGTTCAGACTCTCTTCAGGACTCAAAACCACTAAAGAACCTCCCTCCAATGTAGCTGAGCACAGACTGCCTCTAGAATCTAGTGATTTAAGCCTCAGACCATGTGACTCTTTCCCCATGTGACTGAACACATGACTGAGCACATGAATGTGACATCACACAAGTCCTGTTAGCACACCGTAGTGCCCGACTCTGTAGGTGAAGATGTGGTGGACATTCTCCCACCCGCTCTATGAATGTCAACTAAAATGAGCCCATAATGTAACTTTAATTATACCCTCCCAACACATATTGTCCTGGAGGAAACTACTCTGGTTTCACATTACTGACGCGAACATGCGCAGTGACACATATCTCCCCTCCAGCACTACACCAGTGATTTTGTTACGCATTATTGAGTAATACATGAAGTTTATGTGAAAACTCAATATTTATGTGACATCTGTGAAGGTTAGTGATGATCGAGTAGTGAAATATTTGGATTTGGGAAAATCGGTCCGAATAATTTCTAATATCTAATATATAAAGCTGAATGTGTGTGTGTGTGTGTGTGTGTGTGTGTGTGTGTGTGTGTGTGTGTGTGTGTGTGTGTGTGTGTATGTCCGGGATTGGCATCTGCACCGTCGCAGCTACAGCCACAACATTTTGCACAGTCAAACGTCTGGACCCGAGAGCGCCATAGGCTATGTTGTGAGGTGAAATTTTAACCCCGCGCGTTCCAATTCACCAAACAATTTTGCCCCGATCTACATAATGGGGAAAAAGTGAAAGGAAAAGTGTTGGAGGTGAATTGACAGCTGCCAGATGTGAACAAGGGGGACTTAAAGAGTGAGAGCGATGGCGCCAAAGAGTATATACCGTACAGTTGCTAAGGTGGGGCCCCGACATGGGATACTCACCACACACGGGGATATGAACACACTCACAAAATGCGCCACACACTACCACATGCTTGAACACACATACCACCCTCAGCACACATTTCACCACACATACACCAACCTCGCCACATAAAAGTCGAAACACAAAAGTCGCCGCTCAAAACTCGCCATGTGCAAAACTTGCCACATGCAAAACTATTCTCACGCAAAACTCGCCTCATAGAAAGCGCGCTACACGCAAAACTTGCACACTCGGAAAAATTGCCACATGCACAAAAGTTGCAACACATGCAAAAGTTGCCTCACACAAAACTTGCACATACTCAAAACGCACCACACATAAAACTCGCCACGCGCAAAACTAGTCATGCGCAAAACTTGCTGCACACAACTTGCTACACTAACCTGTCATATGCAACTCGACACACAAAAAGTTGCTACATGCATGTCGCCACACATAACTCATCTCACAAAAGTCGCTACATGCATGTCGCCACACGCAACTCAACACACACAACTTGACACATGAAACTCACCCTAAAACACACACAAGTCTGGTATTATCCTTCAAAAATAAAAATCTGATTAATAAGCAGACAAACTACAAGAGCAACAACTGTACCATATAGGAAATACGGCAGCTGTCAGTCACATGACCTGTCTATTATGTGTATGTGTGAGCTAATATATACTGCCAGGGGGGAGGGCTTCCTGTTGGTAGGGGATTTATCAGGCTGCCAATTTAGCTTACAAATACTGAGGTAAAAATACTGAGCAAATAACATGTGAATGCGGTCTAATACAGGAGGAGATGACATACAGATATATACTATATACAGGAGGAGATGACACACAGGTATATACTATATACAGGGGAGATGACACACAGTGTGATATATGTGATGCAGTTACCCCTGTAACAGGTAGGGGGCGCTGCATGATCTCCCCAGTATGCGCTTGGAGGCGTGATGGTGAGGAGAGAAAGTTTGGCAGGATTGTAAATGGACAATATGTGTGTTGCAGAGGAGGTTACTCTGCACTGTCAATCTGATTGTAAGTTGGTCTGCTGGGACCTGTAGTCCCTCAAGAGTTTGTGTTATGTGTATAGTTCTCATGGGAGATTGGCAGGGCTAGTCATGAGAGATGGGAGGGTCAGACTAGCCACACACACACTCCCACCCAGGGGAGTGGTTACCAGTTATGTAACGTGACCAGGGTGTGGGTCAGTGTTGGTTGTGAGCTCCCTGTGTGTGGAGCTGAGAGGTGTGTCCGGTAAGTCCTGTGTGGTTCCTGTGTATGGACCTGACCGGTGAAGGTGCTGGATTGTCCTAGGAATGACTAGGGTCCTGCAAGCACCTGAGACCGTGAGACTTGGCTTCGGGTGGCCTGGGAATTGGACGTTCCAGGCTGGGGAAGGACGTCCTGAAGAGTACCCGGACTAGGCCACCAGGCGGGGTCCTGGCTACCTGGGTGTTGGGAGGTCCTGCGAGGAGGACCGGATCCCTGAATAGCACGAGGTGAGGACCGGGATCTGCGGAGCCAGTGACAGTTACTGTGTGGGGAAGCTGGAGTCCTTCGGTGAGGTCTGGACTGACTACTGTGTGCCGGACAGGCAAGTTGGGGATCCCCGCTAGGCAGCTTACCCAGAAGAGTGTTAACGGAGTGTGGGGAAGCTGGAGTCCTTCGGTGAGGTCTGGACTGACTACTGTGTATTGACCAGGCAAGTTGGTGATCCCCGTTAGGCAGCTTACCCAGAAGACTGTTAAAGGAGTCGGCAGGTGGAGCAGGAGCTCCCGTCAGGTACCAAAGGGACTGTTGGTGCTTGTTGTGTTTTATGAGCTATAAGTAATGTACTTTGCATAACCCGGTTTATGGCATTTTTAATAAACCGCATGGACTGTTTTGTTAGAAAGTTGTGCCTGGCTACATTAATCCCGCGCCAAGCGAGTGTCCCCCAATACACTCAGTAAGAGTAATCTTACAACAGGTATATACTATATACATGAGATGACATACAGGTATATACTATATACAGGAGGAGATGACACACAGGTATATACTATATACAGGGGAGATGACACACAGGTATATACTATATACATGAGATGACATACAGGTATATACTATATACAGGAGGAGATGACACACACATATATACTATATACAGGGGAGATGACACACAGGTATATACTATATATAGGAGGAGATGACATACAGGTATATATTATATACAGGGGGAGATGACACACAGATATATACTATATAGAGGAGAGATGACACACAGGTACAGTTAAGTCCATATATATTTGGACAGAGACAACATTTTTCTAATTTTGGTTATAGACATGACCACAATAAATTTTAAACAAAACAATTAAGATGCAGTTGAAGTTCAGACTTTCGGCTTTCATTTGAGGGTAGCCACATTAAAATTGGATGAAGGGTTTAGGAGTTTCAGCTCCTTAACATGTGCCACCCTGTTTTTAAAGGGACCAAAAGTAATTGGACAATTGACTACAAGGCTATTTCATGGACAGGTGTGGGCAATCCTTTCGTTATGTCATTATCAATTAAGCAGATAAAAGGCCTGGAGTTGATTTGAGGTGTGGTGCTTGCATTTGGAAGGTTTTGCTGTGAAGTAAACATGCAGTCAAAGGAGCTCTCCATGCAGGTGAAACAAGCCATCCTTACGCTGCGAAAACAGAAAAAACCTATCCAAGAATTTGCTACAATATTAGGAGTGGCAAAATCTACAGTTTGGTACATCCTGAGAAAGAAAGCACTGGTGAACTCATCAATGCAAAAGACCTGGGCGCCCACGGAAGACAACAGTGGTGGATGATCGCAGAATAATCTCCATGGTGAAGAGAAACCCCGTCACAACAGCCAACCAAGTGAACAACACTCTCCAGGAGGTCGGCGTATCAATACCCAAATCTACCATAAAGAGAAGACTGCATGAAAGTAAATACAGAGGGTTCACTGCAGGGTGCAAGCCACTCATAAGCATCAAGAAGAAAAAGGCTAGACTGGACTTTGCTAAAAAACATCTAAAAAAGCCAGCACAGTTCTGGAAGAACATTCTTTGGACAGATGAAACCAAGATCAACCTCTACCAGAATGATGGAAAGAGAAAAGTATGGCGAAGGCGTAGTACAGCTCATGATCCAAAGCATACCACATCATCTGTAAAACACGGCGGAGGCAGTGTGATGGCTTGGGCATGCATGGCTGCCAGTGGCACTGGGTCACTAGTGTTTATTGATGATGTGACACAGGACAGAAGCAGCCAAATGAATTCTGAGGTATTCAGAGCCGCCATACTGTGTGCTCAGATCCAGCCAAATGCAGCAAAACTGATTGGTCGTCATTTCATACTACAGATGGACAATGACCCAAAACATAAAGCCAAAGCAACTCAGGAGTTTATTAAAGCAAAGGAGTGGAATATTCTTGAATGGCCAAGTCAGTCACCTGATCTCAACCCAATTCAGCATGCATTTCACTTGTTATAGACTAAACTTCAGACAGAAAGGCCCACAAACAAACAGCAACTGAAAACCACTGCAGTGAAGGCCTGGCAGAGCATCAAAAAGGAGGAAACACAGCGTCTGGTGATGTCCATGAGTTCAAGACTTCAGGCAGTCATTGCCAACAAAGGGTTTTCAACCAAGTACTAGAAATGAACATTTTATTTAAAATTATTTAATCTGTCCAATTACTTTTGGTCCCTTTAAAAACAGGGTGGCACATGTTAATGAGCTGAAACTCTTAAACCCTTCATCCAATTTTAATGTGGATACCCTCAAATGAAAGCTGAAAGTCTGAACTTCAACTGCATCTGAATTGTTTTGTTTAAAATTCATTGTGGTAATGTCTGTAACCAAAATTAGAAAAATGTTGTCTCTGTCCAAATATATATGAACTTAGCTGTATATACTATATACAGGAGGAGATGATACACAGGTATATACTATATACAGGAGGAGATGACACACACATATATACAGTACTATATACAGGGGAGATGACACACAGGTATATACTATATACAGGAGGAGATGACACACTGGTATATACTATATACAGGGGAGATGACATACAGGTACATACTATATACAGGGGAGATGACACACTGGTATATACTATATACAGGGGAGATGACATACAGGTACATACTATATACAGGGGAGATGACACACAGGTATATACTATATACAAGAGGAGATGACACACACATATATACAGTACTATATACAGGGGAGATGACACACAGGTATATACTATATACAGGAGATGACACACTGGTATATACTATATACAGGGGAGATGACATACAGGTACATACTATATACAGGGGAGATGACACACAGGTATATACTATATACAGGGGAGATGGCACAGGTATATATTATATACAGGGGAGATGACACACAGGTACATACTATATACAGGAGGAGATGACACACAGGTATATACTATATACAGGAGGAGATGACACACAGGTATATACTATGTACAGGAGGAGATGACACACACATATATACAGTACTATATACAGGGGAGATGACACACAGGTATATACTATATACAGGAGGAGATGACACACTGGTATATACTATATACAGGGGAGATGACACACAGGTATATACTATATACAGGGGAGATGGCACAGGTATATACTATATACAGGGGAGATGACACACAGGTATATACTATATACAGGAAGGGATGACACACAGGTATATACTATATACAGGAGGAGATGACACACAGGTATATACTATATACAGGGGAGATGACACACACATATATACTATATACAGGGGATATGACACACAGGTATATCCTATATACAGGGGAGATGACACACAGGTATATACTATATACAGAGGAGATGACACACAGGTATATACTATATACAGGAGGAGATGACATACAGGTACATACTATATACAGGAGAAGATGACATACAGGTACATACTATATACAGGGGAGATGACATACAGGTATATATTATATACAGGAGATGACATACATGTATATACTATATATAGGAGGAGATGACATACAGGTATATAGTATATACAGAAGAGATGACATACAGGTTCATACTATATACAAGGGAGATGACATACAGGTATATATTATATACAGGAGATGACATACATGTATATACTATATATAGGAGGAGATGACATACAGGTATATAGTATATACAGAAGAGATGACATACAGGTATATACTATATACAGGAGGAGATGACACATAGGTACATACAATATACAGGAGGAGATGACATACAGCAGGTATATACTATTTACAGGGGAGATGACATACAGATATATACTATATACAGGAGATGACATACAGGTGTATACTATATATAAGGGAGATGACAAATATGTATATACTGAGGTGAAAATGAGGGGTGTGAGGTGAAAATGAAAAGGTGTGAGTGCAAATTGAAAGGAGTGAGGGAAAATAGTGGAGCGATCGGAAAATGACTGATGTGAGGTCAAAATGACAAGAGTTAGGGGGGAATGAGAGGAATGAGGGGGGAAAATAAGAGGAGTGAGGGGGAAAATGAGAGGTGTAAGGGAGAAAATGAGAGATGTGAGGGGGAAAATGAGAGGCGTGATGGGAAAATAAGAGAAGTGAGGAGCTATAACTAACTACAGATATTTACTATGCCCAGGCAATGCCGGGCTCTTCAGCTAGTATATCTAATATTTCTAATATAAGAATGTATCCTGTGCATGGCTTTGAGCAACAACAAAGTAATTACAGTATATGTTACAGAAAGTGACGAGGTCTGTGGAATGTATTACTCAGGTGACAGGCAGTGCTACAGAGCTCAGGTAAAGGCCTTAGCGTGGCAATGACCATGTTCTAATATGTGTAAGGCTGCGGCCTGAATAGGTCTGTCAATCATATTAACCCAGTCTCTTATAACTGCTTAAAATGTACAGAAACTTGCCAACACCTCACCACAATTTTTTTTTTAACCAAAATTTAGAACATTTAAGGGAAGCGACGGTTTAAAAAAGGAACACAAGTTTCATTAAGGAGCCTGGAAAAGCCAGGAAAGGTCTTTGGCCAGCACCAAACAATTTAAAGTGCTAACAAACATATATGCCCTCTCTAAGTACCAATTTGGGAAGAGACATCTATGCTGACAAGGGAAAACTGAACACTGCTCTGGGACCAAAAAAGTGGATGTGGTTGCCTAATGTTCTTACTGTATGTGCAACTGCAGGTTGATGGCAAAAGGCATCAGTGCCTTCTTCCTGGACAGCAGATTGGGAAGGACAAGGGATGGGCAAGTAGTTTCACCCTCAGATACAGATCTTGCACCCATGTGTTCCGCCCACCTACTGGGGTGCCGCATATGTCAACAGTAAATATCGTATGCTAACAGAGGTATGTCGACTTTCCCTTTGTAAAGGGATGTGTGGGTAGGATTTTCAAACTAGAGAAAACACCAAAAAAACAGGCAAAGACGCTTACCTGTCTAGGCCTCAAATCAAATGCACTATCATGGTGAAGGGGGCCCGAGTAAAGATGGCGACTACACAGGTGCGGTAATATCAAATGAGACAGCCAGCCTAGCCTACAATCAAGGATTGGCCATTTGGCACACCAGTGCAAACAGATAATCTCCCTGCGGCAATGTTCACACAGAGAATGTAAAGCATCTGGATCACAGCCTATGTGTTGGGCTGCCCAGAGCTAACTGTACTGCGTCCCGTGTTAACAGATGCCACAAATTACAAAGCCATCTGAGCCCAACTGCACCACAGAAAGTAAAAATAAATAAAGTGCACAAGAATATATCAAAATATGTAAGGTATTAGTTAATATTATGGCCACAATACATAAGCTTGCAACCCACGTCAAGGGTCCTCACACTTGACAGTCCTACTTTAACAGCAAAAGCCACAAAAGAAGGAATAAAAGAGGAAAAAACCTCCATTATTCTAGAGAAAACACAAACAAAATTTTCAAGCTAGCACCATATATTATAGAGCATATTTCATTACTCACACTATTATTCAAAGTAAGGCTGAAACCTGAAGAAGTTTGTTAATGCATTGATGTTCCACAATGTCCAAGTGCAGACCCAAAAATCAACAGCAGGCTCTCAGATACACATTTGAAAGAGACCGTGAGAAGGGCAACATAATAAACAAGTGTTATAATCATATAATATATAGCCATTGAGAGTAGAAATTTGAATATTGCACAATGTACAAAGGTTTCCAATAATTAGCAAAGCGGCCTGTATCATATATGCTGAAAGAGACCATGATGGGGACCTAACAATAAATGTTGTAGTTATTATAATTGCCAGGCATATGGAGTACAAGTTTCACCTCTGCACAATGTTCAAAGGTTTACAAATTTAATAATACCCATAGAGGTATACAGTACAGACCAAAAGTTTTGACACACCTTCTCATTTAAAGATTTTTCTGTATTTTCATGACTATGAAAATTGTACATTCACACTGAAGGCATCAAAACTATGAATTAACACATGTGGAATTATATACTTAACAAAAAAGTGTGAAACAACTGAAATTATGTCTTATATTCTAGGTTCTTCAAAGTAGACACCTTTTGCTTTGATGACTGCTTTGCACACTCTTGGCATTCTCTTGATGAGCTTCAAGAGGTAGTCACCGGGAATGGTTTTCACTTCACAGGTGTGCCCTGTCAGGTTTAATAAGTGGGATTTCTTGCCTTATAAATGGGGTTGGGACCATCAGTTGTGCTGTGCAGAAGTCTGGTGGATACACAGCTGATAGTCCTACTGAATAGAATGTTAGAATTTGTATTATGGAAAGAAAAAAGCAGCTCAGTAAAGAAAAATGAGTGGCCATTATTACTTTAAGAAATGAAGGTTATTCAGTCCTAAAAAATGGGAAAACTTTGAAAGTGTCCCCAAGTGCAGTGGCAAAAACCATCAAGCGCTACAAAGAAACTGGCTCATATGAGGACCGCCCCAGGAAAGGAAGACCAAGAGTCACCTCAGCTTCTGAAGATAACTTTATCCGAGTCACCAGCCTCAGAAATCGCAGGTTAACAGCAGCTCAGATTAGAGACCAGGTCAATGCCACACAGAGTTCTAGCAGCAGACACATCTCTACAACAACTGTTAAGAGGAGACTTTGTGCAGCAGGCCTTCATGGTAAAATAGCTGCTAGGAAACCACTGCTAAGGTCAGGCAACAAGCAGAAGAGACTTGTTTGGGCTAAAGAACACAAGGAATGGACATTAGACCAGTGGAAAACTGTGCTTTGGTCTGATGAGTCCAAATTTGAGATCTTTGGTTCCAACCACTGTGTCTTTGTGTGGCGCAAAAAAGGTGAACGGATGGACTCTACATGCCTGGTTCCCACCGAGAAGCATGGAGGAGGAGGTGTGATGGTGTGGGGGTCCTTTCCTGGTTACTCTGTTGGTGATTTATTCAAAATTGAAGGCATACTAAACTATCATGGCTACCACAGCATCTTGCAGCGGCATGCTATTCCATCCGGTTTGCGTTTAGTTGGACCATCATTTATTTTTCAACAGGACAATGACCCCAAACACACCTCCAGGCTGTGTAAGGGCTATTTGACCAAGAAGGAGAGTGATGGGGTGCTACGCCAGATGACCTGGTCTCCACAGTCACCTGACCTGAACCCAATCAAGATGATTTGGGGTGAGCTGGACCGCAGAGGGAAGGTAAAAGGGCCAACAAGTGCTAAGCATCTCTGGGAACTCCTTCAAGATTATTGGAAGACCATTCCCGGTGACTACCTCTTGCAGTTCATGAAGAGAATGCCAAGAGTGTGCAAAGCAGTCATCAAAGCAAAAGGTGGCTACTTTGAAGAACCTAGAATATAAGACATATTTTCAGTTGTTTCACACTTTTTTGCTAAGTATACACTCACCGGCCACTTTATTAGGTACACCATGCTAGTAACGGGTTGGACCCCCTTTTGCTTTCAGAACTGCCTCAATTCTTCGTGGCATAGATTCAACAAGGTGCTGGAAGCATTCCTCAGAGATTTTGGTCCATATTGACATGATGGCATCACACAGTTGCCGCAGATTTGTCGGCTGCACATCCCAAAGATGCTCCATACAAGGCAGGATGGATCCATGCTTTCATGTTGTTTACGCCAAATTCTGACCCTACCATCCGAATGTCGCAGCAGAAATCGAGACTCATCAGACCAAGCAACATTTTTCCAATCTTCTACTGTCCAATTTCGATGAGCTTGTACAAATTGTTGCCTCAGTTTCCTGTTCTTAGCTGAAAGGAGTGGTACCCGGTGTGGTCTTCTGCTGCTGTAGCCCATCTGCCTCAAAGTTCGACGCACTGTGCGTTCAGAGATGCTCTTAGGCCTACCTTGGTTGTAACGGGTGGCGATTTGAGTCACTGTTGCCTTTCTATTAGCTCGAACCAGTCTGCCCATTCTCCTCTGACCTCTGGCATCAACAAGGCATTTCCGCCCACAGAACTGCCGCTCACTGGATTTTTTTTCTTTTTCGGACCATTCTCTGTAAACCCTAGAGATGGTTGTGCGTGAAAATCCCAGTAGATCAGCAGTTTCTGAAATACTCAGACCAGCCCTTCTGGCACCAACAACCATGCCACGTTCAAAGGCACTCAAATCACCTTTCTTCCCCGTACTGATGCTCAGTTTGAACTGCAGGAGATTGTCTTGACCATGTCTACATGCCTAAATGCACTGAGTTGCCGCCATGTGATTGGCTGATTAGAAATTAAGTGTTAACAAGAAGTTGGACAGGTGTACCTAATAAAGTGGCCGGTGAGTGTATATTCCACATGTGTTAATTCATAGTTTTGATGCCTTCATTGTGAATGTACAATTTTCATAGTCATGAAAATACAGAAAAATCTTTAAATGAGAAGGTGTGTCTAAACTTTTGGTCTGTACTGTACATATATGACCACTAAGTACTTGTTGCAGAAGATGGGATTGGGAGTCTACTCTGTAACACAGACAAATAAACTCCTGTTCCTCCTCATACTCTTCTTCCTGTTCCTTGTCATCACCCAATGTGGCCTCGTTTTAAAAAACAAAGCAGCAGGATGGTTATGGTGATAATAGCATCATCAGCGCACACTATTTTGGTGAGTACTCAAAGATTTGAAGAACCTCACATATGTCAGCGATCCACACCCACTCGGCAGTTGTTATGTGTGGAGGCTGAGTGTTACTCTGACAGGCATTGAGAACCTCGAATTTAGACACTACCCTCTGCTGCTCACTAAAACTTGTCAACATATGAAAGGTCAAATTCCTGAGTGTGGGCAGGTCACAATTCAGTTGGTGACGAGGCAAATTAAAGCACTGCTGAAGAGCAGCCAGGCCAGCGAAAGCCTGAGATGACTTTTGGAAACAGGCGCTGACATGGCGTAACTTGGCAACTAGGTGCAGAAAGTCAGGGCATGTTTTTAAAAACAGCTGTACAACCAAGTTCAGCATGTGTGCCGTGCATGGAACGTGTACCAGCTTGTCAAGCTTTAAAACCGCCCATTATCTCACACAACCAGACCTGGATGGATGTTTCGCAGGGAGAGCCACTGATCAGTCTGGTCTTTTATCCCTTTCAACATCTCGTCGGCATTGTGAGCTTTATCACCTAAACAGATGAGCTTCAGCAGAGCGTGCTGCCATTTCACCAAGGCAGTTCTGCAGAGCTCCCAGCTGGAGAGTGATCAGGAGGGTAGTTCAGTTGACGATGAGGTGGAGCAGGAGAAGAGACAGGAACTAACATACAAGGAAACTGAAGCCCTGTTGAAATTTGGGCCCACTATTCTTGGTGTGTGTAAGATGTGTGATGCTCCAGCCTCTGACTCTGTCTCAGACTCCACTAGGTTTAACCAGGGTGCTGTCAGGGAAATGTAGTGTCCCTGTCCACAAGTACTTGTCCACGTGGTTAGTTGGACCTTATACGAATAATTCTTCAAACAAACGAAAAAGTGAATTTATTGATCAGCCTACACTTGTCCTTACTTACAGGACTCATTTTAAGTCCATCTAAAATATAGTTCCACGTAAGTTGAACATTTTACACTATGATAGCTGTATGGACAAAATCCTAGAAAACGGCATTAAAATTGTATCTAGATGAGCATCCACCATAGGTAGTGTTCAGTCACCCAGTTTTTATGATTCTAACAAAAATCCTAAACCACAACACTGGCTATCCAGTGTGGGTTACCATAGGTGTGGACAGTAGGGTTGAGCGAAACGGATCGTTCATTTTCATAAGTCGCCGACTTTTGGCAAAGTCGGCGTCTCATGAAACCGAGCCGATCCCTGTGTGGGGTCTGCCATGCGGTACGCGACTTTCGCGTCAAAGTCGCGTTTCAATTACGCTAAAAGCGCCATTTCTCAGCCAATGAAGGTGGACGCAGAGTGTGGGCAGCGTGATGACATAGATCTCAGTCCCACCATCTTAGAGAAGGGCATTGCAGTGATTGGCTTGCTTTCTGCGGCGTCACAGGGGCTATAAAGGGGCGTTCCCGCCGACCGCCATCTTACTGCTGCTGATCTGAGCGTAGGGAGAGGTTGCTGCCGCTTCTTCAGAAGCAGGGATAGTGATAGGCAGGGTACATAAAGCTACAAACCGCTTGTGCTGTAGCGATTTCCACTGTCCAATACCACCTGACCAGGGACAGTGGAAGCTACATTTTTTTTTCCTCAGCACTGTAGCTCATTGGGCTGCACTAGAAGGCTCCCTGACCCTGATAGCTGCGTTGCTGTGCCTGTGTGTACGCCGCTGTGCAAACCAACTGCTTTTTTCAAAGCACAAATCCTGTTTTTCCTTCCTTTCTGCACAGCTATCTTGTGTGTTTGTCCACACTTTTGTGTGCAGCAGTCCTTTTTATAGCTGCCTGCCATACTTTTCTGAGATAACTGCAGGGAGATAAATATTGGCAAGTCTGCCTCCGTACCATTGCTGTGTGTGGCATCTGTCTCTCATTGTGTGGCACCGAAAACCACTGTGTAATACTTGGCCATTTTTTTTTTTTTTGGGGTACATTCTCCCTTTTCAAAAAAAAAAAACTAGTGGGAGATAAATATTGGCAAGTCTGCCTCCGTGCCATTGCTGTGGGTTGCATCTGTCTCTCATTGTGTGGCACCGGAAACCACTGTGTAATACTTGGCCATTTTTTTTTGGGGGGGGGGTACATTCTCCCTTTTCAAAAAAAATAAAAAAGAGTGGGAGATAAATATTGGCAAGTCTGCCTCCGTGCCATTGCTGTGGGTGGCATCTGTCTCTCATTGTGTGCCACCGAAAACCACTGTGTAATACTTGGCCATTTTTTTTTTTTGGGTACATTCTCCATTTTCAAAAAAAAAATTAGTGGGAGATAAATATTGGCAAGTCTGCCTCCGTGCCATTGCTGTGGGTGGCATCTGTCTCTCATTGTGTGGCACCGAAAACCACTGTGTAATACTTGGCCATTTTTTTATTTTTGGGTACATTCTCCCTTTTTAAAAAAAAATAATTAGTGGAAGATAAATATTGGCAACTCTGCCTCTGTGCCAGTCCTGTGTGTGGCATCTGTCTCTCATTGTGTGCCACCGAAAACCACTGTGTAATACTTGGCCATTTTTTTGGGGGGGTACATTCTCCCTTTTCAAAAAAAAAATTAGTGGGAGATAAATATTGGCAAGTCTGCCTCCGTGCCATTGCTGTGTGTGGCATCTGTCTCTCATTGTGTGCCACCAAAAACCACTGTGTAATACTTGTCCATTTTTTTTTTGGGTACATTCTCCCTTTTCAAAAAAAAATAATTAGTGGGAGATAAATATTGGCAACTCTGCCTCTGTGCCAGTCCTGTGTGTGGCATCTGTCTCTCATTGTGTGCCACCGAAAACCACTGTGTAATACTTGGCCATTTTTTTGGGGGGGGGTACATTCTCCCTTTTCAAAAAAAAAAATTAGTGGGAGATAAATATTGGCAAGTCTGCCTCCGTGCCATTGCTGTGTGTGGCATCTGTCTCTCATTGTGTGCCACCGAAAACCACTGTGTAATACTTGGCCATTTTTTTTTTTTGGGTACATTCTCCCTTTTCAAAAAAAAAAATATAGTGGGATATAAATATTGGCAAGTCTGCCTCCGTGCCATTGCTGTGGGTGGCATCTGTCTCTCATTGTGTGGCACCGAAAACCACTGTGTAATACTTGGCCATTTTTTTGGGGGGGTACATTCTCCCTTTTCAAAAAAAAAATTTAGTGGGAGATAAATATTGGCAAGCCTGTCTCCGTGCCATTGCTGTGGGTGGCATCCGTCTCTCATTGTGTGGCACCGAAAACCACTGTGTAATACTTGGCCATTTTTTTATTTTTGGGTACATTCTCCCTTTTCAAAAAAAAATAATTAGTGGGAGATAAATATTGGCAACTCTGCCTGTGTGCCAGTCCTGTGTGTGGCATCTGTCTCTCACTGTGTGCCACCGAAAACCACTGTGTAATACTTGGCCATTTTTTTATTTTTGGGTACATTCTCCCTTTTCAAAAAAAAATAATTAGTGGGAGATAAATATTGGCAACTCTGCCTCTGTGCCAGTCCTGTGTGTGGCATCTGTCTCTCATTGTGTGCCACCGAAAACCACTGTGTAATACTTGGCCATTTTTTTTGGGGGGGGTACATTCTCCCTTTTCAAAAAAAAAAATTAGTGGGAGATAAATATTGGCAAGACTGCCTCCGTGCCATTGCTGTGTGTGGCATCTGTCTCTCATTGTGTGCCACCGAAAACCACTGTGTAATACTTGGCCATTTTTTTTTTTGGGTACATACTCCCTTTTCAAAAAAAAAAATTAGTGGGAGATAAATATTGGCAAGTCTGCCTCCGTGCAATTGCTGTGGGTGGCATCTGTCTCTCATTGTGTGCGACCGAAAACCACTGTGTAATACTTTCCCATTTTTTTTGGGGGGTACATTCTCCTTTTTAAAAAAAAAATAATAGTGGGAGATTAAGATTGTCATTTCTGCTTGAGTGCTGGTCCTGTGTGTGCCATCTGTCTGAAATTATTGGGGCACAGAAAACCTAGTGTGTAACATTGGGCCTGATTTTCCTTTCAGTGTCAGGCACCTATAAAGGTATATATAAATCCTACAGAAGTTTGAGTTCACCTTATAAGTTGTTTTACAGTAACAAATAGCGTTACTTTGGTTACGTTTTGCAAACAATGAGGAAGTCTAGTGGAAGAGGTCGTGGCCGTGGGCGGTCATTGTCAGCTGGTAATGATGGTAGTGGTGGTGGAGCATCAGGTGGTCGTGGTAAAAGCAGTACAGCACCTAAGTCTTGAGTTGTTGAGCCAGGTTCGTTGTTTGGCTACACAAGGCCTCGAACGCTCTCTTTTCTGGGAGTAGGAAAACCACTTTTGAAGCCGGAGCAGGAGGAACAAGTATTGGCTTTCATTGCTGACTCTGCCTCTAGCTCTTTCGCCTCCTCCTCGGAAAGTGCCAAATGTCAGAGCAGTGCATCGTCAGTGGATGCTCCCGGTCAGGAACAAGTCGCTTCCTTGTGTCCTTCACCCAGAACAACAGTGAAGGATGCGTCAGTCGACAGAACAGGTTACTCCATGGAGCTCTTTACACATACCGTTCCTGGGTTAGACAGTGAAACAGTTAACAGGCCATGCCCATTCGAAGTTGAATCAGACATGGAGTGCACAGATGCACAGCCACAGCCAGATTACTATGCTGTTCCTTTGACTCAGACCAGAACATTGCCCTCGCAGTGTACTGAGGCAGAATCAATCCCACCGGAGACTATGGTGCCCCGTCACGAACGCAATACCACCGGCTTACACGGTGACACAGACGAAGTTGCACACGACATAGAAGAGGAGGTCATAGATGACCCAGTTGTTGACCCCGATTGGCAGCCATTGGGAAAACAGGGTGCAGGCGGCAGTAGTTCTGAAGCGGAGGAGGAGGAGCCGCAGCAGGCATCAACATCACAACAGGTTCCATCTGCCGGGCCCTTATCTGGCAAAAAACACGTGGCAAAACCAAAAGCAGTTGGAGGACAGCGTGGCCATCCGGTTAAAGAAGCTCAGTCTGCAATGCCTGAAAAGGTATCCGATAGTAGAAAGAGTGCAGTCTAGCATTTTTTTAAACAACATCCAAATGATCAGCGCAAAGTCATCTGTCAAAAATGTTCAACTACCTTAAGCAGAGGTCAGAATCTTAAAAGTCTAAATACAAGTTGCATGCATAGACACTTATCCACCATGCATTTGCAAGCCTGGACTAACTACCAAACGTCCCTAAAGGTTGCAGCACCCTCGGCCAATGAAGCTAGTCAGCAACGCTACATCCCTTCCCTCACTGTCAACCCACCATTTCCCGCACCACCTGCAGTATCTGTGCAGTTTTCGTCGCCAGGCCAAAGCAGTCAGGGAATCACCAGGTTTGCAGTAGGAAACACTGCATGTAGGGCACCGGCAAGAATACCATCTCCAACCCTCTCTCAGTCACCCATGTCCACCGGCACCACCGCTAGTTCCACGATCTCCAGCTCTCCAGTCCAGCTCACCCTACATGAGACTCTTGTTAGGAAAAGGAAGTACTCATCCTCGCATCCTCGTACACAGGGTTTGAACGCCCACATTGCTAGACTAATCTCATTAGAGATGATGCCCTACCGGTTAGTTGAAAGTGAAGCTTTCAAAGCGCTGATGGACTACGCTGTACCACACTACGAGCTACCCAGTTGGCACTTCTTTTCTAGAAAAGCCATCCCAGCCCTCCAACAGCATGTTAAAGACCGCATCGTCCATGCACTCAGGCAGTCTGTGACTACAAAGGTGCACCTGACAACAGATGCATGGACCAGTAGGCATGGCCAGGGACATTACGTGTCCATCACGGCACACTGGGTGAATGTGGTGGATGCAGCCTCCACAGGGGACAGCAATATTGGGACAGTTCTGCCTAGCCCACGGTCAAGGAAAGAGTTGGCTGTAGGCGTTCGCCCCCCCTCCTCCTCTTCCTCCTCCTCATGCAGAAGCGAGAGCTCGTCCACAGACCGCAGTCGCACATCCACTCCATCCGCAGCTGCCACTGTTGCACACCAGGTGTGCCATTATGGGACAGCTAGTGGCAAGCGTCAGCAGGCTGTATTGGCAATGAAGTGTTTGGGCGACAACAGACACACCGCGGAAGTTCTGTCCGAGTTCTTGCAGAATGAAACTCAGTCATGGCTGGGCACTGTACATCTTGAGGCAGGCAAGGTAGTGAGTGATAACGGAAGGAATTTCATGGCTGCCATAGCCCTTTCCCAACTGAAACACATTCCTTGCCTGGCTCACACCTTAAACCTGGTGGTGCAGTGCTTCCTGAAAAGTTACCCGAGGTTACCCGACCTGCTCCTCAAAGTGCGCAGACTTTGCTCGCATATCCGCCGTTCGCCCGTACACTCCAGCCGTATGCAGAACTATCAGCGGTCTTTGAACCTTCCCCAGCATCGCCTAATCATCAACGTTGGAACAAGGTGGAACTCCACACTGCACATGCTTCAGAGACTGTGCGAACAGAGGCGTGCTGTTATGTTTTTGTGGGAGGATACACATACACGGGCAGGCAGTTGGATGGCAGACATGGAGTTGTCAGGTGTGCAGTGGTCGAAGCTACAAGACCTGTGTCAAGTCCTTCAGTGTTTTGAGGAATGCACACGGCTGGTTAGTGCAGACAACGCCATAATAAGCATGAGCATCCCCCTAATGCGTCTGCTGATGCAAAGTTTGACGCACATAAAGGAGCAGGCGTCTGCAGCCGAGGAAGAGGAAAGCCTTGATGACAGTCAGCCATTGTCTGGTCAGGGCCGTGTAGAGGACGCGGTAGCGGGCGAAGAGGAGGAGGATTTCGAGGAGGATGATGGGGATGAGTACTTTTTGAATGAGGAAGCTTCTCCTGGGCCAACAGAAATTAGTGGCATTGCAAGGCCGGGTTCTGTTTTTTTAAGGGAGACAAGTGACGTAGATTTGCCTGTAACTGCCCCTCCAACCAGCACAACCGCAGATTTGACAACTGGAACTTTGGCCCACATGGCGGATTATGCCTTACGTATCCTCAAAAGGGACACACGCATTATAAAAATGATGAGCGATGATGATTACTGGTTGGCCTGCATCCTTGACCCTCGCTATAAAGGCAAATTGCTAAATATTATGCCACATGAGAACCTCGAACAAATATTAGCAACCAAACAAGCTACTCTTGTAGACCGTTTGATTCAGGCATTCCCAGCACACAGCGCCAGTGATGGTTCTCACACAAGCTGCAGGGGGCTACATGGCAGAGGTGTTAGAGGTGCAAATATCAGAAGTGGCGTTGGACAGAGGGGTTTTCTGACCAGGTTGTGGAGTGATTTCGCAATGACCGCAGACAGGACAGGTACTGCAGCATCTATTCAAAGTGACAGGAGACAACATTTGTCCAGTATGGTTACTAACTATTTTTCATCCCTTATCGATGTTCTCCCTCAACCGTCATTCCCATTTGATTACTGGGCATCCAAATTAGACACCTGGCCTGAATTGGCAGAATATGCATTGCAGGAGCTTGCTTGCCCAGCAGCTAGTGTGCTATCAGAAAGAGTATTCAGTGCTGCTGGTTCAATATTAACCGAAAAAAGGACTCGTCTGGCTACCCAAAATGTGGATGATCTCACCTTCATTAAAATGAACCACTCCTGGATTTCAAATTATTTTGCCCCACCTTTCCCGGCTGACACCTAGCTTTCCTATAAAAATTGCTTGCTTGTGGACTGGTCTTACTGAGTGTTCCAATCTCTTAATTTGCAGCAGCTGTTTGTCCAGCATACGACATGTTTACACCTCCCCCAATGGGAAAACTCCCCCCACGGGGCCGTGGTCTCGCCACTTGGCGCAAGCACCCGTTACAGTGCTGTTTGTCTGAAGAGGTGGGTGTGCCCGCTTTTGGTCGACGGCACTGCCACTGGGTCCCTCATAGTACAATGTAGTGTCTCTGGCGGTGGTGGTGCGCACCCAACGTCAGACACACCGTTGTAACATGAGGGGCCCTGGGGCGGTACCGCCGGCCACAAGAGAGTTCCCCCCCCAGCTCAAACTGTGCTCTACCACGTTCAAAATTATCTCGCACAACTCCACCAATGTTTAGTCTATGCGCTGACATCATTCAATGCCTGGCCCTGACAAACAATACCAATTTGTTGACATCGATGATGCTAGTTAAAGTAGTCTGGGTCAGTGTCCTATATTGACACCAGTAAATAGTAATTTACTGCCAAATTACTTTGTCATAAACTCTGCAGATGAGCCCACCCCTGTACCTAAGCATGCCACCCTTTTTTAATTTATTGTTGTTTTGCGAGACATTAACATCTATTTATTTTTTGGGAGTACTAACTGTGTCAGACACTCCTTGCAATACTCCTCCACTGACCACAATGCTGCCTGTGTATCCATGTAACCGATTTAAAACTGCCATGAGCCTATTGTTTGTTATTTTAGGCCTTTGATAGCCTGTCTGCGGTCCCTACTTGCAATACTCCTCCACTGACCACAATGCTGCCTGGAGTTCCTGCCTGTGTATCCATGTAACCAATTTAAAACTGCCATGAGCCTATTGTTTGTTATGTTAGGCCTTCGTTAGCCTGTCTGCGGTCCCTTCTTGCAATACTCCTCCTCCGCTGACCACAAAGCTGCCTGTGTATCCATGTAACCGATTTAAAACTGCCATAAGCCTATTGTTTGTTATTTTAGGCCTTTGATAGCCTGTCTGCGGTCCCTACTTGCAATACTCCTCCACTGACCACAATGCTGCCTGGAGTGCCTGCCTGTGTATCCATGTAACCAATTTAAAACTGCCATGAGCCTATTGTTTGTTATTTTAGGCCTTCGTTAGCCTGTCTGCAGTCCCTTCTTGCAATACTCCTCCTCTGCTGACCACAAAGCTGCCTGTGTATCCATGTAACCGATTTAAAACTGCCATGAGCCTATTGTTTGTTATTTTAGGCCTTTGATAGCCTGTCTGCGGTCCCTACTTGCAATACTCCTCCACTGACCACAATGCTGCCTGGAGTGCCTGCCTGTGTATCCATGTAACCAATTTAAAACTGCCATGAGCCTATTGTTTGTTATTTTAGGCCTTCGTTAGCCTGTCTGCGGTCCCTTCTTGCAATACTCCTCCTCCGCTGACCACAAAGCTGCCTGTGTATCCATGTAACCGATTTAAAACTGCCATGAGCCTATTGTTTGTTATTTTAGGCCTTTGATAGCCTGTCTGCGGTCCCTACTTGCAATACTCCTCCACTGACCACAATGCTGCCTGGAGTGCCTGCCTGTGTATCCATGTAACCAATTTAAAACTGCCATGAGCCTATTGTTTGTTATTTTAGGCCTTCGTTAGCCTGTCTGCGGTCCCTTCTTGCAATACTCCTCCTCCGCTGACCACAAAGCTGCCTGTGTATCCATGTAACCAATTTAAAACTGCCATGAGCCTATTGTTTGTTATTTTAGGCCTTCGTTAGCCTGTCTGCGGTCCCTTCTTGCAATACTCCTCCACTGACCACACCAATGCTGCCCGTGTACCCCTGGAACCTATTTAAAAGTTCATAGAGCCTAGTTATATATTTTATTTACTATTAATAAGGCCATGATGGACTATGCTGTACCACGCTACAAGCTAACGAGTCGACACTTCTTTTGCGAGAAATGCCATCCCAACCCTCCACCAGCATGTAAAAGACCGCATTGTCCATGCACTCTGGCAATCTGTGAGTACAAAGGTGCACCTGACAACAGACGCATGGACCTGTAGGCATGGCCATGGAAGATTACGTGTCCATTACGGCGCAATGGGTTAATGTGGTGGATGCATGGTCCACAGGGGACAGCCTACTAAGTCTGTCTGCAGTCCCTAATTCAAATTGTCCTCCACTGTCTAAATCGGAGCTTCAACCTTCTGGCTTTCGGCCTATAGTATCAGAAATTAAACTGCATTTGGCCTTCAACTTTGGTTACGGCCTACTAACGGTGTCTGCCGCTCCCTGGTGTTGTTCTCCTCTGTATAAAGCTGAGCTTCAACCTTCTGGCTCTAATTTTTTTATTTTTTTTTTAAGTGCTGGTTGGGGCATAATACCTCTGTTTGCTGCTCCCTGGTGTTGACCTCAACTGAATAAAGCTGAGCTTCAACCTTCTGGCTCTCATTAAGTACTGTTTTTTAAAAACTTGGTGGTTAGGGCCTACTAACGGTGTCTGCCGCTCCCTGGTGTTTGTCCTCAACTGAATAAAGCTGAGCTTCAACCTTCTGGCTTTCGGCCTATAGTATCAGATATTAAACTGCATTTGGCCTTCAACTTTGGTTACGGCCTACTAACGGTGTCTGCCGCTCCCTGGTGTTGTTCTCCACTGTATAAAGCTGAGCTTCAACCTTCTGGCTTTCGGCCTATAGTATCAGATATTAAACTGCATTTGGCCTTCAACTTTGGTTACGGCCTACTAACGGTGTCTGCCGCTCCCTGGTGTTGTTCTCCACTGTATAAAGCTGAGCTTCAACCTTCTGGCTCTCATTAAGTGCTGTTTTTTAAAAACTTGGTGGTTAGGGCCTACTAATGGTGTCTGCCGCTCCCTGGTGTTTGTTCTCAACTGAATAAAGCTGAGCTTCAACCTTCTGGCTTTCGGCCTATAGTATCAGATATTAAACTCAATTTGGCCTTCAACTTTGGTTACGGCCTACTAACGGTGTCTGCCCCTCCCTGGTGTTGACCTCCACTGTATAAAGCTGAGCTTCAACCTTCTGGCTCTCATTAAGTGCTGTTTTTTAAAAAACTTGGTGGTTACAGCCTACTAACGGTGTCTGCCCCTCCCTGGTGTTTGCCCTCAACTGAATAAAGCTGAGCTTCAACCTTCTGGCTTTCGGCCTATAGTATCAGATATTAAACTGCATTTGGCCTTCAACTTTGGTTACGGCCTACTAACGGTGTCTGCCGCTCCCTGGTGTTGTTCTCCACTGTATAAAGCTGAGCTTCAACCTTCTGGCTTAAATTTTTTTTTTTTTTTTTTTAAGTGCTGGTTGGGGCATAATACCTCTGTTTGCTCCTCCCTGGTGTTGACCTCAACTGAATAAAGCTGAGCTTCAACCTTCTGGCTCTCATTAAGTGCTGTTTTTTAAAAACTTGGTGGTTAGGGCCTACTAACGGTGTCTGCCGCTCCCTGGTGTTTGTCCTCAACTGAATAAAGCTGAGCTTCAACCTTCTGGCTTTCGGCCTATAGTATCAGATATTAAACTGCATTTGGCCTTCAACTTTGGTTACGGCCTACTAACGGTGTCTGCCCCTCCCTGGTGTTGTTCTCCACTGTATAAAGCTGAGCTTCAACCTTCTGGCTTTCGGCCTATAGTATCAGATATTAAACTGCATTTGGCCTTCAACTTTGGTTACGGCCTACTAACGGTGTCTGCCCCTCCCTGGTGTTGACCTCCACTGTATAAAGCTGAGCTTCAACCTTCTGGCTCTCATTAAGTGCTGTTTTTTAAAAAACTTGGTGGTTACAGCCTACTAACGGTGTCTGCCCCTCCCTGGTGTTTGCCCTCAACTGAATAAAGCTGAGCTTCAACCTTCTGGCTCTCATTAAGTGCTGTTTTTTAAAAACTTGGTGGTTAGGGCCTACTAACGGTGTCTGCCCCTCCCTGGTGTTGTCCTCCACTGTATAAAGCTGAGCTTCAGTCTTTAGGCTTTTGGCCTAAAGTATCAGATATTAAACTGCATTTGGCCTATTAGTGTGTTTGGGCCCTTAAAACAGTGTCTGCTGCTCCTGGGTTTGCTACTCCACTGAACAAAGCAATGCCGCCTGTTTAGTCCTGTTACCAATTTTGAACTGCATTTAGCCTACTTTATTCTTTGGCCCTATATCTGTTTCCTCCTCATCCTGCCCATTGCCCAGCCACTGCTAGATGAGTCTGCTGGTACATTGACCTAGACCACTACATTCCCCTTGCACTCTACACAGCCAGAATCTGACCCTGCTGAAAGTAAGGTTCCCCTTCCCGCATGTTATACCACCTTACACAGGGACAAAGAGGAAGGTGCAGATGAAAGTGCAGGTTCCTTCATCAGGTGGGGGGCATACTCGTTGGCGACGTCACTGGCACAGGGCCCCTCAGAGTACGCAAAAGTGTCGCTGCTGGTGGGAGGCGCCCCCGCCATGCAAACACACCGCTGTACATTGAGGGGCCCTGTGCCAGTGCCAATGCAAACGAGTGGGCCCCCCTGCTTGCTCAGGATCACAGCACTTGCAACGTTGAAATACTTACCTCTCCCTGCTCCACCGCCGTGACGTAGTCCACGATTCCTGGGCCCACTAAAACCTTGAACCAGCCCTACCCCCCACAACTTTTGCCAAATGACCCCCAAGTTCCAATGAACAACTATTATTATAAAGTTAATTAAGATTGACAAGCTTCAGAAACAAGAATGGATGTTTTTGGCATTAAAATTGGCACTGTAGGTGTTTTCCTGGCCTCCACTCACTGCCGACTATGCTTCCCCATTGACTTGAATTGGGTTTCGTGTTTCGGTCGATCCCCGACTTTTAGCGATAATCGGCCGACTGCACTCGACTCGACTCTGGACAAAGTCGGGTTTCACAAAACCCGACTCGATCTTTAAAAAATGAAAGTCGCTCAACACTAGTGGACAGTCTTCATGCAAAACATGTCAACATTCTCTTAAAACTCTTTCTTTCTCAGATTCCACTAATACTAACAGTTTCAAAATTCATGATTTTCTTAATTGTAATTCTGGTTATATAATTTATATGATAACATGTACAGAATGCAATCTCAAATATTTTGGTTCTACAGCCAGAAAATTAAAAACTAGAATTTGGGAACATTTGTATGATATTACTCTTCCTTCAAATCGCAATATATCTAATGTATCCAATCATTTCATTCTGACACACAATAGGAAAATTACATACTGTAATGTAATTGCTTTTGAACAAGTGAAAAAACATTCAAGATTTGGAGACAGAGAATGACTTTTAATCGACCGACAAGCCAATTGGATTTATTTTTTTAATACTAGGGTTCCGGCAGGCTTGCATCTGAAGAGGGAAATCATGCTACACTATTAACATATCAAACAAGGTTCTCCTTTATATATCAAATGTTGTAGTTTGTATGCATACATTTATTTGCACCTATATATGACGCTATTGAATGATTTGCCTCACTATGCCTGCTTTCGTTACTGTTTTCCTAAAGGTTTTTTCTAGGTTGTTTCACATGTGCTTTTTCATTAATTATCTTGTTAATTTTCACCTGATCTTGGCTTTTATATATCCGATTCTGCTTCCATATATCAGACTGGTATTAGCAAGGGGTCAATGACCAATCAAATAAGAAAAAAGGAGGTGCCCAAAATATATAATTCAAAAATAGCAAAAAAAGAACCTAAAACATAGCATTTAATTTAGAACCATTAAAATTGCATGACACAACACACAAAGACAAACATGTATGTTAACCAACGGTTAACCAGACAGTATTCTGATAACAAGTCCAGAGACAGAAAACAATATATTAGAGACAGACTAGTTCACTGCACTCCTACCACAGTTTCTATTCCAGAGACATCTAATTAGGTAACACAAGAGAACCAGATGCATAAATCCAAAAAAGACATCAACAAAACAGCATGTGTAAGGCGAATAGATCAGTAAAACTGATGATCCCCTATATTATGCTGTCACAGAGAGGAATGCATAAGTAAATAGAACGGTCTCACCAAATCATGACGAAGCCGCACAAAGATTGTGTCCCTCTCATTTGCACTAGACTGAAATCCGATGGATCATTTCGCAATCCCATAGATTATTATATTCAAGACCACCTCCCTACGTGTTTCATCCCAGGGGGAATCATCAGGGGACAAGGCAGTCAGTCCGTGGTCATGATGATGGAGTGCTCTGCCGTCATTGGCATCTCAAAGGAGCCTCTCATGAGTAGTTTGCATAATGACATCTCTTAAATAAAGTACTCTTATCAGGGGTAATGCCCACTAATCAAGTATCAGCTGGTCACTAACCTATCAAAGACAGCTAACCAACTAGTGCCCAGTAATTACACTCACCTCATTGGTGGCTCAGAGATTGACCATTTCCGGTTAGGTGGCTCAAGCCTCCGACATCCGAGCTTAACGGTGTATATCACCATCCACCGAATGCTTAACTGCATTTGCGTGCACATCGCGACTACCATAAAGAATAAATGTATATCTGCCATTCAAACCTGTATAATATATCCATAGTTTGATACATTTTAAAACCTCATGTCATACATTAAGGCTCTTTGTAGAAATATCAGAGACCTAATTGCGCATGTATACATTGTATGGTCATAGACCCACTACAGAGAATACCCATTAATTTAAATATAGATATTGTAACACTCCTCATGTTACCACCGTGCATGTTATCTGTAATAACCATATAGCAAGATTAGTACTCACATTAATTAGTCTCCTATCCAATTAAACTATTGCATTCACTGTGTACTCCGCACACTATTTCAAACTGACACAATTTTTTTGTATGTCACATATTTAGGAGATGAGCATATTAAATCCTTATCTGTAATACCCATATAACAAAATTGATGCTCACATATCGCTTATCTAGTTAGACTATTAGGTTCACTGTGTACTCCACACAATATTGAAACTGATACAAATCTTTTTGTGTCACATATTTAAGAGATGAGCATTTTTAAAACCTTCAATCCTATAATTGTCTCTGCCTTTGGATTTATACATTATATAGCTAAGACATACAATAGAAATATGGCTTGTTGCAATAAGAAAGGTAATACTGGGTTATGGTGAAGGGCATTACATAGTTGTGTCATAAAAAACTTACTCTTAGGTCACAAAAGGGTAAAAATAGACCAAGGAGCATAAAAGAAAAATGTACAATAAGGAGTACTTTGGCTGGCTTCTCATATACGATATAAACAGACAAACTCAGTCACAGAGGAACAAGGACATTTAATGAGGATGATGGGGAAGGAGAGGTTTATACACTTTGGGCAATCAAGGCACCAGTTTCAACAGAATCTTAATCTCACCGCCACAGGAGAAAAGAAGTAGGAAAAAATGGAGTTACAAAAACCTATAAATTACCCTAATATTTTTTCTATACTACATACGCCCTACCTGGCAGCGGAGGTTGGCACCCTAGACCTGCACAGTGGCGCCCCCACTCGACGACGGCTCTCCCTTACTAGAGTCCCTGTTGAAACCCTCACATCTTCATAGAAAAGAAACAAAGGAAAGTTGAAGTCTTGGTAAATGTTAACATTTCTCAACAGCGTTGGTAAAAGTCAGATGTATTCCATATAAACGAACGCTTTTGGACTTTTACCTGGGCGATTGGGTAAATCTTTACATTTACCAGCATGTGTTGGTAAAAGTAACTTTGAGTCACAGAATTCTGACTCTGACCCGCAGATGATGGTGGTAAAAGTTAACTAAATGCAATTTCCGACTCTGATGAAGGCCTTAATCATTAGAAATATTTTTATTCTTCAAAATGCAAATGCAAATGTGTCCTCCATTTCCTCGTCCGCGGTGGCTTACACTTTTTATTACACCCTTCTCAGCTACATTTACCAAGAAGCCTTGGTAAATGTGCACATTTACCAACTGCGCTTGGTTAAAGTCAGATGTTCCATCTTCACACCAGATATTTCTGACTTTTACCAACGCTTTTGAGAAATGTTAACATTTACCAAGACTTCACCGGTAAAAGTCCAATTTCACTTTTCATTTTGAGCTTTTACCGACGGCCTCGGTGAATGTCCAGATTGACCGGTAAATCCTAGGTTTTACCGTCCTTCTGACTTTTACAGTAACATATATATATACAGTATATATATATATATATATATATATATATATATATATATATATATATATATATATATATAAATACATATATATAAATACATGCAGCCGCACACTCTGGTCCCGAGTGTTGGCAGCAGTGCCTGGTATTGAGGTGCGAGACTCGTGCGAGTTTCTCGCAAGTGTGACTCCGGCCTGCAATATCTGTTTAATTTTTTAAAAAATGGAACAAAAAATTTGCATGGGCTCCTGCGCAATTTTCAAGTCCAGAGTGGGAAAGCCGGCAACTGGGGGCCGGTGTTTATAGCCTGGGAAGCAGGTAATACCCATGGATCTTCCCAGGCTATGAATATCAGCCCACAGCTGTCTGTGTAGCCTTTACTGCTGGCTATTAAAATAGGGGCCCCCCAAAAAAAATGACGTGGGGTCCTCCTATAATCTATAGCCAAAATTGTAAGGTGACATTAAGCCGGCTTAGTAATGGAGAGGTGTCAATAAGATACCTTTCCATTACTAATCCTAATATTTGTAAAAGGTTAAATAAACACACACACATGCAGGATAAAGTATTTTAATGAAATAAAACACCACACAGTTTTGCCATTTTTATTACATGGGTAATCTAAGCGTAGCCATCGATCTTCTGAAAATAAATAAATAAATAAACCAACAGCATACTCCCTGGTCTGACGCAGTCCTTAATAATGAGTGTACCATGACAAGTCCGGCTCTGCTACATCTGGATGCCTGGGGTGACTGAAGATAACCCCCGGTAATGTGCATGGCACTTCTCGCAGTAAGCTACAGTAAGTTATCACGAGAACTGCAGTGGATGCGGACTTTCGGCGGTGTGACAGGTAAGACTTATTTAAATTAGTAGATATGCATAGTAAGCTGCGTTTACGCAGTAACTATGCATGTGACTAATCATTAGATGCATTTTTACCGCATCTAATGATAGTCTATGGTAAATTTACGGTGCGGCAACGGAGCATCGCCGCATTGTAAACAGACATGCTGCGTTCTGAAATGACGCGTCGCATGTCTGTTTACGTGGATCTGCCGCCTGCATCTTTTAACGCATAGTGGAGAAGAGATTTCATGAAATCCCCTCCACTACGCTGTAACATCTGGACTCTGCGTGTTTGACGCTGCGGCTGTAAGCAGCGTCAAACACTCAGCGTTTCCTGACCTGACCCTTAGGGTATTTTTCCATGATCAGGAACGGCTCAGGATATGGCGCAGGTAAAATGTGCATCTGAGGTCACTGGCAGGCCACATGCGTTTTTGATGCATTTTTTCATTACATGCGTTTCTTTGTCACCTGAAATAAAACTTATTGAAAGTTGGCTTCTGGGAAGGAAAAAAAAGTGATTTCCTGTTTGCAGATAGGGCATGTGCACACAGTCAGTAAACGCTGCAGGTTGGACGCTGCATACATCTGCAGTGTCCAACCCACAGTGGCCAGATGTTACAGCATAGTAGCTGGGATTTCATGAAATCCCATCTCCACTATGCATTCAAAGACGCTGGTGGCAGACCTGCGTATACGCACATGCCGCTCGTCTTTATAGTCCGCAGTATGTCTATTTACGATGCGGAAACGCTCAGTCCCCGCAGTGTAAATTTACCATAGACTATGTGAGATAGCGCTCACCTGCATGTATTGGGAACACTCACTTGGCAACAGGATACACTCAGAGAGGCACGGTTTTTCACTTAAACAGTCTATCCGGTTTATTTTATGCAGCATAAACCGGGACATGCACGGTTCATTATATAGATTTCATATTCGGCTTCAACTCAGAAACACTAAACATGCTGGACATCTCACTTAGTCCAGTGTTATGGTTTCCAATGGCAAGGAAACATCAGAAGCATAGAATAAACGGACAAGCTCTCGGGTGATGGAAACTAGAGCTGACCGCGATGCTAAACCTACACACCACACTAGAAGTAGCCAGGGGGCATTCCTGCGTTGTCTCTAGATGCCGCGCGCCAGCCGGAGAACTAACTACCCCTGGTAGAAGAAAACACAGTCCTGGCTTGCCTCCAGAGAATGTCCCCACAGGAGATAGCAGCCCCCCACATATAATAACGGTGAGAGCAGATGAAAAGACACACGTAGTATGAAAGCAGATTTAGCACAGAGAGGCCCGCTAACTAAATAGCAGAAAGATACAACAGAGGACTACGCGGTCAGCTGCAAAACCCTTCAAAACACCATCCTGAAATTACCTTGACTCATGTGACAACTCATGCCACTGGAGTGGTAATTTCAGCCCAACAAGAGCTTCCAGCTGCAGAGATTCACATAAGTGCAAACTGGACAAACATACAAAAATAGACTTAAGGACTAAAGTGTCCAACTTAGCTGAGCAGAAAACTGGGAGCAGGAACATGCAACAGAATCACTCTGGATACATTGATGGCCAGCATTAGAATGACTGAGGAGCAAGGTTAAATAGGATACTCCCACATCCTGATAGGAACAGGTGAACTGAAGGCAAAGCTTGCAGGACACCAGTACCACAAGAGACCACCGGGGGAGCCCACGAACCGAATCACAACAGTACCCCCCCCTTAAGGAGGGGGCACCGAACCCTCACAAGAACCGCCAGGGCGATCTGGATGAGCCCTATGAAAGGCACGGACCAAATCAGAAGCATGAACATCAGAAGCTGTAACCCAAGAATTATCCTCTTGACCGTAGCCCTTCCATTTCACCAGATATTGAAGTCTCCGTCTGGAAACACGGGAGTCCAAGATTTTCTCCACCACATACTCCAATTCACCGTCAACCAGCACAGGAGCAGGAGGCTCAACAGAAGGCACAAGTGGTACCTCATACCTCCGCAATAATGACCGATGGAAGACATTATGGATAGCAAAGGATGCTGGGAGGTCCAAGCGAAAAGACACAGGGTTAAGAATTTCCAAAATCTTATAAGGACCGATGAACCGAGGCTTAAACTTAGGAGAAGAGACCCTCATAGGGACAAAACGGGAGGACAACCACACCAAGTCCCCAACACGAAGACGAGGACCAACACGACGATGGCGATTAGCAAAACGTTGAGTCTTCTCCTGGGACAACTCCAAATTGTCCACCACCTGCCCCCAAATACGATGCAACCTATCCACCATGGTATCCACTCCAGAACAATCCGAAGACTCCACCTGACCAGATGAAAAACGAGGATGGAACCCTGAATTGCAAAAGAAAGGGGAGACCAAAGTGGCAGAACTGGCCCGATTATTAAGGGCAAACTCAGCCAACGGCAAAAAGGAGACCCAGTCATCCTGATCAGCAGACACGAAACACCTCAAATAAGTCTCCAATGTCTGATTAGTACGTTCCGTCTGGCCATTTGTCTGGGGATGAAATGCAGACGAAAAAGACAAATCAATGCCCATCCTGGCACAAAACGCCCGCCAAAATCTGGACACAAACTGGGATCCCCTGTCGGAAACGATATTCTCCGGAATACCATGCAGCCGAACCACATTCTGAAAAAACAGGGGCACCAACTCAGATGAGGAAGGCAGCTTGGGCAAGGGCACCAAATGAACCATCTTAGAAAAGCGGTCACACACCACCCAAATGACGGACATCTTCTGAGAAACAGGGAGATCAGGAATAAAATCCATAGAGATGTGTGTCCAAGGCCTCTTAGGAACAGGCAAGGGCAACAACAACCCACTAGCCCGAGAACAACAAGGCTTGGCCCGAGCACAAACATCGCAAGACTGCACAAAAGTACGCACGTCCCGAGACAGGGAAGGCCACCAGAAGGACCTAGCCACCAAATCTCTGGTACCAAAAATTCCCGGATGACCTGCCAACGCAGAAGAATGAACCTCCGAGATGACTCTATTGGTCCACTCATCCGGCACAAACAATCTACCAGGCGGACAACGATCAGGCCGATCCGCCTGAAACTCTTGTAAAGCACGTCGCAGGTCTGGGAAGACAGGAGACAATATCACCCCATCCTTAAGTATACCCGTAGGTTTAGAATCACCAGGGAAATCAGGTTCAAAACTCCTAGAAAGGGCATCCGCCTTCACATTCTTAGTACCTGGCAGATACGAAACCACAAAATTAAACCGGGAGAAAAACAACGACCAGCGCGCCTGTCTAGGATTCAGACGTCTGGCCGACTCAAGATAAATCAAATTTTTGTGATCCGTCAAGACCACCACCTGATGTTTAGCACCCTCAAGCCAATGACGCCACTCCTCGAATGCCCACTTCATCGCCAAAAGCTCCCGATTACCGACGTCATAATTTCGCTCGGCGGGCGAAAATTTTCGAGAAAAGAACGCACAAGGTCTCATCACTGAACAATCTGAACTTTTCTGCGACAAAACCGCCCCCGCTCCGATCTCGGAAGCATCAACTTCCACCTGAAAGGGAAGAGAAACATCAGGCTGGCACAACACCGGAGCAGAAGAAAAACGGCGCTTAAGCTCCCGAAAGGCCTCCACAGCAGCAGGAGACCAATCTGCAACATCAGCACCCTTTTTAGTCAAATCAGTCAAAGGCCTGACAACGCTAGAAAAACCAGTTATGAATCGACGATAAAAGTTAGCAAAGCCCAAAAATTTCTGAAGGCCCTTAAGAGAAGTCGGTTGCGTCCAGTCACAAATAGCCCGAACCTTCACAGGATCCATCTCAATAGAAGAGGGGGAAAAAATGTACCCCAAAAATGAAATCTTCTGAACCCCAAAAACACACTTTGAACCTTTAACAAACAGAGAATTGGTCCGCAAAACCTGAAAAACCCTCCTAACTTGTTGAACATGAGATTCCCAGTCATCCGAAAAAATCAAGATATCGTCCAAATACACAATCATAAATTTATCCAGATATTCACGGAAAATATTGCGCATAAAAGACTGAAAGACTGAAGGGGCATTTGACAGACCAAAAGGCATCACCAAATACTCAAAATGGCCCTCGGGCGTATTAAATGCGGTTTTCCACTCATCCCCCTGCTTAATTCGCACCAAATTATACGCACCGCGAAGATCAATCTTAGAGAACCACTTCGCCCCCTCAATGCGAGCAAATAAATCTGTCAGCAATGGCAAAGGATATTGATACTTGACTGTGATCTTATTCTAGAGTCTATAATCAATACAAGGTCTCAAAGAACCATCACTTTTAGCTACGAAAAAGAACCCCGCTCCAAGAGGAGACGAAGAAGGACGAATATGTCCCTTCTCCAAGGACTCCCTAATATACTCTCGCATGGCAGCATGTTCAGGTACAGACAGATTGAATAGATGACCCTTAGGAAATTTACTGCCAGGGATCAAATCTATGGCGCAATCGCAATCTCTGTGAGGAGGAAGAGAATTAAGAGTAGATTCCTCAAAAACCTCACGATAATCAGACAAAAACTCAGGAATTTCAGAGGGAATAGATGAAGCAATGGAGACCAAAGGTGTGTCCCCATGATTTCCCTGACATCCCCAGCTTAGTACAGACATTGTTTTCCAGTCAAGGACTGGGTTATGAGTTTGCAACCATGGCAATCCCAGCACCAACACATCATGTAGATTATACAGTACAAGGAAGCGAATCACCTCTTGATGGTCTGGAGTCATACGCATAGTCACTTGTGTCCAGTATTGTGGTTTATTACTAGCCAATGGTGTAGAATCAATACCCTTTAAAGGTATAGGAACTTCCAGAGGCTCTAGATCAAACCCACAGCGCCTGGCAAAGGACCAATCCATAAGACTCAAAGCGGCGCCAGAATCCACATACGAATCCGCAACAATAGAAGATAACGAACAAATTAGAGTTACAGACAAAATAAACTTGGACTGCAAAGTGCCAATAGCAGAGGATTTATCAACTTTCTTTGTTCGTTTAGAGCATGCTGATATAACATGAGTAGAATTTCCACAATAGAAGCACAAATGATTTTTGCGCCTGTAAATCTGTCGTTTGCTTCTGGACAGAAAGCTATCACATTGCATACTCTGTGGTGCCTCTTCAGAAGACACCGCCAACTGGTGCACAGGTTTGCGTTCCCGTAAACGCCGATCAATTTGAATTGCCATTGTCATGGACTCATTCAGACCAGTAGGCGCAGGAAACCCCACCATGACGTCTTTTACAGCATCAGAGAGACCTTCTCTGAAAATTGCCGCCAGAGCGCACTCATTCCACTGAGTAAGCACAGACCATTTTCGAAATTTTTGGCAATATATTTCGGCTTCATCTTGCCCCTGAGAGAGGGCTATTAGGGCTTTCTCAGCCTGAATCTCCAAATTTGGTTCCTCATAAAGCAACCCCAAAGCCAGAAAAAACGCATCCACATTGAGCAACGCAGGATCCCCTGGTGCCAATGAAAATGCCCAATTTTGGGGGTCACCCCGCAGTAAAGAAATAACAATTTTTACTTCCTGGGCAGGATCTCCAGCAGAATGAGATCTCAGCGAAAGAAACAATTTACAATTGTATTTAAAATTTAGAAAACAAGATCGATCTCCAGAAAAAAACTCCGGTATAGGAATTTTAGGTTCAGACCGAGGAGCATGTAACAAAAAATCTTGTATATTCTGAACTTTAGAGGCAAGATTATTCAAATTGGTAGCCAGACTCTGGGGATCCATATTTCAACAGATAAAGTCTGAGCCATTCAGGGGTTAAGAGGAGAGGAAAACAGGAGACTGCAATTAGAGCTGGAGTGCAACTTCAGAGGAAGGAAAAAAAAAAAAAAAAAAAAGTTTCACACAGTTCCTTTTCTCTCCTGCTTCAGCCTATAGATTAAACATTCGGGCTGGCCATACTGTTATGGTTTCCAATGGCAAGGAAACATCAGAAGCATAGAATAAACGGACAAGCTCTTGGGTGATGGAAACTAGAGCTGACCGCGATGCTAAACCTACACACCACACTAGAAGTAGCCAGGGGGCATTCCTGCGTTGTCTCTAGATGCCGCGCGCCAGCCGGAGAACTAACTACCCCTGGTAGAAGAAAACACAGTCCTGGCTTGCCTCCAGAGAATGTCCCCACAGGAGATAGCAGCCCCCCACATATAATAACGGTGAGAGCAGATGAAAAGACACACGTAGTATGAAAGCAGATTTAGCACAGAGAGGCCCGCTAACTAAATAGCAGAAAGATACAACAGAGGACTACGCGGTCAGCTGCAAAACCCTTCAAAACACCATCCTGAAATTACCTTGACTCATGTGACAACTCATGCCACTGGAGTGGTAATTTCAGCCCAACAAGAGCTTCCAGCTGCAGAGATTCACATAAGTGCAAACTGGACAAACATACAAAAATAGACTTAAGGACTAAAGTGTCCAACTTAGCTGAGCAGAAAACTGGGAGCAGGAACATGCAACAGAATCACTCTGGATACATTGATGGCCAGCATTAGAATGACTGAGGAGCAAGGTTAAATAGGATACTCCCACATCCTGATAGGAACAGGTGAACTGAAGGCAAAGCTTGCAGGACACCAGTACCACAAGAGACCACCGGGGGAGCCCACGAACCGAATCACAACAGTCCAGTTACCATTAGAGTTGAGCGACTTTTACTTTTTTCGGATCGAGTCGGGTTTCGCGAAACCCGACTTTGTCAAAAGTCGGGTCGGGTGAAATCGGCCAATTATTGCGAAAAGTCGGGGGCCGACTGAAATACGAAACCGAAGGCAAGTCAATGGGGAATCAAAGTTTGCAGTGAGTGGAGGACAGGAAAACACCTGCCCATTTTAATGCCAAAAACATCAATTCTTATTACTGAAGCTTGTCAATCTTAATTTACTTTATAATAATAGTTAGGCATTGAAAACTGGGGGTCATTTGGCTAAAGTTGTGGGGGGGTAGGGCTGGCTCAAGATTTTTGTGGGCCAAGGAAACGCGGAATACGTCACGGCGGTGGAGCAGGGAGAGGTAAGTATTTAAACTTTGCAAGTGCTGTGATCCTGAGCAAGCAGGGGGGCCCACTCGTTGGCATTGGCACTGGCACAGGGCCCCTCATAGTACGGCAGTGTGTTTGACGGCGTGTGGCGCCTCCCACCGGCAGAGACACTTTTGCATACTATGAGGGGCCCTATGCCAGTGACATCGCCAACGAGTATGCCCACCCCACCTGATGAAGGAACCTGCACTTTCATCTGCACCTTCCTCTTTGTCCTTATGTAACATGGTATAGTATGCGGGAAGGGGAACCTGACTTTAAAGAGACTGCAACCCTGTGTCCTCTGATTCTTTCTGGCACTACACCATCTACCATCTTTACCCACTACACTGGGAGCCCCAGGGTTCCAGCTTCATCTGTGCAAAGTCATACCATCCCTGCCTCAGTACCATCATTTCCAGTGGACCCCTTTAAGCAGCATCAGTTATCCCTGACCGAATACCACAGGTGGTATAACAAACATTCTTTATTAACAACTACACCTTTAAAGACCTTACCTTTAACTTGGATGCCCAGGGCCATATACCGAGTTGCTGTCACCATGACCACCTCTTTAACGACCACCGCACCCGACCCTAGTACCCCAGGGTCCTAGAGGGCGATCCACAAGCATATGAACTGGCCATTTGTCAGCATGTCCGTGTTGGAGGAATCACCACACACGCTCACCAACACAGATGGTCAAGAGGGTCGACCTGGACAGGTTAATACACTCACTGATGAGGTTACATCTGGGGGGCATTCAAGAGCCCAGGAGGTGTGATGACACAGCATTTTCTTCTTAATTATGCCAGACATAAATTGTGTAGGCCCAGAATCTTAAACCGTCTGAAGCATTGGCTCTAGGACGAATATTTATCTCTAATATTATTTCCTACAGTTTATTTTCTGTTATCTTTGCAAAACAGTAATGCATGGCCACTGAACAATGATGTTTGCTTATGTGTTGATTACATACATTGTCTATGTAAGACTACTTTCACACTAGCGTTAACTGCATTACGTCGCAAATCCGTTTTTTGGCCGAAAAAACGGATGCGTCAAAAAAGTGAAAAACGTATCCAACGCATACAGCATTTCGACGGATCCGTCGCAAATCCGCTAAACGTTTCCGTCGAAATACTGGATGCGTTGCATACGTTGCATCCGTTTTTACCATCCATTGCATCCGTTTTTACGACGGATCCGTTTTTAAAATGGGAGGCTCCCAAATTTGATTGGCTACTGGAAAATATGGAAAACTATATAGTGACTGTTTTTACAGCCCATCTTTGAGGGTTTTAGTTTTGTGGCAGCGATGGAAGGTGTTCTTGTGAGGATTGCTAGTTTGGTTACCGACGTTATCTTTGAGACGAATCGCCTGGATATCACAGTGCGGGAGAAGGAGGCGGCAGCGGAAAGGCGTAGGATGCTTCTGCAGCAATGGAGACGGAGGTGACTCTGGATACATCCGATTAATGAACTAGGGATGACCCGGGGTGTCCAGTCCACTTTGTACCTGGAGTTGCGGCACAATCCACACAAATTCTACAATTACGTGTGGATGAGGATGGAACATTTTGACTTTTTACTTCAAAAACTGGAGGATGTCATCCGAAGGCAGGACACAAGGATGAGGCTTGCCATCACACCGGCGGAGCGGCTGATGGTGACCCTGCGGTAAGCCTCTTTTTTTTATTTCATTGCTCATTTGTAATGTTAGATTACATGCTGCAGACAATACTGCGCTGACATACTGCGCACTATTTTCTGCAGCATGTAATTTTGGTTTTCTTTGCGGACATTCCACTGCTTTTTTTTTAATGTCATTGCTCATATTGAATGTCCTATAACAGACTGCAGAAAATACTGCGCTGAAATATTGCGTTGCATTTTCTGCAGTTTTTTTATTTTTTGGGGAGTTTGTTGACATGCAACTGCTTTTTTTTCTGTGATTGCTCATTTGTAATGTTAGATTACATGCTGCAGACAATACTGCGCTGACATATTGCGCACTATTTTCTGCAGCATGTAATTTTGGTTTTGTTTGCGGCCATTCCACTGCTTTTTTACACCGGTTTCATGCAGGTTTTTTTGTGTGTTTTCCGTCCTAAAAAATTTTTTCACAGTGCCATTTATTGAAAATTTTTAGTCTGTGCAATTTTTTCTAACATTTATTTATTTATTTTTTTTCAGCTTCCTAGCTACTGGTGAATCGATGACTTCGCTCCATTACCAATTCCGGCTGGGCATTTCCACTATTTCAGGAATAGTGAAGGAGACATGTCGGGCTATTTGGACCACTTTACAGCCAGAGTATATCCCCCAACCATCCATGGAAATCTGGTTGAGAAGTGCCGAACAGTTTCAGCAATTTTGCAATTTCCCAAATTGTGTGGGTGCAGTTGACGGGAAACATATAAGGATTGCGAAACCGGCAGGAACAGGATCGGAGTACTATAATTACAAAAAGTATTTCTCCATCGTTCTTATGGCTATTGCAGACGCCAACTGCAAGTTCCTTGCCGTGGACATAGGAGCGTATGGACGGTCCAACGATTCGCAAGTTTTTAAAAACTCTCCAATGGGTCGTTGCCTTTATGGAGAGACCTACGATTTCCCGTCAGCCAGACCACTGCCAGGAACAAGTGAACCAGCCATGGAATATGTTTGTGTAGGTGATGAAGCCTTTTAACTGTCGCCGCACCTACTGAAACCGTATAGTAGCCAGAACTTAACCCGTACCAAGCGGGTACTTAATTACCGGCTTACTAGGGCACGAAGAGTAGTAGAGTGTTCTTTCGGTATATTGACAGCGAAGTGGCGAGTTCTGCTGACGGCAATCAAACTGAAAACCACAACTATAGACGAGGTTGTTAAAGCCTGTGTGGTGCTCCACAACTTTGTCCTTTCAAAGGAGCCCATTTCCTTGGATGACGAAGAGTTGGAGACAACCTTGTGGGACTACCGCAGCAGCTCGGTTCGCTCTACAGGTTCTGTTACAAGGATGAGGGACCAGTTTGCGGATTATTTTGTGTCACCTGTGGGGCGGATCCCATGGCAAGACATAATTGTGTAACCTGTTTTCCATGTGTTTGGTTTATGTAAAAAATGTGTTTCTCCCCCCCAAAAAAAGGCCCAAAAGCGTGGTTTTCTTGCTAGTAAAACCAATATGTTATACCTTTCACATGTCTGGTGTTTGTTTTTATTTTACCTTTTTTATTTAGTTGCCATATTACCTTAATAAATCCACACACACACAAACACTAGAATTTAAATCAGAGAAAATTTTATTTTAACTCTTTTTTTTTTAATAATTTTTTTTTTTTGCCAAAAAAAATAGATATTTTTTTTTCCTTTTTTTTGAAAAATTTGCACATTTTTTTAAATAATATTTACATTAACATTTAAAAAAATACTTTACAATTCTTCAAAGTGTGGGGTGGAGATACGAGGGGAGGAGGGGCAGGAAGGTTGGACCACGTCGATAGGTGGGGAAACCCTACTTGTTTGGGGTGCAGTGGAAGGGGGGGTAAAACCAGGAGGATGACCAGAGGGGGGTGGTGTTGGGGAAGGGGGAATACTTACTGGGGAAGGTAAGCTGGGCAAGGAAGAAAACAGTGGAGAAGGAATTTGGTTTGGGGGCCGGGATGGGTATGGGGACTGGGTTGGGTGTTGGGACTGGGTTGGGTATTGTGACTGGGTTGGGTAGTGGGACTGGGTTGGGTAGTGGGACTGGGTTGGGTAATGGGGCTGGCGTGGGGTTTGTGGCTGGGTTTGGTAATGGTGCTGGTGTGGGGATTGGGGCTGGGTTTGGTAATGGTTCTGGTGTGGGGATTGGGGCTGGGTTTGGTAATGGGGCTGGTGTGGGTATTGGGGCTGGGTTTGGTAATGGGTGGTATGGTGTGGAAATGGGGCCTGGGGTGGGACATGGTGTGGAAATGGGGCCTAGGGTGGGGCCTGGGGTGGAATTGTAGTGGATGTGTGGGTAGATTCGGGTTCGTTAAGGGCCTTCATTAGAGCATTATGGCAGGTATTCATTACCCGCATCTGTTGCTGAAGAGAAAGCTTCTCCATGCTCCTGAGCATGGATTGAAAACCGGTTTTTACGTACCGGTAATAGGATTTTACAGAGTCCACGACAGCACCCACAACGAGAGAGGGGATCCGCCCACCTTCCGGACAGGAACCTACAGGTTAAAAAGGGGCGGCCCCCCTCGCCCTCCAGTTTGTGTTCCAGAGTACAAGGGATACCGCCAATGAATCAGTACATGACAATATTATCTTAAACATTACTAAATACCACCACCTCTATAGAGTGATCTCTAAGGCACACCTTCCAACAGAGTGCAGGAATAAGTAACTAAATACGGGGGGGAATGTATGGGTGCTGTCGTGGACTCTGTAAAATCCTATTACCGGTACGTAAAAACCGGTTTTCCTATCGCCACGACAGCACCCACAATGAGAGACTTTCAAAGACTATTAACTGGGAGGGACCACAGCACTAAGTACTGAACGGCCGAACTGTAAGCTGGAATTAGCAGATAGATCAAGGCGATAGTGCTTATAAAAGGTGGAAGGTGATGACCAAGTTGCCGCCTTACATATCATTCCGATGGGGACATCTGCCTTCTCCGCCCAGGATGATGCCATGGCCCGAGTGGAGTGCGCCCTGATGCCTTCTGGTGGCGTTACTCCCCTGGCAGAGTAGGCAAGACATATCGCTTCTCTAATCCACCTAGCGATAGAGTTCTTCGTGACACCAGAACCCTTTTTCTGATTCTGGAAAGAAATAAACAGAGCCCTACTCTGTCTCCAGCTTTGAGTCCTATCCAGGTATTCTAATATTGCCCTCTTTACATCTAGGGTATGATATTTTTTCTCCTCTTCTGAACCTGGATTTTCATAGAAAGATGGTAAATAAATCTCCTGACTTCTATGAAATTTAGTTGCTACTTTTGGCAAGTATGCAGGATCAGGTTTTAAGACAATCTTATCCTGGAGAATTATTAAGTAGGGAGGATCTACTGACAACGCATGTATATCACTGACCCTTCTGGCAGACGTTAATGCTAAAAGTAGAGCTGTTTTTAAGGTTAAATTTTTAATCGAAATAGAGTTTAATGGCTCAAAAGGAGGTTCAGTCAACGCCTCAAGCACCAAATTGAGGTCCCAAGGGGGTATTCTTACAATATGGATTGGGTTAGAACGCTGACATGCCTTAATAAATCTAGCAACCCATCTATTACCAGCTATATCACTGTTGTATAGAGCTCCCAAGGCTGAAACATGAACCCTTAGAGTGTTGACTGCTAAACCCAATTCCCAGCCTTTCTGAAGGAATTCTAAAATGGCTGAAATCGGAGCATTATCTCCTAACGGTTGCTGATAAAACATAAGGAATTTTTTTCAAATTTTCGTATAGATCTTAGTAGTAACTTCCTTCCTGCTTTTCAATAAGGTAGCTATTAAAGCATCGGAGAACCCCCTCACCTTCAGAAGCTCCCTCTCAAGTTCCATGCCGTTAAGTGAAGAGTCTCCAAATTTGGATGACGAAATGGACCCTGAGAAAGGAGTTCCGGAACCACTGGCAACACCCAGGGATCGGTCACAGACATTGTCTTGAGGAGAGAAAACCAAGGCCTCCTGGGCCAGAAGGGGGCGATTAAAATTACTCTGGCTCCTTCCTCCCGGATTTTCCTGAGAACTATCAGAATTAGACACATAGGGGGGAAAGCATATGCTAGTTGGAAGTCCCAACGGACGCGAAGGGAATCCACTATGAATGGTTGGTCTGCTATGTGTAAGGATGCGAACCTCCTGACCTTCCTGTTCTCTCTCGTAGCAAACAGATCTATTATCGGCAATCCCCACAGATTGACTATTTGATTGAATATGTGTTGGTCTAGGGACCACTCTCCCTGACGAAGGGAATGGCGACTGAGGTAGTCTGCTTCTATATTGAGTTCCCCCTTTATATGAACTGCCGACAGAGATTGAAAGTGATTCTCGGCTAGAGACAATATTTGTGCTGCAGTGGTCATTAGGGATCGTGACCTTGTCCCTCCCTGATGATTGATGTAGGCCACCACAGTCATATTGTCTGTCTGTATCTGTACGTGCGAATCCTTCAGGGAAGGTAGTAAGCAAAGAAGAGCCTGGTTGACTGCAGCCAGCTCTCTTAGGTTTGAGGAATTTTGGGACTCTTGAATTGACCAACGCCCCTGGGTGAGAATGTCTCCCATATGGGCTCCCCAACCGAATGGACTGGCATCTGTTGTAACCACGTTGTCCGGAATGATGGTCCAGAGAACTCCTTTTGACAAATGTGCTAGATTGAGCCACCATCTGTAGTCGTGAATAGTGGCAGGTGATAGACTGAACTTTCTGCTCAGAGCACCGTGAAGATCTTTTTCTGCTTGAAGAACTTCGTATTGAAGCATTCGGGTGTGAGCCTGAGCCCATTTCACCGCCGATATACACGCAGTCAAAGATCCTAGTAGAGACATTGCGTCTCTTAAACTTAAGTTTGGAGCTTTCCTTACTGCCGTGATCCTCTGAATGATCTTCTGCTTCTTCTCTTCTGGTAGGAAGGATGACTGATTTTCTGAGTCTAGAAGAACTCCTAGGAACAATTGATGTCTTGTGGGTTCTAGTTTTGACTTTTCCCAGTTGATTATCCATCTGAGTTCCTGTAAGGATGATATTATGGCATTTACCCTAGATGTACACTGAGCAATTGAATTTCCAATTATTAAAAAATCATCTAGATAGGGCACTACAAGGGTTTCTTTTTCCCTGACATGGGCCATTACTTCTGACACAATTTTTGTAAAAATTCTTGGTGCCATGGACAGGCCAAAGGGCATTGCTAAAAATTGGAAATGTTTAATCTGATGGTTTACCCATACTGCCATCCTGAGGAATTGCTGGTGATTTCTGTGAACTGGAAGATGGTAATACGCATCTTTTAGATCCAAGACCGACATGTAGCACCTAGGAAACAAAAGCTTAGCTGTTGATTTAATGGATTCCATCTTAAAAGCGTGTTACCGAAGATATTTATTCAATTTACGTAAATTTATGATGGTCCTAAAGGACCCATCAGGCTTAGAGATCAAAAACAGCGGAGAATAAAAGCCAGTCTTCTCCTGATGTTTTGGTACTTCTTCAATAACTCGCTTTGTAAGCAATTGTTGAATCTCTAGTTCTAAGGCCTGTTGTTGGGCCGGAGTATCTAGTGATGTTATAATAAAATGATTTGGGGGGGTTCTCAAAAATTCTAATTTTAATCCTGACTCGACTACCCCCATTATCCAGGCACTAGAAGTTATTCTTTGCCATTCTTCTGAGAAGAACTTTAGTCTTCCCCCTACTGGCAGATTTGTCTTATCTGTAATTACATCTCCTTCTTGAGAAAGATGAAGGGTTTTTATAGTATCCACCTTTCTTCTTTTGATCCGACGTCTCCCAGTCACGATTATACCCCTGCTGGTCTGACTGGAATTTTCTGAAGGGTATGCGTCTCCGGAAGGCATTCCTAAAAGTGGGATTAAATGCTTTAGGAAATCCCTTCTTTCTGTCCTCTGCCTTTGCAAGGATGTCATCCAGCACCGGGCCGAATAGGTACTCACCCCTACATGGAATGGAGCATAATTTGGCCTTTGCCTGAGCATCCCCCTTCCAGGTCTTTAGCCAAAGTGCCCGTCGGGCTGCATTTGAGAGCCCCGCCGATCTTTCAGCCAATTTCAGGGAGTCAATCGAGGCATCCGCCAGATAAGCCGCTCCTTCTCTGACCTGAGACAGGGAGTTCAATAATTTATCCCTAGGTGCTTTAGCTTTAAGCTGTTCTTCCAGCTGAGTCACCCAGACCATGATAGATCTTGCCGTACAGGTGCCTGCGATTGCGGGCTTAAAGGCTCCAGATGATGCTTCCCACACTTTTTTAAGGAGCATGTCAGCTTTTCTGTCTGAGGGATCTTTAAGGAGTCCCACATCCTCTAAAGGTAGCGAGGCTGTTTTTGAGGTAGATGCTACTGCCGCATCCACCTTCGGGATTTTCACCCACTGAGATAAGGTCTCATCTTCAAAGGGGTACCTCCTTTTTGCGGCCGAGGGTAAGAACCCCTTGTCTAGCTTGTCCCACTCTCGTCTTACCAGATCTTTAATGGTATCTACCACGGGAAAAGCTTTGCGACTTCTCTGGCTCAGTCCTGCAAACATGATCTCCTGGGTTGTTTTTGGCTCCTTACTTTCTGCCACACCCATAGTTGCCCGGACTGCCTTGATTAAAGTTTCCATACTGTCAGTGGAAAAGCAAGGCCTTCCTTCCTCATCTGAGGAGGGTGATGATGAACTCTCTGAGCACTCGCCCTCTTGCAATGAAGGGCTGGAATCGGATATTATTTCCATACTACTCTTCTCATGCCGTTTAATTTTAAGGGACGATTTTATTTCTTCCCTAATTACTTCCCTCAAATCCGATACACGGAGGGGGGCCTCTTCTTCTAATGTACGGCATATACATAACTGACATAATTTTTTTGAATAGGTGTCAGGTAGTGGCTCCGTGCATAACGCACACTGCTTATGTTTGGACTTCGAGACCTTTTTCCCCTATATAGAAAAAGCATAATATAGAAGACAGTTTTATCAGCCAATGGGTCAGATATCAAACTCACCACCGCTGATGACAAATAGAGTACCGGTTTCTGAGGGGGTGAGGTGCGCCGTGACGTGCCAGGGTCCTGCTGCCCGCGTGCCAGATCCCCACAACGAGATCTGCTGCTGCTCCTCTGTTCTCCTAACTGTCGGTGTTCGGCGTCTCCTGTGGAAGACATGTTGCCGCACACCACTCACCAAGCGCTGCCTTCTTTTCAAAGGTCCCACGCTCTTCCTCCCGGCCTCCTCCGGAAGTCATTGAATCACTTCCGGGTTACAAGCGCCGACCTGCTCCTGCAGCGTCGCGCGCGCGTGGATGACCCGGGGCGGCGTGCCTTCCCCTGGAAACGCCACCTCGATCGCTCGGCCATCCGGGCCGCTCTTTGCCAGACGAGGGGGGAAGCTGGACACAGGACTTCCCCCGACGCTGCTTCCGGGCCCCCGACTCTGCCGTTCTCACCTGGACACCGCACAGAGGCTTGGCGGACCCGGGTAAGCTATGAAAACTGTAGGCTCCCGCCGTCCGGACAGGAACCCAAACTGGAGGGCGAGGGGGGCCGCCCCTTTTTAACCTGTAGGTTCCTGTCCGGAAGGTGGGCGGATCCCCTCTCTCGTTGTGGGTGCTGTCGTGGCGATAGGAAAAAAAAGATTGGCCGGAGACTGACTTACATCTGAATGCAGCCTATCCAAGCGACTGCAGGTTTCATGGCTTGTTTCACTGATGCGTGATTACACCATGTTGAAACCAGCAGTCACTTGCTCTCCAAAAATTTTGAAAGAGCTTTGGAAGGATGCATTCAGATGTAAGAACTCAGGAGCATAGCTCTTTTCCTGACCCCTCTGTCGCTGCTTCCACGAACCTAATGGTGGTCTCGAGGTGGCAGGATCAGAGGGGAGGGGTGTCATGAATCCCCAATGGCTAGGGATAGCACAGGATTAGCAAAGTATAATAAATATCGAACGAGCTCTAGGGTGATGGAACCTGGGCTGACCGCTGCCCTACGCCTGACAAACGCAACTAGAGATAGCCAGGGAGCGTGCCTACGTTGGTTCTAGATGCCACGCACCAGCCTAAGAGCTAACTAGTACTGCAGAGGAAACAAAGACCTCACTTGCCTCCAGAGGAATTAACCCCAAAGATATAGTTGCCCCCCACATGTATTGACAGTGAAATGAGAGGAAGGCACACACATAGAGATGATGTATATAGCTTTAGCAAATAGAGGCCCGCTGAAAACTAGAAAGCAGAATGACACAAAAGGGGACTGAGCGGTCAGCAAAAAACCCTAATCAAAAAAAACCATCCTGAGATTACAAGAACCCATGTGCCAACTCATGGCACATGGGGAGAACCTCAGTCCACTAGAGCAACCAGCTAACAAAGAGACATTCTAAGCAAGCTGGACAAAAAAACAAACAACTGAAAATCAGCACTTAGCTTATCCTGAAAGATCTGGGAGCAGGTAGGCAGGAACCAAACAGAGCACATCTGAACACATTGATAGCCGGCAAGGGAAATGACAGAAAGGCCAGGTAAAATAGGAAACACCCAGCCTCTGATGGACAGATGGAAACCAAAGGCCGCAACCCACCAAAGTCACCCAGTACCAGCAGTAACCACCAGAGGGAGCCCGCAAACAGAATCCACAACAGTACCCCCCCCTCGAGGAGGGGTCACCGAACCCTCACGAGAACCCCCAGGGCGATCAGGGTGAGCTCTATGGAAGGCGCGGACCAAATCAGTCGCATGAACATCGGAGGCGACCACCCAGGAATTGTCCTCCTGACCATAACCCTTCCACTTAACCAAATACTGGAGTTTGCGTCTGGAAACACGAGAATCCAAGATCTTTTCAACAACATACTCCAATTCTCCCTCCACCAGCACCGGAGCAGGAGGCTCGACCGAAGGAACAACAGGCACCTCATACCTCCGCAACAACGACCGATGGAACACATTATGAATAGCGAACGATGCTGGGAGATCCAAACGGAAAGATACAGGGTTAAGAATCTCCGAGATCCTATAAGGACCGATGAACCGAGGCTTGAACTTAGGAGAAGAGACCTTCATAGGGACAAAACGAGAAGACAACCACACCAAGTCCCCAACAAAAAGTCGGGGGCCCACGCGGCGACGGCGATTAGCAAACTGCTGAGTCTTCTCCTGAGATAACTTCAAATTGTCCACCACCTGATTCCAAATGTGATGTAGCCTGTCCACCACCACGTCCACTCCAGGACAATCCGAAGACTCCACCTGACCAGAGGAAAAACGAGGATGAAACCCCGAATTACAAAAAAAAGGAGAGACCAACGTGGCCGAACTAGCCCGATTATTAAGAGCAAATTCGGCCAGTGGCAAAAAAGCAACCCAGTCATCCTGATCAGCAGAAACAAAACACCTCAAATAAGTTTCCAAGGTCTGATTAGTTCGCTCCGTCTGGCCATTCATCTGAGGATGGAATGCAGACGAGAAAGACAAATCAATGCCCATCTTGGCACAAAACGTCCGCCAAAATCTAGACACAAACTGGGATCCCCTGTCAGAAACGATATTCTCCGGAATCCCATGCAAACGAACCACGTTCTGAAAAAACAAAGGAACCAACTCAGAGGAGGAGGGCAACTTAGGCAAGGGCACCAAATGAACCATCTTAGAAAAGCGGTCACACACAACCCAGATAACGGACATTTTCTGTGAAACCGGGAGATCAGAAATAAAATCCATGGAAATGTGCGTCCAAGGCCTCTTCGGGATGGGCAAGGATAACAACAACCCACTAGCCCGTGAACAGCAAGGCTTAGCTCGAGCACACACTTCACAAGACTGCACAAAGGTACGCACATCCCTAGACAAGGAAGGCCACCAAAAAGACCTGGCCACCAAGTCTCTTGTACCAAATATTCCAGGATGACCAGCCAACACAGAAGAATGGACCTCGGAGATGACTCTACTGGTCCAATCATCCGGAACAAACAGTCTTTCTGGTGGACATCGATCCGGTTTATCCACCTGAAACTCCTGCAATGCGCGTCGCAAGTCTGGGGATACGGCGGACAATATTACCCCATCCCTAAGGATACCAGCAGGCCCAGTGTCTCCAGGAGAGTCAGGCACAAAACTCCTGGAAAGAGCATCTGCCTTCACATTCTTTGAACCTGGCAGGTATGAAACCACGAAATTGAAACGAGAAAAAAATAACGACCAACGAGCCTGTCTAGGATTCAAACGCCTGGCAGACTCAAGGTAAATGAGATTCTTGTGATCAGTCAAGACCACCACGCGATGTTTAGCACCCTCAAGCCAATGACGCCACTCCTCAAATGCCCACTTCATGGCCAAAAGTTCCCGATTACCCACATCATAATTGCGCTCGGCGGGCGAGAATTTTCTAGAGAAGAAAGCACATGGCTTCATCACCGAGCCATTAGAACTTCTCTGTGACAAAACCGCCCCCGCTCCAATCTCGGAAGCATCAACCTCCACCTGGAAAGGAAGTGAAACATCTGGTTGACACAACACAGGAGCAGAAGAAAACCGGCGCTTAAGTTCCCGAAAGGCCTCCACGGCCGTAGGAGACCAATCAGCAACATCAGCACCCTTTTTAGTCAAATCAGTCAAAGGTTTAACAATACTGGAAAAATTAGCAATGAACCGACGATAAAAATTAGCAAACCCCAAGAACTTCTGAAGGCTCTTAACAGATGTAGGTTGTGTCCAGTCACAAATAGCCTGAACCTTAACGGGATCCATCTCAATAGTAGAAGGAGAAAAAATGTACCCCAAAAAAGAAATCTTCTGGACTCCGAAGAGACACTTTGAGCCCTTCACAAACAGAGAATTGGCCCGCAAAACCTGAAACACCTTCCTGACCTGTAGAACATGAGACTCCCAGTCATCAGAAAACACCAAAATATCATCCAAATACACAATCATAAACTTATCCAGATATTCACGGAAAATATTGTGCATAAAGGACTGAAAGACTGACGGAGCATTGGAGAGTCCAAAAGGCATTACCAAATACTCAAAATGGCCCTCAGGCATATTAAATGCGGTTTTCCACTCATCACCCTGTTTTATCCGCACCAGATTATACGCACCACGAAGATCTATTTTAGTGAACCACCTAGCCCCCTTAATGCGAGCAAACAAATCAGTAAATAATGGCAATGGATACTGGTATTTGACTGTAATCTTATTCAGAAGGCGATAATCTATACAAGGCCTCAGGGAACCATCTTTTTTTGCCACGAAAAAAAAACCTGCTCCCAGAGGGGACGAAGATGGATGAATATGTCCCTTTTCCAAGGACTCCTTAATATAATTCCGCATAGCAGTATGCTCTGGCAGTGACAGATTAAATAAACGACCCTTAGGGAACTTACTGCCAGGAATCAATTCTATAGCACAGTCACACTCTCTATGGGGAGGGAGCGAATTGAGCTTAGGCTCCTCAAAAACATCCCTATAATCCGACAAAAATGCAGGGATCTCCGAAGGAGTAGATGAAGCGATAGAAATCGGAGGTGCATCATCATGAACCCCCTGACATCCCCAGCTTAGCACAGACATTGTTTTCCAGTCCAGGACAGGATTATGAGTTTGTAACCATGGCAGACCAAGCACTAGTACATCATGTAAATTATACAGTACAAGGAAGCGAATCACCTCCTGATGAACGGGAGTCATGCGCATGGTCACTTGTGTCCAATACTGCGGTTTATTCATAGCCAATGGTGTAGAATCAATTCCTTTCAGAGGAATAGGAACTTCCAGAGGCTCTAGACTAAAACCGCAGCATTTAGCAAATGACCAATCCATAAGACTCAGGGCAGCGCCTGAATCCACATAGGCATCGACGGAAATGGAAGACAGTGAAAAAATCAGAGTCACAGACAAAATGAACTTAGACTGCAGAGTATCAATGGCAAAAGATTTATCAACCCTTTTTGTGCGTTTAGAGCATGCTGATATAACATGAGCTGAATCACCACAATAAAAACACAAACCATTTTTCCCCCTATAATTTTGCTGTTCACTTCTGGACTGAATTCTATCACATTGCATAGTCTCAGGTGCCTGTTCAGAAGACACCGCCAACTGGTGCACGGGTTTGCGCTCCCGTAAACGCCGATCAATCTGAATGGCCATAGCCATAGACTCATTCAGACCTGTAGGCGCAGGGAACCCCACCATAATATCCTTAATGGCCTCAGAAAGACCATTTCTGAAGTTTGCAGCCAGGGTGCACTCATTCCACTGAGTAAGCACCGACCATTTCCGAAATTTCTGACAATATATTTCCGCTTCATCATGCCCCTGAGAGAGGGCTAATAAAGCCTTTTCAGCCTGAATCTCTAGGTTAGGTTCCTCATAGAGCAATCCCAATGCCAGAAAAAACGCATCCACACTGAGCAATGCAGGATCCCCTGGTGCCAATGCAAATGCCCAATTCTGAGGGTCGCCCCGTAGGAACGATATAACAATCTTGACCTGTTGAGCAGGGTCTCCAGAGGAGCGAGATTTCAAAGAGAGAAACAATTTACAATTGTTCCTGAAATTCAGGAAGGTAGATCTATCTCCAGAAAAACACTCTGGAATAGGAATTCTAGGTTCAGACATGGGAGTGTGAACAACGAAATCCTGTATGTTTTGAACCTTTGCCGCGAGATTACTCAGGCTGGAAGCCAAACTCTGGACATCCATGATAAACAGCTAAGATCAGAGCCATTCAAGGGTTAAGAGGAGGTAAGAAGCAGCTAGACAGCAATTAAGGGCTAGGCAGCAAAACTCTGAAGGAAAAAAAAAAAAAATTTCCCTTGAACACTTCTATTTCTCCTGCTTCAGCCCAAACAATTAACACTTTGTAGGCCGGCTATACTGTCATGAATCCCCAATGGCTAGGGATAGCACAGGATTAGCAAAGTATAATAAATATCGCACGAGCTCTAGGGTGATGGAACCTGGGCTGACCGCTGCCCTACGCCTGACAAACGCAACTAGAGATAGCCAGGGAGCGTGCCTACGTTGGTTCTAGACGCCACGCACCAGCCTAAGAGCTAACTAGTACTGCAGAGGAAACAAAGACCTCACTTGCCTCCAGAGGAATTAACCCCAAAGATATAGTTGCCCCCCACATGTATTGACGGTGAAATGAGAGGAAGGCACACACATAGAGATGATGTATATAGCTTTAGCAAATAGAGGCCCGCTGAAAACTAGAAAGCAGAATGACACAAAAGGGGACTGAGCGGTCAGCAAAAAACCCTAATCAAAAAAAACCATCCTGAGATTACAAGAACCCATGTGCCAACTCATGGCACATGGGGAGAACCTCAGTCCACTAGAGCAACCAGCTAACAAAGAGACATTCTAAGCAAGCTGGACAAAAAACCAAACAACTGAAAATCAGCACTTAGCTTATCCTGAAAGATCTGGGAGCAGGTAGGCAGGAACCAAACAGAGCACATCTGAACACATTGATAGCCGGCAAGGGAAATGACAGAAAGGCCAGGTAAAATAGGAAACACCCGGCCTCTGATGGACAGATGGAAACCAAAGGCCGCAACCCACCAAAGTCACCCAGTACCAGCAGTAACCACCAGAGGGAGCCCGCAAACAGAATCCACAACAGAGGGGTAAAGGAAACGCTATCTGTTCAGCATCAGATGCGAGCAATGAAGGCTGCAATAATGCTCCAATGCTTGGGGCAGATGAGGTGGAGGGGACAGAGGGGTCAGAGGAGGGGTCAGTGGTGTGGGGCCTACCGACGTGGCCCTCAGTGGCGGACTCAGGAGGGATCGCTCCAGAGGGTGCAGAGGAAGATGCAGGTCCCCGGTGGCTGGAGAAGGTGCTGTGAAAGAAAAAACAAAAGAAATTAATATATTGATATGAAAAAGCCCTGACTGAAACCAAACTAAGTTAGACAGGTTAACATGGTTATTAGTGGGCTGTAGAATACTTACACTCTGCTCAGCATGGTTCGCCTCAGGAAGGAGAGGGCCGGGCCATATTTATACCTGCTCCTCTTCCTGCTGAGCCACTCGGGGCCTGCATCTCCTCGTTAAATTCCCTCTTAAAGCGATCCCTCAGTGACCGCCACCGCTTCCTAACCTTTCCACCTGTGAAGACAAGAATGAAAAGAAGAAAAAAAATTGGTAAATGCAATACATTACAGTCAGCTCAAAACATCACTGAAAAGTGAATACTTACATAGTTTGCTCTGCTGCTGTGGATGAAGGTCCTCCCACTTTGGAAAGATGTTACGACACACTTCGTCCCAGAGCCAACGGGTGACACCGGTATCGGCATGGCTGCGGTGAGCCATGTTCCACAGCGGCTCCCGCTCGCGAACCTCCTCGATGAGACTGTCAATCTCTATTTCCTCATCGAACTCCTCTGCGGGAGCACGCTGTGAAGCCTGTGCAAAAAAAGAAGAAGAAAAACAAACAAATTAGTACACTGAAACACTAAAGTACCAATAGAATTCCCCTCCAAAAAAAAAACTCACTGATGGCCGACCGCGGCGATGATTACGCCGACTCTGGGAGCGTCTGGGAGGACCTTCACGATTTGCTGACTGGTCAGCAGCAGCAGAAGCAGCAGCAGGAGACTGAAATAAAGGAAACAAATTCTCTGTAATGTAGGCATGTTTTCGGTGTTTAGTTATGTACGAAAATCTGTTTTGTGTATGGTGCAGTGTGATGTGTGAAGCAACTGTTTCACCACTACTTACACTTGGTTCCTCCTCCACTTGCATCTCTCCACCCGTCTCGCCCCCTTCTGACAGCTCCTCATCTGATTCAGCTTCATGTTTAAACATAATTTATGCATGTAGTGATCAACAAAAACGTAAATTAAAAAACAAAAAAAATTTAATTTTTTTTTTGTGTTAACTTACCGATACACGCTGTTGCTGTGGAGGAGGGCTGTCAGAAGAGGACATTGTTGATGTACAAAGGCCGGTGGCTGTGGTCCTGGTGGGATAGCCAGTGGCTGTGGTCCTGGTGGGATAGCCGGTGGCTGTGGTCCTGGTGGCTCTGTAAGTTAAAAAGACACTTGCAATCTGCTCTACACATTGCAGTAGCAGATTTGGGGTCTTCAAAACTTACTTTTAAAGAATTGAAAATGTGGTCCTAGTGGATAGCCGGTGGCTGTGGTCCTGGTGGGATAGCCGGTGGCTGTGGTCCTGGTGGGATAGCCGGTGGCTGTGGTCCTGGTGGAATAGCCGGTGGCTGTGGTCCTGGTGGCTCTGTAAGTTAAAAAGACACTTGCAATCTGCTCTACACATTGCAGTAGCAGATTTGGGGTCTTCAAAACTTTTAAAGAATTGAAAATGTGGTCCTGGTGGATAGCCGGTGGCTGTGGTCCTGGTGGGATAGCCGGTGGCTGTGGCCCTGGTGGGATAGCCGGTGGCTGTGGTCCTGGTGGCTCTGTAAGTTAAAAAAACACTTGCAATCTGCTCTACACATTGCAGTAGCAGATTTGGGGTCTTCAAAACTTACTTTTAAAGAATTGAAAATGTGGTCCTAGTTGATAGCCGGTGGCTGTGGTCCTGGTGGGATAGCCGGTGGCTGTGGTCCTGGTGGGATAGCCGGTGGCTGTGGTCCTGGTGGAATAGCCGGTGGCTGTGGTCCTGGTGGCTCTGTAAGTTAAAAAGACACTTGCAATCTGCTCTACACATTGCAGTAGCAGATTTGGGGTCTTCAAAACTTACTTTTAAAGAATTGAAAATGTGGTCCTGGTGGATAGCCGGTGGCTGTGGTCCTGGTGGGATAGCCGGTGGCTGTGGTCCTGGTGGGATAGCCGGTGGCTGTGGTCCTGGTGGCTCTGTAAGTTAAAAAGACACTTGCAATCTGCTCTACACATTGCAGTAGCAGATTTGGGGTCTTCAAAACTTACTTTTAAAGAATTGAAAATGTGGTCCTGGTGGATAGCCGGTGGCTGTGGTCCTGGTGGGATAGCCGGTGGCTGTGGTCCTGGTGGGATAGCCGGTGGCTGTGGTCCTGGTGGGATAGCCGGTGGCTGTGGTCCTGGTGGCTCTGTAAGTTAAAAAGACACTTGCAATCTGCTCTACACATTGCAGTAGCAGATTTGGGGTCTTCAAAACTTACTTTTAAAGAATTGAAAATGTGGTCCTAGTGGATAGCCGGTGGCTGTGGTCCTGGTGGGATAGCCGGTGGCTGTGGTCCTGGTGGGATAGCCGGTGGCTGTGGTCCTGGTGGGATAGCCGGTGGCTGTGGTCCTGGTGGCTCGGTAAGTTAAAAAGACACTTGCAATCTGCTCTACACATTGCAGTAGCAGATTTGGGGTCTTCAAAACTTACTTTTAAAGAATTGAAAATGTGGTCCTGGTGGATAGCCGGTGGCTGTGGTCCTGGTGGGATAGCCGGTGGCTGTCGTCCTGGTGGAATAGCCGGTGGCTGTGGTCCTGGTGGCTCTGTAAGTTAAAAAGACACTTGCAATCTGCTCTACACATTGCAGTAGCAGATTTGGGGTCTTCAAAACTTACTTTTAAAGAATTGAAAATGTGGTCCTAGTGGATAGCCGGTGGCTGTGGTCCTGGTGGGATAGCCGGTGGCTGTGGTCCTGGTGGGATAGCCGGTGGCTGTGGTCCTGGTGGGATAGCCGGTGGCTGTGGTCCTGGTGGGATAGCCGGTGGCTGTGGTCCTGTGTGATGGCCGGTGGCTGTGGTCCCTGGTGTACCTGTAAGTATAATGAATTTATATTTAGACCACCCCCTGAACTAGGTAATGTTTAACGATAACCACCCTGCTAAAATGATGTGATAAATGTTCATGAAGGTGAACACCCAAACCCAAAAACAGGTGCACCTAACCATTTCCATGTAAAAAAAAAAAAAAAAAATGAAATGTGAACCCACCATGTAAAAATATATTTAACACATTTTATTTTCAAAAATCACCTCCCCCAAAAAACCTTTAAAGTATAACCTTTATTAAAAAATGAGACGTCAACCAACTCTGTATTGCATGTATAACCATTGGTACATACACCAGTCTTAAATTTACCTTTCTGAAATGATACTACGGACATTTTTTTAACAAACATTTTATTATTCTTTTTATTTTTTATTTTTTTTTCACATCACAATTAGGAGCTGAAATGCTCTTTATTTTAAATACAAGTACGGTACATCAACTGCAAATGGTTTCAACAGAAAATCAACACTTTTAAATAGAAAAAAAAAAACGCACGCTCACACATTCAAACCACAAGCTGCAGACTAGACTTTACAAAAATACATCCGATTTAAAAAAAAAAAAAATAAGATAAAAAAAAAATACACACATTTAAACCACAGGCTGCACAGACCACTATACTTAGTAAATACATCAGAAAAAGGCAATTAACCAATTAGACATGGACAAATGCACATGCAATCAACAAGGTGCACACAAACATGCCTGGTATGTGTCCACGTTCAGGATTGCATCAGGATTTGGTCAGGATTTTCCATCAGTATTTGTAATCCAAAACCAGGAGTGTAACAATTAGAGGAAAAGTATAATAGAAACATATGCACCACTTCTGCATTTATCACCCACACAAATACTGATGAAAAATCCTGACCAAATCCTGATGAAATCCTGAACGTGGACACATACCCTCCCACATGAACAGGCATAAGATTGGCGAAGGCATAATAAGGTGCAGGCACATGAAGACATACTTACAAAAGCACACAGCCGTACAAAAATACACACACACACACACACACAAGCACATAAGCTTTATGAAAATACACATATGTACAACAAAGGCAGAAAGGTGAACCCAATCAGAAGACGCGTAAAAAAGGCTGACAATCCTTTGGCTGGAGCTGCAGGTCTTCACAGTGGCTGGCATCAGGGTGCATCTGGACTCTAGCATGGCACTGGCTGGTGCAGGACGATGGCAGGCCTCTGGTTCTCTTCAGGTTTTAAGCTCTTGCTGTAGTCAGTACCTCATACACACACAAATGCACAGGCACACAGATGCACACAAAAATTGCAATACTCACACTGGCTCTATGGTGGCTGTAGTCTTGGGGCTGGCTCCTGTGGCTGGCTCCTGTGGCTGGCTCCTGTGGCTGGCTCCTGTGGCTGGGGTCTTGTGGCTGGCTGGGGTCTTGTGGCTGGCTGGGGTCTTGCTGGCAGTCTTCTCCTCTCTGGGTCTTGCTGGCATATGTGGGGTTGAAGGCCCAGGCCAGGTTTATATAGATTTGGGGGTGTCTGGCCAATTGGCAACAAAATCCAGCTTCTAAGCATGCTCAGTGGAAAAAAACGTATTGCAGCGCTGCATTGCGTCGTACGACGTGTCCCGATGCATCCGTTGCTCATAGGCTTCCATTGTAGCCAACGAAGCATGCCGCATGATGCGTCGCGACACGTTTTTTAGGCGGAGACAAAAAACATTACAATCAACGTTTTTTGCCGCCGACGTGTCGCCAAATTTCGACGCATACGTCGTACGACGGACACGACGTATGCCAATCCGTCGCAATACGTCGCCAATACAAGTCTATGGGGAAAAACGCACCCTGCAAAAAATTTTGCAGGATGCGTTTTTTCTGAAAAAAGACGATTTGCGACGTAATGCAGTTAACGCTAGTGTGAAAGTAGCCTAAGACAGTTTGTTGGCATTCCCAAACAGAGGAGGAGATACTATGCAAATAGATTACATAATTAAACAATGCAGGTTGGTCTCATTCACATCTCTCTCTGACCTCTGGATGCTGGTTGAAGGCTAGTTGTGAACTATATAAAAGAGACTTCTTCTGGTCTGTGTGACTCTACAGGAGACAGCTTAGAGGGCTATGGCCCCAGCTGGAAGAACACAGGACTAGAGTTGAGCGACTTTTACTTTTTTCGGATCGAGTCGGGTTTAGCAAAACCCGACTTTGTCAAAAGTCAGGTCGGGTGAAATCGACCGATTATTGTGAAAAGTCGGGGGCCAACAATAGTTAGGCATTGAAAACTGGGGGTTATCTGGCTAAAGTTGTGGGGGGGTAGGGTTGGCTCAAGATTTTCATGGGCCCAGGAAACGCGGAATACGTCACGGCGGTGGAGGAGGGAGAGGTAAGTATTTCAACTTTGCAAGTGCTGTGATCCTGAGCAAGCAGGGGGGCACACTCGTTCGCATTGGCACTGGCACAAGGCCCCTCATAGTATGGCAGTGTGTTTGACGGCGGGTGGTGCCTCCCACCGGCAGAGACACTTTTGCGTACTATGAGGGGCCCTGTGCCAGTGACATCGCCAACGAGTATGCCCCCCCACCTGATGAAGGAACCTGCGCTTTCATCTGTACCTTCCTCTTTGTCCTCGTGCAAGGTGGTATAGTATGCGGGAAGGAGAACCTGACTTTCAGCAGGGTCAGATCCTGGCTGTGTAGAGTGCAAGGGGAATGTAGTGGTCTGGGTCAATGTACCAGCAGACTCATCTAGCAGTGGCTGGGCAATGGGCTGAATAAGGAGGAAACACAGATATAGGCCCAAATAATAAAGTGGGCTTAATGCAGTTCAAATGTGGTAACAGGACTAAACAGGCGGCATTGCTTTGTTCAGTGGAGGACAACTGAAATGAGTGGCAGACACAGTTAGTAGGCCCAAATAATAAAGTAGCCTAAATGCAGTTCAAAATTGGTAACAGGACTAAACAGGCGGCATTGCTTTGTTCAGTGGAGGACAACTGTAATGAGTGGCAGACACAGTTAGTAGGCCCAAATAATAAAGTAGCCTAAATGCAGTTCAAAATTGGTAACAGGACTAAACAGGCAGCATTGCTTTGTTCAGTGGAGGACAACTGCAATGAGTGGCAGACACAGTTAGTAGGCCCAAATAATAAAGTAGCCTAAATGCAGTTCCAAATTGGTAACAGGACTAAACAGGCGGCATTGCTTTGTTCAGTGGAGGACAACTGTAATGAGTGGCAGACACAGTTAGTAGGCCCAAATAATAAAGTAGCCTAATTGCAGTTCCAAATTGGTAACAGGACTAAACAGGCGGCATTGCTTTGTTCAGTGGAGGACAACTGTAATGAGTGGCAGGCACAGTTAGTAGGCCCAAATAATAAAGTAGGCTAAATGCAGTTCAAAATTGGTAACAGGACTAAACTGGCGGCATTGCTTTGTTCAGTGGAGGACAACTGTAATGAGTGGCAGACACAGTTAGTAGGCCCAAATAATAAAGTGGGCTAAATGTCAAATGCCAAAAAATTGTTCATAAATAAACAGGTGGCATAGCTAGGTACAGGGGTGGGATCCTCTGCTGAGTAGCAGACAGTGGTAGTAGGCGCAAAGTATTTACTGGTCTAAATGGAGGCCAGGGCCCCTGTATTTTTTAACTATCATCTATCATTTCACCAAATTTGTATTGGCAGTGCCATTGAAGGATTTAACAGCACAGACTACACAGTGGTGGAGCAGGGAGAGGTAAGTATTGCAAGTGGTAGAGCACTGTTTGAGCTGGGGGGAACACTCTCTCTTGGGCGGCGGTACTGGCACCGGGCCCCTCATTACGATGGTGTGTCTGACGTCGGTTGTGCTGTTATGATCCGGTGGTAGGATCTCAAAACTGACCTGATACATATAACCAGAATGATAGGACAAGTTCTGGGGATGTGGAAGCTATACTGACCGCTATCCTGAACCTATCCAACACACTAAAGGCAGCCGTGGAGCGTTACCTAAAAACCTAGATGCCTCTTCACAGCCTGAGAAACTGACTGCCCCTAGAGAGAAAGCAAAGACCTCACTTGCCTCAGAGAAATAACCCCAAAGTTATAGACAGCCCCCCACAAATAATAACGGTGAGTTAAGGGGAAAATACAAACGTAGAAATGAAACAGGTTTAGCAAATGAGGCCCGCTAACACTAGATAGACAGAAAATAGATAGGAGTCTGTGCGGTCAGTACAAAAACTATCAAAAATAAACCACGCAGAGAATACAAGAACCCCCACACCGACTCACGATGTGAGGGGTGCCCTCTGCACCCCAGAACTAACCAGCAAGCAAAAAATCACATAAAAGCGAGCTGGACTGAACTCATCATATACTGAGAAACGTTTTCAAGGAAATAATGAGCAAAATGAACAAGCAAACTTAGCTTCTCCAGCAGGAGACTGGTCACAAGGAATATTCAGGAGAGCTCAGAGTCAGGACTGAATACACCGACAGCAGGCAACAAATGAAGGTCCAGGTGAGTTAAATAGGCCCAGCATAGAAGGAAATGAAGCAGCTGAGCCCAGCCATATCGCTAAAGGCCACCAGAGGGAGCCCAAGAACAAACTCACACAGTACTATTTATAACCACAGGAGGGAGCCCGAGAACGGAATTCACAACATTGTGCACCACCACTGTCAGAGACACTTTATTGTACTATAAAGGACCCTGTGCCAGTGCCGTCGCCCAAGAGTGGGCACACCCACCTGTCCAGGCAAACGGCACTCGCACGGGTGCTTGCGCCAAGTGGTGACCACGGCCCTGTGGGGTGAGTCAGCTCATTGAGGGAGGTATAAAAATGGCCTATGGTGGACATTCAGCAGCTGCAAATTAAGGAATTGGAGAATTCAATAAGAGGAGGCCAAAAGCAAGACATTTTTCAGGCAAGCTACGTGTCAGCAGGGGAAGGTGGGGCAAAATAATTTGAAATCCATGATTGGTTCATTTTAATGAAGGTTGGGTCATCAACATTTCGGGTAGCCAGACGTGTCCTTTTTTCGGTCAGTATTGAACCAGCAGCACTGAAGACTCTTTCTGATAGCACGCTAGCAGCAGGGCAAGCAAGCTCCTGTAATGCATATTCTGCCAATTCAGGCCAGGTGTCTGTTTTAGATGCCCAGTAATCAAAAGGGAATGATCTGTGAGGGAGAACATCGATAAGGGAGGAAAAGTAGTTTGTAACCATACTGGACAAATGCTGTCTCCTGTCACTTTGAATAGATGCAGCAGTACCTGTCATGTCAGCAGTCATTGCAAAATCACTCCACCTCCTCCTCCTCTTCATCCACCACCTCGTCCAGGAGAGTTCCCTGAGCAGACAATGGCTGACTGTCATCAAGGCTTCCCTCCTCCTTGGCTGCAGACGCCTGCTCCTTAATGTACATCAAACTTTGCATCAGCAGATGCATTAGTGGGATGCTCATGCTTATGATGGCGTTGTCTGCACTTACCAGCCATGTGCATTCCTCAAAACACTGAAGGACGTGACAGAGGTCTTGTAGCTTCGACCACTGCACACCAGACAACTCCATGTTTTGCCATCCAAGTGCCTGCCCGTGTATGTGTATCCTCTCACAAATTAATTACAGCACGCCTCGGTTCGCACAGCCTCTGAACCATGTGCAGTGTGGAGTTCCACCTTGTTGCAACGTAAATTATTAGGCGGTGCTGGGGAAGATTCAGCGATCGCTGATGGTTCTGCATACGGTTGGAGTGTACGGGCGACCGGCGGATGTGCGAGCAAAGTCTTCGCACCTTCAGGAGCAGGGCTGGTAACTCCGGATAATTTTTGAGGAAGCACTTCACCACCAGGTTCAAGGTGTAAGCCAGGCAAGGTATGTGTTTCAGTTCTGAAAGGGCTATGCAGCCATAAAATTCCTTCTGTTATCACTGACTTCCTTGCCTGCCTCAAGATGTACACTGCCCAGCCATGACTGCGTTTGTTGCTGCAAGTACTCGTCCAGTACTTCCGCGGTGTGTCTGTTGTCGCCCAAACACTTCATTTGTAACACAGCCTGCTGACCCAAGAAAAGAAAAGAAAAGAAGCCACTATATAATCTGCACACCACCAATCAAATATATGAAAAAGAAACAACTTTATTGGTAACAAAAAATGTTAAAAACAGTTAAAAACAGTATACAAAACAACTCCCCCATATGGCCTGTCCAAAATGATATCTCAACAATAGCATAAATAACACACATGGCACCAGACACAAATATGGATACCAATACAATACAATGCTGGGAATAGTCTTATAAAACCATTATATATATATATATATATATAAACCATGTACTCAATCCTAGTAAAGGAATAGAGGTAAGGGCCAGATACCTAATGCATTGCTGATACACGGACATAAGTCCTAAGAATAACAGGGCATCAGCCCCAATGCAGGATGAACAAATAGCACCCGCTGCCCATAGTTGGAATCGCAGCCATAGAGACCCTAATAGAAGCGCCACCCCAGCTGACGCTTACCACTAGCTGTTCAGCAATGGGACACCTCGTGTGCAACACTGGCCGCTGCGGATGGAGTGGCCGTGCGACTGCGCTCTGTGGATGAGTTTTCGCTTCTGGAGGAGAAGGAGGAGGAGGGGTGGCAAATGCCTACAGTCAACTGTTTCCTAGACCGTGGGCTAGGCAGAACTGTCCCACTATGGCTGTCCCCTGTGGAACCTGCATCCACCACATTAACCCAGTGTGCCATGATGGACACGTAACGTCCCTGGCCATGCCTACTGGTCCATGCATCTGTTGTGAGGTGCACCTTTCCACTGACTGATTGCCTCAGTGCATGGACAGTGTGGTCTTTGACATGCTGGTGGAGGGCTGGGATGGCTTTTTTCGTAAGGAAGTGCCAACTGGGCAGGTCATAGCGTGGTACTGCGTAGGCCATTAGGTCTTTGAAAGCTTCGCCTTCAAACCCTGTGTACGCGGATGAGAGGATGAGTACTTTATTTTCCTAACGAGAGTCTCTTGTAGGGTGAGCTGGACTGGAGAGCTGCATATGGTGGAACTAGCGGTGGGGGTGGTGGACATGGCGGATTGAGAGAGGGTTGGTGATGGTATTCTTGATGTTGGCCTACATACAGTGTTTCCTACCAAGAACCTTGTGATTCCCTGACTGCTTTGGCCTTGCGACGATACCTCCACATTTGCTGCTGGTGGTGTCCTAACCAGTGGGCTTACAGTGGAGGAAGCAATGTAGCGTTGCTGACTACCTTCATTCTGAGCAGGTGCACCAACGGTATGGGACATTTGGTAGTTAGTCCAGGCTTGCAAGTGCATGCTGGTTAAATGTCTAAGCATGCACGTTGTATTTAAATTTTGAAGATTCTTCCCTCTGCTAAAGGTCTTTGAGCATTTCTTACAGATAACTTTGCTCATTCGGATCTTGGTTAAAAAATTGCCACACTACACTCTTCCTACTATGGAATACCTTTTCAGGCATTGCACGCTGTACTACTTTCACCGGATGGCCACGCTGTCCTAAAACTGTTTTTGTTTTTGACAAACGTTTTTGGCCTGATACGGGCCTGCCAGATGACAGCTGTTGCGATGTAGGTGGCTGCTGCGGATAATCCTCCTCCGCTTCTGAGCTACTGGCCGTGGCACCCTCTTTCCCCAATGGCTGCCAATCTGGGTCAACAACTGGGTCATCTATCACCTCCTCTTCAATGTCATGTGCACCTTCCTCTGTGTCACCGTGTAAGGTGCTATAGCGTTCGGGACGGGGCACCATAGTCTCATCAGGGTCAGATTCTGGCTCAGTACACTGCGAGGGCAATGTAGTGATCTGAGTCAATGGAACAGCATAATAATCTAGCTGTGGCTGTGCATCAGTGCACTCCATGTCCGATTCATCTTGTAATGGGCAGTTAACAATTTCACTTTCTAACCCAGGCACGGTATGTGTAAAGAGCTCCATGGAGTAACCTGTAGTGTCGCCTGACGAATCCTTCACTTTTGGTTTGGGTGAACGATGCTTTTATATTTAGAACTTTCTGAAGAGGAGGCGAAAGAGCTAGAGGCTGAGTCAGCAAAGAAAGCCAAAACTTTTTCCTGCTGCTCCGGCTTTAAATGAATCAGACTATATGACTGAAATTAAATCTTTGCTATCTGATAAGGAAACATATATCCCAATGAAATCAGATCCCACTGTTGCTTTTGCTGATGAATGCAAATGCATTGTTAATGATGGTGTGTTTTTTTTTTTTACAAAATCACAGTCAGAATATCTATGTGTAGAGAATCCAACCACTGCAATTTTACAAGCCTTGACTAAAACATGCAAGCATATTTTTCCCCCACCTATGCGTCCAACAGTCTCTGGCATTGGTTTGCTTAATGGACATCTGGGTGAATTGCTTGACACAGTTTTACAACCCTTGGTACAGAGGGTACCAGGCTATCTGAAAGACTCAAGAGACGTTCTTGCTATGTTTCAAAATGTTGATCGGAATCCTTGTTTGACTTGGTTAACATGTGATGTAATTTCGTTATATACGTGTATCCTACATAAAATAGTTATAATTGCAGTACAATTCCACCTCAAAAGATACAGTACTTATACTGATGAATTAAAAAATTATATCATTACTAGATGGTGGCTCGATTCTAACGCATCGGGTATTCTAGAATATGTATGTACTTTATTTATGAAGATTTGAGAATAATGCAATGAATACACAGGATTCGGCCGGCCGGGCGTGACCAAGCGAAGCGTGGTTCAAATCCTGCGCCAATTCGCGGCCGGACTGCGCCTGTCGATGATTGTTCACGGCCGGCCAGCTGCGACCAATCAGTGAAGCCAGGGCCAGCTCCAGGTTTTTGAGGGCCCCGGGCGAAGGAGTCTCACAGCTCATGTAGCATATAACACAGCCCCCGCAGTATATAGCACAGCCACGTACTTTATAGCACAGGCACGTAGCATATAGCACAGCTACATAGTATATAACACAGCCATGTAGTATATAGCACAGCCACATAGTATATAGCAGCCATGTAGTATATAGCAGCTATGTAGTATATAGCACAGGCATGTATTACATAACACAGCCCATATAGTATATAACACAGCCACGTAGTATATTGCACAGCCACATAGTATATAGCACATCCCACATAGTATATAGCACAGCCCATGCAGTATATAACACAGCCCATGCAGTATATAACACAGCCCATGCAGTATATAAAACAGCCCACACAGTATATAGCACAGCCCACGCAGTATATAACACAGCCAACGTAGTATATAGTACAGCACACGTAGTATATTGCACAGTCCACGTAGTATATAACACAGCCACGTAGTATATTGCACAACCATATAGTATATTGTCATGTTCCCAATGGCAGGGAATTAAACACATAACACGGGCAAAAACAGGACGAGCTCTAGGGTGATGGAACCTGAGCTGACCGCGATCCTGAACCTCAACACTCAACTAACAGCAGCCGGGGAACGTTCCTGGGGGAACTCTAGACGTCTCGCACCAGCCGGAGATCTAGCTACCCCTATCAGAAGAATCACAGACCTATCTTGCCTCCAGAGAAATATTCCCACAGAAATAGCAGCCCCCCACATATAATGACGGTGAAATGAGAGGAAGGCACAAACGTAGTTATGAAAACAGATTCAGCAAAATGAGGCCCGCTTAAGCTAGATAGCAGAGGATACAAAAGGTGAACTGCGCGGTCAGCTTAAAACCCTTCAAAATACCATCCTGAAATTACTTGAACTCATGTGCCAACTCATGGTACATGAGTGGTAATTTCAGCCCACTAGAGCAACCAGCAGCAGAGAATTACATATCTGCAAGCTGGACTAAAAACATGAAAGCAAACATGAAACAGGGAAATCCAGACTTAGCTTGTCTTGAAGGCCTAGGAGCAGGTAGCAAAGGTAACAGAGACACACTGATACATTGATAGCCGGCAAGGGAATGACAGGAAAGCCAGGTTAAATAGGAAACACCCAGCCTCTGATGGACAGGTGGAAACCAGAGACCGCAACCCACCAAAGTCACCCAGTACCAGCTGTAACCACCAGAGGGAGCCCAAAAACAGAATCCACAACAGTACCCACCCCTTGAGGAGGGGTCACCGAACCCTCACGAGAACCCCCAGGGCGATCAGGATGAGCTCTATGGAAGGCGCGGACCAAATCAGTCGCATGAACATCAGAGGCGACCATCCAGGAATTATCCTCCTGACCATAACCCTTCCACTTAACCAAATACTGGAGTTTACGTCTGGAAACACGAGAATCCAAGATCTTCTCAACAACATACTCCAATTCTCCCTCCACCAGCACCGGAGCAGGAGGCTCAACCGAAGGAACAACGGGCACCTCATACCTCCGCAATAACGACCGATGGAACACATTATGAATAGCAAACGATGCTGGGAGATCCAAACGAAAAGATACAGGGTTAAGAATCTCCAAGATCTTATAAGGACCGATGAACCGAGGCTTGAACTTAGGAGAAGAGACCTTCATAGGGACAAAACGAGAAGACAACCACACCAAGTCCCCAACAAGAAGTCGGGGACCCACGCGGCGACGGCGATTAGCAAACTGCTGAGTCTTCTCCTGAGACAACTTCAAATTGTCCACCACCTGATTCCAAATCTGATGTAGCCTGTCCACCACCACGTCCACTCCAGGACAATCCGAAGGCTCCACCTGACCAGAGGAAAAACGAGGATGAAACCCCGAATTACAAAAGAAAGGAGAAACCAAAGTAGCAGAACTAGCCCGATTATTAAGAGCAAATTCGGCCAGTGGCAAAAAGGCAACCCAGTCATCTTGATCAGCCGAAACAAAACACCTTAAATAAGTTTCCAAGGTCTGATTAGTTCGCTCCGTCTGGCCATTCGTCTGAGGATGGAATGCAGACGAGAAAGCCAAATCAATGCCCATCTTAGCACAAAACGTCCACCAAAATCTAGACACAAACTGGGATCCCCTGTCAGAAACGATATTCTCCGGAATCCCATGCAAACGAACCACGTTCTGAAAAAATAAAGGGACCAACTCAGAGGAGGAAGGCAACTTAGGCAAGGGTACCAAATGAACCATCTTAGAAAAGCGGTCACACACAACCCAGATAACGGACATTTTCTGTGAGACAGGGAGATCTGAAATAAAATCCATGGAAATGTGCGTCCAAGGCCTCTTCGGTAGGGTTGAGCGAAACGGGTCGATCATTTTCAAAAGTCGCCGACTTTTGGCTAAGTCGGCGTCTCATGAAACCCGATCCGACCCCTGTGCTTGTCGGCCATGCGGTACGCGACTTTCGCGCCAAAGTCGCGTTTCAATGACGCGAAAAGCGCCATTTCTCAGCCAATGAAGGTGAACGCAGAGTGTGGGCAGCGTGATGACATAGATCCTGGTCCCCACCATCTTAGAGAAGGGCATTGCAGTGATTGGCTTGCTGTCTGCGGCGTCACAGGGGCTATAAAGGGGCGTTCCCGCCGACCGCCATCTTACTGCTGCTGATCTGAGCTTAGGGACAGGTTGCTGCCGCTTCGTCAGAAGCAGGGAGAGCGTTAGGCAGGGTCCACTAACCACCAAACCGCTTGTGCTGCAGCGATTTCCACTGTCCAACACCACCTTCGGTGTGCAGGGACTGTGGAAGCTATTTTTTTTTTTTTTTTCCCCTCAGCGCTGTAGCTCATTGGGCTGCCCTAGAAGGCTCCGTGATAGCTGTATTGCTGTGTGTACGCCACTGTGGAAACCAACTGCTTTTTTCAAAGCACATATCCTCTTGTTCCTTCCTTTCTGCACAGCTATCTTTTTTGTTTGTCCACACTTTTTATTTAATTTGTGCATCAGTCCACTCCTATTGCTGCCTGCCATACCTGGCTTACATTACTGCAGGGAGATAGTAATTGTAGGACAGTTTTTTTTTTTTGTTTGTTTTTTTTGTGGGAGATTAAGATTGGCATTTCTGCTACAGTGCCATCCCTGTGTGTGCCATCTCTCACTGAGTGGGCCATAGAAAGCCTATTTATTTTTTCCGTGATTTGTGTTCTAAATTCTACCTCAACACAAAAACACTACATCAATCAGTGGGAGAAAAATATTGGCCTCAGTCAGGGCTTGTGTGCCACTGCTGTGTGTGCTATCTCTCATTCAGTGGGCTATAGCAAGCCTATTTTTTTTTTTTTTTTTTTTAATATTATTTGGTTTCTAAAGTCTCCCTGAAAAAAAAAAAAAACCTAAAAAAACAGTGGGAGAGTAATATTGCCCTTTCAGCTTGTGTGCCAGTCTTGACTCCTGGGTGTGCCACCTCTCTCCCTCTCATTCAGTGGGCCATAGAAAGCCTATTTATTTTTTTTTTAAAATATTATTGGGTTTCTAAAGTCTCCCTTAAAAAACAAAAAATACATAAAAAAACAGTGGGAGAGTAATATTGCCCTTTCAGCTTGTGTGCCAGTCTTGACTCCTGGGTGTGCCACCTCTCTCTCTCATTCAGTGGGCCATAGAAAGGCTATTTTTTTTTTGGTTTTTTTAATATTATTTGGTTTCTAAAGTCTCCCTGAAAAAAAAAAAAAAACATACAAAAAACAGTGGGAGAGTAATATTGCCCTTTCAGCTTGTGTGCCAGTCTTGACTCCTGGGTGTGCCACCTCTCTCCCTTTCATTCAGTGGGCCATAGAAAGCCTATTTATTTATTTTTTTAAATATTATTGGGTTTCTAAAGTCTCCCTTAAAAAACAAAAAATACATAAAAAAACAGTGGGAGAGTAATATTGCCCTTTCAGCTTGTGTGCCAGTCTTGACTCCTGGGTGTGCCACCTCTCTCCCTCTCATTCAGTGGGCCATAGAAAGCCTATTTATTTTTTTTTTTAAAATATTATTGGGTTTCTAAAGTCTCCCTTAAAAAACAAAAAATACATAAAAAAACAGTGGGAGAGTAATATTGCCCTTTCAGCTTGTGTGCCAGTCTTGACTCCTGGGTGTGCCACCTCTCTCCCTTTCATTCAGTGGGCCATAGAAAGCCTATTTATTTTTTTTTTAAATATTATTGGGTTTCTAAAGTCTCCCTTAAAAAACAAAAAATACATAAAAAAACAGTGGGAGAGTAATATTGCCCTTTCAGCTTGTGTGCCAGTCTTGACTCCTGGGTGTGCCACCTCTCTCTCTCATTCAGTGGGCCATAGAAAGGCTATTTTTTTTTTGGTTTTTTTAATATTATTTGGTTTCTAAAGTCTCCCTGAAAAAAAAAAAAACATACAAAAAACAGTGGGAGAGTAATATTGCCCTTTCAGCTTGTGTGCCAGTCTTGACTCCTGGGTGTGCCACCTCTCTCTCATTCAGTGGGCCATAGAAAGCATTTTTTTTTTTCCTTGATTTGTGTTCTAAAATCTACCTCAACACAAAAACACTACATCAATCAGTGGGAGAAAAATATTGGCCTCAGTCAGGGCTTGTGTGCCACTGCTGTGTGTGCTATCTCTCATTCAGTGGGCTATAGAAAGCCTATTTATTTATTTATTTTTTTTCTTATTATTTGGTTTCTAAAGTCTCCCTGAAAAAAAAAATAAATAAATAAAAAAACAGTGGGAGAGTAATATTGCCCTTTCAGCTTGTGTGCCAGTCTTGACTCCTGGGTGTGCCACCTCTCTCTCTCATTCAGTGGGCCATAGAAAGGCTATTTTTTTTTGTGGTTTTTTTAATATTATTTGGTTTCTAAAGTCTCCCTGAAATAAAAAAAAAACTTAAAAAAACAGTGGGAGAGTAATATTGCCCTTTCAGCTTGTGCGCCAGTCTTGACTCCTGGGTGTGCCACCTCTCTCTCTCTAATTGTGGGCCATAGAAAGCCTATTTTTTTTTTTTTAAAATATTATTGGGTTTCTAAAGTCTCCCTTAAAAAACAAAAAATACATAAAAAAACAGTGGGAGAGTAATATTGCCCTTTCAGCTTGTGTGCCAGTCTTGACTCCTGGGTGTGCCACCTCTCTCTCTCATTCAGTGGGCCATAGAAAGGCTATTTTTTTTGTGGTTTTTTTAATATTATTTGGTTTCTAAAGTCTCCCTGAAATAAAAAAAAAACTTAAAAAAACAGTGGGAGAGTAATATTGCCCTTTCAGCTTGTGCGCCAGTCTTGACTCCTGGGTGTGCCACCTCTCTCTCTCTAATTGTGGGCCATAGAAAGCCTATTTTTTTTTTTTTTTAAATATTATTGGGTTTCTAAAGTCTCCCTTAAAAAACAAAAAATACATAAAAAAACAGTGGGAGAGTAATATTGCCTTTTCAGCTTGTGTGCCAGTCTTGACTCCTGGGTGTGCCACCTTTCTCTCATTCAGTGGGCCATAGAAAGCATTTTTTTTTTTTCCTTGATTTGTGTTCTAAAATCTACCTCAACACAAAAACACTACATCAATCAGTGGGAGAAAAATATTGGCCTCAGTCAGGGCTTGTGTGCCACTGCTGTGTGTGCTATCTCTCATTCAGTGGGCTATAGAAAGCCTATTTATTTATTTATTTTTTTTCTTATTATTTGGTTTCTAAAGTCTCCCTGAAAAAAAAAAAAAAACATAAAAAAACAGTGGGAGAGTAATATTGCCCTTTCAGCTTGTGTGCCAGTCTTGACTCCTGGGTGTGCCACCTCTCTCTCTCATTCAGTGGGCCATAGAAAGGCTATTTTTTTTTGTGGTTTTTTTTAATATTATTTGGTTTCTAAAGTCTCCCTGAAATAAAAAAAAAACTTAAAAAAACAGTGGGAGAGTAATATTGCCCTTTCAGCTTGTGCGCCAGTCTTGACTCCTGGGTGTGCCACCTCTCTCTCTCTAATTGTGGGCCATAGAAAGCCTTTTTTTTTTTTTTTTAATATTATTTGGTTTCTAAAGTCTCCCTGAGAAAAAAAAAAAAAAAAATTAGGTGGGAGATTAATATTGACATTAGTGCTTGAGTGACAGTCCTGCGTGTGTGTCATCTCTGTGATTTTGTGCCACAGAAAACAGAGTGTGTAACATTGTGCCTGATTTTCCTTGTGGTCTCACCAACCTGTTAAGGGATATTGAAATCATACTGAAGTTATAGCTCACCGTGTAAGTTGTTTGACAGCAACAAATAAAGTTACTTTGGTTAAGATTTTAAAACAATGAGGAAGTCTGGTGCAAGAGGTCGTCGTGGGCGTTCATTGTCAGCTGGTAATGATGGTAGTGGTAGTGGAGCATCAGGTGGTCGTGGGGATAAAAATATTCCACCTAAGTCTGGAGCTGTGGAGCCAGTTTCGTCGTCAGGCTACACAAGGCCTCGAACGCTCTCTTTTCTGGGAGTAGGAAAACCGCTTTTAAAGGCGGAGCAGCTACAGCAAGTTTTGGCTTACATTGCAGACTCAGCCTCTAGCTCTTTTGCCTCCTCTTCCGAAACTGGTAAATGTAAAAGCAGCGCGTCGCTTGTGGATGTTCACGGTCAGGGACAAGTCGCTTCCTTGTCCTCCTCAGCAAAAACTACAACAAGAGACAAGGATGCAGCAGGCGACACAACGGGTCACTCCATGGAGCTCTTTACACATACCGTCCCTGGCTTAGAAAGTGAAACATTTAACAGGCCATGCCCATTACAAGTATATTCTGACATGGAGTGCACTGATGCACAGCCACAGCCAGAGTACTATGCTGCTCCTTTGACTCAGACCACCACATTGCCCTCTCAGGGTACAGATCCACAATCAGACCCTGATGAGACTATGTTGCCCCGCCACGAACGCTATACCACCGACCGACACAGTGACACAGACGAAGTTGCACACGAGCTCGAAGAGGAGGTAATAGATGACCCAGTTATTGACCCCGATTGGCAGCCATTGGGGGAACAGGGTGCAGGCGGCAGTAGTTCAGAAGCGGAGGTGGAGGAGGGGCCGCAGCAGGCATCAACATCGCAACAGGTTCCATCTGCCGGGCCCGTATCTGGCCCAAAACGCGTGTCAAAGCCAAAACCTGTTGGAGGACAGCGTGGCCATCCGGTTAAAGCTCAGTCTGCAATCCCTGAAAAGGGATCCGAGTCTAGGAAGAGTGCAGTCTGGCATTTTTTTAAACAACATCCAACTGATCAGCGCAAAGTCATCTGTCAAAAATGTTCAACTAGCTTAAGCAGAGGTCAGAATCTGAAAAGTCTAAATACTAGTTGCATGCATAGACACTTAACCACCATGCATTTTCAAGCCTGGACTAACTACCAAACGTCCCTTAAGGTTGTAGCACCCTCGGCCAATGAAGCTAGTCAGCAACGCAACATCCCTTCCGTCACTGTAAGGCCACCATTTTCCGCACCACCGGCAGTATCTGTGCAGGTTTCTTTGCCAGCCAAAAGCAGTCAGGGTCAGGGAACCACCAGTTTTGTAGGAGGAAATATTGCATCTAGGGCACCGGCGGAAACAATACCGTCTCCAACCGTCTCTCAGTCTGCCATGTACACCGGCACACCCGAAAGTTCCACGATCTCCAGCTCTCCAGTCCAGCTCACCCTACATGAGACTCTGGTTAGAAAAAGGAAGTACTTATCCTCGCATCCGCGTACACAGGGTTTTAACGCCCACATAGCTAGACTAATCTCGTTAGAGATGATGCCCTACCGGTTAGTTGAAAGCGAAGCTTTCAAAGCCCTGATGGAGTACGCTGAACCACGATACGAGCTACCCAGTCGACACTTTTTTTCCAGAAAAGCCATCCCAGCCCTGCACCAGCATGTTAAACAGCGCATCGTCCATGCACTCAGGCAATCTGTGAGTACAAAGGTGCACCTGACTACAGATGCATGGACCAGTAGGCATGGCCAGGGACGTTATGTGTCCATCACGGCACACTGGGTGAATGTGGTGGATGCAGGGTCCACAGGCGACATCAATTTAGGGACAGTTGTGCCTAGCCCACGGTCTAGGAAACAGTTGGCGTTCGCACCCCCTCCTCCTCCTCCTCCTCGTCCTCCTGCAGAAGCTACAGCTCTTCCACAGAACGCAGTCTGCCAACCACTCCATCGGCAGATGACACTGTTGCACACCAGTTGTCCCATTATGGGCCAGCTACTGCCAAGCGTCAGCAGGCTGTATTGGCTATGAAGTGTTTGGGCGACAACAGACACACTGCGGAAGTTTTATCCGAGTTCTTGCAACAAGAAACGCAGTCGTGGCTGGGCACAGTAGATCTTGAGGCAGGCAAGGTAGTGAGTGATAACGGAAGGAATTTCATGGCTGCCATCTCCCTTTCCCAACTGAAACACATTCCTTGCCTGGCTCACACCTTAAACCTGGTGGTGCAGTGCTTATTGAAAACTTATCCTGGGTTCTCCGACCTGCTCCTCAAAGTGCGTGCACTTTGCTCACATATCCGACGTTCGCCTGTACACGCCAGCCGTATGCAGACCTATCAGCGGTCTTTGAACCTTCCCCAGCATCGCCTAATCATAGACGTTGCAACAAGGTGGAACTCAACACTGCACATGCTTCAGAGACTGTGCGAACAGAGGCGTGCTGTTATTTATTTGTGGGAGGATACACGGGCAGGCAGTAGGATGGCAGACATGGAGTTGTCAGGTGTGCAGTGGTCTAAGATACAAGACATGTGTCAAGTCCTTCAGTGTTTTGAGGAATGCACACGGCTGGTTAGTGCAGACAACGCCGTAATAAGCATGAGCATCCCCCTAATGCGTCTGCTGATGCAAAGTTTGACGCACATAAAGGAGCAGGCGTCTGCACCAGAGGAAGAGGAAAGCCTTGATGACAGTCAGCCATTGTCTGGTCAGGGCAGTGTACAGGACGAGGTAGCGGGCGAAGAGGAGGTGGAGGACGAGGAGGATGATGGGGATGAGTATATTTTTAATGCCGAACCTTTCCCGGGGGCACAGGAAATTGGTTGCGTGTCACGCCCGGGTTCTGGTTTTTTGAGGGACACAAGTGACGTAGATTTGCCTGCAACTGCCCCTCAACCAATCACAACCGGAGATTTGACAACTGGAACTTTGGCCCACATGGCGGATTATGCCTTACGTATCCTAAAAAGGGACACACGCATTACGAAAATGATGAACGATGACGATTACTGGTTGGCCTGCCTCCTTGATCCACGCTATAAAGGCAAATTGCAAAATATTATGCCACATGAGAACTTGGAACTAATATTAGCAACCAAACAATCAACTCTTGTTGACCGTTTGCTTCAGGCATTCCCAGCACACAGCGCACGTGATCGTTCTCACACGAGCTCCAGGGGGCAGCAGACTAGGAGTGTTAGGGGTGCACACATCAGAAGTGGCGTTGGACAGAGGGGTTTTCTGACCAGGTTGTGGAGTGATTTTGCTATGACCGCAGACAGGACAGGTACTGCTGCATCAATTGAAAGTGACAGGAGACAACATTTGTCCAGTATGGTTACTAACTATTTTTCATCCCTTATCGATGTTCTCCCTCAACCGTCATTCCCATTTGATTACTGGGCCTCCAAATTAGACACCTGGCCAGAATTGGCAGAATATGCATTGCAGGAGCTTGCTTGCCCGGCAGCAAGTGTCCTATCAGAAAGAGTATTCAGTGCTGCAGGTTCAATATTAACCGAAAAAAGGACTCGTCTGGCTACCCAAAATGTTGACGATCTAACATTCATTAAAATGAACCACAACTGGATTTCGAAATCTTTTGCCCCACCTTGCCCGGCCGACACCTAGCTTTCCTATGAAAAGCTCTTGCCTGTGAATTACTTTTCTAATGTCTAATTTGCTGCAGCTGATTGTACAGCATATGACATGTTTACACCTCCCTAAATGGCAAAACTCCCCACACGGGGCCGTGGTATCGCGACTTGGCGCAAGCACCCGTGAGACTGCTGTTTGTCTGAAGAGGTGGGTGTGCTCGCTTTTGGTTGACGGCATTGCTACTGGGTCCCTCATAGTACAATGTAGTGTCTCTGGCGGTGGTGGTGCGCACCCAATGTCAGACACACCGTTGTAACATGAGGGGCCCTGGGGCGGTCCCGCCGGCCTCAAGAGAGTTCCCCCCTACCCCAGCTCAAAATGTGCTCTACCACGTGCAAAATTATGTCGCACAGCTCCACCAATCTTTAGTCTATTCGCTGACATCATTCAATGTCTGGCACTGACAATACAAATTTGTAGACATCTATGATGCAACTTAAAGTAGTCTGTGTCTGTGTCCTATATTGGCACCATTAAATAGTTACTGCCAAATTACTATGTCAGAAACTCAGCAGATGAGCCCACCCCTGTACCTAAGTATGCCACCTTTTTTTTTGTTTTGGTTGTTTTGCGAGACATTAACATCTATTTATATTTTGGGAGTACTGGGACAGACACTCCTTGCACTACTCCTCCACTCACCACCAAGCTGCCCGTGTATCCATGTAACCGCTGTAAAACTGCCATGAGCCTATTGTTTGTTATTTTAGGCCTTTGAAGCCTGTCTGCGGTCCCTCCTTCCACTAGTCCTCCACTGACCAGACCACTGCTGCCCGTGTACCCCTGGAACCAATTATAAAGTGCCTACAGCCAGCCCATTTTTTTATGTTAGGCCTTTGAAGCCTGTCTGCTGTCCCTCCTTCCACTAGTCCTCCACTGGCCAGACCACTGCTGCCCGTGTACCCCTGGAACCAATTATAAAGTGCCTACAGCCAGCCCATTTTCTTATGTTAGGCCTTTGAAGCCTGTCTGCGGTCCCTACTTTAAATACTCCTCCACTGACCACCAAGCTGCCTGCCCGTGTATCCATGTAACCACTGTAAAACTGCCATGAGCCTATTGTTTGTTATGTTAGGCCTTTGATAGCCTGTCTGCGGTCCCTACTTTAAATACTCCTCCACTCACCACCAAGCTGCCTGCCCGTCTATCCATGTAACCGCTGTAAAACTGCCATGAGCCTATTGTTTGTTATGTTAGGCCTTTGATAGCCTGTCTGCGGTCCTTACTTTAAATACTCCTCCACTCACCACCAAGCTGCCTGTGTATCCATGTAACCGCTGTAAAACTGCAATGAGCCTATTGTTTGTTATTTTAGGCCTTTGATAGCCTGTCTGCGGCCCCTACTTGCAATACTCCTCCACTGACCACAATGCTGCCTGGAGTGCCTGCCTGTGTATCCATGTAACCGATGTAAAACTGCCATGACTGCCTACTGTTTGTTATTTTAGGCCTTTGATAGCCTGTCTGCGGCCCCTACTTGCAATACTCCTCCACTGACCACAATGCTGCCTGGAGTGCCTGCCTGTGTATCCATGTAACCGATGTAAAACTGCCATGACTGCCTACTGTTTGTTATTTTAGGCCTTTGATAGCCTGTCTGCGGCCCCTACTTGCAATACTCCTCCACTGACCACAATGCTGCCTGGAGTGCCTGCCTGTGTATCCATGTAACCGATGTAAAACTGCCATGACTGCCTACTGTTTGTTATTTTAGGCCTTTGATAGCCTGTCTGCGGCCCCTACTTGCAATACTCCTCCACTGACCACAATGCTGCCTGGAGTGCCTGCCTGTGTATCCATGTAACCGATGTAAAACTGCCATGACTGCCTACTGTTTGTTATTTTAGGCCTTTGATAGCCTGTCTGCGGCCCCTACTTGCAATACTCCTCCACTGACCACAATGCTGCCTGGAGTGCCTGCCTGTGTATCCATGTAACCGATGTAAAACTGCCATGACTGCCTAATGTTTGTTATTTTAGGCCTTTGATAGCCTGTCTGCGGCCCCTACTTGCAATACTCCTCCACTGACCACAATGCTGCCTGGAGTGCCTGCCTGTGTATCCATGTAACCGATGTAAAACTGCCATGACTGCCTACTGTTTGTTATTTTAGGCCTTTGATAGCCTGTCTGCGGCCCCTACTTGCAATACTCCTCCACTGACCACAATGCTGCCTGGAGTGCCTGCCTGTGTATCCATGTAACCGATGTAAAACTGCCATGACTGCCTACTGTTTGTTATTTTAGGCCTTTGATAGCCTGTCTGCGGCCCCTACTTGCAATACTCCTCCACTGACCACAATGCTGCCTGGAGTGCCTGCCTGTGTATCCATGTAACCGATGTAAAACTGCCATGACTGCCTACTGTTTGTTATTTTAGGCCTTTGATAGCCTGTCTGCGGCCCCTACTTGCAATACTCCTCCACTGACCACACCAATGCTGCCCGTGTACCCCTGGAACCTATTTAAAAGTTCATAGAGCCTAGTTATATATTTTATTTACTATTAATAAGGCCATGATGGACTACGCTGTACCACGCTACAAGCTAACCAGTCGACACTTCTTTTACGAGAAAAGCCATCCCAACCCTCCACCAGCATGTAGAAGACCGCATTGTCCATGCACTCTGGCAATCTGTGAGTACAAAAGTGCACCTGACAACAGACGCATGGACCTGTAGGCATGGCCACGGAAGATTACGTGTCCATTACGGCGCAATGGGTTAATGTGGTGGATGCATGGTCCACAGGGGACAGCCTACTAAGTCTGTCTGCAGTCCCTAATTCAAATTGTCCTCCACTGTCTAAATCGGAGCTTCCACCTTCTGGCTTTCGGCCTATAGTATCAGAAATTAAACTGCATTTGGCCTTCAACTTTGGTTAGGGCCTACTAACGGCTTCTGCCCCTCCCTGGTGTTGCCCTCAACTAAATAAAGCTGAGCTTCAACCTTCTGCTCCAAATTACCATTTTAAAAAATGCAATAGGCTTTTCCGGCCTACTAAAGGTGTCTGTCTGTGTGCCCCTGCCTGGTGTTGCCCTCAACTAAATAAAGCTGAGCTTCAACCTTCTGCTCCAAATTACCATTTTAAAAAATGCAATAGGCTTTTCCGGCCTACTAAAGGTGTCTGTCTGTGTGCCCCTGCCTGGTGTTGCCCTCAACTAAATAAAGCTGAGCTTCAACCTTCTGCTCCAAATTACCATTTTGAAAAATGCAATAGGCTTTTCCGGCCTACTAAAGGTGTCTGTCTGTGTGCCCCTGCCTGGTGTTGCCCTCAACTAAATAAAGCTGAGCTTCAACCTTCTGCTCCAAATTACCATTTTAAAAAATGCAATAGGCTTTTCCGGCCTACTAAAGGTGTCTGTCTGTGTGCCCCTGCCTGGTGTTGTCCTCAACTAAATAAAGCTGAGCTTCAACCTTCCGGCTCTCATTAAGTGGTTTTAAAAAAAAAAATGGTGGTTAGGGCCTACTAACGGCTTCTGCCCCTGCCTGGTGTTGCCCTCAACTAAATAAAGCTGAGCTTCAACCTTCTGCTCCAAATTACCATTTTAAAAAATGCAATAGGCTTTTCCGGCCTACTAAAGGTGTCTGTCTGTGTGCCCCTGCCTGGTGTTGTCCTCAACTAAATAAAGCTGAGCTTCAACCTTCTGCTCCAAATTACCATTTTAAAAAATGCAATAGGCTTTTCCGGCCTACTAAAGGTGTCTGTCTGTGTGCCCCTGCCTGGTGTTGCCCTCAACTAAATAAAGCTGAGCTTCAACCTTCCGGCTCTCATTAAGTGGTTTTAAAAAAAATAATGGTGGTTAGGGCCTACTAACGGCTTCTGCCCCTCCCTGGTGTTGCCCTCAACTAAATAAAGCTGAGCTTCAACCTTCTGCTCCAAATTACCATTTTAAAAAATGCAATAGGCTTTTCCGGCCTACTAAAGGTGTCTGTCTGTGTGCCCCTGCCTGGTGTTGTCCTCAACTAAATAAAGCTGAGCTTCAACCTTCTGCTCCAAATTACCATTTTAAAAAATGCAATAGGCTTTTCCGGCCTACTAAAGGTGTCTGTCTGTGTGCCCCTGCCTGGTGTTGCCCTCAACTAAATAAAGCTGAGCTTCAACCTTCTGCTCCAAATTACCATTTTAAAAAATGCAATAGGCTTTTCCGGCCTACTAAAGGTGTCTGTCTGTGTGCCCCTGCCTGGTGTTGCCCTCAACTAAATAAAGCTGAGCTTCAACCTTCTGCTCCAAATTACCATTTTGAAAAATGCAATAGGCTTTTCCGGCCTACTAAAGGTGTCTGTCTGTGTGCCCCTGCCTGGTGTTGCCCTCAACTAAATAAAGCTGAGCTTCAACCTTCTGCTCCAAATTACCATTTTAAAAAATGCAATAGGCTTTTCCGGCCTACTAAAGGTGTCTGTCTGTGTGCCCCTGCCTGGTGTTGTCCTCAACTAAATAAAGCTGAGCTTCAACCTTCCGGCTCTCATTAAGTGGTTTAAAAAAAAAAAAATGGTGGTTAGGGCCTACTAACGGCTTCTGCCCCTGCCTGGTGTTGCCCTCAACTAAATAAAGCTGAGCTTCAACCTTCTGCTCCAAATTACCATTTTAAAAAATGCAATAGGCTTTTCCGGCCTACTAAAGGTGTCTGTCTGTGTGCCCCTGCCTGGTGTTGTCCTCAACTAAATAAAGCTGAGCTTCAACCTTCTGCTCCAAATTACCATTTTAAAAAATGCAATAGGCTTTTCCGGCCTACTAAAGGTGTCTGTCTGTGTGCCCCTGCCTGGTGTTGTCCTCAACTAAATAAAGCTGAGCTTCAACCTTCCGGCTCTCATTAAGTGGTTTTAAAAAAAAAAAATGGTGGTTAGGGCCTACTAACGGCTTCTGCCCCTCCCTGGTGTTGCCCTCAACTAAATAAAGCTGAGCTTCAACCTTCTGCTCCAAATTACCATTTTGAAAAATGCAATAGGCTTTTCCGGCCTACTAAAGGTGTCTGTCTGTGTGCCCCTGCCTGGTGTTGTCCTCAACTAAATAAAGCTGAGCTTCAACCTTCCGGCTCTCATTAAGTGGTTTTAAAAAAAATAATGGTGGTTAGGGCCTACTAACGGCTTCTGCCCCTCCCTGGTGTTGCCCTCAACTAAATAAAGCTGAGCTTCAACCTTCTGCTCCAAATTACCATTTTAAAAAATGCAATAGGCTTTTCCGGCCTACTAAAGGTGTCTGTCTGTGTGCCCCTGCCTGGTGTTGTCCTCAACTAAATAAAGCTGAGCTTCAACCTTCCGGCTCTCATTAAGTGGTTTTAAAAAAAAAAAATGGTGGTTAGGGCCTACTAACGGCTTCTGCCCCTGCCTGGTGTTGCCCTCAACTAAATAAAGCTGAGCTTCAACCTTCTGCTCCAAATTACCATTTTAAAAAATGCAATAGGCTTTTCCGGCCTACTAAAGGTGTCTGTCTGTGTGCCCCTGCCTGGTGTTGTCCTCAACTAAATAAAGCTGAGCTTCAACCTTCTGCTCCAAATTACCATTTTAAAAAATGCAATAGGCTTTTCCGGCCTACTAAAGGTGTCTGTCTGTGTGCCCCTGCCTGGTGTTGCCCTCAACTAAATAAAGCTGAGCTTCAACCTTCTGCTCCAAATTACCATTTTGAAAAATGCAATAGGCTTTTCCGGCCTACTAAATGTGTCTGTCTGTGTGCCCCTGCCTGGTGTTGTCCTCAACTAAATAAAGCTGAGCTTCAACCTTCCGGCTCTCATTAAGTGGTTTTAAAAAAAAAAAATGGTGGTTAGGGCCTACTAACGGCTTCAGCCCCTGCCTGGTGTTGCCCTCAACTAAATAAAGCTGAGCTTCAACCTTCTGCTCCAAATTACCATTTTAAAAAATGCAATAGGCTTTTCCGGCCTACTAAAGGTGTCTGTCTGTGTGCCCCTGCCTGGTGTTGTCCTCAACTAAATAAAGCTGAGCTTCAACCTTCTGCTCCAAATTACCATTTTAAAAAATGCAATAGGCTTTTCCGGCCTACTAAAGGTGTCTGTCTGTGTGCCCCTGCCTGGTGTTGCCCTCAACTAAATAAAGCTGAGCTTCAACCTTCTGCTCCAAATTACCATTTTGAAAAATGCAATAGGCTTTTCCGGCCTACTAAATGTGTCTGTCTGTGTGCCCCTGCCTGGTGTTGTCCTCAACTAAATAAAGCTGAGCTTCAACCTTCCGGCTCTCATTAAGTGGTTTTAAAAAAAATAATGGTGGTTAGGGCCTACTAACGGCTTCTGCCCCTCCCTGGTGTTGCCCTCAACTAAATAAAGCTGAGCTTCAACCTTCTGCTCCAAATTACCATTTTAAAAAATGCAATAGGCTTTTCCGGCCTACTAAAGGTGTCTGTCTGTGTGCCCCTGCCTGGTGTTGTCCTCAACTAAATAAAGCTGAGCTTCAACCTTCTGCTCCAAATTACCATTTTAAAAAATGCAATAGGCTTTTCCGGCCTACTAAAGGTGTCTGTCTGTGTGCCCCTGCCTGGTGTTGTCCTCAACTAAATAAAGCTGAGCTTCAACCTTCTGCTCCAAATTACCATTTTAAAAAATGCAATAGGCTTTTCCGGCCTACTAAAGGTGTCTGTCTGTGTGCCCCTGCCTGGTGTTGCCCTCAACTAAATAAAGCTGAGCTTCAACCTTCTGCTCCAAATTACCATTTTGAAAAATGCAATAGGCTTTTCCGGCCTACTAAATGTGTCTGTCTGTGTGCCCCTGCCTGGTGTTGTCCTCAACTAAATAAAGCTGAGCTTCAACCTTCCGGCTCTCATTAAGTGGTTTTAAAAAAAATAATGGTGGTTAGGGCCTACTAACGGCTTCTGCCCCTTCCTGGTGTTGCCCTCAACTAAATAAAGCTGAGCTTCAACCTTCTGCTCCAAATTACCATTTTAAAAAATGCAATAGGCTTTTCCGGCCTACTAAAGGTGTCTGTCTGTGTGCCCCTGCCTGGTGTTGTCCTCAACTAAATAAAGCTGAGCTTCAACCTTCTGCTCCAAATTACCATTTTAAAAAATGCAATAGGCTTTTCCGGCCTACTAAAGGTGTCTGTCTGTGTGCCCCTGCCTGGTGTTGTCCTCAACTAAATAAAGCTGAGCTTCAACCTTCTGCTCCAAATTACCATTTTAAAAAATGCAATAGGCTTTTCCGGCCTACTAAAGGTGTCTGTCTGTGTGCCCCTGCCTGGTGTTGTCCTCAACTAAATAAAGCTGAGCTTCAACCTTCCGGCTCTCATTAAGTGGTTTTAAAAAAAAAAAATGGTGGTTAGGGCCTACTAACGGCTTCTGCCCCTCCCTGGTGTTGCCCTCAACTAAATAAAGCTGAGCTTCAACCTTCTGCTCCAAATTACCATTTTAAAAAATGCAATAGGCTTTTCCGGCCTACTAAAGGTGTCTGTCTGTGTGCCCCTGCCTGGTGTTGTCCTCAACTAAATAAAGCTGAGCTTCAACCTTCTGCTCCAAATTACCTTTTTAAAAAATGCAATAGGCTTTTCCGGCCTACTAAAGGTGTCTGTCTGTGTGCCCCTCCCTGGTGTTGCCCTCAACTAAATAAAGCTGAGCTTCAACCTTCTGCTCCAAATTACCATTTTAAAAAATGCAATAGGCTTTTCCGGCCTACTAAAGGTGTCTGTCTGTGTGCCCCTGCCTGGTGTTGTCCTCAACTAAATAAAGCTGAGCTTCAACCTTCCGGCTCTCATTAAGTGGTTTTAAAAAAAAAAAATGGTGGTTAGGGCCTACTAACGGCTTCTGCCCCTGCCTGGTGTTGCCCTCAACTAAATAAAGCTGAGCTTCAACCCTCTGCTCCAAATTACCATTTTAAAAAATGCAATAGGCTTTTCCGGCCTACTAAAGGTGTCTGTCTGTGTGCCCCTGCCTGGTGTTGTCCTCAACTAAATAAAGCTGAGCTTCAACCTTCCGGCTCTCATTAAGTGGTTTTAAAAAAAAAAAATGGTGGTTAGGGCCTACTAACGGCTTCTGCCCCTCCCTGGTGTTGCCCTCAACTAAATAAAGCTGAGCTTCAACCTTCTGCTCCAAATTACCATTTTAAAAAATGCAATAGGCTTTTCCGGCCTACTAAAGGTGTCTGTCTGTGTGCCCCTCCCTGGTGTTGCCCTCAACTAAATAAAGCTGAGCTTCAACCTTCTGCTCCAAATTACCATTTTAAAAAATGCAATAGGCTTTTCCGGCCTACTAAAGGTGTCTGCCCCTCCCTGGTGTTGTCCTCAACTGAACAAAGCTGAGCTTCCACATTCTGGCTTTCGCCCTATACTATCAGATATTAAACTGCATTTGGCCTACTAGTGTGGTTAGGCCCTTGAAACAGTGTCTGCTGCTCTTGGGTTTGCTACTCCACTGAACAAAGCAATGCCGCCTGTTTAGTCCTGTTACCAATTTTGAACTGCATGTAGCCTACTTTATTCTTTGGCCCTATATCTGTTTCCTCCTCATCCTGCCCATTGCCCAGCCACTGCTAAATGAGTCTGCTGGTACATTGACCTAGACCACTACATTCCCCTTGTACTCTACACAGCCAGAATCTGTCCCTGCTGAAAGTAAGGTTCCCCTTCCCGCATGTTATACCACCTTACACAGGGACAAAGAGGAAGGTGCAGATGAAAGTGCAGGTTCCTTCATCAGGTGGGGGGGCATACTCATTGGCGACGTCACTGGCACAGGGCCCCTCAGAGTACGCAAAAGTGTCGCTGCTGGTGGGAGGCGCCCCCGCCATGCAAACACACCGCCGTACTTTGAGGGGCCCTGTGCCAGTGGCAATGCGAACGAGTGGGCCCCCCCCTGCTTGCTCAGGATCACAGCACTTGCAACTTTTAAATACTTACCTTTCCCTGCAACACCGCCGTGACGTAGTCCGCATTTCCTGGGCCCACGAAAAACTTGAGCCAGCCCTACTCCCCCCACAACTTTCCCCCAATTCCCTATGCCCAACTATTATTATACAGTTAATTAAGATTGGCAAGCTTCAGAAACAAGAATGGATGTTTTTGGCATTAAAATGGGCACTGTAGGTGTTTTCCTGGCCTCCACTCACTGCCGACTATGCTTCCCCATTGACTTGCATTGGGTTTCGTGTTTCGGTCGATCCCCGACTTTTAGCGATAATCGGCCGACTGCACTCGACTCGACTCTGGACAAAATCGGGTTTCCCAAAACCCTACTCGATCTTAAAAAAATGAAAGTCGCTCAACCCTACTCTTCGGGATAGGCAAGGATAACAACAACCCACTGGCCCGAGAACAGCAAGGCTTAGCCTGAGCACACACTTCACAAGACTGCACAAAGGTTCGCACATCCCTTGACAAGGAAGGCCACCAAAAAGACCTGGCCACCAAGTCTCTAGTACCAAATATTCCAGGATGACCAGCCAACACAGAAGAATGGACCTCGGAGATGACTCTTCTGGTCCAATCATCTGGAACAAACAGTCTTTCTGGTGGACAACGATCAGGTTTATCCGCCTGAAACTCCTGCAATGCACGTCGCAAGTCTGGGGAGACGGCGGACAATATTACCCCATCCCTAAGGATACCAGTAGGCCCAGAGTCTCCAGGAGAGTCAGGCACAAAACTCCTGGAAAGAGCATCTGCCTTCACATTCTTTGAACCTGGCAGGTATGAAACCACAAAATTGAAACGAGAAAAAAACAACGACCAACGAGCCTGTCTAGGATTCAGACGCCTGGCAAATTCAAGGTAAATCAGATTTTTGTGATCAGTCAAGACCACCACACGATGTCTAGCACCCTCAAGCCAATGACGCCACTCCTCAAATGCCCACTTCATGGCCAAAAGCTCCCGATTACCCACATCATAATTGCGCTCGGCGGGCGAGAATTTTCTAGAAAAGAACGCACATGGCTTCATCACCGAGCCATCGGAACTTCTCTGTGACAAAACCGCCCCCGCTCCAATCTCGGAAGCATCAACCTCAACCTGAAAAGGAAGTGAAACATCTGGTTGACATAACACAGGAGCAGAAGAAAACCGGCGCTTAAGTTCCTGAAAGGCCTCCACAGCCGTAGGAGACCAATTAGCAACATCAGCACCCTTTTTAGTCAAATCAGTCAAAGGTTTAACAACACTGGAAAAATTAGTAATGAACCGACGATAAAAATTAGCAAAACCCAAGAACTTCTGAAGACTCTTAACAGATGTAGGTTGTGTCCAGTCACAAATCGCCTGAACCTTGACGGGATCCATCTCAATAGTAGAAGGAGAAAAAATGTACCCCAAAAAAGAAATCTTCTGGACTCCGAAGAGACATTTTGAGCCCTTCACAAACAGAGAATTGGCCCGCAGGACTTGAAACACCTTCCTGACCTGTAGAACATGAGACTCCCAGTCATCAGAAAACACCAAAATATCATCCAAATACACAATCATAAACTTATCCAGATATTCACGGAAAATATTGTGCATAAAGGACTGAAAGACTGAAGGAGCATTAGAAAGTCCAAAAGGCATTACCAAATACTCAAAATGGCCCTCAGGCGTATTAAATGCGGTTTTCCACTCATCACCCTGCTTTATCCGCACAAGATTATACGCACCGCGAAGATCTATCTTAGTGAACCACCTAGCCCCCTTAATGCGAGCAAACAAATCAGTCAATAATGGCAATGGATACTGATATTTGACTGTAATCTTATTCAGAAGGCGATAATCTATACAAGGCCTTAGGGAACCATCTTTTTTTGCCACGAAAAAAAAACCTGCTCCCAGAGGGGATGAAGATGGACGAATATGTCCCTTTTCCAAGGACTCCTTAATATAATTCCGCATAGCAGTATGCTCTGGCACTGACAGATTAAATAAACGACCCTTAGGGAACTTACTGCCAGGAATTAATTCTATAGCACAGTCACAATCCCTATGAGGAGGGAGCGAATTGAGCTTAGGCTCCTCAAAAACATCCCGATAGTCAGACAAAAACGCAGGGACCTCAGAAGGAGTAGATGAAGCGATTGAAATCAAAGGTGCATCATCATGAACCCCCTGACATCCCCAGCTTAACACAGACATTGTTTTCCAATCCAGGACTGGATTATGAGTTTATAACCATGGCAGACCAAGCACTAGTACATCATGTAAATTATACAGTACAAGGAAGCGAATCACCTCCTGATGAACGGGAGTCATGCGCATGGTCACTTGTGTCCAGTACTGCGGTTTATTCATAGCCAATGGTGTAGAGTCAATTCCCTTCAAAGGAATAGGAACTTCCAGAGGCTCCAGACTAAAACCGCAGCGTTTGGCAAATGACCAATCCATAAGACTCAGGGCAGCGCCCGAATCCACATAGGCATCGACGGAAATGGATGACAGTGAACAAATCAGAGTTACAGACAAAATGAACTTAGACTGCAGAGTACTAATGGCAAAAGATTTATCAACCTTTTTTGTGCGTTTAGAGCATGCTGATATAACATGAGCTGAATCACCACAATAAAAACACAATCCATTTTTCCACCTATAATTTTGCCGTTCACTTCTGGACTGAATTCTATCACATTGCATAGTCTCAGGTGCCTGTTCAGAAGACACCGCCAACTGGTGCACAGGTTTGCGCTCCCGTAAACGCCGATCAATCTGAATGGCCATAGCCATAGACTCATTCAGACCTGTAGGCGCAGGGAACCCCACCATAATATCCTTAATGGCCTCAGAAAGACCATCTCTGAAGTTTGCAGCCAGGGCGCACTCATTCCACTGAGTAAGCACCGACCATTTCCAAAATTTTTGACAATATACTTCCGCTTCATCATGCCCCTGAGAGAGGGCTAATAAAGCCTTTTCAGCCTGAATCTCCAGGTTAGGTTCCTCATAGAGCAATCCCAGTGCCAGAAAAAACGCATCCACACTGAGCAATGCAGGATCCCCTGGTGCCAATGCAAATGCCCAATTCTGAGGGTCGCCCCGCAGGAAAGATATTACAATCTTGACCTGCTGAGCAGGGTCTCCAGAGGAGCGAGATTTCAAAGAAAGAAACAATTTGCAATTGTTCCTGAAATTCAGGAAGGTAGATCTATCTCCAGAAAAAAACTCTGGAATAGGAATTCTAGGTTCAGACATAGGAGTGTGAACTACAAAATCCTGTATGTTTTGAACTTTTGCAGCAAGATTATTCAGGCTGGAAGCCAAACTCTGGACATCCATGTTAAACAGCTAAGGTCAGAGCCATTCAAGGGTTAAGAGGAGGTAAGAAGCAGCTAGACAGCAATTAAGGGCTAGGCAGCAAAACTCTGAGGGAAAAAAAAAAAAAAAATTCCCTTCAACACTTCTTTTTCTCCTGCTTCAGCCCAAACAATTAACACTTTGTGGGCCGGCTATACTGTCATGTTCCCAATGGCAGGGAATTAAACACATAACACGGGCAAAAACAGGACGAGCTCTAGGGTGATGGAACCTGAGCTGACCGCGATCCTGAACCTCAACACTCAACTAACAGCAGGGGAACTCTAGACGTCTCGCACCAGCCGGAGATCTAGCTACCCCTATCAGAAGAATCACAGACCTATCTTGCCTCCAGAGAAATATTCCCACAGAAATAGCAGCCCCCCACATATAATGACGGTGAAATGAGAGGAAGGCACAAACGTAGTTATGAAAACAGATTCAGCAAAATGAGGCCCGCTTAAGCTAGATAGCAGAGGATACAAAAGGTGAACTGCGCGGTCAGCTTAAAACCCTTCAAAATACCATCCTGAAATTACTTGAACTCATGTGCCAACTCATGGTACATGAGTGGTAATTTCAGCCCACTAGAGCAACCAGCAGCAGAGAATTACATATCTGCAAGCTGGACTAAAAACATGAAAGCAAACATGAAACAGGGAAATCCAGACTTAGCTTGTCTTGAAGGCCTAGGAGCAGGTAGCAAAGGTAACAGAGACACACTGATACATTGATAGCCGGCAAGGGAATGACAGGAAAGCCAGGTTAAATAGGAAACACCCAGCCTCTGATGGACAGGTGGAAACCAGAGACCGCAACCCACCAAAGTCACCCAGTACCAGCTGTAACCACCAGAGGGAGCCCAAAAACAGAATCCACAACAGTATATAGCACAGCCCACGTAGTATATAGCACAGCCCATGCAGTATATAACACAGCCCACACAGTATATAACACAGCTCACGTATTATATAGCAATGTGGGCACCATATTCCTGTTAAAGAAGAATTAAAATACAAAATAGTTATATACTAAACCTTTCGGTGGCCCCCTAATTCAGCCCAGCCTTTAGCGATGCTCCTCGCGATGCTCCATTCCCAGTAATGCCTTGCGGCAATAACCCGTGATGATTCAGCGGTCTTGCGAGACCGCTACGTCATAACTGGTCATTGCCGCAATGCATTCTTGGGACCGGAGCGTCGTGAGAAGCGGGAAAGGCTGCCGTGGACGCCGGAGGGTGAGAATATAATGTTTTTTTAATTTTATTATTATTTTTAACATTATGTGTTTTGCTATTGATGCTGCATAGGGATAAGTTGGTCACACTAGGGTTAATAGCAGCATTAACGGACTGCTTTACACCGCGTTATGCAGCGGTGTAATGCAGTCCATTTAACGGACTGCTAAAACGCTGTGTGGGCACTGACTTGAGGGGAGTATAGAGGGGGCACTGACTGGAGGGGAGTAGGGAGGGGCCAATTCATGGCCGGACTGTGCCTGTCGCTGATTGGTCACGCCCAACCGGCCGCGACCAATCAGCGATGCGGGATTTCCATTACAGACAGACAAACAGACGGAAGTGGATCTTAGACAATTATATATATAGATGGTTTTGTCCTTTTTACTGACTCATGGAATTTCCATGGGTGCTATATTCTCCCCATCAGTGGCTAGTTTTGTGATGGCTTGGTGGGAAGATTTATGCATTTTTAATACTGATAATCCATTTTTTGAGTCCATACAATGGTATTCTAGATATATTAATGACTTTTTGCTAGTTTGGAATGATGATGTTTCTAAAATTTCTACATTTTTTGATTACATCAATAATAATCCATTCAATTTAAAAATTTACATATTTTTTCAATAAAAAGTCAATACATTTTCTTGCTCTTTGTTTATCGGGAATTCTGCACCAACCCATCACCAGCTGCACACATTGCAAATCAACTGCAGGGAGCACCATACTGCATGCACGCAGTTTCCACCCTTTCCTGTTGTGAATTAGACTTTTTTGGCTCCCTCTTGTGGTCACTAGTGATATCACTCTGGGATTGTCTTTCCCCAGTTTGGCACCCAACTGGGTCATTAGTCCAGGGGTGTTGCTATATAAACTACCTGAATTCTCAGTCTGGTGCCTGGCATCGTTGTAATCAGTTCCTTTCTGTTTGCTCCTGTCTGCTGGTCCTGGTTCTTGCAAAATTAAGCTAAGTCCTGCTTCCTTGTTTTTTTGGTTATTTGCATTGCTCTTATTTTTTGTCCAGCTTGTACTAAATGTGATTCCTGATTTTGCTGGAAGCTCTAGGGGGCTGGTATTCTCCCCCCGGGCCGTTAGACGGTTCGGGGGTTCTTGAATATCCAGCGTGGATATTTTTATAGGGTTTTTGCTGACCGTATAAGTCATCTTACTATATTCTGCTATTAGTCAGTGGGCCTCTCTTTGCTAAATACCTAGTTCATTCTTACGTTTGTCTTTTCTTCTTACCTCACCGTTATTATTTGTTGGGGGCTTGTATCCAACTTTTGGGGTCTTTTCTCTGGAGGCAAGAAAGGTCTATCTTTTCCCTTCTAGGGTTAGTTAGTTCTCCGGCTGGCGCGAGACGTCTAGAACCAACGTAGGCACGTTCCCCGGCTGCTGCTATTTGTGGTGCTAGGATTAGATATATGGTCAGCCCAGTTACCACTGCCCTATGAGCTGGTTTTTTGTGTTTGCAGACTTGGTATTTACTTCTGAGACCCTCTGCCATTGGGGTCATAACAGTATGCCAGGCCAAAGTTGAATGTTTAATGCATTGCAGAAGTGGGATAATAAGAAAGGAAATTCAGAGTTTTTTTTTTTTTTTTCTCTTTCTTCCTCCCATTTACCTCTGAGTGGCTTGAGCTTGCTGCAAAATAGCTCAACTGACCGAACAATATATATATATATATATAAATAATTTGTAGCCAAAAAAAGTCAAATACAAAAATAGATCAATGGCCACATTTGTCTGTGCTAAAAACTAAGGAAATGTGAAATATGTGAAATGTGAATAGCATACTGGCTTATGAACTTTATGAACAAACACATGAGATTTTTAGCACAAGATTTGCAAACGTTGTGAGCCCATTCACCAAAACGTCAAGGTAATCTCAGATCGAATGGGTAACTACACTGACTGCCTGGTGTGAACACTTACCTATGGTATCTGAGCTGACTGCCTAATGTGAACACTTACCTATGGCTAATAACAGGATAAAGCCTACTTATATAGGAGGCTCAGAACCAACTGTGTTGAGATGTAATTAAAACCTGGAGAAGGGCGGGACGTTCAAGTCAGAAAATAGTATATAGTAAAATAGATCAACTGACCGAACAATATATATATATATATATATAAATAATTTGTAGCCAAAAAAAGTCAAATACAAAAATAGATCAATGGCCACATTTGTCTGTGCTAAAAACTAAGGAAATGTGAAATATGTGAAATGTGAATAGCATACTGGCTTATGAACTTTATGAACAAACACATGAGATTTTTAGCACAAGATTTGCAAACGTTGTGAGCCCATTCACCAAAACGTCAAGGTAATCTCAGATCGAATGGGTAACTACACTGACTGCCTGGTGTGAACACTTACCTATGGTATCTGAGCTGACTGCCTAATGTGAACACTTACCTATGGCTAATAACAGGATAAAGCCTACTTATATAGGAGGCTCAGAACCAACTGTGCTGAGATGTAATTAAAACCTGGAGAAGGGCGGGACGTTCAAGTCAGAAAATAGTATATAGTAAAATAGATCAACTGACCGAACAATATATATATATATATAAATAATTTGTAGCCAAAAAAAGTCAAATACAAAAATAGATCAATGGCCACATTTGTCTGTGCTAAAAACTAAGGAAATGTGAAATATGTGAAATGTGAATAGCATACTGGCTTATGAACTTTATGAACAAACACATGAGATTTTTAGCACAAGATTTGCAAACGTTGTGAGCCCATTCACCAAAACGTCAAGGTAATCTCAGATCGAATGGGTAACTACACTGACTGCCTGGTGTGAACACTTACCTATGGTATCTGAGCTGACTGCCTAATGTGAACACTTACCTATGGCTAATAACAGGATAAAGCCTACTTATATAGGAGGCTCAGAACCAACTGTGTTGAGATGTAATTAAAACCTGGAGAAGGGCGGGACGTTCAAGTCAGAAAATAGTATATAGTAAAATAGATCAACTGACCGAACAATATATATATATATATATATAAATAATTTGTAGCCAAAAAAAGTCAAATACAAAAATAGATCAATGGCCACATTTGTCTGTGCTAAAAACTAAGGAAATGTGAAATATGAGAAATGTGAATAGCATACTGGCTTATGAACTTTATGAACAAACACATGAGATTTTTAGCACAAGATTTGCAAACGTTGTGAGCCCATTCACCAAAACGTCAAGGTAATCTCAGATCGAATGGGTAACTACACTGACTGCCTGGTGTGAACACTTACCTATGGTATCTGAGCTGACTGCCTAATGTGAACACTTACCTATGGCTAATAACAGGATAAAGCCTACTTATATAGGAGGCTCAGAACCAACTGTGTTGAGATGTAATTAAAACCTGGAGAAGGGCGGGACGTTCAAGTCAGAAAATAGTATATAGTAAAATAGATCAACTGACCGAACAATATATATATATATATAAATAATTTGTAGCCAAAAAAAGTCAAATACAAAAATAGATCAATGGCCACATTTGTCTGTGCTAAAAACTATGGAAATGTGAAATATGAGAAATGTGAATAGCATACTGGCTTATGAACTTTATGAACAAACACATGAGATTTTTAGCACAAGATTTGCAAACGTTGTGAGCCCATTCACCAAAACGTCAAGGTAATCTCAGATCGAATGGGTAACTACACTGACTGCCTGGTGTGAACACTTACCTATGGTATCTGAGCTGACTGCCTAATGTGAACACTTACCTATGGCTAATAACAGGATAAAGCCTACTTATGTAGGAGGCTCAGAACCAACTGTGTTGAGATGTAATTAAAACCTGGAGAAGGGCGGGACGTTCAAGTCAGAAAATAGTATATAGTAAAATAGATCAACTGACCGAACAATATATATATATATATAAATAATTTGTAGCCAAAAAAAGTCAAATACAAAAATAGATCAATGGCCACATTTGTCTGTGCTAAAAACTAAGGAAAGGTGAAATATGTGAAATGTGAATAGCATACTGGCTTATGAACTTTATGAACAAACACATGAGATTTTGAGCTTGCTGCAGACATGAATGTCCAGACCTTGATTACAAGTGTGGATCAGCTTGCTGCTCGTGTGCAGGGCATACAAGATTTTGTTACCAGTAGTCCAATGTCTGAACCTAAAATACCTATTCCTGAACTGTTCTCTGGAGACCGATTTAAGTTTAGGAATTTCAGGAATAATTGTAAATTGTTTCTATCTCTGAGACCCCGTTCATCTGGAGACTCAGCTCAGCAAGTTAAAATTGTTATCTCTTTTCTTGCGGGGCGACCCTCAGGATTGGGCCTTCTCACTAGCGCCAGGAGATCCGGCATTGGCAAATATTGATGCGTATTTTCTGGCGCTCGGATTGCTTTACGAGGAACCCAATCTTGAAATTCAGGCAGAAAAAGCCTTGCTGGCTATTTCTCAGGGCCAGGATGAAGCTGAGGTGTATTGCCAAAAATTTCGGAAATGGTCCGTGCTTACTCAGTGGAATGAGTGTGCTCTGGCCGCAAATTTCAGAAATGGCCTTTCTGAGGCCATGAAGAATGTGATGGTGGGTTTCTCCATTCCTACAAGTCTGAATGATTCCATGGCGCTGGCTATTCAAATTGACCGGCGTTTGCGGGAGCGCAAAGCCGCTAATCCTCTGGTGGTGTTGTCTGAACAGACACCTGATTTAATGCAATGTGGTAGAATTCAGACTAGAAATGAACGGAAAAATCATAGACGTCAGAATGGGTTGTGTTTTTACTGTGGTGATTCTACACATGTTATATCAGCATGCTCTAAACGCCTAACAAGGGTTGTTAGTCCTGTCGCCATTGGTAATTTGCAACCTAAATTTATTTTGTCTGTGACTTTAATTTGCTCATTGTCTTCCTACCCTGTTATGGCGTTTGTGGATTCAGGTGCTGCCCTGAGTCTTATGGATCTGTCATTTGCCAAGCGCTGTGGTTTTGTTCTTGAGCCGTTGGTAAATCCTATCCCTCTTAGAGGTATTGATGCTACGCCATTGGCGGAAAATAAACCGCAGTTTTGGACACAGGTTACCATGTGCATGACTCCTGAACATCGGGAGGTGATTCGTTTTCTTGTTCTGCATAAAATGCATGATTTGGTCGTTTTGGGTCTGCCATGGTTACAGACCCATAATCCAGTCTTGGATTGGAAGGCAATGTCTGTGTCAAGTTGGGGCTGTCAGGGAATTCATGGTGATTCCCCGCCAGTGTCTATTGCTTCCTCTACTCCTTCGGAAGTTCCTGAGTATTTGTCTGATTATCAGGATGTATTCAGCGAGTCCAGGTCCAGTGCTCTTCCTCCTCATAGGGACTGTGACTGCGCTATAGATTTGATTCCAGGTAGTAAATTTCCTAAGGGAAGATTATTTAATCTGTCTGTACCTGAGCATACCGCAATGCGTTCGTATATCAAGGAATCTCTGGAGAAGGGGCATATCCGTCCATCCTCTTCCCCTCTTGGTGCGGGATTCTTTTTTGTGGCCAAGAAGGACGGATCTTTGAGACCTTGTATTGACTATTGGCTTCTGAATAAAATCACTGTTAAATTTCAGTATCCTTTGCCTCTGTTGTCGGACTTGTTTGCCCGGATTAAAGGTGCCAAGTGGTTCACCAAGATAGATCTTCGTGGTGCGTACAACCTTGTGCGCATTAAGCAAGGAGATGAATGGAAAACTGCATTTAATACGCCCGAAGGTCATTTTGAGTACTTGGTGATGCCTTTTGGGCTCTCTAATGCTCCTTCAGTGTTTCAGTCCTTTATGCATGATATTTTCAGGAAGTATCTGGATAAATTTATGATTGTTTATCTGGATGATATTCTGGTTTTTTCTGATGATTGGGACTCGCATGTAGAGCAGGTCAGGATGGTGTTTCGGGTTTTGCGTGAGAATGCTTTGTTAAGGGCTCAAAGTGTCTCTTTGGAGTACAGAAGGTTCCCTTTTTGGGTTTTATTTTTTCCCCTTCTGCGGTGGAGATGGACCCAGTCAAGGTCCGAGCTATTCATGATTGGACTCAACCCACGTCAGTTAAGAGTCTTCAGAAGTTCTTGGGTTTTGCTAACTTCTACCGTCGTTTTATCGCTAATTTTTCTAGCATTGTTAAACCTTTGACGGATATGACCAAGAAGGGCTCCGATGTTGCTAACTGGGCTCCTGCAGCCGTGGAAGCTTTCTGAGAGTTGAAGCGCCGGTTTACTTCAGCGCCTGTTTTGTGCCAGCCTGATGTCTCACTTCCCTTTCAGGTTGAAGTGGATGCTTCTGAGATTGGGGCAGGGGCCGTTTTGTCGCAGAGAGGCCCTGGTTGCTCTGTAATGAGACCATGTGCTTTTTTCTCTAGGAAGTTTTCGCCTGCTGAGCGGAATTATGATGTTGGCAATCGGGAGTTGTTGGCCATGAAGTGGGCATTTGAGGAGTGGCGTCATTGGCTCGAGGGTGCTAAGCATCGTGTGGTGGTCTTGACTGATCACAAAAATCTGATGTATCTCGAGTCTGCTAAACGCCTGAATCCTAGACAGGCCCGTTGGTCATTGTTTTTCTCCCGTTTTGACTTTGTGGTCTCGTATTTACCAGGTTCAAAGAATGTGAAGGCTGATGCTCTTTCAAGGAGCTTTGTGCCTGACTCTCCTGGAGTCGCAGAACCAGTTGGTATTCTTAAAGAGGGAGTAATCTTGTCAGCCATTTCTCCGGATTTGCGACGTGTGTTGCAGAGATTTCAGGCTGGTAGACCTGACTCTTGTCCACCTGACAGACTGTTTGTTCCTGATAAGTGGACCAGCAGAGTAATTTCCGAGGTTCATTCCTCGGTGTTGGCAGGGCATCCGGGAATTTTTGGCACCAGAGATTTGGTGGCTAGGTCCTTTTGGTGGCCTTCCTTGTCACGGGATGTGCGGTCATTTGTGCAGTCCTGTGGGACTTGTGCTCGAGCTAAGCCTTGCTGTTCTCGTGCCAGCGGGTTGCTCTTGCCCTTGCCTGTCCCGAAGAGGCCTTGGACACACATTTCCATGGATTTCATTTCAGATCTTCTGGTGTCTCAGGGCATGTCTGTCATCTGGGTGGTATGTGATCGCTTTTCCAAGATGGTCCATTTGGTATCTTTGCCTAAGCTGCCTTCCTCTTCCGATCTGGTTCCTTTGTTCTTTCAGAATGTGGTTCGTTTACACGGCATTCCTGAGAATATCGTGTCTGACAGAGGATCCCAGTTTGTTTCCAGGTTCTGGCGATCCTTTTGTGCTAAGATGGGCATTGATTTGTCGTTTTCGTCTGCCTTTCATCCTCAGACTAATGGACAAACGGAGCGAACTAATCAGACTCTGGAGGCTTATTTGAGGTGTTTTGTTTCTGCAGATCAGGATGATTGGGTGACCTTCTTGCCGTTGGCTGAGTTTGCCCTTAATAATCGGGCTAGTTCCGCTACTTTGGTTTCGCCATTTTTCTGCAACTCTGGTTTCCATCCTCGTTTTTCCTCGGGACATGTGGAGCCTTCTGACTGTCCTGGGGTAGATTCTGTAGTGGATAGGTTGCAGCAGATTTGGAATCATGTGGTGGACAACTTAAAGTTGTCACAGGAGAAGGATCAGCGTTTTGCCAACCGCCACCGCGGTGTGGGTCCCCGACTTCGTGTTGGGGATTTGGTATGGCTGTCTTCTCGATTTGTTCCTATGAAGGTCTCCTCTCCTAAATTCAAGCCTCGCTTCATCGGTCCTTACAAGATATTGGAAATCCTTAATCCTGTGTCCTTTCGCTTGGATCTTCCGGTGTCGTTTGCCATTCACAACGTGTTCCATAGGTCTTTGTTGCGGCGGTACGTTGTACCTGTGGTTCCTTCTGTTGAGCCTCCTGCTCCGGTGTTGGTTGAGGGCGAGTTGGAGTACGTGGTGGAGAAGATCTTGGATTCTCGTCTCTCCAGGCGGAGGCTTCAGTATCTGGTCAAGTGGAAGGGCTATGGTCAGGAGGATAATTCCTGGGTGGTTGCCTCTGATGTGCATGTGGCCGATTTAGTTCGTGCCTTTCACGCTGCTCATCCTGATCGCCCTGGTGGTCTTGGTGAGGGTTCGGTGACCCCTCCTTAAAGGGGGGGTACTGTTGTGAATTAGACTTTTTTGGCTCCCTCTTGTGGTCACTAGTGATATCACTCTGGGATTGTCTTTCCCCAGTTTGGCACCCACCTGGGTCGTTAATCCAAGGGTGTTGCTATATAAACTTCCTGAATTCTCAGTCTGGTGCCTGGCATCGTTGTAATCAGTTCCTTTCTGTTTGCTCCTGTCTGCTGGTCCTGGTTCTTGCAAATTTAAGCTAAGTCCTGCTTCCTTGTTTTTTTGGTTATTTGCATTGCTCTTATTTTTTGTCCAGCTTGTACTAAATGTGATTCCTGATTTTGCTGGAAGCTCTAGGGGGCTGGTATTCTCCCCCCGGGCTGTTAGACGGTTCGGGGGTTCTTGAATATCCAGCGTGGATATTTTTATAGGGTTTTTGCTGACCGTATAAGTCATCTTACTATATTCTGCTATTAGTCAGTGGGCCTCTCTTTGCTAAATACCTAGTTCATTCTTACGTTTGTCTTTTCTTCTTACCTCACCGTTATTATTTGTTGGGGGCTTGTATCCAACTTTTGGGGTCTTTTCTCTGGAGGCAAGAAAGGTCTATCTTTTCCCTTCTAGGGTTAGTTAGTTCTCCGGTTGGCGCGAGACGTCTAGAACCAACGTAGGCACGTTCCCCGGCTGCTGCTATTTGTGGTGCTAGGATTAGTTATATGGTCAGCCCAGTTACCACTGCCCTATGAGCTGGTTTTTTGTGTTTGCAGACTTGGTATTTACTTCTGAGACCCTCTGCCATTGGGGTCATAACACTTTCCATACTATTAAATCAATTCCACTAGGTGAAGCATTAAGAGCAAAGCGCAATTGTAGTGATATTTCTTTTTTTCAAACTGAAAAGAACTATATAAAAAGCCGTCTTATTAAAAGGAAATATCCTAGCTGGACTATTAATTGAGCTTTTCAAATTGTGGATTCTAGATCTAGACAGGATCTAATCAATCCTGATCCTAGTGTGAATAGTGGTTGTAATACCATTGAAATCCCTTCATCAGAACAACCTGCTTTGGCACTGACATATAGCTCTCACTTTAAAGCCATTTCAAATATTATACATCACAATTTGAATATTCTCAGAAATGATAATGCTATGGACAGTATTTTAAAAAATGGCATTAAAATAGTGGCTAGACGTGCACTGATGTTAGGGAGTTATTTGTCTCCAAGATTTAACAATCCAAACAGGAATTCCAAACCATCTCATTGGTTGACCACGACAAGTTTTTACACGTGTGGACAATTTTCATGGAAAACATGTTCACATTCTAAAAAAACTTCGACTTTTTCAGATAATATATATGAAAAAATCTACAAAATTAAAAAAATTTTGAATTGCAATTCTGACCATGTGGTCTATATTATTGAGTGCTCAGCATGTAAACTCTAATATGTTGGTTCCACTATTCGCAAATTAAAAAATAGAATAAGAGAACATTTGTATGACATTTCACAACCAACTACACATAATATTTCTAATTTATCAAAACATTTTGTTACCTTCACAATAGACAAACCACGTTTTTTGCAATTGAAAAAATTAATATAGATCCACGGGGTGGGGACAGAGAGCTAAAATTAAGTGGTAAAGAAGCATTTTGGATATATTTGTTAAATACACATGTTCCATCAGGTTTACATCTTAAAACAGAAATCATGTTGCATTATTGACTGTTCTTTGTTTGTTTCATCAACATTAGCTTGAAATTCCAGTTTTTAGCATTTAATTCACTGTCTATATTTGTTGAAGGTGGTGGTGTGTTTCTTTTTCCACACCTGTTATGTCTCTGTATAATTTGATGCTATGCCTGGCCAGAGCTAACTGAGACTAAGAGCACTTGTGTGTTTGAAACGCATACAGTTTACACAGGCACTCTCCTTCAGGTATATCTGGTTTTTGTATGTCTTTTATAGCCTATTTCTATTTTAAATGAATACTATTAAAGTTAAGTGATTTTATCTCTTGGAGCTGGATTCCCTTTTTCCCACATGTATATGGCTCAAATATACATCATCTGTCGCAAAATGAATAAAAATAGGTAGTGTGGTGCAGTAACCCATGTTACAGCCAGAGGGCGCTGTGTGTACGCTTCAGGATGTGCTTGGAGGCATAATTATGATGGTGAATTAGGGATTGGCATTGTTGCAAATGGCCGGTATGTGTCACAGAGGTGCTCTGCGCTGTAAGCCCAAAATGATATCGTTATGCTTGGACTTAGTTCCACAAGTGTTTGTTGTGTTTACTTATAAGGGAGGGATTATAGGGCTAGTTTGAAGAGCTGGGCGAGTCGAACTAGCCACACACACCACCCACCCATGGGAGTGGTTACAGCTACATAATATGTAGCTGTAGGGTTTGGTCACATGGTGAAGAGTGTATGGACCTGGAAGGTTCAGAGTGTTAGTCCTGGAACAGCCTGTGTGTTGGAATGTCCTGGGACGGACTGGATTCCTGAAAGCACCTGCTGAGGCTATGGACTGAGTGGTCACAATGTTGGAATGTCCTGGGATGGGCTGGATTCCTGTTGAGAGTGTGAGTCCTGGAATAGTCAGTGTTGGATTGTCCTGGAGTGGACTGGAGTCCTGGAAGCACCTGATGAGACCATGGACTGATGGCCTGTGTGTTGAAAGTGACTGGGACTGGAATTCCTGAAAAGTGCACGGAGGGGCCACATCTACAGAGCCTGTGGCTGGCTACAGTGTTAGGGAAGCTACAGTTCCTACTGCGGGTTTGGACTGTCTGAGGTGCCCTGGTCACAAGGACGGTGACCCCAGTGAGGCAGCTTTCCCTTGGGAACCAGCACAGGAGTCAGTGTGTGGAGCTGGATCTCCTGTAATGTAACTCCAGATAACAGGGGGTTACGGGCAGAGACGTATCTGCCATTGGAACAGACTGTTGGTGGTTAATGTGTTCTGTTGATGTATATAATGAACTGTAATGAACTGTTTGTGATGCGGTTTATGACGTTTAATAAACCAGAATAGACTGTTTATGTGGAGAAACCGTGCCTGAGTGCTTTAATCCTGTGCCATGCGAGTGTCCCCCAACCCACTCAGGAGCGCTATCACCACAGTAGTTAAAAGTAAAGAAAAAAATGCACTTCTGAAACTTGTTTACCTGAAAATGTATAATTCTCTAAAACTCTTTCAACACCAAAATGTATTAAAAATGGAAAAATTACACTCTTAAAATAATACAAAAGGAATTAGAACTATTTAAACAGCTTGAGATTCCATTATATAAAATCTGTTTCCAGAGATGCACCTCTATTGAGTGGGTGTCCCAATTAAGAAAATCTTGTTGAAAAGGAACACAGTGCATTAACCAATAGGCAGCCCTAGTTAATAAACTTCCATTCTTAATATCATGATTCTGGAGAACAGCATGAACTAAGTGCTGTCTTGCTGAGGAAAGTATAACTAATTCTTATTTAACTGCATCCAGGAGGATCGTTAAGTAGCAGATCCTTGCAAAGCGTCACAGATGGCTATACATACAAAGAGCAATGCTGAACTAGGGTACTATTGTAATATTAAGGTAAGTATATTATTTAGCATAGAAAAGTGAATTATAATTTATAGGTAGTATTGTTCCAACTAAATTCTACAATGAATTTGAGATATATATATACACACATACAGGCAGGCTTCTCCCCTTATGCGGGAATCTGAGCCATCTGCCAGCAGGCAGACCTTTACAGTCTCCCAAGTGCAGCATTTTGCCACCCCCCAGGAGAGGAACTTGGCCAGTTCTTCAAGCTGGTTTTACAGTAACTTTAAGCTCAATGAAGAGTGATAATGGAGTTTCCTGCTGTCTGTATTAAATTGCATTTGCTGACAGCATCGGCACTGAAAAGGCAGAGGGGGAGCGCTCTTCTGCCCCTCTACCCTAACATGCCAATGTTCAACAGCACAGGCACCTAAGATGTTGATTATAGAGTTGGGTGGGGGTCTTAATGTTAATGGTACAGTATAGAGGGAGAGGGTACAAGAGAAAGGATTAATGTCTGAGAGAACAACCTAGGGGGGCATTGTGGGAGGACAGTATAGAGAGTGAGCAGCTTAAGGAGAAGAGCATTGACAATTGGAAGCTTGTGGGGCTAGAATGGAGAGAAGGCAGATGTGGAGACAGTATAGAGAGGGGAGCATTTGGGGGACAGTATGGAAATAATCAGTGTGTTCCCAATAGTATTTGGAGAGAGCAGCATGTGGGGGACAGTATGGAGGACACCAGGTTGTGGGGTATGATATGGAGAGGGAGCAGCTTGCAGGAGACAATATGGATAAAGGCAGCTTATAGGACACAGTATGGAAAGGGGACAGCATATGAGGGACAGAATAGAGAAGGGCAGCTTGTTGAGAACAATATGGAGAGAGAGCAGCTTGTGAGTAGCCAACCAGGGCAATGGGGATGCTCAGTACGGGTCCGGTCGCACTTAAAGGGGATGGCACGGTGGCTGCGACCCATCATAAACCCCCAACGTAGGACTTGGGCAGGCTACAAGTCGTATCCAGACCCGGGGTTCATCCACGCCAGATGGTTTTCTGCTTTAGGTCTGCTAAGAAACAAGGCCCTACCCACGCCAGCAGAGTGGGTAGAACCACAGTACCCCTTGAGGGTGCCAACTATGTACAAAGACAGTATTTGGGCAATTCACTGTCCATTACTCTATTGTCCATTTTTAAACCTGTAATAAATATAAGCAGACATTTCAAATAGGTAACAGCAATTATTGACATTTCTAGTCCCTATAATGGGCTGGGATTTGACCCCTGGTGCTACGAGTAGACCTACACAGTTCCTGGTCTAACATGTCTGCTGTTGCTGTTGTGAACCCACTAGTGTCTGTGCTACTTGTAGGCCTGCATCTTATTGGTAAGCTAGGCAGCTGTTTGTGACTTCTTAGATTCACCATAGGTCTGACAGAATCACCGATAGCAGAGGGTGGATTCTCTGGTTCCACTGCTGTTGTGACATCTGTTGCTTGAGCCTGATGGGCTAGTCTTATTTTGCATTGGTATTTCCAACTGAGGAAAAGTCAAGACAGGTATCACTATAGCTTGATGTACTTGAGTCCAAGACTGGGGAAAATCTCCAAGAACAGTATGGATTTTCTTTTCTTCTTCTACAGTGGATTGAGTAGTACTTGGATCTTTTTCTTTGTCTCTCAGTTTATCAGGGCACACTTTGAGATGATCCCTTGGTACCACAGTTGACGTTTCTCCTCCATCTTTGCTTATAAGACAGACTTTAGTATTGTCAAAGTTTGAAGGTAAGATAATATATGGTTCTGCTTCCCACTGTTCATCGAGTTTGTGCATTCTCCTGCTTTAGCACTTGTTCACTTGGTGACAAGGGAATTGCAGGGGCATGTTGATTGTAGTTTCTCTCTTGTTTTCATCTCGCGTGGGACAAGCTTCTTTCTACACAGTCTTGTACTTGGCGGTATTTCTGTTGTCGCTCAGTATCCCAATCTGCATCTGCTGAGGTAGTTTCTGGTGTTAGGACTCCCATGTCTAGATCATCAGGTAATTTGCTAAATCTTCCTCTCCTCAGGTAGGCTGGAGTGCAGTTGGTGGAATTCACTGGGATGTGATTGTACAAATCTACCAGGTCTGGCAACTTCTCTAGCCATAAGTTTCTTTTGTACAAAGGCAAGGTCTTAAGTAAGTCAATTACTATTTGAAACATCTTTTCACACATCCCATTTGTTTGTGGGTGTTACGGTGTTGTTCTGATCTTCTTACATCCGTACAGGTTGCAGAACTCTTGAAACACTTCTGCTTCAAAGGCGGGGCCTTGGTCGGTGAGTACCTTATCAGGGTATCCATGTGGTCGACAAAAGTGTTGTCTTCACTGTCTGGTCCTTGACAGGCTCGACTACCAGGAATCTGGAGTAATGGTCCACAATGGTCAAAGCATAGACATACAGTAGCCTGACCAGCTTGGAGTTAGCTTCATGAGGTCTATGGCCACCAATTTAAGTGGCTGTTTGATGACTATGGGCTGTAGGGGAGCTCTCTGGCTGTCACAGTCCTATCTGTGCAGGTTGCATGGGCCACACTCTTGGCACCATTTTTCAATGGCTTTTCTCATGACAATCCAGTAGAACTTTCCACGGAGTAGGATCTCTAACTTCTTCCATTCGATGTGTCCTGCTTCATCGTGGTTTGCTTCCAGAACCATTGGCGCATCTTGTCTCGGGACCACTATCTGCCAGACCAACTCGTGAGTGCGTGGATCAATATTCCTCCGGCACAGCTTACCGTCGTAGATAAACAATTTGCCCTTCTCCTTCCACAGTTGTTGACTCTCTTGTGGAGCATCTGGACAGGGGTGTGAATCTGCTTGTGTTAGCAGCTCTTTTACCAGATGGACTGCTGGGTCACTATCTTGTGTCTCTGCCCATCCATGGTGGGGCAATGGGTTCAGCATGGCTTTTTGCTTGTTATTGCACTTGTTCTTCACATAATGGGAATACTGAGTCTTACCGGGGTGATGGAAAGCTGGTTACTCAATTTCTTCAAGTGCTTCTGGATCTTCCCCCACCTCTGGTAAGTTGGGCATCCTGGACAATGCATCAGCATTGGCATTTTTGTGCCCTGCCCAGTACTTGATGGTGAATTCATAGTTGGGCAACCAGGCCATCCATCGCTGCTCCAAGGCACCTAGTTTTGCCATCTCCAGGTGTGTCAGCGGGTTGTTGTCCGTGAAAACTGTGAACCTTGCTGAGGCCAGGTAGTGTTTGAAGCACTTTGTTACCGCCCAGACTATGGCGAGGAAATCCAGCTTGAAGGAACTGTAGTTTTCGGGCTTCCTTTCAGTGGGATGAAGCTTCCTGCTGGCGTAGGCAATTACTCTTTCCTTGCCTTTCTGTACCTGGGATAACACAGCTCCCAGTCCCACATTGCTGGCATCAGTGTACAGCACAAACGGTTGGTCATATTCAGGGTAGTCCAGTACCTCATCTCCCGTGAGAGGCAACTTCAACTGAGTGAAGGATCCCTCCAGCCTGTCGTTCAAGTCAAACTGGGTATTTTTACTCTTGGTTTTCTTGAATTGGCCCACTAACAGGTCTTGCAGTAGTGCGGCTATCTTGGTGAAGTCTTTGATAAATCTTCTGTAGTAGCCTACCTACCCGAGGAACTGCCGGACTTCATGGATGTTGTTGGGCTTCGGCCAGTCTCTGATCACAGTGACCTTGTCTGGGTCTGGTGCCACTCCTTCCGTGCTTACCACATGGCCCAGGTGCTGCATTTGGGGCTTTAACGGGTGACACTTAGATGACTTTACCTACAGGCCAAAGTTAGACAGAGCTTCAAACACCTCGGCCAGGTGTTTCAGGTGGTCTTCATATGTCTTGGAAAAGATGATGACATCATTCAGTTACAACAGGACGGTCTCAATATTCTTGTGTCCGAGACAGCACTCCATCATCCTCTGAAATGTTCCTGGTGCATTGCACAGTCCGAACGGCATGTAGTTGAATTCAGAGAGACATATCGGTGTTGTTAAGGCCGTCTTTTCTTTATCTCTCTCTTAGCCTCTGCCACAGGAACCAGCCAGTACCCACTGGTGAGATCCAAGGTGAAAAAGTAGTTAGCAGATTTTAAAGCAGCTAATGACTCTTCTATTCTGGGCAACGGGTATGCATCTTTATGTGTAATGCGGTTTATCTGCCTATAATCAACACATATTGTGCCATCCTTTTTCCTGACGAGGACTAGTGGAGCGGCCCAGGGGCTACAACTATCTCTGATTACCTCAGCCTCCTTCATCTCTCGTAACACAATTTTGGCACAATGGTATTGAGCTGGAGGTACAGGCCGGTACCTCTCCTTAATGGGCGGAAGCCCTCCCGTGGGGATATGATGTTGAATCCCTTTTATCTGCCCAAAATCTAGTGGGTGTTTGCTGAATACCCTCTCATACTCATGGACCACCCGGTAAGCCCCATGTTTCTGGTGTGATGGGGTAAAATCTGTGCCCACGTGTAACTTCTGGCACCAATCCTCTAACTGTCCTGCAGAGCCATTGTCCTCTGCCTGGTTGAATGGGACCAAGGGTTCTGTTGCCTGCATTACATTATTATCAACAGTAAACAGTTTGGCAAGTGTGGCATATCTGGTTAGGTGGACATCTTTCTCTTCACAGTTAAGAACACATACTGGTACCCTCCCCTTGCGGACATCAACCACCCCTCTTGCTGTCAGAATTGTGGGCCTACTATCTGAATATATGGGTTCTACCAGGGCCTGGTAATCTTTACCTCTGAGGCCTATTGCTGCCCAACACCATTTCAACATTTCTCTCCTGGGGGGTATTACAATGGGGATCTGATCACTCACTGTGACACAATCAATTTCTCCACCAGACAATTCTACCTGTTGTCTCTGCATCAGGGCTCTGATTTCTTTTTGCAGGACACGTTGCTCACTGGAACCAACAGTTTTGGCCGTCTGTTGTAAAAAGACAATAACCTCTTCTGTTCTTTGACATTAGTACCTATAGTCATCATGGGGTTACATTCACGTCGGTCAATATCAACAATCACCAGTCAATGGGCCTTCAATTCTACCCTCCCCACTTTAATGGTGATCTCCTTGTACCCCACCTGTGGCAAAGGCTGACCATTACTGGCAACTATTGTTAAATCACTATCTGGGGATCCCTCTTCTGTCGTCGCCAGGGGACGTCCTCTGGTCTGGAAGCTAGCTTGATCTTCTCCTTTGGGGATTCCTGCATGGACTGCACGGTCCGGGCTAGTGAAGCTACGCTTTAAGTCAGTTCCTCCACCTGGAGGTGTAGTCCTGTGGAGGGGTCATCATCCAGGATCTGTGCATCGCCCTCAACAGGGACCTGATGGCTGGTTTCCACCTTCTGTTGGTACATGAGGGCTGGACGCCTAGGGGGTACTGTGCGGCTGGGCTGAGGTTCGTGCTGCACCTGGATGGCCCTGTCCTTAAATTGTGCAAAGTCTAGGTCAGGGTTTTGCAAGGACAGGATTCGCAGCTGTGCAATGTGGGTGCTGTACAGGAGTCCCTCACTGAACTGTTCCTTTAGGAGCTTATCCCCATCCTGTACGCTGTTAGGGTCAACCTGTTTGATCGCCCACAGTGCCTCTTGCAGATTAAGGGCATAGTCCCATATGCTATCCTGTGTTCTTTGCTTGCACCTGAAAAACTTCATTTTGATTTCTGCAGCGGTGCGGGTGTCAAAGGTGGTTTTAAGTCTGCTGCACAGTCCCTTTTTCCATATTTGGCCAGGATTTTACTTCTCTTAGGGCCGCGCCAATTAGTTAGCCAGTTAGAATACTGACTTTTTGATGCTCTGTCAGGGGATATACTTCAAATAGGCTACAGAGACTTTCCTTAAAGTCACTGAGGGTATGGGACTCCTCCAAACATTGTGAAAACCAGGCTGCTCCAGGTATATGGGGCATAGACAGCAGCATTATGGGCGCTGTAGCTGCATCGGGGTTCTGCCAGCTTGCAGGACCTGCGGGGCCTGGTGGCAGTATAGGGCATGCGGCTGCATCCACTGCGGGCCACTGCTCCTGGGTCAGACATGGCTTTTCCCCCTTGCTAACCTTGTAGGGGCCGGCGTCTCTCCTCCAGAATCTGCAGTGGATTCTTTGCATGTTGTTGGGTGCTTCTCCCGCTTCTCCATCCAGGGCCCCTGCCCGGCGTTTTCACTTCCAGCTCTGCTGCACGTCGTACTCACTTGCAGCGTTCCTCTGGCAAAACTCCACCCATTTCCTTCTTTGCGCTCTTTTCGGCTGGCTCCACCCATGAAGGTACGCCTACTTCTTCCCCTCCGCTCCACGCGGCGTGGCAATGGCGGTTTGCAAACAAACTGTCACAGTCTCTGGCACACAGTACCTGACGATGCCTGGGCACAAAATCCTGTTCGTGGAGCCAAGCTTAAGTCGCAATGGGGATACTCGGTACCAGGTCCAGTCGCACTGGATGTCACAGTGGCTGCGACCCGGTCAATGGCCCTGGGACTCAATTAAAGGGGAAAAGTCTTTTAAGGGAATTGTGAAAGTCTATTTTTGTGATGCCACCTGTGGTTCTCAGTCAGTAAGGACCGATGCTGCTTAAAGGGATCCTCTGGGGTGATGTTGTGGCAGCAAGATGGTGATGCTTCCTACAGGTGAAGCGGGGTCCGCAGGGCTTCCAAGGTGTATAGCAGGGATGATGTGTTGCCTGTAAATAATGGGAGACAGGGTTGCAGTCTTTACCTGGTTTACTGGTGGTAGCAGACCACAGTCCAGGGTACCGGCAACATTTACAGAAGGATTCCAGTCAGCCCGGAAACAAGGGGAAATCCCCTAAGTAGGTCAGGTTGGGAGCCTTCTACTATGCGTTGCTTTCCTGGACCCTTTCTCCCTGTAGTTTGCTGGCAAGGTATCCCTTTTCTTTCCTGTCCTGGGACAATACCTGCACGGTAGGCAGCTTGAGCCATTTTCTTGGGGGTCTCTGACAGGTTGGCTCCAGGCTCTAACTGCTGCTGTAACTCAGGTGTTGTACGGGCAGTTTACTTATAGTCCTATGCCTTCCGGTTCTGCTGTGGACCTTGCAGTTATCCACAACCTCTGGCTCCCTGTGCCTGGTTTTTGCACTCTGGCTCCTAGGAGGCCCAATCACAGCCTCCTTGAGCCCTCAAACTCTCCTCTGCTCCTTTTCCTGTCTCTTTTCAATCTCAGACTCTCTCACACTCACTTGACTCCTCCTCTAGACCAGGATCTACTGTATATATCTCAGGGATGCTCCCCTAAAACAAGGTTTTGAGCTTCCCCTCCTTGCCTGGAGTTAGAATGTGTTGTGTGTGTGGGATAACCTGCCAAAGGGATCCCTCTTGTCTCCAGGCATAGCACTACCCTCCCCGAGTAGAAGGCAGCACTACCGTGGTACCCGAACTCCTGGGGTGCCACACTTGCAGGAGACTATATGGAAAAGGCAGCTTATGGGACATACTATAGAAAGGGGGCAGTATTAGAGGGACAGTATGGAGAGGGGAAGATTGTAGGGACAGTATAGAGATGGGCAGCTTGTGGGGGAAGTATATACTGTAGAGTTTCAGCACATCACGTGGGGACACTCTGGAGAGAGGGCACCTGTTATGGACCTGGTGGTTAGGAGCACCTGGAATGACCTGATGGTTAAACTAGACGACAGGACAAGCTCTGGGAAGTGGGATCTCTGCTGACCGCAAATTCTAATCCTATCACACACACTAGAAATAGCCGTGGAGCGTACCTAACTCTCCCTAGACGCCTCTTCACAGCCTAAGAGCTAACTACCCCTAAAGATAGGAAATAAAGCCTTACCTTGCCTCAGAGAAATTCCCCAGAGGTAAAGGCAGCCCCCCACAAATATTGACTGTGAGTTAAGAGGAAAGTCACAAACACAGGAATGAAACAGGTTTCAGCAAAGGAGGCCAGTCTTCACTAAATAGACAGAGGATAGGAAAGGGATCTATGTGGTCAGCACAAAAAACTACAAAAAGCCACGCAGAGTGTGCAAAAAGACCCCCGCACCGACTCACGGTGCGGAGGTGCCACTCTGCACCCCAGAGCTTCCAGCTAGCAAGACAATATCATGTTTGCAAGCTGGACTAGAACTTAGCAAGTACTAAGAAATATATTCAGTACACAATGAACAACAAATAAACTAGCAGGGACTTAGCTTCTGCTGGAGTAGACAGGTCATCAGAAAGATCCGAGAGAGATCTGAGCCAGTACTGATACATTGACAGCTGGCATGAAGTAACGATCTGAGTGGAGTTAAATAGAGAAGCCAGCCTAGCCGCAAACGAGGGCAGCTGAGGAAGCAACCTCAAGAACCAGCAGTTCCACTCACAGCCATCAGAGGGAGTCCACGGACAGAACGCGCCGAAGTACCATTCATGACCACAGGAGGGAGTTCGAGAATGGAATTCACAACAGGCACCATGTAGGGGGACAATATAGATAGGCAGCTTGTATGGGGCAATATGGAGAGGGACAGCTTGTGAGTTACAGTATGAAGAGTTTCAGCTCGTGGGGCAAAAATATGGAGAGGGGCAGCTTGTGAGGAACTCTGTGGAGTGGGGAAGCTTATGAGGGACAGTATGTAGAGGGGCAGCATGTGGGGAAAATTATGGAAAGTAACAGCATGTCTGGGGCAATTTGGAGAGGGGCATCTTGAGGGAAAAAGTATGTTTCTCAATCTATAATGGTTAGTATTGAGAGGGGCAGTTTGTGAGGGACCATATGGAGAGGGGCAGCTTTATGGAACAGTATGGAGAGGTGTTATGATCCGGTGACCTTGGAGCCGCATGAGACTTTCTCAGGAGTAGGTGGAACCTGTACTGACCGCAAACCCTAAACTGTCACCGCAACTAGAAGTAGCCGTGGGGTGTACCTAACACATCCTAGACACCTCGACACAGCCGGAGGACTAAATACCCCTATAGATGGAAATGGGAATTCTATCTTGCCTCAGAGCAGAACCCCAAAGGATAGGCAGCCCCCCACAAATATTGACTGTGAGTATTAGAGGAAAGACACACGCAGGCAGAAATCAGGATTTAGCAAAAGAGGCCACGCTAGCTAAATAGGAAAGGATAGGACAGAATACTAAGCGGTCAGTATTAAAACCCTAAAAATATCCACAGCAGATAATACAAAAATTCCACCATCTAACTAAAGACATGGAATGTATATCTGCATCTCCTGAGAATCCAACTTGACTGAAATATCCAAACACAGTCTAAGCTGGACAAGAAAAAACATTGAATAGTACTGAATTGTAAAGCACAAAGCATGTGTGCTGCAGAAACAAAACCAGACACTTATCTTAGCTGATTTGGCAGCAGGGCAGGAGGAACCAGACAGAGATGCAAAACCTCCAAGAACAATGGACAACTGGCAAGGGCTAATGAATCCTGTGCACCTAAATATCCCAGTCAGAGCTGCAATCAGCAGGGACACCTGCCCAGGATTGCAACCCAGGGACAACTGCATTACTATCAACAACCACCGGAGGGAACCCTCACCAGAGCCCCCAGGCCGATCAGGACGAGCCAGATGAAAGGCACGGACCAAATCAGCAGCATGGACATCAGAGGCAAAAACCCAAGAATTATCCTCCTGGCCATAACCCTTCCATTTGACAAGGTACTGAAGTCTCCGCCTCGAAAAGCGAGAATCCAAAATCTTCTCAACCACATACTCCAACTCCCCATCAACCAACACAGGGGCCGGAGGATCAACAGAGGGAACAACGGGCACCACATATTTCCGCAATAAAGATCTATGGAAGAGATTATGGATAGCAAAAGAAGCCGGAAGGGCCAATCGAAAAGACACCGGATTAATAATCTCAGAAATCCTATAAGGACCAATAAAGCGAGGCTTAAACTTAGGGGAAGAAACCTTCATGGGAACATGACGGGAAGACAACCAGACCAGATCCCCAACCCGAAGCCGGGCTGGTATTCTCCCCCCGGGCCGTTAGACGGTTCGGGGGTTCTTGAATATCCAGCGTGGATATTTTTATAGGGTTTTTGCTGACTGTATAAGTCATCTTACTATATTCTGCTATTAGTCAGTGGGCCTCTCTTTGCTAAATACCTAGTTCATTCTTACGTTTGTCTTTCCTTCTTACCTCACCGTTATTATTTGTTGGGGGCTTGTATCCAACTTTTGGGGTCTTTTCTCTGGAGGCAAGAAAGGTCTATCTTTTCCCTTCTAGGGTTAGTTAGTTCTCCGGCTGGCGCGAGATGTCTAGAACCAACGTAGGCACGTTCCCCGGCTGCTGCTATTTGTGGTGCTAGGATTAGATATATGGTCAGCCCAGTTACCACTGCCCTATGAGCTGGTTTTTTGTGTTTGCAGACTTGGTATTTACTTCTGAGACCCTCTGCCATTGGGGTCATAACAATATGCCAGGCCAAAGTTGAATGTTTAATGCATTGCAGAAGTGGGATAATAAGAAAGGAAATTCTGAGTTTTTTTTTTTTTTTTTCCTCTCTTTCTTCCTCCCCTTTACCTCTGAGTGGCTTGAGCTTGCTGCAGACATGAATGTCCAGACCTTGATTACAAGTGTGGATCAGCTTGCTGCTCGTGTGCAGGGCATACAAGATTTTGTTACCAGTAGTCCAATGTCTGAACCTAAAATACCTATTCCTGAACTGTTCTCTGGAGACCGATTTAAGTTTAGGAAATTCAGGAATAATTGTAAATTGTTTCTATCTCTGAGACCCCGTTCATCTGGAGACTCAGCTCAGCAAGTTAAAATTGTTATCTCTTTCTTGCGGGGCGACCCTCAGGATTGGGCCTTCTTGCTAGCGCCAGGAGATCCGGCATTGGCAAATATTGATGCGTTTTTTCTGGCGCTCGGATTGCTTTACGAGGAATCCAATCTTGAAATTCAGGCAGAAAAAGCCTTGCTGGCTATTTCTCAGGGCCAGGATGAAGCTGAAGTGTATTGCCAAAAATTTCGGAAATGGTCCGTGCTTACTCAGTGGAATGAGTGTGCTCTGGCCGCAAATTTCAGAAATGGGCTTTCTGAAGCCATTAAGAATGTGATGGTGGGTTTCTCCATTCCTACAAATCTGAATGATTCCATGGCGCTGGCTATTCAAATTGACCGGCGTTTGCGGGAGCGCAAAGCCACTAATCCTCTGGTGGTGTTGTCTGAACAGACACCTGATTTAATGCAATGTGGTAGAATTCAGACTAGAAATGAACGGAAAAATCATAGACGTCAGAATGGGTTGTGTTTTTACTGTGGTGATTCTACACATGTTATATCAGCATGCTCTAAATGCCTAACAAGGGTTGTTAGTCCTGTCGCCATTGGTAATTTGCAACCTAAATTTATTTTGTCTGTGACTTTAATTTGCTCATTGTCTTCCTACCCTGTTATGGCGTTTGTGGATTCAGGTGCTGCCCTGAGTCTTATGGATCTGTCATTTGCCAAGCGCTGTGGTTTTGTTCTTGAGCCGTTGGTAAATCCTATCCCTCTTAGAGGTATTGATGCTACGCCATTGGCGGAAAATAAACCGCAGTTTTGGACACAGGTAACCATGTGCATGACTCCTGAACATCGGGAGGTGATTCGTTTTCTTGTTCTGCATAAAATGCATGATTTGGTCGTTTTGGGTCTGCCATGGTTACAGACCCATAATCCAGTCTTGGATTGGAAGGCAATGTCTGTGTCAAGTTGGGGCTGTCAGGGAATTCATGGTGATTCCCCGCCGGTGTCTATTGCTTCCTCTACTCCTTCGGAAGTTCCTGAGTATTTGTCTGATTATCAGGATGTATTCAGCGAGTCCAGGTCCAGTGCTCTTCCTCCTCATAGGGACTGTGACTGCGCTATAGATTTGATTCCAGGTAGTAAATTTCCTAAGGGAAGATTATTTAATCTGTCTGTACCTGAGCATACCGCAATGCGTTCGTATATCAAGGAATCTCTGGAGAAGGGGCATATCCGTCCATCCTCTTCCCCTCTTGGTGCGGGATTCTTTTTTGTGGCCAAGAAGGACGGATCTTTGAGACCTTGTATTGACTATCGGCTTCTGAATAAAATCACTGTTAAATTTCAGTATCCTTTGCCTCTGTTGTCGGACTTGTTTGCCCGGATTAAAGGTGCCAAGTGGTTCACCAAGATAGATCTTCGTGGTGCGTACAACCTTGTGCGCATTAAGCAAGGAGATGAATGGAAAACTGCATTTAATACGCCCGAAGGTCATTTTGAGTACTTGGTGATGCCTTTTGGGCTCTCTAGTGCTCCTTCAGTGTTTCAGTCCTTTATGCATGATATTTTCCGGAAGTATCTGGATAAATCTATGATTGTTTATCTGGATGATATTCTGGTTTTTTCTGATGATTGGGACTCGCATGTAGAGCAGGTCAGGATGGTGTTTCAGGTTTTGCGTGAGAATGCTTTGTTTGTTAAGGGCTCAAAGTGTCTCTTTGGAGTACAGAAGGTTCCCTTTTTGGGTTTTATTTTTTCCCCTTCTGCGGTGGAGATGGACCCAGTCAAGGTACGAGCTATTCATGATTGGACTCAACCCACGTCAGTTAAGAGTCTTCAGAAGTTCTTGGGTTTTGCTAACTTCTACCGTCGTTTTATCGCTAATTTTTCTAGCGTTGTTAAACCTTTGACGGATATGACCAAGAAAGGTTCTGATGTTGCTAACTGGGCTCCTGCAGCCATGGAAGCTTTCCGAGAGTTGAATCGCCGGTTTACTTCGGCGCCTGTTTTGTGCCAGCCTGATGTCTCACTTCCCTTTCAGGTTGAAGTGGATGCTTCTGAGATTGGGGCAGGGGCCGTTTTGTCGCAGAGAGGCCCTGGTTGCTCTGTAATGAGACCATGTGCTTTTTTCTCTAGGAAGTTTTCGCCTGCTGAGCGGAATTATGATGTTGGCAATCGGGAGTTGTTGGCCATGAAGTGGGCATTTGAGGAGTGGCGTCATTGGCTCGAGGGTGCTAAGCATCGTGTGGTGGTCTTGACTGATCACAAAAATCTGATGTATCTCGAGTCTGCTAAACGCCTGAATCCTAGACAGGCCCGTTGGTCATTGTTTTTCTCCCGTTTTGACTTTGTGGTCTCGTATTTACCAGGTTCAAAGAATGTGAAGGCTGATGCTCTTTCAAGGAGCTTTGTGCCTGACTCTCCTGGAGTCGCAGAACCAGTTGGTATTCTTAAAGAGGGAGTAATCTTGTCAGCCATTTCTCCGGATTTGCGACGTGTGTTGCAGAGATTTCAGGCTGGTAGACCTGACTCTTGTCCACCTGACAGACTGTTTGTTCCTGATAAGTGGACCAGCAGAGTAATTTCCGAGGTTCATTCCTCGGTGTTGGCAGGGCATCCGGGAATTTTTGGCACCAGAGATTTGGTGGCTAGGTCCTTTTGGTGGCCTTCCTTGTCACGGGATGTGCGGTCATTTGTGCAGTCCTGTGGGACTTGTGCTCGAGCTAAGCCTTGCTGTTCTCGTGCCAGCGGGTTGCTCTTGCCCTTGCCTGTCCCGAAGAGGCCTTGGACACACATTTCCATGGATTTCATTTCAGATCTTCCGGTGTCTCAGGGCATGTCTGTCATCTGGGTGGTATGTGATCGCTTTTCCAAGATGGTCCATTTGGTATCTTTGCCTAAGCTGCCTTCCTCTTCCGATCTGGTTCCTTTGTTCTTTCAGAATGTGGTTCGTTTACACGGCATTCCTGAGAATATCGTGTCTGACAGAGGATCCCAGTTTGTTTCCAGGTTCTGGCGATCCTTTTGTGCTAAGATGGGCATTGATTTGTCGTTTTCGTCTGCCTTTCATCCTCAGACTAATGGACAAACGGAGCGAACTAATCAGACTCTGGAGGCTTATTTGAGGTGTTTTGTTTCTGCAGATCAGGATGATTGGGTGACCTTCTTGCCGTTGGCTGAGTTTGCCCTTAATAATCGGGCTAGTTCCGCTACTTTGGTTTCGCCATTTTTCTGCAACTCTGGTTTCCATCCTCGTTTTTCCTCGGGACATGTGGAGCCTTCTGACTGTCCTGGGGTAGATTCTGTAGTGGATAGGTTGCAGCAGATTTGGAATCATGTGGTGGACAACTTAAAGTTGTCACAGGAGAAGGCTCAGCGTTTTGCCAACCGCCGCTGCGGTGTGGGTCCCCGACTTCGTGTTGGGGATTTGGTATGGCTGTCTTCTCGATTTGTTCCTATGAAGGTCTCCTCTCCTAAATTCAAGCCTCGCTTCATCGGTCCTTACAAGATATTGGAAATCCTTAATCCTGTGTCCTTTCACTTGGATCTTCCGGTGTCGTTTGCCATTCACAACGTGTTCCATAGGTCTTTGTTGCGGCGGTACGTTGTACCTGTGGTTCCTTCTGTTGAGCCTCCTGCTCCGGTGTTGGTTGAGGGCGAGTTGGAGTACGTGGTGGAGAAGATCTTGGATTCTCGTCTCTCCAGGCGGAGGCTTCAGTATCTGGTCAAGTGGAAGGGCTATGGTCAGGAGGATAATTCCTGGGTGGTTGCCTCTGATGTGCATGCGGCCGATTTAGTTCGTGCCTTTCACGCTGCTCATCCTGATCGCCCTGGTGGTCTTGGTGAGGGTTCGGTGACCCCTCCTTAAAGGGGGGGTACTGTTGTGAATTAGACTTTTTTGGCTCCCTCTTGTGGTCACTAGTGATATGACTCTGGGATTGTCTTTCCCCAGTTTGGCACCCACCTGGGTCGTTAGTCCAGGGGTGTTGCTATATAAACTTCCTGATTTCTCAGTCTGGTGCCTGGCATCGTTGTAATCAGTTCCTTTCTGTTTGCTCCTGTCTGCTGGTCCTGGTTCTTGCAAAATTAAGCTAAGTCCTGCTTCCTTGTTTTTTTGGTTATTTGCATTGCTCTTATTTTTTGTCCAGCTTGTACTAAATGTGATTCCTGATTTTGCTGGAAGCTCTAGGGGGCTGGTATTCTCCCCCCGGGCCGTTAGACGGTTCGGGGGTTCTTGAATATCCAGCGTGGATATTTTTATAGGGTTTTTGCTGACCGTATAAGTCATCTTACTATATTCTGCTGTTAGTCAGTGGGCCTCTCTTTGCTAAATACCTAGTTCATTCTTACGTTTGTCTTTCCTTCTTACCTCACCGTTATTATTTGTTGGGGGCTTGTATCCAACTTTTGGGGTCTTTTCTCTGGAGGCAAGAAAGGTCTATCTTTTCCCTTCTAGGGTTAGTTAGTTCTCCGGCTGGCGCGAGACGTCTAGAACCAACGTAGGCACGTTCCCCGGCTGCTGCTATTTGTGTGCTAGGATTAGATATATGGTCAGCCCAGTTACTACTGCCCTATGAGCTGGTTTTTTGTGTTTGCAGACTTGGTATTTACTTCTGAGACCCTCTGCCATTGGGGTCATAACAGTCCACCACATGAGCCCAAATCTGCTGCAACCTGTCAACCACAGAATCCACACCAAGACAGTCAGAAGGCTCAACATGCCCTGAAGAAAAACGAGGATGAAAACCAAAATTACAAAAGAAGGGCGAAACCAAGGTAGCCGAACTAGCCCCATTATTAAGGGCAAACTCGGCCAATGGCAAGAAAGCCACCCAATCATCCTGATCAGCAGACACAAAGCATCTCAGATAAGTTTCTAAAGTCTGATTAGTTCGCTCGGTCTGGCCATTTGTCTGAGGATGGAATGCGGAAGAAAAAGACAAATCAATGCCCAGCTTAGCACAAAAGGCCCGCCAAAACCGAGAAACAAACTGGGAACCTCTGTCGGACACAATATTCTCCGGAATACCATGCAAACGAACCACATGCTGAAAAAACAACGGAACCAAATCAGAAGAGGAAGGCAATTTAGGCAAAGGCACCAAATGGACCACCTTAGAGAACCGGTCACAAACAACCCAGATGACAGACATCGTCTGGGAAACCGGAAGATCAGAAATAAAATCCATAGAAATATGCGTCCAGGGCCTCTCAGGGACCGGCAAAGGCAAAAGCCACCCACTAGCACGGGAACAACAAGGCTTGGCCCGCGCACAAGTCCCACAGGACTGCACAAAAGAACGGACATCACGTGACAAAGAAGGCCACCAAAAGGACCTACCAACCAAATCTCTGGTACCAAAAATACCAGGATGGCCAGCCAACACAGAACAATGAACCTCAGAAATCACTCTACTAGTCCATCTATCAGGAACAAACAGTTTCCCCACTGGACAGCGGTCAGGTTTGTCAGCCTGAAATTCCTGAAGAACCCGTCGTAAATCAGGGGAAATGGCAGAAAGGACCACCCCTTCTTTCAGAATGCCGACCGGTTCAAGGACCTCAGGAGAATCAGGCAAAAAACTCCTAGAGAGGGCATCAGCCTTAATATTCTTAGAACCCGGAAGATACAAGACCACAAAATCAAAACGGGAAAAAAACAAGGACCATCGAGCCTGTCTAGGATTCAGCCGCCTGGCAGACTCGAGGTAAATCAGATTTTTATGATCGGTCAAGACCACAATACGGTGCTTAGCTCCCTCGAGCCAATGTCGCCACTCCTCAAATGCCCACTTCATAGCCAACAACTCCTGATTGCCGACATCATAATTGCGTTCAGCGGGCGAAAACTTACGGGAAAAGAAGGCACACGGTTTCATCAAGGAAACAACAGGATTCCTCTGAGACAAAACGGCCCCTGCCCCAATCTCAGAAGCGTCAACCTCAACCTGAAACGGAAGTGAAACATCCGGTTGATGCAACACCGGGGCAGAAGTAAATCGGCGTTTAAGCTCCTGAAAGGCAGAGACAGCCGCAGAGGACCAATTCGTCACATCAGCGCCTTTCTTCGTCAAATCGGTCAAGGGTTTAACCACACTGGAGAAGTTAGCAATGAAACGGCGATAAAAATTAGCAAAGCCCAAAAATTTCTGAAGGCTCTTCACAGATGTGGGTTGAAGCCAATCATGAATGGCCTGAACCTTAACCGGATCCATCTCTATAGATGAGGGAGAAAAAATTAAGCCCAAAAAAGAAACCTTCTGCACTCCAAAGAGACACTTAGACCCCTTCACAAACAAAGCATTATCACGAAGGATCTGAAATACCATCCTGACCTGTTTTACATGAGACTCCCAATCATCGGAAAAAATTAAAATGTCATCCAAATATACAATCATGAATTTATCAAGTTAAGTCCGGAAGATATCGTGCATGAAGGACTGAAAAACAGATGGATCATTAGAGAGCCCGAATGGCATCACAAGGTATTCAAAATGGCCTTCGGGCGTATTAAACGCAGTTTTCCATTCATCACCCTGCTTAATACGAACAAGATTATATGCCCCCCGAAGGTCAATCTTCGTAAACCAACTAGCCCCCTTAATCCTAGCAGACAAATTGGAAAGCAGAGGTAAAAGGTATTGAAACTTGACCGTGATCTTATTCAAGAGGCGATAATCAATACAGGGTCTCAAGGAGCCATCTTTCTTAGCAACAAAAAAAAATCCCGTTCCCAACGGTGAAGAAGATGGCCAAATACGTCCTTTCTCCAAAGACTCCTTAACATAACTCCGCATGGCGGTATGTTCAGGCACAGACAGGTTGAAAAGTCGGCCCTTAGGAAACTTACAGCCTGGAATCAAGTCAATCGCACAATCACAGTCCCTATGCGGTGGAAGGGAACTGGACTTGGGCTCATCGAATACATCCTGAAAATCAGACAAAAACTCTGGAATTTCAGAAGTGGAAGAAGAGGAGATTGACATCAAAGGAACGTCATTATGAACCCCCTGACATCCCCAACTAGTCACAGACATAGACTTCCAATCCAACACAGGATTATGTGCCTGCAACCATGGAAAACCCAGCACGATAGCATCATGTAAATTATGCAACACCAGAAATCGACAATCTTCCTGATGGGCTGGCGCCATGCACATGGTCACCTGTGTCCAGAACTGGGGCTTATTTTTAGCCAAAGGTGTAGCATCAATCCCCCTTAAAGGAATAGGGTTCTGCAAAGACTGCAAGGGAAAACCACAACGCCTGGCAAACTCAAAGTCCTTTAAGTTCAAGGCGGAGCCTGAATCCACAAACACCATGACAGAAAATGATGACAATGAGCAGATCAAGGACACAGATAATAAAAATTTAGATTGTACAGTACTGATGGAAAATGAACTAGCAATCCTCTTTGTACGCTTAGGGCAGACTGAAATGACATGAGAAGCATCGCCACAATAAAAACACAACCTATTCTGACGTCTGAATCCCTGTTGTTCCGTTCTAGACAGAATCCTATCACACTGCATTGACTCAGGCATCTGCTCTGAGGACAACGCCACAGCGCGCACAGTTCTGCACTCCCGCAATCGCCGATCAATCTGAATGGCCAGAGACATAGAATCACTCAGACCGAAAGGCGTGACATCTTTAACGGATTCAGAAAGACCCTTTCTGAAAATTGCCACCAAAGCATCATCATTCCATTTAGTCAACACAGACCATTTTCTAAATTTCTGACAATACAATTCTGCCACTTCTTGACCCTGAGACAGGACCAAAAAGGTCTTCTCCGCTTGATCCACAGAATTTGGTTCATCATATAATAATCCTAAGTCCTGAAAAAAGGCGTCTACATTAAGCAAGGCCGGATTCCCAGATTCCAGGGAAAATGCCCAATCCTGAGGATCGCCACGCAGCAGGGAGATGACAATTTTAACCTGCTGAATGGAATCACCAGAGGATCAAGGTCTCAGAGCAAAAAACAGTTTACAGTTGTTTTTAAAACTCAAAAATTTGGACCTGACCCCAAAAAACAAATCAGGAGCAGGAATCTTAGGCTCTAAAACTGGAGTCTGAACAATATAATCAGAAATACCCTGTACCCTAGCAGCAAGCTGGTCTACACGAGAAGCTAATCCCTGAACATCCATGCCAGCACAAGGCTCCTCAGCCACCCAGAGAAAAAGAGGAAAGAAAAGACAAAGCAGGCTACAGAAAAAAAATGGCTCTTTCTTCCCTTCTTCTGAGATGCATTTAACTCATTATTGGCCAGTTGTACTGTTATGATCCGGTGACCTTGGAGCCGCATGAGACTTTCTCAGGAGTAGGTGGAACCTGTACTGACCGCAAACTCTAAACTGTCACCGCAACTAGAAGTAGCCGTGGGTTGTACCTAACACATCCTAGACACCTCGACACAGCCGGAGGACTAAATACCCCTATAGATGGAAATGGGAATTCTATCTTGCCTCAGAGCAGAACCCCAAAGGATAGGCAGCCCCCCACAAATATTGACTGTGAGTATTAGAGGAAAGACACACACAGGCAGAAATCAGGATTTAGCAAAAGAGGCCACGCTAGCTAAATAGGAAAGGATAGGACAGAATACTAAGCGGTCAGTATTAAAACCCTAAAAATATCCACAGCAGATAATACAAAAATTCCACCATCTAACTAAAGACATGGAATGTATATCTGCATCTCCTGAGAATCCAACTTGACTGAAATATCCAAACACAGTCTAAGCTGGACAAGAAAAAACATTGAATAGTACTGAATTGTAAAGCACAAAGCATGTGTGCTGCAGAAACAAAACCAGACACTTATCTTAGCTGATTTGGCAGCAGGGCAGGAGGAACCAGACAGAGATGCAAAACCTCCAAGAACAATGGACAACTGGCAAGGGCTAATGAATCCTGTGCACCTAAATATCCCAGTCAGAGCTGCAATCAGCAGGGACACCTGCCCAGGATTGCAACCCAGGGACAACTGCATTACTATCAACAACCACCGGAGGGAACCCAAGAGCAGAATTCACAACAGAGAGGAACAATGTGGGGGACAGTATGGAGAGAGGTAGTATGGAATGATACTGAAGATTGGGTTAGTGGAGAAATAGGTACCGTGTAAGGGTAAACAGTGTAAAATGGATGGACAGCATAAAGTGGGAATGGTGTTATGGCCATAGTTCACAAGGAACCAGTATGGGGTTTAAAGTTCATAAGGGAATACAATGTGGAGGCATTTTTTTTATTTAGAGGATAATGTAGAGGTTACATTTTCTGCATGGGACTGCGTGGTAATTATTTATTTAGGGGCACAATGTAGGGCAGATAGTTTTATTCCAGGGCATTATAATGATACTGCTGTTTTTAATCCTTTTACTACATGGCTAATTTCTATCTTTGCGTTTTCGTCTTTTCCTTTATTTTCAGACCTATAACTTACTTTTTTATTTTGTCCACATAGATGCCTCAGGGCTTATTTTTTTCATTCATTTTACCACATAGTTTACTGGAAAACAGAAAAAAATTCCAAGTGGGAAGACAATGTGAAAAAACGCAATTTTGATATTGGTTTTGGGAATGTTTTGGGATGTTTTTATGGTGTATATTTTGTGGTAAAAATGACTTTACAATATGATTGTGCTCATCAGTACAATTATGGCGATACCAAAAATGACCATTTTTTTCTATTATTTCAATTGTGAAAAAAATCAAACGTCTGCGAAAAGAAAATTTTTGTTTGTGCTGCCATGTTCCAAGACATGTAACATTTACATTTTTGGTTGATTGAGCTGTGTGATAGCTTACTTTTTGTGGGCAGAGGCAACATTTTTATGAATACCATTTTGGGATTGAAAAGATATTTTGATAACTTTTTACATAATTTTTTGTGAAATTACAGCAACCAAAAAAACCCACATAATTTTGTCATTCTTGATTTTTTTTTAAAATTTACAGTGTTTACCCATCGGGTTAATTAATGTTATATTTCCATAGGGTGGTAATTTGAACTTTTATTTATTTATTTATTTTTTACATATATATTTATATATATATATATATATATATATATATATATATATATATATATATATATATATATATATTATTTATTTATTTTTTTTTTTTAAACCAAAACGTTTTTTTTACTTCTCACTGGTCATAATGCTTCCTTTAGGGAATTTGAAGCTGTGATCGCATTCCCTAAAGGAATGTGATCGCAATTTGCAGCATTTGATCGCTTGTTCTACATACAGTGATGCCATAGCATCGCTGTATATAGCAAAAGTCATGTTTCCCTTTGAAGACTGGCCACTGGCAGAGTTTCAAAGGAGTGCCCTACCGATTAGCACAGGGGTCTTCAGTAGAACCCCGGCTGTCATAATCTATTGGTGACCTGTGATCATGTCTCGGGCATGCCAATGGATGTATGGAATAACATGCCCCATACCAGCTTATGTTAAGGTCATCTGTCAGCTCCTCAGCTTCACGGCTCTGCTCCACCCATGATTGAAAGAGGCGGGTCCTGGCTGTACCAGACAGCCATGATCTGCTGGGTATGGGGTAAGCTCACCACATGAGATAGCGAGGTGGGGGATGATATTGTGTCTAATTTAAATAGGAAAGAGATGAAGTGGATCTCTACAGCCTAGGGCCTTATTAAAGAATTTTACCATATTATTTCAAGTGCACCTTAAACCATGTGCCTTTTAGAATTAAGCAAACTTTCTCTGCTGTATTGTAAGCAGGTTGCGGCATGCATTGACAGATGCAAAAAATTATTAGGCCTAATATTGGGGTTCCGCCAGAAGGCCTTATTTGCTAATCCAAATAGTTTTGGAAGAAAACTGTGTTGCACAAAAGAATCAGGAGTAGTGATGAGCAAGCACTAAAATGCTTGGGTGCTCGTTTCTAGGGTCGAGCAAATGGGAATACTCGGGTACTTGACCCAAGCAACGAGCCCAATGTAAGTCTATGGAAGACCCGAGTATTTTTGCCGCAATCCCCCCCGGGGTCCTTTTAAGGTCTAAAAACGTCTGAAAATGATGGAAACACTGCTCAAATGACACAGGAACATCATGGGGATCGCCCCTGGAAGCATTCTTGACTCCTAGTTCACAGCTTTAAACAATTTTTTCCCCAGATTCATGCGATTTTTCCCGGTGCCACAAAAAACCACACTAAAACAAAACCAAAACGGATTTTGCTGAGAAATATGTTAAGGCACATCCTGTTAGGGTTGGCGGAACGCACCGAATATATTTATTAGATGAGATAGGTGCGTTCGCAACCCGGGATTCACCGTGCAGGAAAGAACCTGCTGCTAAGTAAGGAGGTGAAGTAAATTAGTATAAACGGACTCTGTTACTTCACAGAGCCCGTAGTAAAGAGAACGCAGTGCCCTGTTAAGCACACAGGGGACACGGCTACTGAGTTGAGCCGACAGTGGTCATGCAGTCCAAACCAAACACGCAGCTCCTCTCCGGTGGAGCCGGAATACTAATGGCTATTAGCCAGCCCTGAATGCACTCATAAGAAACTCCTCGCCGGAGGTGCCAGCATTCTAGGGGCTTATTTCAGCCGGGTCCCTGACTGCATACACACAAAACTCCTCGCCGGAGGTGCCAGCATTCTTGGGGCTTATTTCAGCCGGTCCCTGACCACACACACGACCACACTGGCGCTGAGCTCGTACATATTTGATACTAGCCCATGGCCGTGCGGTCATGAGAACCTTTTATAGCTGCAGCAACTTTAGGATCTTCCTAGAAGGACCAATAGAAGGCTGCCACAGAACTTGATCAGGGACAGGACCTTCCTGGAGGACCAATGGAAGTTGCTGCAGTACCTGAGCATGTGACCCTTGATCTCCATTGAGAGATTTTACCCTGGGCATGCTCAGTGTGTGCAAAGCAGGACTTAGTCCCAGAAAAGCCTGCTTGTCGCAGACCAGTGCAGGGTACAATAGCAGAGCCTGGAGAGAAAGCAGTAACCCTTTGCACAGTGTCAGATTCAGTGAGATGCTGGGACCGACGTCTTTGCTGAGCAGGCTCCACTGTGGCCGATGCAGAATGGGAGACCGCAGCAGACATGGTTCGAGATTCCCCCGTGCAGCAGTGGGAACTCGACTCCTAACACATCCTTTGCAGGTTAATGACTTACCTGTAAGGCCAAATAATTAACCCAAGACCGAAAATTTCCTCCCCCACTTGGGCTTAGTTCAGATGCAGCATTTTTCAACTTTAACATTGCTTTCAACCACTACATAAGCAATCACTGGGAAATGTCATTGTAACATTTAACAACCCTAGCTGGCCATGTGGTGTGTGACACATAAGCAGACCTATCTTATTTCATTTATGAAGGAGGGACTCTTAAAGTCACAGAGCCTATTTTTACTCATGCATCAGGCGGCATTAATCTTCTTAACCCCTTAACCCCCAGGGGGATTTGCACGTTAATGACCGAGCCAATTTTTACAATTCTGACCACTGTCTTTTATGAGGTTATAACTCTGGAACGCTTGAACGGATCCTGATGATTCTGACAATGTTTTCTCAAGACATATTGTACTTTATGATGGTGGTAAAATTTCTTTGATATTACCTGTGTTTATTTATGAAAAAAATGGAAATTTGGCGAAAATTTTAAAAATTTTGCAATTTTCCAACTTTGATTTTTATGCCCTTAAATCACAGAGATATTTCACACAAAATACTTAATAAGTAACATTTCCAACATGTTTACTTTACATCAGCACAATTTTGGAACCAACATTTTTTTGTTAGGGAGTTATAAGGGTTAAAGTTGACCAGCAATTTCTCATTTTTACAACACCATTTTTTTTACGGACCACATCACATTTGAAGTCATTTTGAGGGGTCTATATGATAGAAAATTACCAAGTGTGACACCATTCTAAAAACTGCACCCCTCAAGGTGCTCAAAACCACATTCAAGAAGTTTATTAACCATTCAGGTGTTTCACAGGAATTTTTGGAATGTTTAAAAAAAATGAACATTTAACTTTTTTCACAAAAAATTTAATTCAGCTCCAATTTGTTTTATTTTACCAAGGGTAACAGGAAAAAATGGACCCCATCAGTTGTTGTACAATTTATCATTAGTACGCCAATACCCCATATGTGGGGGTAAACCACTGTTTGGGTGCATGGCAGAGCTCGGAAGGGAAGGAGTGCCATTTGACTTTTCAATGCAAAATTCACTGGAATTGAGATGGGACGCCATGTTGTGTTTGGTGAGCCCCTGATATGCCTAAACATTAAAAAACCCCACAACTGACACTATTTGGAAAGTAGACCCCCTATGGAACTTATCTAGATGTGTGGTGAGCACTTTGACCAACCAAGTGCTTCACAAAAGTTTATAGAATTTTGCAGAGCCGTAAAAATAAAAAATCAAATTTATTCACAAAAATTATATTTTCCCCCCACATTTTTTATTTTCCCAAGGGTAAGAGAAGAAATTGGACCACAAACATTGTGGTGCAATTTGTCCTGAGTACACTGATACCCCATATGTGGGGGTAAACCACTGGTTGGGCACATGGCAGAGCTCGGAAGGGAAGGAGTGCTGTTTGACTTTTCAATGCAAAATTGGCTGGAATTGAGATGCGACACCATGTCGCGTTTGGAGAGCCCCGGATGTGCCTAAACATTGAAACCCCCCACAAGTGACACTATTTTGGAAAGTAGACCCCGTAAAGAACTTATCTAGATGTGCTGTGAGAACTTTGAACCCCCAAGTGTTTCACTACAGTTTATAACACAGAGCGGTGAAAATAAAAATTCCTTTTTTTTCCACAAAAATTATTTTTGAGCCCCCAGTTTTGTATTTTCCCAAGGGTAACAGGAGAAATTGGACCCCAAAAGTTGTTGTCCAATTTGTCCTGAATACGGTGATACCCAATATATTGGGGTAAACCCCTGTTTGGACACACAGGAGAGCACGGAAGGTAAGGAGCACTGTTTTACTTTTTCAACGCAGAATTGGCTGGAATTGAGATCGGACGCCATGTCGTGTTTGGAGAACCCCTGATGTGCCTAAACAGTAGAAGCCCCCATTTCTAACTGAAACCCTAACCCAAAAACACCACTAACCCTATTCCCAACTCCAACCATAACCCTAACCACACCCCTAACCTGAACATGCCCCTAACCCTAATCTCAACCACAACCCTAATTCCAACCACAGCACTAACCCCAACACACCCCTAACCCCAACACACCCCTAACCCTAATCCCAAACCTAACCACACCCTTAACTCCAACACACCCCTAACCCTAATCCCAACCGTAACCCTAACCACACCCCTAACCTTGACACACCCCTAACCCTAATCCCAACCATAAATGTAACCCCAACCCTAACCCTAACTTTAGCCCCAACAATAACCCTAACTTTAGCCCCAACCCTAACTTTAGCCCCAACCCTAACCCTAACTTTAGCCCCAACCCTAACTGTAGCCCTAACCCCAACCCTAAACCTAGCCCAAACCCCAACTCTAGCCCCAACCCTAACCCTAGCCCCAACCCTAACCCTAGCCCCACCCCTAACCTTAGCCCTAACCCTAGGCCTAACCCTAGCCCTAACACCAACCCTAACCCTAGCCCCAACCTTAACTCTAACCCTAGCCCCAACCCTAACCCTAGCCCTAACCTTAGCCCTAACTCTAACCCTAGCCCCAACCCTAAACCTAGCCCTAACCCTAGCCCCAACTCTAACCCTAACGCTAGCCCTAGCCCTAAAGGGAAAATGGAAATAAATAGATTTCTTAATTTTATTATTTTTCCCTAACTAAGAGGGTGATGAAGGGGCATTTGATTTACAAATTTATAGCGGGTTTTTTAGCGGATTTTTACGATTGGCAGCTGTCACACACTAAAAGACGCATTTTATTGCAAAAAATAGTTTTTGCTTCTCCACATTTTGAGAGCTATAATTTTTCCATATTTTGGTCCACAGAGTCATGTGAGGTCTTGTTTTTTGCGGGACGAGTTGACGTTTTTATTGGTACCATTTTCCGGCATGTGACATTTTTTGATCGCTTTTTATTACGATTTTTGTGAGGCAGAATAACAAAAAAACAGCTATTCATGAATTTCTTTTGGGGGAGGCGTTTACACCTTTCTGCGTTTGGTAAAATGGATAAAGCAGTTTTATTCTTCGGATCAGAATGATTACAGCGATACCTCATTTATATTTATTTTATGTTTTGGCGCTTTTATACGATAAAAACTATTTTATAGAAAAAATAATTATTTTTGCATCGCTTTATTCTGAGGACTATATCTTCTTTATTTTTCGCTGATGATGCTGTATGATGGCTCATTTTTTGCGGGACAAGATGACGTTTTCAGTGGTACCATGGTTATTTATATCCGTATTTTTGATCGCGTGTTATTCCACTTTTTGTTTGGCAGTATGATAATAAAGCATTGTTTTTTGCCTGCTTTTTTTTTTAACAGTGTTCACTGAAGGGGTTAACTAGCAGGAGAATTTTATAGGTCGGGTCGTTATGGACACGGCGATACTAAATAAGTGTACTTTTATTGTTTTTTGGGGGTTTTTTTAGATAAAGAAATGTATTTATGAGAACAATATATATTTTGTTTTCCTTTATTTAGGATTTTTTTTTTTTTACATATGTGAATATTTTTTTTTTAACCTTACAACATTGCCCCGGGGGGCATCATGTTATAGGGTCAGATCGCTGATCTGACACTTTGCAAAGCACTGTGTCAGATCAGCGATCTGATGTGCACTGCTGGAGGCTTACAGGCGCCTGCTCTGAGCAGGCGCTTGCAAGCCACCTCCATGCAGGACCCGGAATTAGCCCCGCCACCATATTGGATCTGGGGCCTGCAGGTAGGAAGTAGGAACCCTTGGAGCAATGCGATCACATCGCGTTGCTCTGAGGGTCTCAGAGAAGTACGCAGGAAGCCCCCTCCCTGCGCGATGCTTCCCTGTACCGACGGAACACTGCGATCAACTTTGATTGCAGTGTGCCGGGGATTAATGTGCCTGGAGCTGTCTATGACTGCTCCTGGCACGTAGTGCCGGATGTCAGCTGCGATAGTCAGCTGAAACCCGGCCATGATCGGCCGCGCTCCCCCGTTAGCACGGCCGATCCACTATGACGTATTATCCGGTCACTGGGAATTAAGTCCCAGGTCACCTCGTTGGGATTGTAGGTCATATGGGATTAAGGGGTTAAAGGGCCATTATTAAACAGTAGGTCTCCTAAACTGTTATAGCCTACGCTGTGAGTGGATGGGCTGCCAAGAATTAAAACACACCACCATACCCCTTTCATAAGATGTCCAGGACGGCCTCCTGAAAAAATGTTGCATTGAATGCAAGGCCTGCCCTGCTACCAATTCATATGCACCCCAATAAGCCTTTGAACCCACATACTGGATGGGCCGATGAACATCCACTTCACCATATACATTTTGTACTCAGTACACATTGGCAGCAAAGACAGCCCTGCTGCATAGTCAGTCATATGCACCCCATTACGCCTGTGAACCCACATACTGGATGGGCCCGTGAAAATTCACTTCACAATATGCATTTTGTTCTCCCATACTCCTTTGTTTTACACATTGGCAGCAAGGCCAGCCCTGCTGCATAGTCAGTCATATGCACCCCATTACGCATTGGAACCCACATACTGGATGGGCCCATGAAAATTCACTTCACAATATGCATTTTGTACTCCCGTACTCCTTTGTTTTACACATTGGCAGCAAGGCCAGCCCTGCTGCATAGTCAGTCATATGCACCCCATTACGCCTGTGAACCCACATACTGGAAGGGCCCATGAAAATCCACTTGTATTTTTTAATGGTATGATGGTTCCCTCTTTGCAGAATTATTTACAGGAGAATTTGGCAATTTTATTTGCCATGTTTTTAACACTAAGGTTCAGATACGGCTTTAAAGAAGGCTAATACTTGCAATACAGCTCAATTTTATTGCAAAGTACAAAATTCAAGGAATAGTATGATTGAATAGTGTGAGTGCGTACACTTTTGTATACGTTAACATACAAAGGTTAATAAGTACATATAAGGATTAAATACATATAGTGATTATGTACAGTACAGACCAAAGGTTTGGACACACCTTCTCATTTAAAGATTTTTCTGTATTTTCATGACTATGAAAATTGTAAATTCACACTGAAGGCATCAAAACTATGAATTAACACATGTGGAATTATATACTTAACAAAAAAAGTGTGAAACAACTGAAAAATCTATATATATAATTGTCTAAGGGTTTTTCTGTCTGTGTCTGTCTGTTTGTCCTGGAAATCCCGCGTCTCTGATTGGTCGAGGCCGCCAGGCCTCGACCAATCAGCGACGGGCACAGTATCGATGTAGATGTCATAATGGTTGCCATGGCGACGATGATGTCATAAAGGCTGCCTCGACCAATCAGCAACGGGCACAGTCTGCCGCGAATTCTGGAATCATCATTGTCCTCCACTGCTGTCAAGTGCCGCCATTGTGTAGGGTGCGTGCCTGCGTTTCCCTGTATGGGCGGCATCTCCCTGTGTTTCTATCTTAGAATGTTTTGTAAACGAAAATACGCCAATGAGGATGACAGAAAAGGAGCAGCAGCAGCAAGAAAACGACAACATCGGGAACAGGAGACACCATAACAAACTGACGCCAGACAAGCCCAGGATGTGGAATTTCAGACAACGTCGCCAACAGGAGACACCACAACAAACTGCCGCCAGACAAGCCCAGGATGTGGAATCTCACAGACAACGTCGCCAACAGGAGACACCACAACAAACTGACGCCAGACAAGCCCAGGAGGTGGAATCTCACAGACAACGTCGCCAACAGGAGACACCACAACAAACTGCTGCCAGACAAGCCCAGGATGTGGAATCTCACAGACAACGTCGCCAACAGGAGACACCACAACAAACTGCCACCAGACAAGCCCAGGATGTGGAATCTCACAGACAACGTCGCCAACAGGAGACACCACAAAAAAACGCCGCCAGACAAGCCCAGGATGCGGAATCTCACAGACACCGTCGCCAACCGGAGACACCACAACAAACTGTTGTACGACAGGAACAACATGATCGCCAAATTCATAAAAAACGAATGCTCTACCAACTAAGGCACGACCAGGACAATATTCAACAACTTGCACATTATGTAACAGACAATGAAAGTACAATTCATGAACACTACTGTGGGAATATGAATGCAGTTTGCTCTAATTGCGACTCTCTGAATTTCATTGATGAAAAACCATTTGACAATCAGTTTACTCAATGCTGCCAAAAAGGAAAAGTTATGCTACCGAGACCTCACTACTCAGATCTGTTTGAGCAGTTAATGAAAGGAATGCATCAACACAGTAGAAATTTTATGGAAAATATCAGAAGCATCAACAGTTCTCATGCGTTTGCTTCATTCGGTGCCAACATTGCACCGCCCCCTGGATTCGGACCGTATTATTTTAAAATTCACGGCCAGATCTACCATCGCACTGGAACACTTCACACAGAAATAGGACAACCACCAAAATTTGCACAATTATACATCATTGATACAAATGAGGCTACAGAACAAAGGATGAACCTAAAAGAAAATGAAAAGTGTGATGCTGAGCTGATGAACCAAATTGCTGTACATTTACAAAATAATAATAATAATAAGCCCATTTGCTGCCGCATATCGCATGCTAAAAGACGTTCAAGCTGAGGAGGAACAGAGGGCTATACAAAATGGTACTGAAATGCCTTCTATTGTCATGGTCATTAAACAAGAACGTAAACAGAATCCTCGACTTTACAACAAACCACGTGTAAGTGAGGTCGCAGTTGTTTTTCAAAACGATGATGGAGAACCTCCTTTTCAAAAGGATATATTAGTCCATCTTAAGCCAGACCAAAACAACCCTTTGGTTCCTAAGACACAACGAATTAGCATTTTGTACAGCAACCTTGATGCTCTTCTGTATCTGCTATTCTTTCCAAGAGGTGAACAAGGGTGGCATGAAAACTTAAACCAACAAGGAACTTCAAGAAGAATTACACAACTGCAATACTACAGTTTTCGTCTGTCTGTCCGAAATTACTTCAATCCTATTTTAAACGGTGGGAAACTGACACAACAGTACTTAGTTGACGCATATGTTAAAATTGAAGCTAATCGTCTAAATTTCATAAGAATGAACCAAAAACAACTTAAAGTTGAAGACTACTGCGTTCTTCAAGAACATTTGCAAAAACAATCAAATGAAAAGGGAATTCCAATTGGAAAAACAGTAATCCTCCCGTCGTCGTTTGAAGGTAGCCCCCGCAACATGCAACAGCGTTATCAAGATGCAATGGCAATAGTAACAAAGTTTGGAAGACCTGACATTTTTGTGACAATGACCTGTAATCCTAAATGGCCAGAAATTACCGAAAATCTAGAACCCTGGCAAAAAGTTGAACACAGGCCGGACTTAGTCGCACGCGTATTTCGACTGAAACTCATCAGCCTTTTGAAAGACATCAAAAAGGGGCTTTTTGGAACAGTCGTAGCAATGGTACACGTCATAGAGTTTCAGAAACGAGATCTCCCACATGCGCATATACTAATTATCTTAGACACAGATTCCAAGATTCGTACGGAGGAAGAAATCGACAATATAGTGTGGGCTGAAATTCCTAACCAAGAAAAGTATCCTGAACTGTATAATATTGTAGTCTCTCATATGGTTCATGGCCCATGCGGTGTAGCAAATCCAAAAAGTCCATGCATGGAAAACAGAAAGTGTATTACAAAACCGACTATTACCTAAAAAATACTTTATTAGAAAATTAGTTAAAATTATTAGTAGACAAAAACCCGCAAACCTACACTATATAAGAAAAAAATGGGCTAATAATTTCTCCTATAATTCCCTAGTCCACGCTTCCTAGCAGCGGAGGTTGGCACCCTAGCTTGTACGCAAATTGGCGCCCCCACTCAATGACGGCTTAACCTGATAAAGTCTAATCAGCCCTACTATACAGCAGGACAGGAAGATAGAGCCCGTACCAACACTAGTGTTGAGCGATACCGTCCGATACTTGAAAGTATCGGTATCGGAAAGTATCGGCCGATACCGGCAAAGTATCGGATCTAATCCGATACCGATACCCGATACCAATACAAGTCAATGGGACTCATGTATCGGACGGTATTCCTGATGGTTCCCAGGGTCTGAAGGAGAGGAAACTCTCCTTCAGGCCCTGGGAACCACATTAATGTGTAAAATAAAGAATTAAAATAAAAAATATTGCTATACTCACCTCTCCGACGCAGCCTGCACCTTACCGAGGGAACCGGCAGCGTTGTTTGCTTAAAATTCGCGCTTTAACTTCCTTACGCGAAGTCCCGGCTTGTGATTGGTCGCGCGCCGCCCATGTGACCGCGACGCAACCAATCACAGCAAACCGTGATGTAATTTCAGGTCCTTCAGGATTTTAAAATTACGTTCCGGCGTTGTGATTGGTTGCGTCGCAGTCACATGGGCGACGCGACCAATCACAAGCCGTGACGTCACGGGAGGCTGGACACGCGCGCATTTTAAAATGCGCGCGTCTCCTGCCTCCCGTGACGTCACGGCTTGTGATTGGTCGCGTCGCCCATGTGACTGCGACGCAACCAATCACAATGCTGGAACGTAATTTTAAAATCCTGAAGGACCTGAAATTACGTCACGGCTTGCTGTGATTGGTTGCGTCGCGGTCACATGGGCGGCGCGCGACCAATCACAAGCCGGGACTTCGCGTAAGGAAGTTAAAGCGCGAATTTTAAGCAAACAACGCTGCCGGTTCCCTCGGTAAGGTGCAGGCTGCGTCGGAGAGGTGAGTATAGCAATATTTTTTATTTTAATTCTTTATTTTACACATTAATGTTGTTTCGATACCGATACCCGATACCACAAAAGTATCGGATCTCGGTATCGGAATTTCGATACAGCAAATATCGGCCGATACCCGATACTTGCGGTATCGGAATGCTCAACACTAACCAACACAAATCGTGCCGCTAGACTATGAAAAAGGAAAGAGGGTGGTGAATGATATGGGATAATTAATAAATATCAAAGGCCACAGCAAAAAATGTCATTGGTTTGCCTATGATATCAGAAACATATGATAGCCTAAGTAAAAACACTTATTCACAGGAACTATAGTGGACAATTTGGAGTAGGGGTATGTTATGCTGTAGAAGGCTTTTATATCTGGCCCTTACAAGCCCTGAAAATGCTATCCCTACCTGGCTGCGGAGGTTGGCACCCCTAAATAAACACGCCAGTGGCGCCCCCGCTCTCGTCGGCTGCCCCTCGGTAGCCCTATCCACTTACCCTATCCCGTCTAGCAATGAAGCCAGTATGGAATGAATAAAGGTGGGTGGGGGGAGGAGGGGGAGGGGGGAGTATAGAGGGGAAAAAAAGTATTATGTTATGCGTATACACTACAATGACCCTTATTATCCGGGTAATGGTTTATCAAATAGTGTCTAGGAGAAAAGTACTCTTATAACAATAACTCCCGCATGAGCATAACACCCGTGTTATTCCATATCCCCAGCTTTAGAGAAAAGAGATCGATTTGTCAAGATAAAGGATAAAAACCAGATACAAAAAAGGGGAAAGGGATAATCAATCAAACCCCTAATCATTCACACACACTGTCTCCTAGGTGTGTGCCAAAGGCTGGATATCACCATGTAAGAGTAGAGTAATCGGTGTGGAATGACCCGATTAAACAAACAAAATTTCTTCAGATGAAGCAGCCATAGGTAAGTTGTTCATTTAGCCCCTTAGGGGTTACTGACTCCATTCTGAATATCCACTGGGATTCCTTTTGCAATAATACCCTATCCCAGTCGCCCTGTCTACCATTCGGTGTAGCAACCTCCAACACACAAAACCTCAGCACATCTGCGTTACCCTGATGGCATTCCCATATGTGCCTGGCTAGAGGGGTATCCCTCTTATTTCTCACGTCACCTAGATGCTCACCTATCCGTTTCCTCAATTCTCTTTTTGTCTTCCCTATATAATTCAGCGTACAGGGGCAGATTGCCATATATATGACTCCCGTGCTTTTGCAGTTGGCGAAATCTCTGAGGAAGTATCGCCGGTTGGTTGATGCACTTACGAAGGCTTTACCTGGTAAAACAGCCCTACAAAAGGAGCAACTACCACATTTGTACATGCCACAGATTTTCCTGTCTAGCCATGTACCCTCAGGTCTCTGTCTGACATAGTGGCTATGTACCAAGCGGTCCCTGAGAGATCTCCCCCTACGAAAAGTAATCTGTGGCCTAGAGGGGATAAAATCTTCCAAGGTGTCATCTGCCTGTAGAATCTGCCAATGTTTCCTCAGGATCCTATATATGTTGTCTGATTGAGAGTCAAATGTACCAATCACTCTGCAGGTATTCTCCTCCCCTTGTTGCCCTCGAGGTTGAAGAAATGTGCCTCTGTCTCTCTCTAGGGCATTTCTAAAGGCCGGATTTAGTACCTCATCAGGATAACCACGCTCCCTGAACCGGTTTCTCAGATCATACGCTTGTGCCCTAAATGTTTCAACCCGGGAGCAGTTTCTCCTTAGACGTAGGTACTGTCGGCACTGCACACCTACAAGCAGTACATCATGATGGCCGTATGCTGTATCTTTTGACAACGGTCTCTCCATTAGCCTCCTGATGAACTGTTACCATGGCAGGGAAACGCGTTGAGGCGTCAGATGATCACGTGGACACCAGATAAGACAATTTGGTCTAATTGGGGTTTTGTTTATATGCTGGGTAGTGTGCAATAGGGGAGGTACTTGGATATAGAAATACAGGTTGTATAAGTATGGCTATACCTACGCACTCTACAACATATCTTCCTATCAAGGGTATTATCCCTGTATTTTGGACCCTAGGGAGTTTTAAAAATATATGTAGATGTTTATTTATATACACTAGTAATCTGGTGATTGATAGTTGTCGGCTGGAGGGCACTTGTGCAATAACCTGTGCAATAACCCGATGAATTTATTACTACCTTGACAAATTGAAAGTGGTGTGTACAGTATTGGTAATGCGGCACCTCCGCTGAGATAATAACATCTGATCGTATCATAAACTGGGTTATTTACTCCCCTGACCTACCTTGGCCATATATATATTTTTTCTGTTCTATCTCTTTTTTCCCCTCTATCCTCCCCCCTCCCCCTCCTCCCCCCACCCACCTTTATTCATTCCATACTGGCTTCATTGCTAGACGGGATAGGGTAAGTGGATAGGGCTACCGAGGTGCAGCCGACGAGAGCGGGGGCGCCACTGGCGTGTTTATTTAGGGGTGCCAACCTCCGCAGCCAGGTAGGGATAGCATTTTCAGGGCTTGTAAGGGCCAGATATAAAAGCCTTCTACAGCATAACATACCCCTACTCCAAATTGTCCACTATAGTTCCTGTGAATAAGTGTTTTTACTTAGGCTATCATATGTTTCTGATATCATAGGCAAACCAATGACATTTTTTGCTGTGGCCTTTGATATTTATTAATTATCCCATATCATTCACCACCCTCTTTCCTTTTTCATAGTCTAGCGGCACGATTTGTGTTGGTACGGGCTCTATCTTCCTGTCCTGCTGTATAGTAGGTCTGATTAGACTTTATCAGGTTAAGCCGTCATTGAGTGGGGGCGCCAATTTGCGTACAAGCTAGGGTGCCAACCTCCGCTGCTAGGAAGGGTGGACTAGGGAATTATAGGAGAAATTAGTAGCCCATTTTTTTCTTATATAGTGTAGGTTTGCGGGTTTTTGTCTACTAATAATTTTAACTAATTTTCTAATAAAGTATTTTTTAGGTAATAGTCGGTTTTGTAATAAAGTGTTTGAATACTATACCATCTTATCAATATTTGATTTAAAACAGAAAGTGTTCAAAAGGGTTTCCAAAGGAGTTGAAACAGCACACTGTTAAAGACTTGGATGGCTACCCATCCTACCGGCGACAACACATTGATAACATTGCTTGCAACAGTAAAATTATAAATAACTCATGGATAGTCCCATACAACCCGTACTTATCAAAATGCTACAACTGTCACATCAACATAGAAGTCTGTGCTTCAATAAAAAGTGTAAAATATCTCTTCAAGTACATCTACAAGGGGCATGACAAAGCTAACATCGAAATACAACAGAAAACAGTCAATCACGATGAATCATCAACTTTTGTTGACTCAAGATATGTCAGTGCTCCAGAAGCTGCTTGGAGGATATTTGCGTTTCCAATGCATTCACAGTCCCATGCCATTATACGTTTAGCTATTCATTTACCAAATCAACAGCAGCTTTATTTCTTTGAAGATACTGAAGTCAAAGATGTCTCAAAAACTTTAAGCACGACATCAACATTAATGGAATGGTTTTTGCTGAACCAACTGTTATGACCCCAATGGCGAGGGTCTCAGAGGAACGTGGAAGTCTGCAGAATACAAAAATCCAGCTCATAGGGCAGTGGTAACTGGGTTGACCATATATCTACTCCTAACGCCAACACTAGAAGTAGCCGGGGATCATTCCTACGTTGATTCTAGATGACACGCTCCAGCCGGAGAATCTAGCTACCCCTAGTAGAGGAAAACAAAGACCTTTCTTGCCTCCAGAGAAGGGGACCCCAAAGCTGGATAGAAGCCCCCCACAAATAATAACGGTGAGGTAAGAGGAAATGACAAACACAGAAATGAACCAGGTTTAGCACAGAGAGGCCCGCTTACTGATAGCAGAAATAAAGAAAGGTAACTTATATGGTCAACAAAAACCCTATCAAAATCCACACTGGAAATTCAAGAACCCCCGAACCGTCTAACGGTCCGGGGGGAGAACACCAGCCCCCTAGAGCTTCCAGCAAAGGTCAGGATATAGATTTGGAACAAGCTGGACAAAAATACAAAACCAAAACAAATAGCAAAAGCAAAAGGCAGACTTAGCTGATATAACTGGAACCAGGATCAGTAGACAAGAGCACAGCAGACTAGCTCTGATAACTACGTTGCCAGGCATAGAACTGAAGGTCCAAGGAGCTTATATAGCAACACCCCTAACTAACGACCCAGGTGCGGATAAAAGGGATGACAGAAAAACCAGAGTCCAAAAAACTAGTAACCACTAGAGGGAGCAAAAAGCGAATTCACAACAGTACCCCCCCCTTAGTGAGGGGTCACCGAACCCTCACCACGACCACCAGGGCGATCAGGATGAGCGGCATGAAAGGCACGAACTAAATCGGCCGCATGAACATCAGAGGCGACCACCCAGGAATTATCCTCCTGACCATAGCCCTTCCACTTGACCAGGTACTGAAGCCTCCGCCTGGAGAGGCGAGAATCCAAGATCTTCTCCACCACGTACTCCAACTCGCCCTCAACCAACACCGGAGCAGGAGGCTCAGCAGAAGGAACTACAGGCACAATGTACCGCCGCAACAAGGACCTATGAAATACATTGTGAATTGCAAACGACACAGGAAGATCCAGACGAAAAGACACAGGATTAAGGATTTCCAATATCTTGTAAGGCCCAATAAAACGAGGTTTAAATTTGGGAGAGGAGACCTTCATAGGAACAAAGCGGGAAGAAAGCCATACCAAATCCCCAACGCGTAGTCGGGGACCCACACCGCGGCGGCGGTTGGCAAAGCGCTGAGCCCTCTCCTGTGACAACTTCAAGTTGTCCACCACATGATTCCAGATCCGCTGCAACCTATCCACCACAGAATCCACCCCAGGACAGTCAGAAGGCTCCACATGACCCGAAGAAAAGCGAGGATGGAAACCAGAGTTGCAGAAAAAAGGCGAAACCAAGGTGGCGGAACTAGCCCGATTATTAAGGGCAAACTCAGCCAACGGCAAGAATGTCACCCAATCGTCCTGATCAGCAGAGACAAAACACCTCAAATAAGCCTCCAAAGTCTGATTGGTTCGCTCCGTCTGTCCATTAGTCTGAGGATGGAAAGCAGACGAAAACGACAAATCAATGCCCATCCTACTACAAAAGGATCGCCAGAACCTGGAAACGAACTGGGATCCTCTGTCTGACACAATATTCTCAGGGATGCCGTGCAAACGAACCACGTTCTGGAAAAACACAGGAACCAGATCGGAAGAGGAAGGCAGCTTAGGCAAAGGAACCAAATGGACCATCTTGGAGAAGCGATCACATATCACCCAGATAACGGACATGCCCCGAGATAGTGGAAGATCAGAAATGAAATCCATGGAGATATGTGTCCAAGGTCTCTTCGGAACAGGCAAGGGCAAGAGCAAACCGCTGGCACGAGAACAGCAAGGCTTAGCTCGAGCACAAGTCCCACAGGACTGCACAAATGACCGCACATCCCTTGACAAGGAAGGCCACCAAAAGGACCTGGCCACCAGATCTCTGGTGCCAAAAATTCCCGGGTGACCTGCCAACACCGAGGAGTGAACCTCGGAAATGACTCTGCTGGTCCACTTATCCGGGACAAACAGTCTGTCAGGTGGACAAGACTCAGGCCTATCAGCCTGAAATCTCTGCAAAACACGTCGCAGATCCGGAGAAATAGCAGACAAGATAACTCCATCTTTAAGAATACCAACAGGATCAGCGACTCCAGGAGCATCAGGCACAAAGCTCCTAGAAAGAGCATCGGCCTTCACATTCTTTGAACCTGGTAAATACGAGACAACAAAATCAAAGCGGGAGAAAAACAATGACCAGCGGGCCTGTCTCGGATTAAGGCGTTTAGCAGACTCGAGATACATCAGATTTTTGTGATCAGTCAAGACCACCACACGATGCTTAGCACCCTCGAGCCAATGACGCCACTCCTCAAATGCCCATTTCATGGCCAACAACTCCCGATTGCCCACATCATAATTTCGCTCGGCAGGCGAAAACTTCCTAGAGAAAAAGGCACAAGGTTTCATAACAGAGCAACCAGGGCCTCTCTGCGACAAAACGGCCCCTGCTCCAATCTCTGAAGCATCCACCTCAACCTGAAAGGGAAGTGAGACATCGGGCTGGCACAAAACAGGCGCCGAAGTAAACCGGCGTTTCAACTCCTGGAAAGCCTCCACGGCAGCAGGAGCCCAGTTAGCAACATCGGAGCCCTTCTTGGTCATATCCGTCAAAGGTTTCACAATGCTAGAAAAATTAGCGATAAAACGACGGTAGAAGTTAGCGAAACCCAAGAACTTCTGAAGACTCTTAACTGACGAGGGCTGAGTCCAATCAAGAATAGCTCGGACCTTGACTGGGTCCATCTCCACAGCAGAAGGGGAAAAAATGAACCCCAAAAAGGGAACCTTCTGTACACCAAAGAGACACTTTGAGCCCTTGACAAACAAAGAATTTTCACGCAAAATTTTAAAGACCAACCTGACCTGCTCCACATGCGAGTCCCAATTATCAGAAAAAACCAAAATATCATCCAGATAAACAATCAAAAATTTATCCAGATACTTCCGGAAAATGTCATGCATAAAGGACTGAAAAACTGAAGGCGCATTGGAGAGCCCAAAAGGCATCACCAAGTACTCAAAATGACCTTCGGGCGTATTGAATGCGGTTTTCCATTCATCACCTTGCTTAATGCGCACAAGGTTGTACGCACCACGAAGGTCAATCTTGGTGAACCACTTGGCACCTTTAATCCGGGCAAACAAGTCAGACAACAGCGGTAAAGGATACTGAAATTTGACAGTGATCTTATTTAAAAGCCGATAATCAATACAAGGTCTCAAAGATCCGTCCTTTTTTGCCACAAAAAAGAATCCAGCACCAAGAGGGGAAGAAGACGGACGAATATGTCCTTTCTCCAGAGACTCCTTGATATATGAACGCATAGCGGTATGTTCAGGTACCGACAGATTAAACAGTCTTCCCTTAGGAAACTTACTGCCTGGGATCAAATCTATAGCACAGTCACAGTCCCTATGAGGAGGCAGTGCACTGGACTCAGACTCATTGAAGACATCCTGATAATCAGACAAATACTCCGGAACTTCCGAAGGCGTAGAAGAAGCAATAGACACAGGCAGGGAATCCTCATGAATACCACGACAGCCCCAACTAGACACTGACATAGCCTTCCAGTCCAGGACTGGATTATGGGTCTGTAACCATGGCAGCCCTAAAACAACCAAATCATGCATTTTATGTAAAACCAGGAAACGTATCACCTCGCGGTGTTCAGGAGTCATGCACATGGTAACCTGTGTCCAATACTGCGGTTTATTTGCTGCCAATGGCGTAGCATCAATACCCCTAAGAGGAATAGGATTTTCTAATGGTTCAAGAGTAAAACCACAGCGCTTAGCAAATGAGAGATCCATGAGACTCAGGGCAGCACCTGAATCTACAAACGCCATGACAGGATAAGACGACAGTGAGCAAATCAAAGTTACAGACAGAATAAATTTAGGTTGCAAATTACCAACGGTGACAGGACTAACAACCTTAGCTATACGTTTAGAGCATGCTGAGATAACATGTGTAGAATCACCACAGTAGTAGCACAAGCCATTCCGGCGTCTATGAATTTTCCGCTCATTTCTAGTCAGGATTCTATCACATTGCATTAAATCAGGTGTCTGTTCAGACAACACCATGAGGGAATTTGCGGTTTTTCTATCACATTGCACAGAATTAGGTGTCTGTTCAGACAACACCATGAGGGAATTTGCGGTTTTGCGCTCCCGCAACCGCCGGTCAATTTGAATAGCTAGTGCCATAGTATCATTCAGACCTGTGGGAATGGGAAAACCCACCATAACATTCTTAATGGCTTCAGAAAGGCCATTTCTAAAATTAGCGGCCAGTGCACACTCGTTCCAATGTGTCAGCACGGACCATTTCCGAAATTTTTGGCAATACACTTCAGCCTCGTCCTGCCCCTGAGACATAGCCAGCAAGGCCTTTTCTGCCTGAATCTCAAGATTGGGTTCCTCATAAAGTAAACCGAGCGCCAGAAAAAACGCATCAATATCAGCCAATGCCGGATCTCCTGGCGCCAGCGAAAAAGCCCAATCCTGAGGGTCGCCCCGTAAGAACGAAATAACAATTTTTACTTGCTGAGCAGAGTCTCCAGATGAACAGGGTCTCAGGGACAAAAACAATTTACAATTATTCACGAAATTCCTAAACTTAAACCTGTCTCCGGAAAACAGTTCAGGAATCGGTATTTTAGGTTCTGACCTAGGATTTCTGATAACATAGTCTTGTATGCCCTGCACACGAGTAGCCAGCTGGTCCACACTTGTAATCAAGGTCTGGACATTCATGTCTGCAGCAAGCATAGCCACTCTGAGGTAAAGGGGAAGAAGAAAAAAAAAAAAACTCAGAATCTTCTTTCTTATAATCCCTCTTCTGCAATGCATTAAACATTTAATACAGGCCTGGCAAACTATTATGACCCCAATGGCGAGGGTCTCAGAGGAACGTGGAAGTCTGCAGAATACAAAAATCCAGCTCATAGGGCAGTGGTAACTGGGTTGACCATATATCTACTCCTAACGCCAACACTAGAAGTAGCCGGGGATCATTCCTACGTTGATTCTAGATGACACGCTCCAGCCGGAGAATCTAGCTACCCCTAGTAGAGGAAAACAAAGACCTTTCTTGCCTCCAGAGAAGGGGACCCCAAAGCTGGATAGAAGCCCCCCACAAATAATAACGGTGAGGTAAGAGGAAATGACAAACACAGAAATGAACCAGGTTTAGCACAGAGAGGCCCGCTTACTGATAGCAGAAATAAAGAAAGGTAACTTATATGGTCAACAAAAACCCTATCAAAATCCACACTGGAAATTCAAGAACCCCCGAACCGTCTAACGGTCCGGGGGGAGAACACCAGCCCCCTAGAGCTTCCAGCAAAGGTCAGGATATAGATTTGGAACAAGCTGGACAAAAATACAAAACCAAAACAAATAGCAAAAGCAAAAGGCAGACTTAGCTGATATAACTGGAACCAGGATCAGTAGACAAGAGCACAGCAGACTAGCTCTGATAACTACGTTGCCAGGCATAGAACTGAAGGTCCAAGGAGCTTATATAGCAACACCCCTAACTAACGACCCAGGTGCGGATAAAAGGGATGACAGAAAAACCAGAGTCCAAAAAACTAGTAACCACTAGAGGGAGCAAAAAGCGAATTCACAACACCAACGTGATGAAAACGCAAGGCAGTATTTGCACCGAGAGATTCCAGAGCATTACGTTTGGAATAAAACTTGGAATCCAAGACAACGAGGAGTTAGCAGAATAATTAGACGCATGTATACTGTTGGTGTCAAGGATCAAGAAAGATATTGCCTTCGGCTGTTACTACTACATATCAAAGGAGCTAAAACTTATGACGATTTGAAAACAGTTAACGGAGTACTGCACGATACATTTAAAGCTGCAGCTTTGGCTTTAGGACTTCTATTGGATGATACTGTGTGGAAACTTACTTTAGAAGACGCAGTTACCCTACATATGCCTAAGCAAATTGTGAATTGTTTGCCTACATCTGTGTATTTGGACCGCCTACAAATCCAGCTCAACTTTGGACAAATTTTAAAGAACATCTAATGCTAGTTTCACACTAGCTTTTACCTGATCTGCGGTGGGCTGCGGACTTCCTCCGTGAAGCCCCGCCGCACCTCCGCTGCTAGCTCCGCCTACTTCTGCATGTGGACTGTGTACCTATATTTAACATTAGGTATGCAGGTCATGCCGCAGTATGCGGATGGTGCCGCATGCGTCGTTTTGACGATGCGGCGACCATCGTAGACGCAGCCATGTAGCATTTTTTTTTCCGCATCGTCAAAACGAAGCATGTGGCACCATCCGCATACTGCGGCACGACCTGCGTACCTAATGTTAAATATAGGTACACAGGCCGCATGCAGAAGTAGGCGGAGCTAGCGGAGGAGGTGCGGCAGGGGGCAGGGCTTCACGGAGGAAGTCCGCAGCCCGCCGCAGATCAGGTAAACGCTAGTGTGAAACTAGCCTAATCGAGGACTACTGCTTACGTCTTCACAACAGAAGTGGAAGTTGTCAAAATTGCGAATCTTATGCCATGCAAGATGTCCAAAATATCTTACTACTACACGGAAAAATGTTTTCAGACTTTAATTTGCCCCAGTCTGCCATTCAAGTTCCACAAGTTCCAGAGTATGACAAAGCTTACGAATTATTGTTGGCAACAGAGAAGACAAACTCCTTAAATGAACAACAACAGATTGCATATGACACTATTGTGAGCGCTATAGAAAACCAAGCAGATGCAAGGCCAAAATGTTTCTTTATTGACGTCCAGGAGGGAGCGGTAAAACATACCTCTATGAAGTTATAATGCATCACATTAGAGGGTTGGGAAAAGTCGTATTGCCGTCGGCTACAACAGGGATTGCAGCAAACCTTTTACGAGGAGGTCGCTCTATCCATTCACTCTTTGGGACACCAGTTCCAGTCAATGAAATCTCTATTTCCAGAATAAAACAAACACATTTGCAGGAAGACTGTTAAAAAATGCACATGTTTTCCTACTTGACGAGTGCACCATGGCACCCAAATATGCTTTGAGCTTAATTGACAGACTTCTGCGTGAAGTAATGACTACAAATGTTGCTGAAAAAAATAAAATTCCGTTCGGAGGTAAAGTTTTTGTTATTGGCGGAGATTTTAGGCAATGCCTTCCAGTCATACCAAATGGAACAAGAACAGATGTTATCGAGTCCAGCTTAAAAATGGCTGACCTTTGGAAACAGTTCAATAAACTCCAACTAATTAACAATATGCTATCTTCGGACCCAGAGTATAGCAACTGGCTTCTTAAACTTGGCAACGGTGAACTTAGCAACGAATACAACCTTGGAGAAGATATTATTGAAACACCAGAAGACATGTTGTGCACTGACTGTATCGTAAGTGATGTTTTTGGACAATGCATTGAAATTGATGTGAACGACCAAAGCAGTGTTGAGAGGGCCTCTTCTCATGCAATTCTCTGTCCCAAGAATGATGACGTGGCTCTGCTAAATTCCCAGGTGATGGATAGAATGCCTGGTGATTATAATTTGTATAAAAGTGATGTGTCATGATCTCTGCAGGCAGAGATCATAGCAAGCCTATAGAGGGACAAGCTCTCGGAAGATGGAACTATACTGACCATGAACTAAGCCTGCCGCGCAACTAGAAATAGCCAGGTAGCATTTCCTATTTATCGCTAGATGCCCAGCTCTGGCCTAAGACCTAAATAGCTAGCAGAGGGAAATATAAGACCTGGCTCACCTCTAGAGAAATATTCCAAAGAAGACAGTAGCCCCCCACATATAATGACGGTGAGTTCAGATGAAACAACAAACGCAGCAGGAAAATAGTCTTAGCAAATTTGAGGTCCGCTTACTAGATAGCAGAAGACAGATAGTATACTTTCATGGTCAGCAGAAAAACACTAACAAAACACCATCCAGAGATTACCTTAAACTCTGGCATTAACTCATAACGCCAGAGTAGCAATCCCTGATCAACGAGAGCTTTCCAGACACAGTAACAAAACTTCAGCTGTGAACTGGAACAAATAGGCAAAACAAAACATGGACAAAAGTCCAACTTATCTAGTAGTTGTCTAGAAGCAGGAACAAGCACTGAGAGGCATCAGATAACATTGTTGACCGGCAAGAAACCACCAGAGAAATGAGCTTAAATAGCGACACCCACTACTGATGGAACCAGGTGAAACAGGAAAGAGGATGACAAGTCCAATTCCACAAGCGGCCACCGGGGGAGCCCAGAATCCAAATTCACAACAGTACCCCCCCCCTCAAGGAGGGGGCACCGAACCCTCACCAGATCCACCAGGGCGACCAGGACGAGCCCTATGGAAGGCACGAACAAGATCAGAAGCATGAACATCAGATGCATTGACCCAAGAATTATCCTCCTGGCCGTAACCCTTCCAGTTGACCAGATACTGGAGTCTCCGTCTGGAAACACGAGAGTCCAAAATTTTCTCCACAACGTACTCCAACTCACCCTCAACCAACACCGGAGCAGGAGGCTCAACTGAAGGTACAACAGGTACCTCATACCTGCGCAATAACGACCGATGAAAAACGTTATGAATGGAAAAGGACGCAGGGAGGTCCAAACGGAAAGAAACAGGATTAAGAATCTCCAATATTCTATAAGGGCCGATGAACCGAGGTTTAAACTTAGGAGAAGAGACCCTCATAGGGACAAAACGAGAAGACAACCACACTAAATCTCCAACACAAAGCCGAGAACCAACACGACGATAACGGTTGGCAAAACGCTGAGTCTTCTCCTGGGACAACTTCAAATTGTCCATAACCTGCCCCCAGATGTGATGCAATCTCTCCACCACCGCATCCACTCCAGGACAATCCGAGGATTCCACCTGACCGGAGGAAAATCGAGGGTGAAACCCCGAATTACAGAAAAACGGGGACACCAAGGTGGAAGAACTGGCCCGATTATTGAGGGCGAACTCTGCCAATGGCAAAAAAGCAACCCAATCATCCTGGTCAGCAGAGACAAAACACCTCAGATATGTCTCAAGGGTCTGATTAGTCCGCTCGGTCTGGCCATTAGTCTGAGGGTGAAAAGCAGATGAAAAAGACAAATCTATGCCCATCCTAGCACAGAATGCCCGCCAAAATCTAGACACAAATTGGGTACCTCTGTCAGAAACAATATTCTCAGGAATACCGTGCAATCGGACAACATTCTGAAAAAACAGAGGAACCAACTCAGAAGAAGAAGGCAACTTGGGCAGAGGAACCAAATGGACCATTTTAGAGAAACGGTCACAGACCACCCAGATGACAGACATCTTCTGGGAAACAGGCAGATCTGAAATAAAATCCATCGAGATGTGTGTCCAAGGCCTCTTAGGAATAGGCAAGGGCAACAGCAGTCCGCTAGCCCGAGAACTACAAGACTTGGCCCGAGCACAAACGTCACATGACTGCACAAAGACTCGCACATCTCGTGACAGGGAAGGCCACCAGAAGGATCTTGCCACCAAATCCCTGGTACCAAAAATTCCGGGATGACCTGCCAATGCAGAAGAATGTACCTCAGAGATGACTCTGCTGGTCCAATCATCCGGAACAAACAGTCTATCAGGCGGACAACGATCCGGTCTATCCGCCTGAAACTCTTGCAAGGACCGCCGCAGATCAGGAGAAACGGCCGACAAAATTACTCCCTCCCTAAGGATACCTGTGGGTTCAGAATTACCAGGAGAGTCCGGGTCAAAACTCCTAGAAAGGGCATCTGCCTTAACATTCTTAGAACCCGGTAGGTATGACACCACAAAATTAAAGCGAGAAAAAAATAAAGACCAGCGCGCCTGTCTAGGATTCAGGCGTCTGGCAGTCTCAAGATAAATCAAATTTTTGTGGTCAGTCAATACCACCACCTGATGCCTAGCCCCCTCGAGCCAATGGCGCCACTCCTCAAACGCCCACTTCATGGCCAAAAGCTCCCGATTCCCAACATCATAATTCCGCTCTGCGGGCGAAAATTTGCGAGAAAAGAAGGCACAAGGCCTAATGACGGAGCAGTCGGAACCTTTCTGCGACAACACTGCCCCAGCTCCGATCTCCGAAGCGTCAACCTCAACCTGAAAAGGCAGATTCACATCAGGCTGACGCAACACAGGGGCAGAGGCAAAACGGCGCTTAAGCTCCTGAAAGGCCTCTACAGCATGAGGGGACCAATTAGCAACATCAGCGCCTTGTCTGGTCAAATCAGTCAGTGGTTTAACGACATCCGAAAAACCAGCAATAAATCGGCGGTAAAAGTTGGCAAAGCCCAAAAATCTCTGAAGACCCTTAAGAGAGGAGGGCTGAGTCCAGTCACAAATAGCTTGCACCTTGACGGGATCCATCTCAATGGAAGAGGAAGAAAAAATATACCCCAAAAAGGAAATTTTCTGGACCCCAAAAACGCACTTAGACCCCTTCACACATAAAGAATTAGACCGCAGAACCTGAAAAACTCTCCTGACCTGCTGGACATGAGAGTCCCAGTCATCAGAAAAAATCAGAATATCATCCAGATATATTATCATAAATTTATCCAGAAAATCGCGGAAAATATCATGCATAAAAGACTGGAAAACTGAAGGGGCATTAGAAAGACCAAAAGGCATGACCAAATACTCAAAGTGGCCCTCGGGCGTATTAAATGCGGTCTTCCACTCATCCCCCTGCCTGATCCGCACCAAATTATACGCCCCACGAAGATCAATTTTAGAGAACCACTTAGCACCCTCTATACGAGCAAACAAATCAGTAAGCAATGGCAATGGGTATTGATACTTAACAGTGATCTTATTCAGAAGCCGATAATCAATACATGGTCTCAAAGAGCCGTCTTTTTTTGAGACAAAGAAAAACCCAGCTCCCAAGGGAGAAGAAGATGGACGAATATGTCCCTTTTCCAAAGACTCCTTTATATATTCCCGCATAGCAGCATGTTCCGGCACAGACAAATTAAACAAACGACCCTTTGGATATTTACAACCCGGTATCAAATCTATGGCACAATCGCACTCACGGTGCGGAGGTAACGACCCAAGCTTGGGTTCGTCAAAGACGTCTTGATAATCAGAGAGGAACTCAGGGACTTCAGAGGGAATGGACGACGAAATAGAAACCAAAGGTACGTCCCCATGAATACCCTTACATCCCCAGCTCAACACAGACATTGCTCTCCAGTCCAAGACTGGGTTGTGAGACTGCAACCATGGCAATCCCAGTACCAAATCGTCATGTAAATTATACAGCACCAGGAAACGAATAATCTCCTGGTGATCCGGATTGATACGCATGGTTACTTGTGTCCAGTATTGTGGTTTATTATTAGCCAATGGGGTGGAGTCAATCCCCTTCAGAGGAATAAGAGTCTCCAAAGGCTCTAAATCAAAACCACAACGATTGGCAAAGGACCAATCCATAAGACTCAGAGCGGCGCCAGAGTCAACATAGGCGTCCGTGGCAATGGATGACAAAGAGCAAATCAGGGTTACAGACAAAATAAACTTAGACTGAATGGTGCCAATGGAAACAGACTTATCAAGCTTCTTTGTACGCCTAGAGCATGCTGATATAACATGAGTAGAATCCCCACAATAGAAACACAATCCATTCTTCCGTCTAAAATTCTGTCGCTCGCTCCTGGACAGAATTCTATCACACTGCATACTTTCTGGCGTCTTTTCCATAGACACCGCCAGATGGTGCACCGGTTTGCGCTCCCGCAGACGCCTATCAATCTGAATAGCCATTGTCATGGACTCATTCAGACCTGCAGGCAAAGGGAACCCCACCATAACATCCTTAACGGCATCAGAGAGACCTTCTCTGAAAGTTGCCGCCAAGGCGCACTCATTCCACTGAGTAAGCACAGACCATTTACGGAATTTTTGGCAGAAAACTTCAGCTTCGTCTTGCCCCTGAGATAGTGCCATCAAAGTTTTTTCTGCCTGAAGTTCCAAATGAGGTTCCTCATAAAGCAAGCCCAAGGCCAGAAAAAACGCATCCACATCGCGTAACGCAGGATCCCCTGCTGGCAATGAGAAGGCCCAATCTTGAGGGTCACCCCTGAGCAAGGAAATCACAATCCTAACCTGCTGAGCAGGGTCTCCAGCTGAACGAGACTTCAGGGACAAATAAAGCTTACAATTATTTCGGAAATTCTGGAAGCTAGCTCTATTCCCTGTGAAGAACTCCGGCAAAGGAATTCTCGGTTCAGATACCGGAGCATGTACCACAAAATCTTGTAAATTTTGTACTTTCGTGATGAGATTATTCAAACCCGCAGTTACACTCTGGAGATCCATTATTGTCAGGTGCACACAGAGCATACAGAGATTAGGAGGAGAGAGAGAAAAAAGACTGCAGCAAGGCAGACTGGAGGAAAAAAAAAAAAAAAAAAAAAAAAAAAAAATTCCAGCAGACTTCTTATAACTCTCCTTTCTCAACCTGGGTCTTTAACACTTTATTGGCCGGTCAAACTGTCATGATCTCTGCAGGCAGAGATCATAGCAAGCCTATAGAGGGACAAGCTCTCGGAAGATGGAACTATACTGACCATGAACTAAGCCTGCCGCGCAACTAGAAATAGCCAGGTAGCATTTCCTATTTATCGCTAGATGCCCAGCTCTGGCCTAAGACCTAAATAGCTAGCAGAGGGAAATATAAGACCTGGCTCACCTCTAGAGAAATATTCCAAAGAAGACAGTAGCCCCCCACATATAATGACGGTGAGTTCAGATGAAACAACAAACGCAGCAGGAAAATAGTCTTAGCAAATTTGAGGTCCGCTTACTAGATAGCAGAAGACAGATAGTATACTTTCATGGTCAGCAGAAAAACACTAACAAAACACCATCCAGAGATTACCTTAAACTCTGGCATTAACTCATAACGCCAGAGTAGCAATCCCTGATCAACGAGAGCTTTCCAGACACAGTAACAAAACTTCAGCTGTGAACTGGAACAAATAGGCAAAACAAAACATGGACAAAAGTCCAACTTATCTAGTAGTTGTCTAGAAGCAGGAACAAGCACTGAGAGGCATCAGATAACATTGTTGACCGGCAAGAAACCACCAGAGAAATGAGCTTAAATAGCGACACCCACTACTGATGGAACCAGGTGAAACAGGAAAGAGGATGACAAGTCCAATTCCACAAGCGGCCACCGGGGGAGCCCAGAATCCAAATTCACAACAGTGATGATTCAGTGGATGTAGACAATGAAGATGAACGAGAGCATTATCCAGTTGAATTTATAAATAGTCTTACGCCATCAGGAATGCCATCCCATAGACTTCAACTGAAAGATGGAACAATCATAATGTTGCTGCGGAATCTAAATACGAAAAATGGTCTATGTAATGGAACTCGCCTTATTGTTACTGGACTCCATTCTCACGTCATTCAAGCAAGAGTGATCACTGGATCAGCAAAAGGAGATGAAGTGTTCATTCCATGCATTGATTTATGCCCTTCGGACACCGGTCTTCCATTTAGGCTTCGGCGTCGACAGTTTCCAATAAAACCAGCTTTTGCCATGACAATAAACAAGTCACAAGGTCAAACTCTACACCGTGTTGGTATATATCTACCGCAGCCCGTTTTTGGTCATGGACAACTCTACGCTGCATTTTCAAGAGTTAAAATGAGATCCAACATCAAGGTGCAAGTTCTTCCTACCCCTTTACAAGGAAAGTTGCTTATAGGTAGTCAAAAGGTATTCACAAGAAATGTGGTGTACAAAAATATTTTGGCTTGATATTGTTAATAAATATATTATAGTGTCAATGTCCTTCTTTTGTCCGATGATTTATTTAAATACAGTTACAGTTCATGTAATGTGGTTTATATATTTGGATGATCTGTTTCATAATTTCATTCAGTTGTGTTAAGTTCTATGACACAGATGTCATAATGGTTGCCATGGCGACGATGTCATAAAGGTTGCCTCGATCAATCAGCGACGAGCACAGTCTGCCGCAAATTCTGGAATCATCATTGTCCATATACTACGGGGACATGCATATTCTTGAATACCCGATGCGTTAGAATCGGGCCACAATCTAGTGTCTTATATTCTAGGTCGTTCAAAGTAGCCACCTTTTGCTTTGATGACTGCTTTGCACACTCTTGCCATTCTCTTGATGTGCTTCAAGAGTTAGTCACCAGGAATGGTTTTCACTTCACAGGTGTGCCCTGTCAGGTTTAATAAGTGTGATTTCTTGCCTTATAAATGGGGTTGGGACCATCAGTTGTGTTGAGCAGAAATGTGGTGGATGTGGTGGATACACCACTGAATAGACTGTTAGAATTTGTATTATGTCAAGCAAGAAAAAAGAAGCTAAGTAAAGAAAAATGAGTGGCCATCATTACTTTAAGAAATGAAGGTCAGTCAGTCTAAAAAATTGGGAAAACGTTGAAAGTGTCCCCAAGTGCAGTGGCAAAAAACATCAAGTGCTACAAAGAAAATTGGCTCTCATGAGGACCAGCCCAGGAAAGGAAGACCAAGAGTCACCTCTGCTTCTGAGGATATGTTTATCTGAGTCACCAGCCTCAGAAATCGCAGGTTAACAGCAGCTCAGATTAGAGACCAGGTCAATGCCACACAGAGTTCTAGCAGCAGACACATCTCTACAACAACTGTTAAGAGGAGACTTTGTGGAGCAGGCCTTCATGGTAAAATAGCTGCTAGGAAACCACTGCTAAGGACAGGCAACAAGCAGAAGTGACTTGTTTGGACAAAATAACACAAGGAATGGACATTAGACCAGTGGAAATCTGTGCTTTGGTCTGATGAGTCCAAATTTGAGATCTTTGGTTCCAACCACTGTGTCTTTGTGCGATGCAGAAAAGGTGAACGGATGGACTCTACATGCCTGGTTCCCACCGTGAAGCATGGAGGAGGAGGTGTGATGGTGTGGGGGTACTTTGCTGGTGACACTGTTGGGGATTTATTCAAAATTGAAGGCATACTGAATCAGCATGGCTACCACAGCATCTTGCAGCGGCATGCTATTCCATCTGCTTTGCGTTTAGTTGGACCATCATTTATTTTTCAACAGGACAATGACCCCAAACACACCTCCAGGCTGTGTAAGGGCTACTTGACCAAGAAGGAGAGTGATGAGGGCTATGCCAGATGACCTGGCCTCCACAGTCACCAGACCTGAACCCACTCGAGATGGTTTGGGGTGAGCTGGACTGCAGAGTAAAGGCAAAAGGGCCAACACGTGCTAAGCATCTCTGGGAACTCCTTCAAGATTGTTGGAAGACAATTTCCGGTGACTACCTCTTGAAGTTCATCAAGAGAATGCCAAGAGTGTGCAAATCAGTCATCAATGCAAAAGGTGGCTACTTTGAAGAACCTAGAATATAACACATATTTTCAGTTGTTTCACACTTTTTTGTTAAGTATATAATTCCACATGTGTTAATTCATAGTTTTGATGCCTTCAGTGTGAATTTACAATTTTCACAGTCATGAAAATACAGAAAAATCTTTAAATGAGAAGGTGTGTCCAAACTTTTGGTCTGTACTGTATATATGAAGATTAACTACATGCAGTATGCTTACATCATCAACAAGAGGCTTTTAAACATCATCCATCTGTAATATCAGAGAAGCAACACCAAGACAGAAAACCCCTCGGAGATTACCTACACTGCATGGGCATCCCCAATTATGCAGGTATGAGCACACTGTACATGTACATGTACCCCAGTTTTGGCATCTGTCTTAATCATGTTTCTCTGGTCTTATATAGTGATTTACACTATGTAGTAATTCTAGTTTCACACAGCCCTTCAAGTGGCCAGCTTTCAAGGTTGTATGAAACTGAGATAAGGCAAGGATTTAGATCAAACCACCACAGGCAGAGTTTCAGTAAACCTTAATGTTTTACAATGACAAACAGCAAACATATAGAGGCTTAGAACTGTTTGTGAAGTGAAAAAACAAACATTTCTCAAGCTTGTGTCACTATGAGCATTGTCTGTCACATCTGTAAATATTTTACAAGAAATGCAGCTATGAAATTGTCTGAATGCATCTGGTATACAGTATTTTAATCTTTATTCCAAATAACCATTTGCATATTCGCCATTTGTACATTTGATGCATTCAAAATTATGGCTCTCAAGGAGAGAAATTAATATAGTGGACAAAGAAATATTTGTAATGAACTAATGATCCAAACTAGCAGAATTGCTTTATAAAATTTATATGAAGTATATTGTGTCCAATGTGAGCAACCAGGGAACACTAAAAGGAGCTTCTGAATTTAGCTCTTTAAGGTACACAAATGTTCTGAAGTCTTTGCCAACAAGGATGTGGTTTCACCAATGGGGGGTACCTTTTTAAAAATGTACTATTGCCATCACAGCCCCTCTTGCCCAACATTCACATGCCTATATCAGTACAGAACAGGTTCACTCAGGTCATGTTGTCGGAGATAAGGAAGAGACATTGCAGGAAACCGAGTTAAGAAGTAGGCCCAATGTAGGGGTGTGGGTCTCTGAGACTTGTAATGGAGGGTATGAGCTGATAAACAATTCCCCAATGGGGGGTGCTTTTTTAATAATTAAAATAGTGCCATCACAGCCCCTCTTGCCCAACATTCATTGGCATATATCAGTACAGAACACATTCACCCAGGTCATGTAGTCAGAGATGAGGAAGAGACATTGAAGGAAACCGAGTTAAGAAGTAGGCCCAATGTAGGGGTGTGGGTCTCTGAGACTTATTTTTTCAAACAACTTTATTAACATTTTTAACCAAAACAAGACATAGAGAAAGCAAGGATAACATAAATGCAATGGCATGAAACATTCATGAAGCATAAAAGTAAAAATAGAATAAAATAAAATAGCAAAACAATAAATACAGTAAATTCTTATGGAAATATTTCCAGCCAGCGAGACCATTTTTTCAAAAAGCAATGAAAGCAGCCATTCGGTAATGCCAATTTTTGTTCATAGGATTTATGCAAAGCCAGTTTGTCAATAATTTCTTGTGAAGAGGGTACTTTAGAAGATTTCCAAAAAAAGCAACAGCATTCTTAGAAATTAAAAGCTGATGTATAGCAAGTTTCTTAAAAGGTGGAGTCAATTGATCTGCATTCAACGAGAGCAGGGCCAACTGAGGAGACAGAGAAAAATCTGAACGTTTTAATATAATAGAAATAAGAGAAGAGATTTCATCCCAAAAAGGTCTAATACGTGGACAAAACCAAAACAAATGGGAAAGGCTACCATAATGTCCACAATCCCTCCAGCAGAGAGGGAAATTGGAAGGATTAATAAATGCTAAGCGAGACGGTGAATAATACCACCTAGAGATAAGCTTAAAATAAGACTCATGAAGAGCTATGGACATGGTGGCAGAATAAGTCAAGGACATGGCCAGTTCGCAATCATCTAGAGCTACAGAAAGATTCAAAGTAGATTCCCATTTGCTAATGTATTTGGATTTTATAATTTTGAAATCATTATTAAATCACTGGTAGATATATTGAGTAGACCAAAATATGCTATGACAGGAGTTGCATAAAATATTAATCACCGGCTCCGATAAAGGAGGGCGAACAGTCACCAGTGGCCTCAAAAAATCCTTTAAAATAGTAAACTGCATAAAAGCCGATGAGGGAACACCAAACCTATCTTTAAGGTGGGTAAATGACACAAACTTGTTACCATCAAAGATGTCATGTAGTTTAGAGATTCCCCAGTCAGCCCAATTTGAATGCAGATCAAACGAGAAAACAGTAGCCAAAAAAGAGAGGGGAAGTCTCAGCATAAGCTCCATCTTGGCAAAACCGCTTTTAATTTGGAGAAATTTCTGCCATGCCACAAGAGCAGCTACAAAAATTGGATGATCAAACCAAAGCAAAGACTTAGAGGTGAATAAATTCATAATAATATTATAAGGTGGAGAATTTCTATTAAAATATAATTCCAATTCCACCCATGAAGGTGTATGATCTGCAGACCATCAATATAGACTCTGTTTAATTAAATTAGAGAAATAATAGGCCAAAACATTAAGAAGACCCATACCTCCACGCAATTTATGTTTATACAGTTGACTAGAGGCTATACGAGCTCTCTTGTTGCCCCAAACAAACAGATTGAGGTGTGCATGCAAACTGGTCAAATAGGAAACTGAAACAAGTTAAGGAAGGCCTGAAGACATAGAGAATCTTGGGAAGAATTATTGATTTTACAATAAGGCACTTTCCCCACCACGATAATACTTTATCATCATAAAATCTATGCTGGGAATTGCTGGGAATCAAAGAGCTAAGGTTTCTAGAAAACCTCAGACCCAAATAAACAATATCCTTCTCCGCCCAACTCCAGGGCGAAATATCCTTTATACTCCGGATTTTACTTGTTCATTTTAAAATATGAAAAAAATGAAATTTTTTAAAGAAGGGTTTGCAAATATGGAATGACAAAAAGTCATCAATAGATCTCGCACCTGGAATGGGAAGAGAGGAATCAGACCGCAAATTATATAATTGTTTGAAATATTGTGCAAATTCATTTGCAATGTCCTGTGGGTGGATGAGAGAAATGTCCTTAGGAGAAATGATCTTGTCGATTCGGTTATGTATTCTAACCTTTTTAATTTTATTGAACATAAAATGAGTGGGCTTGTTAAGGGACATATAATTTGATTGTTTGACTGTGTTAGGGCTAGTGGAGTGCACCAAATAATTAGGAAGATAGGGTAAGGTGCGTTCGCAGCCCGGGGTCCTCCGTGCAGAGATGGAACCTGCTGCTAAGTAATGACGGACTTTATGGCGGTACAATATGGATTCACACAGGGGATAACTTCACCCAGTATGAAGAAAGCAAACCCTGTTATGTCACAGGGCCGCGGTACCGCACAAAGAGGGCAAGCAAGGAGTCACAGAACTCTACCCCTAGACTCGAGATTAGAGTACAACTAGACCTCTTGCGCTTGACACTGCAACTGGGGTGTCAGCGTAACTGAAATAATAATTTAAATGCACGGGAGTGCGTGCGGTGCAGCTCTGGCAGATGCCACTAACCACCCAGGTTTGGGCAAGGAAAGCACAGCAATTTCACTCTGTTTTGTGTGTCACGTGCTGATAGCAAGTCGGGCGCTAGATAGCAATCCTCCACCTTACATGAGCAGTCATACACAAGGTAAGGGATAATTAGTGAGCGACTTTCACACGTCAACACACACACGTTTACAAGTGTACAAGTGGCCATGCGAACCTTTTATAGCGGCAGTGCTACAAGACCTTCCAGTTGGTCCAATAGGAGCTGCAACAGGACCTGAGCATGTGACCCCCGACCTCCAATGGGAGGTTGTCACGTTGGCATGCTCAGTAAGGGAAAAGCAGAACTTAGTCCCAGGAAGACCTGCTCGCTGCTGAACATTGCTGGTTACAAGGACAGAGCCTGGAAGGGCAGTAGCAACCAGTCGTCCAGTATCAGCCTGAGCTAGACGCTGGGACCGACGTCTCCGCTGAGCAGACTCCTCTGTGGCTGGAGAAGAATGGGAGACCACAGCGGAGATAGTTCGAGATTCCCCCTGTGCAGAGGTGGGAACTCGACACCTAACATTACCCCCTCCTGGGGCCCCCTCCTTGGACCTAGCTACGCTCGAAGCAGCAATGAGCTGTGGAGCTCGAATGTGCTCAGCAGGCTCCCAGGACCTGTCCTCTGGGCCATAACCCATTCAATCCACCAAATAGAATTTTTTGCCATGTACCACCTTGCACCCCAAAATAGCATTCACCTCGTAATCGTCCGAAGACGAACCCGATGTCCCAGCAGATGACTCAGAAAACCGGGACATGTATACGGGCTTCAAGAGGGACACATGAAAGGTGTCGGTGATACCGAAGCGTGGAGGAAGGGCCAGGTGGTAGACCACAGGGTTAACCTGTTCGAGGACCTAGAAGGGACCCAAGTAGTGAGGTACAAACTTAGTGGACTCAACTCACAGCCTGATGTTATGGGCAAAGAGCCACACCAAGTCACCAGGAGCAAAAGTCGGAGTGGGGCGCTGATGTGCTTCGGCGGAGGTCCTCATTCTTTCCTTAGAGGCCAGAATGGCATCCTGAGTATGGTCCCAAATGTCCCGTGCCTCCACAGCCCTGTCTGCCACCCTGGAGTCGACGGAAGACACGGACATGGGCTCAGGGACACGCTGATGCTGGCCGTAATTCAGGAGGAATGGAGTCTGACCGGTGGAGTCGGCTACGGGGTTGTTAAGCACAAACTCCGCCCACGGTAGAAAGGATGCCCAGTCATCCTGCCTGACAGAAACAAAATGTCATAAATATATGACTAGGGTCTGGTTGGCCCTCTCAACCAACCCATTCGTCTTGGGATGAAATGCCGAGGAGAGATTCAACTCAATTCTGAGTAGAAGACAAAGCTCTCTCCAGAATCGAGACCCAAACTGGGGACCCCGGTCACTGACAATTTTGTCCGGCATACCATGTAGGCGAAAGATATGCTTGATGAACAACGCTGCCAGAGCCCGTGCAGAAGGTAGCCGTGGAAGAGGCACCAAGTGCACCATTTTGGAAAAATGGTCGGTGATCACCCAGATAATGGTGCAGCTACGAGACTTGGGTAAGCCCACCACAAAATCCATCCCGCACATCTCCCAGGGTCTGTCTGCCTCCGGCAGAATGTCGGAAATGTCGCAAAATGTCTATTCGGGCTATTAAGACAACTCACATTATAGGTAACCAAAGTAAGCACCATGAGAGAAAAAAGAAAGAAAAAATTGGCGTTAGTAGGCAATCACCGGCTGGAAAGTAACAAGAAAAAGAAATCACTACCAAGACTAAATAGACAAAGAAAAGTACAAACTTTAAACTTTACAGTACTAGAGCATTAGAGGGAAACCAAGAAAATGGCTCTCCTTCTTGTACCGGGGGAAAAAGTCCATGCAGCGCAAGGCCAAGGAGACCCTCATTAGTACCAATAACAAATATTTAAGATTGAACAAATGAATAATAGAAGCACAATATCATACAATATTAGAAAACCCAGGTACGCAAATAAAAAAATGACAAATTGAGCTCAAGGGACATGGCCTGGACCTGTGGACATAGATGCAGGAACGGAAGAAATAACACCGTGGAATTTCAAAAATAGGAGACTCTCCTCAGGCAAATTTCTGAATAAAAGTAAATATGAATGGAAGCAAAAATGTTCAAAAAAGTCACATTATATATTGCGTTAGAGGGTTACCTCAGGAGCTTGCACGTTTTGCGACCTACATCACCTGCGCCTAAGCCATGCCACTTGGTCTCTGAGACTTGTAGTGGAGGGCATGAGCTGGCAACAAGGAGGGAAAAAAAGAAACCACTTATGAAGTATGCTCACCACCTATGGTAATATAAAAGCAGAAAACTTTATTGACAACAATGCTAAAAACAATTAAAAACAATGTACCAAGATCCCTCTTGAAATCTGCTTCCATAAATATCAGGAAAAGTCTAGATTCTTAATGCTAAATAAGGCGCATGGCAACGAGAAAATATATAACATATAGTGTTGAGTATGCAAGAAAATCACAGCACATTCCACGGTAAAGATACGTAATGGAGCATGCAACAGCACCCAAACAATAATGAAGTGACTAAACAATAACCCCCAATGGTAAAGAGGTGTTCAGATATGGCCAGGGGTACAATAAGGCCAGCCACAAGACATATATATGCAAGTCAAGGATAGGGTGCGTGATCAACCCATCAAATAGGCGTTAGTGCTGTTCGAAGGTAACAAGATGTACTGTGCCAAATACTAAGAAGCCAGCGGTTGAGGAGCAGGATGTAGCAGAGGGAGGACCCCAACGAGTATTGCCGTTACCAAGACGGTTTCGTCAGGGGAAGTGTACAAGTAGTTGTCAATACAGTAAATATATACCTGTGGCGTGGCTAATCAGTGTCATCAGGTGTGTGGATGCGTCCAGGAGGAAGCAGAAGTGACGAGTGAGTGTGTTGCAGGGAGGGCAGACTTCTCTGCCAGTACTGGTCTAGTGTGCACGCGCTGGCAAGGGAATCAATGCGCCACACGAGACAAGGGAAAGGGGATGAACTGGGGTGCATGCACGGCTCCCGGGAGCAAGGGAGATGTTGGGAGGTGGTAAGAAAGATTAAACTGGAAATAAAGCAAAGACCTGGAAACTTGCACCAGAACGCAAGTATGAAACCTTGTGGAAAGCACAAAGTGTAGACTATAAGAAAGATGCAGAAAATAAACTAGAAAAATAAAAATAAGAAAATAATAGATAAAAAAATATATAATCCAGAAATATATAAATAAATAAATATATACCCATGAGGGAAATAATAAACAGAGGATATGAAAAAAAAAATATAAATATGAAAAGACATTGGGCCAGAACAAAAAAGATAAACATTAAAAAACAATGATCAAATAATTTGTATGTCAATATACACACAAAACCAAGTTAGACAAAGATTGTTAGTATGCTTTATTAGGGCATGTTCGGAAAACAGTGCACCCTAACATAAAATAGTCAGAGGATCCAAGGACAGTTAGTTGGCACAGATTCCTTAGAGCTCCTCTGTAACAAAAGCGCTGCTACAGTATATCCAACTGGTGTGAGAGCTGCCACTGACCTTACAGTAATGTAAGGGATACTCCAATTCAAACTGGGCAACGGTTGAATGTAAAGAAATAACTGAACGGATAAGAGAAGGAAACACAAATGAGTGATAAGGTGCCAACGAATCGCCAGAATGATCCAGCATGGTGCCCGTGGGATATAAGAAGTCAAATGTACGGTCCTGAAGTGGTCCCTTAATTTAAAGGTCAAACCTTGGGCAATTATTATAGGAAACACATCCCCAGCATTTGCAACGGCATATAATTTTTTTCTAAAAAACCCTTACTCCAATCCCCAGAGATGTTATTCTGATGGGTCCAAATGTCCATCCCATACACAAATACTTAGTGATCCTTTAGTAAGATAAGTAGGTAACTCTGAAGGTTCATCCAGAAAATATATTCATGCTGACCCTTGATAAGGTCAGGAAACGAGTCTATGAGTCCATTCTGTATGCAATAACTTGAGGGTCCTTGTTAATGTCAGGGGGTTCATCCCGTAGATACATTCCTAATGGTCCTCCTCAGGTCGAGAGGCGGGAGTCCCCAAGCAGTAGATGTTAATTAGAGATAAGGCATGCCGCTGATACATAGAGTGACGATAATTTTGGGCATAGGTCTTTTTGAGGAATCGTTCACAATCATGCTCACGTAGTTAATCCAATGAGGAACATGGACTAAAGGCCCCGTCTCACATAGCGATTTACCAACGATCACGACCAGCGATACGACCTGGCCGTGATCGTTGGTAAGTCGTTGTGTGGTCGCTGGGGAGCTGTCACACAGACAGCTCTCTCCAGCGACCATCGATCAGGGGAACGACTTCGGCATCGTTGAAACTGTCTTCAACGATGCCGAAGTCCCCCTGCAGCACCCGGGTAACCAGGGTAAACATCGGGTTACTAAGCGCAGGGCCGCGCTTAGTAACCCGATGTTTACCCTGGTTACCAGCGTAAATGTAAAAAAAAACAAACCGTACATACTCACCATCTGATGTCCGTCAGGTCCCTTGCCGTCTGCTTCCTGCTCTGACAGTGCCGCCGTACAGTGAGAGCAGAGCGCAGCGGTAACGTCACTGCTGTGCTGTGCTCTCACTTTACGGCCGGCGCTCACAGTCAGAGCAGGAAGCAGACGGCAAGGGACCTGACGGACATCGGATGGTGAGTATGTACGGTTTGTTTTTTTTTACATTTACGCTGGTAACCAGGGTAAACATCGGGTTACTAAGCGCGGCCCTGCGCTTAGTAACCCGATGTTTACCCTGGTTACCAGTGAAGACATCGCTGGATCGGTGTCACACACACCGATTCAGCGATGTCAGCGGGACCTCAACGACCAAAAAAAGGTCCAGGCCATTCCGACACGACCAGCGATCTCACAGCAGGGGCCTGATCGCTGGTACGTGTCACACATAGCGAGATCGCTACTGAGGTCGCTGTTGCGTCACAAAACTTGTGACTCAGCAGCGATATCGCTAGCGATCTCGCTATGTGAGACGGGGCCTTTAGGGTGGCCCATATATTACAAAGTGAAACCGTCATCAAACATCCATCAATATAGTCCATTGAGGAGGGCATTGGATAGTGGGCTCACCCCAAAAAACCTGTGAATAATAGATCTTCGTTAATCCCAAAAGGTGCCGTGGAATGAAGTAAAAAATCCAGCGAGATTCTGCCTGTAGCAATTGTTTATGTAGGGAGCCACCCCATCTGAACCCCTTATGTGTTCCAATCCTACAATTCTAGTGTTAGAGCATCTCCCTGCGTGGTGGGTCAGAAAGTGAGATGCCACCGTAGTGAGCGTCTTACCTTTCCTACTGTTCACGGTAGCTGTATTGATAGTAGAGAAGTGTCCTTGGATTCTCTGTCATAATTCTTGTGAGGTCTGGCCTACATAGATAAGAGGGCCAGGGCAGATGATAGCATAGACAACATTGGTAGATTTACAGTTAATATACATCTTCAGTCTATGTTGTGTCTGATCTGTGGGGTTACAGAAAGGGTCCTGCATGGGATGCATATACTGAAAAAAGTTGCAATCCCCGCATGAAAAAGAGCCCTTTAAAATAATGTCCCAATTCAATCTGCAAGTAGGCCTCGTGTAGTGGCTCCTCGTGAGAATATCTCTTAAATTGGGAGCTCTTCTGGCAGTCACAAGTGTGTCATGTTCTCAATGGCAAGAGAACATAGCATCAGCATATATAGGAACTAGCTCTTGGAAGATGGGAACTGAGCTGACCATGAACTAAACCTAACGCACAACTAGCAGTGGCCGGGTAGCATGCCTACGTTGATTCTAGATGCCCAGCACCAGCCGGAGGACTAAATAATGCTAGCAGAGGAAAATATTAGTCCTAGCTCACCTCTAGAGAAATACCCCGAAAGGAGACAGAGGCCCCCCACATGTATTGGCGGTGAATTAAGATGAAATAACAAACGTAGTATGAAAATAGGTTTAGCAAATTTGAGGTCCACTTACTACATAGCAGAAGACAGAAAGGACACTTTCATGGTCAGCTGAAAACCCTATCAAAACACCATCCAGAAATTACTTTAAAACTCTGGCATTAACTCATAACACCAGAGTGGCAATTCCTGTTCACAAGAGCTTTCCAGACACAGAAACGAAACTACAGCTGTGAACTGGAACAAAAATGCAAAAACAAACATGGACAAGAGTCCAACTTATCTAGTAGTTGTCTAGGAGCAGGAACAAGCACAGAGAGGCTTCTGATAACATTGTTGACCGGCAAGCAACTAACAGAGCAGCAAGGTTATATAGCGACTCCCACATCTTGATGGGAACAGGTGAACAGAGAAGATGAAAACACCAGTTCAATTCCACCAGTAGCCACCGGGGAAGCCCAGAATCCAAATTCACAACAGTACCCCCCCCTCAAGGAGGGGGCACCGAACCCTCACCAGAACCACCAGGGCGATCAGGATGGGCCCTATGAAAGGCACGAACCAGATCAGAGGCATGAACATCAGATGCATTCACCCAAGAATTATCCTCCTGGCCGTATCCCTTCCACTTGACCAGATACTGGAGTCTCCGTCTGGAAACACGAGAGTCTAAGATTTTCTCCACAACGTACTCCAACTCACCCTCAACCAACACCGGAGCAGGAGGCTCAACGGAAGGCACAACCGGTACCTCATACCTGCGCAATAATGACCGATGAAAAACGTTATGAATAGAAAAGGATGCAGGGAGGTCCAAACGGAAGGAAACAGGGTTAGGAATCTCCAATATCTTATACGGGCCGATGAACCGAGGCTTAAACTTAGGAGAAGAGACCCTCATAGGGACAAAACGAGAAGACAACCACACCAAATCCCCAACACAAAGCCGAGGACCAACACGACGTTGGCGGTTGGCAAAAAGCTGAGTCTTCTCCTGGGACAACCTCAAATTGTCCACCACCTGCCCCCAGATCTGATGCAATCTCTCCACCACAGCATCCACTCCAGGACAATCCGAAGATTCCACCTGACCAGAGGAAAATCGAGGATGAAACCCCGAATTACAGAAAAACGGGGACACTAAAGTGGCAGAGCTGGCCCGATTATTGAGAGCGAACTCTGCCAATGGCAAAAAAGCAACCCAATCATCCTGGTCAGCAGACCCAAAACACCTCAGATATGTCTCCAGGGTCTGATTAGTCCGCTCGGTCTGGCCATTCGTCTGAGGATGGAAAGCGGACGAAAAAGATAAATCTATGCCCATCCTAGCACAGAATGCCCGCCAAAATCTAGACACGAATTGGGTCCCTCTGTCAGAAATGATATTCTCAGGAATACCATGCAAACGAACAACATTTTGAAAAAACAGAGGAACCAACTCGGAAGAAGAAGGCAACTTGGGCAGAGGAACCAAATGGACCATCTTAGAGAAATGGTCACACACCACCCAGATGACAGACATCTTCTGAGAAACAGGCAGATCTGAAATAAAATCCATCGAGATGTGCGTCCAAGGCCTCTTAGGAATAGGCAAGGGCAACAATAATCCACTAGCCCGAGAGCAACAAGGCTTGGCCCGAGCACAAACGTCACAAGACTGCACAAAGCCTCGCACATCTCGTGACAGGGAAGGCCACCAGAAGGACCTTGCCACCAAATCCCTGGTACCAAAAATGCCAGGATGACCTGCCAACGCAGAAGAATGAACCTCAGAGATGACTCTACTGGTCCAATCATCAGGAACAAACAGTTTATCAGGTGGGCAACGATCCGGTCTATCCGCCTGAAACTCCTGCAAGGCCCGCCGCAGGTCTGGAGAAACGGCTGACAATACCACTCCATCCTTAAGGATACCTGTGGGCTCAGAGTTACCAGGCGAGTCAGGCTCAAAACTCCTAGAAAGGGCATCCGCCTTAACATTCTTAGAACCCGGTAGGTATGACACCACAAAATTAAACCGAGAGAAAAATAATGACCAGCGCGCCTGTCTAGGATTCAGGCGCCTGGCGGTCTCAAGATAAATCAAGTTTTTGTGGTCAGTCAATACCACCACCTGATGTCTGGCCCCCTCAAGCCAATGGCGCCACTCCTCAAAAGCCCACTTCATGGCCAAAAGCTCCTGATTCCCAACATCATAATTCCGCTCAGCGGGCGAAAATTTACGGGAAAAGAAGGCACAAGGCCTCATCACGGAGCAGTCAGAACTTTTCTGCGACAACACTGCCCCAGCTCCGATCTCAGAAGCGTCGACCTCAACCTGAAAAGGTAGAGCAACATCAGGCTGACGCAACACAGGGGCAGAGGAAAAACGGCGCTTAAGCTCCCGAAAGGCCTCCACAGCGTCAGGGGACCAATCAGCAACATCAGCACCCTTCTTAGTCAAATCGGTCAATGGCTTAGCAATATCCGAAAAACCAGCAATAAATCGACGATAAAAGTTAGCAAAGCCCAAAAATTTCTGAAGACTCTTAAGAGAAGAGGGCTGCGTCCAATCACAAATAGCTTGAACCTTGACAGGATCCATTTCAATGGAAGAGGGAGAAAAAATATATCCCAAAAAGGAAATCCTCTGTACCCCAAAAACACACTTAGAACCCTTCACACACAAAGAATTAGACCGCAAAACCTGGAAAACCCTCCTGACTTGCTGGACATGAGAGTCCCAGTCATCCGAAAAAATCAGAATATCATCCAGATACACAATCATAAATTTATCCAAATAATCGCGAAAAATATCATGCATAAAGGACTGGAAAACTGACGGAGCATTTGAAAGACCAAAAGGCATCACCAAATACTCAAAGTGGCCCTCGGGCGTATTAAATGCGGTTTTCCACTCATCCCCCTGCCTGATTCGCACCAAATTATACGCCCCACGAAGGTCAATCTTAGAGAACCACTTGGCCCCCTTTATGCGAGCAAACAAATCAGTCAGCAACGGCAATGGGTATTGATATTTTACAGTGATTTTATTCAAAAGCCGATAATCGATACATGGTCTCAAAGAGCCGTCTTTTTTTGACACAAAGAAAAAACCGGCTCCTAAGGGAGATGACGATGGACGAATATGTCCCTTTTCCAAGGACTCCTTTATATATTCTCGCATAGCAGCATGTTCAGGCACAGACAGATTAAATAAACGACCCTTTGGGTATTTACTACCCGGGATTAAATCTATGGCACAATCGCACTCTCGGTGCGGAGGTAATGAACCAAGCTTGGATTCTTCAAAGACGTCACGATAGTCAGACAGGAACTCAGGAATTTCAGAGGGAATAGATGATGAAATGGAAACCACAGGTACATCCCCATGAGCCCCCTTACATCCCCAGCTCAACACAGACATACAGTTAGGTCCATATATATTTGGACAGAGACAACATTTTTCTAATTTTGGTTATAGACATTACCACAATGAATTTTAACCAAAACAATTCAGATGCAGTTGAAGTTCAGACTTTCAGCTTTCATTTGAGGGTATCCACATTAAAATTGGATGAAGGGTTTAGGAGTTTCAGCTCCTTAACATGTGCCACCCTGTTTTTAAAGGGACCAAAAGTAATTGGACAGATTCAATAATTTTAAATAAAATGTTCATTTTTAGTACTTGGTTGAAAACCCTTTGTTGGCAATGACTGCCTGAAGTCTTGACCTCATGGACATCACCAGACGCTGTGTTTCCTCCTTTTTGATGCTCTGCCAGGCCTTCACTGCGGTGGTTTTCAGTTGCTGTTTGTTTGTGGGCCTTTCTGTCTGAAGTTTAGTCTTTAACAAGTGAAATGCTGCTCCATTGGGTTGAGATCAGGTGACTGACTTGGCCATTCAGGAATATTCCACTTCTTTGCTTTAATAAACTCCTGGGTTACTTTGGCTTTATGTTTTGGGTCATTGTACATCTGTAGTATGAAACGACGACCAATCAGTTTGGCTGCATTTGGCTGGATCTGAGCACATAGTATGGCTCTGAAGACCTCAGAATTCATTCGGCTGCTTCTGTCCTGTGTCACATCATCAATAAACACTAGTGACCCAGTGCCACTGGTAGCCATGCATGCCCAAGCCATCACACTGCCTCCGCCGTGTTTTACATATGATGTGGTATGCTTTGGATCATGAGCTGTACCACGCCTTCGCCATACTTTTCTGTTTCCATCATTCTGGTAGAGGTTGATCTTGGTTTCATCTGTCCATAGAATGTTCTTCCAGAACTGTGCTGCTTTTTTAGACGATTTTTAGCAAAGTCCAGTCTAGCCTTTTTATTCTTGATGCTTATGAGTGGCTTGCACCATGCAGTGAACCCTCTGTATTTACTTTCATGCAGTCTTCTCTCTATGGTAGATTTGGATATTGATACGCCGACCTCCGGGAGAGTGTTGTTCACTTGGTTGGCTGTTGTGAAGGGGTTTCTCTTCACCATGGAGATTATTCTGCGATCATCCCCCACTGTTGTCTTCCGTGGGCGCCCAGGTCTTTTTGCATTGATGAGTTCACCAGTGCTTTCTTTCTTTCTCAGGATGTACCAAACTGTAGATTTTGCCACTCCTAATATTGTAGCAATTTCTCAGATGGTTTTTTCTGTTTTCGCAGCTTAAGGATGGCTTGTTTCACCTGCATGGAGAGCTCCTTTGACCGCATGTTTACTTCACAGCAAAACCTTCCAAATGCAAGCAACACACCTCAGATCACCTCCAGGCCTTTGATCTGCTTAATTGAGAATGACATAACGAATGGATTGCCCACACCTGTCCATGAAATAGCCTTGGAGTCAATTGTCCAATTACTTTTGGTCCCTTTAAAAACAGGGTGGCACAGGTTAAGGAGCTGAAACTCCTAAACCCTTCATCCAATTTTAATGTGGATACCCTCAAATGAAAGCTAAAAGTCTGAACTTCAACTGCATCTGAATTGTTTTGTTTAAAATTCATTGTGGTAATGTCCATAACCAAAATTAGAAAAATGTTGTCTCTGTCCAAATATATATGGACCTAACTGTAGCTCTCCAGTCGAGGACTGGGTTGTGAGATTGCAGCCAAGGCAATCCTAGCACCAAATCATCATGTAGATTATACAGCACCAGAAAGCGAATAATCTCCTGGTGATCCGGATTAATACGCATAGTTACTTGTGTCCAGTATTGTGGTTTATTATTAGCCAATGGGGTGGAGTCAATCCCCTTCAGAGGAATAAGAGTCTCCAAAGGCTCTAAATCATACCCACAGCGTTTGGCAAAGGACCAATCCATAAGACTCAAAGCGGCGCCAGAGTCGACATAGGCGTCCGTGGTAATAGATGACAAAGAGCAAATCAGGGTCACAGATAGAATAAACTTAGACGGTAAGGTGCAAATGGAAACAGATTTATCAAGCTTTTTAGTGCGCTTAGAGCATGCTGATATAACATGAGTAGAATCACCACAATAGAAACACAACCCATTTTTCCGTCTAAAATTCTGCCGCTCGCTTCGGGACAGAATTCTATCACACTGCATACTCTCTGGCGACTTCTCAGTGGACACCGCCAGATGGTGCACTGGTTTGCGCTCCCGCAAACGCCTATCGATCTGAATCGCCATTGTCATGGACTCATTCAGACCCGCAGGCACAGGGAACCCCACCATAACATCCTTAATGGCATCAGAGAGACCCTCTCTGAAAGTCGCCGCCAGGGCGCACTCATTCCACTGAGTAAGCACAGACCATTTACGGAATCTTTGACAGTAAATTTCCGCTTCATCTTGCCCCTGAGATAGGGACATCAAAGTTTTTTCTGCCTGAAGCTCCAAATGAGGTTCGTCATAAAGCAACCCCAAGGCCAGAAAAAACGCATCCACATTGAGCAACGCAGGATCCCCTGGTGTCAATGAAAAAGCCCAGTCTTGAGGGTCGCCCCGGAGCAAGGAAATCACAATCCTGACCTGCTGTGCAGGGTCTCCGGCAGAGCGAAATTTCAGGGACAAAAATAATTTGCAATTATTTCGAAAATTCTGAAACCCAGATCTATTCCCCGAGAAAAATTCCGGCAAAGGAATTCTCGGCTCAGATACAGGTGCATGACAAACAAAGTCTTGCAAATTTTGTACCTTCGTGGCGAGATTATTCAAACCTGCAGTTACACTCTGAAGATCCATTACAAACAGGTGGACACAGAGCCATTCAAAGATTAGAAGGAGAAAAAAAAAAAAAAAAAAAAAAAAATTCTCAGCAGACTTCTTATTTCTCTCCTTTCTCAGCCAAGGATTTTAACCCTTTAGTGGGCCGGTCAAACTGTCATGTTCTCAATGGCAAGAGAACATAGCATCAGCATATATAGGAACTAGCTCTTGGAAGATGGGAACTGAGCTGACCATGAACTAAACCTAACGCACAACTAGCAGTGGCTGGGTAGCATGCCTACGTTGATTCTAGATGCCCAGCACCAGCCGGAGGACTAAATAATGCTAGCAGAGGAAAATATTAGTCCTAGCTCACCTCTAGAGAAATACCCCGAAAGGAGACAGAGGCCCCCCACATGTATTGGCGGTGAATTAAGATGAAATAACAAACGTAGTATGAAAATAGGTTTAGCAAATTTGAGGTCCACTTACTACATAGCAGAAGACAGAAAGGACACTTTCATGGTCAGCTGAAAACCCTATCAAAACACCATCCAGAAATTACTTTAAAACTCTGGCATTAACTCATAACACCAGAGTGGCAATTCCTGTTCACAAGAGCTTTCCAGACACAGAAACGAAACTACAGCTGTGAACTGGAACAAAAATGCAAAAACAAACATGGACAAGAGTCCAACTTATCTAGTAGTTGTCTAGGAGCAGGAACAAGCACAGAGAGGCTTCTGATAACATTGTTGACCGGCAAGCAACTAACAGAGCAGCAAGGTTATATAGCGACTCCCACATCTTGATGGGAACAGGTGAACAGAGAAGATGAAAACACCAGTTCAATTCCACCAGTAGCCACCGGGGAAGCCCAGAATCCAAATTCACAACACAAGTGGCTGTGCACTGACAACCTGGGAGGTCTGTAGGTCCATGGTCAAAATTCTCCAATGTTCATGTAAGATCTTTCTTACCTGTGACCAATGGGTGTTGAAGCCTGTGATGAAACAAATGCGGTTATCTGATGTTTTCTTGGTGGAAGTCAACAGAGAATCTTGTGTTTGTGAATTGGCCCTCTGATTTGCATGAGAAATGCATTTTCTGGGATAACTTCTCTTTCTGAGTCTTTGAGTAAGATCCAGAGCCTCTCTGTGAAAATCCTGGTCATTCGTGCAGTTTCTCCTGACCCTCAAAAATTGTCCCATTGGAACACCCTCCTTAGTATGTGTAGGGTGAAAACTGCGATATTCCAAAAAACTGTTGGTGGCTGTTGGCTTGTAGATAAAGGCATGTAGATAACGTGCCATCCTGGCACTGGATATTGAGGTCCAGGAAATTGACTGAGGAAGATGAAAAAGTGTGAGTCAAGAAGATATTGACAGAATTGTTGTTCAAAAAATCCAGAAATGCCAAACATTCTTCTGGAGTACCAGACCAGATGAAGAAAATGTTGTCTATGAATCGCGACCAGTGTTGTACCTTGTTTTGGAACCAGCTAGAAGTGTAGACGACTGTTGACTCCCACGATCCTAGAAAAAGATTTGCGAAAATTGGAGCACAAAGCACCCCCAAGGCCACACCTGATGTTTGGAGATAAAATGTCCTGTCAAATAAAAAGAAATTATGTCTAAGGACAAAGTTGAGAAAATCAATAATGAAGGAGTTGTGCATCCTATCAGAGTTCAGTTGTTGATCCAAAAAGAACAGAACAGCCCGCATGCCATCATCATGATTAATGTTCAAATACAACGATTCAACGTCACACATGACCATAAATTCATCCTGTGATAAGGTAAAGCCCTTATTGGACATGATGAAATGCGATGAGTCCCTGATATAGGAGGGTAACTTTAACACTAAGGGTTGTAGAAAAAAGCTGATGTAAATGCATGCCCTTTCACAAAGGCTGCCTATGCTGGATACAATGGGCCGGCCCGGTGGCTTGTTGAGGTCCTTGTGAACTTTCGCACGATGTAGAAGGTCGAGACGGTCGGTTGTTCTACCCATATAAAATCCCATTTCCCTATGTTGATGATGGCTAATTCAAATGCCTTGTCGATTAGAGCCCGCAATTTGGTAGAGTAAACACCGGTAGGGTTTGAGGGAAGTCTGCGGTAGAATAGTTGGTTGTCCAATTGTCTGTGGGCCTCTTCAAGGTAAAGGCTGTGGGGCCTATATTGCTCCCCTTGTCAGCCTCCCTGATTAGAAACTCATTGTTTGATCTCCAGCTAGATAAAGCATGTTTCTCTGAAGGCGTTAGATTGACCTTGGAAACAACCACTGCAGGTAATCCCTTAATGATCCTTTTCACCATTTCGAAAAAAATCCTTACAGCCGATACAACAGAGAAAGAAGGACACACTAGAGATTTGTTTTTATGGGGGAAACGTGGCCTACCTGTATCTGTTCCCCCCTCACGTAGAAGGTCCACAAGGTCCTGAAAAAATCTTTGGTCAGTCCGGTCAAGGGAAGAGACCATCTGTGGCTGGTTGTGTAGCCTTTAAAGAAGGCTAATACTTGCAATACAATGCAATTTTATTGCAAAGTACAAAATTCAAGGAATAGTATGATTGAATAGTGTGAGTGTGTACACTTTTGCATATGTTAACATACAAAGGTTAATAAGTACATATAAGGATTAAATACATATAGTGATTAAGTATATATGAATATTAACTACATACAGTATACTTACATAATCAACAAGAGGCTTTTAAATATCATCCTTCTGGAATATCAGAGAAGCAACACCAAGACAGAGAAGCCCTGGGAGGTTACCTACACTGCATGGGCGTCCCCAATTATGCAAGTATCAGCAAACTGTACATGTACAGGTACCCCAGTTTTGGCATCTGTCTTAGTCATGTTTCTCTGGTCTTATATAGTGATTTACACTATGTAGTAATTCTAGTTTCACCCAGCCCTTCAAGAGGCCAGCTTTCAAGGTTGTATGAAACTGAGATATCATGGAGTCATCAGACAAGGGGCCATAAACCCCTTAATGTTTTACAATGGCAAACAGTAAACATATAGAGGCTTAGAACTGTTTGTGAAGTGAATAAACAAACATTTCTCAAGATTGTGTCACTATGAGCATTGTCTGTCACAACTGTAAGGGTATGTGCACACGTCTGGATTTCTTGCAAAAATTTCCTGAAGAAAACCGGAAATTTTCTGCAAGAAATCAGCATTTTTTTTTTTGCGTTTTTTTTTTCGTTTTTTTTAGCATTCTGCAAGCGTAATTAGCTTGCAGAATGCTAAAGTTTTCCAAGCGATCTGTAGCATCGCTTGGAAAACTGACTGACAGGTTGGTCACACTTGTCAAACATACTGTTTGACAAGTGTGACCAACTTTTTACTATAGATGCAGCTTATGCAGCATCTATAGTAAAAGATAGAATGTTTAAAAATAATAAAAAAAATAAAAAAAATGAAAAAAATGGTTATACTCACCCAGACATCTCCACAGCAGCGTCCGTTCCTCTTCCTATAGCTGCTGTGCGCGCAGGACCTTCCATGACGTCGCGGTCATGTGAGCGGTCACGTGAGCGGTCACATGACCGCTCACGACCAATCACAAGACAGTGACGTCATCACAGGTCCTTCACCGCACACCAGCTATGAGAACCGAAGCGGCAGCATGCAGCGGTGAGGCGGGAAGACATCGAGGGTGAGTATAGGACTATTTTTTATTTTAATTCTTTTATTTTTGACCAATTATATGGTGCCCAGTCCGTGGAGGAGAGTCTCCTCTCCTCCACCCTGGGTACCAATCGCACATAATCTGCTTACTTCCCGCATGGTGTGCACAGCCCCGTGCGGGAAGTAAGCAGATCAATGGACTTCCGCATTTTTAATGAACATGTTGCTTTTTTTTCCGCGATGCGATTTTTTCGCGGAAAAAAATCGCAACATTTGCACAAAAAATGCGGAATACACTGTAAATAATGGGAGGCATATGTTAGCGTTTTTTTCGCGTTTTTATCACGTTTTTATAGCGAAAAAAACGCGAAAAATCCTGAACGTGTGCACATGGCCTTAATGTTTTACAAGAAATGCAGAAATGTAATTGTCTGAATGCATTTGATATATTTTAATCTGGATTCCAAATCACCATTTGAATATTCGCCATTTGTACATTTGTTGCAGCCAAAGTTATGGCTCTCAAGGAGAGAAACTAATATAGTGGACAAAGAAATATTTGCAATGAAGTACTGAGCCAAACTAACAGCATTGCTTTATCAAATTTATATGAAGTGTATTGCGTCCAATGTGTGCAACCAGGGAACACTAAAAGGAGCTTTTCAAGTGCGCTCTTGAAGGTACACAAATGTTATGAAGTCTTTGCCAACAAGGATGTGGTTTCACCAATGGGGGGTACCTTTTTTAAAAATATACCATTGCCATCACAGCCCCTCTTGCCCAACATTCACCGGCCTATATCAGTACAGAACATGTTCACCCAGGTCAAGTAGTCGGAGATAAGGAAGAGATATTGCAGGAAACCAAGTTCAGAAGTAGGCCCAATGTAGGAGTGTGGGATTCTGAGACTTGCAATAGAGTACGTGAGCTGACAAACAATTCCCCAATGGGGGGTATTTTTTAATAAATAAACTAGTGCCACCACAACCCCCTTGCCCAAAATTCAGTGGCCTAAAACAGTACAGAGCACGTTCACCCTGATCAGCTAGTGGCAGTTAAAGAAGAGACATTGCAGGAGACAAAGTTAAGAAGTAGGCCCAATGTAGGGGTGTGAGTTTCTGAGACTTTTAATAGAGTGCATGAGCCGACAAACAACTTCCCAATGGGGGTATCTTTTTTAATAAATAATCTAGTGCCATCACAACCCTCTTGCCCAAAATTCAGTGGCCTTTAACAGTACAGAGCATGTTCAACCCAATCATTTTGTGGCAGTTAAAGAAGAGACATTGCAGGAGACAGAGTTAAGAAGTAGGCCCAATGTAGGGGTGTGGGTCTCTGAGACTTGTAATGGAGGGCATGATCTAACAAACAATTCCCCAATGAAGGGTCCTTTTTTAATAAATAAACTAGTGCCATCACAACCCCATTGCCCAAAATTCAGTGGCCTATAACAGTACAGAGCACGTTCACCCTGATCAGCTAGTGGCAGTTAAAGAAGAGACATTGCAGGAGACAAAGTTAAGAAGTAGGCCCAATGTAGGGGTGTGGGTCTCTGAGACTTGTAATAGAGTGCGTGAGCTGACAAACAATTCCCCAATGGGGTATCTTTTTTAATAAATGAAAAAGTGCCATCACAGCCCCCTTGCCCAAATTTCACCGGCCTATAACAGTACAGAGCACGTTCAACCTGGTCATCTAGCAGCAGTTAAAGAAGAGACATTGCAGGAGACAGAGATAAGAAGTAGGCCCAATGTAGGGGTGTGGGTCTGTGAGACTTGTAATAGAGGGCATGAGCAGACAAATAATTCCTCAATGGGAGTCCTTTTTTATAAATAAAATAGTGCCATCACAGCACCTCTTGCCCAACATTCACCGGACTGCATCAGTGCAGAACACATTCACCCAGGTCATGTAGTTGGGAGATAAGGAAGAGACATTGCAGAAAACCGAGTTAAGAAGTAGGCCCGATGAAGGGGTGTAGGTCTCTGAGACTTGTAATATAGTGCATGAGCTGACAAACAATTCCCCAATGGGGTGTCTTTTTTAATAAATAAACAAGTGCCTTCACAAACCACATGCCCAAAATTCAGTGGCCTGTAACAGTACAGATCACGTTAACCCTGGTGATCTAGTGGCAGGTAAGGAAGAGACATTGCAGGAGACAGAGTTAAGAAGTAAACCCAATGTAGGGGTGTAGGTCTCTGAGACTTGTAATGGAGGGCATGAGCTGACAAACAATTCCCCAATTGGGAGTCCTTTTTTTAATAAATAAAATAGTGCCATCACAGCCCCCTTGCCCAAAACTCACCGGCCTATAACAGTACAGAGCATGTTCACCCTGGTCATCTAGTGGTTCTGGATGATGAGGATGAGGATAAGAAGGAGGATAAGAACAAACAGACCAAATCTAGAAGCTTTTAACCATGTGTGGTTGTGAAGATGTGCATGAGAAAACACCTCCCCAAAACAGAGAATGTATTTGAGGGTACGTTTCACTGTTTTCACTTGGTGGTGTACAGAAGTCTTTCCCAAACCAGCCCTTGTTCATTTTTATAAGAGTCAGCCTGTCCGCATTTTCAGTTGACAGGCGGATGCGCTTATCTGTTATAATTAGTGTTGAGCGATACCGTCCGATACTTGAAAGTATCGGTATCGGAAAGTATCGGCCGATACCGGCAAAGTATCGGATCTAATCCGATACCAATACCCGATACCAATACAAGTCAATGGGACTCAAGTATCGGACGGTATCCCTGATGGTTCCCAGGGTCTGAAGGAGAGGAAACTCTCCTTCAGGCCCTGGGATCCATATTACTGTGTAAAATAAAGAATTAAAATAAAAAATATTGCTATACTCACCTCTCCGACGCAGCCTGCACCTTACCGAGGGAACCGGCAGCCTTCTTTGCTTAAAATGCGCGTGTTTACTGCCTTCCGTGACGTCACGGCTTCTGATTGGTCGCGTGCCGCCCATGTGAAGGCGACGCGACCAATCACAACAAGCCGTGACGTAATTTCAGGTCCTGAATGCCTAATTCTAGGCATTCAGGATTTGAAAATTACGTCACGGCTTGTGATTGGTCGCGTGCCGCCCATGTGACCGCGACGCGACCAATCACAACAAGCCGTGACGTAATTTTCAGGTCCTGAATACCTAATTCTAGGCATTCAGGATTTGAAAATTACATCACGGCTTGTGATTGGTCGCGTCGCGGTCACATGGGCGGCACGCGACCAATCACAAGCCGTGACGTAATTTTCAAATCCTGAATGCCTAGAATTAGGCATTCAGGACCTGAAATTACGTCACGGCTTGTTGTGATTGGTCGCGTCGCGGTCACATGGGCGGCACGCGACCAATCAGAAGCGGAAGGCAGTAAACGCGCGCATTTTAAGCAAAGAAGGCTGCCGGTTCCCTCGGTGAGGTGCAGGCTGCGTCGGAGAGGTGAGTATAGCAATATTTTTTATTTTAATTCTTTATTTTACACATTGCTATTAATCCCGATACCGATTCCCGATATCACAAAAGTATCGGATCTCGGTATCGGAATTCCGATACCCGCAAGTATCGGCTGATACCCGATACTTGCGGTATCGGAATGCTCAACACTAGTTATAATTCCACCAGCAGCACTAAAAACCCGCTCTCACAGAATGCCAGGACCTCCAAAGCGTAGAGAGCCAGTTCATGCCACGTGTCCAGCTTGGATATCCAATAATTAAAAGGCACAAAGGAATCATGGAGGACATTTGTATGATCTGCAAGGTACTCCCTCACCATCTTCCCAAACATTGCACTACTTGTGACAGCACCCCTTGCCTCTGTGCCGTCACAATGGGAGTGTCTGAGAAAACTGTCCCAGAACTTTGCCATTGTTCCCCTGCCTGAGCTGGATTGTACTTCTGTCTCTCTCACTTGGACTCCTTGGTTGTACAACAAACTCTGACTTCTGCTGCCAGCATTCTCACATGGGAATTTTCTAAGCAATTCCGCTACAAGGGCCCTCTGATATTGCAAAATTTTAGTACACCTCTCTGCCTCTGGCAGAAGAGATTCAAAGTTATCCTTGTAGCATGGGTCTAGAAGTGTCACCATCCAATAATGAGTGTCACCCAAAATGTTTATAATGCAAGGGTCACGTGAAACGTAGCGCAACATAAAGTCAGCCATGTGTGCCAGACTAACAGGCAAGACTTCCGTGTCCTCACCAACAGGACTGCTGACCATGCTGTCCTCCTCCTCCTCATCCTCCTCCTCCCTGTACTCAAGCCATCCCCGCTGAACCGACGGCATGACAGCTATGCTTGTAGTACTGTCTATAGTGCATGAAAGTAGCTCCTGTTCTTCGTCCTCCTCCTCCTCCTGATTGCCTACCAATCCACATTCAGAAGACAGCGTGCACGCAGGCGCAGTAAACAAGACATCAAGTGATGTCAGTTGTCGGGCAGCGCGAACTGCGCATGACCAAGGCAGAATATGACCGCGCAGGTGCCTGGTCAACTGAATAACACTGAGGAGGCGGCGCCCTTCTCACAGAGTGATGGCTGTGTTGTGTCTGGATGAGGGGGAAAGACCTGCCCCCCAGACGATTTGAAGGTATGAGGGACCAAATTCAAAAGCAATTATTTCTGCAGTGCAGCGAACAATAACTAAAAGAGTCACCTTGTCAGAATGCATCATTAGTGCTGTACAAGTTGGCTCTTTTAGTTACAAACGCCTGGGGTGGTGACAGGTTCCCTTTAAAAAATAACCAGACTCGGGAAGATCTAACAGTTGGAATGGCAACTTCCCTCATGTTGGTGTTACGGTGAACGGATGCACGCCTTTTGTCTGTGGCTACCACATTGCTTCTTCCTGCCTGTTGAGGTGATATGCCTCCTTCCCCATGTGTGCTGCTGTCTTCGCTCTGCATGTCCTCCTGCCAGGTTGGGTCAGTCACTATGTCATCCACACCCCGTCTTCCACATCCACACCCTGCTCCTCCTCCTGACTTTCTGGCAATTGTGTCTCATCATCGTCCACCTCTTGTGACACTTTCCCACCATCGCCTTCGTGTGACCGTGGCTGGTCAAAGCTTTGGGCATCGCTACATGCGATCTCATCTGGGCCCACTTCAAGTTGACTGGCCGAGAGTCCAGAATATTTAAAGGGAAAACTGAACAGCTCTTCAGAGTGTCCAAGTGAGGGATCAGTTGTCTCAGGGCACTCAGCATAGAGGGAAGGAAGTAGGATCAGGGTGAGGAATATCCAGTCCACACTCATGACTACTCAGACTTGACCGTGTGGAGGTCATGGTGGTGGTGGTGCTGACTAAGTGACTGGAAGCATTATCCGCTATCCAACCAACATCCGTTTCACACTGCTCTGGCTTCAATAGTGGTGTGCTGCGGTCCCCTAGAAACTGGGACAGGAAGGTCGAGCAAGAAGATGAAGGTCTTTGTTGTGGCTTAATTTCAGTTTGTCCACGGCCTCGTCCTCTGTATGCACCATCAGCATCAAGTCCACTTCCCCGTCCCTTGCTCCTTGCCTTACCCATTTAAAATGGACTACTAAACTGTTTAAAAAGTTGAAGACAAATCTGTTTATTTGGAGCAAAATTATATCTGATCAGTCTGCCTGCAAAGCTTGGATTTTTCCACCACAGATACAGCAGGCTGCAGCCACAGATAACAGACTGTATAACTTTCTTTTCTATTATTTGTGAAATTTGTGAGAAAAATAAAAAATGAGTACAACAAGGCTAGCAGACAGAACTATGCAACTTATGCCTGTGAAGGTACATTTTTTTCACCACAGATACACCAGGCCTCAGCCACAGATAACACACTGTATAATTTTTTTTTTCTGTTGTTTGTGAAATTTGTAAAAAAAAAAAAAAAAGAGTGCAAGAAGGCTGGCAGACAGAACTATGCTACGCATGCCTGTGAAGCAATACTTTTTTTGTTTTTAGTGAATTTTTGAAAAAAAAAAACCTGTAGAACAAGGCTAGCAGACAGAACTATGCTACATACGCCTGCGAAACTACGATTTTTCCACTACAGAAACACCAGGCCGCATCCTGACATAACAGACTATAATTTATTTTTTTTTTGGTGAATTTAAAAGAAAAAAAAGTGTAGAACAAGGCTAGCACACAGAACTATGTTACTTATGCCTGCGAACGTACGATTTTTCCACCACAGATACACCAGGCCTCAGCCTGACATAACAGACTGTATAAATATTTTTTTGTTTTTTGTGAATTTTTCAAAAAAAAAGAGTGGAACAAGGTAAGTACACAGAACTATGCTACGTCTGCCTGCAAAACTATGATTTTTCCAACACAGATACACCAGGCCTCAGCCTGACATAAGGCTAGTTTCACATTTGCGTTTAAAAACGCAGCGTTTAAAATGCAAACGCAGGTGGTGAAAAAACGTATGTAAACGCGTGCAAACGCTGCATTTTTTAGATGCATGCGTTTTCTCATGCGGTAAAAAAAGCGGAGTTTTGCCGCATTTACATGCGTTTTTTTCCTGCGTTTGTGTTTTTGAAACGCATGCTGAGAAGTGTGTAACAGCTGCTAATCATCAAAATCATCTAGAAAACCCACTATAAATAGAAATAGCTAGGATTGGGGGTAGGGTTAGGGGTAGGGTTAGGGTTAGGGTTAGGATCCCTTTATCACCTTGATGGTGGGGGGTGGCTTATCAGGGTTAGGGTTAGGGGTAGGGTTAGGGGTAGGGTTAGGGTTAGGGTTTGGATCCCTTTATCACCTTGATGGTGGGGGGTGGCTTATCAGGGTTAGGGTTAGGGTTAGGGGTAGGGTTAGGGGTAGGGTTAGGGTTTGGATCCCTTTATCACCTTGATGGGGGGGGGTGGCTTATCAGGGTTAGGGTTAGGGGTAGGGTTAGGGGTAGGGTTAGGGTTAGGGGTAGGATCCCTTTATCACCTTGATGGTGGGGGGTGGCTTATCAGGGTTAGGGGTAGGGGTAGGGTTAGGGTTTGGATCCCTTTATCACCTTGATGGTGGGGGGTGGCTTATCAGGGTTAGGGTTAGGGTTAGGGGTAGGGTTAGGGTTTGGATCCCTTTATCACCTTGATGGTGGGGGGTGGCTTATCAGGTTTAGGGTTAGGGTTAGGGGTAGGGTTAGGGTTAGGGTTTGGATCCCTTTATCACCTTGATGGTGGGGGGTGGCTTATCAGGGTTAGGGTTAGGGGTAGGGTTAAGGTTAGGGTTAGGGTTAGGGTTTGGATCCCTTTATCACCTTGATGGTGGGGGGTGGCTTATCAGTGTGTATTGTTTTTTTCTATTAAAATGCAACCAAACGCATGTGCTTAAAAACGCATGCATTTACATAGACAGCAATACATTTTTTTGCCGCAAAAAACACCTCTAGAAATTACTACATTTCTGCAACCAAACGCAAGCATAGAAAAGACGCATGTGTCGTCAAACGCAGTAAAACGCATACAAAAAAAAGCATGCGTTTTTAATGTTAAATATAGAAAAAAAATGCATGCTTTTTTTGCGCTAAAACTAGTGTTGAGCATTCCGATACCGCAAGTATCGGGTATCGGCCGATACTTGCGGTATCGGAATTCCGATACCGGGATTCCGATACTTGCCGCGTATCGGATACCGGAATCGGAAGTTCCAAGATTCAAAATGCAGAAATTCAGCCAATGAGAATGATTCCAAGTGTGGGCACATCCTGTTTAGCATGGAGGGCATGAAACTACTGGCAAGGCTGTGATTGGCTGCTGAAATGATGTCATGATGCAGTTTAAAAGTCGCTGGCACCATTTTGCGATCACTCTGCTGTGAATTCAGTTAGTGACAGGACGCTGTTTGCTGACTGAGGGACAGTTTAGAGATAGCGATTTGCTTCTTTGTGCTTTCCAAAGGCTAATTTAGCAACCGCTGTGTTCACCTACTATTCACCTTGCTTTTGCCTTGTAGCGCTGTTTTCACAGCGATCTGCAAGGTCTGTGTGTGTGTGTGTGTGAGTGCAGCCCACTCTCTAGTCTGAGTGCAGCCACATAGGCCATCCATAGCTGGTTGTATTCAGTTCAGGGAGGGTGGTTCATTGCCTCATACTGTTCTTTTTTTTTTTTTTTTTTCAAGTAGTGTAGTCTGCTGCTAATTTATTCAAAAAAATCCTATTAGTGTCTTTCCACCCGTCTCCAGCTAATTTGTGGAAAAACACTACATAGGATAACGTAGAGGAGGGTTTTTGGGCCTTGCAGCGCCGTTTACGGCTGTCTGCACGGTCTCCGTGTGACTGCAGCTCGCCCTGTAGTCTGTGAGCAGCCGTAGCCTGGTTGTCTCCAGCTCAGGGTTGTTCACTGCGTCATACCGCCAAATCAATTTTCATTTTGTTTTAAGTAGTGCAGCCTGCTGCACATTTTTTCAAAAAATTCCTATTAGTGTCTTTCCACCCGTCTCCAGCTAATTTGTGGAAAAACACTACATAGGATAACGTAGAGGAGTGTTTTTGGGCCTTGCAGCGCCGTTTACGGCTGTCTGCACGGGTTCCGTGTGACTGCAGCTCGCCCTGTAGTCTGTGAGCAGCCATAGCCTGGTTGTCTCCAGCTCAGGGTTGTTCACTGCGTCATACCGCCAAATCAATTTTCATTTTGTTTTAAGTAGTGCAGGCTGCTGCACATTTTTTCAAAAAACTCCTATTAGTGTCTTTCCACCCGTCTCCAGCTAACTTGTGGAAAAACACTACATAGGATAACGTAGAGGAGGGTTTTTGGGCCTTGCAGCGCCGTTTACGTCTGTCTGCACGGTCTCCGTGTGACTGCAGCTCTATCCGTTGTCAGTTCAGCCCCCAAAAAATAAATAAATAATAAAGTTCACCAAACACACCAGTTACACCACTTTACATTTGTGTAGGCCACATTAGCTCATATTAAAGTCTAGTCCACACTTTAGAAAATTAGTGTTTCTTATACCTGTTAGGAGGAGTTGCTCAGGAATAAGCACACAAAGCCGTTAGTACTTTTCTGCTTATCTTTATCAGTCAACCAAGATGAAGAAGGCAGTGAGTAAGGCACGTGGGCGTGGGCGTGGGCGCGGATCAGGGAGGGGACGTGGGGATTCTGTGCCTGCTGCGGGCACCGGTGACTCATCAGCACCCACATTCACCAGGCAACAGTCGTTCATGCGCAGCTTTGTGTCAGAGCGCCGTACACCGCTGCTGCGTGAAGAACAAATTGAAGCCGTTGTCGGATGGATGGCAGCTAATGCATCAACTTCAATTAGTGCCACATCCTCTCAGACACAGAGCACTGGAGAGCAGCCATCTGTCTCTTCACCACCTGCCAAATTGCCCAGGCAGACAGAGAGCCCAGGACAGGAGCCGTCTCTACTTCTGTTCTCTGAATCTCTTGGCTTGGAAACAGGGGGCCAGCCAAGCAGCATTGGAGAAATGGAAGAAGAGGCAGGGTGCAGTGATGCCCAACAGCTTTTTCTCTCTTCCTCTGAAGAGGCGGGTGGGCCAGTGGCTCCGGTCACCACATCGCAGGCCGCATCAGCTGATGATGACACTCAGGTGCCACTTACTGGTGCGTGCTCTGCTGCTGAGACTACCCAGGAGGAGCAGTTGGGGGCAGAGGGTAGTGTAGATGATGAGGTCCTTGACCCATCTTGGCGTGAGGGACAGGAAGGTGGTGGGAGCAGCTCTGAGGAAGAGATTCCCCGTACGGCCCAAAGAGGGAGAGGGAGGGGGAAGACTGCGGATCCTGCAGCCTCCGCTTTGGCACCCGTTAGGAGCATGTCTCTTCCAAAAGCCAAAAAGGGCGCTCCCAAGACTTGCAGTGCCTGGTCCTTTTTTGACACAGTTGCAGATGACATTTGCTATGTCAGATGCAAGGTGTGTCATCAAAAAGTCAAAAGAGGTCGAAATGTCAGCAACCTCAATACCTCCAACATGTGGAAACATGTGCGCAACAGGCACCCGGCGGAGTTAGAAAAACACACTGAAGAGCTAGGCCAACCAACAGCGGCAGCTACCACCTCTTCAGCTCGTGTTGCCTCTTCCTCTAGCTCACACGCAGCTGGTTCGGCTTCCTCCCAGGATCGCCGTGGAAGAACCTCTGGCCCTGTTGTCCAGAGACCCGCTGTAATTCCACCCGCAGCACCACTTTCCCAGTCATCCACACACTCCCAGCCCAGTCTACAGCCATCGGTAGTACAGGCATGGGAGAAAAGGCGGCCTTTCTCGTCAAACCACCCATGAGCACAGGCTCTGACTGCAGGCATTGCCAAACTTCTTTCACTGGAAATGCTGTCATTCAGGCTGGTGGAGACTGACAGCTTCCGTGACTTGATGTCATTGGCAGTCCCACAGTACAATGTGCCCAGCCGCTTTTACTTCAGCAGGCAAGCCGTCCCTGCCCTGCACAAGCATGTGGAGGGACACATAAAACACACGCTACTGAACGCCGTCAGTAGCAAGGTCCACCTCACCACCGATGCGTGGACCAGTCAACATGGACAGGGGCGATACCTTTCCCTCACTGCCCATTGGGTTAATGTCGTTGAGCCGGGTACAGACCGTGCGAGTGGCGCAGGACGTGTCCTGCCCACTCCAAGGATTGCAGGAATCCATTCTGTACGCATTGACTCCTCCTCTTACACCAGTTCCTCAGAATCATCGCTGCAGGAGCCGTCACAGTCCACCTCCACATGGACCCGTGATGAACGTGTACCTGTTACGACCGACATGAGCACAGCCATGGCCAAACGTCAACAGGCCGTCTTGAAATTAATTTTTTTGGGGAATCGTAGCCACACAGCGCAGGAGCTCTGGAATGCCATCAAGCAGGAGAGCGATGTGTGGTTTGTGCCAGCGAATCTCCAGCCAGGCATGGTAGTGTGTGATAATGGCCGAAATCTGGTGGCAGCTCTGGGCCTCGGCAACCTCACTCACATCCCATGTCTGGCACATGTGCTCAATTTGGTCGTGCAGAGCTTTTTGAGGGACTATCCGGATCTTGATGCACTGCTGCACAAGGTCCGCCTAGAGTGTGCTCACTTGCGGCGTTCCAGCACGGCAAAAGCGCGCATTGCGGCTCTGCAGCGCCGACACCGCCTGCCGGAACATCGCATCATATGTGACCTACCTACCAGGTGGAATTCCACGTTACATATGTTGGAGCGGTTGTGTGAGCAGCAGCAAGCTGTAATGGAGTACCAGCTGCTTCAGGCGCAAAGAAGTCGCAGTCAGCGCCGTACAGACTTCACAACCACAGAGTGGGCCACTGTTGTGAATTTGCTTTTTGCTCCCTCTAGTGGTTACTAGTTTTTTGACTCTGGTTTTTCTGTCATTCCTTTTATCCGCACCTGGGTCGTTAGTTAGGGGTGTTGCTATATAAGCTCCCTGGACCTTCAGTTCAATGCCTGGCAACGTAGTTATCAGAGCTAGTCTGCTGTGCTCTTGTCTACTGATCCTGGTTCCAGTTATATCAGCTAAGTCTGCCTTTTGCTTTTTGCTATTTGTTTTGTTTTTGTATTTTTGTCCAGCTTGTTCCAAATCTATATCCTGACCTTTGCTGGAAGCTCTAGGGGGCTGGTGTTCTCCCCCCGGACCGTTAGACGGTTCGGGGGTTCTTGAATTTCCAGTGTGGATTTTGATAGGGTTTTTGTTGACCATATAAGTTACCTTTCTTTATTCTGCTATCAGTAAGCGGGCCTCTCTGTGCTAATCTTGGTTCATTTCTGTGTTTGTCATTTCCTCTTACCTAACCGTCATTATTTGTGGGGGGCTTCTATCCAGCTTTGGGGTCCCCTTCTCTGGAGGCAAGAAAGGTCTTTGTTTTCCTCTACTAGGGGTAGCTAGATTCTCCGGCTGGCGCGTGTCATCTAGAATCAACGTAGGAATGATCCCCGGCTACTTCTAGTGTTGGCGTTAGGAGTAGATATATGGTCAACCCAGTTACCACTGCCCTATGAGCTGGATTTTTGTATTCTGCAGACTTCCACGTTCCTCTGAGACCCTCGCCATTGGGGTCATAACAGTTTGCCAGGCCCGTATTAAATGTTTAATGCATTGCAGAAGAGGGATTATAAGAAAGAAGATTCTGAGTTTTTTTTTTCTTCTTCCCCTTTACCTCAGAGTGGCTATGCTTGCTGCAGACATGAATGTCCAGACCTTGATTACAAGTGTGGACCAGCTGGCTACTCGTGTGCAGGGCATACAAGACTATGTTATCAGAAATCCTAGGTCAGAACCTAAAATACCGATTCCTGAACTGTTTTCCGGAGACAGGTTTAAGTTTAGGAATTTCGTGAATAATTGTAAATTGTTTTTGTCCCTGAGACCCTGTTCATCTGGAGATTCTGCTCAGCAAGTAAAGATTGTTATTTCGTTCTTACGGGGCGACCCTCAGGATTGGGCTTTTTCGCTGGCGCCAGGAGATCCGGCATTGGCTGATCTTGATGCGTTTTTTTCTGGCGCTCGGTTTACTTTATGAGGAACCCAATCTTGAGATTCAGGCAGAAAAGGCCTTGCTGGCTATGTCTCAGGGGCAGGACGAGGCTGAAGTGTATTGCCAAAAATTTCGGAAATGGTCCGTGCTGACACATTGGAACGAGTGTGCACTGGCCGCTAATTTTAGAAATGGCCTTTCTGAAGCCATTAAGAATGTTATGGTGGGTTTTCCCATTCCCACAGGTCTGAATGATACTATGGCACTGGCTATTCAAATTGACCGGCGGTTGCGGGAGCGCAAAACCACAAATTCCCTCATGGTGTTGTCTGAACAGACACCTAATTCGGTGCAATGTGATAGAAAAACCGCAAATTCCCTCATGGTGTTGTCTGAACAGACACCTGATTTAATGCAATGTGATAGAATCCTGACTAGAAATGAGCGGAAATTTCATAGACGCCGGAATGGCTTGTGCTACTACTGTGGTGATTCTACACATGTTATCTCAGCATGCTCTAAACGTAGAACCAGAACACAGCTGTGCGCACAGGAGCCGTTCTGTCCAACGTGTCCACATGGACATTCCTTTTCTGAATCCTGCTCATACAGGTATTGTACATATGACCAGGTTTTAAATACATCAGATAGGGATCACATTCATTAGTTAGGACTGCTGTGATATGGGTATACCTTGGCGATTGGTACAGCGGCTTAATATACATTTTTTGCAAAAAACGTATCAACCAAATACCCTGTTTTTTCCATCTTTTTACTAGCACTTGCTGTCCACTGTGATTTTTTTGCAACAGAGTGGTTTTGGTTTTACTGTGCTTTTTTGTGTTTTCAAGTCTCTTGGTGGTGTGAACATGTCTTTACTGGCTTGTTCACTGTGCGCGCAGCTCATGTGTTCTGGTTCTACATAACTGTTTTCTTGTTTCTACAAGACTGGGGAGGCCTCCACCCCTCTTTTTTTGAGCTGTGCGCACAGGAGCCGTTCTGTCCAACGTGTCCACATGGACATTCCTTTTCTGAATCCTGCTCATACAGGTATTGTACATATGACCAGGTTTTAAATACATCAGATAGGGATCACATTCATTAGTTAGGACTGCTGTGATATGGGTATACCTTGGCGATTGGTACAGCGGCTTAATATACATTTTTTGCAAAAAACGTATTAACCAAATACCCTGTTTTTTCCATCTTTTTACTAGCACTTGCTGTCCACTGTGATTTTTTTGCAACAGAGTGGTTTTGGTTTTACTGTGCTTTTTTGTGTTTTCAAGTCTCTTGGTGGTGTGAACATGTCTTTACTGGCTTGTTCACTGTGCGCGCAGCTCATGTGTTCTGGTTCTACATAACTGTTTTCTTGTTTCTACAAGACTGGGGAGGCCTCCACCCCTCTTTTTTTGAGCTGTGCGCACAGGAGCCGTTCTGTCCAACGTGTCCACATGGACATTCCTTTTCTGAATCCTGCTCATACAGGTATTGTACATATGACCAGGTTTTAAATACATCAGATAGGGATCACATTCATTAGTTAGGACTGCTGTGATATGGGTATACCTTGGCGATTGGTACAGCGGCTTAATATACATTTTTTGCAAAAAACGTATCAACCAAATACCCTGTTTTTTCCATCTTTTTACTAGCACTTGCTGTCCACTGTGATTTTTTTGCAACAGAGTGGTTTTGGTTTTACTGTGCTTTTTTGTGTTTTCAAGTCTCTTGGTGGTGTGAACATGTCTTTACTGGCTTGTTCACTGTGCGCGCAGCTCATGTGTTCTGGTTCTACATAACTGTTTTCTTGTTTCTACAAGACTGGGGAGGCCTCCACCCCTCTTTTTTTGAGCTGTGCGCACAGGAGCCGTTCTGTCCAACGTGTCCACATGGACATTCCTTTTCTGAATCCTGCTCATACAGGTATTGTACATATGACCAGGTTTTAAATACATCAGATAGGGATCACATTCATTAGTTAGGACTGCTGTGATATGGGTATACCTTGGCGATTGGTACAGCGGCTTAATATACATTTTTTGCAAAAAACGTATCAACCAAATACCCTGTTTTTTCCATCTTTTTACTAGCACTTGCTGTCCACTGTGATTTTTTTGCAACAGAGTGGTTTTGGTTTTACTGTGCTTTTTTGTGTTTTCAAGTCTCTTGGTGGTGTGAACATGTCTTTACTGGCTTGTTCACTGTACGCGCAGCTCATGTGTTCTGGTTCTACATAACTGTTTTCTTGTTTCTACAAGACTGGGGAGGCCTCCACCCCTCTTTTTTTGAGCTGTGCGCACAGGAGCCGTTCTGTCCAACGTGTCCACATGGACATTCCTTTTCTGAATCCTGCTCATACAGGTATTGTACATATGACCAGGTTTTAAATACATCAGATAGGGATCACATTCATTAGTTAGGACTGCTGTGATATGGGTATACCTTGGCGATTGGTACAGCGGCTTAATATACATTTTTTGCAAAAAACGTATCAACCAAATACCCTGTTTTTTCCATCTTTTTACTAGCACTTGCTGTCCACTGTGATTTTTTTGCAACAGAGTGGTTTTGGTTTTACTGTGCTTTTTTGTGTTTTCAAGTCTCTTGGTGGTGTGAACATGTCTTTACTGGCTTGTTCACTGTGCGCGCAGCTCATGTGTTCTGGTTCTACATAACTGTTTTCTTGTTTCTACAAGACTGGGGAGGCCTCCACCCCTCTTTTTTTGAGCTGTGCGCACAGGAGCCGTTCTGTCCAACGTGTCCACATGGACATTCCTTTTCTGAATCCTGCTCATACAGGTATTGTACATATGACCAGGTTTTAAATACATCAGATAGGGATCACATTCATTAGTTAGGACTGCTGTGATATGGGTATACCTTGGCGATTGGTACAGCGGCTTAATATACATTTTTTGCAAAAACGTATCAACCAAATACCCTGTTTTTTCCATCTTTTTACTAGCACTTGCTGTCCACTGTGATTTTTTTGCAACAGAGTGGTTTTGGTTTTACTGTGCTTTTTTGTGTTTTCAAGTCTCTTGGTGGTGTGAACATGTCTTTACTGGCTTGTTCACTGTGCGCGCAGCTCATGTGTTCTGGTTCTACATAACTGTTTTCTTGTTTCTACAAGACTGGGGAGGCCTCCACCCCTCTTTTTTTGAGCTGTGCGCACAGGAGCCGTTCTGTCCAACGTGTCCACATGGACATTCCTTTTCTGAATCCTGCTCATACAGGTATTGTACATATGACCAGGTTTTAAATACATCAGATAGGGATCACATTCATTAGTTAGGACTGCTGTGATATGGGTATACCTTGGCGATTGGTACAGCGGCTTAATATACATTTTTTGCAAAAAACGTATCAACCAAATACCCTGTTTTTTCCATCTTTTTACTAGCACTTGCTGTCCACTGTGATTTTTTTGCAACAGAGTGGTTTTGGTTTTACTGTGCTTTTTTGTGTTTTCAAGTCTCTTGGTGGTGTGAACATGTCTTTACTGGCTTGTTCACTGTGCGCGCATCTCATGTGTTCTGGTTCTACATAACTGTTTTCTTGTTTCTACAAGACTGGGGAGGCCTCCACCCCTCTTTTTTTGAGCTGTGCGCACAGGAGCCGTTCTGTCCAACGTGTCCACATGGACATTCCTTTTCTGAATCCTGCTCATACAGGTATTGTACATATGACCAGGTTTTAAATACATCAGATAGGGATCACATTCATTAGTTAGGACTGCTGTGATATGGGTATACCTTGGCGATTGGTACAGCGGCTTAATATACATTTTTTGCAAAAAATGTATCAACCAAATACCCTGTTTTTTCCATCTTTTTACTAGCACTTGCTGTCCACTGTGATTTTTTTGCAACAGAGTGGTTTTGGTTTTACTGTGCTTTTTTGTGTTTTCAAATCTCTTGGTGGTGTGAACATGTCTTTACTGGCTTGTTCACTGTGCGCGCAGCTCATGTGTTCTGGTTCTACATAACTGTTTTCTTGTTTCTACAAGACTGGGGAGGCCTCCACCCCTCTTTTTTTGAGCTGTGCGCACAGGAGCCGTTCTGTCCAACGTGTCCACATGGACATTCCTTTTCTGAATCCTGCTCATACAGGTATTGTACATATGACCAGGTTTTAAATACATCAGATAGGGATCACATTCATTAGTTAGGACTGCTGTGATATGGGTATACCTTGGCGATTGGTACAGCGGCTTAATATACATTTTTTGCAAAAAACGTATCAACCAAATACCCTGTTTTTTCCATCTTTTTACTAGCACTTGCTGTCCACTGTGATTTTTTTGCAACAGAGTGGTTTTGGTTTTACTGTGCTTTTTTGTGTTTTCAAGTCTCTTGGTGGTGTGAACATGTCTTTACTGGCTTGTTCACTGTGCGCGCAGCTCATGTGTTCTGGTTCTACATAACTGTTTTCTTGTTTCTACAAGACTGGGGAGGCCTCCACCCCTCTTTTTTTGAGCTGTGCGCACAGGAGCCGTTCTGTCCAACGTGTCCACATGGACATTCCTTTTCTGAATCCTGCTCATACAGGTATTGTACATATGACCAGGTTTTAAATACATCAGATAGGGATCACATTCATTAGTTAGGACTGCTGTGATATGGGTATACCTTGGCGATTGGTACAGTGGCTTAATATACATTTTTTGCAAAAAACGTATCAACCAAATACCCTGTTTTTTCCATCTTTTTACTAGCACTTGCTGTCCACTGTGATTTTTTTGCAACAGAGTGGTTTTGGTTTTACTGTGCTTTTTTGTGTTTTCAAGTCTCTTGGTGGTGTGAACATGTCTTTACTGGCTTGTTCACTGTGCGCGCAGCTCATGTGTTCTGGTTCTACATAACTGTTTTCTTGTTTCTACAAGACTGGGGAGGCCTCCACCCCTCTTTTTTTGAGCTGTGCGCACAGGAGCCGTTCTGTCCAACGTGTCCACATGGACATTCCTTTTCTGAATCCTGCTCATACAGGTATTGTACATATGACCAGGTTTTAAATACATCAGATAGGGATCACATTCATTAGTTAGGACTGCTGTGATATGGGTATACCTTGGCGATTGGTACAGCGGCTTAATATACATTTTTTGCAAAAAACGTATCAACCAAATACCCTGTTTTTTCCATCTTTTTACTAGCACTTGCTGTCCACTGTGATTTTTTTGCAACAGAGTGGTTTTGGTTTTACTGTGCTTTTTTGTGTTTTCAATGCTCTAAACGTATAGCTAAGGTTGTTAGTCCTGTCACCATTGGTAATTTGCAACCTAAATTTATTCTGTCTGTAACTTTGATTTGCTCACTGTCATCTTATCCTGTCATGGCGTTTGTAGATTCAGGTGCTGCCCTGAGTCTCATGGATCTCTCATTTGCTAAGCGCTGTGGTTTTACTCTTGAACCATTAGAAAATCCTATTCCTCTTAGGGGTATTGATGCTACACCATTGGCAGCAAATAAACCGCAGTATTGGACACAGGTTACCATGTGCATGACTCCTGAACACCGCGAGGTGATACGTTTCCTGGTTTTACATAAAATGCATGATTTGGTTGTTTTAGGGCTGCCATGGTTACAGACCCATAATCCAGTCCTGGACTGGAAGGCTATGTCAGTCTCAAGTTGGGGCTGTCGTGGTATTCATGGGGATTCCCTGCCTGTGTCTATTGCTTCTTCTACGCCTTCGGAAGTTCCGGAGTATTTGTCTGATTATCAGGATGTCTTCAGTGAGTCTGAGTCCAGTGCGCTGCCTCCTCATAGGGACTGTGACTGTGCTATAGATTTGATCCCAGGCAGTAAATTTCCTAAGGGAAGACTGTTTAATCTGTCGGTACCTGAACATACCGCTATGCGTTCATATATCAAGGAGTCTCTGGAGAAAGGACATATTCGTCCGTCTTCTTCCCCTCTTGGTGCGGGATTCTTTTTTGTGGCAAAAAAGGACGGATCTTTGAGACCTTGTATTGATTATCGGCTTTTAAATAAGATCACTGTCAAATTTCAGTATCCTTTACCGCTGTTGTCTGACTTGTTTGCCCGGATTAAGGGTGCCAAGTGGTTCACCAAGATAGACCTTCGTGGTGCGTACAACCTTGTGCGCATTAAGCAAGGTGATGAATGGAAAACCGCATTCAATACGCCCGAAGGTCATTTTGAGTACTTGGTGTTGCCTTTTGGGCTCTCCAATGCGCCTTCAGTTTTTCAGTCCTTTATGCATGACATTTTCCGGAAGTATCTGGATAAATTTTTGATTGTTTATCTGGATGATATTTTGGTTTTTTCTGATAATTGGGATTCGCATGTGGAGCAGGTCAGGTTGGTCTTTAAAATTTTGCGTGAAAATTCTTTGTTTGTCAAGGGCTCAAAGTGTCTCTTTGGTGTACAGAAGGTTCCCTTTTTGGGGTTCATTTTTTCCCCTTCTGCTGTGGAGATGGACCCAGTCAAGGTCCGAGCTATTCTTGATTGGACTCAGCCCTCGTCAGTTAAGAGTCTTCAGAAGTTCTTGGGCTTCGCTAACTTCTACCGTCGTTTTATCGCTAATTTTTCTAGCATTGTGAAACCTTTGACGGATATGACCAAGAAGGGCTCCGATGTAGCTAACTGGGCTCCTGCTGCCATGGAGGCTTTCCAGGAGTTGAAACGCCGGTTTACTTCGGCGCCAGTTTTGTGCCAGCCTGACGTCTCACTTCCCTTTCAGGTTGAGGTGGATGCTTCGGAGATTGGGGCAGGGGCCGTTTTGTCGCAGAGAGGCCCTGGTTGCTCTGTTATGAAACCTTGTGCCTTTTTCTCTAGGAAGTTTTCGCCTGCCGAGCGAAATTATGATGTGGGCAATCGGGAGTTGTTGGCCATGAAATGGGCATTTGAGGAGTGGCGTCATTGGCTCGAGTGTTATGACCCCAATGGCGAGGGTCTCAGAGGAACGTGGAAGTCTGCAGAGTACAAAAATCCAGCTCATAGGGCAGTGGTAACTGGGTTGACCATATATCTACTCCTAACGCCAACACTAGAAGTAGCCGGGGATCATTCCTACGTTGATTCTAGATGACACGCGCCAGCCTGAGAATCTAGCTACCCCTAGTAGAGGAAAACAAAGACCTTTCTTGCCTCCAGAGAAGGGGACCCCAAAGCTGGATAGAAGCCCCCCACAAATAATGACGGTTAGGTAAGAGGAAATGACAAACACAGAAATGAACCAGGTTTAGCACAGAGAGGCCCGCTTACTGATAGCAGAATAAAGAAAGGTAACTTATATGGTCAACAAAAACCCTATCAAAATCCACACTGGAAATTCAAGAACCCCCGAACCGTCTAACGGTCCGGGGGGAGAACACCAGCCCCCTAGAGCTTCCAGCAAAGGTCAGGATATAGATTTGGAACAAGCTGGACAAAAATACAAAACCAAAACAAATAGCAAAAAGCAAAAGGCAGACTTAGCTGATATAACTGGAACCAGGATCAGTAGACAAGAGCAGAGCAGACTAGCTCTGATAACTACGTTGCCAGGCATTGAACTGAAGGTCCAGGGAGCTTATATAGCAACACCCCTAACTAACGACCCAGGTGCGGATAAAAGGAATGACAGAAAAACCAGAGTCAAAAAACTAGTAACCACTAGAGGGAGTAAAAAGCAAATTCACAACACTCGAGGGTGCTAAGCATCGTGTGGTGGTCTTGACTGATCACAAAAATCTGATGTATCTCGAGTCTGCTAAACGCCTTAATCCGAGACAGGCCCGCTGGTCATTGTTTTTCTCCCGCTTTGATTTTGTTGTCTCGTATTTACCAGGTTCAAAGAATGTGAAGGCCGATGCTCTTTCTAGGAGCTTTGTGCCTGATGCTCCTGGAGTCGCTGATCCTGTTGGTATTCTCAAAGATGGAGTTATCTTGTCAGCTATTTCTCCGGATCTGCGACGTGTGTTGCAGAGATTTCAGGCTGATAGGCCTGAGTCTTGTCCACCTGACAGACTGTTTGTCCCGGATAAGTGGACCAGCAGAGTCATTTCCGAGGTTCATTCCTCGGTGTTGGCAGGTCACCCGGGAATTTTTGGCACCAGAGATCTGGTGGCCAGGTCCTTTTGGTGGCCTTCCTTGTCAAGGGATGTGCGGTCATTTGTGCAGTCCTGTGTGACTTGTGCTCGAGCTAAGCCTTGCTGTTCTCGTGCCAGCGGTTTGCTCTTGCCCTTGCCTGTCCCGAAGAGACCTTGGACACATATCTCCATGGATTTCATTTCTGATCTTCCGCTATCTCAGGGCATGTCCGTTATCTGGGTGATATGTGATCGCTTCTCCAAGATGGTCCATTTGGTTCCTTTGCCTAAGCTGCCTTCCTCTTCCGATCTGGTTCCTGTGTTTTTCCAGAACGTGGTTCGTTTGCACGGCATCCCTGAGAATATTGTGTCAGACAGAGGATCCCAGTTCGTTTCCAGGTTCTGGCGATCCTTTTGTAGTAGGATGGGCATTGATTTGTCGTTTTCGTCTGCTTTCCATCCTCAGACTAATGGACAGACGGAGCGAACCAATCAGACTTTGGAGGCTTATTTGAGGTGTTTTGTCTCTGCTGATCAGGACGATTGGGTGACATTCTTGCCGTTGGCTGAGTTTGCCCTTAATAATCGGGCTAGTTCCGCCACCTTGGTTTCGCCTTTTTTCTGCAACTCTGGTTTCCATCCTCGCTTTTCTTCGGGTCATGTGGAGCCTTCTGACTGTCCTGGGGTGGATTCTGTGGTGGATAGGTTGCAGCAGATCTGGAATCATGTGGTGGACAACTTGAAGTTGTCACAGGAGAAGGCTCAGCGCTTTGCCAACCGCCGCCGCGGTGTGGGTCCCCGACTACGCGTTGGGGATTTGGTATGGCTTTCTTCCCGCTTTGTTCCTATGAAGGTCTCCTCTCCCAAATTTAAACCTCGTTTTATTGGGCCTTACAAGATATTGGAAATCCTTAATCCTGTATCTTTTCGTCTGGATCTTCCTGTGTCGTTTGCTATTCACAATGTATTTCATAGGTCCTTGTTGCGGCGGTACATTGTGCCTGTAGTTCCTTCTGCTGAGCCTCCTGCTCCGGTGTTGGTTGAGGGCGAGTTGGAGTACGTGGTGGAGAAGATCTTGGATTCTCGCCTCTCCAGGCGGAGGCTTCAGTACCTGGTCAAGTGGAAGGGCTATGGTCAGGAGGATAATTCCTGGGTGGTCGCCTCTGATGTTCATGCGGCCGATTTAGTTCGTGCCTTTCATGCCGCTCATCCTGATCGCCCTGGTGGTCGTGGTGAGGGTTCGGTGACCCCTCACTAAGGGGGGGTACTGTTGTGAATTTGCTTTTTGCTCCCTCTAGTGGTTACTAGTTTTTTGACTCTGGTTTTTCTGTCATTCCTTTTATCCGCACCTGGGTCGTTAGTTAGGGGTGTTGCTATATAAGCTCCCTGGACCTTCAGTTCAATGCCTGGCAACGTAGTTATCAGAGCTAGTCTGCTGTGCTCTTGTCTACTGATCCTGGTTCCAGTTATATCAGCTAAGTCTGCCTTTTGCTTTTTGCTATTTGTTTTGTTTTTGTATTTTTGTCCAGCTTGTTCCAAATCTATATCCTGACCTTTGCTGGAAGCTCTAGGGGGCTGGTGTTCTCCCCCCGGACCGTTAGACGGTTCGGGGGTTCTTGAATTTCCAGTGTGGATTTTGATAGGGTTTTTGTTGACCATATAAGTTACCTTTCTTTATTCTGCTATCAGTAAGCGGGCCTCTCTGTGCTAAACTTGGTTCATTTCTGTGTTTGTCATTTCCTCTTACCTAACCGTCATTATTTGTGGGGGGCTTCTATCCAGCTTTGGGGTCCCCTTCTCTGGAGGCAAGAAAGGTCTTTGTTTTCCTCTACTAGGGGTAGCTAGATTCTCCGGCTGGCGCGTGTCATCTAGAATCAACGTAGGAATGATCCCCGGCTACTTCTAGTGTTGGCGTTAGGAGTAGATATATGGTCAACCCAGTTACCACTGCCCTATGAGCTGGATTTTTGTATTCTGCAGACTTCCACGTTCCTCTGAGACCCTCGCCATTGGGGTCATAACAGGCCACTATGAATGACGTCTGCCAGGTTTTGCGTCCCTTTGATTATTCCACGCGGATGGCGAGTGCAGATGATGCACTAGTCAGCATGACTGTCCCCCTTATCTGCCTGCTTGAAAAATCACTGCAAGCGCTAAGGGATGATGTTGTGGAAGAGGTGGAGGATGAGGATTCACCATTTCCATCATCTTCTGGACAGTCAGCGCCACGTGGTTCCTCACAAACGCGTAGGCAGGGGACAGTTTGTGAGGAGGATGAGGAGGAGTCAATGGAGGAGGAAGACATCCGACCAGAGGAGGGAGTTACCGAATTGTCCAGTACTCAGTGTGTACTGCGAGGGTGGGGTGATGACGAGCAGGCAGAGATCACGCCTCCAGCAGGGGACAGCGTTTCTTGGGCAGTTGGCAGTCTGCAGCACATGGTGGATTACATGCTGCAGTGCCTGAGAAACGACCGCCGCATCGCCCACATTCTCAACATGTCTGATTATTGGGTGTTCACCCTCCTCGATCCTCGCTACCGGGACAACGTAGAAAGCCTCATCACACCGTTGAACCGGGAGCGAAAAATGCGGGAGTACCAAGACACACTGGTCAATTCCATCATCTTCTCCATTCCAACTGAGAGAAGTGCTGCTAGTGCATTCCAAAGCAGCTCAGTGCGTCCAGGCAGTGGTGGAGGCTCTGCACAAAGAGGGAGCAGAAGCAGTGCCTCTGCCCAAGGCAAGACCAGTATGGCCCAACTGTGGCACAGTTTTCTGTGCCCCCCACAAAAGTCTACACCATCACAGACGGCTCCAGTCAGCAGGAGGCAACGGTTCCGTCAGATGGTGACAGACTACATGTCTTGCCCTCTTGCTGTACTCCCAGACGGCTCTTCCCCTTTCAAGTTTTGGGTCTCAAAGCTGGATACATGGCCAGAGCTAAGCCAGTATGCATTGGAGGTGCTGTCTTGCCCTGCGGCCAGTGTATTATCGGAACGTGTCTTTAGTGCTGCAGGTGGTGTACTAACTGACCGTCGCATGCGACTATCCTCCGATAACGTTGACCGGCTTACTTTCCTGAAAATGAACAAGGCCTGGATCTCGCAGGAATTTGCCACTCCTCCTCCTGATTAAATAATTAGGTCACTGTATACGTTATCCAGGTCTCCTGTTGTGTTCATCTTTCTACCACCTGAACTTAAATTCCTGGGCTCCAACACCGCCAGTTGAGGCTCAGAAGTGCCGTCTGCACAGTCAAAACATACGACCCAGTGTTATTGGGTTTCAGTAACGTCAGCTGATCCCCAGCTGTGTAGCCGGCAATGTGTCATGCGACCGCCACGCTGACACAACAACTGAAATGTAAGGGAATCTATCCCCCCCCCCCCAAGGCGTTTGTTACTGAAAGAGCCACCTTGTGCAGCAGTAATGCTGCACAAGGAAAAGGTAGCTATTTTGGTTTAGCTCCTTGCACACGCAGAACTTAACACTTATAAAATGTGTCCACTGATACCGTAAAACCGTCCCGGAGGTGGGACTTTCCTTCGTAATATGATGCAGCACAGCCGTCATTCCTACCCCCCCGGCGCCGCGCCCCGGCTCCTCAGCGTTGTTTGATTCCGTCCCGGAGCCTGCGCTGTTATGTTATCCCGTGGCCAGGCACACTTAGCGCTGCCCGTCTTCTGGCATCTGTCATGATCTCCATGGCCAGAGAACATAGCATAAGCCTATATAGGAACAAGCTCTTGGAAGATGGTAACTGTACTGACCATGAACTAAACCTACCGCACAACTAGAAGTAGCCAGGTAGCATGTCCTACTTTTTATCCCTATATGCCCAGCGCCGGCCGGAGAACTAAATAATGCTAGCAGAGGGAAATATAAGACCTGACTCACCTCTAGAGAAATGCCCAAAAAGGAGACAGAGGCCCCCCACATATATTGGCGGTGATTTTAGAAGAAATAACAAACGCAGCAGGAAAATAGATTTTAGCAAATTTGAGGTGCGCTTTCTAGATAGCAGAAGACAGAAAGCACACTTTCATGGTCAGTAGAAAACCCTAACAAAACACCATCCAGAAATTACTTTAGGACTCTGGCATTAACTCATAATACCAGAGTGGCAATTCCTGATCAACAAGAGCTTTCCAGACACAGTAACGAAACTGCAGCTGTGAACTGGAACCAAAACACAAAAACAAACATGGACGAAGGTCCAACTTATCTAGGAGATGTCTGGGAGCAGGAACAAGCACAGAGAGGCTTCTGATAACATTGTTGACCGGCAAGCAACTAACAGAGAAGCCAGGTTATATAGCGACACCCAGATCTGATGAGAACAGGTGAACAGGGAAGATGATGACACAAGTTCAATTCCACCAGTAGCCACCGGGGGAGCCCAGAATCCAAATTCACAACAGGCATCATTTGGTGTCAGGATGGCTGCGCCTGTGCGGCCGCGCTGGCCGAGAGCCCGCCTCGCAGTGTCTTCTGATTTAATCCCACTGGGGGCCTGGGATCCATGGACATGCGCAGTGCATATCTGAACCTCCACCTCTCACTCATCTCCCTATGGCTTCTTCAGACTGTTCGGTGTCAGCTGGTCCCTAATAGCATGCCACGGCCGTGACACCGCACAGTCTTAAGAAGCCGTAGGGAGGGGAGTGAGAGGCGAGGATATGCACTGTGCATGGCCATGGATCCCAGGCCCCCAGTGGGATAAAATCAGAAGACACTGCGAGGCGGGCTCTCGGCCAGCGCGGCCGCACAGGCGCAGCCAGCCTGACACCAAATGATGTCAGAAGATGGGCAGCGCTAAGTGTGCCTGGCCAAGGGATAACATAACAGCGCAGGCTCCGGGACGGAATCAAACAACGCTGAGGAGCCGGGGCGCGGCGCCGGGGGGGTAGGAATGACGGCTGTGCTGCGTCATATTACGAAGGAAAGTCCCACCTCCGGGACGGTTTCACGGTTTCAGGGGACACATTTTATAAGTGTTTAGTTCTGTGTTTGCAAGGAGCGTGATGAAAAGAGCCACCATTTCCTTTTGCATCTTTTGTGCTGCACAAGCTGTCTCTTTCAGCTACAAACGCCTTGGGGGGGGTTAAAGGTTCCCTTTCGACTTTCTCAGGCTTCGGCCTACATTGTGGTCCTCTGCTTTTCCACCTGTCCCTGGGCTCCAACACCGCTAGTTGCCGTCCAGAAGTGCTGTCCGCACAGTCCCAACAGTCGCTCCTCTGTTATTGGGGTTCAGTAACGTCAGCTGTTCCCCTGCTGTGTGTGTGGCAATCCCTCCTACCTCCTCCTACCTCCTCCTCCTCCACCTGTCCCTGGGCTCCAACACCGCCAGTTGCTGTCCAGAAGTGCTGTACGCACAGTCAACAGTCCCTCCTCTGTTATTGGGGTTCAGTAACGTCAGCTGTTCCCCTGCTGTGTGTGTGGCAATCCCTCCTACCTCCTCCTACCTCCTCCTCCTCCACCTGTCCCTGGGCTCCAACACCGCCAGTTGCCGTCCAGAAGTGCTGTACGCACAGTCAACAGTCCCTCCTCTGTTATTGGGGTTCAGTAACGTCAGCTGTTCCCCTGCTGTGTGTGTGGCAATCCCTCCTACCTCCTCCTACCTCCTCCTCCTCCACCTGTCCCTGGGCTCCAACACCGCCAGTTGCCGTCCAGAAGTGCTGTACGCACAGTCAACAGTCCCTCCTCTGTTATTGGGGTTCAGTAACGTCAGCTGTTCCCCAGCTGTGTGTGTGGCAATCCCTCCTACCTCCTCCTACCTCCTCCTCCTCCACCTGTCCCTGGGCTCCAACACCGCCAGTTGCCGTCCAGAAGTGCTGTACGCACAGTCAACAGTCCCTCCTCTGTTATTGGGGTTCAGTAACGTCAGCTGTTCCCCTGCTGTGTGTGTGGCAATCCCTCCTACCTCCTCCTACCTCCTCCTCCTCCACCTGTACCTGGGCTCCAACACCGCCAGTTGCCGTCCAGAAGTGCTGTACGCACAGTCAACAGTCCCTCCTCTGTTATTGGGGTTCAGTAACGTCAGCTGTTCCCCTGCTGTGTGTGTGGCAATCCCTCCTACCTCCTCCTACCTCCTCCTCCTCCACCTGTCCCTGGGCTCCAACACCGCCAGTTGCCGTCCAGAATGTTGTGAAATTGGATTTTGGGCTCCCCCGGTGGCCACTGGTGGAATTGAACTGGTGTGCATCATCCCCTCTGTTCACCTGTTTCCATCAGGATGTGGGAGTCGCTATTTAACCTTGCTCCTCTGTCACTTCCATGCCGGTCAACATTGTAATCAGAAGCCTTTCTGTGCATGTTCCTGCTGCTAGACAACTCCCAGCTAAGTTGGACTTTAGTCCTCGTTTGTTTTTGCATTTTGTTCCAGTTCACAGCTGTAGTTTCGTTTCTGTGTCTGGAAAGCTCTTGTGATCTGAAATTGCCACTCTGATGTTATGAGTTAATACTAGAGTCTTAAAGTAATTTCAGGATGGTATTTTGATAGGGTTTTCAGCTGACCATGAAAGTGCCCTTTCTGTCTTCCTGCTATCTAGTAAGCGGACCTCAATTTTGCTAAACCTATTTTCATACTACGTTTGTCATTTCATCTAAAATCACCGCCAATATATGTGGGGGCCTCTGTCTGCCTATCGGGGAAATTTCTCTAGAGGTGAGCCAGGACTATATTTTCCTCTGCCAGGATTAGTTAGTCCTCCGGCCGGCGCTGGGCGTCTAGGGATAAAAAACGTAGGCAACGCTACCCGGCTACTGTTAGTTGTGCGGCAGGTTTAGTTCATGGTCAGTTTAGTTTCCATCCTTCCAAGAGCTAGTACTTATGTTTGCTGGGCTATGTTCTCTTGCCATTGAGAACCATAACAGTTTGACCGGCCAAAAAGGGTTAAATTAATTGACAGAGAAAGGAGAGAAAAGAGAAGTCTGCTGAAGATTTTTTTTTTTTTTTTTTTCCCCTTCCCTTCAGTTCTGAGTGTGCTTGTAATTGAATCTCTTGCAAGTCTGCCTATATTGCAGCCTTTCTCTCTCTCTCTCTCCTTCTAATCCTGGAATGGCTCTGTGTTCACCTGTTTAAAATGGATATTCAGACTTTAGCTGCAGGTTTGAATAATCTCACCACGAAAGTTCAAAATTTACAAGATTTTGTTGTTCATGTTCCTATATCTGAACCTAGAATTCCTTTGCCTGAATTTTTCTCGGGGAATAGATCTTGCTTTCAAAATTTTAAAAATAATTGCAAGTTGTTTTTGTCCCTGAAATCTCGCTCTGCTGGAGATCCTGCTCAGCAGGTCAGGATTGTGATTTCCTTGCTCCGGGGCGACCCTCAGGATTGGGCTTTTGCATTGGCTCCAGGGGATCCTGCGTTGCTCAATGTGGATGCGTTTTTTCTGGCCTTGGGGTTGCTTTATGAGGAACCTCAGTTAGAGCTTCAGGCGGAAAAGGCCTTGATGTCCCTATCTCAGGGGCAAGACGAAGCTGAAATATACTGCCAGAAATTCCGTAAATGGGCTGTGCTTACTCAGTGGAATGAGTGCGCCCTGGCGGCGAATTTCAGAGAGGGTCTCTCTGATGCCATTAAGGATGTTATGGTGGGGTTCCCTGTGCCTGCGGGTCTGAATGAGTCCATGACAATGGCTATCCAGATCGATAGGCGTCTGCGGGAGCGCAAACCTGTGCACCATTTGGCGGTGTCTACTGAGAAGACGCCAGAGAATATGCAATGTGATAGAATTCTGTCCAGAAGTGAACGGCAGAATTTAAGACGAAAAAATGGGTTGTGCTTCTATTGCGGTGATTCAACTCATGTTATATCAGCATGCTCTAAGCGTACTAAGAAGCTTGATAAGTCTGTTTCAATTGGCACTTTACAGTCTAAGTTTATTCTATCTGTGACCCTGATTTGTTCTTTATCATCTATTACCGCGGATGCCTATGTCGACTCTGGCGCCGCTTTGAGTCTTATGGATTGGTCCTTTGCCAAACGCTGTGGGTATGATTTGGAGCCTCTTGAAACTCCTATACCCCTGAAGGGGATTGACTCCACCCCATTGGCTAGTAATAAACCACAATACTGGACACAAGTAACTATGCGGATTAATCCGGATCATCAGGAGATTATTCGCTTTCTTGTGCTGTATAACCTACATGATGTGTTGGTGCTTGGATTGCCATGGCTGCAATCTCATAACCCAGTCCTTGACTGGAAAGCTATGTCTGTGTTAAGCTGGGGATGTAAGGGGACGCATGGGGACGTACCTGTGGTTTCCATTTCATCATCTATTCCCTCTGAGATTCCTGAATTCTTGACTGAATTTCGTGACGTTTTTGAAGAACCTAAGCTTGGTTCATTACCTCCGCACCGGGAGTGCGATTGTGCCATAGATTTGATTCCGGGTAGTAAATACCCTAAGGGTCGTTTATTTAATCTGTCTGTGCCTGAACATGCTGCTATGCGAGAATATATAAAGGAGTCCTTGGAAAAGGGACATATTCGTCCTTCGTCATCTCCCTTAGGAGCCGTTTTTTTCTTTGTGGCTAAGAAAGATGGCTCTTTGAGACCGTGTATTGATTATCGGCTTTTGAATAAAATCACAGTTAAATATCAATATCCGTTGCCACTGCTGACTGATTTGTTTGCTCGCATAAAGGGGGCCAAGTGGTTCTCTAAGATAGATCTCCGTGGGGCGTATAATTTGGTGCGAATTAAGCAGGGGGATGAGTGGAAGACCGCATTTAATACGCCCGAGGGCCACTTTGAGTATTTGGTGATGCCTTTTGGTCTTTCAAATGCCCCTTCAGTCTTTCAGTCCTTTATGCATGACATTTTCCGTGATTATTTGGATAAATTTATGATTGTGTATCTGGATGATATTTTGATTTTTTCGGATGACTGGGACTCTCATGTCCAGCAGGTCAGGAGGGTTTTTCAGGTTTTGCGGTCTAATTCCTTGTGTGTGAAGGGTTCTAAGTGCGTTTTTTGGGTTCAAAAGATTTCCTTTTTGGGATATATTTTTTCCCCCTCTTCCATCGAGATGGATCCTGTCAAGGTTCAGGCTATTTGTGATTGGACGCAACCCTCTTCTCTTAAGAGTCTTCAGAAATTTTTGGGCTTTGCTAACTTTTATCGTCGATTTATTGCTGGTTTTTCTGATGTTGTTAAACCATTGACTGATTTGACTAAGAAGGGTGCTGATGTTGCTGATTGGTCCCCTGCTGCTGTGGAGGCCTTTCGGGAGCTTAAGCGCCGCTTTTCTTCCACCCCTGTGTTGCGTCAGCCTGATGTTGCTCTTCCTTTTCAGGTTGAGGTCGACGCTTCTGAAATCGGAGCTGGGGCAGTTTTGTCGCAGAGAAGTTCCGATTGTTCCGTGATGAGACCTTGTGCCTTTTCCTCGCGTAAATTTTCGCCCGCCGAGCGGAATTATGATGTTGGGAATCGGGAGCTTTTGGCCATGAAGTGGGCTTTTGAGGAGTGGCGTCATTGGCTTGAGGGGGCTAGACATCAGGTGGTGGTATTGACTGACCACAAAAATCTAATTTATCTTGAGTCCGCCAGACGCCTGAATCCTAGACAGGCGCGCTGGTCGTTGTTTTTCTCTTGGTTTAATTTTGTGGTGTCCTACCTGCCGGGTTCTAAGAATGTTAAGGCGGATGCCCTTTCTAGGAGTTTTGAGCCTGACTCCCCTGGTAACTCTGAACCTACAGGTATCCTTAAGGATGGAGTGATATTGTCTGCCGTTTCTCCAGACCTGCGGCGGGCCTTGCAGGAGTTTCAGGCGGATAGACCTGATCGTTGCCCACCTGGTAGACTGTTTGTTCCTGATGATTGGACCAGTAAAGTCATTTCTGAGGTTCATTCTTCTGCGTTGACAGGTCATCCTGGAATCTTTGGTACCAGGGATTTGGTGGCAAGGTCCTTCTGGTGGCCTTCCCTGTCTCGAGATGTGCGAGGCTTTGTGCAGTCTTGTGACGTTTGTGCTCGGGCCAAGCCTTGTTGTTCTCGGGCTAGTGGATTGTTGTTGCCCTTGCCTATCCCGAAGAGGCCCTGGACGCACATCTCGATGGATTTTATTTCGGATCTTCCTGTTTCTTAGAAGATGTCTGTCATCTGGGTGGTGTGTGACCGTTTCTCTAAGATGGTCCATTTGGTTCCCCTGCCTAAGTTGCCTTCTTCTTCCGAGTTGGTTCCTCTGTTTTTTCAAAATGTGGTCCGTTTGCATGGTATTCCGGAGAATATTGTTTCTGACAGAGGAACCCAGTTCGTGTCTAGATTTTGGCGAGCATTCTGTGCTAGGATGGGCATAGATTTGTCTTTCTCGTCTGCTTTCCATCCTCAGACTAATGGCCAGACCGAGCGGACGAATCAGACCTTGGAGACATATTTGAGGTGTTTTGTGTCTGCAGATCAGGATGATTGGGTTGCTTTTTTGCCTTTAGCGGAGTTTGCCCTCAATAATCGGGCCAGCTCTGCCACCTTGGTGTCTCCTTTTTTCTGTAATTCGGGGTTTCATCCTCGATTTTCTTCTGGTCAGGTGGAATCTTCGGATTGTCCTGCAGTGGATGCTGTGGTGGAGAGGTTGCATCAGATTTGGGGGCAGGTAGTGGACAATTTGAAGTTGTCCCAGGAAAAGACTCAGCTTTTTGCCAACCGCCGGCGTCGGGTTGGTCCTCGGCTTTGTGTTGGGGACTTGGTGTGGTTGTCTTCTCGTTTTGTCCCTATGAGGGTTTCTTCTCCTAAGTTTAAGCCTCGGTTCATCGGCCCGTACAAGATATTGGAGATTCTTAACCCTGTGTCCTTCTGTTTGGACCTCCCTGCATCTTTTTCTATTCATAATGTTTTTCATCGGTCATTGTTGCGCAGGTATGAGGTACCGGTTGTGCCTTCCGTTGAGCCTCCTGCTCCGGTGTTGGTTGAGGGCGAGTTGGAGTACGTTGTGGAAAAAATCTTGGACTCCCGTGTTTCCAGACGGAAACTCCAGTATCTGGTCAAATGGAAGGGATACGGTCAGGAGGATAATTCTTGGGTGACTGCCTCTGATGTTCATGCCTCCGATCTGGTCCGTGCCTTTCATAGGGCTCATCCTGATCGCCCTGGTGGTTCTGGTGAGGGTTCGGTGCCCCCTCCTTGAGGGGGGGTACTGTTGTGAAATTGGATTTTGGGCTCCCCCGGTGGCCACTGGTGGAATTGAACTGGTGTGCATCATCCCCTCTGTTCACCTGTTTCCATCAGGATGTGGGAGTCGCTATTTAACCTTGCTCCTCTGTCACTTCCATGCCGGTCAACATTGTAATCAGAAGCCTTTCTGTGCATGTTCCTGCTGCTAGACAACTCCCAGCTAAGTTGGACTTTAGTCCTCGTTTGTTTTTGCATTTTGTTCCAGTTCACAGCTGTAGTTTCGTTTCTGTGTCTGGAAAGCTCTTGTGATCTGAAATTGCCACTCTGATGTTATGAGTTAATACTAGAGTCTTAAAGTAATTTCAGGATGGTATTTTGATAGGGTTTTCAGCTGACCATGAAAGTGCCCTTTCTGTCTTCCTGCTATCTAGTAAGCGGACCTCAATTTTGCTAAACCTATTTTCATACTACGTTTGTCATTTCATCTAAAATCACCGCCAATATATGTGGGGGCCTCTGTCTGCCTATCGGGGAAATTTCTCTAGAGGTGAGCCAGGACTATATTTTCCTCTGCCAGGATTAGTTAGTCCTCCGGCCGGCGCTGGGCGTCTAGGGATAAAAAACGTAGGCAACGCTACCCGGCTACTGTTAGTTGTGCGGCAGGTTTAGTTCATGGTCAGTTTAGTTTCCATCCTTCCAAGAGCTAGTACTTATGTTTGCTGGGCTATGTTCTCTTGCCATTGAGAACCATAACACCAGAAGTGCTGTACGCACAGTCAACAGTCCCTCCTCTGTTATTGGGGTTCAGTAACGTCAGCTGTTCCCCTGCTGTGTGTGTGGCAATCCCTCCTACCTCCTCCTACCTCCTCCTCCTCCACCTGTCCCTGGGCTCCAACACCGCCAGTTGCTGTCCAGAAGTGCTGTACGCACAGTCAACAGTCCCTCCTCTGTTATTGGGGTTCAGTAACGTCAGCTGTTCCCCTGCTGTGTGTGTGGAAATCCCTCCTACCTCCTCCTACCTCCTCCTCCTCCACCTGTCCCTGGGCTCCAACACCGCCAGTTGCCGTCCAGAAGTGCTGTACGCACAGTCAACAGTCCCTCCTCTGTTATTGGGGTTCAGTAACGTCAGCTGTTCCCCTGCTGTGTGTGTGGCAATCCCTCCTACCTCCTCCTACCTCCTCCTCCTCCACCTGTCCCTGGGCTCCAACACCGCCAGTTGCCGTCCAGAAGTGCTGTACGCACAGTCAACAGTCCCTCCTCTGTTATTGGGGTTCAGTAACGTCAGCTGTTCCCCAGCTGTGTGTGTGGCAATCCCTCCTACCTCCTCCTACCTCCTCCTCCTCCACCTGTCCCTGGGCTCCAACACCGCCAGTTGCTGTCCAGAAGTGCTGTACGCACAGTCAACAGTCCCTCCTCTGTTATTGGGGTTCAGTAACGTCAGCTGTTCCCCTGCTGTGTGTGTGGCAATCCCTCCTACCTCCTCCTACCTCCTCCTCCTCCACCTGTCCCTGGGCTCCAACACCGCCAGTTTCCGTCCAGAAGTGCTGTACGCACAGTCAACAGTCCCTCCTCTGTTATTGGGGTTCAGTAACGTCAGCTGTTCCCCTGCTGTGTGTGTGGCAATCCCTCCTACCTCCTCCTCCTCCACCTGTCCCTGGGCTCCAACACCGCCAGTTGCCGTCCAGAAGTGCTGTACGCACAGTCAACAGTCCCTCCTCTGTTATTGGGGTTCAGTAACGTCAGCTGTTCCCCTGCTGTGTGTGTGGCAATCCCTCCTACCTCCTCCTCCTCCACCTGTCCCTGGGCTCCAACACCGCCAGTTGCCGTCCAGAAGTGCTGTCCGCACAGAGCCAAACACCTCGCCAATGTGTTAGTGGGGTTCAGCACCGCCAGCTGTTCCCCTGCTGTGCAGCCGGCAACGTGTACTGCGACCGCCACGCAGGCACAACAAGTTAAATTTAAGGGAACATGTCCCCCCCCCCCCCCAGGCGTTTGTTACTGAAGGAGCCACCTTGTGCAGCAGTAATGATGCAAAGGGAAAAAGTGCCTCTTTTCGTGGTGCTCCTTGCACATGCTGATCCTAACACTTATGAAAAGTGTCCCCTCCTACCGTGATACCGTCCGGTTGGTGGAACTTTCCTTTGTGATGTGACACAGCACAGCCGTCATTCTTACCCCCTTGGCGCCGTGCGCCGCCTCCTCAGCGTTGTTTGAATCAGTCCCGGAGCCTGCGCTGTTAGGTTAGCCCTTGGCCATGCACACATTTTGCGCTGCCCGTCTTCTGACATCATTTGGTGTCAGGCTGGCTGCGCCTGTGCAGCCGCGCTGGCCGAGAGCCCGCCTCGTACTGTCTTCTGATTTAATCCCACTGGGGGCCTGAGATCCATGGACATGCGCAGTGCATATCTGAACCTCCACCTCTCACTCATCTCCCTACGGCTTATTCAAACTGTGCGGTGTCAGCTGGTCCCTAATAGCATGCCACGGCCGTGACACCGCACAGTCAGAAGAAGCCGTAGGGAGATGAGTGAGAGGTGGAGGTTCAGATATGCACTGCGCATGTCCATGGATCTCAGGCCCCCAGTGGGATTAAATCACAAGACAGTACGAGGCGGGCTCTCGGCCAGCGCGGCCGCACAGGCGCAGCCAGCCTGACACCAAATGATGTCAGAAGACGGGCAGCGCAAAATGTGTGCAAGGCCAAGGGCTAACCTAACAGCGCAGGCTCCGGGACTGATTCAAACAACGCTGAGGAGGCGGCGCACGGCGCCAAGGGGGTAAGAATGACGGCTGTGCTGCGTCACATCACAAAGGAAAGTTCCACCTACCGGACGGTATCACGGTAGGAGGGGACACTTTTTATAAGTGTTAGGTACAGCATGTGCAAGGACCATAATTAAAAGAGCTAAGTTTACCTTTTCCAGCATTAGTGCTGTACACGATGGCTCTTTCAGCTACAAACGCCTGGGGGGGGGGTTAAAGTTTCCCTTTCAACTTGCTCCAGTGCAGGCTTCGGCCTACACTCTGCTCCCTCTCCTCCTCCTGCTGACCCTGGGCTCTAACACCGCCAGTTGGGGCCCAGATGTGCTAGCTGCACAGAGCCAAACACCAGCCAATGTGTCAGTGGGGTTCAGCACCGCCAGCTGTTCCCCTGCTGTGCAGCCGGCAACGTGTCCTGCAACAGCCACGCAGGCACAACAGACGCAAAGCTGCCGCCAGTGCAGGCTTCGGCCTACACTCTGCTCCATCTCCTCCTCCTGCTGACCCCGGGCTCTAACACCGCCAGTTGGGGCCCGGTACTGCCAGCTGCACAGAGAAAAACACCAGCCAATGTGTCAGTGGGGTTCAGCACCGCCAGCTGTTCCCCTGCTGTGCAGCCGGCATCGTGTCCTGCAAAAGCCACGCAGACACAAGAACTGAAATTGAAGGGAACCTGTCCCCCCTCCCCCAGGCGTTTGTACGTTTTTAAGGCCACCTTGTACAGCGGTAATGCTGCATGTGTGCAAGGTGGCTCATAAACGTATTCTCCTCGCACATGTGGAACTGAAAACACGTCTGAAATGTGTCCTCTGTGTGACCATTTAACCGTCCCGGGGGTGTGACTTTCCTTTGTAATGACACGCTGCAACCCCCTTGGTAGCGCTGCCCGTCTTCTGGCATCATTGTTTGGCTGCCTGCGCCTCTGCGGCCGCCCTGACCCACACAACGCCCCTCGGTGTCTTATTTCTTGGGACTGCGAGGGTGTGATTGATGGGCATGAGCAGTGCATCAGTTCGCCTGTCCCTCATCTCCTTCCGCCTTCTTCAGACTGTGCGGCTTCATGGCTGTGGCATGAGATAAGGGATCAGCTGACGCCGCACAGTCTGCAGCGGGTGTAAGGACCCGAGTGCGAGAGGTGAACATATGTGCTGCGCCAGGCCATGAATCACAGCCCCGCAGTGTTTTAACAATGTTAAGACACCGCGGGGCTGGGATTCATGGTCATCGCGAACTGCAGCGGCCGACATTAAATGAGGTCAGAAGATGGGCAGCGCTAACAGCGCTAGGCCAGGGGATAACACGACAGCGCAGACTCCTGTACAGCAAATAACAACGCTCAGGAGGCTGCACCCAGCACCAAGGTGGGATTCTTGACATCTGTGCTGCGTCTCATTACAAAGGGAACTCGCGCCTCCAACACAGTTTGACTGTATAAAGGGCTAAATGTTATACGTGTTTCATTCAGCGTGTGCAAGGAGCAAAATTAAAAGAGCAACCTTTGACTTGTGCAGCACTACTGCTGCATAAGCTGTGGCTCTTCTACTTTGTAACCCCTGAGGGGGGGTTAAAGGTTACCTTTGAAATTGGTTCAAGTAGGCTTCGGCCTACACTCTGCTCCCCCTGCAGAGCCCGGGCTCCAACACCGCCAGTTGGGGCCCGGTACTGCTAGCTGCACAGAGCCAAACACCAGCCAATGTGTCAGTGGGGTTCAGCACCGCCAGCTGTTCCCCTGCTGTGCAGCCGGCAACGTGTCCTGCAACAGCCACGCAGGCACAACAGACCCAAAGCTGCCGCCAGTGCAGGCTTCGGCCTACACTCTGCTCCATCTCCTCCTCCTGCTGACCCCGGGCTCTAACACCGCCAGTTGGGGCCCGGTACTGCTAGCTGCACAGAGAAAAACACCAGCCAATGTGTCAGTGGGGTTCAGCACCGCCAGCTGTTCCCCTGCTGTGCAGCCGGCATCGTGTCCTGCAAAAGCCACGCAGACACAAGAACTGAAATTGAAGGGAACCTGTCCCCCCTCCCCCAGGCGTTTGTACGTTTTTAAGGCCACCTTGTACAGCGGTAATGCTGCATGTGTGCAAGGTGGCTCATAAACGTATTCTCCTCGCACATGTGGAACTGAAAACACGTCTGAAATGTGTCCTCTGTGTGACCATTTAACCGTCCCGGGGGTGTGACTTTCCTTTGTAATGACACGCTGCAACCCCCTTGGTAGCGCTGCCCGTCTTCTGGCATCATTGTTTGGCTGCCTGCGCCTCTGCGGCCGCCCTGACCCACACAACGCCCCTCGGTGTCTTATTTCTTGGGACTGCGAGGGTGTGATTGATGGGCATGAGCAGTGCATCAGTTCGCCTGTCCCTCATCTCCTTCCGCCTTCTTCAGACTGTGCGGCTTCATGGCCGTGGCATGCGATAAGGGATCAGCTGACGCCGCACAGTCTGCAGCGGGTGTAAGGACCCGAGTGCGAGAGGCGAACATATGTGCTGCGCCAGGCCATGAATCACAGCCCCGCAGTGTTTTAACAATGTTAAGACACCGCGGGGCTGGGATTCATGGTCATCGCGAACCGCAGCGGCCGACATTAAATGAGGTCAGAAGATGGGCAGCGCTAACAGCGCTAGGCCAGGGGATAACACGACAGCGCAGACTCCTGTACAGCAAATAACAACGCTCAGGAGGCTGCACCCAGCACCAAGGTGGGATTCTTGACATCTGTGCTGCGTCTCATTACAAAGGGAACTCGCGCCTCCAACACAGTTTGACTGTATAAAGGGCTAAATGTTATACGTGTTTCATTCAGCGTGTGCAAGGAGCAAAATTAAAAGAGCAACCTTTGACTTGTGCAGCACTACTGCTGCATAAGCTGTGGCTCTTCTACTTTGTAACCCCTGAGGGGGGGTTAAAGGTTACCTTTGAAATTGGTTCAAGTAGGCTTCGGCCTACACTCTGCTCCCCCTGCAGAGCCCGGGCTCCAACACCGCCAGTTGGGGCCCGGTACTGCTAGCTGCACAGAGCCAAACACCAGCCAATGTGTCAGTGGGGTTCAGCACCGCCAGCTGTTCCCCTGCTGTGCAGCCGGCAACGTGTCCTGCAACAGCCACGCAGGCACAACAGACCCAAAGCTGCCGCCAGTGCAGGCTTCGGCCTACACTCTGCTCCATCTCCTCCTCCTGCTGACCCCAGGCTCTAACACCGCCAGTTGGGGCCCGGTACTGCTAGCTGCACAGAGAAAAACACCAGCCAATGTGTCAGTGGGGTTCAGCACCGCCAGCTGTTCCCCTGCTGTGCAGCCGGCATCGTGTCCTGCAAAAGCCACGCAGACACAAGAACTGAAATTGAAGGGAACCTGTCCCCCCTCCCCCAGGCGTTTGTACGTTTTTAAGGCCACCTTGTACAGCGGTAATGCTGCATGTGTGCAAGGTGGCTCATAAACGTATTCTCCTCGCACATGTGGAACTGAAAACACGTCTGAAATGTGTCCTCTGTGTGACCATTTAACCGTCCCGGGGGTGTGACTTTCCTTTGTAATGACACGCTGCAACCCCCTTGGTAGCGCTGCCCATCTTCTGGCATCATTGTTTGGCTGCCTGCGCCTCTGCGGCCGCCCTGACCCACACAACGCCCCTCGGTGTCTTATTTCTTGGGACTGTGAGGGTGTGATTGATGGCCATGAGCAGTGCATCAGTTCGCCTGTCCCTCATCTCCTTCCGCCTTCTTCAGACTGTGCGGCTTCATGGCCGTGGCATGCGATAAGGGATCAGCTGACGCCGCACAGTCTGCAGCGGGTGTAAGGACCCAAGTGCGAGAGGCGAACATATGTGCTGCGCCAGGCCATGAATCACAGCCCCGCAGTGTTTTAACAATGTTAAGACACCGCGGGGCTGGGATTCATGGTCATCGCGAACCGCAGCGGCCGACATTAAATGAGGTCAGAAGATGGGCAGCGCTAACAGCGCTAGGCCAGGGGATAACACGACAGCGCAGACTCCTGTACAGCAAATAACAACGCTCAGGAGGCTGCACCCAGCACCAAGGTGGGATTCTTGACATCTGTGCTGCGTCTCATTACAAAGGGAACTCGCGCCTCCAACACAGTTTGACTGTATAAAGGGCTAAATGTTATACGTGTTTCATTCAGCGTGTGCAAGGAGCAAAATTAAAAGAGCAACCTTTGACTTGTGCAGCACTACTGCTGCATAAGCTGTGGCTCTTCTACTTTGTAACCCCTGAGGGGGGGTTAAAGGTTACCTTTGAAATTGGTTCAAGTAGGCTTCGGCCTACACTCTGCTCCCCCTGCAGAGCCCGGGCTCCAACACCGCCAGTTGGGGCCCGGTACTGCTAGCTGCACAGAGCCAAACACCAGCCAATGTGTCAGTGGGGTTCAGCACCGCCAGCTGTTCCCCTGCTGTGCAGCCGGCAACGTGTCCTGCAACAGCCACGCAGGCACAACAGACCCAAAGCTGCCGCCAGTGCAGGCTTCGGCCTACACTCTGCTCCATCTCCTCCTCCTGCTGACCCCGGTCTCTAACACCGCCAGTTGGGGGCCGGTACTGCTAGCTGCACAGAGAAAAACACCAGCCAATGTGTCAGTGGGGTTCAGCACCGCCAGCTGTTCCCCTGCTGTGCAGCCGGCATCGTGTCCTGCAAAAGCCACGCAGACACAAGAACTGAAATTGAAGGGAACCTGTCCCCCCTCCCCCAGGCGTTTGTACGTTTTTAAGGCCACCTTGTACAGCGGTAATGCTGCATGTGTGCAAGGTGGCTCATAAACGTATTCTCCTCGCACATGTGGAACTGAAAACACGTCTGAAATGTGTCCTCTGTGTGACCATTTAACCGTCCCGGGGGTGTGACTTTCCTTTGTAATGACACGCTGCAACCCCCTTGGTAGCGCTGCCCGTCTTCTGGCATCATTGTTTGGCTGCCTGCGCCTCTGCGGCCGCCCTGACCCACACAACACCCCTCGGTGTCTTATTTCTTGGGACTGCGAGGGTGTGATTGATGGGCATGAGCAGTGCATCAGTTCGCCTGTCCCTCATCTCCTTCCGCCTTCTTCAGACTGTGCAGCTTCATGGCCGTGGCATGCGATAAGGGATCAGCTGACGCCGCACAGTCTGCAGCGGGTGTAAGGACCCGAGTGCGAGAGGCGAACATATGTGCTGCGCCAGGCCATGAATCACAGCCCCGCAGTGCTTTAACCCCTTTCTGTCATTAGACGTACTATTCCGTCCATGTGGGGTGGGCCCTACTTCCCAAGGACGGAATAGTACGTCATACGCGATCGGCCGCGCTCACGGGGGGAGCGCGGCCGATCGCGGCCGGGTGTCAGCTGCATTTCGCAGCTGACATCCGGCACTATGTGCCAGGAGCGGTCACGGACCGCCCCCGGCACATTAACCCCTGGCACACCGCGATCAAACATGATCGCGATGTGCCGGCGGTGCAGGGAAGCATCGCGCAGGGAGGGGGCTCCCTGCGGGCTTCCCTGAGCCCCCCGCAGCAACGCGATGTGATCGCGTTGCTGCGAGGGTCTTACTTCCCTCCCTGCCTGCTCCAAACCCGGATCCAAGATGGCCGCGGATCCGGGTCCTGCAGGGAGGGAGGTGGCTTCACAGAAGCCTGCTCAGAGCAGGCACTGTGAAGCAGCCTGCACTTCTCGCAGATCGGTGATCTGTCAGAGTGCTATGCAAACTGACAGATCACCGATCTGTATTGTCCCCCCCTGGGGCAAAGTAAAAAAGTAAAAAAAAATTTTTTCCAAATGTGTAAAAAAAAAAAATATATATATTCCAAAATAATGAAAAAAAATATATATATTATTCCCATAAATACATTTCTTTATCTAAATAAAATAAAAAAAACAATAAAAGTACACATATTTAGTATCGCCGCGTCCGTAACGACCCGACCTATAAAACTGGCCCACTAGTTAACCCCTTCAGTAAACACCGTAAGAAAAAAAAAAAAAAAACGAGGCAAAAAACAACGCTTTATTATCATACCGCCGAACAAAAAGTGGAATAACACGCGATCAAAAAGACTGATATAAATAACCATGGTACCGCTGAAAACGTCATCTTGTGCCGCAAAAAACGAGCTGCCATACAGCATCATCAGCAAAAAAATTAAAAAGTTATAGTCCTGAGAATAAAGCGATACCAAAATAATTATTTTTTCTATAAAATAGTTTTTATCGTATAAAAGCGCCAAAACATAAAAAAAATGATATAAATGAGATATCGCTGTAATCGTACTGTCCCGACGAATAAAACTGCTTTATCAATTTTACCAAACGCGGAACGGTATAAACGCCTCCCCAAAAAGAAATTCATGAATAGCTGGTTTTTGATCACTCTGCCTCACAAAAATCGGAATAAAAAGCGATCAAAAAATGTCACGTGTCCGAAAATGTTACCAATAAAAACGTCAACGCATCCCGCAAAAAAAAAGATCTCACATGTCTCTGTGGACTCAAATATGGAAAAATTACAGCTCTCAAAATGTGGTAACGCAAAAAATATTTTTTGCAATGAAAAGCGTCTTTCAGTGTGTGACGGCTGCCAATCATAAAAATCCGCTAAAAAACCCGCTATAAAAGTAAATCAAACCCCCCTTCATCACCCCCTTAGTTAGGGAAAAATAAAAAAATTAAAAAATGTATTTATTTCCATTTTCCCATTAGGGTTAGGGTTAGGGCTAGAGTTAGGACTAGAGTTAGGGCTAGGGTTAGGGCTAGGGTTAGGGCTAGGGTTAGGGCTAGTGTTACGGCTAGTGTTAGGGCTAGTGATAGGGCTAGGGTTATTGCTAGGGTTAGGGTTAGGGTTAGGGCTAGGGTTGGGGCTAGGGTTGGGGCTACAGTTAGGGTTGGGGCTAAAGATAGGGTTAGGGTTTGGATTACATTTACGGTTGGGAATAGGGTTGGGTGTGTCTGGGTTAGAGGAGTGGTTAGGGTTACTGTTGGGATTAGGGTAAGGGGTGTGTTTGGATTAGGGTTTCAGTTATAATTGGGGGGTTTCCACTGTTCGGGCACATCAGGGGCTTTCCAAACGGGATATGGCATCCGATCTGAATTCCAGCCAATTCTGCGTTGAAAAAGGAAAACAGTGCTCCTTCCCTTCCGAGCTCTCCCGTGTGCCCAAACAGGGGTTTACCCCAACATATGGGGTATCAGCGTACTCAGGACAAATTGGACATCATCTTTTGGGGTCCAATTTCTCCTGCTACCCTTGGGAAAATACAAAACTGGGGGCCAAAAAATAAGTTTTGTGGGAAAAAAAAGATTTTTTATTTTCACGGCTCTGCGTTGTAAACTGTAGTGAAACACTTGGGGGTTCAAAGTTCTCACAACACATCTAGATAAGTTCCTTGGGGGGTCTAGTTTCCAATATGGGGTCACTTGTGGGGGGTTTGTACTGTTTGGGTACATCAGGGGCTCTGCAAATGCAACGTGACGCCTGCAGACCAATCCATTTAAGTCTGCATTCCAAATGGCGCTCCTTCCCTTCCGAGCTCTGTCATGCGCCCAAACAGTGGTTCCCCCCCACATATCGGGTATCAGCATACTCAGGACAAATTGGACAACAAATTTTGGGGTCCAATTTATCCTGTTACCCTTGTGAAAATACAAAACTGGGGGCTAAAAAAATCATTTTTGTGAAAAAAAAAAAGAATTTATTTTCACGGCTCTGCGTTATAAACTGTAGTGAAACACTTGGGGGTTCAAAGCTCTCACAACACATCTAGATAAGTTCCTTGTGGGGTCTAGTTTCCAATATGGGGTCACTTGTGGGGGGTTTGTACTGTTTGGGTACATCAGGGGCTCTGCAAATGCAACGTGACGCCTGCAGACCAATCCATTTAAGTCTGCATTCCAAATGGCGCTCCTTCCCTTCCGAGCTCTGTCATGTGCCCAAACAGTGGTTCCCCCCCACATATCGGGTATCAGCATACTCAGGACAAATTGGACAACAAATTTTGGGGTCCAATTTATCCTGTTACCCTTGTGAAAATACAAAACTGGGGGCTAAAAAATCATTTTTGTGAAAAAAAAAAGAATTTATTTTCACGGCTCTGCGTTATAAACTGTAGTGAAACACTTGGGGGTTCAAAGCTCTCACAACACATCTAGATAAGTTCCTTGGGGGGTCTAGTTTCCAATATGGGGTCACTTGTGGGGGGTTTGTACTGTTTGGGTACATCAGGGGCTCTGCAAATGCAACGTGACGCCTGCAGACCAATCCATTTAAGTCTGCATTCCAAATGGCGCTCCTTTCCTTCCGAGCTCTGTCATGCGCCCAAACAGTGGATTACCCCCACATATGGGGTATCAGCATACTCAGGACAAATTGTACAACAAATTTTGGGGTCTATTTTCTCCTGTTACCCTTGGTAAAATAAAACAAATTGGATCTGAAATAAATTTTGTGTGAAAAAAAGTTAAATGTTCATTTTTATTTAAACATTCCAAAAATTTCTGTGAAACACCTGAAGGGTTAATAAACTTCTTGAAAGTGGTTTTGAGTACCTTGAGGGGTGCAGTTTTTAGAATCATGTCACACTTGGGTATTTTCTATCATATAGACCCCTCAAAATGACTTCAAATGAGATGTGGTCCCTAAAAAAAAATGGTGTTGTAAAAATGAGAAATTGCTGGTCAACTTTTAACCCTTATAACTCCGTCACAAAAAAAAATTTTGGTTCCAAAATTGTGCTGATGTAAAGTAGACATGTGGGAAATGTTACTTATTAAGTATTTTGCGTGACATATGTCTGTGATTTAAGGGCATAAAAATTAAAAGTTGGAAAATTGTGAAATGTTCAAAATTTTCGCCAAATATTCATTTTTTTCACAAATAAACGCAACTTATATCGAAGAAATTTTACCACTATCATGAAGTACAATATGTCTCGAGAAAACAATGTCAGAATCGCCAAGATCCGTTGAAGCGTTCCAGAGTTATAACCTCATAAAGGGACAGTGGTCAGAATTGTAAAAATTGGCCCGGTCATTAACGTGCAAACCACCCTTGGGGGTGAAGGGGTTAACAATGTTAAGACACCGCGGGGCTGGGATTCATGGTCATCGCGAACCGCAGCGGCCGACATTAAATGAGGTCAGAAGATGGGCAGCGCTAACAGCGCTAGGCCAGGGGATAACACGACAGCGCAGACTCCTGTACAGCAAATAACAACGCTCAGGAGGCTGCACCCAGCACCAAGGTGGGATTCTTGACATCTGTGCTGCGTCTCATTACAAAGGGAACTCGCGCCTCCAACACAGTTTGACTGTATAAAGGGCTAAATGTTATACATGTTTCATTCAGCGTGTGCAAGGAGCAAAATTAAAAGAGCAACCTTTGACTTGTGCAGCACTACTGCTGCATAAGCTGTGGCTCTTCTACTTTGTAACCCCTGAGGGGGGGTTAAAGGTTACCTTTGAAATTGGTTCAAGTAGGCTTCGGCCTACACTCTGCTCCCCCTGCAGAGCCCGGGCTCCAACACCGCCAGTTGGGGCCCGGTACTGCTAGCTGCACAGAGCCAAACACCAGCCAATGTGTCAGTGGGGTTCAGCACCGCCAGCTGTTCCCCTGCTGTGCAGCCGGCAACGTGTCCTGCAACAGCCACGCAGGCACAACAGACCCAAAGCTGCCGCCAGTGCAGGCTTCGGCCTACACTCTGCTCCATCTCCTCCTCCTGCTGACCCCGGGCTCTAACACCGCCAGTTGGGGGCCGGTACTGCTAGCTGCACAGAGAAAAACACCAGCCAATGTGTCAGTGGGGTTCAGCACCGCCAGCTGTTCCCCTGCTGTGCAGCCGGCATCGTGTCCTGCAAAAGCCACGCAGACACTTGCTCTTGTACCTTCTGCTCCCCATCCTGGTTCCAGTATCGTCAGCTGGTTCCGGGCAGAGCCCTTGGCTTAGGTGCCTCCCTCTGGGTATCCGAGTTCCACCAACGTCAGGTGGTCCTTCGTAGTGCTTTCAGGCACGGGTACCTCCTGCTTAGTAACCGGGTTCCAGTAACGTCAGCTGGTCTTCGGTAGTTCCATTGGCTCTTGGACCTTCGGCTACCCATCCGGGTTCCAGCACCGTCAGCTGGTTCTCGGCAGTGTCTTTTGCTCTTGTACCTTCTGCTCCCCATCCTGGTTCCAGTACCGTCAGCTGGTTCCGGGCAGAGCCTTTGGCTTAGGTGCCTCCCTCTGGTTATCCGAGTTCCACCAACGTCAGGTGGTCCTTGGTAGTGCTTTCAGGCACGGGTACCTCCTGCTTAGTAACCGGGTTCCAGTAACGTCAGCTGGTCCTCGGTAGTTCCATTGGCTCTTGGACCTTCGGGTAGCCATCCGAGTTCCAGTTCCATCAGCTGGTTCTCGGCATTTTCTCAGCCTTCTTGTACCTTCTGCTACATTTCCAAGTTCAAGAGACTAAACACGATGACCCGGAAGACCACCCCTAAGATGACGACGACACCAGAGACGACAACCACCGTGATGACGACGACCCTGGAGACGATGACCCCGAAGACCACCCCGATGACGACGACCCCGGAGACGACGACCCTGAAGACCACCCCGATGACGACGACCCCGGAGACGACGACCCTGGAGACGACGACGACCTGGAAGACTGAGAAGCAGAAGAACAAGAGGCTGCAGAACAAATAGCAGAAGAACATTAAGCATAACACAAAATATCAGAGCAAAAAATATTATCTAAATTATAAGCAGAAGAAGACTAAGCAGTGTATGGGGGTGAGTCCGTTCCTCCTCGTGGTGCCCCTGGATAAAGCCTGATGCTGCAGGCCAAACTGAACGCGGACAAATGTAACTCTTTTGTGACAGGCAGAACGGAAGGTGTAATCTTCAAACTTTTATAGATAACAACTACGGGAATGCCTGTCACAAATAAGAATATGATGAAGAAGTAGAATATGATGAAGATAATAGTAAAATAAAAAGAATATGAACAATGTAACCAAAAAAATAATAGGTAGAAGATGAAGAAGAAGATGAATAAGGTGAAGAAGTTGATGTCAAAGAAGCTGATGATGAGGATAATGAAGAAGAAAGTGTGGGAGAAGTAAAAAAGAAGGTGAAGGGCGTGGAAGTAGTGAAACATCAATATCTGACAAAATAAAAAAAAAAATTACATAGTCAAAATCTTTCTAACGCCGAACGTCATAAAAAAAAAAAAAAACCTGCTATTCTATTACATTGGGCTAAACCTCTGTGCCTTTAATGTCTCCGCCACGTCCCCCAATACATCCTACATTATTCTTAGTTGTTTTCCTTCATGTAGAATGAACCTACAAGTTTATAAAGGGTTTATTTTAATTCCGATATTTTCGTCCCATTGACTTGCATTGGGATCGGGTATCGGTATCGGATTAGATCCGATATTTTGATGGTATCGGCCGATACTTTCCGATACCGATACTTTCCGATATCGGAAAGTATCGCTCAACACTAGCTAAAACGCAGCGGCAAAAAATGCAAATGTGAAAGCAGCCTAACAGACTGTATATACAATTTTTTCGGTTTTTGGTGATTTTTTGAAAAAAAAAATTGAGTGAAACAAGGCTAGCAGACGGAACTAGGAAACTTATGCCTGCAAAGATGTGATTTTTCCATCACAGATACACCAGGCCTCAGCCTGACATAACAGACTGTATAAATAATTTTTGCTTTTTGTGAATTTTTCTAAAAAAAAAAAAAAGTAGAGCAAGGTTAGCACACAGAACTATGCTACGTATGCCTGCAAACCTATGATTTTTGAACCACAGATACACCAGGCCTCAACCTGACATAACAGACTGTATAATTTTTTATTTTTTTTGGTGATTTAAAAAAAAAAAAAGAAAAAGAGTAGAACAAGGCTTGCACACAGAACTATGCTACGTATGCCTGCGAACCTAGGATTTTTCACCACAGATACACCAGGCCTCAGCCCCACATAACATACTGTATATATTTTTTTTGGTGATTTTTTTATTAAAAAGCTTAGAACAAGGCTAGCACACAAAACTATGCTATGTATGCCTGCGAAACTACGATTTTCCACCACAGACACACCAGGCCTCAGCCTGACATAACAGACTGTATAAATATACTGTATGTCCAATTTGGTAAGAAGCTAAGTTTTCAGATGCACACCACAGCAGTGCTTGTCTTCAACTCAACCCTGTTGGGGATACCATGGCTTCGCTATCATTCTCCTCATATAGAGTGGTCCTCAGGGAAAATTTTGGAATGGAGTAAATCATGTGAGGGTAGATGTCAGAAGGAGTGCGTTCAGGTTGCTTCTACAGAGGTACCCGCAGATCTTTACTCTCTCCCCAAGCACCATTGGTCCTATGCGGACGTGTTCTCCAAAAGGACTGCGGAGACCCTTCCGCCTCACCGCCCCTATGACTGTCCTATTGACCTCTTGCCTGGTGCAGAGCCTCCCCGGGGTCGAGTCTATCCGTTATCTCTCCCGAAGACGGAAGCAATGTCCCAGTACATTCAAGAGAATCTGATAGGAGGATTCATTAGGAAGTCAGTGTCACCTGCAGGGGCTGGGTTCTTTTTCGTGCAAAAGAATGGGGAAATACGTCCATGCATAGACTACAGGTGTCTTAACGCCATTACCATTAAGAATAAATACCCACTACCCCTGATATCTGAGCTTTTTGCTAGACTAAGGGGAGCAAGGGTATTTACTAAGTTAGATCTGCACGGTGCTTACAACCTGATTCGCATCCGGGAGAGGGACGAATGGAAGTCGGCTTTTAACACCAGGGATGGGCACTATGAATATCTGGTGATGCCCTTCGGCCTCTGTAATGCCCCAGCCATTTTCCAAGACTTTGTGAACGACATCTTCCGAGAGATGCTCACCAACTTGGTCGTAGTCTATCTGGATGATATTCTCTTCTACTCTCCAGATATCGACTCCCATCGGAGAGATGTTCGACCTCTTACGGGCAAACTCCCTCTACACCATGCTAGAGAAGTGTGTGATTGAGCAGGAGTCCTTGCCTTTTCTTGGCTATATATCATCTCTGTCATCTCTGCCCAGGGATTGGCTATGGATCCTGCCAAGCTACAGGCTGTAATGGACTGGCAAGAACCCCATTCTCTTGAAGCAGAGCAGCGCTTTATGGGGTTCATTAATTACTATCGCCAGTTCATTCCACTCTTCTCAAACTTGGTAGCTCCCTTGGTTGCCCTCACCAAGAAGGGAGCAAATCCCAAATTGTGGTCTGAGGAGGTCTCCAAGGCCTTTCTCTCCATTAAGACACACTTTGCTAGCGCTCCCATCCTACATCGCCCCGATGTAGATAAGCCATTTATAATGGAGGTGGATGCCTCATCTGTTGGTGCTGGAGCAGTCCTTTTCCAAAAGGATGCTCAAGGTCAGAAGCATCCTTACTTCTTCTTTTCTAGACCTTCTCACCAGCAGAGAGAAATTATTCCATTGGGGACAGGGAGTTGCTAGCCATGAAGTTGGCCTTCTCAGAGTGGAGACATCTCGTGGAGGGAGCTCATTTTCCCTTCCAAGTCTTCACAGATCACAAGAATTTGGTGTACCTGCAGACAGCCCAGCGGTTAAATTCTCGCAAAGCAAGATGGTCCTTGGTCTTCTCCTGGTTCCATTTCACCCTCCATTTTCTTTCCGGGGAGAAGAACATTCGTGCCGACGCTCTCTCTCGCTCCGTTGTATCATATGAGGAAGAGGAAGAGGAGCTTCAGCTTATTGTCCCCACCGAGAGCCTGAGAACTGTGGCCCTGGTTTCACTCGAGTCTGTGCCTCCGGGCAAGACATTTTTACCATCCAATCTGCGGCCGGAGGTTCTCTCTTGGGCTCACTCATCCAGGGTGGGTGGACATTTTGGGTCCAAAAGGACATCTGAGCTACTGGCGAGGACATATTGGTGGCTGCATAGGGCTCGTGACGTCGCAGAATATGTTCGGGTGTGTGTCTCTTGCACCAAGAAAAAGTCTCCTCGGCAACGGCCAGCTGGGTTGCTTTACCCCCTGCCGGTGTCGGACAGGCCTTGGGAGATGGTCGGAATGGACTTTGTGGTGGGCTTACCCAAGTCTCGTAGCTGCACCATTATCTGGGTGATCACCGACCATTTTTCCAAAATGGTGCACTGGTGCCTCTTCCACAGCTACTTTCTGCACGGGCTCTGGCAGCGTTGTTCATCAAGCATTTCTTTCGCCTACACGGTATGCCGGACAAAATTGTCAGTGACCGGGGTCCCCAGTTTGCGTCTTGATTCTGGAGAGAGCTTTGTCTTCTACTCAGTATTGAGTTGAATCTCTCCTTGGCATATCATCCCGAGACTAATGGGTTGGTTGAGAGAGCCAACCAGACCCTGGTCACATATTTACGACATTTTGTTTCTGCCAGGCAGGATGACTGGGCATCCTTGCTACTGAGGGCAAAGTTTGCACTTAACAACGCTGTAGCCGACTCCATCGGTGAGACTCCATTCCTCCTAAATTACGGCCAGCATCTGCGTGTCCTTGTGCCCATGCCCGTGTCTTCCGCTGACTCTAGGGTGGCATACTGGGCTGTGGAGGCATGGGACATTTGGGACCACACTAAGGATGCCATTTGGGCCTCCAAGGAGAGAATGAGGACCTCCGTCGATGCTCATCGGCGCCCTGCTCCGACCTTTGCTCCTGGCGACTTGGTGTGGCTCTCCGCCCGTAACATCAGGCTGCGAGTTGAGTCCACTAAGTTTGCACTTCGCTGCTTGGGTCCCTTCAAGGTCCTCAAACAGGTTAACTTTGTGGTCTACCATCTGGCCCTTCCTCCACGCCTGGGTATCACCGACACCATTCATGTGTCCCTCTTGAAGCCCGTATACATGTCCCGATTTTCCGAGTCATCTGCCGGGACATCGGGTTCATCTACAGATGATTACGAGGTGAACGCTATTTTGGGGTGCAAAGTGGTACGTGGCAAAAATTCTATTTGGTGGATTGGAAGGGTTATGTCCCAGAGGACAGGACCTGGGAGCCACATTCAAGCTCCTCAGCTCATTGCTGCCTTCGAGCGTAGCGAGGTCTAAGGAGGGCGGCCATGTTAGGTGTTGAGATCCTGCCTCTGCACAGGGGGAATCTCGAACCATCTCCGCTGCGGTCTCCCATTCTTCTCCAGCCACAGTGGAGTCTGCTCAGTGGAGACGTCGGTCCCAGCGTCTAGCGCAGGCTGATACTGGACGACTGGTTACTGCTGCTTTTCCAGCTTCTGCCATTGTAGCCAGTACAGGGCAGCGGAGAGCAGACATGTTTGGGACTAAGTCCTGCTCTTCCCTTTCTGAGCATGCCCAGGGCAAGATCTCTCATTGGAGATCAAGGGTCACATGCATAGATACTGCAGCAAATCCCATTGGTCCTTTAGGAAGGTCCTGAAGGTGTTCTTCTTCTGTGGCTGACTCCCATTTTTCCTTCTGGGAAGGTCCTGTTCTTGCTGCAGCTACAAAAGGTTCGCATGGCCGCACGACCATGCGCTCGTGTACATTTGGAATCGTGTGTGTGTTGATGAGTGCAAGTCGTTCTTTAAAATCCCCTCCCTTGTGTTTGACTGTTTGCAAAAGGTGGATTCTTGCTGTCTAGCGCCAGTCTAAGCTGTCAACATAAAGACACATGATACAGCGTCTATTGCTGTAACCGCCAGTGTGGCGCCGTGCGCTTATAGAGCGTTTTCCTATCCCAAGTCTGGGTGGTTAGTGGCATCCGCCAAAGCGGCACAGCATGCACTCTTGTGCTTTAAGTTATATTTTCTGTTACTTTGACACCTCAGTTGCGGTGTCGAGCGCAAGTGGTCTGAACGTACTCTAACCCTGTTTCTTAGGATAGAGTCCTGTGACTCCTTGCTTGCGCTCTTGGTGCGGTACCGCGGCCCTGTGACGCAACAGGGTTTGCTTCCTTTACACAGGGTGAAGCTAACCCGTGTGTGTATCCACATTGTACCGCTATATAGTCCGTAATTACTCAGCAGCAGGTTCCATCTCTGCACGGTGGACCCCGGGCTGCAAACGCACCTCATACCATCTCTCTTATAATTTGGTGCGTTCCACTAGCCTTAACAATATCTGTACCACATGAGGGCATGGTGTTGGAAGATGGGGTTGGGGTACATGTGTTCTTGTTCAAAGCAATCCATGTATAGATTTGCATATGCCGGAGCAATGTTGGACCCCATCGCGATCCCGCACATCTGTATAAAGAAATCATCCTCGAAAAGAAAGACATTTTCCCTCAGGACAAGGTTGAGTAGATCCAGGCATAGCTCCTGGGTTCCCCTATCATTGTTTGCTTCCTGTAAAGTGAGATATACTGCTTCAATTCCTTTGTTGTGGACAATAGAGGTGTATAGGCTGTTTACATCTAGGGTACATAAAATGCTCTTGGTTGGAAGCTGTTTAATATCACATATCTTCTTCAATAAATCACCTGTGTCTAAGATGAATGATTTTGTTACATGGGTGTATGGTGTGAGGAGTTTTTCAAGAAAGACTGAAAGAGGGTTGAGGTTGGGGTCAGTGGATGCTACTATTGGGCATCCTGGAGGCTTATGGAGATTTTTGTGTATTTTATGGAGGATGTATAGTACCAGTGTTACAGGGTGGTGGTTTAGAAGATATGTCTTTGTTTTTGTTAAATATGCTTATTTTCGCACATTTATTTAATCAAGACTTTACCAGGTGCGTTACTTCTTAAAGAAAAATGTCATGATATTCTCATAAAAAGTGTAGTGGTTTATTGAATTTCCACAGAAAAACCACATTGCAGCGAAACATAAAAATAGATGAAATAGTTATGAACAGATTGTCCATGTGTAAGATATCAGCACTTGATACTCATCTTTCCCAAAGTTCTGAATGGTAAAAGCCGTCTGTCTGTGTGAAATCTGAAGGTCATCATGGCTACCAGCTACCAGCTGTTACTTCCTTATGTGACTTGTCTGATGTCCATGGAGAATGATGGTGAAGGCAGGAGGTGACAGCCCCCACGTGACAAAAAGCCCCCACACCCTCCTAAGAGATGTTTATAAATGTGTCCCACAGATCTCGTGTTCCCCTTTATATGGTGTTGAGCTACACACACAGAAATAGCTCTTTGTAATGTCAGCAAGAAGCAATGTGCTCAGTACTGAATTGAGATTAAGAATAATTCAATTAATAATTAATATTTAACAGTTTTAATATCAATGGTTCTGAGTTCAAGGTGTTTATCCAGGACCGTATTGATTTTATTGCGTATGGAGTTGGTGGGATCAATGTGGACCTTTTTATATGTAGTTGGGTCGGAGAGTTGTCTCCTAACCTCGGCTACATAGTAACTTCTATTCATGACTACGATAGCTCCCCCCTTGTCCGCTGGTTTTATTACAATGTTTCTATTATCCTTAAGGGATACGAGAGCCTGTTTCTCTGAGGGATTCAAATTGTGGCGGATGGGAAGGAAGCCATGGCGTTGATCATGGTTAGTCTTGGGTGGCATAAAACTAATGGGATTTCTTAAACCCAGGGTGTCAATTGTGATCTTGGGACCCCGGTCATGGTCAGGTACTGTGCCTAGTGTGTTGATGTTGGGATAAGATTTATCCTCAAAATGAACTTTAAGTCTCATACTCCGATAGAAGCGATGGAGGTCTTTTTCTAATTGATAAGAATCTCGGTGTAGGGCAAAAAGATAGGCCCATATTTAAGATTTCTAATTCAGTGGGAGAAAGAGAATAGTCAGATATTTTCACTACTAAGTTTGGACTCCTACCTGTGATCGCAGAATTATCTGGCAGTCCGCATCTTCACTTCCTTGACCTCCTTGTTGGCGTACGTTTGGCCCTAAAAAAATGGTCTTGCAGTCTGAGCACCACCAGTTTCGCTGCCGGAACTTGGGGAGGAACCCCCTGCAGGCGAGGAGCCGCCTGATGGGTAATTGCCTCTTGCTGGTCGACGAAATCTCGAATGCTGTCGTCAGGGGTTGAGGTCTTCCCATCTGTAGACTCTGTTGGTCAGATAGTCTTCCGTATCTCTCTGGAATTTGATACGTTTTCTTTCTTCTAGGGTTTTTTGATGTGTAGATAGAACTGAGTCCACCTTGTTTTTTAGTGTGGTGAATTCAGTACTACTCAAGGTTGATGTAAGTTGAGTTTCAATCGTGGTGATCTTGTCAGAGACAGAGTCTGTGCCAGATTGCAGCAAGCAGGATTTGCTTCAGAGTGCAGCAAGCAGGATTTGCTTCAGAGTGCAGCAGGCAAGATTTGCTTCAGAGTGCAGCATGCAGGATTTGCACTTAGAGTACAACAGGCAGGATTTGTACTGGTATGCAACCTTACTCAACACTGAATGATACAGTAAGGATGCTCAGGCACCTCCCAGTGGGGAGGAAGCAAAATATACATAGTGAAATTAAAGATTTTAAATTTGCACTAGGGTATGTCTGCCACTCAATCTGAATGAACTTGCTGGCTGCTCACCCAGCGGATATTTTAGCTGTATGTTACTTATCTACCACCATGGGCTGAACTAGTGTGACACTAGTTCAAAAATACCTAGGTGAAATATCGGTGAAATATCAATAAAATATAAAAAGAAGAAAATAAAATAAATTAATAAATCAGTGGCATCAAACTCGTTCTGGAGAAAGAAAGAGGATACCTGTTGTCCGGTGATGTCTTTCAGAATGCCGGTGTCTTTGCTGCCCACTTGTAATCCTTTTGCAATGTGGAATTGATGAATTTTATGTGGAGACTGAGTATCTCAGGGTGCTGTCCTTGCCTGTGACAAGCGTCCCTCGGGAACCTGAACCCGCGTGAAGCGGGAGCTGAATACCGCTAAGAATGCCAGTAGGTACACTGTGAGAACAGGACCTTTCGTGACGTCACGGTCGCATGATGATTCATGTGACTGGCTTCTCACAGTGTACCTACTGGCATTCTTAGCTTCACGCGGGGTTCAGGTTCCCGAGGGATGCTTGTCACCGGAAGGGACAGCTCCCCAGGATACTCAGTCTCCACATAAAATTCATCAATTCCACATTGCAAAAGGATTACAAGTGGGCACTGAAGACACCAGCATTCTGAAAGACATCACCGGACAACAGGTATCTGTCATGGCGCCCGGGTATTACTGCTGCAGGGGAAGCTGCACACAGAGGCAACGGAGCTGGGCTAGACACCGAGTTACTAACCTGATCACCAACAGGACCTTAGACATGTGACAGAGTGACCAGGTAACCAACAGAACCTTAGACATGTGACAGAGTGGGAGGAGGTCAAGGGGCAGAGCCAGATGCTGGGAAACAGAGAAGGGATAATTACTAAAGAATAATCAATCAAGCAGAGGTTGTAGCCAGGAGATCACGAGGTACCAGAAGGGAGAGACACGGGATAGTCAGAAGCAAAGCCAGAGTTCAGTCCAGAAAATCCAGGAAAACGAACAGAGTAAAGCACGGAAAGCAAGATAATCACTATGCAAGCCGACACACCGGCACACACTCCAGAAGTCAAGCATACAGACTGAAGCAGAACATATAGCTGACAGGGAAACCAGTTTAGGAGCAAGTATAAATACCCCTCCCATCTTGAAAGAAAATCCAACAACATTAATCCTGAGAGAACAGGACATTAACCATGTCCTAACCATGACAGTAACCCCCTTAATGGGGGGCCACTGGACCCCCAGGCTTCTCAGGGTATCTGGCATGAAAAGCCCGCACCAGTCGATTAGCATGCACAGAACTGGCCGGAACCCATGACCGATCCTCAATAGAATATCCCTTCCAATATATTAAGTACTGAAACCATCGATGCACTGATCATGAATCAATGATGCCACCTACCTCGTACTCCAGCTGACGCTCTACCAATACTGGTGGAACATTGGATGAGGAATCTTCTCTAACCATCCCCACAGGATTTAAAAGGGACCTGTGGAAGACATTAGAAATTTTGAAGGAGGTGGGCAACTGTAATCTATAGGCCACCGGGTTGATCACCTGTATAATCTTGTATGGACCTATAAACCTGGGGCCCAACTTCATAGAGAGTATCTTAAGTTTGATGTTACGGGTAGACAACCACACCTTCTCCCCCACAGTCAGTGAAGGAGCTGACCCTCTCCTCCTGTCTGCAAAATATTTGTACCTCTTCTGGGAATTGGAGATGTTCCCCTGAACCTCCCTCCAAATGGTTCTTAACTGTTGCACCAACCCCTCGGTGCCAGGGCAACCAGAATCCATGCGGGAAATTTCTCCAAACTGCGGAACAAACCTATAATTGACCTGAAAAGGAGATTTGCCAGTAAACTGATTAATACGACAATTGAATGCAAATTCTGTCATGGGTAAAACCTCACACTAGTCCTCCTGTCTGGAAGAGGCCAGGCATCTCAAAATTTGTTCCAACTAATGGTTGGTGCGTTCAGTCTGTCTGTTAGATTCCGGGTGATAAGCAGAGGAGAATGACAACATAACCCCCAACTTCTTACAAAAAGCCCTCCAAAACCTGGCCACATATTGCACACCTCTTTTAGACACCACATTCACAGGGACCCCATGCTGCCAAACTATAAAACTATATGTTGAATAAACAAGCGACCTAAGGTTTCAGCAGAAGGTAACGCAGGTAACGACACAAAATGGCCTTGCTTTGAAAACCTATCAACCACTACCTAAACTACAGAGTTGCCCTTGGAAGATGGAAGATTAGTGATAAAACCCATGGACAGGTGTGTCCAAGGTTTATCCGGAATTGGCAAAGGTACCAATTCCCCGGTCAGCCAGACCAGAGAGCTCTTAGAACGAGCACACACCCTACAAGTATTCACAAACTTTTTGATATCAGTACCGATAGAGGACCACCAAAAATTCCTAGCTACTGCCCCCCAGGTAGCTGCAATCCCAGGTTGTGCACTCAACACAGAGTCATGACTTTCTTGCAGAAGTGTGAGATGGAAAAGATCGGGTACAAACAATTTGCCTGGGGGTTTATTCCTGGGAGCTTGTGCTTCCAAAATCTCTCTCTGTAACTCAGATGAGACCTCTGCCACAATCACTGAAGAATGGAGGAATGAGGTTCTGGAGGGGACACAGAATCAAAACTTCGAGATAAGGCATCCGCCTTTACATTTTCAGACCCTGGTTGGAACGTAATGGTAAAATGAAACCGAGAAAAAAAAAGTGCCCACCGAGCCTGTCTGGGGGTCAATCTCTTAGCAGACTTGATATAGGCTAAATTTTTATGATCAGTGATGACCGTAACGGGATGAACAGCCCCCTACAGAAAATGCCTCCATTCTTCGAAGGTCAATTTAATTGCTAACAATTCCCTGTTGCCAAAATCATAATTTCTCTCGGCCGAAGATAATTTTTTAGAGAAAAAGGCACAGGGTTTAAGGTTTGTAGGGCTGGATAGGCCCTGAGACAACAATGCTGCCACCCCCACCTCTGAAGCGTCAACTTCCATGATAAAAGGTCTCGACGGATCGGGTTGTATCAACACGGGTGCTGAAGTGAAACATTTCTTCAGTGTCTGGAAGGAATTTTTTGCGGCCATGGACACATTTTTTACATCCACCCCTTTGAGTGTGAGGTCCGTTAAGGGTTTCACCACCTGCAAAAACCCTTTAATGAACTTCCTATAATAATTAGCGAATCCCAGAAATCGTTGTGACCCCTTCAGGTCATGAGGTTGCACCGAATCAGAAATGGCCTTAACCTTCCCCGGATCCCTCCCCGGATATAATTAAACCCAGAAAAGACAGTTCTTGCATAAAGAATGAACACTTCTCCAGCTTAGCATATAAATGGTTCTCCCTGAGTCTCACAAGAACCATATGTAGATGGTGTAAGTGTGACTGACTGTCCTCTGAATATATCAAGATGTCATCCAGGTAAATGAAAACATATCAACCAATCAGGTCAGAAAAAACAACATTAGTGAAACTCTGGAAAACAGCAGGTGCGTTAGTGAGACCTAGGGGCATAACCAAATTTTCAAACAAGCCCTCGGTCATCAGAAACGCTGTTTTCCATTCATACCCTTCTCAGATTCTTATCAGGTTATAGGCCCCTCATAAGTCAAGCTTAGAAAACCATCTGGCCCCAGTTGATTACATAAATCAGGAATCAGAGGGATAGGATACGTGTTTTTTACAGTAATCTTATTCAGTTCCCGAAAGTCGAGGCACGGTCCCAAACCACCATCTATTTTCTTCACAAAGAAAAACCCCACTGCCACTGTGAGACAGAAGGCCGAATATGCCCCTTGCAGAGACTCTCTGTGATGTACTCTTTCATGACTTGGCGCTCAGGCCCAGAAAAATTGTATAGATGAGCCTTGGATAATTTGGCTCCTGGGATTAAATCAATAGCACAATCACCGGGTTGATGTGGTGGAAGCGCCTCAGCCTCACTTTCAGAAAACACATCTTTGAAGTCTTTCAGGTACTCTGGAATACCCTCCAGACTGACAGATGACACAGATACAGACTTTTCCGGGTAACAAAAGGTCCCAGGTTACAACATCGACCATTACTCTTACATCCTCATTGAGATATCTCCCCCACCACCCAATCAATGACAGGATTGTGGCACTGCAGCTAGGGCATTTCGGTACCAGTCCTGCAGGCAAATTATTCATTACAAAACAACTTAATTTTTAAACATGAGTGGAACCCACTTTCAGAGAAAAAACATCAGTCCTGAAACAAATTCCATCCCGGGTAAGAGGGGATGAATCAACAGCCACAACTTTAACAGGGTCTTTCAGCCTGACTGTCCCTATCTTATTGCGAGTCACAACTTGGGCATCAAGGACTAGCAAGAACCTTATAACACTAGAATGATAATGGATAAAATCTTCAATTTTTATTTAAGCATTTATTAAAACCTTTAACCATACAACATGTGATACACACAACCGTGCTCACTGTAGCTGACCCTCACACTGTGAACACTCACTTACCCTGCCTATACAGCGGAGGTTGGCACCCTAATCAAATATCGAGAGAGGCGCCCCCGCTCCTCGACGACTGATCCTAAAGCTCCTACTCAAATCACTGGGGAAAAAGTGATGCAGCTATACCCCAGTCTCACGTGGCAGGAAAAATAGAAAATAGGCATGGTAAATTGCTTGATGGAGCGTATTATGAACAGTGTGAAGAAAAGTGATGCCGTTCCTTAAAGTGCAGACAAACAGTGCAGACAAAACAAACTTGACTGAAACTGATCCCTGTTCTGTGACAACCTACCTACCTGTGGAGGTTGGCACCCTACAGTGCAGCGGAAGTGGCGCCCCCACTCAATGAGGGCTCTCCCTAGCAATAGCCCTGAAATCTCTAGATGTGGCTACTGGTGGTATAGCTCATATATATGATAAAAAACAGATAGATATAGATTCCAGATAACAATTTAGATGTAATAAACAAAGGGGTACCACACCGCCAAAATATAGCCACCAGGCTTATTTGATATATGCAAAAAATGGGAGCCACACCGATTGATAATCATTGATAAAGGTAGGATGGTTTTAAGGTTGTAATGCAGTATAAATAAGACTGCACACCCAGGGTATGATACCGAAAAAACAGTGTCAGTTAAAGTCACAGGATACTCATCATAAATGGATGATGTTCTTGAGGACCCATGCCTCTCGCCTCAACGCGTTTCACCAAACTGGATCATCAGGAGGCCCGGATGGATGATGCTGCATGGTGAACACCCAAATCCCTAATATATATAGATTATGATGGTAGGCCCTGCCAATCAGGGACCTATACCTTAATCACTGAAGGTCGATTACCGCCCATATTTTTCTCCCATTCACTTAAACCCTCTTCTCAGAGATATATGGTAACTCACCAGGCTCGCACTGCCGGTAGAGAGATAAGTATATGCTCGGCTCTGCTGGTAATAGATCCGGCATCCATAACACACGTGGAACGCCGGATCGTGTACGGATGACACTGCGCATGTCCGGAAGTGCTGTTACGACTATTTCCCTGGGATCTGCATAATCCTGATCATTGCGCAAGACCGGAAGTGCCTTAACGGCCATTTTCTTGAAGTCCCAGATCATACGGATTATTTATGCGCACTGATTCTATTAGCTCAATGGACATTTTCACTGAGCATGTCCCAAGCCAGTCAGAACCACCATCTTGCAGACGCTTAGTTTTACACACCCTATAGCGCTGAATGCATATGACCGCAGATATCCCCGGTCATGCCGATCATTTGTGTGCACTAGTTCTATTATCTCGGTGGACATATTTACTGCGCATGCCCCAAGCCAGTCATAAACGCCATCTAACAGTGGTGAATTTTATACATCCTATGGCGCTGAATGTATGTTACCGCAGTCTTTTTGCCCATGAAATATAAATATCTATGAGTGCCACATGAGATATATATTGGCATTATAAACCCTACAGGTACAAAGAGAGAAGAGGGAAAAGGAAATGTTATATTTTCATCATGTACAATCAATAAATGGCGGTTTTGCCAAGAAGGATGAGTGTTGAAAAAACAACAAAGGCCTTGATAAATAATCAGATCCGCTCGATAAAACACAATAATTTGTGAATCCCATTTTGACTGGGATAAGGGGCAAGGCACAGCAACCTGGTTGTATAGATATAAGCAAGAGTCCCCCAACAATTGTTGGGGAAGTACACAAAACAGACTTTAAGCACTCAGTCACAATATACAGAGGTGTATACATTTTTTATATATATACATATATACACACATACAGAGGAGAGGAGGCCTGCTCAGTGTTTCGTCTAAAGAAAACAGGCATAAGATGTATATTCGTTCAGACCCCTTGGGGTGATGCAATTAAAGCGGTAAATCCAGGCACACTCTTTCTGTAATAATAACCTGTCAAAATTCCCGCCCCTGGTATTGGGGGTGAACGTTTCCAGAATACTAAATGAGATATCACTCAAATTACCTCCGTGTATCTCATTTACATGTCTCGCAACAGGGGTATCACGTTTGTGTTTAATGTCACCGATATGTTCCCCGACCCTCCTCCTCATCTCTCTTCCAGTTTTCCCCACATAGTTTTTGGGGCAGCTGCACGTGGCCACATAGACCACACCACTGGTTTTGCAGTTGGAAAAATCACGCAGGAAGAATTCTCTACCGTTAGATGCACTCTTAATTGATCTACATGGCTGCATATATTTACAATTTACACAACCTCCGCATCTAAAGAAACCACACGTCTTACGATCCAACCAGGTACCAGTAGGGGATGACCTTTTAAAGTGACTATGCACTAGATTGTCCCTAAGTGAGCGACCTCTCCTATATATTATCTGCGGCCGAGGGCCCACTATGTCAGCCAGGTCTGGGTCAGCTGTTAGTACATCCCAATGTCTGGAAAGAATTCTTATTATCCTACTGTTTTGACAGTCATAGGTCTCAATAATTCTGGTCCTGGTTGGAGTGGAACTTTTGTCATGGTTCCGAGTTTGTGTCTGCAAGAGAGAATTTCTTTCTTGTGTCAAGGCGTGATTATAGGCTTTCTCAATGATACCCCTGGGGTATCCCCTTTCAGTGAACCTATTTTTCATGTCCACTGCTTGTTTGTGAAAGGCATCCATGTCAGAGCAGTTCCTCCTTAGCCTCAGGAACTGGCCTTTTGGGATACCACTTTTTAGAGCCTTAGGGTGGTGGCTTTCCCATCTTAATAAACTATTCGTGCTTGTGGGTTTACGAAAAATTTGTGATTTTAATGATCTATTGGCCTGTTTACTAATTTGAACATCTAGGAAAGATAATGTGGTCTCATTCAGCTCATAGGTGAACTTCATCCCTATTTCATTTATATTGAGCTCTCTCATGAAATCCACAAATTCCTGTTGTGTCCCATGCCAAATGACGAACACGTCATCGATAAATCTATACCAAACATTGACGTGTTCATGCCACCATTTTATATCGTCGGTGAAGACAATGGTTTCCTCCCACCAGCCCAGGAACAGATTGGCATAAGATGGGGCACAGGGGCTACCCATCGCGGTGCCCCTGAGCTGGTGGAAGTACTTCCTGTCAAAAGTAAAAAAAATTTTTGTAAGAGTAAATTGTAAAAGACCCAACACGAATAGGCTATGTTGTTTACATTGCACAGCTCTTGATTTCAGAAAATGTTCTACCGCACCTATACCCAAATTATGTGGTATATTGCTATAAAGGCTCTCTACATCGATGGAGGCCAAGAAGGAACCCTCCATGACATGGATGCCCTCCAACTTGAGGAGAAGATCCGAGGTGTCCCTAATATATGAGGGAAGGGATAACACAAAGGGACGGAGTATCTCATCGATGTAAACGCCACAGTTTTGTATTAACGAATCCGACCCCGAGACTATTGGGCGCCCTTTTAGAGGATCTAAGCCCTTGTGCACCTTTGGCAAGGTGTAAAAAGTAGCCAGCATTGGATGTGATGGTAACAGAAAGTCAAATTCACTTTTACAGATAAGTTTCTTTGCCAATGCTGTCTCAAGAAGGCATTTCAGCTCCTCTTTGTAATTGGCCGACGGGTCATTGGAAAAGATCTCATAAGTTTCCCGATCTCTCAAAATTGTATAACACATATCAATATACTTTGCTTCAGTCATAATTACCAAATTCCCCCCCTTATCGGAGGGCTTGATGACCAAACCCTTCTTTTTAATAAGTTGGCCCAAAGATTCCTGTTCTGCCATCGTCAAATTAGAGTCAACGGGCCCTGATGGAATTTTTCTTAGATCCCTCTCAACAAGACTGAGGAAGATGTCCACACTTGTAATATCACCTTGAGGGGGCATTTTTGTACTTTTATTTCTCAAACTGGTATATGGAGCCCCTACACCTGATGACTCATTCTCCTCTAGGAGACCAACCAGTGCTCTAAACCCCTCAACCTCCTCCTCATTTATGCCCAATCTTTCACACTCCATTTTGTCATTATGTGTGAAGAATTTTTTCCATCGTAATTTTCTGCAAAATAAATGGATGTCCTTCGTCCAACCGAAGCTATCAAATTTATTTGTAGGGACAAAATTCAAACCCTTCCCCAGGACACAGTAATCTTCCCGTGTGAGAGAGACATCTGCCAGATTGATAATTTGGCCATGATTCAGAACACTTTGGGTCTCAGGTGGTACCCTGTTCTGATGTCTCTCTCTAAAAAAGAAGATGAGGATGAGGAGGAGGGGGATGGTTGTGGATATGAAGCATTTCTTCCACTCGTGGGTACCCCTGCTCCCTGTTGATTCTGACCTCCTCTGTAAAAACCCCTGGTGTGCTGCCTTCCTCTGTTTCGCCATCCTGATCTATAGCGTTTCCCTTCTCTTGAGGGAAAATTTAAGGGTGGCTGAGATCTTTCCGTGTCAGACGTTTCAATATCTGAAGAAGATATATCAGAGATATTGTTTTGATGAAAGGAGTAAGCCTGATTCTCCTCAAAGGCCTTCAGATCCCTCTGAAATTGTGTCTGCTTCCTTTCTTTTAAATAAGATTGATATTTTTCCACTGATGTTTGCAACAGGCCCTCCCGTCTATTAAAGTCCGGGTCTGCCTTCAGTTTTAGAATTTGCTCTATAGACTTATTCAGCTGCTTTGATGAAGCTTCAAATAATTTCTTCTCCTCCTCAAGGAGCAGCTGCATAAATCTTATAGAAGAATCTATAGATTCTTTCACCCACTTAGTCAGTAATTCTGTGGAAGCAGCCCTAGGTGAGGGATTCAAATTGATTCTGAGGCCTCTGGGGATCACCCTGTTTTTAATATAGTTTTCTAAGGCCTTAATTTCCCACCAGGATTTAATGTGTGCTTTGTAGTCACCATATAGGTCACCAAACTGTGATTTTAAGGACTGATTCGCACCACTAGCACCTGACTGACCACTGGTGCAAAAAGCCTGATTTGCATCCTCCAACCAAGTATCCGTGTTGAGAGGACCCGACAAGAAACTTGCCATGCCCGCCAAAAGGGAGTAAACTCAAACTAAAAAACTTAAATCAATAAATAAGGTTGTAATATTCAAGGACTAGCAAGAACCTTATAACACTAGAATGATAATGGATACAATCTTCAATTTTTATTTAAGCATTTATTAAAACCTTTAACCATACAACATGTGATACACACAACCGTGCTCACTGTAGCTGACCCTCCCACTGTGAACACTCACTTACCCTGCCTATACAGCGGAGGTTGGCACCCTAATCAAATATCGAGAGAGGCGCCCCCGCTCCTCGACGACTGATCCTAAAGCTCCTACTCAAATCACTGGGGAAAAAGTGATGCAGCTATACCCCAGTCTCACGCGGCAGGAAAAATAGAAAATAGGCATGGTAAATTGCTTGATGGAGCGTATTATGAACAGTGTGAAGAAAAGTGATGCCGTTCCTTAAAGTGCAGACAAACAGTGCAGACAGGTTCTTGCTAGTCCTTGAATATTACAACCTTATTTATTGATTTAAGTTTTTTAGTTTGAGTTTACTCCCTTTTGGCGGGCATGGCAAGTTTCTTGTCGGGTCCTCTCAACATGGATACTTGGTTGGAGGATGCAAATCAGGCTTTTTGCACCAGTGGTCAGTCAGGTGCTAGTGGTGCGAATCAGTCCTTAAAATCACAGTTTGGTGACCTATATGGTGACTACAAAGCACACATTAAATCCTGGTGGGAAATTAAGGCCTTAGAAAACTATATTAAAAACAGGGTGATCCCCAGAGGCCTCAGAATCAATTTGAATCCCTCACTTAGGGCTGCTTCCACAGAATTACTGACTAAGTGGGTGAAAGAATCTATAGATTCTTCTATAAGATTTATGCAGCTGCTCCTTGAGGAGGAGAAGAAATTATTTGAAGCTTCATCAAAGCAGCTGAATAAGTCTATAGAGCAAATTCTAAAACTGAAGGCAGACCCGGACTTTAATAGACGGGAGGGCCTGTTGCAAACATCAGTGGAAAAATATCAATCTTATTTAAAAGAAAGGAAGCAGACACAATTTCAGAGGGATCTGAAGGCCTTTGAGGAGAATCAGGCTTACTCCTTTCATCAAAACAATATCTCTGATATATCTTCTTCAGATATTGAAACGTCTGACACGGAAAGATCTCAGCCACCCTTAAATTTTCCCTCAAGAGAAGGGAAACGCTATAGATCAGGATGGCGAAACAGAGGAAGGCAGCCCACCAGGGGTTTTTACAGAGGAGGTCAGAATCAACAGGGAGCAGGGGTACCCACGAGTGGAAGAAATGCTTCATATCCACAACCATCCCCCTCCTCCTCATCCTCATCTTCTTTTTTAGAGAGAGACATCAGAACAGGGTACCACCTGAGACCCAAAGTGTTCTGAATCATGGCCAAATTATCAATCTGGCAGATGTCTCTCTCACACGGGAAGATTACTGTGTCCTGGGAAAGGGTTTGAATTTTGTCCCTACAAATAAATTTGATAGCTTCGGTTGGACGAAGGACATCCATTTATTTTGCAGAAAATTACGATGGAAAAAATTCTTCACACATAATGACAAAATGGAGTGTGAAAGATTGGGCATAAATGACAGGAAGTACTTCCACCAGCTCAGGGGCACCGCGATGGGTAGCCCCTGTGCCCCATCTTATGCCAATCTGTTCCTGGGCTGGTGGGAGGAAACCATTGTCTTCACCGACGATATAAAATGGTGGCATGAACACGTCAATGTTTGGTATAGATTTATCGACGACGTGTTCGTCATTTGGCATGGGACACAACAGGAATTTGTGGATTTCATGAGAGAGCTCAATATAAATGAAATAGGGATGAAGTTCACCTATGAGCTGAATGAGACCACATTATCTTTCCTAGATGTTCAAATTAGTAAACAGGCCAATGGATCATTAAAATCACAAATTTTTCGTAAACCCACAAGCACGAATAGTTTATTAAGATGGGAAAGCCACCACCCTAAGGCTCTAAAAAGTGGTATCCCAAAAGGCCAGTTCCTGAGGCTAAGGAGGAACTGCTCTGACATGGATGCCTTTCACAAACAAGCAGTGGACATGAAAAATAGGTTCACTGAAAGGGGATACCCCAGGGGTATCATTGAGAAAGCCTATAATCACGCCTTGACACAAGAAAGAAATTCTCTCTTGCAGACACAAACTCGGAACCATGACAAAAGTTCCACTCCAACCAGGACCAGAATTATTGAGACCTATGACTGTCAAAACAGTAGGATAATAAGAATTCTTTCCAGACATTGGGATGTACTAACAGCTGACCCAGACCTGGCTGACATAGTGGGCCCTCGGCCGCAGATAACATATAGGAGAGGTCGCTCACTTAGGGACAATCTAGTGCATAGTCACTTTAAAAGGTCATCCCCTACTGGTACCTGGTTGGATCGTAAGACGTGTGGTTTCTTTAGATGCGGAGGTTGTGTAAATTGTAAATATATGCAGCCATGTAGATCAATTAAGAGTGCATCTAACGGTAGAGAATTCTTCCTGCGTGATTTTTCCAACTGCAAAACCAGTGGTGTGGTCTATGTGGCCACGTGCAGCTGCCCCAAAAACTATGTGGGGAAAACTGGAAGAGAGATGAGGAGGAGGGTCGGGGAACATATCGGTGACATTAAACACAAACGTGATACCCCTGTTGCGAGACATGTAAATGAGATACACGGAGGTAATTTGAGTGATATCTCATTTAGTATTCTGGAAACGTTCACCCCCAATACCAGGGGCGGGAATTTTGACAGGTTATTATTACAGAAAGAGTGTGCCTGGATTTACCGCTTTAATTGCATCACCCCAAGGGGTCTGAACGAATATACATCTTATGCCTGTTTTCTTTAGATGAAACACTGAGCAGGCCTCCTCTCCTCTGTATGTGTGTATATATGTATATATATAAAAAATGTATACACCTCTGTATATTGTGACTGAGTGCTTAAAGTCTGTTTTGTGTACTTCCCCAACAATTGTTGGGGGACTCTTGCTTATATCTATACAACCAGGTTGCTGTGCCTTGCCCCTTATCCCAGTCAAAATGGGATTCACAAATTATTGTGTTTTATCGAGCGGATCTGATTATTTATCAAGGCCTTTGTTGTTTTTTCAACACTCATCCTTCTTGGCAAAACCGCCATTTATTGATTGTACATGATGAAAATATAACATTTCCTTTTCCCTCTTCTCTCTTTGTACCTGTAGGGTTTATAATGCCAATATATATCTCATGTGGCACTCATAGATATTTATATTTCATGGGCAAAAAGACTGCGGTAACATACATTCAGCGCCATAGGATGTATAAAATTCACCACTGTTAGATGGCGTTTATGACTGGCTTGGGGCATGCGCAGTAAATATGTCCACCGAGATAATAGAACTAGTGCACACAAATGATCGGCATGACCGGGGATATCTGCGGTCATATGCATTCAGCGCTATAGGGTGTGTAAAACTAAGCGTCTGCAAGATGGTGGTTCTGACTGGCTGGGGACATGCTCAGTGAAAATGTCCATTGAGCTAATAGAATCAGTGCGCATAAATAATCCGTATGATCTGGGACTTCAAGAAAATGGCCGTTAAGGCACTTCCGGTCTTGCGCAATGATCAGGATTATGCAGATCCCATGGAAATAGTCGTAACAGCACTTCCGGACATGCGCAGTGTCATCCGTACACGATCTGGCGTTCCACGTGTGTTATGGATGCCGGATCTATTACCAGCAGAGCCGAGCATATACTTATCTCTCTACCGGCAGTGCGAGCCTGGTGAGTTACCATATATCTCTGAGAAGAGGGTTTAAGTGAATGGGAGAAAAATATGGGCGGTAATCGACCTTCAGTGATTAAGGTATAGGTCCCTGATTGGCAGGGCCTACCATCATAATCTATATATATTAGGGATTTGGGTGTTCACCATGCAGCATCATCCATCCGGGCCTCCTGATGATCCAGTTTGGTGAAACGCGTTGAGGCGAGAGGCATGGGTCCTCAAGAACATCATCCATTTATGATGAGTATCCTGTGACTTTAACTGACACTGTTTTTTCGGTATCATACCCTGGGTGTGCAGTCTTATTTATACTGCATTACAACCTTAAAACCATCCTACCTTTATCAATGATTATCAATCGGTGTGGCTCCCATTTTTTGCATATATCAAATAAGCCTGGTGGCTATATTTTGGCGGTGTGGTACCCCTTTGTTTATTACATCTAAATTGTTATCTGGAATCTATATCTATCTGTTTTTTATCATATATATGAGCTATACCACCAGTAGCCACATCTAGAGATTTCAGGGCTATTGCTAGGGAGAGCCCTCGTTGACTGGGGGCGCCACTTCCGCTGCACAGTAGGGTGCCAACCTCCACAGGTAGGTAGGTTGTCACAGAACAGGGATCAGTTTCAGTCAAGTTTGTTTTGTCTGCACTGTTTGTCTGCACTTTAAGGAACGGCATCACTTTTCTTCACACTGTTCATAATACGCTCCATCAAGCAATTTACCATGCCTATTTTCTATTTTTCCTGCCGCGTGAGACTGGGGTATAGCTGCATCACTTTTTCCCCAGTGATTTGAGTAGGAGCTTTAGGATCAGTCGTCGAGGAGCGGGGGCGCCTCTCTCGATATTTGATTAGGGTGCCAACCTCCGCTGTATAGGCAGGGTAAGTGAGTGTTCACAGTGTGAGGGTCAGCTACAGTGAGCACGGTTGTGTGTATCACATGTTGTATGGTTAAAGGTTTTAATAAATGCTTAAATAAAAATTGAAGATTTTATCCATTATCATTCTAGTGTTATAAGGTTCTTGCTAGTCCTTGAGTATTACAACCTTATTTATTGATTTAAGTTTTTTAGTTTGAGTTTGCAACTTGGGCATCAATCAAATTAATGGAAGAACCACAGTCAACAAAGTCGGTGGTCACCACAGGACCACCAGCAAGTTCCAATTCCACTTGAAGCACAATTTTGGCAAGTAAAAAAAAATGTACTTGGGAGTCTGGACAACCTCCTCGATTGTTGCCCAGACTGAGTTGTTTCTCAGACAGTTTCACAGAAGAAGGGCAGGTGGGGCAGTTCCTTTTCAATGTCCAGAGGCTCCACAGTAAAAGCATAGTTGGTTGTCTCTACGGCGCCTCCTCTCTTTCTCCACAACCGAGACTGACCCAATCTCCATAGGCTCAGATACAGGTGCAGTGTCGCACAATTTGGAGAACAAGGAAGTCTTGTGCTGCATCACTCCTCTAGCACAGAGTCTCGAGTCCATTCGGACCGCCTGTGTCATGGCATCCTCCAGGGTATCAGGAGGAGGATGAAGTGCCAGAGCGTCCTTCAGATGGTCAGACAGACCCTTGCGGAACAACGCCTCAGGGCTGCATCTTTCCAAGAAACTTCAGTTGCTCAAAGCCTAAACTCAGAGCAGAACCATTAAGTGGAGTGCTTCCCCTGTGTCACACTCATCATCTTATCCTCCGCCAGACATACTCTATCAGGCTCATCATAAATACGCCCAGAGCCTCAAAGAACAGGTTCACAGACATGCGCTCAGGAGCAGAAAAAGGTAGAGAGAAAGCACATGCTTATGGAGCCCCCCTTAACAAGGACATTGCGACCCCCACCCTCTACCTTTCATTTCCAGAGGCCCGGGGATGCAACTCAAAAAACAACCTGCATCCCTCCCTAAAGACCCTGAACAATTTTTTATCCCCATAAAAAGTATCGGGTAACTTTACTGGTGGTTCGGGGTCTGCTAGGAATACATCAGTGGGGCCCCCCTCCCTGGAACCCCAACGGAGCAGACATTCATAAAGCACCTGCCACATCTCTCTCCACCTGCTGGTGTGAGTGGACCAGGGCTTGTGGTTCACGGATAGCTTCTGCAACAGCTGGGAGAGCTCATTAATCTGCCCAGTGAGAACCTGCACTGATCCATGGCATACCAACACACCCCCCACCAGGGAAAAAGACTGTGTGGTCAGCTATAATGTCACGGCACCTGGGTATTACTGCTACAGGGGAAGCTGCACACAGCAGCAAAGGAGCTGGGCTAGACACCGAGTTACTAACCTGATCACCAACAGGACCTTAGTCATGTGACAGAGTGACCAGGTAACCAACAGGAGCTTAGATATGTGGGGGTGGGAGTGGGACAAGTAGAAAAGAATAATCAAACAAGCAGAGGTCATAGCCAAGAGATCATAAAGTACCAGAAGGGAGAGACAGGGGATAGTCAGAAGCAAAGCCAGAGTTCAGTAATCCAGGAAAATGAACAGAGTAAAGCACGGAAAGCAAGATAATCATTATGCAAGCCGGCACACACTCCAGAGGTCAAGCATACAGACTGAAGTAGAACATATAGCTGACAGGAAAACCAGGTTACAAGCGAGTGTAAAATACCCCTCCCATCTTGAAAGAGAGGCCAACAACACTAACCCTGAGAAAACAGGACATTAACCATGTCCTAACCATGACAGTATCCTCTTTCTCCAGAACAAGAAGTGTGATCCCACTGATTTATTTTATCTTATTTACTTATTTTTATATTTTATTGATATTTCACCAATATTTCACCTGCTAAGTATTTTTGAACTAGTGTCACACTAGTTCAGCCCATGGTGGTAGATAAGTAACACATGGCTAAAAAATACGCTGGGTGAGCAGCCAGCAAGTTCATTCAGATTGAGTGGCAGATATATAGGACATACCCTAGTGCAAATTTAAAATCTATATTTTTCAATTTTGCATATTGGGACAGAAGAGTGGTACTGTCCTACAATTTGCAGCAGGGGTCCTAAATCATGCTAGCGCCATTGTTTTCATTCATACTTAATATATTCATAGTGTTTCATAGCCTTTGGCTTGGGAGGAAATAGGAAGTGCTGGACCTTTAAGAGGGCGGGAGTGCATGCGTGCGAAACCTAAGGACATGGCTGGAGGAACAGCTGGAAGCATGCCGAGCATGGGGAAAGAAAGAACCGTCTGCAGCATGGGTGAGTGAAGAGACATACCGCTGACCCTGCCTGTCAGAGCAGGGATTCCGCTTGGTGCTAACACATGGCATACAATGTGTCAAGAGATCTGCAGACTGAGCCATCTGTAGTTCCAACAGTCAGATGGGAGCATGGAGAGTTGTGATGTGGGGGGGGGGGAAGGTTACTTTTGGTGCCACCACTGAGGATTGTACTGTCTGTGATGTTAAAGTGGAGGAAGAGGTGCAGAGGCCACTTGATGCAGCGTTTGCCATCTACTGGAGCACATTTTCTTTCCGGCCCTCTTTTATTATTATTATTATTATTATTATTATTATTATTATTATTATTTATTTATATAGCACCATTCCATGGTGCTGGACATGAGAAGGGGTTACATACAAATTACAGACGGATTACACACGGACCAGCAGTGTGACTTGCGAGAAATACGCCATACATCTCCAGACATCGCCAGGTGCAAGGAATTGTGACAAACACTCAATCATGAAGCTCAGACATGCTAATTAGCTGAAAACGCGCCACACACATCCCGGACGTCTGGTTCTCGCCTCCACAGAGTTGCAAGCAGCATGTCCACCTTCATAAATGTCGATATGCTCCTCATCCTGGTCCAAGAAGGGCCAGAAATCTGGGACCAGCGAGATGCCAATTATTCCAACAGGGCCAGGAAAGAGGCAGCATGGCGGGCGATATGTGGGATCTTATTCCCTGATTATGCACAAAGGCCACATGCGGAGCAGACCCAACTTTGTAAGTACAATAATGTCTTTTCATTATGTATCGTTAAAAAAGGCTTGATCGACCTTTTTTTTTTCAAAATTTAACTTTTTAACTTTTTATTATGATATTATGTCAACTTTTTGTCACAAAGCAAAGATGATTAACATGATATATTGTTAACGGATATAGCTAATCTTGATGTTGCGTTGTGTCCTATTTTTGTAAGCACAAAACTAGTACAGAGGGTTGTGGACCATGTTCTTTTATTCTCTCCAAATTGAGGTCTTAGTTTAGGCTAATAATTTCATAATGCTTTTGAAGTATCGTCTTGAAATTATCCACAAATGTAACTCCGCAAGAACAGGGCATTCTCCCCTCAGTACCAGTCTGTTACTGTAAACTTGTTTACTGTCAAGGATATCTAGAACCCTGTATGTAACCCCTTTCACATGTACAGCACCATGGAATTAATGGTGCGATCTTAACAAATAATAATCCGATTATTTATCTAGCAATGTCAACTGTTTTAAGCAATGTGCAGAATGAGGGATTGGTAATAACAAAATGTTTGACCATGTTATTGCAGTGGATGATGTTATGAGAAGATGGCGCAGCATCCGGGACCAGTACCGGCGGGAACGTCAGATGCGTGCTAGAAGTGGGTCAGCAGCACCACTCAAAAAACGAAAATATATCTATTATGACCGGCTTTCGTTTTTGGATGGCAGTATGGATTTAAGGCAGTAAGTGAAAACCACACAACACTTTTTTCTCAAAAAATTGAAAATTATTTTATTTGTTTTTTATGGTTATTCCATGCCACTTTGGATGTAAGTAGTGTTAAACCTATGCCAAATCAAAATGGCTAACAAATGTTCAAAAATATGGGCCAGGATAATAAAGGACCCTGGCCGCCAAGCCTCACAAGCTCCAACAAGGGATGGGTGACAATACAGTAGGCGTGGGTCCAGCTGTTCATTATTTATTTTTTGTCATATGTGGTTACTGCAGGTTATGTGATTGTTGGAAGAGGTGGGTCTTCACTCTGTTTGTGTATATTTTGAATGGTAGGCGACAGTATGATGTGTTGTTGTAGTCATTTACTCAGTTTGGGTGATTCACGGGATAAATCTTGGATCCCATTGTGTGAATAGGAGATAAGATAGGTTTTTTGAAATGAGATCTATTGAGGATCTGATGTATTCTGGACATATTTTTAATGAGATGAGGTCACAGATGTGTGAGAAAATAATGTACCAAAAATATTAACCTATTTACTGTTTTCGTTTTGTCTTTATTGTTTAATGACAGAACACAGTCCAACCTCACAGAGAGGGAGACCGGGTCGGATTCGGAAGCAGTAATAGATCCGGTTGGTGTGGATGAAGAGGTGGCAGGCCCATCTTCTTCATCTTGTCCCTCCATCATTCCCAGAGCAACTGCTACAGCATCACAAGACACAGCACCAAGTGTGGAAGATCCAGCACCACCACCCTCAGCAGCACATGAACCTGGAAGCCAGGAGGAGCAAGCCCACAGCAGCAGTCCTACTGGCCCACCGGTGGCCTCCCTACAGGTAGCTGTGCCTTTACCCAGAGGGTGCCAAAGGAGAGAGGTGCAAGCCACAAGGAGGGATGTTGCCGCAGGCATCCTCAATTATTTGTCCAGGGCAGCTACGGATGATGGAGAGGAGGCCTTTTCTCGCAGCCTTGCCCGTTACCTTCACCCCCTTCCCCGTGAGTTGAGGCTACGTGTGAGAGGGTGCATGCAAATCCTGATTGATTTAAGCACCCCTCCAAATAACCCCTATGAGGTATTTGAATTCATTGAGAGAAGGCAGCTTTCACAAACAAACCTCTTGAGCCTTCAATTTCCTCAACAGGTGCAGGATCAATCAGGATTTGCACCACCTACTCCACGTATGCCTCCAACTCAGCCCATCCCACCCCAAAATCTGCAAAGGCCAGCACTGCAGCAAATGGCAACGTACAACCCCCATTCCCAATATGGCCACTTTTACAGACCCAGTGATGTAGGCTGGTCCCAACCTGGGTTTGGACAAAATGGCCATTTTGGGATGGGGTATGACTACACCCAATATCTGCGTCAACAGGAGTTGCAGAGAGAATTTATTTATGGCCAACAACCAAATGCCCAATATGGACAAGGGCAGAGTTCCGCTCCGCAACCAACAGCATCCCCACAGGATCAAGGACAATTGCACCAACAAAGGCCCCTGAACAGGACCCAGAGCTGCCGCTATCTCCCCCGCCTACTTACAGGGATCTGTAATGTTTTTTTTTGGGGGGGAGGTCCCTATATGTTTAGCCAAACCATGGCTGTTGTTGATTTGTAGTGTCTGGTTTGTTTATTTTGTTTGTTGTTTAACCCAAACCAAAAAAATAAGAATATTGTGGCAAGTTTGGCCAAAAATTTTTGGTCCGTTTGACAAAAAAAACATATCAAAAACAAAATGATGTTTGTGGACTAATCATTTAAACAACATACACATATGGTCTGCTCAAAATCTGGTAATTAAGGAAATCAAACACACACGTTACTGTATAAAATGGCATAGTAAATTGTATTTAACAAATATAAGTGGCAAAAAATGACATCACAACTGAGACACAGCATACTCTTGCCAGGGAGTGGCACCAGGAGGAGAGACAAAATAATTGCTGATAACATCCCTAACTTTTATGCCAGAAAGGGGACGGCACATAGGAGGGCCATGTGGTGTAGGCCTAATCACATTGCTCAACATGTGTTCACCAATAGCATCTGATGAGCAATCATGTATGCGGGTGTAATTGTGCAAAATTACACACGTTTTGATCACTTCGTTCACAGAAGTTTCACTGAGCTGAATGGCAGACTGGAGAACACGCCATTTGGCCACCAGAATTCCAAAGGCACACTCCACCAGTCTCCGCGCCCTAGAAAGCCGTAAATTAAAAATTTTCCTCCGATGGTCGAGGTTGCGCCGTGGATAAGGCCTCATGACATGTCTGGTCAGTTGGAACGCCTCATCTCCAACAAAAACAAAAGGCACTGCTTCCGCACTGGAGCCTGGGAGTTGTTGTGGCGGTGGGAGATCTAACAGGTTGTCACGTAGCCGCCGACCCATAATGGACGAATTGAAGACCCTAGAGTCTCCAGTTCGGCCATAGGCCCCAATGTCTACAATTATAAACCTGTAGTTACTGTCAACTACAGCTAACAGAACTACAGAGAAAAACTGCTTATAATTATAGAATTGGGAGCCAGAGTTCGGCGGCTTACGTACCCTGATATGTTTCCCATCAATGGCTCCAATGCAGTTAGGGAAGTCACAACTTTGCTGGTAACCACGGGCTATTTGTAGCCAATCAGCCTGCTTTGGCTCAGGCATAACAAGGTCCTTCAGTTTCTCCCATATTTGGCGACAGGTTAAACGCACAATGCCCGAAATTGTTGAGCGACCAAGCAAAAACTCAAGGTGAAGTCCCGCATATGACAATCCAGTTGTCAGGAAGCTGAAAATGTAAAAAAAATATATTAGCTAGGTTAAAACAGTACACACAAAACATGAATAGGCACATGGGTTATGGGTTTCCTGAAAAACAGGATAAGGTCTTTAAAACAAAATATTTACTTAGGCAACTTCACTAGTAAATTTCGCAAAATATTATATATATGTTTGGGACCTACTGTACACATATACCTGTAAAGAACTGATAAATAACAACTGTTTTTTTTTAAAAAAAAAACAGTATGTGAGGATGGTGAATACATACCGTAAGGTTAGCAGAAGACGCTCCTCTGCGGATATGGCTTTGCGCAGCCTTGTGTCCTGATAGGCTATACCGGGACGTAAAATCTCCAACAATCTATCAAATGTTGTGATGGTCATGCGACAGTATAGATAGAATTTGTCGGGATGTGCCCGCAGAGCTGTATAGAGCCTCTTGAAATGGCCTTTAGTGAGGCGTTTCGTGAGAAGAGGATGCACCCACATTCTGGTTCTCCTTCACAGATCAGCTATAACTGGATATGGCTGGCTAAAGCAACGCGACAAGAGCCAGTTATACAAAACCCGCTGCGTTGGGGTGAAGTGAAGGAGGTCAGACATGGTGCAAACGTTTCCACAACACACCAACAAATGCACAAGCACCAAATGGCCATATGGGAGGGTGGAACCTGTTGTCGAGGCCTTAAATAGGGTTTCTGATTGTGATTTAAATCAATTACAGCCTCAAAAACCGTTAAATGTCCATTTTGTCATGTTGCGTGAAAAATACGCATTACGGTTGTCATACGGATTACATACGCAACATTACATGCGCAAAATACGCTGCCACACCCTGCCTACGGATCACATACGGATCACTATTTTTTGGACTTTTCTGCGTATTACGGACGTAAAATACGGACCGTATTTACATACGCTGAGTGTGACGCCGGCCTAATAAAGAGGGGCGAGGACCCTGCCCTTGCAGGCTTACATTCTACAGGATGGTGGGGATGGGACAATAGGTTGAGGGTTGCAGGAGCTCCAGTGTTGGTGAGGCGGTAGCTTTGGTAGTGGTGAGGATGCAGCAGGGTTAGTGCAGGCTGTAGGCTTTCCTGAAGAGGTGGGTTTTCAGGTTCCGTCTCATCTACAAAGCATACCATTGTACAGCTGCCAAAGAAAGGGAGCAGAGTTGCCCATCCAGTAACAGAAGTTGAAAAAATGCTGCGCAAATTCTGACTGCAGCAAAGCAAATCTACTTCTCATCTCTCATATCATACCTGTCTCACAGCCCTAAACAGCTATTCAGTTCTTTCAATTCTTTCCTGCGTTCACCAGTTCACCCTCCCTCTCCTCTCATCTCAGTTGAATTCTTTGCCTCTCCACCTGTGAATTCGACACAATAATGTCCCACCTCATTCCAAACTTTACCACAGTCTTCATCACATGCCTACCCTGTCAAGTTCAACCTGTCACTAACAACTGGTGTCCTCCATCCTGATTAAAACATACCTTGATCACACCCTTCCTCAAAAAGCCCACCCTTGACCCATCCTCTGTGTCTACCTATCGCCCCATATCATTTCTCCCCTATGCCTCCAAACTACTGGAACAAGTCCATTTTGAACTGTCCTCCTACCTCTCCTTTTGATCCCTCTTTGACCACTTACAATCTGACTTCAGACTGCAGCATTCCACTAAAACTGCCCTTACTAAAGTCACCAATGACCTACTAACTGGCAAATGAAAGTGACATGAGTTTGTCCTTCTCCTTCTCTTGGACCTGGAATCTGTCTTTGACACAGTGAACCATTCCGTCTTACTACAGACATTCTGAACTGTTGACATTACTGACTTGGCCCTTTGTTGGATCTCATTGTATCTAACAGACAGGACATTCAGTGTCTCTCACTCACACACCACCTCCTCTTCTCACTCCTATGTGTCGGTGTCCACCATGGTTCAGTTGTAGGACCGGGAACTATGCTTAGAGGGTGCATGCACACGCTCCCTCTTAATGGGACCGCCCGCATCAACCTAAGGTATTTTCAACATAAAGCTGGTGACACCTTCTATTTAATGCTTCTCCTCCAATATGGAGATGCCTGAACTACATTGTTAGTTTGCCGTGCATGCTTGCTAGTTTCAGGTTCCCCAGGTCTGCCTGTCTGCTTATCTACCCTGTACCGATCTTCTCTTACCTGTCTGTGCCCATCTGCTCGTACCTGTCTGTGCTCCTCTGTCCATCAGCAGGTCAAGATCGCACCTGCCAGGGCCCATCTGTCTAACACTCGGTCCAGCCCACAGCTGCCAGTGCTTTTCTATGCCTCACATGGTCACATCTGTACACATGGTTCCAAAGTTCCTACAGTGCCCACCTCCATTTTTCATCCCTCCTATGGGTGGTAGCAGCTTACCTGCTGTAGGAGGTCAGCCATGGATTAGAACCTGGTGCCACCTTTTTGTACCTCCTTGGGTTGCAGTTTTCACCTGCTGCCACTTGTCCAAAGGGATAAGGAACAGAGGGATAAGGAACAGTGATTCCACCTTGCCTGTTACAGTCTCCATCTGCTGGGTTGGCTGTAGTGTAAGAAATTCAACTTTATTGCAATAGATGCCACTTTGTTGGTGTCTGCTACTAATTTTTGTAAATGTGTAGAGTTTTGTTGGGTCTCCTTCATGTATGTTGCCTGTAGCACTAGGCCTCCAAGACCTTCACCTCTACTGTGGGTAAAATCCTGGCGGGCATTCTAAGGGATGCTATACTGGAGTATCTGCAGAGGAATAACCTCATGACCCAGTATCAGCACGGGTTTACTAGGGACCATTCATGTCAGACTAATCTGATCAGCTTCTATGAAGTGGTAAGTTCCGGACTGGACCAAGGGAACCCAGTGAACGTAGTGTATATGGACTTTTCAAAAGCTTTTGATACGGTGCCACACAAAAGGTTGATACATAAAATTAGAATAATGGGGATAGGGGAAAATATGTGTAAGTGGGTTAAGAGCTGGAACAGGGATAGGAAACAAAGGGTGGTTATTAATGGAGCACACTCGGACTGGGTCGCGGTTAGCAGTGGGGTACCACAAGGGTCAGTAATGGACCCTCTTCATTTTAGCATATTTATTAATGACCTTGTAGGGGGCATTCAGAGCAGAATTTCAATATTTGTAGATGACACTAAACACTGCAGGGTAATCAATGCAGTCGAGGACAATTTTATATTACAGGATGATTTATGTAAACTAGAAGCTTGGGCTGATCAATGGCAAATGAGCTTTAATGGGGATAAATGTAAGGTCATGCACGTGGGTAGAAGTAATAAGATGAATAACTATGTGCTTAATTCTAAAACTCTGGGCAAAACCATCAATGAAAAAGACCTGGGTGTATGGGTGGATGACAAACTCATATTCAGTGGCCAGTGTCAGGCCACTGCTACAAAGGCAAATAAAATAATGGGATGCATTAAAAGAGGCACAGATGCACATGAGGAGAACATAATTTTACCTCTATACAAGTCACTAGGTCGACCACACTTATAATACTGTGCACAGTTCTGGTCTCCGGTGTATAAGAAAGACATAGCTGAACTGGAGAGGGTGCAGAGAAGATCAACCAAGGTTATTAGAGGACTGGGGGGTCTGCAATACCAAGATAGGTTATTACACTTGGGGCTATTTAGTTTGGAAAAACAAAGACTAAGGAGTGATCTTATTTTAATGTATAAATATATGAAGGGACAGTACAAAGACCTTTCTGATGATCTTTTTAATCATAGACCTGGGACAGGGACAAGGGGGCATCCTCTACGTCTGGAGGAAAGAAGGTTTAAGCATAATAACAGGCGCGGGTTCCTTACTGTAAGAACAGTGAGACTATGGAACTCTCTGCTGTATGATGTTGCAATGAGTGATTCATTACTTAAATTTAAGAGGGGACTGGATACCTTTCTGGAAAAGTATAATGTTACAGGGTATATATATATATACTAGATTCCTTGATAGGGCATTGATCCAGGGAACTAGTCTGATTGCCGTATGTGGAGTCGGGAAGGAATTTTTTTCCCCAAAGTGGAGCTTACTATTTGCCACATGGGTTTTTTTTTGCCTTCCTCTGGATCAACATGTTAGGGCATGTTAGGTTAGGCTATGGGTTGAACTAGATGGACTTAAAGTCTTCCTTCAACCTTAATAACTATGTTACTATCACACCTCCACATATTATTAGTCACTACCTACAGTATGTTACTATCCTTAAATTTTATTGACAATAGTAGTCTACAAAGTTTATGATGTTTGTGCCACCTGAGTGTAGCTGAGTATGAAAGCAGGTTGAGCTGTTGCATGTGGTATCAGGACTTCCAGCACAGGAGTCCTACATCAATCCCTCACCCACCTCGTCTTACTGTGACGTTCATTTGAAAGCTGTTAACGCTGTCCCAGACCCCGATACCTCATGCCTGGCTGATTGCCATGCTACAATTAATACTGTGGGTCAATTGAGGCCACTTTCCTGGTGTCTGCCCATCGTTTGATGTGTTTTGGTAGCATTTGGGGCTGTTATAAGGTGTTGTGCATGCATTTGTTTTTGCCTCACATTGAGCTGAATGGCGTTCGGTTATATTCGGCGAATATTCGACAAATTAATCGGCGAATATTGCAAATTCGGCAATCATAATTCGAACCAAACAGTGAAACATTCATTCATCTCTACTCATGTCAACCTGCAGAAATTTAGGAAAAAGGCTCAGAAACTCTCTTGAAATCTTTCTCTTAGTACAATGAAAATAGGTTAATGTGTCAACATGATTCTGAACATTCTTTGTGCGTTTATGCTGAAGATGTATCTCAAAACACTACTTTTAAGGTGAGTCAATGCCATCTGCTGGCGGCTCAGTTGATTCATATCACTTCGAGATGTCTTCAAATTTTGTCCACTTCAATGTTCTCAAAATTAAACCTTAAAATATTACTTTACATTTTATTAAATAACATTATAAATTCCTGTGTAATTACAAAAAAGTCAATGTAATGCTCCAACTTCACACAACAAATTATTTTCTTCTTTTTTGTGACTCGCATAACATTATAGGTAATAATATACAGTATTATAAACAAAGCTACATATTAGTGTCTGGCGTCAATGATTTTCTTGATTATATTATTTTAAAAAAGCTTGTCAAAACTCTCAGGAATAACAGAGTTCTGTAACTGTAAACTATATAAGAGGTATTTATAGAAAGCTGTTAGCATTCTCATTTTAAATTCATTTTTAATTGACCCAATTATCATACTTCTTTTGAATGTACAAAAATGAAATCATGATGTTGGTTATGTGTCACTAATCAACCGATAATGAGCACAGTGTAATCTCAGCTTGCACTACTTCATAGGCTCTGGGGCAAGGTAAAGTGTGAATATTGAAAAAAAAAACATAAATAACATTTATTAAAATATAATGACAATGGTATTTATTCACATTTGACAGTAAAGAATGTTGTTCAAAAAAATGACTGTAATATTTTTACTTTTTATCACATTTGTATTACATTTAATATTATTGAAATATTTGTACACATACAAATCTGCACAAATCATAGCCATAGACATAATTTTAAATAAATGTATTATTTAATAAAAAAATTGGAATGCTGTGTTAATTGTAAGGAACACAAGATTGCAATGATTTGGAAATCTCTTAGAGCCATTTTATTCACAACAGAACATAGAACACAGGTCTACAAAAAATATTTTTTGTAATCAATGACTTTGTACTTTTCTGAATCATGTTTTTGCACTGATTTAAAAAATGTTTATAGTTTTTCTGCAGCACGTACAGTTTCCATGGAGCAGTATCATTATTTTAAGTTATAAGAGATATGCTGGCGACATTAAGAAAACAGTAATCTACATATCAGAAAAAAAACAGGTTTTATTGAACCAAAATAACTTCACATGCAATATAGAAACCAAAATATGAGCAGAAATTAAAAGTGCTTGACTGTCGCTGATACGATTTTTTCAGTGTTGTCCCAATATAACATCCAACAGTTATCTACCATCTTTGAGTCATTCCAAAAACCCTGGTAGCGGTGTTCCATTACTTTAATGTCCTGGTGAAACCGCTCGCCTTGTCAATTGCTTACATCCCCTAGATTTTGAGGGAAGAAATCTAAAAGTGAATGAGAAAGTGCATTTTCAGAGATATGCAACATCCAAGACACTGGTATGCATTTAGTAGTTCCTCAACACATTCAACATATTCTGTAGATTTTTTCTTCCTAAGAAATTTTCACAGATCCACTTGAAGCTTTTCCTAGATCTCAATTCCTCATTATTTAGAGTTCCTTCACACACATCATCTTTCATAAGCTCTCTGATCTGAGGATCAACAAATACCCCTTCCTTCAGTTTTGCTGGTGAAATGCTGGAGAATGTATGTGACATGTACTGGAACCCTTGCGAATTTGTCTTTGCATAGCTCTCACAAAGTTTTCAATCAATCTCAACTTTATATTGGAGGAAGAAATATTTTTGTTTGAGCATCTAAAGGATTATGCTGGACATTGTCTCTACGAACATAATGCTCTGCTGTATTTCTACTGTCCCATAAACACAAGAAGCAACAATATTTTGTGGAACCTCCTTGCATTCCCATTAGCAGACCAATCACTTTCAAATCTCTACAGATATTCCATTGATGATTCTTATATTGTATAGCACGCTAAACAACTGACAGATTTTCATAGCTTTCCTTTAGGTGACATGAGTGAGCAATAGAGATTGATGGTTTCAGATTTCCATTGTGAAGCAACACTGCTTTCAAACTTCTCTGGGATGAGTCAATAAACAATTACCAATCTGCAACAAAACACTCTTGATTCAGTTCTTCAAAGAGGCCATTGACATTGTTACAGTACACCATTGGTCCATCAACTGTGAAATATTGTGTTAAAGTGTTACTTCTGTTTCAGTAAGAACACACTTTGACATCATCATGAAGAAGATTCTTCTGTTTCAACCCAGTTTCAAGAAGTTCAGTTTGACAAAATAAAAGTAGCAGTCATCACTATGATTTTTGGGTTCTCTCCAATTCATGGGAATAGCAAATGGCATAGCCACTTTCCTCATAATCAACCAGTCACGAAGACCATTTGAACAACCTGAGCATACCACATGAGGGGCCCAGCTTTTGATTGATCACCAAGTGGACACTTGAAGTACATTTGGTACATCTTTTTAACCCCTTCCTGACATCCGACGTACTATCCCGTCGAGGTGGGGTGGGCCCGTATGACCGCCGACGGGATAGTACGTCAAGCGCGATCGGCGGCGCTCACGGGGGAAGCGCGGCCGATCGCGGCCGGGTGTCAGCTGCCTATCGCAGCTGACATCCGGCACTATGTTCCAGGAGCGGTCACGGACCGCTCCTGGCACATTAACCCCCGGCACACCGTGATCAAACATGATCGCGATGTGCCGGCGGTACAGGGAAGCATCGCGCAGGGAGGGGGCTCCCTGCGGGCTTCCCTGAGCCCCCCGCAGCAACGCGATGTGATCGCGTTGCTGCGAGGGTCTTACCTCCCTCCCTGCCTGCTCCAGACCCGGATCCAAGATGGCCGCGGATCCGGGTCCTGCAGGGAGGGAGGTGGCTTCACAGAAGCCTGCTCAGAGCAGGCACTGTGAAGCAGCCTGCACTTCTCGCAGATCGGTGATCTGTCAGAGTGCTATGCAAACTGGCAGATCACCGATCTGTATTGTCCCCCCTGGGGCAAAGTAAAAAAGTAAAAAAAAAATTTTCCAAATGTGTAAAAAAAAAAAAAAAAAAAATATTCCAAAATAATGAAAAAAAAATATATATATTCCCATAAATACATTTCTTTATCTAAATTAAAAAAAAAACCAATAAAAGTACACATATTTAGTATCGCCACGTCCGTAACGACCCGACCTATAAAACTGGCCCACTAGTTAACCCCTTCAGTAAACACCGTAAGAAAAAAAAAAAAACGAGGCAAAAAACAACGCTTTATTATCATACCACCGAACAAAAAGTGGAATAACACGCGATCAAAAAGACAGATATAAATAACCATGGTACCGCTGAAAGCGTCATCTTGTCCCGCAAATAGCGAGCCGCCACACAGCATGATCAGCAAAAAAATAAAAAAGTTATAGTCCTGAGAATAAAGCGATGCAAAAATAATTATTTTTTCCATAAAATAGTTTTTATCGTATAAAAGCGCCAAAACATAAAAAAATAATATAAATGAGGTATCGCTGTAATCGTACTGACCCGAAGAATAAAACTGCTTTATCAATTTTACCAAACGCGGAACAGTATAAACGCCTCTCCCAAAAGAAATTCATGAATAGCTGGTTTTTGGTCATTCTGCCTCACAAAAATCAGAATAAAAAGCGATCAAAAAATGTGACGTGCCCAAAAAGTTACCAATAAAAACGTCAACTCGTCCCACAAAAAACAAGACCTCACATGACTCTGTGGACCAAAATATGGAAAATTTATAGCTCTCAAAATGTGGTAACGCAAAAAATATTTTTTGCAATAAAAAGCGTCTTTCAGTGTGTGACGGCTGCCAATCATAAAAATCCGCTAAAAAACTCGCTATAAAAGTAAATCAACCCCCCCTTCATCACCCCCTTAGTTAGGGAAAAATAAAAAAAATGTATTTATTTCCATTTTCCCATTAGGGTTAGGGTTAGGGCTAGGGTTGGGGCTAGGGTTAAGGCTACAGTTAGGGTTGGGGCTAAAGTTAGGGTTAGGGTTGGGGCTAAAGTTACGGTTAGGGTTTAGATTACATTTACGGTTGGGAATAGGGTTGGGATTAGGGTTAGGGGTGTGTCAGGGTTAGAGGTGTGGTTAGGGTTACTGTTGGGATTAGGGTTAGGGGTGTGCTTGGATTAGGGTTTCAGTTATAATTGGGGGGTTTCCACTGTTTCGGCACATCAGGGGCTCTCCAAACGCGACATGGCGCCCGATCTCAATTCCAGCCAATTCTGCGTTGAAAAAGTAAAACAGTGCTCCTTCCCTTCCGAGCTCTCCCGTGTGCCCAAACAGGGGTTTACCCCAACATATGGGGTATCAGCGTACTCAGGACAAATAGGACAACAACCTTTGAGGTCCAATTTCTCCTGTTACCCCTGGGAAAATACAAAACTGGGGGCTAAAAAATAATTTTTGTGGGAAAAAAAAAGATTTTTTATTTTCACGGCTCTGCGTTATAAACTGTAGTGAAACACTTGGGGGTTCAAAGTTCTTACAACACATCTAGATAAGTTCCTTGGGGGGTCTAGTTTCCAAAATGGGGTCACTTGTGCGGGGCTTCTACTGTTTAGGTACATTAGGGGCTCTGCAAACGCAATGTGACGCCTGCAGACCATTCCATCTAAGTCTGCATTCCAAATGGCGCTCCTTCACTTCCGAGCCCTTCCATGCGTCCAAACGGTGGTTCCCCCCCACATATGGGGTATCAGCGCACTCAGGACAAATTGGACAACAAAGTTTGGGGTCCAATTTCTCCTGTTACCCTCGGGAAAATACAAAACTGGGGGCTGAAAAATAATTTTTGTGGGAAAAAATTTTTGTTTTATTTTTACGGCTCTGCATTATTAACTTCTGTGAAGCCCTTGGTGGGTCAAAGCACTCACCACACATCTAGATAAGTTCCTTAGGGGGTCTACTTTCCAACATGGTGTCACTTGTGGGGGGTTTCTACTGTTTAGGTACATTAGGGGCTCTGCAAACGCAATGTGACGCCTGCAGACCATTCCATCTAAGTCTGCATTCCAAATGGCGCTCCTTCACTTCCGAGCCCTCCCATGCATCCAAACGGTGGTTCCCCCCACATATGGGGTATCAGCGCACTCAGGACAAATTGGACAACAAATTTTGGGGTCCAATTTCTCCTGTTACCCTCGGGAAAATACAAAACTGGGGGCTGAAAAATAATTTTTGTGGGAAAAAATTTTTGTTTTATTTTTACGGCTCTGCATTATAAACTTCTGTGAAGCACTTGGTGGGTCAAAGTGCTCACCACACCTCTAGATAAGTTCCTTAGGGGGTCTACTTTCCAAAATGGTGTCACTTGTGGGGGGTTTCAATGTTTACGCACATCAGGGGCTCTACAAACGCAACATGACGTCCCATCTCAATTCCTGTCAATTTTGCATTGAAAAGTCAAACGGCGCTCCTTCCCTTCCGAGGTCTCCCATGCGCCCAAACAGTGGTTTATCCCCACATATGGGGTATCAGCGTACTCAGGACAAATTGTACAACAACTTTTGGGGTCCAATTTCTTCTCTTACCCTTGGAAAAATAAAAAATTGGGGGCGAAAAATAATTTTTGTGAAAAAATATGATTTTTTATTTTTACGGTTCTGCATTATAAACTTCTGTGAAGCACTTGGTGGGTCAAAGTGCTCACCACACCTCTAGATAAGTTCCTTAGGGGGTCTACTTTCCAAAATGGTGTCACTTGTGGGGGGTTTCAATGTTTAGGCACATCAGGGGCTCCCCAAACGCAACATGGCGTCCCATCTCAATTCCAGTCAATTTTGCATTGAAAAGTCAAATGGCGCTCCTTCGCTTCCGAGCTCTGTCATGCGCCCAAACAGTGGTTTACCCCCACATATGGGGTATCGGCATACTCAGGACAAATTGTACAACAACTTTTGGTGTCCATTTTCTCCTGTTACCCTTGGTAAAATAAAACAAATTGGAGCTGAAGTAAATTTTTTGTGAAAAAAAGTTAAATGTTCATTTTTATTTAAACATTCCAAAAATTCCTGTGAAGCACCAGAAGGGTTAATAAACTTCTTGAATGTGGTTTTGAGCACCTTGAGGGGTGCAGTTTTTAGAATGGTGTCACACTTGGGTATTTTCTATCATATAGACCCCTCAAAATGACTTCAAATGAAATGTGGTCCCTAAAAAAAAATGGTGTTGTAAAAATGAGAAATTGCTGGTCAACTTTTAACCCTTATAACTCCCTAACAAAAAAAAATTTTGGTTCCAAAATTGTGCTGATGTAAAGTAGACATGTGGGAAATGTTACTTATTAAGTATTTTGTGTGACATATCTCTGTGATTTAAGGGCATAAAAATTCAAAGTTGGAAAATTGCAAAATTTTCTAAATTTTCGCCAAATTTCCATTTTTTTTGCAAATAAACGCAGGTAATATCAAATAAATTTTACCACTATCATGAAGTACAATATGTCACGAGAAAACACTGTCAGAATCGCCAAGATCCGTTGAAGCGTTCCAGAGTTATAACCTCATAAAGGGACAGTGGTCAGAATTGTAAAAATTGGCCCGGTCATTAACGTGCAAACCACCCTTGGGGGTGAAGGGGTTAATATCATGAATAATTGAATGTACTTGGCTTTTGGTGTCAAAGAACTGCACACATAGCAGAATCCGTTTGGATGATTGATACACTGTTGGGGCATTTTTCACCTTTAAATCAGATCGAACAGTAGAGTAAGTTCAGTTTAATGGTGGTGACAAACTTTAAAAAAACACAATGAGCTGACCGACTATATGTAGATATTTCCCCAGAGGCAGCTTGTTTTTAGAAATGATTTTACTGGAGGAAATCTGATAGATAACTATATACAGTTGTAAGGTAAACGGGTCAGCCTATTCCTTTCAGATGAACATTTTCAGATAGGCAGTTTCTCAGTGTTGTATTGGCTGCTTTTAAGTTCTCTCTCTGTGCAGACCCTCACTCAGTTACACCTCAGTGGCTGAACTGTTTTCTTCCCTCTGAGGTGAATTGCCCTCCCAGAAATGCAGTGAATATCCTCTCACCATAGCGGCTGTCCACTGCCTTCCCTTCTATCTCCCTGTGGCAGGGCTCAGATCCACATTGAGGCCTGTCTCCTGTTAGAGTCTCACATACCAGTCCTTTCTGTCATCACCATCTTTTTCTGATTGACTCAAATCTTACCGCCTCATAACAGTTAGCTCTTCCCCATAACATATGACTTTCCGAGAAGCAGTCATTGGTTGACTACACTGTCAATACCCCTTCCCATAAAACTCCCTACAACCTTTACCGATGTTGCCCCTGTAAGAAAATTCACAATGAAGTAAGGCAAGCAAAGAAATGGGAAAAACATAGGGAAAATCACATACATTGAAAATGCATAAAAAACCCAATAGCAAAAATACTTGTATCTCAGAAACTTTACGTGAGAAAGCAAGTCTAAGTATATATATATTTTTTAATCATCACATGAAACTCCATAAAAGACTTTTTTTGTGTTGACCAGTGTTATCTCATGATCATTTTATCCCCAAAAAGTTGGAATAGGGTTAACAAATGGATGAAAAAAATAAGTGATATTGGAAAAGTAAGTGATTTTGGGGTGTGTTGCCTGAAGCTGCTCCAGGAAGCCTTTATCAAGAACCCAGTCAAAGCTATGAGGAAACAGACAGACTCTGCAGTGGAAGACAAAAATTGTACACAAGTACTTACCAAGAAAAATGAAATTCTTAATCCAAAAAAGAATCTTAACATGCCAGGAAAAGTTGTAGAAAGATCTTTGATTAGTAAGACCCCTCTACCACAAAGGAAAACAAAGCCACTTCCAAGCATCAGTGTTGATACTGTAAACCTGTTCAAAGATCCAGAACTTGAAGATCCAAAGGCTCTAAAAGAACTCACCAGGAATAAAGAATCACTTAACTTAAAGATGGATCCTGGAAATCCCCCCAAAAAATGAAGGACCCTTCCATGTCAAAAATCTTAAACACCAAAGAAATCCAAAGTTCCAATTGACCACATTGGTGGATTCACCTCAGATGTAATTAGAGGTAAAGAGACTCTTCACCTGCATACTGAGCCTGCACCTCCCGTGGACACTTGACAGCGATTGCAACTCATATGGGTGTATAGCTATGACCTCCAGTGTTGCTAGTAACATAGAAATGCAGAAATCCCCTCCTAACAGTCCTCTACATGACGGGAGAGATAATAAAAACTTGGACATTAGCGCTGAGCAGAAATGAGCGAATATTTCAATGTTCGGTTAGGATTATGATTGGCAATTTTGCAATGGGAGGCAAAAACAAATGCATATACCGTATATACTCGAGTATAAGCCGACCCCCCTAATTTTGCCACAAAAAACTGGGAAAACTTAATGACTCGAGTATAAGCCTAGGTGTAATAATTATAGGGGATAACTCAGGAGACTCTTTGCGTGGAACAAGACAACTACAGGACACAGTTTTATAAGTGGTAAAGTCTGTATTATCACACGGTGATTCAAACAGGTGCAGAGAGAAACTCAAGTCCACAACACTTGGTGCAAATAATAAAAGTAGCTTAGCAGTCTATAGGAAACTTCAGAGCAAAATGTAATCAATCAGAAAGTCTATGAAGCACAGTTATTCTTGAGGATACTTGACACGCATAAATCCTTGTCTTAGTCCAGACACAGATAGATATGTGTCATGATTCTCAATGGCGAGAGAACATAGCCCAGCATATATGAGAACTAGCTCTTGGAAGATGGAAACTATACTGACCATGAACTAAACCTGCCGCACAACTAGAAGTGGCCGGGTAGCATGCCTACGTTTTTTTATCCCTAGATGCCCAGCGCCAGCCGGAGAACTACCTAATCCTAGCAGAGGAAAAGACAGTCCTGGCTCACCTCTAGAGAAATTTTCCCAAAAGGCAGACAGAGGCCCCCACATATATTGGCGGTGATTTTAGATGAAATGACAAACGTAGTATGAAAATAGGTTTAGCAAAAATCGAGGTCCGCTTACTAGATAGAAAGAAGACAGAAAGGGCACTTTCATGGTCAGCAGAAAACCCTATCAAAACACCATCCAGAAATTACTTTAAGACTCTAGCATTAACTCATAACACCAGAGTGGCAATTTCCGCTCACAAGAGCTTTCCAGACACAGTAACGAAACAGCAGCTGTGAACAGGAACAAAATGCAAAAACACACAAGGACAAAAGTCCAACTTAGCTGGGAGTTGTCTAGTAGCAGGAACATGCACAGAAAGGCTTCTGATTACATTGTTGACCGGCATGAAACTGACAGAGGAGCAAGGTTATATAGCGACTCCCACATCCTGATAGGAGCAGGTGAACAGAGGGGATGATGCACACAAGTACAATTCCACAAGTGGCCACCGGGGGAGCCCAGAATCCAATTTCACAACAGTACCCCCCCCTCAAGGAGGGGGCACCGAACCCTCACCAGAACCACCAGGGCGATCAGGATGAGCCCTATGAAAGGCACGGACAAGATCGGAGGCATGAACATCAGAGGCAGTGACCCAAGAATTATCCTCCTGACCGTATCCCTTCCATTTGACCAGATACTGGAGTTTCCGTCTGGAAACACGAGAGTCCAAGATCTTTTCCACAACGTACTCCAACTCACCCTCAACCAACACCGGAGCAGGAGGCTCAACGGAAGGCACAGCCGGTACCTCATACCTGCGCAACAATGACCGATGAAAAACATTATGAATCGAAAAGGATGCAGGGAGGTCCAAACGGAAGGACACAGGGTTAAGAATCTCCAATATCTTGTACGGGCCGATGAACCGAGGCTTAAACTTAGGAGAAGAAACCCTCATAGGGACAAAACGAGAAGACAACCACACCAAGTCCCCAACACAAAGCCGAGGACCAACACGACGACGGCGGTTGGCAAAAAGCTGAGTCTTCTCCTGGGACAACTTCAAATTGTCCACCACCTGCCCCCAAATCTGATGCAACCTCTCCACCACAGCATCCACTCCAGGACAATCCGAAGATTCCACTTGACCGGAGGAAAATCGAGGATGAAACCCCGAATTACAGAAAAACGGGGACACCAAGGTGGCAGAGCTGGCCCGATTATTGAGGGCGAACTCCGCCAAAGGCAAAAAAGCAACCCAATCATCCTGATCCGCAGACACAAAACACCTCAAATATGTCTCCAAGGTCTGATTAGTCCGCTCGGTCTGGCCATTAGTCTGAGGATGGAAAGCAGACGAAAAAGACAAATCTATGCCCATCCTAGCACAGAATGCCCGCCAAAATCTAGACACGAATTGGGTCCCTCTGTCAGAAACGATATTCTCCGGAATACCATGCAAACGAACAACATTTTGAAAAAACAGAGGAACCAACTCGGAAGAAGAAGGCAACTTAGGCAAGGGAACCAGATGGACCATCTTAGAGAAACGGTCACACACCACCCAGATGACAGACATCTTATGAGAAACAGGCAGATCCGAAATAAAATCCATCGAGATGTGCGTCCAAGGCCTCTTCGGGATAGGCAAGGGTAACAACAATCCACTAGCCCGAGAACAACAAGGCTTGGCCCGAGCACAAACGTCACAAGACTGCACAAAGCCTCGCACATCTCGTGACAGGGAAGGCCACCAGAAGGACCTTGCCACCAAATCCCTGGTACCAAAGATTCCAGGATGACCTGCCAACGCAGAAGAATGAACCTCAGAGATGACTCTACTGGTCCAATCATCAGGAACAAACAGTCTACCAGGTGGGCAACGATCAGGTCTATCCGCCTGAAACTCCTGCAAGGCCCGCCGCAGGTCTGGAGAAACGGCAGACAATATCACTCCATCTTTAAGGATACCTGTGGGCTCAGAATTACCAGGGGAGTCAGGCTCAAAACTCCTAGAAAGGGCATCCGCCTTAACATTCTTAGAACCCGGTAGGTAAGACACCACAAAATTAAACCGAGAGAAAAACAACGACCAGCGCGCCTGTCTAGGATTCAGGCGCCTGGCAGACTCAAGGTAAATTAAATTTTTGTGGTCAGTCAATACCACCACCTGATGTCTGGCCCCCTCAAGCCAGTGACGCCACTCCTCAAAAGCCCACTTCATGGCCAAAAGCTCCCGATTCCCAATATCATAATTCCGCTCGGCGGGCGAAAATTTACGGGAAAAAAAAGCACAAGGTCTCATCACGGAGCAGTCGGAACTTCTCTGCGACAACACCGCCCCAGCTCCGATTTCAGAAGCGTCGACCTCAACCTGAAAAGGAAGAGCAACATCAGGCTGACGCAACACTGGGGCGGAAGAAAAGCGGCGCTTGAGCTCCCGAAAGGCCTCCACAGCATCAGGGGACCAATCAGCAACATCAGCACCCTTCTTAGTCAAATCAGTCAATGGTTTTACAACATCAGAAAAACCAGCAATAAATCGACGATAAAAGTTAGCAAAGCCCAAAAATTTCTGAAGACTCTTAAGAGAAGAGGGTTGCGTCCAATCACCAATAGCCTGAACCTTGACAGGATACATCTCGATGGAAGAGGGGGAAAAAATGTATCCCAAGAAGGAAATCTTTTGAACCCCAAAAACACACTTAGAACCCTTCACACACAAGGAATTAGACCGCAAAACCTGAAAAACCCTCCTGACCTGCTGGACATGAGAGTCCCAGTCATCCGAAAAAATCAGAATATCATCCAGATACACAATCATAAATTTGTCCAAATAATCGCGGAAAATGTCATGCATAAAGGACTGGAAGACTGAAGGGGCATTTGAAAGACCAAAAGGCATCACCAAATACTCAAAATGGCCCTCGGGCGTATTAAATGCGGTTTTCCACTCATCCCCCTGCTTGATTCGCACCAAATTATACGCCCCACGGAGATCAATCTTAGAGAACCACTTGGCCCCCTTTATACGAGCAAACAAATCAGTAAGCAGTGGTAACGGATATTGATATTTAACCGTGATTTTATTCAAAAGTCGATAATCAATACACGGCCTCAAAGAGCCGTCTTTCTTAGACACAAAGAAAAAACCGGCTCCTAAGGGAGATGACGAAGGACGAATATGTCCCTTTTCCACGGACTCCTTTATATATTCTCGCATAGCCGCGTGTTCAGGCACAGACAGATTAAATAAACGACCCTTAGGGTATTTACTACCCGGGATCAAGTCTATGGCACAATCGCACTCCCGGTGCGGAGGTAGTGAACCAACCTTGGGTTCTTCAAAAACGTCACGAAAGTCAGACAAGAATTCAGGAATCTCAGAGGGAATAGATGATGAAATGGAAACCAAAGGTACGTCCCCATGAGTTCCTTTACATCCCCAGCTTAACACAGACATAGCTCTCCAGTCGAGGACTGGGTTATGAGATTGCAGCCATGGCAATCCCAGCACCAAAACATCATGTAGATTATACAGCACCAGAAAGCGAATAACCTCCTGGTGATCCGGATTAACACGCATAGTCACTTGTGTCCAGTATTGTGGTTTATTACTAGCCAATGGGGTGGAGTCAATCCCTTTCAGAGGTATCGGAGCCTCCAATGGCTCCAAATCATACCCACAGCGTTTGGCAAAGGACCAATCCATAAGACTCAAAGCAGCGCCAGAGTCGACATAGGCGTCCGCGGTAATAGATGACAAAGAACAAATCAGGGTCACAGATAGAATAAACTTAGACTGTAAAGTGCTAATTGAAACAGACTTGTCAGGCTTCTTAGTACGCTTAAAGCATGCTGATATAACATGAGTTGAATCACCACAATAGAAGCACAACCCATTTTTTCGTCTAAAATTCTGCCGCTCGCTTCTGGACAGAATTCTATCACATTGCATATTTTCTGGCGTTTTCTCAGTAGACACCGCCAAATGGTGCACAGGTTTGCGCTCCCGCAGACGCCTATCGATCTGAATAGCCATCGTCATGGACTCATTCAGACTCGCAGGCACAGGGAACCCCACCATAACATCCTTAATGGCATCAGAGAGACCTTCTCTGAAAATCGCCGCCAGGGCGCACTCATTCCACTGAGTAAGCACAGACCATTTGCGGAATTTTTGGCAGTATATTTCAGCTTCATCTTGCCCCTGAGACAAGGACATCAAGGCCTTTTCCGCCTGAAGCTCTAAATGAGGTTCCTCATAAACCAACCCCAAGGCCAGAAAAAACGCATCCACATTGAGCAACGCAGGATCCCCTGGTGCCAATGCAAAAGCCCAGTCTTGAGGGTCGCCCCGGAGGAAGGAAATTACAATCCTGACCTGCTGTGCAGGGTCTCCGGCAGAGCGAGACTTCAGGGACAAAAACAATTTGCAATTATTTTTAAAATTTTGAAAGTGAGATCTATTCCCCGAGAAGAATTCAGGCAAAGGAATTCTAGGCTCAGACATAGGTGCATGAACAACGAAATCTTGCAAATTTTGTACCTTTGTGGCGAGATTATTCAAACCTGTAGCTACACTCTGAAGATCCATTTGAAACAGGTGAACACAGAGCCATTCAAGGATAAGAAGGAGAGAAAGAGAGGAAGGCTGCAGTATAGGCAGACTAGCAAGTGATTCAATTAAGAGCACACTCAGAACTAGAGGAAAAAAAAAAAAAAAAAAAAAATTGTAGCAGACTTCTTTTTTCTCTCCTTTCTCAGCCAGTAATTTAACCCTTTTTTTTGGGCCGGTCAAACTGTCATGATTCTCAATGGCGAGAGAACATAGCCCAGCATATATGAGAACTAGCTCTTGGAAGATGGAAACTATACTGACCATGAACTAAACCTGCCGCACAACTAGAAGTGGCCGGGTAGCATGCCTACGTTTTTTTATCCCTAGATGCCCAGCGCCAGCCGGAGAACTACCTAATCCTAGCAGAGGAAAAGACAGTCCTGGCTCACCTCTAGAGAAATTTTCCCAAAAGGCAGACAGAGGCCCCCACATATATTGGCGGTGATTTTAGATGAAATGACAAACGTAGTATGAAAATAGGTTTAGCAAAAATCGAGGTCCGCTTACTAGATAGAAAGAAGACAGAAAGGGCACTTTCATGGTCAGCAGAAAACCCTATCAAAACACCATCCAGAAATTACTTTAAGACTCTAGCATTAACTCATAACACCAGAGTGGCAATTTCCGCTCACAAGAGCTTTCCAGACACAGTAACGAAACAGCAGCTGTGAACAGGAACAAAATGCAAAAACACACAAGGACAAAAGTCCAACTTAGCTGGGAGTTGTCTAGTAGCAGGAACATGCACAGAAAGGCTTCTGATTACATTGTTGACCGGCATGAAACTGACAGAGGAGCAAGGTTATATAGCGACTCCCACATCCTGATAGGAGCAGGTGAACAGAGGGGATGATGCACACAAGTACAATTCCACAAGTGGCCACCGGGGGAGCCCAGAATCCAATTTCACAACAGATATGCTTATAGGCAGTTCAAATCATATCTTAGCTCAACCAGGGAGGCCTGGTTAATAGTCTCAGGTTAATGCAAAGCAGAAGCAGCTTACATGTCCAGCAAATGCAGGTGGAAGTAAACACGAGCAGCAGATAAGGAGGATTACTGGAAACTTGTGTATGCAGCAGGAACTCAGAGCAGAGTAGCAGGATCACCACACAGGTTCACAGGAGCAGGTGTATAGCCAATGAGTAATCAGAGGTCAGGAGCTGGATGCAAGGCAGAATACTCTAGCACAGACTGAAGGCTGGGGTGGAGTTTTATAGCAGGAAGACACAGTGCACATGAGACCAAGGGCGCCATTTTGGAAAAGGGCAGTAATGCACAAAAGGTAAAAAATATTCAGAGTCCTGACACTAGGGTGGAAAATGCAGCAGCTACTGGTAAATTTCAAAAATAAAAATAGATACCAATAAAAGTAAAATTAATTGAGACATCAGTAGTTTAAGTGTTTTTGAATATCCATATTGAATCAGGAGCCCCATATAATGCTCCATACTTTTCATGATGGGCTCCATAAGATGCTCCATATTAAAATATGCCCCATATAATGCTTCACAAATGTGAATTATGGCCCCATAAGATGCTCCATACAGATAATTGCCTCATATAATGCTGCACATGGCCCCATAAGATGCTCTATACAGATAACTGCCTCATACAATGCTGCACATATCCCCATAAGATGCTCCATTAGGATAACTGCCCCATATAATGTTGCACATGGCCACATAAGATGCTCCATACAGATATTTGCCCCGTATAATGCTCCACAAATGTTGATTATGACCCCATAAGATGTTCCATACAGACATTTGCCCTGTATAATGCTCCACAAATGTGGATTATGGCCCCATACAGATGCCCCATACAGATATTTGCCCCATATCATGCTGCAATTGGCCCTATACAGATGCCCCATGCAGATATTTGCCCCCATATCATGCTGCACATGGCCCCATACAGACGCCCCATACAGATATTTGCCCCATATCATGCTGCACATGGCCACATAAGATGCTCCACAAAGATATTTGCCCCATTTGCTGTTGCTGTGATGAAAAAAATAAAAAAATTACATACTCACCTCTCCGGCCCCCGGCACTTGCTATAGTCACCTGTTTCTCGTTCCACCGCTGACCGCCGCTGTCTTCCCATCCTCTGCACCGATGTTCAGGAAGATGGCGGCGCGCACTAATCGCGTCACCGTGCCCTCTGACCTGAGCGTCACTGCGGAAGACACAGCGACGCCAACGGTGGAACGAGGAGCAGGTGAATATCGCGCACTGCCCCCGTCATACTCACCTGCCCCTGGCGCCGTCGCTGCACGTCTGTTCCCCGGCGCCGCATTTTTTTCCTGTAGTGAGTGGTCTCCGTTACCGCTCATTACAGTAATGAATATGCGGCTCCACTCCTATGGGAGGTGGAGCCGCATATTCATTACTGTAAAGAGCGGTATCATGTGACCGCTCACTACAGGAAGAAGCTGGGGAGCCAGGGACCTGCAGGGGCCGCGCCAGGAGCAGGTGAGTATAATTAGACAGCCCCCGCACCACCTCCCCTGCCGACCCCTGCGTATGACTCCAGTATAAGCCAAGAGGGGGACTTTCAGCCCAAAAAAGTGGGCTGAAAATCTCGGCTTATACTCGAGTATATACGGTATGTAGTGTGAATATAAAAATTTATATTTTTAGTTCATATTGAAATATACAGAATTCATTCACACCATCACAGAGCAGCATTGCTGGTCATACATTTACAGACAGACAATGCTCATGGTGACACAATCTTGCGAACTGTTTACTTATTGTCTGAAAGCTTTTATGTCGCTTGTTACTGTAAAACATAGAAATTTACTTAACCTCTGTGAACTGTGGGCTTGTTTTATCTTGAGAGCTTTTGATTTCTAAAGGTACCTTCACACTGAACAACTTAACAATGATAACGATAGCGATCCGTAACCCGATCCCTCTTATGGTTAATATAACCCTCCATAAATGGATATAATACTCCCTCCTTGTATTTGGTCATGCATATATCACAGTACATTATGCAAATGTCTTATAACACTCCCTCCTTGTACATGGTCGTGTATACTTCACAGTACATTATGCAAATATGTGCTCGTTTTGGCCGGTTTTTACCAGGAGTAGAGGCAGCAGGAATGAGGATATAGCAGTGCTGTTGTCTGCACATAAGCGCAATATATAAGTCCAAAGGTGGAAACAGTAGAGATTGTACCACGATCTGGACTCCAAGAAAATGGCCGCAAAGTCACTTCCGGTTTTGCGCTGTGAAGCAGACTACACTTCCTGACTTGCGCTTTGATTTCCATGCATAACTCAGCGTGCCACGTGTGAAATGGACGCCGGCTTCAGCGCTGATAGAGCAGAAGGTGGTGTGATGCTACCGCTGGCAGCGCTAGATAGGTGAGCTAATACATCTAATGCGGTTGGTGGTGGAAATGACCACTTGAAAATGGAGGGGGGGTTTTCTTTTTCTTTATCTGTGGGGAGTAAAATCTGCCTCCAGCTGCTAAGAGACTCACTCATGATTGGTGTGGGCTTTACAACGATAATCTATATATAGGAGGGATATGGGCGCTTACCATGCAGCATCATTCATCTGAGCCTCCTGATGATCCAGTTGGTGAAACGCGTTGAGGCATGAGGCATGGGTCCTCAAGAACATCGATCATGATGAGTATCCCTGACTTTAACTGATACTGGCAGATATCATGTTCTGACTGTGCGGTTTATCCATACCGCTATTCTGTTGGTCTCTGTGTTTACATTAAGAAATTTGGGATTATTACATCATATGCTAGCAGTGTGCAACTGCTGCATTAATCTGCATCTGAATTGGAATTGGAGTTGGCCCTTATGTATTAGCTCCATCATGGGTAGTATTTATACTGGGCTATATATCAATCAGATGGTGGTATTAGCTATATTGTTTCATAGAGTAACCTTACCTTTGTGAATGGTTGCCAATTGGCTGGTCCCTATGTGTGTTTATACATTGTGAAATATGTTATTGCCAACCTGCATGCTAGCCCCCACCCATTAAAATCATCATCAGCACAAGCGCCGGGCTATATATCTACTAGCCGGGGCATATTGGTAAAAAGGGACACTGATAGGGTGAGCCTTCGCAGAGTGGGGGCGCCAATTCCGCTGTATAGTAGGGTGCCAACCTCCACAGTCAGGCAGGTGGTCAGTGAACAGGGATCAGTTATAGTCAGGTTGTTTGTCCTTCATGTTTATGCACTATAAGATTGCACTTTAGGTCACGGCATCACTCCCCCTCACACTGTTTAGTCAATATCCTATCAAGATATTATTGTTTTTCTTCTATCTCCTGCCGCGTGAGATTGTTAATTTGGCTGTATCACTTCATCTAGGAAAAGAGTGTAGGAGTGATAGGGTCAGCCATCGAGGAGCGGGGGCGCCTCTCTCGTATATATATCTAGGGTGCCAACCTCCGCTGGTTAGGCAGGGGATATCAGTGTCTACAGTGTGAGGGACGGTTATAGTGTGCACGGTTGTACGTTTTTTGTTGTGTGGTACAGGTTTTTAAACGTAAATAAATAAAAAATAGTTTTTATTCAGCATTATCCTTTTGGATATAAGGTTCTTGCGAGTTCTTTAATATTATAACCTTAGTGGCCTATCTAATTAGTTTAGTTCGATCCGTGACGTTGCAGCGTCCTGGATAGCGATATCGTTGTGTTTGACACGCAGCAGCGATCAGGATCCTGCTGTAACATCGTTGGTCGGAGCTAGAAGGCCAGCACCTTATTTCGTCGCTGGATTACCCGCTGTCATCGCTGAATCGGTGTGTGTGACGCAGATTCAGCGATGTCTTCACTGGTAACCAGGGTAAACATCGGGTTACTAAGCGCAAGGCCGCACTTAGTAACCTGATATTTACCCTGGTTACCATTGTAAATGTAAAAAACAAACACTACATACTTACATTCCGGTGTCTGTCGCGTCCCCCGGCGTCCTCTTCCCTGCACTGTGTCAGCGCCGGCCGGCCGTAAAGCAGAGCACAATGGTGACGTCACCGCTCTGCTTTAGGGCCGGCGCTTACACAGTGCAGGGAAGCGGACGCCGGGGGACCTGACAGACACCGGAATGTAAGTATGTAGTGTTTTTTTTTTTTACATTTACACTGGTAACCAGGGTAAACATCGGGTTACTAAGCGCGGCACTGAGCTTAGTTACCCGATGTTTACCCTGGTTACCCGGAGACTTCGGCATCGTTGGTCGCTGGAGAGCTGTCTGTGTGACAGCTCTCCAGCGACCACACAACGACGAAACAGCGACACTGCAGCGATCGGCATCGTTGTCTATATCGCTGCAGCGTCGCTTAATGTGACGGTACCTTGAGGCCATGTGCACACGTTCAGTATTTTTCACGTTTTTTTCACATTTTTTCGCTATAAAAACGTGAAAAAACGCTTACATATGCCTCCCATTATTTTCAGTTTATTCCGCATATTTTGTGCGCATGCTGCATTTCTTCCGCTAAAAAATTGCATCGTGGAAAAAAAAGCAACATGTTCATTAAATTTGAGGAATAGCGGGGATTCCGCACACCTAGGAGTGCATTGATCTGCTTACTTTCCGCACGGGGCTGTGCCCACCATGCAGGAAGTGAGCAGATTATGTGCGGTTGGTACCCAGGGTGGAGGAGAGGAGACTCTCCTCCACGGACTGGGCACCATATAATTGGTCAAAAAAAAAGAATTAAAATAAAAAATAGTCATATACTCACCTTCGATGGCCCCTGGAGTGTTCCCGCCTCTCACCGCTGCATGCTGCCGCTTCGGTTCCTATAGATGGTGTGGTGAAGGACCTGCGATGACGTCGCTGTCTTGTGTTTGGTCGCGAGACCGGTCATGTGACCGCTCACGTGACCGCGACGTCATCGAAGGTCCTGAACCACACCATCTATAGGAACGGACGCCGCTGAGGATATCGGCTGTCTGCAGAGGGTGAGTATAACCATTTTTTTTATTTTTTTTATTATTTGTAAACATTCTATCTTTTACTATAGATGCTGCATAAGCAGCATCTATAGTAAAAAGTTGGTCACACTTGTCAAACACTATGTTTGACAAGTGTGACCAACCTGTCAGTCAGTTTTCCAAGCGATGCTACAGATCGCTTGGAGAACTTTAGCATTCTGCAAGATAATTACGCTTGCAAAATGCTAAAAAAAGGTGAAAAAAATCAGGAAAAAAACGCAAAAAAAAAAATGCGGATTTCTTGCAGAAAATTTCCGGTTTTCTTCAGGAAATTTCTGCAAGAAATCCTGACGTGTGCACATACCCTAAGGGTTTATTGCCCATTGTCTGATATTTGCTTGGTATCTCTGATTCATCTTATCTTGAAAGCTGGCCACTGGTGGGGGGAAGGTGAAACCAGATTTATTACATAGCATAAATCACTATATAAGGCCAGAAAAAAATGACTAAGGTAGAAGCAGAAAGTTGTTTACCTGTACTTATTTGTGTACAGTGTTGTGATACCTGCATAAGTGGGGATGTCCATGCAGTGTTGTGAATTTCCCAGGGTTTCTCTGTCTTTTGCATGCTTCTCTGATATTCTGGATGGATGATGTGTAAAAGCTCCTTGTTGATGATGTGAGTATATGTAGTTAATCTTTATATGTACTTAATCTCTATGAATATTTCATCTTTATATGTACTTAACCTCTGTATGTTAAAATATACAAAAGTGTACGTAATCACACTATTCCTTTAATTTAGTACTTGAAAATAAAATTGCATTATATCGCATGTAGCAGTCTTCTTTCAAGCTGTATCCGAAATTAAGTGTTAAAAACTTGGAAATAGAATATACAATACCTTCAAACGGCCCAAAAGCTGCCAAAACACAGCAAATTGGGGACAGTCACCAGGAAGGTGGGATCAATTCACCCACATTTTATAATAATATGGCAGCAATCAGCCATGCATGAGGTACGAGGGTCTGGGCTAGGATATAAAGCTTTGAATTGATCTTCAAATTAAGACAAGGTGGGTGAGCGATCGGTGTAGGCTTGCTGTGCTGGGAGCCCTGACACCATATGCAACATCTCAACCTGCTTTGATGCTCAGCCACACTCAGGTAGCACAAATATGAGTACTATTGTCAGAAAACTGTAAGGAAAGTAACACGGGTAGTTGACTCAAAAGTGGTGGAGGTCTGCCGGACTAGGAATACCTACTGCTGCAGGCAACAAACATGAAGGAAACCCAACCAGAAGCCTTCAAATTTAAAATAATTAAGGACAGACACCACTAAAGTGGCATCAATTTTACCAGAGCAGAAATAGTAAAATAGGGACCGAAACCTCTTCCACTGCAGGTGTGTTCGTGCAAAGAGCAGTACTAGTACGGCTCACCAATCGTGCAGCCTCACACTGAGCACCATGGCGATCGGGTGCGCATGTCAGCTGTATGTGACAGCTGATCTCCCGCAGCAATGGTGGTAGCACCAATCATGGGCATTTATCCCCTTTGATGCTGCTGTCAGTAGTGGCAAAGAGAAGCATCGTGCGTGGAGGGGGCTGCCTGCGCCCTTCCATCAGGACAACGTGATTCGGTTATGTTGTCCTGATGGCCTCCATGGAGACCCCGGCTCCAAATAGCCACGGGGTCTTTCGGAGTCCTGCAGGTATGGTGGTGGAATGCCTGCCAGGGCCGTGGGGTACTCGGTACTGGGTTTGGTGTTGTGAACTCTGTTTTTGGGCTCCCTCTAGTGGTCACAAGCGGTACTGTGTAGTGTTGTCTTTCTGCAGGTTGGCAGCATCAGCTGGTTCGTTATCCTTGGTTGGTTTCCTATTTAGCTCACCTGGATACTCAGTTCCTTGCCTGCTCTCAATGTATTCAGTGCTCTTCAGATTCCTTGTGACTACCTTGCTCCCAGTCTCTCGAAGACAAGCTAAGTTTTTGTTTGATCATTTTTTGATTATCAGCATTTATTATGTTTTTAGTACAGCTCGCTAAAATGTGATTTCCTCGCTTGCTGGTTGCTCTAGGGGACTGAGTTTCTCCCCCCACACCGTTAGTTGGTGCGGGGGTTCTTGAAATCTCAGTGTGGATATTTTGTAAGGGTTTTTTACTGACCGCACAGACCCCTTTACTATTTTCTGCTATCTAGTATTAGTGGGCCTCATTTGCTAAATCTGTTTTCACCCCTGTGTATGTGCCTTCCTTTTACCTCACCGTTATTATATGTTGGGGGCTTCTATATCTTTGGGGATTATTTCTCTGGAGGCAAGAGAGGTCTTTCTTTCTCTCTAGGGGTAGTTAGTTCCTCAGGCTGGCTTGAGACGTCTAGGATTTTTAGGCACGTTCACCGGCTACTTCTAGTTTGTTTGGATAGGTTCAGATTTGCGGTCAGTCCAGTTTGCCACCTCCCTAGAACTTGTCCTATGTATGTTACTTAGCTGGAGTAATTTGTGATCCTCAACCACTAAGGATCATAACAGTAGAGCAGGCCAAAAAGTGTTTAATGCATCGCAGAAGTGGGATAAAAAGAAGACCTGAGTACATTTTTTTTTTCTCCTCCCGCTTTTCCTTTGCTGCAGTCTGTTTAGCTTCTTTCATCCCCTTGAACTCTGGGTGGTTTTGAGCTCAGCTGCAGACAAGAATGTTCAGACTCTGACTTCTAGTGTGGATCATCTGACTGCACGGGTGCAAAGTATTCAGGATTTTGTTATTCATAGCCCTATGTCAGAACCAAAGATACCCATTCCTGAGTTGTTTTCTGGTGATAGATTTAGGTTTCTAAACTTTAAGAATAATTGTAAGTTATTTCTATCTCTGAGACCTCGTTCCTCTGGTGATTCCGCTCAGCAAGTTAAAATTGTTATCTCCTTGTTGCGTGGCGACCCTCAAGATTGGGCTTTCTCTCTGGCGCCAGGAGATCCTGCATTGCTTAATGTAGATGCATTTTTTCTGGCTCTTGGACTGCTTTATGAGGAGCCTAATCTTGAGAATCAGGCAGAAAAAGTGTTGCTGGCTATCTCTCAAGGTCAGGATGAAGCAGAGGTGTATTGTCAAAAATTTCGGAAATGGTCGGTGCTTACTCAATGGAATGAGTGTGCCCTGGCTGCAAATTTCAGAGAAGGTCTTTCTGAGGCCATTAAGAATGTTATGGTGGGGTTTCCCACCCCTACAAGTCTGAGTGATTCTATGGCTTTAGCCATTAAGGTTGATCGGCGTTTGCGGGAGCGCAAATCTGCTCATCCTTTGGCGGTGTTTTCTGAACAGAGACCTGAGTCTATGCAATGTGACCGAACTCTGACCAGAATTGAGCGACAAAGTCATAGACGTCAGAATGGGTTGTGCTTTTACTGTGGTGATTCTACTCATGTTATCTCAGCATGCTCTAAACGCTTAAAAAAAAAATCGCTAAACCTGTCACCATTGGTACTATGCTGCCTAAATTTATTTTGTCTGTTACTTTGATTTGTTCTTTGTCATCCTACCCGGTTATGGCTTTTGTGGATTCGGATGCTGCCCTGAATCTGATGGATTTGTCGTTTGCCAGGCACTGTGGTTTTGTCCTGGAGCCTTTGGAATTTCCTATTCCTCTGAGAGGAATTGATGCTATGCCATTGGCTGAGAATAAGCCTCAGTATTGGACGCAAATGACCATGTGCATGACTCCCGTACATCAGGAGGTGATTCGCTTTCTTGTTCTGCATAATTTGCATGATGTCGTCGTTTTGGGTCTGCCATGGCTGCGGGCTCATAATCCAGTTTTAGATTGGAAAGCTATGTCTGTGTCAAGTTGGGGTTGCCAGGGAATTCATGGCGATGCTCCGTTGGTGTCTATTGCTTCTTCCACTCCTTCTGAGGTCCCTGAGTTTTTGTCTGACTACCAGGATGTATTTGATGAGCCCAGGTCCAGTGCCCTGCCCCCTCATAGGGATTGTGACTGTGCTATAAATTTAATTCCTGGTAGTAAATTCCCTAAGGGACGACTTTATAATCTGTCTATACCAGAGCATGCAGCGATGCGGAGTTATATAAAGGAGTATTTGGAGAAGGGACATATTCGCCCATCCTCTTCCCCTCTTGGTGCAGGATTTTTTTTTGTGGCCAAGAAGGACGGTTCTTTGAGACCTTGTATAGATTATCGTCTTCTGAATAAGATCACAGTCAAATTTCAGTATCCTTTACCACTATTGTCTGATTTGTTTGCTCGGATTAAGGGTGCCAGTTGGTTCACCAAGATAGATCTCCGTGGTGCGTATAACCTTGTGCGCATTAAGCAGGGAGATGAATGGAAAACAGCATTTAATACGCCTGAAGGCCATTTTGAGTACTTGGTGATGCCTTTTGGACTCTCTAATGCTCCTTCTGTGTTTCAGTCTTTCATGCATGACATCTTCCGAGAATATCTGGATAAATTTATGATTGTTTATCTGGATGACATTTTGGTCTTTTCTGATGATTGGGAGTCCCATGTGAAGCAGGTCAGGATGGTGTTTCAGGTCCTGTGTGCTAATGCTTTATTTGTGAAGGGCCCAAAATGCCTCTTCGGAGTACAGAAGGTCTCCTTCTTGGGTTTTATTTTTTCTCCTTCTACTGTGGAGATGGACCCAGTCAATGTCCAGGCTATTCATGACTGGACTCAGCCCACGTCTGTTAAGAGTCTTCAGAAGTTCTTGGGTTTTGCTAATTTTTACCGTCGTTTCATCGCTAATTTTTCTAGCGTGGTTAAACCTTTGACGGATTTGACCAAGAAGGGTTCTGATGTGACTAATTGGTCTCCTGCGGCCGTGGAGGCCTTTCGGGAGCTGAAGCACCGGTTTTCTTCAGCTCCAGTCTTATGTCAGCCAGATGTCTCTCTCCCCTTCCAGGTCGAGGTTGATGCTTCTGAGATTGGAGCAGGGGCTGTTTTGTCGCAGAGAAGCTCTGATGGCTCTATGATGAAACCATGTGCTTTCTTTTCAAGAAAGTTTTCGCCTGCCGAGCGGAATTATGATGTTGGTAATCGGGAGTTGTTGGCTATGAAGTGGTCATTTGAGGAGTGGCGACATTGGCTCGAAGGAGCTAAACATCGTGTGGTGGTCTTGACTGATCACAAAAATCTGATTTACCTTGAATCTGCCAAGCGCCTGAATCCTAGACAGGCTCGTTGGTCGTTGTTTTTCTCCCGTTTCAACTTCGTGGTCTCATATCTGCCTGGTTCGAAGAACGTGAAAGCTGATGCACTTTCTAGGAGTTTTGTGCCTGACTCTCCGGGAGTTTCTGAGCCGGCTGGTATTCTCAGAGAGGGAGTGATTTTGTCTGCCATTTCCCCAGATTTGCGACGAGTGCTGCTGAAATTTCAGGCGGATAGACCTGACCGTTGTCCACCAGAGAGACTGTTTGTCTCGGATAGATGGACCAGCAGAGTTATTTCCGAGGTTCATTCTTCAGTGTTGGCGGGTCATCCTGGGATTTTCGGTACCAGAGATTTGGTGGCTAGGTCCTTCTGGTGGCCTTCCTTGTCGCGGGATGTGCGTTCCTTTGTGCAGTCTTGTGGGATTTGTGCTCGGGCTAAGCCTTGCTGTTCTCGTGCCAGCGGTTTGCTTTTGCCTTTGCCTATTCCGAAAAGGCCTTGGACGCACATTTCCATGGATTTTATTTCGGATCTTCCGGTATCTCAGAAAATGTCTGTCATCTGGGTGGTGTGTGATCGTTTTTCCAAGATGGTCCATTTGGTGCCCTTGCCTAAGTTGCCTTCTTCCTCCGATTTGGTTCCTCTATTTTTTCAGAATGTGGTTCGCTTGCATGGCATTCCTGAAAATATTGTGTCTGATAGAGGATCCCAGTTTGTGTCCAGGTTTTGGCGGACTTTTTGTGCTAAGATGGGCATTGATTTGTCTTTTTCGTTGGCCTTCCATCCTCAGACTAATGGCCAAACCGAGCGAACTAATCAGACGTTGGAAACTTATTTGAGATGTTTTGTTTCTGCTGATCAGTATGATTGGGTGACTTTTTTGCCGTTGGCCGAGTTTGCCCTTAATAATCGGGCTAGTTCTGCTACTTTGGTTTCGCCTTTTTTCTGCAATTCTGGTTTCCATCCTCATTTTTCCTCGGGTCAGGTTGAGCCTTCTGACTGTCCTGGGGTGGATTCTGTGGTGGATAGGTTGCAGCAGATTTGGAACCATGTGGTGGACAACTTGAGGTTGTCACAAGAGAAGGCTCAGCGCTTTGCCAACCGCCGCCGCGGTGTGGGTCCCCGACTTCGTGTTGGGGATTTGGTGTGGCTGTCTTCTCGGTATGTTCCTATGAAGGTCTCCTCTCCTAAATTCAAGCCTCGCTTCATCGGTCCTTATAAGATCTTGGAGATCCTTAACCCGGTGTCTTTTCGTTTGGATCTCCCAGCATCGTTTGCCATTCATAATGTGTTCCATAGGTCTTTGTTGCGGAGGTATGTGGTACCTGTGGTTCCTTCTGTTGAGCCTCCTGCTCCGGTGCTGGTCGAGGGCGAATTGGAGTACGTGGTGGAGAAGATTTTGGATTCTCGTATCTCTAGACGGAGGCTTCAGTATTTGGTGAAGTGGAAGGGCTATGGTCAGGAGGATAATTCCTGGGTTGTCGCCTCTGATGTTCATGCGGCCGATTTGGTTCGTGCCTTCCACGCGGCTCGTCCTGATCGCCCTGGGGGTCTTGATGAGGGTTCGGTGACCCGTCCTCAAGGGGGGGGTACTGTTGTGAACTCTGTTTTTGGGCTCCCTCTAGTGGTCACAAGCGGTACTGTGTAGTGTTGTCTTTCTGCAGGTTGACAGCATCAGCTGGTTCGTTATCCTTGGTTGGTTTCCTATTTAGCTCACCTGGATACTCAGTTCCTTGCCTGCTCTCAATGTATTCAGTGCTCTTCAGATTCCTTGTGACTACCTTGCTCCCAGTCTCTCCAAGACAAGCTAAGTTTTTGTTTGATCATTTTTTGATTATCAGCATTTATTATGTTTTTAGTCCAGCTCACTAAAATGTGATTTCCTCGCTTGCTGGTTGCTCTAGGGGACTGAGTTTCTCCTGTTGTGGATTCTGTTTGTGGGCTCCCTCTGGTGGTTACTGCTGGTACTGGGTGACTTTGGTGGGTTGCGGCCTTTGGTTTCCACCTGTCCATCAGAGGCTGTGTGTTTCCTATTTTTCCTGGCCTTTCTGTCATTTCCTTGCCGGCTATCAATGTATTCAGATGTGCTCTGTTTTGTTCCTGCCTACCTGCTCCCAGATCTTTCAGGATAAGCTAAGTGCTGATTTTCAGTTGTTTGGTTTTTTGTCCAGCTTGCTTATTATGTCTCTATGCTAGCTGGTAGCTCTAGTGGACTGAGGTTCTCCCCATGTGCCATGAGTTGGCACATGGGTTCTTGTAATCTCAGGATGGTTTTTGATTAGGGTTTTTTGCTGACCGCTCAGACCCCTTTTGTATCGTTCTGCTTTCTAGTTTACAGCGGGCCTCAATTTGCTAAACCTATATATATCATCTCTATGTGTGTGCCTTCCTCTCATTTCACCGTCAATACATGTGGGGGGCAACTATACCTTTTGGGGTTCGTTCCTCTGGAGGCAAGTGAGGTCTTTATTTTCTCTGCAGTACTAGTTAGCTCTTAGGCTGGTGCGTGGCGTCTAGAACCAATGTAGGCACGCTCCCTGGCTATCTCTAGTTGCGTTTGTCAGGCGTAGGGCAGCGGTCAGCCCAGGTTCCATCACCCTAGAGCTCGTCCGTTATATATTTGTACCTTGCTTGTCCTGTGCTATCCCTAGCCATTGGGATTCATGACAGTATAGCCGGCCCACAAATTGTTAATTGTTTGGGCTGAAGCAGGAGAAAAATAAGTGTTTAAGGGAAATTTTTTTTTTTTTTTTCCCTTCAGAGTTTTGCTGCCTAGCCCTTAATTGCTGTCTAGCTGCTTCTTACCTCCTCTTAACCCTTGAATGGCTCTGATCTTAGCTGTTTAACATGGATGTCCAGAGTTTGGCTTCCAGCCTGAGTAATCTCGCGGCAAAAGTTCAAAACATACAGGATTTTGTTGTTCACACTCCCATGTCTGAACCTAGAATTCCTATTCCAGAGTTCTTCTCTGGAGATAGATCTACCTTCCTGAATTTCAGGAACAATTGTAAATTGTTTCTTTCTTTAAAATCTCGCTCCTCTGGAGACCCTGCTCAACAGGTCAGGATTGTAATATCTTTCCTGCGGGGCGACCCTCAGAATTGGGCATTTGCATTGGCACCAGGGGATCCTGCATTGCTCAGTGTGGATGCGTTTTTTCTGGCATTGGGATTGCTCTATGAGGAACCCAACCTGGAGATTCAGGCTGAAAAGGCTTTGTTAGCCCTCTCTCAGGGGCATGATGAAGCGGAAATATATTGTCAAAAATTTCGGAAATGGTCGGTGCTTACTCAGTGGAATGAGTGCGCCCTGGCTGCAAACTTCAGAAATGGTCTTTCTGAGGCCATTAAGGATATTATGGTGGGGTTCCCTACGCCTACAGGTCTGAATGAGTCTATGGCTATGGCCATACAGATTGATCGGCGTTTGCGGGAGCGCAAACCCGTGCACCAGTTGGCGGTGTCTTCTGAACAGGCACCTGAGACTATGCAATGTGATAGAATTCAGTCCAGAAGTGAACGGCAAAATTATAGGCGGAAAAATGGATTGTGTTTTTATTGTGGTGATTCAGCTCATGTTATATCAGCATGCTCTAAACGCACAAAAAAGCTTGATAAATCTTTTGCCATTGGTACTCTGCAGCCTAAGTTCATTTTGTCTGTGACTCTGATTTTTTCACTGTCTTCCATTTCCGTTGATGCCTATGTGGATTCGGGCGCTGCCCTGAGTCTTATGGATTGGTCATTTGCTAAACGCTGCGGTTTTAGTCTGGAGCCTCTGGAAGTTCCTATTCCTCTGAAGGGAATTGACTCTACACCATTGGCTATGAATAAACCGCAGTATTGGACACAAGTGACCATGCGCATGACTCCCGTTCATCAGGAGGTGATTCGCTTCCTTGTACTGTATAATTTACATGATGTACTAGTGCTGGGGCTGCCATGGTTACAAACTCATAATCCTGTCCTGGACTGGAAAACAATGTCTGTGTTAAGCTGGGGATGTCAGGGGGTTCATGATCATGCACCTCCGATTTCAATCGCTTCATCTACTCCTTCTGAGATCCCTGAGTTTTTGTCTGACTATAGGGATGTTTTTGAGGAGCCTAAGCTCAATTCGCTCCCTCCTCATAGAGATTGTGACTGTGCTATAGAATTGATTCCTGGCAGTAAGTTCCCTAAGGGTCGTTTATTTAATCTGTCACTGCCAGAGCATACTGCTATGCGGAATTATATTAAGGAGTCCTTGGAAAAGGGACATATTCGTCCATCTTCGTCCCCTCTGGGAGCAGGTTTTTTTTTCGTGGCAAAAAAAGATGGTTCCCTGAGGCCTTGTATAGATTATCGCCTTCTGAATAAGATTACAGTCAAATATCAGTATCCATTGCCATTATTGACTGACTTGTTTGCTCGCATTAAGGGGGCTAGGTGGTTCACTAAGATAGATCTTCGCGGTGCGTATAATCTGGTGCGGATAAAGCAAGGTGATGAGTGGAAAACCGCATTTAATACGCCTGAGGGCCATTTTGAGTATTTGGTAATGCCTTTTGGACTCTCCAATGCTCCGTCAGTCTTTCAGTCCTTTATGCACAATATTTTCCGTGAATATCTGGATAAGTTTATGATTGTGTATTTGGATGATATTTTGGTGTTTTCTGATGACTGGGAGTCTCATGTTCTACAGGTCAGGAAGGTGTTTCAGGTTCTGCGGGCCAATTCTCTGTTTGTGAAGGGCTCAAAGTGTCTCTTCGGAGTCCAGAAGATTTCTTTTTTGGGGTACATTTTTTCTCCTTCTACTATTGAGATGGATCCCGTCAAGGTTCAGGCAATTTGTGACTGGACACAACCTACATCTGTTAAGAGCCTACAGAAGTTCTTGGGGTTTGCTAATTTTTATCGTCGGTTCATTGCAAATTTTTCCAGTATTGTTAAACCTTTGACTGATTTGACTAAAAAGGGTGCTGATGTTGCTAATTGGTCTCCTGCGGCTGTGGGGGCCTTTCAGGAACTTAAGCGCCGGTTTTCTTCTGCTCCTGTGTTGTGTCAAGCAGATGTTTCACTTCCTTTTCAGGTTGAGGTTGATGCTTCCGAGATTGGAGCGGGGGCGGTTTTGTCACAGAGAAGTTTTGATGGCTCGGTGATGAAGCCATGTGCATTCTTCTCTAGAAAATTCTCGCCCGCCGAGCGCAATTATGATGTGGGTAATCGGGAGCTTTTGGCCATGAAGTGGGCATTTGAGGAGTGGCGTCATTGGCTTGAGGGTGCTAAACATCGTGTGGTGGTCTTGACTGATCACAAGAATCTCATTTACCTTGAGTCTGCCAGGCGTTTGAATCCTAGACAGGCTCGTTGGTCGTTGTTTTTTTCTCGTTTCAATTTCGTGGTTTCATACCTGCCAGGTTCAAAGAATGTGAAGGCAGATGCTCTTTCCAGGAGTTTTGTGCCTGACTCTCCTGGAGATTCTGGGCCTACTGGTATCCTTAGGGATGGGGTAATATTGGCCGCCGTATCCCCAGACTTGCGACGTGCATTGCAGGAGTTTCAGGTGGATAAACCGGATCGTTGTCCACCAGAAAGACTGTTTGTTCCGGATGATTGGACCAGTAGAGTCATCTCCGAGGTCCATTCTTCTGTGTTGGCTGGTCATCCTGGAATATTTGGTACTAGAGACTTGGTGGCCAGGTCTTTTTGGTGGCCTTCCTTGTCTAGGGATGTGCGTACCTTTGTGCAGTCTTGTGAAGTGTGTGCTCGAGCTAAGCCTTGCTGTTCTCGGGCCAGTGGGTTGTTGTTATCCTTACCCATCCCGAAGAGGCCTTGGACGCACATTTCCATGGATTTTATTTCTGATCTCCCGGTTTCACAGAAAATGTCCGTTATCTGGGTTGTGTGTGACCGCTTTTCTAAGATGGTTCATTTGGTGCCCTTGCCTAAGTTGCCTTCCTCCTCTGAGTTGGTCCCTTTATTTTTTCAGAACGTGGTTCGTTTGCATGGGATTCCGGAGAATATCGTTTCTGACAGGGGATCCCAGTTTGTGTCTAGATTTTGGCGGACATTTTGTGCCAAGATGGGCATTGATTTGTCTTTCTCGTCTGCATTCCATCCTCAGACGAATGGCCAGACGGAGCGAACTAATCAGACCTTGGAAACTTATTTGAGGTGTTTTGTTTCTGCTGACCAAGATGACTGGGTTGCTTTTTTGCCACTGGCCGAATTTGCTCTTAATAATCGGGCTAGTTCTGCCACGTTGGTCTCTCCTTTTTTTTGTAATTCGGGGTTTCATCCTCGTTTTTCCTCTGGTCAGGTGGAGTCTTCGGATTGTCCTGGAGTGGACGTGGTGGTGGACAGGCTACATCAAATTTGGAATCAGGTGGTGGACAATTTGAAGTTATCTCAGGAGAAGACTCAGCAGTTTGCTAATCGCCGTCGCCGCGTGGGTCCCCGACTTCTTGTTGGGGATTTGGTGTGGTTGTCTTCTCGTTTTGTCCCTATGAAGGTCTCTTCTCCTAAGTTCAAGCCTCGGTTCATCGGTCCTTATAGGATCTCGGAGATTCTTAACCCTGTATCTTTTCGTTTGGATCTCCCAGCATCGTTTGCTATTCATAATGTGTTCCATCGGTCGTTGTTGCGGAGGTATGAGGTGCCCGTTGTTCCTTCGGTTGAGCCTCCTGCTCTGGTGCTGGTGGAGGGAGAATTGGAGTATGTTGTTGAGAAGATCTTGGATTCTCGTGTTTCCAGACGCAAACTCCAGTATTTGGTTAAGTGGAAGGGTTATGGTCAGGAGGATAATTCCTGGGTGGTCGCCTCCGATGTTCATGCGACTGATTTGGTCCGCGCCTTCCATAGAGCTCACCCTGATCGCCCTGGGGGTTCTCGTGAGGGTTCGGTGACCCCTCCTCAAGGGGGGGGTACTGTTGTGGATTCTGTTTGTGGGCTCCCTCTGGTGGTTACTGCTGGTACTGGGTGACTTTGGTGGGTTGCGGCCTTTGGTTTCCACCTGTCCATCAGAGGCTGGGTGTTTCCTATTTTACCTGGCCTTTCTGTCATTTCCTTGCCGGCTATCAATGTATTCAGATGTGCTCTGTTTTGTTCCTGCCTACCTGCTCCCAGATCTTTCAGGATAAGCTAAGTGCTGATTTTCAGTTGTTTGGTTTTTTGTCCAGCTTGCTTATTATGTCTCTATGCTAGCTGGTAGCTCTAGTGGACTGAGGTTCTCCCCATGTGCCATGAGTTGGCACATGGGTTCTTGTAATCTCAGGATGGTTTTTGATTAGGGTTTTTTGCTGACCGCTCAGACCCCTTTTGTATCGTTCTGCTTTCTAGTTTACAGCGGGCCTCAATTTGCTAAACCTATATATATCATCTCTATGTGTGTGCCTTCCTCTCATTTCACCGTCAATACATGTGGGGGGCAACTATACCTTTTGGGGTTCGTTCCTCTGGAGGCAAGTGAGGTCTTTATTTTCTCTGCAGTACTAGTTAGCTCTTAGGCTGGTGCGTGGCGTCTAGAACCAACGTAGGCACGCTCCCTGGCTATCTCTAGTTGCGTTTGTCAGGCGTAGGGCAGCGGTCAGCCCAGGTTCCATCACCCTAGAGCTCGTCCGTTATATATTTGTACCTTGCTTGTCCTGTGCTATCCCTAGCCATTGGGATTCATGACATTCTCCCCCCACACCGTTAGTTGGTGCGGGGGTTCTTGAAATCTCAGTGTGCATATTTTGTAAGGGTTTTTTACTGACCACACAGACCCCTTTACTATTTTCTGCTATCTAGTATTAGTGGGCCTCATTTGCTAAATCTGTTTTCACCCCTGTGTATGTGCCTTCCTCTTACCTCACCGTTATTATATGTTGGGGGCTTCTATATCTTTGGGGATTATTTCTCTGGAGGCAAGAGAGGTCTTTCTTTCTCTCTAGGGGTAGTTAGTTCCTCAGGCTGGCTTGAGACGTCTAGGATTTTTAGGCACGTTCACCGGCTACTTCTAGTGTGTTTGGATAGGTTCAGATTTGCGGTCAGTCCAGTTTGCCACCTCCCTAGAGCTTGTCCTATGTATGTTACTTAGCTGGAGTAATTTGTGATCCTCAACCACTAAGGATCATAACAGTTTGGTACTTAAAGAGGATGTCACAGTGGCTGCCACATGGTCTGTGGCCCTGGGTGCCCAATTGAAGGGGAAAGGTCTTTTAAGGGGTATTGTGAATAAAGTCTACTGTTCATGACGTCACCTGTGGTGTTCAGTTAGTTGGGACTGACGTTGCTTAAAGGGGTCCTCTGGGGTGATGGTATGGTGGCTATATGGTGACGCTTTCCACAGGTGAAGCAGTGTCCCCAGGGCTTCCCAGGTGTAAGTCACAGATGGTGTGGTGGATGGTATAGTAAAGAAAGAGGGCACAGGTTTGCAGTCTTTACCCGGTTTACTGATGATAGCAGTCCTCATCCTCAGTCCAGGGTACCAAGTGCAGGGTAGCTGTGGTCCGGCCGGCTTGGAGGCAATAGGAGACCTCTCTCCCAGGTGAGGTCCATAAGCCTTTCCTACTTGCTCTATTTTAGTTGGTGAGGTCCCTGCCACTTGAAGCTTAGTTGCAAGTCCCCTCTCTCCTGTCCTAAAACAGATGTCTGTACGATAGGCAGTGCGAGCCTGTTTATAGGATCTCTATCATGACCCGGGCTCTCAGGTTACTGCTTCACTTCAGACTTGATGTGGGTAATTGATATACAGTCCTATGCCCTCCGGTTCTGTCGCGCATCCTGGAGAACAACACGACCTCGGGCTCCCAGTACCAGGTTTCTGCGCTCTGACTCCCAGGGTGTCCTTCCACTGTTCCCCTCCTGAGCCTCTTCCTCCTCTTTGCTTCTTCCCTCTAAGCTCCTCCACCATTCATCTCCTTCAAATTCTCACTCTTTCCATAGGCTGCAGCTCCCATGTGGCTGCTAGGCCTCTCTGTTCCAGAAGTAATTCTCCTCTCCTCAGTCCTCTACAACTCTCCACAACTGGCTGGCTCCTCCTTCAGACCAGGATACATAAAATCTAAGGAAGGTCCCCTGAATCCGTGTCCTGAGCTCCCCCTCCTGGCCTAGATTCAGATGTGTTGAATGTGAGTGCCCTACCTGATAGAGAGAATCTCCCTTGCCTCCAAGCGTGACATCACCCTGCCCGAAAGGAAGGCAACATCACTGTAACAACCGGTTATCTGAGGTGTTACAGTGGTTTGTGAGCACCTGCTCATAACAGGCACTGGCATGCCTCCTTACCTGTCTGTCAGATCGCTGATCTGATGCTCTGCAGTGCAAAGTAACATGTCAGTGATCTGATATTATATAGTAATGTCCCATACTGGGACAATGTAAAAAAAAATTTGCAAAGTGTAAAAATATGTTTTTTTTAAATCCCTAAATAAAGATAAAAAAGAAATTAATATTTTTCCAATAAATATACTGTATTTATTTGTGCAAATAAAAAGAAACAACAAAAGTATAAATATTTGGTATCGCCGAGTCAGTAACGACAAGTACTATAAAATTGTCCCACTAGTTAACCCCTTGAGTGAACACCATAAAATATAAAAAATGAGACAAAAAAACAGTGCTTTATCATCATATCGCAAAACAAAAAAAAAGCAATAAAATGCGATCAAAAAGACGGATGTAAATAAAAATGGTACCACTAAAACATCATCTTTTCCGCAAAAAAACAGGCTGCCATACAGCTCCATCAGCAGAAAAGAAAAAAGTTATAGCTCTCAGAATAAAGTGATGAAAAAATAATTATTTTTTCTATAAAATAGTTTTATTGTGTAAAAGAGCCAAAGCATTAAAATAATATGAATGAGGTATCGCTGTAATCGTATTGACGCGAAGATTAAAGCTGCCTTACCAATTTTTCCACACGCTGAACAGTATTAAAAAAAAAGCAATTCCTGAATTCTAGTGATGAGTGAGCACTAAAATGCTCTGGTGCTCGTTGCTTTGGTCGAGCAGATTGGTATACTCGGGTACTCGGCCAGAACAACGAGCCCAATGTAAGTCTATAGGAGACCCGAGTATTATTACCGCAATCCCCCTCGGGGGTCCTTTTAAGATCTACAAACGTTTGAAAATGATGGAAACACTGCTCAAATGACACAGGGATATCATGGGGATCGCCCCTGGACGTATTTATGACTCCTAGTTCACAGCTGTAAACAATTTTTTCTGAGATTCATGCAATTTTTCCCGGTGCAACAAAAAACACACTAAGGCTATGTTCACACGGTGCGGTTTTTGCTGCGGATCCGCAGCGGATTTGCACTGCGGATCCGCAGCAGTTTTCCATGTAGGTTACAGTACAATGTAACCCAATGGAAAACAGGACCCGCTGTGCCGACGATCCTTTTTTCCACAGGCAAATCCGCAGCGGTTTTGCCTGCAGAAAAAAGAAGTACCATGTCACTTCTTTCTGCGGATTCCGCAGCGGGTTTCCAGCAGCCCCAATAGGAAACTGCATTTGGAAACCCGCAGTGGAATCCGCAGAAGAAAAAGGATCAAAAACCGCAGCTAAATTCAGCGCTGAATTTAGCTGCGGTTTTTCAAAACAGGACCTGAAAAAAAAAGGATGAAAAAAAGGAACGTGTGAACGTAGCCTAAAACGAATCCAAAACGGATTTTGCTGAGAAATATGTTACGGTACATCCTTTGCAGGTTAATGACTTGCCTGTAAGGCCCAATAATTAACCCCAGACCAAAAATTTCCTCCCCCACTTAGGCTTAGTTCAAACTCAGTGTTTTTGAAGCGTTTTTCAACTTTAACATTGCTTTCAACCACTACAAATGCATTCACTGGGAAATGTCATTGTAACATTTAACAACCCTAGATGGCCATGTGGTGTGTGACACATAAGCAAACCCATCTTGTGTCATTTATGAAGGAGAAAAGGCAGCACACTGCAGCGCTAACACATGAAAAAATGAAACACAGAAATTGAACTGCATTACTGCACTAAAAATATGAAAAATGAGAGCGTTTAGCGCATAAAAAAGGCCAATTTTATGTGTACCTGGTAGCCACTTTACGGAATCTCTCTTATACCAGGTCCTGCGCTATCCTTCCTCGCTGAGAATAAACGTCTCCATGTGAATGGGCACCTATGAAAACCTCTCATGAGATTAACATTCTCCTTCTCTGTGGAGGGGTACTGGACCTGCTGCAATTAAGACACTTGTGACTAGGAGGCGGAGTGCTCAGTCAGAAGGCTAGACAATACATTTGAAAAAACTGACCGTCACATCCAAACATAGATCAAGTGTGAACAGGTGCTGAACCTTAGAGTCACCAACTCCTATACAGTCAAGCAAAAAAGGCAGCACACTGCAGCGCTAACACATGAAAAAATGAAACACAGAAATTGAACTGCATTACTGCACTAAAAATATGAAAAATGAGAGCGTTTAGCGCATAAAAAAGGCCAATTTTATGTGTACCTGGTAGCCACTTTACGGCATCTCTCTTATACCAGGTCCTGCGCTATCCTTCCTCGCTGAGAATAAACGTCTCCATGTGAATGGGCACCTATGAAAACCTCTCATGAGACTAACATTCTCCTTCTCTGTGGAGGAGTACTGGACCTGCTGCAATTAAGACACTTGTGACTAGGAGGCGGAGTGCTCAGTCAGAAGGCTAGACAATACATTTGAAAAAACTGACCGTCACATCCAAACATAGATCAAGTGTGAACTGGTATAAGAGAGATGCCGTAAAGTGGCTACCAGGTACACATAAAATTGGCCTTTTTTATGCGCTAAATGCTCTCATTTTTCATATTTTTAGTGCAGTAATGCAGTTCAATTTCTGTGTTTCATTTTTTCATGTGTTAGCGCTGCAGTGTGCTGCCTTTTTTGCTTGACTGTATAGGAGTTGGTGACTCTAAGGTTCAGCACCTGTTCACACTTGATCTATGTTTGGATGTGACGGTCAGTTTTTTCAAATTTATGAAGGAGGGACCCCTAAAGCACAGAGCCTATTTGTACTGGTGCATCAGGTGGCATTAATCTTCTTATTAAACTGTGGGTCTCCTAAACTGTTTTAGCCTATGCTGTGAGTGGATGGGCTGCAAAGAATTACAACGCACCATATACTGACCCCTGTGGTACCCCACTGCTACCACTTTCCCAGTCCGAGTGTGCTCCATTAGTAACCACCCTTTGTTTCCTATCCCTGAGCCAGCTCCTAACGCACTTACACATATTTTCCCCTATCCCCATTATTCTAATTTTATGTATCAACCTTTTGTGTGGCACCGTATGAAAAGCTTTTGAAAAGTCCATATACACTACGTCCACTGGGTTCCCTTTGTCCAGTCCGGAACTTACCTCTTCATAGAAATTGATCAGGTTAGTCTGAAAGGAACGGTTCCTAGTAAACCCATGTTGATATTGGGTCATGAGGTTATTCCTTTTCAGACACTCCAGCATAGCATCACTTAGAATATCCTCCAGGATTTTACCCACAATAGAGGTTAGACTTACTATCCTATAATTTCCAAGCTCAGTTTTTGTCCCCTTTTTGAATATTGGCACCACATTTGCTATATGCCAGTCCTGTGGTACAGACCCTGTTATTATGGAGTCTTTAAAGATTAAAAATAATGGTCTATCAACTTAATTCCTGCAGTACTCGGGGGTGTATCCCATCGGGGCCCGGAGATTTGTCAATTTTAGTGATTTTTATTGTCTGCCATGGGATTTTCTTGTGTAAATACTGATGAAAAAAAGTCATTTAGCATATTGGCTTTTTTCTCATCCTCATCCACCATTTCACCCAGACTATTTTTAAGAAAGCCAACACTATCATTTTTTAGTTTCTTACTATTTACGTCAGGGGCGGACACAGACTGCAGAGGGCCCCTGTGCAAGAAATTTTCCTGGGCCCCCCCCCCCATACTGCAACAAAGTTATGTAAACATATAGGTTGTAATATTTATTATCTGTTTAGAACACAACTATCAAATCTAAATAATAAATTCACGTTCAATATTACACAACTGAATATAACACAAAGCAGTCATCTATAAAGCTGTGCCGCCACATATAATGCTCCATACAATTCATTATGGCCCCATAGATGCTCCATATAACGCTGTGCCGCCACATATAATGCTCCATAGTCCATACAATTCATTATGGCCCAGATGCTCCATATAATGCTGTGCCGCCACATATAATGCTCCATACAATTCATTATGGCCCCATAGATGCTCCATATAACGCTGTGCCTGTGCCGCCACTTATAATGCTCCATACAATTCATTATGGCCCCATAGATGCTCCATATAACGCTGTGCCGCCACATATAATGCTCCATAGTCCATACAATTCATTATGGCCCAGATGCTCCATATAATGCTGTGCCGCCACATATAATGCTCCATACAATTCATTATGGCCCCATAGATGCTCCATATAACGCTGTGCCTGTGCCGCCACATATAATGCTCCATACAATTCATTATGGCCCCATAGATGCTCCATATAACGCTGTGCCGCCACATATAATGCTCCATACAATTCATTATGGCCCCATAGATGCTCCATATAACGCTGTGCCTGTGCCGCCACATATAATGCTCCATACAATTCATTATGGCCCCATAGATGCTCCATATAACGCTGTGCTTGTGCCGCCACATATAATGCTCCATACAATTGATTATGGCCCCATAGATGCTCCATATAACGCTGTGCCTGTGCCGCCACATATAATGCTCCATACAATTCATTATGGCCCCATAGATGCTCCACATAACGCTGTGCCGCCACATATAATGCTCCATAGTCCATACAATTCATTATGGCCCAGATGCTCCATATAATGCTGTGCCGCCACATATAATGCTCCATACAATTCATTATTACCACATAGATGCTCCATCCATAATATGGAGCATCTGTGGGGCCATAATGAGTAATGGAGCATTATATGTGGCGGCACAGCTTTATATGGACTCCCTCCCTATAAAGCTGTGCCGCCAGATATAATAAATGCTCCAATTCATTATGGCCCACATAGATAGATGCTGAGTGTCTGATGCTCCGTCCATATATAACGCCTGTGCCGCTCCAATTCATTATGGCCCCGGGCCCGGCCCCCAGGGCCCCATAGATAGATGCTGAGTGATGCTGCTCCGTCCATATATAACGCCTGTGCCGCCACATATAAATGCATACTCACCTCGGCTCGACTCTCGTCTCTGCCCGCCCGCTGGTCCTCACCGTCCCGTCTCTCCGCACTGACTGATCAGGCAGAGGGCGGCGCGCACACTATACGTCATCCGCGTCACCGCGTGCCCTCTGACCTGAACAGTCAGAGCGCAGAGACGGGGCGGGAAGATGGAGCGGCGCGTGGATCATGGACAGGTAAATATACTCACCTCCTGCTCCTGGCTCCTTCTCCCAGACCCGGACTGTGGACAGATCATGGTCTCCGCAGACTCCGGGCAGTGGCGGGCGCCGGGCACGGCAGCTTCTGAGGCTGCTCCAGCGGTCATGTCACTCGCCGGCCCGGCGCTCATTACAGCAGGAAATTCAGGAATGATGATCCACGCGTCGCAGCGGCAGGCAGGCTGCAGTGCAGCAGCACAGTCACGACTCACGAGTCACAACAATTGTCGATTGCCGACGTGCCGTGCATGTCCGTCGGGTCGGGCCCCCTCCCCGCTCTGGGCCCCGGTGCGGCTGCACCGGTTGAACCGGCGGTATGTCCGCCCCTGATTTACGTAGTTAAAGAATATTTTGGGTTTATTTTTACTCGGTCTGACAATGAGTCTCTCTGTCTCAATTTTTGCTGCCTTGATTTGCTTTTTACAGAATTTATTTAATTTTCTGTATTTATTTAATGCCTCATCACTACCTACTTCCTTTAATTCTCTAAATGCTTTCTTTTTGTCACTTATTGTGCCTTTGACAGCTCTATTTAGCCATATTGGTTTCCTCCTATTTCTAGTATGTTTATTCCCTTATGGGATATATTGTGCACAGGTCCTATCCAGGATACTAATAAACGTCTCCCATTTTCTTTGTGTATTTTTATGTCTCAGGATATCGTCCCAGTTAATTGCACCAAGATCATATCTCATCCGTTGGAAATTTGCCCTCCTGAAGTTTAGTGTCCTTGTAACCCCTCTACTACAATTCTTATTAAAGGATACATGAAAACATATTATTTTGTGATCACTATTCCCCAAGTGACCCCCAACTCTTATATTTGATATGCGGTCAGTCCTGTCGGTTAATATTAGTCCCTTAGTGACAGAGCCAATTTTTTACTTAATGACCGAGCCAATTTTTACAATTCTGACCACTGTCACTTTTTGAGGTTGAAAAATATTTAGAATTGAGAGTCCTCAGTGGTTGATACCTTTTACTTTTTGAGGTTATAACTCTTTAACGGATCCCGCTGATTCTGAGAATGTTTTTTCGTGACATATTGTACTTCATGTTAGTGGTAACATTTATTCGATATTACTTGCAATTATTTATGAAAAAAATGGAAATATGGCAAAAAAAATTAAAATTTTGCAATTTTCAAATTTTGAATTTTTATGCCCTTAAATCAGAGAGATATCTCACACAAAATAGTTAATAAATAACATTTCCCACATGTCTACTTTAGATCAGCTCAATTTTGGAAACAACATTTTTTTTGTTAGGAAGTTATAAGGGTTAAAAATTGACCAGCGATTTCTAATTTTTTCAACAAAATTTACAAAACCATTTTTTTTAGGGACCTTCTCACATTTAATGTCACTTTGAGGGGTGTACATGACAGAAAATACCCAAACTTGACACCATTCTAAAAACTGCACCCCTCGAGGTGCTTAAAACCACATTCAAGAAGGTTATTAACCCTTTACGTGCTTCAAAGGAACTGAAAAAATGTGGAATGAAAAAATTAACATTTAACTTTTTTTTGCAAACATTTTACATCAGAACCAATTTTTTTTATTTTCACAAGTGTAAAAAGAGAAAATGAACCACAATATTTGTTGTGCAATTTCTCCTGAATGCGCCGATACCCCATAATGTGGGGGTAAACCACTGTTTGGGCACATGGTAGGGCTTGGAAGAGAAGGAGCACCGTTTGACTTTTTCAATGCAGAATTAGCACCGTTTGACTTTTTCAATGCAGAATTGGCTGGAATTGAGATCGGACGCCATGTTGTGTTTGGAGAGCCCCTGATGTGCCTAAACAGTGGAAAACCCCCACAAATGACACCATTTTGGAAACTAGACCCCGAAGGAACTTATCTAGATGTGTGGTGAGCACTTTGATCCCCCAGGTGCTTCACAGAAGTTTATAACGTAAAGCTGTGAAAATAAAAAATCGCATTTTTTCTACAAAAATGATCTTTTCGCCCCCAAATTTTTATTTTTACAAGGGTAACAGGAGAAATTAGACAATGAGAGTTGTTGTGCAATTTGTCCTGAGTACGCCGATACCCCATATGTGGAGGTAAACCACTGTTTGTGCGCACGGCAGGGCTTGGAAGGGAAGGAGCACCGTTTGACTTTTTCAATGCAGAATTGGCTGAAATTGAGATCGGATGCCATGTCGCGTTTGGAGAGCCCCTGATGTGCCAAAACAGTGAAAAAAACCCACAATTGACCCCATTTTGGAAACTAGACCCATTAAGGAACTTATCTAGATGTTTGGTGAGCACTTTGATCCCCCAAGTTGCTTCACAGAAATTTATAACGTAGAGCCGTGAAAATAAAAAATCCTTTTTTTTTTCCTCAAAAATGATTTTTTAGCTCTCAGTTTTTTATTTTCTCAAGCGTAACATGAGAAATTTGACCCCAAAATTTGTTGTCCAGTTTGTTCTGAGTATGCTGATACCCCATATATGGGGGCGTCAACTGTTTGGGCACACATCGGGGTTCGGAAGGGAAGTAGTCATGTTTTAAAATGCAGACTTTGATGGAATGGTCTGCAGGCGTCATGTTGCATTTGCAGAGCTGCTGATGTACCTAAACAGTAGAAATCCCCCACAAGTGACCCCAGTTTGGAAACTAGACCCTCAAAGAGCTTATCTAGGTCTGTGGTGAGCACTTTGAACTCCCAACTGCTTCACAGAAGTTTATAATGTAGAGCCATGAAAATAAAAAATCATATTTTTTCCCCAAAAATGATCTTTTCACCCCCAAATTTTTACTTTCACAAGGGTAACAGGAGAAATTGGACCCCAAAGTTTATTGTGTTTATTGTTCAATTTATACTGAGTATACTGATACCCCATATGTGGGGGTGAACCACTGTTTGTGCGCATGGCAGAGCTCGGAAGGGAAGGAGCGCCATTTTGGAATGCAGACTTTGATAGAATAGTCTGCGGGCGTTATGTTGCATTTGCAGAGCCCCTGATGTACCTAAACAGTAGAAACCCCCACAAGTGACCCCATTTTGGAAACTAGACCCCCAAGGAACTTATCTAGATGTGTAGTGAGAACTTTGAACCCCCCCAAGTGCTTCACAGAAGTTTGTAATGCAGAGTCGTGAAAATAAAAAATACTTTTTCCACAAAAATGATTTTTTTTTTAGCCCCCAATTTTTTATTTTCCCAAGGGTAACAGGAGAAATTGGATGCCAAAAGTTGTTGTCCAATTTGTCCTGAGTACGCTGATACCCCATGTGTGGGGGGACCATTGTTTGGGCACACATCGGGGCTCGGAAGGGAAGGAGCGCCGTTTGGAATTCAGACTTAGATTGATTGGTCTGCAGGCGTTACATTGCATTTGCAGAGCCCCTGATGTACCTAAACAGTAGAAACCCCCCACATGTGACCCCATATTGGAAACTAGACCCCCCCAAGGAACTTATCTAGATGTGTGGTGAGAACTTTGAACCCTCAAATGTTTCACTACAGTTTATAATGCAGAGTCGTGAAAATAAAAATCATTTTTTTTCCCCAAAAATGATTTTTTAGCCCCCATTTTTTTTATTTTAGCAAGGGTAACAGGAGAAACTGGACCCCAAAAGTTGTTGTCCAATTTTTTCTGAGTACGCTGATACCCCATGTGTGGGGGGACCACTGTTTGGGCACACATCGGGGCTCGGAAGGGAAGGAGCGCCGTTTGGAATGCAGAATTAGATTGATTGGTCTGCTGGTGTCACGTTGCATTTGCAGGGCCCCTGATGTACCTAAACAGTAGAAACCCTCCACAGGTTACCCCATTTTGCAAACTAGACCCCCAAAGGAATTTATCTAGATGTGTGGTGAGAACTTTGAACCCCCAAGTGTTTCACTACAGTTTACAATGCAGAGCCGTGAAAATAAAAAATCATTTTTTTCCACAAAAATGATTTTTTAGCCCCCAATTTTTTTTTTATTTTAGCAAGGGTAACAGGAGAAACTGGACCCGAAAAGTTGTTCTCCAACTAGTACTTAGTATGCTGATGCCCCATATGTGGGGGTAAACCACTGTTTGGGCACACGGCAGAGCTCAGAAGGGAGGGAGCATAATTTGACTTTTTCAGCGCAAAATTGGCTGTCTCTTTTGGAGACCCCCTGATGTACCTAAACAGTTGAACCCCCCAATTCTAACTCCAACCCTTATCCCAACACACCCCTAATCCTAATCCCAACCCCATCCATAATCCTAATCACAACCCTAACCCCCAAAACACCCCTAACCCTAATCCCAACCCTTACCATAACCCTAATCAAAACCCTAAACCCACCACACCCCTAATCCTAATCTCAACCCTAACCTAACTGAGGAGACTCTTTGCGTGGAACAAGACAACTACAGGACACAGTTTTATAAGTGGTAAAGTCTATATTATCACACGGTGATTCAAGCAGGTGCAGAGAGAAACTCAAGTCCACAACACTTGGTGTAAATATTAAATGCAGCTTAGCAGTCTAAAGGAACCTTCAGAGGAAAATGCAATCACGCAGAAAGTCTATGAAGCACAATTATTCTTGAGGATACTTGACACGAATAAGTCCTTGCTTAGTCCAAAACACAGATAGATATGCTTATAAGGCAGTTCAAATAATATCTTAGCTCAACCAGGGAGGCCTGGGTAATAGTCTCAGGTTCTTGCAGAGCAACAACAGCTTACATGTCCAGCAAATGCAGATGGAAGTAAACACGAGCAGCAGATGAAGGAGGATTACTGGAACTGGTGTATGCAGCAGTAACTCAGAGCAGAGTAGAAGGATAACCCCACAGGTTTACAGGAGCAGGTATATAGCCAGGGAGTCAGAGTCAGGAGCTGGATGCAAGGCATAATACTCTAGCACAGACTGAAGGCTGGGGTGGAGTTTTATAGCAGGAAGACACAGTGCACATGAGACCAAAGACGCCATCTTGGAAAAGGGCAGTAATGCACAAAAGGTAATAAAAAATGTTCAGAGTCCTGACACCTAATCCCAATGCACCCCTAACCCTAATCCCAACCCTAACATTAACACTGATCCCAAACCTAACCCTAATCCCAAACGTAACCCTAATGCCAACCTTAATCCAAAACCTAATCCCAACTCTAACCCCAACTTTAGCACCAACCCTAGCACTAACCCTAACTTTAGCCCCAACCCTAACCCTAACTTTAGCCATAACTCTAACCTTAATCCTACCTCTAACCCTAACCCTAGCCCTAACCCTAGCCCTAACCCCAACCCTAGCTCTAACCCTAACCCTAATCCTAGCTCTAACCCTAACCCTAGCCCTAACCCCAACTTTAGCCCCAACCCTAACCCTAATCCTAGCTCTAACCCTAATCCTAGCTCTAACCCTAATCCTAGCTCTAAACCTAGCCCTAACCATAGCTCTAACCCTAGCCCTAACCCTAACCCTATCCTTAACCCTAACCCTAATTGGAAAATAGAAATACATACATTTTTTATTTTATTACTTTTCCTAACTAAGGGGTTGATAAAGGGGGTGTTATTTACTATTTTTTTTTTATCTTGATCACTGTGAAAAGATCTCACAGTGATCAAAATAAAACAAGTGGAAGAATCTTCCTCTGCCAGCCGGCAGATCATGGCTGGCGCACTGCGCATGCGCCTGCCATTTTCTTACCAGAGCAAGAAGCCGGCGGCCAGGAGAGGAAGCAAGAGGACCCAGGGACACCGGTAAGTATAACAGGGTCCCCGATCCCCCTATTGCTCTGTCCTCTGATGTGCGATCACATCAGAGGACAGAGAATGACATGGCTCTTTTTTGCGGACGCCAGTAAAAGGTTAATTACTGGCGATCGCAAAACAGGGGTCAGTAAGAACCGACCCCGATCATGTTCTTTGGGGTCTTGGCTACCCCCGCCAGCCGAGACCCCAAAGATCCTCCGGGTGCCGGCCGGCAGGCGCACTGCGCATGCGCCCGCCATTTTTTTTCCCGGAACAAGATGGCAGTGCCCATCGGGAGCCACGAGGAGCATCGGGGGAGACAGGTGAGTATTGGGGGCGATCAGGGACCCCATTTCTCTGTCCTCTGATGTGCGATCACATCGGAGGACAGAGAAATTAAATGGCAAATCGCGTTTTTTTTGTTGTGATGGTTAATTACCGGTGATCGCAACTCGGGGGTCGGTAAAAAACCACTGAATCATGTTCTCTGGGGTTTCGGCTACCCCCGGCAACCGAGACCCCAGAGAAAATCCAACTCTGGGGGGCGCTATTCCCTTTTTTCCACAGCGCCGTTAATTAAAAATCGCAACATTTGCACAAAAAATGCGGAATACACTGTAAATAATAGGAGGCATAGGTTAGCATTTTTTTCGCGTTTTTATCACGTTTTTATAGCGAAAAAACGCGAAAAAAACGCGAAAAATCCTGAACGTGTGCACATGGCCTTACAGGTATTCTTTTTTTTTCAAAACTTGGATAAAAATGTTTCTAAAATGTCTATTGACTGACGCTGTGAATACATATCTTTACAACTATTCTTTTCTTTTCCAAACTTAGATAAAAATGTTTCGAAAAAGTATATTGACTGACGCTGAATTAGAAGAGCTTGTCAACGCCTCTGATTCAGAAGATGATGTCCCACAGGAAATAATGTCTGAAGAGGAGGACCACATAAGCGAGATGGAAAGCAATGTTGGAAATTCGGATTCTGAAGTGGAGTATGAAGAGGAACATGATACCCAGACAACTAGCCGGATGCAAGAAATCCCTTCTAAAAACAAGTGTGTAATTTGGAACTTGCAGCCTAGTCAGGCTGGTAGATTGTCCTCTGAAAATATCATAAAAGCTACTCCTGGTCCTACAAGGTACACTACATCAAGAATATCTGTTATAGGATAAGCATTCGCATTGTTCCTAAATATGACTATCCTAAATATTATAATACAAATAACAAACATTGAGGGACAAGTAGCTTATGGTGATATATGGAAAAAATTAGATGTGCAGCTCTAAATGCTTATATTGGTAAATGTGAAATTGTAATTTACAAATGTAATTGTAAAAACGCATGAACATGTTCAGTTTTTTCTTTTTTCTTTCTAAAAAGGTTGAAGTTTTTATGATTTTTCATTTGTTGATTTATAAATATTGCTTTCAAAAAGTTAAATTTCATGTTTTAGTAATAGTAATGTAAAGCTTCTTTATTATTTGTGTGCAGAATGCCAACAATCAAAGATAATTGTAAAAAGCCTGTGTAACCTTTTTATGAAAAAAAATAAATTATTAAGTTTGAATTTAAATTTTTCATTTGCTTATGATCAACCATGTTCACATACAGTATAATAATGAAAAAAGTATTCAAATAAAACACTTAGAGTAGCTAAAAATCAAGAATTAATAGGTCGGGTCATATTGACTCGGGAACAGTACAAGTGTATAGCAAATGCGAACAGAACAGCAGGGTTAACTGATGATCGATTAATGAAATTGCCCATGCAGTGTATTAAAGAGCTTTTGGCATAAGTGTCCAATTACTTTTGGTCCCTTGAACAAAAAACAGTTACATATTAAAAAGATGTAATTCCTATACCACTTTAAGCCCATATTAATTATATAAATGTATCTGCAAATGTTTGGTAAGCAGCTAAAATGCCATAACTTGTCACTGTTCAAATATTTCTCTACCTAAATGTATATTTGTTATACAGGTCTCATGATTTTTGGCACTAAAATTAGTAAATAATTAAATTGGATAACAGTAAGCTTTGTAAATTTATATTATAAAAAAGTTACAATCTATAGCAAATGTTTTCATTAGACAAACAATTGTGAGAAATAAGTACTTCAGCTTTTATTAGTTTTATAAACGTTTATTTCTCTTTTTTACTATAAAATGATAGTACAGCGCCCCAGAGTCCTGGTCGTTGCAGTAATGTCACTCTTCCACCAGGGGGAGTGATATTACGTCTGATGGTACTAAAGGAGTTCACCTGACCAGGTATCACAAGTCACACACTACACTTCACACTCCAGTCCACCAGGGGGAGCCTTGCTTCTATCTATTAGGGCACTCCTCACACACGGGTAAAACTGGTGGGTTGGATAGGAAGTCAGTCAGAAGCTACCTGGGTTTGACCCAGAAAGGACCTGTCAGGCAGACAGGGGGAGAAGGAGGAACATCTGAGCTGCAGACAGAGGGTCCCTGTCAGGGGTGGGATCCTGACAGAGGCCAAGCACGAGATAGAACGTTACGGAGCTGCGCCTGCACCCAATGCGGCAGCATCCTAAGAAAGGACAGGAAAGGAATTGTATTGTGGAGAGTGAGAAACGAAGTCACAGCACATGGAGATAATACTGGGAGGAGTTCTGCCCCAAGATCAGCAGCCTCCTTCTGAGGCGCGTAGCCGGTGGCCGGAACACCGAGGGAGTAATTGACTCTACGTATTACTTCAGAGACCGTCAGGATAGTCAATTCCAAGTTGGCTGCCCGACCTTAATACCTAAGAAGACACGGAGGCAAATTGTGGGTGAGGGGAGTCACTAGGGTCCCTATACATAAGCTCCAGGCCTACCCCGTCGTACGGGTTGTCCTACCTATACCATCTGGGGGACAGAGAGAAAGAACATCAGAAACATCCACGAAAGTTGTGAGGACTATCCCGTGGTGCTCAGCAGGGAGGTACTACAACACACAGGTGCTAGTAGGAAGGCTACTGATTTCCACCTGGATAAGGGAACTCTGGATGTGCCTTCGGACCGGCCGGATTCTGCCTGCCCAGTGAACGGTACTCTGGACTGTGGACGCTGAAGTCCTCAGTAAAAGGTAAAGAGATTGCAACCTTTGTGTCCTCGTTATTCACTGCGCCTTACATCGTCCACCATCACCACCTATACATCCGGGAAGCCCTGGGGACATACTTCACCTGTGGGAAGGTATATCATCTAGCTGCCATTCCATCACCCCAGCTGGCCCCTAAGCAGCGTTGCTCACCCTGACCGAGTACCACAGGTGGCTTCACGAACACCAGACAAACTACACCTTTAATTGGGTGCCCCTCAAAGGGCCACGGACCGGGTTGGGTCCCCAGAATCGAGGGGGACCCAGTGCCGAGTGCCCCATTGCCCTTAACGTGGGGGCACTCCAATTACAAAATGGAATGTTAATACCAAACTCAGTTTCTAAAATAATTGACTATCTAAACCAAAAGGTGGTATTCTGGAAATCTGGCATTAGATTTATGCTTTCTAAACCACAGGCAGCATAAATAAAACCCAGGCTGTGTAATTGCAGCTAGCTATGATTTACTATGAAATACAGCAGCATTTCAGAGAAAACATAGCTTGAAAAGTCGACAATCAACTTTAGGGGGAACCTTACTAGTCTCTCCCATGTGTGTATATAGGGAGACCTGTCAATTACTGGTACAGGATGGTGACAACCCACAGTAGTCAGGTTTCTGTCTATAGTACCCAGCCAACTCCTCAAGCTATGTTTTCTTTGAAATGCCACAGTGTTTCAAAGGAAAACATTTCTGCCTGAAATTGCGTGACTTAGACAAAATGAATGTAATGTTAGATCCCCTTTAAAATGTCTATGAGTATTGGGATATTAAAATTGCAAGGTACGACAGATCTATTAGACTTGTAGCCAATTGTGTTCTAAAAGTTAAAGAATAGCAAAACTTTATTTAAAAAAATAATATTTATGACCTCCATCAAAAGTTATAAAACTTTGCAAATTATGTTATATGGGGATTAGTCTTCATTATTATAAAAAAAATGCATGTAATTACTTTAAAAAATGCTTACATGCACCAGCTCTAGTGTTGAGCGATACCGTCCGATATTTGAAAGTATCGGTATCGGATTGGATTGGCCGATATACAAAATATATCGGATATCGCCGATACCGATACCAATACAAGTCAATGGGACACAAATATCGGAAGCTATCCTTGATGGTTCCCAGGGTCTGAAGGAGAGGAAACTCTCCTTCAGGCCCTGGGATCCATATTCATGTAAAGAATAAAGAATAAAAATAAAAAATATGGATATACTCACTCTCGGACGAGCCCTGGCTGTCACCGCTGCAAGCGTCTGCCTCCGTTCCTAAGAATGCAGAGAGTGAAGGACCTTCGATGACGTAGCGGTCACGTGACCAATCACAAGACCGTGACGTCATCGCAGGTCCTACACTCACTGCATTCTTAGGAACGGAGGCAGACGCTTGCACCAGTGAGGTCCAGGGTCCGTCGGAGGGGTGAGTATATCCATATTTTTTATTTTTATTCTTTATTTTTTACATGAATATGGATCCCAGGGCCTGAAGGAGAGTCTCCTCTCCTCCAGACCCTGGGAACCATACGCACCGCACACACCTGGGAACTTATAGGAACTTCCGATTCTGATTTCCGATATCACAAAAATATCGGAACTCGGTATCGGAATTCCGATGCAGCGAATATCGGCCGATACCCGATATTTGCAGTAGCGGAATGCTCAACACTAACCAGCTCCCATTGGCCCCCTATGATGCGTTTATGTAGATAATGTGATTTCCACAATTCCATGACTTTTCCTTGTAGGTGTTGCAATTTTCAATATTGAGGAGAATATACAGTGGGGGAAAAAAAGTATTTAGTCAGCCACAAATTGTGCAAGTTCTCCCACTTAAAAAGATGAGAGAGGCCTGTAATTAATATCATGGGTAGGCCACAACTATGTGAGTCAAAATAGTAACATAGTTACCAACATAGTAACATAGTTAGCAAGGCCAAAAAAATACATTTGTCCATCCAGTTCAGCCTATATTCCATCAGAATAAATCCCCAGTTCTATGTCCTTCTGAAGAACCTAATAACTGTAAGATACAATATTGTTACGCTCCAGGAAGACATCCAGGCCTCTCTTAAACACCTGGACTGAGTTCGCTATCACCACCTCCTCAGGCAAGGAATTCCAGATTCTCACAGCCCTAACAGTAAAAAATACTCTTCTATGTTGGTGGAAAAACCTTCTCTCCTCCAGACGCAGAGAATGGCCCCTTGTAATCGTCACCTTCCTTGGTATAAACAGATCCTCAGAGAGATATTTGTATTGTCCACTTTATTCTTATACATGATTATAAGATCGCCCCTCAGTCGTCATTTTTTTCCAGACTAAATAATCTAAATAATTTTGCCAATCTCTCTGGGTAATGTAGTTCCCCCATCCCCTTTATTAATTTTGTTGACCTCCTTTGTACTTGCTCTAGTTCCATTATATCTTTCCTGAGCACCAGTGCCTAAAACTGTACACAGTACTCCATGTGCGGTCTAACCAGGGATTTGTACAGAGGCAGTATAATGCTCTCATAATGTGTATCCAGACCTCTTTTAATGCACCCCATGATCCTGTTTGCCTTGGCAGGTGCTGCCTGGCACTGGCTGCTCCAGGTAAGTTTATCATTAACTAGGATCCCCAAGTCCTTGTCAGATTTACCGGTGGTTTACCGCTCAGTGTGTAATGGTGTTATTGATTCCTTCTTCCCATGTGAATAACCATACATTTGTCATTGTTAAACCGCATCTGTCACCTTTTGGCCCAAGTTTCCAACTTATCCAGATCCATCTGTAGCAGAATACTATCTTCTCTTGTATTGACTGCTTTACATAGTTTTGTATCATCTGCAAATATCAATATTTTACTGTGTAAACCTTCTGCCAGATCGTTAATAAATATACTGAAGAGAATAGGTCCCAAGACTGACTCCTGCGGTACCCCACTGGTCTCCGCCACCAAGTTAGAGAATATACCATTTATAACCACCCTCTGCCTTCTATCACTAATCCAGTTACATACCCATTTACACACAATTTCACCCATACCCAGCATTCTCATTTTGTTTATCAACCTCTTGTGTGACACGGTATCAACCGGTTTTGAAAAATCAAGATATACCATTTGAGAAAACAAATCAAGAAAATCACCTTGTCTGATTTGGCAAGATTTATTTTGCAAATGATGGTGGAAAATAAGTATTTGGTCACCTAAAAACATGCGAGATTTCTGGCTCTCACAGATCAGTAACTTCTTCGAGTGAGCCCAAGAGAGAACCCCCGGACGCAAACTGGATGGTACAAAAGTCTTGCCCGGAGGCACAGACTCTAGCGAAACCGGGGCCATAGGTCTCAGGCTCTCGGAAGGGACAATAAGCCGAGGCTCCTCTTCCTCCTCCTCAGATGATACCACGGAGCAAGAGAGAGCGTCGGCACGAATGTTCTTCTCCCTGGAAAGAAAATGGAGGGTGAAATTGAAACCGAGAGAAGAATAAGGACCATCTGGCCTGGCGAGAATTTAGCCGCTGGGTGGTCTGTAAATAAACCAAATTCTTGTGGTCTGTGAATACTTGAAAGCGAAAGTGAGCCCCCTCCAAGAGATGGCTCCACTCTGAGAAGGCCAACTTCATGGCTAGCAACTCCCTGTCCCCGATGGAATAATTCCTCTCCGCCAGTGTGAAGGTCTTGGAGAAGAAGAAGCAAGGATGCTTCTGACCTTGAGCATTATTTTGGAAAAGGACTGCTCCAGCACCAACGGATGAGGCATCCACCTCCATGATAAATGGCTTATCTACATCGGGGCGATGTAGGAAGGGAGCACTAGCAAAATGTAACTTAATAGAAGAGAAGGCCTTGGAGACCTGTTCAGACCACAATTTGGGATTTGCTCCCTTCTTGGTGAAGGCTACCAAGGGAGCTACCAAAGTGGAGAAGTGGGGAATGAACTGGCGATAGTAATTAATGAACCCCATAAAGCGCTGCACCACTTTAAGAGAATGGGATTCTTGCCAGTCCATCACAGCCTGTAGTTTGGCAGTATCCATAGCCAATCCCTGGGCAGAGATGATATAGCTCAGGAAAGGTAAAGACTCCTGCTCAAACATACACTTCTCCAACTTTGCATAGAGGGAATTTGCCCGTAAGAGGTCGAAAACTCTGCTAACATCTCTCCGGTGGGAGTCAATATCTGGAGAGTAGATGAGAATATCATCCAGATATACAACGACCGAGGTGGAGAGCATATCCCGGAAGATATCATTAACAAAGTCTTGGAAAACGGCTGGGGACATTACAGAGCCCGTAGGGCATCACCAGATATTCATAGTGCCTATCCCTGGTGTTAAAAGCCGTCTTCCATTCATCCCCCTCACGGATGCGAATCAGGTTGTAAGCACCCCACAGATCTAATTTTGTGAATACCCTTGCTCCCCAAAGCCTATCAAAGAGCTCCGATATCAGGGGCAGAGGATACTTATTCTTAACGGTGATGGCATTAAGACCCCTGTAATCTATGCATGGACGTAGTTCCCCGTTCTTCCTCTGTACGAAGAAGAACCCTGCCCCTGCAGGTGACACTGACTTCCTGATGAACCCTCTTGCCAGATTCTCTTGAATGTACTGAGACATTGCCTCCATCTCCGGGAGAGATAACGTATAGACTCGACCCTGGGGAGGCTCAGCACCAGGCAAGAGATCAATAGGACAGTCATAGGGGCGGTGGGGCGGAAGGGTTTTTGGAGAACACGTCCGAATAGGGCCAATATTGCTTGGGGAGAGAGGATAGATCTGCGGGTACCTCAGTAGTAGCAACCTGAATCTCTCATCAAGTGCAACAGAGAGAAGTTCTCTGCAGTGTCCCTTGAACATCTCATTTTTAGAGGTACCATAGGATCAATACAAATACTACATAATCCTATAGCCTCCCTACTGATTAGAATCATAGTATCTGCCCCATGGTCCCATAATCTGAGAACCCATGCTAACAAATGTTCTCCTGTTTGCTGCCTGTACCTGGTAGCTAACTCTGTTAGCTCTCATGCGGTGTATCCTTTAGTGTCCTCTGTCATTGCAGCCTCTGCTACAGTAGCTGCCTGTCCTGCATCCATCGTATCTCCACTGCGCTGTGTGACTTCTCTCCTAGTTTTTGTTATTACAATAGGTCTAGCATGCCTTTCTACCTCATCTATCTCACTGTCAAAGCTGTCCCATTCTGGCAAGTCTGACCATTTCTCATGTGCAATCATGATCCTAATCTGTGCAGTATGAATATCTGACACTGGCTGCTGTCTCCTCCTGCCCCTATTCTTATTCACATTTTTAACCACATAAGCTTCAAAATTCCTTTGTATATTGTCATGCTATTTCATTTGGTCTCTCAAGGCTGATTGCAAGCTAATCCTTTGCTCTATAGCTGTATGCAGCTCTAAAAGCAAGTTATTATTCCGCCAGCCCTAACACCTTGAGAAATCAGATTTGGAGCCACATCCTGGGAATTTCGTAAGCACTGTCCCTCCATATACTTTTTAAATTCCTGTGCCATTGTGGTCCACTTTCCTGATAACACCCATTCTGGCAAGGATCTGACACTACCAAAGCTACTCTCAACTGCTTTCCTATTCTTAACAAAATTATTCAATTTTGCAAACATTTTTATTCAAAACATTACCACAGCTGACACCACTTTGTTTTGTAACAGATTCAAGTGATTATAATAAATAAGAAATGTTCACACGAGAATTAAGTAAACTAAGTTGAATTTACTTAATAAATGATAAGATTAAACAATAAAGTAAAATAAATACTTGTGCATCAAAACAAGCATTATTCATACATTACATGTTTATGGTAGATCTCTCTCTCCCTCAGAATCTCTGTCTGTCACATATCCAATCTCTGCTGTCTCTGTCCTAAGGTTCAGTCCTCTTTTATATGTTAAGGCCATGTGCACACGTTCAGGATTTTTTGCGTTTTTTTCGCGTTTTTTCGCTATAAAAACGTGATAAAAACGTGAAAAAAACGCTTACATATGCCTCCTATTATTTACAGGGTATTCCGCATTTTTTGTGCAAATGTTGCGATTTTTTCCGCGAAAAAATCGCATCACGGAAAAAAAAGCAACATGTTCATTAAAAATGCGGAATTGCGGGGATTCCGCACACCTAGGAGTGCATTGATCTGCTTACTTCCCGCACGGGGCTATGCCCACCATGCGGGAAGTAAGCAGATTATGTGCGGTTGGTACCCAGGGTGGAGGAGAGGAGACTCTCCTCCACGGACTCTGCACCATATAATTGGTCAAAAAAAAAGAATTAAAATAAAAAATAGTCCTATACTCACCCTCTGATGGCCCCCGAAGTGTTCCCGCCTCTCTGGTGCATGCTCTCTCTTCGGTTCCTATAGATGGTGTGGTTCAGGACCTGTGATGACGTCACTGTCTTGTGATTGGTCGCGTGACCGCTCATGTGACTCACGCGACCATTCACAAGCCGCGACATCATCACAGGTCCTGAACCACACCGGCATCTATAGGAACGGACGCCGCTGAGGAGATCGTCTGGGTGAGTATAACAATTTTTTTTTTTTTTTATTATTTTTAAACAATCTATCTTTTACTATAGATGCTGCATAAGCAGCATCTATAGTAACAAATTGGTCACACTTGTCAAACAGTATGTTTGACAAGTGTGACCAACTTGTCAGTCAGTTTTCCAAGCGATGCTACAGATCGCTTGGAAAACTTTAGCATTCTGCAAGCTAATTACGCTTGCAGAATGCTAAAAAAACACGAAAAAAACGGGAAAAAAACGCAAAAAAAATGCGGATTTCTTGCAGAAAATTTCCGGTTTTCTTCAGGAAATTTCTGCAAGAAATCTGGACGTGTGCACATACACTAAACGTTCCAAGGAATCTCAGTTAAAAGCTGTGATCTTCCATAGGATGCCAGGGAGAAACCCCCTTAGGCCAAATAGATAAGATTTCACCACATGACATCCCTGGGAACCTTCTAATTAGGTGACTCTCATCTTTGAATGTCAAAGATCCTTTGTTAGAAGGTAAGTGTAAATGGCCGGGTCATTTATATTCCTTGTTTAAATGTGCCTCCTGGTTAAACATTTCAGTTTCAATGACCATGAGTCATAAGCTCCCAACCCGTTATGACACGCCAATAGTCTTTTAACTGATCTGAGATATAATAGAATAGCATCCGCATAGAGGTAACAATCCAGCCGCTGTCATCTGTACACTATAGCTGACAACTTGCTGCATCAGCCATGATCAGTGTTTGCACAGTCCAAATCTGTTTAATCCCTTAGATGCTGCTGTCAATAGTGACTACATCATATAAATGGTTAACAGAGTGTGGGGGCTTCCTCTTAATCCCAAATGGTGCCCTCAGATCATACTTGTGCGGTCCTTATGTTTGCCATGGCAATTCATGACCAAATAGTGGCTTTAGAGTCTGACGGCTGTTGCAACCTGTTCAGCGACATTTAGGTGGTAAAAATACATATTTTCATTTCTGTCATGCCACTTAGCATTAATTCTTGAAAATCACCTGAAGGGTTAATAAACTACCTGACTGCAGTTTTTAATATGTCAGGGGGTGCTGTTTTAAAAAATGGTATCACTTTTGGGGGTTTCCCAATATATGGGACCCTAAAGTCACTTCAAACATGGATAGGTCCCTAAAAAAATACATTTTGTAAATTTCCTTGAAAAAATTAAAAATTGCTGCTACATTTTTAAACCTCCTAAAATGCTAACAAAATAAAAGAACATTTTACAGATAGTGCTGATGTAATGCAGACATGCGCGAAATGTTATTAATGTTTTGCGGTGGTAGGACTATCTGGATTAAAGGGATAATCATTCAAAGTTTGAAAATTGCTAATTTTTTTACATTTTTCTGATTTTTTAAAATAAATAAACACCAAAACATATCAACTTAAATTTACCATTATCATAAAGTATAATGTGTCACAAAAAACAATCTCAAAATCACTGGGATATGTTGAAGCGTTCCAGAGTCATTACCACATAAAGTGACTCTGGTCAGATTTCAAAAATTTGGCTCCGTCACTAAGGAATTAAGTTTTTTGTTTTCTAAAGCAATATTTTTTGTTTTTAGGAGGCACTCAGGTTGCTTTACTGAGCATTAGATGTGAGCAGATCACTTCGGGTGACCCCGGTCCATTATCCAGGTCAGTAGTCTATAGCCATTCATAAGAGCTGCATGAATATCCTAGCCCTCTGGGATGCTGGGCTCAGATCATGATTAGCTTTGGGTGTAATAATTCATAGCGGGGTCATTTATGTCATTAGAATCAATTAGAGACGCACCTTTGGGACATTATAAAATAAAAAGGCACCTTGGGGGAATCATTGCTTGTTAAGTGGACACTATAAAGGCATTATTACTTGTAAGGGTACACTTTGGGGATATTATTAATTATTTAGGGGCAAGATAAGCATTATTTGGTAAACTGGGCATTCAGGCAATATTAATTGCAAAGGGGGTGCTAAAGGCACATTATCACTTCATCAGGGCGTTCAAGGAGTATTTTACCTTTTGCTTTTTTAAGGGCAAGATTGCGGGTAGCTGGGAATGGTGCTGGAAATTTGAGAAGTTAACTTTGAATTTTGGAAACTCTTCAGATAAATCATCAGTGGCAGTCTGCGTCAGATGGAAAAAATGAGAGAAATGAGCGACTTCAAACAGAAAGGCTGTCAGTTATAAGCCATTGGATTTCACTGTACTGTAATCACATTTATGTCTGCAGTAATGCTATCTACCATTATTTAGTAATTGTATTGTGATATTACCTGGGCTGATCCCATAGCTTTTTCTATGCTTCTATTTCTTCTATGAAGAATTTGTTACATGTTGTCTACACAAAGATGGCATCTGCATACACAAAGAATGCATGTCACTCCACTCTAATTCATACTGAGATCGCCATGAATGTTTTGTGTTTGTAACAAATAAAAAATAAAGCAACAATTCCCCATGCATCATGTTTTGCCATTAAATTGTATTTCTCTCGTAGTAGCACTTCTTTAAAATGAAAGAATATGATTACATTTAATTTTACTTAAAATTTCGCAGAGTAAATATTTTCAAAATTAATTTTCCTTGAATTTTATGTTTGTTTATCAAAGTATATGTATCTAATTAGACAGCACTGTATCTCCTAAACTTCACAGAGATAACTGATAATAACTTTTGAAAAGCTGAACACACCAATTAAATACATCTAAAAGTGAAATAACATGATTTGTCAAAGGACCTTTACTGGAAAGACATTTTCACTCTATTAAAAAATCGCTTTTATTATGAAAAATCCCAGCACATGGAAACAACAGCAAAAAAGAAACTGATGAGCTTTCAGATTACTCTCTTTGGCATGCAAATCATATCAGAGGCTCTCATTAGCATAAATGCATGAGAAATTCTAAATTATTTTAATTTCCGATCTCAGCCAGCAGTCGAGCAATTTGTCAGTGTCAGGGTGAAAATCTAAAAAGAAAAAAAAAGTAGAGCAAATGCAGAGCTCTGTGCTAAATTGAAATCATACGATTTTTTGATCTACTAATTGACTAATGCTGCTGTTCAATCAACTGCCTTGAAGGTTTAAATAATTCAATGTACATTTGGAAACGTAGTTGCTTTCTACAAATTTTATATCTATTATTGAAAGAATGTCTTTTCATTGCTTAAAAACATTATGGCCATATTCAATCTATGGTTTACCAAATATGTAGATACAGAAATAATTGCAATAAAAATCCAATGCATAAATTATTTTTTCACATAAATTGATATATGTAATAGTGTAACTTCATTTTGGGCTTGTTAAAAAGCAACATAAGGATAAACCATCCAAGCCACAATACAAACATATATTGACAGCTGTTTTACAACTGTGGAAAATGATACCAATATTGATACAGAAGACTAAGGGGCACTCTTTATGCAGACAGGAAAGGCAATTTAGACAAAAGCAGAAGTGGGTTCTTTACTATTACAGTGGTTGCTATGTGATAGCAAATAAAAGGGGAAAATGTCTTTAAAGGGTTTAATAAGGTCTGTATTCATGACACCACTTGTGGTTCTTGGTCAGAGGGGACTGAAGCGGCTTAAAGGGGTCCTCTGGGGCAATATTACAGCAGCAAAGATGGTGATGCTTCCCACAGGTTGTGGGGTCCCGGTGTGTTTGGCAGGGATGGTGAATGCCGGCAAATAAATGGATGACACAGGATTGCACTCTTTACCTGGTTTACTGAAGTTATAGTCAGCCTCAGTCCAGGGTACCGGCAACAGGTGTCGATGGAGTCCAGGTAGCCCGAAAACAAGTGGGAATCCCTTTGACAGGTTCTGCCATGGGAACTATAGTTCCCCATGACCTCGGGCTTCTGGTGCCCAGTTTCTGCACTCTAGTTTTGAGGAGGCCCCAATCGCAGCCCTCCTCTAGCTCCTGATCACTCCTCTGCTCCTTCCCTGTCTCTTGTCTGCACCAGAGTACACGGAAAGCTAGCACTCAATCACTGTGGCTCACGGTGCCAGTGAAAGGGGCCTGGAGTCCCATAAATCATGTAGAAAAAAGATCACTGCACTCGTATAGTTCAAGTTCCTTATACCAAAAGTTTATTCGGATAAAAGTTCATGATAATAGCGATAGGCGATAATTAACGTTTCGCCCAGCCCGTACCCTGGATCACAAAATTGCTGTAATAAGCAGATAAACAAACAAAATTACAAAAAAGGGACAATTATACACATATTTACATATTTACATAGATGAATGCATGTCAAAAGCTAATGGTCATGGTAGGGCATATCCATCCAAGGCCAAGGACATATATCATGTAAGGTACATGGAACTAAGAAGGACCTGAGATCAAGGAGAATGGTTCGAAGAGATACAGTATATAGTATTGAGACGGAAAAGGCAAGCGAACATACCCCAAACAGAATTCATTACAGTAAGGACATTGTGTGCTCGGTGAGTCTGGTAAAGGACGCAGTTATGTAACCTGCAACGGATAATGCATAGTAAAATTGCAACGCAAGAACTGTGTATCCAAAATCAGTGTTTGTAGGGATGCTAACTGGCGAATCGCCCACTAGGACATAAGATGTTGTGTAGAGTTACTGCGGCCTGGTTAGAGCTAGGATAATATCCTTCTGAAATAAGGTGACCAAAAATAATGCCCTGGGTCAATGTGTACAAGGTTCAGGAAGGAGCTAGGTCCATTAGAGTCCCACATAAACAGTCCCCCAAAGCTATAAATACTAACCAAACTGTGTTGAGCACAGCACTAAGGGACACCTTGGATTCTCCCTCATAGGGGCACACTGCGCAAACGCTGGCCATAAGTACGCACTGCGCAGGCACTGATCTCAGCACTTAGTGTGCAGGCGCTGACATCCCAGGGCCCAACAGTGCGCACAGCACATTTTGTGCATACATGGGCGCCCCCCCACATATCCGGTCACATGACCGACCGAAGTGTTACACACTGCGCAAGCGCTGGCCTCTATACACACTGTGCAGGTGCGGATCTCAGCACTCGGTGCGCAGGCGCCGTTAACTGAGAGCTCAGCAAGATGAACAGCACCTTCTGCGCAAGCGCCGGCATCTAATGGGCCTAGCTCCTTCCTGAACCTTGTACACATTGACCCAGGGCATTATTTTTGGTCACCTTATTTCAGAAGGATATTATCCTAGCGCTACCAGGCCTCAGTAACTCTACATGACATCTTATGTCCTAGGGGACGATTCGCCAGTTAGCATCCCTACAAACACTGATTTCAGATACACAGTTCTTGCATTGCAATTTTGCTATGTATTATCCGTTGCAGGTTACATAACTGCGTCCTTTACCAGACTCACCGAGCACACAGTGTCCTTACTGTAATGAATTCTGTTTGGGGTATGTTCGCTTGCCTTTTCCGTCTCAATACTATATACTGTATCTCTTCGAACCATTCTCCTTGATCTCAGGTCCTTCTTAGTTCCATGTACCTTACATGATATATGTCCTTGGCCTTGGATGGATATGCCCTACCATGACCATTAGCTTTTGACATGCATTCATCTATGTAAATATGTAAATATGTGTATAATTGTCCCTTTTTTTAATTTTGTTTGTTTCTCTGCTTGTTACAGCGATTTTGTGATCAAGGCCACGGGCTGGCCGAAAGGTTTATTATCGCCTATCGCTATTATCACGAACTTTTATCCGAATAAACTTTTGATATAAGCAACTTGAAGTATACGAGTGCAGTGATCTTTTTTCTACATCTTGTCTGCACCAGACTGACTAACTCCTCCTCCAGACCAGGATGTATATTATCTAGAGAAGCTCTCCTGAAAACCAGGTTCAGAGCTCCCTCTTCTGGCCTGGAGTCAGAATGTGTTGAATGTAAGATTACCTGACAAAGGAATCCCTCCTGTCTCCAGGCGTGGCGTTATCCTCCTCGAGAGGAAGGAAGCACCACTGTGGTACTCGAACTCCTGGGGTGCCACATTCCCCCCCATTAAATCCAGTACTCATAGACTGGGAAAAGAAGAACATAAACAAACAGGTAGATAGTGCAAAGGCATTTAACAGGTTTAACAGGTTTAAAATGTTTCTTCCCTTACGGGAGGCACTTTTGGCTTTAAACGTTGCAAACATATTTGCAACAGTATGACTGGTCTTATACCAAGGTATCCTTGTTCATAAACAACAGTACCGATGTGAGGGACCCATCATAAACCCACAACGTAGGTGTTAGGTGGGCTACAAGGTGTATATCCAGACCCGGTGTTTAGCCATGCCAGATGGTTTTGCTTCAGATCTGTGAACAAACAAAGCCCTACCCACACTGGCAATGTGGGTGGAACCAGGGTGCACCTTGAGGGTGCCAACTATTTACAGTGAGAGTTTTTGTGCAATTTACTGTCCATTACCCTATTATCCATTCTAAACCTGTAATAAGCATACGCAAACATATTTATACAGGTAACACCAATTATTGACAGTTTACTAGTCCCTGTAATGGGCTGGGATCTGACCTCTGGTGCTACGGGTAGATCTACGCAAAACAGGCACTGAGGGTAATCTGACCAGATTCACTAGGCTTGCTATCACCCGTGTGATGCACTCTCTTAAGGCTATGCTACTGGGAATTCTGGGTAGCACAGGTGTAACTGATCTTCGAGGAGTACTGCTACTCAATGTGGACATGACAGATTCACCGATAGCAGGGGGTGGATTCTCTGGTTCCACTGCTGGTGTGACGTCTGCTGCTTGAGCCCGCTGGTGTAGAGTCTCTTCTGTTTCAGGATGGTGTTAAGTCACATCTTCTTCTGGTATTTCCAAAGTCAAAACAGGCACCATTGGTTTGATATACTTGAATCCAAGACTGGAGAAAATCTCCAAGAATGGTATTTATTCTCTTTTCCTCTTCTATAGGTTGAAAAGCACCTGGGTCTTTTGGCTTGTCTCTCAGTTTGTCAGGGCACACTTTAAGATGATCCCTTGATACTGCAGTTGAGGTTTCTCCTCCATCTTTGCTTATAAGACACACTTTAGTATTGTCAAAGTTTGATGGTAAGATGGTATATTGCTCTGCTTCCCACTGGTCATCAAGTTTGTGCATTCTTCTTTTTCACTTTAGCACTTGTTCACCTGGTGACAAGGGAATTGAAGGGGCACGCTGATTATAGTTTCTTTCTTGATTTTGTCTTGCCTGGGACAAGCTTCTTTCCGCACACTCTTGTACTTAGCGGTATTTCTGTTGTTGCTCAGTATCCCAATCTGCATCTGGTGATGTTGCTTCTGGTGTGAGGACTCCCATTTCAAGATCAACAGGTAATTTGCTAGATCCTAACCTCATCAGGTAGGCTGCAGTTCAGTTGGTGGAATTCACTGGCATGTGATTGTACGGATCTACCAAGTAGGGCAACTTTTCTGGCCATAAGTTCCTCTCTTCCAAAGGCAAGGTTTTCAACAGGTCGATTACGAGTTGATTCATCTTCTCACACATGCCGTTTGTGGGTGGTACGGTGTTATCCTGATCTTCTTACATCCATACAGGTGAAAGAACTCCTGGAACACTTCCGCTTCAAAGGCTGGGCCTTGGTCAGTAAGTACCTTCTCAGGGTAACCATGTGGTCGACAAAAGTGTTGTTGAAAGGCCTTGGCTGCCGTCTTTGCTGTCTGGTCCTTGACAAGCATGACTACCAGGAATCTGGAGTAATGGTCCACAATGGTCAGAGCATAGACATAGCCTGACTGGCTTGGAGTAAGCTTCATGTGGTCTAAGGCCACCAGTTCAAGTGTCTGTTTGGTGACTATGGGCTGTAGGGGAGCCCTCTTGCTGTCACGGTCTTTTCGGCTCAGGTTGCATGGGACACACTCTCGGCACCACTTTTCAATGGTTTTTCTCATGCCAATCCAGTAGAACCATCCACGGAGTAGGACCTCCAATTTCTTCCATCGGAAGTGTCTTGCTCCATCGTAGTATGCCTCCGAGACTATTAGCACATCTTGTCTTGGGACTACCACCTACTAGACCAACTTGTGAGTGCGTGGGTCGATATTCCTCCGGCACAGCGTGCTGTCGTAGATAAACAATTTGCCTTTCTCCTTCCACATCTGCTGAGTCTCTTATGGAGCATCTGGACCAGGGTGGGAATCAACTTGCGTCAGCAGCTCTTCTACCAGACGGACTGCTGGGTCACTATCCTGCGTCTCTCTTTTTATTGTGCTTGTTCCTCACATGATGAGAATACTGAGTTGCCCGGGGCGATGGAAAGTTGGTAACTCAATCTCTTCACGTGCTTCCGGCTCTTCTCCCACCTCTGGTAAATGGGGCATCCTGGACAACACATCGGCATTTGTGTTCTTGTGCCCTGCACGGTACCTGATGGTGAATTCGTAGATGGACAACCGGGCCATCCATCGCTGTTCCAATGCACCTAGTTTTGCAGTTCCCAGGTGGGTCAGCGGATTGTTGTCCGTGAAGAAAGGTGAATTTTGCTGAGGTCAGGTAGTGTTTGAACCCCTCTGTTACCGCCCAGACTTTGGCAAGCAACTCCAGCTTCAAGGAACTGCAGTTTTTGAGGTTCCTTTCAGTGGGATGAAGCTTCCTGTTGGCATAGGCAATACCTCTTTCTTTGCCTTTCCGCACCTGGGACAACACTGCTCTCAGTCCCACATTGCTGGCATCTGTGCAGAGCACAAACATTTGGTCATAGTCAGGGTAGGCCAGTACCTCATCTCTCGTGAAAGCCAACTTCAACCGAGTGGAGGATCCTTCCAGCCTGTCGTTCCACTCAAATGGAGGGCCCTTACTCCTGGTCTTCTTGTATTGGCCCACTAACAGGTCTTGCAGGGGTGCAGATATCTTAGTGAAGTCTTTAATGAACCTTCGGTAGTAGTCTACCAATCCGAGGAACTGCCGCACTTCCCGGATGTTGCTGGGTTGCTGCCAGTCCTTGATTATGGTGACCTTGTCAGGGTCTGGTGCCACACCTTCGGCACTTACCACATGGCTCAGGTACTGCACAGGTGGCACTTGGATGGCTTTGCCTTCAGGCCAAAGTTAGACAGAGCTTCAAACACCTCAGCCAGGTGCTTCAGGTGGTCTTCATATGTCTTGGAGAAGACGATGACATCTTGCAGGTACAACAGGATGGTTTCAAAATTCTTGTGCTCGAGACAGCACTCCATCTTCCTCTGGAATGTTCCTGATGCATTGCACAGTCCAAACAGCACGCAGATGAATTCAGAGAAGCCCATCGGTGTCGTGAAGGTGGTCTTTTCTTTATCCGCCTCTGCCACGGGAACCTGCCAATACCCACTAGTGAGATCTAGGTTGGAGAAAAAGTTAGCAGATTTTAAAGCAGCTAATGACTCTTCGATTCTGGGCAATGGGTAGGCATCCTTGTGTGTCATGCAGTTTACCTGCCTGTAATGGAGCTGCCCAGGGGTTACAACTATCTCTGATTACCCCATCCTCCTTCATCTCTCGTAACATACTTTTATCACATTGGTAGTGAGCTGGAGGTACAGGCCGGTACCTTTCTTTAATGGGCGGATGAACTCCAGTGGGGATATGATGTTGAACCCCTTTTACCTGCCCCAAATCTACTGGGTGTTTGCTGAATACCCGCTCATACTCATGGACCACCCGGTAAGCCCCCTGTTTTTGGTGTGCCAGGGTAGAGTCAGTGCCAAAATGTAACTTCTGACACCAATCCTCCAACTGTCCTGCAGAGCCATTGTCCTCCGCCTGCTCGGACGGGACCAAGGGTTCTGTTGCCTGTATTGCATTATTATTAACAGTGAACAGTTTAGCAAGTGTGGCATATCTGGGTAAGTGGACCTCTTTCTCTCCACAGTTAAGGACACGTACTTGTACCCTCCCCTTGTGGACACCAAGCACCCCTCTGGCTGTCAGGATAGTGGGCCTGCTGTCTGAATACACAGGTTCTACCAGGGCCTGGTAGTCTTTACCTCTGAGGCCTATTGCTGCCCAACACCATATTAACATTTCACTCCTGGGGGGTATTACAATGGGGATCGAATCACTCACTGTGACATGTCCAACTTCTCCACCAGACAATTCTACCTGCTGTCTCTGCATCAAGGCTCTGATTGCTTTTTGCAGGACACACTGCTCACTGGAACCAGCAGTCTCAGCCACCTGTTGTAACAAGACAATAACCTCAGCAAAACAGTTTTCTATGACATTATTACCTAAGGTCATCATGGGGTTACATTCTTGCCGGTCAATATAAGCAATCACCAGTCCTTGGGCCTTCAATTCTACCCACCCCACTTTAATGGTACCCCACCTGTGGCAAAAGCTGACCATTGCTTGCTACTATTGACAAATCACTATCTGGGCCATGGGTAATGTCTAACTCAGCCCAATACCGTTTGTAGAGAACGTAAGGCATAGTCGTCACCTGTGTGCCGGTGTCCAGTAAAGCGTTCATCGGGATACTGTCAATCACAATAGGGTGGACGGGTTGTCCTCCAATGTATTTGGATGGCCAGTTTTGTGGGCCTCCTGGTCGTTTTACTCCTGGATTTGGCCCTCGGCCCCAGGGGTCGCTCGTTTAAATGGCAGTACCTTGCGATGTGTTGTGTCTGGTTACAGCGGCGGCAGATGGCTCGTCGATCCTGATGATAGCAGTTGCTGTCTCTTCCTCTAATCGGTGGGATCCTCTTCTGTTGTTGCCAGGGGATGTCATCTGGAGTGGAAGCCAGCTGGATTTTCTCCTTTGGAGATTCCTGCAGGGACTACACGGTTTTGGCTAGTGCAGCTATGCTTTTAGTCAGTTCCTGGACCTGGAGGCACAGTTCTGTTGAGGGATCATTATCCACTATCTGTGAGTCGGCCTCAACGGGGGCCTGATGAAAGGATGCCACCTCCTGGTGGTACGTGACTGCTGGATGCCTAGGGGGCACTGTGTGGCTGGGCGGTGGTTCATGCAGCACCCGGATGGCCCTGTCTTTAAATTGTACAAAGTCCAGGTCAGGGTTTTGCAAGGCCAGGATACACAGCTGTGTCATGTGGGTGCTGGACAGGAGTCCCTCAATGAACTGCTCCTTTAATAGCTTGTCCCCATCCTGCACGCTGTTAGGGTCAACCTGTTTAATGTCCCGTAGTGCCTCCTGGAGACTAAGGGCATAGTCCTGTATGCTATCCTGTGCTCTTTGTTTGCACCCGAAAAACTTCAATTTGATTTGTGCAGCAGTGCAGGTGTCAAAAGTAGTTTTAAGTTTGGGAAATATCTGCTTACCAGATCCTTTTCCAATATCCGGCCAGGATTTCACTTCTCTTTGGGCTGCACCAATTAATTGACCAGTTAGAATGTTGACCTTTTGATGTTCTGTCAGGTGTTTTACTTCAAATAAGCTGCATAGCCTTTCTCTAAAGTCACTCAGCGTATGGGACTCCCCAGAATATTGTGGCAGCCAGGCCGCTCCCGGTATATAGGGCATGGATAGCAGCATTATAGGAGCTGTTACCACAACGGGGTCCTGCCAGTTTGCAGGAACTGCGGGCACCGTGGGGCCTGGTGGCATCATGGGGCTGGCGGCTGCGTCCACTGCGAGCCTGGGGGCATCATGGGGCCTACGGCTGTGACTACCGCCAGTTCTCCTCCCGGGTCAGACATGTCCCTTCCCCCATGCTAACCTCAATCAGGGCTGACTTCTCTCCTCCGGAGTCTGCAGCGGTTCCTCCTGCGTGCGGTCAAGTGCTTCTCCCGGTCCTCGTTCCTGGGCTCCCGGTGTCCTCACTTGTAGCTCTCCTGCACGGCATCCTCACTTGCGACTCTCCTGTCAGCACGGCACCCGCTTACTCTCTGCACTCTTTTTGCAGACTACACCCACAAAGGTACGCCTCCTTCTTCCCCACATGCTCCACGTGGCGCAGCAATGGTGGCTTACAGGCAAATTGTCAGTCTCTGGCACACAGTACCCGGTGATGACAGGGCACAAATCCTGTTCATGCTGCCAAGTTGGGTTGCCTGCCAAGGCTTGGGGTACTCGGTCGCAATTAAAAGGGTGGTCACGGTGGCAGCGACCCAGTCTGTGGCCCTAGGCACTCTAGTAAAAGGGGAATAGGTCTTTAAAAGGTTTAATAAGGTCTGTATTCATGACACCACCTGTGGTTCTTGATCAGAGGGGACCAATGCTACTTAAAAGGGTCCCCTGGGGAGATGTTACTGCAGCAAAGATGGTGATGCTTCCCACAGGTGAATCGGGGTCTTCAGGGCTCCCGGTGTGTTTGGAAGGGATAGTGAATGCTAGGAAATAAATGGAGGACACAGAATTGCAGTCTTTACCTGGTTTACTGAAGTCATAGTCAGCCTCAGTCCAGGGTACCAACAACAGGTGTCGATGGAGTCCAGGCAGCCCAAAAACAAATGGGAATCCCTTTAACAGGTCAATTTGGGAGCTTTCCACTATGCTCTGGTTTTTGGTCCCTTGCTACCTGTGGTTGTCTTGCCTGTCCTGGGACAGTACCCGCATGGTAGGCAACTTGAGCCATTCTCTTGTGGTCTCTGTCCATGGTGTCTCCGGGCTCTAACTGCTGCTGTACCTCAGGTGTTATGCGGGCAAGTCACTGTTAGCTTCTTGCCCTCTGGTTCAGCTGTGGGACCTATAGTTCCCTGTTGTGAATTCCGCTCTTGGGCTCCCTCCAGTGGTTGTAAGTGGCACTTTTGTGAGTTCTGCTCTTGGGCTCCCTCCGGTGGTTTTAAGTGGTACGGCTGCTCCTTGGATCTAGTAGTCAGCAGCTGCTTCCACTGATTGTCTTTCTGGCTCGGCTATTTAGCCTGGTTTTATCCTTCAGCCAGTGCCAGTTGTCAATGGTTCTTGCTTGGATTCACATCTCTGCTTGGATTTCCCTGATATTCTGACCCGTTCAGCAAAGATAAGTCCTTGCTTTGTTCTTTTGCAGTCCACTTGTTGTGGACTTAATCGTTCTGCACTTTCTATGTTTTTTCTAGTCCAGCTTGTCAGTATGGATTTATTCAGTAAAGCTGGAAGCTCTGGGAAGCAGATTTTCCCTCCACACTAGGGTTGAGCGAAACGGGTCGTTCATTTTCAAAAGTCGCCGACTTTTGGCAAAGTCGGCGTCTCATGAAACCGAGCCGATCCCAGCGTTGCATCGGCCATGCGGTACGCGACTTTCGCGCCAAAGTCGCGTTTCAATGACGCGAAAAGCGCCATTTCTCAGCCAATGAAGGTGAACGCAGAGTGTGGGCAGCGTGATGACATAGATCTCAGTCCCCACCATCTTAGAGAAGGGCATTGCAGTGATTGGCTTGCTTTCTGCGGCGTCACAGGGGCTATAAAGGGGCGTTCCCGCCGACCGCCATCTTACTGCTGCTGATCTGAGCGTACGGAGAGGTTGCTGCCGCTTCTTCAGAAGCAGGGATAGTGATAGGCAGGGTACATAAAGCTGCAAACCGCTTGTGCTGTAGCGATTTCCACTGTCCAACACCACCTTTTGTTTGCAGGGACAGTGGAAGCTACATTTTTTTTCCTCAGCGCTGTCACTCATTGGGCTGTCCTAGAAGGCTCCCTGACCCTGATAGCTGCGTTGCTGTGCCTGTGTGTGTACGACGCTGTGCAAACCAACTGCTTTTTTCAAAGCACAAATCCTCTTGTTCCTTCCTTTCTGCACAGCTATCTTTTTTGTTTGTCCACACTTTTTATTTAATTTGTGCATCAGTCCACTCCTTATTGCTGCCTGCCATACCTGGCTGAGATTACTGCAGGGAGATAGTAATTGTAGGACAGTCCCTGGTTTTTTTTGTTTTTTTTTTGTGGGAGATTAAGATTGGCATTTCTGCTAGAGTGCCATCCCTGTGTGTGCCATCTCTCACTCAGTGGGCCATAGAAAGCCTATTAATTTTTTATTATTTGGTTTCTAAAGTCTCCCTGAAAAAGAAAAAAAAGATAAAACAGTGGGAGATTAATATTGCCCTTTCTGCTTGTGTGCCACTCCTGACTCCTGTGTGTGCCATCTCTCACTCAGTGGGCCATAGAAAGCCTATTAATTTTTTTGCTTGATTTGGGTTCTAAAATCTACCTGAAAAAAAAACACTACATCAATCGGTGGGAGAAAAATATTGGCCTCAGTCAGGGCTTGTGTGCCACTCATGACTCCTGTGTGTGCCATCTCTCACTCAGTGGGCCATAGAAAGCCTATTAATTTTTTTGCTTGATTTGGGTTCTAAAATCTACCTGAAAAAAAATCACTACATCAATCAGTGGGAGAAAAATATTGGCCTCAGTCAGGGCTTATGTGCCACTCCTGACTCCTGTGTGTGCCATCTCTCACTCAGTGGGCCATAGAAAGCCTATTAATTTTTTTGCTTGATTTGGGTTCTAAAATCTACCTGAAAAAAAAACACTACATCAATCGGTGGGAGAAAAATATTGGCCTCAGTCAGGGCTTGTGTGCCACTCCTGACTCCTGTGTGTGCCATCTCTCACTCAGTGGGCCATAGAAAGCCTATTAATTTTTTATTATTTGGTTTCTAAAGTCTCCCTGAAAAATAAAAAAAAAATAAAACAGTGGGAGATTAATATTGCCCTATCTGCTTGTGTGCCACTCCTGACTCCTGTGTGTGCCATCTATCACTCAGCGGGCCATAGAAAGCCTATTAATTTTTTATTATTTGGTTTCTAAAGTCTCCCTGAAAAAGAAAAAAAAAAGAAAACAGTGGGAGATTAATATTGCCCTTTCTGCTTGTGTGCCACTCCTGACTCCTGTGTGTGCCATCTCTCACTCAGTGGGCCATAGAAAGCCTATTTATTTTTTATTATTTTGTTTCTAAAGTCTCCCTGAAAAAGAAAAAAAAAATAAAACAGTGGGAGATTAATATTGACATTTGTGCTTGAGTGACAGTCCTGCGTGTGTGGCATCTCTGTGATTTGGTGCCACAGAAAACAGAGTGTGTAACATTGTGCCTGATTTTCCTTGTGGTCTCACCAACCTGTTAAGGGATATTGAAATCATACTGAAGTTATAGCTCACCGTGTAAGTTGTTTGACAGCAACAAATAAAGTTACTTTGGTTAAGATTTTAAAACAATGAGGAAGTCTGGTGCAAGAGGTCGTCGTGGGCGTTCATTGTCAGCTGGTAATGATGGTAGTGGTAGTGGAGCATCAGGTGGTCGTGGGGATAAAAATATTCCACCTAAGTCTGGAGCTGTGGAGCCAGTTTCGTCGTCTGGCTACACAAGGCCTCGAACGCTCTCTTTTCTGGGAGTACGAAAACCGCTTTTAAAGGCGGAGCAGCAACAGCAAGTTTTGGCTTACATTGCAGACTCAGCCTCTAGCTCTTTTGCCTCCTCTTCTGAAACTGGTAAATGTAAAAGCAGCGCGTCGCTTGTGGATGTTCACGGTCAGGGACAAGTCGCTTCCTTGTCCTCTTCAGCAAAAACTACAACAAGAGAGAAGGATGCAGCAGGCGACACAACAGGTTACTCCATGGAGCTCTTTACACATACCGTCCCTGGCTTAGAAAGTGAAACACTTAACAGGCCATGCCCATTACAAGTAGATTCTGACATGGAGTGCACTGATGCACAGCCACAGCCAGAGTACTATACTGATCCTTTGACTCAGACCACCAAATTGCCCTCTCAGGGTACTGATCCACAATCAGACCCTGATGAGACTATGTTGCCCCGCCACGAACGCTATACCACCGACCGACACAGTGACACAGACGAAGTTGCACACGAGCTCGAAGAGGAGGTAATAGATGACCCAGTTGTTGACCCCGATTGGCAGCCATTGGGGGAACAGGGTGCAGGCGGCAGTAGTTCAGAAGCGGAGGTGGAGGAGGGGCCGCAGCAGGCATCAACATCGCAACAGGTTCCATCTGCCGGGCCCGTATCTGGCCCAAAACGCGTGTCAAAGCCAAAACCTGTTGGAGGACAGCGTGGCCATCCGGTTAAAGCTCAGTCTGCAATCCCTGAAAAGGGATCCGATGCTAGGAAGAGTGCAGTCTGGCATTTTTTTAAACAACATCCAATTGATCAGCGCAAAGTCATCTGTCAAAAATGTTCAACTAGCTTAAGCAGAGGTCAGAATCTGAAAAGTCTAAATACTAGTTGCATGCATAGACACTTAACCACCATGCATTTTCAAGCCTGGACTAACTACTAGTGTTGAGCATTCCGATACTGCAAGTATCGGGTATCGGCCGATACTTGCTGTATCGGAATTCCGATACCGAGATCCGATATTTTTGTGGTATCGGGTATCGGTATCGAAACAACATTAATGTAAAAATGTGTAAAAGAAAGAATTAAAATAAAAAATATTGCTATACTCACCTCTCCGACGCAGCCTGCACCTTACCGAGGGAAGCGGCAGCGTTCTTTGTTTAAAATTCGCGCTTTTCTTTCCTTTACTGAAGTCCCGGCTTTGTGATTGGTCGCGTGCCGACCATGTGGCCGGGACGCAACCAATCACAGCAAGCCGTGACGTAATTTCAGGTCCTTCAGGATTTTAAAATTACGTTCCGGCGTTGTGATTGGTTGCGTCGCAGTCACATGGGCAACGCAACCAATCACAGCAAGCCGTGACGTAATTTCAGGTCCTTAAGGATTTTAAAATTACGTCCCGGCTTTGTGATTGGTTGCGTCGCAGTCACATGGGAGACGCAACCAATCACAAGCTGTGACGTCACGGGAGGCTGGACACGCGCGCATTTTAAAATGGGCGCGTGTCCAGCCTCCCGTGACGTCCCGGCTTGTGATTGGTTGCGTCGCGATCAACCAATCACAAGCCGGGAGGCTGGACACGCGCGCGCGTGTCCAGCCTCCCGGCTTGTGATTGGTTGACCGCGACGCAACCAATCACAAGCCGGGACGTCACGGGAGGCTGGACACGCGCCCATTTTAAAATGCGCGCGTGTCCAGCCTCCCGTGACGTCACAGCTTGTGATTGGTTGCGTCTCCCATGTGACTGCGACGCAACCAATCACAAAGCCGGGACGTAATTTTAAAATCCTTAAGGACCTGAAATTACGTCACGGCTTGCTGTGATTGGTTGCGTTGCCCATGTGACTGCGACGCAACCAATCACAACGCCGGAACGTAATTTTAAAATCCTGAAGGACCTGAAATTACGTCACGGCTTGCTGTGATTGGTTGCGTCCCGGCCACATGGTCGGCACGCGACCAATCACAAAGCCGGGACTTCAGTAAAGGAAAGAAAAGCGCGAATTTTAAACAAAGAACGCTGCCGCTTCCCTCGGTAAGGTGCAGGCTGCGTCGGAGAGGTGAGTATAGCAATATTTTTTATTTTAATTCTTTCTTTTACACATTAATATGGTTCCCAGGGTCTGAAGGAGAGTTTCCTCTCCTTCAGACCCTGGGAACCATCAGGGATACCGTCCGATACTTGAGTCCCATTGACTTGTATTGGTATCGGGTATCGGTATCGGATTGGATCCGATACTTTGCCGGTATCGGCCGATACTTTCCGATACCGATACTTTCAAGTATCGGACGGTATCGCTCAACACTACTAACTACCAAACGTCCCTTAAGGTTGTAGCACCCTCGGCCAATGAAGCTAGTCAGCAACGCAACATCCCTTCCGTCACTGTAAGGCCACCATTTTCCGCACCACCGGCAGTATCTGTGCAGGTTTCTTTGCCAGCCAAAAGCAGTCAGGGTCAGGGAATCACCAGTTTTGTAGGAGGAAATATTGCATCTAGGGCACCGGCGGAAACAATACCGTCTCCAACCGTCTCTCAGTCTGCCATGTACACCGGCACACCCGAAAGTTCCACGATCTCCAGCTCTCCAGTCCAGCTCACCCTACATGAGACTCTGGTTAGAAAAAGGAAGTACTTATCCTCGCATCCGCGTACACAGGGTTTTAACACCCACATAGCTAGACTAATCTCGTTAGAGATGATGCCCTACCGGTTAGTTGAAAGCGAAGCTTTCAAAGCCCTGATGGAGTACGCTGAACCACGATACGAGCTACCCAGTCGACACTTTTTTTCCAGAAAAGCCATCCCAGCCCTGCACCAGCATGTTAAACAGCGCATCGTCCATGCACTCAGGCAATCTGTGAGTACAAAGGTGCACCTGACTACAGATGCATGGACCAGTAGGCATGGCCAGGGACGTTATGTGTCCATCACGGCACACTGGGTGAATGTGGTGGATGCAGGGTCCACAGGGGACATCAATTTCAGGACAGTTGTGCCTAGCCCACGGTCTAGGAAACAGTTGGCTGTAGGCGTTCACACCCCCTCCTCCTCCTCCTCCTCGTCCTCCTGCAGAAGCTACAGCTCTTCCACAGACCGCAGTCGGCCAACCACTCCATCGGCAGATGACACTGTTGCACACCAGTTGTCCCATTATGGGCCAGCTACTGGCAAGCGTCAGCAGGCTGTATTGGTAATGAAGTGTTTGGGCGACAACAGACACACCGCGGAAGTTCTGTCCGAGTTCTTGCAACAAGAAACGCAGTTGTGGCTGGGCACAGTAGATCTTGAGGCAGGCAAGGTAGTGAGTGATAACGGAAGGAATTTCATGGCTGCCATCTCCCTTTCCCAACTGAAACACATTCCTTGCCTGGCTCACACCTTAAACCTGGTGGTGCAGTGCTTATTGAAAACTTATCCTGGTTTCTCCGACCTGCTCCTCAAAGTGCATGGACTTTGCTCACATAGCCGACGTTCGCCTGTACACTCCAGCAGTATGCAGACCTATCAGCGGTCTTTGAACCTTCCCCAGCATCGCCTAATCATAGACGTTGCAACAAGGTGGAACTCAACACTGCACATGCTTCAGAGACTGTGCCAACAGAGGCGGGCTGTTATGTTTTTGTGGGAGGATACACATACACGGGCAGGCAGTAGGATGGCAGACATGGAGTTGTCAGGTGTGCAGAGGTCGAAGATACAAGACATGTGTCAAGTCCTTCAGTGTTTTGAGGAATGCACACGGCTGGTTAGTGCAGACAACGCCATAATAAGCATGAGCATCCCCCTAATGCGTCTGCTGATGCAAAGTTTGACGCACATAAAGGATCAGGCGTCTGCACCAGAGGAAGAGGAAAGCCTTGATGACAGTCAGCCATTGTCTGGTCAGGGCAGTGTACAGGACGAGGTAGCGGGTGATGAGGAGGTGGAGGATGAGGAGGATGATGGGGATGAGTATATTTTTAATGCGGAAGCTTTCCCGGGGGCACTGGAAATTGGTTGCGTGGCAAGGCCGGGTTCTGGTTTTTTGAGGGACACAAGTGACGTAGATTTGCCTGAAACTGCCCCTCAACCAATCACAACCGGAGATTTGACAACTGGAACTTTGGCCCACATGGCGGATTATGCCTTACGTATCCTAAAAAGGGACACACGCATTACGAAAATGATGAACGATGACGATTACTGGTTGGCCTGCCTCCTTGATCCACGCTATAAAGGCAAATTGCAAAATATTATGCCACATGAGAACTTGGAACTAATATTAGCAACCAAACAATCAACTCTTGTTGACCATTTGCTTCAGGCATTCCCAGCACACAGCGCACGTGATCGTTCTCACACGAGCTCCAGGGGGCAGCAGACTAGGAGTGTTAGGGGTGCACACATCAGAAGTGGCGTTGGACAGAGGGGTTTTCTGACCAGGTTGTGGAGTGATTTTGCTATGACCGCAGACAGGACAGGTACTAATGCATCAATTGAAAGTGACAGGCGACAACATTTGTCCAGTATGGTTACTAACTATTTTTCATCCATTATCGATGTTATCCCTCAACCGTCATTCCCATTTGATTACTGGGCATCAAAATTAGACACCTGGCCAGAATTGGCAGAATATGCATTGCAGGAGCTTGCTTGCCCGGCAGCAAGTGTCCTATCAGAAAGAGTATTCAGTGCTGCAGGTTCAATATTAACCGAAAAAAGGACTCGTCTGGCTACCCAAAATGTTGACGATCTAATATTCATTAAAATGAACCACAACTGGATTTCGAAATCTTTTGCCCCACCTTGCCCGGCCGACACCTAGCTTTCCTATGAAAAGCTCTTGCCTGTGGACTACTGTGAATTACTTTTCTAATGTCTAATTTTCTGCAGCTGATTGTCCAGCATACGACATGTTTACACCTCCCTAAATGGCCAAACTCCCCACACGGGGCGTGGTATCGCGACTTGGCGCAAGCACCCGTGAGACTGCTGTTTGTCTGAAGAGGTGGGTGTGCTCGCTTTTGGTCGACGGCATTGCTACTGGGTCCCTCATAGTACAATAAAGTGTCTCTGGCGGTGGTGGTGCGCACCCAACGTCAGACACACTGTTGTAACATGAGGGGCCCTGGGCCTGTACCGCCGGCCACAAGAGAGTTCACCCACCCCCAGGTCAAACATTGCTCTACCACTTCCACAGTTATCTCTCACACTTCCACCAATGTTTAGTCTATGCGATGACATCCTTCCACACCTGCCACTGACAATACCATTGTGTTGACATGTATGATGGTACTTAACATAGTCAGGGGCAGTGTCCTCTATTTACCACAGTAAATACTTTGCACTAAATTAGTAGGTCTGAAACAACGCAGAGGATCCCACCCCTGAACCTAATGATTGCACCCTTTAGTGTTTTTGTTTTGTTTTAATGCGAGACATTCACATTTAATTGTTGTTTTTGACTACTAACTGGCAGACACTCATTACAATCGGCCTCCGTTGACCAGACCACTGCTGCCCATGTACCCCTGGAAACAGTTATAAAGTGCGTACAGCCAGCCCATTTTATTGTGTTAGGCCTTCGAAGCCTGTCTGCGGTCCCGGTTGTGAAATTGGATTTTGGGCTCCCCCGGTGGCCACTGGTGGAATTGAACTGGTGTGCATCATCCCCTCTGTTCACCTGTTTCCATCAGGATGTGGGAGTCGCTATTTAGCCTTGCTCCTCTGTCACTTCCATGCCGGTCAACATTGTAATCAGAAGCCTTTCTGTGCATGTTCCTGCTGCTAGACAACTCCCAGCTAAGTTGGACTTTAGTCCTCGTTTGTTTTTGCATTTTGTTCCAGTTCACAGCTGTAGTTGCGTTTCTGTGTCTGGAAAGCTCTTGTGATCTGAAATTGCCACTCTGATGTTATGAGTTAATACTAGAGTCTTAAAGTAATTTCAGGATGGTATTTTGATAGGGTTTTCAGCTGACCATGTAAGTGCCCTTTCTGTCTTCCTGCTATCTAGTAAGCGGACCTCAATTTTGCTAAACCTATTTTCATACTACGTTTGTCATTTCATCTAAAATCACCGCCAATATATGTGGGGGCCTCTGTCTGCCTATCGGGGAAATTTCTCTAGAGGTGAGCCAGGACTATATTTTCCTCTGCCAGGATTAGTTAGTCCTCCGGCTGGCGCTGGGCGTCTAGGGATAAAAACGTAGGCAACGCTACCCGGCTACTGTTAGTTGTGCGGCAGGTTTAGTTCATGGTCAGTTTAGTTTCCATCCTTCCAAGAGCTAGTTCTTATGTTTGCTGGGCTATGTTCTCTTGCCATTGAGAACCATAACAGGTCCCTCCTTCCACTAGGCCTACACTGACCAGACCACTGCTGCCCGTGTACCCCTGGAACCAATTTTAAAGTGCCTACAGCCAGCCCATTTTATTGTGTTAGGCCTTCGAAGCCTGTCTGCGGTCCCTCCTTCCACTAGGCCTCCACTGACCAGACCACTGCTGCCCGTGTAACCCTGGAACCAATTATAAAGTGCCTACAGCCAGCCCATTTTATTGTGTTAGGCCTTCGAAGCCTGTCTGCGGTCCCTCCTTCCACTAGGCCTCCACTGACCAGACCACTGCTGCCCGTGTAACCCTGGAACCAATTATAAAGTGCCTACAGCCAGCCCATTTTATTGTGTTAGGCCTTCGAAGCCTGTCTGCGGTCCCTCCTTCCACTAGGCCTACACTGACAAAGGTACACCTGACAACAGACACATGGACCTGTAGGCATGGCAACGGAAGGTTACGTGTCCTTTGTGGCTCAATGGGTTAATGTATTGGATGCATGGTCCACACAGGGGACAGCCTGCTAATTCTGTCTGCAGTCCCTAATTCAAGTTGTCCTCAACTGAATAAAGCTGAGCTTCTACCTTCCGGCTCTGATTAACTGCTGTTTTTAAACACATTGCTGGTTCCGGCCTACTAACGGTGTCTGCCCCTGCCTGGTGTTGTCCTCAACTGAATAAAGCTGAGCTTCTACCTTCTGGCTCTGATTAAGCTTTTTTTTTTTTTTTTTTTTTTAATTGCTGGATGGGGCCTAATACCTCTGTTTGCAGCTCCCTGGTGTTTGTCCTCAACTGAATAAAGGTGAGCTTCTACCTTCTGCCTTTGATTAACTGCTGTTTTTTTAAAAAAAATGGTGGTTCCGGCCTACTAACGGTGTCTGCCCCTGCCTTCTGTTGTCCTCAACTGAATAAAGCTGAGCTTCTACCTTCTGGCTCTGATTAACTGCTGTTTTTAAAAAAAATTGGTGGTTCCGGCCTACTAACGGTGTCTGCCCCTGCCTTCTGTTGTCCTCAACTGAATAAAGCTGAGCTTCTACCTTCCGGCTCTGATTAACTGCAGTTTTTAAACACATTGGTGGTTCCGGCCTACTAACGGTGTCTGCCCCTGCCTTCTGTTGTCCTCAACTGAATAAAGCTGAGCTTCTACCTTCTGGCTTTGATTAACTGCTGTTTTTAAAAAAAAATGGTGGTTCCGGCCTACTAAAGGTGTCTGCCCCTCCCTGGTGTTGTCCTCAACTGAATACAGCTGAGCTTCAACCTTCTGCCTCTCATTAACTGCTGTTTTTTTAAAAAAAAAATGGTGTTTAGGGCCTACTAACGGTTTCTGCCCCTCCCTGGTGTTGTCCTCAACTGAATACAGCTGAGCTTCAACCTTCTGGCTCTCATTAAGTGTTTTTTAAAAAACAAAATGGTGGTTAGGGCCTACTAACGGTTTCTGCCGTTCCCTGGTGTTGTCCTCAACTGTATAAAGCTGAGCTTCAACCTTCTGGCTTTTGGCCTACAGTAGCAGATATTAAACTGCATTTGGCCTATTAGTGTGTTTGGGCCCTTAAAACAGTGTCTGCTGCTCCTGGGTTTGCTACTCCACTGAACAAAGCAATGCTGCCTGTTTAGTCCTGTTACCAATTTTGAACTGCATTTAGCCCACTTTATTCTTTGGGCCCATATCTGTTTCCCCCTCATCCTGCCCATTGCCCAGCCAGTGATAGATGAGTCTGCTGGTACATTGACCCATAATGCAACATTCCCCGTGCACGCTACACTGCAAGATTGTGACCCTGCTGAAAGTCAGGTCCCCCTTCCCGCATAAAATACCACCTTACACGGGGACAAAGAGGAAGGTGCAGATGAAGGTGCAGGTTCCTTCATCAGGTGGGGGGAGGAATACTCGTTGGCGACGTCACTGCCACAGGGCCCCTCATAGTACGCAAAAGTGTTGCTACCGGTGGGAGGCGCCCCCGCCGTGCAAACACACCGCTGTACTTTGATCGGTGACTACCCAGATAACGGTGCAGCTACGACACTTAAGCAAGCCCACCACGAAGTCCATCCCGACCATCTCCCAGGGCCTGTCTGCCACTGGCAGGGGGTAAAGTAGCCCAGCAGGCCGTTGCCGACTAGACCGATTCTTGGCGCAGGAGACACATGCCCGAATATTATCCCTGACGTCACGAGCCATATGCGGCCACCAGTATGTTCTCGCCAGAAGCTCAAATGTCCTCTTGATCCCGAAATGTGTACCCTCCTTGGACAAAGGAGCCCAACAGAGAAACTCCGGTCGCAAATTTGATGGTACAAAAGTCTTGCCCGGGGGAACAGACTCTAGTGAATCCGGAGCCACGGTTCTCAGGCTCTCAGAAGGGACAATAAGCCAAGGCTCCTCCTCCTCTGATGACACTACGGAGCGGGAGAGAGCGTCGGCACGAATGTTCTTCAACCTGGAGAAAAAAGTTAGGGTGAAATGGAACCGGGAGAAGAACAGGGACCATCTGGCCTGGCGAGAATTTTGCCGCTGGGCTGTCTGTTAGTACACAAAATTTTTTTGGTCTGTAAAAACTTTAGGAGGTATCTCCACTCTGAGAAAGCCAACTTCATGGCTAGCAACTCCCTGTCCACGATGGAATAATTCCTCTCCGCTGGTGAGAAGGTCTTGGAGAAGAAGCAAGGATGCTTCCGACCTTGAGCATCCTTTTGGAAGAGGACTGCTCCAGCACCAACGGATGAGGCATCCACCTCTATTATAAATGGCTTATCTACATCGGGGCGATGTAGGATGGGAGCGCTAGCGAAGTGTGACTTAATAGTGAGTAGGGCCTTGGAGACCTCCTCCGACCACAACTTGGGATTTGCTCCCTTCTTGGTGAGGGCAACCAAGGGAGCTACCAAAGATGAGAAGTGTGGGATGAACTGGCGATAGTAATTAATGAACCCCATAAAGCGCTGCACTGCTTTAAGAGAATGGGGTTCTTGCCAGTCCATTACAGCCTGTAGCTTGGCAGGATCCATAGCCAATCCCTGGTCAGGGATGATATAGCCAAGGAAAGGCATAGACTCCTGCTCAAACACACACTTCAGTTTGCCCGTAAGAGGTCAAAAACTTTGCAAACATCTCTCTGATTGGAGTCAATATCTGTAGAGTAGATGAGAATATCATCCAGATAGACTACGACCGAGGTGGTGAGCTGTTATGACCCCAGTGGACAGGGTCTCAGAGATACGTGTAAGTCTGCGAGATACAAAAATCCAGCTCATAGGGCAGTGGCAACTGGGTCGACCAAATATCTACTCCTAACGCCAACACTAGAAGTAGCCGGGGATCATGCCTACGGTGATCGCTAGATGACACGCGCCAGCCGGAGAATCTAACTACCCCTAGGAGAAGAAAACAAAGACCTCTCTTGCCTCCAGAGAAAGGGACCCCAAAGCAAGATACAAGCCCCCCACAAATAATAACGGTGAGGTAAGAGGAAAAGACAAACACAGAAATGAACCAGGTTCAGCAAAGAGAGGCCAGCTTACTAATAGCAGAAAAAAGCAAGATAACTTATTTGGTCAACAAAAACCCTATAAAAATCCATGCTGGAGATTCAAGAACCCCCGAACCGTCTAACGGTCCGGGGGGAGAACACCAGCCCCCTAGAGCTTCCAGCAAAGGTCAGGATACAGATTGGAACAAGCTGGACAAAAATACAAAACAAAACAAAAGCAAAAAGCAATGAAGCAGACTTAGCTTTAACAAGCAGGAACCAGGATCAGTAGTCTAGAGCACAACAGATTAGCTCTGATTTCAACGATGCCAGGCATTGAACTGAAGGTCCAGAGAGCTTATATAGCAACGCCCCTGAACTAACGGCCCAGGTGAGCATATAGGAGAAGACAGAAGCTCCAGAGTCAAATCACTAATGACCACTAGAGGGAGCAAAACGCAAATTCATAACAGTACCCCCCCCTTAGTGAGGGGTCACCGAACCCTCACCACGACCACCAGGGCGATCAGGATGAGCGGCGTGAAAGGCACGAACTAAATCAGCCGCATGAACATCAGAGGCGACCACCCAGGAATTATCTTCCTGACCATAGCCCTTCCACTTGACCAGGTACTGAAGCCTCCGCCTGGAGAGACGAGAATCCAAGATCTTCTCCACCACGTACTCCAACTCGCCCTCAACCAACACCGGAGCAGGAGGCTCAGCAGAAGGAACTACAGGCACAACGTACCGCCGCAACAAGGACCTATGAAACACGTTGTGGATAGCAAACGACACAGGAAGATCCAGACGAAAGGATACAGGATTAAGGATTTCCAATATCTTGTAAGGACCAATAAAACGAGGTTTAAATTTGGGAGAGGAAACCTTCATAGGAACAAAGCGGGAAGAAAGCCACACCAAATCCCCAACACGTAGTCGGGGACCCACACCGCGGCGGCGGTTGGCAAAGCGCTGAGCCCTCTCCTGTGACAACTTCAAGTTTTCCACCACAAGATTCCAGATCCGCTGCAACCTATCCACCACAGAATCCACCCCAGGACAGTCAGAAGGTTCCACATGACCCGAAGAAAAACGAGGGTGGAAACCAGAGTTGCAGAAAAACGGCGAAACCAAAGTGGCGGAACTAGCCCGATTATTAAGGGCAAACTCAGCCAACGGCAAGAAGGTCACCCAATCGTCCTGATCAGCAGAGACAAAACACCTCAAATAAGCCTCCAAAGTCTGATTAGTTCGCTCCGTCTGTCCATTAGTCTGAGGATGGAAAGCAGACGAAAATGACAAATCAATGCCCATCCTACTACAAAAGGATCGCCAGAATCTGGAAACGAACTGGGATCCTCTGTCTGACACAATATTCTCAGGGATGCCGTGCAAACGAACCACGTTCTGGAAAAACACAGGAACCAGATCGGAAGAGGAAGGCAGCTTAGGCAAAGGAACCAAATGGACCATCTTGGAGAAGCGATCACATATCACCCAGATAACAGACATGCCTTGAGACACCGGAAGATCAGAAATGAAATCCATGGAGATATGTGTCCAAGGTCTCTTAGGGACAGGCAAGGGCAAGAGCAACCCGCTGGCACGAGAACAGCAAGGCTTAGCTCGAGCACAAGTCCCACAGGACTGTACAAATGACCGCACATCCCTTGACAAGGAAGGCCACCAAAAGGATCTGGCCACCAGATCTCTGGTGCCAAAAATTCCTGGGTGACCTGCCAACACCGAGGAATGAACCTCGGAAATGACTCTGCTGGTCCACTTATCAGGCACAAACAGTCGGTCAGGTGGACAAGAATCAGGCCTATCAGCCTGAAATCTCTGCAACACACGTCGCAGATCTGGAGAAATAGCTGACAAGATAACTCCATCCTTAAGAATACCAACAGGCTCAGCGACTCCAGGAGCATCAGGCACAAAGCTCCTGGAAAGAGCATCGGCCTTCACATTCTTTGAACCTGGTAAATACGAGACAACGAAGTCAAAACGGGAGAAAAACAATGACCAGCGGGCCTGTTTAGGATTCAGGCGTTTAGCAGACTCGAGATACATCAGATTTTTGTGATCAGTCAAGACCACCACACGATGCTTAGCACCCTCGAGCCAATGACGCCACTCCTCAAATGCCCATTTCATGGCCAACAACTCCCGATTGCCCACATCATAATTTCGCTCAGCAGGCGAAAACTTCCTAGAGAAAAAGGCACAAGGTCTCATAACAGAGCAACCAGGGCCTCTCTGCGACAAAACGGCCCCTGCTCCAATCTCTGAAGCATCCACCTCAACCTGAAAAGGAAGCGAGACATCAGGCTGGCACAAAACAGGCGCTGAAGTAAACCGACGTTTCAACTCCTGGAAAGCCTCCACGGCAGCAGGAGCCCAATTAGCCACATCGGAGCCCTTCTTGGTCATATCCGTCAAAGGTTTCACAATGCTAGAAAAATTAGCGATAAAACGACGGTAGAAGTTAGCGAAACCTAAGAACTTCTGAAGACTCTTAACTGACGAGGGCTGAGTCCAATCAAGAATAGCTCGGACCTTGACTGGGTCCATCTCCACAGCAGAAGGGGAAAAAATGAACCCCAAAAAGGGAACCTTCTGTACACCAAAAAGACACTTTGAGCTCTTGACAAACAAAGAATTTTCACGCAAAATTTTAAAGACCATCCTGACCTGCTCCACATGCGAGTCCCAATTATCAGAAAAAACCAGAATATCATCCAGATAAACGATCAAAAATTTATCCAGATAGTTCCGGAAAATGTCATGCATAAAGGACTGAAAAACTGAAGGGGCATTAGAGAGCCCAAAAGGCATCACCAAGTACTCAAAATGACCTTCGGGCGTATTGAATGCGGTTTTCCATTCATCACCTTGCTTAATGCGCACAAGGTTGTACGCACCACGAAGGTCTATCTTGGTGAACCACTTGGCACCTTTAATCCGGGCAAACAAGTCAGACAACAGCGGCAAAGGATACTGAAATTTGACAGTGATCTTATTTAAAAGCCGATAGTCAATACAAGGCCTCAAAGATCCGTCCTTTTTAGCCACAAAAAAGAATCCCGCACCAAGAGGGGAAGAAGACGGACGGATGTGTCCTTTCTCCAGAGACTCCCTGATATATGAACGCATAGCGGTATGTTCAGGTACCGACAGATTAAACAGTCTTCCCTTTGGAAATTTACATCCTGGAATCAAATCTATAGCACAGTCACATTCCCTATGAGGAGGCAATGCCCTGGACCTGGACTCGCTAAAGACATCCTGATAATCAGACAAATACTCCGGAACTTCCGAAGGCGTAGAAGAAGCAATAGACACAGGCAGGGAATCCTCATGAATACCATGACAGCCCCAACTAGACACTGACATAGCCTTCCAGTCCAGGACTGGATTATGGGTCTGTAACCATGGCAGCCCTAAAACAACCACATCATGCATTTTATGCAAAACAAGAAAACGTATCACCTCGCGGTGTTCAGGAGTCATGCACATGGTAACCTGTGTCCAATACTGCGGTTTATTTTCTGCTAATGGCGTAGCATCAATACCCCTAAGAGGTATAGGATTTTCTAATGGTTCAAGAATGAAACCACAGCGCTTAGCAAATGAGAGATCCATAAGACTCAGGGCAGCACCTGAATCTACAAACGCCATGACAGGATAAGATGACAGTGAGCAAATCAAAGTTACAGACAGAATAAACTTAGGATGCAAATTACCAACGGTGACAGGACTAACAACCTTAGAAAGACGCTTAGAGCATGCTGAGATAACATGTGCAGAATCACCACAGTAGTAGCACAAGCCATTCTGGCGTCTATGAATTTTCCTCTCATTTCTAGTCAGGATTCTATCACATTGCATCAAATCAGGTGTCCGTTTAGACAACACCATGAGGGAATTTGCGGTTTTGCGCTCCCGCAACCGCCGGTCAATTTGAATAGCCAGGGACATGGTATCATTCAGACCTGTGGGAATGGGAAAACCCACCATAACATTCTTAATGGCTTCAGAAAGGCCATTTCTAAAATTAGCAGCCAGTGCACACTCGTTCCAATGTGTCAGCACGGACCATTTCCGAAATTTTTGGCAATACACTTCAGCCTCGTCCTGGCCCTGAGACATAGCCAGCAAGGCTTTTTCTGCCTGAATCTCAAGATTGGGTTCCTCATAAAGTAAACCGAGCGCCAGAAAAAACGCATCAATATCAGCCAATGCCGGATCTCCTGGCGCCAACGAAAAAGCCCAATCTTGAGGGTCACCCCGTAAGAATGAAATAACAATTTTTACTTGTTGAGCAGAGTCTCCAGACGAACAGGGTCTCAGGGACAAAAACAATTTACAATTATTCCTGAAATTCCTAAACTTAAATCGGTCTCCTGAAAACGGTTCAGGAATCGGTATCTTGGGTTCAGACCTAGGATTTCTGATAACATAATCTTGTGTACCCTGCACACGAGCAGCAAGCTGGTCCACACTTGTAATCAAGGTCTGGACATCCATGTCTGCAGCAAGTTTAAGCCACTCTGAGGTAAAGGGGAAAAGAAAAAAAAAAAAATGAGAGAGAGAAAAAAAAAAACTCAAAATTTTCTTTCTTATAATCCCACTTCTGCAATGCATTAAACATTTAATACTGGCCTGGCATACTGTTATGACCCCAGTGGACAGGGTCTCAGAGATACGTGTAAGTCTGCGAGATACAAAAATCCAGCTCATAGGGCAGTGGCAACTGGGTCGACCAAATATCTACTCCTAACGCCAACACTAGAAGTAGCCGGGGATCATGCCTACGGTGATCGCTAGATGACACGCGCCAGCCGGAGAATCTAACTACCCCTAGGAGAAGAAAACAAAGACCTCTCTTGCCTCCAGAGAAAGGGACCCCAAAGCAAGATACAAGCCCCCCACAAATAATAACGGTGAGGTAAGAGGAAAAGACAAACACAGAAATGAACCAGGTTCAGCAAAGAGAGGCCAGCTTACTAATAGCAGAAAAAAGCAAGATAACTTATTTGGTCAACAAAAACCCTATAAAAATCCACGCTGGAGATTCAAGAACCCCCGAACCGTCTAACGGTCCGGGGGGAGAACACCAGCCCCCTAGAGCTTCCAGCAAAGGTCAGGATAGAGATTGGAACAAGCTGGACAAAAATACAAAACAAAACAAAAGCAAAAAGCAATGAAGCAGACTTAGCTTTAACAAGCAGGAACCAGGATCAGTAGTCTAGAGCACAACAGATTAGCTCTGATTTCAACGATGCCAGGCATTGAACTGAAGGTCCAGAGAGCTTATATAGCAACGCCCCTGAACTAACGGCCCAGGTGAGCATATAGGAGAAGACAGAAGCTCCAGAGTCAAATCACTAATGACCACTAGAGGGAGCAAAACGCAAATTCACAACAGTGAGCATCACCCGGAAGATGTCGTTCACAAAGTCTTGGAAAACGGCTGGGGCATTACAGAGTCTATCAAAGAGCTCAGATATCAAGGGCAAAGGATACTTATTCTTAAGTGATGGCGTTAAGACCCCAGTAGTCTATGCATGGACGTAGTTCTCCCCATATTGACAGCAGCATCAGAGGGGCTAAACGCCCACGATCAATGCTAGCAGGGCGTCACCTCTCATATTGAGTTGACACCCACATTTGATCGTGACGGTGCTTTGTGTGAGCTCATATGATCCCACAGCACTGTACATATATGGCACATGTTGGGAAGGGGTTAAGAAAGAAGTGTGTAAAGACAGAAGACACAACCTTCAAAGAAATCATGCATTTTGGAAATTAAGAAAAGTAAACACTGAATCAGAAGGCAAACATTTTAATAAAATTCACAATACTAATAACAATACCACACACAATACAATACAACCACTCACCGATTCATCAAACCTACATACTAAAGATGACCTGCTAATAGTTGTTATCACATTTTACTGTCTTTATAAGTATAACAGCAGCTCTAGAATGTTGTCTTTATGTTGTTTTTTATCTATTTTGAAACACTACTGCTTTTGACAGAACAAACTTGACATTTCAGTCTGTCTTAAAATATTGTGCACAGGGCAACAAGCTCAGAGTACAAAACCAGCACTAAAACTACATATAAATTATGCAAAAGGAATCAATGAAGAAAGTAATGCAGTAAAAGGAACAAATAATGTCATGTCAAATGCATACAGGTTGCTGGGGAGAGGATGTATGCCTACAAAAAAGTGCTGAATGATTGCCCACTGTCCTTAAAAGGTGATGATACCTATGGTGATAATTACAATCAGTTCCTTCTATAAAATCTTGCAATGGCTTTAAAATATAACACATTAAGTAGCAATGAAGAAAGTGTTTAAGTAGGAAAGATGGATATGCTTCTTAGACCAGCTAATTTTCCTTACTGCTCAGTTCACAGATCTGGGGGTATGACCTAGAATAATGGCCCAACAGACGGAACTTGATAACATTTCACCTGAGAAGAGCTGACAAGTGTCCATTCAGTTTTTATTATATATAACAGTAAAGGCATAACAATCATTTCCAAACCATGAAATCTTTGAGATCTCTTAGAGCCACAATTACAAAAAATATATAATGTGACTCATTAGAAACACATATATAAGACACTTTATAAGCGTGTCCCGAGGAACACTCCGGTATAAAACATCAGAAAATATAAAAATAAGTATTTTGCTTATAAAAAAGAAAATACTGGAGAGATATCAAATTCAGACATTTTAACATTAAAAACAAAAACACATACAACAAAAAACTGGTACAGTACAAAAATTGGCCACCAGCTACAAAAACTTTCTCCTGCAAGTAGTTAACTGAAAGGTTTTTTTCAGTTGAAAACACAGATATGGCATCCATCGAGTGTTGTCCTGTCGCGTCTTCTTTATATTATTGCCAAGAAGCTGCAACTGAATAAAGCTGGCCTTCAACCTTATGGCTTTTGGCCTATAGTATCAGATATTAAACTGCATTTGGCCTTCAACTTTGGTTACGGCCTACTAACGGTGTCTGCCCCTCCCTGGTGTTGTCCTCAACTGAATAAAGCTGTGCTTCAACCTTCTGTTCCAAATTAAGATTTTTTTAAAAAAAATTGGGTGTTTAGGGCCTACTAACGGTGTCTGCCCCTGCCTGGTGTTGTCCTCCACTGAACAAAGCTGTGCTTCAACCTTCTGGCTCTTATTAACTGCTGTTTTTTAAAAGATTGGTGGTTCCGGCCTACTAACGGTGTCTGCCCCTCCCTGGTGTTGTCCTCAACTGAATAAAGCTGTGCTTCAACCTTCTGTTCCAAATTAAGATTTTTAAAAAAGAAATTGGGTGTTTAGGGCCTACTAACGGTGTCTGCCCCTCCCTGGTGTTGTCCTCAACTGAATAAAGCTGTGCTTCAACCTTCTGGCTCTTATTAACTGCTGTTTTTTAAAAGATTGGTGGTTCCGGCCTACTAACGGTGTCTGCCCCTCCCTGGTGTTGTCCTCAACTGAATAAAGCTGTGCTTCAACCTTCTGTTCCAAATTAAGATTTTTAAAAAAGAAATTGGGTGTTTAGGGCCTACTAACGGTGTCTGCCCCTCCCTGGTGTTGTCCTCAACTGAATAAAGCTGTGCTTCAACCTTCTGGCTCTTATTAACTGCTGTTTTTTAAAAGATTGGTGGTTCCGGCCTACTAATGGTGTCTGCCCCTCCCTGGTGTTGTCCTCAACTGAATAAAGCTGTGCTTCAACCTTCTGTTCCTGATTAAGATTTAAAAAAAAAAAAAAATAATGTTTAGGGCCTACTAACGGTGTCTGCCCCTGCCTGGTGTTGTCCTCCACTGAACAAAGCTGAGTTTCCACCTTCTGGCTCTTTTTTTTTTTTTTTTTTTTTAATTGCTGGATGGGGCCTAATAGCTCTGTTTGCTCCTCCCTGGTGTTTGTCCTCAACTAAAAAAAGCTGAGCTTCAACCTTCTGGCTTTCGGCCTATAGTATCAGATATTAAACTGCATTTGGCCTTCAACTTTGGTTCCGGCCTACTAACAGTGTCTGCCCCTGCGTGGTGTTTGTCCTCAACTGAATAAAGCTGAGCTTCAACCTTCTGGCTTTTGGCCTACAGTAGCAGATATTAAACTGCATTTGGCCTATTAGTGTGTTTGGGCCCTTAAAACAGTGTCTGCTGCTCCTGGGTTTGCTACTCCACTCAACAAAGCAATGCCGCCTGTTTAGTCCTGTTACCAATTTTGAACTGCATTTAGCCTACTTTATTCTTTGGCCCTATATCTGTTTCCTCCTCATCCTGCCCACTGCCCAGCCACTGCTACATGAGTCTGCTGGTATATTGACCTAGACCACTACATTCCCCTTGCACTCTACACAGCCAGAATCTGACCCTGCTGAAAGTCAGGTTCCCCTTCCCACATGTTATACTACCTTACACAGGGACAAAGAGGAAGGTGCAAATGAAAGTGCAGGTTCCTTCATCAGGTGGGGGGGCATACTCGTTGGCGACGTCACTGGCACAGGGCCCCTCAGAGTATGCAAAAGTGTCGCTGCTGGTGGGAGGCGCCCCCGCCATGCAAACACACATCGCTGTACTTTGAAGGGCCCTGTGCCAGTGCCAATGCGAACGAGTGGCCCCCCCCCCTGCTTGCTCAGGATCACAGCACTTGCAACGTTGAAATACTTACCTCTCCCTGCTCCACCGCCGTGACGTAGTCCACGATTCCTGGGCCCACTAAAACCTTGAACCAGCCCTACCCCCCACAAATTTGCCAAATGACCCCCAAGTTCCATTGAACAACTATTATTATAAAGTTAATTAAGATTGACAAGCTTCAGAAACAAGAATGGATGTATTTGGCATTAAAATGGGCACTGTAGGGTGTTTTCCTGGCCTCCACTCACTGCCGACTATGCTTCCCCATTGACTTGCATTGGGTTTCGTGTTTCGGTCGATCCCCGACTTTTAGCGATAATCGGCCGACTGCGCTCGACTCGACTCTGGACTAAGTCGGGTTTCACAAAACCCGACTCGATCTTAAAAAAATGAAAGTCGCTCAACCCTACTCCACACCTTTAGTCAGGTGTGGAGATTTTTGTAAACTCTGTGGTGGATTTTTCTAGTTTTTAATACTGACCGCACAGTATTCTGTTCTGTTCTATCTATCTAGCTAGACTGGCCTCCTTTGCTACATCTTGGTTTCATTCTGCTTATGTCATTTCCCTCTCCACTCACAGTCAATATTTGTGGGGGGCTGTTCTATCCTTTGGGGATTTTCTATGAGGCAAGATAGCTTTCCTGTTTCTATCTTTAGGGGTAGTTAGTCCTCCGGCTGTGACGAGGTGTCTAGGGAGTGACAGGAACATCCCACGGCTACTTCTAGTGTTGTGTTAAGCTCAGGAACTGCGGTCAGTACAGGTACCACCTCCTCCAGAGCACGTCCCATGTCGCTCCTAAACCACCAGTTCATAACAGTTCCCCAAGACCTCAGGCTCCCGGTTCCCGGTTTCTGTGCTCTAGCTTTGAGGAGGCCCCAATCGCATCCCTTCTCTAGCTTCTGATCACTCCTTTTGTCCTTCCCTGTATCTTGTCTGCACCAGATTGATTAACTCCTCCTCCAGACCAGGATGTATATTATCTAGGGAAGCTCCCCTGAAAACCAGGTTCAGAGCTCCCCTTTCTGGCCTGGAGTCAGAATGTGTTGAATGTAAGATTACCTGACAAAGGCATCCCTCCTGTCTCCAGGCATGGAATTACCCTCCCTGAGAGGAAGGCAGCACCACCGTGGTTCCCAAACTTCTAGGGTGCCACCTTTGTATATTTGTTTACATATGACTATTATTATTATTATTTATTATTATAACACCATTTATTCCATGGCGCTTTACATGTGAGGAGGGGTATACATAATAAAAACAAGTACAATAATGTTGAACAATACAAGTCACAACTGGTACAGGAGGAGAGAGGACCCTGCCCTTGAGGGCTCACAATCTACAAGGGATGGGTGAGGATACAGTAGATGAGGATAGAGCTGGTTGTGCAGTGGTTTGGTCGATCGGTGGTTACTGCAGGTTGTAGGCTTGTTGGAAGAGGTAGGTCTTCTGGTTGTTTTTGAAGGTTTCGATGGTAGGTGAGAGTCTGATATGTTGTGGTAGAGAGTTGCAGAGTAGGGTTGATGCGCGAGAGAAATCTTGTATGCGATTGTGGGAAGAGTAGATAAGAGGGGAGTAGAGATGGAGATCTTGTGAGGATCGGAGGTTGCATGCAGGAAATTACCGGGAAACGAAGCCACAGATGTATGGAGGAGACAGGTTGTGGATGGCTTTGTATGTCATGGTTAGGCTTTTGCACTGGAGTCTCTGGGTAATGAGGAGCCAGTGAAGGGATTGACAGGGGGGACAGGTGGATTAGTGTGGCAGCTGAGTTTAGAATAGATTGGAGGGGTGCGAGAGTGTTAGAGGGGAGGCCACAGAGCAGGAGGTTACAGTAGTCGAGGTGAGAGATGATGCGGGCATGGACTATGGTTTTTGCAGATTCTTGGTTTAGGAATGAACGGATCCATGAAATATTTTTGAGTTGAAGGTGGCAGGAAGTGGAAATGGCTTGGATATGCGGTTTGAAGGAGAGATCAGTGTCAAGGATTACCCCGAGACAGCGAGCTTGTGGGACTGGGGAGAGTGGGCAGTCGTTTACTGTAATGGATAGGTTCATTGGGGGGGTCGCGTGAGATGGGGGAAAGACAATGAATTCTGTTTTGTCCATGTTATGTTTTAGAAATCTAGCGGAGAAGAAGGATGAAATAGCGGACAGACATTGAGGGATTCTGGTTAGTAGGCTGGTGATATCTGGTCCAGAGATGTAGATCTGTGTGTCATCAGCATAGAGATGATACTGAAAACCATGAGATTCTATGAGCTGTCCCAGGCCAAAAGTGTAAATGGAGAAGAGCTGGGGCCCTAGAACTGAGCCTTGCGGGACTCCGACATATAGGTGGGAGGAGGTAGTGTGTGAGTGGGAGACGCTGAATGTCTGGTCAGTTATCTATGACGAGATCCAAGATAGGGCCAAGTCTGTGATGCCAAGGGATGAGAGGGTCCGCAGCAACAGGGAATGGTCCACTGTGTCGAAGGCAGAGGCAGGTCCAGGAGGAGGAGGATAGAGTATAGATAGAGTAGTGTCGCTTGCTCTTGGCAGTTAATAGGTCATTGGTGACCTTATTTAGGGCAGTTTCAGTGGAGTGGTGTGACCTGAAGCCTGATTGTAAGTGGTCACAGAGGGATCAGGAAGATAGATGGGAGGAAAGTTCAAGATGGACGTTTTGTTCCAGTAGTTTTGAGGCAAAGGGGAGAAGTGATATAGGGCGATAGCTCGATACAGAGGATGGGTCAAGAGAGGGCTTTTTGAGGATAGGTGTGATTGAGGCATGTTTAAAACATGAGGGGAAAACACCAGTTGTTAGTGGTAGGTTGAAGAGATGGGTTAGGGTTGGGATGAAGACTGTGGCAAGGTTTGGGATGAAGTGGGAAGGGATTGGGTCAAGTGCACAGGTGGTGAGATGCGATCTTGAAATCTTGAAAACAGAGTGGAGAGTCGATCTTCTGTAATGGTGGAGAAGTTGGTTTTGGAGGTGGAGGGCTGGGTAGTGGGAGGAAGGGCTCTGGTAGTTGTCAACTAAAACTGTCTCTGATGTTCTCAATCTTCTGCTTGAAAAATGAGGCAAAGTCTTCAGCTGAGATGAGTGGGGAGGGAGGAGGTGCTGGGGGACGGAGGAGAGAGTTGAAGGTGTTGAATAATTGTTTAGGGTTGTGAGACAGGGAGGATATGAGAGATGAGAAGTAGGTTTGTTTTGCTGTAGCGAGTGTGGTCTTGAAAGTGGTGAGGGACTGTTTGAATGTGATGAAGTGCTCATTGGAGTGGGATCTTTTCCATCTCCGCTCAACAGCCATGGAAGCTCGCCTCAGTTCTTTGGTCAGGCTGGTGTGCCAGGGCTGTCTGTTGATTTTGCCAGCTTTGGTATGTGTGAGAGGGGCAAGAGATTCCAAAGCTACAGCTATTGTGGTGTTATATAGATCGGCAGCGTCATCCGCATTGTGTAGGGAACTTATATGTGTGAGAGGGAGGAGGGATTCTGCGAGTGAGTGTAGATCAAGGTGTTTAAGATTTATGCAAGGGTGTGTAAGTTTGTGGGGTGGGGATTGTAGACACGGAGTGGAGAGGGAAGAGAATGTGAGTAGATTGTGATCAGAAAGAGGAAGAGGTGAGTTAGAGAGGTTAGATAGGGAGCAGAGGCGGGTGAAGATGAGGTCCAGCGTGTGACCATCTTTGTGAGTGGCTGCAGAAGACCATTGAGTGAGGCCGAAGGAGGAAGTGAGAGATAGAAGTTTAGTGACAGCTGAGAGGGAAGTGTCAATAGGTATGTTGAAGTCACCCATGATGATAATGTGAATGTCCACAGAAAGGAAATGAAGTAGCCAGGTGGTGAAGTGGTCAAAGAAGGTGGTGGCTGGCCCTGGGGGGCAGTAAGTGACAGCCAGCTGGCGGTTGGAGGGGGAGTAGATGTGCACAGAGTGCACCTCAAAGGAAGGGAGGGTAACAGAGGGTGGCAGTAGGATTGGGGTGAAGGAGCAGTTATCTGACAGGAGAAAACCAACTCCTCCACCATGCTTGCTGCTGGGGCGGAGTGTGTGAGAAAGTGCAGCAGGAGAGGCTGTGTCAGAAGGGGTGAGCCAGGTTTCGGTGATGGCGAGGAAGGAAAGTTTGTGAGTAATAAAAAGATCATGGATGTAGGAAAGCTTGTTGCAGACAGAGCGAGCGTTCCATAGAGCTCCTGTTAGTGGGACTGGGGAAGTGGGGGCTGTGCGAATGGGTATAAGGTTAGAGAGGTTACGGAAATTTGTGATAGAGCGTGGATGAGAGGTAGAACTGACTGTGGGGAGGAGGACCAGGATTTGGAGAGATATCACCAGCAGTGAGAAGGATCAAAGAAAGTGTTAGCAGGTGGGAGCAGGATAGGGCATGAGGAGACTGTCTGTGGTTGGAGACAGAACATTGTATGTTGAGGAACAGTTCTGAGGAGGAGGTGAGATGGATGGGGAGGATTGAGGAAGAGATGAAAAGTTCCTTACTAGGTGTAGGGATTAGGGGAGTTAGCAGAAAGTGAAGGATTATACGGGTGAAAATGAAAACAAACAAAAACATTGTTTGATGTTTGTTGACATGATGGTATTGCTACACGATTTAGTGTATTACTACTCCTTTACAATGGTCCTGCTACACTGTTACATGTATTACCTTGTCTTGATAAATGTATATATGTGTTATGTTATAGTATTGTAATGCTTCTATGTATAGTGTATAGGGTAAGTGCAGTTTTTGACTTGGCCATTAGATGGGGCTTGATAGTGTACAGAGCTTCCAGTTAGGGTGTAGTATAGGAAATGGTTAACATAGGAGGGGCTGCTGTGTGATAAGGTTAGGAACATTTCCTGGTAGAAGGAGAAGGGCCTGGCAGCCCGAATAGTCCAAATGGATTGGAGAATCCCCAAGTAAAGTGAGCCTAAGGGCCTACCACCCCATAATGTACTGGAGGACTGGTGAGAGAATGCTGTTTTCATGTAAGCGGAGACCAGTGCAAAGATACACTGGAGTGTATGGCCACGACTACGGCCCTGTCACTCCCTTACAACAGCAATAGTAAAGATTGTACAATGACAGTATTGAAAAAATGGCTAGAGACTTAAATAATGATTAAAGGCATTGAGTATTGTAAGTAGTGGATAAAATAAAGCTTACTGTGAAACTGATACTTATTGTTTATGCTCTATTCTCATAGCTGCTCACACTGTATATTTTCCCATTTAGTTGAAGAGTCCAGACAGGTCCATTTTAGTAAATATGTGTACTTCTCATGAAATACTAATTGTGCTGCATTTTTCTGCATTTGGTTGTTGTTATTCCTTCTCTAAATACATGAATAATTAAAGAATTTGGTGTTTCCATTTGAAGGGTACCCCTACATATTCCAATCAGTGCTGGCATTGTCCATTTTTTTTTTTTATAAATTGAGGAATGACACAACATAGTGGGGCATATTAATCAATGTGGCCTACTTTTATACCAGGAATTTGAGCCATAATTTTAATGCATTGTTTGGCACACTGTTGAATTTAGGTTAAGTCTCCTTTCCCATAGTCCTTGTTCTTTTTTCAATCCTTTTTTGCAATACGTTCCTTCAAATTATATTCAAATATGGTACACCAAATGATAGTTTTTTTTCTGCAAATTACACCAGAAGATTGTTAAATTTAGTGCAATAAATCTCCCCAGAGAGTTTTAAGAAAATATTCTCTAGAATTGTTATTTCATGGGGAAAAATGTCAGGAATAATGCTGTCCTAAAGAACAAGAAGACTTTCACTGTACTAGCACTTTTAAATGATGTCAACATTTTTTTTATTGATTCATCATGATTACATAGAGCTGTACGAATAAAAACAAAATACAGGGAAATACAACATGATGGAAGATAATGTATGGTGGTATGCTGCAATGATTTTAGAAATTCATTGTTGCGAAAGTACAAAACCTTAGACAGTTGTAGGGAATAGAAGAAGTACAATACACATCCCATACACATTATCAATCTTATTTTAATAAAAGCGCAAGTGCAACAAAGGATACAAAAACATGCATGAAATGGAAAATATGATGTGTAACTATAAGTAGTTTATACAACTTCACTCCACAACCAAGCTATAAAGGTAGATTTAATAGGTAGATTTTAAAGGAAACCATTCTAAGATCACAGAAAGCACTTCATGATTCCAGAAAGGGCAGCGTGTCCAAGTTGCGTTCTTCAGGAGAATTCTCTTCTGGACAAGTCCCTTTTAAAGAGGCATGAAGAAGGTCCTTCTGAAGAAGTTACATGGAAAGCTTCATCGCCCTTTTAAATTCAGTGAAATAATGGAGAGTAAAAAAATCTCAGTGACCATTTTCAATGGTCACTTCATCAAGAAATGAATTTAGCCATTGATGGGGCTGGACATGAAAATGGTAGTTAATTTACAATATGGTAACTGCAAAACTTGTAAATGAATATAAAAACAAAATTCTTTGACCAGTTCTTCCATGGGGAAAACAGTGCTGCATCATGCTGGAAAAAACATAGTTCATCAACAAATTGCTCCTCGAACATTTGGAGAAGTTGCTCTTGGAAAATCTTTTTTTTTTTCATGGCAGTGTTCTTAGCTAGAGTCCATTACTTTGGATGAACAGCGACCCCACATATGACTGGTCCCAGGATGTTTTACTGTTGGCATGACAATGTTAGCACGTATGTTTTCTTCTCTGGACAATCATTCTTTCCAACGTCCCAAACAGATTGACTTCAGTAAAGATAATAACTTTACCCTAGTCTTCTGTAGTCCAATCCCTCTACTTCCTGCAAAATGTCATTCTAGCCTTGATGTTTTTCTTGGAAAGAAGTGGCTTCTTTGCTGCTATTCTGCACATCAGGCCAGCCTCAAAAAGTCTTTGCCTCACTGTGTATGCACCTTGCCTGCTGCCATTCTGCGGCAAGATCTCCACCAAGCTCATAGTTGAGTCCTTTTTATGTGATTTTTTAAAAACTTGTTGGACTTTCCTGGGTAAATCCTTCTTCACAACAAGTAAACCTTTGTCTTTGAAGTGCCTCAGGATAAAATAAATGGAAAGCTATGATGACTGCACATTTTCCCTGAAGGTAACCATGATTAACAGAAGAAGACAGTTATTTATTATTTAAATCACCAGCCACCCTTTTAAGCAACCAGTCTGCTCTTATAATACAATCAGCATGACAGTGTGATATCAGCTGCATTTTCTTTGTTGTCAGTTTGTCCTGCACTAATGATAAAATCACAGAAATTATGTTAGCAGGTTGTATTGTAGTAGAGATAAGATTCAGTGGAATGGGGATTTTGTGATTAAGTTCATTTCTATGGCAAAGAAAAACTTACCGTAATTTTTTTTTTCAAATTTATCCAATCATTCTAAATAATAATCTAGACTTAATGCAAATTGCCAATCCAAAAACTAAAGCAGCAAGATTTGAAAAAACTAAATTTGTATTATTTTAGTTGAATGTATAGAATGAATCTCGAAAGACAACAGTAAAAAAAATAGCAAAAAAAACCAACTGCGCCCTGTCCTAAATTATCTAGACCGAGATAGTGATATATAAAAATAACACCATTTCTCCCTATCTTCCCACAGCTTGTATCTTTGGATTCGTGCAGTTTTCTAGTACACTGGAGACTAGGCGCAATTGGTCAAGGTATCAGCCTGAAATAATACATATCAAATCAACACTTAGATGAATAGTATTGATCTGTCATAGAGATAATGAAATGGTCAGTAGTGATGAGCGAACGTGCTTGCCACTACTCGCTTGTCGCCCGAGTATAACAGTGCTTGGTGTACTCGGCGAGCACCGAGCATTTTCGGGATTACTCAGCGGGAATTCGGGTTTCCACCCTGCATTTTTGGCAGACTTTAGAGAACCAATAAACATGCAGAGATTGTCTGCCAGGCACTGTAACACCGGAGCCATCTTTGTTGTGGTCTTGAAGTGATTGGCTGGCGGCACAGCATCATAAGGAGTAAAAGAGACCGGACGCCACCCTACTCGCTGCATTCTGCTCCAGAGTCAGCTAGTGTAAGGAGAGCTGCTGCTGAGATAGGGTCAGATTCGTTCTTTTAATAGTTAGTGTGGATCTGCTAGTGTTCAGTCCACAAATCCTGATAAACCAACAGTCCTTTTTAGGGCTAATTCGGCGGTACATAGATTGCAGCGCTAGGTAGGCAGGGGAGTCTATGTGCACTTATCCACATCAGTGCAAGGCCTGCAGGCACTGTATGTGAGTACATAGATCTCACAGCATACATCAAAAAGCTCCATTAGGCCATGTTCACACTTTGCGGTGTGCTCTGCAGGTTTATCCCGCAGCAGAATTCCACTGCTGGATTACTCCTGTACTATTGATGCTGCATATGCAGCAATATGCAGCATCAATAGTAATGATAAAAATAATAAAAATTGGTTATACTCACCCTACGATGTCCGGATCTCCTGGGTGCTGCACCCGGCGCTCCGATTCCAAAGATACTGTGCCGAGAAGGACCTTCGTGATGTCACGGTCATGTGACCGCGGCGTCATCACGGTCATGTGACCGCGACGTCACCACAGGTCCTGCTCGCACAGCAAACCGAAGACCGGGCGGCCGCGTGCAGTGCTGAGAGGTGAATATAACATCGTTTTTTATTTTAATTCTTTTTTTTTTTACACTATTTTATGGTTCCCAGGGCCTGGAGGAGAGTCTCCTCTCCTCCACCCCGGGTACCACCCGCACATTATCCGCTTACTTCCCGCAATGTGGGCACAGCCCCATGCGGGAAGTAAGCGGTTCAATGCATTCCTATGGGTGCAGAATCGCAGCGATTCTGCACAAAGAAGTGACATGCTGCGGGTTTTAAACCGCTGCGTTTCTGCGCGGTTTTTCCCGCAGCATGTGCACAGCGGTTTGCGGTTTCCATAGGGTTTACATGTTAATGTAAATGCTATGGAAACTGCTGCGGACCCGCAGCATCAAAATCGCCGCGGATCCGCAGTAAAAACTGCAAAGTGTGAACATGGCCTTACTGTCTGCTGCTGCTTTTTTTCACATATACCTAGTTGCAGTTATCCGTGGCAATTTTTTTTTGTAGCTTATACCTGCTCATTTAATTATACAGCAATCCATAGCCCCATTTTTTCTACATTTATTTACTTGGTCATGCTGCAGACTACAGCCAAGTCATTGCAATACAAGAGCATGTAAATCTAATAATTTAAAAATATGTTTTTTGTCCCAGGCATCAGATGTGAGTGTGCCAAAAAATATGTCCTTTCTTTTGGTACTATCTAATATTTTGTTGTGTCTTACAACAGTTTTAGACACCATTTTGCTGCCACAAAAATCTGTAGCTGGCCCAAAAATATTTAGCTACAGTTCTTATATTTATCACTGTCAGTTGTACACCACACGCATCGCACATCATTGAGCTAAATATCTTTACATTTTAGTACTCCAATTTTTTTTGTGTCATAGCCAACTTATTGACACAATTTTGGTGTGACCAAAAAAATAAAGACCACATTTTGATCAGTCTGTTATCTCTGGCTGACGCCTGGTGTATCTGTGGTGTCAAAATCCTTGCTTTGCAGGCATACGTTGCATAGTTCTGTCTACTAGCCTTGCTCTACTCAGTATTTTGTGTTTTCAAATTTACCAAAAACATAAAAAACAATTTATACAGTCTGTTATCTCCGTTAGATGCCTGGTGTATCTGAGGTGGAAAAATCTTCGCTTCGCAGGCATACATTGCATAGCTCAGTCTGATAGCCTTGTTCTACTCAGTATTTCGTGTTTTCAAAAATTGCCAAAAAACATTTAAAAAATGTATACAGTCTCCATCAGACTCCTAGAGTATATGTGGTGGAAAAATCCTATATACACCACACCACAGTCACTCAGGAATACACAATAAGTGCACAGGGCAAAACAAATACAAATATAGGAAGGAGGAAAATATGACAAAGGGAAATATACACCACCACATACGATACTCCATTTCCTAGACCACCACTCCAGACCGAGATAACCAAGCACTAGACAGAAGATATAATCGGCGACACCCAAAGCCCAGCAAAACTATTTAAAGGCTGTGGGTGTTACTCAGCCTTCAACCCGAGCACCAGCCAGATTAACCCCGGACAATCTGGATCAAATCTAACCGGCGCCACTGAGCATATAGTGGACGAAAGAGGAATTACCGCTGTCTGTCGGATGCCCTAGTGTGAACAGCGTCCGACATGACAGTTCTACTCAGTATTTTGTGTTTTCAAAAATTACAAAAAACAAAAAAATGTATACAGTTTGTTATCCCCGTCAGATGCCTGGTGTATCTGTGGTAGAAAAATCTTTGCTTCGCAGGCATACATTGCATAGTTCTGTCTGCTAGCCTTGCTTTACTCAGTATTTTGTCTTTTCAAAAATTCCAAAAAAACATTAAAAAAAATTATACAGTCTGTTATCTCCATCAGACTCCTAGAGTATGTGTGGTGGAAAAATCTTCGCTTCACAGGCATATGTTGCATAGTTCTGTCTGCTAGTTTTGTTCTACTCAGTATTTCGTGTTTTCAAATTTACCAAAAACATAAAAAACAATTTATACAGTCTGTTATCTCCGTTAGATGCCTGGTGTATCTGTGGTGGAACAATCTTCGCTTCGCAGGCATATGCTGCATAGTTCTGTCTGCTAGCCTTGTTCTACTCAGTATTTTGTGGTTTCAAAAATTACAAAAAAATAAAAAAATGTATAGTCTGTTATCTCCGTCAGATGCCTGGTGTATCTGTGGTGGAAAAATCTTCGCTTCGCAGGCATACATTGCATAGCTCGATCTGATAGCCTTGTTCTACTCAGTATTTCGTGTTTTCAAAAATTAACAAAAAACATTTAAAAAATTTATACAGTCTGTTATCTCCATCAGACGCTTAGTGTATATGAGGTGGAAAAATCTTTGTTTCACAGGCATACTTTGCAAAGTTCTGTCTGCTAGTTTTGTTCTACTCAGTATTTCGTGTTTTCAAATTTACCAAAAAACATAAAAAACAATTTATACAGTCTGTTATCTCCGTTAGATGCCTGGTGTATATGTGGTGGAAAAATCTTCGCTTCGCAGGCATACGTTGCATAGTTCTGTCTGCTAGCCTTGTTCTTGTCACGGGAAGCCTAGGTAGGCAAGAGCAAGTAACCCAGGCTCCTGTGATTTCCCTCAACTCTGGGAAACCCTGATTGACCCTCTCCCAGAGTTTACACTGATGGTGTGCATGTCTGGGCCTCCACCCTCGCCCTATCTCCTGTTTCAACCCTAGGCTGAAACCACCCACCTCCCAGTGAAGAGACCACTAATCAATACCCACAGTTAGCACAGACAAGGATAACGGAAAATATACACCACGCCGCAGTCACTCAGGAATACACAATAAGTGCACAGGGCAAAACAAATACAAATATAGGAAGGAGGAAAATATGACAAAGGGAAATATACACCACCAGATACGATACTCCTTTTCCTAGACCACCACTCCAGACCGAGATAACCAAGCACTAGACAGAAGATATAATCGGGGAAGCCCAAAGCCCAGCAAAACTATTTAAAGGCAGTGGGCATTACTCAGCCTTCAACCCGAGCACCAGCCAGATTAACCCCGGACAATCTGGATCAAATCTAACCGGCGCCACTGAGCATATAGTGGACGAAAGAGGAATTACCGCTGTCTGTCGGATGCCCTAGTGTGAACAGCGTCCGACATGACAGTTCTACTCAGTATTTTGTGTTTTCAAAAATTACAAAAAACATAAAAAAATGTATACAGTCTGTTATCTCCGTCAGACGCCTGGTGTTTCTGTGGTGGAAAAATCTTCACTTCGCAGGCATACGTTGCAGGGTTCTGTCTGCTTGTCTTTTTCTACTCAGTATTTCATCTTTTCAAAAATTACAAAAAAGCATACATGTTTTGCATTCAGTTTGTTATCCCCGTCAAATGCCTGGTGTATCTGTGGTAGAAAAATCTTTGCTTTGCAGGCATACATTGCATACTTCTGTCGGCTAGCCTTGTTCTACTCAGTATTTCGTGTTTTCAAATTTACCAAAAAACAAAAAAATGTACACAGTCTGTTATCTCCGTCAGACGCCTGGTGTTTCTGTGGTGGAAAAATCTTCGCTTCGCAGGCATACGTTGCAGGATTCTGTCTGCTTGCCTTTTTCTACTCAGTATTTCGTGTTTTCAAAAATTACAAAAAAAGCATACATTTTTTTTCATGCAGTCTTTTATCTCTGTCAGATGCCTGGTGTATCTGTGGTGGAAAAATCTTCGCTTTGCAGGCATACATTGCATAGTTCTGTCAGCTAGCCTTGTTCTACTCAGTATTTTGTGGTTTCAAAAGTTACAAAAAAGCATACATTTTTTATACAGTCTGTTATCTCCATCAGACATCTGGTGTATCTGTGGTGGAAAAATATTTGCTTAGCAGGCTTACGTTGCACAGTTCTGTCTGCTAGCCTTCGTTTACTCATTATTTTTTGTTTAAATTTATTTTTTTTAAACATATATTAACTGGCTGGTATATCCGTCAGATGCTCATTGTATTTGTGGTCTCCAAATACTTGCTTTTCAGGCATACTGATCACAAATAATTTTTCTCCAAATAAATCCTTTTGTATTGAGCTTTTCAAATATTTCAGTAGTCCATTTAAAATGGGCAAGGAAAGGGGCAAGGAAAGGGGCAAGGGATGGGGAAGTGGACGTGATACTGATGATGCATGCAAAGGACGAGGCCGTGGCCAAGTTGAAAGTGGGTCACAAAAAAGACCCACATCTTCACACTCGATCTTCCTGACACAGTTTCTAGGGGACCACAGCACACCACTATTGAAGCCAGAGCAGTGTGAAACAGTTGTTGGTTGGATAGTGGATAGTGTTGAGCGATACTTTCCGATATCGGAAAGTATCGGTATCGGAAAGTATCGGCCGATACCGTCAAAATATCGGATCCAATCCGATACCGATACCCGATCCCAATGCAAGTCAATGGGACGAAAATATCGGAATTAAAATAAACCCTTTATAAACTTGTAGGTTCATTCTACATGAAGGAAAACAACTAAGAATAATGTAGGATGTATTGGGGGACGTGGCGGAGACATTAAAGGCACAGAGGTTTAGCCCAATGTAATAGAATAGCAGGATTTTGGGTTTTTTTTATGACGTTCGGCGGTAGAAAGATTTTGACTATGTTAATTTTTTTTTTATTTTGTCAGATATTGATGTTTCACTACTTCCACGCCCTTCACCTTCTTTTTTACTTCTCCCACACTTTCTTCTTCATTATCCTCATCATCAGCTTCTTTGACATCAACTTCTTCACCTTATTCATCTTCTTCATCTTCTACCTATTATTTTTTTGGTTACATTGTTCATATTCTTTTTATTTTACTATTATCTTCATCATATTCTACTTCTTCATCATATTCTTATTTGTGACAGGCATTCCCGTAGTTGTTATCTATAAAAGTTTGAAGATTACACCTTCCGTTCTGCCTGTCACAAAAGAGTTACATTTGTCCGCGTTCAGTTTGGCCTGCAGCATCAGGCTTTATCCAGGGGCACCACGAGGAGGAACGGACTCACCCCCATACACTGCTTAGTCTTCTTCTGCTTATAATTTAGATAATATTTTTTGCTCTGATATTTAGTGTTATGCTTAATGTTCTTCTGCTCTTTGTTCTGCAGCCTCTTGTTCTTCTGCTTCTCGGTCTTCCAGGTCGTCGTCGTCTCCAGGGTCGTCGTCTCCGGGGTCGTCGTCATCGGGGTGGTCTTCAGGGTCGTCGTCTCCGGGGTCGTCGTCATCGGGGTGGTCTTCGGGGTCATCGTCTCCAGGGTCGTCGTCATCATGGTGGTTGTCGTCTCTGGTGTCGTCGTCATCTTAGGGGTGGTCTTCCGGGTCATCGTGTTTAGTCTCTTGAACTTGGAAATGTAGCAGAAGGTACAAGAAGGCTGAGAAAATGCCGAGAACCAGCTGATGGAACTGGAACTCGGATGGCTACCCGAAGGTCCAAGAGCCAATGGAACTACCGAGGACCAGCTGACGTTACTGGAACCCGGTTACTAAGCAGGAGGTACCCGTGCCTGAAAGCACTACCAAGGACCACCTGACGTTGGTGGAACTCGGATACCCAGAGGGAGGCACCTAAGCCAAAGGCTCTGCCCGGAACCAGCTGACGGTACTGGAACCAGGATGGGGAGCAGAAGGTACAAGAGCAAAAGACACTGCCGAGAACCAGCTGACGGTGCTGGAACCTGGATGGGTAGCCGAAGGTCCAAGAGCCAATGGAACTACCGAGGACCAGCTGACGTTACTGGAACCCGGTTACTAAGCAGGAGGTACCCGTGCCTGAAAGCACTACCAAGGACCACCTGACGTTGGTGGAACTCGGATACCCAGAGGGAGGCACCTAAGCCAAAGGCTCTGCCCGGAACCAGCTGACGGTACTGGAACCAGGATGGGGAGCAGAAGGTACAAGAGCAAGTGTCTGCGTGGTTTTTGCAGGACACGATGCCGGCTGCACAGCAGGGGAACAGCTGGCGGTGCTGAACCCCACTGACACATTGGCTGGTGTTTTTCTCTGTGCAGCTAGCAGTACCGGGCCCCAACTGGCGGTGTTGGAGCCCGGGGTCAGCAGGAGGAGGAGATGGAGCAGAGTGTAGGCCGAAGCCTGCACTGGCGGCAGCTTTTGGGTCTGTTGTGCCTGCGTGGCAGTTGCAGGACACGTTGCCGGCTGCACAGCAGGGGAACAGCTGGCGGTGCTGAACCCCACTGACACATTGGCTGGTGTTTTTCTCTGTGCAGCTAGCAGTACCGGGCCCCAACTGGCGGTGTTGGAGCCCAGGGCTCTGCAGGGGGAGCAGAGTGTAGGCCGAAGCCTAATTGAACCAATTTCAAAGGTAACCTTTAACCCCCCCTCAGGGGTTACAAAGTAGAAGAGCCACAGCTTATGCAGCAGTAGTGCTGCACAAGTCAAAGGTTGCTCTTTTAATTTCGCTCCTTGCACACGCTGAATGAAACACGTATAACATTTAGCCCTTTAAACAGTCAAACTGTGTTGGAGGCGCGAGTTCCCTTTGTAATGAGACGCAGCACAGATGTCAAGAATCCCACCTTGGTGCTGGGTGCAGCCTCCTGAGCGTTGTTATTTGCTGTACAGGAGTCTGCGCTGTCGTGTTATCCCCTGGCCTAGCGCTGTTAGCGCTGCCCATGTTCTGGCATCATTTAATGTCGGCCGGTGCGGTTCGCGATGACCATGAATCCCAGCCCCGCAGTGTCTTAACATTGTTAAAACACTGCGGGGCTGGGATTCAGGGCCTGGCGCAGCACATATGTTCGCCTCTCACACTCGGGTCCTTACACCCGCTTCAGACTGTGCGGCGTCATCTGATCCCTTATCGCATGCCACGGCCATGAAGCCGCACAGTCCGCAGAAGGCGGAAGGAGATGAGGGACAGGCGAACTGATGCACTGATCATGCCCGTCAATCACACCCTCGCAGTCCCAATAAATAAGACAACGAGGGGCGTTGTGTGGGTCAGGGCGCCCGCAGAGGCGCAGGCAGCCAAACAATGATGCCAGAAGACGGGCAGCGCTACCAAGGGGGTTGCAGCGTGTCATTACAAAGGAAAGTCACACCACCGGGACGGTTAAATGGTCACACAGAGGACACATTTTAGACGTGTTTTCAGTTCCACATGTGCGAGGAGAATACGTTTATGAGCCACCTTGCAAACATGCAGCATTACCGCTGTACAAGGTGGCCTTTAAAACGTACAAACGCCTGGGGGAGGGGGGACAGGTTCCCTTCAATTTCAGTTCTTGTGTCTGCGTGGCTTTTGCAGGACACGATGCCGGCTGCACAGCAGGGGAACAGCTGGCGGTGCTGAACCCCACTGACACATTGGCTGGTGTTTTTCTCTGTGCAGCTAGCAGTACCGGGCCCCAACTGGCGGTGTTGGAGCCCGGGGTCAGCAGGAGGAGGAGATGGAGCAGAGTGTAGGCCGAAGCCTGCACTGGCGGCAGCTTTTGGGTCTGTTGTGCCTGCGTGGCAGTTGCAGGACACGTTGCCGGCTGCACAGCAGGGGAACAGCTGGCGGTGCTGAACCCCACTGACACATTGGCTGGTGTTTTTCTCTGTGCAGCTAGCAGTACCGGGCCCCAACTGGCGGTGTTGGAGCCCAGGGCTCTGCAGGGGGAGCAGAGTGTAGGCCGAAGCCTAATTGAACCAATTTCAAAGGTAACCTTTAACCCCCCCTCAGGGGTTACAAAGTAGAAGAGCCACAGCTTATGCAGCAGTAGTGCTGCACAAGTCAAAGGTTGCTCTTTTAATTTCGCTCCTTGCACACGCTGAATGAAACACGTATAACATTTAGCCCTTTAAACAGTCAAACTGTGTTGGAGGCGCGAGTTCCCTTTGTAATGAGACGCAGCACAGATGTCAAGAATCCCACCTTGGTGCTGGGTGCAGCCTCCTGAGCGTTGTTATTTGCTGTACAGGAGTCTGCGCTGTCGTGTTATCCCCTGGCCTAGCGCTGTTAGCGCTGCCCATGTTCTGGCATCATTTAATGTCGGCCGGTGCGGTTCGCGATGACCATGAATCCCAGCCCCGCAGTGTCTTAACATTGTTAAAACACTGCGGGGCTGGGATTCAGGGCCTGGCGCAGCACATATGTTCGCCTCTCACACTCGGGTCCTTACACCCGCTTCAGACTGTGCGGCGTCATCTGATCCCTTATCGCATGCCACGGCCATGAAGCCGCACAGTCCGCAGAAGGCGGAAGGAGATGAGGGACAGGCGAACTGATGCACTGATCATGCCCGTCAATCACACCCTCGCAGTCCCAATAAATAAGACAACGAGGGGCGTTGTGTGGGTCAGGGCGCCCGCAGAGGCGCAGGCAGCCAAACAATGATGCCAGAAGACGGGCAGCGCTACCAAGGGGGTTGCAGCGTGTCATTACAAAGGAAAGTCACACCACCGGGACGGTTAAATGGTCACACAGAGGACACATTTTAGACGTGTTTTCAGTTCCACATGTGCGAGGAGAATACGTTTATGAGCCACCTTGCACACATGCAGCATTACCGCTGTACAAGGTGGCCTTTAAAACGTACAAACACCTGGGGGAGGGGGGACAGGTTCCCTTCAATTTCAGTTCTTGTGTCTGCGTGGCTTTTGCAGGACACGATGCCGGCTGCACAGCAGGGGAACAGCTGGCGGTGCTGAACCCCACTGACACATTGGCTGGTGTTTTTCTCTGTGCAGCTAGCAGTACCGGGCCCCAACTGGCGGTGTTGGAGCCCGGGGTCAGCAGGAGGAGGAGATGGAGCAGAGTGTAGGCCGAAGCCTGCACTGGCGGCAGCTTTTGGGTCTGTTGTGCCTGCGTGGCAGTTGCAGGACACGTTGCCGGCTGCACAGCAGGGGAACAGCTGGCGGTGCTGAACCCCACTGACACATTGGCTGGTGTTTTTCTCTGTGCAGCTAGCAGTACCGGGCCCCAACTGGCGGTGTTGGAGCCCAGGGCTCTGCAGGGGGAGCAGAGTGTAGGCCGAAGCCTAATTGAACCAATTTCAAAGGTAACCTTTAACCCCCCCTCAGGGGTTACAAAGTAGAAGAGCCACAGCTTATGCAGCAGTAGTGCTGCACAAGTCAAAGGTTGCTCTTTTAATTTCGCTCCTTGCACACGCTGAATGAAACACGTATAACATTTAGCCCTTTAAACAGTCAAACTGTGTTGGAGGCGCGAGTTCCCTTTGTAATGAGACGCAGCACAGATGTCAAGAATCCCACCTTGGTGCTGGGTGCAGCCTCCTGAGCGTTGTTATTTGCTGTACAGGAGTCTGCGCTGTCGTGTTATCCCCTGGCCTAGCGCTGTTAGCGCTGCCCATGTTCTGGCATCATTTAATGTCGGCCGGTGCGGTTCGCAATGACCATGAATCCCAGCCCCGCAGTGTCTTAACATTGTTAAAACACTGCGGGGCTGGGATTCAGGGCCTGGCGCAGCACATATGTTCGCCTCTCACACTCGGGTCCTTACACCCGCTTCAGACTGTGCGGCGTCATCTGATCCCTTATCGCATGCCACGGCCATGAAGCCGCACAGTCCGCAGAAGGCGGAAGGAGATGAGGGACAGGCGAACTGATGCACTGATCATGCCCGTCAATCACACCCTCGCAGTCCCAATAAATAAGACAACGAGGGGCGTTGTGTGGGTCAGGGCGCCCGCAGAGGCGCAGGCAGCCAAACAATGATGCCAGAAGACGGGCAGCGCTACCAAGGGGGTTGCAGCGTGTCATTACAAAGGAAAGTCACACCACCGGGACGGTTAAATGGTCACATAGAGGACACATTTTAGACGTGTTTTCAGTTCCACATGTGCGAGGAGAATACGTTTATGAGCCACCTTGCACACATGCAGCATTACCGCTGTACAAGGTGGCCTTTAAAACGTACAAACGCCTGGGGGAGGGGGGACAGGTTCCCTTCAATTTCAGTTCTTGTGTCTGCGTGGCTTTTGCAGGACACGATGCCGGCTGCACAGCAGGGGAACAGCTGGCGGTGCTGAACCCCACTGACACATTGGCTGGTGTTTTTCTCTGTGCAGCTAGCAGTACCGGGCCCCAACTGGCGGTGTTGGAGCCCGGGGTCAGCAGGAGGAGGAGATGGAGCAGAGTGTAGGCCGAAGCCTGCACTGGCGGCAGCTTTTGGGTCTGTTGTGCCTGCGTGGCAGTTGCAGGACACGTTGCCGGCTGCACAGCAGGGGAACAGCTGGCGGTGCTGAACCCCACTGACACATTGGCTGGTGTTTTTCTCTGTGCAGCTAGCAGTACCGGGCCCCAACTGGCGGTGTTGGAGCCCAGGGCTCTGCAGGGGGAGCAGAGTGTAGGCCGAAGCCTAATTGAACCAATTTCAAAGGTAACCTTTAACCCCCCCTCAGGGGTTACAAAGTAGAAGAGCCACAGCTTATGCAGCAGTAGTGCTGCACAAGTCAAAGGTTGCTCTTTTAATTTCGCTCCTTGCACACGCTGAATGAAACACGTATAACATTTAGCCCTTTAAACAGTCAAACTGTGTTGGAGGCGCGAGTTCCCTTTGTAATGAGACGCAGCACAGATGTCAAGAATCCCACCTTGGTGCTGGGTGCAGCCTCCTGAGCGTTGTTATTTGCTGTACAGGAGTCTGCGCTGTCGTGTTATCCCCTGGCCTAGCGCTGTTAGCGCTGCCCATGTTCTGGCATCATTTAATGTCGGCCGGTGCGGTTCGCGATGACCATGAATCCCAGCCCCGCAGTGTCTTAACATTGTTAAAACACTGCGGGGCTGGGATTCAGGGCCTGGCGCAGCACATATGTTCGCCTCTCGCTTGGGTTCTTACACCCACTTCAGACTATGCGGCGTCAGCTGATCCCTTATCGCATGCCACGGCCATGAAGCCGCACACTCTGAAGAAGGCGGAAGGAGACGAGTGACAGGCGAACATATGCACTGCTCAAGCCCATCAATCACACCCTCGCAGTCAAAATAAATAAGACACCGAGGGGCGTTGTGTGGGGCAAGGCGGCCGCAGAGGCGCACCCAGCCAAACAATGATGCCAGAAGACGGGCAGCGTTACCAAGGAGCTTGTTGCGTGTCAATACAAAGTAAAATCACACCTGAGGGACGTTTTAATGGTCACAGAGGACACATTTTAGACGTGTTCAGTTCCACGAGTGCAAGGAGAATACGTTTATGAGCCACCTTGCACACATGCAGCATTACTGCTGTACAAGGTGGCTGTAAAACATAGAAACACCTGGGGGAGGGGGGACAGGTTCCCTTCAATTTCAGTTCTTGTGTCTGAGGACACGTTGCCGGCTGCACAGCAGGGGAACAGCTGGCGGTGCTGAACCCCACTGACACATTGGCGAGTTGTTTTTCTCTGTGCAGCTAGCACATCTGGGCCCCAACTGGCGGTGTTAGAGCCCAGGGTCAGCAGGAGGAGCAGGGGGAGCGGAGTGTAGGCCGAAGCCTGCACTGGCGCAAGTTGAAAGGAAACCTTTAACCCCCCCCCCCCAGGCGTTTGTAGCTGGAAGAGCCATCGTGTACACCACTAATGCTGGAAAAGGTAAACTTAGCTCTTTTAATTATGGTCCTTGCAGATGCTGAACCTAACACTTATGAAATGTGTCCCCTCACAGCGTTCAACCGTCCGGTAGGTGGAACTTTCCTTTGTCATGTGACGCAGCACAGCCGTCATTTTTACCCCCTTGGCGCCGTGCGCCGCCTCCTCAGCGTTGTTTGAATCTGTCCCGGAGCCTGCGCTGTTAGGTTACCCCTTGGCCATGCACACATTTTGCGCTGCCCGTCTTCTGACATCATTTGCTGTCAGGCTGGCTGCGCCTGTGTGGGTGCGCTGTCCGAGATTCAGCCTCGCGGTGTCGTCTAATGTAATCCCACCGCGGACCTGGGATCCGTGGCCATGCGCAGTGCATATCCTCACCTCTCACTCCCCTCCCTACGGCTTCTTCAGACTGTGCGGTGTCACGGCCGTGGCATGCTATTAGGGATCAGCTGACACCGAACAGTCTTTAGGGGTGTTTGGCTCTGTGCGTACAGCACTTCTGGACGGCAACTGGCGGTGTTGGAGCCCAGGGACAGGTGGAGGAGGAGGAGGTTGGAGGAGGTTGGAGGAGGTAGGAGGGATTGCCACACACACAGCAGGGGAACAGCTGACGTTACTGAACCCCAATAACAGAGGAGGGACTGTTGACTGTGCGTACAGCACTTCTGGACGGCAACTGGCGGTGTTGGAGCCCAGGGACAGGTGGAGGAGGAGGAGGTTGGAGGAGGTAGGAGGGATTGCCACACACACAGCAGGGGAACAGCTGACGTTACTGAACCCCAATAACAGAGGAGGGACTGTTGACTGTGCGTACAGCACTTCTGGACGGCAACTGGCGGTGTTGGAGCCCAGGGACAGGAGGAGGTTGGAGGAGGTTGGAGGAGGTAGGAGGGATTGCCACACACACAGCAGGGGAACAGCTGACGTTACTGAACCCCAATAACAGAGGAGGGACTGTTGACTGTGCGTACAGCACTTCTGGACGGCAACTGGCGGTGTTGGAGCCCAGGGACAGGTGGAGGAGGAGGAGGTTGGAGGAGGTAGGAGGGATTGCCACACACACAGCAGGGGAACAGCTGACGTTACTGAACCCCAATAACAGAGGAGGGACTGTTGACTGTGCGTACAGCACTTCTGGACGGCAACTGGCGGTGTTGGAGCCCAGGGACAGGTGGAGGAGGAGGAGGTTGGAGGAGGTAGGAGGGATTGCCACACACACAGCAGGGGAACAGCTGACGTTACTGAACCCCAATAACAGAGGAGGGACTGTTGACTGTGCGTACAGCACTTCTGGATGGCAACTGGCGGTGTTGGAGCCCAGGGACAGGTGGAGGAGGAGGAGGTTGGAGGAGGTAGGAGGGATTGCCACACACACAGCAGGGGAACAGCTGACGTTACTGAACCCCAATAACAGAGGAGGGACTGTTGACTGTGCGTACAGCACTTCTGGACGGCAACTGGCGGTGTTGGAGCCCAGGGACAGGTGGAGGAGGAGGAGGTTGGAGGAGGTAGGAGGGATTGCCACACACACAGCAGGGGAACAGCTGACGTTACTGAACCCCAATAACAGAGGAGGGACTGTTGACTGTGCGTACAGCACTTCTGGACGGCAACTGGCAGTGTTGGAGCCCAGGGACAGGTGGAGGAGGAGGAGGTTGGAGGAGGTAGGAGGGATTGCCACACACACAGCAGGGGAACAGCTGACGTTACTGAACCCCAATAACAGAGGAGCGACTGTTGACTGTGCGTACAGCACTTCTGGACGGCAACTGGCGGTGTTGGAGCCCAGGGACAGGTGGAGGAGGAGGAGGTTGGAGGAGGTAGGAGGGATTGCCACACACACAGCAGGGGAACAGCTGACGTTACTGAACCCCAATAACAGAGGAGGGACTGTTGACTGTGCGTACAGCACTTCTGGACGGCAACTGGCGGTGTTGGAGCCCAGGGACAGGTGGAGGAGGAGGAGGTTGGAGGAGGTAGGAGGGATTGCCACACACACAGCAGGGGAACAGCTGACGTTACTGAACCCAAATAACAGAGGAGGGACTGTTGACTGTGCGTACAGCACTTCTGGACGGCAACTGGCGGTGTTGGAGCCCAGGGACAGGAGGAGGTTGGAGGAGGTTGGAGGAGGTAGGAGGGATTGCCACACACACAGCAGGGGAACAGCTGACGTTACTGAACCCCAATAACAGAGGAGGGACTGTTGACTGTGCGTACAGCACTTCTGGACGGCAACTGGCGGTGTTGGAGCCCAGGGACAGGTGGAGGAGGAGGAGGTTGGAGGAGGTAGGAGGGATTGCCACACACACAGCAGGGGAACAGCTGACGTTACTGAACCCCAATAACAGAGGAGGGACTGTTGACTGTGCGTACAGCACTTCTGGACGGCAACTGGCGGTGTTGGAGCCCAGGGACAGGTGGAGGAGGAGGAGGTTGGAGGAGGTAGGAGGGATTGCCACACACACAGCAGGGGAACAGCTGACGTTACTGAACCCCAATAACAGAGGAGCGACTGTTGACTGTGCGTACAGCACTTCTGGACGGCAACTGGCGGTGTTGGAGCCCAGGGACAGGTGGAAAAGCAGAGGAACACAATGTAGGCCGAAGCCTGAGAAAGTCGAAAGGGAACCTTTAACCCCCCCCCCCCAAGGCGTTTGTAGCTGAAAGAGCCAGCTTGTGCAGCACAAAAGATGCAAAAGGAAAAGGTGGCTCTTTTCATCATGCTCCTTGCAAACACAGAACTAAACACTTATAAAATGTGTCCCCTGCAACCGTAAAACCGTCCTGGAGGTGGGACTTTCCTTCGTAATGTGACGCAGCACAGCCGTCATTCCTACCCCCCCGGCGACGCGCACCGGCTCCTCAGCGTTGTTTGATTCCGTCCCGGAGCCTGCGCTGTTATGTTATCCCGTGGCCAGGCACACTTAGCGCTGCCCGTCTTCTGGCATCATTTGGTGTCAGGATGGCTGCGCCTGTGCGGCCGCGCTGGCCGAGAGCCCGCCTCTCAGTGTCTTCTGATTTAATCCCACTGGGGGCCTGGGATCCATGGACATGCGCAGTGCATATCCTCGCCTCTCACTCCCCTCCCTACGGCTTCTTAAGACTGTGTGGTGTCACGGCCGTGGCATGCTATTAGGGACCAGCTGACACCGAACAGTCTGAAGAAGCCATAGGGAGATGAGTGAGAGGTGGAGGTTCAGATATGCACTGCGCATGTCCATGGATCCCAGGCCCCCAGTGGGATTAAATCAGAAGACACTGCGAGGCGGGCTCTCTGCCAGCGCGGCCGCACAGGCGCAGCCATCCTGACACCAAATGATGCCAGAAGACGGGCAGCGCTAAGTGTGCCTGGCCACGGGATAACATAACAGCGCAGGCTCCGGGACGGAATCAAACAACGCTGAGGAGCCGGTGCGCGGCACCGGGGGGGTAGGAATGACGGCTGTGCTGCATCACATTACGAAGGAAAGTCCCACCTCCGGGACGGTGTTACGGCATCAGTGGACACATTTTATAAGTGTTAAGTTCTGCGTGTGCAAGGTGCTAAACAAAAATAGCTACCTTTTCCTTGTGCAGCATTACTGCTGCACAAGGTGGCTCTTTCAGTAACAAACGCCTTGGGGGGGGGGGACAGATTCCCTTACATTTCAGTTGTTGTGTCAGCGTGGCGGTCGCATGACACATTGCCGGCTACACAGCTGGGGATCAGCTGACGTTACTGAAACCCAATAACACTGGGTCGTATGTTTTGACTGTGCAGACGGCACTTCTGAGCCTCAACTGGCGGTGTTGGAGCCCAGGAATTTAAGTTCAGGTAGTAGAAAGATGAACACAACAGGAGACCTGGATAACGTATACAGTGACCTAATTATTTAATCAGGAGGAGGAGTGGCAAATTCCTGCGAGATCCAGGCCTTGTTCATTTTCAGGAAAGTAAGCCGGTCAACGTTATCGGAGGATAGTCGCATGCGACGGTCAGTTAGTACACCACCTGCAGCACTAAAGACACGTTCCGATAATACACTGGCCGCAGGGCAAGACAGCACCTCCAATGCATACTGGCTTAGCTCTGGCCATGTATCCAGCTTTGAGACCCAAAACTTGAAAGGGGAAGAGCCGTCTGGGAGTACAGCAAGAGGGCAAGACATGTAGTCTGTCACCATCTGACGGAACCGTTGCCTCCTGCTGACTGGAGCCGTCTGTGATGGTGTAGACTTTTGTGGGGGGCACAGAAAACTGTGCCACAGTTGGGCCATACTGGTCTTGCCTTGGGCAGAGGCACTGCTTCTGCTCCCTCTTTGTGCAGAGCCTCCACCACTGCCTGGACGCACTGAGCTGCTTTGGAATGCACTAGCAGAACTTCTCTCAGTTGGAATGGAGAAGATGATGGAATTGACCAGTGTGTCTTGGTACTCCCGCATTTTTCGCTCCCGGTTCAACGGTGTGATGAGGCTTTCTACGTTGTCCCGGTAGCGAGGATCGAGGAGGGTGAACACCCAATAATCAGACATGTTGAGAATGTGGGCGATGCGGCGGTCGTTTCTCAGGCACTGCAGCATGTAATCCACCATGTGCTGCAGACTGCCAACTGCCCAAGAAACGCTGTCCCCTGCTGGAGGCGTGATCTCTGCCTGCTCGTCATCACCCCACCCTCGCTGTACACACTGAGTACTGGACAATTCGGTAACTCCCTCCTCTGGACGGACGTCTTCCTCCTCCATTGACTCCTCCTCATCCTCCTCACAAACTGTCCCCTGCCTACGCGTTTGTGAGGAACCACGTGGCGCTGACTGTCCAGAAGATGATGGAAATGGTGAATCCTCATCCTCCACCTCTTCCACAACATCATCCCTTAGCGCTTGCAGTGATTTTTCAAGCAGGCAGATAAGGGGGACAGTCATGCTGACTAGTGCATCATCTGCACTCGCCATCCGCGTGGAATAATCAAAGGGACGCAAAACCTGGCAGACGTCATTCATAGTGGCCCACTCTGTGGTTGTGAAGTCTGTACGGCGCTGACTGCGACTTTATTGCGCCTGAAGCAGCTGGTACTCCATTACAGCTTGCTGCTGCTCACACAACCGCTCCAACATATGTAACGTGGAATTCCACCTGGTAGGTAGGTCACATATGATGCGATGTTCCGGCAGGCGGTGTCGGCGCTGCAGAGCCGCAATGCGCGCTTTTGCCGTGCTGGAACGCCGCAAGTGAGCACACTCTAGGCGGACCTTGTGCAGCAGTGCATCAAGATCCGGATAGTCCCTCAAAAAGCTCTGCACGACCAAATTGAGCACATGTGCCAGACATGGGATGTGAGTGAGGTTGCCGAGGCCCAGAGCTGCCACCAGATTTCGGCCATTATCACACACTACCATGCCTGGCTGGAGATTCGCTGGCACAAACCACACATCGCTCTCCTGCTTGATGGCATTCCAGAGCTCCTGCGCTGTGTGGCTTCGATTCCCCAAAAAAATTAATTTCAACACGGCCTGTTGACGTTTGGCCACGGCTGTGCTCATGTCGGTCGTAACAGGTACACGTTCATCACGGGTCCATGTGGAGGTGGACTGTGACGGCTCCTGCAGCGATGATTCTGAGGAACTGGTGTAAGAGGAGGATTCAATGCGTACAGAATGGATTCCTGCAATCCTTGGAGTGGGCAGGACACGTCCTGCGCCACTCGCACGGTCTGTACCCGGCTCAACGACATTAACCCAATGGGCAGTGAGGGAAAGGTATCGCCCCTGTCCATGTTGACTGGTCCACGCATCGGTGGTGAGGTGGACCTTGCTACTGACGGCGTTCAGTAGCGCGTGTTTTATGTGTCCCTCCACATGCTTGTGCAGGGCAGGGATGGCTTGCCTGCTGAAGTAAAAGCGGCTGGGCACATTGTACTGTGGGACTGCCAATGACATCAAGTCACGGAAGCTGTCAGTCTCCACCAGCCTGAATGACAGCATTTCCAGTGACAGAAGTTTGGCAATGCCTGCAGTCAGAGCCTGTGCTCGTGGGTGGTTTGACGAGAAAGGCCGCCTTTTCTCCCATGCCTGTACTACCGATGGCTGTAGACTGGGCTGGGAGTGTGTGGATGACTGGGAAAGTGGTGCTGTGGGTGGAATTACAGCGGGTCTCTGGACAACAGGGCCAGAGGTTCTTCCACGGCGATCCTGGGAGGAAGCCGAACCAGCTGCGTGTGAGCTAGAGGAAGAGGCAACACGAGCTGAAGAGGTGGTAGCTGCCGCTGTTGGTTGGCCTACCTCTTCAGTGTGTTTTTCTAACTCCGCCGAGTGCCTGTTGCGCACATGTTTCCACATGTTGGAGGTATTGAGGTTGCTGACATTTTTCCCTCTTTTGACTTTTTGATGACACACCTTGCATCTGACATAGCAAATGTCATCTGCAACTGTGTCAAAAAAGGACCAGGCACTGCAAGTCTTGGGAGCGCCCTTTTTGGCTTTTGGAAGAGACATGCTCCTAACGGGTGCCAAAGCGGAGGCTGCAGGATCCGCAGTCTTCCCCCTCCCTCTCCCTCTTTGGGCCGTACGGGGAATCTCTTCCTCAGAGCTGCTCCCACCACCTTCCTGTCCCTCACGCCAAGATGGGTCGAGGACCTCATCATCTACACTACCCTCTGCCCCCAACTGCTCCTCCTGGGTAGTCTCAGCAGCAGAGCACGCACCAGTAAGTGGCACCTGAGTGTCATCATCAGCTGATGCGGCCTGCGATGTGGTGACCGGAGCCACTGGCCCACCCGCCTCTTCAGAGGAAGACAGAAAAAGCTGTTGGGCATCACTGCACCCTGCCTCTTCTTCCATTTCTCCAATGCTGCTTGGCTGGCCCCCTGTTTCCAAGCCAAGAGATTCAGAGAACAGAAGTAGAGACGGCTCCTGTCCTGGGCTCTCTGTCTGCCTGGGCAATTTGGCAGGTGGTGAAGAGACAGATGGCTGCTCTCCAGTGCTCTGTGTCTGAGAGGATGTGGCACTAATGGAAGTTGATGCATTAGCTGCCATCCATCCGACAACAGCTTCAATTTGTTCTTGACGCAGCAGCGGTGTACGGCGCTCTGACACAAAGCTGCGCATGAACGACTGTTGCCTGGTGAAAGTGGGTGCTGATGAGTCACCGGTGCCCGCAGCAGGCACAGAATCCCCACGTCCCCTCCCTGCTCCGCGCCCATGCCCACGCCCACGTGCCTTACTCACTGCCTTCTTCATCTTGGTTGACTGATAAAGATAAGCAGAAAAGTACTAACGGATTTGTGTGCTTATTCCTGAGCAACTCCTCCTAACAGGTATAAGAAACACTAATTTTCTAAAGTGTGGACTAGACTTTAATACGAGCTAATGTGGCCTACACAAATGTAAAGTGGTGTAACTGGTGTGTTTGGTGAACTTTATTATTTATTTCTTTTTTGGGGGCTGAACTGACAACAGATAGAGCTGCAGTCACACGGAGACCGTGCAGACAGACGTAAACGGCGCTGCAAGGCCCAAAAACCCTCCTCTACGTTATCCTATGTAGTGTTTTTCCACAAGTTAGCTGGAGACGGGTGGAAAGACACTAATAGGATTTTTTTAAATAAATTAGCAGCAACCTACACTACTTGAAAAAAAAAGAAAATTGATTTGGCGGTATGACGCAGTGAACAACCCTGAGCTGGAGACAACCAGGCTATGGCTGCTCACAGACTACAGGGCGAGCTGCAATCACACGGAGACCGTGCAGACAGCCGTAAACGGCGCTGCAAGGCCCAAAAACCCTCCTCTACTTTATCCTATGTAGTGTTTTTCCACAAATTAGCTGGAGACGGGTGGAAAGACACGAATAGGATTTTTTAAAATAAATTAGCAGCAGACTACACTACTTGAAAAAAAATTAAAATTGATTTGGCGGTATGACGCAGTGAACAACCCTGAGCTGGAGACAACCAGGCTATGGCTGCTCACAGACTACAGGGCGAGCTGCAGTCACACGGAGACCGTGCAGACAGCCGTAAACGGCGCTGCAAGGCCCAAAAACCCTCCTCTACTTTATCCTATGTAGTGTTTTTCCACAAATTAGCTGGAGACGGGTGGAAAGACACTAATAGGATTTTTTTGAATAAATTAGCAGCAAACTACACTACTTGAAAAAAAAAAAAAAAAAAAAGAAGAGTATGAGGCAATGAACCACCCTCCCTGAACTGAATACAACCAGCTATGGATGGCCTATGTGGCTGCACTCAGACTAGAGAGTGGGCTGCACTCACACACACACACACACAGACCTTGCAGATCGCTGTGAAAACAGCGCTACAAGGCAAAAGCAAGGTGAATAGTAGGTGAACACAGCGGTTGCTAAATTAGCCTTTGGAAAGCACAAAGAAGCAAATCGCTATCTCTAAACTGTCCCTCAGTCAGCAAACAGCGTCCTGTCACTAACTGAATTCACAGCAGAGTGATCGCAAAATGGCGCCAGCGACTTTTAAACTGCAGCATGACATCATTTCAGCAGCCAATCACAGCCTTGCCAGTAGTTTCATGCCCTCCATGCTAAACAGGATGTGCCCACACTTGGAATCATTCTCATTGGCTGAATTTCTGCATTTTGAATCTTGGAACTTCCGATTCCGGTATCCGATACGCGGCAAGTATCGGAATCCCGGTATCGGAAATCCGATACCGCAAGTATCGGCCGATACCCGATACTTGCGGTATCGGAATGCTCAACACTAATAGTGGATAATGCTTCCAGTCACTTAGGCACCACCTCCACCACCATGTCTTCAACACGGTTGACTTGGATTTGAGTCTAAGTAGCCATGAGTGCGGAGTGGATATTACTTACCCTGATCCTCCTTCCTCCCACCATGGCGAGTGCCCTGAGACAACTGATCCCACACTTGGACACTCTGAACAGCTATTCAGTTTTTCCTTTAAAGATTCTGTACTCTCGGCCGGTAAACTCTACACTGCATATGTTGAAAGGAGTTGTGAGCGGAACAGGACAGTTGTTGAGTACCAGCATCAACAAGGCCGTTTATATTCAGTTCAGACTCCACACATAAGACCTCAGAAGTGGACATAGATGTCAGACATATGTACCTTCCTCCAAAACTTTTATAGATGGTACTACAAGCACAGCTGCTATTCAGTCTATTCAGCGGGGATGGCCTGAGGACAGGGAGGAGGAGGACAGCATGGTCAGTCGTGCTGTTGGTAAGGACACTGAAGTCAGGCCTGTTAGCAGTCTGGCATGTATGGATGAATTTATGTTGCGCTGTGTTTCCGTGACCCTAGCATTACTAAAATTTTCGGTGACACCCCTTACTGGTTGGTGACACTTCTAGATCCATGCTACAAGGAGAACTTTCAATCTCTTCTTCCAGAGGCAGAGATGTGTACTAAAATGTTGCTGTACCAGAGGTCCCTTGTAGCACAATTACTTAAAAAATTCCCATGTGAGAACACTGGCAGCCAACGTCAGAGTTTGTTGTACAACCAAGGAGTCCAAGCGAGAGAGACAGAAGTACAATCCAGCTCAGGCAGCGGAACAATGGCAAAGTTCTGGGACAGTTTTTTCAGTCCCTCCCACCATCGTGCCTGCACAGAGGCAAGGGGTGCTGTCACAAGAAGTGCAATGTTTGGGAAGATGCTGAGGGAGTACCTTCCAGATCGTACAAATGTCCTCTGGGATTCCTCTGTGCCTTTTAAAGCTGGACATGTGGCATGAACTGGCTCTCTATGCCTTGGAGGTCCTGGCCTGCCTGCTGCTAGCTTTGTCAGAGCAGGTTTTTAGTGCCGCTGGTGGAATTACAACAGAAGAGTGCATCTGCCTGTCAACTGAAAATGCTGACAGGCTGACTCTTATAAAAATGAACAAGGGCTGGATTGGGCAAGACTTTTTTTACACTACAGAATGAAAACAGCGAAACATAACCTCAAACACATTGTCTTTTTGTGGAGGTGTGTTCTCATGCACTCTTCACAACCACACATGGGTATCCATTTCCTGATTTTGTCTGTTTGGTGTTATCCTCCTCCTTATCCTCATCCTCATCATCCACAACCAGAAGAACACCAGGGCGAAAGTAATCCGTGATGCAAAAGTCAAAATATTTTTAAAAAATCTGCCCCCATGGGGAAATGTTTGTCAGCCCATGAAGGCGTGTAAGAGCTTTACAAGTCTATGAGACACACTCCTTTACATTGGGCCTAGTTTTTAATGAGGCCTTCATCAATGTCTCCTCATTCTCTGCCACTAGATCACCAGGGTTAACATGTTGTATGCTGCTACAGCCAGTCCAATTTTTGGAAAGGGTGTCTATGATGCCCATAAATTTTTTTTAAAAAATGTGCCCCCCATGGGGAAATGTTTGTCAGCCCATGCACTGCATGTATGAGCTGCTTTACAAGTCTATGAAACATATTCCTTTACATTGGGTCTAGTTTTTAATGAGGCCTTCATCAATGTCTCCTCAGTCTCCGCCACTAGATCACCAGGGTTAATGTGTTCTTTGTTGCTACAGCCAGACCAATTTTTGGCAAGTGTGTCTATGATGGGAATAAAATATTTTTTAAAAATGTACCCCCCATGGGGAAATGTTTGTCAGGCCATGCACTGCGTGTATGGGCTTTACGAATCTAGGAGACACAGTCCTTTACATTGGGCCTAGTTTTTAATGAGGCCTTTATCAATGCCTTCTCGTTGTCTGCCAGTAGATCATCAGGGTTAACGTTTTCTGTGCTGCTACAGGCAGTCCAATTTTTGACAAGGGTATCTATGTTGCCCATAAATTATTTCAATAAATGTACCCCCATGGGGTAATGTTTGTCAGCCCATGCACTGCGTGTATGGGCATTACAAGTCTAGGAGACACACTCCTTTACATTGGGCCTAGTTTTTAATGAGGCCTTCATCAATGTCTCCTCATTCTCCGCCACTAGGTCACCTGGGTTATTATTATTTTTTATTATTATTTATTTATATAGCACCATTAATTCCATGGTGCTGTACATGAGAAGGGGTTACATTAAAATACAAATATCACTTACAGTAAACAAAACTAACAATGACAGACTGATACAGAGGGAAGAGGACCCTGCCCTTGTGGGCTTACATTCTACAGGATTATGGGGAAGAGACAGTAGGTCGAGGATTGCAGTAGCTCCGATGGTGTTGAGGTGGCTGTGTGGTCATTACATGCTGTAAGCTTCTTTGAAAAGGTGGGTTTCAGGTTTCTTTTGAAGGATCCAAATGTGGTGGATAACCAGATGTGTTGGGGCACAGAACAGGGTTAATGTGTTCTGTGCTACTACAAGCAATCCAATTTTTGGCAAGGGTGTCTATGATGTCCATAAAAGTTTTTTAAAAATGTACCCCCATGGGGAAATGTTTGCCAGCCCATGCACTGCGTGTATGGGCATTACAAGTATAGGAAACACAATCCTTTACATTAGGCCTAGTTTTTAATAAGGCCTTCATCAATGTCTCCTCATTTTCTGCCACTAGATCACCAGGGTTAACGTGTTCTGTGCTACTACAACCAGTCCAATTTTTGGCAAGGGTGTCTATGATGCCCATAAAATATTTAAAAAAATGTATTCCCAGTGGGGACATTTTTGTCAGCCAATGCACTGTGTGTATGGGCATTACAAGTCTATGAGACACACTCCTTTACATTTGGCCTAGTTTTTAATGAGGCCTTCATCAATGTCTCCTCATTGTCTGCCACTAGATCACCAGGGTTAACGTGTTCTGTGCTGCTACAGGCAGTCCAATTTTTGGCAAGGGTGTCTATGATGCCCATAAAATATTTTTAAAAATGTATCCCCCATAGGGAAATGTTTGTCTGCCCATGCACTGCGAGTATGGGCATTACAAGTCTAGGAGACACACTTCTTTACATTGGGCCTAGTTTTTAATAAGTCCTTCATTAATGAGTCCTCATTCTCTGCCACTAGATCACCAGGGTTAATGTGTTCTGTGCTGCTACAGCCAGTCCAATTTTTGGCAAGTGTGTCTATGATGGCCATAAAATATTTTTTTTTAAATCTACTTCCCATGGGGAAATGTTTGCCAGCCCATGCACTGCGTGTATGGGCATGACAAGTGTAGGAGACACACTCCTTTACATTGGGCCTAGGTTTTAATGAGGCCTTCATCAATATCCCCTCATTCTCCTCCACTAGATCACCAGGGTTAACGTGTTCTGTGCTGCTACAGTCAGTCCAATTTTTGGCAAGGATGTTTGTATGATGCCCGCTATTAATTTGAAACCAAAACAAATGTTACTCCCCCAGGGGGAAATGTCATAAAGATGAGATGCACGTACATTCTTCCCATTTATTCTTTTATTTTCCACTTGTCCTATCTCTGGACAATCCTCTTATGACCTAGTGTATACCTCTGCAATATAAAAATATTGAAATACTATTATATTATATATTTATTTATATCCCGGTCTCTGAGCTTTTGCTAGGGACCAGCATATATCTCGTTGGACACATTCTGGCTTCATTCTGTGCTGCTACAGCCAGTCCAATTTTTGGCAAGGGTGTCTATGATGCCCATACAATATTTTTAAAAAATGTACCCCCATGGGGAAATGTTTGTCAGCCCATGCACTTCGTGTATGGGCATTACAAGTCTAGGAGACACGCTCCTTAACATTGGACCTAGTTTTTAATAATGCCTTCTTCCACATATCATCATTCTCTGCCACTAGAACACCATAGTGAAAGTGTTGTATGCTGCTATAGTCAATACATTTTTGGGCAAGGGTGTCTACAATAAACATAAATCATTTTTTTAAAATGTACCCCCCATGGGGAAATGTTTGTCAGCCCATGCACTTCGTGTATGGGTATCACAAGTCTATGAGACCAGCTCCTTTACATTTTGGACCTAGTTTTTAATGAAGCCTTCATCAATGTCCACTGATTCTCTGCCACTTCACCAGGGTGAACGTATTCCGTGATGCAAAAGTCACTCAACTTTTGAGCAAGAGTGTTTTTATGATGCCCGTTACTAATTTGAAACAAAAACAAATGTTACTCCCCCAGGGGGAAATGTCATAAAAATTAGATGTACATATATTCTTCCCATTTATTCCTATATTTTCCATTTTTTCTATCTCTGGACCATCCTCTTATGACCTAGTGTAAACCTCTCCAATATAAAAATATTAAAGTACTATTATATTATATTTTTATTTAAATCCCTTCCTCTGAGCTGTCGTGATGAGCGAACGTGCTCGCCACTACTCGTTACTCGCCCGAGTATCAATGTACTCGGCGTACACTTAGCATTTCTGTGATTATTCGGCGGAAACTGTTGTCTCCACCAAGCATTTTTGGAGGACTTTAGAGACCAAATCACGCTGCAGGGATTGTCAGCCAGGCCATGAAACGCCACAGTCATCTTTGTTGTGGTCATGCAGTGATTTTCTTGGCCGCACAGTATCATCCCGAGTATAAGAGACCTGGCGTCGCCCTGCTCGCCGCATTCGGCTCCGGATTCAGTGAGAGTAGGGAGAGCTGCTGCCGAGATAGGGTCAGAATCGTGGTTTTTATAGTTAGTGTAGGTCTGCAACTCTTAAATCCACAACTCCTGAGAAACCAACAGTTCTTTTTAGGGCTAATTTGTGGGTCCCGATATTGCAGCGCTAGGTAGGCAGGGCATGGCAGACCACATCAGTGCAAGGCCTGCAGGCTCTGTATGTGCGTACAAAGCTTCCACTGCATCTCTGCCAAACTCCATAACTGTCTGCAGCTTCTTTACTATATAGCTAGTTGCAATATATATATTTTTTTACAAAACCTAATCCCCCCAAAAAAAATATATACTCTGTTCTGTCAGACAGAGGCCTGTGTTAGGAGTCGAGTTCCCGCTGCTGCACAGGGGGAATCTCGAGCCGTGTCTGCTGCGGTCTCCCATTCTGCATCGGCCGTGGTGGAGCCTGCTCGGCTGAGACATCGGTCCCAGCATCTCACTGAGTCTGATACTGTGCAAAGGGTTACTGCTGTCTCTCCAGGCTCTGCTATTGTACCCTGCACTGATTTGTGGCGAGCAGGCTTTTCTGGGACTAAGTCCTGCTTTGCACACACTGAGCATGCCCAGGGTAAGATCTCTCAGTGGAGATCAAGGGTCACATGCTCAGGTACTGCTGCAACTTCCATTGGTCCTCCAGGAAGGTCCTGTAGGTGCTGCAGCTATATAAGGTTCTCATGACCGCACGGCCATGCGCTAGTGTCAAATATGTACGAGCTCAGCGCCAGTGTGGTCGTGTGTGTGGTCAGGGACCCGGCTGAAATAAGCCCCTAGAATACTGGCACCTCCGGCGAGGAGTTTTGTGTATGCAGTCAGGGACCCGGCTGAAATAAGCTGGCTAATAGCCGATAGAATTCCGGCTCCACCGGAGACGAGCTGGGTGTTGGTTGGACTGCATGACCACTGTCGGCTCTACACAGTAGCTATGTCCCCTGTGAGCTAAACAGGGCACAGCGTTCTCTTTACTATGGGCTCTGTAAAGTAACAGTTTGTTTATTCTAATTTGCTTCACCGCCTTACTTAGCAGCAGGTTCTTTCCTGCACGGTGGATCCCGGGTTGCGAACGCACCTGTCCCATCTAATAAATATATTCGGTGCGTTCCACCAACCCTAACAGTACACTAGCGCCAGTATCTGGCTAAGTAATGGCGGATGAACAGTGATTGCAGGGGTACATCCAGCTGCTGGAGGGCCGGTTGGCGTCTCTTGAGCATGCAACCTCGGCGGTGGATGTTACTGCAATAGCTGTTCAGGCTGCTAGCGTGGCTGCAGTAGCTTTACCCACTGCCACCTCTGTTCCGACTTTATCTCACCTCCCATTGCCTGAGAGATACTCTGGGGACAGTAAGTCCTGTAGGGGTTTCGTGAGCCAGTGTGGTATACACCTTGAGCTCTTGGCTGCACGTTTTCCCACAGAGCGGGCAAAGGTGGGATTCATAATCTCTCTCCTGTCGGACAGAGCGTTGGAGTGGGCTACGCCGCTGTGGGAGCGCAACGATCATGTGGTGCGGAGTGTTCCTTGGTTTCTGGACACTCTGAAACAGGTCTTTGTAGGACCTCAAGTCACCCATGATACAGCGCTCCAACTGCTGGCTTTGACTCAGGGTTCAACCATGGTCAGCCATTTTGCCGTTCACTTCCGGACATTAGCGTCTGAGTTGGAATGGCCAGATAAAACCCTCATTCCCGTATTTTGGAGGGGGTTGGCTGACCATGTGAAGGATGCTTTGGCCACTAGGGAGATTCCTGCCACACTGGAGGAGCTCATAGCTGTATCAACTCGCATAGACCTTCGTTTTCACGAGCGAAGGTTGGAGCGAGCCCAGTGTAGGCAGAGGTTTTGGCTGGCTCCCACCTTCGCCAGACCTTTGGAATCTCCAGTCCAGGTGTCTGAGTCACATGAGGCCATAGAGGTGACACGAGCGGGATCCAAGTCCCAGTCCACTCGTGCACCTAAGGTCTGTCATGTTTGCCGGCAGTCAGGACATCTTGCCTCCAAGTGTCCTCAGCGGTCGGGGAAACGTCAGCGTCTAGTGGCAGTTGGAGGAGGTACACTAGACACGGCGACGTTTGCCTCTAAGTTGTCCTTCAAGGGGACAATTACCATAGGCCCATCCACTCTTATGGTAGAGCTATGCGTGGACTCTGGGGCGGAGGGTAATTTTATGTCATCTGCTTTCGCCCAGCGTCACGCAATACCCATGGTGATGCTTGCCAAACCAGTAACCGTTCGAGTGGTAATTGGGTCGACACTACCCTCACAGATTACCCACCAAACCATTCCTTTCACTCTTTCTGTGTCTCCATCACATCAGAAGATTATCTCCCTATTAGTCATTCCTGAGGGAATTGATGAGGTCCTGTTGGGGATACCATGGCTACGCTATCATTCTCCTCATATAGAGTGGTCCTCAGTAGTGTTGAGCGATACCTTCCGATACTTGAAAGTATCGGTATCGGATAGTATCGGCCGATATCCGAAAAATATCGGATATCGCCGATACCGATACCCGATACCAATACAAGTCAATGGGACACAAGTATCGGAAGCTATCCTGGATGGTTCCCAGGGTCTGAAGGAGAGGAAACTCTCCTTCAGGCCCTGGGATCCATATTCATGTAAAAAATAAAGAATAAAAATAAAAAAATATGGGTATACTCACCCCTCCAGCGGACCCTGGACCTAGCGGTGTTAACCGGCAGCCTCCGTTCCTAAGAATGAGCGAGTGAAGGACCTTCGATGACGTGGCGGCTTGTGATTGGTCGCGTGACCACTCATGTGACCGCTCACGCAACCAATCACAAGACCGCAACGTCATCGCAGGTCCTTCACTCGCTCATTCTTAGGAACGGAGGCTGCCGGTTGCAGCGGTTACAACCAGGGCGCGTCAGAGGGTGAGTATATCTTTATTTTTTATTTTTATTCTTTATTTTACACATGAATATGCATTCCGATCCCGATTCCCGATATCACAAAAATATCGGAACTCGGTATCGGAATTCCGATACCGCAAATATCGGCCGATACCCGATACTTGCGGTATCGGAATGCTCAACACTAGTCCTCAGGGAGAATTTTGGGATGGAGTAAATCCTGTGAGGGTAGATGTCAGAGGGAGTGCATTCAGGTTGCTACAACAGAAGTACCCGCAGATCTTTCCTCTCTCCCCAAGCACTATTGGCCCTATGCGGATGTGTTCTCTAAAAGGGCTGCGGAGACCCTTCCGCCTCACCGCCCCTATGACTGTCCTATTGACCTCTTGCCTGGTGCTGAGCCTCCCCGAGGTCGAGTCTATCCGTTATCTCTCCCGGAGATGGAGGCAATGTCTCAGTACATCCAAGAGAATCTGGCAAGAGGATTCATTAGGAAGTCAGTGTCACCTGCAGGGGCTGGGTTCTTCTTCGTACAGAAGAAGAGTGGAGACTTACGTCCATGCATAGACTACAGGGGTCTTAACGACATCATTAAGAACAAGTACCCATTACCCCTGATATCTGAGCTTTTTGATAGGCTACGGGGAGCAAGGGTATTTACAAAATTAGATCTGCGGGGTGCTTACAACCTGATTCGCATCCGTGAGGGGGATGAATGGAAGACGGCTTTTAACACCAGGGATGGGCACTATGAATATCTGGTGATGCCCTTCGGGCTCTGTAATGCCCCAGCCGTTTTCCAAGACTTTGTGAGCGACATCTTCCCGGATATTCTCACCACCTTGGTCGTAGTCTATCTGGATGATATTCTCATCTACTCTCCAGATATTGACTCCCATCGGAGAGATGTTCGCAAAGTCTTTGACCTCTTACGGGCAAACTCCCTTTACACCAAGTTGGAGAAGTGTGTGTTTGAGCAGGAGTCCTTGCCTTTCCTTGGTTATATCATCTCTGCCCAGGGTTTGGCTATGGATCCTGCCAAGCTACAGGCTGTGATGGACTGGCAGGAACCCCATTCACTTAAAGCAATGCAGCGCTTTATGGGGTTCATTAATTACTATCGTCAGTTCAAGCCAAAACTTCTCAACTTTGGTAGCTCCCTTGGTTGCCCTCACCAAGAAGGGAGCAAATCCCAAGTTGTGGTCAGAGGATGTCTCCAAGGCCTTCCTCTCGGTTAAGTCACACTTCGCTAGCGCTCCCATTCTACATTGCCCCGATGTAGATAAGCCATTTATCATGGAGGTGGATACCTCATCCGTTGGTGCTGGAGCAGTCATTTTCCAAAAGGATACTCAAGGTCGGAAGCATCCATGCTTATTCTTCTCCAAGACCTTCACACCGGCGGAGAGGAATTATTCCATCGGGGACAGGGAGTTGCTAGCCATGAAGTTGGCTTTCTCAGAGTGGAGACATCTCTTGGAGGGAGCTCGCTTTCCCTTCCAGGTTTTAACTGACCACAAAAACTTGGTATATCTACAGACAGCCCAGCTGCTGAATTCTCGCCAGGCTAGATGGTCCCTGTTCTTCTCCCGGTTTCGTTTTACTCTTCATTTTCTCTCCGGGGAGAAGAACATTTGCGCCAATGCTCTCTCCCGCTCTGTAGTGTCATCTGAGGAGGAGGAGGAGCCTCAGCTTATTGTCCCTTCAGAGAGCCTGAGATCTGTAGCTTCGGTTTCGCTAGAGTCTGTGCCCCCGGGCAAGACTTTTGTGCCAGCGAATTTGCGACCGGGGGTTCTCTCTTGGGCTCACTCGTCCAGAGTCGGTGGACATTTTGGGACCAAAAGGACATCCGAGCTTTTGGCGAGAACATACTGGTGGCCGCATATGGCTCGTGTTGTCGGGGACTATATTCGGGCGTGCGTTTCCTGCGCCCAGAATCGGTCTCCTCGGCATCGGCCTCCTGGGTTGCTTTACCCTCTACTGGTGGCAGACAGGCCTTGGGAAATGGTCGGGATGGACTTCGTGGTGGGCTTACCCAAGTCGCATAGCTGCACCGTTATCTGGGTTGTCACCGATCATTTCTCTAAGATGGTGCACTTGGTGCCACTTCCACGGTTACCTTCTGCATGGGCCTTGGCGGTGTTATTCATAAAGCACATTTTCCGTTTAAATGGAATACCTGATAAAATTGTCAGTGACCGGGGTCCCCAGTTCGCGTCTCGGTTTTGGAGAGAGCTCTGCCGTTTACTCAGCATAGAGTTGAATCTCTCCTCTGCTTACCATCCCGAGACGAATGGGTTGGTAGAGAGAACCAACCAGACTCTGGTGACATACTTGTGACATTTTGTCTCTGCTAGGCAGGATGATTGGGCATCTTTGCTACCTTGGGCGGAATTTGCCTTGAACAACGCCGTAGCCGATTCCACCGGGCAGACTCCTTTTCTCCTTAATTACGGCCAGCATCCGCGTGTCCCTGTGCCCATGCCCGTGTCATCCACCGATTCTAGGGTGGCAGACTGGGCGGTGGAGGCACGTGACATCTGGGACCGCACACAGGATGCCATCCGGGCCTCCAAGGACAGAATGAGGGTTTCTGCTGATACACACCGGCCACCTGCTCCGACCTTTGCTCCTGGCGACTTAGTGTGGCTCTCTGCCCGTAACATCAGGCTGCGAGTTGAGTCCACTAAGTTTGCACCTCGCTACATTGGCCCGGTCAAGGTTCTGGAACAGGTCAACCCTGTGATCTACCGTTTGGCTATGCCTCCACACCTTGGTATCACCGACACTTTTCACGTTTCCCTCTTAAAGCCCGTTCATTTGTCCCGGTTTTCTGAGTCATCTGCCGGGACATCGGGTTCATCCTCGGATGAGTTTGAGGTGAATGCCATCGTGGGGTGCAAGGTGGTACATGGCAAGAAATTTTATCTGGTGGACTGGAAGGGTCACGGTCCAGAAGATAGAACCTGGGAACCTGTTGGAACATTCGGGCTCCGCTGCTCATTGCAGCTTTTGAGCATAGCGAGGCTCAAGGAGGGTGGCCCTAGGAGGGGGGGTAAAGTTAGGAGTCGAGTTCCCGCTGCTGCACAGGGGGAATCTCGAGCCGTGTCTGCTGCGGTCTCCCATTCTGCATCTGCCGCGGTGGAGCATGCTCAGCAGAGACGTCGGTCCCAGCGTCTCACTGAGTCTGATACTGTGCAAAGGGTTACTGCTGTCTCTCCAGGCTCTGCTATTGTACCCTGCACTGATCTGCGGTGAGCAGGCTTTTCTGGGACTAAGTCCTGCTTTGCACACACTGAGCATGCCCAGGGTAAGATGTCTCAGTGGAGATCAAGGGTCACATGCTCAGGTACTGCAGCAACTTCCATTGGTCCTCCAGGAAGGTCCTGTACCTGATCAAGTTCTGTGGCAGCCTTCCATTGGTCCTTCTTCGAAGGTCCTGCAGCTATATAAGGTTCTCATGACCGCACGGCCATGTGCTAGTGTCAAATATGTATGAGCTCAGCGCCAGTGTGGTCGTGTGTGGTCAGGGACCCAGCTGAAATAAGCCCCTAAAATGCTGGCACCTCCTGTGAGGAGTTTATGTGTGAATTCAGGGCTGGCTAATAATAATAAATTGATATCTTCCCAGCTCCTCTAAGGCAGAAATGCTGGAAGAGAAAGAAGGGCGCACAATAGTATTTACCTGTGGTAACACACTTGGCTGAAAAAGAAGGGAATGCGAACACCTGAAATGGTTGTGAGAAGTCACAACCACTATCATCACAGAAGGTATAAACAGATACACGGTCCAGCAGAGTCGGCATCCTTAGACCCAGCAGACGCTAAAGTTGTCTTCTAAATCTTGTAATGTATTGTACACAGTCTATTTAGAATCTTGTGCTTGGGTGCCAGGAAGACACAGGATACACAGGTTTAGTTAGGACTTGCTTGTATTACTTCATTCAAGTATGCCACAGAGAAACAGGTTTTACACAATTGCAGGTACAGAGGCAGGAGACACGGCGGGCGACACAGCAGACCAGAGTGAACCTTAAGTTCAGCATTAAGCACAAAACAGGTTCAGAGTCTCTCTGTTACTTCCCTTGCAAATGTTGATTAGCACTAGGGTTGAGCGACTTTCATTTTTTTTAAGGTCGAGTCAGGTTTTGTGAAACCCGACTTTGCCCAGAGTCGAGTCGAGTGCAGTCGGCCGATTATCGCTAAAAGTCGGGGATCGACCGAAACACGAAACCCAATGCAAGTCAATGGGGAAGCATAGTCGGCAGTGAGTGGAGGCCAGGAAAACACCTACAGTGCCCATTTTAATGCCAAAAACATCCATTCTTGTTTCTGAAGCTTGTCAATCTTAATTAACTTTATAATAATAGTTGTTCAATGGAAATTGGGGGTCATTTGGCAAATTTGTGGGGGGTAGGGCTGGTTCAAGGTTTTAGTGGGCCCAGGAATCGTGGACTACGTCACGGCGGTGGAGCAGGGAGAGGAAAGTATTTCAACGTTGCAAGTGCTGTGATCCTGAGCAAGCAGGGGGGCACACTTGTTCGCATTGGCACTGGCACAGGGCCCCTCAAAGTACAGCGGTGTGTTTGCACGGCGGGGGCGCCTCCCACCAGCAGCGACACTTTTGCGTACTCTGAGGGGCCCTGTGCCAGTGACATCGCCAACGAGTATGCCCCCCCCTACCTGATGAAGGAACCTGCACTTTCATCTGCACCTTCCTCTTTGTCCCTGTGTAAGGTGGTATAACATGCGGGAAGGGGAACCTTACTTTCAGCAGGGTCAGATTCTGGCTGTGTAGAGTGCAAGGGGAATGTAGTGGTCTAGGTCAATGTACCAGCAGACTCATCTAGCAGTGGCTGGGCAATGGGCAGGATGAGGAGGAAACAGATATAGGGCCAAAGAATAAAGTAGGCTAAATGCAGTTCAAAATTGGTAACAGGACAGGACTAAACAGGCGGCATTGCTTTGTTCAGTGGAGTAGCAAACCCAGGAGCAGCAGACACTGTTTTAAGGGCCCAACCACACTAGTAGGCCAAATGCAGTTTAATATCTGATACTATAGGCCCAAAGCCAGAAGGTTGAAGCTCAGCTTTATTCAGTTGAGGAAAAACACCAGGGAGGGGCAGACACCGTTAGTAGGCCCTAACCACCAATTTTTAAAATAACAGCACTTAATGAGAGCCAGAAGGTTGAAGCTCAGCTTTATTCAGTTGAGGAAAAACACCAGGGAGGGGCAGACACCGTTAGTAGGCCCTAACCACCAATTTTTAAAATAACAGCACTTAATGAGAGCCAGAAGGTTGAAGCTCAGCTTTATTCAGTTGAGGAAAAACACCAGGCAGGGGCAGACACCGTTAGTAGGCCGTAACCAATGTTGAAGGCCAAATGCAGTTTAATATCTGATACTATAGGCCCAAAGCCAGAAGGTTGAAGCTCAGCTTTATTCAGTTGAGAGCAAACACCAGGGAGGGGCAGACACCGTTAGTAGGCCCTAACCACCAATTTTTGAAAACACAGCACTTAATGAGAGCCAGAAGGATGAAGCTCAGCTTTATTCAGTTGAGGGCAAACACCAGGGAGGGGCAGACACCGTTAGTAGGCCCTAACCACCAATTTTTAAAATAACAGCACTTAATGAGAGCCAGAAGGTTGAAGCTCAGCTTTATTCAGTTGAGGAAAAACACCAGGCAGGGGCAGACACCGTTAGTAGGCCTTAACCAATGTTGAAGGCCAAATGCAGTTTAATATCTGATACTATAGGCCCAAAGCCAGAAGGTTGAAGCTCAGCTTTATTCAGTTGAGAGCAAACACCAGGGAGGGGCAGACACCGTTAGTAGGCCCTAACCACCAATTTTTGAAAACACAGCACTTAATGAGAGCCAGAAGGATGAAGCTCAGCTTTATTCAGTTGAGGGCAAACACCAGGGAGGGGCAGACACCGTTAGTAGGCCCTAATCACCAATTTTTAAAATAACAGCACTTAATGAGAGCCAGAAGGTTGAAGCTCAGCTTTATTCAGTTGAGGACAAACACCAGGCAGGGGCAGACACCGTTATTAAGCCATAACCAAAGTTGAAGGCCAAATGCAGTTTAATATCTGATACTATAGGCCCAAAGCCAGAAGGATGAAGCTCAGCTTTATTCAGTTGAGGGCAAACACCAGGGAGGGGCAGTGTTGTGAATTAGACTTCTTGGCTCCCTCTGGTGGTTATTAGTGATATGACTCTGGGATTTTCTTTCCTCAGTTTGCACCCACCTGGGTCGTTAGTCCAGGGGTGTTGCTATATAAACCTCCTGGATCCTTAGTCCAGTGCCTGGCATCGTTGTAATCAGATCCTTTTTGTTTGCTCCTATCTGCTGGTCCTGGTTCGTGCAAAATTAAGCTAAGTCCTGCTTCTTTGTTTTTTGGGTTATTTGCTTGCTCTCATTTTTGTCCAGCTTGTACTAAATGTGATTCCTGACCTTGCTGGAAGCTCTAGGGGGCTGGTGTTCTCCCCCCGGGCCGTTAGACGGTTCGGGGGTTCTTGAATATCCAGCGTGGATATTTTTGATAGGGTTTTTGCTGACCATATAAGTTATCTTACTATATTCTGCTATTAGCTAGTGGGCCTCTCTTTGCTAAATACCTAACTCATCCTTACGTTTGTCTTTTCCTCTTACCTCACCGTTATTATTTGTTGGGGGCTTGTATCCAACTTTTGGGGTTTTTTCTCTGGAGGCAAGAAAGGTCTTTCTTTTCCCTTCTAGGGTTAGTTAGTTCTCCGGCTGGCGCGAGACGTCTAGAATCAACGTAGGCACGTTCCCCGGCTGCTGGTATTTGTGGTGCTAGGATTAGATATATGGTCAGATCAGTTACCACTGCCCTATGAGCTGGTTTTTGTGTTTGCAGACTTAGAAACTATTTCTGAGACCCTCTGCCATTGGGGTCATAACAGTATGCCAGGCCAACATTGAATGATTATTGCATTGCAGAAGTGGGATAATAAGAAAGGAAATTCTGAGTTTTTTTTTTTTTTTTTCCTCTCTTCCTCCCCTTTACCTTTGAGTGGCTTGTGCTTGCTACAGACATGAATGTCCAGACCTTGATTACAAGTGTAGACCAGCTTGCTGCTCGTGTGCAGGGCATACAAGATTTTGTTACCAGTAGTCCAATGTCTGAACCTAGAATACCTATTCCTGAACTGTTTTCTGGAGACCGATTTAGGTTTAGGAATTTCAGGAACAATTGTAAATTGTTTCTTTCTCTGAGACCCCGTTCATCTGGAGATCCAGCTCAGCAAGTGAAAATTGTTATCTCTTTTTTACGGGGCGACCCTCAGGATTGGGCTTTTTCGCTAGCGCCAGGAGATCCGGCATTGGCAAATATTGATGCGTTTTTTCTGGCGCTCGGATTGCTTTACGAGGAACCCAATCTTGAAGTTCAGGCAGAAAAAGCCTTGCTGGCTATTTCTCAGGGCCAGGATGAAGCTGAAGTGTATTGCCAAAAATTTCGGAAATGGTCCGTGCTTACTCAGTGGAATGAGTGTGCTCTGGCCGCAAATTTCAGAAATGGCCTTTCTGAAGCCATTAAGAATGTGATGGTGGGTTTCCCCATTCCTACAAGTCTGAATGATTCTATGGCGCTGGCTATTCAAATTGACCGGCGTTTGCGGGAGCGCAAAACCGCTAATCCTCTGGTGGTGTCTGAACAAACATCTGATTTAATGCAATGTGATAGAATTCAGACTAGAAATGAGCGGAAAAATCATAGACGTTAGAATGGGTTATGTTTTTACTGTGGTGATTCTACACATGTTATATCAGCATGCTCTAAACGCCTAACAAGGGTTGTCAGTCCTGTCGCCATTGGTAATTTACAACCTAAATTTATTTTGTCTGTGACTTTAATTTGCTCATTGTCTTCTTACCCTGTTATGGCGTTTGTGGATTCAGGTGCTGCCCTGAGTCTTATGGATCTGTCATTTGCCAAGCGCTGTGGTTTTGTTCTTGAACCGTTGGTAAATCCTATTCCTCTTAGAGGTATTGATGCTACGCCATTGGCGGAAAATAAACCGCAGTTTTGGACGCAGGTAACCATGTGCATGACTCCTGAACATCGGGAGGTGATTCGTTTTCTTGTTCTGCATAAAATGCATGATTTGGTCGTTTTGGGTCTGCCATGGTTACAGACCCACAATCCAGTTTTGGATTGGAAGGCAATGTCTGTGTCAAGTTGGGGCTGTCAGGGAATTCATGCTGATTCCCTGCCGGTGTCTATTGCTTCCTCTACTCCTTCGGAAGTTCCTGAGTATTTGTCTGATTATCAGGATGTATTCAGCGAGTCCAGATCCAGTGCTCTGCCTCCTCATAGGGACTGTGACTGCGCCATAGATTTGATTCCAGGTAGTAAATTTCCTAAGGGAAGATTATTTAATCTGTCTGTACCTGAGCATGCCGCAATGCGTTCGTATATCAAGGAGTCTCTGGAGAAGGGGCATATCCGTCCATCCTCTTCCCCTCTTGGTGCGGGATTCTTTTTTGTGGCCAAGAAGGACGGATCTTTGAGACCTTGTATTGACTATTGGCTTCTGAATAAAATCACTGTTAAATTTCAGTATCCTTTGCCTCTGTTGTCGGACTTGTTTGCCCGGATTAAAGGTGCCAAGTGGTTCACCAAGATAGATCTTCGTGGTGCGTACAACCTTGTGCGCATTAAGCAAGGAGATGAATGGAAGACTGCATTTAATACGCCCGAAGGTCATTTTGAGTACTTGGTGATGCCTTTTGGGCTCTCTAATGCGCCCTCAGTGTTTCAGTCCTTTATGCATGATATTTTCCGGAAGTATCTGGATAAATTTATGATTGTTTATCTGGATGATATTCTGGTTTTCTCTGAAGATTGGGACTCACATGTGGAGCAGGTCAGGATGGTGTTTCAGGTTTTGCGTGAGAATGCTTTGTTTGTTAAGGGCTCAAAGTGTCTCTTTGGAGTACAGAAGGTTCCCTTTTTGGGGTTTATTTTTTCCCCTTCTGCTGTGGAGATGGACCCAGTCAAGGTCCGAGCTATTCATGATTGGACTCAACCCACGTCAGTTAAGAGTCTTCAGAAGTTCTTGGGTTTTGCTAACTTCTACCGTCGTTTTATCGCTAATTTTTCTAGCGTTGTTAAACCTTTGACGGATATGACCAAGAAAGGTTCTGATGTTGCTAACTGGGCTCCTGCAGCCGTGGAGGCGTTCCAAGAGTTGAAGCGCCGGTTTACTTCGGCGCCTGTTTTGTGCCAGCCTGATGTCTCACTTCCCTTTCAGGTCGAAGTGGATGCTTCTGAGATTGGGGCAGGGGCCGTTTTGTCACAGAGAGGCCCTGGTTGCTCGGTAATGAGCCCATGTGCTTTCTTCTCCAGGAAGTTTTCGCCTGCTGAGCGGAATTATGATGTCGGCAATCGGGAGTTGCTGGCCATGAAGTGGGCATTTGAGGAGTGGCGGCATTGGCTCGAGGGTGCTAAGCATCGTGTGGTGGTCTTGACTGATCACAAAAATCTGATGTATCTCGGGTCTGCTAAACGCCTGAATCCTAGACAGGCCCGCTGGTCATTGTTTTTCTCCCGTTTTGACTTTGTGGTCTCGTATTTACCAGGTTCAAAGAATGTGAAGGCTGATGCTCTTTCAAGGAGCTTTGTGCCTGATAGGGTTGAGCGAAACGGGTCGATCATTTTCAAAAGTCGCCGACTTTTGGCTAAGTCGGCGTCTCATGAAACCCGATCCGACCCCTGTGCTTGTCGGCCATGCGGTACGCGACTTTCGCGCCAAAGTCGCGTTTCAATGACGCGAAAAGCGCCATTTCTCAGCCAATGAAGGTGAACGCAGAGTGTGGGCAGCGTGATGACATAGGTCCTGGTCCCCACCATCTTAGAGAAGGGCATTGCAGTGATTGGCTTGCTGTCTGCGGCGTCACAGGGGCTATAAAGGGGCGTTCCCGCCGACCGCCATCTTACTGCTGCTGATCTGAGCTTAGGGAGAGGTTGCTGCCGCTTCGTCAGAAGCAGGGAGAGCGTTAGGCAGGGTCCACTAACCACCAAACCGCTTGTGCTGTAGCGATTTCCACTGTCCAACACCACCTTCGGTGTGCAGGAACAGTGGAAGCTATTTATTTATTTTTTTTCCTCAGCGCTGTAGCTCATTGGGCTGCCCTAGAAGGCTCCGTGATAGCTGTATTGCTGTGTGTACGCCACTGTGGAAACCAACTGCTTTTTTCAAAGCACATATCCTCTTGTTCCTTTCTGCACAGCTATCTTTTTTGTTTGTCCACACTTTTTATTTAATTTGTGCATCAGTCCACTCCTATTGCTGCCTGCCATACCTGGCTTAGATTACTGCAGGGAGATAGTAATTGTAGGACAGTCCCTGTTTTTTTTTTTTTTTTTTTGTGGGAGATTAAGATTGGCATTTCTGCTACAGTGCCATCCCTGTGTGTGCCATCTCTCACTGAGTGGGCCATAGAAAGCCTATTTATTTTTTCCGTGATTTGTGTTCTAAATTCTACCTCAACACAAAAACACTACATCAATCAGTGGTAGAAAAATATTGGCCTCAGTCAGGGCTTGTGTGCCACTGCTGTGTGTGCTATCTCTTATTCAGTGGGCTATAGAAAGCCTATTTATTTATTTATTTATTTATTTTCTTATTATTTGGTTTCTAAAGTCTCCCTGAAAAAAAATAAATAAATAAAAAAACAGTGGGAGAGTAATATTGCCCTTTCAGCTTGTGTGCCAGTCTTGACTCCTGGGTGTGCCACCTCTCTCTCTCATTCAGTGGGCCATAGAAAGGCTATTTATTTTTTTGGTTTTTTTAATATTATTTGGTTTCTAAAGTCTCCCTGAAAATAAAAAACAAAAAACTTAAAAAAACAGTGGGAGAGTAATATTGCCCTTTCAGCTTGTGCGCCAGTCTTGACTCCTGGGTGTGCCACCTCTCTCTCTAATTGTGGGCCATAGAAAGCCTTTTTTTTTTTTTTTTTTTAAATATTATTGGGTTTCTAAAGTCTCCCTTAAAAAACAAAAAATACATAAAAAAACAGTGGGAGAGTAATATTGCCCTTTCAGCTTGTGTGCCAGTCTTGACTCCTGGGTGTGCCACCTCTCTCTCTAATTGTGGGCCATAGAAAGCCTTTTTTTTTTTTTTTTTTATATTATTGGGTTTCTAAAGTCTCCCTTAAAAAACAAAAAATACATAAAAAAACAGTGGGAGAGTAATATTGCCCTTTCAGCTTGTGTGCCAGTCTTGACTCCTGGGTGTGCCACCTCTCTCTCTCATTCAGTGGGCCATAGAAAGGCTATTTATTTTTTTGTTTTTTTTTAATATTATTTGGTTTCTAAAGTCTCCCTGAAAATAAAAAAAAAAAAACTTAAAAAAACAGTGGGAGAGTAATATTGCCCTTTCAGCTTGTGCGCCAGTCTTGACTCCTGGGTGTGCCACCTCTCTCTCTAATTGTGGGCCATAGAAAGCCTTTTTTTTTTTTTTTTTTTAAATATTATTGGGTTTCTAAAGTCTCCCTTAAAAAACAAAAAATACATAAAAAACAGTGGGAGAGTAATATTGCCCTTTCAGCTTGTGTGCCAGTCTTGACTCCTGGGTGTGCCACCTCTCTCTCTAATTGTGGGCCATAGAAAGCCTTTTTTTTTTTTTTTTAAATATTATTGGGTTTCTAAAGTCTCCCTTAAAAAACAAAAAATACATAAAAAAACAGTGGGAGAGTAATATTGCCCTTTCAGCTTGTGTGCCAGTCTTGACTCCTGGGTGTGCCACCTCTCTCTCTCATTCAGTGGGCCATAGAAAGGCTATTTATTTTTTTGGTTTTTTTAATATTATTTGGTTTCTAAAGTCTCCCTGAAAATAAAAAAAAAAAAACTTAAAAAAACAGTGGGAGAGTAATATTGCCCTTTCAGCTTGTGCGCCAGTCTTGACTCCTGGGTGTGCCACCTCTCTCTCTAATTGTGGGCCATAGAAAGCCTTTTTTTTTTTTTTTTTTTAAATATTATTGGGTTTCTAAAGTCTCCCTTAAAAAACAAAAAATACATAAAAAAACAGTGGGAGAGTAATATTGCCCTTTCAGCTTGTGTGCCAGTCTTGACTCCTGGGTGTGCCACCTCTCTCTCTCATTCAGTGGGCCATAGAAAGCCTATTTATTTTTTTGGTTTTTTTAATATTATTTGGTTTCTAAAGTCTCCCTGAAAATAACAAAAAAAAAAACTAAAAAAAACAGTGGGAGAGTAATATTGCCCTTTCAGCTTGTGCGCCAGTCTTGACTCCTGGGTGTGCCACCTCTCTCTCTCTAATTGTGGGCCATAGAAAGCCTTTTTTTTTTTGTTTTTTTTTTAATATTATTCGGTTTCTAAAGTCTCCCTGAGAAAAAAAAATAAATAAATTAGGTGGGAGATTAATATTGACATTAGTGCTTGAGTGACAGTCCTGCGTGTGTGTCATCTCTGTGATTTTGTGCCACAGAAAACAGAGTGTGTAACATTGTGCCTGATTTTCCTTGTGGTCTCACCAACCTGTTAAGGGATATTGAAATCATACTGAAGTTATAGCTCACCGTGTAAGTTGTTTGACAGCAACAAATAAAGTTACTTTGGTTAAGATTTTAAAACAATGAGGAAGTCTGGTGCAAGAGGTCGTCGTGGGCGTTCATTGTCAGCTGGTAATGATGGTAGTGGTAGTGGAGCATCAGGTGGTCGTGGGGATAAAAATATTCCACCTAAGTCTGGAGCTGTGGAGCCAGTTTCGTCGTCAGGCTACACAAGGCCTCGAACGCTCTCTTTTCTGGGAGTAGGAAAACCGCTTTTAAAGGCGGAGCAGCAACAGCAAGTTTTGGCTTACATTGCAGACTCAGCCTCTAGCTCTTTTGCCTCCTCTTCCGAAACTGGTAAATGTAAAAGCAGCGCGTCGCTTGTGGATGTTCACGGTCAGGGACAAGTCGCTTCCTTGTCCTCCTCAGCAAAAACTACAACAAGAGAGAAGGATGCAGCAGGCGACACAACGGGTCACTCCATGGAGCTCTTTACACATACCGTCCCTGGCTTAGAAAGTGAAACATTTAACAGGCCATGCCCATTACAAGTAGATTCTGACATGGAGTGCACTGATGCACAGCCACAGCCAGAGTACTATGCTGCTCCTTTGACTCAGACCACCACATTGCCCTCTCAGGGTACAGATCCACAATCAGACCCTGATGAGACTATGTTGCCCCGCCACGAACGCTATACCACCGACTGACACAGTGACACAGACGAAGTTGCACACGAGCTCGAAGAGGAGGTAATAGATGACCCAGTTATTGACCCCGATTGGCAGCCATTGGGGGAACAGGGTGCAGGCGGCAGTAGTTCAGAAGCGGAGGTGGAGGAGGGGCCGCAGCAGGCATCAACATCGCAACAGGTTCCATCTGCCGGGCCCGTATCTGGCCCAAAACGCGTGTCAAAGCCAAAACCTGTTGGAGGACAGCGTGGCCATCCAGTTAAAGCTCAGTCTGCAATCCCTGAAAAGGGATCCGAGTCTAGGAAGAGTGCAGTCTGGCATTTTTTTAAACAACATCCAACTGATCAGCGCAAAGTCATCTGTCAAAAATGTTCAACTAGCTTAAGCAGAGGTCAGAATCTGAAAAGTCTAAATACTAGTTGCATGCATAGACACTTAACCACCATGCATTTTCAAGCCTGGACTAACTACCAAACGTCCCTTAAGGTTGTAGCACCCTCGGCCAATGAAGCTAGTCAGCAACGCAACATCCCTTCCGTCACTGTAAGGCCACCATTTTCCGCACCACCGGCAGTATCTGTGCAGGTTTCTTTGCCAGCCAAAAGCAGTCAGGGTCAGGGAACCACCAGTTTTGTAGGAGGAAATATTGCATCTAGGGCACCGGCGGAAACAATACCGTCTCCAACCGTCTCTCAGTCTGCCATGTACACCGGCACACCCGAAAGTTCCACGATCTCCAGCTCTCCAGTCCAGCTCACCCTACATGAGACTCTGGTTAGAAAAAGGAAGTACTTATCCTCGCATCCGCGTACACAGGGTTTTAACGCCCACATAGCTAGACTAATCTCGTTAGAGATGATGCCCTACCGGTTAGTTGAAAGCGAAGCTTTCAAAGCCCTGATGGAGTACGCTGAACCACGATACGAGCTACCCAGTCGACACTTTTTTTCCAGAAAAGCCATCCCAGCCCTGCACCAGCATGTTAAACAGCGCATCGTCCATGCACTCAGGCAATCTGTGAGTACAAAGGTTCACCTGACTACAGATGCATGGACCAGTAGGCATGGCCAGGGACGTTATGTGTCCATCACGGCACACTGGGTGAATGTGGTGGATGCAGGGTCCACAGGCGACATCAATTTAGGGACAGTTGTGCCTAGCCCACGGTCTAGGAAACAGTTGGCTGTAGGCGTTCGCACCCCCTCCTCCTCCTCCTCCTCGTCCTCCTGCAGAAGCTACAGCTCTTCCACAGAACGCAGTCTGCCAACCACTCCATCGGCAGATGACACTGTTGCACACCAGTTGTCCCATTATGGGCCAGCTACTGCCAAGCGTCAGCAGGCTGTATTGGCTATGAAGTGTTTGGGCGACAACAGACACACCGCGGAAGTTCTGTCCGAGTTCTTGCAACAAGAAACGCAGTCGTGGCTGGGCACAGTAGATCTTGAGGCAGGCAAGGTAGTGAGTGATAACGGAAGGAATTTCATGGCTGCCATCTCCCTTTCCCAACTGAAACACATTCCTTGCCTGGCTCACACCTTAAACCTGGTGGTGCAGTGCTTATTGAAAACTTATCCTGGGTTCTCCGACCTGCTCCTCAAAGTGCGTGCACTTTGCTCACATATCCGACGTTCGCCTGTACACGCCAGCCGTATGCAGACCTATCAGCGGTCTTTGAACCTTCCCCAGCATCGCCTAATCATAGACGTTGCAACAAGGTGGAACTCAACACTGCACATGCTTCAGAGACTGTGCGAACAGAGGCGTGCTGTTATTTATTTGTGGGAGGATACACGGGCAGGCAGTAGGATGGCAGACATGGAGTTGTCAGGTGTGCAGTGGTCTAAGATACAAGACATGTGTCAAGTCCTTCAGTGTTTTGAGGAATGCACACGGCTGGTTAGTGCAGACAACGCCGTAATAAGCATGAGCATCCCCCTAATGCGTCTGCTGATGCAAAGTTTGACGCACATAAAGGAGCAGGCGTCTGCACCAGAGGAAGAGGAAAGCCTTGATGACAGTCAGCCATTGTCTGGTCAGGGCAGTGTACAGGACGAGGTAGCGGGTGAAGAGGAGGTGGAGGACGAGGAGGATGATGGGGATGAGTATATTTTTAATGCCGAACCTTTCCCGGGGGCACAGGAAATTGGTTGCGTGTCACGGCCGGGTTCTGGTTTTTTGAGGGACACAAGTGACGTAGATTTGCCTGCAACTGCCCCTCAACCAATCACAACCGGAGATTTGACAACTGGAACTTTGGCCCACATGGCGGATTATGCCTTACGTATCCTAAAAAGGGACACACGCATTACGAAAATGATGAACGATGACGATTACTGGTTGGCCTGCCTCCTTGATCCACGCTATAAAGGCAAATTGCTAAATATTATGCCACATGAGAACTTGGAACTAATATTAGCAACCAAACAATCAACTCTTGTTGACCGTTTGCTTCAGGCATTCCCAGCACACAGCGCACGTGATCGTTCTCACACGAGCTCCAGGGGGCAGCAGACTAGGAGTGTTAGGGGTGCACACATCAGAAGTGGCGTTGGACAGAGGGGTTTTCTGACCAGGTTGTGGAGTGATTTTGCTATGACCGCAGACAGGACAGGTACTGCTGCATCAATTGAAAGTGACAGGAGACAACATTTGTCCAGTATGGTTACTAACTATTTTTCATCCCTTATCGATGTTCTCCCTCAACCGTCATTCCCATTTGATTACTGGGCCTCCAAATTAGACACCTGGCCAGAATTGGCAGAATATGCATTGCAGGAGCTTGCTTGCCCGGCAGCAAGTGTCCTATCAGAAAGAGTATTCAGTGCTGCAGGTTCAATATTAACCGAAAAAAGGACTCGTCTGGCTACCCAAAATGTTGACGATCTAACATTCATTAAAATGAACCACAACTGGATTTCGAAATCTTTTGCCCCACCTTGCCCGGCCGACACCTAGCTTTCCTATGAAAAGCTCTTGCCTGTGAATTACTTTTCTAATGTCTAATTTGCTGCAGCTGATTGTACAGCATACGACATGTTTACACCTCCCTAAATGGCAAAACTCCCCACACGGGGCCGTGGTATCGCGACTTGGCGCAAGCACCCGTGAGACTGCTGTTTGTCTGAAGAGGTGGGTGTGCTCGCTTTTGGTTGACGGCATTGCTACTGGGTCCCTCATAGTACAATGTAGTGTCTCTGGCGGTGGTGGTGCGCACCCAACGTCAGACACACCGTTGTAACATGAGGGGCCCTGGGGCGGTCCCGCCGGCCTCAAGAGAGTTCCCCCCTACCCCAGCTCAAAATGTGCTCTACCACGTGCAAAATTATGTCGCACAGCTCCACCAATCTTTAGTCTATTCGCTGACATCATTCAATGTCTGGCACTGACAATACAAATTTGTAGACATCTATGATGCAACTTAAAGTAGTCTGTGTCTGTGTCCTATATTGGCACCATTAAATAGTTACTGCCAAATTACTATGTCAGAAACGCAGTAGATGAGCCCACCCCTGTACCTAAGTATGCCACCTTTTTTTTTTTTTTGGTTGTTTTGCGAGACATTAACATCTATTTATATTTTGGGAGTACTGGGACAGACACTCCTTGCACTACTCCTCCACTCACCACCAAGCTGCCTGTGTATCCATGTAACCGCTGTAAAGCTGCCATGAGCCTATTGTTTGTTATTTTAGGCCTTTGATAGCCTGTCTGCGGTCCCTACTTTAAATACGCCTCCACTCACCACCAAGCTGCCTGTGTATCCATGTAACCGCTGTAAAGCTGCCATGAGCCTATTGTTTGTTATTTTAGGCCTTTGATAGCCTGTCTGCGGTCCCTACTTTAAATACTCCTCCACTCACCACCAAGCTGCCTGTGTATCCATGTAACCGCTGTAAAGCTGCCATGAGCCTATTGTTTGTTATTTTAGGCCTTTGATAGCCTGTCTGCGGTCCCTACTTTAAATACTCCTCCACTCATCACCAGCTGCCTGCCCGTGTATCCATGTAACCGCTGTAAAGCTGCCATGAGCCTATTGTTTGTTATTTTAGGCCTTTGATAGCCTGTCTGCGGTCCCTACTTTAAATACTCCTCCACTCATCACCAGCTGCCTGCCCGTGTATCCATGTAACCGCTGTAAAACTGCCATGAGCCTATTGTTTGTTATTTTAGGCCTTTGATAGCCTGTCTGCGGTCCCTACTTTAAATACTCCTCCACTCACCACCAAGCTGCCTGTGTATCCATGTAACCGCTGTAAAGCTGCCATGAGCCTATTGTTTGTTATTTTAGGCCTTTGATAGCCTGTCTGCGGTCCCTACTTTAAATACTCCTCCACTCATCACCAGCTGCCTGCCCGTGTATCCATGTAACCGCTGTAAAGCTGCCATGAGCCTATTGTTTGTTATTTTAGGCCTTTGATAGCCTGTCTGCGGTCCCTACTTTAAATACTCCTCCACTCATCACCAGCTGCCTGCCCGTGTATCCATGTAACCGCTGTAAAGCTGCCATGAGCCTATTGTTTGTTATTTTAGGCCTTTGATAGCCTGTCTGCGGTCCCTACTTTAAATACTCCTCCACTCACCACCAAGCTGCCTGCCCGTGTATCCATGTAACCGCTGTAAAACTTACATGAGCCTATTGTTTGTTATTTTAGGCCTTTGATAGCCTGTCTGCGGTCCCTACTTTAAATACTCCTCCACTCATCACCAGCTGCCTGCCCGTGTATCCATGTAACCGCTGTAAAACTGCCATGAGCCTATTGTTTGTTATTTTAGGCCTTTGATAGCCTGTCTGCGGTCCCTACTTTAAATACTCCTCCACTCATCACCAGCTGCCTGCCCGTGTATCCATGTAACCGCTGTAAAACTGCCATGAGCCTTTTGTTTGTTATTTTAGGCCTTCGAAGCCTGTCTGCGGTCCCTCCTTTCACTAGGCCTCCACTGACCAGACCACTGCTGCCCGTGTACCCCTGGAACCAATTTTAAAGTGCCTACAGCCAGCCCATTTTATTGTGTTAGGCCTTCGAAGCCTGTCTGCGGTCCCTCCTTCCACTAGGCCTCCACTGACCAGACCACTGCTGCCCGTGTACCCCTGGAACCAATTTTAAAGTGCCTACAGCCAGCCCATTTTATTGTGTTAGGCCTTCCAAGCCTGTCTGCGGTCCCTCCTTCCAATAGGCCTACACTGACAAAGGTACACCTGACAACAGACACATGGACCTGTAGGCATGGCCACGGAAGGTTACGTGTCCTTTGTGGCTCAATGGGTTAATGTATTGGATGCATGGTCCACACAGGGGACAGCCTGCTAAGTCTGTATGCAGTCCCTAATTCAAGTTGTCCTCAACTGAATAAAGCTGAGCTTCTACCTTCCGGCTCTGATTAACTGCTGTTTTTAAACACATTGCTGGTTCCGGCCTACTAACGGTGTCTGCCCCTGCCTGGTGTTGCCCTCAACTGAATAAAGCTGAGCTTCAACCTTCTGGCTCTCATTAAGTGTTTTTTAAAAAACAAAATGGTGGTTAGGGCCTACTAACGGCTTCTGCCCCTCCCTGGTGTTGCCCTCAACTGAATAAAGCTGAGCTTCTACCTTCCGGCTCTGATTAACTGCTGTTTTTAAACACATTGCTGGTTCCGGCCTACTAACGGTGTCTGCCCCTGCCTGGTGTTGCCCTCAACTGAATAAAGCTGAGCTTCAACCTTCTGGCTCTCATTAAGTGTTTTTTAAAAAACAAAATGGTGGTTCCGGCCTACAAACGGTGTCTGCCCCTCCCTGGTGTTGCCCTCAACTGAATAAAGCTGAGCTTCAACCATCTGGCTCTCATTAAGTGTTTTTTAAAAAACAAAATGGTGGTTAGGGCCTACTAACGGCTTTTGCCCCTCCCTGGTGTTGCCCTCAACTGAATAAAGCCGAGCTTCTACCTTCCGGCTCTGATTACCTGCTGTTTTTAAACACATTGCTGGTTCCGGCCTACTAACGGTGTCTGCCCCTGCCTGGTGTTGCCCTCAACTGAATAAAGCTGAGCTTCAACCTTCTGGCTCTCATTAAGTGTTTTTTAAAAAACAAAATGGTGGTTAGGGCCTACTAACGGCTTCTGCCCCTCCCTGGTGTTGCCCTCAACTGAATAAAGCTGAGCTTCTACCTTCCGGCTCTGATTAACTGCTGTTTTTAAACACATTGCTGGTTCCGGCCTACTAACGGTGTCTGCCCCTGCCTGGTGTTGCCCTCAACTGAATAAAGCTGAGCTTCAACCTTCTGGCTCTCATTAAGTGTTTTTTAAAAAACAAAATGGTGGTTAGGGCCTACTAACGGTTTCTGCCCCTCCCTGGTGTTGCCCTCAACTGAATAAAGCCGAGCTTCTACCTTCCGGCTCTGATTAACTGCTGTTTTTAAACACATTGCTGGTTCCGGCCTACTAACGGTGTCTGCCCCTGCCTGGTGTTGCCCTCAACTGAATAAAGCTGAGCTTCAACCTTCTGGCTCTCATTAAGTGTTTTTTAAAAAACAAAATGGTGGTTAGGGCCTACTAACGGCTTCTGCCCCTCCCTGGTGTTGCCCTCAACTGAATAAAGCTGAGCTTCTACCTTCCGGCTCTGATTAACTGCTGTTTTTAAACACATTGCTGGTTCCGGCCTACTAACGGTGTCTGCCCCTGCCTGGTGTTGCCCTCAACTGAATAAAGCTGAGCTTCAACCTTCTGGCTCTCATTAAGTGTTTTTTAAAAAACAAAATGGTGGTTCCGGCCTACTAACGGTGTCTGCCCCTGCCTGGTGTTGCCCTCAACTGAATAAAGCTGAGCTTCAACCTTCTGGCTCTCATTAAGTGTTTTTTAAAAAACAAAATGCTGTTTAGGGCCTACTAACGGTGTCTGCCCCTCCCTGGTGTTGCCCTCAACTGAATAAAGCTGAGCTTCAACCTTCTGGCTCTCATTAAGTGTTTTTTAAAAAACAAAATGGTGGTTAGGGCCTACTAACGGTGTCTGCCCCTCCCTGGTGTTGTCCTCAACTGAACAAAGCTGAGCTTCCACATTCTGGCTTTCGGCCTATACTATCAGATATTAAACTGCATTTGGCCTACTAGTGTGGTTAGGCCCTTGAAACAGTGTCTGCTGCTCTTGGGTTTGCTACTCCACTGAACAAAGCAATGCCGCCTGTTTAGTCCTGTTACCAATTTTGATCTGCATTTAGCCTACTTTATTCTTTGGCCCTATATCTGTTTCCTCATCATCCTGCCCATTGCCCAGCCACTGCTAGATGAGTCTGCTGGTACATTGACCTAGACCACTACATTTCCCTTGTACTCTACACAGCCAGAATCTGACCCTGCTGAAAGTAAGGTTCCCCTTCCCGCATATTATACCACCTTACACAGGGACAAAGAGGAAGGTGCAGATGAAAGTGCAGGTTCCTTCATCAGGTGGGGGGGCATACTCGTTGGCGACGTCACTGGCACAGGGCCACTCAGAGTACGCAAAAGTGTCGCTGCTGGTGGGAGGCGCCCCCGCCATGCAAACACACCGCCGTACTTTGAGGGGCCCTGTGCCAGTGCCAATGCGAACGAGTGGGCCCCCCCTGCTTGCTCAGGATCACAGCACTTGCAACGTTGAAATACTTACCTCTCCCTGCTCCACCGCCATGACGTAGTCCATGTTTCCTGGGCCCACTAAAACCTTGAACCAGCCCTACCCCCACAACTTTTGCCAAATGACCCCCAATTTCCAGTGCCCAACTATTATTATAAAGTTAATTAAGATTGACAAGCTTCAGAAAACAAGAATGGATGTTTTTGGCAGTAAAATGTGCACTGTAGGTGTTTTCCTGGCCTCCACTCACTGCCGGCTATGCTTCCCCATTGACTTGCATTGGGTTTCGTGTTTCGGTCGATCCCCGACTTTTAGCGATAATCGGCCGACTTCACTCGACTCGACTCTGGACTAAATCGGGTTTCACAAAACCAGACTCGATCTTAAAAAAATGAAAGTCGCTCAACCCTAGTGCCTGACTCTCCTGGAGTCGCAGAACCAGTTGGTATTCTTAAAGAGGGAGTTATCTTGTCAGCCATTTCTCCTGATTTGAGACGCGTGTTGCTGAGATTTCAGGCTGGTAGACCTGACTCTTGTCCACCTGACACACTGTTTGTTCCTGATAGGTGGACCAGCAGAGTCATTTCCGAGGTTCATTCCTCGGTGTTGGCAGGTCATCCGGGAATTTTTGGCACCAGAGATCTGGTGGCTAGGTCCTTTTGGTGGCCTTCCTTGTCACGGGATGTGCGGTCATTTGTGCAGTCCTGTGGGACTTGTGCTCGAGCTAAGCCTTGCTGTTCTCGTGCCAGCGGGTTGCTCTTGCCTTTGCCTGTCCCGAAGAGGCCTTGGACACACATTTCCATGGATTTCATTTCTGATCTCCCGGTGTCTCAGGGCATGTCTGTCATCTGGGTGGTATGTGATCGCTTTTCCAAAATGGTCCATTTGGTGCCTTTGCCTAAGCTGCCCTCCTCTTCCGATCTGGTTCCTGTGTTCTTTCAGAATGTGGTTCGTTTGCACGGCATTCCTGAGAATATTGTGTCTGACAGAGGATCCCAGTTTGTTTCCAGGTTCTGGCGATCCTTTTGTGCTAGGATGGGCATTGAGTTGTCGTTTTCGTCTGCCTTTCATCCTCAGACTAATGGACAAACGGAGCGAACTAATCAGACTCTGGAGGCTTATTTGAGGTGTTTTGTTTCGGCAGATCAGGATGATTGGGTGACCTTCTTGCCGTTGGCTGAGTTTGCCCTTAATAACCGGGCTAGTTCCGCTACTTTGGTTTCGCCATTTTTCTGCAACTCTGGTTTCCATCCTCGTTTTTCCTCGGGACATGTGGAGCCTTCTGACTGTCCTGGGGTAGATTCTGTGGTGGATAGGTTGCAGCAGATCTGGAATCATGTGGTGGACAACTTAAAGTTGTCACAGGAGAAGGCTCAGCGTTTTGCCAACCGCCGCCGCGGTGTGGGTCCCCGACTTCGTGTTGGGGATTTGGTATGGCTGTCTTCTCGATTTGTTCCTATGAAGGTCTCCTCTCCTAAATTTAAGCCTCGCTTCATCAGTCCTTACAAGATATTGGAAATCCTTAATCCTGTGTCCTTTCGCTTGGATCTTCCGGTGTCGTTTGCCATTCACAACGTGTTCCATAGGTCCTTGTTGCGGCGGTACGTTGTACCTGTGGTTCCTTCTGTTGAGCCTCCTGCTCCGGTGTTGGTTGGGGGCAAGTTGGAGTACGTGGTGGAGAAGATCTTGGATTCTCGTCTCTCCAGACGGAGGCTTCAGTATCTGGTCAAGTGGAAGGGCTATGGTCAGGAGGATAATTCCTGGGTGGTTGCCTCTGATGTGCATGCGGCCGATTTAGTTCGTGCCTTTCACGCTGCTCATCCTGATCGCCCTGGTGGTCTTGGTGAGGGTTCGGTGACCCCTCCTTAAGGGGGGGGTACTGTTGTGAATTAGACTTCTTGGCTCCCTCTGGTGGTTATTAGTGATATGACTCTGGGATTTTCTTTCCTCAGTTTGCACCCACCTGGGTCGTTAGTCCAGGGGTGTTGCTATATAAACCTCCTGGATCCTTAGTCCAGTGCCTGGCATCGTTGTAATCAGATCCTTTTTGTTTGCTCCTATCTGCTGGTCCTGGTTCGTGCAAAATTAAGCTAAGTCCTGCTTCTTTGTTTTTTGGGTTATTTGCTTGCTCTCATTTTTGTCCAGCTTGTACTAAATGTGATTCCTGACCTTGCTGGAAGCTCTAGGGGGCTGGTATTCTCCCCCCGGGCCGTTAGACGGTCCGGGGGTTCTTGAATATCCAGCGTGGATATTTTTGATAGGGTTTTTGCTGACCATATAAGTTATCTTACTATATTCTGCTATTAGCTAGTGGGCCTCTCTTTGCTAAATACCTAACTCATCCTTACGTTTGTCTTTTCCTCTTACCTCACCGTTATTATTTGTTGGGGGCTTGTATCCAACTTTTGGGGTTTTTTCTCTGGAGGCAAGAAAGGTCTTTCTTTTCCCTTCTAGGGTTAGTTAGTTCTCCGGCTTGCGCGAGACGTCTAGAATCAACGTAGGCACGTTCCCCGGCTGCTGGTATTTGTGGTGCTAGGATTAGATATATGGTCAGATCAGTTACCACTGCCCTATGAGCTGGTTTTTGTGTTTGCAGACTTAGAAACTATTTCTGAGACCCTCTGCCATTGGGGTCATAACAGGGCAGACACCGTTAGTAGGCCCTAACCACCAATTTTTTTAAAAAACAGCACTTAATGAGAGCCAGAAGGTTGAAGCTCAGCTTTATTCAGTTGAGGAAAAACACCAGGCAGGGGCAGACACCGTTAGTAGGCCGTAACCAAAGTTGAAGGCCAAATGCAGTTTAATTTCTGATACTATAGGCCGAAAGCCAGAAGGTGGAAGCTCCGATTTAGACAGTGGAGGACAATTTGAATTAGGGACTGCAGACAGACTTAGTAGGCTGTCCCCTGTGGACCATGCATCCAACACATTAACCCATTGCGCCGTAATGGACACGTAATCTTCCGTGGCCATGCCTACAGGTCCATGCGTCTGTTGTCAGGTGCACCTTTGTACTCACAGATTGCCAGAGTGCATGGACAATGCGGTCTTTTACATGCTGGTGGAGGGTTGGGATGGCTTTTCTCGCAAAAGAAGTGTCGACTGGTTAGCTTGTAGCGTGGTACAGCGTAGTCCATCATGGCCTTATTAATAGTAAATAAAATATATAACTAGGCTCTATGAACTTTTAAATAGGTTCCAGGGGTACACGGGCAGCATTGGTGTGGTCAATGGAGGAGTATTGCAAGTAGGGGCCGCAGACAGGCTCACAAAGGCCTAAAATAACAAACAGTAGGCAGTCATGGCAGTTTTACATCGGTTACATTGATACACAGGCAGGCACTCCAGGCAGCATTGTGGTCAGTGGAGGAGTATTGCAAGTAGGGGAAGCAGACAGGCTCACAAAGGCCTAAAATAACAAACAGTAGGCAGTCATGGCAGTTTTACATCGGTTACATGGATACACAGGCAGGCAGCATTGTGGTCAGTGGAGGAGTATTGCAAGTAGGGGCCGCAGACAGGCTCACAAAGGCCTAAAATAACAAACAGTAGGCAGTCATGGCAGTTTTACATCGGTTACATGGATACACAGGCAGGCAGCATTGTGGTCAGTGGAGGAGTATTGAAAGTAGGGGCCGCAGACAGGCTCACAAAGGCCTAAAATAACAAACAGTAGGCAGTCATGGCAGTTTTACATCGGTTACATGGATACACAGGCAGGCACTCCAGGTAGCATTGTGGTCAGTGGAGGAGTATTGCAAGTAGGGGCCGCAGACAGGCTCACAAAGGCCTAAAATAACAAACAGTAGGCAGTCATGGCAGTTTTACATCGGTTACATGGATACACAGGCAGGCACTCCAGGCAGCATTGTGGTCAGTGGAGGAGTATTGCAAGTAGGGGCCGCAGACAGGCTCACAAAGGCCTAAAATAACAAACAGTAGGCAGTCATGGCAGTTTTACATCGGTTACATGGATACACAGGCAGGCAGCATTGTGGTCAGTGGAGGAGTATTGCAAGGAGTGTCTGACACAGTTAGTACTCCAAAAAAATAAATAGATGTTAATGTCTCGCAAAACAACTATAAGTAAAAAAAGGGTGTCATGCTTAGGTACAGGGGTGGGCTCATCTGCAGAGTTTATGACAAAGTAATTTGGCAGTAAATTAGTATTTACTGGTGTCAATATAGGACACTGACCCAGACTACTTTAACTAGCATCATAGATGCAAACAAATTGGTATTGTTTGTCAGTGCCAGGCATTGAATGATGTCAGTGCATAGACTAAACATTGGTGGAGCTGTGCGAGATAATTTTGCACGTGGTAGAGCACAGTTTGAGCTGGGGGGGTGAACTCTCTTGTGGCCGGCGGTACCGCCCCAGGGCCCCTCATGTTACAACGGTGTGTCTGACGTTGGGTGCGCACCACCACCGCCAGAGACACTACATTGTACTATGAGGGACCCAGTGGCAATGCCGTCAACCAAAAGCGGCACACCCGCCTCCTCAGACAATCAGCACTGTAACGGGTGCTTGCGCCAAGTGGCGAGACAACGGCCCCGTGGGGGGATTTTTCCCATTGGGGAGGTGTAAACATGTCGTATGCTGGACAAACAGCTGCTGCAAATTAACAGATTGGAACACTCAGTAAGACCAGTCCACAAGCAAGACCTTTTTATAGGAAAGCTAGGTGTCAGCCAGGAAAGGTGGGGCAAAATAATTTGAAATCCAGGAGTGGTTCATTTTAATGAAGGTGAGATCATCCACATTTTGGGTAGCCAGACGAGTCCTTTTTTCGGTTAATATTGAACCAGCAGCACTGAATACTCTTTCTGATAGCAGACTAGCTGCTGGGCAAGCAAGCTCCTGCAATGCATATTCTGCCAATTCAGGCCAGGTGTCTAATTTTGATGCCCAGTAATCAAATGGGAATGACGGTTGAGGGAGAACATCGATAAGGGAAGAAAAATAGTTAATAACCATACTGGACAAATGTTGTCTCCTGTCACTTTGAATAGATGCTGCAGTACCTGTCCTGTCTGCGGTCATTGCGAAATCACTCCACAACCTGGTCAGAAAACCCCTCTGTCCAACGCCACTTCTGATCTGTGCACCTCTAACACCTCTGCCATGTAGCCCCCTGCAGCTTGTGTGAGAACCATCACCGGCGCTGTGTGCTGGGAATGCCTGAATCAAACGGTCTACAAGAGTAGCTTGTTTGGTTGCTAAGATTTGTTCGAGGTTCTCATGTGGCATAATATTTTGCAATTTGCCTTTATAGCGAGGGTCAAGGATGCAGGCCAACCAGTAATCGTCATCGCTCATCATTTTAGTAATGCGTGGGTCCTTTTTGAGGATATGTAAGGCATAATCCGCCATGTGGGCCAAAGTTCCTGTTGGCAAATCTGCGGTTGTGCTGGTTTGAGGGGCAGTTACAGGCAAATCTACGTCACTTGTCTCCCTTAAAAAAACAGAACCCGGCCTTGCAACGCCACTAATTTCTGTTGGCCCAGGAGAAGCTTCCTCATTAAAAAAGTACTCATCCCCATCATCCTCCTCGTCCTCCTCCTCTTCGCCCGCTACCGCGTCCTCTACACGGCCCTGACCAGACAATGGCTGACTGTCATCAAGGCTTTCCTCTTCCTCTGCTGCAGACGCCTGCTCCTTTATGTGCGTCAAACTTTGCATCAGCAGACGCATTAGGGGGATGCTCATGCTTATTATGGCATTGTCTGCACTAACCAGCCGTGTGCATTCCTCAAAACACTGAAGGACTTGACACAGGTCTTGTAGCTTCGACCACTGCACACCTGACAACTCCATGTCTGCCATCCAACTGCCTGCCCGTGTATGTGTATCCTCCCACAAAAACATAACAGCACGCCTCTGTTCGCACAGTCTCTGAAGCATGTGCAGTGTGGAGTTCCACCTTGTTGCAATGTCGATGATTAGGCGATGCTGGGGAAGGTTCAAAGACCGCTGATAGTTCTGCATACGGCTGGAGTGTACGGGCGAACGGCGGATATGCGAGCAAAGTCTGCGCACTTTGAGGAGCAGGTCGGGTAACCCCGGGTAACTTTTCAGGAAGCACTGCACCACCAGGTTTAAGGTGTGAGCCAGGCAAGGAATGTGTTTCAGTTGGGAAAGGGTTATGGCAGCCATGAAATTCCTTCCGTTATCACTCACAACCTTGCCTGCCTCAAGATGTACAGTGCCCAGCCATGACTGAGTTTCATTCTGCAAGAACTCTGACAGAACTTCCGCGTTGTGTCTGTTGTCGCCCAAACACTTCATTGCCAATACAGCCTGCTGACGCTTGCCACTAGCTGTCCCATAATGGCACACCTGGTGTGCAACAGTGGCAGCTGCGGATGGAGTGGATGTGCGACTGTGGTGTGTGGACGAGCTCTCGCTTCTGCATGAGGAGGAGGAAGAGGAGGAGGGGGGGGCGAACGCCTACAGCCAACTCTTTCCTTGACCGTGGACTAGGCAAAACTGTCCCAATATTGCTGTCCCCTGTGGACCCTGCATCCACCACATTCACCCAGTGTGCCGTAATGGACACGTAACGTCCCTGGCCATGCCTACTTGTCCAGGCATCTGTTGTCAGGTGCACCTTTGTAGTCACAGACTGCCTGAGTGCATGGACGATGCGGTCTTTAACATGCTGTTGGAGGGCTGGGATGGCTTTTCTTGAAAAGAAGTGCCGACTGGGTAGTTCGTAGCGTGGTACAGCGTAGTCCATCAGCGCTTTGAAAGCTTCGCTTTCAACTAACCGGTAAGGCATCATCTCTAATGAGATTAGTCTAGCAATGTGGGCGTTCAAACCCTGTGTACGCGGATGCGAGGATGAGTACTTCCTTTTCCTAACAAGAGTCTCATGTAGGGTGAGCTGGACTGGAGAGCTGGAGATCGTGGAACTACCGGTGGTGCCGGTGGACATGGGTGACTGAGAGAGGGTTGGAGATCGTATTCTTGCCGGTGCCCTACATGCAGTGTTTCCTACTACTAACCTGGTGATTCCCTGACTGCTTTGGCCTGGCGACGAAAGCTGCACAGATACTGCAGGTGGTGTGGGAAATGGTCGGCTTACAGGGAGGGAAGGGATGTAGCTTTGCTGACTAGCTTCATTGGCCGAGGGTGCTGCAACCTTTAGGGACGTTTGGTAGTTAGTCCAGGCTTGCAAATTCATGGTGGATAAATGTCTATGCATGCAACTTGTATTTAGACTTTTAAGATTCTGACCTCTGCTTAAGGTTGTTGAACATTTTTGACAGATGACTTTGCGCTGATCATTTGGATGTTGTTTAAAAAAATGCCAGACTGCACTCTTTCTACTATCGGATACCTTTTCAGGCATTGCAGACTGAGCTTCTTTAACCGGATGGCCACGCTGTCCTCCAACTGGTTTTGGTTTTGCCACGCGTTTTTGGCCAGATACGGGCCCGGTAGATGGAACCTGTTGTGATGTTGATGCCTGCTGCGGCTCCTCCTCCTCCGCTTCAGAACTACTGCCGCCTGCACCCTGTTCCCCCAATGGCTGCCAATCGGGGTCCACAACTGGGTCATCTATGACCTCCTCTTCTATGTCGTGTGCGATTTCGTCTGTGTCACCGTGTAAGCCGGTGGTATAGCGTCCGTGACGGGGCACCATAGTCTCCGCTGGGTTTGATTCTGCCTCAGTACACTGCGAGGGCAATGTTCTGGTCTGAGTCAAAGGAACAGCATAGTAATCTGGCTGTGGCTGTGCATCTGTGCACTCCATGTCCGATTCAACTTCTAATGGACATGGCCTGTTAACTTTTTCACTGTCTAACCCAGGAACGGTATGTGTAAAGAGCTCCATGGAGTAACCCGTTGTGTCTCCTGACGCATCCTTCTCTCTTGTTCTGGGTGAAGAAGACAAGGAAGCGACTTGTCCCTGACTGGGAGCATCCACTGACGATGCACTGCTCTGACATTTGGCACTTTCTGAGGAGGAGGCGAAAGAGCTAGAGGCAGAGTCAGCAATGAAAGCCAATACTTGTTCCTGCTGCTCCGGCTTCAAAAGTGGTTTTCCTACTCTCAGAAAAGAGAACGTTCGAGGCCTTGTGTAGCCAGACAACGAACCTGGCTGAACAACTCGAGACTTAGGTGCTGTACTGCTTTTACCACGACCACCTGATGCTCCACCACCACTACCATCATTACCAGCTGACAATGACCGCCCACGGCCACGACCTCTTCCACTAGACTTCCTCATTGCTTGCAAAACGTAACCAAAGTAACACTATTTGTTACTGTAAAACAACTTATAAGGTGAACTCAAACTTCTGTAGGATTTATATATACCTTTATAGGTGCCTGACACTGAAAGGAAAATCAGGCCCAATGTTACACACTAGGTTTTCTGTGGCCCAATAATTTGAGACAGATGGCACACACAGGCCCAGCACTCAAGCAGAAATGCCAATCTTAATCTCCCACTATTTTTTTTTTTTTCTGGGAGAATTTACCCTAAAAAAAAAAAAAAAGGCCCAGTATTACACAGTGTTTTCAGTGGCACACAATGAGAGAGAGATGCCACACACAGCAATGGCACGGAGGCAGACTTGCCAATATTTATCTCCCAATAATTTTTATTTTTTTTTAAAGGGAGAATGTACCCCCCCCAAAAAAAAAAATGGCCAACTATTACACAGTGTTTTCAGTGCCACATAATGAGAGAGAGATGCCACACACAGCAATGGCACGGAGGCAGACTTGCCAATATTTATCTCCCAATAATTTTTTTTTTTTTTTAAAGGGAGAATGTACCCCCCCCCAAAAAAAATGGGCAACTATTACACAGTGTTTTCAGTGCCACACAATGAGAGAGAGAGATGCCACACACAGCAATGGCACGGAGGCAGACTTGACAATATTTATCTCCCACTAATTTTTTTTTTTTGAAAAGGGAGAATTTAGAAAAAAAAAAATGGCCAAGTATTACACAGTGTTTTCGGTGCCACACAATGAGAGAGAGATGCCACACACAGCAATGGCACGGAGGCAGACTTGCCAATATTTATCTCCCTGCAGTTATCTCAGAAAAGTATGGCAGGCAGCTGTAAAAAGGACTGCTGCACACAAAAGTGTGGACAAACACACAAGATAGCTGTGCAGAAAGGAAGGAAAAACAGGATTTGTGCTTTGAAAAAAGCAGTTGGTTTACACAGCGGCGTACACACAAAGCAACGCAGCTATCAGGGAGCCTTCTAGGGCAGCCCAATGAGCTACAGCGCTGAGGCAAAAAAAATGTAGCTTCCACTGTCCTGCAAACAAAAGGTGGTGTTGGACAGTGGAAATCGCTACAGCACAAGCGGTTTGTGGCTTTATGTACCCTGCCTATCACTATCCCTGCTTCCGAAGAAGCTGCAGCAACCTCTCCCTACGCTCAGATCAGCAGCAGTAAGATGGCGGTCGGCGGGAACGCCCCTTTATAACCCCTGTGACGCTGCAGAAAGCAAGCCAATCACTGCAATGCCCTTCTCTAAGATGGTGGGGCCTGAGATCTATGTAATCATGCTGCCCACACTCTGCGTCCACCTTCATTGGCTGAGAAATGGCGCTTTTAGCGTCATTGAAACGCGACTTTGGCGCGAAAGTCGCGTACCGCATGGCAGACCCCACACGGGGATCGGCTCGGTTTCATGAGACGCCGACTTTGCCAAAAGTCGGCGACTTATGAAAATGAACGATCCGTTTTGCTCAACCCTAATTAGCACACAGCAGAGTTCCAGTGTCCACAAGTGTCCCAGAGATCCACAGTAGGAGATGGCTGGATTACTAAGTCCAAGTCTTCCAGGAGCAGGTCACAGGCTAACTTCAGACATGATTCAGAAGCACTGATTGAACAGCTGAGGATGCTTAAAAAGGCAAGAGGCAGAGAACAGGGTGAAAACATAGAAGCTAGAAGCTCCATACTGACTCATGGCAAGGTAGCTGCAGCAGGACAAAGCAAAATGGCCGAGGGAAAAGCCAGGTTTCACCAACAGAAAATCACAGCAGATATAGCAAAGAGACTGAGAATCTTACAGGAGGGGTCCTGCCTTGATTAAAAACGCCTGTAGCTAAAAGGCAGAGTGCTCAGTCAGAAGGCTAATGAATACAAATTTCAAAAAAATTACCATCACATCCAAACATAGAGTAGGTGTGAACAGGTGCTAACCTAGAGTCACCAACTCATGTACAATTAAATAAATAAGGCAGCACTTGGCTTTTTCATGATTTGGACAGGGTTAATGCCCTGCCCTCTCAGGGTTAATTGTTGTAGTCTCCTTTTGGATCTGGGAGGAATATTTATACCCACGCTGGACTAGGATTCTCTGTCAGTTATACTTTTGTTCTATCTGTGTGCTTGACCCCCTGGTGTGCATGTGCATACTGTGTTGTTTGTTTCCTCTTCATGCTCAATCTGGTCTGTTTCTTTCTCTCGTTTCTCTGCTTTGTGTTTCTAGTCTTTTGCTTACTCGGCTTTCTGACCTCTGGCTTCCACCTAACTATCCTTCTGTCTCACCCTCCAGTACCTCGCTTATCTCCCGGTTATTGACCTTGGCACGTTTGACTACTCTCCGGCGCCATTTGCTCACTTTGAATCCTGGCACCAGGCTCCACCCCTGGCCACTCCCCCTCTGTCACATGGTTCAGGTCCTGCTTGCTACCCGGTGAGTTCTCTGCCGTTCTGCTCTGGGCTCCCTTACTGCGGCGAGTAGCCACCTGGAAGAAGTTACACCTGGGATCCCTGACATTATATCTGACCATACAGTCTCTTCCAGGTGGTGAGGTACAAGTTTATCATGGATCCGGTATAGGCTCTCACAGAGCAGGTTAATGAGCTCTCCCAATTTATGCAGAAGCTGTCCATGGAGCAGCAAGCCCAGGTTCACTCGCACCAACAGGTGCAGAGAGATGTGGCAGGCGCTCTACAGGGTCCTGTTCCATTGGGGACTCGGGATAGGGGCCCCACTGATGGGTCCCTAATGGACCCCGAACCTCTGGTAAAATTCCCTGACAATTTTTTAGGGGATACAAAATTGTTAGGGTTTTTAAAGAGGGATGCAAGTTGTTTTTTGAGTTACGTCCCCGAGTTTCTGGTAATGAAAGGCAGAGGGTGGGGATCATTATGTCCTTGTTAAGGTGGGCTCCACAGGCATGGTCTTTCTCTCCCTCTTCTTCTGCTTCTGAACATATGTCGGTGAACATGTTCCTTGAGGCTTTGGGGCACATTATGACGAGCCTGATAGAGTGCATCTGGCAGAGGATAAGGTGATGATTGTGACACAGGGGAGGCACTCAGCCGAATGGTTCTGCTCCGAGTTTAGACACTGGGCAGCTGAAGTATCCTGGAATGATGCTGCCCTGAGGGGGTTGTTCCGCAGGGGCCTGTCCAACCATTTACAGGATGCTCTGGCATTACACTCTCCCCTTGGGAGAGTTGGGGCTATCTTGATGATGGAAAGAGAGAGAAGACACCGCAGAGACAACAAATTATGCTTTTACTGTGGAGCCTCTGGACATTGGAAAAGGGACTATCCCTCTTGTCCCTCTTCTGCTAAGCCATCAGGAAACACCTAAGTCTGGATAATGATCAAGGAGGTTGCCCAGACTACCAGGTACATTTTGCCTCACTTGATAAAATTTTGCTTCAGGTGGAATTGGAACTTGCTGGCGGTCCTGTCATGACCACCGCCTTTGTTGACTGCAGCTCTACCACTAACCTGATCAATACGTTGGGTGGTGACTCTTAATAAGATAGGGACAGTCAGGCTTAAGGATCCTGTTAAAATTAGGGCTATTGATTTGTCTCCTCTCACCTGGGATGGAACTTGTTTCATGTCCGAAGTTTTTTCTCTGAAAGTGGATTCTACTCATGTGGAAAAATTAAGTTGTTTTGTTCTAGATAATTTTCCTGCTGGACTGGTACTAGGGATGCCTTGGCTTTAACGCCATAATCCTATCATTGATTGGGTGATGCAGGAGATCACTTAGTGGGGATGTAAGGATAGCGGTATATGTTGTAACTGGTATCTCTTGTCACCCCTGTAAAATCTATATCTGTGTCGTCTGTTGGTCTGGAGGGTATTCCGGAATACCTGAAGGTCTTTGAAGACGTGTTTTCCGAAAGCAAGGCTGTGGCGCTTCCACCACATAGACCTTTCAATTGTGCCATTGATTTAGTCCCGGGAGCCAAGTTACCGAAGGCTCGCCTGTTTAATTTGTCCGGGCCTGAGCATCAAGCCATAAAGGAATACATATCAGAGAGTCTCCGCAAGGAACATTTTCGGCCTTCTGTTTTACCCATTGCAGCGGGGTTCTATTTCGGAAAAAAGAAAGATGGTGGTTTGCGGCCGTGCCTCGACTTTCGGGAACTGAACAAAATTACAGTAAAAAACACATACCCTCTTCCCCTGATCCCCGATTTATGTAACCAACTCGCGGGGGCCAAATGGTTCTCTATGCTTGATTTACAAAGGGCTTATCTACTATATAATTGTCTAAGGGTACTTCCGTCTGTCCTTCTGTCTGTAACGGTTATTCGTTCGCTGATTTGTCTCGGCAGCTGCCTGTCATGGCTGCCTCGACCAATCAGCGACGCACACAGTCCGGAAGAAAATGGCCGCTCCTTACTCCCCGCACTCACTGCCCGGCGCCCACATACACCCCTCCGGTCGGTGCTCAGACAGGGTTAATGCCGGTGGTAACGGACCGCGCTATGCCGCGGTTAACGCACTCCGTTACCGCTGCTATTAACCCTGTGTGTCCCCAAATTTGTACTATTGACGCTGCCTATGCGGCATCAATAGTACAAAATGTAATGTTAAAAAAAAATAATAAAAAAAACCTGCTATACTCACCCTCTGTAGTCCGCTGAGCCACTCGCGCCGCCCGCCATCTTCCGTTGCAGGTTGCGGTGGCAAAGATGGTATGGCAGAAGGACCTGCCATGATGTCACGGTCATGTGACCGTGACGTCATCACAAGTCCTGCGCGCCTGCGCGGAAAGGACCTGCCGTGACGTCACGGTCATGTGACCGCGACACAGTCACGTGACCGCTAGTGTTGAGCATTCTGATACCGCAAGTATCGGGTATCGGCCGATATTTGCTGTATCGGAATTCCGATACCGAGATCCGATACTTTTGTGGTATCGGGAATCGGAATCGGAAGTTCCCAGTGTATGGTTCCCAGGGTCTGAAGGAGAGGAAACTCTCCTTCAGGCCCTGGGATCCATATCCATGTAAAAAATAAAGAATTAAAATAAAAAATAGGGATATACTCACCCTCGGACGTGCCCTGGTAGTAACCGGCAGCCTTCTTTGCTTAAAATGAGCGCGTTCAGCACCTTCCATGACGTCACGGCTTCTGATTGGTCGCGTGCCGCTCATGTGACCGCCACGCGACCAATCAGAAGCTGCGACGTCATCCCTCAGGTCCTAAATTCCCTTCAGAAGCCGTGACGTCATGGAAGGTACTGAACGCGCTCATTTTAAGCAAAGAAGGCTGCCGGTTCACAGCGGTAAGGTCCAGGCTGCGTCGGAGAGGTGAGTATATCAATATTTTTTATTTTAATTCTTTATTTTACACAATAATATGGATCCCAGGGCCTGAAGGAGAGTTTCCTCTCCTTCAGACCCTGGGAACCATCAGGATACCTTCCGATACTTGGTGTCCCATTGACTTGTATTGGTATCGGGTATCGGTATCGGCGATATCCGATACTTTTCGGGTATCGGCCGATACTATCCGATACCGATACTTTCAAGTATCGGACGGTATTGCTCAACACTAGTGACCGCGACGTAATCACACCCTGCGCTCGGAAGCTGCCGCCTGCACCCCAGACAAGAGACAGAGCTACAACGCGCCTGCGGAAAGGTGAGTATATGTTTATTTTTTATTTTTTTAACCTGTGTCATACGTGGCTGGGCAATATACTACATAGCTGGGCAATATACTACATGGGCTGTGCAATATACTACGTGGCTCTGTGCTGTATACTACATCACTGGGCAATATACTACATCACTGGGCAATATACTACGGCGCTGGGCAATATACTACATGGCTCTGTGCTGTATACTGCGTCACTGGGCAATATACTACGTCACTGGACAATATATTATGTGGCTGGGCAATATACTACGTCACTGGGCAATATACTACGTCACTGGGCAATATACTACGTCGCTGGGCTATATACTACGTCACTGGGCAATATACTACGTCACTGGGCAATATACTGCGTCACAGGGCAATACACTACATCACTGGGCAATATACTACATGGCTGGGCAATATACTACGTGGCTCTGTGCTGTATACTACGTCACTGGGCAATATACTACGTCACTGGACAATACACTATGTGGCTGGGCAATATACTACGTCACTGGGTAATATACTACGTCGCTGGGCAATATACTACGTCGCTGGGCTATATACTACGTCACTGGGCAATATACTACGTCACTGGGCAATACACTACGTCACTGGGCAATATACTACGTGGCTGGGCAATATACTACATGGCTGGGCAATATACTACGTGGCTGGGCAATATACTACGTGGCTGGGCAATATACTACGTGGCTGGGCAATATACTATGTGGACATGCATATTCTAGAATACCCGATGCGTTAGAATCGGGCAACCATCTAGTAACCTTATAAGGGTCTGGGAAGGGGATGAATGGAAAACAGTGTTCCTGACGACTAAGGGGCTGTTTGAAAACGTAGTTATGCCCTTTGGTCTCACTAATACTCCTGCAGCATTTCAAAATTTCATTAATGTCATTTTCTCTGACTTAATTGGGATCTATGTGATCATCTACCTGGATGAAATTTTAGTGTACTCAGTGGACACTCAAACCCACTTGCACCATCTGTGTATGGTTCTTAGGAGACTCAGGGAGAATCATTTATATGCTAAACTGGAAAAATGTTCATTTTTTGTGCAAGAACAGTGTTTTCTGGGTTTAATTGTGTCAGGGAAGGGATTCCGCATGGATCCTAAAAAGGTCCAGGCCATTACGGATTGGGTGCAACCTAATGACTTGAAGGGGTTGCAGCAATTTTTGGGCTTTCCTAACTTCTATAGAAAGTTCATTAAGCGTTTTTCACAGGTGGTAAAGCCTTTGACGGACCTCACCCTCAAGGGGGCTGATGTTAAAAATTGGTCCATGGCTGCAAAAAAATCTTTCCTAATACTGAAAAAATGTTTTACTTCAGCTTCTGTGCTAGTACAACCCGATCCATCAATACCCTTTATTTTGGAGGTTGATGCTTCAGAGGTGGGGTGGGGGGAGTTTTGTCTCAGGGTCTGTCACAGGGCTACCATGACAGAGAGGTTCCAGAGAACCGCAGCGCTCTGGGCCTCGTTCACACACGGTGGCAGCTCAGGCTCACGCTGGCAGCTCAGGCCTCCTAACCATTATAGGTACCCCTGAGATAAGGATAAGCCAGGGCCCCTTTATAGTGGCAGGGACAGGTGCGGGTCCCAGTACGCCGTCCTGCCCCTTTATCGCTGTTAACGGCGTGACAGTATCACTGACCTATAAAAATTTCTTGGTCCAATATGGACCCCATTGCTGCTTTAGCTGGACAATTGCAGTAACTCAGTCTAGAGGTGGCTGACCTCCGCTCGGCGGTTGTACAGCGCACTTCAGTGGCCACTGCAGGGGTTGCTACAGCTCCACAAGCTTTGCTGGAGCCTAAAATTGCATTACCTGACAGGTCTTCTGGGGGCCGCGACAAATTTGTTACATTCAGGGAGGCCTGTAAATTATACTTTAGGTTGCATCCTCACACTTCAGGTTCGGAGGAGCAGTGTTGGAATTGTAGTATCGCTCCTACAGGGTGATCCCCAGGCCTGGGCTTTTTCACTTCCCGCTGATGCTTTGCTGTTACGGACTGTGGAGGAGTTTTTTTCGAGCCCTAGGTCAAGTGTATGATGATCCTGACCGCGTCTCCCTCACTGAGTCCACAATACGCCATCTTCAGCAGGGAGACCGGCCAGTAGAGGAGTACTTTTCTGAGTTTCGGAGATGGGCTACTGACACAAAGTGGAATGACCCTGCATTCCGCAGTCAATTTTATCAGGGACTATCTGGTAAGAAAAAAGATGCCTTCGCCCTACAGGAGACACCAACCACACTGGATGCAGCTATGTCTCTAGCGATCCGTGTGGACCGCCGTCTGCGCCAGAGACTTAATCGCCGCTATTCAAGGGTAACCCAGATTTGGACTTGCCAGAACCTGAGTCTCTAGGGGAACCTATGCAGTTAGGTGGCGCTTCTCGTTTTAAGGGGGCTGCAGTAGTACGGCGAAAGGGAGGTGCATTTTTTTTGTGGCAGGAGGGGTCATTATGCGATTTTGTGTGAAACAACACTGTGAGCACAGCTACGAAGTGGTGCTATAGTTAGGCTCCCACGCCATATACTTAATCAACATAAAACTTAGCACTCAACTTAGGATGCTTGGAACAGAAGAATTTATTTTGCAGTATACTCAAAATGTTTCGGTTCAACATGAACCTTCTTCAGTATACGGAATACATGTGATGAATGGGGCCGGAAGTCAGTGGGCCACACAAATTCTATGCTGGGGGACCACAGCCGAGGTATGTAGAGAGAAGTGCTTTAGGAGAGCGAGGTGTAGGCGTGCATGCCGCCAGACGCGGAGTCCACCGCTAGTCTCCTAGTCTCAGTCTAGCGGTGGACTCCGCGTCTGGCGGCATGCACGCCTACACCTCGCTCTCCTAAAGCATTTCTCTCTACATACCTCGGCTGTGGTCCCCACAGTTTTTTCATCCACAGGGGCTTAAACCTCAAGAGTTGTCTAGACCCATACCTATAATTGCTATTGATTCTGCACCTTTGAGCCAGGGGACTTTCACTCAGATCGTCCGTGGGGTGAGCCTACAAATAGGGGCGTTGCACTCCGAGACAATAGATTGTTATGTGTTGGGGGATTGCCGTCGCCTATAGTTCTCGGTTTACCATGGCTCACGTTACACAACCTGGTGCTAGACTGGCAGACTCGGGAGGTTACTTGATGGAGTGAGTTTTGTCAGGAACATTGTCTGGGCACTCGGCTGGCCGGGTTGAGTTCTCAGGTTCTGCCAGAGTTCATCTCAGATTTTGAGGATGTATTCTCTGAGGAGGGAAGTCGGGAGCTACCTCCACACCGCCCTTATGATTGCGCCATATGTCTCATTCCTGGTGCTAAACTGCCTAAGAGTAGGCTATACAACATCTCTGCCCCAGAGAGACAGGCCATGAAGGACTATATCACGGAGAGTCTGGCCAAGGGTCATATCAGACCCTCGTCATCACCCATTGCTGCTGGGTTCTTCTTTGTAAAGAAGAAGGACGGGGGTTTAAACCCATGCTTAGACTTCAGTGAATTAAATCAAATTACGGTCCAGGATTCTTTCCCGCTCCTTCTTATTCCGGACCTCTTTAATCAAATTGTGGGGGCTAAGTGGTTCTCCAAATTGTACCTCAGGGGGGCATATAATCTCATTCGCATGAAGGAGGGGGATGAATGGAAAACAGCGTTTAATACTCCAGAGGGACATTACGAGAACATGGTTATGCCTTTTGGGTTATGTAATGCACCTGCTGTGTTTCAACACTTTGTCAATGATATACTTAGTCACCTGATAGGTAGGTTTGTGGTGGTATATCTCGATGACATCTTAATTTATTTCCCTGACCTTGAGTCCCATCAGGTTCATGTAAGGCAGTTCCTTCTGGTACTCAGGTACAATAAACTATTTGCCAAACTTGAGAAATGCATGTTCGCGGTCAAAGAGATTCCGTTCTTGGGTTATTTCTTATCCTCCACAGAGGTTTTTAGGTTTTGCAAACTACTATCACAAATTTATTAAAGACTTTTCAGTAGTAGCCAAACCTTTAACAGACATGACCAAAAGAGGCACAGACTTCTCTGTCTGGTCCAGTGCGGCCTGCCAGGCTTTTGAAACTTCGAAGAAGTGTTTTTCCACTGCACCCATAATAATACAGCCTGACATCATGCAGCCATTTGTGGTAGAGGTGGATGCCTCTGAGGTGGGGGTGGGAGCTGTATTGTCACAGGGGCGTCCATGTGCATTTTTCTCAAAAAAATATCTCCTACTGAGAGGAATTATGATATTGGTAACAGGGAACTGTTGGCAATTAAATGGGCATTTGAAGAATGGCGACATTTTTTGGAGGGAACACTTCACCCAGTCATGGTGATCACAGATCCCAAAAATCTGTTGTATTTAGAATCTGCGAAGCGTCTCACACCTAGCCAAGCTAGGTGGTCTCTGTTCTTCGCCAGGTTCAATTTCTACATTACTTATAGGCCAGGAAGCAAGAATGTCAAGGCTGATGCGTTATCCCGTTGTTTTCCAGGGGGTGGGGATAATTGTGAGCCAGGTCCTATACTGCAGAAGGGTGTAACTGTCGCCGCAATTAATTCGGATCTTGAGAAAGAGGTGGTAGAGGCACAGGGGGACGCCCCATGTTGTGAATTCTGCTTTTGGGCTCCCTCCGGTGGTTGTAGGTGGTAATGCAGTTGCCCCTGAGTTGCAGTCCTGGTCAGGTGTATCTGCTGATTGCAGTTCTGACTGGGGTATTTAGGCGTGCAGGATTCATTAGTCCTTGCCAGTTGTCAATTGTTGTTGGGAGGTGTTGGACATCTGCTTGGTTCCTCCTGCCTTTCTGCCAAATCAGCAAAGATAAGTGTCTGTTTTTTTTTTTTCCTGTGGCACACATGCTATGTGCTTCACAATTCAGTGCTATTCTTTGTGTTTTCTTGTCCAGCTTAGATTGTGTCAGTATTTTCTCAGTCTTGTTGGATTCTCTGGAGTGGCAGATATACATTCCATGTCTTTAGTTAGATTGTGGAACTTTTTGTATTATCTGCTGTGGATATTTTTGGAAGGGTTTTAATACTGACCGCCTAGTAATCTGTCCTATCCTTTCCTATTTAGCTAGAGTGGCCTCTTTGGCTAAATCCTGCTTTCTACCTGCGTGTGTCTATTCTTCTCCTACTCACAGTCATTATTCGTGGGGGGCTGCCTATCCTTTGGGGGTCTGCTCTGAGGCAAGGTAGCATTCCTATTTCCATCTATAGGGGTATTTAGTCCTCCGGCTGTGTCGAGGTGTCTAGGGTATGTTAGGCACACCCCATGGCTACTTCTAGTTGCGGTGTTAGTTCAGGATTTGCGGTCAGTACAGGTTCCACCGACTCCAGAGAAAGTTTCATGCGGCTCCAAGGTCACCAGATCATAACAGTACAACTGGCCCATAATGAGTTAAATGCATCTCAGAAGAAGGGAAGAAAGGTGTTGAGCCATTTTTTTCTGTAGTCTGTTTTGTCTTTTCTTCCTTCTTTATTTATGGGTGGCTGAGGAGTCTTGTGCCAGCATGGATGTTCAGGAATTAGCTTCTCGTGTAGACCAGCTTGCTGCTAGGGTACAGGGTATTTCTGATTATATTGTTCAGACTCCTGCTTTAGAGCCGAAGATTCCTACTCCTGATTTGTTTTTTGGTGATAGGTCCAAATTTTGGGGTTTTAAAAACAATTGTAAACTGTTTTTTGCTCTGAGACCGCGATCCTCCGGTGATTCCATTCAGCAGGTTAAAATTGTCATCTCCCTGCTGCGTGGCGATCCACAGGATTGGGCATTTTCCCTGGAATCTGGGAATCCGGCCTTGTTTAATGTAGATTCCTTTTTTCAGGCTTTAGGATTATTATATGATGAACCGAATTCTGTGGATCAAGCGGAGAAAACCTTGTTGGCCCTGTCTCAGAGTCAAGAGGCGGCAGAATTGTATTGTCAGAAATTTAGAAAATGGTCTGTGTTGACGAAATGGAATGATGATGCTTTGGCGGCAATTTTCAGAAAGGGTCTTTCTGAATCCGTTAAAGATGTTACGGTGGGGTTTCCCATGCCTTCCGGTCTGAGTGATTCTATGTCTCTGGCCATTCAGATAGATCGGCGCTTGCGGGAGCGTCAAACTGTGCGCGCTGTGGTGTCGTCCTTAGAGCAAAGTCATTGTGGCGACGCTTCTCATGTCATTTCAGTCTGCCCTAAGTGGACAAAAAGTATCGTTAGTTCATTTACTATCAGTACTGTGCAACCTAAATTTCTGTTATCGGTGTCCTTGATCTGCTCATTGTCATCATTTTCTGTCATGGCATTTGTGGATTCAGGCACCGTCTTGAACTTAATGGATTTTGAGTTTGCCAGGCGTTGTGGTTTTCCCTTGCAGCCTTTGCAGAACCCTATTCCTTTAAGGGGGATTGATGCTACACCTTTGGCTAAAAATAAGCCCCAGTTTTGGACACAGGTGACCATGCACATGGCGCCAGCCCATCAGGAAGATTGTCGATTTCTGGTGTTGCATAATTTGCATGATGTTATCGTGCTGGGTTTCCCGTGGTTGCAGGTACATAATCCTGTGTTGGAATGGAAATCTATGTCTGTGACTAGTTGGGGTTGTCAGGGGGTTCATAATGATGTTCCTTTGATGTCAATCTCCTCTTCTTCCTCTTCTGAAATTCCAGAGTTTTTGTCTGATTTTCAGGATGTATTCGATGAGCCCAAGTCCAGTTCCCTTCCACCGCATAGGGACTGTGATTGTGCGATTGACTTGATTCCAGGCAGTAAGTTTCCTAAGGGCCGACTTTTAAACCTGTCTGTGCCTGAACATACCGCCATGCGGAGTTATGTTAAGGAGTCTTTGGAGAAAGGGCATATTCTGCCATCTTCTTCACCGTTAGGAGCAGGTTTTTTTTTTTGTTGCTAAGAAGGATGGCTCCTTGAGACCTTGTATTGATTATCGCCTCTTGAAGAAGATCACGGTCAAGTTTCAATACCCTTTACCTTTGCTTTCCGATTTGTTTGCTAGGATTAAGGGGGTAGTTGGTTTACGAAGATTGACCTTCGGGGGGCATATAATCTTGTTCGTATTAAGCAGGGTGATGAATGGAAAACTGCGTTTAATACGCCCGAAGGCCATTTTGAATACCTTGTGATGCCATTCGGGCTCACTAACGCTCCATCTGTTTTTCAATCCTTCATGCATGATATCTTCTGGACTTATATTGATAAATTCTTGATTGTATATTTGGACGATATTTAGATTTTTTCCGATGATTGGAAGTCTCATGTGGAACAGGTCAGGATGGTATTTCAGATTCTTCGTGACAATGCCTTGTTTGTGAAGGGGTCTAAGTGTCTCTTTGGGGTGCAGAAGGTTTCTTTTTTGGGCTTTATTTTTTCTCCCTCATCTATGGAGATGGATCCGGTTAAGGTTCAGGCCATTCATGATTGGATTCAACCCACATCCGTGAAGAGCCTTCAGAAATTTTTGGGTTTTGCAAATTTTTATCGCCGTTTCATTGCTAACTTCTCCAGCGTGGTTAAACCCTTGACTGATTTGATGAAAAAAGGCGCTGATGTGGCGAATTGGTCCTCTGTGGCTGTCTCTGCCTTTCAGGAGCTTAAACGCCGATTTACTTCTGCTCCGGTGTTGCGCCAACCAGATGTTTCTCTTCCGTTTCAGGTTAAGATTGATGCTTCTGAGATTGGGGCAGGGGCCGTTTTGTCTCAGAGGGATTCTGTTGGTTCTTTGATGAAACCGTGTGCCTTCTTCTCCCGCAAGTTTTCGCCTGCTGAACGCAATTATGATGTCGGCAATCGGGAGTTGTTGGCTATGAAGTGGGCATTTGAGGAGTGGCGACATTGGCTTGAGGGAGCTAAGCACCGTATTGTGGTCCTGACCGATCATAAGAATTTGATTTACCTCGAGTCTCCCAAACGGCTGAGTCCTAGACAGGCTCGATGGTCCTTGTTTTTTTCCCGTTTTGATTTCGTGGTTTCGTATCTTCCGGGTTCTAAGAATATTAAGGCTGATGCCCTTTCTTGGAGTTTTTTGCCTGATTCTCCTGAGGTCCTTGAACCGGTCGGCATTCTGAAAGAAGGGGTGGTCCTTTCTGCCATTTCCCCTGATTTACGGCGGGTTCTTCAGGAATTTCAGGCTGATAGACCTGACCGCTGTCCTGTGGGGAAATTGTTTGTTCCTGACAGATGGACTAGTGGACTAGTAGAGTGATTTCTGAGGTTCACTGTTCTGTGTTGGCTGGTCATCCTGGTATTTTTGGTACCAGAGATTTGGTTGGTAGGTCCTTTTGGTGGCCTTCGTTGTCACGTGATGTGCGTTCTTTTGTGCAGTCCTGTGGGACTTGTGCGCGGGCCAAGCCTCGTTGTTCCCGTGCTAGTGGGTTACTTTTGCCATTGCCGGTCCCTGAGAGGCACTGGACGCATATTTCTATGGATTTTATTTCTGATCTTCTGGTTTCCCAGAGGATGTCGGTTATCTGGGTTGTTTGTGACCGGTTTTCTAAGATGGTTCATTTGGTGCCTTTGCCTAAATTGCCTTCCTCTTCAGAGTTGGTTCCATTGTTTTTTCAGCATGTGGTTCGTTTGCATGGTATTCCGGAGAATATTGTGTCCGACAGAGGTTCCCAGTTTGTTTCTAGGTTTTGGCGGGCCTTTTGTGCTAGGCTGGGCATTGATTTGTCTTTTTCTTCTGCATTTCATCCTCAGACAAATGGCCAGACCGAGCGAACTAATCAGACTTTGGAGACTTATTTGAGATGCTTTGTGTCTGCCGATCAGGATGATTGGGTGGCCTTTTTGCCATTGGCCGAGTTTGCCCTTAATAATCGGGCTAGTTCGGCTACTTTTGGTTTCGCCTTTTTTTTGTAATTTTGGTTTTCATCCTCGTTTTTCTTCTGGGCAGGTTGAGCCTTCTGACTGTCCTGGTGTGGATTCTGTGGTTGACAGGTTGCAGCAGATTTGGGCTCATGTGGTGGACAATTTGGTGTTGTCTCAGGAGGAGGCTCAACGTTTTGCTAACCGTCGTCGGTGTGTTGGTTCCCGGGTTGGGGATTTGGTTTGGTTGTCTTCCCGTCATGTTCCTATGAAGGTCTCTTCCCCTAACTTTATTGGTCACCTTATAGGATTTCTGAGATTATTAATCCGGTGTCTTTTCGATTGGCGCTTCCAGCCTCTTTTGCTATCCATAATGTCTTCCATAGATCTTTATTGCGGAAATATGTGGTGCCCGTTGTTCCCTCTGTTGATCCTCCGGCCCCTGTTTTGGTTGATGGGGAGTTGGAGTATGTGGTTGAGAAGATTTTGGATTCTCGTTTTTCAAGGCGGAGGCTTCAGTACCTTGTCAAATGGAAGGGTTATGGCCAGGAGGATAATTCTTGGGTTTTTGCTTCTGATGTCCATGCTGCTGATTTGGTTCATGCTTTTCATCTGGCTCGTCCTGATCGGCCTGGGGGCTCTGGTGAGGGTTCAGTGACCCCTCCTCAAGAGGGGGGGGGGGGGGCTACTGTTGTGAATTCTGCTTTTGGGCTCCCTCCAGTGGTTGTAGGTGGTAATGCAGTTGCCCCTGAGTTGCAGTCCTGGTCAGGTGTATCTGCTGATTGCAGTTCTGACTGGGGTATTTAGGCATGCAGGATTCATTAGTCCTTGCCAGTTGTCAATTGTTGTTGGGAGGTGTTGGACCTCTGCTTGGTTCCTCCTGCCTTTCTGCCAAATCAGCAAAGATAAGTGTCTGTTTTTTTTCCTGTGGCACACATGCTATGTGCTTCACAATTCACAATTCAGTGCTTATCTTTGTGTTTTCTTGTCCAGCTTAGATTGTGTCAGTATTTTCTCAGTCTTGTTGGATTCTCTGGAGTGGCAGATATACATTCCATGTCTTTAGTTAGATTGTGGAACTTTTTGTATTATCTGCTGTGGATATTTTTGGAAGGGTTTTAATACTGACCGCCTAGTAATCTGTCCTATCCTTTCCTATTTAGCTAGAGTGGCCTCTTTTGCTAAATCCTGTTTTCTACCTGCGTGTGTCTATTCTTCTCCTACTCACAGTCATTATTTGTGGGGGGCTGCCTATCCTTTGGGGGTCTGCTCTGAGGCAAGGTAGCATTCCTATTTCCATCTATAGGGGTATTTAGTCCTCCGGCTGTGTCGAGGTGTCTAGGGTATGTTAGGCACACCCCACGGCTACTTCTAGTTGCGGTGTTAGTTCAGGATTTGCGGTCAGTACAGGTTCCACCGACTCCAGAGAAAGTTTCATGCGGCTCCAAGGTCACCAGATCATAACAGCCCCAGCAGCCTGTTCTTTAGGTAAACTTTATGTTCCTGCTAATCTTTGTCTTAGGGTCATCAATGAACATCATGATTCGGTTTTGGCCGGACACCCTGGAAGTAAAGTTACCACGGACCTTCTCACTCGTCGTTTTTGGTGGTCTGGGGTAAATCATGATGTACAGGAATATGTCGCTGCCTGCAGTGTGTGTGCGCATTCCAAGACCCCTCGTACTCGCCCGTCTGGGTCTCTCCAACCTCTGGAGATTCCCAATAGACCTTGGACCCATTTGTCAATAGACTTCATCACCGACTTACTGGTTTCTGAGGGTAATACAGTTATTTTAGCCATAGTTGACAGATTTAGAAAGATGTCACATTTTATTGCCCTTCCCGCGTTACCTAATGCCAAGTGTCATGATCTCCATGGCCAGAGAACTAGCATAAGCCTCTATAGGAACAAGCTCTTGGAAGATGTAACTATACTGACCATGAACTAAACCTACCGCATCATCTAGAAGTAGCCAGGTAGCATGTCCTACTTTTTATCCCTATATGCCCAGCGCCGGCCGGAGAACTAAATAATGCTAGCAGAGGGAAATATAAGACCTGACTCACCTCTAGAGAAATGCCCAAAAAAAGGAGACAGAGGCCCCCCACATATATTGGCGGTGATTTTAGAAGAAATAACAAACGCAGCAGGAAAATAGTTTTAGCAAATTTGAGGTCCGCTTTCTAGATAGCAGAAGACAGAAAGCATACTTTCATGGTCAGTAGAAAACCCTAACAAAACACATCCAGAAATTACTTTAGGACTCTGGCATTAACTCATAATACCAGAGTGGCAATTCCTGATCAACAAGAGCTTTCCAGACACAGTAACGAAACTGCAGCTGTGAACTGGAACCAAAATACAAAAACAAAACATGGACGAATGTCCAACTTATCTAGTAGATGTCTGGGAGCAGGAACAAGCACAGAGAGGCTTCTGATAACATTGTTGACCGGCAAGCATCTAACAGAGAAGCCAGGTTATATAGCGACACCCAGATCTAATCAGAACAGGTGAACAGGGAAGATGATGTCACAAGTTCAATTCCACCAGTAGCCACCGGGGGAGCCCAGAATCCAAATTCACAACAGTACCCCCCCCTCAAGGAGGGGGCACCGAACCCTCACCAGAACCACCAGGGCGATCAGGATGGGCCCTATGAAAGGCACGAACCAGATCAGAGGCATGAACATCAGATGCAGTGACCCAAGAATTATCCTCCTGGCCATATCCCTTCCACTTGACCAGATACTGGAGTCTCCGTCTGGAAACACGGGAGTCTAGGATTTTTTCCACAACGTACTCCAACTCACCCTCAACCAACACCGGAGCAGGAGGCTCAACGGAAGGCACAACCGGTGCCTCATACCTGCGCAATAACGACCGATGAAAAACGTTATGAATAGAAAAGGATGCAGGGAGGTCCAAACGGAAGGAAACAGGGTTAAGAATCTCCAATATTCTATACGGACCGATGAACCGAGGCTTAAACTTAGGAGATGAGACCCTCATAGGGACAAAACGAGAAGACAACCACACCAAATCTCCAACACAAAGCCGAGGACCAACACGACGGTGACGGTTGGCAAAAAGCTGAGTCTTCTCCTGGGACAACTTTAAATTGTCCATCACCTGCCCCCAGATATGATGCAATCTCTCCACCACCGCATCCACTCCAGGACAATCCGAGGATTCCATCTGACCGGAGGAAAATCGAGGATGGAACCCCGAATTACAGAAAAACGGGGAAACCAAGGTGGCAGAGCTGGCCCGATTATTGAGGGCGAACTCCGCCAATGGCAAAAAAGCAACCCAATCATCCTGGTCAGCAGACACAAAACACCTCAGATATGTCTCCAGGGTCTGATTAGTCCGCTCGGTCTGGCCATTAGTCTGAGGGTGAAAAGCAGACGAAAAAGACAAATCTATGCCCATCCTAGCACAAAATGCCCGCCAAAATCTAGACACAAATTGGGTTCCTCTGTCAGAAACGATATTCTCAGGAATACCATGCAAACGAACAACATTTTGAAAAAACAGGGGCACCAACTCGGAAGAAGAAGGCAATTTGGGCAGGGGAACCAAATGAACCATCTTAGAAAAACGGTCACACACCACCCAGATGACAGACATCTTCTGAGAAACAGGCAGATCTGAAATAAAATCCATCGAGATGTGTGTCCAAGGCCTCTTAGGAATAGGCAAGGGCAACAATAATCCACTAGCCCGAGAACAACAAGGCTTGGCCCGAGCACAAACGTCACAAGACTGCACAAAGCCTCGCACATCTCGTGACAGGGAAGGCCACCAGAAGGATCTTGCCACCAAATCCCTGGTACCAAAAATTCCAGGATGACCTGCCAACGCAGAAGAATGCACCTCAGAGATGACTTTACTGGTCCAATCATCAGGAACAAACAGCCTATCAGGCGGACAACGATCCGGTCTATCCGCCTGAAACTCCTGCAAGGCCCGCCGCAGGTCTGGAGAAACGGCTGACAAGATAACTCCCTCCTTAAGAATACCTGTGGGGTCAGAGTTGCCAGGTGAATCAGGCTCAAAACTCCTAGAAAGGGCATCCGCCTTAACATTCTTAGAACCTGGTAGGTACGATACCACAAAATTAAACCGAGAAAAAAATAATGACCAGCGCGCCTGTCTAGGATTCAGGCGCCTGGCGGTCTCAAGATAAATCAAATTTTTGTGGTCAGTCAATACCACCACCTGATGTCTGGCCCCCTCGAGCCAATGGCGCCACTCCTCAAACGCCCACTTCATGGCCAAAAGCTCCCGATTCCCAACATCATAATTCCGCTCAGCGGGCGAAAATTTACGGGAAAAGAAGGCACAAGGCCTCATCACGGCGCAGTCAGAACTTTTCTGCGACAACACTGCCCCAGCTCCGATCTCAGAAGCGTCGACCTCAACCTGAAAAGGAAGAGTCACATCAGGCTGACGCAACACAGGGGCAGAAGAAAAACAGCGCTTAAGCTCCTGAAAGGCCTCCACAGCATCAGGGGACCAATTAGCAACATCAGCACCCTGTCTAGTCAAATCGGTCAATGGCTTAACGACATCCGAAAAACCAGAAATAAATCGACGATAAAAGTTGGCAAAGCCCAAAAATTTCTGAAGACTTTTAAGAGAAGAGGGCTGCGTCCAATCACAAATAGCTTGAACCTTGACAGGATCCATCTCAATGGAAGAGGGAGAAAAAATATATCCCAAAAAGGAAATTCTCTGAACCCCAAAAACGCACTTAGAACCCTTGACACACAGAGAATTAGACCGCAAAACCTGAAAAACCCTCTTAACTTGCCGGACATGAGAGTCCCAGTCATCCGAAAAAATCAGAATATCATCCAGATACACTATCATAAATTTATCCAAAAAATCGCGGAAAATATCATGCATAAAGGACTGGAAGACTGAAGGGGCATTAGAAAGACCAAAAGGCATCACCAAATACTCAAAGTGGCCCTCGGGCGTATTAAATGCGGTTTTCCACTCATCCCCCTGCCTGATCCGCACCAAATTATACGCCCCACGGAGATCAATCTTAGAGAACCACTTGGCCCCCTTTATGCGAGCAAACAAATCAGTCAGCAACGGCAATGGGTATTGATATTTAACCGTGATTTTATTCAAAAGCCGATAATCAATACATGGTCTCAAAGAGCCGTCTTTTTTTGACACAAAGAAAAAACCGGCTCCTAAGGGAGATGACGATGGACGAATATGTCCCTTTTCCAAGGACTCCTTTATATATTCTCGCATAGCAGTATGTTCAGGCACAGACAGATTAAATAAACGACCCTTTGGGTATTTACTACCCGGAATTAAATCTATAGCACAATCGCACTCACGGTGCGGAGGTAGTGAACCCAGCTTGGGTTCTTCAAAGACGTCACGATAATCAGACAGGAACTCAGGGATTTCAGAGGGAATAGATGATGAAATGGACACCAAAGGTACGTCCCCATGAGTCCCCTTACATCCCCAGCTCAACACAGACATAGCTCTCCAGTCAAGGACTGGGTTGTGAGACTGCAGCCATGGCAATCCCAGCACCAAATCCTCATGTAGATTATACAGCACTAGAAAACGAATAGTCTCCTGGTGATCCGGATTAATACACATAGTCACTTGTGTCCAGTATTGTGGTTTATTATTAGCCAATGGGGTGGAGTCAATCCCCTTCAGAGGAATAAGAGTTTCCAAAGGCTCTAAATCATACCCACAACGATTGGCAAAGGACCAATCCATAAGACTCAAAGCGGCGCCAGAGTCGATATAGGCGTCAGTAGTAATAGATGACAAAGAGCAAATCAGGGTCACAGACAAAATAAATTTAGACTGTAAAGTGCCAATGGAAACGGATTTATCAAGCTTTTTAGTACGCTTAGAGCATGCTGATATAACATGAGTAGAATCCCCACAATAGAAACACAACCCATTTTTCCGTCTAAAATTCTGCCGCTCGCTTCTGGACAGAATTCTATCACACTGCATGCTTTCTGGCGTCTTCTCAGTGGACACCGCCAGATGGTGCACTGGTTTGCGCTCCCGCAGACGCCTATCGATCTGAATGGCCATTGTCATGGACTCATTCAGACCCGCAGGCACAGGGAACCCCACCATAACCTCCTTAATGGCATCAGAGAGACCCTCTCTGAAGGTAGCCGCCAAGGCACACTCATTCCACTGAGTAAGCACAGACCATTTACGGAATCTTTGGCAGTAAATTTCAGCTTCATCTTGCCCCTGCGATAGGGACATCAAAGTTTTTTCTGCCTGAAGTTCCAAATGAGGTTCCTCATACAGCAAGCCCAAGGCCAAAAAAAACGCATCCACATTGCGCAACGCAGGATCCCCTGGTGCCAATGCAAAAGCCCAGTCTTGAGGGTCGCCGCGGAGCAAGGAAATCACAATCCCAACCTGCTGTGCAGGGTCTCCAGCAGAACGAGATTTCAGGGACAAAAATAGCTTACAATTATTTCTAAAATTCTGAAAGCTAGATCTATTCCCTGAGAAGAATTCCGGCAAAGGAATTCTCGGCTCAGATACCGGAGCATGAATAATAAAATCTTGCAAATTTTGTACTTTCGTGGTGAGATTATTCAAACCTGCAGTTACACTCTGAAGATCCATTATTAACAGGTGAACACAAAGCCATTCAAAGATTATAAGGAGAGAGAAAAAAAAGAAAGACTGCAGCATAGACAGACTGGCAAGTGATCCAATTAAGAGCACAGAGAAAAAAAAAAAAAAAAAAAAAACTCTCAGCAGACTTCTTATTTCTCTCCTTTCTCAGCCAAGGATTTTAACCCTTTAGTAGGCCGGTCAAACTGTCATGATCTCCATGGCCAGAGAACTAGCATAAGCCTCTATAGGAACAAGCTCTTGGAAGATGTAACTATACTGACCATGAACTAAACCTACCGCATCATCTAGAAGTAGCCAGGTAGCATGTCCTACTTTTTATCCCTATATGCCCAGCGCCGGCCGGAGAACTAAATAATGCTAGCAGAGGGAAATATAAGACCTGACTCACCTCTAGAGAAATGCCCAAAAAAAGGAGACAGAGGCCCCCCACATATATTGGCGGTGATTTTAGAAGAAATAACAAACGCAGCAGGAAAATAGTTTTAGCAAATTTGAGGTCCGCTTTCTAGATAGCAGAAGACAGAAAGCATACTTTCATGGTCAGTAGAAAACCCTAACAAAACACATCCAGAAATTACTTTAGGACTCTGGCATTAACTCATAATACCAGAGTGGCAATTCCTGATCAACAAGAGCTTTCCAGACACAGTAACGAAACTGCAGCTGTGAACTGGAACCAAAATACAAAAACAAAACATGGACGAATGTCCAACTTATCTAGTAGATGTCTGGGAGCAGGAACAAGCACAGAGAGGCTTCTGATAACATTGTTGACCGGCAAGCATCTAACAGAGAAGCCAGGTTATATAGCGACACCCAGATCTAATCAGAACAGGTGAACAGGGAAGATGATGTCACAAGTTCAATTCCACCAGTAGCCACCGGGGGAGCCCAGAATCCAAATTCACAACAGCCAAGACTCTGGCACAGATCTTTATTAAGGAGGTTGTGAGATTGCATGGTGTTCCTTCAGATATTGTGTCAGACCGTGGGGTGCAGTTTATTTCTAAGGTTTGGAGGGCTTTTTGCAGCTGGCTGGGCATTCATTTGTCGATTTCTTCAGCTTTTCATCCTCAATCCAATGGTCAGACTGAACGTATAAATCAAAATCTTGAAACTTATCTCAGGTGTTTCATTTCAGAAAATCAGGAGGACTGGGTTAAGCACTTACCGTTGGCAGAGTTTACAATAAACAACCGTACTCATGAGTCTACTGGTAAGTCCCTGTTTTTCGGGGCATATGGTTTTCGTCCTCAATTCAGTTCATTTAATAGGAAGGATTCCTCAGGGGTTCCTGAAGAGGAGAGGTTTTCTTCATCCATCATGTCCGTATGGCAAGGGGTTCTTGATAAATTAAAGAGGATGAGTTCCAGATATAAGAATGTGGCTGATCGGAGATGTATGGAAGGTCCGGACCTATGTGTGGGTGATTGGGTTTGGTTGCCCTCAAAGAATATTAAACTGAGAGTACCCTCGTGGAAATTGGGCCCTAAGTTTATTGGCCCTTATTGGATTGTGACCGTCGTCAATCCTGTTGCATTTCGGCTGGTTTTACCTCAGTCGTTTAGGATCCATAATGTTTTTCATCGCTCCTTACTCAAGAGGTTTGTGGCGTCACCTAATCCATCACCTTCACCTCCCTCTCCGGTCCTTGTTGATGGAAATCTCGAGTTCCAGATAGCCAGGGTCATGGATTCTCGATTTGTTTGCCAGTCTCTACAGTATCTAGTACATTGGAAAGGGTACGGTCCTGAGGAGAGGATGTGGGTACCTGCAGCCGATGTCCATGCGGTTAGGTTAGTCCGGGCATTTCAATACAGCTCATCCTGAGAAACCTGGTCCTGAGGTTCCGGAGGTCGTAGAAGGGGGGTACTATCACGGGGCTACCTCAACAGAGAGGTTCCAGAGAACCGCAGCGCTCTGGGCCTCGTTCACACACGGTGAACAGAAGCTCTTCTCTTGAATTCTGACCTGGCTGTCTTGTGTCAGCAGGTCAGGAGTTAAACCTCGTTGCTGAAGTTGCTGCGAGCTTGGTCTCTCAGCTGAATTGGTTTTTGTAATCTCTTCTCCTATATAGACTCAGCTTTGACTACAACTGTTGTCAGTGATCGGTTCTGCTGCCTGGCTTGAAGTGGGAAGGAGCATGGTGTTAGGAGCTTAGAGGTTTATCTACAGAGATTGTTGTCTGCTGTTTTGGTTGCATGTTAATCCTGTTTTCCTTCCTAGTTTTTTCCCCCCTCTTCCCTTCTCTGTGTTTCCTCTGTGGCTGTGTGAGCATTTGGTGAGTTTGAGATTTTAGTTACCTTGTCTGCATACCCTGTTTACTTGTCATTTTAATACACTGGTGCAGTCCTCCTCCCTGGTAGGAGAGGGGGCCACTGACAGGACCTGCACAGGAGACAGGGATACGCTGGCGGCTCAGGCCTCCTAACCATTATAGGTACCCCTGAGATAAGGGTAAGCCAGGGCCCCTTTATAGAGGAAGGGACAGGTGCGGGTCCCAGTACACCGTCCTGCTCCTTTATCGCCGTTAACGATGTGACAGTGTCTTTCCACACTCACTAATCTTAAGCTGTGCTCCTACTTTTCTAAAAAAAATTCTCTCCGGCCAAAAGAATTTATGATGTTGTCAATAGGGAATTGTTGGTGGTTAAGTTGGCTTTTGAAGAATGGAGGCATTTCCTGGAGGGGGCCTTCCACTCCATTACAGTTATCACTGCTCATAAAAATTTGGCCAATATCAAGTCTGTCAAGAGATTGACTCCCAGACAGACTCGGTGGGTGCTTTTTTTTTCTCGATTTCAATTTACCATCACATTCCGCAAAGGATCTAAAAATAGTGGAGTAGTGGTGGCTAAAATCTCATCCAATTTGCAGAGAGAGGTTTTGGAAACCCAAACCCGGGCTCCTGGTAGTAAACCTCCAGGTAAATTGTTTGTACCGGAATGGTTCCATCTCGGACCCCTGCAGGAGTTTCACAATTCTGTGTTAAGTGCCCATCCTTGGATTTCAGCTATGCGGGGGGAAAATGCTAGGGGTTTCTGGTGGCCCTCTATGGTATCAGATATTAAAAAGTTTGTGACTGCATGTTGGGGGTGCGCCCGTTCCAAGAGTTCTCATACCCGGCCGGCCGGGGAATTGGTGCCTTTGCCAATTCCGGATAGGCCATGGACACATTTGTCCATGGACTTCATCACAAATCTCCCTCCTTCCAGGGGCAACTGTCATGATCTCAATGGCAAGAGAACATAGCATAAGCAGATATAGGAACTAGCTCTTGGAAGATGGGAACTGAGCTGACCATGAACTAAACCTAACGCACAACTAGCAGTGGCCAGGTAGCATGCCTACGTTGATTCTAGATGCCCAGCACCAGCCGGAGGACTAAATAAAGCTAGCAGAGGAAAATATTAGTCCTAGCTCACCTCTAGAGAAATACCCCGAAAGGAGACAGAGGCCCCCCACATGTATTGGCGGTGAGTTGAGATGAAATAACAAACGTAGTATGAAAAATAGGTTTAGCAAATTTGAGGTCCACTTACTACATAGCAGAAGACAGAAAGGACACTTTCATGGTCAGCTGAAAACACTATCAAAAACACCATCCAGAAATTACTTTAAAACTCTGGCATTAACTCATAACACCAGAGTGGCAATTCCTGTTCACAAGAGCTTTCCAGACACAGTAACGAAACTACAGCTGTGAACTGGAACAAAAATGCAAAAACAAACATGGACAAGAGTCCAACTTATCTAGTAGTTGTCTAGGAGCAGGAACAAGCACAGAGAGGCTTCTGATAACATTGAAGACCGGCAAGCAACTAACAGAGCAGCAAGGTTATATAGCGACTCCCACATCTTGATGGGAACAGGTGAACAGAGAAGATGAAGACACCAGTTCAATTCCACCAGTAGCCACCGGGGGAGCCCAGAATCCAAATTCACAACAGTACCCCCCCCTCAAGGAGGGGGCACCGAACCCTCACCAGAACCACCAGGGCGATCAGGATGGGCCCTATGAAAGGCACGAACCAGATCGGAGGCATGAACATCAGATGCATTCACCCAAGAATTATCCTCCTGGCCGTATCCCTTCCACTTGACCAGATACTGGAGTCTCCGTCTGGAAACACGAGAGTCTAAGATTTTCTCCACAACGTACTCCAACTCACCCTCAACCAACACCGGAGCAGGAGGCTCAACGGAAGGCACAACCGGTACCTCATACCTGCGCAATAATGACCGATGAAAAACGTTATGAATAGAAAAGGATGCAGGGAGGTCCAAACGGAAGGAAACAGGGTTAAGAATCTCCAATATCTTATACGGGCCGATAAACCGAGGCTTAAACTTAGGAGAAGAGACCCTCATAGGGACAAAACGAGAAGACAACCACACCAAATCCCCAACAGAAAGCCGAGGACCAACACGACGGTGGCGGTTGGCAAAAAGCTGAGTCTTCTCCTGGGACAACCTCAAATTGTCCACCACCTGCCCCCAGATCTGATGCAATCTCTCCACCACAGCATCCACTCCAGGACAATCCGAAGATTCCACCTGACCAGAGGAAAATCGAGGATGAAACCCCGAATTACAGAAAAACGGGGACACCAAAGTGGCAGAGCTGGCCCGATTATTGAGAGCGAACTCCGCCAATGGCAAAAAAGCAACCCAATCATCCTGGTCAGCAGACACAAAACACCTCAGATATGTCTCCAGGGTCTGATTAATCCGCTCGGTCTGGCCATTCGTCTGAGGATGGAAAGCGGACGAAAAAGATAAATCTATGCCCATCCTAGCACAGAATGCCCGCCAAAATCTAGACACGAATTGGGTCCCTCTGTCAGAAACGATATTCTCAGGAATACCATGCAAACGAACAACATTTTGAAAAAACAGAGGAACCAACTCGGAAGAAGAAGGCAACTTGGGCAGAGGAACCAAATGGACCATCTTAGAAAAACGGTCACACACCACCCAGATGACAGACATCTTCTGAGAAACAGGCAGATCTGAAATAAAATCCATCGAGATGTGCGTCCAAGGCCTCTTAGGAATAGGCAAGGGCAACAACAATCCACTAGCCCGAGAACAACAAGGCTTGGCCCGAGCACAAACGTCACAAGACTGCACAAAGCCTCGCACATCTCGTGACAGGGAAGGCCACCAGAAGGACCTTGCCACCAAATCCCTGGTACCAAAAATGCCAGGATGACCTGCCAACGCAGAAGAATGAACCTCAGAGATGACTCTACTGGTCCAATCATCAGGAACAAACAGTTTATCAGGTGGGCAACGATCAGGTCTATCCGCCTGAAACTCCTGCAAGGCCCGCCGCAGGTCTGGAGAAACGGCTGACAATACCACTCCATCCTTAAGGATACCTGTGGGCTCAGAGTTACCAGGCGAGTCAGGCTCAAAACTCCTAGAAAGGGCATCCGCCTTAACATTCTTAGAACCCGGTAGGTATGACACCACAAAATTAAACCGAGAGAAAAATAATGACCAGCGCGCCTGTCTAGGATTCAGGCGCCTGGCGGTCTCAAGATAAATCAAATTTTTGTGGTCAGTCAATACCACCACCTGATGTCTGGCCCCCTCAAGCCAATGGCGCCACTCCTCAAAAGCCCACTTCATGGCCAAAAGCTCCCGATTCCCAACATCATAATTCCGCTCAGCGGGCGAAAATTTACGGGAAAAGAAGGCACAAGGCCTCATCACGGAGCAGTCAGAACTTTTCTGCGACAACACTGCCCCAGCTCCGATCTCAGAAGCGTCGACCTCAACCTGAAAAGGTAGAGCAACATCAGGCTGACGCAACACAGGGGCAGAGGAAAAACGGCGCTTAAGCTCCCGAAAGGCCTCCACAGCATCAGGGGACCAATCAGCAACATCAGCACCCTTCTTAGTCAAATCGGTCAATGGCTTAGCAATATCCGAAAAACCAGCAATAAATCGACGATAAAAGTTAGCAAAGCCCAAAAATTTCTGAAGACTCTTAAGAGAAGAGGGCTGCGTCCAATCACAAATAGCTTGAACCTTGACAGGATCCATTTCAATGGAAGAGGGGGAAAAAATATATCCCAAAAAGGAAATCCTCTGTACCCCAAAAACACACTTAGAACCCTTCACACACAAAGAATTAGACCGCAAAACCTGAAAAACCCTCCTGACTTGCTGGACATGAGAGTCCCAGTCATCCGAAAAAATCAGAATATCATCCAGATACACAATCATAAATTTATCCAAATAATCGCGAAAAATATCATGCATAAAGGACTGGAAAACTGACGGAGCATTAGAAAGACCAAAAGGCATCACTAAATACTCAAAGTGGCCCTCGGGCGTATTAAATGCGGTTTTCCACTCATCCCCCTGCCTGATTCACACCAAATTATACGCCCCACGAAGGTCAATCTTAGAGAACCACTTGGCCCCCTTTATGCGAGCAAACAAATCAGTCAGCAACGGCAATGGGTATTGATATTTAACAGTGATTTTATTCAAAAGCCGATAATCAATACATGGTCTCAAAGAGCCGTCTTTTTTTGACACAAAGAAAAAACCGGCTCCTAAGGGAGATGACGATGGACGAATATGTCCCTTTTCCAAGGACTCCTTTATATATTCTCGCATAGCAGCATGTTCAGGCACAGACAGATTAAATAAATGACCCTTTGGGTATTTACTACCCGGGATTAAATCTATGGCACAATCGCACTCTCGGTGCGGAGGTAACGAACCAAGCTTGGATTCTTCAAAGACGTCACGATAGTCAGACAGGAACTCAGGAATTTCAGAGGGAATGGATGATGAAATGGAAACCACAGGTACATCCCCATGAGCCCCCTTACATCCCCAGCTCAACACAGACATAGCTCTCCAGTCGAGGACTGGGTTGTGAGATTGCAGCCAAGGCAATCCTAGCACCAAATCATCATGTAGATTATTCAGCACCAGAAAGCGAATAATCTCCTGGTGATCCGGATTAATACGCATAGTTACTTGTGTCCAGTATTGTGGTTTATTATTAGCCAATGGGGTGGAGTCAATCCCCTTCAGAGGAATAGGAGTCTCCAAAGGCTCTAAATCATACCCACAGCGTTTGGCAAAGGACCAATCCATAAGACTCAAAGCGGCGCCAGAGTCGACATAGGCGTCCGTGGTAATAGATGACAAAGAGCAAATCAGGGTCACAGATAGAATAAATTTAGACGGTAAGGTGCAAATGGAAACAGATTTACCAAGCTTTTTAGTGCGCTTAGAGCATGCTGATATAACATGAGTAGAATCACCACAATAGAAACACAACCCATTTTTCCGTCTAAAATTCTGCCGCTCGCTTCGGGACAGAATTCTATCACACTGCATACTCTCTGGCGACTTCTCAGTGGACACCGCCAGATGGTGCACTGGTTTGCGCTCCCGCAAATGCCTATCGATCTGAATAGCCATTGTCATGGACTCATTCAGACCCGCAGGCACAGGGAACCCCACCATAACATCCTTAATGGCATCAGAGAGACCCTCTCTGAAAGTCGCCGCCAGGGCGCACTCATTCCACTGAGTAAGCACAGACCATTTACGGAATCTTTGGCAGTAAATTTCCGCTTCATCTTGCCCCTGAGATAGGGACATCAAAGTTTTTTCTGCCTGAAGCTCCAAATGAGGTTCGTCATAAAGCAACCCCAAGGCCAGAAAAAACGCATCCACATTGAGCAACGCAGGATCCCCTGGTGTCAATGAAAAAGCCCAGTCTTGAGGGTCGCCCCGGAGCAAGGAAATCACAATCCTGACCTGCTGTGCAGGGTCTCCGGCAGAGCGAGATTTCAGGGACAAAAATAATTTGCAATTATTTCGAAAATTCTGAAACCCGGATCTATTCCCCGAGAAAAATTCCGGCAAAGGAATTCTCGGCTCAGATACAGGTGCATGACAAACAAAATCTTGCAAATTTTGTACCTTCGTGGCGAGATTATTCAAACCTGCAGTTACACTCTGAAGATCCATTACAAACAGGTGGACACAGAGCCATTCAAGGGTTAAGAGGAGGTAAGAAGCAGCTAGACAGCAATTAAGGGCTAGGCAGCAAAACTCTGAGGGGAAAAAAAAAAAAAAAAAAAATTTCCCTTCAACACTTCTTTTTCTCCTGCTTCAGCCCAAACAATTAACACCTTGTTGGCCGGTCAAACTGTCATGATCTCAATGGCAAGAGAACATAGCATAAGCAGATATAGGAACTAGCTCTTGGAAGATGGGAACTGAGCTGACCATGAACTAAACCTAACGCACAACTAGCAGTGGCCAGGTAGCATGCCTACGTTGATTCTAGATGCCCAGCACCAGCCGGAGGACTAAATAAAGCTAGCAGAGGAAAATATTAGTCCTAGCTCACCTCTAGAGAAATACCCCGAAAGGAGACAGAGGCCCCCCACATGTATTGGCGGTGAGTTGAGATGAAATAACAAACGTAGTATGAAAAATAGGTTTAGCAAATTTGAGGTCCACTTACTACATAGCAGAAGACAGAAAGGACACTTTCATGGTCAGCTGAAAACACTATCAAAAACACCATCCAGAAATTACTTTAAAACTCTGGCATTAACTCATAACACCAGAGTGGCAATTCCTGTTCACAAGAGCTTTCCAGACACAGTAACGAAACTACAGCTGTGAACTGGAACAAAAATGCAAAAACAAACATGGACAAGAGTCCAACTTATCTAGTAGTTGTCTAGGAGCAGGAACAAGCACAGAGAGGCTTCTGATAACATTGAAGACCGGCAAGCAACTAACAGAGCAGCAAGGTTATATAGCGACTCCCACATCTTGATGGGAACAGGTGAACAGAGAAGATGAAGACACCAGTTCAATTCCACCAGTAGCCACCGGGGGAGCCCAGAATCCAAATTCACAACAGGCAACTCAGTGGTATGGGTGGTGGTGGATAGGTTCTCCAAACAAGCCCACTATGTACCTCTGCCCGCATTACTGTCTGCTGAAACCTTGGCCTGCTCATTTATGCAGCATGTTGTTCAGTTGCATGGAGTGCCTATGAATGTGGTGTCAGACAGAGGTGTGCAGTGTGGGCCAGGTTTTGGAGGGCTTTTTGTAAGAAGCTGGGGATTACGTTGTTGAGTTGCCCACCAGGGTAATGGGGATACTCGGTACCGGGTCCGGGCACAATTAAAGGGGTGGTCACGGTGGCAGCTTGTATTTGTGATGCCACCTGTGGTTCTCGGTCAGAGGGGACCAATGCTGCTTAACCCCTTAATCCCATATGACGTACTATCCCGTCAAGGTGACCTGGGACTTAATTCCCAGTGACGGGATAGTACGTCATAGCCGATCGGCCGCGCTCACGGGGGGAGCGCGGCCGATTGCGGCTGGGTGTCAGCTGCCTATCACAGCTGACATGCCGCACTATGTGCCAGGAGCAGTCACGGACCGCCCCCGGCACATTAACCCCCGGCACACCGCGATCAAACATGATCGCGGTGTACCGGAGGTACAGGGAAGCAACGCGCAGGGAGGGGGCTCCCTGCGGGCTTCCCTGAGACGATCGGTACAAGGGAATGTACTCACCTTGTACCAAGCGTCTCCTCCCTGCAGGCCCCAGATCCAAAATGGCCGCGGGGCTGCATCCGGGTCCTGCAGGGAGTACTTCCGGGTCCGGAGCAGGCTGCAGATGAAAGCTGCAGCCTGCAGCGATGTGAGTGAGAGCGCCGATCTGATAGAGTGCTATGCAAACTATCAGATCGGCGATCTGTGATGTCCCCCCCTGGGACAAAGTAAAAAAGTAAAAAAAAAATTTCCACATGTGTTAAAAAAAAATAAAAAATTCCTAAATAAAGAAGAAAAAAAAAATATTATTCCCATAAATACATTTCTTTATCTAAAAAAACAAACAAAAAAAAATAATAAAAGTACACATATTTAGTATCGCCGCGTCCGTAACGACCCAACCTATAAAACTGTCCCACTAGTTAACCCCTTCAGTGAACACCGTAAGAAAAAAAAAAACGAGCCAAAAAACAACGCTTTATTATCATGCCGCCGAACAAAAAGTGAAATAACACGCGATCAAAAAGACGGATATAAATAACCATGGTACCGATGAAAACGTCATCTTGTCCCACAAAAAACGAGCCACAATATAGCATCATAACCAAAAAAATAAAAAAGTTATAGTCCTCAGAATAAAGCGATGCCAAAATAATTATTTTTTCTATAAAATAGCTTTTATCGTATAAAAGCGCCAAAACATAAAAAAGTGATATAAATGAGATATCGCTGTAATCGTACTGACCCAATGAATAAAACTGCTTTATCAATTTTACCAAACGTGGAACGGTATAAACGCCTCCCCCAAAAGAAATTCATGAATAGCTGGTTTTTGGTCATTCTGCCTCACAAAAATCGGAATAAAAAGTGATCAAAAATGGTCACATGTCCGAAAATGTTACCAATAAAAACGTCAACTCGTCCCGCAAAAAACAAGACCTCACATGACTCTGTGGACCAAAATACGGAAAAATTATAGGTCTCAAAATGTGGAGACGCAAAAACTTTTTTGCTATAAAAAACGTCTTTTAGTGTGTGACAGCTGCCAATCATAAAAATCCGATATAAAAAACGCTATAAAAGTAAATCAAACCCCCCTTCATCACCCCCTTAGTTAGGGAAAAATAGTAAAATTAAAAAAATTTATTTATTTCCATTTTCCCATTAGGGCTAGGGTTAGGGTTAGGGCTAGGGCTAGGGTTAGGGCTAGGGTTAGGGTTAGGGTCAGGGCTAGGGCTAGGGTTAGGGCTAGCGTTAGGGCTAGGGTTAGGGCTAGGGTTAGGGTTAGGGCTAGGGTTAGGGTTGGGGCTAGGGTTGGAGCTAAAGTTAGGGTGGGGTTAAAGTTAGGGATAGGGTTGGGGCTAAAGTTAGGGTTGGGGATAAAGTTAGGGTTGGGGATAAAGTTAGGGTTAGGGTTTGGATTACATTTACGGTTGGGATTAGGGTTGGGATTAGAATTAGGGGTTTGTCAGGGTTAGGGGTGTGGTTAGGGTTACAGTTGGGATTAGGGTTAGGGGTGTGTTTGGATTAGTTTCAGGTAGAATTGGGGAGTTTCCACTGTTTAGGCACATCAGGGGCTCTCCAAACGTGACATGGCGTCCGATCTCAATTCCAGACAATTCTGCGTTGAAAAAGTAAAACAGTGCTCCTTCCCTTCCGAGCTCTCCCGTGCGCCCAAACAGGGGTTTACCCCAACATTTGGGGCATCAGCGTACTCGGGACAAATTGGACAACAACTTTTGGGGTCCAAGTTCTCTTGTTATCTCTGGGAAAATAAAAATTTGGGGGGCTAAAAATCATTTTTGTGGGAAAAAAATGATTTTTTATTTTCACGGCACTGCGTTGTAAACTGTAGTGAAACACTTGGGGGTTCAAAGTTCTCACAACACATCTAGATAAGTTCCTTGGGGGGTCTAGTTTCCAATATGGGGTCACTTATTGGGAATTTATACTGTTTGGGTACATCAGGGGCTCTGCAAATGCAACATGATGCCTGCAGACCAATCCATCTAAGTCTGCATTCCAAATGGCACTCCTTCCCTTCCGAGCTCTGCCATGCGCCCAAACAGTGGTTCCCCCCCACATATGGGGTATCAGCGTACTCAGGACAAATTGGATAACAACTTTTGGGGTCCAATTTACCCTGTTACCCTTGTGAAAATATTAAACTGGGGGCTAAAAAATCATTTTTCTGAAAAAAAAAAGAATTTTTAGTTTCACGGCTCTGCGTTATAAACTGTAGTGAAACACTTGGGGGTTCAAAGCTCTCAAAACACATCTAGATACGTTCCTCGGGAGGTCTAGTTTCCAATATGGGGTCACTTGTGGGGGGTTGTACTGTTTGGGTAAATCAGGGGCTCTGCAAATGCAACGTGATGCCTGCAGACCAATCCATCTAAGTCTGTATTCCAAATGGCGCTCCTTCCCTTCCGAGCTCTGCCATGCGCCCAAACAGTGGTTCCCCCCCACATATGGGGTATCAGCGTACTCAGGACAAATTGGACAACAACTTTTGGGGTCCAATTTATCCTGTTACCCTTGTGAAAATATAAAACTGGGGGCTAAAAATCATTTTTCTGAAAAAAAAAATTTTTTATTTTCACGGCTCTGCGTTATAAACTGTAGTGAAACACTTGGGGGTTCAAAGCTCTCAAAACACATCAACATAAGTTCCTTAAGGGGTCTACTTTCCAAAATGGTGTCACTTGTGGGGGGTTTTAATGTTTAGGCACATCAGGGGCTCTCCAAACTTGACATGGTGTCCCATCTCAATTCCAGTCAATTTTGCATTGAAAAGTCAAATGGCGCTCCTTCCCTTCCGAGCTCTGCCATGCACCCAAACAATGGTTTACACCCACATATGGGGTATCAGCGTACTCAGGACAAATTGCACAACAATTTTTGTGGTCCAATTTCTTTTCTTACCCTTGGGAAAATAAAAAATTGGGGGCGAAAATATCATTTTTGTGAAAAAATATGATTTTTTATTTTTACGGCTCTGCATTGTAAACTTCTGTGAAGCACTTGGTGGGTCAAAGTGGTCACCACACATCTAGATAAGTTCCTTAAGGGGTCTACTTTCCAAAATGGTGTCACTTGTGGGGGGTTTCAATGTTTAGGCACATCAGGGGCTCTCCAAACGCAACATGGCGTCCCATCTCAATTCCAGTCAATTGTGCATTGAAAAGTCAAATGGCGCTCCTTCGCTTCCGAGCTCTGTCATGTGCCGAAAAAGTGGTTTACCCCCACATATGGGGTATCGGCGTACTCAGAACAAATTGTACAACATCTTTTGGGGTCCATTTTCTCCTGTTACCCTTGGTAAAATAAAACAAATTGGAGCTGAAGTAAATTTTGTGTGAAAAAAAGTTAAATGTTCATTTTTATTTAAACATTCCAAAAATTCCTGTGAAACACCTGAAGGGTTAATAAACTTCTTGACTGTGGTTTTGAGCACCTTGAGGGGTGCAGTTTTTAGAATAGTGTAACACTTGGTTATTTTCTATCATATAGACCCCTCAAAATGACTTCAAATGAGATGTGGTCCCTAAAAAAAAATGATGTTGTAAAAATGAGAAATTGCTGGTCAATTTTAACCCTTATAACTCCCTAACAAAAAAAATTTTGGTTCCAAAATTGTGCTGATGTAAAGTAGACATGTGGCAAATGTTACTTATTAAGTATTTTGCGTGACGTATCTCTGTGATTTAAGGGCATAAAAATTCAAAGTTGGAAAATTGTGAAATTTTCAAAATTTTTGCCAAATTTCCATTTTTTTCACAAATAAACACAAGTTATATCGAATAAATTTTACCTCTAACATGAAGTACAATATCTCACGAGAAAACAATGTCAGAATCACCAAGATCCGTTGAAGCGTTCCAGAGTTATAACCTCATAAAGGGACAGTGGTCAGAATTGTAAAAATTGGCCCGGTCATTAACGTGCAAACCACCCTCGGGGCTTAAGGGGTTAAAGGGGTCCTCTGGGGCGATGTTACTGCAGCAAGGATGGTGATGCTTCCCACAGGTGAAGCGGGGTCCCCAGGGCTCCAAGTGTAGTGGACAAGGATAGTGGGTTGCCGATAAATAAACGGAGGACACGGGGTTGCAGTCTTTACTTGGTTTACTGTTGTTGTAGTCAGCCTCAGTCCAAGGTACCGGCAACAGGTGTACATGGAGTCCAGGCAGCCTGAAATCAGGTGGACACCCCTTTGACAGGTCAAGTTGGAAGCCTTCCACTTTGCACTGACTATTAGTCCCTTGCTGCCGGTGGTGTCCTAACAAGGTTCTCTTGCTCTCCTGTCCTGGGACAGTACCTGCATGGTAGGCAACTTGAGCCGTTTCTCTGGGGTCTCTTTACACAGTGACACTGGGCTCTGGAATGCTGCTGTACCTCAGATTTTATGTGGGCAGGTTACTCTCAGCTCTCTGCCCTCTGGTTCTGCTGAGGGACTTGCAGGTCCACACAGCCTCGGGCTCCCAATGCCTGGTTTCTGCGCTCAGCTTTGTGAGGCCCAATACTAGCTTCCTCAAGCTCCTCCGTTCCTCTCGGCTCCTTCAGTGTCTCTTACCAGACTAACTCCTCCTCCAGACCAGGATGTATATCCCCCTTCTGGCCTGGAGTCTGAATGTGTTGAATGTAAGATTACCTGCCAAAGGGATCCCTCCTGACTCCAGGCATGGCATTACCCTCCCCGAGAGGAAGGCAGCACCACTGTGGTACCAGAACTCCTGGGGTGCCACATTCCCCCAACGTTAAATCCAGTACTCCCACACTGGGAAAAGAAAACATAAACAATCAGGTTAGAAATCGGCAAAACATTTTTGAAAAACATTTAAACAGGGTTTAACCCCTTTACCCCCAAGGGTGGTTTGCAGGTCAATGACCGGGCCAATTTTTACAATTCTGACCACTGTCCATTTATGAAGTTATAACTCTGGAACGCTTCAACAGATCTTGATGATTCTGACACTGTTTTCTCATGACATATTGTACTTCCTGATTGTAGTAAAATTTCTTTGATTTTTCCTGCGTTTATTTGTGAAAAAAATGGAAATTTGGCAAAAATTTTGAAAATTTTGCAATTTTCCAACTTTGAATTTTTATGCCCTTGAATCACAGAGATATGCACACAAAATACTTAATAACTAACATTTTCCACATGTCTACTTTACATCAGAAAAATTTTGGAACCCAAATTTGTTTTTGTTAGGGAGTTATAAGGGTTAAAATTGACCAGCAATTTCTCATTTTTACAACATCATTTTTTTTAGGGACCACATTACATTTGAAGTCATTTTGAGGGGTCTATATGATAGAAAATAATCAAGTGTGACACCATTCTAAAAACCGCACCCCTCAAGGTGCTCAAAACAACATTCAAGAAGTTTATTAACCCTTCAGGTTTTTCACAGGAATTTTTGGAATGTTTAAAAAAAAAAAGAATATTTAACTTTTTTTCACAAAAAATTTATTTCAGCTCCAATTTGTTTTATTTTACCAAAGGTAACAGGAGAAAATGGACCACAAGAGTTGTTGCACAATTTGTCCTGAGTACGCTGACACCTCATATGTGGGGGTAAACCACTGTTTGGGCGCATGGCAGAGCTCGGAAGGGAAGGAGCGCCGTTTGACTTTTCAATGCAAAATTGACTGGAATTGAGATGGGACGCCATGTTGCATTTGGAGAGCACCTGATGTGCCTAAACATTAAAACCACCCACAAGTGACACCATTTTGGAAAGTAGACCCCCTAAGGAACTTATCTAGATGTGTGGTGAGCACTTTGACCCAACAAGTGCTTCACAGACGTTTATAATGCAGAGCAGTAAAAATAAAAAATCATATTTTTTTCATGAAAATTATTTTTTCGTCCCCAATTTTTTATTTTCCCAAGGGTAAGAGAAGAAAGTGGACCCCAAAAGTTGTTGAGAAATTTGTCTTGAGCACGATGATACCCCATATGTGGGGGGGAACCACTGTCTGGGCGCAAGGCAGAGCTCGGAAGTGAAGGAGTGTCATTTGACTTTTCAATGCAAAATTGACTAAAATTGAGATGGGACTCCATGTTGCGTTTGGAGAGCCCCTGATGTGCCTAAACATTAAAACCCCCACAAGTGACACCATTTTGGAAAGTAGACTCCCTAAGGAACTTATCTAGATGTGTTGAGAGAGCTTTGAACCCCCAAGTGCTTTACTACATTTTATAACGTAGAGCCGTGAAAATAAAAATTCTTTTTTTTTTTTTTTACAAAAAATTTTTTTCAGCCCCCAGTTTTGTATTTTCCCAAGGGTAATAGGAGAAATTGGACCCCAAAATTTGTTGACCAATTTGTCCTGAGTACGCTGATACCCTGTATGTGGGGGGAATCACTGTTTGGGCGCATGGCAGAGCTTGGAAGGGAAGGAGCGCCATTTGGAATGCAGACTTAGATGGAATGGTGTGCAGCCGTTACATTGTGTTTGCAGAGCCCCTAATGTACCTAAACAGTAGAAACCCCCCAGAAGTGACCACATATTGGAAACTAGACCCCCCAGGGAACTTATCTAGATGTGTCGTGAGAGCTTTGAACCCCCCAAGTGTTTTACTACAGTTTATAACGCAGAGCCGTGAAAATAAAAAATCTTTTTTTTTTCACAAAAATGTTTTTTTAGCCCCCCCAATTTTTATTTTCCCAAGGGTAACAAAAGAAATCGGACCCAAAAGTTGTTGTCCAATTTGTCCTGAGTACATTGATACCTCAAATGTGGGGGGGAACCACCGTTTGTATGCATGGCAGAGCTCAGAAGGGAAGGATCATCTTTTGGAATGCAGACTTAGATGGATTGGTCTGCAGTCGTCACGTTGCATTTGCAGAGCCCCTGATGTACACAAACAGTAGAAACCCCCCACAAGTGAACCCATATTGAAACTAGACCCCCGAGGAATTTACCTAGATGTTTTGTGAGAACTTTCAACCCCCAAGTGTTTAACTACATTTTACACTCACTGGCCACTTTATTAGGTACACCTGTCCAACTTCTTGTTAACACTTAATTTCTAATCAGCCAATCACATGGCGGCAACTCAGTGCATTTAGGCATGTAGACATGGTCAAGACAATCTCCTGCAGTTCAAACCGAGCATCAGTATGGGGAGGAAAGGTGATTTGAGTGCCTTTGAACGTGGCATGGTTGTTGGTGCCAGAAGGGCTGGTCTGAGTATTTCAGAAACTGCTGATCTACTGGGATTTTCACGCACAACCATCTCTAGGGTTTACAGAGAATGGTCCGAAAAAGAAAAAAAATCCAGTGAGCGGCAGTTCTGTGGGCGGAAATGCCTTGTTGATGCCAGAGGTCAGAGGAGAATGGGCAGACTGGTTCGAGCTGATAGAAAGGCAACAGTGACTCAAATCGCCACCCGTTACAACCAAGGTAGGCCTAAGAGCATCTCTGAACGCACAGTGCATCGAACTTTGAGGCAGATGGGCTACAGCAGCAGAAGACCACACCGGGTACCACTCCTTTCAGCTAAGAACAGGAAACTGAGGCTACAATTTGTACAAGCTCATCGAAATTGGACAGTAGAAGATTGGATAAACGTTGCTTGGTCTGATGAGTCTCGATTTCTGCTGCGACATTCGGATGGTAGGGTCAGAATTTGGCGTAAACAACATGAAAGCATGGATCCATCCTGCCTTGTATGGAGCATCTTTGGGATGTGCAGCCGACAAATCTGCGGCAACTGTGTGATGCTATCATGTCAATATGGACCAAAATCTCTGAGGAATGCTTCCAGCACCTTGTTGAATCTATGCCACGAAGAATTGAGGCAGTTCTGAAGGCAAAAGGGGGTCCAACCCGTTACTAGCATGGTGTACCTAATAAAGTGGCCGGTGAGTGTATAACGCAGATCCGTGAAAATAAAAAATCACTTTTTTTTCCACAAAAATGTTTTAGCCCTCAGTTCTGTATTTTCCGAAGAGTAACAGGAGAAATTTGACCCCAAAAGTTGTTGTCCAATTTGTCCTGAGTATGTTGATACCCCACATGTAGGAGGGAACCACCGTTTGGGTGCATGGCACAGCTCAGAAATGAAGGAGCGCCTTTTGTACTACAGACTTAGATGGATTGGTCTGCAGACGTCACATTGCATTTGCAGAGCCCCTGATGTACCTAAACAGCAGAAACACCCCACAATTGACCCCATTTTGGAAACTAGACCCCCAAAGGAACTTATCTTGATGTGTAGTGAGAACTTTGAACCCCCAAGTGTTTCACTACAGATTAACGCTGAGCTGTGAAAGTAACTATTTTTTTCCCACAAAAATGTTTTTTTAGCCCCCCAAATTTTTATTTTCCCAAGAGTAACAAGAGAAATTGGACCCCAAAAGTTGTTGTCCAATTTGTCCTGAGTAAGGTGATACCCGATATATGGGGGTAAACCCCTGTTTGGGCGCACGGGAGAGCTCGGAAGGGAAGGAGCACTGTTTTACTTTTTCAATGCAGAATTGGCTGGAATTGAAATCGGATGCCATGTCACGTTTGGAGAGCTGTTGTGGATTCTGTTGGTGGGCTCCCTCTGGTGGTTACTGCTGGTACTGGGTGACTTTGGTGGGTTGCGGCCTTTGGTTTCCACCTGTCCATCAGAGGCTGGGTGTTTCCTATTTTACCTGGCCTTTCTGTCATTTCCCTTGCCGGCTATCAATGTGTTCAGATGTGCTCTGTTTGGTTCCTGCCTACCTGCTCCCAGATCTTTCAGGATAAGCTAAGTGCTGATTTTCAGTTGTTTGGTTTTTGGTCCAGCTTGCTTAGAATGTCTCTATGCTAGCTGGTTGCTCTAGTGGACTGAGGTTCTCCCCATGTGCCATGAGTTGGCACATGGGTTCTTGTAATCTCAGGATGGTTTTTTGATTAGGGTTTTTTGCTGACCGCTCAGTCCCCTTTTGTATCATTCTGCTTTCTAGTTTTCAGCGGGCCTCTATTTGCTAAAGCTATATACATCATCTCTATGTGTGTGCCTTCCTCTCATTTCACCGTCAATACATGTGGGGGGCAACTATACCTTTGGGGTTAATTCCTCTGGAGGCAAGTGAGGTCTTGTTTTCTCTGCAGTACTAGTTAGCTCTTAGGCTGGTGCGTGGCATCTAGAACCAACGTAGGAACGCTCCCTGGCTATCTCTAGTTGCGTTTGTCAGGCGTAGGGCAGCGGTCAGCCCAGGTTCCATCACCCTAGAGCTCGTCCGATATTTGTTATACTTTGCTTGTCCTGTGCTATCCCTAGCCATTGGGGATTCATGACAGTATAGCCGGCCCACAAAGTGTTAATTGTTTGGGCTGAAGCAGGAGGAAAAGAAGTGTTCAAGGAAATTTTTTTTTTTTCCTTCAGAGTTTTGCTGCCTAGCCCTTAATTGCTGTCTAGCTGCTTCTTACCTCCTCTTAACCCTTGAATGGCTCTGATCTTAGCTGTTTATCATGGATGTCCAGAGTTTGTCTTCCAGCCTGAGTAATCTCGCGGCAAAGGTTCAAAACATACAGGATTTCGTTGTTCACACTCCCATGTCTGAACCTAGAATTCCTATTCCAGAGTTTTTTTCTGGAGATAGATCTACCTTCCTGAATTTCAGGAACAATTGTAAATTGTTTCTCTCTTTGAAATCTCGCTCCTCTGGAGACCCTGCTCAACAGGTCAAGATTGTTATATCGTTCCTACGGGGCGACCCTCAGAATTGGGCATTTGCATTGGCACCAGGGGATCCTGCGTTGCTCAGTGTGGATGCGTTTTTTCTGGCATTGGGATTGCTCTATGAGGAACCTAACCTAGAGATTCAGGCTGAAAAGGCTTTATTAGCCCTCTCTCAGGGGCATGATGAAGCGGAAATATATTGTCAGAAATTTCGGAAATGGTCTGTGCTTACTCAGTGGAATGAGTGCGCCCTGGCTGCAAACTTCAGAAATGGTCTTTCTGAGGCCATTAAGGATGTTATGGTGGGGTTCCCTGCGCCTACAGGTCTGAATGAGTCTATGGCTATGGCCATTCAGATTGATCGGCGTTTACGGGAGCGCAAACCCGTGCACCAGTTGGCGGTGTCTTCTGAACAGGCACCTGAGACTATGCAATGTGATAGAATTCAGTCCAGAAGTGAACGGCAAAATTATAGGCGGAAAAATGGTTTGTGTTTTTATTGTGGTGATTCAGCTCATGTTATATCAGCATGCTCTAAACGCACAAAAAGGGTTGATAAATCTTTTGCCATTGATACTCTGCAGTCTAAGTTCATTTTGTCTGTGACTCTGATTTTGTCACTGTCTTCCATTTCCGTCGATGCCTATGTGGATTCAGGCGCTGCCCTGAGTCTTATGGATTGGTCATTTGCTAAACGCTGCGGTTTTAGTCTAGAGCCTCTGGAAGTTCCTATTCCTCTGAAGGGAATTGATTCTACACCATTGGCTATGAATAAACCGCAGTATTGGACACAAGTGACCATGCGCATGACTCCCGTTCATCAGGAGGTGATTCGCTTCCTTGTACTGTATAATTTACATGATGTACTAGTGCTTGGTCTGCCATGGTTACAAACTCATAATCCTGTCCTGGACTGGAAAACAATGTCTGTGCTAAGCTGGGGATGTCAGGGGGTTCATGATGATGCACCTCCGATTTCTATCGCTTCATCGACTCCTTCGGAGATCCCTGCGTTTTTGTCAGATTATAAGGATGTTTTTGAGGAGCCTAAGCTCAATTCGCTCCCTCCTCATAGAGAGTGTGACTGTGCTATAGAATTGATTCCTGGCAGTAAGTTCCCTAAGGGTCGTTTATTTAATCTGTCACTGCCAGAGCATACTGCTATGCGGAATTATATTAAGGAGTCCTTGGAAAAGGGACATATTCGTCCATCTTCGTCCCCTCTGGGAGCAGGTTTTTTTTTCGTGGCAAAAAAAGATGGTTCCCTGAGGCCTTGTATAGATTATCGCCTTCTGAATAAGATTACAGTCAAATACCAGTATCCATTGCCATTATTTACTGATTTGTTTGCTCGCATTAAGGGGGCTAGGTGGTTCACTAAAATAGATCTTCGTGGTGCGTATAATCTGGTGCGGATAAAACAGGGTGATGAGTGGAAAACCGCATTTAATACGCCTGAGGGCCATTTTGAGTATTTGGTAATGCCTTTTGGACTCTCCAATGCTCCGTCAGTCTTTCAGTCCTTTATGCACAATATTTTCCGTGAATATCTGGATAAGTTTATGATTGTGTATTTGGATGATATTTTGGTGTTTTCTGATGACTGGGAGTCTCATGTTCTACAGGTCAGGAAGGTGTTTCAGGTTTTGCGGGCCAATTCTCTGTTTGTGAAGGGCTCAAAGTGTCTCTTCGGAGTCCAGAAGATTTCTTTTTTGGGGTACATTTTTTCTCCTTCTACTATTGAGATGGATCCCGTTAAGGTTCAGGCTATTTGTGACTGGACACAACCTACATCTGTTAAGAGCCTTCAGAAGTTCTTGGGGTTTGCTAATTTTTATCGTCGGTTCATTGCTAATTTTTCCAGTATTGTTAAACCTTTGACTGATTTGACTAAAAAGGGTGCTGATGTTGCTGATTGGTCTCCTGCGGCCGTGGAGGCCTTTCGGGAACTTAAGCGCCGGTTTTCTTCTGCTCCTGTGTTGTGTCAACCAGATGTTTCACTTCCTTTTCAGGTGGAGGTTGATGCTTCCGTGATTGGAGCGGGGGCGGTTTTGTCACAGAGAAGTTCTAATGGCTCGGTGACGAAGCCATGTGCTTTCTTCTCTATAAAATTCTCGCCCGCCGAGCGCAATTATGATGTGGGTAATCGGGAGCTTTTGGCCATGAAGTGGGCATTTGAGGAGTGGCGTCATTGGCTTGAGGGTGCTAAACATCGCGTGGTGGTCTTGACTGATCACAAGAATCTCATTTACCTTGAGTCTGCCAGGCGTTTGAATCCTAGACAGGCTCGTTGGTCATTATTTTTTTCTCGTTTCAATTTCGTGGTTTCATACCTGCCAGGTTCAAAGAATGTGAAGGCAGATGCTCTTTCCAGGAGTTTTGTGCCTGATTCTCCTGGAGACACTGGGCCTGCTGGTATCCTTAGGGATGGGGTAATATTGTCCGCCGTATCCCAAGACTTGCGACGCGCATTGCAGGAGTTTCAGGTGGATAAACCGGATCGATGTCCACCAGAAAGACTGTTTGTTCCGGATGATTGGACCAGTAGAGTCATCTCCGAGGTCCATTCTTCTGTGTTGGCTGGTCATCCTGGAATATTTGGTACAAGAGATTTGGTGGCCAGGTCTTTTTGGTGGCCTTCCTTGTCTAGGGATGTGCGTACCTTTGTGCAGTCTTGTGAAGTGTGTGCTCGAGCTAAGCCTTGCTGTTCACGGGCTAGTGGGTTGTTGTTATCTTTGCCCATCCCGAAGAGGCCTTGGACGCACATTTCCATGGATTTTATTTCTGATCTCCCGGTTTCACAGAAAATGTCCGTTATCTGGGTTGTGTGTGACCGCTTTTCTAAGATGGTTCATTTGGTGCCCTTGCCTAAGTTGCCCTCCTCCTCTGAGTTGGTTCCTTTGTTTTTTCAGAACGTGGTTCGTTTGCATGGGATTCCGGAGAATATCGTTTCTGACAGGGGATCCCAGTTTGTGTCTAGATTTTGGCGGACGTTTTGTGCCAAGATGGGCATTGATTTGTCTTTCTCGTCTGCATTCCATCCTCAGACGAATGGCCAGACGGAGCGAACTAATCAGACCTTGGAAACTTATTTGAGGTGTTTTGTTTCTGCTGATCAGGATGACTGGGTTGCTTTTTTGCCACTGGCCGAATTTGCTCTTAATAATCGGGCTAGTTCTGCCACGTTGGTCTCTCCTTTTTTTTGTAATTCGGGGTTTCATCCTCGTTTTTCCTCTGGTCAGGGGGAATCTTCGGATTGTCCTGGAGTGGACGTGGTGGTGGACAGGCTACATCAGATTTGGAATCAGGTGGTGGACAATTTGAAGTTATCTCAGGAGAAGACTCAGCAGTTTGCTAATCGCCGTCGCCGCGTGGGTCCCCGACTTCTTGTTGGGGACTTGGTGTGGTTGTCTTCTCGTTTTGTCCCTATGAAGGTCTCTTCTCCTAAGTTCAAGCCTCGGTTCATCGGTCCTTATAGGATCTCGGAGATTCTTAACCCTGTATCTTTTCGTTTGGATCTCCCAGCATCGTTTGCTATTCATAATGTGTTCCATCGGTCATTGTTGCGGAGGTATGAGGTGCCCGTTGTTCCTTCGGTCGAGCCTCCTGCTCCGGTGCTGGTGGAGGGAGAATTGGAGTATGTTGTTGAAAAGATCTTGGATTCTCGTGTTTCCAGACGCAAACTCCAGTATTTGGTTAAGTGGAAGGGTTATGGTCAGGAGGATAATTCCTGGGTGGTCGCCTCCGATGTTCACGCGACTGATTTGGTCCGCGCCTTCCATAGAGCTCACCCTGATCGCCCTGGGGGTTCTCGTGAGGGTTCGGTGACCCCTCCTCAAGGGGGGGGTACTGTTGTGGATTCTGTTGGTGGGCTCCCTCTGGTGGTTACTGCTGGTACTGGGTGACTTTGGTGGGTTGCGGCCTTTGGTTTCCACCTGTCCATCAGAGGCTGGGTGTTTCCTATTTTACCTGGCCTTTCTGTCATTTCCCTTGCCGGCTATCAATGTGTTCAGATGTGCTCTGTTTGGTTCCTGCCTACCTGCTCCCAGATCTTTCAGGATAAGCTAAGTGCTGATTTTCAGTTGTTTGGTTTTTGGTCCAGCTTGCTTAGAATGTCTCTATGCTAGCTGGTTGCTCTAGTGGACTGAGGTTCTCCCCATGTGCCATGAGTTGGCACATGGGTTCTTGTAATCTCAGGATGGTTTTTTGATTAGGGTTTTTTGCTGACCGCTCAGTCCCCTTTTGTATCATTCTGCTTTCTAGTTTTCAGCGGGCTGTTGTGAATTTGGATTCTGGGCTCCCCCGGTGGCCGCTTGTGGAATTGGACTTGTCATCCTCTTTCCTGTTTCACCTGATTCCATCAGTAGTGGGTGTCGCTATTTAAGCCCATTTCTCTGGTGGTTTCTTGCCGGTCAACAATGTTATCTGATGCCTCTCAGTGCTTGTTCCTGCTTCTAGACAACTACTAGATAAGTTGGACTTTTGTCCATGTTTTGTTTTGCCTATTTGTTCCAGTTCACAGCTGAAGTTTTGTTACTGTGTCTGGAAAGCTCTCGTTGATCAGGGATTGCTACTCTGGCGTTATGAGTTAATGCCAGAGTTTAAGGTAATCTCTGGATGGTGTTTTGTTAGTGTTTTTCTGCTGACCATGAAAGTATACTATCTGTCTTCTGCTATCTAGTAAGCGGACCTCAAATTTGCTAAGACTATTTTCCTGCTGCGTTTGTTGTTTCATCTGAACTCACCGTCATTATATGTGGGGGGCTACTGTCTTCTTTGGAATATTTCTCTAGAGGTGAGCCAGGTCTTATATTTCCCTCTGCTAGCTATTTAGGTCTTAGGCCAGAGCTGGGCATCTAGCGATAAATAGGAAATGCTACCTGGCTATTTCTAGTTGCGCGGCAGGCTTAGTTCATGGTCAGTATAGTTCCATCTTCCGAGAGCTTGTCCCTCTATAGGCTTGCTATGATCTCTGCCTGCAGAGATCATGACAGTTTGACCGGCCCGTAAAGTGTTAAAGACCCAGGTTGAGAAAGGAGAGTTATAAGAAGTCTGCTGGAATTTTTTTTTTTTTTTTTTTTCCTCCAGTCTGCCTTGCTGCAGTCTTTTTTCTCTCTCTCCTCCTAATCTCTGTATGCTCTGTGTTCACCTGACAATAATGGATCTCCAGAGTGTAACTGCGGGTTTGAATAATCTCATCACGAAAGTACAAAATTTACAAGATTTTGTGGTACATGCTCCGGTATCTGAGCCGAGAATTCCTTTGCCGGAGTTCTTCACAGGGAATAGAGCTAGCTTCCAGAATTTCCGAAATAATTGTAAGCTTTATTTGTCCCTGAAGTCTCGTTCAGCTGGAGACCCTGCTCAGCAGGTTAGGATTGTGATTTCCTTGCTCAGGGGTGACCCTCAAGATTGGGCCTTCTCATTGCCAGCAGGGGATCCTGCGTTACGCGATGTGGATGCGTTTTTTCTGGCCTTGGGCTTGCTTTATGAGGAACCTCATTTGGAACTTCAGGCAGAAAAAACTTTGATGGCACTATCTCAGGGGCAAGACGAAGCTGAAGTTTTCTGCCAAAAATTCCGTAAATGGTCTGTGCTTACTCAGTGGAATGAGTGCGCCTTGGCGGCAACTTTCAGAGAAGGTCTCTCTGATGCCGTTAAGGATGTTATGGTGGGGTTCCCTTTGCCTGCAGGTCTGAATGAGTCCATGACAATGGCTATTCAGATTGATAGGCGTCTGCGGGAGCGCAAACCGGTGCACCATCTGGCGGTGTCTATGGAAAAGACGCCAGAAAGTATGCAGTGTGATAGAATTCTGTCCAGGAGCGAGCGACAGAATTTTAGACAGAAGAATGGATTGTGTTTCTATTGTGGGGATTCTACTCATGTTATATCGGCATGCTCTAGGCGTACAAAGAAGCTTGATAAGTCTGTTTCCATTGGCACCATTCAGTCTAAGTTTATTTTGTCTGTAACCCTGATTTGCTCTTTGTCATCCATTGCCACGGACGCCTATGTTGACTCTGGCGCCGCTCTGAGTCTTATGGATTGGTCCTTTGCCAATCGTTGTGGTTTTGATTTAGAGCCTTTGGAGACTCTTATTCCTCTGAAGGGGATTGACTCCACCCCATTGGCTAATAATAAACCACAATACTGGACACAAGTAACCATGCGTATCAATCCGGATCACCAGGAGATTATTCGTTTCCTGGTGCTGTATAATTTACATGACGATTTGGTACTGGGATTGCCATGGTTGCAGTCTCACAACCCAGTCTTGGACTGGAGAGCAATGTCTGTGTTGAGCTGGGGATGTAAGGGTATTCATGGGGACGTACCTTTGGTTTCTATTTCGTCGTCCATTCCCTCTGAAGTCCCTGAGTTCCTCTCTGATTATCAAGACGTCTTTGACGAACCCAAGCTTGGGTCGTTACCTCCGCACCGTGAGTGCGATTGTGCCATAGATTTGATACCGGGTTGTAAATATCCAAAGGGTCGTTTGTTTAATTTGTCTGTGCCGGAACATGCTGCTATGCGGGAATATATAAAGGAGTCTTTGGAAAAGGGACATATTCGTCCATCTTCTTCTCCCTTGGGAGCTGGGTTTTTCTTTGTCTCAAAAAAAGACGGCTCTTTGAGACCATGTATTGATTATCGGCTTCTGAATAAGATCACTGTTAAGTATCAATACCCATTGCCATTGCTTACTGATTTGTTTGCTCGTATAGAGGGTGCTAAGTGGTTCTCTAAAATTGATCTTCGTGGGGCGTATAATTTGGTGCGGATCAGGCAGGGGGATGAGTGGAAGACCGCATTTAATACGCCCGAGGGCCACTTTGAGTATTTGGTCATGCCTTTTGGTCTTTCTAATGCCCCTTCAGTTTTCCAGTCTTTTATGCATGATATTTTCCGCGATTTTCTGGATAAATTTATGATAATATATCTGGATGATATTCTGATTTTTTCTGATGACTGGGACTCTCATGTCCAGCAGGTCAGGAGAGTTTTTCAGGTTCTGCGGTCTAATTCTTTATGTGTGAAGGGGTCTAAGTGCGTTTTTGGGGTCCAGAAAATTTCCTTTTTGGGGTATATTTTTTCTCCCTCTTCCATTGAGATGGATCCCGTCAAGGTGCAAGCTATTTGTGACTGGACTCAGCCCTCCTCTCTTAAGGGTCTTCAGAGATTTTTGGGCTTTGCCAACTTTTACCGCCGATTTATTGCTGGTTTTTCGGATGTCGTTAAACCACTGACTGATTTGACCAGACAAGGCGCTGATGTTGCTAATTGGTCCCCTCATGCTGTAGAGGCCTTTCAGGAGCTTAAGCGCCGTTTTGCCTCTGCCCCTGTGTTGCGTCAGCCTGATGTGAATCTGCCTTTTCAGGTTGAGGTTGACGCTTCGGAGATCGGAGCTGGGGCAGTGTTGTCGCAGAAAGGTTCCGACTGCTCCGTCATTAGGCCTTGTGCCTTCTTTTCTCGCAAATTTTCGCCCGCAGAGCGGAATTATGATGTTGGGAATCGGGAGCTTTTGGCCATGAAGTGGGCGTTTGAGGAGTGGCGCCATTGGCTCGAGGGGGCTAGGCATCAGGTGGTGGTATTGACTGACCACAAAAATTTGATTTATCTTGAGACTGCCAGACGCCTGAATCCTAGACAGGCGCGCTGGTCTTTATTTTTTTCTCGCTTTAATTTTGTGGTGTCATACCTACCGGGTTCTAAGAATGTTAAGGCAGATGCCCTTTCTAGGAGTTTTGACCCGGACTCTCCTGGTAATTCTGAACCCACAGGTATCCTTAGGGAGGGAGTAATTTTGTCGGCCGTTTCTCCTGATTTGCGGCGGTCCTTGCAAGAGTTTCAGGCGGATAGACCGGATCGTTGTCCGCCTGATAGACTGTTTGTTCCGGATGATTGGACCAGCAGAGTCATCTCTGAGGTACATTCTTCTGCATTGGCAGGTCATCCCGGAATTTTTGGTACCAGGGATTTGGTGGCAAGATCCTTCTGGTGGCCTTCTCTGTCACGAGATGTGCGAGTCTTTGTGCAGTCATGTGACGTTTGTGCTCGGGCCAAGTCTTGTAGTTCTCGGGCTAGCGGACTGCTGTTGCCCTTGCCTATTCCTAAGAGGCCTTGGACACACATCTCGATGGATTTTATTTCAGATCTGCCTGTTTCCCAGAAGATGTCTGTCATCTGGGTGGTCTGTGACCGTTTCTCTAAAATGGTCCATTTGGTTCCTCTGCCCAAGTTGCCTTCTTCTTCTGAGTTGGTTCCTCTGTTTTTTCAGAATGTTGTCCGATTGCACGGTATTCCTGAGAATATTGTTTCTGACAGAGGTACCCAATTTGTGTCTAGATTTTGGCGGGCATTCTGTGCTAGGATGGGCATAGATTTGTCTTTTTCATCTGCTTTTCACCCTCAGACTAATGGCCAGACCGAGCGGACTAATCAGACCCTTGAGACATATCTGAGGTGTTTTGTCTCTGCTGACCAGGATGATTGGGTTGCTTTTTTGCCATTGGCAGAGTTCGCCCTCAATAATCGGGCCAGTTCTTCCACCTTGGTGTCCCCGTTTTTCGGTAATTCGGGGTTTCACCCTCGATTTTCCTCCGGTCAGGTGGAATCCTCGGATTGTCCTGGAGTGGATGCGGTGGTGGAGAGATTGCATCACATCTGGGGGCAGGTTATGGACAATTTGAAGTTGTCCCAGGAGAAGACTCAGCGTTTTGCCAACCGTCATCGTCGTGTTGGTTCTCGGCTTTGTGTTGGTGATTTAGTGTGGTTGTCTTCTCGTTTTGTCCCTATGAGGGTCTCTTCTCCTAAGTTTAAACCTCGGTTCATCGGCCCTTATAGAATATTGGAGATTCTTAATCCTGTTTCTTTCCGTTTGGACCTCCCTGCGTCCTTTTCCATTCATAACGTTTTTCATCGGTCGTTATTGCGCAGGTATGAGGTACCTGTTGTACCTTCAGTTGAGCCTCCTGCTCCGGTGTTGGTTGAGGGTGAGTTGGAGTACGTTGTGGAGAAAATTTTGGACTCTCGTGTTTCCAGACGGAAACTCCAGTATCTGGTCAACTGGAAGGGTTACGGCCAGGAGGATAATTCTTGGGTCAATGCATCTGATGTTCATGCTTCTGATCTTGTTCGTGCCTTCCATAGGGCTCATCCTGGTCGCCCTGGTGGATCTGGTGAGGGTTCGGTGCCCCCTCCTTGAGGGGGGGGTACTGTTGTGAATTTGGATTCTGGGCTCCCCCGGTGGCCGCTTGTGGAATTGGACTTGTCATCCTCTTTCCTGTTTCACCTGATTCCATCAGTAGTGGGTGTCGCTATTTAAGCCCATTTCTCTGGTGGTTTCTTGCCGGTCAACAATGTTATCTGATGCCTCTCAGTGCTTGTTCCTGCTTCTAGACAACTACTAGATAAGTTGGACTTTTGTCCATGTTTTGTTTTGCCTATTTGTTCCAGTTCACAGCTGAAGTTTTGTTACTGTGTCTGGAAAGCTCTCGTTGATCAGGGATTGCTACTCTGGCGTTATGAGTTAATGCCAGAGTTTAAGGTAATCTCTGGATGGTGTTTTGTTAGTGTTTTTCTGCTGACCATGAAAGTATACTATCTGTCTTCTGCTATCTAGTAAGCGGACCTCAAATTTGCTAAGACTATTTTCCTGCTGCGTTTGTTGTTTCATCTGAACTCACCGTCATTATATGTGGGGGGCTACTGTCTTCTTTGGAATATTTCTCTAGAGGTGAGCCAGGTCTTATATTTCCCTCTGCTAGCTATTTAGGTCTTAGGCCAGAGCTGGGCATCTAGCGATAAATAGGAAATGCTACCTGGCTATTTCTAGTTGCGCGGCAGGCTTAGTTCATGGTCAGTATAGTTCCATCTTCCGAGAGCTTGTCCCTCTATAGGCTTGCTATGATCTCTGCCTGCAGAGATCATGACAGCGGGCCTCTATTTGCTAAAGCTATATACATCATCTCTATGTGTGTGCCTTCCTCTCATTTCACCGTCAATACATGTGGGGGGCAACTATACCTTTGGGGTTAATTCCTCTGGAGGCAAGTGAGGTCTTGTTTTCTCTGCAGTACTAGTTAGCTCTTAGGCTGGTGCGTGGCGTCTAGAACCAACGTAGGAACGCTCCCTGGCTATCTCTAGTTGCGTTTGTCAGGCGTAGGGCAGCGGTCAGCCCAGGTTCCATCACCCTAGAGCTCGTCCGATATTTGTTATACTTTGCTTGTCCTGTGCTATCCCTAGCCATTGGGGATTCATGACAGAGAGCCCTTGATGTGCCTAAACAGTGGAGGCCCCCAATTTTAACTGAAATCCAAACCCAAACACACCTCTAACCGAAACACACTCCTAACCCTAATCCCAACCCTTACCATAACCCTAACCACACCCCTAACCCGAACATACCCCTAACCCTAATCCCAACCACACCCCTAACCTTAACACACCCCTAATCCCAACCCTAACTACACCCCTAACTCCAACACACCCCTAATCCCAACCATAACCCTAACCACACCCCTAGCCCTGACACACCCCTAACCATAATCTCAACCGTAAATGTAATCCAAACCCTAACCCTAACTTTAGTCCCAACCCTAACCCCAACTTTAGCCCCAACCCTAACTTTAGCCCTAACCCTAACTGTAGCCCTAACCCCAACCCTAATCCTAGCCCTATCTCTAACTCTAACCCTAGCCCCAACCCTAACCTTAACCCTAGCCCAAACCCTAACCACAACCCTAACCCCAAACCTAACCCTAGCCACAACCCTAACCCTAACCCTAGCCCCAACCCCAACCCTAGCCCCAACCCTAACCCTAGCCCCATCCCTAACCCTAGCCCCAACCCTAACCCTAATGGGAAAATGGAAATAAATACATTTTTCAAAATTTTAATGGTACGGCTTTGTTTTTATCTTCTTACATCCATACAGGTTTCAGAACTCCTGGAACTCTTCTGCTTCAAAGGCTGGGCCTTGGTTGGTGAGTACATCTTCAGGGTATATAAACCACAGGAGAAAACAACCCTAAAAAAACAATCTTTATTATTGTACACTTTAAAATTCTTATTTCTAGTTGACAAATAAATATATAATTACGAACACCAAAAACTGAAGACTAGAGCTGGGTATTGATACAAGGGTAAAGGTCTTAGTTAGGCCAGGAATCTCTGATAATGGTACACAGTCCTACTATGACCCTATTAGGTTCCTATTGGGCTGTACCTTCCTGGCAGTGGAGGTTGGAACCCTAATTTTGACATGGTGCCCCCACTCCGCGTTGGCTGTCCTTTCTGACCCTAAAGACCCTATCAACTACCCACGCCCAAATCCCAATACCATGCACATGAACACAACCACTAGATCTAGCTAATTATTGTGTCTTGAATTGACTTCCACAGTATAGAAGTGATAGTACACTTCAGTCACATAATAATGACTCAAAATGGAACTAAAGATAGCTGTCCATTTTTTAAATCAGGGACTATTCTTTAGCTTACCCTCCAATTAGATTAGGGTGTCCGCATAGCTATCAAAGGCATGAGGGAGGGACAAATATACCCCCAGAAAAGAGGATTTTTGAAAAAGAAAAAAAAATAAAGTGCTCTTGTGCTTAGACTCTACATATTCTAATGCCTCAATGGGCTACATAGTCAAGTCACAGCAACCAAGCTACAAATCTGTAGCAAGCTAGAGAGAAACATGATATTTATACAGTTTCACTAATCTCTCATGACCACAGCACGACACTCTGCCATAACGCAAATATCACAGTAAATATTGCCATAGAGATAAACCATAGCATGCTACAGGAGCCATAATAGGTTACTTATCTGAATAGCATTTCCCCACATAATCCATGGGGCAAGAGCATGTGCACAAATAGATTACCCCCTCAGTTTTACAGTTTCCAAAACACTTGTTCATATATATATACGTTTTGTTACTGAGCTTTGGAACGTGTTAGATGGTTTGATGCATTTACAAAAGCTACAAGGTGACCACATTTAAACATACCCAACGCCCTATTTGTTAGCCATGTCTCTCCTTTCTTGGGAGGATTGTAGTGACTCCTCACTACATGGTCCCTGATGGATCTCCCCTTCCTATATGTTACCGAGGGATAGGGAGAAATCCATTTGACCAGATCTGGGTCTGTTTTCAAAATGCCCCTGTGTTTTCTCAGAATCCCCATTATTTTGATTGCTGGTCATCAAACGTACCTATTAGTCTAGTTTTTGATTTTTCGTTGTCTCCCGAGCGTGGGTGAAGCAGTGTGGGTCTATTAGTCATTCTGGCATTGTAGCATGCTTCATCCAAGAAGGCTCTGGGATAGCCCCGGTCAGAGAACCTTTTCTTAAAGGTCCCTGGCTTTATTGTTATAATCTGTGCCCAAGGAGCAGCTCTTTCTCAACCTGAAAAATTGCCCCTTGGGTATGCAACATTTTAGGGGGATGGGATGATAACTCTCACATCTTAATAAGCCATTGGTTGCCGTAGGCTTCTGAAAAAGAGTGGTTTTAATTGAACCATTCTTCTCAATTACAATTCTCACATCAAGGAAGGCTTTATCATTTACTTTGAATTTGAGGCCCAGTTGGTTATCATTCAGAGATTCCATAAAGGAAAGGAACGGAAAGCCGATACATCTCCCGTCCAGAGGACGAGGATGTCATCTATGTAGCGCCCCCAAAATTGGATATGGGGGCCCCAGATGGCATCTCCGTCCCCAAAGACCACTGTGTCCTCCCACCAGCCCAAGAGCAGGTTGGCATAAGTGGGTGCACAGGGGCTACCCATTGCGGTGCCCCTGAGCTGGTGGTAGTACTTGCCATTGAATAGGAAAAAATTATGCCATAGAATATATTCTATATTATGCTTCCTGTATAGACCTGCTGCCTCCAATGTAAAGGTACCTTCACACTAAGCGACGCTGCAGCAATACAGACAACGATGCCGATCGTTGCAGCATCGCTGTTTGGTCGCTGGAGAGCTGTCACACAGACAGCTCTCCAGCGACCAACGATGCCGAGGTCCCCGGGTAACCAGGGTAAACATCGGGTTGCTAAGCGCAGGGCCGCGCTTAGTAACCCGATGTTTACCCTGGTTACCAGTGTAAAATGTAAAAAAACAAACAGTACATACTCACCTTCGCGTCCCCCGGCATCCGCTTCCTGCACTGACTGTGAGTGCCGGCCCTAACAGCAGAGCGGTGACGTCACCGCTGTGCTGTGCTTTCACTTTACGGCCGGCGCTCTGTCAGTGCAGGAAGCGGACGCCGGGGGACGCGAAGGTGAGTATGTACTGTTTGTTTTTTTACATTTTACACTGGTAACCAGGGTAAACAGCGGGTTACTAAGCGCGGCCCTGCGCTTAGTAACCCGATATTTACCCTGGTTACCATTGTAAAACATCGCTGGTATCATTGCTTTTGCTGTCAAACACAACGATACATGGTTCTGAACTTTAACCAACGACCAGCGATATCACAGCAGGATCCTGATCGCTGCTGCGTGTCAAACTCAACGATATCGCTAGCCAGGACGCTGCAACGTCACGGATCGCTAGCGATATCGTTTAGTGTGAAGGTACCTTAACTGAGGGGGAAAATGCTCTAGAAAGTCTTCAGTTAGATACATAATTGATAATAAAACCTTCAGATAAAGGAGGTAATACGGTATTGATTAACAGATTAGATTATGTGAATATGTGTATGGATATATTATCAGATGAGACTACCTATGAAACTCTACGTCAGGACCCTTCCCCCCTGTACAAAGAGATGATAAGTGATATTTTAATGCGAGCCAAAGAAACCCATTTGATCTCAAAAAATGAATTCAATTATCTTTCACTCAAGAACCCTGTAATTGCAACATTCTATGCAGTTCCAAAACTTCATAAGGGCTATCCACCGTTGAGAGGGAGACCGATAGTGTCGGGAATAGACGCTCTGGCCCAGAATAGTAGGGTCTATGTCAACCAAATTTTGAGACCATTTGTTGTGGCCCTGCCCTCATACATAAGAGATACCACCAACCTGTCAATTAAATTGGGTGGGATAATAGTGGAACCAGGTAAAACACTGTTTTCAATTGACGTCGAGGCCCTATATTCCAGCATACATCATGATGTGGGTCTGAAGGCAGTGGAGTATTTTATAAATACAAGAGGGATTCCTCTTTTTCTGCATAATGATTTAATGTTGGAACTCCTAGGATATATTCTACGGCATAATTTTTTCCTATTCAATGGCAAGTACTACCATCAGCTCAGGGGCACCGCAATGGGTAGCCCCTGTGCACCCACTTATGCCAACCTGCTCCTGGGCTGGTGGGAGTACAGGGTGGTCTTTGGGGATGGGGAAGCCGTCTGGGGCCCCATATCCAATTTTGGGGCCGCTACATAGACAACATCCTCGACCTCTGGACGGGAGATGTATTTGGCCTTCTGTTCCTTTATGGAATCTCTGAATGATAACCAACTGGGCCTCAAATTCACACATTGTTAGGGGTCGAGTTTCCGCTTCTGCAGAGGGGGAATCTCGGGCCATTTCTGCTGCGGTCTCCCATTCTTCTTCTGCCGCAGTGGAGCCTGCTCAGCGGAGACGTCGGTCACAGCATCTTGCTCGGTCTTACTCTGTGCTGAGGGTTGCTGCGGCTTTCCCAGCTTCTGCCATTAAAGCCAGTGCCGGGCAGTGACGAGCTGACGTTTTTGGGACTAAGTCCTGCTTTTACCCTTCTGAGCATGCCCAGGGTGAGATCTCCCTTTGGAGATTGGTCCTCCAGGAAGGTCCTGAAGGTGCTGAACTTCTGTGGCAGCTTCCTATTGGTCCTTTTAGGAAGGTACTGTACATGCTGCAGCTATATAAGGTTCGCATGACCGCACGGCCATGCGCTAGTGTACAATTGTATACGTGTGTTTGTTGATGAGTGCAAGACGTCCTTTAAATATCCCATCCCTATTGTATGACTGCTCGCGTAAGGTGTATGGCTGCTATCTAGCGCCCGACTAGACTCACAACGTGTTACACACGAAACAGCGTCCATTGCTGTGACCGCCAGTGCGGTGCCACGCGCCAGTAGAGGGCTTCCTAACCCACATCTGGGTGTTTAGTGGTGTCTGCCAATACGGCACAGCTCGCACTCTTGTGCTTCAAGCTATTATTACTTGTTACCTCTTACACCCAGTAGTGGTGTCAAGTGCAAGTAGTCTGTACGGACTCTAATCCCGTGTCTTGGGACTGAGTTCCGTGACTCCTTGCTTATGCTTTTTGTGCGGTACTGCGGCCCTGTGACGTAACAGGGTTCGCGTCCATCGCCATATAGCGCTGCCATTTACTAGCAGCAGGTTCTCACCTGCATGGTGGACCTCGGACTGCGAACGCAAATATATCATCTCACCTTTTACTTGGTGTGTTCCGCCAGTCCTAGCAGAACACTAGCGCCAGGGTCTGGCTAGTAAATGGCATATGATCAGCATCTCCAGTGGTGAATCCAGCAGCTGGAGGGAAGGTTGGCGGCTCTAGAGCGTACAACCTCAGCTGTGGATGTCACTGCTGTCGCTGTTCAGGCTGCAAGTGTAGCTGCAGCGGGTTTGTCCGCTGCCACCCCTGCTCCGACTATATCCCGTCTCCCGCTTCCAGACAAGTTTGCTGGTGACAGTAAGCAATGTCACGGATTCGTGAGCCAGTGCTCAATACACCTCGAGCTCCTGGCGGCACGTTTTCCTACGCAACGGGCGAAAGTGGGCTTTATTCTATCTCTCTTGTCGGGCAGGGCGTTGGAGTGGGCAATGCCGCTTTGGGAGCGTGATGATCGTGTGGTACAGAGTGCTCCTCTCTTTTTGGATGCACTGAAGCAGGTCTTTTTGGGACCTCGTGTCACCCACGATACCGCGCTCCAGTTGTTGACAATTACTCAGGGTTCGTCCATGGTCAGCCAGTTTGCCGTCCAATTCTGGACTCTAGCCTCAGAGTTAGAATGGCCGGATAAAGTTCTTATTCCGGTGTTCTGGAAAGGACTGGCAGACCATGTGAAGGACTCCTTGGCCACCAGGGAGATTCCCGCCACACTGGAGGAGCTCATTTCTATATCTACCCGCATCGACCTCCGTTTTAACGAGCGGAGGTTAGAGCGGACCCAATGTAGGCAGAGGTTTCGGCTGGCTCCCACCTTCGCCAGACCTCTAGAATCTCCTGTTCTGGCGTTCGACTCCCATGAGGCCAAGGAGGTTTCTCAAGCGGGATCTAAGTCTCAGACCGCTCGAGTACCCGTGGTTTGTAAAAATTGCCACCAACTAGGACATTACGCTAATAAATGTCCACGGCGGTCGGGAAACGATCGCGTCTAGTAACCATTGGGGGAGGTTCACTAGACACAGCGGCATTTTCCTCCAAACTGTCCTTTAAAGGGACAATCCTGATAGGCTCATCCACTCTTACAGTCAAGCTTTGTGTGGATTCAGGAGCAGAGAGAAATTTCATGTCCTCTGCTTTTACTCAGGGCCACACTATACCACTGGTAATGCTCGCCAAACCTGTAACTGTTAGAGTTGTGAATGGGTCGACACTACCACTGCAAATCACACACCAGACTGTTCCTTTCACCTTATCCATGTCTCCTTCAAACCAGGAGATTATTTCCCTTCTTGTCCTTCCCGAGGGAGTGGATGAGATTTTGCTGGGAATACCCTGGAACGGTTTCCACTCCCCACATATTGAGTGGTCTTCAGGGAGAATTTTGGGTTGGAGCGAGTCTTGTATGGGCAGATGTGTGAGAGAGTGCGTACAGGTTTCCACTACCGAGATACCCGCAGATCTTTCCCTTCCCTTCCGAAGTGCTATTGGTGCTATGCAGACGTTTTCTCCAAAAAGGCTGCAGAGACCCTTCCGCCTCATCGCCCCTATGACTGTCCTATTGATCTCTTGCCTTGTGCTGAACCTCCTCGGGGAAGGGTCTACCCCCTCTCTCTCCCTGAGACGGAGGCTATGTCTCAATACATCCAGGAGAATTTGGCAAGAGGGTTCATTAGGAAGTCTGTTGTGAAATTGGATTTTGGGCTCCCCCGGTGGCCACTGGTGGAATTGAACTGGTGTGCATCATCCCCTCTGTTCACCTGTTTCCATCAGGATGTGGGAGTCGCTATTTAGCCTTGCTCCTCTGTCACTTCCATGCCGGTCAACATTGTAATCAGAAGCCTTTCTGTGCATGTTCCTGCTGCTAGACAACTCCCAGCTAAGTTGGACTTTAATCCTCGTTTGTTTTTGCATTTTGTTCCAGTTCACAGCTGTAGTTTCGTTTCTGTGTCTGGAAAGCTCTTGTGATCTGAAATTGCCACTCTGATGTTATGAGTTAATACTAGAGTCTTAAAGTAATTTCAGGATGTGTTTTGATAGGGTTTTCAGCTGACCATGAAAGTGCCCTTTCTGTCTTCCTGCTATCTAGTAAGCGGACCTCAATTTTGCTAAACCTATTTTCATACTACGTTTGTCATTTCATCTAAAATCACCGCCAATATATGTGGGGGCCTCTGTCTGCCTATCGGGGAAATTTCTCTAGAGGTGAGCCAGGACTATATTTTCCTCTGCCAGGATTAGTTAGTCCTCCGGCCGGCGCTGGGCGTCTAGGGATAAAAACGTAGGCAACGCTACCCGGCTACTGTTAGTTGTGCGGCAGGTTTAGTTCATGGTCAGTTTAGTTTCCATCCTTCCAAGAGCTAGTTCTTATGTTTGCTGGGCTATGTTCTCTTGCCATTGAGAACCATAACAGTTTGACCGGCCCAAAAAGGGTTAAATTAATTGACAGAGAAAGGAGAGAAAAGAGAAGTCTGCTGAAGATTTTTTTTTTTTTTTTTTTTCCCTTCAGTTCTGAGTGTGCTTGTAATTGAATCTCTTGCAAGTCTGCCTATATTGCAGCCTTTCTCTCTCTCTCTCTCTCCTTCTAATCCTGGAATGGCTCTGTGTTCACCTGTTTAAAATGGATATTCAGAGTTTAGCTGCAGGTTTGAATAATCTCACCACGAAAGTTCAAAATTTACAAGATTTTGTTGTTCATGTTCCTATATCTGAACCTAGAATTCCTTTGCCTGAATTTTTCTCGGGGAATAGATCTTGCTTTCAAAATTTCAAAAATAATTGCAAGTTGTTTTTGTCCCTGAAATCTCGCTCTGCTGGAGATCCTGCTCAGCAAGTCAGGATTGTGATTTCCTTGCTCCGGGGCGACCCTCAGGATTGGGCTTTTGCATTGGCTCCAGGGGATCCTGCGTTGCTCAATGTGGATGCGTTTTTTCTGGCCTTGGGGTTGCTTTATGAGGAACCTCAGTTAGAGCTTCAGGCGGAAAAGGCCTTGATGTCCCTATCTCAGGGGCAAGACGAAGCTGAAATATACTGCCAGAAATTCCGTAAATGGGCTGTGCTTACTCAGTGGAATGAGTGCGCCCTGGCGGCGAATTTCAGAGAGGGTCTCTCTGATGCCATTAAGGATGTTATGGTGGGGTTCCCTGTGTCTGCGGGTCTGAATGAGTCCATGACAATGGCTATCCAGATCGATAGGCGTCTGCGGGAGCGCAAACCTGTGCACCATTTGGCGGTGTCTACTGAGAAGACGCCAGAGAATATGCAATGTGATAGAATTCTGTCTAGAAGTGAACGGCAGAATTTTAGACGAAAAAATGGGTTGTGCTTCTATTGCGGTGATTCAACTCATGTTATATCAGCATGCTCTAAGCGTACTAAGAAGCTTGATAAGTCTGTTTCAATTGGCACTTTACAGTCTAAGTTTATTCTATCTGTGACCCTGATTTGTTCTTTATCATCTATTACCGCGGATGCCTATGTCGACTCTGGTGCCGCTTTGAGTCTTATGGATTGGTCCTTTGCCAAACGCTGTGGGTATGATTTGGAGCCTCTTGAAACTCCTATACCCCTGAAGGGGATTGACTCCACCCCATTGGCTAGTAATAAACCACAATACTGGACACAAGTAACTATGCGGATTAATCCGGATCATCAGGAGATTATTCGCTTTCTTGTGCTGTATAACCTACATGATGTGTTGGTGCTTGGATTGCCATGGCTGCAATCTCATAACCCAGTCCTTGACTGGAAAGCTATGTCTGTGTTAAGCTGGGGATGTAAGGGGACGCATGGGGACCTACCTGTGGTTTCCATTTCATCATCTATTCCCTCTGAGATTCCTGAATTCTTGACTGAATATCGTGACGTTTTTGAAGAACCTAAGCTTGGTTCATTACCTCCGCACCGGGAGTGCGATTGTGCCATAGATTTGATTCCGGGTAGTAAATACCCTAAGGGTCGTTTATTTAATCTGTCTGTGCCTGAACATGCTGCTATGCGAGAATATATAAGGGAGTCCTTGGAAAAGGGACATATTCGTCCTTCGTCATCTCCCTTAGGAGCCGGTTTTTTCTTTGTGGCTAAGAAAGATGGCTCTTTGAGGCCGTGTATTGATTATCGGCTTTTGAATAAAATCACGGTTAAATATCAATATCCATTGCCACTGCTGACGGATTTGTTTGCTCGCATAAAGGGGGCCAAGTGGTTCTCTAAGATAGATCTCCGTGGGGCGTATAATTTGGTGCGAATTAAGCAGGGGGATGAGTGGAAGACCGCATTTAATACGCCCGAGGGCCACTTTGAGTATTTGGTGATGCCTTTTGGTCTTTCAAATGCCCCTTCAGTCTTTCAGTCCTTTATGCATGACATTTTCCGTGATTATTTGGATAAATTTATGATTGTGTATCTGGATGATATTTTGATTTTTTCGGATGACTGGGACTCTCATGTCCAGCAGGTCAGGAGGGTTTTTCAGGTTTTGCGGTCTAATTCCTTGTGTGTGAAGGGTTCTAAGTGCGTTTTTGGGGTTCAAAAGATTTCCTTTTTGGGATATATTTTTTCCCCCTCTTCCATCGAGATGGATCCTGTCAAGGTTCAGGCTATTTGTGATTGGACGCAACCCTCTTCTCTTAAGAGTCTTCAGAAATTTTTGGGCTTTGCTAACTTTTATCGTCGATTTATTGCTGGTTTTTCTGATGTTGTTAAACCATTGACTGATTTGACTAAGAAGGGTGCTGATGTTGCTGATTGGTCCCCTGCTGCTGTGGAGGCCTTTCGGGAGCTTAAGCGCCGCTTTTCTTCCGCCCCTGTGTTGCGTCAGCCTGATGTTGCTCTTCCTTTTCAGGTTGAGGTCGACGCTTCTGAAATCGGAGCTGGGGCGGTTTTGTCGCAGAGAAGTTCCGATTGTTCCGTGATGAGACCTTGTGCCTTTTTCTCGCGTAAATTTTCGCCCGCCGAGCGGAATTATGATGTTGGGAATCGGGAGCTTTTGGCCATGAAGTGGGCTTTTGAGGAGTGGCGTCATTGGCTTGAGGGGGCTAGACATCAGGTGGTGGTATTGACTGACCACAAAAATCTAATTTATCTTGAGTCCGCCAGACGCCTGAATCCTAGACAGGCGCGCTGGTCGTTGTTTTTCTCTCGGTTTAATTTTGTGGTGTCCTACCTGCCGGGTTCTAAGAATGTTAAGGCAGATGCCCTTTCTAGGAGTTTTGAGCCTGACTCCCCTGGTAACTCTGAACCTACAGGTATCCTTAAGGATGGAGTGATATTGTCTGCCGTTTCTCCAGACCTGCGGCGGGCCTTGCAGGAGTTTCAGGCGGATAGACCTGATCGTTGCCCACCTGGTAGACTGTTTGTTCCTGATGATTGGACCAGTAAAGTCATTTCTGAGGTTCATTCTTCTGCGTTGACAGGTCATCCTGGAATCTTTGGTACCAGGGATTTGGTGGCAAGGTCCTTCTGGTGGCCTTCCCTGTCTCGAGATGTGCGAGGCTTTGTGCAGTCTTGTGACGTTTGTGCTCGGGCCAAGCCTTGTTGTTCTCGGGCTAGTGGATTGTTGTTGCCCTTGCCTATCCCGAAGAGGCCCTGGACGCACATCTCGATGGATTTTATTTCGGATCTTCCTGTTTCTCAGAAGATGTCTGTCATCTGGGTGGTGTGTGACCGTTTCTCTAAGATGGTCCATTTGGTTCCCCTGCCTAAGTTGCCTTCTTCTTCCGAGTTGGTTCCTCTGTTTTTTCAAAATGTGGTCCGTTTGCATGGTATTCCGGAGAATATCGTTTCTGACAGAGGAACCCAATTCGTGTCTAGATTTTGGCGAGCATTCTGTGCTAGGATGGGCATAGATTTGTCTTTCTCGTCTGCTTTCCATCCTCAGACTAATGGCCAGACCGAGCGGACGAATCAGACCTTGGAGACATATTTGAGGTGTTTTGTGTCTGCAGATCAGGATGATTGGGTTGCTTTTTTGCCTTTAGCGGAGTTTGCCCTCAATAATCGGGCCAGCTCTGCCACCTTGGTGTCTCCTTTTTTCTGTAATTCGGGGTTTCATCCTCGATTTTCTTCTGGTCAGGTGGAATCTTCGGATTGTCCTGGAGTGGATGCTGTGGTGGAGAGGTTGCATCAGATTTGGGGGCAGGTAGTGGACAATTTGAAGTTGTCCCAGGAGAAGACTCAGCTTTTTGCCAACCGCCGGCGTCGGGTTGGTCCTCGGCTTTGTGTTGGGGACTTGGTGTGGTTGTCTTCTCGTTTTGTCCCTATGAGGGTTTCTTCTCCTAAGTTTAAGCCTCGGTTCATCGGCCCGTACAAGATATTGGAGATTCTTAACCCTGTGTCCGTCCGTTTGGACCTCCCTGCATCTTTTTCTATTCATAATGTTTTTCATCGGTCATTATTGCGCAGGTATGAGGTACCGGTTGTGCCTTCCGTTGAGCCTCCTGCTCCGGTGTTGGTTGAGGGCGAGTTGGAGTACGTTGTGGAAAAAATCTTGGACTCCCGTGTTTCCAGACGGAAACTCCAGTATCTGGTCAAATGGAAGGGATACGGTCAGGAGGATAATTCTTGGGTGACTGCCTCTGATGTTCATGCCTCCGATCTGGTCCGTGCCTTTCATAGGGCTCATCCTGATCGCCCTGGTGGTTCTGGTGAGGGTTCGGTGCCCCCTCCTTGAGGGGGGGGTACTGTTGTGAAATTGGATTTTGGGCTCCCCCGGTGGCCACTGGTGGAATTGAACTGGTGTGCATCATCCCCTCTGTTCACCTGTTTCCATCAGGATGTGGGAGTCGCTATTTAGCCTTGCTCCTCTGTCACTTCCATGCCGGTCAACATTGTAATCAGAAGCCTTTCTGTGCATGTTCCTGCTGCTAGACAACTCCCAGCTAAGTTGGACTTTAATCCTCGTTTGTTTTTGCATTTTGTTCCAGTTCACAGCTGTAGTTTCGTTTCTGTGTCTGGAAAGCTCTTGTGATCTGAAATTGCCACTCTGATGTTATGAGTTAATACTAGAGTCTTAAAGTAATTTCAGGATGTGTTTTGATAGGGTTTTCAGCTGACCATGAAAGTTCCCTTTCTGTCTTCCTGCTATCTAGTAAGCGGACCTCAATTTTGCTAAACCTATTTTCATACTACGTTTGTCATTTCATCTAAAATCACCGCCAATATATGTGGGGGCCTCTGTCTGCCTATCGGGGAAATTTCTCTAGAGGTGAGCCAGGACTATATTTTCCTCTGCCAGGATTAGTTAGTCCTCCGGCCGGCGCTGGGCGTCTAGGGATAAAAACGTAGGCAACGCTACCCGGCTACTGTTAGTTGTGCGGCAGGTTTAGTTCATGGTCAGTTTAGTTTCCATCCTTCCAAGAGCTAGTTCTTATGTTTGCTGGGCTATGTTCTCTTGCCATTGAGAACCATAACAGAAGTCAGTGTCACATGCAGGGGCGGGGTTCTTCTTAGTGCAGAAGAAGAATGGGGAATTACATACTTGCATCGTTTACAGGGGTCTTAATGCCATCACCATTAAAAATAAGTATCCGTTGCCCCTGATTTCTGAGCTCTTTGACAGACTAAGAGGAGCAAGGGTATTCACCAAACTAGATCTGCGGGGTGCGTATAACCTGATTCGCATCCGTGAGGGGGACGAATGGAAAATGGCTTTTAATACCAGGGATGGGCACTATGAGTATCTGGTGATGCCCTTCGGGCTCTGTAATGCCCCAGCCGTTTTTCAGGACTTTGTCAACGATATCTTCCGGGACATGCTTTCCACCTCGGTCGTAGTCTATCTGGATGATATCCTCATCTTCTCTCCAGATATTGACTCCCATTGGAGAGATGTTGGCAGAGTCTTCGATCTCTTACGGGCGAATTCCCTTTATGCAAAGTTGAAGAAGTGTGTGATTGAGCAGGAGTCTTTACCTTTCCTGGGCTATATCATCTCCGCCCGGGGATTGGCTATGGATCCTGCCAAACTACAGGCTGTGATGGACTGGCAAGAACCCCATTCTCTTAAAGCGGTGCAGTGCTTTATGGGGTTCATAAATTACTATCGCCAGTTCATTACCCACTTCTCAACTTTGGTAGCTCCCTTGGTAGCCTGTTGTGAACTCTGTTTTTAGGCTCCCTCTTGTGGTCACAAGTGGTACTATGTGAGTGCTGGCTTTGGGCTCCCTCTGGTGGCTCTTTGTGTCATTCTGCAGGTCTGAGGCTGGATCAGCTGTCTCATTATCTGTTAGCTGGTTTCCTATTTAGCTCACCTGGACTATTAGTTGTTGCCTGCTGTCGATGTATTCAGTGCTATTTTGATCTCTCCTGAATTCCCTTGCTATCAGTCTCGCCAAGAGGAGCTAAGTTTCTGTTTGGTTATTTTTTGCTCATCAGAGTTCAATATGTTTCTTGGTTATTTATTTGTCCTTGTCCAGCTTGCTAATATGTGATTTCCTTGCTTGCTGGTAGCTCTAGGGGGCTGAGTTTCTCCCCTCACACCGTTAGTTGGTGTGGGGGTTCTTGTATTCTCAGCGTGGATATTTTGTATAGGGTTTTTTACTGACCGCACAGTTCCCTGTCTGTCTTCTGCTATCTAGTATTAGTGGGCCTCATTTGCTGAATCTGTTTTCATTTCTGCGTTTGTATTTTCCCCTTACCTCACCGTTATTATTTGTTGGGGGCTTCCTATATCTTTGGGGTCATTTCTCTGAGGCAAGTGAGGTCTTACTTTCTCTATAGGGGTAGCAAGTTTCTCAGGCTGCGTTGAGACGTCCAGTAATTTAGGCACGTTCACCGGCTACCTTTAGTGTGTTTGGTTAGGATCAGGTTTTGCGGTCAGTCCAGTTACCACCTCCCTAGAGCTTGTTCTATGTTCAGTAACTTAGCTAGTCCAATCTGTGATCCTCAGCCACTAAGGATCATAACAGTACAGCAGGCCGAAAAGTGTTTAATGCATCGCAGAAGTGGGATAAGAGAAGTCCTGAGTACAATTTATTTTTTTTTTTTTACTCTCCCTTTGCTGCAGTCTGTCCAGCTTCTCTCATCCCCTTAATCTCTGGGTGGCTTTGAGTTCAGCTGCAGACATGGATATTCAGAGTCTGACTTCTAGTGTGGATCATCTTGCTTCAGGATTTTGTTGTTCACAGTCCTATATCTGAGCCAAAAGTACCTATTCCTGAGTTGTTTTCTGGAGATAGATCTAGGTTTCTGAATTTTAAGAATAATTGTAAATTATTTCTTTCTTTGAGACCTCGTTCCTCTGGTGATTCCGCTCAGCAAGTTAGAATTATTATCTCCCTGTTACGTGGCGACCCTCAGGATTGGGCTTTCTCCCTGGCGCCAGGAGATCCTGCATTGCGGAATGTGGATGCGTTTTTTCTGGCGCTTGGATTGCTTTATGAGGAACCTAATCTTGAGAACCAGGCAGAAAAGGCCTTGCTAGCTCTCTCTCAGGGCCAGGATGAAGCTGAGGTATATTGTCAAAAATTTCGGAAATGGTCGGTGCTTACTCAATGGAATGAGTGTGCCCTGGCTGCAAATTTCAGAGAAGGTCTGTCTGAAGCCATTAAGAATGTTATGGTGGGGTTCCCCACGCCTGCAAGTCTGAATGACTCAATGGCTTTGGCCATTCAGATTGACCGGCGTTTGCGGGAGCGCAAATCTGCGCACCATCTGGCGGTGTTTTCTGAACAGAGACCTGAGTCTATGCAATGTGACCGAATTCTGACCAGAATTGAGCGGCAAAATCATAGACGCCAAAATGGGTTGTGCTTTTACTGTGGTGATTCAACTCATGTTATATCAGCATGCTCTAAGCGCGTTAAAGAAATTGCTAAATCTGTCACCGTTGGTACTATACAGCCTAAATTAATTTTGTCTGTTACTTTAATTTGTTCTTTGTGATCCTACTCGGTTATGGCTTTTGTGGATTCAGGTGCTGCCCTGAACCTGATGGATTTGTCGTTTGCCAGGCACTGTGGTTTGGTCCTGGAGCCTTTGGAATTCCCTATTCCACTGAGGGGAATTGATGCTACACCATTGGCTGAGAATAAGCCTCAGTATTGGACTTAAGTGACCATGTGCATGACTCCTGTACATCAGGAGGTGATTCGCTTTCTTGTGCTGCATAATTTGCATGATGTTGTCGTTTTGGGTCTGCCATGGCTGCAGGCCCATAATCCAGTTCTGGATTGGAAAGCTATGTCTATTTCAAGTTGGGGTTGCCAGGGGATTCATGGCGATACTCCTTTGGTGTCAATTGCTTCTTCCACTCCTTCTGAGGTCCCTGAGTTTTTGTCAGACTACCAGGATGTATTTGATGAGCCCAGATCCGGTGCCCTGCCTCCTCACAGGGATTGTGATTGTGCTATAAATTTGATTCCTGGTAGTAAGTTCCCTAAGGGACGACTTTTTAATTTGTCTGTACCAGAACATGCCGCGATGCTGAGTTATATAAAGGAGTCTTTAGAGAAGGGACATATTCGCCCGTCCTCCTCCCCTCTTGGTGCAGGATTCTTTTTTGTGGCCAAAAAGGATGGTTCTCTGAGACCTTGTATAGACTATCGTCTTCTAAATAAAATCACGGTCAAATTTCAGTATCCTTTGCCATTATTATCTGATCTGTTTGCTCGGATTAAGGGGTCCAGTTGGTTCACCAAGATAGATCTTCGTGGTGCGTATAACCTTGTGCGTATTAAGCAGGGAGATGAATGGAAAACAGCATTTAATACGCCCGAAGGCCATTTTGAGTACTGGAATGCCTTTTGGACTCTCTAATGCTCCTTCTGTGTTCCAGTCCTTCATGCATGACATCTTCCGAGCATATCTGGATAAATTTATGATTGTGTATCTGGATGACATTTTGGTCTTTTCTGAGGACTGGGAGTCCCATGTAAAGCAGGTCAGGATGGTATTTCAGGTCCTGCGTGCTAATGCCTTATTTGTGAAGGGCTCAAAATGTCTCTTCGGAGTACAGAAGGTTTCCTTTTTGGGTTTTATTTTTTCTCCTTCTACTATTGAGATGGACCCAGTCAAGGTCCAGGCTATTCATGACTGGACTCAGCCTACATCTGTTAAGAGTCTTCACAAGTTCTTGGGTTTTGCTAATTTTTACCGTCACTTCATTGCTATTTTTTCTGGCGTGGTTAAACCCTTGACGGATTTGACCAAGAAGGGTTCTGATGTGACTAATTGGTCTCCTGCGGCAGTGGAAGACTTTCGGGAGCTGAAGCGCCGGTTTTCTTCGGCTCCAGTTTTATGTCAGCCTGATATCTCTCTTCCTTTTCAGGTCGAGGTTGATGCTTCTGAGATTGGAGCAGGGGCTGTTTTGTCACAGAGAAGCTCTGATTGCTCTGTGATGAAGCCTTGTGCTTTCTTTTCAAGAAAGTTTTCGCCTGCCGAGCGGAATTATGATGTTGGTAATCGGGAGTTGTTGGCTATGAAGTGGGCATTTGAGGAGTGGCGACATTGGCTCGAGGGAGCTAAGCATCGTGTGGTGGTCTTGACTGATCACAAAAATCTGATTTATCTCGAGTCTGCCAAGCGGCTGAATCCTAGACAGGCTCGTTGGTCGTTGTTTTTCTCCCGTTTCGATTTCGTGGTCTCGTACCTGCCTGGTTCGAAGAACGTGAAGGCTGATGCTCTTTCTAGGAGTTTTGTGCCTGACTCTCCGGGAGTTTCAGAGCCGGCTGGTATCCTCAGAGAGGGAGTGATTTTGTCTGCCATTTCCCCAGATTTGCGACGAGTGCTGCAGAGATTTCAGGCGGATAGACCTGACCGTTGCCCACCAGAGAGACTGTTTGTCCCAGATAGATGGACCAGCAGAGTTATTTCCGAGGTTCATTCTTCGGTGTTGGCAGGCCATCCTGGGATTTTTGGTACCAGAGATTTGGTGGCTAGGTCTTTCTGGTGGCCTTCCTTGTCACGGGATGTGCGTTCCTTTGTGCAGTCCTGTGGGATTTCTGCTCGGGCTAAGCCTTGCTGTTCTCGAGCCAGCGGTTTGCTTTTGCCTTTGCCTGTCCCGAAGAGGCCTTGGACGCACATTTCCATGGATTTTATTTCAGATCTTCCAGTCTCTCAGAGAATGTCTGTCATCTGGGTGGTGTGTGATCGTTTTTCCAAAATGGTCCATTTGGTGCCCTTGCCTAAGTTGCCTTCCTCCTCCGATTTGGTTCCTCTATTTTTTCAGAATGTGGTTCGCTTGCACGGCATCCCTGAAAATATTGTGTCTGACAGAGGATCCCAGTTTGTGTCCAGATTTTGGCGGATCTTTTGTGCTAAGATGGGCATTGATTTGTCTTTTTCGTCGGCCTTCCATCCTCAGACGAATGGCCAAACCGAGCGAACTAATCAGACCTTGGAAACTTATTTAAGATGTTTTGTTTCTGCTGATCAGGATGATTGGGTGACTTTTTTGCCATTGGCCGAGTTTGCCCTTAATAATCGGGCTAGTTCTGCTACTTTGGTTTCGCCTTTTTTCTGCAATTCTGGTTTTCATCCTCGTTTTTCCTCGGGTCAGGTTGAGCCTTCTGACTGTCCTGGGGTGGATTCTGTGGTGGATAGGTTGCAGCAGATTTGGAACCATGTGGTGGACAATTTGAAGTTGTCACAGGAGAAGGCTCAGCGCTTTGCAAACCGCCGTCGTGGTGTGGGTCCCCGACTTTGTGTTGGGGATTTGGTATGGCTGTCTTCTCGGTATGTTCCTATGAAGGTCTCCTCTCCTAAATTCAAGCCTCGCTTTATCAGTCCTTATAAGATTTTGGAAATCCTTAACCCGGTGTCATTTCTTTTGGACCTCCCAGCGTCGTTTTCCATTCATAATGTGTTCCATAGGTCTTTGTTGCGGAGGTATGTGGTGCCTGTGGTTCCTTCTGTGGAGCCCCCTGCCCCGGTGCTGGTTGAGGGCGAATTGGAGTACGTGGTGGAGAAGATCTTGGATTCTTGTATTTCTAGACGGAGGCTTCAGTATTTGGTTAAGTGGAAGGGCTATGGTCAGGAGGATAATTCCTGGGTTGTCGCCTCTGATGTTCATGCGGCCGATTTGGTTCATGCCTTCCATGTGGCTCATCCTGATCGCCCTGGGGGTTTTGATGAGGGTTCGGTGACCCCTCCTCAAGGGGGGGGTACTGTTGTGAACTCGGTTTTTAGGCTCCCTCTTGTGGTCACAAGTGGTACTGTGTGAGTGCTGGCTTTGGGCTCCCTCTGGTGGCTCTTTGTGTCATTCTGCAGGTCTGAGGCTGGATCAGCTGTCTCGTTATCTGTTAGCTGGTTTCCTATTTAGCTCACCTGGACTATTAGTTGTTGCCTGCTGTCGATGTATTCAGTGCTATTTTGATCTCTCCTGAATTCCCTTGCTATCAGTCTCGCCAAGAGAAGCTAAGTTTCTGTTTGGTTATTTTTTGCTCATCAGAGTTCAATATGTTTCTTGGTTATTTATTTGTCCTTGTCCAGCTTGCTAATATGTGATTTCCTTGCTTGCTGGTAGCTCTAGGGGGCTGAGTTTCTCCCCTCACACCGTTAGTTGGTGTGGGGGTTCTTGTATTCTCAGCGTGGATATTTTGTATAGGGTTTTTTACTGACCGCACAGTTCCCTGTCTGTCTTCTGCTATCTAGTATTAGTGGGCCTCATTTGCTGAACCTGTTTTCATTTCTGCGTTTGTATTTTCCCCTTACCTCACCGTTATTATTTGTTGGGGGCTTCCTATATCGTTGGGGTCATTTCTCTGAGGCAAGTGAGGTCTTACTTTCTCTATAGGGGTAGCAAGTTTCTCAGGCTGCGTCGAGACGTCCAGGAATTTAGGCACGTTCACCGGCTACCTTTAGTGTGTTTGGTTAGGATCAGGTTTTGCGGTCAGTCCAGTTACCACCTCCCTAGAGCTTGTTCTATGTTCAGTAACTTAGCTAGTCCAATCTGTGATCCTCAGCCACTAAGGATCATAACAGTAGCCCTCACCAAGAAGGGAGCGAATCCCAAATTGTGGTCTGAGGAGGTCTCCAAGGCCTTCACTTCAATAAAGTCTCATTTTGCTAGCGCTCCCATCTTACATCGTCCCGATGTGGATAAGCCATTCATTATGGAGGTGGATGCCTCATCCGTTGGTGCTGGAGCAGTCCTCTTTCAAAAGGATGCTCAAGGTCGGAAGCATCCTTGCTTCTTCTTCTCTAAGACCTTCACACCAGCGGAGAGGAACTATTCCATCGGGGATAGGGAGTTGCTAGCAATGAAGTTGGCCTTTTCGGAGTGGAGACATCTTTTGGAGGGAGCTCGGTTCCCCTTCCAAGTCTTCACGGACCACAAACATTTGGTCGATTTATGTACAGCTCAGCGGCTGAATTCTCGTCAGGCCAGATGGTCCTTGTTCTTCTCCCGGTTCCACTTCACTCTCCATTATCTCGCCGGGGAGAAGAACATTCGTGCTGATGCCCTCTCTCGCTCCGTTGTGTCATCCGAGGAGGAGGAAGGGGAGCCTCGGCTTATTGTCCCTTCTGAGAGCCTGAGAACCGTAGCTCCGGTCTCGCTAGAGTCTGTGCCTCTGGGCAAGACCTTTGTTCCCATTAATTTGTGACCGGAGGTTCTCTCTTGGGCTCATTAGTCCAGAGTGGGTGGTCACTTTGGGACAAAGAGGACATCTGAGTTGCTGGCGAGAACGTACTGGTGGCCACATATGGCTCATGACGTCAGAGACTATGTTCAGGCGCGTGTCTCCTGCGCCAAAAATAAGTCTCCTCGACAACGGTCAGCTGGATTATTATATCCCCTGCCGGTGGCAGACAGGCCCTGGGAGATGGTCGGGATGGACTTTGTGGTGGGTTTGCCCAAGTCTCGTGGCTGGACCGTCATTTGGGTTATTATCACTAGTGTTGAGTGATACCTTCCGATATTCGAAAGTATCGGTATGGGATTGGATTGGCCGATACCGGCAAAATATCGGATCTCGCCGATACCGATACCCGATACCAATACAAGTCAATGGGACACAAATATCGGAAGGTTTCCTGGATGGTTCCCAGGGTCTGAAGGAGAGGAAACTCTCCTTCAGGCCCTGGGATCCATATTCATGTAAAAAATAAAGAATAAAAATAAAAAATATGGATATACTCACCCTCGGACGAGCCCTGGACCTTAGCGATGTAACCGGCAGCCTCCGTTCCTAAGAATGCAGAGTGAAGGACCTTCGATGACATCGCGGCTTGTGATTGGTCGCGTGACCGCTCATGTGACCGCTCACGCAACCAATCACAAGCCGCGACATCATCGCAGGTCCTACACTCACTGCATTCTTAGGAACGGAGGCTGCCGGTTACATCGCAAAGGTCCAGGGTCCGCCGGAGGGGTGAGTATATCCATATTTTTAATTTGTATTCTTTATTTTTTACATGAATATGGATCCCAGGGCCTGAAGGAGAGTCTCCTCTCCTCCAGACCCTGGGAACCATACACTGGGAACTTCCGATTCCGATTTCCAATATCACAAAAATATCGGAACTCGGTATCGGAATTCCGATACAGCAAATATCGGCCGATACCCGATACTTGCGGTATCGGAATACTCAACACTAGTTATCACCGATCATTTTTCTAAAATGGTGCACTTGGTGCCGCTTCCTCGGCTACCTTCTGCACGGGCCTTGGCAGCGTTGTTTATAAAACATATCTTCCGCCTACACGGTATGCCGGACAAAATTGTCAGTGACCGGGGTCCCCAGTTTGCGTCTCGGTTCTGGAGAGAGCTTTGTCATCTTCTCAGTATTGAGTTAAATCTCTCTTCTGCCTATCATCCCGAGACAAATGGGTTGGTAGAGAGAGCCAACCAGACCTTGGTCACATATCTGCGACATTTTGTCTCAGCCAGGCAGGACGACTGGGCATCTTTGCTATCATGGGCAGAGTTTGCTCTGAACAACGCTGTAGCCGACTCCACTGGACAGACACCATTCCTCCTTAACTATGGCCAGCATCCGCGGGTACCTGTGCCCATGCCCGTGTCTTCCGCCGATTCCAGGGTGGCAGACTGGGCTGTGGAGGCACGGGACATTTGGGACTGCACTCAGGATGCCATTCGGGCTTCCAAGGAGAGAATGAGGTCCTCCGCCGATGCACATCGGTGCCCCTCTCCGACCTTTGCTCCTGGCGACTTAGTGTGGCTCTCCGCCCGTAACATCAGGCTGCGAGTTGAGTCCACTAAGTTTGCACCTCGCTACTTGGGCCCTTTCAAGGTCCTTGAACAGGTTAACCCTGTGGTCTACCGGTTAGCCCTTCCGCCTCGCCTAGGTATCACCGACACCTTTCATGTGTCCCTTTTGAAGCCCGTATACATGTCCCGGTTTTCCGAGTCATCTGCTGGGACATCGGGTTAGTCTACGGACGATTACAAGGTGAACGCAAATCTGGGGTGCAAGGTGGTACATGGCAAAAAATGTTATCTGGTGGATTGGAAGGACTGTGGTCCTGAGGACAGGTCCTGGGAGCCTGCTGAGCACATTCAGGCTCCGCAGCTCATTGCTGCCTTCGAGCGTAGCGAGGCCCTAGGAGGGGGGGGTAATGTTAGGGGTCGAGTTCCCGCTTCTTCACAGGGGGAATCTCGGGCCGTTTCTGCTGCAATCTCCCATTCTTCTTCTGCCACAGTGGAGCCTGCTCAGCAGAGACGTCGGTCCCAGCGTCTTGCTCGGTCTCACTCTGTGCTGAGGGTTGCTGTGGCTTTCCCAGCTTCTGCCATTAAAGCCAGTGCTGGGCAGCGACGAGCTGACACTTGTGGGACTAAGTCCTGCTTTTACCCTTCTGAGCATGCCCAGGGTGAGATCTCCCGTTGGAGATCGAGGGTCACATGCTCAGATACTGCAGCGGATCCCATTGGTCCTCCAGGAAGATCCTGAAGGTGCTGAACTTCTGTGGCAGCTTCCTATTGGTCCTTTTAGGAAGGTAGTGTACATGCTGCAGCTATATAAGGTTTGCATGACCGCACGGCCATGCGCTAGTGTACAATTGTATACGTGTGTTTGTTGATGAGTGAAAGTCGTCCTTTAAATATCCCATCCCTATTGTATGACTGCTCGCGTAAGGTGTATGGCTGCTATCTAGTGCCCGACTAGACTCACAACGTGTTACACATACATAGTTACATAGTTATTAAGGTTGAAGGAAGACTTTAAGTCCATCTAGTTCAACCCATAGCCTAACCTAACATGCCCTAACATGTTGATCCAGGGGAAGGCAAAAAAAACCCATGTGGTAAGAGTAAGCTCCACCATGGGGAAAAAAATTCCTTCCCGACCCCACATACGGCAATCAGACTAGTTCCCTGGATCAACGCCCTATCAAGGAATCTAATATATATACCCTGTAACATTATACTTTTCCAGAAAGGTATCCAGTCCCCTCTTAAATTTAAGTAATGACTCACTCATTACAACCTCATACGGCAGAGAGTTCCATAGTCTCACTGCTCTTACAGTAAAGAATCTGCGTCTGTTATTATGCTTAAACCTTCTTTCCTCCAGACGTAGAGGATGCCCCCTTGTCCCTGTCACCGGTCTATGATTAAAAAGATCATCAGAAAGGTATTTCTACTGTCCCCTCATATATTTATACATTAACATAAGATCACCCCTTAGCCTTCGTTTTTCCAAACTAAATAGCCCCAAGTGTAATAACCTATCTTGGTATTGAAGCCCCCCCCAGTCCTCTAATATCCTTCGTCGCTCTTCTCTGCACCCGCTCCAGTTCAGCTATGTCTTTCTTATACACCGGAGACCAGAACTGTGCACAGTATTCTAAGTGTGGTCGAACTAGTGACTTGTATAGAGGTAAAATTATGTTCTCCTCATGAGCATCTATGCTTCTTTTAATGCATCCCATTATTTTATTTGCCTTTGTAGCAGCTGCCTGACACTGGCCACTGAATATGAGTTTGTCATCCACCCATACACCCAGGTCTTTTTCATTGACGGTTTTGCCCAGAGTTTTAGAATTAAGCACATAGTTATACATCTTATTACTTCTACCCAAGTGCATGACCTTACATTTATCCCCATTAAACTCATTTGCCATTTATCAGCCCAAACTTCTAGTTTACATAAATCATCCTGTAATATAAAATTGTCCTCCCCTGTATTGACTACCCTGCAGAGTTTAGTGTCATCTGCAAATATTGAAATTCTACTCTGAATGCCCCCTACAAGGTCACTAATAAACATGTTAAAAAGAAGAGGGTCCAATACTGACCCCTGTGGTACCCCACTGCTAACCTACGACCCAGTCCGAGTGTGCTCCATTAATAACCACCCTTTGTTTCCTATCCCTGAGCCAGCTCTCAATCCACTTACACATATTTTCCCCTATCCCCAGTAACAACCTTTTGTGTGGCACTGTATCAAAAGCTTTTGAAAAGTCCATATACACTACATCCACTGGGCTCCCTTGGTCCAGTCCGGAACTTACCTCTTCATAGAAGCTAATCAAATTAAACAGCGTCCATTGCTGTGACCGCCAGTGCGGCGCCACGCGCCAGTAGAGCGCTTCCTAACCCACGTCTGGGTGTTTAGTGGTGTCTGCCAATACGGCACAGCTCGCACTCTTGTGCTTCAAGCTATTATTACTTGTTACCTCTTACACCCAGTAGCGGTGTCAAGCGCAAGTAGTCTGTACGGACTCTAATCCCGTGTCTTGGGACTGAGTTCGGTGACTCCTTGCTTACGCTTTTTGTGCGGTACCGCGTCCCTGTGACGTAACAGGGGTCGTGTCCACCGCCATATAGCGCTGCCATTTACTAGCAGCAGGTTCTCACCTGCACGGTGGACCCCGGACTGCGAACGCACCTATATTATCTCACCTTTTACTTGGTGCGTTCAGCCAGTCCTAACACACATGAAATGGGAGGAAATGATATAGCCATCCTTGATGTGAGAATCGCAATTGAGAAGAACGGTTCAATTAAAACCACTCTTTTTCGGAAGCCTATGGCAGCCAATGGCTTATTAAGTTGTGAGAGTTATCATCCCACCCCCCTAAAACTTAGCATACCCAAGGGGCAGTTTTTGAGGTTGAGAAGGAGCTGCTCCTTGGGCACGGATTATAACAATAAAGCTAGGGACCTTAAGAAAAGGTACTCTGACTGGGGCTATCTCAGAGCCTTGTTGGATGAAGCATGCTGCAATGCCAGAATGACTAATAGAGCCACACTGCGTCACCCACGCTCGAAAGACAATGAAAAATCAAAAACTAGACTAATAGGTACGTTTGATGACCAGCAATCAAAATAATGGGGATTCTGAGAAAACAATGGGGCATTTTGAAAACAGACCTGTATCTGGTCACATGGATTTCTCCCTATCCCTCGGTAACATATAGGAAGGGGAGATCCATCAGGGACCATGTAGAGAGGAGTCACTACAATCCTCCCAAGAAAGGAGAGGCATGGCTAACAAATAGGGCATTGGGTATGTTTAAGTGTGGTCATTGTAGCTTTTGAAAATGCATCAAACCATCTAACACGTTCCAAAGCTAAGTAACAAAACGTATATATAAGAACAAGTGTTTTGGAAACTGTAAAACAGAGGGGGTAATCTATTTGTGCATATGCTCCTGCCCCATGGATTATGTGGGGAAAACGAAATGGCAATTGCGTGTGAGGATAGGGGAACATTTAGGCGACATCAGAAATAAGAGAGATACCCCACATGCGAGACACGTAAATTCTGTGCACAATGGTAATGTGGACAGCATCACTTTCAAGATCATTGAATTAGTGGAACCTTCAATCAGACAGGGGGGCTGGGACAATATAATTCTTCAGCGTGAGTGCAGGTGAATTTTTTGGATGGAAAGTATGAGACCTGGAGGCATTAATGAGCAACTTACCTATACTTGCTTCATATAAAGCTTATTCGTATGTTTAATATATTTATGATGGATCACCCTTTTAGTCCAGGTTTAAACTGACTGAAAGTTCTTTTTTGCTGCAGTCTAACTTTACTCATGCAACGGTACTCCCACCATTTAGTCTATGAGGGTATTTTTTGATCTGGGCCAATACCCTTATTTTTACAACTAGATATGCAGGATTACTTATCTGTGATTATGGATGTGGATATGTTCCTACTGTTTGGAACTAGTCCGGTAATGAGAGAGAAAATATATATCTATATTTATGAACCGGGCAATAAAGCTGGGGTTCCGCATTAGTGACTGCTGAAAACATGCATAGTACCTCTTTTTTATTTCTGCGGCAGAATTTGGAAAATGGTACACCATTGCGCATGTCCATGGCTGTGAGACGCATTTGCGGTCCACAGGAAGGAAGCACTGAGTGCATCAGCGGAAGTCCATGTTCGTGACATGGAGGGATGTTTGAAACACAGGTTTGCATGCGCTTCACATGTGTTAGGGTTTGTGGAACACACCGAATATATTTATTGATGTGATTGGTGCGTTTGCAACCCGGGGTCCACCGTGCAGGAAATATCCTGCCACTAAGTGAATGGCGGCTCAATATGGCGGTATTAACCAGCTCTGTTAGCTTCACAGAGCGGCCGAGAAAGCAAAGCTCTGTGCCCTGTTAACTCTCACAGAGACACAGGCTAACTACCCAGAAGAGAGCAGTCACTGGTCATGCATGCACACAACACTCCTCGCCGGAGGTGCCAGCATTCTAGGGGCTTATTTCAGCCGGGTCCCTGAATACTCTCATACACAATCTCCTCGCTGGAGGTGCCAGCATTCTAGGGGCTTATTTCAGCCGGGTTCCTGAACACATTCACGCATATAACCACAGTGGCGCAAAGCATGTAAGTTTAGAAGATACTAGCGCATGGCCGTGCGGCCATGCGAGCCTTAAATAGCAGCAGCACGTACAGGACCTTTCAAAAGAGGATCAATGAGAAACTGCTACAGAGCCTGCGTACCTACAGGACCTTCCTAAAAAGACCAATAGATTTGGCTGCAGTACCTGAACATGTGACCCTTGATCTCCAGTGAGAGATCTTACCCTGGGCATGCTCAGTGTGTGCAAAGCAGGACTTAGTCCCAGAAAAGCCTGTTCGCCGTAGATCAGTGCAGGGTACAATAGCAGACCCTGGAGAGGCAGCAATAACCCTTTGCACTGAATCAGACTCAGTGAGACACTGGGACCGACGTCTCCGCTGAGCAGGCTCCACTGCGGCCAATGGAGAATGGGAGACCGCAGCAGACACGGATCGAGATTCCCCCTGTGCAGCAGAGGAAACTCAACTCCTAACAACATGCAAGATAGTAGTGCGCATGGCTATGTCTCTGGAACGCATCTGCGGTCCACAGCAAGGAAGTGCTGGGCGCGACAGCGGAAATTCATATTTGAGACATGGAAGGAGGCTTGAAGCACAAGTCAGCGTACACTTCACTGGATGGAGCAGGTGAGCGGACCTTAAGGAAATATGTGCACAGATGCCCGAAAGAATAATGGGGCACTATGATAAACCAAGCACCTTGAAGTGAGAGCTATTTAGGTTGATTGTGGTAACAGAATCTTTAAATAGAATGTGGTAACTTCCATTTTTCCACATCTATCATGAAGCCATTATGGCTTGCTCCTACCTATGGTCCCCTGATGAGCCCTTATACTAGGAGGGGGTGACAATGGGACAAATCTTTTTATGCTATTCAGATAAGTAACCTATTACGGCTCCTGTAGCATGCTATTAATTATCTCTATGGCAATATTTACTATGATATTTGCGTTATGGCATGTTTCTCTCTAGCTTGCTACAGATTTGTAGCTTGGTCACTGTGAATTGACTATGTAGCCCATTGAGGCATTAGAATATGTAGAGTCTAAGCACAAGAGCACTTTACTTTTTTTTTTTTTTTTCAAAAATCTGCTTTTCTGGGGGTATATTTGTTCCTCCCTCATGCTTTTGATAGCTATGCGGACACCTTAATCTAATTGGAGGGTAAGCTAAAAATTTAGAAAGTGGACAGGTATCTTTAGTTCCATTTTGAGTCATTATTATGTGACTGAAGTGTACTATCACTTCTATTCTGTCAAAGTCAATTCAAGATACAATAATTAGCTAGATCAAGTGGTTGTGTTCATGTGCATGGTGTTGGGATTTGGGCTTGGGTAGTTGATAGGGTCTTTAGGGTCAGAAGGGACAGCCGACGCGGAGTGGGGGCGCCATGTCGAAATTAGGGTGCCAACCTCCACTGCCAGGAAGGTACAGCCCAATAGGAACCTAATAGGGTCATAGTAGGACTGTGTACCATTATCACAGAATCCTTACCTAACTAAGACCTTTACCCTTGTATCAATACCCAGCTCTAGTCTTCAGTTTTTGGTGTTGGTAATTATATATTTATTTGTCAACTAGAAATAAGAATTTTAAAGTGTACGATAATAAAGATTATTTTTTTAGGGTTGTATTCTCCTGCGGTTTATAGACTAAGTAAACCCTTTATATAAATTGTTTTGTTTTTTCTACTTTTTCAGGGTAACCATGTGGTCGACAACAGTGTTGATGGAATGCCTCGGCTGCCGTCTTCACTGTCTGGTCCTTGACAGGCACGACTACCAGTAATCTGGAGTAATGGTCCCCAATGGTCAGTGCACAGACATGTCCTGACCGGCTTTGCGTTAGCTTCACATGATCCAGAGCGACCAATTCAAGTGGCTGTTTGGTGACTATGGGTTGTAGGGGAGCCCTCTGGCTGTCACGGTCCTTTCTGCGCAGGTTACATGGGCAACACTCTCGGCACTTTTCAATGGCTTTTCTCATGCCAATCCAATAGAACCTTCCATGAAGTAGGACCTCTAACTTCTTCCATCCTTGGTGTCCTGCTTCATCGTGGTGCGCTTCCAAGAGCATTGGCGCATCTTGTTTCGGTACTACTGGAGCGCCCCCAGATGCAGGGCCACGGGGTACTCGGTACCGGGCCTCTCTGTCTCAGTTCTGGGTTGTCACGGTGGCTAGACCCGGTCCGTGGCCCTGCTAAGGGGTGTCCAATGAAAGGTATGATAATGGTGCGTGGTGTAGGTCACGGTGAATAACGAGGACACAGGGTTGCAGTCTCTTTACCTCTTTACTGAAGGCTTCAGGATCCTCAATCCGGAGCACTGTTAACAGGGCTGGCTGAGACCGGCCGGTCCGAAGGCACATCCAGAGTTCCCTTTGCAGGTGGAAATCAGTGTCTACCTTCTAGCGCCTGTGTGTTGTAGTACTTCCCTGCTGAGCACCACGGGATAGTCCTCACAACTGTTGTGTATACTTCTGTCTTTCTCTCTCTCTCCGTCCCCCAGATGATATGGCTAGGATGCACTCGTATGACGGGGTAGGCCTGGAGTTATTCTGGGACCCTAGAGACGCCCCTCTCCCACAGTTTGCCTCCGTTGTCTTCGTTAGGTGTAATGGTGAGACAGCCAACCTATGGTTAACTGCTCGGCCGTAGTTTAAAGTAATGCGTGGAGTCTCTTACTTTCTCGGCGTTCTGGCCACCGGCTACGCGCCTCAGAAGGATGTTGCTGATCTTGAGGCACGACTCCTTCTGGTTTTATCTCCTTTTTGCTGTATTTCCGTTCCTCACTTCTCCACAATAAACCTCGCTTCTTGTCCTTTCTCCTTTCAGGAGTCTGCCGCTGTAAGGCACAGGCACAACTCCGTAATGATCTGTCCCCTTTCTAGGACCCTGCCAGGATCCCACCCTTGACAGGTCCTCTCTCTCGCTCTTCCCAGCTACTTTCTCCCTAACTTCCTGTCCAACCCCCCAGTTTTACCAAAGCATGAGGAGTGGCCTACTAGATAGAACCACTCCCCCTGGTGGCCGGAGTGTGAAGTGTAATGTGTGTGTGATACCTGGTCAGGTGAACTCCTTAAGTGCCATCAGATGTACCACCAGTCCCCTTAGCGGTGGAGCATCAGTACTGCAACGACCAGGACTCTGGGGCGCTGCACTCCCCCCCGGTTAAATCCAGTACTCCCGGACTGGGAAAATAAGAACAACAATACATGTTAACAGAAAACACATACAATTTTGAAACACTATAAACAATTAAACATAACAGTGCGTCCCTTTATGGGAGGTGAGAACACTTGAACGTTGCAAAGGTTTCGGTCATGCACAGTTCATGACTCCCAGTTCAGTGGTTGTAACTTTAAAACAGCAGGGACCCCGGGTAAACAAAGGGGTCCCTTTTGAAAGTTTTGGAGCAATTCACTGTCCACTGCTCCGTTGTCCATTTTTAAACTTGTATCATAGATATTTACACAAACACAATTAGCAACTTTAGTTAATACCTCCAAGTTTTGTAGCGAAGGGGAGTCTGATTCTTGGTGCTATGTGTAGACCTCCGTAGTGCAGGGGTTGCTATTGGCCGAGCAGGGCTCGCTATGCTTGCTACCACTGGTGTAGTGTACTGCCTTCTAGCTACGCTTCTGGTGAGTCTGGGTAGCACTGGCATGCTGGATCTCTCAGAGCTGCTGCTACCAACAGTGGGTACGGCAGATTCGTCAATAGCAGAGGGCATGGGTCCGACGGTGGGCATGGCATCATCCGGCGGGGTCTGTGGTGATTGTGGGGCCGGAGGATCTGGCATCATGTCTAGTTCAGGCGGGTTCAGTTGACGAAACGTTAAGACTAGTGTTGAGCATTCCGATACCGCAAGTTGTCATGATCTCAATGGCAAGAGATCATAGCATCAGCATATATAGGAACTAGCTCTTGGAAGATGGAAACTGAGCTGACCATGAACTAAACCTAACGCACAACTAGCAGTGGCCGGGTAGCATGCCTACGTTGATTCTAGATGCCCAGCACCAGCCGGAGGACTAAATAAAGCTAGCAGAGGAAAATATTAGTCCTAGCTCACCTCTAGAGAAATACCCCGAAAGGAGACAGAGGCCCCCCACATGTATTGGCGGTGAATCAAGATGAAATAACAAACGTAGTATGAAAATAGGTTTAGCAAATTTGAGGTCCACTTACTACATAGCAGAAGACAGAAAGGACACTTTCATGGTCAGCTAAAAACCCTATCAAAACACCATCCAGAAATTACTTTAAGACTCTGGCATTAACTCATAACACCAGAGTGGCAATTCCTGTTCACAAGAGCTTTCCAGACACAGTAACGAAACTACAGCTGTGAACTGGAACAAAAATGCAAAAACAAACATGGACAAGAGTCCAACTTATCTAGTAGTTGTCTAGGAGCAGGAACAAGCACAGAGAGGCTTCTGATAACATTGTTGACCGGCAAGAAACTAACAGAGCAGCAAGGTTATATAGCGACTCCCACATCTTGATGGGAACAGGTGAACAGAGAAGATGAAGACACCAGTTCAATTCCACCAGTAGCCACCGGGGGAGCCCAGAATCCAAATTCACAACAGTACCCCCCCCTCAAGGAGGGGGCACCGAACCCTCACCAGAACCACCAGGGCGATCAGGATGGGCCCTATGAAAGGCACGAACCAGATCAGAGGCATGAACATCAGATGCATTCACCCAAGAATTATCCTCCTGGCCGTATCCCTTCCACTTGACCAGATACTGGAGTCTCCGTCTGGAAACACGAGAGTCCAAGATTTTCTCCACAACGTACTCCAACTCACCCTCAACCAACATCGGAGCAGGAGGCTCAATGGAAGGCACAACCGGTACCTCATACCTGCGCAATAATGACCGATGAAAAACGTTATGAATAGAAAAGGATGCAGGGAGGTCCAAACGGAAGGAAACAGGGTTAAGAATCTCCAATATCTTATACGGGCCGATGAACCGAGGCTTAAACTTAGGAGAAGAGACCCTCATAGGGACAAAACGAGAAGACAACCACACCAAGTCCCCAACACGAAGACGAGGACCAACACGACGACGGCGGTTAGCAAAAAGCTGAGTCTTCTCCTGGGACAACCTCAAATTGTCCACCACCTGCCCCCAGATCTGATGCAATCTCTCCACCACAGCATCCACTCCAGGACAATCCGAAGATTCCACCTGACCAGAGGAAAATCGAGGATGAAACCCCGAATTACAGAAAAACGGGGACACCAAAGTGGCAGAGCTGGCCCGATTATTGAGAGCGAACTCCGCCAATGGCAAAAAAGCAACCCAATCATCCTGGTCAGCAGACACAAAACAACTCAGATATGTCTCCAGGGTCTGATTAATCCGCTCAGTCTGGCCATTCGTCTGAGGATGGAAAGCGGACGAAAAAGATAAATCTATGCCCATCCTAGCACAGAATGCCCGCCAAAATCTAGACACGAATTGGGTCCCTCTGTCAGAAACGATATTCTCAGGAATACCATGCAAACGAACAACATTTTGAAAAAACAGAGGAACCAACTCGGAAGAAGAAGGCAACTTGGGCAGAGGAACCAAATGGACCATCTTAGAGAAACGGTCACACACCACCCAGATGACAGACATCTTCTGAGAAACAGGCAGATCTGAAATAAAATCCATCGAGATGTGCGTCCAAGGCCTCTTAGGAATAGGCAAGGGCAACAACAATCCACTAGCCCGAGAACAACAAGGCTTGGCCCGAGCACAAACGTCACAAGACTGCACAAAGCCTCGCACATCTCGTGACAGGGAAGGCCACCAGAAGGACCTTGCCACCAAATCCCTGGTACCAAAAATGCCAGGATGACCTGCCAACGCAGAAGAATGAACCTCAGAGATGACTCTACTGGTCCAATCATCAGGAACAAACAGTTTATCAGGTGGGCAACGATCAGGTCTATCCGCCTGAAACTCCTGCAAGGCCCGCCGCAGGTCTGGAGAAACGGCTGACAATACCACTCCATCCTTAAGGATACCTGTGGGCTCAGAGTTACCAGGCGAGTCAGGCTCAAAACTCCTAGAAAGGGCATCCGCCTTAACATTCTTAGAACCCGGTAGGTATGACACCACAAAATTAAACCGAGAGAAAAATAATGACCAGCGCGCCTGTCTAGGATTCAGGCGCCTGGCGGTCTCAAGATAAACCAAATTTTTGTGGTCAGTCAATACCACCACCTGATGTCTGGTCCCCTCAAGCCAATGGCGCCACTCCTCAAAAGCCCACTTCATGGCCAAAAGCTCCCGATTCCCAACATCATAATTCCGCTCAGCGGGCGAAAATTTACGGGAAAAGAAGGCACAAGGCCTCATCACGGAGCAGTCAGAACTTTTCTGCGACAACACTGCCCCAGCTCCGATCTCAGAAGCGTCGACCTCAACCTGAAAAGGTAGAGCAACATCAGGCTGACGCAACACAGGGGCAGAGGAAAAACGGCGCTTAAGCTCCCGAAAGGCCTCCACAGCATCAGGGGACCAATCAGCAACATCAGCACCCTTCTTAGTCAAATCGGTCAATGGCTTAGCAATATCCGAAAAACCAGCAATAAATCGACGATAAAAGTTAGCAAAGCCCAAAAATTTCTGAAGACTCTTAAGAGAAGAGGGCTGCGTCCAATCACAAATAGCTTGAACCTTGACAGGATCCATTTCAATGGAAGAGGGGGAAAAAATATATCCCAAAAAGGAAATCCTCTGTACCCCAAAAACACACTTAGAACCCTTCACACACAAAGAATTAGACCGCAAAACCTGAAAAACCCTCCTGACTTGCTGGACATGAGAGTCCCAGTCATCCGAAAAAATCAGAATATCATCCAGATACACAATCATAAATTTATCCAAATAATCGCGAAAAATATCATGCATAAAGGACTGGAAAACTGACGGAGCATTTGAAAGACCAAAAGGCATCACTAAATACTCAAAGTGGCCCTCGGGCGTATTAAATGCGGTTTTCCACTCATCCCCCTGCCTGATTCGCACCAAATTATACGCCCCACGAAGGTCAATCTTAGAGAACCACTTGGCCCCCTTTATGCGAGCAAACAAATCAGTCAGCAACGGCAATGGGTATTGATATTTAACAGTGATTTTATTCAAAAGCCGATAATCAATACATGGTCTCAAAGAGCCGTCTTTTTTTGACACAAAGAAAAAACCGGCTCCTAAGGGAGATGACGATGGACGAATATGTCCCTTTTCCAAGGACTCCTTTATATATTCACGCATAGCAGCATGTTCAGGCACAGACAGATTAAATAAACGACCCTTTGGGTATTTACTACCCGGGATTAAATCTATGGCACAATCGCACTCTCGGTGCGGAGGTAACGAACCAAGCTTGGATTCTTCAAAGACGTCACGATAGTCAGACAGGAACTCAGGAATTTCAGAGGGAATAGATGATGAAATGGAAACCACAGGTACATCCCCATGAGCCCCCTTACATCCCCAGCTCAACACAGACATAGCTTTCCAGTCGAGGACTGGGTTGTGAGATTGCAGCCAAGGCAATCCTAGCACCAAATCATCATGTAGATTATACAGCACCAGAAAGCGAATAATCTCCTGGTGATCCGGATTAATACGCATAGTTACTTGTGTCCAGTATTGTGGTTTATTATTAGCCAATGGGGTGGAGTCAATCCCCTTCAGAGGAATAGGAGTCTCCAAAGGCTCTAAATCATACCCACAGCGTTTGGCAAAGGACCAATCCATAAGACTCAAAGCGGTGCCAGAGTCGACATAGGCGTCCGTGGTAATAGATGACAAAGAGCAAATCAGGGTCACAGATAGAATAAACTTAGACGGTAAGGTGCAAATGGAAACAGATTTACCAAGCTTTTTAGTGCGCTTAGAGCATGCTGATATAACATGAGTAGAATCACCACAATAGAAACACAACCCATTTTTCCGTCTAAAATTCTGCCGCTCGCTTCGGGACAGAATTCTATCACACTGCATACTCTCTGGCGATTTCTCAGTGGACACCGCCAGATGGTGCACTGGTTTGCGCTCCCGCAAACGCCTATCGATCTGAATAGCCATTGTCATGGACTCATTCAGACCCGCAGGCACAGGGAACCCCACCATAACATCCTTAATGGCATCAGAGAGACCCTCTCTGAAAGTCGCCGCCAGGGCGCACTCATTCCACTGAGTAAGCACAGACCATTTACGGAATCTTTGGCAGTAAATTTCCGCTTCATCTTGCCCCTGAGATAGGGACATCAAAGTTTTTTCTGCCTGAAGCTCCAAATGAGGTTCGTCATAAAGCAACCCCAAGGCCAGAAAAAACGCATCCACATTGAGCAACGCAGGATCCCCTGGTGTCAATGAAAAAGCCCAGTCTTGAGGGTCGCCCCGGAGCAAGGAAATCACAATCCTGACCTGCTGTGCAGGATCTCCGGCAGAGCGAGATTTCAGGGACAAAAATAATTTGCAATTATTTCGAAAATTCTGAAACCCAGATCTATTCCCCGAGAAAAATTCCGGCAAAGGAATTCTCGGCTCAGATACAGGTGCATGACAAACAAAATCTTGCAAATTTTGTACCTTCGTGGCGAGATTATTCAAACCTGCAGTTACACTCTGAAGATCCATTGCAAACAGGTGAACACAGAGCCATTCAAAGGAGAAAAAAAAAAAAAAAATTTCAGCAGACTACTTATTTCTCTCCTTTCTCAGCCAAGGATTTTAACCCTTTAGTGGGCCGGTCAAACTGTCATGATCTCAATGGCAAGAGATCATAGCATCAGCATATATAGGAACTAGCTCTTGGAAGATGGAAACTGAGCTGACCATGAACTAAACCTAACGCACAACTAGCAGTGGCCGGGTAGCATGCCTACGTTGATTCTAGATGCCCAGCACCAGCCGGAGGACTAAATAAAGCTAGCAGAGGAAAATATTAGTCCTAGCTCACCTCTAGAGAAATACCCCGAAAGGAGACAGAGGCCCCCCACATGTATTGGCGGTGAATCAAGATGAAATAACAAACGTAGTATGAAAATAGGTTTAGCAAATTTGAGGTCCACTTACTACATAGCAGAAGACAGAAAGGACACTTTCATGGTCAGCTAAAAACCCTATCAAAACACCATCCAGAAATTACTTTAAGACTCTGGCATTAACTCATAACACCAGAGTGGCAATTCCTGTTCACAAGAGCTTTCCAGACACAGTAACAAAACTACAGCTGTGAACTGGAACAAAAATGCAAAAACAAACATGGACAAGAGTCCAACTTATCTAGTAGTTGTCTAGGAGCAGGAACAAGCACAGAGAGGCTTCTGATAACATTGTTGACCGGCAAGAAACTAACAGAGCAGCAAGGTTATATAGCGACTCCCACATCTTGATGGGAACAGGTGAACAGAGAAGATGAAGACACCAGTTCAATTCCACCAGTAGCCACCGGGGGAGCCCAGAATCCAAATTCACAACAGCAAGTATCGGGTATCGGCCGATACTTAGCGGTATCGGAATTCCGATACCGAGATCCGATACTTGCCAAACTGCACAAATTTGTACGAAATCAGCCAATGAGAATGATTCCAAGTGTGGGCACTGTTGTGATTCGGTTCGTGGGCTCCCCCGGTGGTCTCTTGTGGTACTGGTGTCCTGCAAGCTTTGCCTTCTCAGTTCACCTGTTCCTATCAGGATGTGGGAGTATCCTATTTAACCTTGCTCCTCAGTCATTCTAATGCTGGCCATCAATGTATCCAGAGTGATTCTGTTGCATGTTCCTGCTCCCAGTTTTCTGCTCAGCTAAGTTGGACACTTTAGTCCTTAAGTCTATTTTTGTATGTTTTGTCCAGTTTGCACTTATGTGAATCTCTGCAGCTGGAAGCTCTTGTTGGGCTGAAATTACCACTCCAGTGGCATGAGTTGTCACATGAGTTAAGGTAATTTCAGGATGGTGTTTTGAAGGGTTTTGCAGCTGACCGCGAAGTCCTCTGTTGTATCTTTCTGCTATTTAGTTAGCGGGCCTCTCTGTGCTAAATCTGCTTTCATACTACGTGTGTCTTTTCATCTGCTCTCACCGTTATTATATGTGGGGGGCCGCTATCTCCTGTGGGGACATTCTCTGGAGGCAAGCCAGGACTGTGTTTTCTTCTACCAGGGGTAGTTAGTTCTCCGGCTGGCGCGCGGCATCTAGAGACAACGCAGGAATGCCCCCTGGCTACTTCTAGTGTGGTGTGTAGGTTTAGCATCGCGGTCAGCTCTAGTTTCCATCACCCGAGAGCTTGTCCGTTTATTCTATGCCTCTGATGTTTCCTTGCCATTGGAAACCATAACAGTATGGCCAGCCCAAATGTTTAATCTATAGGCTGAAGCAGGAGAGAAAAGGAACTGTGTGAAACCTTTTTTTTTTTTTTTCCCTTCCTCTGAAGTTGCACTCCAGCTCTCATTGCAGTCTCCTGTTTTCCTCTCCTCTTAACCCCTGAATGGCTCAGACTTTATCTGTTGAAATATGGATCCCCAGAGTCTGGCTACCAATTTGAATAATCTTGCCTCTAAAGTTCAGAATATACAAGATTTTTTGTTACATGCTCCTCGGTCTGAACCTAAAATTCCTATACCGGAGTTTTTTTCTGGAGATCGATCTTGTTTTCTAAATTTTAAATACAATTGTAAATTGTTTCTTTCGCTGAGATCTCATTCTGCTGGAGATCCTGCCCAGCAAGTAAAAATTGTTATTTCTTTACTGCGGGGTGACCCCCAAAATTGGGCATTTTCATTGGCACCAGGGGATCCTGCGTTGCTCAATGTGGATGCGTTTTTTCTGGCTTTGGGGTTGCTTTATGAGGAACCAAATTTGGAGATTCAGGCTGAGAAAGCCCTAATAGCCCTCTCTCAGGGGCAAGATGAAGCCGAAATATATTGCCAAAAATTTAGAAAATGGTCTGTGCTTACTCAGTGGAATGAGTGCGCTCTGGCGGCAATTTTCAGAGAAGGTCTCTCTGATGCTGTAAAAGACGTCATGGTGGGGTTTCCTGCGCCTACTGGTCTGAATGAGTCCATGACAATGGCAATTCAGATTGATCGGCGTTTACGGGAACGCAAACCTGTGCACCAGTTGGCGGTGTCTTCTGAAGAGGCACCACAGAGTATGCAATGTGATAGCTTTCTGTCCAGAAGCGAACGACAGATTTATAGGCGCAAAAATCATTTGTGCTTCTATTGTGGAAATTCTACTCATGTTATATCAGCATGCTCTAAACGAACAAAGAAAGTTGATAAATCCTCTGCTATTGGCACTTTGCAGTCCAAGTTTATTTTGTCTGTAACTCTAATTTGTTCGTTATCTTCTATTGTTGCGGATGCGTATGTGGATTCTGGCGCCGCTTTGAGTCTTATGGATTGGTCCTTTGCCAGGCGCTGTGGGTTTGATCTAGAGCCTCTGGAAGTTCCTATACCTTTAAAGGGTATTGATTCTACACCATTGGCTAGTAATAAACCACAATACTGGACACAAGTGACTATGCGTATGACTCCAGACCATCAAGAGGTGATTCGCTTCCTTGTACTGTATAATCTACATGATGTGTTGGTGCTGGGATTGCCATGGTTGCAAACTCATAACCCAGTCCTTGACTGGAAAACAATGTCTGTACTAAGCTGGGGATGTCAGGGAAATCATGGGGACACATCTTTGGTCTCCATTGCTTCATCTATTCCCTCTGAAATTCCTGAGTTTTTGTCTGATTATCGTGAGGTTTTTGAGGAATCTACTCTTAATTCTCTTCCTCCTCACAGAGATTGCGATTGCGCCATAGATTTGATCCCTGGCAGTAAATTTCCTAAGGGTCGTCTATTCAATCTGTCTGTACCTGAACATGCTGCCATGCGAGAGTATATTAGGGAGTCCTTGGAAAAGGGACATATTCGTCCTTCTTCGTCTCCTCTTGGAGCGGGGTTCTTTTTCGTAGCTAAAAGCGATGGTTCTTTGAGACCTTGTATTGATTATAGACTCTTGAATAAGATCACAGTCAAGTATCAGTATCCTTTGCCTTTGCTGACAGATTTATTTGCTCGCATTGAGGGGGCGAAGTGGTTCTCTAAGATTGATCTTCGCGGTGCGTATAATTTGGTGCGAATTAAGCAGGGGGATGAGTGGAAAACCGCATTTAATACGCCCGAGGGCCATTTTGAGTATTTGGTGATGCCTTTTGGTCTGTCAAATGCCCCTTCGGTCTTTCAGTCTTTTATGCACAATATTTTCCGTGAATATCTGGATAAATTTATGATTGTGTATTTGGACGATATCTTGATTTTTTCGGATGACTGGGAATCTCATGTTCAACAAGTTAGGAGGGTTTTTCAGGTTTTGCGGACCAATTCTCTGTTTGTTAAAGGTTCAAAGTGTGTTTTTGGGGTTCAGAAGATTTCTTTTTTGGGGTACATTTTTTCCCCCTCTTCTATTGAGATGGATCCTGTGAAGGTTCGGGCTATTTGTGACTGGACGCAACCGACTTCTCTTAAGGGCCTTCAGAAATTTTTGGGCTTTGCTAACTTTTATCGTCGATTCATAACTGGTTTTTCTAGCGTTGTCAGGCCTTTGACTGATTTGACTAAAAAGGGTGCTGATGTTGCAGATTGGTCTCCTGCTGCTGTGGAGGCCTTTCGGGAGCTTAAGCTCCGTTTTTCTTCTGCTCCGGTGTTGTGCCAGCCTGATGTTTCTCTTCCTTTTCAGGTGGAAGTTGATGCTTCCGAGATCGGAGCGGGGGCGGTTTTGTCGCAGAAAAGTTCAGATTGTTCAGTGATGAGACCTTGTGCGTTCTTTTCTCGGAAATTTTCGCCCGCCGAGCGAAATTATGACGTCGGTAATCGGGAGCTTTTGGCGATGAAGTGGGCATTCGAGGAGTGGCGTCATTGGCTTGAGGGTGCTAAACATCAGGTGGTGGTCTTGACTGATCACAAAAATTTGATTTATCTTGAGTCAGCCAGACGTCTGAATCCTAGACAGGCGCGCTGGTCGTTGTTTTTCTCCCGGTTTAATTTTGTGGTTTCGTATCTGCCAGGTACTAAGAATGTGAAGGCGGATGCCCTTTCTAGGAGTTTTGAACCTGATTCCCCTGGTGATTCTAAACCTACGGGTATACTTAAGGATGGGGTGATATTGTCTGCTGTCTTCCCAGACCTGCGACGTGCTTTACAAGAGTTTCAGGCGGATCGGCCTGATCGTTGTCCGCCTGGTAGATTGTTTGTGCCGGATGAGTGGACCAATAGAGTCATCTCGGAGGTTCATTCTTCTGCGTTGGCAGGTCATCCGGGAATTTTTGGTACCAGAGATTTGGTGGCTAGGTCCTTCTGGTGGCCTTCCCTGTCTCGGGACGTGCGTACTTTTGTGCAGTCTTGCGATGTTTGTGCTCGGGCCAAGCCTTGTTGTTCTCGGGCTAGTGGGTTGTTGTTGCCCTTGCCTGTTCCTAAGAGGCCTTGGACACACATCTCTATGGATTTTATTTCTGATCTCCCTGTTTCTCAGAAGATGTCCGTCATTTGGGTGGTGTGTGACCGCTTTTCTAAGATGGTTCATTTGGTGCCCTTGCCCAAGCTGCCTTCCTCATCTGAGTTGGTGCCCCTGTTTTTTCAGAATGTGGTTCGGCTGCATGGTATTCCGGAGAATATCGTTTCCGACAGGGGATCCCAGTTTGTGTCCAGATTTTGGCGGGCGTTTTGTGCCAGGATGGGCATTGATTTGTCTTTTTCGTCTGCATTTCATCCCCAGACAAATGGCCAGACGGAACGTACTAATCAGACCTTGGAGACTTATTTGAGGTGTTTCGTGTCTGCTGATCAGGATGACTGGGTCTCCTTTTTGCCGTTGGCTGAGTTTGCCCTTAATAATCGGGCCAGTTCTGCCACTTTGGTCTCCCCTTTCTTTTGCAATTCAGGGTTCCATCCTCATTTTTCATCTGGTCAGGTGGAGTCTTCGGATTGTCCTGGAGTGGATACCATGGTGGATAGGTTGCATCGTATTTGGGGGCAGGTGGTGGACAATTTGGAGTTGTCCCAGGAGAGGACTCAACGTTTTGCTAATCGCCATCGTCGTGTTGGTCCTCGTCTTCGTGTTGGGGACTTGGTGTGGTTGTCCTCCCGTTTTGTCCCTATGAGGGTCTCTTCTCCTAAGTTTAAGCCTCGGTTCATCGGTCCTTATAAGATTTTGGAAATTCTTAACCCTGTGTCTTTTCGTTTGGACCTCCCAGCATCCTTTGCTATCCATAATGTCTTCCATCGTCATTATTGCGGAGGTATGAGGTACCACTTGTGCCTTCTGTTGAGCCTCCTGCTCCTGTGCTGGTTGAGGGTGAATTGGAGTACGTGGTGGAGAAAATCTTGGACTCCCGTGTTTCCAGACGGAGACTTCAATATCTGGTGAAATGGAAGGGCTACGGTCAAGAGGATAATTCTTGGATTACAGCTTCTGATGTTCATGCTTCTGATTTGGTCCGTGCCTTTCATAGGGCTCATCCAGATCGCCCTGGTGGTTCTTGTGAGGGTTCGGTGCCCCCTCCTTAAGGGGGGGGTACTGTTGTGATTCGGTTCGTGGGCTCCCCCGGTGGTCTCTTGTGGTACTGGTGTCCTGCAAGCTTTGCCTTCTCAGTTCACCTGTTCCTATCAGGATGTGGGAGTATCCTATTTAACCTTGCTCCTCAGTCATTCTAATGCTGGCCATCAATGTATCCAGAGTGATTCTGTTGCATGTTCCTGCTCCCAGTTTTCTGCTCAGCTAAGTTGGACACTTTAGTCCTTAAGTCTATTTTTGTATGTTTTGTCCAGTTTGCACTTATGTGAATCTCTGCAGCTGGAAGCTCTTGTTGGGCTGAAATTACCACTCCAGTGGCATGAGTTGTCACATGAGTTAAGGTAATTTCAGGATGGTGTTTTGAAGGGTTTTGCAGCTGACCGCGAAGTCCTCTGTTGTATCTTTCTGCTATTTAGTTAGCGGGCCTCTCTGTGCTAAATCTGCTTTCATACTACGTGTGTCTTTTCATCTGCTCTCACCGTTATTATATGTGGGGGGCCGCTATCTCCTGTGGGGACATTCTCTGGAGGCAAGCCAGGACTGTGTTTTCTTCTACCAGGGGTAGTTAGTTCTCCGTCTGGCGCGCGGCATCTAGAGACAACGCAGGAATGCCCCCTGGCTACTTCTAGTGTGGCTACTTCTAGTTTCCATCACCCGAGAGCTTGTCCGTTTATTCTATGCTTCTGATGTTTCCTTGCCATTGGAAACCATAACAGGGCACATCCTGTTTAGCATGGAGGGCATGAAACTACTGGCAAGGCTGTGATTGGCTGCTGAAATGATGTCATGATGCAGTTTAAAAGTCGCTGGCGCCATTTTGCGCTCACTCTGCTGTGAATTCAGTTAGTGACAGGACGCTGTTTGCTGACTGAGGGCCAGTTTTGAGATAGCGATTTGCTTAATTGTTCTTTTCCAAGGCTAATTTAGCAACCGCTGTGTTCACCTGCTAATCACCTTGCTTTTGCCTTGTAGCGCTGTTTTCACAGCGATCTGCAAGGTCTCTGTGTGTGTGTGTGTGTGTGAGTGCAGCCCACTCTCTAGTCTGAGTGCAGCCATAGGCCATCCATAGCTGGTTGTATTCAGTTCAGGGAGGGTGGTTCATTGCCTCATACTGTTCTTTGTTTTTTTTCTTTTGTTTTTTTGAAGTAGTGCAGGCTGCTGCACATTTTTTCAAATAATTCCTATTAGTGACTTTCCACCCATCTCCAGCTAACTTGTGGAAAAACACTACATAGGATAACGTAGAGGAGGGTTTTTGGGCCTTGCAGCGCTGTGTACGGCTGTCTGCACGGTCTCCGTGTGACTGCAGCTCGCCCTGTAGTCTGTGAGCAGCCATAGCCTGGTTGTCTCCAGCTCAGGGTTCTTCACTGCGTCATACCGTAAAATCAATTTTCCTTTTGTTTTAAGTAGTGCAGGCTGCTGCACATTTTTTCAAAAAATTCCTATTAGTGTCTTTCCACCCGTCTCCAGCTAACTTGTGGAAAAACACTACATAGGATAACGTAGAGGAGGGTTTTTGGGCCTTGCAGCGCCGTTTACGGCTGTCTGCACGGTCTCCGTGTGACTGCAGCTCGCCCTGTAGTCTGTGAGCAGCCATAGCCTGGTTGTCTCCAGCTCAGGGTTCTTCACTGCGTCATACCGTAAAATCAATTTTCCTTTTGTTTTAAGTAGTGCAGGCTGCTGCACATTTTTTCAAAAAATTCCTATTAGTGTCTTTCCACCCGTCTCCAGCTAACTTGTGGAAAAACACTACATAGGATAACGTAGAGGAGGGTTTTTGGGCCTTGCAGCGCCGTTTACGGCTGTCTGCACGGTCTCCGTGTGACTGCAGCTCGCCCTGTAGTCTGTGAGCAGCCATAGCCTGGTTGTCTCCAGCTCAGGGTTCTTCACTGCGTCATACCCTAAAATCAATTTTCCTTTTGTTTTAAGTAGTGCAGGCTGCTGCACATTTTTTCAAATAATTCCTATTAGTGTCTTTCCACCCATCTCCAGCTATCTTGTGGAAAAACACTACATAGGATAACGTAGAGGAGGGTTTTTGGGCCTTGCAGCGCCGTTTACGGCTGTCTGCACGGTCTCCGTGTGACTGCAGCTCTCTCTGTTGTCAGTTCAGCCCCCAAAAAATAAATAAATAATAAAGTTCACCAAACACACCAGTGACACCACTTTACATTTGTGTAGGCCACATTAGCTCATATTAAAGTCTAGTCCACACTTTAGAAAATTAGTGTTTCTTATACCTGTTAGGAGCTCTTCAGGAATAAGCACACAAAGCCGTTAGTACTTTTCTGCTTATCTTTATCAGTCAACCAAGATGAAGAAGGCAGTGAGTAAGGCACGTGGGCGTGGGCGCGGAGCAGGGAGAGGACGTGGGGATTCTGTGCCTGCTGCGGGCACCGGTGACTCATCAGCACCCACTTTCACCAGGGAACAGTCCTTCATGCGCAGCTTTGTCGCAGAGCGCCGTACACCGCTGCTGCGTGAAGAACAAATTGAAGCCGTTGTCGGATGGATGGCAGCTAATGCATCAACTTCAATTAGTGCCACATCCTCTCAGACACAGAGCACTGGAGAGCAGCCATCTGTCTCTTCACCACCTGCCAAATTGCCCAGGCAGACAGAGAGCCCAGGACAGGAGCCGTCTCTACTTCTGTTCTCTGAATCTCTTGGCTTGGAAATAGGAGGCCAGCCAAGCAGCATTGGAGAAATGGAAGAAGAGGCAGGGTGCAGTGATGCCCAACCGCTTTTTCTCTCTTCCTCTGAAGAGGCGGGTGGGCCAGTGCCTCTGGTCACCACATCGCAGGCCGCATCCGCTGATGACACTCAGGTGCCACTTTCTGGTGCGTGCTCTGCTGCTGAGACTACCCAGGAGGAGCAGTTGGGGGCAGAGGGTAGTGTAGATGATGAGGTCCTTGACCCATCTTGGCGTGAGGGACAGGAAGGTGGTGGGAGCAGCTCTGAGGAAGAGATTCCCCATACGGCCCAAAGAGGGAGAGGGAGGCGGAAGACTGCGGATCCTGCAGCCTCCGCTTTGGCACCCGTTAGGAGCATGTCTCTTCCAAAAGCCAAAAAGGGCGCTCCCAAGACTTGCAGTGCCTGGTCCTTTTTTGACACAGTTGCAGATGACATTTGCTATGTCAAATGCAAGGTGTGTCATCACAAAGTCAAAAGAGGTCGAAATGTCAGCAACCTCAATACCTCCAACATGTGGAAACATGTGCGCACCAGGCACGCGGCGGAGTTAGAAAAACACACTGAAGAGCTAGGCCAACCAACAGCGGCAGCTACCACCTCTTCAGCTCGTGTTGCCTCTTCCTCCAGCTCACACGCAGCTGGTTCGGCTTCCTCCCAGGATCGCCGTGGAAGAACCTCTGGCCCTGTTGTCCAGAGACCCGCTGTAATTCCACCCGCAGCACCACTTTCCCAGTCATCCACACACTCCCAGCCCAGTCTACAGCCATCGGTAGTACAGGCATGGGAGAAAAGGCGGCCTTTCTCGTCCAACCACCCACGAGCACAGGCTCTGACTGCAGGCATTGCCAAACTTCTGTCACTGGAAATGCTGTCATTCAGGCTGGTGGAGACTGACAGCTTCCGTGACTTGATGTCATTGGCAGTCCCCCAGTACAATGTGCCCAGCCGCTTTTACTTCAGCAGGCAAGCCGTCCCTGCCCTGCACAAGCATGTGGAGGGACACATAAAACACGCGCTACTGAATGCCGTCAGTAGCAAGGTCCACCTCACCACCGATGCGTGGACCAGTCAACATGGACAGGGGCGATACCTTTCCCTCACTGCCCATTGGGTTAATGTCGTTGAGCCGGGTACAGATCGTGCGAGTGGCGCAGGACGTGTCCTGCCCACTCCAAGGATTGCAGGAATCCATTCTGTACGCATTGACTCCTCCTCTTACACCAGTTCCTCAGAATCATCGCTGCAGGAGCCGTCACAGTCCACCTCCACATGGACCCGTGATGAACGTTTACCTGTTACGACCGACATGAGCACAGCCATGGCCAAACGTCAACAGGCTGTCTTGAAATTAATTTCTTTGGGGAATCGAAGCCACACAGCGCAGGAGCTCTGGAATGCCATCAAGCAGGAGAGCGATGTGTGGTTTGTGCCAGCGAATCTCCAACCAGGCATGGTAGTGTGTGATAATGGCCGAAATCTGGTGGCAGCTCTGGGCCTCGGCAACCTCACTCACATCCCATGTCTGGCACATGTGCTCAATTTGGTCATGCAGAGTTTTTTGAGGGACTATCCGGATCTTGATGCGCTGCTGCACAAGGTCCGCCTAGAGTGTGCTCACTTGCGGCGTTCCAGCACGGCAAAAGCGCGCATTGCGGCTCTGCAGCACCGACACCACCTGCCGGAACATCGCATCATATGTGACCTACCTACCAGGTGGAATTCCACGTTACATATGTTGGAGCGGTTGTGTGAGCAGCAGCAAGCTGTAATGGAGTACCAGCTGCATCAGGCGCAAAGAAGTCGCACTCCGCGCCGTTCAGACTTCACAACCACAGAGTGGGCCACTATGAATGACGTCTGCCAGGTTTTGCGTCCCTTCGATTATTCCACGCGGATGGCGAGTGCAGATGATGCACTAGTCAGCATAACTGTCCCCCTTATCTGCCTGCTTGAAAAATCACTGCAAGTGCTAAGGGATGATGTTGTGGAAGAGGTGGAGGATGAGGATTCATCATTTCCATCATCTTCTGGACAGTCAGCGCCACGTGGTTCCTCACAAACGCGTAGGCAGGGGACAGTTTGTGAGGAGGATGAGGAGGAGTCAATGGAGGAGGAAGACATCCGTCCAGAGGAGGGAGTTACACAATTGTGCAGTACTCAGTGTGTACAGCGAGGGTGGGGTGATGACGAGCGGGCAGAGATCACGCCTCCAGCAGGGGACAGCGTTTCTTGGGCAGTTGGCAGTCTGCAGCACATGGTGGATTACATGCTGCAGTGCCTGAGAAACGACCGCCGCATCGCCCACATTCTCAACATGTCTGATTATTGGGTGTTCACCCTCCTCGATCCTCGCTACTGGGACAACGTAGAAAGCCTCATCACACCGTTGAACCGGGAGCGAAAAATGCGGGAGTACCAAGACACACTGGTGAATTCCATCATCTTCTCCATTCCAACTGAGAGAAGTGCTGCTAGTGCATTACAAAGCAGCTCAGTGCGTCCAGGCAGTGGTGGAGGCTCTGCACAAAGAGGGAGCAGAAGCAGTGCCTCTGCCCAAGGCAAGACCAGTATGGCCCAACTGTGGCACAGTTTTCTGTGCCCGCCACAAAAGTCTACACCATCACAGACGGCTCCAGTCAGCAGGAGGCAACGGTTCCGTCCGATGGTGACAGACTACATGTCTTGCCCTCTTGCTGTACTCCCAGACGGCTCTTCACCTTTCAAGTTTTGGGTCTCAAAGCTGGATACATGGCCAGAGCTAAGCCAGTATGCATTGGAGGTGCTGGCTTGCCCTGCGGCTAGTGTATTATCGGAACGCATCTTTAGTGCTGCAGGTGGTGTACTAACTGACCGTCGCATGCGACTATCCTCCGATAACGTTGACCGGCTTACTTTCCTGAAAATGAACAAGGCCTGGATCTCGAAGGAATTTGCCACTCCTCTTCCTGATTAAATAATTAGGTGACTGTCTACGTTATCCAGGTCTCCTGTTGTGTTCATCTTTCTACCACCTGAACTTAAATTCCTGGGCTCCAACACCTCCAGTTGAGGCTCAGAATTGCCATCTGCACAGTCAAAACACACGACCCAGTGTTATTGGGTTTCAGTAACATCAGCTGATCCCCAGCTGTGTAGCCGGCAATGTGTCCTGCGACCGCCACGCTGACAAAACAACTGAAAAAATGTAAGGGAACCTGTCCCCCCCCCCCCAAGGCGTTTGTTACTGAAAGAGCCGCCTTGTGCAGCAGTAATGCTGCACAAGGAAAAGGTAGCTATTTTCATTATGCTCCTTGCACACGCAGAACTTAACACTTATAAAATGTGTCCACTGATACCGTAAAACCGTCCCGCACACGTCCCGTGACGCCGCACAGTCTGAAGAAGCCGTAGGGAGGGGAGTGAGAGGCGAGGATATGCACTGCGCATGGCCACGGATCCCAGGCCCGCGGTGGGATTACATTAGACGACACTGCGAGGCGGGCTCTCGGCCAGCGCGGCCGCACAGGTGCAGCCAGCCTGACACCAAATGATGTCAGAAGATGGGCAGCGCTAAGTGTGCCTGGCCAAGGGATAACATAACAGCGCAGGCTCCGGGACGGAATCAAACAACGCTGAGGAGCCGGGGCACGGCGCCAAGGGGGTAGGAATGACAGCTGTGCTGCGTCATATTACGAAGGAAAGTCCCACCTCCGGGACGGTCTCACGGTTTCAGGGGACAGATTTTATAAGTGTTTAGTTCTGTGTTTGCAAGGAGCATAATGAAAAGAGCCACCTTTTCCTTTTGCATCTTTTGTGCTGCACAAGCTGGCTCTTTCAGCTACAAACGCCTTGGGGGGGGGTTAAAGGTTCCCTTTCCACTTTCTCCAATCAGGCTTCGGCCTACATTGTGTTCCTCTGCTTCTCCTGCTGTCCCTGGGCTCCAACACCGCTAGTTGTTGCCTGGTAGTGCTGTACGCACAGTCAACAGTCGCTCCTCTGTTATTGGGGATCAGTAACGTCAGCTGTTCCCCAGCTGTGTGTGTGGCAATCCCTCCTATCTCCTCCACCTCCTCCTCCTCCTGTCCCTGGGCTCCAACAACGCTAGTTGCTGTCCAGAAGTGCTGTACGCACAGTCCCAACACTCGCTCCTCTGTTATTGGGGTTCAGTAACGTCAGCTGTTCCCCAGCTGTGTGTGTGGCAATCCCTCCTATCTCCTCCACCTCCTCCTCCTCCTGTCCCTGGGCTCCAACACCGCTAGTTGCTGTCCAGAAGTGCTGTATGCACAGTCCCAACACTCGCTCCTCTGTTATTGGGGTTCAGTAACGTCAGCTGTTCCCCAGCTGTGTGTGTGGCAATCCCTCCTATCTCCTCCACCTCCTCCTCCTCCTGTCCCTGGGCTCCAACACCGCTAGTTGCTGTCCAGAAGTGCTGTACGCACAGTCCCAACACTCGCTCCTCTGTTATTGGGGTTCAGTAACGTCAGCTGTTCCCCAGCTGTGTGTGTGGCAATCCCTCCTATCTCCTCCACCTCCTCCTCCTCCTGTCCCTGGGCTCCAACACCGCTAGTTGCTGTCCAGAAGTGCTGTACGCACAGTCCCAACACTCGCTCCTCTGTTATTGGGGTTCAGTAACGTCAGCTGTTCCCCAGCTGTGTGTGTGGCAATCCCTCCTATCTCCTCCACCTCCTCCTCCTCCTGTCCCTGGGCTCCAACACCGCTAGTTGCTGTCCAGAAGTGCTGTACGCACAGTCCCAACACTCGCTCCTCTGTTATTGGGGTTCAGTAACGTCAGCTGTTCCCCAGCTGTGTGTGTGGCAATCCCTCCTATCTCCTCCACCTCCTCCTCCTCCTGTCCCTGGGCTCCAACACCGCTAGTTGCTGTCCAGAAGTGCTGTATGCACAGTCCCAACACTCGCTCCTCTGTTATTGCGGTTCAGTAACGTCAGCTGTTCCCCAGCTGTGTGTGTGGCAATCCCTCCTATCTCCTCCACCTCCTCCTCCTCCTGTCCCTGGGCTCCAACACCGCTAGTTGCTGTCCAGAAGTGCTGTACGCACAGTCCCAACACTCGCTCCTCTGTTATTGGGGTTCAGTAACGTCAGCTGTTCCCCAGCTGTGTGTGTGGCAATCCCTCCTATCTCCTCCACCTCCTCCTCCTCCTGTCCCTGGGCTCCAACACCGCTAGTTGCTGTCCAGAAGTGCTGTACGCACAGTCCCAACACTCGCTCCTCTGTTATTGGGGTTCAGTAACGTCAGCTGTTCCCCAGCTGTGTGTGTGGCAATCCCTCCTATCTCCTCCACCTCCTCCTCCTCCTGTCCCTAGGCTCCAACACCGCTAGTTGCTGTCCAGAAGTGCTGTACGCACAGTCCCAACACTCGCTCCTCTGTTATTGGGGTTCAGTAACGTCAGCTGTTCCCCAGCTGTGTGTGTGGCAATCCCTCCTATCTCTTCCACCTCCTCCTCCTCCTGTCCCTGGGCTCCAACACCGCTAGTTGCTGTCCAGAAGTGCTGTACGCACAGTCCCAACACTCGCTCCTCTGTTATTGGGGTTCAGTAACGTCAGCTGTTCCCCAGCTGTGTGTGTGGCAATCCCTCCTATCTCCTCCACCTCCTCCTCCTCCTGTCCCTGGGCTCCAACACCGCTAGTTGCTGTCCAGAAGTGCTGTACGCACAGTCCCAACACTCGCTCCTCTGTTATTGGGGTTCAGTAACGTCAGCTGTTCCCCAGCTCTGTGTGTGGCAATCCCTCCTATCTCCTCCACCTCCTCCTCCTCCTGTCCCTGGGCTCCAACAACGCTAGTTGCTGTCCAGAAGTGCTGTACGCACAGTCCCAACACTCGCTCCTCTGTTATTGGGGTTCAGTAACATCAGCTTTTCCCCAGCTGTGTGTGTGGCAATCCCTCCTATCTCCTCCACCTCCTCCTCCTCCTGTCCCTGGGCTCCAACACCGCTAGTTGCTGTCCAGAAGTGCTGTACGCACAGTCCCAACACTCGCTCCTCTGTTATTGGGGTTCAGTAACGTCAGCTGTTCCCCAGCTGTGTGTGTGGCAATCCCTCCTATCTCCTCCACCTCCTCCTCCTCCTGTCCCTGGGCTCCAACACCGCTAGTTGCTGTCCAGAAGTGCTGTACGCACAGTCCCAACACTCGCTCCTCTGTTATTGGGGTTCAGTAATGTCAGCTGTTCCCCAGCTGTGTGTGTGGCAATCCCTCCTATCTCCTCCACCTCCTCCTCCTCCTGTCCCTGGGCTCCAACACCGCTAGTTGCTGTCCAGAAGTGCTGTACGCACAGTCCCAACACTCGCTCCTCTGTTATTGGGGTTCAGTAACGTCAGCTGTTCCCCAGCTGTGTGTGTGGCAATCCCTCCTATCTCCTCCACCTCCTCCTCCTCCTGTCCCTGGGCTCCAACACCGCTAGTTGTTGCCTGGTAGTGCTGTATGCACAGTCAACAGTCGCTCCTCTGTTATTGGGGTTCAGTAACGTCAGCTGTTCCCCAGCTGTGTGTGTGGCAATCCCTCCTATCTCCTCCACCTCCTCCTCCTCCTGTCCCTGGGCTCCAACACCGCTAGTTGCTGTCCAGAAGTGCTGTACGCACAGTCCCAACACTCGCTCCTCTGTTATTGGGGTTCAGTAACGTCAGCTGTTCCCCAGCTGTGTGTGTGGCAATCCCTCCTATCTCCTCCACCTCCTCCTCCTCCTGTCCCTGGGCTCCAACACCGCTAGTTGTTGCCTGGTAGTGCTGTACGCACAGTCAACAGTCGCTCCTCTGTTATTGGGGTTCAGTAACGTCAGCTGTTCCCCAGCTGTGTGTGTGGCAATCCCTCCTATCTCCTCCACCTCCTCCTCCTCCTGTCCCTGGGCTCCAACAACGCTAGTTGCTGTCCAGAAGTGCTGTACGCACAGTCCCAACACTCGCTCCTCTGTTATTGGGGTTCAGGAACGTCAGCTGTTCCCCAGCTGTGTGTGTGGCAATCCCTCCTATCTCCTCCACCTCCTCCTCCTCCTGTCTCTGGGCTCCAACAACGCTAGTTGCTGTCCAGAAGTGCTGTACGCACAGTCCCAACACTCGCTCCTCTGTTATTGGGGTTCAGTAACGTCAGCTGTTCCCCAGCTGTGTGTGTGGCAATCCCTCCTATCTCCTCCACCTCCTCCTCCTCCTGTCCCTGGGCTCCAACACCGCTAGTTGCTGTCCAGAAGTGCTGTACGCACAGAGCCAAACACCTCGCCAATGTGTTAGTGGGGTTCAGTAATGCCTGCTGTTCCCCTGCTGTGTATACGGCAACGTGTACTGCGACCGCCACGCAGGCACAACAAGTTAAATTTAAGGGAACCTGTCCCCCCCCAGGCGTTTGTTACTGAAGGAGCCATCTTGTGCAGCAGTAATGATGCAAAGGGAAAAAGTGCCTCTTTTCGTGGTGCTCCTTGCACATGCTGAACCTAACACTTATGAAATGTGTCCCCTCACACCGTTAAACCGTCCCGTAGGTGGAACTTTCCTTTGTCATGTGACGCAGCACAGCCGACATACTTACCCCCTTTGCGCCGTGCGCCGCCTCCTCAGCGTTGTTTGAATCTGTCCCGGAGCCTGCGCTGTTAGGTTAGCCCTTGGCCATGCACACATTTTGCGCTGCCCGTCTTCTGACATCATTTGGTGTGAGGCTGGCTGCGCCTGTGCGGCCGCGGTGGCCGAGAGCCCGCCTCGCGGTGTCTTCTGATTTAATCCCACTGGGGGCCTGAGATCCATGGACATGCGCAGTGCATATCTGAACCTCCGCCTCTCACTCATCTCCCTACGGCTTCTTCAGACTGTGCGGTGTCAGCTGATCCCTAATAGCATGCCACGGCCGTGACACCGCACAGTCTGAACAAGCCGTAGGGAGGGGAGTGAGAGGCGAGGATATGCACTGCGCATGGCCACGGATCCCAGGCCCGCGGTGGGATTACATTAGATGACACTGCGAGGCAGGCTCTCGGCCAGGGCGGCCGCACAGGCGCAGCCAGCCTGACACCAAATGATGTCAGAAGACGGGCAGCGCAAAATGTGTGCATGGCCAAGGGCTAACCTAACAGCGCAGGCTCCGGGACAGATTCAAACAACGCTGAGGAGGCAGCGCACGGCGCCAAGGGGGTAAGAATGACGGCTGTGCTGCGTCACATGACATAGGAAAGTTCCACCTACCGGACGGTTTAACGGTGTGAGGGGACACATTTCATAAGTGTTAGGTTCAGCATGTGCAAGGACCATAATTAACCCCTTCCTGACATCCGACGTACTATCCCGTCGAGGTGGGGTGGGCCCGTATGACCGCCGACGGGATAGTACGTCCAGTGCGATCGGCGGCGCTCACGGGGGGAGCGCGGCCGATCGCGGCCGGGTGTCAGCTGCCTATCGCAGCTGACATCCGGCACTATGTGCCAGGAGCGGTAACGGACCGCTCCCGGCACATTAACCCCCGGCACACCGCGATCAAACATGATCGCGATGTGCCGGCGGTGCAGGGAAGCATCGCGCAGGGAGGTGATCGCGTTGCTGCGAGGGTCTTACCTCCCTCCCTGCCTGCTCCAGACCCGGATCCAAGATGGCCGCGGATCCGGGTCCTGCAGGGAGGGAGGTGGCTTCACAGAAGCCTGCTCAGAGCAGGCACTGTGAAGCAGCCTGCACTTCTCTCAGATCGGTGATCTGTCAGAGTGCTATGCAAACTGGCAGATCACCGATCTGTATTGTCCCCCCCTGGGGCAAAGTAAAAAAGTAAAAAAAAAAATTTCCAAATGTGTAAAAAAAAATAAAAAAAAATATTCCAAAATAATGACAAAAAAAAAATTATTCCCATAAATACATTTCTTTATCTAAATAAAAAAAAAAACAATAAAAGTACACATATTTAGTATCGCCGCGTCCATAACGACCCGACCTATAAAACTGGCCCACTAGTTAACCCCTTCAGTAAACACTGTAAGAAAAAAAAAAAACGAGGCAAAAAACAACGCTTTATTATCATACCACCGAACAAAAAGTGGAATAACACGCGATCAAAAAGACAGATATAAATAACCATGGTACCGCTGAAAGCGTCATCTTGTCCCGCAAATAACGAGCTGCCATACAGCATGATCAGCAAAAAAATAAAAAAGTTATAGTCCTGAGAATAAAGCGATGCAAAAATAATTATTTTTTCCATAAAATAGTTTTTATCGTATAAAAGCGCCAAAACATAAAAAAATAATATAAATGAGGTATCGCTGTAATCGTACTGATCCGAAGAATAAAACTGCTTTATCAATTTTACCAAACGCGGAACAGTATAAACGCCTCTCCCAAAAGAAATTCATGAATAGCTGGTTTTTGGTCATTCTGCCTCACAAAAATCGGAATAAAAAGCGATCAAAAAATGTGACGTGCCCAAAAAGTTACCAATAAAAACTGTGCTGTGGGACAACAGGCCGTCCGCCCTGCTGGTGCATGGCCGCTGCGGCGGTGGTCGCCGCATGGCTCCGCTCCGTTAGGGCGTTAGGACCCACTACGAGGTTTGCCGTGAAGGGGCAGTGGGCTTCATACAGTCTGATCAGAATGTTAAACTGAAAACCTCATGTTCAGTATTTAAATTTTTGCCTAGCGGCTTTAGATCATCGTATGATTTTGGGATGTGCGGTTCATGCTCTTTTTTTTCCTTTTGCACATAGCATGTACTTGTCTCTTTTTTTGGACCAGCACTCCTCCCATTTGGCTCAGGCGATTTTAATTAGCAGGAGACTGCAAAGTATGGGGTCTAGCCCATTTTGGCTCTCACTGAAGAGCTGGAGGAAGGTGAGTTTAAATACTCCTTTTCATTTTGGTGCTGGTGCTGTGTGGCGGCCATTGTTGCTGTGGCTTTGTGCTGGTGGGGCGGCGCGGTCTGGAGTCTTGGAGGCTCAGTCTCGCAGCATGGGTGTTGTGGGACAACAGGCCGTCCGCCCTGCTGGTGCATGGCCGCTGCGGCGGTGGTCGCCGCATGGCTCCGCTCCGTTAGGGCGTTAGGACCCACTACGAGGTTTGCCGTGAAGGGGCAGTGGGCTTCATACAGTCTGATCAGAATGGTAAACTGAAAACCTCATGTTCAGTATTTAAATTTTTGCCTAGCGGCTTTAGATCAACGTATGATTTTGGGATGTGCGGTTCATGCTCTTTTTTTTCCTTTTGCACTTACCAATAAAAACGTCAACTCGTCCCGCAAAAAACAAGACCTCACATGACTCTGTGGACCAAAATATGGAAAATTTATAGCTCTCAAAATGTGGTAACGCAAAAATATTTTTTGCAATAAAAAGCGTCTTTCAGTGTGTGACGGCTGCCAATCATAAAAATCCGCTAAAAAACTCGCTATAAAAGTAAATCAAAACCCCCTTCATCACCCCCTTAGTTAGGGAAAAATAAAAAAAATGTATTTATTTCCATTTTCCCATTAGGGTTAGGGCTAGGGTTGGGGCTAGGGTTAAGGCTACAGTTAGGGTTGGGGCTAAAGTTAGGGTTAGGGTTCGCGCTAAAGTTACGGTTAGGGTTTAGATTACATTTACGGTTGGGAATAGGGTTGGGATTAGGGTTAGGGGTGTGTCAGGGTTAGAGGTGTGGTTAGGGTTACTGTTGGGATTAGGGTTAGGGGTGTGTTTGGATTAGGGTTTCAGTTATAATTGGGGGGTTTCCACTGTTTCGGCACATCAGGGGCTCTCCAAACGCGACATGGCGTCCGATCTCAATTCCAGCCAATTCTGCGTTGAAAAAGTAAAACAGTGCTCCTTCCCTTCCGAGCTCTCCCGTGTGCCCAAACAGGGGTTTACCCCAACATATGGGGTATCAGCGTACTCAGGACAAATAGGACAACAACCTTTGGGGTCCAATTTCTTTTGTTACCCCTGGGAAAATACAAAACTGGGGGCTAAAAAATAATTTTTGTGGGAAAAAAAAGGATTTTTTATTTTCACGGCTCTGCGTTATAAACTGTAGTGAAACTCTTGGGGGTTCAAAGTTCTTACAACACATCTAGATAAGTTCCTTGGGGGGTCTAGTTTCCAAAATGGGGTCACTTGTGCGGGGCTTCTACTGTTTAGGTACATTAGGGGCTCTGCAAATGCAATGTGACGCCTGCAGACCATTCCATCTAAGTCTGCATTCCAAATGGCGCTCCTTCCCTTCCGAGCCCTCCCATGCATCCAAACGGTGGTTCCCCCCACATATGGGGTATCAGCGCACTCAGGACAAATTGGACAACAACTCTTGGGGTCCAATTTCTCCTGTTACCCTCGGGAAAATACAAAACTGGGGGTTGAAAAATAATTTTTGTGGGAAAAAAGTTTTGTTTTATTTTTACGGCTCTGCATTATAAACTTCTGTGAAGCCCTTGGTGGGTCAAAGCACTCACCACACATCTAGATAAGTTCCTTAGGGGGTCTACTTTCCAACATGGTGTCACTTGTGGGGGGTTTCTACTGTTTAGGTACATTACGGGCTCTGCAAACGCAATGTGACGCCTGCAGACCATTCCATCTAAGTCTGCATTCCAAATGGCGCTCCTTCACTTCCGAGCCCTTCCATGCGTCCAAACGGTGGTTCCCCCCACATATGGGGTATCAGCGCACTCAGGACAAATTGGACAACAACTTTTGGGGTCCAATTTCTCCTGTTACCCTCGGGAAAATACAAAACTGGGGGCTGAAAAATAATTTTTGTGGGAAAAAATTTTTGTTTTAATTTTTACGGCTCTGCATTATAAACTTCTGTGAAGCCCTTGGTGGGTCAAAGCACTCACCACACATCTAGATAAGTTCCTTAGGGGGTTTACTTTCCAACATGGTGTCACTTGTGGGGGGTTTCTACTGTTTAGGTACATTAGGGGCTCTGCAAACGCAATGTGACGCCTGCAGACCATTCCATCTAAGTCTGCATTCCAAATGGCGTTCCTTCACTTCCGAGCCCTTCCATGCGTCCAAACGGTGGTTCCCCCCACATATGGGGTATCAGCGCACTCAGGACAAATTGGACAACAACTTTTGGGGTCCAATTTCTCCTGTTACCCTCGGGAGAATACAAAACTAGGGGCTGAAAAATAATTTTTGTGGGAAAAAATTTTTGTTTTATTTTTACGGCTCTGCATTATAAACTTCTGTGAAGCCCTTGGTGGGTCAAAGCACTCACCACACATCTAGATAAGTTCCTTAGGGGGTCTACTTTCCAACATGGTGTCACTTGTGGGGGGTTTCTACTGTTTAGGTACATTAGGGGCTCTGCAAACGCAATGTGACGCCTGCAGACCATTCCATCTAAGTCTGCATTCCAAATGGCGCTCCTTCACTTCCGAGCCCTTCCATGCGTCCAAACGGTGGTTCCCCCCCACATATGGGGTATCAGCGCACTCAGGACAAATTGGACAACAAATTTTGAGGTCCAATTTCTCCTGTTACCCTCGGGAAAATACAAAACTGGGGGCTGAAAAATAATTTTTGTGGGAAAAAATTTTTGTTTTATTTTTACGGCTCTGCATTATTAACTTCTGTGAAGCCCTTGGTGGGTCAAAGCGCTCACCACACCTCTACATAAGTTCCTTAGGGGGTCTACTTTCCAAAATGGTGTCACTTGTGGGGGGTTTCAATGTTTACGCACATCAGGGGCTCTCCAAACGCAACATGACGTCCCATCTCAATTCCTGTCAATTTTGCATTGAAAAGTCAACCGGCGCTCCTTCCCTTCCGAGGTCTCCCATGCGCCCAAACAGTGGTTTATCCCCACATATGGGGTATCAGCGTACTCAGGACAAATTGTACAACAACTTTTGGGGTCCAATTTCTTCTCTTACCCTTGGGAAAATAAAAAATTGGGGGCGAAAAATAATTTTTGTGAAAAAATATGATTTTTTATTTTTACGGTTCTGCATTATAAACTTCTGTGAAGCACTTGGTGGGTCAAAGTGCTCACCACACCTCTAGATAAGTTCCTTAGGGGGTCTACTTTCCAAAATGGTGTCACTTGTGGGGGGTTTCAATGTTTAGGCACATCAGGGGCTCCCCAAACGCAACATGGCGTCCCATCTCAATTCCAGTGAAATTTTGCATTGAAAAATCAAATGGCGCTCCTTCGCTTCCGAGCTCTGTCATGCGCCCAAACAGTGGTTTACCCCCACATATGGGGTATCGGCGTACTCAGGACAAATTGTACAACAACTTTTGGGGTCCATTTTCTCCTGTTACCCTTGGTAAAATAAAATAAATTGGAGCTGAAGTAAATTTTTTGTGAAAAAAAGTTAAATGTTCATTTTTATTTAAACATTCCAAAAATTCCTGTGAAGCACCAGAAGGGTTAATAAACTTCTTGAATATGGTTTTGAGCACCTTGAGAGGTGCAGTTTTTAGAATGGTGTCACACTTGGGTATTTTCTATCATATAGACCCCTCAAAATGACTTCAAATGAGATGTGGTCCCTAAAAAAAAATGGTGTTGTAAAAATGAGAAATTGCTGGTCAACTTTTAACCCTTATAACTCCCTAACAAAAAAAAATTTTGGTTCCCAAATTGTGCTGATGTAAAGTAGACATGTGGGAAATGTTAGTTATTAAGTATTTTGTGTGACATATCTCTGTGATTTAAGGGCATAAAAATTCAAAGTTGGAAAATTGCAAAATTTTCAACATTTTTGCCAAATTTCCATTTTTTTTGCAAATAAACGCAGGTAATATCAAAGAAATTTTACCACTATCATGAAGTACAATATGTCACGAGAAAACAATGTCAGAATCGCCAAGATCCGTTGAAGCGTTCCAGAGTTATAACCTCATAAAGGGACAGTGGTCAGAATTGTAAAAATTGGCCCGGTCATTAACGTGCAAACCACCCTTGGGGGTGAAGGGGTTAAAAGAGCTAAGTTTACCTTTTCCAGCATTAGTGCTGTACACGATGGCTCTTTCAGCTACAAACGCCTGGGGGGGTTAAAGGTTCCCTTTCAAGTTGCTCCAGTGCAGGCTTCGGCCTACACTCCGCTGCCCCTGCTCCTCCTGCTGACCCTGGGCTCTAACACCGCCAGTTGGGGCCCAGATGTGCTAGCTGCACAGAGAAAAACACCAGCCAATGTGTCAGTGGGGTCCAGCACTGCCAGCTGTTCCCCTGCTGTGTAGCCGGCAACGTGTCCTGCGACCGCCATGCAGACACAAGAACTGAAATTGAAGGGAACCTGTCCCCCCTCCCCCAGGTGTTTCTATGTTTTACAGCCACCTTGTACAGCAGTAATGCTGCATGTGTGCAAGGTGGCTCAGAAACTTATTCTCCTTGCCCATGGGGAACTGAACACGTCTAAAATGAGTCCTCTGAGACCATTAAAACGTCCCTCAGGTGTGATTTTCCTTTGTATTGACACGCAACAAGCTCCTTGGTAGCGCTGCCCGTCTTCTGGCATCATTGTTTGGCTGGCTGCGCCTCTGCGGCCGCCTTGCCCCACACAATGCCCCTTGGTGTCTTATTTATTTTAACTGCGAGGGTATGATTGACGGGCATGAATGGTGCATTTCTTCGCCTATCCCTCATCTCCTTCCGCCTTCTTCGGACTGTGCGGCTTCATGGCCGTGGCATGCGATAAGGGATCAGCTGACGCCGCATAGTCTGAAGCAGGTGTAAGAACCCAAGCGAGAGGCGAACATATGTACTGCGCCAGGCCATGAATCCCAGCCCCGCAGTGTTTTAACAATGTTAAGACACTGCGGGGCTGGGATTCATGGGCATCGCGAACCGCACCGGCCAACATCAAATGTTGTCAGAGGACGGGCAGCGCTAACAGCGCAAGGCCAAGGGATAACACGACAGCGCAGACTCCTGTGCAACAAATAACGATGCTCAGGAGGCCACGCAAAGCACCAAGGTGGCATTTTTGTCAGCTGTGCTGCGTCTCATTACGAAGGGAACTCACGCCTCCAAAACAGTTTGACTGTGTAAGGGCCTAAATGTTATACGTGTTCCTTTCAGCGTGTGCAAGGAGCAAAATTAAAAGAGCAACCTTTGACTTGTGCAGCATTACTGCTGCCCAAGCTGTGGCTCTTGTAGTTTGTAACCCCTGAGGGGGGGGTTAAAGGTTACTTTTAAAATCGGTTCAATTAGGCTTCGGCCTACACTCTGCTCCACCTGCAGAGCCCGGGCTCCAACACCGCTAGTTGCTGTCCGGAAGTGCTGGCTGCACAGAGCCAAACACCTCGCCAATGTGTCAGTGGGGTTCAGCACCGCCAGCTGTTCCCCTGCTGTGTAGCCGGCAACGTGTCCTGCGACCGCCACGCAGACACAACAGACCCAAAGCTGCCGCCAGTGCAGGCTTCGGCCTACACTCCGCTCCCCCTGCTCCTCCTCCTGCTCCTCCTCCTGCTGACCCTGGGCTCTAACACCGCCAGTTGGGGCCCAGATGTGCTAGCTGCACAGAGAAAAACACCAGCCAATGTGTCAGTGGGGTCCAGCACCGCCAGCTGTTCCCCTGCTGTGTAGCCGGCAACGTGTCCTGCGACCGCCATGCAGACACAAGAACTGAAATTGAAGGGAACCTGTCCCCCCTCCCCCATGTGTTTCTATGTTTTACAGCCACCTTGTACAGCAGTAATGCTGCATGTGTGCAAGGTGGCTCAGAAACTTATTCTCCTTGCCCATGGGGAACTGAACACGTCTAAAATGTGTCCTCTGTGACCATTTAACCGTCCCGGAGGTGTGACTTTCCTTTGTAATGACACGCTGCAACCCCCTTGGTAGCGCTGCCCGTCTTCTGGCATCATTGTTTGGCTGGCTGCGCCTCTGTGGCCGCCCTGACCCACACAACGCCCCTCAATGTCTTATTTATTTGGACTGCGAGGGTGTGATTGATGGGCATGAGCAGTGCCTATGTTCGCCTGTCCCTCATCTCCTTCCGCCTTCTTCAGACTGTGCGGCTTCATGGCCGTGGCATGCGATAAGGGATCAGCTGACGCCGCACAGTCTGAAGCGGGTGTAAGGACCCGAGTGTGAGAGGCGAACATATGTACTGCGCCAGGCCATGAATCCCAGCCCCGCAGTGTTTTAACTATGTAAAGACACTGCGGGGCTGGGATTCATGGTCATCGCAAAGCGCAACGGCCGACATTAAATGATGTCAGAAGATGGGCAGCGCTAACAGCGCAAGGCCAAGGGATAAAACGACAGCGCAGACTCCTGTACAGCAAATAACAACGCTCAGGAGGCTGCGCTCAGCACCAAGGTGGGATTCTTGACATCTGTGCTGCGTCCCATTACGAAGGGAACTCTCACCTCCAACACAGTTTGACTGTATAAAGGGCTAAATGTTATACGTGTTTCATTCAGCGTGTGCAAGGAGAAAAATTAAAAGAGCAACCTTTGACTTGTGCAGCACTACTGCTGCATAAGCTGTGGCTCTTCTAGTTTGTAACACCTGAGGGGGGGTTAAAGGTTACCTTTGAAATTGGTTCAATTAGGCTTCGGCCTACACTCCGCTCCCTCTTCTCCTCCTGCTGACCCTGGGCTCTAACACCGCCAGTTGGGGCCCAGATGTGCTAGCTGCACAGAGAAAAACACCTCGCCAATGTGTCAGTGGGGTTCAGCACCGCCAGCTGTTCCCCTGCTGTGTAGCCGGCAACGTGTCCTGCGACCGCCACGCAGACACAACAGACCCAAAGCTGCCGCCAGTGCAGGCTTCGGCCTACACTCCGCTTCCCCTGCTCCTCCTCCTGCTCCTCCTCCTGCTGACCCTGGGCTCTAACACCGCCAGTTGGGGCCCAGATGTGCTAGCTGCACAGAGAAAAACACCAGCCAATGTGTCAGTGGGGTCCAGCACCGCCAGCTGTTCCCCTGCTGTGTAGCCGGCAACGTGTCCTGCGACCGCCATGCAGACACAAGAACTGAAATTGAAGGGAACCTGTCCCCCCTCCCCCAGGTGTTTCTATGTTTTACAGCCACCTTGTACAGCAGTAATGCTGCATGTGTGCAAGGTGGCTCAGAAACTTATTCTCCTTGCCCATGGGGAACTGAACACGTCTAAAATGAGTCCTCTGAGACCATTAAAACGTCCCTCAGGTGTGATTTTCCTTTGTATTGACACGCAACAAGCTCCTTGGTAACGCTGCCCGTCTTCTGGCATCATTGTTTGGCTGGCTGCGCCTCTGCGGCCGCCTTGCCCCACACAACGCCCCTCGGTGTCTTATTTATTTTGGCTGCGAGGGTGTGATTGACGGGCATGAACGGTGCATTTCTTCGCCTATCCCTCATCTCCTTCCGCCTTCTTCGGACTGTGCGGCTTCATGGCCGTGGCATGCGATAAGGGATCAGCTGACGCCGCATAGTCTGAAGCAGGTGTAAGAACCCAAGCGAGAGGCGAACATATGTACTGCGCCAGGCCATGAATCCCAGCCCCGCAGTGTTTTAACAATGTTAAGAAACTGCGGGGCTGGGATTCATGGGCATCGCGAACCGCACCGGCCAACATCAAATGTTGTCAGAGGACGGGCAGCGCTAACAGCGCAAGGCCAAGGGATAACACGACAGCGCAGACTCCTGTGCAACAAATAACGATGCTCAGGAGGCCGCGCAAAGCACCAAGGTGGCATTTTTGTCAGCTGTGCTGCGTCTCATTACGAAGGGAACTCACGCCTCCAAAACAGTTTGACTGTGTAAGGGCCTAAATGTTATACGTGTTCCTTTCAGCGTGTGCAAGGAGCAAAATTAAAAGAGCAACCTTTGACTTGTGCAGCATTACTGCTGCCCAAGCTGTGGCTCTTGTAGTTTGTAACCCCTGAGGGGGGGGTTAAAGGTTACTTTTAAAATCGGTTCAATTAGGCTTCGGCCTACACTCTGCTCCACCTGCAGAGCCCGGGCTCCAACACCGCTAGTTGCTGTCCGGAAGTGCTGGCTGCACAGAGCCAAACACCTCGCCAATGTGTCAGTGGGGTTCAGCACCGCCAGCTGTTCCCCTGCTGTGTAGCCGGCAACGTGTCCTGCGACCGCCACGCAGACACAACAGACCCAAAGCTGCCGCCAGTGCAGGCTTCGGCCTACACTCCGCTCCCCCTGCTCCTCCTCCTGCTCCTCCTCCTGCTGACCCTGGGCTCTAACACCGCCAGTTGGGGCCCAGATGTGCTAGCTGCACAGAGAAAAACACCAGCCAATGTGTAAGTGGGGTCCAGCACCGCCAGCTGTTCCCCTGCTGTGTAGCCGGCAACGTGTCCTGCGACCGCCATGCAGACACAAGAACTGAAATTGAAGGGAACCTGTCCCCCCTCCCCCAGGTGTTTCTATGTTTTACAGCCACCTTGTACAGCAGTAATGCTGCATGTGTGCAAGGTGGCTCAGAAACTTATTCTCCTTGCCCATGGGGAACTGAACACGTCTAAAATGTGTCCTCTGTGACCATTTAACCGTCCCGGAGGTGTGACTTTCCTTTGTAGTGACACGCTGCAACCCCCTTGGTAGCGCTGCCCGTCTTCTGGCATCATTGTTTGGCTGGCTGCGCCTCTGCGGCCGCCCTGACCCACACAACGCCCCTCGGTGTCTTATTTATTTGGACTGCGAGAGTGTGATTGATGGGCATGAGCAGTGCCTATGTTCGCCTGTCCCTCATCTCCTTCCGCCTTCTTCAGACTGTGCGGCTTCATGGCCGTGGCATGCGATAAGGGATCAGCTGACGCCGCACAGTCTGAAGCGGGTGTTAGGACCCGAGTGTGAGAGGCGAACATATGTACTGCGCCAGGCCATGAATCCCAGCCCCGCAGTGTTTTAACTATGTAAAGACACTGCGGGGCTGGGATTCATGGTCATCGCAAAGCGCAACGGCCGACATTAAATGATGTCAGAAGATGGGCAGCGCTAACAGCGCAAGGCCAAGGGATAAAACGACAGCGCAGACTCCTGTGCAGCAAATAACAACGCTCAGGAGGCTGCGCTCAGCACCAAGGTGGGATTCTTGACATCTGTGCTGCGTCCCATTACGAAGGGAACTCTCGCCTCCAACACAGTTTGACTGTATAAAGGGCTAAATGTTATACGTGTTTCATTCAGCGTGTGCAAGGAGAAAAATTAAAAGAGCAACCTTTGACTTGTGCAGCACTACTGCTGCATAAGCTGTGGCTCTTCTAGTTTGTAACACCTGAGGGGGGGTTAAAGGTTACCTTTGAAATTGGTTCAATTAGGCTTCGGCCTACACTCCGCTCCCTCTCCTCCTCCTGCTGACCCTGGGCTCTAACACCGCCAGTTGGGGCCCAGATGTGCTAGCTGCACAGAGAAAAACACCTCGCCAATGTGTCAGTGGGGTTCAGCACCGCCAGCTGTTCCCCTGCTGTGTAGCCGGCAACGTGTCCTGCGACAGCCACGCAGACACAACAGACCCAAAGCTGCCACCAGTGCAGGCTTCGGCCTACACTCCCCTCCCCCTCCTCCTCCTGCTGACCCTGGGCTCTAACACCGCCAGTTGGGGCCCAGATGTGCTAGCTGCACAGAGAAAAACACCAGCCAATGTGTCAGTGGGGTTCAGCACCGCCAGCTGTTCCCCTGCTGTATAGCCGGCAACGTGTCCTGCGACAGCCACGCAGACACAACAGACCCAAAGCTGCCACCAGTGCAGGCTTCGGCCTACACTCCCCTCCCTCTCCTCCTTCTGCTGACCCTGGGCTCTAACACCGCCAGTTGGGGCTCTAGGAAGACAAGCTTGAATAGGTCCCCATCCTGGTTCCAGTACCGTCAGCTGGTTCCGGGCAGAGCCTTTGGCTTAATTGCCTCCCTCTGGGTATCCGAGTTCCACCAACGTCAGGTGGTCCTTGGTAGTGCTTTCAGGCACGGGTACCTCCTGCTTAGTAACCGGGTTCCAGTAACGTCAGCTGGTCCTCGGTAGTTCCATTGGCTCTTGGACCTTCGGCTACTCATCCGGGTTCCAGCACCGTCAGCTGGTTCTCGGCAGTGTCTTTTGCTCTTGTACCTTCTGCTCCCCATCCTGGTTCCAGTACCGTCAGCTGGTTCCAGGCAGAGCCTTTGGCTTAGGTGCCTCCCTCTGGGTATCCGAGTTCCACCAACGTCAGGTGGTCCTTGGTAGTGCTTTCAGGCACGGGTACCTCCTGCTTAGTAACCGGGTTCCAGTAACGTCAGCTGGTCCACGGTAGTTCCATTGGCTCTTGGACCTTCGGGTAGCCATCCGAGTTCCAGTTCCATCAGCTGTTTCTCGGCATTTTCTCAGCCTTCTTGTACCTTCTGCTACATTTCCAAGTTCAAGACCCTAAAGACGATGACCCGGAAGACCACCCCTAAGATGATGACGACACCAGAGACGACAACCACCGAGATGACGACGACCCTGGAGACGATGACCTTGAAGACGACCCCGATGACAACGAACCCGGAGACGACGACCCTGGAGACAACGACGACAACCTGGAAGACCGAGAAGCAGAAGAACAAGAGGCTGCAGAACAAAGAGCAGAAGAACATTAAGCATAAGACTAAATATCAGAGCAAAAGATATTATCTAAATTAGTCCGTTCCTCCTCGTGGTGCCCCTGGATAAAGCCTGATGCTGCAGGCCAAACTGAACGCGGACAAATGTAACTCTTTTGTGACAGGCAGAACGGAAGGTGTAATCTTCAAACTTTTATAGATAACAACTACGGGAATGCCTGTCACAAATAAGAATATGATGAAGAAGTTGAATATGAAGAAGATAATAGTTAAATAAAAAGAATATGAACAATGTAACAAAAAAAAAAAAATAGGTAGAAGATGAAGAAGAAGATGAATAAGGTGAAGAAGTTGATGTCAAAGAAGCTGATGATGAGGATAATGAAGAAGAAAGTGTGGGAGAAGTAAAAAAGAAGGTGAAGGGCGTGGAAGTAGTGAAACATCAATATCTGACAAAAAAATAAATAAATAAATAACAGTCAAAATCTTTCTAACGCCGAACGTCATAAAAAAAAAAAAAAATCCTGCTATTCTATTTGATTGGGCTAAACCTCTGTGCCTTTAATGTCTCCGCCACCTCCCCCAATACATCCTACATTATTCTTAGTTGTTTTCCTTCATGTAGAATTAACCTACAAGGAAAGAAAGGGTTTATTTTAATTCCGATATTTTCGTCCCATTGACTTGCATTGGGATCGGGTATCGGTATCGGATTAGATCCGATACTTTGACGGTATCGGCTGATACTTTCCGATACCGATACTTTCCGATATCGGAAGGTATCGCTCAACACTAGTTAAGACAGGTACCATGATGGCCTGATTTATTTGAGTCCAAGACTGGGGAAAATCGCCAAGAACAGTGTGTATCATCTTCTCCTCTTCTACAGGTGGGGAGGCTCTTGAATTTGCTTCCTTCTCCCTCAACTTATCGGGGCATACATTAAGGTGGTCTCTGGATATTGCCGTTGAGGTTTCCCCTCCATCTTTGCTGATGAGACAGACTTTAATATTGTTGAAATCGGACAGCAGGATGGTATACGGTTCCGCTTCCCATTGGTCGTCAAGTTTGTGTAGCCTTCTCTTCCGCTTGAGTACCTGTTCACCAGGTGGCAAGGGAATCGCATGCTGGTTGTAGTCCCTTTCCTGTTTTTGCCTGGCCTGAGCGAGACTCCTTTCCACGCATTCCTGCACTTTGCAGTACCTTTGCTGCCTCTCTGTATCCCAATCGACATCCGGCGAGGTATCTTCGGGGGTTAGAACCCCCATGTCCGGATCAACGGGCAACTTACTAGACCTTCCTCGCATCAGGTACGCCAGAGTGCAGTTGGTAGAATTCACTGGGATGTGGTTGTACATGTCGACCAGGTTGGGCAACTTGGTTGGCCACAAGTTCCGTTCCTCTACAGGCAAGGTCTTCAATAAGTCGATCACCACTTGGTTCATCTTTTCACACATCCTGTTGGTTTGTGGGTGGTACGGTGTGGTTCTGATCTTCTTACACCCGTACAGATTGCAGAACTCCTGGAACACCTCCGCCTCAAACGCTGGTCCCTGATCGGTCAGTACCTTCTCCGGGTACCCATGGGGCCTACAGAAGTACTGCTGGAAGGTCTTGGCGGCCGTCCTGGCTGTTAGATCCTTGACAGATACAACCACCAGGAACCTGGAGTAGTGATCCACGATGGTGAGAGCATAAATATAGCCTGACCGGCTAGGTGTCAGCTTCACGTGGTCTAGCGTGACCAGTTCTAGCGGCCGTTTGGTGATGATGGGCTGCAAAGGAGCCCGTTGGCTATCACGGTCCTTCCTGCGTAGGCTGCACGGGCCACACTCCCGACACCACTTCTCGATGGCTCTTTTCATGCCAATCCAATAGAATCTCCCTCGGAGTAGTCTCTCCAACTTCCTCCACCTGAAGTGTCCAGCCCCATCGTGGTACGCTCCCAGAACCATTGGCGCATCTTGCCTGGGAACCACTATCTGCCACACCAATTCATGAGTGCGGGGGTCGATACTTCTTCGGCACAGCTTACCATCGTGAATAAACAGTTTGCTTCTCCCCTTCCACAGCTGTTGGGTTTCTTGTGGATCATCCGGGCCGGGATGCAAACCTGCCTGCGTCAGGAGCTCTTTCACCCGACGGACCGCAGGGTCACCATCCTGGGTCTCTGCCCACCCGTGGTGGGGCAGGGGATTCAGCGTGGCATCCTGGTTGTTTCTGTGCCTGTTCTTCACATGATGGGAGCACTGAGTGGCTTTGGGGCAATGGAAAGCAGGCAGCTCTACTTCTTCAAGTGCCTCCGGGTCCTCCCCCCTTTCTGGCAAATTGGGCATCTGGGACAAGGCATTGGCATTCGCATTCTTGCGTCCTGCCCGGTACTTGATGGTGAAGTCGTAATTGGACAGCCGGGCCATCCACCGCTGTTCCAAGGCCCCGAGTTTTGCTGTGTCCAAGTGTGTTAGTGGATTGTTATCCATGAAGACGGTGAATTTTGCTGAAGCCAGGTAGTGCTTGAACCTCTCCGTCACTGCCCAAACGATGGCGAGGAATTCCAGCTTGAAGGAACTGTAGTTGTCAGGGTTCCTTTCCGTGGGACGAAGTTTCCTACTGGCGTAAGCGATTACCCTCTCCTTGCCTTTCTGGACCTGGGACAACACAGCTCCCAGTCCTACATTGCTGGCATCCGTATACAGTACAAACAGTTGATCATATTCAGGGTAGGCCAGTACCTCTTCTCCCATCAGCGCCATCTTCAAGCAAGTGAATGATCCTTCCAGTCCTTCGTTCCAATCAAATGGGGTATTCTTCCCCTTGGTCTTCTTGGATTGGCCCACCAACAGATCTTGCAATGGCGCGGCCTTCTTGGTGAAGTCCTTGATGAACCTACTGTAATAGCCTACAAACCCGAGGAACTGCCGGACTTCATGGAGGTTGCTGGGTTTCGGCCAGTCCTTAATCACCATAACCTTGTCGGGGTCCGGGGCCACTCCTTCAGCACTCACCACATGGCCTAGATACTGCACTTTGGGTTTCAGCAGGTGGCATTTGGATGGTTTCACCTTTAAGCCAAAGTTGGACAGGGCTTCAAACACCTCGGCCAGGTGCTTCAGATTGTCTTCATAGGTGTTAGAGAAGACAATGACATCGTCCAGATACAGCAGTACAGTTTCAAATTTCTTGTGCCCCAGACAGCATTCCATCATCCTCTGGAACGTCCCCGGGGCGTTGCACAATCCGAAGCGCATGTAGTTGAATTCACAGAGCCCCATCGGCGTCGTGAAGGCCGTCTTCTCCTTGTCTGCCTCCGCTACGGGAACCTGCCAGTACCCACTGGTGAGATCCAAGGTAGAGAAGTAGTTAACAGATTTTAAAGCAGCCAGGGACTCCTCTATCCTGGGCAGTGGGTATGCATCTTTATGTGTAATGCGATTTAACTGCCTATAATCCACACACATTCTCATTGTGCCATCTTTCTTCTTAATGAGGACTAATGGAGCTGCCCAGGGGCTACAACTGTCCCTCACTACCCCAGCCTCCTTCATCTCTCGCAACATGTCCTTGGCACACTGATAATGAGCTGGGGGTACAGGACGGTATCTCTCTTTTATGGGTCGGTGATCCCCTGTGGGGATATGATGTTGGATCCATTTTACCTGCCCAAAATCTAAGGGGTGTTTGCTAAAGACCTGCTCGTACTCATGAACCACCCTGTAGGCCCCCTGTTTCTGGTGAGGTGGGGTAGAGTCAGTGCCCACGTGTAATTCCCGACACCAATCCTTCGGTTGCCCTGCAGAACCATTGTTCTCCGCCGGATTGGACGGGACCAATGGCCCAGGTGCCTGTATCACACTACTATTAACAGTAAACAGTTTGGCAAGTGTGGCATATTTGGCTAGCTGGACTTCTTCCTCCCCGCAATTGAGAACACGTACTGGCACCCTCCCCTTGCGGACGTCAACCACCCCTCTGGCTGTCAGGAGGGTAGGCCTATTATCCGAATATACGGGTTCTACCAGGGCCTGATAGTCTTTACCCCTGAGGCCTATGGCTGCCCGGCACCAGATTAACATTTCACTCCTGGGGGGGTATCGCAATGGGGTTTGAATCACTCACTGTGACACGACCAATTTCACCACCAGTCAGCTCCACCTGTTGTTTTTGCATCAGGGCCCTGATTTCTTTTTGCAGGGCACATTGTTCACTGTAGCCAGCTGTTTCTGCTACCTGTTGTAATAGGGCAATAACTTCTGCAAGACAATTTTCTATAACATTAGTACCAATGGTCATCATGGGATTACATTCACGGCGGTCAATATCAACAATTACAATCCCTTGGGCCTTCAATTCCACCCGCCCCACTTTGATGGTGACCTCTTTATACCCCACTTGTGGTAATGGCTGACCATTTCTGGCTATTATGGTGAAATCGTCATCGGGGCCACGAGTAATATCGGTGTCCTCCCAATACCGTTTATAAAGCACGTAAGGCATAGTCGTCACCTGAGAACCGGTGTCCAGCAAAGCGTTCATGGGGATACCGTCGATCACAATAGGAAGGACTGGTCACCCTCCAATGTATTTGGCTCTCCAATGCTGCGGGCCTGATCGTCCTACTCCTGGGGGTTGTCCCTCTGCCCCAGGGGTTGCTCGTTTAAATTACAGTACCTTGCAAGGTGGCCCACCTGATGACAGCGGCGGCAGATAGGTCGTCCATCCTGATGAAAGCGATCGTCGTCCCTGCCTCTGGTCGGCGGAGTCCTCCTCTGTCGCATCCAGGGGACATCCTCTGGTCTGGAGGCCAGCTGGATCTTCTCCTTGGGGGCCTCCTGTAGGGACTGCACGGTCCGGGCTAGGGCAGCAACGCTCTTGGTCAGCTCCTGCATCTGGAGGCGGAGTCCTGCGAGGGAATCCTCCTCTAGGATCTGGGCATCGGCCTCGGCGGCGACTGGGGCATCCGACGCCACCTCCTGGTGGTATGTGAGAGCTTGACGCCTGGGAGGCACTGCACGGCTGGGTTGTCGCTCTTGTAGCGCTTGGATGGCTTTATCCTTGAATTGCGCAAAAGTCAGGTCTGGATTCTGCATGGCCAGGAAGTGCAGTTGACCCCTTTGGTGGCTGCACAGGAGCCCCTCAATGAACCGCTCTTTCAGGAGTTTATCTTCATCTTGCATGCTGCCGGGGTCACTCTGTTTGATGGCCCGCAGCGCGTCCTGGAGGTTAAGGGCATAGTCCCGTAAGCTATCCTGCGGCGTCTGTTTGCACCCATGGAAAGTCAACTTAATTTCTGTAGCGGTGCGGGTGTCAAAGGTGGCTTTAAGCTTTGCAAAGACCTGCTGTGCAGTTCCCTTATCCGCTGCGGGCCAGGACTTCACTTCTCTCAGAGCCGCCCCAAAGAGTTGGCCTGTTATCATATGAACTTTCTGAGGCTCTGTCAAGGGATAGAACTCGAGCAGGCTGCAGATCCCCTCATTAAAGTCAGTTAGTGTATGTGATTCTCCAGAGTATCGTGGGAGCCAGGCTGCTCCAGGTAGGTACGGCATGGAGAAGGGCATTATGGCTGTGGTAGCCGCGGCAGCCTCCGACTGGTGGATAGGGGCGGCGAGCTCTGCGGCAGCTGGCTGTGGCACAAGGCCCGCGGCTGCGTCTACCGCGGGGACCGAAGGTGCCTCTGGGTCTACGGCTGCGACCGCCGCCTCTGCTCCCCCTGACTCAGACATGGCCGCTCCTTCCCCCTGCTAACCTGCTGGAAGTTGGTGTCCCTCTTCCGGGATCGTCGCTTTACCGCGTCTTCTGGTTCCGTGCTCTTTTTGACCGGCTCTGCCCACGAAGCTATAGCTCCTCCCTTCATGCGCGGTGATGGCAGATTTTGGCGGCAAATAGCAACACGCAGTCTTTGCAATAAATCACAGTTCAAGCACAATTCAGACACAGTTCCAAGGCACACATGACCTGTTTCTTCAGGCTTAAGTAGATCCTGTTCGTGACGCCAAGTTTGGAGCGCCCCCAGACGCAGGGCCATGGGGTACTCGGTACCGGGCCTCTCTGTCTCAGTTCTGGGTTGTCACGGTGGCTAGACCCGGTCCGTGACCCTGCTAAGGGGCGTCCAATGAAAGGTATGATAATGGTGCGTGGTGTAGGTCGCGGTGAATAACGAGGACACAGGGTTGCAGTCTCTTTACCTCTTTACTGAAGGCTTCAGGATCCTCAATCTGGAGCACTGTTAACAGGGCTGGCTGAGACCGGCCGGTCCGAAGGCACATCCAGAGTTCCCTTTGCAGGTGGAAATCAGTGTCTACCTTCTAGCGCCTTTGTGTTGTAGTACTTCCCTGCTGAGCACCACGGGATCACAACTGTTGTGTATACTTCTGTTCTTTCTCTCTCTCTCCGTCCCCCAGATGATATGGCTAGGATGCACTCATATGACGGGGTAGGCCTGGAGTTATTCTGGGACCCTAGAGATGCCCCTCTCCCACAGTTTGCCTCCGTTGTCTTCGTTAGGTGTAATGGTGAGACAACCAACCTATGGTTAACTGCCCGGCCGTAGTTTAAAGTAATGCGTGGAGTCTCTTACTTTCTCGGCGTTCCGGCCACCGGCTACGCACCTCAGAAGGATGTTGCTGATCTTGAGGCACGACTCCTTCTGGTATTATCTCCTTTTTGCTGTATTTCCGTTCCTCACTTCTCCACAATAAACCTCGCTTCTTGTCCTTTCTTACGAGTCTGCCGCTGTAAGGCACAGGCACAACTCCGTAATGATCTGTCCCCTTTCTAGGACCCTGTCAGGATCCCACCCCTGACAGGTCCTCTCTCTCGCTCTTCCCAGCTACTTTCTCCCTAACTTCCTGTCCAACCCCCCAGTTTTACCAAAGCGTGAGGAGTGGCCTACTAGATAGAACCACTCCCCCTGGTGGCTGGAATGTGAAGTGTAATGTGTGTGTGATACCTGGTCAGGTGAACTCCTTAAGTGCCATCAGACGTACCACCACTCCCCTTAGCGGCGGAGCATCAGTACTGCAATGACCAGGACTCTGGGGCGCTGCACTACCACATGCCAGACCAACTCGTGAGTCCGTGGTCGATATTCCTCCTGCACAGCTTACCGTCGTTGATTAACAATTTGCCCTTCTCCTTCCATAGCTTTTGAGTCTCTTGTGGAGCATCAGGACCAGGGTGTGAATCAGCTTGTGTCAGCAGCTCTTTTACCAGATCGACTGCGGGGTCACTATCCTGCATTTCTGCCCATCCATGGTGGGGCAATGGATTCAGCATGGCTTCTCGCTTGTCATTATGCTTGTTCCTCGCATGATGGGAATACTGAGTCGCCCCAGGGTGATGGAAAGCTGGTAACTCAATCTCTTCAAGTGCTTCCGGATCTTCTCCCACTTCTGGTAAATGGGGCATCCTGGACAGCGCATCGGCATTTGCATTCTTGTGTCCTGCACGTTACTTGATGGTGAATTCGTAGTTGGACAAACCGGCCATTCATTGCTGCTCTAATGCACCTAGTTTAGCAGTTTCCAGGTTTGTCAGCGGGTTGTTGTTCGTGAAAATGGTAACTCTTGCTGAAGCCAGGTAGTATTTGAACCACTCTGTTACTGCCCCGACTATGGCAAGGAACTCCAGTTTGAAGGAACTGTAGTTTTTGGGGTTCCTTTCAGTGGGACCAAGCTTCCTGCTGGCATAGGCGATTTACCCTTTCTTTGCCTTTCTGCATGTGGGACAATACCGCTCCCAGTCCAACGTTACTGGCATCTGTGTAGAGCACAAATGGTTGGTCATAGTCAGGGTAGGCCAGAACCTCATCTCCCAAGAGAGCCAACTTCAATCGAGTGAAGGATCCTTCCAGCCTGTCGTTCCACTCAAATGGAGGACCCTTGCTCTTAATCTTCTTGGATTGGCCCACTAACAGGTCTTGCAGGGTTGCAGCTATCTTAGTGAAGTCTTTAATGAACCTTTGGTAGTAGCCTACCAACTCAAGGAGCTGCCGAACTTCGTGGATGTTGCTGGGTCTCGGCCAGTCCCTGCTCATGGTGACCTTTTCAAGGTCTAGTGCCACTTCTTCGGCGCTTACCACATGGCCCAGGTACTGTACTTTGGGCTTTAACAGGTGACACGTAGATGGCTTTACCTTCAGGCCAAAGTTAGACAAAGTTTCAAACACCTCAGTGGGAATCTGCCAATACCCACTAGTGATATCTAAGGTAGAGAAATAGCAGATTTTAAACCAACTAATGACTCTTCGATTCAGGGCAATGGGTATGCATCCTTGTGTGTAATCAACACTAGTGTTGAGCGATACTGTCCGATACTTGAAAGTATCGGTATCGGAAAGTATCGGCCGATACCGGCAAAGTATCGGATCTAATCCGATACCGATACCCGATACCAATACAAGTCAATGGGACTCATGTATCGGACGGTATTCCTGATGGTTCCCAGGGTCTGAAGGAGAGGAAACTCTCCTTCAGGCCCTGGGAACCATATTAATGTGTAAAATAAAGAATTAAAATAAAAAATATTGCTATACTCACCTCTCCGACGCAGCCTGGACCTCACCGAGGGAACCGGCAGCGTTCTGTGCTTAAAATGCGCGCATTTCCTTCCTTCCGTGACGTCACGGCTTCTGATTGGTCGCGTGCCGCCCATGTGGCCGCGACGCGACCAATCACAGCAAGCCGTGACGTAATTTTGAGGTCCTGGAAGCCTAATTCTAGGCATTCAGGATTTTAAAATTACGTTCCGGCTTGTGATTGGTCGCGTCGCGGTCACATGGGCGACGCGACCAATCACAAGCCGTGACGTCACGGGAGGCAGGACACGCGCGCATTTTAAAATTACGTCACGGCTTGTGATTGGTTGCGTGCCGCCCATGTGGCCGCGACGCGACCAATCACAGCAAGCCGTGACGTAATTTCAGGTCCTGAATGCCTATTTCTGCATTCAGGACCTGAAATTACGTCACGGCTTGCTGTGATTGGTCGCGTCGCGGCCACATGGGCGGCACGCAACCAATCACAAGCCGTGACGTAATTTTAAAATGCGCGCGTGTCCTGCCTCCCGTGACGTCACGGCTTGTGATTGGTCGCGTCGCCCATGTGACCGCGACGCGACCAATCACAAGCCGGAACGTAATTTTAAAATCCTGAATGCCTAGAATTAGGCTTCCAGGACCTCAAAATTACGTCACGGCTTGCTGTGATTGGTCGCGTCGCGGCCACATGGGCGGCACGCGACCAATCAGAAGCCGTGACGTTGCGGGAGGCAGGAAACGCGCGCATTTTAAGCAAACAACGCTGCCGGTTCCCTCGGTGAGGTCCAGGCTGCGTCAGAGAGGTGAGTATAGCAATATTTTTTATTTTAATTCTTTATTTTACACATTAATGTTGTATTTTACACATTAATGTTGTTTCGATACCGATACCCGATACCACAAAAGTATCGGATCTCGGTATCGGAATTCCGATACCCGCAAGTATCGGCCGATACCCAATACTTGCGGTATCGGAATGCTCAACACTAATCAACACACATCCTCATTGTACCATCCTTGTTCCTGACGAGGACTAATGGAGCGGCCCAGGGGCTACAACTATCTCTGATTACCCCAGCCTCCTTCATCTCTCGTAACATACTCTTGGCACATTGGTAGTGAGCTGAAGGTACAGGCCAGTACCTCTCTTTAATGGGTGGATGACCTCCAGTGGGGATATGATGTTGGACTCATTTTACCTGCCCCAAATCTAGTGGGTGCTTGCTGAATACCCACTCATACTCATGGACCACCCGGTAAGCCTCATGTTTTTTATGCGATGGGGTAGAGTCAGTGCCCACATGTAATTTCTGACACCAATCTCCAAACTGTCCTACAGAGCCATTGTCCTCCGCCTGGTTGGATGGGACCAAGGATTCTGTTGCTTTTATTGCATTATCATTAACAGTAAACTGTTTACAAAGTGTGGCATATCTGGGTAAGTGGACCTCTTTCCACAGGTAAGGACACGTACTAGCACCCTTCCCTTGTGGACATCAACCACCCCTCTGGCTGTCAGGATTGTGGGCCTACTATCTGAATACACAGGTTCTACCAGGGCCTGGTAGTCTTTACCTCTGAGGCCTATTGCTGCCCAACACCAGATTAACATTTCACTCTTGGGGGGTATTGCAATGGGGATCGGATCACTCACTGTGACACGGCCAACTTCTCCTCCAGACAATTCTACCTGTTGTCTCGCATCAGGGCTCTGATTTCTTTTTGCAGGACTCGCTGCTCACTGGAACCAGCAGTTTTTGCCACCTATTGTAACAAGACAATAACCTCGGCAAGACAGTTTTCTATGACATTAGTACCTAAGGTCATCATGGGGTTACATTCTTGTCCTTGGGCATTCAATTAGTGGTTACCACCTTGTACCCCACCTGTGGCAAAGGCTGTCCATTACTGGCTACTATTGTCAAATCACTATCTGTGCCATGGGTAATATCTGAGTCAGCCCAATACCATTTATAGAGAATGTAAGTCATCCCCTGAGAGCCGGTGTCCAGTAAAGCGTTCATCGGGATGCCATCGATGACAATGGGGAGGACCGGTCACCCTCCGACATACTTGGCTCACCAGTTTTGTGGGCCTGGTCGTCCTATTCCTTGGGGTTGGCCCTCTGCCCCAGGGGATGCTCTTTTAAATAGCAGAACCTTGCGATGTGTCCTATCTGGTGGCAGCGGCGGCAGATGGGTCATCCATCCTGATGATAGCAGTCGTTGTCTCTCCCTCTAATTGGTGGGATCCTCTTCTGGATTTTCTCCTTTGGGGATTACTGCAGAGACTGTACGGTTCTGGCTAATACAGCTACGCTTTTAGTCAGTTCCTGGACCTTGAGGCACAGTCCTGTGGAGGGGTCATCATCCAGGATTTGTGCGTCGGCATCAACAGGGGCCTGATGAAATGATGCCACCTCCTGGTGGTACTTGATTGCAGAACGCCAAGGGTGCAGTGTGCGGCCGGGTGGTGGTTCATGCAGCACCCGGATGGCCCTGTTTTTATAATGTGCGTACAAAGTCCAGGTCAAAGTTATTCAAGGCCAGGATGCACAGCTGTGTCTTGTGAGTACTGGACAGGAGTCCCTCAACGAATTGTTCCTTTAATAGCTTGTCTCCATCTTGCACGCTTTTCGGGTCAACCTGCCTAATGGCCCATAGTGCCTAATGGAGATTAAGGGCATAGTCCCATATGCTATCCTGTGCTCTTTGTTTACACCCGAAAAACCTCGGTGCGGGTGTCAAAAGTGGTTTTAAGTTTGTCAAATATCTGTTTAGCAGTTCCTTTTTCCATATCTGGCCAGGATTTCATTTCTCTTTGTGCTGCGCCAATTAATTGACCAGTTAGTATGTTAATCTTTTGATGCTCCATCAGGGGATATACTTTCAATAGACTGCAGAACCTTTCCTTAAAGTCATTCAAACATATGGGACTCCCCTGAATATTGTGGAAGCCAGGCCGCTCCTGGTATATAGGGCATAGATAGCGGCATTATAGGAGCTGTTATTGCGGCGGGTTCCGGCCGGCTTGTAGGAGCTGCGGGCACTGCGGGGCCTGAGGGCATCATGGGGCCTGCGGCTGCATGTAGTACGGCAGAATGGTGTGCCTTTGAATGTGGTTTCTGATAGAGGGGTACAATTTGTGTCCAAATTTTGGAGGGCTTTTTGTAAAAAATTGGGTGTTTGTTTGACGTTCTCCTCTGCTTACCATCCTGAGACTAACGGTCAGACAGAGAGGACCAATCAGTCTCTTGAACAGATTTTGAGGTGTCTTGCTACGTCTCGGCAGGATGATTGGTGTTCTTCGTTGCTCCTGGCTGAGTTTGCATTTAACAATTGGATTAACCAGTCCACGGGCACCTCCCCGTTCTTCTGTAACTATGGTTTTCACCCTCATTTTAGTGAATTTTCTAGGCTGGATTCAGGATGTCCAGGGGCTGATACAGCAGCGCAACGATTGGGGGAGGTGTGGAGGGAGGTCTAGAAGAACATTGGAGAGGCTCAGGACAAAAAAACTTTTTGCGGATAAGCGATGGTCTGTGGGACCTATATTCCTGGTGGGAGATAAAGTGTGGTTGTCTACCAGGAACATTCGTCTCAAGGTTCCTTCGGCTAAGCTAGGTCCCAGGTTTATTGGTCCTTATGAGATCATTGAGGTGATCAATCCAGTTGCCTTTCGCTTACGACTTCCTCCAACGCTTCGGATTCCCAATGTGTTTCATAAGTCCCTTCTTAAGTTATTTTTACCATCCTCTGCTGGGCCTCCATCCCCTCCGCCTCCTATCTCTGTGGATGGTCAGACCGAGTATGAAGTGGAACAGATTGTAGATTCTCGCATGGTCCGTAGTTCTATTCAGTACTTGGTCCATTGGAGGGGTTACGGTCCTGAGGATCGATCTTGGGTCCCGGCACGATCTGTCCATGCTAATCGACTGGTCCGGGAATTTCATGCACGTTATCCTGGAAAACCTGGGGGTCTGGTAGCCCCTCCTTGAGAGGAGGGTACGGTCATGATCCATTCCGGAGTTTAGTCCTGTCTGCTCTTTTTCTGGGTGGATCATGTCTAGGGTTAACTTTGCTCTGCCTCATTCTGGGCTCGGGTATGCTATTTAGCTCCCAGGTATCCTGAGGGTGGTGTCAGCTATAGCTCTGTCTTTGGCGTGTGAACCTGACTCTGGAAGTTCTTGATTTGTCCTGCTGTGAACCCTGACTTGTCCTGTGTCTGTTATCTCCCCCTGCCTGCCCTTTCCCAGTGTCTCTTTGTTTGTCTGTAGATCTGCTTGACTCCCTGGTTCTGACCTCCTGGCTTGGCGTTTTGACTCCGTTTCAGTTTGTCCCTATTGTACCGTATTTTGCCTGTCCTGGTTTACTGATGAATCATGTCATGATTAAGGGAGCTTAGTCTCCAGAAACGCGTTGAGATTCTCACCCATATGGCTTGTGCTGAAGTCTGTATCCTCTATGCCTAATAGTATGTGAATAAAGAAAACTCTTTTTTACGGATTCGGTGAAGCTGGACATTCTTTTCTTTTCTGGTTTACTGATCCCTTGCTACGTCCTGACTATCCATTCTGTCTAAATCATTTTGTACTGTAGTGCTATCTTGTGTTCTGACTTGGCTATCCTGACCTCTCTCTCTCGCCACTAGGTGGCATCTGTTCAGCTGCTCTGTGTGTGCAGTCTCGCTTCTCTACCAAGCTCCCCCTGGTGGAGGTTCCGCTGTGCTGCACTGCAGCTGCATGACAGTTTCATTCTCTTGGCTTCTATGCTTTGTGCTTCTAGTCATTCACTTACTCGGCTTTCTGACCTCCGGCTTCAACCTGACTATCCTTCTGTCTCACCCTCCATTACCTCGACTATCTCCCAGTTATTGATCTCGGCACGTTTGACTACTCTCCGGTGCGGTTCACCTCCTTTGCACTCCGGTGCCTGGCTCCGCCCCTGTCCACTCCCCCTCTGTCACATGGTTCAGGTCCTGTTTGCTACCCGGTGAGTTCTCTGCCGTTCTGCTGTGGGCTCCCTTACTGCGGCGAGTAGCCTCACGGCAGTAGTTACACCTGGGATCCTTGACAGTATTCCCGTGGCCATCCAGTACGTGGGCTCCAAGGCTTATTGGGATGCGTGTAACTTTGGTGCAGGGCAGGCCTTGCATTCAATGCATAAGCAAACAAAATGGGAGTGCCAAATGAATAATGTGGACTTAGTTTTCCTGTGGCCATCCAGTACATGGGTTCAAAGGCTTATTGGGGTGCATGTAACTTTGGGGCAGGGCAGGCATTGCATTCAATGCATAAGCAAACAGCATGGAAGTACCAAATGAATAATGTGAACTTGGTTTTCATGTGACCATCCATGACATCTGTTGAATGGGTTGTTCAGGTGCGTCCAAATTTTGGGCAGCCCTGCCACTCACTGCATATGCAACAACAGTATAAGGAACACACTGTTTAATAATTCGAACAACAAAGCATAGCCGGCTGATGGCTCTTTAAGAAAAGTGAGGGCTGACTGCTGGCCCGATACAAAATACACTTTGTGACGTATTTCCCATGAATATACACTTTGGTTTCATTTTTGTATGTTTTATTGTGTGCCAGTAAAAGTGGCGCAAGACTCTGACAACATTGTTCACACTGTATAAATCCATATACTGAGGAGAAAAAAGGGTGGCATTCACCTTTTCTAAAATCCAATCTTTATTGTGATAATTTAAAACATCTTCAGAAGGGGGATGTAGAACGGGAAGAAAATATTGGAAGACGGCGGTTTTGCGCTCCCTTGCGCTTCTACGGATCCTGTAGAAGCGCCATAGAGTGCGAAATGGCTTGGTGTTTCTGATTTATATGACAGTGTCCTGTGATACCTTGGCCCTCCTCACCACTTGGTATAGGGTCTGACTACTTATGTTATGTTTTCTGTTCTAAGGATCTTGATTATATATAAATTTAGTGCCCAGTCAGCGAGATGTAACGCCCTTGGCCATGCTTACTTGTCTAAGTCTCTGTGGTGAAATGCACCTTGACAGACAGAGATATAGTCGAGGAACGGTTGATGTCTGCGACATGCTGGTGTAGCTCAGACACAGCTTTCTAGAAAAGTAATGGCAACTGGGCAACTGGTTTCGGAAACCATCTGTATCTTCCAGGCGTAAAGGCAACGTTTCCGTGGCCAACAGATTGGAGGTGGTGTAGTTCAACCTCTTAACTTCATCATGCGTAGGAGGAAACAATCTTTAGCGTGACCACAACTAAAGGACCCTGGGCTGACTGCAGTGCTGAGAAAGGGTAGAGTATGGTGAACCACACAAACTGCTGAACCATGAGGGAGGTGCAGGTGGAGATGTTACAGTGGATTGAGAAAGTTGTGATTTTGCACATTCTATGAGATCTGTCAAAAACAGCAGGCATGTCCTCATCCATTACAGCTGAAGGTGGGCTCTCAGTCAGGAGGTTCTGTAGTAGGACTACGTCACAATATTTGGCATAGTAACAAAGGAAGAGGAAGAAGCAGCAGATGCGATTGATGGAATGGCTGCTGGTTGTTGAGGTCTGCTGGTCCGTATTTTTGCACAGTGGGATTCCCACAGTAAGGCCATGTGAAGGTTCATACATGTAGTATTCAAATTATTTCACTTTTTCCCTATACTCAGTTTTTTTTTTGCAAAGTTGGCAGATTATGTGAGTTGGCTCATCCTTTGCAGTGTCACAAAAAGGCCCAGGCTAGGCAACTCTTGCCACCCCTGCGAGCTGCAGACCCGAGAACACTGCTGATCACAGCCACAATTGTGGCTTAGGAAGCATTACTCATTAATATGTGTCTGCAACAGCGCAACGTAACCTCCCCATCTTCTTCTAAGGTGACCTACTCAGCTGTGTGCCTCTGTGTGTGCCTAAGGGGGATCCAACACCTCATCATCACCATTCTCTGTAATATCACACTCCTCACCCTTAGAGTTGCCCTGCTCCTCTTCCTGCCCTGACAGCAGAGTAGAGTCTGCATGAGCATCAGATACCTGAGTCTCATCAGGATCACCTTCCCCCCTTCCTCGGGGTTAAAGTCTGGTCATGAGGGTCAGGATGCTGCTCAGACCCTTCTTCTTCCTGCCCCAGATCCAAGCTAAAAAATTTGGGGCATTGGTACAGAATTCCTTCTCTTGACTCTGAAGCTTTTGAGTACACTTCTGAAGCCCATGGAATAGAATGTGTGAACGGCTCTTCAGACTCACCCATCTGTGGTTCCCTACAGTTAGTTGTACGGTTGGAGAGTTGTGACGCATGGGGAATCAAGGGTAATTTGGGTGCCACCTCTGTGGACTGTACTGGGTGTTGAGGTTGCCATCCACTCGAACTCATGCTCTTTCTGTGTCTCATCAATAAGGCATTCTACTATGCATCTGCCAAAGAAAGGAAGAAGTGGAGTAGCCCGTATAGTAACATTTGTCAGCTGTCTTTGTATTGGACGTGACTAGTGTTGAGCGATACCGTCCGATACTTGAAAGTATCGGTATCGGAAAGTATCGGCCGATACCGGCAAAGTATCGGATCCAATCCGATACCGATACCCGATACCAATACAAGTCAATGGGACTCATGTATCGGACGGTATCCCTGATGGTTCCCAGGGTCTGAAGGAGAGGAAACTCTCCTTCAGGCCCTGGGAACCATATAAATGTGTAAAAGAAAGAATTAAAATAAAAAATATCGCTATACTCACCTGTCCGACGCAGCCGGGACCTCAGCGAGGGAACCGGCAGCGTTGTTTGTTTAAAATTCGCGCTATTACTTGGTTATGTGAATTCCCGGCTTGTGATTGGTCAGGTCGGCCATGTTGCCGGGACGCGGACCAATCACAGCAAGCCGTGACGAAATTACGTCACGGCTTGCTGTGATTGGTCCGCGACCCGGCAATATGGCCGCCCTGACCAATCACAAGCCGTGACGTCACGGGAGGCTGGACACGCGCTCATTTTAAAATGGGCGCGTGTCCAGCCTCCCGTGACGTCACGGCTTGTGATTGGTTGCGCCGCGGTCAACCAATCACAAGCCGGGAGGCTGGACGCGCTCATTTTGAAATGGGCGCGTGTCCAGCCTCCCGGCTTGTGATTGGTTGACCGCGACGCAACCAATCACAAGCCGTGACGTCACGGGAGGCTGGACACGCGCCCTTTTTAAAATGAGCGCGTGTCCAGCCTCCCGTGACGTCACGGCTTGTGATTGGTTAATGGCGGCCATGTTGCCGGGACGCGGACCAATCACAGCAAGCCGTGACGTATTTTCGTCACGGCTTGCTGTGATTGGTCCGCGTCCCGGCAACATGGCCGCCCTGACCAATCACAAGCCGGGACTTCACGTAACCAAGTAAAAGCGCGAATTTTAAACAAACAACGCTGCCGGTTCCTTCGCTGAGGTCCAGGCTGCGTCGGAGAGGTGAGTATAGCGATATTTTTTATTTTAATTCTCTCTTTTACACATTTTAACATTAATGTTGTTGCGATACCCGATACCCGATACCACAAGAGTATCGGAATCCCGGTATCGGAATTCCGATACAGCAAGTATCGGCCGATACCCGATACTTGCAGCATCGGAATGCTCAACACTAGACGTGACATTGTTGGTTCACTAGTAGTGTTGAGCGATACCTTCTGATATGCAAAGGTATCGGTATCGGATTGGATCGGCCGATACCCAAAAAGTATCCGATATCGCCGATACCGATACCCGATACCAATGCATATCAATGGGACACAAAATATCGGAATGGTTCCCAGGGTCTGAAGGAGAGGAAACTCTCCTTCAGGCCCTGGGATCCATATTCATGTATAAAATAAAGAATAAAAATAAAAAATATTGATATACTCACCCCTCGGACGGCCCCTGGCTCTCACCGGTCCAAGCGTCTGCCTCCGTTCCTAAGAATGCTGAGTAAAGGACCTTCGATGATGTCGCGGCTTGTGATTGGTCGCGTGACCGCTCATGTGACCGCTCACGCGACCAATCACAATCCGCGACGTCATCGCAGGTCCTAAACTCACTGCATTCTTAGGAACGGAGGCTGCCGGTTACACCGCTAAGGTCCAGGCTCCGCCGGAGGGGTGAGTATATCCATATTTTTTATTTTTATTCTTTATTTTTTACATGAATATGGATCCCAGGGCCTGAAGGAGAGTCTCCTCTCCTCCAGACCCTGGGAACCATACACTGGGAACTTCCGATTCCGATATCACAAAAATATCGGAACTCGGTATCGGAATTCCGATACTTGTGGTATCGGAATGCTCAACACTATTCACTAGTGCTTTCAGAAACAATACCACCTACCTCACGTACACCTTGAACACCAATCCCCCTTCAACCACGACCTCACTTTTTCCTAGTCATGTTGCTCAGATAGTGTTGTAGTATCATAATATTAACAACCAAAAATTAGATGTTAAACTCTGCACCTGCTCTGTAAACAGCTGAATTTCAGCGGGAGTAAATGACAAGATGAAATATGGCGTGCTGAATCACGATAGTTACAGAAGAAAGAATTGTTTGACTGTGGATGAGGCCTTTATGACAAAGAAGATATGCTCAAAGCATTTTTAAATTAGATCTCCCCTACTGTATGATGTTGTTAACACAAGATTTTTTAGGGTCGCTGTGGATGAGGCCTCTCTAACATAGACTAGATGCTACAAACAATTGGAAAGTGAGATGCACTGCACTGTATGACGTTAGTAACTCAATAAATATTTTAGGGCCAGTGAATGAGGTCTCTATTAACATAGACTAAATGCTACAAACAATTTGAAAGTTAGATATCCCCTTCTGTATGACATTAGTAACAGAAGAATTTTTTGGGGGACCTGTGGACGAGCACTCTCTAACATAGACTAGATGCTACAAACAATTTGAAAGTGAGATGTAACATAGTAACATAGTTATTAAGGTTGAAGGAAGACTTTAAGTCCATCTAGTTCAACCCATAGCCTAACCTAACATGCCCTAACATGGTGATCCAGAGGAAGGCAAAAAAAACCCATGTGGCAAAAAGTAAGCTCCACATTGGGGAAAAAAATTCCTTCCCGACTCCACATACGGCAATCAGACTAGTTCCCTGGATCAACACCCTATCAAGGAATCTAGTATATATAACCTGTAATATTAAACTTTTCAAGAAAGGCATCCAGTCCCCTCTTAAATTTAAATAATGAATCACTCATTACAACATCATATGGCAGAGAGTTCCATAGTCTCACTGCTCTTACAGTAAAGAATCCGTGTCTGTTATTATGCTTAAAACTTTTTTCCTCTAGACATAGAGGATGCCCCCTTGTCCCTGTCTCAGGTCTATGATTAAGAAGATCATCAGAAGGGTCTTTGTACTGTCCCCTCATCTATTTATACATTAGAATAAGATCACCCCTTAGCTTTCGTTTTTCCAAACTAAATAGCCCCAAGTGTAATAACTTATCTTGGTATTGCAGACCCCCCCCCCCAGTCCTCTAATAACCTTGGTCGCTCTTCTCTGCACCCGCTCAAGTTTAGCTGTGTCTTTCTTATAGACCGGAGACCAGAACTGTACACAGTATTCTAAGTGTGGTCGAACTATTGACTTGTATAGAGGTAAAATTATGTTCTCCTCATGAGCATCTATGCCTCTTTTAATGCATCCCATTATTTTATTTACCTTTGTAGCAGCTGCCTGACACTGAACACTAAATGTGAGTTTGTCATCCACCCATACTCAGAGGTCTTTTTCATTGACGGTTTTGCCCAGAGTTTTAGAATTAAGCACATAGTTATACATCTTATTACTTCTATTCAAGTGCATGACCTTACATTTATCCCCATTAAAGCTCATTTGCCATTTATCAGCCCAAGCTTCTAGTTTACGCAAATCATCCTGTAATATAAAATTGTCCTCCTCTGTATTGATTACCCCGCAGAGTTTAGTGTCATCTGCGAATATTGAAATTCTGCTCTGTATACCCCCTACAAGGTCATTAATAAATATGCTAAAAAGAAGAGGGCCCAATACTGACCCCTGTGGTACCCCACTGCTAACCGCGACCCAGTCTGAGTGCGCTCCATTAATAACCACCCTTTGTTTCCTATCCCTGGGCCAGCTCTTAACCCACTTACCCATATTTTCCCCTATCCCCATTATTCTCATTTTATGTATCAACCTTTTGTGTGGCACCGTATCAAAAGCTTTTGAAAAGTCCATATACACTACATCCACTGGGTTCCCTTGGTCCAGTCCAGAACTTACCTCTTCACAGAAATTGATCAGATTAGTCTGACAGGAACGGTCCCTAGAAAACCCATGTTGATATTGGGTCATGAGGTTATTCCTCTTCAGATACTCCAGCATAGCATCCCTTAGAATGCCCTCAAGGATTTTACCCACAGTAGAGTTTAAGCTTACTGGCCTATAATTTCCGAGTTCAGTTTTTGTCCTTTTTTTGAATATTGGCACCACATTTGCTATACGCCAGTCCTGTGGTACAGACTCTGCTATTATGGAGTCTTTAAAGATTAAAAATAATGGTCTATCAATGACTGTACTTAATTCCTGCAGTACTCGGAGGTGTATCCCATCCGGGCCCAGAGATTTGTCAATTTTAGTGATTCTTAGACGCCGCCATATTTCTTGCTGGGTTAAGCAGGTGACATTTAATGGGGAATTTTTGTTATCACTGATAATATTGTCAGCCATAGAATTTTCTTGTGTAAATACTGATGAAAAAAAGTCATTTAGCGTAATGTCCCCTACTCGATGACATTAGTAAAAGAAGAATTTTTGGGGGCCTGTGGATGAGGCCTCTATAACATAGACTAGATGTTACAAACAAATTTGAAAATGAGATGTCCCTACTGTTTGACATTAGTAACAGAATAATTTCTTTTTGGCCTGTGTATGATGCCTCTATAACATAGAGTAGATGCTACAAACAATTTGAAAGTGAGATGTCCCCTATTGTATGACGTTAGTAACAGAAGAATTTTATTTGGGCCTGTGGATGAGCCTTCTATAACATTGCTAGATGCTACAATCAATTTGAAAGTGAGATGTCCCCTACTGTACATCGTTAGTAACTGAGCATTTCTTTGTTACTGTGGTGATGCCTGTATAACCCATAAGATATGCTCCAAACAGTTTCAAAATCATATTTACCCTGCAGTATCATGTTTGTAAAAAAACAAATAAAAACATTTTATGTGCACACGCAACAATTTCACGAAGGACGGATCTATAGAAGTGTGCATACTCAAATGTGAACTATAAAGGAACTATATCACTCTGTCATCACATGTAACAGAGTCACCTGCTCATGTGGAGATTACAAACAGACCAGCAAGATGAGCAAAGATCATGCTGTCTTCCTTCCACTCCTCATGATCGTCTTTTTTAAGTAGTTTACTCCTGAAAGTAGTGCTTTGTGATTGTCAACAAGCTGATCATCATCCTCCTTACCTACTGCTTTCCACACACTTTCTCCTCTATCCACTCTATTGCATCATCAGTAGTGTTGAGCGATACCGTCCGATACTTGAAAGTATCGGTATCGGAAAGTATCGGCCGATACCGGCAAAGTATCGGATCCAATCCGATACCGATACCCGATACCAATACAAGTCAATGGGACTCATGTATCGGATGGTATCCCTGATGGTTCCCAGGGTCTGAAGGAGAGGAAACTCTCTTTCAGGCCCTGGGAACCATATAAATGTGTAAAAGAAAGAATTAAAATAAAAAATATCGCTATACTCACCTGTCCGACGCAGCCGGGACTTCAGCGAGGGAACCGGCAGCGTTGTTTGTTTAAAATTCGCGCTATTACTTGGTTACGTGAATTCCCGGCTTGTGATTGGTCAGGTCGGCCATGTTGCCGGGACGCGGACCAATCACAGCAAGCCGTGACGAAATTACGTCACGGCTTGCTGTGATTGGTCCGCGACCCGGCAATATGGCCGCCCTGACCAATCACAAGCCGTGACGTCACGGGAGGCTGGACACGCGCTCATTTTAAAATGGGCGCGTGTCCAGCCTCCCGTGACGTCACGGCTTGTGATTGGTTGCGCCGCGGTCAACCAATCACAAGCCGGGAGGCTGGACGCGCTCATTTTAAAATGGGCGCGTGTCCAGCCTCCCGTGACGTCACGGCTTGTGATTGGTTGCGCCGCGGTCAACCAATCACAAGCCGGGAGGCTGGACGCGCTCATTTTGAAATGGGCGCGTGTCCAGCCTCCCGGCTTGTGATTGGTTGACCGCGACGCAACCAATCACAAGCCGTGACGTCACGGGAGGCTGGACACGTGCCCTTTTTAAAATGAGCGCGTGTCCAGCCTCCCGTGACGTCACGGCTTGTGATTGGTTAATGGCGGCCATGTTGCCGGGACGCGGACCAATCACAGCAAGCCGTGACGTATTTTCGTCACGGCTTGCTGTGATTGGTCCGCGTCCCGGCAACATGGCCGCCCTGACCAATCACAAGCCGGGACTTCACGTAACCAAGTAAAAGCGCGAATTTTAAACAAACAACGCTGCCGGTTCCTTCGCTGAGGTCCAGGCTGCGTCGGAGAGGTGAGTATAGCGATATTTTTTATTTTAATTCTCTCTTTTACACATTTTAACATTAATGTTGTTGCGATACCCGATACCCGATACCACAAGAGTATCGGAATCCCGGTATCGGAATTCCGATACAGCAAGTATCGGCCGATACCCGATACTTGCAGCATCGGAATGCTCAACACTAATCATCAGTTTTCCTTTTGTATTCCCAAAAAAACATGCGTACAATATACTACCATCTGTCCAAGTACATCAAAAATTGATGCCGGACCATATAGATTGTATTGCCTCTTATGAAAGAATTGTGTGAGCTCAGGATCAATGGAAGATATCATTATTTTTTGTGCCAAAAAGCCTTCTCTGGCAGGTTCAGGCAAAAAATGTAACTTTTTATTAATCAAAATTTATGGTATTACATGCATTTATTTTTTAATACAATAAACTCCCAGTCGCACCCTGATCAATATTGTGAGAAAGAGAAAAATTGTTCAAAATTATTAAATGGAATTACAAAAATTCTTTAAACTTCATATGTGAAATAAAAAAAAAAAAAAATTAAGACTTTTTAAAAATGTTCCGAAATGTTTGGGGTGGTGTTTTTTTAGCAGGAAAATTTGTGCTCCCTTATCGGTAAAGCTTTTGCACTGTGAATGGTTGCTGACCGTATGTCTCTTTCCACTCTCTGCAAAGTAAATACTTTAATGTGTGTGTGGTCCCTGCACAGTAGAAAGAGAAAAATTGTTAGGAAGGGAAAAATTGTTGAAGTTATCCACTAAAGATTCTTTGAACTTCATAAGGAAATTTGTTTTATAAGTAAAATTTATCACACTTTTCAAAAAATGTTCAGAAGTTTTTGGTTTGGTTAGCAGGAATATCTGTGTTCCTCAATCAGTGAAACGTTTGCACATGTAGGTGACCACTATGTGCTCATTGCACAGTCAATAGTTTTTGATTGTCTTGCATACCTTGGACAAAAGAACATCAAGATCTCTGGAGATGGATGTGTAACCTTGAGATTGTTGATATTTCTCAACAGTTTTTGTTCTCAAATCCTCAGACTGTTCTCTTCTCTTTCTATTGTCCAAGCTTAGTGTGGCACACACAAACACACAATGCCAAGATTTAGTCAACTTTTCCCATTTTTATCTGGTTTCTGGTTTGATTTTCATATTGACCACATCTGTTACTTACCATAAGTGAGTTTGAATGAGCATCACATAATTGAAACAAAGTTCTTTACTTACAATTTTGGTAAGGTGCCAACAATTTTTTCTGGCACATTTGTGGGGCTTTGTGAGAAAATATGTCAAATTTGCCTTTGTTTTTTTTTGGTTGTTCCAGGTAATAAACATATGTAAGCAAAACATGTGCAATTGCAATAATTTCAGGGAGAAATACTTAATTTTCAGGAACAATTTCAAGGGTGCCAACAGTTTTCTCCAGGACTTCATATGCAATAACTGACACTGAGTTGATGTCAGTAATTCAGATAATTAACTGGACAGAATTGATATATTAACCCCTTTCTGACATCTGACGTACTATCCCGTCGAGGTGACCAGGTCCCGTATGACCATCGACGGGATAGTACGTCATATGCGATCAGCCGCGCTCACGGGGGGGATCGCGGCTGGGTGTCAGCTGATTATCACAGCTGACATCTGGCACTAGGTGCCAGGAGTGGTCACGGACTGCTTCCGTCCCATTAACCCCCGGAACACTGCGATCAAACATGATTGCAGCGGTCCGGTGGCATAGGGAAGCATTGCGGAGGGAGGGGGCTCACTGGGTGCTTCCCTGAGACCCTCAGAACAATGCGATGTGATCGCTTTATTTCCAAGGTCTCCTCCTTTCTCCTCCTCCTTGGAGGCCTCAGTTCCAAGATGGTCGCAGGGGTCCTTCCAGGTCCTGCAGGGAGGTGCTTGCAAGTGCCTGCTGAGAGGCGCCGGCAAGCCTCCTGCACTGCCTGTCAGATCGCTGATCTGACACAGTGCTCTGCAAATTGTCAGATCAGCGATCTGACAATATATAGTGATGTCACACCCTGGGACAATGTAAAAAAAAATACACTGTGTAAAAATATTGTAAAAAAAAATCCTAAATAAAGAAAATAAATAAATAAATATTGTTCCAATAAATACATTTCTTTATGTAAATAAAAAACAAACAATAAAAGTAAACATATTTAGTATTGTCGCGTCCATAACGACCGGACCTATAAAACTGTCCTACTAGTTAATTCCTTTAGTGAACACTGTAAAAAAATAAAAAAATGAGGCAAAAAACAATGCTTTATGACCATACCGCCGAACAAAAAGTGGAATAACACACGATCAAAAAGACAGATATAAATAAACATGTTGTAGCTGAAAACGTCATCTTGCCCTGTAAAAAATGAGCCACCATACAGCATCATCAGCTGAGGTATCGCTGTAATCATACTAACCCAAAAAATAAAACTGCTTTATCAATTCTACCAAACGTGGAACGATATAAACGCCCCTCCCAAAAGAAATTCATGAATTGCTGGTTTTTGTTCATTCCTCCTAACAAAAATCGTAATAAAAAGTGATCAAAAATGTCAAGTGCCCAAAAATGGAACCAATAAAAATGTCAACTCGTCCCGCAAAAAACAAGACCTCACATGACTCTGTGGACCATAATATGGAAAAATTATAGCTCTCACAATGTGGTGACGCAAAAACTATTTTTGCAATAAAAAGTGTCTTTCAGCGTGTGACAGCTCAAACATAAAAACCCACTATAAAAACCCACTGTAAATAGTAAATCAACCCCCCCTAAATCACCGCCTTAGATAGGGAAAAAAAATATAATAAAAATATGTATTTCCATTTTCCCGTTAGGGTTAGGGTTGGGGCTACAGTTAGGGTTGGGGCTACAGTTAGGGTTGGGCTAAAGTTAGGGTTGGGGCTAAAGTTAGGGCTTGGGTTGGGGCTAAAGTTAGGGTTAGGGTAGGGGCTAAAGTTAGGGTTAGGCTTGGGGCTAAGGTTGGGGTTAGGGTTTGGATTAAGTTTACGGTTGGGTTAGGGGTGTGGTTAGGGTTATGGTTAGGGTTAGGGGTGTGTTGGGGTTAGGGTTATGGTTAGGGTTGGGTTTAGGGTTAGGGGTAGTTGGGGTTAGGGTTGGAGTTAGAATTGGGGGGTTTCCACTGTTTAGGCACATCAGTGGCTCTGCAAACGTAACGTGACACCCGCAAACTATTCTATCAAAGTCTGCATTCCAAAACGTCAATACTTCCCTTCTGAGCCCCGACGTGCGTCCAAACAGATGGGGTATCAGCATACTCAGGACAAATTGGACAACAACTTTTTGTGTCCAATTTCTCCTGTTACTCTTGGGGAAAATAAAAATTTGGGGACTAAAAAATCATTTTTTGTGGGAAAAAAAATATTTTTTATTTTCACTGCTCTGTGTTATAAACTTTAATGAAACACTTGGGGGTTCAAAGTTCTCACAACACACCTAGATAAGTTCCTTGGGGGGTCTAGTTTCCAATATGAGGTCACTTGTGGGGGGTTCTACTGTTTACGTACATCAGGGGCTCTGCAAACGCAACGTGATGCATGAAAACCATTCCATCAAAGTCTGCGTTCCAATACTCCACTTCTTCCCTTCCGAGCCCCCACGTTTGCCTAAACAGTAGTTTTATCCCACATATGGGGTATCAGCGTACTCAGGACAAATTGTCCAACAACTTTTGGGGTCCAATTTCCCCTGTTACAATTGGAAAAATAAAAAATTGTGTGCGTTAATGATCATTTTTGTGAAAACAATATGATTTTTTATTTTTACGGTTCTACATTATAAACTTCTGTGAAGCACTTGGGGATTCAAAGTGCTCACCAAACATCTAGATAAGTTCCTTGGGGGGTGTCACTTGTGGGGAGTTTCCACTGTTTAGGCACATCAGGGGCTCTCCAAACACGACATTGCGTCCGATCTCAATTCCAGAAAATTTTGCATTGAAAAGTGAAATGGCGCTCCTTCCCTTCTGAGCTCTTCCATATGCCCAAATAGTGGTTTACCCCCACATATGGGGTGTCAGCGTACTCAAAACAAATTGTACAACAACTTTTCAGGTTCAATTTCTCTTATTACCCTTGAAGAAAAGAAATTGGATCTGAATTAATTATTTTGTGAAAAAAAGTTAAATGTTCATTTTTTTAAAACATTCCAAAAATTCCTGTGAAGCACCTGAAGGGTTAATAAACTTCTTAAATGTGGTTTTGAGCACCTTGAGGGGTGCAGTTTTTAGCGTGGTGTCACTTTTTGCTATTTTCTATCATATAAACCCCTCAAAGTGACTTCAAATGTGATGTGGTCCCTAAAAAAAAATATGGTGTTGTAAAAATGAGAAATCGTTGGTCAACTTTTAACCCTTATAACTCCCTAACAAAAAAAAATTTGGTTCCAAAATTGTGTTGATGTAAAGTAGACATGTGGGAAATGTTACTTATTAAGTATTTTGTGTAACATATCTCTGTGATTTAAGGGCATAAAAATTCAAATTTGGAAAATAGCGAAATTTTCAAAATTTTCACCAAATTTCCATTTTTTCCACAAAGAAACGCATCAAAAAAATGTTACCACTGTCATGAAGTACAATATGTCATGAGAAAACTTTATCAGAATTACCAGGATCCTTTGAAGTGTTCCAGAGTTATAACCTCATAAAGGGACAGTGGTCAGAATTGTAAAAATTGGCCCGGTCAGTAACCTGCAAACCACCCTTGGTGGTAAAGGGGTTAAATTAGCAGTATGGTGTAAAAAAACCTACACAAATAGGACAAGTATCAGTAAAGGTGTGTAATCTAATAATGCTTGTATGATGATTTTATTTATTACTCAGAGATCAAGTAAAAAATAGTCACTCATTTTTGTTTTCCTATGTTATACTGCCATCTAGTGCGCTGCTTAACTAATGGAACAGACAGCACTGTGTGTATTTTTCTAGTAATCAGGTAAAGGCAGTACATTAGGCAGTATAAGTATAACCAATAAGGTACTGTAAGTAAAAAAATAGTTATTATATAAACTATTATGTGTATCCTTTTATGTTGTATATATAATTATGTATATTTAAATTTGTAAACTGCTGTAAGTAGAGCCAGTGTTATAAACAAAACAATCTGAAGAGCCCGGCAGACATAGTAACTGTGGCTAGTTGTAACAAATTATAATGATTATCCTCCATCCCATAGTCCAGTGACCATATACCCTTCAAACATCCTCCATCCCATAGTTCAGTACCCATATACCCATCACACATCCTCCATCCCATAGTTCCATGCCCATATGCCCATCATACATATCCTCCATCCTACAGTCCCGTGCCCATATACCCATCATACATATTCTCCATCCCATAGTCTCATGCCCATATACCTATCATACATATCCTGCATCCCATAGTCCAGTGCCCATATACCATCACACATCCTCCATCCCATAGTGCAGTGCCCATATACCCATCACACATCCTTCATCCCATAGTCCAGTGCTCATATACCCATCACATATTCTCCATTCCATAGTCCCCTACCCATATATGCATCACACATCCTCCATCCCATAGTCCCGTGCCCATATACGCATCACACACACATCATCCATCTCATAGTTCTGTGCCCATAAACCCATCACACATATCCTCCATCCCATAGTCCCATACCCATATACCTATCATACATATCCTGCATCCCATAGTCCAGTCCCCATATACCATCACACATCCTCCATCCCATAGTGCAGTGCCCATATACCTATCACACATCCTTCATCCCATAGTCCAGTGCCCATATACCCATCACATATTCTCCATTCCATAGTCCCCTACCCATATATGCATTACACATCCTCCATCCCATAGTCCCGTGCCCATATACCCATCACACATCATCCATCTCATAGTCCAGTGCCCATATACCCATCACACATTCTCCATCCCATTGTCCAGTGCCCATATACCCATCACACATTCTCCATCCCATAGTCCCATGTCCATATACCCATCATATATATCCTTCATTCCATAGTCCCGTGTCCATATACCCATCATACATATCCTCATCCCATAGTCCCGTGTCCATATACCCATCATACATATCCTCCATGCCATAGCCCAGTGCCCATATACCCATCACACATCCTCCATCCCATATTCCAGTACCCATATATCCATCACACATCCTTCATCCCATACCACACAAGAGAAAAAGAGCACAAAAAGTCCCAAATAAAATCAGAATCATAATTTATTTGAAGTTACATATAAAGCAAACAAATTATTAACAACTAGATGGTGGCCCGATTCTAACGCATCGGGTATTCTAGAATATGTATGTATGTATGTACATCACGCTTAGCACAGCCATGTACTATATAACACAGCCACGTAGTATATAACACAGACAGCCACGTAGTACATAGCACAGCAACATAGTATATAGCACAGCCACGTAGTATATAGGACAGCCATGTAGTATATAGCAGCCACATAGTATATAGCACAGCCCACCTTTACACAGACAGCCACTTAGTCTATAGCATAGCCACGTACTATATAGCAGCCACGTAGTATATAGCAGCCATGTAGTATATAACACAGCCCATGTAATATATAGCACAGCCCACACAGTATATAACACAGGCCCCATAGTATATAGCACAGCCCACGCAGTATATAGCACAGGCCATGTAGTATATAACACAGCCCATGCAGTATATAGCACAGCCCACATAACACAGACAGCCACGTAGTATATAGCACAGCCACAAAGTATATAGCACAGCCACGTAGTATATAACACAGCCCATGCAGCATATAACACAGTCCACGCAGTATATAACACAGTCCATGCAGTATATAACACTGCCTGTGCACATAGTATATAGCAGCCAGGCAGTATATAGCACAGCCCACATAATATATAGCACAGCCCACGTAGTATATAACACAGTCCACGCAGTATATAACACAGTCCACGCAGTATATAACACTGCCCACGTAGTATATAGCAGCCAGGCAGTATATAACACAGCCCACATAATATATAGCACAGCCCACATAGTATATAACACAGCCCACGTAGTATATAACAGGCCATGCAGTATATAACACAGCCCATGCAGCATATAACACAATATCACACATACAGCACCACACCGCTCTCTCACATACACACAAAGCACCACAACACACACAAACACAGCTGCACACATGCAGGCAGGCAGAGACACACACACAGCACTCACTCACCTCTCCGCATGTTCCAAGCAGCAGCAACACATCCCGGAAGCTTCCTCTCTGAAACAGCAGCACTGAATGATGACATCATCCAGCTGCGCTGAGTCAGACAGGAAGTGCCGGGCAGGAAGGAAGATGGTGTCAGATTTCTGCAGCTCCGCTCGGTTCCCAAGCTGCAGGGATCACAATCAGGGTTCGCTGCCCATTCAGCAGCACTGGCTGGGAAGTGTTAGCCTCAGCCTGCGGCAAACACTGCCCGCTATTAAAGTGAAATGGTATTCACTCCTCTCCATGTCCATGGGGGCATGGGGAAGCGTGAATATTCATTTCTTTTTAGCAGCAAGGACATGCTCCTGTCTCCAGCTGCTGCTCTCTGGCACCGGGAGGGCCTCCCTTGACTCAGGGGCCCCATAGCAGCTAGTTGTGCCACTAAGAGCAACACTCCACTGGCTTGGGGGCCTCTGGAGCATTGCCTGGGCCCACTGGAGAATCCTCCGGTTCTCCAGAGGGTCAGTATGACCCTGGGCATGCCTATCACATACCAAAGAAGTTTATTGCTTTTTTGATTTTTGACACTAGAGCTTATGCTCACATATCAATTGCCACTATTAACACTGACTCCGATGCATCAGAGAAAGTGAGTGGTTAAAGAAAAAATTAAAGGCAACCTGTCAACTGATTCATACTACCCAAAGCACAATTGTTGCCATTTATATTTTTCTCTAAAATGCTTTTGCATTTTAAAGAAAATATAATTTGAAGAGTGGGCTGGGTAGAGACACTAGTTCACCCCACCACCAACTGGCTTTTACCAGTTCACTAGAGGTGATTGACAGGTATCTCCCATCTATGCACTTAGCAAGAGACCTGCCAATCAACTGAGCAGCACTGAGAACAGCGTTGGAGCATTTCAGAGAAAAATACACCTAGCTACAATTAAGCAAAAAATAAAAAAAGATATTTCCAGCTCCTGGTAAAAATTTCTTTCAACATTATTCCAGCATAGATTAAAAAATATAATTCTAATGCAAAGCAAAAATGCAGAAATCGATGCATTTCGAACAGATGCACCCATTCTTTGTTAAAGAAAGATTAAAGACATTTGTCAAACAACGGTTGCATCTGTTCAAAACGCTTCACTTTCTGCATTTCTGCTTTGTATCAGAATGATATTTTCTAATCTATGATGGAATAAAGTTGAAAGAAATTTTACCAGGAACTGGAAATATATTTATTTTATTTTCTCTCATCATCACATGAATATTCATATTGAGATTTCCCTGCATACTGGACTATGACAATTGGTGAGCTTGCATACTATTTTTCTACTTTCTGCAATCATGTAGTCAGGTTTTAGTTTATGCTTCTCGTAGTTTTGGCAGCATGATGAAAGTACTCACAGGTTCTCTTTAAGGCCTCCTTCACACGAACATTTATTTTTCTTGGGCAGTATTGAGCTCTGTAATTTCTGCTTCATTTTTACTTTCTATCAAAAAAGTTACTTTGAAGTCTACAGCAAGTCTACATACAATGTATTCAAAAAAGGTAGAGACATTCTGTAGTGTCGGAGAGCCCTCGGAAGGGTTTTAAGTAGAGTTGAGCGACTTTTACTTTTTTAGGATCGAGTCGGGTTTCGCGAAACCCGACTTTGTCAAAAGTCGGGTCGGGTGAAATCGGCCGATTATTGCGAAAAGTCGGGGATCCGACTGAAACACGAAACCCAATGCAAGTCAATGGGGAAGCAAAGTCCGCAGTGAGTGGAGGAAAGGAAAACACCTACAGTGCCCATTTTAATGCCAAAAACATCAATTCTTGTTATTTAAGCTTGTCAATCTTAATTTGCCTTATAATAATAGTTAGGCATTGAAAATTGGGGGTCATTTGGCTAAAGGTGTGGGGGTGTAGGGCTGACTCAAGTTTTCCGTGGGCCCAGGAAACGCGGACTACGTCACGGCGGTGGAGCAGGGAGAGGTAAGTATTTCAACTTTGCAAGTGCTGTCATCCTGAGCAAGCAGGGGGGGCACACTCATTCGCATTGGCACTGGCACAGGGCCCCTCAAAGTACGGCGGTGTGTTTGATGGCGGGGGTGCCTCCCACCAGCAGAGACACTTTTGCGTACTATGAGGGGCCCTGTGCCAGTGACGTCGCCAATGAGTATGCCCCCCACCTGATGAAGGAACCTGCACTTTCATCTGCACCTTCCTCTTTGTCCCCGTATAAGATGGTATAGTATGTGGGAAGGGGAACCAGACTTTCAGCAGGGTCAGATACTGGCTGTGTAGAGTGCAAGGGGAATGTAGTGGTCTGGGTCAATGTACCAGCAAACTCATCTAGCAGTGGCTGGGCAATGGGCAGGATGAGGAGGAAACACAGATATAGGCCCAAAGAATAAAGTAGGCTAAATACAGTTCAAAATTGGTAACAGGACTAAACAGGTGGCATTGCTTTGTTCAGTGGAGGAAAACTGTAATGAGTGGCAGACACAGTTAGTAGGCCCAAGTAATAAAGTGGGCCAAATGAAGTTTAAAATTGGTAACAGGAGTAAACAGGTGGCACTGCTTTCTTCAGTGTAGGAGAACAACAAGCAGCGGCAAACACCGTTAGTAGGCCCAACCAAACAAGTAGGCCAAATGCAGTTTCATATCTCATATAGGCTGAAAGCCTGAAAATTGAAGCTCAGCTTTGTTCAATGAAGGAGAAAAGCAAGGAGCGGCAGACACCGTTAGTAGGCCCAACCAAACAAGTAGGCCAAATGCAGTTTCATATTTGATATAGGCTGAAAGCCTGAAAATTGAAGCTCAGCTTTGTTCAGTGGAGGAGAAAAGGAAGGAGCGGCAGACACCGTTAGTAGGCCCAACCAAACAAGTAGGCCAAATGCAGTTTAATATCTGATATAGGCTGAAAATTGAAGCTCAGCTTTGTTCAGTGGAGGAGAAAAGCAAGGAGCGGCAGACACCGTTAGTAGGCCCAACCAAACAAGTAAGCCAAATGCAGTTTCATATCTGATATAGGCTGAAAATTGAAGCTCAGCTTTGTTCAGTGGAGGAGAAAAGCAAGGAGCGGCAGACACCGTTAGTAGGCCCAACCAAACAAGTAGGGAAAATGCAGTTTAAAATTGGTTACAGGGGTACACATGTGGCATAGGTTTGTTCAGTGGAGGTCAACTGTAAGGAGTGGCACAGACAGACTTAGTAGGCCTAAAATAAAAAAGTAGGCTCAGTGCAGTTTAAAATTGGTTTCAGGGGTACACAGGCAGCATTGGTTTGTTCAGTGGAGGTCAACTGTAAGGAGTGGCGCAGACAGACTTAGTAGGCCTAAAATAAAAAAGTGGGCTCAATGCAGTTTAAAATTGGTTACAGGGGTACACAGGCGGCATTGGTTTGTTCAGTGGAGGTCAACTGTAAGGAATGGCGCAGACAGACTTAGTAGGCCTAAAATAAAAAAGTAGGCTCAGTGCAGTTTAAAATTGGTTACAGGGTTATACAGGCGGCATTGGTTTGTTCAGTGGAGGTCAACTGTAAGGAGTGGCGCAGACAGACTTAGTAGGCCTAAAATAAAAAAGTAGGCTCAGTGCAGTTTAAAATTGGTTACAGGGGTACACAGGCGGCATTGGTTTGTTCAGTGGAGGTCAACTGTAAGGAGTGGCGCAGACAGACTTAGTAGGCCTAAAATAAAAAAGTAGGCTCAGTGCAGTCTAAAATTGGTTACAGGGTTATACAGGCGGCATTGGTTTGTTCAGTGGAGGTCAACTGTAAGGAGTGGCGCAGACAGACTTAGTAGGCCTAAAAAAAAACATAGGCTAAATACAGTTCAAAATTGGTAACAGCAGTAAACTGGCGGCATAGCTTTGTTCAGTGGAGGACAACTGTAAGGAGTGTCTGACACAGTTAGCAGGCCAAAATAATAAAGTGAGGTAAATGTCTGCCAAAACAATTTTCAAAAATAAACAGGTAGCATAGCTACGTACAGGGGTGGGCTCCTCTGCTGAGTAGCAGACAGTGGTAGTTGGCGCAAAGTATTAAATGGTCTAAATGGAGGCCAGGGCCCCTGTGTATTTTAACTATCCTCTATCATTTCAACAAATTTGTATTGGCAGTGCCATTGAAGGATTTATCAGCACAGACTACACTGTGGTGGAGCAGGGAGAGGTAAGTATTGCAAGTGGTAGAGCACTGTTCGACCTGGGGGGAACACTCTCTCATGGGCGGCGGTACTGGCACAGGGCCCCTCATATTACGACGGTGTGTCTGACGTTGGTTGTGCACCACCGCCGTCAGAGACACTTCATTGTACTATGAGGGACCCTGTGCCAGTGCCGTCGCCCAAGAGTGGGCACCCCCACCTGTCCAGGCAAACAGCACTCCCATGGGTGCTTGCGCTAGGTGGTGACCACGGCCCTGTGGGGGGAGTCAGCCCATTTAGGGAGGTAAAAAAATGGCCTATGGTGGACATTCAGCAGCTGCCAATGGAGGAATTGGAGCAGTCAGTAAGAGGAGGCCAAAAGCAAGACATTTTTCAGGCAAGCTACGTGTCAGCAGGGGAAGGTGGGGCAAAATAAATAGAAATCCATGATTGGTTCAATTTAATGAAGGTTAGGTCATCAATATTTTGGGTAGCCAGACGAGTCCTTTTTTCGGTCAGTATTGAACCAGCAGCACTGAAGACTCTTTCTGATAGCACACTAGCAGCTGGGCAAGCGAGGTTCTGTAATGCATATTCTGCCAATTCAGGACAGGTGTCTATTTTAGATGCCCAGTAATCAAAGGGGAATGGTGTGTGAGGGAGAACATCGATAAGGGAGGAAAAATAGTTCGTAACCATACTGGACAAATGTTGTCTCCTGTCACTTTGAATTGATGCAGCAGTACCTGTCGTGTCTGTGGTCATTGCGAAATCACTCCACAACCTGGTCAGAAAACCCCTCTGTCCAACGCCACTTCTGATTTGTGCACCTCTAACACCTCTGAAATGTTGCCCTCTATGGCTCGTGTGAGAACCATCACCGCCGCTGTGTGCTGGGAATGCTTGAACCAAACGGTCTACAAGAGTTGCTTGTTTGGTAGCCAATATTTGCTCAAGGTTCTCATGTGGCATGATATTTTGTCATTTCCCTTTGTAGCGTGGATCCTGGAGGCAGGCCAACCAGTAATCGTCATCGGTCATCATTTTGATAATGCGGGGGTCCCTTTTTAGGATACGCAAGGCATAATCAGCCATGTGGGCCAATATTCCAGGTGTCAATTCAATGCTTGTGCTGGGCTGAGAAGCACTTTCTTGCAAATCAACATCACTTGTCTCCTGCAAAAACCCTGTACCTGACCTTGCAACGCCACCAGTTTCTATTGCCCCCTGAGAAGCATCCTCCTCCCATAAATATTCATCCCCATCATCCTCCTCCTCTTCGTCCGCCACCTCGTCCAGGAGAGTTCCCTGAGCAGACAATGGCTGACTGTCATCAAGGCTCCCCTCATCCTCGGCTACAGATGCCTGCTCCTTAATGTGCGTTAAACTTTGCATCAGCAGACGCATTAGTTGGATGCTCATGCTTATGATGGTGTCGTCTGCACTTACCAGTCGTGTGCATTCCTTAAAACACTGAAGGAATTGACAGAGGTCTTGTAGCTTCGACCACTGTGCACCTGACAACTCCATGTCTGCCATCCAACTGCCTGCCCGTGTATGTGTATCCTCCCACAAATACATTACAGCACGCCTATGTTCGCACAGCCTCTGAAGCATGTGCAGTGTGGAGTTCCACCTTGTTGCAACGTCGATTATTAGGCGGTGCTGGGGAAGCTTCAGCGATCGCTGATGATTCTGCATACGGCTGGAGTGTACGGGCGAGTGGCGGATGTGCGAGCAAAGTCTTCGCACCTTCAAGAGCAGGGCTGGTAACCCCAGATAACTTTTCAGGAAGCACTGCACCACCAGGTTCAAGGTGTGAGCCAGGCAAGGTATGTGTTTCAGTTCTGAAAGGGCTATGGCAGCCATAAAATTCCTTCCGTTATCATTGACTACCTTGCCTGCCTCAAGATGCACACTGCTCAGCCATGACTGAGTTTCTTGCTGCAAGTACTCTGCCAGTACTTCCGCAGTGTATCTGTTGTCGCCCAAACACTTCATTTCCAACACAGCCTGCTGACGCTTACCACTAGCTGTTCCATAATGGGACACCTCGTGTGCAACACTGGCAGCTGCGGATGGAGTGGTAGGGTGACTGCGCTCTGTGGATGACCTTTCGCTTCTGAAGGAGGAGGAGGGGTGTTGAACGCCTTCTGCCAACTGTTTCCTAGACTGTGGGCTAGGCAGAACTGTCCCACTATGGCTGTCCCCTGTGGACCCTGCATCCACCACATTAACCCAGTGTGCCGTGATGGACACGTAACGTCCCTGGCCATGCCTACTAGTCCATGCATCTGTTGTGAGGTGCACCTTTCTACTGACTGATTGCCTGAGTGCATGGACAATGCGGTCTTTGACATGCTGGTGGAGGGCTGGGATGGCTTTTCTCACAAAGAAGTGTCGACTGGGTAGGTCATAGCGTGGTACTGTGTAGGCCATCAGGGCTTTGAAAGCTTTGCTTTCAACCAACCGGTAGGGCATCATCTCTAACGAGATTAGTCTAGCAATGTGGGCACTCAAACCCTGTGTACACGGATGAGAGGATGAGTACTTCCTTTTCCTAATGAGAGTCTCTTGTAGGGTGCGCTGGACTGGAGAACTGCATATGGTGGAACTAGTGGGGGTGGTGGTGGACATGGCAGATTGAGAGAGGGTTGGTGATGGTATTCTTGATGTTGGCCTACATGCAGTGTTTCCTCCCAAGAACCTGGTGATTCCCTGACTGCCTTGGCCTTGCGACGATACCTCCACATTTGCTGCAGGTGGTGTCCTAAACGGTGGGCTTACAGTGAGGGAAGCAATGTAGCGTTGCTGACTACCTTCATTCTGAGCAGGTGCACCAATGTTACGGGACGTTTGGTAGTTAGTCCAGGCTTGCAAGTGCATGCTGGTTAAATAGCTACGCATGCACGTTGTATTTAAATTTAGGGGATTCTTCCCTCTGCTAAAGGTCTTTGAGCATTTCTTACAGATAACTTTGCACTGATCATTCGGATCTAGGTTAAAAAATTGCCATACTGCACTCCTCCTACTATCGAATACATTTTCAGACATTGCACGCTGTGCTACTTTCACCGGATGGCCACGCTGTCCTAAAACTGTTTTTGTTTTAGACACACGTTTTGGGCCTGATACGGGCCTGCCAGATGAAAGCTGTTGCGATGTTGATGCCTGCTGCAGATCATCCTCCTCCGCTTCAGAGCTACTGCCAGCGGCACCATATTCCCCCAATGGCTGCCAATCTGGGTCAACAACTGGGTCATCTATCACCTCCTCTTCAATGTCCTGTGCACTGTCCTCTTTGTCACCGTGTAAGGTGCTATAGCGTTCGGGACGGGGCACCATAGTCTCATCATCAGGGTCAGATTCTGGCTCAGTACACTGCGAGGGCAATGTAGTGATCTGAGTCAATGGAACAGCATAATAATCTAGCTGTCGCTGTGCATCTGTGCACTCCATGTCCGACTCATCTTGTAATGGGCTGTTAACTATTTCCCTTTCTAACCCTGGCACGGTATGTGTAAAGAGCTCCATGGAGTAATCTGTAGTGTCACCTGCCGCATCCTTCACTTTTGCTTTGGGTGAAGGACACAAGGAAGCGTCTTGTTCCTGACCGGGAGCATCCACTGACGACTCGCTGCTTTTATATTTCAAACTTTCGGAAGAGGAGGCGAAAGAGCTAGAGGCTGAGTCAGCAATGAAAGCCAAAACTTTAAGATAAGGGAGCCTTCGAGGCCTTGTGTAGCCAGACGATGACGCTGTCTGAACAACTCGAGCCTTAGGTGCTATTTTGCTTTTCCCACTACTACCAGATGCTCCACCACCACCACCAACATTACCAGCTGGCAATGACCGCCCACGGCCTCTTCCACCAGACTTCCTCATTTTTTGGAAAATGTAACCAAACTAACAACCATTATATGGTACTATAAAACAAGGTAGGAGGTGTATATAAATTTGTTGAGAATTTAAATCTCCCTTTTTGTGTGGGAGACTGCTGCAAAAACCAGGCCCACTGTATTACACTACACAATGTAAGTGGCAGAAAGTGGCAGGCAGATATACGACAAACAGAACTGACGCAGATCCACATAGTGGCAATTTAAATCTCCTTTTTTGTGTGGGAGACTGCTGCAAAAATCAGGCCTGCTGTCTTACACTACACAATATAAGCGGCAGAAAGTGACTGGAAGATATACAACAAACAGAACTGACGCAGATCCACTTAGTGGCAATTTAAATCTCCCTTTATTATGTGGGAGACTGCTGCAAAAACCAGGCCCGCTGTATTACACTACACAATGTAAGTGGCAGAAAGTGGCTGGCAGATATACGACAAACAGAACTGACGCAGATCCACTTAGGGGCAATTTAAATCTCCCTTTATTATGTGGGAGACTGCTGCAAAAAACCAGGCCTGCTTTATTACACTACACAATGTAAGTGGCAGAACGTGGCTGGAAGATATACGACAAACTGAACTGATGCAGATCCACTTAGGGGCAATTTAAATCTCCTTTTTTGTGTGGGAGACTGCTGCAAAAATCAGGCCTGCTGTATTACACTACACAATATAAGCGGCAGAAAGTGACTGGAAGATATACAACAAACAGAACTGACGCAGATCCACTTAGTGGCAATTTAAATCTCCCTTTATTATGTGGGAGACTGCTGCAAAAAACCAGGCCCGCTGTATTACACTACACCAGGGGTGTCAAACTGCATTCCTCGAGGGCCTCAAACCATGCGTGTTTTCAAGATTTCCTTCTCATTGCACAGGGTGCTGGAATCATTCTGTGCAGGTGATTAAATGATCACCTGTGCAATACAAGGAAATCCTGAAAACATGACCTGTTTGCAGCCCTTGAGGAATGCAGTTTGACACCCCTGCACTACACAATGTAAGTGGCAGAAAGTGGCAGGCAGATATTCGACAAACAGAACTGACGCAGATCCACTTAGGGGCAATTTAAATCTCCCTTTTTTGTGTGGGAGACTGCTGCAAAAATCAGGCCCGCTATATTACACTACACAATGTAAGTGGCAGAAAGTGGCTGGCAGATATACGACAAACAGAACTGACGCAGATCCACTTAGGGGCAATTTAAATCTCCCTTTTTTGGGTGGGAGACTGCTGCAAAAATCAGGCCCGCTGTATTACACTACACAATGTAAGTGGCAGAACGTGGCTGGAAGATATATATATAAAAAAAGGGACCGTACTACAATAACAATCTCCCTACAATGATCTCAGGACAAGTATGGCAGCAATAAAAAGGACTGCTGCACACAAAAGTGTGGACAAATAAACAATAGAACTGTGCAGAAAGGAGCAACAGGATTTTTGCTTTTAAAAAAGCATTTGGTTTGCACAGCGGCGTACAAACAGCAATGCAGCTATCAGGGAGCCTTATAAGCTACAGAGCTGATGCACAAAGATATAGCCTCCACTGTCCCTGCAAAAGAAGGTGGTGTTGGACAGTGGATATCGCTACAGCACAAGCGGTTTGGGGGTTAATCTTTCCTCCCTAACAATATCCCTGCTTCTGACGAAGCTGCAGCAACCTCTCCCTATGCTCAGATCGGCAGAAGTAAGATGGCGGTCGGCGTGCACGCCCCTTTATAGCCCCTGTGACGCCGCAGAAAGCAAGCCAATCACTGTCATGCCCTTCTCTAAGATGGTGGGGACCGAGACCTATGTCATCACGCTGCCCACACTCTGCGTCCTCCTTCATTAACTGAGAAATGGCACTGAAAGCGTCATACGAAACGCGACTTTGGCGCGAAGATCGCCGACCTCATGGCCGATCCCACAGTGGGATCGGGTCGGGTTTCACGAAACCCGACTTTGCCGAAAGTTGGCGATTTTTCAATTTGTCCGATCCGTTTTGCTCAAACCTAGTTTTAAGTGTTTTCAAATAAGTTTGATTTTGTTGCTCTGCAGTAGCTAATCTGATCCCTGGGTTATATCTGGCATTGAGGTTCATCCTTTTACTGGAATGTGGATAAACTGCAAGTTCAGCTGATAGACAAAAGTGGAAATTTAGTAGACAAATAAGCTGACTGCTTTCTTCTGGCAACCTTATACAACCCTCTTATATAAAAAATAATTTTTCTTCAATCATAAGTAGAGTAATTAAAGGCTCATGGAGACCAGTCAGTTCTTAAATATGAAGTAAAGTGTTAAAGTATTCCATGCTCATTTGTGCGCATAAATGCAATTTCTATTTCAGCTTTATGAAAGTAGATGAAACATTCTTTGCCAGATGGACAGTTTTGAAGCAGATGTTCACTCCCTTCTCATTCATTTCTCGAAGATCAAAGCATCTTCTTAGATCAACAGTCATCAAATATGAGAGGACTGATTCAATGCACCTTAGAAATTGTTGTAACTAAGGTCTTTGTTTTGTATATGACACACAGAAATATGTGGTGTCTGCTTTATAATTTAGATTACCGGAAAGGAAATAACATTCATTGCGTCAAAGAAATAAGAAACATAGCTAATTGTCTTGCGAACCCTAGCTTGATAGAGGACAACAAATCCTTTATTGCTAACTGCATTGTAGGCATTACATACATGTATAAAACTAACTGTGAATTTTTTAAAAAAAGTAACTATACTTTTAACTATACTTTTATACTATACTTTTAAAAGTATACTATACCAATATATGTCATGCCCATCAACATATAAATTGTAAAATAATACACCATGACCTATAACTTAAAAGAAGTAAATAATCATAGACAAGGAGTAGATTATAATACTATTGCCCTATATTTGCGGTCATTATGATAACTAGAGATGAACAAACCTTTCAATGTTCGGTTCTGTGCAATTCACCGAACGTACCGGAACCCCATCAGACTTAATGGGAGGCCAAAACAAACGTATACACAACTCTTTAAGGTATGACAATAAGTTTTCCAAACAGCTAAAATTAGAGTCAGACACCATGGAAAGTGGCATCAATTGACCCACAGTTGAAATTTTCAAATGACACAGCAGTGGTCACCATGGGCCATGAATGAGGTACCAGGGTCTGGCACAGCATTTACAGCTTGTAATTGAAGTTTCATTGAGGACCTGGCTATTAATGGAGTAGTGTAAGCCTTCTTTGCTGGGAGCCCTGATACCTCATGCAACGGTTCCATTTTTTTTCCAGCCACACTCAGATGACACAAAAATCAATTTCATACAGTAATATTGGTAGAAATTTTAAGGAAGGTAACACAGGTAGTTGACTGATCAATTGACCCACACAAGAACCTTTTATAATGGCACAGAAGCAGTCAGACATGCGCCATACATGAGATATCAGGGTCTGGGCCAACAGTTACAGCTTTGAATTGAAGTTTTAATGAGAACCTGGTGGTTAAGGGAGTGGTGTAAACCTTCTTTGCTGGTAGAACTGATAACTCATGCAACAGCTCCAATTTCTTTCCAGCCTCACTAAGATGGCACAAACAACAATTTCATACAGTACTATTAGTAGAAAAATGTAAGGAAAGTAACAGATAGTTGACTGATCAATTGGCCCACAGTAGAACCTTTTATGATGGCACTGAAGCAGTCAGCCGTGGGCCATGCATGAGCTATTAGGGTCTGGATCAGCATTTACAGTTATGAATAAAAATTTGTTTGTAACATCAGCAGCAGTAGCAACAGCAGGCACAAAAGCCACGGCAAAGATGTGTGACAGCGTGAGCAGGTTGCAAGATGCAGTGACGGACAGGAGGCAGGGCAAGAGTTAACAATTTTACTGGAACAGGGGAATACTCCACGCAGGGAGGTAAAGGGTTAAACAGGGAAATAAACAGTTAAATGGCAAAAGGATATGCAGGATTGAAAAACAGTAGATTCAGTAACGACAGCTCCTTTTTATACTTATCGTGTCAGAAGTTTCACCGACTGTAGATGCTCCTTGAAAGTTAGTATCGCTGACAACAGCTGGTACGGTGTTTGTCCAAGAAGGTCCTGCTGGTAACGGTAATCAGTCTTCTAGCGGCAGTGGTCGGTGTCCGGTACCTTCCACTGAGCCCCTAGTCCATAAGTGGCTGCGGCCACCGCAGGCAAGGCTGCAATACTGTCAGGGTCCTGGTCATACGGTGTGGCAATGTAGGGCTATGTGGGCAGCAACAAACAGTCCTGTACCCTATCTCTCTCTGGCAGCACAACGCAGTACTCACTATCCCGGTACGTTTAACACCTCGCTCCGTGGTGACCAACGGGCACCCTCAACATCTCTCCTCACTGTCTCTGCCAGCCACTGGCAGTGGCGGCGCTTGGGCGCGGGCCACAGTCCTGTACGAGCCACGGACAAGGAACATACAGCGCCTTGAGCTCTGGTAGTCACCGGGCTCATACTACACATCTCTCTCTCTCTGGTCCCCACAGCTGCCGGCAAGAGACAACAGATGCTGACCTGTGCTTGGCTGGTGCTCCCCGGATGGAGCACTTCTCTTCCTGGCTGATGCTGTACACACGGCTTCCTTGAGCACAGCTGTCCCTCTTTCTCTGGATTGCCACAGCCCTCCCGGCTTCTCTCTCTGGTGCGGTCCCTTTGCAGTCGATGGGGGCTGCCACAGTCTGGTACTAGGTGGGGGAACAGGAAGCAGAGCGCACCACTCACCTCTCTGCGCGTTGCCGTTGCCCTGGGTTAGTGCCAAACTGCTCTGCTGCGCACGCTTTCCCCTTTTATCTCCTTGCCCTCCTCGATCAGGAGGAAGGTCCGGCTTGCTATTGCTTCCCCCTGGAAACAGGGGATGCAGCCTCGACAGTTTCGGCACCAGCAAGCAGGTACCTTTGGTGTGGCGTCCCCCTTACACTCCGCCTCTTGTTTAGCTCTCCATTCCATGGGCAAGTCCTCTTCGTGTTCCTTTATTTCCTCTGGAGGTGGGACAGATGCCAACAGTTTTCGCATCCATTACTGCCTCTCTTGCACTACATTCTGCCGAAGGAAAGAGTTCTGTGCGCCATCACACTGAGTAATTGGAGGCTCCTCTTGACTTTGCTCGCTAGGAGTACTCAGAACTTCTGATTGAGTAGTAGAAGACGGAGTATGTCCGAGTTCAATGGAGCAGCTAGCTCTAGAGTTTCTGGCCTACGTACTTCCAGTGGACTATCGGGCGGCAAACCATTCACTTCAGGGAATGGAGAAAGTGGTTCTTCCTCCTCACAATCGGCAACCGTGGGAGTGGGTATTTCATGGACACCTGGCACTTGTTCACCTCCTTCGGGATCTTGTAACAGGCAGGAGTGCGATATACTTTGGTGGACTATTCGGGTAGACACCTCTTCTTCCCCTTCAGGTTGATCCTCACAGACAGGCCCATCGTATCCAATTTGGCATTCCACACAATTTGCATGAGCAGCGCAGACATCTCACCGTAGACAGTCGACATCTTCTCCCTCTCTTCTAGGCTTCAGATGTCATGGCTCTGCCTTGCTCCTGGCAAGGCTTCCCTCTGCTCACCGTACCTTTCCTTACATGTGCGGCATTTTCTCGAGTGAGCAGGACCTTCGGAGGGGTGAGCACATCTCCACCATTAGGTGTCTCTTGTAGGGCAACTTATTGACAGGTGCCCCATTCTTCCACACATCCATCACTCACTTCCATGCCTGTCTGGTCGGTGCTTCGGTCTGGATCACCATCCTCCCAGAGAGGCATATCCCCTTCATAGTTGCTCTTCACCCCAGGATCTGAAAGTAAATTTTGGGGCTGCTGTTGGAGTTTTTTTAATGCTCTGCATCTCTCCCCTAACGTCTTTCTTCTTTTGACGTAAGTTACCCCGGGTTTGGGAGTGGACCCCAAGGCAGCAGCAAGAACTTCCTTCAGGACCTCAATTTCTGCCCTGATTTTCCGCATTCCCTGTCGTAATTTGCGGGACCACTCTTGCTCTCCCTCTTTCGGGGTAGATATTTCGTGGCTCCAGACCATCCCTGCCAAGGCTGCAGTCTCCTGCTCCTGCTCTTTTGCGTGCTTCTGCCCCCATCTCTGAAAAAGTTATGCGCAGGTTAGCTCGCAGGCGCTCATGCAAGATTTGCTTAAGCAGCACATCTCTACAGCCTGTCACTAGCTGGTCTCGCAGCATTATGTCAGAGGATCCTACGCCTATACCATCTTTCTTAAAAATTGCAGAATGGATTTCCTGGAGCACATTGATATATTGAGTCATGGACTCCCCCACCCTTTGGATACACCTAAACAAGCGCATGCGCAAATCTACGACATCTGTGGGGTCTCCGTGCATCTCTTCTAGAATCTGTAGCACCTTGTTAAAGGTATTACGCTCATGGGGAGGCTGTAACAAAACAGAAATCCTCGACTCTCCATCCAGAGCCATCAGGGCAATCTCTGACTCCATTACGGGGGTCATGGGGTACATCTTCAACATACCCCTGACTCACTCAGTCCAGCTACATAGCAGAATATTGCTCCCTGTAATCTTAGGCAGGTTACTCAATATTGTCTCCAGCGGTATACTGACTCTTGGGGCACCCCTGACCTCTTTGTCTGCCACCTCTGCACCCATGTACTGCATCCTGTCATCTATGCCAAGAGTGAAACAGTTGCGAGATGCAGTGATGGATAGGAGGCAGAGCAAGGGTTAACAATGTTACTGGAACAAGGGAATACTCCATGCAGGGAGGTAAAGGGTTAAACAGGGAAATAAACAGTTAAAAGGCAAAATGATATGCAGGGTTGAAAAACAGGAGATTCAGTAACTGTAGTTCCTTTGTACACTTATCGTGTCAGAAGTTTCACTGACTGTAGATGCTCCTGGAAAATTAGTATTGCCGACAACAGCTGGTGCAGTGCTTGTCCAAGAAAGTCTTACTGGTAATGGTGGTCTGTCTTCTGGCGGCAGTAGTTGGTGTCCTGTACCTTCCACTGAGCCCCTAGTCCATAAGTGACTGCGGCCAATGCAGGCAAGGATGCAATACTGTCAGGGTCCTGGTTGTAAGGTGTGCCAATGTACGGCCATGTGGGCAACAACAAACAGTCCTGCACCCTATCTCCCTCTGGCAGCACGCACGCAGAACTCACTAGCATGGTACGTTCAACACCTCGCTCTGTGGTGACCAACGGGCACCCTGCACATCTCTCATAAGTCTCTTTCAGCGGTGGCGATGCTTGGGCGCGGACAACAGTCCTGTACGAGCCCCACGTGACTCATCAAATATATACTGGCAAAGTTTGGGTGCAAGTGTCTGTCCAGTTCCCGGTCAGTCTTATGTGGCACAAGCACTGTACTCACGGACACAGACCCTACAGCACCTAGTTCTCTGGTAGTCAAAGGGCTCACACTGCACGTCACCCTCTCTCTGGTCCCCACAGCTGGCAGTGGGAGATGATGGATGCTGACCTGCGCTTGGCTGGTGCTACCAGAAAAGAGCACCTCTCTCCCTGGCTACTGCTACACACGACTTCCCTGAGCGCAGCTATCCCTCTTTCTCTGGATTGTCGCAGCACTCCCGGATTCTCTCTTTCTTTGGTGCCCTTTGCAGTCAATGGTGGCTTCCGAAGCGCTGGTGCTTGGTGGGGGAACGGGAAGCAGAGTGCTCCGCTCACCTCTCTGCATGCTGCCCTGGGTTGGCGCCAAAGTGTTCTGCTGCGTGCGCTTTCCCCTTTTATCTCCTTGCCCCCTTCAGTCAGGAGGAAGGTCCGGCTTGCTATTGCTTCCTCCCAGAACCAGGGAATGCAGCCTCGACAGTTCCGGCCCTGGCAAGCAGGTGCCCATGGTGCGGTGGTCCCCCTTACAACAGGGTCAAAGGCACAGTATATGAGGGGAGATATGTGTCACGAAGATTGCTTTCTTCCGTTATCTAGAAACCCATAAGTTTCTCTTCAGCATGCTATGTGCTGAAGGAGTTAATCAGCCATGTAATGGGATGAGTTTGTAAGTGAATAGTAAAGAGATGGGCAGGACGCCAACTCACCATATCTCCACCTCAAGGGAGTGGCTTGGATGTTAAATGTACAGTCACTGATTTTTTTCTCAGTGTTGTGGTTTGTAGGGGAAAGACTCCAAAGGGTGGCTCCAGGTAGAGCTGAAGACAGATGGTGGTCTGAGTGGGCAAATCCTTCAGACATATTATGGACTTTGCTCTACATTATATTTTGGTCTGCTGTTATCCCAGAAAGGCCATGTTTACATTGCTGAACCTTGCTATGGTTTATGCTGTTCCATAGTAAACCAGCAGGTGATTTACCACCAGAAGCGTTCAAGTGTCTGCCTTTGGAAGCAGCTGAGTGAGTCATGCCCTCACACATGGTGTTTTGAATGCAGGCAGTGTACCAGGAACACGTATAGAGGCTGTGGACAACTGCATGTCCTGGATAAAATCCGCCATCCAGCACGAGATGGAGGAGCTTGTGAAGCATCTAGTCCCCATCCAAAAGTAGCACCAGCTGGCCAGTCGACAGCAGCAAATGGCACAACAGGAAACAAATAAACTGTTGGCACAGCAGATTCAATAGAATCAACGACAACAGCAGGAGGCGCTTATGTGGCAAATGGAACTCCTTGCAGAGTCTGTCCATGGGAGGCCAGTGGTCTCCTCCCCAACTCCAGGTGATGACTCATACATCTCGAAAAACGGTAAGATGGGCCATACAAAAAAATGACCCCGAGGGATGATGTGGAAGATTTTTTGACTGTTTTTGAGAGGGTGGCTGTACAAGAGAAACTTCAGCCAAAACAGTGGGCAGAGGTGCTGGTTACATATTTGTCGGGAGAACCTCAAAAGGCGTATTATGAGGATAACGGACGCACAGGGGAAGGGGGTGTTGACTTCACTCACCTCGGGGGAGGGGAGAAAAGGACCCAGCATGGATCGGCTACGTATTTATGTATTTTGAAATAATTTTGTACCCCGATATCATGCCTGTAGATATATTCACTAGAAGCACAATATTTTAAGCAAAAAAATGGACCTCTAACCAAACAAGGACTAAAAGGCCCCAAAACAAGATATTAATAAATAGAAATGACCATTTGTTGACCTAGATGAGATACAGTCCCTAGATCCTTGAATAAGAATATGCTGTCCTTATAGGGGGATTAAAAGGATGGTAGCCAGATAGAATGGAAATAACCATTTGCTGACATAGTTGAAAATCAATCCCTATGAACAAGAATATGCTGTCCATATGGGGGGAATAAAGAAAGGTAGCTAAATAACAAAAGGAAGCATGGAGAATCTTAGACATATATAGAACAGAACTTTGTTGACCTTTGAACTCCTCACATACATTTGTAAAACCCAGTAAATAACAAGTCCTCATTGAGGCCAGGTGGAACTACACAGTTTAGTTCAAAAATTCATTTGGATTCCCGTCTCAATAATTCAGCCATGATGTTGCCACCTCTGATGTTGGTTTGAACACCCTCCAGTCCCAGAATCCTAGTTCCACTCCAAAGTGAATTGTGTTCCGCCAAGTAATGTGAGGCGACAGACGTAAGGGTCTTCCCTTTAACCTTGTCCTTCTTAAGGGTCTTGTGATGTTGGAGAAATGTTGCTGAATTCTCCTCCTCAATTCTTGTGTTGTTTGCCCAACATAAACCTTGGGGCAAAGGCACACTAGGGCATAGACCAGATTATGTGATTTACAGTTGAAATAAGCTTTGGAAGCAATCTGAAAAGGTAGAGAAGGCAAAGTGATATTAGTATCTCCAGCGGTAAAAGAGCAAATGTTGCAATTGCCGCACGGAAAAGTAACAAGGAGTCGAGCCCCCCTATTTAGTTTCACAACCGGCCGCTGAAAATGACTGTGACTAAAACAGTCTTTAAGATTTCTAGCTCTCCTTGCTATTAAACTGGATCTGGAAGCAATATGTGGCTGGAGTTTGGATTCACCTAGCAATATACCCCAATATCCTAGATATGATCTCCCATATATCACACCACTGGTTGTTATATACTGTGACAATCCCCAACAGTTTACCAGATGCCCTCACCCGAGGTTGTAGCAGTTCCTCCCTATTGTGATTTCTTGCCGAAATAAAGGCACGCGAGATTACCTTTTTGGGGTAGCCTCTATCTCTGAACCTTGAGGTAAGTTCCCGGGAGTGTCTCACAAAGTCTTCCTGCCGGGTACAGTTTCTCTTAACCCTGTAAAATTGGCCCTTCGGGATCCCTTCCTTCAGATGTTGTGGATGGAAGCTCGTGAAATGCAGTAGGCTATTGGTAGCCGTAGGTTTTCGATACAGCATTGTCGTGATGCTGGAGTTACTCAGACTGAGTCTCAGATCCAGAAATTCGATCTCTGTTTGTGAACACTGCGATGTGAGGCGTACAGTGGGGCAAAAAAGTATTTAGTCATTAAGCAATAGTGCAAGTTCCACCACTTAAAAAGATGAGAGGCGTCTGTAATTTACATCATAGGTAGACCTCAACTATGGGAGACAAACTGAGAAAAAAAAATCCAGAAAATCACATTGTCTGTTTTTTTATCATTTTATTTGCATATTATGGTGGAAAATAAGTATTTGGTCAGAAACAAACAATCAAGATTTCTGGCTCTCACAGACCTGTAACTTCTTCTTTAAGAGTCTCCTCTTTCCTCCACTCATTACCTGTAGTAATGGCACCTGTTTAAACTTGTTATCAGTATAAAAAGACACCTGTGCACACCCTCAAACAGTCTGACTCCAAACTCCACTATGGTGAAGACCAAAGAGCTGTCAAAGGACACCAGAAACAAAATTGTAGCCCTGCACCAGGCTGGGAAGACTGAATCTGCAATAGCCAACCAGCTTGGAGTGAAGAAATCAACAGTGGGAGCAATAATTAGAAAATGCAAGACATTCAAGACCACTGATAATCTCCCTTTGATCTGGGGCTCCACGCAAAATCCCACCCTGTGGGGTCAGAATGATCACAAGAACGGTGAGCAAAAATCCCAGAACCACGCGGGGGGACCTAGTGAATGAACTGCAGAGAGCTGGGACCAATGTAACAAGGCCTACCGTAAGTAACACACTACGCCACCATGGACTCAGATCCTGCAGTGCCAGACGTGTCCCACTGCTTAAGCCAGTACATGTCCGGGCCCGTCTGAAGTTTGCTAGAGAGCATTTGGATGATCCAGAGGAGTTTTGGGAGAATGTCCTATGGTCTGATGAAACCAAACTGGAACTGTTTGGTAGAAACACAACTTGTCGTGTTTGGAGGAAAAAGAATACTGAGTTGCATCCATCAAACACCATACCTACTGTAAAGCATGGTGGTGGAAACATCATGCTTTGGGGCTGTTTCTCTGCAAAGGGGCCAGGACGACTGATCCGGGTACATGAAAGAATGAATGGGGCCATGTATCGTGAGATTTTGAGTGCAAACCTCCTTCCATCAGCAAGGGCATTGAAGATGAAACGTGGCTGGGTCTTTCAACATGACAATGATCCAAAGCACACCGCCAGGGCAACGAAGGAGTGGCTTCGTAAGAAGCATTTCAAGGTCCTGGAGTGGCCTAGCCAGTCTCCAGATCTCAACCCTATAGAAAACCTTTGGAGGGAGTTGAAAGTCCGTGTTGCCAAGCGAAAAGCCAAAAACATCACTGCTCTAGAGGAGATCTGCATGGAGGAATGGGCCAACATACCAACAACAGTGTGTGGCAACCTTGTGAAGACTTACAGAAAACGTTTGACCTCTGTCATTGCCAACAAAGGATATATTACAAAGTATTGAGATGAAATTTTGTTTCTGATCAAATACTTATTTTCCACCATAATATGCAAATAAAATGATAAAAAAACAGACAATGTGATTTTCTGGATTTTTTTTTCTCAGTTTGTCTCCCATAGTTGAGGTCTACCTATGATGTAAATTACAGACGCCTCTCATCTTTTTAAGTGGTGGAACTTGCACTATTGCTGAATGACTAAATACTTTTTTGCCCCACTGTATGTTCCAAGAGTTGTTATTTAGCATCCCAATAAATCGTTGACACTCCTCCTGGGTGCCTGACCAGAGAAATAAAACACCATTGATGTATCGTAACTATTTGATAACATGCATGGAGAATCCATCCAGACAGTACACCCTAGTTGTCTACCACCACTCTAAAATCAGGTTGGCGTATGACGGGGCGCACCGGGCACCCATTGCAGTACCCCTCACTTGCCTGTAATAGACTCGGTCGAAGATGAAATAATTTTGGTCCAATCTAAACAGCAGTAGGTCCAGTAGAAACAAATCATGTCTTCTGTCTCCAGATGTATTCTGATCCAAAAAATGGGACACGGCTTGTATCCCCAGGTCATGTCCTATACAGGTATAGAGTGACTCTACATCTAGAGTCACTTCACTAGCCAAGTCCCAGATGGAACTACCAAATCCTGGAGCTGTTGGATCAGAAAAGTGGAGTGTCTTACAGATGATTTAAGAGAAACAACTAGTGGCTGCAGGAAAAAATCGACATAAATGCATGGTCGTTCCAGCAGACCACCTATCCCGGACACAATAGGCCTACCTGGGGGAGCCTCAAGCAACTTAGGAACCTTTGGTAGCATGTAAAAGGTCGGAGTCCTGGGATAGTGGTTTGTCATGAAGTCCTTCTCCCGCTTATTAATGATGTTTCATGTGAATGTAGCCTCCAATAGACAGATCAATTTAGCCTGGAACACAATAGAAGGATAAGAGGGGTCCACCGTGCAGAGATGGAACCTGCTGCTGAGTAATGACGGACTATATGGCGGTACAATATGGATACACACACGGGTTAACTTCACCCTGTGTGAAGGAAGAAAACCCTGTTGCATCACAGGGACACGGTACCGCACCAAGAGCGCAAGCAAGGAGTCTCAGGACTCTATCCCAAGACACAGGATTAGGGTATGTTCAGACCACTTGCGCTCGACACCGCAACTGGGGTGTCAGAGTAACTGAAAATATCAATTAAATGCACAAGAGTGCGTGAAGAGCCGCTTTGGCGGATGACACTAACCACCCAGACTTGGGATAGGAAAGCGCTCTAATAGCGCAAGGCGCCGCACTGGCGGTCACAGCAATTGACGCTGTATGTGTGTTTAGTACTGATGTCTCTGTCGGGTGCTAGATAGCAAACATCCACTTTACACGAGCAGTCATGCACAAGGGAGGGGATGATTAATGAGCAACTTTCACACATCAACACCCACACGATTTCATGTATACACTAGCGCATGGCGGTGCAGTCATGCGAACCTTTTATAGCTGCAGCAAGTAGAGCACCTTCCCAGAAGCTCCAATGGGAGGCTGCCACAGAAGTTGAGCACCTTCAGGACCTTTCTAGAGGACCAATGGGATTTGCTGCAGAATCTAAGCATGTGACCCTTGATCTCCAACAAGAGATCTTACCCTGGGCATGCTCAGTATGTGAAAAGCAGGACTTAGTCCCAGAAAGACCTGCTCGCTGCTGAACATTGCTGGCTACAAGGACAGAGCCTGGAAGTGCAGTAGTAACCAGTCATCCAGTATCAGCCTGAGCTAGATGCTGGGACCGACGTCTCCGCTGAGCAGACTACACTGCGGCTGGAGAAGAATGGGAGACCTCAGCAGAGATGGTTCGAGATTCCCCCTGTGCAGAGGCGGGAACTTGACACCTAACATGGCCCCCCTCCTTGGACCTCGCTACGCTCGAAGGCAGCAATGAGCTGTGGAGCTCGAATGTGCTAAGCATGCTCCCAGGACCTTTCCTCTGGGCCATAACCCTTCCAATCCACTAAATAAAATTTTTTACCATGTACCATCTTACACTTCAAGATAGCGTTCACCTCATAATCATCCGTAGATGAACCCGATGTCCCGGCAGATGACTCGGAAAACCGGGACAAGTATATGGGCTTCAAGAGGGACACATGAAAGGTGTCGATGATACCTAGGCGTGGAGGAAGGGCCAGATGGTAGACCACAGGGTTAACCTGTTCGAGGACCTTGAAGGGACCCAAGTAGTCAGGTGCAAACTTAGTGGACTTAACTTGCAGCCTGATGTTATGGGCGGAGAGCCACACCAAGTCGCCAGGAGAAAAGGTCAGAGCGGGGCGCCGATGTGCATCGGCGGAGGACCTCATTCTCTCTTTGGAGGCCGGGATGGCATCCTGAGTGTGGTCCCAAATGTCCCGTGCGTCCACAGCCCAGTCTGCCGCCCTGGAGTCGGCGGAATACATGGGCATAGGCACAGGAACCCGCGGATGCTGGCCGTAATTAAGGAGGAATGGGGTCTGACCAGTGGAGTCGGCTACGGCATTGTTTAGCACAAATTCCGCCCATGGTAGCAAGGATGCCCAGTCATCCTGCCTAGCTGACACAAAATGTCGGAGATCTGTGACCAGGGTCTGGTTGGCCCTCTCTACTAAGCCATTCGTCTCGGGGTGATATGCTGAAGAGAGATTCAACTCAATGCTGAGTAGACGACAAAGCTCTCTCCAGAACCGAGACGCAAACTGGGGACCCCGGTCACTGACAATTTTGTCCGGCATACCATGTAGGCGAAAGATATGTTTAATAAACAATGCTGCCAGAACCCGTGCAGAAGATAGCCGTGGAAGAGACACCAAATGCACCATTTTGGAAAAATGGTTGGTGATCACCCACATAATGGTGCAGCTACGAGACTTGGGTAAGCCCACCACAAAATCCATCCCAATCATCTCCCAGGGCCTGTCCGCCACCGGCAAGGGGTAAAGCAACCCAGCCAGCCGTTGCCGAGGAGACTTGTTCTTAGTGCAGGAGACACACGCCCGAACATAGTCTGCAACATCACGAGCCATATGCGGCCACCAGTATGTCCTCGCCAGTAGTTCAGATGTCCTTTTGGACCCAAAATGTCAACCCACCCTGGACGAGTGAGCCCAAGAGAGTACCTCCAGATGCAGACTGGATGGTACAAAAGTCTTACCCGGAGGCACAGACTCTAGCAAAACCAGGGCCACAGTTCTCAGGCTCCCGGTGGGCACAATAAGCTGAGGCTCCTCTTCTTCCTCCTCAGATGATATAACGGAATGAGAGAGAGCGTCGGCACAAATGTTCTTCTCCCCGGAAAGAAAATGGAGGGTGAAATGGAACTGGGAGAAGAAGAAGGACCATCTAGCCTGGCGAGAATTTGACCGCTGGGCTGTTTGCAAGTCCACAAAATTCTTGTGGTCTGTGAAGACTTGGAAGGGAAAACGAGCCCCCTCCAAGACATGTCTCCACTCTGAGATGGCCAACTTCATGGCTACCAACTCCCTGTCCCCGATGGAATAACTCCTCTCCGCTGGTGAGAATGTCTTGGAAAAGAAGAAGCAAGGATGCTTCTGACCTTGAGCATCCTTTTGGAAAAGGACTGCTCCAGCACCAACGGATAAGGCATCCACCTCCATAATAAATAGGTTATCTACATCGGGGCGATGTATGATGGGAGCGCTAGCGAAGTGTGACTTAATGGAGTGAAAGGCCTTGGAGACCTCCTCAGATTACAATTTGGGATTTGCTCCCTTCTTGATGAGGGCAACCAAGGGAGCTACCAAAGTTGAGAAGTGTGGAATGAACTGGCGATAGTAAATAATGAACCCCATAAAGCGCTGCACCACTTTAAGAGAATGGGGTTCCTGCCAGTCCATCACAGCCTGTAGTTTGGCAGGATCCATAGCCAATCCCTGGGTGGAGATGATATAGCCCAGGAAAGGTAAGGACTCCTGCTCAAACACACATTTCTCCAACTTTGTGTAGAGGGAATTTGCCCGTAAGAGGTCGGAGACTCTGCAAACATCTCTCCGGTGGGAGTCAATATCTGGAGAGTAGACGAGAATATCATCCAGATAGACTATGACAGGACTCCTGCTCAAACACACACTTCTCCAACTTGGCGTAGAGGGAGTTTGCCCGTAGGATATTGAAGACTTTGCAAACATCTCTCTGGTGGGAGTCTATACCTGGAGAGGAGATAAGAATATCATCCAGATAGGCTACAACCGAGGTGGAGAGCATATCCCAGAAGATGTCGTTCACAAAGTCTTGGAAAACGGCTGGGGCATTACAGAGCCCGAAGGGCATCACCAGATATTTATAGTGCCCATCCCTGGTGTTAAAAGCCATCTTCCATTCGTCCCCCTCACGGATGCGAATCAGGTTGTAAGCACCCCGCAGGTCTAGTTTAGTAAATACCCTTGCTCCCCAAAGCCTATCAAAGAGATCAGATATCGGGGACAGGGGATACTTGTTCTTAATGGTGATGGCTTTAAGACCCCTGTAATCTATGCATGGACGTAGTTCCCCGTTCTTCTTCTGCACGAAGAAGAACCCAGCCCCTGCAGGTGACACTGACTTCCTAATGAATCCTCTTGAAAGATTTTCCTGTATGTACTGTGACATTGCCTCCGTCTCCAGGAGAGATAACGGATTGACTCGACCCCGGGGAGGCTCAACACCAGGCAAGAGGTCAATAGGACTGTCATAGGGGCGGTGAGGCAGAAGGGTCTCCGCAGCCCTTTTGGAGAACACGTCAGCATAGGGCCAATATTGCTTGGGGAGAGAGGATAGATCTGCGGGTACCTCAGTAGTAGCAACCTGAACACATTCCCTCTGACATCTACCCCCACAAGATTCACCCCATCCCAAAATTCTGCCTGTGGACCACTCAATATGAGGAGAGTGGTACCGTAGCCAAGGTATCCCTAACAGGACCTCATCAATTCCCTCATGAATGACGATCAGAGATATGATTTCCTGATGAGATGGCGACATGGACAGAGAAAAAGGGATGGTCTGGTGTGATCTGTGAGGCCAGTGTCGATCCATTTATCACTCGTACGGTTACTGGTTAAGCTAACAGTACCAGGGGAATTGCGTGACGTTGGGCGAAGGCAGAAGACATAAAATGGCCCTCCACCCCAGAATCCACGCAGAGCTCCACTGAGTCGGTAAATGAGCCAATAGTAATTGTCCCCTTAAAGGACAATTTGGAGGCAAACATCGCCGTGTCTAGTGTACCTCCACCTACTACCACTAGACTCTGACATTTCCTCGACCGCTGGGAACATTTGGTGGCAAGATGTACTGACTGCTGGCAAGCATGACAAACCTGGATTGCCCGAGCGGTCCGGGACTTAGATCCCGCTCGTGACACTTCCATGGCCTCATGTGACTCAGGGGCCTGGACTGGAGATTCCAAAGGTTTGGCGAAGGTGGGAGCCAGCCGAAGCATCTGCCAACACTGGGCTCGCTCTAACCTCCGCTCGTGAAAACGGAGGTCAATACGAGTTGACACTGGTATTAACTCCTGCACTGTGGCAGGAATCTCCCTAGTGGCTAGAGCGTCCTTAACGTGGTCAGCCAGCCCCCTCCAAAATATCGGAATAAGGGCTTTATCCTACCACTCCGGCTTAGATGCTAGGGTGTGAAAGTGGATGGCAAAATGGCTGACCAAGGATGAGTCAATGCCAACAGTTGGAGCACCGTATCACGGGTGACACGAGGTCCTAAAAAGACCTGTTTCAGAGTGCTCAGGAACAACGAAGCACTCTGCACCACAGGATCGCCACGCTCCCACAGCGGCGTAGCCCACTCCAACGCCCTGTTTGACAGGAGAGACACAATAAATCCCACCTTAGCCCGCTCTGTGGGGAAACAAGCCGCCAGAAGCTTGAGATGTTTAGAGCACTGACTCACGAAACCCCTACAAGACTTAAGGTACCTTCACACGAAGCGACGCTGCAGCGATAGCGACAACGATGTCGATCGCTGCAGCGTCGCTGTTTGGTCGCTGGAGAGCTGTCACACAGACCGCTCTCCAGCGATCAACTATGCCGAGGTCCCCTGGTAACCAGGGTAAACATCGGGTAACTAAGCGCAGGGCCGCGCTTAGTAACCCGATGTTTACCCTGGTTACCAGCGTAAAATCTAAAAAAAACAAACAGCACATACTTACATTCACGTCCCCCTGCGTCCACTTCCTGACTGACTGAGCGCCGTACAGTGAGAGCAGAGCGGTGACGTCACCGCTGTGCTGCTTTCACTTTCACTTTGCGGCGCTGAGTCAGAGGAGGAAGCAGACTGCAGGGGACGCAATGTGAGTATGTGCTGTTTGTTTTTTTTACATTTTACGCTAGTAACCAGGGTAAACATCGGGTAACTAAGCGCGGCCCTGCGCTTAGTAACCCGATGTTTACCCTGGTTACCAGTGTAAAATATCGCTGGTATCGTTGCTTTTGCTTTCAAACACAACGATACACAGCGATCGGACGACCAAATAAAGTTCTGGACTTTATTCAGCGACCAGCGACATCACAGCAGGATCCTGATCGCTGCTGCGTGTCAAACGAAACGATATCGCTAGCGAGGACGCTGCAACGTCACGGATTGCTAGCGATATCGTTATAATGTCGTTTCGTGTGAAGGTACCTTTACTCTCACCAGAAAATTTTTCTGGCAGCAGGAGGCGAGATAGAGTCGGAACAGGGGGGGCAGTGGAAAAGGTTGCTGAAGCCATGCTAGCAGCCTGAACAGCAACTGCAGTTACATCCACAGCTGAGGTTATGCGCTCGAGAGCCGCCAACCTACCCTCCAGCTGCTGGATGTACAGCAAGGATTGCTGTTTGTCCATCATTACTAGCCAGGCCCTGGCGCTAGTGTAATGTTAGGGTTAGCAGAACGCACCAAATTATAAGAGAAATGGTATAAGGTGCGTTCGCAGCCCGGGGTCCACCGTGCAGAGATGGAACCTGCTGCTGAGTAATGACGGACTATATGGCGGTACAATATGGATAAACACATGGGTTATCTTCACCCTGTGTGAAGGAAGCAAACCCTGTTGCGTCACAGGGCCGCAGTACCGCACCAAGAGCGCAAGCAAGGAGTCTGAGGACTCCTCCCAAGACACAGGATTAGAGTACGTTCAGACCACTTGCGCTTGACACCGCAACTGGGGTGTCAGAGTAACTGAAAATATCATTTAAATGCACAAGAGTGCATGCTGTGCCGCTTTGGCGGACGCCACTAACCACCTAGATTTGGGATAGGAAAGCGCTCTAATAGCGCAAATCGCCACACTGGCGGTCACAGCAATTGACGCTGTATGTGTGTTTAGTACTGATGGCTCTGTCGGGCGCTAGATAGCAAACATCCACTTTACACAAGCAGTTATACACAAGGGAGGGGATGATTAATGAGCAACTTTCACACATCAACACACACATGATTTCAAGTATACACTAGCGCATGGCCATGCGGTCATGCGAACCTTTTATAGCTGCAGCAAGTACAGGACCTTCCCAGAAGCACCAATAGGAGGCTGCCACAGAAGTTGAGCATCTTCAGGACCTTCCTAGAGGACTAATGGGATTTGCTGCTGTATCTAAGCATGCGACCCTTGATCTCCAACGAGAGATCTTACCCTGGGCATGCTCAGTATGTGAAAAGCAGGACTTGGTCCCAGAAAGACCTGCTCGCTGCTGAACATTGCTGGCTACAAGGACAGAGCCTGGAAGTGCAGTAGTAACCAGTCGTCCAGTATCAGCCTGAGCTAGACGCTGGGACCAACGTCTCCGCTGAGCAGACTCCACTGTGGCTGGAGAAGAATGGGAGACCGCAGCAGAGATGGTTCGAGATCCCCCCTGTGCAGAGGCGGGAACTCAACACTTAACAATGTGTTTCATAGGTCAAGGTTAGGATCCCAGTTTATTGTCTTCTGTGGTGCCCCCTCAAATTATTAGGTCAATGTGAGCAACCAGACAACACAAAAAGGAGCTTTTCGAGTGAGCTCTTTAAGGTACACACATGTTATGAAGTGTTTGCCAACAAGGATGTTGTTTCACCAATGTGGGGTACCTTTTTTAAAAATATACTATTGCCATCACAGCCCCCCTTGCCCAAACTTCACCAGCCTATAAAAGTACAAAGCACCTTCACCCTGGTTATTTCGTGGCAGTTACAGAAGAGACATTGCAGGATACAGAGTTAAGAAGTAGGCCCAATGTAGTGGTGTGGGTCACTGAGAATTAAAAGGGAGTGCATGAGCTGCCAAACAATTCCCCAATGAGAGTATCTTTTTTAAAAATAGACTAGTGCCATCGCAGGCCCCTTGCCCAAAATTCATCGGCCTACAACAGTACTGAGCATGTTCACCTTGGTGATCTATTGGCAGTGAAAGGACACATTGCAGGAGACAGAATGAAGAAGTAGGCCCAATGTAATGCCCAATTCCCCAATGTGGGGCTCTGTTTTTACAAAATAAAATAGTGCCTTCACAGCCCCCATGCCCAAAAATCACCGGCCTATAACAGTACAGAGCACGTTCACCCTGGTCATCTAGTTGTTCTGGATGATGAGGATGAGGATAAGGATAAGGTGGAGGATAACAACAAACAGACCAAATGTGGAATCGTATATCCATGTGTGGTTGTGAAGAGGTGAGAATACACCTCCCCAAAAGAGAGAATGTATTTGAGGTTATGTTTTGCTGTTTTCATACTGTCCCAACAGCTCCAGCTTGTGCAGACACAGTTGAGGAAAGATTTAGCAGATGAGGAGGAAAGAGATGATTCATCCCAGATGGAGTTTAAGTTTGATGCAGCTTCTACCCCTAGAATAGCACCAGGCCAAATGTCCCTGGTCCATCTAAAATTTGCCTAAAAATTTACCTCATTAAGAGGAAAGTAAAGGAGTGTTCTTGGTTTCGAATCATGGCTGGATAAATTTCTGATTAAATCTAAGGAAGATGCTTCCCGTTATCTTGTCTTTTGTGACCCCCTGAGCTCATGTCCCATCTTAAAGCCCAGCAAGCAAAAAGGGATTCAATATGATCTAACAGAATCCCAGTGGAGAATGAAGTTTATGATCTAACAGAAGTTAGGAGGGAGGAAGCCTTCTCTGGCATTGTTAGATTCCTTTAAAATTAAGAAGGGGAATGATCTCAGGATAGAATCAGAAAAATGGGTTGCTGCCTGGTGTTGTGTTCGATAAAACCTTAGATTCTATGGACCAGGGTGATACATTTGCTATGATGGAACAATCTGTGAAAAAGGTGCCCTTGGAAGGAGTTTTTAAATCGTTTTTGCAAAATGCAGAATCTATTGAAGATGTTGTGGAGGCTTTGTTGACCAATGTCGGAACAATGCAGTCTGAGGTGAAGGGTGATGAGTCCAATGTTTTTGCATACCGTTCAGCTCAGGGTCCATTTGCTGGTTCAAGGAGATGAGGAATTCCAGGGAGGTATGCACATCTGCCGAGAATGGGCAGGTCCCATTCGGAAGATCCCCCCCAGAATCCCACAAGGGGTCTTCCTATGTGTTACTTTTGTGGGCAGCTTGGGCACGTTAGAAATTTTTGTCCCAATTTTGTGCCAGGGACTGAACCCCGAGAACACCAGGTGCCATTTAATCCCCAGCAGCCCCGGGAGTTTTCCAAACACCCTTCTGGAGTTAGACCTCTGTATCCAGTGGTGAATAACCCTAGGCAGTATCAGTAGTATAACAGTCTTCAAATGATTAACCCAGTCTCTAATGAGCCTTCTGTTTCTGCTCCATCCCAAGTAGCTCCAACTCATTCATACCCAGAGATCTATGCCATTCAGGGAGGGGTCACTCCTCCTCGTCCTTATGCTCCTTTGATAAGGGAGTTGCAGGAACATGAGAACCGGACTTTTACTGAGGATCTATTTGGGGCTGAGGTGGGACCTGTGGGACAGAAGCTGTGTCTAGATGGGGTTGATGTTTTTTTGGGGGCTTCCCACCGCAGCAAACACCAACTGATGAGATGCTCCCCCTGTTCCCCTTGCCCTCCTTGCCCCGCTTTCCATGGGCAGGGATGGACAACCTTATGTCAAAGGGAGAATAGATGGGCTGCCATGGGAAAACATCCTCATCGATACAGAAGCCTAATTTTCAGTAACATGACACAAATTGCTGTCACCACCATGGACTACTTTAGTAGGATTTGAGGGCTCCTGTATTCAAGCAGAAAAAAGTTGTCCAGTAAACATGAGATTTCAGGACGGGACACAGGGGGATCGAAGAAAAGGGGTCTTCGATGCGCTTTTTGGGTAAATCCACAGTTGTGGTCCACTATTTTGGGTACTGATGTTTTGGAAGCAATGGGAATTGTTGATGATTGGTGTAACAGTCTTGTGGCGGAACAAAGAAGTGAATATTTATTCTGTAATTGTCCTTGTGGAGGAGGAGGAGAGTCCCAAATTACCCATTGCCAGTCTAGGATCATGTACTAATGTAAATGTTGACAATGATGTTTTAAAAAATGAATTGAAGCAAAGGTTCCTTAAATTGTGAATCTCAAAGAAAACTGGATGTGGGTTAATGCAAATTCAAGTTAAAATTGATGGTGAAAAGCTGCCACCTTTCCAGCGCCAGTATCGCAATCTTGAGGACGCAATCCATTGCATAAGAGTTGCGGTCAGTGAATTGGAAAAGCAAGGTGTTGTTGTGAAAGATAATTCTCCATGTAACAGTCCCATTTTACCTGTAAAAAAGGAAGATGGCAGCTTTCGAATGGTTGTGAACTTGAGACTTGTAAATAAGTACACTCCTTCAGCACCTCACCTTGTTGCATCTCTCCCTAAAGTTATGTTACAGTTGAGGAGTGATTGTAAAGTGTTTTCCTGTTTGGACATTGCAAATAGCTTTTTCTCAGTACCCCTAACACCTGAATCTGCCCTCCTCTTTGCATTCACTTTTGAGAATATGCAGTACTTGGTCATGTGGTTGCCCATGGGATTTCACAGTTCTGTGTATTTCCATCAGACATTAGCTCAGATGTTAGAACCCCTTGGCTATGGAGACGAAAGTCCTACAATATGTTGGTGATTTATTAATTCAAACTGTCCATGAATGTGAACACACAGACTCTTGAAAATGTTTGTCAGGCTTTACAAGATGCAGGTCTCAAACTGAGCCAAGATAAAGTACAATTGATGAGGTCAGGGATTAAATTCTTGGGTGTGTCTGTCTCTGAAGAAGGAAAGAAACCCATGCATGATAGGGTTAAAGCTATTCAAGCCGTCCCCATACCAGCTAATATTATTGAGCTCAAAACATTTGTGGGTCTTATTAATATTTCCAGAGAATTTATTGAAGATTTGCTCATCTGGCTAAACCACTATATGATTTACTAAATAATGTTGATAATGATTTTGCCCCTGTCAATGTAGAGGGCGAAGCCTTACAGGCTTTTGAAGGTTTGAAGAGCGCCCTTACAGTGGCCACTGCATTGCTTAACCTCGACTCTTCCCAACCCTTTTACATCCAAGTTGACACTGGTGATATATCTATTTCCTCAGTGCTTTTACAAACTGGCCCAAAGATAGCCTCGAAGTGTCCAGTCAGCTGTATGCCCTAAGGCTACTACTCTAGGTTGCTCACTCCCATGGAGAAAGGTTTCATTCTGTGCATGAAGCACCTACTGGACTATGAATCAAGTGAAACACATAGTGGGATTTGTGTTCTTAATTTTACAGACCCCACTGAAAATCCTACAGATTTAAATTTGTTAAAGAAGCTTAAGTTACGGTTGAAAATTTCAGAAAGATAGGAACCTGGGAAGCTAATTGAGAAGGTAACTTTGTTGTTACTCAGATTGTTGGCCTCACAGTTTTAGGAGTGCACAGAGTTAACAAACAGAGCTACAAAGGTGTTAAAATTGTTCACATTGATCAATGTAAGCCTCTTAATTATCTTACTGAGATTTCTGGTAAGGACTGATACTCCACTTTTTTTCTCTTCTCCCCAGGTCAGCTGAAGATTTTCATAATCGACTCCTGGGACCATGAACCTACTGGTTGATCGGGAGAAGTGGGACTCTGGTTTCCGGATTTTCCCGATATTCTCCCCCTCTCACACTACCAAACAAAAAAAAGAAATAGACAAAACATGGAGCAAAAGGCTTTATTATTATGCAACTTATTTTTGGGGGGGACTAATATTTTAATGACTTTTTTTTCTGTTTCTGTGCTATTTTTAGGAATTTTTGCCACATATGCACGCACGCACGCACCCACACACTCACCCATGAATATTAGAGCACACTGTTAGGGTTGGCGGAACGCACCGAATATATTTATTAGATGGGATAGGTGCGTTCGCAACCCGGGATCCACCGTGCAGGAAAGAACCCGCTGCTAAGTAAGGCGGCGAAGCAAAATAGAATAAACGAACTCTGTTACTTCACAGAGCCCATAGTAAAGAGAACGCTGTGCCCTGTTTAACTCACAGGGGACACAGCTACTGTGTAGAGCCGACAGTGGTCATGCAGTCCAACCAACACGCAGCTCCTCTCCGGTGGAGCCGGAATTCTATCGGCTATTAGCCAGCCCTGAATTCACACAAATTCCTCGCCGGAGGTGCCAGCATTCTAGGGGCTTATTTCAGCCGGGTCCCTGACTGCATACACAAAACTCCTCGCCGGAGGTGCCAGCATTCTAGGGGCTTATTTCAGCCAGGTCCCTGACCACACACACGACCACACTGGCGCTGAGCTCATACATGTTTGACACTAGCGCATGGCCATGCGGTCATGAGAACCTTATATAGCTGCAGCACCTACAGGACCTTCCAAGAAGGACCAATGGAAGGCTGCCACAGAACTTGATCAGGTACAGGACCTTCCTGGAGGACCAATGGAAGTTGCTGCAGTACCTGAGCATGTGACCCTTGATCTCCACTGAGAGATCTTACCCTGGGCATGCTCAGTGCATGCAAAGCAGGACTTAGTCCCAGAAAAGCCTGCTCACCGCAGATCAGTGCAGGGTACAATAGCAGAGCCTGGAGAGACAGCAGTAACCCTTTGCACAGTATCAGACTCAGTGAGACGCTGGGACCGACGTCTCTGCTGAGCATGCTCCACCGTGGCAGATGCAGAATGGGAGACCGCAGCAGACACGGCTTGAGATTCCCCCTGTGCAGCAGCGGGAACTCGACTCCTAACATTACCCCCCCTCCTAGGGCCCCCCCTCCTTGAGCCTCGCTATGCTCAAAAGCTGCAATGAGCAGCGGAGCCCGAATGTTCCCACAGGTTCCCAGGTTCTATATTCTGGACCGTGACCCTTCCAGTCCACCAGATAAAATGTCTTGCCATGTACCACCTTGCACCCCACGATGGCATTCACCTCCAACTCATCCGAGGATGAACCCGATGTCCCGGCAGATGACTCAGAAAACCGGGACAAATGAACGGGCTTTAAGAGGGAAACGTGAAAAGTGTCGGTGATACCAAGGTGTGGAGGCATAGCCAAACAGTAGATCACAGGGTTGACCTGTTCCAGAACCTTGACTGGGCCAATGTAGCGAGGTGCAAACTTAGTGGACTCAGTTACGCAGCCTGATGTTACGGGCGGAGAGCCACACTAAGTCGCCAGGAGCAAAGGTCGGAGCGGGGCGCCGGTGTGTATCAGCAGAAACCCTCATTCTGTCTTTGGAGGCCCGGATGGCATCCTGTGTGCGGTCCCAGATGTCACGTGCCTCCACCGCCCAGTCTGCCACCCTAGAATTGGTGGATGACATGGGCACAGGGACACGCGGATGTTGGCCGTAATTAAGGAGAAAAGGAGTCTGCCCAGTGGAATCGGCTACGGCGTTGTTCAAGGCAAATTCCGCCCAAGGTAGCAAAGATGCCCAATCATCCTGCCTAGCAGAGACAAAATGTCGCAAGTATGTCACCAGAGTCTGGTTGGTCCTCTCTACCAACCCATTCATCTCGGGATGGTATGCAGTGGAGAGATTCAACTCTATGCTGAGTAAACGGCAGAGCTCTCTCTAAAACCGAGACGCGAACTGGGGACCCCGGTCACTGACAATTTTATCAGGCATTCCATGTAAACGGAAAATGTGCTTTATGAATAACGCCGCCAAGGCCCGTGCAGAAGGTAACCGTGGAAGCGGCACCAAGTGCACCATCTTAGAGAAATGATCGGTGACAACCCAGGTAACGGTGCAGCTACGCGACTTAGGTAAGCCCACCACGAAGTCCATCCCGACCATTTCCCAAGGCCTGTCTGCCACCGGTAGGGGGTAAAGCAACCCAGCAGGCCATTGCCGAGGAGACCGATTCTGGACGCAGGAAATGCTCGCCCGAATATAGTCCCCGACATCACGGGCCATATGTGGCCACCAGTACGTTATCGCCAAAAGCTCGGATGTCCTTTTGGTCCCAAAATGCCCACCCACTCTGGACGAGTGAGCTCAAGAGAGACCCTCCGGTCGCAAATTTGCTGGCACGAAAGTCTTGCCCAGGGGCACAGACTCTAGCGAAACCGGAGCTACAGTTCTCAGGCTCTCAGGAGGGACAATAAGCTGAGGCTCCTCCTCCTCCTCCTCAGATGACACTACGGAGCGTGAGAGAGCGTCGGCGTGAATGTTCTTCTCCCCAGAGAGAAAATGAAGAGTAAAATGAAACTGGGAGAAGAACAGGGACCATCTAGCCTGGCGAGAATTCAGCCGCTGGGCCATCTGTAGATATACCAAGTTTTTGTGGTCAGTGAAAACCTGGAAGGGAAAGCGAGCTCCCTCCAAGAGATGTCTCCACTCTGAGAAAGCCAACTTCATGTCTAGCAACTCCCTGTCCCCGATGGAATAATTCCTCTACGCTGGTGTGAAGGTCTTGGAGAAGAAGAAGCATGGATGCTTCCGACCTTGAGCATCCTTTTGGAAAAAGACTGCTCCAGCACCAACGGATGAGGCATCCACCTCCATGATAAATGGCTTATCTACATTGGGACGATGTAGAATAGGAGCGCTAGCGAAGTGTGACTTAACCGAGAGGAAGGCCTTGGAGACATCCTCTGACCACAACTTGGGATTTGCTCCCTTCTTGGTGAGGGCAACCAAGGGAGCTACCAAAGTTGAGACATGTGGGATGAACTCGCGATAGTAATTAATGAACCCCATAAAGCGCTGCACCGCTTTAAGTGAATGGGGTTCCTGCCAGTCCATCACAGACTGTAGCTTGGCAGGATCCATAGCCAAACCCTGGGCAGAGATGATATAACCAAGGAAAGGCAAGGACTCCTGCTCAAACACACACTTCTCCAACTTGGCATAGAGGGAGTTTGCCCGTAAGAGGTCGAAGACTTTGCAAACAGCTCTCCGATGGGAGTCAACATCTGGAGAGTAGATGAGAATATCATCCAGATAGACTACGACCGAGGTGGTGAGCATATCCCGGAGTATGTCATTCACAAAGTCTTAGAAAATGGCTTGGGCATTACAGAGCCCGAAGGGCATCACCAGATATTCATAGTGCCCATCCCTGGTGTTAAAAGCCGTCTTCCATTCATCCCCCTCACGGATGCGAATCAGGTTGTAAGCACCCCGCAGATCTAATTTTGTAAATACCCTTGCTCCCCGTAGCCTATCAAAAAGCTCAGATATCAGGGGTAATGGGTACTTGTTCTTAACGGTGATGGCTTTAAGACCCCTGTAGTCTATGCATGGACGTAAGTCTGTACGAAGAAGAACCCAGCCCCTGCAGGTGACACTGACTTCCTAATGAATCCTCTTGCCAGATTCTCTTTGATGTACTGAGACATTGCCTCCGTCTCCGGGAGAGATAACAGATAGACTCTACCCCGGGGAGGCTCAGCACCAGGCAAGAGGTCAATAGGACAGTCATAGGGGCGGTGAGGCGGAAGGGTCTCCGCAGCCCTTTTGGAGAACACGTCCGCATAGGGCCAATAGTGCTTGGGGAGAGAGGAAAGATCTGTGGGTACCTCTGTTGTAGCAACCTGAATGCACTCCCTCTGACATCTACCCTCACAGGATTTACTCCATCCCAAAATTCTCCCTGAGGACCACTCTATATGAGGAGAATGATAGCGTAGCCATGGCATCCCCAACAGGACCTCATCAATTCCCTCAGGAATGACTAATAGGGAGATAATCTCCTGATGTGATGGAGACACAGAAAGAGTGAAAGGAATGGTTTGGTGGGTAATCTGTGAGGGTAGTGTCGACCCATTTACCACTCGAATGGTTACTGGTTTGGCGAGCATCACCAGGGGTATTGCGTGACGCTGGGCGAAAGTGGATGACATAAAATTCCCCTCCGCCCCAGAGTCCACGCATAGCTCTACCATAAGAGTGGAAGGGCCTATGGTAATTGTCCCCTTGAAGGACAACTTAGAGGCAATCGTCGCCTTGTCTAGTGTACCTCCTCCAACTGCCACTAGACGCTGACGTTTCCCCGACCGCTGAGGACACTCGGAGGCAAGATGTCCTGACTGCCGGCAAACATGTCAGACCTTAAGTGCACGAGCGGACTGGGGCTTGGATCCCGCTCGTGTCACCTCTATGGCCTCATGTGACTTGGACGCCTGGACTGGAGATTCCAAAGGTCTGGCGAAGGTGGGAGCCAGCCGAAACCTCTGCCTACACTGGGCTCGCTCCAACCTTCGCTCGTGAAAACGAAGGTCTATGCGAGTTGATACAGCTATGAGCTCCTCTAGTGTGGCGGGAATCTCCCTAGTGGCCAAAGCGTCCTTCACATGGTGAGCCAGCCCCCTCCAAAATACGGGAATGAGGGTTTTATCTGGCCATTCCAACTCAGACGCTAATGTCCGGAAGCGAACGGCAAAATGGCTGACCATGGTTGAACCCTGAGTCAAAGCCAGCAGTTGGAGCGCTGTATCATGGGTGACTTGAGGTCCTACAAAGACCTGTTTCAGAGCATCCAGAAACCGAGGAACACTGAGCACCACATGATCGTTGTGCTCCCACAGCGACGTAGCGCAGTCCAATGCTCTGTCCGACAGGAGAGAGATTATGAATCCCACGTTTGCCCGCTCTGTGGGTAAACGTGCAGCCAGGAGCTCGAGGTGTATACCACACTGGCTCACGAAACCCCTACAGGACTTACTGTCCCCAGAGTATCTCTCAGGCAATGGGAGGTGAGATAAAGTGGGAACAGAGGTGGCAGTGGGTAAAGCTGCTGCAGCCACGTTAGGAGCCTGAACAGCTATTGCGCTAACATCCACCGCTGAGGTTGCATGCTCAAGAGACGCCAACCGGCCCTCCAGCAGCTGGATGTACCCCTGCAATCGCTGTTCATCCGCCATTACTTAGCCAGATCCTGGTGCTAGTGTACTGTTAGGGTTGGCGGAACGCACCGAATATATTTATTAGATGGGATAGGTGCGTTCGCAAACCGGGATCCACCGTGCAGGAAAGAACCCGCTGCTAAGTAGGGCGGTGAAGCAAAATAGAATAAACAAACTCTGTTACTTCACAGAGCCCATAGTAAAGAGAACGCTGTGCCCTGTTTAGCTCACAGGGGACACAGCTACTGTGTAGAGCCGACAGTGGTCATGCAGTCCAACCAACACACAGCTCCTCTCCGGTGGAGCCGGAATTCTATCAGCTATTAGCCAGCCCTGAATTCACACAAACTCCTCGCCGGAGGTGCCAGCATTCTAGGGGCTTATTTCAGCCGGGTCCCTGACTGCATACACAAAACTCCTCGCCGGAGGTGCCAGCATTCTAGGGGCTTATTTCAGCCAGGTCCCTGACCACACACACGACCACACTGGCGCTGAGCTCATACATGTTTGACACTAGCGCATGGCCATGCGGTCATGAGAACCTTATATAGCTACAGCACCTACAGGACCTTCCAAGAAGGACCAATGGAAGGCTGCCACAGAACTTGATCAGGTACAGGACCTTCCTGGAGGACCAATGGAAGTTGCTGCAGTACCTGAGCATGTGACCCTTGATCTCCACTGAGAGATCTTACCCTGGGCATGCTCAGTGTGTGCAAAGCAGGACTTAGTCCCAGAAAAGCCTGCTCGCCGCAGATCAGTGCAGGGTACAATAGCAGAGCCTGGAGAGACAGCAGTAACCCTTTGCACAGTATCAGACTCAGTGAGACATTGGGACCGACGTCTCCGCTGAGCATGCTACACCACAGCCGATGCAGAATGGGATACCGCAGCAGACACGGCTCGAGATTCCCCCTGTGCAGCAGCGGGATCTCGAATCCTAACACACTGTATTTTGTACTCTGGATAGAGAACAAGAGGGGGACTTGTAAGTGAATGGTCAGTCATAATATACTAAACAGCCATGTTGGGTCTAGCAGTCATCTTGTGCAAAGTTATAACCAAACTAATTCTATTTCCAAAAAGCTAATAAGATGTACTTCTGAAAGTGATAGACAGATTGGAGACACCAGTTGAGACACCATCATGGCCACTTGCAGGAATAGCTGGCATACACACGGGTTAATTGCATAGAAAAAGTGTAGCTTATGGTAATGAATAGGTATATTTGTTGAAGTGATATTGGAAAATAGTCATGTGATGTGATTGAATCGCCCGAGAGTCCTGGTCATTGCAGTATTGTCGCTCTTCCACAAGGGGGAGTGATGGTACGTCTGATGGCACTAAAGGAGTTCACCTGACCAGGTATCACAGTCACACACTACACTTCACACTCCGGCCACCAGGGGGAGCAAAAGGTTCTATGTATTAGGCCACTCCTCACACTCTGATAAAACTGGGAGTCGGATAGGAAGTTAGAGAGAAGCTGACTGGGTTTTGCCCAGGTAACATCTAGTGAGAGAGAGAGTTGCTTGGGAAGACTCAGGGAGGTCACTGTCAGGGGTGGGATCCTGACAGTGGCCTAGCATGAGACAGATCGTTATGGAGCTGTGCCTGCACCTCATTGCGGCGGCATCCTAAGAAAGGACACGAAGCGAGGTATATTGTGGAGAAGTGAGAAATGAGATCACAGCACAAAGGAGATAGAACCAGGAGGAGTCGTGCCTCAAGATCGGCAACATCCTTCTGAGGTGCGTAACCGGCGGCCGGAACGCCGAGGAAGTAATAGGCTCTACGCATTACTTTGAACTACGGCAGGGCAGTTAACTCTAGGTTGGCTGTCTCACCTTTACACCTAATGAAGACAACGGAGGCAATTGTGGGAGAGGGGCGTCTCTAGGGTCCCTGTAAAATAACTCCAGGCCTACCCCGTGATACGGGTGCGTCCTATCCATACCATCTGGGCGACGGAGAGAAAGAACAGAAACATACACGACAGTTGTGAGGACTATCCCGTGGTACTCAGCAGGGAAGTACTACAACACACAGGCGCTAGTAGGAAGGCTACTGATTTCCACCTGCAAAGGGAACTCTGGATGTGCCTTCGGACCAGCTGGTCTCAGCCAGCCCTGTTAGCAGTGCTCTGGATTGTGGATGCCGAAGCCTTCAGTAAAAAGGTAAAGCGACTGCAACCCTGTGTCCTCGTCATTTACTGCGACCTACACCATTACCATCTACTCATCAAGGGAAGCCCTGGGGACATACTTCACCTGTGGGAAGTTACACCATCTAGCTGCCATTCCATCACCCCAGCGGACCCCTAGCAGCGTCGGTCACCCTGACCGAATACCACAGGTGGCATCACGAACACTTGACAAACTCTCACCTACACCTTTATTTGGGCGCCCCTTAGCAGGGCCACGGACCGGGTCGGGCCACCATGACACCCCTAGAACCGAGACTGAGGGACCCGGTACTGAGTACCCCGCTGCCCTGCGTTTGGGGGCCGCTCCATGATTAATTACAATCGAAAAGAGGAACATGGAGATTTATGAGTTCTAATGGAGTTTGGCATAAAGAGCCTCAAGTCATTATATTTAACCATTGTTTTGTCCTTGAATATACAGCTCTGGAAAAATTAGGAGACAACCACATCAAAACCCTGTCATGGGCAGCCCAATATCCAGACCTGAACCTCATTAAAAAAACCTCAGGAATCTAATCAAGAGGATAATGGATGGTCACAAGCCATCAAACAAAGAAGAGTTTAAGTTTTTGTGCCAGAAGCAGTGTGAAAGACTGGTGGAAAGCATGCCAAGACGCATAAAAGCTGTGAATAAAAATCATGGTTATTCCACAAAATATTGATTTCTTAACTCTTCCTGAGTTAAAAAAAATTTGTATTGTTGTTTCTAAATGATTATGAACTTGTTTTCTTTGCATTATTTGAGGTCTGAAAGCATTGGTTTTTTTTGTTGTTTTTTTAATTTTAACCATTTCTCCTTTTCAGAAAAAAGTTACAAATTTATTGCTTGGAAATTTGGAGACATGTTGTCAGAAGTTTATAGAATAAATGAACAATTTACATTTTACTCAAAAATATACCTATAAAGAGAAAACTCAGACAAACTGAACATTTTGCAGTGGTCTCTTAATTTTTGCCAGAGCTGTATGTATGCTTTTCTCCATATCACGTTATTATCATGTAAACACACTTTTTGCTGCAATGTTCTATCTTTGTCTGTATCATGTATAAAAAGCCCCTTTTACTGTTGTTTGGGGCCATTACATCGCCATTATGCTGCCATGTCACACCATGACCAGGCTATAACCAGTCCATCGTTAGATATCCCAGCGTCACTTTGCCTCTCTGGACCCCTGCATGCTTTGTCTCACTGACTTTTCATGTGCTGTTCTGCTGCAAAATTTCCAAATAAACTTTTTCCGTGTCCGCTTGATAAGAGGATTGTCTACATATTTTTTCTGGCTCTTCCAGCTCTCAGGACTTTCTTACAGACGGCAAACTCATATTTAGTGGCCAGTGTCAGGCAGTTGCTGCAAAGGCAAATAAAATAATAAGATGCATTAAAAGAGGCATAGATGCTCATGAGGAGAACATAATTTTACCTCTATACAAGACACTAATGTGAGCACACTTAGAATACTCTGTACAGTTCTGGTCTCCGGTGTATAAGAAAGACATAGCTGAAGTAGAGCAGGTGCAGAGATGAGTAACCAAGGTTATTAGAATACTGGGGGTTCTGCATTACCAGGACAGGTTATTACCCTTGGATTATTTAGTTTAGAAAAATGAAGTCTTATGGGTGATCTTATTACAATGTATAAATATATGAAGGGACAGTACAAAGACTTTTCTAATGAACTTTTTTGAATTTACCAAATGGCTGCAATGAAACAAAGAGTGAAAAATTTAAAGGGGTCTGAATACTTTCCTTATGCTGAAGTGGCGACTGGTTGCTGTAACATAGAATCAGCAGCAGTATGGATTTATAAGCTGAAGTGGCGACTGGTCACTGTACCATAGAATCCGCAGCACTATGGATTTTCATGCTGAAGTGACGACTGTTCGCTGTAGCACAGAGTTGGCAGCACTATGAATTTATATGCTGAAGTGGCGACTTGTGGCCGCACCACAGAATTTCCACTCCAGATATATATGCTGTGAGGTCAATTTAACGCAGAATCCTATCAATCTGAACTAGCTGAGAATAAACCACCTAGCTAACTATCTGACTACTAGCAGCAGCAGCCTCATTACGCTGTTACACTCACAAAATGGCACAGACTCTAAATGTTCACTTTTTACATGGAGCGTTTATATGAAGAGGGGCATGTGACTTCGACACCAATGACACAAGCCCTTGTGCCTGGACGATGTGGATGGTTTCTTCACCCTAATTGGTTGCCGAAATCTCCACACCTTAAATTAATTTAAAAAATTAAAAAACAGTCCTTCACACGTCACCCCTCCCCTCATCAAACACATCCTTTCCGCTCATCATACAGCACCACTATCCTAGTAAAGGTCATAACAAAAGCATTATTGGAAAATTGATCATTTTCCAAATTTGAGGAAAGTTTTCAGGACTCCGAATGTGCAAGGTTCATGCCTCAGCTCTACTTTTCCCCACTGTATATACTGTATATTTGTAATTTAGGGATGAGCAAAAGTGCTTGTTGATACTCTGATGTCACTTGAGTATCTGGGTGCTCGATTGTACTTGTTACTCGGCAAGCATTGGGCGGTGCTTGATGTAAAACTAATCCCCTCCATCAACGTAACCCTTATTCCAGCCATTAGCTCTTGCAGCCTTCAAAACAAGTGTTCCTTCTCTACTGTCTGATGGTTGAAAGAGATGTGATGATGGGTGCCAAACTTTTCAATGGACCCAGTTCTCTGCTGACTGTTATAAGTAACAACCAGGATGCCAACTCTCTGTACTTGGGGTTAGCAGGCCCCATAACATTTCTTTAGACCTGGCCCTGGCTCGCCTCCTTGTCTCTTCCGACCTGGCTAGGCCTTGGAGTCCGTTCACCAGTTCCTGGATCCTAGCTCTCCCGTCCGCAGTCCACAAGAGCCACAACAGTAAAGGAATCGCCCTGGGTTCGGGTCGTGTTGGTTTCAGGTAATCAGCCGGATCCGGACCACAGGCTTCTGCCACCTCTGCTGTTGCGCCAGCTTGCTCTAGCTCCAATATTCCTCTGGTCACTTCCTCGCATGAGTCTGCCACCTTGGTCGCCCACTAAACACGTTACACTGTATGGATGACTAATTAGATGCAGCTAATAATTGTAACTCTTTTCGGAGGGTTATGTTCCAGAAAAATGTACCCCAGGCCTTGGAATAGTGTATGTCTGATAAATTTAATTGAGAAAATTTTTACATGTTCTTGGGTATATTTTGGTGATCTCTAAATTTAAACAAAAAAAAAAAAGTAAAAAAATACATCGGTACTATATTGCTCATCCATAGTTTTAAATGTTCTTGGGTACATTTCAATGTTATCTAACCCTCAAAACAAGTTGTCAATTTTGTTTCGGTATTATATTGCTTATCCATACACAGTATTATATGTTCTTGGATATATATCAGTGGTATATATATACTGTATAATATAGCAGAAATTTTTCTTGAATGAATTACTCATGTATACAGTTTTACATGCCTTCTGTTACATTTCGATGTCATATAAACTAAAAAAAATTGACATTTTTTGATAGTTATTTGTCCAAACAGTATTATGGGCTTTCTGTTACATTTTGGTGTTATATAAAATTAAAACAAATCTTGAAAAACTTTTTACTTGTTACATTTCGCTATTATATTAAACTCTAAAATAAAACTTCTAAAATGTTTATGGATTCAATGATTTATGCATACACTTTAACATGATATATGTAAAAAAATGGTGGTTAAAATTTTTAAAGACCGCCTGGTACAGTTCACAAAATGATATTAGTAAAAAAATTTACTTTTTGTCATGCTTACTGTAGAACCTGCTTTGTGGCTTTGTGGAAATTGTATTCATTTCAAATAAAAAACAAAGCTGACCTGCTACAGGTGCATTTTCTATGTATTTTAATGAGACCATCCAGTTGTTGCCTTCAAGGGTGTATAGATGACCTTGCTTGTAATTTTTGGCAGGCTTTGCACTGTGCAGAACTTTTATGTGTGGAGGAGTACCACAACTGTACTTTGCTCACAATATTTGAATAATTCACTACAGATAGTGCCTTCACGGGTGTATGGATGACCCTGCTTGTAATTTTTGGCAGGTTTTGCACTTAGTGCATAGCCTTTATGAGTCTAGGAGTACCACTACATTACAATTTGAATAGAATGTGTATGAGGCCCTCCTTTATGTTTAATACATAGTGTATTTGAGTCCCTCTTGCATCACATTTTGGCAGTTCTTACATACTTCATAAATTACACTGAAATTTCTACATTACAACAAAATTAAACTTTGATTAACAAATTATTTTTTTAAAGTCATTTTTAAAAGTTGCTTTATGTAAAAGTCATTATACATAATGTTTTCTTAACCTTTTTTTCATGTAAACTCCAATTTCTTGTTGATTTTAAATGTTTTTGTCAGTCTTCAAAGTGGAATAAAAGTGTGACAACATTGTTCTCAACAGCAATCTAGGAGTTAAAGATGCTTACAAGGGACTTCCCCATCCTGCTCTCCTTCCATTCAGCACTTTTTCCATCCATTTCAACATTTTTACTTCCCCCCCAGATCTTTTTGTAGGTGCTGCAGGAAAAATGCTTGGATTTCCCATTGACTCCCATTATGCTTGTTATGAGTAACGAGATTCCAAACATTTTCATGCTTGCTCATCTCTAGTAAAATGTTCTCGATTTAAAAGGACCAACAGAAGAGGTATGAATGAAGCCTGGAGCCACTTATAGAAAAGAAATGTGTAGTTCAGAAATGTAAATAGTTTTTTCGAGTAAATGCTTGAATTATTGAACTTCTCCACCATTACAGAAGATCGACTCTCCACTCTACTCTCAAGATCGCATCTCACCACCTGTACACTTGACCCGCTCCCTTCCCACTTAATCCCAAACCTCGCCACAGTCTTCATCCCAACTCTAACCCACCTCATCAACCTATCACTAACGACTGGCGTTTTCCCCTCAAGCTTTAAACATGCCTCAATCACACCTATCCTTAAAAAGCTCTCTCTTGACCCATCCTCAGTATCTAGCTATCGCCCTATATCACTTCTCCCCTATGCCTCAAAACTACTGGAACAACACGTCCATCTTGAACTGTCCTCCCCTCTATCTTTCTGCTCCCTCTTCGACCGCTTACAATCAGGCTTCCGGTCACACCACTCCACTGAAATTGCCCTAACTAAGGTCATCAATGACCTATTAACCGCCAAGAGCAAGCAACACTACTCTATCCTCCTCCTCCTGGACCGGTCCTTTGCCTTTGACACAGTGGACCATTCCCTATTACTACAGGCCCTCTCATCCCTTGGCATCACAGACTTGGCCCTTTCCTGAATCTCGTCATACCTAACTGACTGAACATTCAGCGTCTCCCATTCACACACCACCTCCACACCTCGCCCCCTATCTATCGGAGTCCCGCAAGGTTCACTTCTAGGGCCCCTGCTCTTCTCCATTTACACTTTTGGCCTGGGACAGCTCAAAGAATCTCATGGTTTTCAGTATCATCTCTATGCTCATGACACACAGATCTACATCTCTGGACCAGATATCACCACCCTACTAACCAGAATCCCTCAATGTCTATCCGCTATTTCATCCTTCTTCTCTGCTAGATTTCTAAAACTTAACATGGACAAAACAGAATTCATTGTCTTTCCCCCATCTCACGCAACTCCCTCAACGAACCAATCCATTACAGTAAACGGCTGCCCACTCTCCCCAGTCCCACAAGCTCGCTGCCTCGGGGTAATCCTTGACACTGATCTCTCAAACCGCATATCCAAGCCCTTTCCATTTCCTGCCGCCTTCAACTAAAAAATATTTTACGGATCCGTACATTCCTAAACATTGGGGGTGAAAATGGCTAAAAGGTTGGAGGAGTGTTTAAACTAGGGATTGTGGGGGAGGGTATTCATTTTATAGGAGGGGAAGATAGTGCAGATAGAGACCTGGGCACAAATAAGGAAGTTGGGGGTGGCGGGGCATGGGGGGTGGGGTTAGAACAGTTAATAATTTAAGAAAGAATAGAAGTACAGAGAGGAACATCAAGTGCATGTATACTAATGCCAGAAGCCTCGCCAACAAAATGGAGGAATTAGAATTAATGTTGTTGGAGCATAATTATGACATGGTGGGGATATCCGAGACGTGGCTGTATGAGAGCCATGACTGGGCTGTTAACTTGCTGGGTTATAGTCTGTTCAGAAATGACCGAATGGGTAGGCGAGGGGGAGGGGTGTGTTTATATGTAAAATTGTCCTTAAAACCCATCCGGCGTGATAATATAGGTGAATCTAATGAAAATGTAGAGTCCCTGTGGGTGGAGATAAGGGGAGGGGGAAAAATAATAAATTACTGATAGGGGTTTGTTATGAATCTCGAAAAATAATGGAAGCAATGGAGAATATCCTAGTAAAGCAAATAGATAAAGCTGCGACCCAAGGAGAAGTCATTATTATGGGGGACTTCAACTACCCTGAAACAGATTGGGGAACAGAAACCTGCAGTTCCAGTAAAGGTAATCGGTTTTTGATAACTATGAGAGACAATTACCTTTCACAACTGGTTCAGGACCCAACAAGAAGGGGGGCACTGCTAGACCTACTATTAACCAACAGGCCAGACCGCATAGCAAATATAAGGGTTGGGGGTCACTAGGGGAATAGTGATCACAAAATAATAAGTTTTCATGTATCCTTTAATAAGATGTGTAGTAGGGGGGTTACAAGGACACTAAACTTCAGGAGGGCAAATTTCCAATGGATAAGAGAGGATCTTGGTGCAATTAACTGGGACGATATTCTGAGACATAAAATACACAAAGAAAATGGGAGACGTTTATTAGCATCCTGGATAGGACCTGTGCACAGTATATACAGTATGGGAATAAACATACTAGAAATAGGAGGAAACCAATATGGCTAAATAGAGCTGTAAGGGGTGCAATAAGTGACAAAAAGAAAGTATTTAGAGAATTAAAGGAAGTAGGTAGTGATGAGGCATTAAATAAATACAGAAAATTAAATAAATTCTGTAAAAAGCAAATCAAGGCAGCAAAGATTGAGACAGAGAGACTCATTGCCAGAGAGAGTAAAAATAATCCCAAAATATTCTTTAACTACGTAAATAGTAAGAAACTAAAAAATGATAGTGTTGGCCCCCTAAAAAATAGTCTGGGTGAAATGGTGGATGACGATGAGGAAAAAGCCAATATGCTAAATGACTTTTTTTCATCAGTATTTACACAAGAAAATCCCATGGCAGACATAATGACTAGTGCTAAAAATTCCCCATTAAATGTCACCTGCTTAACCCAGCAGGAAGTACGGCGGCGTCTAAAAATTGAACTCGGTAATTATAGGCCAGTAAGCTTAACCTCTACCGTGGGTAAAATCCTGGAGGGCATTTTAAGGGATGCTATACTGGAGTATCTGAAGACAGAGGAATAACCTCATGACCCAGTATCAGCACGGGTTTACTAGGGACCATTCATGTCAGACTAATCTGATCAGCTTCTATGAAGAGGTAAGTTCCGGACTGGACCAAGGGAACCCAGTGGACATAGTGTATATGGACTTTTCCAAAGCTTTTGCTACAGTGCTACACAAAAGATTGATACATAAAATGAGAATAATGGGGATGGGGGAAAATATGTGTAAGTGGGTTAAGAGCTGGCTCAGGGATAGGAAACAAAGGGTGGTTATTAATGGAGCACACTTGGACTGGGTCGCGGTTAGCAGTGGGGTACCACAGGGGTCAGTATTGGGCCCTCTTCTTTTTAACATATTTATTAATGACATTGTAGGGGGCATTCAGAGCAGAATTTCAATATTTGCAGATGACACTAAACTCTGCAGGGTAATCAATACAGAGGAGGACAATTTTATATTACAGGATGATTTATGTAAACTAGCAGCTTGGGCTGATAAATGGCAAATGAGCTTTAATGGGGATAAATGTAAGGTCATGCACTTGGGTAGAAGTAATAAGATGAATAACTATGTGCTTAATTCTAAAACTCTGGGCAAAACCGTCAATGAAAAAGACCTGGGTGTATGGGTGGATGACAAACTCATATTCAGTGGCCAGTGTCAGGCAGCTGCTACAAAGGCAAATAAAATAATGGGATGCCTTAAACGGGGCATAGATGCACATGAGGAGAACATAATTTTACCTCTATTCAAGTCACTAGTTCGACCAAACTTAGAATACTGTGCACAGTTCTCGTCTCCGGTGTATAAGAAAGACATAGCTGAACTGGAGCGGGTGCAGAGAAGAGTGACCAGGGTTATTAGAGGACTGGGGGTCTGCAATACCAAGATAGGTTATTACACTTGGGGCTATTTAGTTTGGAAAATTGAAGACTAAGGGGTGATCTTATTTTAATGTATAAATATATGAGGGGACAGTACAAAGACCTTTCTGATGATCTTTTTAATCATAGACCTGAAACAGAGACAAGGGAGCATCCCCTACGTCTGGATGAAAGAAGGTTTAAACATAATAACAGACGCGTGTTCTTTACTGTAAGAGCAGTGAGACTATGGAACTCTCTGCCGTATGATGTTGTAATGAGTGATTCATTTCTTAAATTTAAGAGGGGACTGGATACCTTTCTGGAAAAGTATAATGTTACAGGGTAAACATACTAGATTCCTTGATAGGGCGTTCATCCAGGGAACTAGTCTGATTGCCGTATGTGGAGTCGGGAAGGAATTTTTTCCCCAAAGTGGAGCTTACTATTTGCCACATGGGTTTTTTTTGCCTTCCTCTGGATCAACATGTTAGGGCATGTTAGGTTAGGCTATGGGTTGAACTAGATGGACTATAAGTCTTCCTTCAACCTTAATAACTATGGTACTATGTTACTATGTAAACCAAGAATCTTCAAAAACCCTAGTCCATGCCCTCAACATCTCCCGCCTCGACTACTGTAACCTCCTGCTCTGTGGCCTCCCCTCTAACACTCTCACACCCCTCCAATCTATTCTAAACTCAGCTGCCACACTAATCCACCTGTCCCCCTGCTATTCCCCGGCCTCTCTCCTCTGTCAATCCCTTCACTGGCTCCCCATTACCCAGAGACTCCAGTACAAAAACCTAACCATGACATACAAAGCCATCCACAACCTGTCTCCTCCATACATCTGTGACCTCGTCTCCCTGTACTTTCCTGCACGCAACCTCCGATCCTCACAAGATCTACTTCTCTACTCCCCTCTTATCTCCTCTTCCCACAATCGCATACAATATTTCTCTCGCGCATCACCCCTACTCTGGAACTCTCTACCACAACATATCAGACTTTCACCTACCATTGAAACCTTCAAAAAGAACCTGAAGACCTACCTCTTCCGGCAAGCCTACAACCTGCAGTAACCACCGATTGACCAAACCACTGCACGACCAGCTCTCTCCTCACCTACTGTATTCTCACCCATCCCTTGTAGATTGTGAGCCTTCGCGGGCAGGGTCCTCTCTCCTCCTGTACCAGCTGTGACTTGTATTGTTCAAGATTATTGTACTTGTTTTCATTATGTACACCCCTCCTCACATGTAAAGCGCCATGGAATAAATGGCGCTATAATAATAAATGATAATAATAATAATTATGAAATTCTTACGCAGACATTATGCATAGAATCCTGACATTTATAAAGGAATATACAGTATTACTACTTATGTATTATTTTCTTTTTGCAACCTTTGGCAATTACAAGTGCTGCTTCAAGAGCTATGAAAAAATTAGAATGTCAAATTTGATAGCATTATATTATATATGTATTTGTACATCAGACATGAGAGTAACAGAAAAAAATATTTCTTGCTTTAATAAGGATTGCAATGTAAATACAAAACAGATTTCTAAAAAGTAGAAAAAATACAAAGTACAATTAATGTGTTATTTGAAACATTTTCCTCAGCATTTTATTTAGTACTAAAAATGTAGAAATAAAATATAGGGACCAATTCATCAATACTACTGCTTTATATGGAGTACATTTCTGTTGTAATGTATGACACTTTGTGTACATTTTTATGAATTTGCTAAGGTCCCTCTCAGCCATAGCTCCTCTCACTTTTCAAAAAGTTGCCAGAACTGATGTAATAACACCATAAAAGTTGCTACATTTTTGCACAACTATGTAATTGAGCCAAAAAATTACGACATTTCAAGCAGTTTTACACTAGATTTTTGGTGAAAACTGATAAATTGGCTCTATTTGAATCAGAAGTTCATTCTATACAGATTAAAATGTGAACATTTCTTAAAACAAAATTTAAATTTCTCTAGAAAGAACCTAAATAGATTCTGCCTAATGGATATCAACCACATAAATTTATACGAATGGCTACTTTACAGGGATATAATGATGAATTTAAAAAAAGCTTTAAAAAAGAATAGAGCTGCTATACCTGATACCTAGAACACATGATATCAATAAACACTAACAGAAATGTCCACATATGTGAGAATTATATTTTTGCTCTGAAAACATTTTCTAACACAGAATTAAAAACTTTCCTTGTTATAATGGAAATGGACTCCTCTTGTGTCAGAAGATGAATGCAAACGGCACATACTGTTAAGTATTTTGGAAAGAGGTTTTGGTCCACAAAAGAATACTCCAATACTACTTCTGTGTGAAGATAAAAAAATAATAAGGAATTAGTCTTAGTTCAGTGAAAGGTACATATTAACTTTACATTATTATGCATCAATAAAGTTATTAAAAAATATTCACTTAGTTATTTCTCAAAAGATTTGTCTTATTGTTGCCACCACTTTTTTAAATCTCCCATTTTTATTCTAGAGGAAGAATCTGTTAGGGCTAGTACACACCGAGTACAGATAGGCAGCTACAAGGTGCGTTCGCAGCCCGTGGTCCACCGTGCAGAGATATCTGATGCTAAACAACAGCGGATAACCTCTGAGCTCACACGTGGGTTAAGCTTCACCCCGTGTGAACTAGAAGTGATCTCTGTTGACAGAGTCGTGCTGTACACAAAACTATTTCCCTAACTAAGGGTTGTGCTTGCTCTGGAACTCTTCTGTGCTAACCGCACACATGAAGGAACCAGATGCTAAGCCAAGGCTAATTGCCCCCATTGACGCTAGCTGCCTGCATGAGTGTACAGTCCCAAAGCTACAGCCTCACACCACATATGTAAAGAGTGGTATAGCATCCACTGGCATAAGCCAAACACATTTGATACTAGAGCATGGCAGTGCAGCCATGCAAACCTTTTATAGTTGCAGCTCTTTCAGGACCTTCCTGGTGGACCAATAGGAGCTGCTACAGGGCCTGAGCGTGCGACCCCCGACCTCCAATGAGAGGTCCTCCCGTGGGCATGCTCAGTGCGTGAAAAGCAGGACTTAGTCCCAGAAAAGGCTGCTTGCCGCTGATCAGTGCTGGCTACAAAGGCAGAGCCTGGAAAGGCAGCAGTAACCATTCACACAGTATCAGGCTGAGACAGACACTGGGGCCGACATCTCCGCTGAGCAGGTTCCACTGTGGCTGGAGGAGAATAGGAGACTGCAGCAGACACGGTTCGAGATTCCACCTGTGCAGCAGCAGGAACTAGACACCTAATAGAATCAATTCTGTATTACATTCCTGTCCAATGGCTTCTAATGAAGAGCAACCCCACAAAATGTCTGATTTGGCCAAGTGTTTTCTTGCTGGCAATCTGAATTTTGTTTTAATACACTATGCTATAGTTGAGGTAACCAGATCTATTAGTAAGTCATATTCTGTAATACTGACCATTGACAAAAAGTTTTACTACTCGTTAAAATGTATTTATGTAGATGAATTCCCAAATACATTTTCAAATCTCTTTTGAATGGTCTTGGCAAACATTGTTGAGCATGTTCAGTTTAATGTCCCCTACTAGTCCCTTCATGAGGTAAAAATTAGAGATAAGCGAATATTTCAATGTTCGGTTCCGATTATGTTCGGTGAATTTGCAATATTCACAGATTAATTCGTCGAATATTTGCTGAACATTGCCGAACGCCATTCATGTCAATGGGAGACGAAAACAAACACAAGCACAACACCTTATAATGGTCCCAAATGCTGCCAAAACACATGAAATTAGGGGCAGGCACCAGCAAGGTAGCATCAATACACCCACAGTACAAAGTGTAGCATGGCACTGCTGCAATCAGCCAGGCATGAGGTATTGGGGTCTGGGACAGCATTTACAGCATTCAATTGAATGTCACAGTGAGACAAAGTGGGTGAGGGATTGGTGCAGGCCCCCCTTGCTGGGAGCCCTGATACCACATGCAACAACTCTACCTGCTTTCATGCTGAGCCACACTCAGGTGGCACAAATATCAGCAAGAGATGTCAAAAGCAATAAAAAAGGATTTTGGGGATATGTCAAAAGTAAAAGAAAAGTCAAAGATGCTATAGGATTTTTACAGGATGAAAATAATGAAGTGGTAAGAAAGGATGTTGAGAAGGCCGAACTATTTTGCATCTGTTTTCTCTAAATATAAATGAATTCAAGTCTCCAGGTCCAGATGAATTACACCCAAGAGTACTGAAAGAGACTGCAGAAGAAATTTTTGATCCTCTCTCCATAATTTTTTGAAAATTCTTGGAGAACAGGAGAAGTCCCAGAAGACTGGAGAAGAGCAAATGTTGTTCCTATCTTCAAAAAGGGGAAGAAGGTGGACCCAGGAACTATAGGCTGGAGAGTCTGACTTCTATACCAGGAAAGATCTTAGAACAAATTATTAAGCAACATGTATGTAAGTACCTGGATAAGAATGAAGTGGTTAACCAGAGTTAGCATGGGTTTGTAACTAATAAGTCATGTCAGACTAACTTAATTTCCTTCTATGACAGAATCACTGACTGGGTGGATCAGGGAAATGCTGTAGATATAGTATATATAGGAGGGATTGCTAATACTAGAGAAGAGAAAGAAGATTCAAAATAAATTATCTGGAGCAGTGGGCAGCAACTAACAGAATGGTTTTTAACAGGGAAAAATGCAAAGTACTACATCTGGGCAATAAAAATGAAAAAAGCATATACAGAATGGGAGGAATAGGGCTAAGCAACAGCACATGTGAAAAAGACTTGGGTATACTAATAGATCATAAACTTAACATGAGTCAACAGTGTGATGCAGCAGCAAAAAAGGCAAATGCAATTCTAGGATTTATTAACAGAAGCATACAGTCTAGATCACGTGAAGTCATTATCCCCCTCTACTCCTCTTTGGTCAGATCTCCTCTGGAATAATGTGTACAGTTTTGGGCACCACATTTTAAAAAATAAAATCAACAAACTGGAGCAAGTTCAGAGAAGAACGGCCAGAATGGTGACCAGTCTTCAACCCATGTCCTATGAGGAATGGTTACAGGATTTTGGAATGTTAACTTGCAAAAAAGAAGACTAAGAGGAGACTTAATAGCTGTCTACAAATATCTCAAGGGCTGTCACATTGTAGGAGGATCATCTTCATTCTCATTTGCATAAGGAAAGACTAGAAGCAATGGGATGAAACTGAATGGGAGGAGACACAGATTAGATATTAGAAAAAACTTTTTGACAGTTAAAGTGATCAATAAGTGGAACAGGCTGCCACAAGAGGTGGTGAATTCTCCTTCCATGGAAGTCTTCAAACAGAGGCTAGACAGACATCTGTCTGGATGATTTAGTGAATCCTGCTTTGAGCAGGGGGTTGGACCAGATGACCCAGGAGGTCCCTACCAAATCTACCATTCCATGATTCTATGAGTTCAAGGAAGTGGAGGCCTGATGGTCTCTGATGCCTACTGCTACTGGCAACACGCATGAAGGAGACCCAACCAGGAGTGTTCACAATTCCAAAAATTATTGACAGACACCACCAAAGTGGCATCAATTTCACCACAGTAGAAATAGTATAATAGGGACCGACAGTTCTTCCACTACACCAAATCCAGCAGATGGACACCCTACAAGGAGTGTTCACATTTAAAGAAATGAGGGCCTTACACCACAGAAGTGGCATCAAATTCACCACAGTAGAAATAGTATAATAGGGACTGACAATTCTTCCAGTACACCCAATCCAGCAGATGGACACCCAACAAGGAGTGTTCACATTTATTAAAAAGAATGCCTGACACCACCGAAGTGGAATAACTGTCACGAGAATAGAAATAGTATAATTGGGACCGAGACATCTTCAAGTACAGGTAACCCAGCAGATGTAAACCATGTCTGTTCACATTTCCACAAGTTTGTGTTAACATCAGCAGCAACAGCGACAGCAGGCACGGAATCCACACTCAAGATATCACAGAATGCAGTTAAGTGATATTAATGCACCACACTAAAAAATGCAATATCACCTAGTCTGTACCGCTGAGGCTCCCTCTCCCATCATTTCCCTCTTCCTCTGAGACTGCATGTGCGCGATGACTTCACATCATCGCATACCTGCTGTGTTTGGGACAGACTGCAGCTGCTGAGACCGGAGCCGGGAGCAGCGCGAGAGAGGTGAGGATTGTGTTATTTTTTTTTAATCAATGAGTGAGTAAAGGACTGTGGGGCCATTCTCGGGGGTTGGGGAATTGGGCTGTATTATATTCTTTGGGGGGCAATATTATATTATATGGGGGGCTGTATTATATTCTATGGGGGAGGTCTGTATTATATTCTATGGGAGCTCTATTATAATCTCTGGGGGGCAGTATTATATTCTATGGGGGATTTATTATATTCTATGAGGGGGCTGTATGATATTCTATGGGGGCTGTATTATATTGTATGGGGGAGGGCTGTATTATATTCTATGGGGGGAGGGCTGTATTATATTCTATGGGGGGCTGCATTATATCCTATGGGGAAGGGTTGTATTATATTCTATAGGAGGCTGTATTATATTCTATGGGGGCTGTATTATATTCTATGGGGGTATATTGCATTCTATGGACGGCTGTATTATATTCTATGGGGGATATATTATATTCTATGGGGGGATGTATTATATTCTATGGGGGTATTATATTCTATGGGGGGCTGTATTATATTCTATGTGGTGGCTGTATTATATTCTATGGGGGGCTGTATTATATTCTATGGTGGTGGGCTGTATTATATTCTATGAGTGATATATCATATTCTATGTGGGTGCTGCATTATATTCTATATGGGGCTGTACTATATTCTATGAGGGGCCTACATTATATTCTATGCGGGAGCTATATTACATCCTATGGGGCAGCTGTATTATATTCTATGGGGGGCTGTATTACCATATTTTTCAGATTATAAGTCACTCTGGATTATAAGACACACCCCAAATTTTGAGGAGAAAATAAATAAAAAAAAAATTTTTAATAAAATAATCCATGCATCTTATTGCTTACTGGGGGTGGTGAAGCGGGGTCCCAGAATCGCTGCTGGAGGAGGCAGGAGTGGGGTGATGCTGCAGGCCTCCAGCTAAGATGAGGGGGCTCTGTTTTGTCTTTTTTTTTTGCTGCTACATTGAAGATCGGCAATTGCCTGGAAAGTATGGGTTTGTTTGGCACCTGTAAATTACACACTTTTTGCTAGTGCTGCTTTCAAATCTCACTCTCTCTATATCTATATATACGCATATATATATATATATATATATATATATATATATATATATATATATATACAGTACAGACCAAAAGATTTGACACACCTTCCCATTTCAAGATTTTTCTGTATTTTCATGATAGCTTGCTATTGTCACTATCTGACATTATTAGATTATGGGGTTTTCCTCTTTTGGAGCGTTGTGGGTGACTTTCAGCATTTTGATTGGCGTCATCTTGTGAGTGTGTTACTCTATGGTACAAATAAATTTTAGCTTTTATATGGATTATTAATAAAATAAATTTTGTAACTTATTTTTCATTGATGCTCCGCATTTTCTCCTTATTCACATATATATATATAGTGCAGACCAAAAGTTTGGACACCACTTCTCATTTCAAGACTTTTCTGCATTTTCATGACTATGAAAATTGTAAATTCACACTGAAGGCATCAAAACTATGAATTAACACATGTGGAATTATATACTTAACAAAAAAGTGTGAAACAACTGAAAATATGTCTTATATTCTAGGTTCTTCAACATAGCCAACTTTAGCTTTGATGACTGCTTTCTTTGCACACTCTTGGCATTCTCTTGATGAGCTTCAAGAGGTAGTTACCGGAAATGGTCTTCCAACAATCATGAAGGAGTTCCCAGAGATGCTTAGCACTTGTTGGCCCTTTTGCCTTCACTCTGCGATCCAGCTCACCCCAAATCATCTTGATTGGGTTCAGGTCTGGTGACTGTGGAGGCCAGGTCATCTGGCGTAGCACCCCATCACTCTCCTTCTTGGTCAAATAGCCCTTACACAGCCTGGAGATGTGTTTGGGGTCATTGTCCTGTTGAAAAATAAATGATGGTCCAACTAAATCAAACCGGATGGAATAGCATGCTGCTGCAAGATGCTGTGGTAGCCATACTGGTTCAGTATACCTTCAATTTTGAATAAATCCCCAACAGTGTCACCAGCAAAGCACCCCCACACCATCACACCTCCTCCTCCATGCTTCATGGTGGGAACCAGGCATGTAAAGTCTATCTGTTCACCTTTTCTGCGTCGCACAAAGACACGGTGGTTGGAACCAAAGATCTCAAATTTGGACTCATCAGACCAAAGCACAGATTTCCACCAGTCTAATGTCCATTCCTTGTGTTCTTTAGCCCAAACAAGTCTCTTCTGCTTGTTTCCTGTCCTTTGCAGTGGTTTCCTAGCAGCTATTTTACCATGAAGGCCTGCTGCACAAAGTCTCCTCTTAACAGTTGTTGTAGAGATGGGTCTTCTGCTAGAACTCTGTGTGGCATTGACCTGGTCTCTAATCTGAGCTGCTGTTAACCTGCGATTTCTGAGGCTGGTGACTCAGATAAACTTATCCTCAGAAGCAGAGGTGACTCTTGGTCTTCCTTTCCTGTGGCGGCCCTCATGTGAGCCAGTTTCTTTGTAGTGCTTGATGGTTTTTGCCACTGCACTTGGGGACACTTTCAAAGTTTTCCCAATTTCTCAGACTGACTGACCTTCATTTCTTAAAGAAATGATGGCCACTCGTTTTTCTTTACTTAGCTTCTTTTTTCTTGCCATAATAGAAATTCTAACAGTCTATTCAGTAGGACTATCAGCTGTGTATCCACAAGACTTCTGCACAACACAACTGATGGTCCCAACCCCATTTATAAGGCAAGAAATCCCACTTATTAAACCTGACAGGGCACACCTGTGAATTGAAAACCATTCCTGGGGACTACCGCTTGAAGCTCATCAAGAGAATGCCAAGAGTGTGCAAAGCCGTCATCAAAGCAAAAGGCGGCTCCTTTGAAGAACCTAGAATATAAGACATAATTTCATTTGTTTCACACTTTTTTGCTAAGTATATAAGACAGGGTTTACATAAAGTAAACCATTTCATATCCGTTATATGTTTACATATTTTTCACTAATAATGTAAGTAGTTTATGTGTGCAAAATTTTGGAGCTCTAGGTGTTAAAATATAGGGTTAAATCACGGAAAACACTGGCATGGGCTCCCGCGCAATTTTCTCCGCCTGAGTGGGAAAGCCAGTGACTGAGGGCAGATGTTAATAGCCTAGAGAGGGAACATGGTTTTTGCCCCCAGCTAAAAACATCTGCCCCCAACCACTCCAGAAAAGGCATATCTGTAAGATGCGCATATTTTGGCACTAAGCTACTCTCTTCCCACTCCCCTGTAGTGGTGGGATATGGGGTAATAAGGGGTTAATGTCACCTTGCTATTGTAAGGTGACATTAAGCCTTGTTAATAATGGAGAGATGTTAATAAGACACCTATCCATTATTAATCCAATGTTAGTAAAGGGTTAAAAATACACACACATTAAGAATAAAGTATATTAATGAAATAAGTAAACACATAGGGTTTTATTATCTTTATTGTACGCTCAATCCAACTGAAAACCCTCGTTCTCTTGTAAAAAAAGGAAAATAAAGAAGCAACAATATCCCATACTCGTCCGCCATACAGTCATGTCCCACACTGTAAATCCATCTAAAGGGGTGAAATACATTTACAACCAGGAGCCTGCTAATGCAGCCGCTCCCAGTTGTAAAAGACTGGGGAATGAATGGAATGCAGGGAAGCTTCGGTGACTCGCGGTGCAGTCACCGAAGCTGCACCCCTGGTGGCATAAACTCATTTGAACTGTAGCATGGGAACTTTTCTGAATATTTTCTCACAAACAACAAAACGCGCATTGGGGCTGCACAGTGGAGTGCCAGTGGTCACCACATTATGGGTAAGAGCTCTTTGATATGGAAGGTTATGGTATAGCTGGGCACTGATCCCCACACGATTATACACTCACTGGCCACTTTATTAGGTACACCTGTCCAACTTCTTGTTAACACTTAATTTCTAATCAGCCAATCACATGGCGGCAACTCAGTGCATTTAGTCATGTAGACATGGTCAAGACAATCTCCTGCAGTTCAAACCGAGCATCAGTATGGGGAAGAAAGGTGATTTGAGTGCCTTTGAATGTGGCATGGTTGTTGGTGCCAGAAGGGCTGGTCTGAGTATTTCAGAAACTGCTGATCTACTGGGATTTTCACGCACAACCATCTCTAGGGTTTACAGAGAATGGTCCGAAAAAGAAAAAAAATCCAGTGAGCGGCAGTTCTGTGGGCGGAAATGCCTTGTTGATGCCAGAGGTCAGAGGAGAATGGGCAGACTGGTTCGAGCTGATAGAAAGGCAACAGTGACTCAAATCGCCACCCGTTACAACCAAGGTAGGCCTAAGAGCATCTCTGAACGCACAGTGCGTCGAACTTTGAGGCAGATGGGCTACAGCAGCAGAAGACCACACCGGGTACCACTCCTTTCAGCTAAGAACAGGAAACTGAGGCTACAATTTGTACAAGCTCATCGAAATTGGACAGTAGAAGATTGGAAAAACGTTGCTTGGTCTGATGAGTCTCGATTTCTGCTGCGACATTCGGATGGTAGGGTCAGAATTTGGCGTAAACAACATGAAAGCATGGATCCATCCTGCCTTGTATGGAGCATCTTTGGGATGTGCAGCCGACAAATCTGCGGCAACTGTGTGATGCCATCATGTCAATATGGACCAAAATCTCTGAGGAATGCTTCCAGCACCTTGTTGAATCTATGCCACGAAGAATTGAGGCAGTTCTGAAGGCAAAAGGGGTCCAACCCATTACTAGCATGGTGTACCTAATAAAGTGGCCGGTGAGTGTATATCTGCACTTTTATTGTTACCTCTCCTTCCTGACTATTTCTCTTCCCCTATTAATAAAATGGCATGTTGCACTTTATTTTTTGAGATATGTGGTGATATCTGGCGCATCCACTGTTCCTTTCTCCACCTGTTCCTTGCTGTTGAATCTCTATGGCTATTTATAATGTAATATTGTTCACTATGTAATTATACACAATATGGATTGTTGTAATAAAATTATACCCTTTAAAAAAATCTTTGGACTTTTTACTCCACTTTCTCTCTTGGGTTCTCAGGTAAAAAGAGGCTGCTCACACTGCTTTTCTTCCTATCTGACTGATGTAATGCTGGAGATACCTAGGGTGATGAAGAGGTAAGAAAAGGCTGATCACACTGCAGTTTGCCCTGCCTTCCGGATCTAACATTGGAGATATCAGGGGTTCTGAGGTAAAATAGTCTATTTACACTGTTGTTTAACCTGTCTTTCTGAACTAATACTGGAGCTGCCAAGGGTTCTTAGGTAAGAAGAGGCTGCTCGCACTGCTGTCCAACCTGTCTTGCTAAATGATAGTACATGGTATAAGTACCTTCATGTCACAGCAAAGGAATTTTTTATTGTGCAAACACCTGTCCTAACATTCTAGGACAGGCTTCTTTTAGTGTGAAAAAGTCTTAGCCATATTAGTTCTGCAAGGATTTCCTCCCTAGACAAAATGATTGTCATATGTTAAAAAAATGTACAGTATATTTGAATTTATTTGTATTGACCTTTCCTTCAGTAAAATATATTTTTTTCTACACCCAGAGAACCCCTTTAACCAACCACCTGATATTTTTCATTAAGAACCAAATTATTTCACCCACATTTTTTTCTTTAATAGGAACATTTGAATTTAGCAAATCAACAACTCCAAAATCAAAAATGTTTAGCTATGATTCATTGTAGCAACAAAATAAGTATCTACTGCAAAGCAATCTGTGAACAAACGCAAATAACATCTCTGCAGAATCATGTAGAATAGATAAGGAAAATGAATAAAAAGCTCATCACTTGAGAGAAAAAAACTATGCAAACAATTTAATAATTTAATAAACACACAATTAAAGGGATTATCCAACCATGATTTTTTTTTAACTGCTTTGAATGTAGTGTTCTTTTACTGCACTACCACATGACTACTGCAGACAATTACCTGTTCTAGTGGGTAATCACTGTGGCCATAGGCTAGATTTTGCAGTTTCCTAGTAAGATAGCAAGTGATCAGTTGCAGTAAAGTTTAGAAACTGCCAAGTTTCCTGAAAGTGACCACAATTTCAGGCAACACTTTCTCACAGCATGATCACAGGGTGCCAATGGGTTTCTTTGGCTTCCGGATCAACAATGTTAAAATGTCAATTTTATCCTAAAGTAAATTTCTGAAACAAAGTTAGGCTAATGGGTGGTGTAAATTTAGACTATATGGTATTAAAATACATCTGACTTATCAAACAGCATGACCCAGTTTGATAACTTTAGTGCATTTGAAGACTATCTAGTCTAAGTGTGCACTTTCTATTTATTAAAATGTATAACAGATGATATATGCTATAAGAATCAAATTTGTGCTAAATTTTAGGAAATCCACTGGACCTGTAAAATGCAAATAGTTTTCTATTTTATTGTTATGAATCACCAAAAAATGCTATTTCACACAAAGCAGAAGATTGTATGAGCCAGAGAAGTATCACAGAGCCACAGATATAGCACAGCCAATCAGGAGGGACTGTGATAGCCAATATTAAAGCGGATGCAGGGAATGCATCAGCCATTGTGTAATTTTGTAATGACTTTGGGTAGTGAGAGGATGTCACAGCTCACAGCTCAGCAATAAAGATAGGGAGAAAAAGCTTGAAAATACTGAATACACATTACAGATATTAAGCCACACATAGCCATGTTTTTTATTTCAGTCTAAAATTACTAAGGCTGTGGTTGCAGTGAAAAGGTTTCAATACAGTCCTAGGAGACCTAGCAGTGTTATAAAGGATCCATGTTTTTAGGGTAGAGGCTTTGCATTACTTAGCGATTCCCAGCGTATTAATTCGCTGCAAATCAAATTATTGTTAAAAGTTTGACTAAGCAAGCACATTTGAATTTTAAAAGATATACTCATCTGTAATAAATATTCACCAGTGTGTTTTCATTTGTGGCTTTTTGGTCAATGGGTTAATTAAATGGGATGTAGTAAGATAAGTTTGATTTCCCAATGATGGAACTCTGTTTAATAGCACATATTGGAAACTCTAGCTAGTTGTTTTTCACCTGCATGGATGTAATCGATTGCTCTTTTATACTTGTAGATGTCCGAAGTGGAATTTCTGGACATTTGCATTGCATTTCATTTTATTCAGCTTTGACGTCTTGTTAGGGCTTGTTTAATTGAGGGTATAATTGGTCCAAGTGCTCTCCATTTGCATCGGGGACTGCACATAGAGAGCACACAACCATATTATAGCTAGTGTGCCAGTCTACATGGCTGGTTTTCCATGCAGACCAATGATCTGTGTGGAAGATATTTGCAGCATGCGCTACTTTGCTCTGATTCACAGACCAGAATAATGCTTGCAATGTAAAGACTGTTCCAGCACCTGTCCGCAATGCAAATGAGCCGCCAAAGCTGCACACACAGCCAGTCAAGGCTGCAATTTGCACACTTGACTAGACTGATTTCCAACATGGCTATCTGAACAAGACTTTATTATACACATACTCTGCTATAAATTGACTCGTTTTGTTACCCTGTATGTGAGTCTGCTAAATATCTGAATTCCTTATTCCAGTTTGGTCTTCCAAAATTTGTTTTATGCCTTAGTCCTGTTATAACATCCAGGTCATTATCACAATGTAAAGCTATGTGTGAAGCCTAGAACAAAAAAGCATTTGTTAATAAAAATAAGTAAATAAATAAATAAATAAGATTAAACCACAAAGGCTTATGCACCCCTTTCCCCACAATACCAGGGTTTCATTATGTCCAAGCAGTATCCAATTGGATGTTTTGTACTAAAACTCACTAAACATTTAATACATATTAAAATTTCTAAAATATTATCATGTTGTATTCTGTACATAAACATTAACATTAACCATTGATATTTACTGTTTCTGTTTTTAAAGCTCTTCAAATTGACATTTTTCTTGATCAACCATGGTAAAATTAACCATAGAGGCATTGGCTGTATGATTTCAGCCAGATATATTTGATTCTGAAATGGTGTGATGATTCAGAGAAAAACAGACTTTAGAGTCCAGATGGAGATGGAAGGATGTGTCCTGAGAGGTGTCTTTCTGCTAAGCATCCACCATTTGGTGCTGTTGTTTCCGGTGTATAGAGGAGTACACAATATCCCGGGAGTGCTACAGCTGTAACCAGTTTCAGGCGAAGACTCTTGGTCAATGCAGTGTGACCGGGTTCATCGAGAAGGTCAACTGCGCCACCTTCGACAAGTCAGAGTATAAGGCTATGTGCACACATTCCAGATTTTTCGCATTTTTTTCGCGTTTTTTCAGCGGTTTTCCAATGCAAAAACACTTAAAAATGCTTACATAAAGCATCCTATCATTTTTAATGCATTCCGCAATTTTTGTGCACATGTTGCATTTTTTTCCGCGATAAAAACGCATCTCGGAGAAAAACGCAGCATGTTCATTAATTTTTCATCAACCCAATGATCCAATATTACTGTGTGCTTGCCCAATACTATAAATCCGTCCATATCACATAACGCTAGCCCATAGCCGTGAAACAGAAATAGCACAAATAACTTTCTTTCTCTAATAAAATCATTTTTTATTTTAAATAAAATTTAAAAGATACACATTTAACAATAGTAAATAAACAACCTTATACCTCAAATGTAAGGGACTGCTTTGGTACTAATCTCATACACAAAATGTATTTTATAACCAGATAACGTTATCAGAAGCAGAGCATTAGGATGTGCACAACCACTTAAGCATACAAGTGGTATCGAAATCCACACCACATAAGAATCAAGCCAGGTTAGCAGCTACCTAAATCTGCTTCAGAAAAGCTCCCATTCCCGCAACATGAATGCTTTTTGGGCTTAAATAATCATAGCCTACCATCCAAAGCACCCCATCCTGTGTTGCTTAAACAGGGACAGTAAATTAGGCATTATACTTACAAAGTGTGAGACGAGTCCACCAGTCCCTCTACCCCGATGCGCGTTTCGTCACAAACTTCTTCAGGGGGCGTGTCGGGGAAGAGGGAAAGCCAGTCTCTTATGCTGCCCTTCAGCCAATCGTCTGCCTGAGTTATTGATCATGTGAGCCTTATTTACCAAGAATATTCAGTTAAAATATTAATTTTGCAGATTTTTAGCGGATTTGCCGCTATATTATTGAATTGGGAAGCTCCAGAAAAAAACGCAAAAAAATCCGCAAAAAACGGGCAAAAAATGCGAGAAAAAACGCTAAAAAAAGCGAAAAATATGCGTGCGTATTTCCTGCGAAAGTACTCTGGATTTGCTCAGGAAAATTCTGCACACATTCCTGAACGTGGGCACATAGCCTAAAAGCTGTTGTTCTGCCCCCATGGAGAAGCAGATATTCTGGTTTGTGGGGGTCATTTTTGCACTATACCTCCTGGTGATTTCATGGTAGAGAACACTGGATAGGTGAGCAAAAAGTGCACAAACAGATTCAGACCATCTAATCAGGTGTGGGTCTAAGACTGCGAGGTCACAGTGAACTTGCCTCTGCAGAGAGCAAGAGCCATCTGCCTTATTATCCTGGATCCTCCCATGTGTCTGTCGACATCCAGCTCTCTCTACATTGTCATATGTGTGAAATATGGTGAATGGAAATGGAAATGTACCCTCATTTAATCTTTCTGCATGGTAAAATTAACCTTAGAGAAATTGGCTGTACGATCTCAGCCAGATATGTTTGATTCTGAAATGGTGTGGCAATTCAGAGAAATACATACTTCAGAGTTCAAACTTATAACTTTGCTCCTTTTTTCATCCTTATTTACCCTATTCAATCCCTCCATAGTCCTTGAATCCTTACTCATAAATAGTGATGAGCGAATATACTCATTACTCGAGATTTCTCAAGCATGCTCGGGGGGTCCTCCGAGTATTTTCCCTAGCAACCAGGCAACCCCCACATGTACTTATGCTGGCTAACATGCAAATCATTCAGCTGCGGCGCTAAAAACTAAAACTCCGAGCACTAAAAAATACTCGGAGGACCCCCGAGGAAGCTCGAGAAATCTCGAGTAACAAGTATATTCGCTCATCACTAGTCCTGAAATGCTCCATCTATGAGACGGCTTCTGTGCTTGGTGGGACAGGTCCAAGTCATCACCACACCAATTCATCTAGCCTCCATTACTGCTTTTGCTGGATAATCAATAAGCCCTGCCTGCCTAAAAGGTGCTGCTAATACTTACACCATTGCCATCTAAATTCATCTACTTTCATGGAATGTGGAAGTGTTGAATACTCCTGGTAAAAAAAAACAGTTCTGACTCGCATTAAAGATGAAATGCCAATACGGTCTTCCTCCAGGAGACCCACTAACGAAAGACTGATCACCCATCCCCAAAGCTATCTGGATCAGCTGTTGTTTGGAAGCTTCTCATACATCTAAAATTAGAGAAGTCACTATTCTTATTAAAAAAAACCTTGCCATATTCTATCACAGACACTTAAAATAATCCAGGGGGTATATTTCTTCTCATTAATGTAACAATGGCAAACATACCATATACTCTTTTGAATTTATATGCCCCTCCAACACCTAATCCTTTTATGCTTCCCTACTGGCCTTCCAATAGTATATATACTCTAGTGATGGCAGGAGACCTTAACACAGTTCTGCAAAATGATAAATCAGGCACACCTGTAAGGGGGTGGCAGGTCCCCTCATTTATGTTCTCCTTCCTCCATATGACCCTCCGTGCACTTCCTATAATATGTTATACTATGTACTGCCATATAATGCCCTTATAATGTATAGTGTAATGTGGTGAGTTTCCCTTTAACTACTGTTGACAGTTTGTACATGTTAAAGTCTATGCTTATGTGTCAGTGTTATAGAGTTAGGAACAGGCAACAGTTAGTTTTGTGGGCTGGCCAGCAGTAAAATGGCTGGGCTAGCAGCCACGAGGTGAGAAGAAGCTGCAACTTCCTCAGTTCAGACGGGAGAGGTCTGTTGCCCTGGGCTGAGGATTTATACCAAGGATCTAAGGACTTACAACACAGACCTTTATATAGACCCTCTACTTTACCATATTGAAAAATCTCCTCTATACACTGAGGTCACAATAGGTCAACGGGTGGTTATAGTGGTGGCTTTTGCTGATAATTTACTCTTAATGAGAAAAACACTTCCTGCTGTCCTAGTGAATCTAAAACAAATTTAATCTTTATTGAGTTTAACATGGATATATATGTGAGGCACTAATTTTGAAAGGTCCGGCCATTCACACTTGGACACACCCAATACCAATTAAATGGAATATTTCTTCTTTATGCTATCTAGATGTAGAGATTACTATGATGTTTGCAGGGATTTTCTCTTCCAATATCCAAATATACATAACAAAGCTGAAATCAAATCTGTCTACATAGCAGATATTTCACCTCACTTTTATAGGTAGAGAAAATCTCTCTGATAGACATTCCCATTTTACTTTATCTTTTGCAGATTCTACTGGTCTTTCTCCGCCCCAGATATGAGCAAAGAATTAGTTTTCTTTACCAATCCTTCATATGGGGTAACAAAAAATCTAAAATTTCCTTTAAGATCCTGCAGCAAACTTGTCATGTCGGACGCTATTCACACTAGGGCGTCCGACAGACAGCGGTAATTCCACATTCGTCCACTATACGTTCTGTGGCGCCGGCTAGACTTTATCCAGGTTGTTCGGGGTTAATCTAGCTGGTAATTGGGTTGGAGGCTGGGTCACACCCGTGGCCTTTAAATAGTCATTTTGGACTTTGGGCGTCGCCGATTATAGCTTGTGTCTTGTGCCTGGTGATCTCGGTCTGGAGTGGTGGTCTAGGAGAAGAAATATCGTATCTGGTGGTGTATTATCCTTTGTCATATTTCTCCTTCCTATATTTGTATTTGTTTGCCCTGTGCACATTTTAGTGTTTTCCTGTGTGTCTGTGGCGTGGTGCATTTTTAGTTTTCCCTGTCCGTGCTTTCTGTAGGGGTTGGTGTGTGGTCTAATCACTGGGTTGCGGGTGGAGGTTTCAGCATAGGGCTGAAACAGGAGTCAGGGTCAGGCCTGGCGGCCCAGACAAGCACACCATCAGTGTAAACTCTGGGAGAGGGACAGACAGGGTTTTCCCTAGTCTGAGGGATATTGCAGGGGCCCGGGTAATCAGCTGTAGTCTACCCAGTACCCGCATGACAAAACTAGACTATACAGTGGACTAAACTTTCTAGAAATACGTTAAATTTAGCTTTTTTCTTCGTATAACTAGTGACTGGATTCCCAATACTTCATACTATACTGATCCTCACTTAGACCAGACCTTCTTTATCTGTCTATCCTTACCCAACCTTTTACACTCTCCTTATGGAGACCTGCCATCAACAGTAAGGGAAAACCCTGTTATGTTTACATAATGGCAGGCCTGGAACAAAAGAAAGACACTTTAAAAAATAGACCCTCTTCTATCTTTACACAAAACCTTTCTTGGAATCTCTGACATCCAAGATGGTTATCCCTATATAGTCTTTGACATTTGGTATAAACAAGGCCTTAATTCAATTGGTAATTTTGTTAACTTAACCTCAAGAATACTCACTTCAGACTCTCAGGAAAAGTCACCTGGAAATTCATAACCTATTTTTTGGCTTACTTGCAAGCAACAAGTTATGTGGGTAATTGCCTCCATACACTCTCACTTTACAAATGGGACCAAGCATTCCACAGGACTGTGAGCTTCTCAGCTACCACAAGCGGCTGTGTATCTGCTGTGTATAGATAACTCTATATTCCCATTGAGTACAACTCAACCTCAGCAGGACTTTCTTGTTGGAAGCTCTCAGTACCTGACATTGAGATCTCTGACTTATTAACCATGCTAACTTATTCCGTAAAAACACTTCCATCAGACAGATACATCAAAATGACCATGCGTATTTTACACAGATCATATATTTCCACATCCAGAGGCAATAAAATGGGTATCTGGTGCATGGTTCAAATGTGGCGCTCCCCCACCACCACCCAAGTAGTCAGTACACACTGCTTGTTGTTGTGTAAGGTAATAAGGGAATATTGGCTGAGGATCAGGGACTTTGTCTTAAAACACCTGATTACCTCTCTGCCCTATGACATACTCTGCAGTTTGTTTGGCTGGGTAGATCCCAATAAATACAGATGTGAAAAAGGCTCTAAAAAAAAGTCTACATTTAGTTGATGCAGCTGCAAAAAAAAAACGTTCCTCAAAACCTAGAGTTCCCACTAAGCTCCACCACATAAATTATTTCTAGAAAAATTAACTTTTCTATTTCATATGTATTGGGTGGCAGCATCTAAGACTAAAAAAAAGTTTGTGTTATTACATGGAAAAGGGTCTTTGCTATTCAACAAGGAACATCCAGAATGAAATCAAGACACATTTCTGCGACAACCTAAAAAAGGAGCTTCTCCCTGCCCGCAGCCCTTGAGTAACAAGTTTATTACTATATGAGCAAGTAGGGAAAGGCCTGTCAATCAAGAGCAACAGGTTGAAAGAAACCATACAGATCCTGCCAGCCCAGCTAGAGCTGTTCTGTCACCAGTGGATTTCACAGTAAGTTTTTCTCTATTTCTCATTTCCAAGCAAAAAACATACCTGGCTGAGATCAAATGTCCATTGTCTGAATCATGCTGCCTGTGGATGGGGCAGCATGAATCAACTGTCAGGTTCTCTTTAACCCCTTAGTGACAGAGCCAATTTGGTACTTAATGACCGAGCCAATTTTTACAATTCTGACCACTGTCACTTTATGAGGTTATAACATTTCTTCGATATTACTTGCGATTATTTATGAAAAAAATGGAAATATGGTGAAAATTTTTAAAATTTTGCAATTTTCAAATTTTGAATTTTTATGCCCTTAAATCAGAGAGATATGTCACACAAAATAGTTAATAAATAATATTTCCGACATGTCTACTTTACATCAGCACAATTTTGGAAACAAAATTTTTTTTTGTTAGGAAGTTATAAGGGTTAAAATTTTAGGGACCACATCACATTTGAAGTCATTTTGAGGGGTCTATATGATAGAAAATAACCAAGTGTGACACCATTCTAAAAACTGCACCCCTCAAGGTACTTAAAACCACATTCAAGAAGTTTATTAACCCTTTACGTGCTTCACAGGAACTCAAACAATGTGGAAGGAAAAAATGAACATTTAACTTTTTTTGCAAACACTTTAATTCAGAACCATATTTTTTTATTTTCACAAGTGTAAAAACAGAAATTTAACCATACATTTTGTTGTGAAATTTCTCCTGAATACGCTGATACCCCATATGTGGGGGTAAACCACTGTTTGGGCGCACCGCAGAGCTTGGAAGAGAAGGATCGCCGTTTGACTTTTTCAATGCAGAATTGGCTGGAATTGAGATCGGATGCCATGTCACGTTTGGAGAGCCCCTGATGTGCCTAAACAGTGGAAACGCTCCACAAGTGACACCATTTTGGAAACTAGACCCCTTAAGGAACTTAACTAGATGTGTGGTGAGCACTTTTAGCCCCCAAGTGCTTCACAGAAGTTTATAACGTAGAGCCGTAAAAATAAAAAATCGCATTTGTTTACACAAAAATGATATTTTCGCCCACAAATTCTTATTTTCACAAGGGTAACAGGAGAAATTAGACCACAAAAGTTGTTGTGCAATTTCTCCTGAGTACGTCGATACCCCATATTTGGGGGTAAACCACTGTTTGGGCGCACCGCAGAGCTTGGAAGAGAAGGAGTGCCGTTTTACTTTTTCAATGTAGAATTGGCTGGAATTGAGAACGGACGCCATGTCGCGTTTGGAGAGCCCCTGATGTGCCTAAACAGTGGAAACCCCCCACAAGTGACACCATTTTGGAAACTAGACCCCATAAGGAACATAACTAGATGTGTGGTGAGCACTTTGATCCCCCAGGTGCTTCACGGAAGTTTATAACGTAGAGCCGTGAAAATAAAAAATCACATTTTTTCTACAAAAATGATCTTTTTGCCCCAAAATTTTTATTTTCCCAAGGGTAACAGGAGAAATTAGACCACAAAAGTTGTTGTGCAATTTCTCCTGAGTACGTTGATACCCCATATGTGGGGGTAAACCACTGTTTGGGCTCACTGCAGAGCTTGGAAGAGAAGGAGCGCCAAATTATTTTTTCAATGTAGAATTGGCTGGAATTGAGATCGGATGCCATGTCGCGTTTGGAGAGCCCCTGATGTGCCTAAACAGTGGAAACCCCCCACAAATGACACCATTTTGGAAACTAGACCCCTTAAGGAACTTATCTAGATGTGTGGTGAGCACTTTAAACCCCCAGGTGCTTCACGGAAGTTTATAACGTAGAGCCGTGAAAATAAAAAATCCTTTTTTTTCACTCAAAAATGATTTTTTAGCCTGCAATTTTTTATTTTATCAAGGGTAACAGGAGACATTGGACCACAAAATCTGTTGACCAGTTTGTCCTGAGTACACTGATACCCCATATGTGGGGGGAGGGCACTGTTTGGGCACCCATCAGGGCTCGGAAGGGAAGGAGCGCCGCTTGGAATGCAGGCTTTGATGGGATGGTCTGCAGGTGTCATGTTGCATTTGCAGAGATCCTGATGTACCTAAACAGTAGAAACCCCCCACAAGTGACTCCATTTTGGAAACTAGACCCCCCAAAGAGCTTATCTAGATGTGTGGTGAGCACTAGGAACCCCCAACTGCTTCACAGAAGTTTATAATGTAGAGCCATGAAAATAAAAAAAATCATATTTTTTCCACAAAAATGATTTTTTCACCCCCAAATTTCTACTTTCACAAGGGTAACAGGAGAAATTGGACCCCAAAATTTATTGTGCAATTTATGCTGAGTAGGCTGATACCCCATATGTGGGGGATAAACCACTGCTTGGGCGCATGGCAGAGCTTGGAAGGGAAGGAGCGCCGTTTTGGAATGCAGACTTTGATAGAATGGTCTGCAGGCATTATGTTGCGTTTGCAGAGCCCCCGATGTACCTAAACAGTAGAAACCCCCCACAAGTGACCTCATTTTGGAAACTAGACCCCCAAGGAACTTATCTAGATGTGTTGTGAGAACTTTGAATGCCCAAGTGCTTCACAGAAGTTTATAATGCAGAGTCGTGAAAACAAAAAAAAATATTTTTTTCACAAAAAAGATTTTTTTAGCCCCCCAATTTTTATTTTCACAAAGGTAACAAGAGAAATTGGACCCCAAAAGTTGTTGTCCAATTTGTCCTGAGTACACTGATACCCCATGTGTGGGGGGGACCACTGTTTAGGTGCATGGCTGAGCTCGGAAGGGAAGGAGTGCCGTTTTGGAATGCAGACTTTGATAGAATGGTCTGCGGGCGTTATGTTGCATTTGCAGAGCCCCAGATATACCTAAACAGTAGAGACCCCCCAGAAGTGACCCCATTTTGGAAACTAGACCCCCCAAGGAACTTATCTAGATGTGTGGTGAGAACTTTGAATGCCCAAGTGCTTCACAGAAGTTTATAATGCAGAGTCGTGAAAATAAAAAATATTTTTTTTTTCCACAAAAAAAGATTTTTTAGCCCCCAAGTTTTTATTTTCACAAGGGTATCAGGAGAAATTGGACCCCAAAAGTTGTTGTCCAATTTATCCCAAGTACGCTGATGCCCCATATGTGGGGGTAAACCACTGTTTGGGCGCACGGCAGAGCTCAGAAGGTAGGGAGCACCATTTTACTTTTTGAGCACAAAATTGGCTGTGGCGTTTAGAGACCCCCTGATGTACCTAAACAGTGGAAACCCCCCAATTCTAACTCCAACCCTAACCCCAACACACCCCTAACCCTAATCCCAACCCGATCCATAATCCTAATCACAACCCTAACCCCCAAAACACCCCTAACCCTAATCCCAAAGCTAACCATAACCCTAATCAAAACCCTAAACCCAACACCCCCCTAATCCTAATCTCAACCCTAACCTCAAAACCTAACCCTAATCCCAATACACCCCTATCCTTAATCCCAACCCTAGCCTTAACCCTAATCCCAAACCTAACCCTAATTCCAAAGGTAACCCTAATGCCAACCCTAATCCAAATCCTAATCCCAACTCTAACCCTAACTTTAGCCCCAACCCTAGCCCTAACCCTAACTTTAGCCCAAACCCTAACTTTAGCCCTAAACCTAGCCCCAACCCTAACCCTAACTTTAGCCCCAACCCTAGCCCTAACCCTAGCTCTAACCCTAATCCTAGCTCTAACCCTAACCCAAGCCCTAACCCTAACCCTAAGGCTATGTGCACATGTTGCGGATTTTGCTGCGGATCCGCAGCGTTTCCGCAGCTGTGGGTCCGCAGCAGTTTCCCATGAGTTTACAGTACAATGTAAACCTATGGGAAACATAAAACGCTGTGCCCATGCTGCGGAAAAAAACACACGGAAACGCAGCGGTTTACATTCCGCAGCATGTCAATTCTTTCTGCTGATTCCGCAGCGGTTTTACACCTGCTCCATAATAGAAAACCGCAGGTGTAAAACCGCAGTGGAATCCGCACAAAAACCGCAGTGCATCCGCGATAAATCCGCAGGAAAAACGCAGCGTTTTGGTCCTGCGGATTTATCAAATCCGCTGCGGAAAAATCCGCAGAGAACCATTCTATGTGTGCACATATCCTAACCCTACCCCTAACCCTAACCCTAACCCTACCCCTAACCCTAACCCTACCCCTAACCCTACCCCTAACCCTACCCCTAACCCTAACCCTACCCCTAACCCTACCCCTAACCCTATTTGGAAAATAGAAATTCATACATTTTTTTTATTTTATTATTTTTTTCTTACTAAGGGGGTAATAAAGGGGGGGGGGTATTTACTATTTTTTTTATTTTGATCACTGTGATAGGATCTCACAGTGACCAAAATAAAAAAAGAGGAAGAATTTTCTTTTGCCGGCCGGCAGATCATGGCGGGCGCACTGCGCATACGCCCGCCATTTTCTTACCGAAGCAAGAAGCCGGCAGCCAGCAGAAGAAGCAGGAGGACCCAGGGACACCGGTAAGTATAACAGGGTCCCCGAATCCCCCTATTTCTCTGTCCTCTGATGTGCGATCACATCAGAGGACAGAGAATGACATCGCTTTTTTTTTTTTTTTTTGCGGTCGCCGGTAAACAGTTAATTACCGGCGATCGCAAAACAAGGGTCGGTAAAAACCGACCCCGATCATGTTCTTTGGGGTCTCGGCTACCCCCGGCAGCCGAGACCCCAAAGAACATCCGGGTGCCGGGCGGCGGGCGCACTGTGCATGCGCCCGCCATTATTTCCCCGGAAAAAGATGGCGGCGCCCATCGGGAGCCACGAGGAACACCGGGGGAGGTAGGTGAGTATTGGGGGGCTATCGGGGACCACATTTCTCTGTCCTCCAATGTGCGATCACATCGGAGGACAGAGAAATTAAATGGCAAATCGCGTTGTTTTTTTTTTGTTGCGACCGCCGGTAAACGGTTAATTACCGGCGATCGCAACTCGGGGGTCGGTAAAAAAACCCCGAATCATGTTCTCTGGGGTCTCGGCTACCCCCGGCAACCGAGACCCCAGAGAAAATCCGACTCTGGGGGGAGCTATTCACTTTTTTTCACAGCGCCGTTAATTAACGGCGCTGTGGTTTAAGTACCCTTAGCGGCCGCCATTAAAAGGCGTATCGGCGGTCGTTAAGGGGTTAAGTCATTTTATTCACAGCAAGAGTAGAGTGTTCTGTTCTGGAGGGCAATTATTCCTGTGAATAAACATGAACCTAAATCTTAGATTCAAAGTTAACTCAATGGGATTACAATTACAATTTATATGCTGTTAGAATCAGAGCAGATATTGTGTGCTACATTTTTCCCACTTACTCATGTTGAATGATACCTCTTTAAACCCTTCTGTTTAATTTTATGCAAATTTTTGTTGAAAAACATTTTTGTTAAAAATTTTGGTGCATAACCCATGCCCTTTTTTTGCAAAAAAACATTCTCTTTCAAATGTGTAGATTCAGAATTTTGTGCAAAATTCAGGGTATGTGCACACGTCAGGATTTCTTGCAGATATTTTCCTGACAAAATCCGGACATTTCTGCCAGAAATCCGCATGCGGTTTTTTTTGTGTTTTTTGCGCGTTTTTTACGCGTTTTTTGTGTGGTTTTTTTGCGGAAAAAAACGCAACATTTGCACAAAAAATGCGGAATGCATTCTAAATGATAGGATGCATAATGTATGCATTTTTTATGCGGTATTATAGCGCTTTTATTTTGGAAATCCGCAAAAAAAACGCAAAAAATCCTGAAGAAATCCTGACGTGAGCACATGCCCTCAGAATGATCGATAGCAATTTCTTCTACTTATTATAAGCTAGCCACACTTTGATTTGCTTTGCAGTACAAGCTGCTCTAACATGGGTGGCAGGTTCATGAAACTTGATGTACATTCTCCATGCTAATGCAAAGGGAGACCTCTCTAAATAAAATTAGCAGCTTATACCCTTTGTGTCAGTGTGTCCATTTTATCTGGATTGTAATTTACAGGCACGGCCCTCCAAATTTTTTTTCTTCATTATTTATTTCTTCTAATTTTACCTTATTTTAAAAATGTGTTATGTTGTCAATTTTAATTTTGTCTTATCAATATTTATACAGTTCAATTTTTCACAGAAAATGCTACTTAACCTGGTTTTCATCCCAGCCAGTGAGAAACAGATGATAACTAAGAAAATCTGTTTTGCCTTGCTCTGACATTTGTTCTTCCAGGGAGATAAGAAGATCAGCAAACCATTCAAATGAATGAGTGTCCCGACAAAGCCAATAGAAATGTACCTAAGACACAAAATCAAGTTTAACATTTATCTGCATTAAACTATCCGCTATCATACTGTCATTGTGTCAGGGGTTGAAAAAAAATTGTTTTTGTAAAATGCTGAACAACTATTAAAAAAACAAAAAAAACAACACATAAAACTATATAACAAACCATGGCTTAAAAAAGTATTCTATCCTGTGAAATGTTCCACATTTTCATGTTAAACGCACAAACTTAAATATATTTTATTTGAATTTTATGTGATATACCCCCACAAAGTAGCAAGTATTTGCCAAGTGTAAAGGAAATGATACATGGCTTTCTAAATATTTTAAACATATAAAACTGAAAATTGTGAGAAGCATTTGTAATTACCCCCCCTGAGTGAATGCTTTTGACCACCTTTTACACATCTGGAGGCTGACAGTTTTCCCTTTTCTTCCTTGCAAACTAGCTCTAGCTCAGTGAGATTGGATGGAGAGCGCCTGTGAACAGCAATTTTCAAGTCTTGCCACAGATTCTCAATGGTATTTACGTCAGGACCAGGGCTGCAAATCTGACTTTTTATTTTTTCTGGAAGGCGTATCAAAAAATCATAGACAATATTATTAGAATACCATAATAATCATTATGATTATGTGATACATGTCTACAATATGAAGACATCAGTTTCATTCACTATAAACTGTAAAATGATGATAATTATAGTCATAAAAAATCGGTATTAATTTCTTCAGTTGAAATAAATCAAGGACACTTCTCATTTTTTTTTATAGAGGGGGAAAAAGTGCCTTATTTTTACGTAATATTGTGGAATTTTTGGACAGCTGGCAACCCTGATAAGGACTTTGACTGGGCCATTCACACACATGAATATGCTTCAATCTTAACCATTCTATAGTAGCTCTGGCAGCATGTCTGGGTCATTGTCCTGCTGGAAGGTGAACCTATGCCCCAGTCTCAAGTCTTTTGCAGTCTCTAAAAGGTTTCATTCCAGGATTACCATGTACTTATCTCTATCCATATTCCCATCAACTCTGAACAGCATCCCAAAACCATGTTTGACCGTGGGGATGGTGATTTCAAGGTAATGTGCAGGGTTATTTATAACCTAACCCTGTTTTACTTTTCACAACTTTGTTCCTCACCCGTGTGTTAAAGCTGGCGGAGTGCACCGAGTAAATATAACGTTAGTAAAAGGTGCGTTCACAGCCTGGGGTCCACTGTGCAGGAGTGGAAACTGCTGCTAGATAATGGAGGCACTATATGGCCATTCTATGCCAGAAAAGACAAGGGTTACGTCACCTGGTATGTACAGAAGCAAACTCTGTTGCTTCACAGAGTAACAGGGAGTCAAGGAAACGCTGTGCCCTGTTAGCAGTCAGAGGGAGCAGCAAATGAATTCTAGTGGGATCCCTGCAATTCACCCCCACTATGCTGGAGATTGATCCCGCTCTGACCCTCGGTGGCCTTTGAGCCCGCACCTGAGGACGCCCTGATTCAGATGCAGAGAACAAGCGGGAGTTCCCACCCTACACTGACCGGTAGTCAGGAGTAATAGAAGATGGCCACACAGAGTGCGTACAGCGCCGCACTGGCAGTCACTGCTGGTTTGACTCAGTACAGATCGTGCTCTTGTGTATAGATTAGCACTGTCAGGCGCTAGTTAACTCCAACATTCGTGAGCATTCAACATCACAAGGAATGGGAATGATTAAGGAGCAATCACCAGAACAGGCATACAACCACACACACACGATAATAGGTTTATACTAGTGCATGGCCATGCGGTCATGCGAACCTTTTATAGCTGTAGTTCTCCAGGAAATTCTAGTGGACCAATAGTAGCTGCTACAGGGCCTGAGTATGTGACCCCCGACCTCCAATGAGAGGTCTTCCCTTGGGCATGCTCAGAAGGAGAAAAGCAGGACTTAGTCCCAGGAGCACCTGCTCGCCGCTGAACAGTACTGGTTATAATAGCTGAACCTGGAAGGGCAGCAGTAACCAAATGCGCAGTACCTGTCTGAGCAAGGTGCTGGGACCGACGTCTCTGCTGAGCAGGCTCCACTGTGGCTGGAGGAGAATGAGAGACCGCAGCGGAGGTGGTTTGAGATTCCTCCTGTGCAGCGGCGGGAACTCCTCACCTTAAACCGTGTTGTGTGTACTTTGGTTTTCATGATCCTGTTTGATCCCTAATGTTCTCAATCAAATCTCTGAAACTTTCGCCGAACAGCTGTAGCTATACTGAGAAAAAGTTACACACAGGTGGATGCAATTTACTAATTATGCGACTGGAGGAAATTGATGACTCAGAATTGCATTTTGTGGTCTCATACTAAAGGGGCTGAATACTAATGCACATCCCAATTTTCAGATTTTTTTTTTAAATAGTTAGAAAACAATGTATTTTTACACTTTACAAATACTTGCTACTTTGTGCTGTTATTGGTGACGAGCGAGTATGCTCGGCACTGCTCGTTGCTCGATCGAGCATTAGAGTGTTCAGACACTATTTACTCAGCTGAGTATTGGGGTTCTCCAGTGCAATGATCGAGTCCCTGTCCCACGTGTTTTGCAGCTGTTAGACAGCCAATCAACATGTGTGGGTTGCCTGCCATACACAGTAAGGGCTGTCCCACACGTCCAGATAATTCCGGTACCGGAATAAATCGGTACTGGAGTTATCCGTGTCCGTGTGCCTGTGAACTCACGTAGGCCATACGAGCGGCACACGTGTGCAGGCCGTATGGCGAGTGGGTACCACACGGAGCGTGTGGTACCCACGCGTGTGGTACCCTGCATCGTGCTGAAGCCGCGATTCATATGTTCCCTGCAGCAGCGTTTGCTGCAGAGAAAAAATGAATAATAGTGTTTAAAATAAAGATCTATGTGTCCCCCGCCCTCCCACCCCCTGGGCGCCCCCCCGCTGTTCAGAAAATACTCACCCGCTCCCACGTTGGCTGTCGCGGCTTCCTGGTCTGGCCCCATCTTCTCCTGTATGCGGTCACGTGGGGCCAATCATTTACAGTCATGAATAGGCGGCTCCACCTCCCATAGGGGCGGAGCCGACTATTCATGATTGTAAATGAGCGGCCCCACGTGACCGCATACAGTAGAAGGCGTGGGGCAGAGAGGAAGGAGTGACAGCCAACGTGGGAGCGGGTGAGTATTTTCTGAACAGCGGGGGGGCCCACAGGGGGTGGGGGGGCCCACAGGTGGTGGGAGGGCGGGGGACACATAGATCTTTATTTTAAACACTATTATCCATATTTTCTCTGCAGCAAACGCTGCTGCAGGGAACATATGAATCGCGGCTTCAGCACCAGTGGGGGGGACAGCGCTTACTGTAGCGCTGTCCCCTGCATGGCACACGGACTGCAAACGGAGACCGTCCGTTTGTTTTCCGTGTTTTACACGGACCCATTGACTTTAATGGGTCCGTGTAATACGTGCGCTCCCACGAACACTGACATGTCTCCGTGTTTGACACACGGAGACACGGTCCGCAAAAAATCAATGACATCTGCACAGATGCATTGATTTTTATAGGTCTACGTGTGTCAGTGGCTCCGGTATGTGAGGAAACTGTCACCTCACGTACCGGAGCCACTGACGTGTGAAACCGGCCTAATGCAGTAGCCATTTTGGTCACCCGCATTGCAGTGATTGCTTGGCCATATCACATCATTGGGTCTATCTAAGACCCGGGTACCTGATGACCAACCCACTGACCTTTGAAATCAGATTGCAAAATGAATATTAACTGCTTCCCCTGCTCAAGAGATGGGCAGAAGAAGCAGTGAATATTCATGAAGCATTTACATCTGCTTAACTGGCAGATAAGTTATTTAAAAAAAAACAAAAAACAAAAGTCCTTTATTTAAAAAAAGCACCCTGACAATTCCCTTAATTTACCCATTTATTAGAAAGTAAAGGTCCCGTGTAGGTCACTGTTCCGACGTACCCAGCCTATGAAGCCTCTTCACACGCTGAGTCTAGCGCAAGAGCTGACCGCTGTGATGAGTTGTGATGTCAGGAAGGTTATAAAAGGTTACAGTATTGGTAGTGGGGGTGTCTGACTAACACCTCTCTATTACTAGCCCCAGGGCTTGGTGTCAGTGACAGTTGCTGACATCATCCCTTACCCCTACACCAGGACAATCGAAAAGAATTAAGACAGGGTGCCAGAATTGGGGCATCTAATTTGAGGTGCCAGTTCTGGGGCGACTGAAGGTTGGTATTTTTAGGCTGGGAAGGGACTAATAACTATAGTCCTTCCCAGCTTATCAGCCTGGATTTTTCTGCTTTGCTTTAGCTGGTTATTAAAAATTTCGTGAAACCAAGCCTTTTTTATATTTATTTTTTATTTATTGCTAAAAAGGACAGGAAAATATGGTGAGACAACATTGCTCTCAACAGCGACATGGGAGTCAGAGATGCATCCAGGGGTTATTCCCATGCTGTTCCCTTTCCATCTCAGCGGTGTTTCCATCCATTTCAGTGATTATCTGTTCCTTCCAGATCCACTGTCCCAGTGTACAGAGCACTAATTATTCCGGCAGCGCATGATGCCGTGCAATGTGCTACTTACAAACATAAAGCAGCTGCTGGCATCGGGACAAGATGCTGAGAGGGAGCACTGGGAAGGTAAGTGTAATTGTTTTTTTTTTAATGTTTTCTGATGGGGACATGAATATCAGGATGGGGTTGGGGCCAATCCTACCAGGATGCTATTAAAGAGAAATTAATATTCATTGCCCTCCATGCCCATGGGCGTGGAATGCAGTTAATATTCATTTCTCTTTAGAAGCGGGCACAGGAGTAAGCAGCAGCAGCCGATAACATTTTCCCACCACAGCCAGAGCCGATACATCCGGACTATTAGACACACCCCACATTTTCCTTTTCATTTTTGGAGGAAAAAAGTGCATCTTATAGTCCAGAAAATACGGTAAGTTTGTGAGTGTACTGTTGTGAATTCCGTTCTCGGGCCCCCTCCTGTGGTCGTGAATGGTACTTTGTTGAGTTCTGTTCGTGGGCTCCCTCTGGTGGCCTTGAGTGATACTGCTGGTCTTTAGCTGGGCTCCAGCTGCCTCGTTTTCTGCAGTGCTGGTTGCCTATTTAACTCCACCTAGATCTTTACTTGTTGCCAGCTGTCATTGTATTCAGTATTGGTTCAGTTCTCTCTGGGACTTCACGTGTGACCTGTCTCCTCCTGAGAAGCTAAGTTCATGCTAGTTCATTTTTGCTCATTGCTTTTGGAAAATGTTTCTCAGTATATGATAAGTTCAGTCCAGCTTGCTTATATGCTATTTTCTTGCTTGCTGGAAGCTCTGGGGAGCAGAGTTGCTCCCTCACATCGTGAGTCAGTGTGAGGGTCTTTTGTACTCTCTGCGTGGATATTTTGTAGTATTTTATACTGACCGCACAGTTCCCTTGCTATCTTCATACTATTTAGTACTTGTGGGCCTCTTTTGCTAAAACCTGTTTTCATTCCTATGTTTGTATTTTCCTCTTAACTCAGCGTCATTATATGTGGGGGGCTGACTTTACTTTGGGGAAATTTCTCTGAGGCAAGTGAGGCTTTTGTTTCTCTCTAGGGGTAGCTAGCTCTCAGGCTGTGAAGAGGCGTCTAGGGAGAGTTAGGTACGCTCCACGGCTGCCTATAGTGTGTGTGATAGGATCAGGTTTGCAGTCAGTAAAGTTCCCACGTCCCCAGAGCTTGTCCTATATTTCTGGTTTACCTATCAGGTCATTCCAAGTGTTCCTAACCACCAGCATCCTAACAGTGTACCATGAAAATGTTCATTTTTCAAGCCACTGTATTATACAGTTGTGCTCAAAAGTTTACATACCCAGGCAGAATTTTTGCTTTCTTGGCCTTTTTGTCAGAGAATATGAATGATAACCCCAAATCATGGTTAGCGGTTGGGTGAAGCCATTTATTGTCAAACTACTGTGTTTTTTCTTTTTAAATCATAATGACAATCCAGAACATCCAAATGACCCTGATCAAAAGCTCACATACCCTATTTCTTAATACAGTGTATTGTATTGCCCCCTCTAACATCAATGACAGCTTGAAGTCTTTTGTGGTAGTTGTGGATGAGTTTATTATCTCAGATGGTAAAGCTGCCCACTCTTCTTGGCAAAAAGCCTCCAGTTCCTATAAATTCCTGGTCTGTTTAGCATGAACTGAGCACTTGAGATCTCCCCAGAGTGGCTCAATGATATTGGGGTCAGGAGACTGAGATGGTCACTCCAGAACCTTTACATTGTTCTGCTGTAGCCAATCACAGGTCAACTTGTCCTTGTGTTTTGGATCGTTGTCATGTAGGAACATCCAAGTACGTCCCATGCGCAGCTTCCGGGCTGATGAGTGCAAACTTGCCTCCAGTATTTGCTGATAACGTGCTGCATTCATCTTTCATTTAACTTTGATCATTTCCTGTGCCTTTGTAGCTCACATATTCCCAAAACATCAGCGATCCACCTCCATGCTTTACAGTAGGAATGATGTTCCTTTCATTGTTGACTTCTCTCCAAATGTAATGTTTATAGTTGTGGCCAAAAAGTTCAATTTTGGTCTCATCACTCCAAATTACCTAGTTTTGAGGCTTGTCTCTGTGCTGTTTTACATATTGTAGGCGAGATACTTTGTGGCATTTGTGCAGTATTGGCTTTCTTCTGGCGACTCGACCATGCAGCCCATTTTTCTTCAAGTGCCTCCTTATTGTGCATCTTAAAACAGCCACACTGCTAGTTTTCAGAGAGTCCTGTATTTCAGCTGATGTTATTTTGCCATTTTTCTTTGCATCCGGAACAATTTTCCTGGCAGTCGTCGACAACATTTTTGTTGGGCTTCCTGACCGTGGTTTTGATTTTACAGAGCCCCTGATTTTCCATTTGTTAATCACAGTTTGAACTCTGCTGACTGGCATAATCAATTCATTGAATATCTTTTTATATCCCTTTCCTTTTTTTATAGTTCAACTACCTTTTCTCGTAGATCTGTTGACAATTCTTTTGCTTTCCCCATGACTCACAATCCAGAAATGTCAGTGGCTGGATGAAAAATGCAAGAGTCTGTCTGGATCCCAGAAATTCACTCAGCTTTTATGCACACACTAATTACAAGCAAGCAGGTCACAGGTGAGGATGTTACCTTTAGTAGCCATTCAAACCCATTTGTGTCAACTTCTGTGCATGTTATCAGACCAGGGTATGTGAACTTTTAATCAGGGTCATTTGGTTGTTTTGGGTTGTCATTGTCATGATCCAGTCCAGGTTTTGAGCCCTGTCTGCCCTTTCCCGGTCTCATCATGGCAAGGGTTAACTTTGCCTGGCCTCATTTTGGGTTCAGGTCTGCTATTTCTTCCGGCTTCATCCTGCACGCGATGTCAGTTATATTTTCTGCCCACGGCGTGAGTATCTGACTCTGGTAATACCTTGATTTGTCCTGCTGTGCCTTCTGTCAGCCTGTGTCTTTTCCATCCCCCCTGCCCATCCCATCTTAGTGTTTCCCCTTGTTTTTGGAGTGCCCGGTGTTTGACTCTGTCTTGGATTTGATTTGACTTTGCCTCTTGCTTCTGGTACTGCTGCCTTGGACTGGTTTTGACCCTCTGGCTCTCCTCTGACTCTGTGCTTGTTTTTTTCCCTTTGCACTGTTCAAACTCAGCTTGTTTGACTATTCTGCTGCCACTTGGTGGTAGCCTCACTGCAGCACTTCAGGTCTGCTCTTGCACATATGCTGTCCTCCTTCCACTCTATTGCCATCTAGTGGAGCTTGTAGCTACCTGCACAGCTGTAGCGTGACATTATAACTGACCAGAAACAGGTTTTTTTTTCTCTTTTCCCCTCTCTTTATGGATCCGCTTTGCACGCTGCCGGATAAGGTGGTTAGTCTGACTAAGATGATGCAGGATTTGGGGCCACCAACCTTAAAGATGAGGAGAGGAGGAGCTGGTGAGAGGGGAGACTGTGTTTTTTCTGTGGAAATCGTGGACATTGGAAAAACGACTGCCCCTCTTGACTCCCAACTGACAAGTTTCTGAGTCTGGGTGATCATTGAGGAGCTCACCCAGACTCTCAGGTACCTTTTTCCTCATGTCAAAAGATGTTGTTGGAGGGTGTAACTTTGTTATGGGAATTGTTTCACATCCACTTTGGCTTTCGTGGACTGTGGGTCATCCATGAACTTCATTGACTCACGTTTGGTGTCCAAGTGTCAGATAGGGACAGTTAGGCTCGAAACACCAATTCATATCATTGCTATTGATAAGACTCTGCTGGTTAAGAATATTGTGAAAATTGTCTCAGAGGAATTTCTCCTCAAGGTGGGTTCCTTGCATCAGGAATGTATCTCATATTATGTTCTGGACAATCTTCCAGCGGGACTGGTGTTGGGATTCACCTGGTTAAGAATACATAATCCTGTTATTGACTTGGAATTTCAGGATATTGTGAAATGGGGTCCTAATTATTCCAAAGGTTGTCTTTCTGCTGTACTGGTGTCGTCTGTTAATCTAAACGATATTCCGGAGTACCTGAAAGATTTTAGGGATGTGTTCTCTGAAAAAGAGGCTGAGGTTTTGCTCCTAAGATTATGCTATCAATCTCATTCCGGGTGCTGAATTGCCCAAGGCTGTCTGTGCAATCTTTACGGTCCGGAATGCTCCACTATGAAAGAGTATGTCCTTGAAAGTTTATATAAAGGACACATCCGTCCATCTGTCTCCCCTGTGGCTGCTGGATTGTTCTTTTGTTAAGAAAAAAGATGGTGGTTTATGCCCTTGCCTTGACTTTCGGGAACTTAAGAAGTTTACTGTGAGGAATACCTACCAGTTGCTGCTTATCCCTGATCTTTTCAACCAATTGTCTGGGGCTAAGTGGTTTTCCTAGTTAGATCTCCAGGGAGCATATAATCGTATCTGTATTTGGGAGGGGGATGAGTGGAAAACAGCATTTCTCACCTCTAAAGGCTTGCTTGAAAACTTGCTTCTTCCCTTTGGTCTCACTAATGTGCCAGCAGTGTTTCAGGATTTCATTAATGTTTTTTCAGACTTCATTGGGTGCTTTGTGGTGATATATTTAGATGACATCCTGGTATTTTCATTTGACAAGGAATCTCACATGGTTCATCTGTGTGCAGTTCTTCAGAGGTTACGGGAAGACTTGCTGTTCGCTAACCTTAGAGATGTGCATTTTTTGGCCAAGAACTGTCCTTTCAGGGGGTCATTCTGTCTGCTAAGGGGTTTTGCATGGACCCTGGAAAGGTACAGGCCATTGATGATTGGGTGCAACCAAAAGACCTTAAAAGTCTCCAGCATTTTTTTGAGGTTTGCTAATTACTATCGTAAATTTATTAAAGGGTTTTCTCAGGTGGTCAAGCCTCTCACTGATTTCACTCGTAAGGGGGCTGATCTTAAAAACTGGTCAGTCCCGGCAGTTACAGCCTTTTCTTCTTTGAAATAATGTTTCATGTCTGCTCCTGTATTAGTATAGCTCAATCCGTCTGAACCACTCATTGTTGAGGTAGACGCATCGGAGATGGGGGTGGGGGCAGTGTTGTCTCAGGGCCCTGCTACTTTGACCAACTTAAGACCTTGTGCTTTTTTCTCCAAGAAATTTTCTTCAGCGGAGAGAAATTATGATGTCAGGAATTGGGAGTTATTAGCCATAAAGCTAGCTTTTGAAGAATGGAGACATTTTTTGGAGGGGGCTGATCATCGGATTACGGTGACTACAGGCCACAAGAACCTGTCCTACATTGAGTCGGCTAAGCGTTTAATTCCTAGACAGGTGAAGTGGTCTTTTTTTTGACGGTTTCATTTTTCCATCACCTTTCGGCCTGGTTCCAAGAATGTCAAGGCTGATGTCTTGTCTCGCAGTTTGGACCCGGTATCACCTCCCAAACCTCCTTCCTCCATTCTTCAGCATGGGGTGGTCATTGCTGGAGTGTCCTCCGAGTTGGAGTGGGAGATTTGTGAGGCTGTCTCTTGCTCCTTCGTCATTGCCTGATAATAAGCTCTTCGTTCCTGTTCAGTATCGGTTGAAGGTTCTCCAGTAGTGTTGAGCGATACCGTCCGATACTTGAAAGTATCGGTATCGGATAGTATCGGCCGATACCCGAAAAGTATCGGATATCGCCGATACCGATTCCCGATACCAATACAAGTCAATGGGACACCAAGTATCGGAAGGTATCCTGATGGTTCCCAGGGTCTGAAGGAGAGGAAGCTCTCCTTCAGGCCCTGGGATCCATATTAATGTGTAAAATAAAGAATTAAAATAAAATAAAAAATATTGATATACTCACCTCTCCGGAGGCCCCTGCACCTCACCGCTGTTAACCGGCAGCCTTCTTTGCTTAAAATGGCAGAAAAACAGAGAGAGAGCGGGCACCGCAACAAATTATCTAGGGATCGCCACGTGCATATAAAAAAAGCACAGAGAACAAGAAGAAGAAAGATATGCACACTAGTGGGATCAACCAACCATAATATTCTTTATTGTACATAACATTACAAAAAACAGGAGCAAAGAGAGAATGACATAATTTAAAACCATTTAAAAGGCCAAAAAGGGCCAAATCAGGAAACTAAGATCCCCCAGGACAAAATATCATGTGCAAAGAGTAAAGCAATTCATGCAGGTACAAGCAAAACTTGCAATGAATACAACCATTTGTACAGACACATTTAGATGGAGCAAAAGACAAAAAAAGCCCTGATGTTGGGCTTAACTCCTTCAAGGCCCAAAACCCTTGATACGCCGGGTGCAGCAGCATGTGTCTAATATCAACACAGCCCATAAGGATTTGGAGAAGGGTAAGAAGATTTCATCGGTGGCAGTACATTTTTTACAGGTGCATGGGGGTTCTGTGAGGGGACTCAGGGTTTTGGGCCTTGAAGGAGTTAAGCCCAACATCAGGGTGGTAACATCACTTTGGACCTACTGAGGAGGGAATCCAAATGGATTTATAATCTGAATAGTCGGGCCCCGGTGGGGATTAATGAGGAGCTCCTCTATACGGGCTTTTACAAGCAGATTTAGTTTACTCACTCTCATGCTTTTTTTGTCTTTTCAGATATATTAGATCTGATTGTACCAACCTCTCCTCTACAGAAGTGCTATGTGAACTAATGGACAGCCTTTTTGGTACCCTCGGACCATCACGGAATACATCTTGTGTATCGCCTGTTTTGCTGCCAGCTGTACCTATGTCTGTGTAAATGTTTACCGGTTTTCTATGCCTGTGTGTCCAGCTATAGGTTCATTGTAAAATATCTCGGTTGACTTTCTTGACCAGGACATATACACTCTCTATTGGTGTACTTTGATGCACCATACTCTACTCTATTGGATTTGACTTGCCCTTGTGCTTTATTAATTTATTATTATGTTTTGGGACCATTATTGAATTGGGGTGGGGTATTTGAACATACTTGGCTGGATGTGTACATTCTTCATAGCATGATTGCCATTCTTTATCTTACTTGACCTTATACAAATGTGCTATACTATCTTTTCAGTTCTTTCTAATTGTGATGTGTACATCATTACGTATCTAGGATGGTATTGTTACGGCGCATGCGCATATATAGTGTATTGCAGTTATCTCTGCAATTCATTTAGGTTGGTAACTATTCCACATACTTGACATCTATGGTTAGTATATCCTTTTTATATCAGGTCTGGGGGTACACACAATTTGAAGAACCATATATAATTGACTTGTGTTCGATGTTGTCTTAAATTAAGTAAATAGAATGGCGGAGATCTGCACATCCTGCTATTCATTGTGATCTTTTGTGCCTGTACATTGGGGCTTGACTAGTTTTTGCTAGGCGCTCTTATGTACTGGCGCATTGGCGCATATGTGCCATTTGTATCAGCGCCGGACCACTGGCACATCATGCCGTAATACTCTGTAGGCTGAGAAGCCACTTCGACAACGATGGGCTATGCCTGATTCTAAGCGCATGCAGTAATATTCTAGATTTATGACTCCTTTCATTTGGGCGCCTGTGTAGTAGGACTCGGCGGTTGTTGGATATCACTATGTGCATATATTGATATTTGGTTGATTTGTATCTCTAATTTTGGTCTATACATCTGAGTAAGAGGGTAACAGGGACTCGTACAACCTGTCCTTTACTTGATTTTTTTGGTACCTGTATAAGTTTGGCTCAGCTAATTTGCTGTGCGTCTTCTGCCTTTATGCTCAGTATCCTGAATTAGGTCTATATATCCAAGTAAGAGGGTAACAAGGACTCGTACAGCCTGCCGTCTACTTTGATTCTTGGCGCCTGTACAGTTAGGTTCAGTTTTTTGTACTTAGGTGCATCTTCACCTTCTGTACCAGCGCCGTATCACCGGTGTACCGTGTCACAATACATTGGAGGCTGGTGAGCTGTTCAAACAGCATTGGGTCAGGCCACGTTCTGGCGCCTGCGCAAATGGCATTCTTTCAGACGCATCACCATGGTTACTTAGGCACCTGCGCAGTTGGACCCGCCTATTGCCGGATACCTATGTGCGCAGGCGCCTATCTGATTCTGACGTCAAACCGGATATCCACCCGGCCGCACACATGGAGAAATGATCTCATACGCCGCAGCACCCTTACAGGTGATTAATATCTTACTTATTATTTTTGTATTTAAGGGGGCATTGATTGGATGGGCTCTCCACACTTCCCCTGATGAAGACGCTCTAGCAGCGTCGATACGCGTGGGGCCTTGGTCCTCCCAGGACTTTTTTTGCTTAACCCTGTTATGCACTTCAGCACTTTGTATGTAGGACCATGCACCTGCTGGCTAAGGGACGACTTAGGGAATTTTTGACATCTTTTCCTTTTATTTGACTTAGGACATCACAGCGTCTCTTAGACCCTTCTTCTTTGGTCGCCTATACTATACTATATGCTTACTGGCTGGGGTAAGATTTAGGTAACGTTGCATAACAATTGATAATCTAATATCGTGCTTAGGTTGTCATGTTACCAATGGGTTATTAATTCATGTATGGGCTGATGGTATTTGTTTAAGGTCAGCTGGCAGCACAGGTTATTGATATATATGTAAATTTATTTATTTTTGTGCATGTCAGTTTGCTCCATCTAAATGTGTCTGTACAAATGGTTGTATTCATTGCAAGTTTTGCTTGTACCTGCATGAATTGCTTTACTCTTTGCACATGATATTTTGTCCTGGGGGATCTTAGTTTCCTGATTTGGCCCTTTTTGGCCTTTTAAATAGTTTTAAATTATGTCATTCTCTCTTTGCTCCTGTTTTTTGTAATGTTATGTACAATAAAGAATATTGGTTGATCCCACTAGTGTGCATATCTTTCTTCTTCTTGTTCTCTTTGCTTAAAATGAGCGCGTTTAGGGCCTTCCATGACGCGCTCATTTTAAGCAAAGAAGGCTGCCGGTTAACAGCGGTGAGGTGCAGGGGCCTCCGGAGAGGTGAGTATATCAATATTTTTTATTTTAATTCTTTATTTTACACATTAATATGGATCCGATACCGATTCCCGATACCACAAAAGTATCGGAACTCGGTATCGGAATTCCGATACCGCAAGTATCGGCCGATACCCGATACTTGCGGTATCGGAATGCTCAACACTATTCTCCAGGAGTTTCATAACTCTGCTCTCAGTAGGCATCCAGGAATCTCGGTTACTTGGAGAGTGATTGCTAGACTGTTCTGGTGGTCCTCCATGACTTCTGACATCGCCATATTTGTGTCTGCTTGTGATATGTGTGCTCGTGCTAAAAGCTTCCATAGCGGACCGGCCAGGGACTTGGTGCCATTGCCAATTCCGGATAGACCTTGGACTCATTTGTCCATGGATTTTATCACTAATCTCCCTCCTTCCAATGGCAAGACTGTGATTTGGGTGGTGGTTGACAGATTTAGTAAACAGGCGCATTTTGTACCGTTGGCAAGACTACCTAATGCGGAAACTTTATCCAGGTTACTTATTGAGTATGTTGTGCGGTTGCATGGTGTGCCTCTGAATTTGGTGTCTGATAGAGGGGTGCAATTTGTGTCCAAGTTCTGGGGAGCATTTTGTAAGAGATTGAGTATTGATGTGACCTTCTCCTCGGTCTACCATCCTGAAACCAGTGGGCAGAAAGAGAGGACCAACCAGTCTCTTGAACAAAGGCCCTTCTTAACCCATGTGTACCTTCATCTGCTAGGTATCCACCCCCTCCTCCTCCTGTCTTGGTGGACGATCAGACTGAGTATGAAGTTGAACGGATTGTCGATTCTCAGAGAGTTCGCTTCAGTACTTGGTCCATTGGAGGGCTTACGGTCCTGAGGAGAGATCTTAGGTTACGGCGCAATCCGTCCATGCTGATTGTCTGGTTCGGGCATTTCATGCACATTATCCTGGAAAGCCTGGGGGTCCAGTGGCCCCCCTTGAGAGGAGGGTACTGTCATGATTCAGTCTGGATTTTGAGCCCTGTCTGCCCTTTCCCGGTCTGATCATGACAAGGGTTAACTTTGCCTGGCCTCATTTTGGGTTCAGGTCTGCTATTTCTTCCTGCTTCATCCTGCAGGCCATGTCAGTTATATTTTCTGCCCACGGTGTGAGTATCTGACTCTGGTAGTATCCTGATTTGTCCTACGGCACCTTCTGACTTAGCCCGTGACTGTTCCATCCTCCCTGCCCATCCTGTCTTAGTGTTTCTCCTTGTTTTTGGATTTCCTGCTGTTTGACTCGGCCTTGGCTTTGACCTGAATTTGCCTCTTGCTTCTGGAACTGCTGCTTTGGACTGGTTTTGACCCTCTGGCTCTCCTCTGCCTCTGTGCTTGTTTTTTTCCCATTGTACTGTGTGACAGTCTAGGTTTTGACTCGGCTTGTTTGACTATTCTGCTGCTTCCTGGTGGTAGCCTCACTGCAGCACTGCAGGTCTGCTCTTGCAGACATGCTTTCCTTCTTCTACTTAATTGCCATCTAGTGGAGCTTGCAGCTACCTGCATAGCTGCAGCATGACAGTCATTATGATTTAAAAAGATAAAACACAGTAGTTTGACAATAAATGGCTTCACCCAACCGCTAACCATGAGTGCAAAAAAGTTTTGGTGTTATCATTCACATTCTCTGAAAAAAGGCCAAGAAAGCAAAAATTCTGCCAGGGTATATAAACTTTTGAGCACAACTGCACATATTAGTAGTGAAAAATATTTGTAATCACTTGTTAACAAAACACATTTATTTAAACCTTTTCATTGTGTTTTTCAAGAAAATGTTTTTCAGACTGATGATTTGATTCTTTATTGTTCATTTTATTAATATGCTCAGAAATTCAGATTTTTTATTTTCTAGCTGTGCAACCAACGTAAACAATTATCACAATGAATACGATGCATAATGACAATTTAAAAAGGATTTTATCTTAAAAGATTGTGGATTATTGCTAGTGAAAACATGATCTATATTCTTGGCTATGTGCAAATGTTACATTTCTGGTCACAGAATTTGAAAATGTATTTTAATAATAGCCACCTGCTTAAGGACAGGTAAATATGTATACCAAAAAAAACTCATCTGATAATTTTTATCACTCAAAATGTATAGAATAAAATAAGGTATTATTTTTTTATTAGCTTTTCCCTTTTTTTGCAATAACGCACATTTATTTCACTGCTTTTCCCATATTATGAAGTACCGTATATACTCGTGTATATACATTTTTTTGTGCTGAAAACGCCCCCTCGGCTTATACACGAGTCAATTGTCCCAGAGGGCTGGCGGGGGAGGGGGAGCAGAGCAGCGGGTAAGAGACAGGAGCTGGCAGGGAAATGGGAGCAGTGGAGTAACGGGTAAGAGACAGGAGCTAGCGGGGAGGGAGAGCAGAGGAGCTGTGGGTCACAGAGCCAGGAGCTGTCGGCTGTGGCTAAAGCCTGTGCCGCTGTGGTAATAGCACACAGTGACAGCCACAGTTGCCGGCTTCCAAAACACATACCCGCCTGCATGTGCTCGGTGGGTCGGTGACACTGTATCTCCTTCCAGGCACCAGGGCCAGCAGCTCTCTTCCAGCCGAGCGGTCACGTGACACCACTGATTAAGGTAATGAATATGCACGCATCTCACTCCTGCGGCGCCCCAGGGTCGTGGTCCTCGCAGTGGTATTGCTTTCCTCTCGGGGAGAGTGATGTTACATTTGGAAGCAAGAAAGGATAATTGCATCCAGGTATCACAAACATGCAACACATTCACATTCCAGGCCACCAGGGGGAGCTTCTGCTCCTATTTATTAGGTTACTCCCCACATATATATAACTGGTAGTCTGTAGGGAATGTTAGTTCAGTTCCAGACAGAAGTTAGTTGCTGGCTGAGCTCAGCTCAGTTAGTTTCAGACAGTAGTCTGAGGAGGACAGAGGGTCCACGGAGCTGTGCATGCCCTCAGAGCTACAGCTCCCAGTAAGAGACATTGAAAGGCAGAATTGTATTTCAGCGAGCGGGGAAGGAAGTCGAAGCAAAGGAGAGGATACCAGAAGGGGACCAGCCCTGAACAGGCTGCCTCCTTCTGAGGCGCAGAATCCCGGTAACTGGAATACCGAGGGAGTAAGGACCTTATTTCAGTGACCGGCAGGACAGCTAATTGCAGGTTACCTGTCCGCACCTACATCCAGGAGGCACGGTGACACCCACAGAGCTGGGTTATCTAAGAGACCCTATAAACAGGCTCAAGTCACCAGTCATGCGGGTTTTGTCCTATCCTATACGGGGGACAGGGAGAGAGAAACACCACATCTGTGAGACCCTTATGTGAAGCCATAGGCAGTAAGGGACTACACCACGGCAGCACAAGAGAAGGCTACTGATTTCCACCTGGACAAGGGAACTCTGGACTTGCCTCCAAACCAGCCGGACTCTGCCTGCCCTGTGATCTGGTGCACTGGACTGTGGATGCTGAAGTCTTCAGTAAAAGTAAAGAGACTGCAACCTTGTGTCCTCGTTCTTCATTGTGCCATTCACCATTCACCATCTACACACCGGGAGCCCTGCGGATATACTTCACCTGTGGGAAGGTATACCATCTAGCTGCCTTAACATCACCCCAGCTGACCCCTTAAAGCAGCGTTGGTCATCCTGACCGAATACCACAGGTGGTGTCACGAACATAAACTCTATCCCTTTAAAGACCTTTCCCTTTTACATGGGCGTCCTGGGCCACGGACTGGGCCGCAGCCACTGTGACATCCCCCTGTGAAGTAGTAGGATCTGGTACCGCGTACCCCTGGCCTGTGGGGCGACTCACTCTCATAAGAGTGGAGCACATATTCATTACCTTAATGATTGGTACCACATGATCGCTCAGCAAGAAGAGCTGTTGGAAGCCGGAACTAGACGCAGTGCCACCCAGGGAGCGCAGGCAGGTAAATAAGATTTACGGGGGGAAACTTGTTAATGATTTCAAGGCAGCTGGGACCACAGTCACCATGAAAACCATTGGTAACACATTACACCATAATGGTTTGAAATCCTGCAGTGCCCGCAAGGTCCCCCTGCTTAAGAAGGCACATGTGCAGACCTGTCTGAAGTATGCAAATGAACACCTGGATGATTTTGTGAGTGATTGTTAGAAGGTGTTTTGGCCAGGTGAGACAAAAATTTGAGGTCTTTGGCATTAACTCATCTCTCTGTGTTTGGAGGAAGAAAAATGCTGCCTATGACTCAAAGAACTCTGTCCCAACTGTCCAGCATGGAGGTGGAAACATTATGTTTTGGGGGTGTTTCTCTGCTAAGGGCACAGGACTACTTCACCGCATCAATAGGAGAATGGATGAATCCATGTACTGTAAAATCCTGAGTGACAACCTCCTTCCCTCTGACCCAAATCATACAGCCAAGGCAACAAATGAGTGGTTCAAAAAAGCACATTAAGGTCATGGAGTGGGCTAACTAGTCTCCAGACATTAATCCCACAGAAAACTTATGGAGGGAGCTGAAGCTCCGAGTTGCCAAGTGACAGCCTCAAAATCTTATTGATTTAGAGATGATCTGCAAACAGGAGTGGACCAAAATACCTCCTGACATGTGCACAAACCTCATCATCAACTACAAAAAACATCTGACTGCTGTGCTTGCCAGCATGGGTTTTGCCACCAAGCATTAAGTCTTGTTTGCCAGAAGGTTCAAATGCTTATTTCCCACTGCAAAATGCATATACATTTATATAATTTATACAATGTAATTTTCTGGATTTTATTTTAGATTTTCTGTCTCTCAATGTTACAATTAACCTACCCTTAAAATTATAGACTGTTCATGTCTTTGTCAGTGGGCAAACTGACAAAATCAGCAAGGGATCAAATACTTATTTTCCCCACTGTATTATTCATTAATTTACTGAGAAAAAAAGATCCTTTAAACTGTCATACTGTATAAGAAAAGGTTTTATTGAATGTGTTCTAGTTAATTTAAGCTATTAGAAATACTTTTCACTACTAATATGTATTTTATCTTTGTCTCTAATGTCCACACATGTGTTTCAATGATGTGAAATGTATAGATAACAAGCAGAGAGGTATGATTTTAAAATTATCTATTTCTTTTAAAGCATGCTTTATTCACTGCTTGAATCAAGTTAGTGTTAATAACTGTTAAAGGTTTTCAACTGTGGCTTTTAGCTGTCTGATTCAGTGGAGGGCAATTAATTTTTCCAAGGGGCCACATGAGATACTGTGCAGTTGTGGAGGGCCGAACAACCCGGCTATACTGAAATTTGCTTATTATTATTGTTTTTTGTTCATTTGTATAATTTAATATTGAGCAAAATTAAATCTGTTGATTTGTTGTTTTTGTTAATACATGTTACAACAGGGCTTAGGGCTCGTTCACACTAGCGTATAACACTGCTGAGTAGGGTTGAGCGAAACGGGTCGGCCATTTTCAGAAGTCGCCGACTTTTGGCAAAGTCGGGTTTCATGAAACCCGACCCGACCCCTGTGTGGGGTCGGCCATGAGGTCTGCTTTCTTCTGAATCTGGTATCGGAATTCCGATACCGAGTTCCGATATGTTTGCGATATCGGAAATCGGTATCGGAATCCACATTTAAGTGTAAAATAAAGAATTAAAATAAAAAATATTGATATACTCACCTCTCCGGAGGCCCCTGGACATCGCCGCTGGTAACTGGCAGCCTTCTTTGCTTAAAATGAGCGCGTTCAGGGCCTTCCATGACGTCACGGCTTCTGATTGGTCGCGTGGTGGTCACATGGGCGGCCACGACCAATCACAAGCCGTAACGTCATCTAAGGCCCTGAACGCGCTCATTTTAAGCAAAGAAGGCTGCCGGTTACCAGCGGTAAGGTCCAGGCTGCGTCGGAGAGGTGAGTATATCAATATTTTTTATTTTAATTCTTTATTTTACACATTAATATGGATCCCAGGGCCTGAAGGAGAGTTTCCTCTCCTTCAGACCCTGGGAACCATAGTATCCCATTGCACTGCATTGGGATTCGTGTTTCGGCCGACCCCGACCTCGACTTTTTTATAGGATCGGCCGATTTCACTCGACCCGACTTTTGAGAAAGTCGGGTTTCGTGAAACCCGACCCGATCCTATAAAAATAAAAGTCGCTCAACCCTACTGCTGAGTGCTAGCTAACACTCAGCCCTATGTTATACTATGGGGCAGTGCAGATCAGCCATATTTTTCTCTTGCCGATTCAGCATAAGAAAACAATAATCAGACCATGCACACCCATTCAAGTCTATGGGTGCCTGTGAAATATCGGCCTGTACTCAGATGTCGTAACAGTGCAGTGCGATATAAATTAAGTTCTTCGCCTTCTCAGCACCTGTGATACGATTCTCTCATGTGAGGGAATAAGATCACAGTAAGATGACACTCGATTCAAAGTGTCATTAGCAATCTTCCTAATTCTCTTACAAGACAGAATCTACGCTAGGGTGAGAGTACCTCCATTGTAACATGTATTCATACCTTTTGCAGCCAATCAAAATCATATAATTTACTGCTTTTTATAAAGCTTAGATAAAGCAGTGACTCACACACATCCGGTTATGCAGCCTTTATATTTTGATCAACAGCTTAAAATACATTATGATGCCCTACAGTTCACACACACAGTATGACGTCTCCACATATAATGATCTAATCACACAGCCTCTCAAAAACTATGATATCCCCAGAAAGCCTCACTGCACAGTATTATGAACCCACACAATTCACCATACGGAATGATATCCCCACACAGCCCCCTTGCACAGTATTATGTCCCCACACATTGCCTCACTCAGAATTATGTCCTCATACAGCCCCATTACATAGTATTATGTACCCACATGGCTCCCTATTCAGAATGATGTCCCTGCACAGCGCCCTTACACAGCATTGTCTCCCACACTCCTCTGTCCCACAAAATGTTTAAAAAAAAAAAAAAAACTACTCACTTCTCCCTTTTCCTTCACAGTTCTGGTCTGTGTTGTGTACTGAGGCACCGCTGGTGATATGTAGTGACATAATCGCACCTGCAGCACTGTCAGATGCAGACTCAATGATGATGTTTCATCATTATTTTCACCGGTATCTGCATCCTGAGGATGCAGATATCAGAGAAATTAGGACACTGGGCGGAGAGGGGTCATGTGATGCAGGACGCCACTGCATAAAGCCTTGGGGCTGTCCCAGTCCATGGGCCACACCGCAACAACCAAAGGACCACCCTTTTTCCAGGTCTGGTCTATGTATATATTTATCGTTATGGAATAAAGAAGTTGCTGTTTTAAAGACACGCTGGGTTGTGTGATGGACTTTTTCAAATTTGACAGATGTCCTGCCAGCCTGGAGGTTCCTTGAGCTCTGTTGACAAGGATGAACGGCTGAGTACTTTAAATCACTGCCGGTGAAGTACATGTCTCACCTTTGTTGTGGTATGTTACCTTTATACGATGTAATGTAGCCTTTATAGACATAGGAACTTAAATCTACTTCTGAAAAAAATATATTACCTTTTTCAGTCCCATATCATAATGTGAAGAGCAATATTTATACCATATAGATTTTAACACAGATGAAAATGGTGTCACTCCAATCCCTGCTGCAATGCATACACTAACATTATAGTGGAATACATTAGTTGCAGCTGATCCATAAGGTCCATCAACCGCAATCCTATAATAAAAAAAAATAATAATTGTAATAAAATGCGAAAATGATTAAAAATTACATAGAAGCTGTCTTTTTCTGTTTCAGTAAAGCTCAAAGCTCAAACCAAGCCTGAAATAAAGTATCCTAAAAAATTCCAGCTTTCATAATGGACACTAGAGCAGTCCCAATATGCTCACTCTTCCATGATTGGTTGATTGATATTGGAAGAATGGAGCAATCTCTTTATATTAAGTCATAGAGGAAATTATAAGCTGTATTGTACTGCTAGAGACTTACAGCATATAAAGCAAAATTGCAGCACAACTTACATGCAACAATTTATGCTGCCTCCACAATGGATGCATAATGCATACAGTGGGAACGGAAAGTATTCATACCCCTTTAAATTTTCCACTCTGTGTTTCATTGAAGCCACTTAGTAAATAAAAAAAAGGTTTTTTTCTCATTAATGTACACTCTGCACCCCATCTTGACTGAAAAAAAGAAATGCAGTATTTTTTGCAAATGTATTAAAAAAGAAAAACTGAAATATCACATGGTCATAAGTATTCAGACCCTTTGCTTAGTATTGAATAGAAGCACCATTTTGAGCTAGTACAGCCAAGAGTCTTCTTGAGAATGATGCAACAAGTTTTTCACACCTGGATTTGGGATCCTCTGCCATTCTTCCTTGCAGATCCTCTCCAGTTCCATCAGGTTGGATAGTGAACGTTGGTGGACAGCCATTTTCAGGTCTCTCCAGAGATGCTCAATTGAGTTTATGTTAGGGCTCTGGCTGGGCAAAACAAGAATGGTCACAGAGTTGTTCTGAAGCCACTCATACTCATTTGTTATTTTAGCTGTGTGCTTAGGGTCATTGTCTTGTTGGAAGGTGAACCTTCGGCCAAGTCTGAGGTCCAGAGCACTCTGGAATAGGTTTTCATCCATGATATCTCTGTACTTGGCCACATTCATGTTTCCTTCAATGACAACCAGTCGTCCTGTCCCTGCAGCTGAAAAATACTCCCATAGCATGATGCTGCCACTACCATGTTTCACTGCAGGGATTGGGCAGGTGATGAGCAGTGCCTGGTTTTATCCACACATACCGCTTAGAATTATCACCAAAAAGGTCTATCTTAATTTCATCAGAGAATCTTATTTCTCATAGTCTGTAAGTCCGTCATGTGTTTTTTTTTAGCAAACTCTATGTGGGCTTTCATATGTCTTGTCATATGAAGGAGAGGCTTTCGTCGGGCCACTCTGCCATAAAGGCCCGACTGGTGTAGGGCTGCAGTGATAGTTGACTTTAAGGAACCTTCTCCCATCTCCCTATTTCATCTCTGGAGCTCAGCCACAGTGATCTTGGGGTTCTTCTTTGCCTTTCTCACCAAAGCTCTTCTCCTACAATTGGCTGGATGGCCAGATCAAGGAATACTTCTGGCGGTCCCAAACATCTTCCATTTAAGGATTATGGAGGCCACTGTGTTCTTAGGAACCTTGAATATTGCAGAAATTCTTTTGTAACCTTGGCCAGATCTGTGCCTTGCCACAATTCTGTCTCTGAGCTCCTTGGCCAGTTCCTTTGACCTCATGATTCTCACTTGGTCTGACATGCACTGTGAGCTGTGAGGTCTTATATAGACAGGTGTGTGCCTTTCCAAATCAAGTCCTATTAGTTTAAGTAAACACAGCTGGACACCAATGAAGGAGTAGAACATCTCAAGGAGGATCACAAGGAAATGTACAGCATGTCACTTAGATATGATTGTCTGAGCAAAGGGTCTGAATACTTATGACCATGTGATATTTCAGATTTTTATTAAATTTGAAAAAATTCTACATTTGTTTTTTTTTTTCAGTCAAGATGGGGTGCAGAGTGTACATTAATGTGAAAAATGAACTTTTTTGAATTTACCAAATGGCTGCAATAAAACAAAGAGTAAAAAATATAAAGGGGTCTGAATACTTTCCGCACCCACTGTAGCTAAACTATTGGCCTAGTTTATCAGCCTCCCAGTCCCCCCTGTCATTTCTGAAAAAAGTTAATAGATTTTGCAGGCATCTCTGCTGTCATTCTCTAGTCTTTGGGGGAGGAAACCACAAACCGAAAGCTATTTTTCAGCTAATTTATTTCAGCATACACCCTGCTAAACATTGTATACATACAATACAGTAATGAAATATCTTGACAACATCTGTTCATGTTCTTTATGAGATGGTGGATAATGTACTTGGGTTTCTCTTCCCAGATCTTGATCAGAGCATCAATGAGCACCTGGACATTCAGTGTCGCTACTTGGTGGTAAACCTGTGACAGTACCCCCTACTACAAGATCGATTAAATGCATTATGAATCCTAAAAGTCGGTGGCAAAGCAAGGCAGAATGCTACAGGATTGATGGTGGTGACATTCTTATAAAGCTCGATGAACCTGGAACCCTGTTTCTAAGAGGGAACCTTCAAGTTAATTTTCTTTAAGGACAGCCACACTCTTATATTTGGACTTCATCTTCCTCAAATTATCATGAACCCCTTGCCACACAGACATAGTTGATGATGAAAATCATTCTTCAGGTATTCCAGAAGAACAATTCATTTTAAATGAGCGTAACTGAAGATGAAACCTGTATGCCCCAAAGAACAGGGACTTACCAGTAGACTCATGACTAGTGTTGAGCATTCCGATACCGCAAGTATCGGGTATCGGCCGATACTTGCGGGTATCGGAATTCCGATACCGAGATCCGATACTTTTGCGATATCGGGAATCGGTATCGGGATTAATATCAATGTGTAAAAGAAAGAATTAAAATAAAAAATAGGGATATACTCACCTCTCCGACGCAGCCTGGACTTTACCGCCGTAACCGGGAGCCGTTGTACCTAAGAATGCGCGCTTGAAGGGCCTTAGATGACGTCACGGCGCTCTGATTGGTCCGTAGCGGTCTCGTGACCGCTACGTGACCAATCACAAAGCTGTGACGTCACCTAAGGTATTTCAAGCGCTTGAAAGACCTTAGGTGACGTCACGGCTTTGTGATTGGTCGCGTAGCGGTCACGCGACCGCTACGGACCAATCAGAACGCCGTGACGTCATCTAAGGCCCTTCAAGCGCGCATTCTTAGGTACAACGGCTCCCGGTTACGGCGGTAAAGTCCAGGGCGCGTCAGAGAGGTGAGCATATCCCTATTTTTTATTTTAATTCTTTCTTTTACACATTGATATGGATCCCAGGGCCTGAAGGAGAGTTTCCTCTCCTTCAGACCCTGGGAACCATACAGGATACCGTCCGATACTTGGTGTCACATTGACTTGTATTGGTATCGGGTATCGGTATCGGATTAGATCCGATACTTTGCCGGTATCGGCCGATACTTTCCGATACCGATATTTTCAAGTATCGGACGGTATCGCTCAACACTACTCATGACGATTATTTACTGCGAATTCAGTAGTGGTAAGTAGGTAACTAGTGATGAGCGAATATACTCGTTACTCGAGATTTCTTGAGCACGCTCGGGGGTCCTCCGAGTATTTTTTAGTGCTTGGAGTTTTCGTTTTACTTGCCACAGCTGAATGATTTACATCTGATAGCCAGCATAAGTACATGTGGGGGTTGCCTGGTTGCTAGGCAATCCCCACATGTACTTAAGCTGGCTAACAGATGGAAATCATTCAGCTGCAACTAGAAAAACTAAAACTCTGAGCACTAAAAAATACTTGGAGGACCCCTGAGCGTGCTCGAGAAATCTCGATGTTACGGAACCCCTCAGCACCCAGATTATGTTGTGCAGTATATGTATGTATAATAGTTTCCATGTGAGAGGCATGTCCCTAATGCATCAGCCCACAGGCTGAGCTCCTGGGCAGAGGGGACAAGATATCCCCTTTCTGACCTCTCCCACCTTTGTAATTCCCACAGTAAATATTGGCAGGCTCCGGCCACCTGCGGCTATTGTAATGTATGTCTGGCCTGCCGCTTTTCAATTGGCCTGCCCTCTGTATCTGTTGTGATATATATTCTGTGTCCTGTGAGTAAAGTGTTGTCATACTGGAAATACGTGGAGAAGCAGTGATATTTTACATGCGCCCATGTAATCAAGAAATTCCAGCCAGCGTCCTTCATTCAGACTCCAGCTAAAGCAGAGTGGACCTCCTGAAACATGGGGTGGTACTGAAAGAGGTACTCCAGCACGGTAGACCCCGTTACACTCGAGTAGTATATTCGCTCATCACTATAGGTAACTCAATCCTCCTGTGTCTCAGACAAAAAACATCCAAGATAAGTCTCATAAGTCTCAAGATTCTGGTTAACCCGTTCAGTTTTCCCATTAGACTGCAGGTGAAATGCTGAAGAGAATAATAGATTGATCCCAAAATTAGTGCAAAATGCCTCCCAAAATTTGGAAATAATCTGCACCCATGATCAGAAACAATATCGGTAGGGATCCCACATAATTTTTCAATATCATATAATATTTTATGAAAATTTGCACCAAGGTCTTAACATTAGATAAAGCGGGTAGCGCAATGAAATGTGTCATTTTACAGAATCTGTCCACCACCATCATAATTAATGACTCCAAGGTCTACTGGGAATCGTCAATGATTGGAGAGACCCAGATGGACAAGTGTGAGAGATCTTATAATGCGCACAAACACTGCAGGCAGCTACATACTCCCGAACATCCTGATATGCCCCTGACCACCAAAAATGTTGAGTAAAAAGAGAATCTGTGGTGGCTTTTGTTACCAGGATGTCAGGCCAAAGCCGAATCATGATTTTCACTAAGAACTCTCAGACGGAGGAGATTCACAAGTACATACAGCTTATTTAACGTACAGGTAGCAGGGTCATCCCCCTTAGCCTCAACAACCTCTTTCTCAAGATTGGAACATGTAGATGCAATAACCACCCCTTTTTGAGGTATAGAAACCAGTTTACAATTATCTCCATCCCCAGGAAAACAACTAGATAAGGCATCTGGCTTAATGTTCTTGTTCCCAGAACAAAACAAAAACAGACAATGCCCATATTGCCTGTCTAGGAGTTAGATGGGTAGCTGACATATTCTGTGATGCTGGGGTAAAGTCGTTGACATACTCTGTACTGCTGTGGCCTGGATCTCTGGCATACTGTCACAATTCTGTTGTCAGGTGTTCCTAGCTCACCTTGATCCCCAGATTACTTCTGATGGTGAAGAAGCAGGGGCCACAAACCTCGCCTTAGCTCCTGAATCCACCATCAGTCTGTACTCTTCACCCACCCAGGGAAGAGCGGAGTTGTTGTGTACTGTAATACACCAACCAGACTAACAATTTAATACAAACCGGGTAAAGGAAAATACCAATCATACAAAATACAGGTGGGAAAAAAAGTATTTTGCCAGCCACCAATTGTGCAAGTTCTCCCACTTAAAAAGATGAGAGAGGCCTGTAATTGACATCATAGGTAGACCACAACTACGTATGAAAGTCAAAATTGAGAAAACAAATCGAGAAAATTACTTTGTCTGATTTGGCAAGATTTATTTTGCATATTATGGTGGAAAGTAAGTATTTGGTCATTAACAAAAGTTCATATCAATATTTTGTTATACATCCTTAATTGGCAATGACAGAAATCAAACGTTTTCTGTAAGTCTTCGCAAGGGTGACACACACTGTTGGTCGTATGTTGGCCCATTCCTCTATACAGATCTCCTCTAAAGCAGTGATATTTTGGGCCTGTTGCTGTGCAACACTGACTTTCAACTCCCTCCAAAGGTTTTCTATGGGGTTGAGATCTGGAGACTGGCTAGGCCACTCCAGGACCTTCATATGCTTCTTATGAAGCCACTCCTTCATTGCCCTGGCAGTGTATTTGGGATCATTACCATGCTGAAAGCCCCATCCACAATTCATTTTCAATGCCCTTGCTGATGGAAGGAGGTTTGCACTCAAAATCTCATGATACATGGCCCCATTCATTCTTTCATGTACAAGGATCAGTCATTCTGCTATATTTGCAGAGAAACAGCCCCAAAGCATGATGTAGCCGCCCCCATGCTTCACAGTAGGTATGGTGTGCTTTGGAGGCAACTCAGCATTTTGTCTCCTCCAAACACGACGAGTTTTGCTTCTACCAAAGAGTTCTACTTTGGTTTCTTCAAACCATATGACATTCTTCCAGTACTCTTCTGGATAATCCAAATGATCTCAAGCAAGCTTCAGATGGGCCCGGACATGTACTGGCTTAAGCAGGGGGATAAGGAGGAGGATAAGAACAAACAGACCAAATCTGGAAGAGTACACCCATGTGTGGTTGTGAAGAGCTCCGTGAGAATATACCTCCTCAAAACAGAGAATGTATTTGAGGTTATGTATCGCTGTTTTCACTTGGTGGTGTACAGAAGTCTTTCCCAATCCAGCTATTGTTCATTTTTATAAGAGTAATCCTGTCAGCATTTTCAATTGACAGGCGGATGCACCTATCTGTTATAATTCCACTAGCAGCATTAAAAACCCACTCTGACAGAACACTAGCAGCAGGGCAGGCCAGAATCCCCAAGGCGTAGAGAGCCAGTTCATGCCAGGGCTTGGATACCCAATAATTAAAAGGCACAGAGGAATCACGGAGAATGTTTGTACGATCTGCAAGGTACTACCTCACCATCTTCCCGAACATTGCACTTCTTGTGACAGCATCCCTTGCCTCTGTGCAGTCACGATGGGAGGGTCTGAGAAAACTGACCCAGAACTTTGCCATTGGTCCACTGCCTGAGCTGGATTGTACTTCTGTCTCTCTCACTTGGACTCCTTGGTTGTACTACAAACTCTGACGTTTGCTTCCAGTGTTCTCACATGGGAGTTTTCTAAGTAATTCAATTACAAGGGCCCTCTGGTACTGCAACATTTTTCTACACCTCTCTGCCTCTGGCAGAAGAGATTGAAAGTTCTCCTTGCAGCGTGGGTCTAGAAGTGTCACCAACCAGTAGTGTCACCCAAAATTTTTATAATGCGAGGGTCACGTGAAATGCAGTGCAACATAAAGTCAGCCATGCGTGCCAGACTGCTAACAGGCAAGACTTCTGTGTCCTCACCAACAGGATGGCTTGTGAGCAGAGAGGTTTTCAGAATGCTGAGAAGCGGGATGGTGATGCTAATTATGGCGTCATTGCCGCTCACCATCTTGGTGCAGTCCTCAAAGTTTTGGAGGAATGTACATATGTCTGACATTCATGTCCACTCCTGAGGTCTTATGTGTGGAGTCTGAACTGAATATTGACGGCCTTGTTGATGTTGGTGTGTCAACAACTGCCCTCTTCTGCTCGCAAATCCTTTCCAACATATGCAGCATGGAGTGCACGTGGGGATATCATACACCAGTCAGTTAGCTGTAAGCCGAAAACGCTGATGAAGCATGGCAAGGGCAGCTGAAGTTGAAGCTGACTTTCTAAAATGGGGAGACAGACGGCGTATTTTCACTAGCAGTTTTGGCACCACCGGGTAGCTTTTCAGAAAACTTTTGAACCACGAGGTTAAGCACATGGGCCAGGCAAGGTACATGTGTGAGCTCACCTTGCCTCAGAGCTGCCACCAGATTATGACCATTGTCACACATGACCATGCCTGGCTGTAGGTTCAGCGGTGTCATCCAAATATCTCACTGCTCTTTCAGCGCTGTCCACAGCTGTTCTGCATTTTGCGGTTTGTCACCTATGCAGACTACCTTCAGCATAGCTTGTTGCCGCTTGGCTGAGGCAGTGCTGCAGTGCTTCCAGCTTCTGACTGATGTGTTGATTTCAGAGATGGAGGATGAAGAGGAGGAGGTACAGGAGCTGTAGACCGTGGGGGCAACCCTGATTGACGTAGGGCCAGCAATCCTCAGTGTGGGCAGGATGTGTTCCATCCCAATGTCCGACTGGGTCCCAGCTTCCACTATGTTAACCCAGGGTGCCGTCAGTGAAATGTTTCGTACTGTGGGAAGGCCCCTGCCATCAGGTTGAGGAAAGCTTCTGGATCGCCCCCAGAGTAGGGCAATGGGGGACTTGGCACTGGGTCCCGCAGTTTGGGGGGATGTCACGGTGGCTGACCCGGTCCGTGGCCCTCAGGGGTGTCCAGTAAAAGAGTTTATATATGGGCAAGTGTTGTGAATTCCGTTCTTGGGCTCCCTCCGGTGGTTGTAAATTGCACTTTTGTGAATTCTGCCCTTGGGCTCCCTCCGGTGGTTTTGAGTGGAACTGCTGCTCCTTGGATTTAGCTTAGCAGCTGCTTCCACTGATCGTCTTTCCTGCTCTGCTATTTAGCCTGGCTCTGATCTTCAGCCAGTGCCAGCTGTTGTGAATTTGCTTTTTGCTCCCTCTAGTGGTTACTAGTTTTTTGACTCTGGTTTTTTCTGTCATTCCTTTTATCCGCACCTGGGTCGTTAGTTAGGGGTGTTGCTATATAAGCTCCCTGGACCTTCAGTTCAATGCCTGGCAACGTAGTTATCAGAGCTAGTCTGCTGTGCTCTTGTCTACTGATCCTGGTTCCAGTTATATCAGCTAAGTCTGCCTTTTGCTTTTTGCTATTTGTTTTGGTTTTGTATTTTTGTCCAGCTTGTTCCAAATCTGTATCCTGACCTTTGCTTGAAGCTCTAGGGGGCTGGTGTTCTCCCCCCGGACCGTTAGACGGTTCGGGGGTTCTTGAATTTCCAGTGTGGATTTTGATAGGGTTTTTGTTGACCATATAAGTTACCTTTCTTTATTCTGCTATCAGTAAGCGGGCCTCTCTGTGCTAAACCTGGTTCATTTCTGTGTTTGTCATTTCCTCTTACCTCACCGTTATTATTTGTGGGGGGCTTCTATCCAGCTTTGGGGTCCCCTTCTCTGGAGGCAAGAAAGGTCTTTTGTTTTCCTCTACTAGGGGTAGCTAGATTCTCCGGCTGGAGCGTGTCATCTAGAATCAACGTAGGAATGATCCCCGGCTACTTCTAGTGTTGGCGTTAGGAGTAGATATATGGTCAACCCAGTTACCACTGCCCTATGAGCTGGATTTTTGTATTCTGCAGACTTCCACGTACCTCTGAGACCCTCGCCATTGGGGTCATAACAGTTTGCCAGGCCACTATTAAAGGTTTAATGCATTGCAGAAGAGGGATTATAAGAAAGAAGATTCTGAGGTTTTTTTTTTCTTCTTCCCCTTTACCTCAGAGTGGCTATGCTTGCTGCAGACATGAATGTCCAGACCTTGATTACAAGTGTGGACCAGCTGGCTACTCGTGTGCAGGGCATACAAGACTATGTTATCAGAAATCCTAGGTCAGAACCTAAAATACCGATTCCTGAACTGTTTTCCGGAGACAGGTTTAAGTTTAGGAATTTCATGAATAATTGTAAATTGTTTTTGTCCCTGAGACCCTGTTCATCTGGAGACTCTGCTCAGCAAGTAAAAATTGTTATTTCGTTCTTACGGGGCGACCCTCAGGATTGGGCTTTTTCGCTGGCGCCAGGAGATCCGGCATTGGCTGATATTGATGCGTTTTTTCTGGCGCTCGGTTTACTTTATGAGGAACCCAATCTTGAGATTCAGGCAGAAAAGGCCTTGCTGGCTATGTCTCAGGGGCAGGACGAGGCTGAAGTGTATTGCCAAAAATTTCGGAAATGGTCCGTGCTGACACATTGGAACGAGTGTGCACTGGCCGCTAATTTTAGAAATGGCCTTTCTGAAGCCATTAAGAATGTTATGGTGGGTTTTCCCATTCCCACAGGTCTGAATGATACTATGGCACTGGCTATTCAAATTGACCGGCGGTTGCGGGAGCGCAAAACCGCAAATTCCCTCATGGTGTTGTCTGAACAGACACCTAATTCGGTGCAATGTGATAGAAAAACCGCAAATTCCCTCATGGTGTTGTCTGAACAGACACCTGATTTAATGCAATGTGATAGAATCCTGACTAGAAATGAGCGGAAAATTCATAGACGCCGGAATGGCTTGTGCTACTACTGTGGTGATTCTACACATGTTATCTCAGCATGCTCTAAACGTATAGCTAAGGTTGTTAGTCCTGTCACCGTTGGTAATTTGCAACCTAAATTTATTCTGTCTGTAACTTTGATTTGCTCACTGTCGTCTTATCCTGTCATGGCGTTTGTAGATTCAGGTGCTGCCCTGAGTCTTATGGATCTGTCATTTGCTAAGCACTGTGGTTTTACTCTTGAACCATTAGAAAATCCTATTCCTCTTAGGGGTATTGATGCTACGCCATTGGCAGCAAATAAACCGCAGTATTGGACACAGGTTACCATGTGCATGACTCCTGAACACCGCGAGGTGATACGTTTCCTGGTTTTACATAAAATGCATGATTTGGTTGTTTTAGGGCTGCCATGGTTACAGACCCATAATCCAGTCCTGGACTGGAAGGCTATGTCAGTCTCAAGTTGGGGCTGTCGGGGTATTCATGGGGATTCCCTGCCTGTGTCTATTGCTTCTTCTACGCCTTCGGAAGTTCCGGAGTATTTGTCTGATTATCAGGATGTCTTCAGTGAGTCTGAGTCCAGTGCACTGCCTCCTCATAGGGACTGTGACTGTGCTATAGATTTGATCCCAGGCAGTAAATTTCCTAAGGGAAGACTGTTTAATCTGTCGGTACCTGAACATACCGCTATGCGTTCATATATCAAGGAGTCTCTGGAGAAAGGACATATTCGTCCGTCTTCTTCCCCTCTTGGTGCGGGATTCTTTTTTGTGGCAAAAAAGGACGGATCTTTGAGACCTTGTATTGATTATCGGCTTTTAAATAAGATCACTGTCAAATTTCAGTATCCTTTACCGCTGTTGTCTGACTTGTTTGCCCGGATTAAAGGTGCCAAGTGGTTCACCAAGATAGACCTTCGTGGTGCGTACAACCTTGTGCGCATTAAGCAAGGTGATGAATGGAAAACCGCATTCAATACGCCCGAAGGTCATTTTGAGTACTTGGTGATGCCTTTTGGGCTCTCCAATGCGCCTTCAGTTTTTCAGTCCTTTATGCATGACATTTTCCGGAAGTATCTGGATAAGTTTTTGATTGTTTATCTGGATGATATTTTGGTTTTTTCTGATAATTGGGATTCGCATGTGGAGCAGGTCAGGTTGGTCTTTAAAATTTTGCGTGAAAATTCTTTGTTTGTCAAGGGCTCAAAGTGTCTCTTTGGTGTACAGAAGGTTCCCTTTTTGGGGTTCATTTTTTCCCCTTCTGCTGTGGAGATGGACCCAGTCAAGGTCCGAGCTATTCTTGATTGGACTCAGCCCTCGTCAGTTAAGAGTCTTCAGAAGTTCTTGGGTTTCGCTAACTTCTACCGTCGTTTTATCGCTAATTTTTCTAGCGTTGTGAAACCTTTGACGGATATGACCAAGAAGGGCTCCGATGTAGCTAACTGGGCTCCTGCTGCCGTGGAGGCTTTCCAGGAGTTGAAACGCCGGTTTACTTCGGCGCCTGTTTTGTGCCAGCCCGATGTCTCACTTCCCTTTCAGGTTGAGGTGGATGCTTCAGAGATTGGAGCAGGGGCCGTTTTGTCGCAGAGAGGCCCTGGTTGCTCTGTTATGAAACCTTGTGCCTTTTTCTCTAGGAAGTTTTCGCCTGCCGAGCGAAATTATGATGTGGGCAATCGGGAGTTGTTGGCCATGAAATGGGCATTTGAGGAGTGGCGTCATTGGCTCGAGGGTGCTAAGCATCGTGTGGTGGTCTTGACTGATCACAAAAATCTGATGTATCTCGAGTCTGCTAAACGCCTTAATCCGAGACAGGCCCGCTGGTCATTGTTTTTCTCCCGCTTTGATTTTGTTGTCTCGTATTTACCAGGTTCAAAGAATGTGAAGGCCGATGCTCTTTCTAGGAGCTTTGTGCCTGATGCTCCTGGAGTCGCTGATCCTGTTGGTATTCTTAAAGATGGAGTTATCTTGTCAGCTATTTCTCCGGATCTGCGACGTGTGTTGCAGAGATTTCAGGCTGATAGGCCTGAGTCTTGTCCACCTGACAGACTGTTTGTCCCGGATAAGTGGACCAGCAGAGTCATTTCCGAGGTTCATTCCTCGGTGTTGGCAGGTCACCCGGGAATTTTTGGCACCAGAGATCTGGTGGCCAGGTCCTTTTGGTGGCCTTCCTTGTCAAGGGATGTGCGGTCATTTGTGCAGTCCTGTGGGACTTGTGCTCGAGCTAAGCCTTGCTGTTCTCGTGCCAGCGGTTTGCTCTTGCCCTTGCCTGTCCCGAAGAGACCTTGGACACATATCTCCATGGATTTCATTTCTGATCTTCCGCTATCTCAGGGCATGTCCGTTATCTGGGTGATATGTGATCGCTTCTCAAAGATGGTCCATTTGGTTCCTTTGCCTAAGCTGCCTTCCTCTTCCGATCTGGTTCCTGTGTTTTTCCAGAACGTGGTTCGTTTGCACGGCATCCCTGAGAATATTGTGTCAGACAGAGGATCCCAGTTCGTTTCCAGGTTCTGGCGATCCTTTTGTAGTAGGATGGGCATTGATTTGTCGTTTTCATCTGCTTTCCATCCTCAGACTAATGGACAGACGGAGCGAACCAATCAGACTTTGGAGGCTTATTTGAGGTGTTTTGTCTCTGCTGATCAGGACGATTGGGTGACATTCTTGCCGTTGGCTGAGTTTGCCCTTAATAATCGGGCTAGTTCCGCCACCTTGGTTTCGCCTTTTTTCTGCAACTCTGGTTTCCATCCTCGCTTTTCTTCGGGTCATGTGGAGCCTTCTGACTGTCCTGGGGTGGATTCTGTGGTGGATAGGTTGCAGCGGATCTGGAATCATGTGGTGGACAACTTGAAGTTGTCACAGGAGAGGGCTCAGCGCTTTGCCAACCGCCGCCGCGGTGTGGGTTCCCGACTACGCGTTGGGGATTTGGTATGGCTTTCTTCCCGCTTTGTTCCTATGAAGGTCTCCTCTCCCAAATTTAAACCTCGTTTTATTGGGCCTTACAAGATATTGGAAATCCTTAATCCTGTATCTTTTCGTCTGGATCTTCCTGTGTCGTTTGCTATTCACAATGTATTTCATAGGTCCTTGTTGCGGCGGTACATTGTGCCTGTAGTTCCTTCTGCTGAGCCTCCTGCTCCGGTGTTGGTTGAGGGCGAGTTGGAGTACGTGGTGGAGAAGATCTTGGATTCTCGCCTCTCCAGGCGGAGGCTTCAGTACCTGGTCAAGTGGAAGGGCTATGGTCAGGAGGATAATTCCTGGGTGGTCGCCTCTGATGTTCATGCGGCCGATTTAGTTCGTGCCTTTCATGCCGCTCATCCTGATCGCCCTGGTGGTCGTGGTGAGGGTTCGGTGACCCCTCACTAAGGGGGGGGTACTGTTGTGAATTTGCTTTTTGCTCCCTCTAGTGGTTACTAGTTTTTTGACTCTGGTTTTTTCTGTCATTCCTTTTATCCGCACCTGGGTCGTTAGTTAGGGGTGTTGCTATATAAGCTCCCTGGACCTTCAGTTCAATGCCTGGCAACGTAGTTATCAGAGCTAGTCTGCTGTGCTCTTGTCTACTGATCCTGGTTCCAGTTATATCAGCTAAGTCTGCCTTTTGCTTTTTGCTATTTGTTTTGGTTTTGTATTTTTGTCCAGCTTGTTCCAAATCTGTATCCTGACCTTTGCTTGAAGCTCTAGGGGGCTGGTGTTCTCCCCCCGGACCGTTAGACGGTTCGGGGGTTCTTGAATTTCCAGTGTGGATTTTGATAGGGTTTTTGTTGACCATATAAGTTACCTTTCTTTATTCTGCTATCAGTAAGCGGGCCTCTCTGTGCTAAACCTGGTTCATTTCTGTGTTTGTCATTTCCTCTTACCTCACCGTTATTATTTGTGGGGGGCTTCTATCCAGCTTTGGGGTCCCCTTCTCTGGAGGCAAGAAAGGTCTTTTGTTTTCCTCTACTAGGGGTAGCTAGATTCTCCGGCTGGAGCGTGTCATCTAGAATCAACGTAGGAATGATCCCCGGCTACTTCTAGTGTTGGCGTTAGGAGTAGATATATGGTCAACCCAGTTACCACTGCCCTATGAGCTGGATTTTTGTATTCTGCAGACTTCCACGTACCTCTGAGACCCTCGCCATTGGGGTCATAACAGCCAGCAATCAATGTTTCTTGGTTGGATTCAGATCTCTCCTTGGATTTCCTTGATAGTCGGTCCTGTTCAGCAAAGATAAGTCCTTGCATGTTCATTTGTTGTCCTCTTGCTGTGGACTTAATCATTCAGCTCATTTTATGTTTGCTCTAGTCCAGCTTGTCAGTATTCAATATTCGGTTAAGCTGGAAGCTCTGGGGAAGCAGATTTGCCCTCCACACCGTTAGTCAGGTGTGGAGATTTTTTGTAAACTCTGTGATGGATTTTTTTTAGCTTTTAATACTGACCGCACAGTACCCTTTCCTATTCTGTCTATCTAGTTAGAAGTGGCCTCCTTTGCTAAATCCTGTTTTCATTCTGTGTATGTCATTTCCCTTTCCACTCACAGTCCATATTTGTGGGGGGCTGTCTGTCCTTTGGGAACTTTCTCTGAGGCAAGATAGCTTTCCTGTTTTCATCTTTAGGGGTAGCTAGTTCTCCGGCTGTGATGAGATGTCTAGGGAGTGACAGGAACATTCCACGGCTACTTCTAGTGTTGTGTTAGGTTCAGGAACTGCGGTCAGTAAAGATACCATCTCCTCAGAGCTCGTCCATGTTGCTCCTTAACCACCAGATCATAACAGGCAAGGTGCAATAAAGAACGAGGAGACAGGTTTGCAGTCTTTTACCTTGTTTACTGGAGACTTCAGAGGGTATCCTCAGCCCGGAGCACCAGATGACAGGGCAGGCAGGGTCCAGTCGGTCTGAAGGCAATTCCAGAGTCCCCTTATCCAGGTGGAAATCAGTAGCCTTCCTGTAGTGCCTGTGTGTTGTAGTACCTCCCTGCTGAGCTCCTCGGTAAGGTCCTCACAACTCTTGTAGATGTTCTAGATGTTATTTCTTCCTCTGTCCCCAGATGGTATGGATAGGACAAACCCGCATGACTGATGGCCTGAGGCTTGTTTATAGGGACCCTAGAGATGCCCCGGCCCCCACAGTTGCCACCTTGCCTCCTGGGTATTAAGGTCAGGCAGCCAACTTGGAATTGCTGTCCTTCCGGTCTCTGGAGCAAGGCTTAGAGACAGTTGCTCCCTCGGTGTTCCTGGCTACCGGCTTCTGTGCCTCAGAAAGGAGCAGCTTGTTCCTGGCTGATCTCCCTCTGATATTCCTCTCCTGTGCTCTGCTTTCTTGCACACACTCTGCAGTATGTTTGCCTTTTAGTGTCTTTTCCCAGGAGTTGCAGCACTTCATGCCAGCAGAGCTCCTCTTCTTCTGTCTGCCTGACAGGAACTGAACTCTGAACCCTTTTTCCCTCCAGATCAGGATGTTATATAGGGAAGTTCACCTAAAACAGGCTTAGAGCTCCCCCTTCTGGTCTGGAGTGTGAACATGTTACATGTGTGTGATACCTGAATGTGGTTGTCTTTCATTGCCTTCAGACATGACATCACTTCTCCCCTGAAAGGATAATGACATCACTGAGACGACCAGGACACTAGGGCGCCTCACTTCTGTCTCATCAAGCCTAATAGGCAGCATTTGAGCGCAAGCAGCAGAGAAATATTAGAATTTAGGACTGTGGCCTGTGGGGCGTTGGCTGGGTATTTCCACTTGCATTCCAAATACTGGGTTATAGACAACTGAAGGCTGTGCTGGGACAAGGATGTGGACAGGCTTGCTGATGGTGCTGCTTTACTGTTGGCCACAACAGGTGCAGGGCTAGATGAATCTTCACATGCATGGTGTACTGGGGATTGTGTCATGAATCCCCAATGGCTAGGGATAGCACAGGACAAGCAAAGTATAACAAATATCGGACGAGCTCTAGGGTGATGGAACCTGGGCTGACCGCTGCCCTACGCCTGACAAACGCAACTAGAGATAGCCAGGGAGCGTTCCTACGTTGGTTCTAGACGCCACGCACCAGCCTAAGAGCTAACTAGTACTGCAGAGAAAACAAGACCTCACTTGCCTCCAGAGGAATTAACCCCAAAGGTATAGTTGCCCCCCACATGTATTGACGGTGAAATGAGAGGAAGGCACACACATAGAGATGATGTATATAGCTTTAGCAAATAGAGGCCCGCTGAAAACTAGAAAGCAGAATGATACAAAAGGGGACTGAGCGGTCAGCAAAAAACCCTAATCAAAAAAACCATCCTGAGATTACAAGAACCCATGTGCCAACTCATGGCACATGGGGAGAACCTCAGTCCACTAGAGCAACCAGCTAGCATAGAGACATTCTAAGCAAGCTGGACCAAAAACCAAACAACTGAAAATAGCACTTAGCTTATCCTGAAAGATCTGGGAGCAGGTAGGCAGGAACCAAACAGAGCACATCTGAACACATTGATAGCCGGCAAGGGAAATGACAGAAAGGCCAGGTAAAATAGGAAACACCCAGCCTCTGATGGACAGGTGGAAACCAAAGGCCGCAACCCACCAAAGTCACCCAGTACCAGCAGTAACCACCAGAGGGAGCCCACCAACAGAATCCACAACAGTACCCCCCCCTTGAGGAGGGGTCACCGAACCCTCACGAGAACCCCCAGGGCGATCAGGGTGAGCTCTATGGAAGGCGCGGACCAAATCAGTCGCGTGAACATCGGAGGCGACCACCCAGGAATTATCCTCCTGACCATAACCCTTCCACTTAACCAAATACTGGAGTTTGCGTCTGGAAACACGAGAATCCAAGATCTTTTCAACAACATACTCCAATTCTCCCTCCACCAGCACCGGAGCAGGAGGCTCGACCGAAGGAACAACGGGCACCTCATACCTCCGCAACAACGACCGATGGAACACATTATGAATAGCAAACGATGCTGGGAGATCCAAACGAAAAGATACAGGGTTAAGAATCTCCGAGATCCTATAAGGACCGATGAACCGAGGCTTGAACTTAGGAGAAGAGACCTTCATAGGGACAAAATGAGAAGACAACCACACCAAGTCCCCAACAAGAAGTCGGGGACCCACGCGGCGACGGCGATTAGCAAACTGCTGAGTCTTCTCCTGAGATAACTTCAAATTGTCCACCACCTGATTCCAAATCTGATGTAGCCTGTCCACCACCACGTCCACTCCAGGACAATCCGAAGATTCCCCCTGACCAGAGGAAAAACGAGGATGAAACCCCGAATTACAAAAAAAAGGAGAGACCAACGTGGCAGAACTAGCCCGATTATTAAGAGCAAATTCGGCCAGTGGCAAAAAAGCAACCCAGTCATCCTGATCAGCAGAAACAAAACACCTCAAATAAGCCTCCAAGGTCTGATTAGTTCGCTCCGTCTGGCCATTCGTCTGAGGATGGAATGCAGACGAGAAAGACAAATCAATGCCCATCTTGGCACAAAACGTCCGCCAAAATCTAGACACAAACTGAGATCCCCTGTCAGAAACGATATTCTCCGGAATCCCATGCAAACAAACCACGTTCTGAAAAAACAAAGGAACCAACTCAGAGGAGGAGGGCAACTTAGGCAAGGGCACCAAATGAACCATCTTAGAAAAGCGGTCACACACAACCCAGATAACGGACATTTTCTGTGAAACCGGGAGATCAGAAATAAAATCCATGGAAATGTGCGTCCAAGGCCTCTTCGGGATGGGCAAAGATAACAACAACCCACTAGCCCGTGAACAGCAAGGCTTAGCTCGAGCACACACTTCACAAGACTGCACAAAGGTACGCACATCCCTAGACAAGGAAGGCCACCAAAAAGACCTGGCCACCAAATCTCTTGTACCAAATATTCCAGGATGACCAGCCAACACAGAAGAATGGACCTCGGAGATGACTCTACTGGTCCAATCATCCGGAACAAACAGTCTTTCTGGTGGACATCGATCCGGTTTATCCACCTGAAACTCCTGCAATGCACGTCGCAAGTCTGGGGATACGGCGGACAATATTACCCCATCCCTAAGGATACCAGCAGGCCCAGTGTCTCCAGGAGAATCAGGCACAAAACTCCTGGAAAGAGCATCTGCCTTCACATTCTTTGAACCTGGCAGGTATGAAACCACGAAATTGAAACGAGAAAAAAATAATGACCAACGAGCCTGTCTAGGATTCAAACGCCTGGCAGACTCAAGGTAAATGAGATTCTTGTGATCAGTCAAGACCACCACGCGATGTTTAGCACCCTCAAGCCAATGACGCCACTCCTCAAATGCCCACTTCATGGCCAAAAGCTCCCGATTACCCACATCATAATTGCGCTCGGCGGGCGAGAATTTTCTAGAGAAGAAAGCACATGGCTTCGTCACCGAGCCATTAGAACTTCTCTGTGACAAAACCGCCCCCGCTCCAATCTCGGAAGCATCAACCTCCACCTGAAAAGGAAGTGAAACATCTGGTTGACACAACACAGGAGCAGAAGAAAACCGGCGCTTAAGTTCCCGAAAGGCCTCCACGGCCACAGGAGACCAATCAGCAACATCAGCACCCTTTTTAGTCAAATCAGTCAAAGGTTTAACAATACTGGAAAAATTAGCAATGAACCGACGATAAAAATTAGCAAACCCCAAGAACTTCTGAAGGCTCTTAACAGATGTAGGTTGTGTCCAGTCACAAATAGCCTGAACCTTAACGGGATCCATCTCAATAGTAGAAGGGGAAAAAATGTACCCCAAAAAAGAAATCTTCTGGACTCCGAAGAGACACTTTGAGCCCTTCACAAACAGAGAATTGGCCCGCAAAACCTGAAACACCTTCCTGACCTGTAGAACATGAGACTCCCAGTCATCAGAAAACACCAAAATATCATCCAAATACACAATCATAAACCTATCCAGATATTCACGGGAAATATTGTGCATAAAGGACTGAAAGACTGACGGAGCATTGGAGAGTCCAAAAGGCATTACCAAATACTCAAAATGGCCCTCAGGCGTATTAAATGCGGTTTTCCACTCATCACCCTGTTTTATCCGCACCAGATTATACGCACCACGAAGATCTATTTTAGTGAACCACCTAGCCCCCTTAATGCGAGCAAACAAATCAGTAAATAATGGCAATGGATACTGGTATTTGACTGTAATCTTATTCAGAAGGCGATAATCTATACAAGGCCTCAGGGAACCATCTTTTTTTGCCACGAAAAAAAAACCTGCTCCCAGAGGGGACGAAGATGGACGAATATGTCCCTTTTCCAAGGACTCCTTAATATAATTCCGCATAGCAGTATGCTCTGGCAGTGACAGATTAAATAAACGACCCTTAGGGAACTTACTGCCAGGAATTAATTCTATTGCACAGTCACACTCTCTATGAGGAGGGAGCGAATTGAGCTTAGGCTCCTCAAAAACATCCTTATAATCTGACAAAAACGCAGGGATCTCCGAAGGAGTCGATGAAGCGATAGAAATCGGAGGTGCATCATCATGAACCCCCTGACATCCCCAGCTTAGCACAGACATTGTTTTCCAGTCCAGGACAGGATTATGAGTTTGTAACCATGGCAGACCAAGCACTAGTACATCATGTAAATTATACAGTACAAGGAAGCGAATCACCTCCTGATGAACGGGAGTCATGCGCATGGTCACTTGTGTCCAATACTGCGGTTTATTCATAGCCAATGGTGTAGAATCAATCCCCTTCAGAGGAATAGGAACTTCCAGAGGCTCTAGACTACAACCGCAGCGTTTAGCAAATGACCAATCCATAAGACTCAGGGCAGCGCCTGAATCCACATAGGCATCGACGGAAATGGAAGACAGTGAAAAAATCAGAGTCACAGACAAAATGAACTTAGACTGCAGAGTATCAATGGCAAAAGATTTATCAACCCTTTTTGTGCGTTTAGAGCATGCTGATATAACATGAGCTGAATCACCACAATAAAAACACAAACCATTTTTCCGCCTATAATTTTGCCGTTCACTTCTGGACTGAATTCTATCACATTGCATAGTCTCAGGTGCCTGTTCAGAAGACACCGCCAACTGGTGCACGGGTTTGCGCTCCCGTAAACGCCGATCAATCTGAATGGCCATAGCCATAGACTCATTCAGACCTGTAGGCGCAGGGAACCCCACCATAACATCCTTAATGGCCTCAGAAAGACCATTTCTGAAGTTTGCAGCCAGGGCGCACTCATTCCACTGAGTAAGCACCGACCATTTCCGAAATTTCTGACAATATATTTCCGCTTCATCATGCCCCTGAGAGAGGGCTAATAAAGCCTTTTCAGCCTGAATCTCTAGGTTAGGTTCCTCATAGAGCAATCCCAATGCCAGAAAAAACGCATCCACACTGAGCAACGCAGGATCCCCTGGTGCCAATGCAAATGCCCAATTCTGAGGGTCGCCCCGTAGGAACGATATAACAATCTTGACCTGTTGAGCAGGGTCTCCAGAGGAGCGAGATTTCAAAGAGAGAAACAATTTACAATTGTTCCTGAAATTCAGGAAGGTAGATCTATCTCCAGAAAAAAACTCTGGAATAGGAATTCTAGGTTCAGACATGGGAGTGTGAACAACGAAATCCTGTATGTTTTGAACCTTTGCTGCGAGATTACTCAGGCTGGAAGCCAAACTCTGGACATCCATGATAAATAGCTAAGATCAGAGCCATTCAAGGGTTAAGAGGAGGTAAGAAGCAGCTAGACAGCAATTAAGGGCTAGGCAGCAAAACTCTGAAGGAAAAAAAAAAAAAAAAATTTCCTTGAACACTTCTATTCCTCCTGCTTCAGCCCAAACAATTAACACTTTGTGGGCCGGCTATACTGTCATGAATCCCCAATGGCTAGGGATAGCACAGGACAAGCAAAGTATAACAAATATCGGACGAGCTCTAGGGTGATGGAACCTGGGCTGACCGCTGCCCTACGCCTGACAAACGCAACTAGAGATAGCCAGGGAGCGTTCCTACGTTGGTTCTAGACGCCACGCACCAGCCTAAGAGCTAACTAGTACTGCAGAGAAAACAAGACCTCACTTGCCTCCAGAGGAATTAACCCCAAAGGTATAGTTGCCCCCCACATGTATTGACGGTGAAATGAGAGGAAGGCACACACATAGAGATGATGTATATAGCTTTAGCAAATAGAGGCCCGCTGAAAACTAGAAAGCAGAATGATACAAAAGGGGACTGAGCGGTCAGCAAAAAACCCTAATCAAAAAAACCATCCTGAGATTACAAGAACCCATGTGCCAACTCATGGCACATGGGGAGAACCTCAGTCCACTAGAGCAACCAGCTAGCATAGAGACATTCTAAGCAAGCTGGACCAAAAACCAAACAACTGAAAATAGCACTTAGCTTATCCTGAAAGATCTGGGAGCAGGTAGGCAGGAACCAAACAGAGCACATCTGAACACATTGATAGCCGGCAAGGGAAATGACAGAAAGGCCAGGTAAAATAGGAAACACCCAGCCTCTGATGGACAGGTGGAAACCAAAGGCCGCAACCCACCAAAGTCACCCAGTACCAGCAGTAACCACCAGAGGGAGCCCACCAACAGAATCCACAACAGGATTGGCTTCTACGCAAAACAGTGGAAGAAGCAGTGGTGTGGCCAGCAGGCAGTGGTCCTGGAGCCTGGGGTTCGGCCCACAAAGTTGGGTGCTTTGCAGCCATGTGCCTGATCATGCGGGTGGTGGTCAGGCTGGTTGTTTTGCTACTCCTGCTGATGCGGGCATGGCAAGTGCTTCAATTGGCCTGTTAGGGGTTATCGGCAGAGTCTTTAAAAAATAACCAGACTCGGGAATGGATGCACGCCTTCTGTCTGTGGCCACCACACTGCTTCTTCCTGCCTGTTGGGGGTGATATGCCTCCTTCACCATGAGGGCTACTGCTCTTGCTCTGCATGACCTCCTGCCAGGTTTTGTCAGCCACATAGTCATCCACCACCTCATCTTCCACATCTGCACCCTGCTCCTCCTCCTGATTTTCTGGCAATTGTGTCTCATCATTGTCCACCTCTTCTGACACTTTCTCACCATTGCCTTTGCTTGACCGGGGCTGGTCAAAGCTTTGGGCATCTCTACATGCGATCTCAGCTGTCACCACTTCAAGTTGACTGGCTGAGAGTTCAGAATCTTGAAATGGAAAACTGAACAGCTCTTCAGAGTGTCCAAGTGTGGGATCAGTTGTCTCAAGGCACTCGGCATAGTGGGAGAAAGGAGGATCAGGGTGAGGAATATCCGGGCCACACTCACGGCTACTTAGACTTGACCGTGTGGAAGACATGGTGGTGGTGGTGACAAAGAGACTGGAAGCATTATCCGCTATCCAACAACAACCATTTCACACTGCTCTGGCTCCAATATTGGTGTGCTGCGGTCCCCTAGAAACTGGGACAGGAAGGTCAAGCGAGAAGATGTGCGTCTTTGTTGTGGCCCACTTTCACCTTGGCCACGGCCTCATCCTCTGCATGCACCATCAGCATCACTTCCACTTCCCCGTCCCTTGCCCCTTGTCTTGCCCATTTTAAATGGACTAAAGCACTATTTCAAATGCTCAACATAAATATAGCGAAATAATATCTGATCAGTATGCCTGCATATCTACAATTTTTCAAACCCAAACACCAGGCAGACCTCAGCCTGACAGAACAGAATGTATTCAATTTTTGGGGGCTTTTTGTGAATTAAATAGTGCTGTATATAAGTAGAGTAACAGACAGCAAAAAAAGTGGTCCTCCAGGCTACAATGACCAAACTTGGAGCACAGAGATATATGAGGGCTGTCATGGAAATACCACACTGGCAAATATGTGCCCTTTTTATATTTTTTATGCTAAATAGTAGGGTTGAGCGAAACGGGTCGGCAATTTTCAGAAATCGCCGACTTTTGGCAAAGTCGGGTTTCATGAAACCCGACCCCTGTGTGGGGTCGGCCATGAAGTCGGCGATCTTCTGAATCTGGAATCGGAATTCCGATACCGATTCCCGATATGTTTAAGATATCGGGAATTGGTATCGGAATTCAGATTTAAGTGTAAAATAAAGAATTAAAATAAAAAATATCGCTATACTTACCCTCTGACGGGCCCTGGTACTAACCGGGAACCTTCCTTCCTTAGAATCAGCCTTCCAGGACCTTGCGGTGACGTCGCGGTGACGTCGCGGCTTGTGATTGGTCGCGCGGCCGCCCATGTGACCGCTCGCGCGACCAATCACAAGCCGCGACGTCACCGTGACGTCACCGAAGGTCCTGGAAGGGCTGATTCTTAGGAAGGAAGGCTGCCGGAACGAAGCCGAGGGTGAGTATATTCCTATTAGGTATATACTCACCCTCGGACACGCCCTGCTTCTTTCCGGCAGCCTTCCTTCCTAAGAATCAGCCCATCCAGGACCTTCGGTGACGTCACGGTGACGTCGCGGCTTGTGATTGGTCGCGCGAGCGGTCACATGGGCGGCCGCGCGACCAATCACAAGCCGCGACGTCACCGCGACGTCACCGCAAGGTCCTGGAAGGCTGATTCTAAGGAAGGAAGGTTCCCGGTTAGTACCAGGGCCCGTCAGAGGGTAAGTATAGCGATATTTTTTATTTTAATTCTTTATTTTACACTTAAATATGGATCCCAGGGCCTGAAGGAGAGTTTCCGCTCCTTCAGACCCTGGGAACCATTGGAAACCCAATGCACTGCATTGGGTTTCGAGTTTCGGCCGACCCCGACCCCGACTTTTTTATAGGATCGGCCGATTTCACTCGACCCGACTTTTGAAAAAGTCGGGTTTCGTGAAACCCGACCCGATCCTATAAAAGTAAAGGTCGCTCAACCCTACTAAATAGTGCTGTATATAATTTCAGTAACAGACAGCAAAAAAAGTGGTCCTCTGGCCTACAATGACCAAACTTGGAGCACGCAGATCTATGAGGGTTCTCACGGAAATACCACACTGGCAAACATGTGGCCTTTTAGGGTATGTGCACAAGTTGCAGATTTGCCTGTGGAATTTCCTGTGCAGATTATTCCCTCTCTTGCCAGAAAACGCAGGTGTGTTTTTGATGCGTTTTTTCCATGTGGATTTGTATGCGTTTTTTAAAGCTAAATAAAGATCTATTATTGAACAAAAAAAAAAAGATTTGTGATGTCATTTCTTGTCCAACCTCCTCTTTTACCTTTGTCCAACCCATACTCCATTACACACAGATAGACAGACAGATAGAAGGAATGAGATAGATAGATAGATAGATAGATAGATAGATAGATAGATAGATAGATAGAATGAGGCCGGCGTCACACTAGAGAGTTTTACGGACGTATGAGAGGCGCAAAAACAACGCATTGCACACAGACCAATGATTCTCTATGGGACAGCTCCTATCTGCTGTATATTTCGCAGCCGCAATTTACGGGAGTAGAAAATCGCAGCATGCGAAAATCGCAGGGGGTTGTGACCTCGTCCCCTGGAGCTGTTAATGATAGACTATCTGACCATCGGGCCGGCCCACCAGGGGTATGAACATTGTATAAATTATATACTATATTCTGGGGGCAATCTATCAATGATGGCATTTCATAAGCCAGTCTTGAAAAAAAGTCTGCTGGCATGAGATTCCACAAATTAAGGCATATCCTTGGTCTGCCTGTGCACTACAAAATTACAGAAACTGAGAGATCAAGTAGATTTCTGGAAATATTTACATCAGTTTCTGGCACAAATCATAGTGAATATATTGGGCTGTCACTGTCCTGCCTGTTTATGCAAAAATGTGTGACTTTTGTAAAATATAAAACTTGCATCCCTGTGTATTTCAATTCTTTATACATTTTCAAATTTTCGTTTGCTATCACTGGTTGAAAATACTCTTTCTTACATCCCTAAGCAGAAAATCATTGAGACTATTATCTTGCTTTCGAGATTGCATTGCAGCAATCAAATCAGTGCCAGGACCGCTTTTTTGACAGTGTTGTGGTTTGTCACAATGATAAATAAGACACAAGAGATGAAAGGAGATCATTTGACAATTTACCTCACTCTGATTCTGCTGCATCACTACTATTATACTAACTTTTTCCTATTAAAACTTTGGCAGCGATTCATCAAGGGTGCATTAGAGTAAGAGACACCAAATCCAGTAAGAGGGGTGCAACTTTCAATGGACTTGACGTATCTTTAAGGTGCTGTGAATCAGCACAAGAAATGTACTTCGGAGTGAATACTCCAGTGTGAGGTACAGTATATTGCGGTCATAATTTACACTATGTTAGTGATGTAAACTATTTTGATGGCTGCACTCATTCATGCTCTCCTCCCTTCTAACATCACCCACCTTTCGAAAAGTTGGCAGTCTAGCATAAAAGCAACAAAAGTTTCAAAATTTTTGCTCAAGCACTGTCTGCACAAAAATGTTGCCACATTTTAAACAGTTTTATGCCAGAATCCTAACAGAAACTATTTAATGAATCAGGACCTGTAAGTGGAGTTTAAGGTTAAATGTATTATTTTTTGAAACTTAAGAAAGCAAGCTAATCAATAAATTATAATTTAAGTATCAAACCTTGGCAGCTGCCATGGCTCCAAACACAGATTCCTACTGGCTCCACATTGTGCAAGGAGTCGTTGTGTCCAGTCTCCAACAGCCCTCACATGCACACTAAAAAAAGGTTCTTCTGGTGCTGAAGTTAATGTGAAGGGATGCCACTCTAGCCTTGAAACAGTAAGGCATTGAAGAAAAATATATTGTCCTGGTTCCATAGCAAAACCACTTTTCTTCATTTGAATTTCTACAACACCAGATGAGTGAGAGACAACCTAAACATGAATTACACATATTTACTTGAAGTAAAGCCAATCACAGTATGTAACAAGAAAAGGAAAAATTGAAGTAAGAGACCATAGGTAAAAAGCATAACACAATGCAAAAGTTATCACATAACATTTCTTATGACTTAAAAGAAAACTTGTCATTAAATTTATGCGGCTCAAGTCATGGGCGGCATGATTCAGTGCTTGACTGTGTGACTGCAGTCAGGTATGTTTCGAAATGATGCACTGTTCCCGAGGTAGAAGTTTAAATAGTTGGATGGGGACTAAAGGGACTATGTACACAAACTGGAGAGATCTGCCATTCAACAGTAATGAGAGAGGAAAAAGCCAGCTGGGAAATTGTTGTGAATTATGCTCTTGGGCTCCCTCCGGTGGTTGTTGGTGGTAGTGCAGTTGTCTTGGGGTTGTAATCCAGGGCAGGTGTTTCTGCTGATTGCAGCTCTACTAGGTATTTAGGTGTGCAGGATCCATAAGTCCTTGCCAGTTGTCCATTGTTCTTGGAGGGATTGCATCTCTCTCTGGTTCCTCATGCCCTGCTGCCAATTCAGCTAAGATAAGTGTTTGGTTTTTTGTCTCTGCGCACACATGCAGTGTGCTTTGCAATTCAGTGCAATTCATTGTGTTTTTGTCCAGCTTAGACTTTGTTTGCATTTTTCAGTCATGCTGGATTCTCAGGAGATGCAGATATACTTTCTATGTCTTTAGTTAGATGTAGAATATTTGTATTATCTGCTGTGGATATTTTTAGGATTATAATACTGACCGCTTAGAATTCTGTCCTATCCTTTTCTATTTAGCTAGAAGTGCCTCTTTTGCTAAATCCTGTTTTTCTGCCTGCGTGTGTCTTTCCTCTTATACTCACAGTCAATATTTGTGGGGGGCTGCCTATCCTTTGGGGTTCTGCTCTGAGGCAAGATAGAATTCCCATTTCCATCTATAGGGGTATTTAGTCCTCCGGCTGTGTCGAGGTGTCTAGGACGTGTTAGGTACATCCCACGGCTACTTCTAGTTGCGGTGTTAGTTTAGTGTTTGCGGTCAGTACAGGTACCACCTACTCCTAAGAAAGTCTCTCATGCGGCTCCAAGGTCACCGGATCATAACAGTACAACTGGCCAACAATGAGTTAAATGCATCTCAGAAGAAGGGAAGAAAGAGCCATTTTTTTCTGTAGCCTGCTTTGTCTTTTCTTCCCTCTTTTCCTCTGGGTGACTGAGGAGTCTTGTGCTAGCATGGATGTTCAGGGATTAGTTTCTCGTGTAGACCAGCTTGCTGCTAGGGTACAGGGTATTTCTGATTATATTGTTCAGACTCCGCTTTTAGAGCCTAGGATTCCTACTCCTGATTTGTTTTTTGGGGACAGGTCCAAATTTTTGACTTTTAAAAACAACTGTAAACTGTTTTTTGCTCTGAAGCCTCGTTCCTCTGGTGATCCCACTCAGCAGGTTAAAATTGTCATCTCCCTGCTGCGTGGCGACCCTCAGGATTGGGCATTTTCCCTGGAATCTGGGAATCCGGCCTTGCTTAATGTAGATGCCTTTTTTCAGGCTCTAGGATTATTATATGATGAACCAAATTCTGTGGATCAAGCGGAGAAGACCTTGTTGGCCCTGTCTCAGGGTCAAGAAGCGGCAGAATTGTATTGTCAGAAATTTAGAAAATGGTCTGTGCTGACTAAATGGAATGAGGATGCTTTGGCGGCAATTTTCAGAAAGGGTCTTTCTGAATCTGTTAAAGATGTTATGGTGGGGTTTCCCACGCCTGTTGGTCTGAGTGATTCTATGTCTCTGGCCATTCAGATTGATCGGCACTTGCGGGAGCGCCGAACTGTGCGCGCTGTGGCGTTGTCCTCAGAGCAGATGCCTGAGCATATGCAGTGTGATAGGATTCTGTCTAGAACGGAACAACAAGGATTCAGACGTCAAAATAGGTTGTGTTTTTAATTGTGGCGATGCTTCTCATGTCATTTCAGTCTGCCCAAAGCGTACAAAGAGAATCGCTAGTTCAGTTACCATCGGAACTGTACAACCTAAATTTCTGTTATCTGTGACCTTGATCTGCTCATTGTCATCATTTTCTGTCATGGCGTTTGTGGATTCAGGCGCCGCTTTGAACTTAATGGACTTTGAATTTGCCAGGCGTTGTGGTTTCCCCTTGCAGTCTTTGCAGAACCCTATTCCTTTCAGGGGCATTGATGCTACACCTTTGGCTAAAAATAAACCCCAGTTTTGGACACAGGTGACCATGTGCATGGCGCCAGCCCATCAGGAAGATTGTTGTTTTCTGGTGTTGCATAATTTGCATGATGCTATTGTGCTGGGTTTTCCATGGTTGCAGATACATAATCCTGTGTTGGATTGGAAGTCTATGTCTGTGACTAGTTGGGGTTGTCAGGGGGTTCACAATGACGTTCCTGTGATGTCAATCTCCTCTTCCTCCTCTTCTGAAGTTCCAGAGTTTTTGTCTGATTTTCAGGATGTATTCGATGAGCCCAAGTCCAGTTCCCTTCCACCGCATAGGGACTGTGATTGTGCTATTGACTTGATTCCAGGCTGTAAGTTTCCTAAGGTCCGACTTTTCAACCTGTCTGTGCCTGAACATACCACCATGCGGAGTTATGTTAAGGAGTCTTTGGAGAAAGGGCATATTTGGCCATCTTCTTCACCGTTGGGAGCGGGATTTTTTTTTGTTGCTAAGAAGGATGGCTCCTTGAGACCCTGTATTGATTATCGCCTCTTGAATAAGATCACGGTCAAGTTTCAATATCCTTTACCTTTGCTTTCCGATTTGTTTGCTAGGATTAAGGGGGCTAGTTGGTTTACTAAAATTGACCTTCGGGGGCATATAATCTTGTTCGTATTAAGCAGGGTGACGAATGGAAAACTGCGTTTAATACGCCCAAGGCCATTTTGAATACCTTGTGATGCCATTCGGGCTCTCTAATGCTCCATCTGATTTTAAGTCCTTCATGCATGATATCTTCCGGAATTATCTTGATAAATTCATGATTGTGTATTTGGATGACATCTTAATTTTTTCCGATGATTGGGAGTCTCATGTGAAACAGGTCAGGATGGTATTTCAGATCCTTCGTGATAATGCTTTGTTTGTGAAGGGGTCTAAGTGTCTCTTTGGAGTGCAGAAGGTTTCTTTTTTGGGCTTCATTTTTTCTCCCTCATCTATAGAGATGGATCCGGTTAAGGTTCAGGCCATTCATGATTGGATTCAGCCCACATCTGTGAAGAGCCTTCAGAAATTTTTGGGCTTTGCTAATTTTTATCGCCGTTTCATTGCTAACTTCTCCAGTGTGGTTAAACCCCTGACCGATTTGACGAAGAAAGGCGCTGATGTAACGAATTGGTCCTCTGTGGCTGTCTCTGCCTTTCAAGAGCTTAAACGCCGATTTACTTCTGCCCCGGTGTTGCGTCAGCCAGATGTTTCTCTTCCGTTTCAGGTTGAGGTTGACGCTTCTGAGATTGGGGCAGGGGCCGTTTTGTCTCAGAGGAATTCTGATGGTTCCTTGATGAAACCGTGTCCCTTCTTTTCCCGTAAGTTTTCGCCGGCTGAACGCAATTATGATGTCGGCAATCGGGAGTTGTTGGCTATGAAGTGGGCGTTTGAGGAATGGCGACATTGGCTTGAGGGAGCCAAGCACCGTATTGTGGTCTTGACCGATCATAAAAATCTGATTTACCTGGAATCTGCCAAGCGGCTGAATCCTAGACAGGCTCGATGGTCCATGTTTTTCTCCCGTTTTGATTTCGTGATCTCGTATCTTCCGGGTTCTAAGAATATTAAGGCTGATGCCCTCTCTAGGAGTTTTTTGCCTGATTCTCCTGAGGTACTTGAGCCGGTCGGCATTCTGAAGGAAGGGGTGGTCCTTTCTGCCATTTCCCCTGATTTGCGACGGGTTCTGCAGGAATTTCAGGCTGACAAACCTGACCGCTGTCCAGTGGGGAAACTGTTTGTTCCTGATAGATGGACTAGTAGAGTGATTTCTGAGGTTCATTGTTCTGTGTTGGCTGGCCATCCTGGTATTTTTGGTACCAGAGATTTGGTTGGTAGGTCCTTTTGGTGGCCTTCTTTGTCGCGTGATGTGCATTCTTTTGTGCAGTCCTGTGGGACTTGTGCGCGGGCCAAGCCTTGTTGTTCCCGTGCTAGTGGGTTGCTTTTGCCTTTGCTGGTCCCTGAGAGGCCCTGGACGCATATTTCTATGGATTTTATTTCAGATCTTCCGGTTTCCCAGAGGATGTCGGTTATCTGGGTGGTTTGTGACCAGTTTTCTAAGATGGTTCATTTGGTGCCTTTGCCTAAATTGCCTTCCTCTTCTGATTTGGTTCCATTGTTTTTTCAGCATGTGGTTCGTTTGCATGGTATTCTGGAGAATATTGTGTCCGACAGAGGTTCCCAGTTTGTTTCTAGGCTTTGGCGGGCCTTTTGTGCTAGGCTGGGCATTGATTTGTCTTTTTCTTCCACATTTCATCCTCAGACAAATGGCCAGACCGAGCGAACTAATCAGACTTTGGAAACTTATTTGAGATGCTTTGTGTCTGCTGATCAGGATGATTGGGTGGCTTTCTTGCCATTGGCCGAGTTTGCCCTTAATAATCGGGCTAGTTCGGCTACCTTGGTTTCGCCCTTCTTTTGTAATTTTGGTTTTCATCCTCGTTTTTCTTCGGGGCAAGTTGAGCCTTCTGATTGTCCGGGTGTGGATTCTGTGGTTGACAGGTTGCAGCAGATTTGGGCTCGTGTAGTGGACAATTTGGTGTTGTCTCAGGAGGAGGCTCAGCGTTTTGCTAATCGTCGTCGGTGTGTTGGTACCCGGCTTCGGGTTGGGGATTTGGTCTGGTTGTCTTCCCGTCATGTTCCCATGAAGGTTTCTTCCCCTAAGTTTAAGCCTTGGTTTATTGGTCCTTATAGGATTTCTGAGATTATCAATCCGGTGTCTTTTCGTTTGGCCCTTCCGGCCTCTTTTGCCATCCATAATGTTTTCCATAGATCTTTATTGCAGAAATATGTGGTGCCCATTGTTCCCTCTGTTGATCCTCCTGCTCCTGTGTTGGTTGATGGGGAGTTGGAGTATGTGGTTGAGAAGATTTTGGATTCTTGCTTTTCGAGGCGGAGGCTTCAGTACCTTGTCAAATGGAAGGGTTATTGCCAGGAGGATAATTCTTGGGTTTTTGCCTCTGATGTCCATGCTGCTGATTTGGTCCGTGCCTTTCATCTGGCTCGTCCTGATCGGCCTGGGGGCTCTGGTGAGGGTTCGGTGACCCCTCTTCAAGGGGGGGTACTGTTGTGAATTCTGCTCCTGGGCTCCCTCCGGTGGTCGTTGGTGGTAGTGCAGTTGTCTTGGGGTTGTAATCCAGGGCAGATGTTTCTGCTGATTGCAGCTCTACTAGGTATTTAGGTGTGCAGGATCCAAGAGTCCTTGCCAGTTGTCCATTGTTCTTGGAGGGATTGCATCTCTCTCTGGTTCCTCATGCCCTGCTGCCAATTCAGCTAAGATAAGTGTCTGGTTTTTTGTCTCTGTGCACACATGCAGTGTGCTTTGCAATTCAGTGCAATTCATTGTGTTTTTGTCCAGCTTAGACTTTGTTTGCATTTTTCAGTCATGCTGGATTCTCAGGAGATGCAGATATACTTTCTATGTCTTTAGTTAGATGTAGAATATTTGTATTATCTGCTGTGGATATTTTTAGGATTTTAATACTGACCGCTTAGAATTCTGTCCTATCCTTTTCTATTTAGCTAGAAGTGCCTCTTTTGCTAAATTCTGTTTTTCTGCCTGCGTGTGTCTTTCCTCTTATACTCACAGTCAATATTTGTGGGGGGCTGCCTATCCTTTGGGGTTCTGCTCTGAGGCAAGATAGAATTCCCATTTCCATCTATAGGGGTATTTAGTCCTCCGGCTGTGTCGAGGTGTCTAGGACGTGTTAGGTACATCCCACGGCTACTTCTAGTTGCGGTGTTAGTTTAGGGTTTGCGGTCAGTACAGGTACCACCTACTCCTGATAAAGTCTCTCATGCGGCTCCAAGGTCACCGGATCATAACAGGAACTGTGCTGGACTAGATAGGTCTCTCAATATAGTCTCCCACCAGCTTTTCAAATTATGTTTTCTCTGAATTGACACAGCATTTTAGTGTAAAAAATACTTGACTGCAATCATCCATCCAGGTTCAGATTCATGCTGCATGCTGTTTGGGCAGTATTATTAATACAGAACAGCTAGCTTGATCATCAGCCAAAAATTCACAGAGACATGTTCACTTTTGATTGGCTTCACAAATGAAAATTACAAATACAAGTCTACGGTTCTAGGAAAATCACTGACTACACACGGACGCCATTTGTGTGCTAACCTTGTGCTGTCTGTGATTAACTTTGTAATTTACAGTTTATTCATTCATGTGAAAATCACTGATGACACAGTGATGTTAAAAAATAAAACAATGACCAAACACTGCTGAAAATTGGATGAAAAACACTGATGACACTCAAACAATTATTTATCTATGTGAAAAATCACTGATGTCTAAAATTGATTTTGTGAATCTCATAACTCTTGCCTTTGTGATGACAACTTCTTGTTTAGATCTCCAAAATCGAATTATCCTTTCAAATGTATATAATACCAAAGGAAAAGTAACCCATTTCCATGTCTGCGGGGAAAAAAAAGCTTTGTTAGTGCAATGTATAAATTTTGTCAGCCAAGTTTACAGCTTATACTGATTAAGGGCATGCATACAGGTAAATACAGGTGCATCTCACAAAATTAGTAATTGCCAAAAAGTTAATTTATTTCAGTTCTTCAATACACAAGGTGAAACTCATATATTAGATAGAGTCCTTACAAACAGGATGAAGTATTTCAAGTGTTTATTTCTGTTAATGTTGATGATTATGGCTTACAATCAATGAAAACCTAAAAGTCATTATGTCAGTAAATTAGAATACTTTATAACACCAGCTTGAAAAAATTATTTTAAAAGCTGAAATGTTGGCCTACTGAAATGTATGTTCAGTAAATGCACTCAATACTTGGTCAGGGCTCCTTTTGCATCAATTACTGTATCAATGCGGCGTGGCATGGAGGCAGTCAGCCTGTGGCACTGTTGAGATGTTATGGAAGCCCAGGTTGCTTTGATAGCATCATTCAGCTTGTCTGCATTGTTGGGTCTGATGTCTCTCATCTTCCTCTTGACAATACCCCATAGATTCTCTTTAGGGTTAAGGTCAGACGAGTTTGCCGGCCAATGAAGCACAGGGATCCTGTTGTTTTTAAACCAGGTATTTGTACTTTTGGCAGTGTGGACAGGTGCCAAGTCCTGCTGGAGAATGACATTTCCATCTCCAAAAAGCTTGTCGGCAGAGGGAAGCATGAAGTGCTCTAAAATTTCCTGGTAGACCGCTGCACTGACTTTGGCCTTGATAAAACACAGTGGACCTACACTAGCAGATGGCATGGCTTCCCAAGCCATCACTGATTGTGGAAACTTCACACTAGACCTCAAGCAGCTTGGATTGTCTGTCACTCCACTCTTCCTCCAGACTCTGGGACCTTGATTTCCAAGGTGTAGTGTGAAGTATCCACAATCAATGATTGTTTCGGGAGCCATGGCATCTTCAGTGTTTTATCGCAGCCGTCTACCAGGATATTTTAGAGCACTTCATGCTTCCCTCTGCAGACAAGCTTTTTGGAGATGGAAATGTAAAGGGAACCTGTCAGCAGACTTTGCCGCTATAAGATGCAGCCACTGCCTTTCAGGGCATTTTATAATGCTGCAGATAAGCCCCCGTTCCGACCTGCAAGTAAAGATAAATAAGTTATAAGTTAAAGGTTCCCTTTAATTCTCCAGCAGGAATTGGCACCTGTCCACACTGCCAATAGTACCAATAACTGGTTTAAAAACAACAGTATCACTTGATTAGCGAGCAAACTCATCTGACCTTAGCCCCATAATCTACAGGTTATTGTCAAGAGGAAGATGAGCGACACCAGACCCAACAATGCAGACAAGCTGAAGGATGCTATCAAAGCAACATCAAAGCAACCTGGGCCTCCATAACATCTCAACAGTACCACAAGCTGATTGCCTCCATGCCACACCGCATTGATACAGTAATTGATGCAAAAGGAGCCCCGAACAAGTATTGAGTGCATTTACTGTATATACATTTCAGTAGGCCAACATTTCAGCTTTTAAAATAAGTTTTTCAAGCTGGTGTTATAAAGTATTCTAATTTACTGAGATAATGACTTTTGGGTTTTCATTGGCTGTAAGCCATAATCATCAACATTAACAGAAATAAACACTTGAAATACATCACTCTGTTTATAATGACTCTATCTAATATATGCGATTCACTTTTTGTATTGAAGAAATGAAATAAATTAACTTTTTGATGATATTCCAATTTTGTGAGATGCACTTGTAGCATCAATGTTGCATGACCAATGTAGTGTGTAGTGTATAGCTTGGACAGAAAAACTGATATGCATGAATAACAAAGGGTTAATGGATGTGTACATACAGTCAGAAAAGAACACAAACACACAGCATGATTTTTTTTCTAATATATGATGCCATACAGTGCTATGCACAAGTTTTAGGCAGGTGTGGAAAAAATGCTGCAAAATAAGAATTCTTTAAAAAATACATAACAATTGTCTATTTTTATCAATTAGCAAAATGCAAAGTGAGTGAAAAAATAGAAATTTAATCAAATCAATATTTGGTGTGATGATCACCCTTTGCCTTCAAAACAGCATCAATTCTTGCAGGTAGGCTTGCACAGAGTAAGGGATTATGTAGGATTTTTTTGTGACGTGTATTAGTAAACAATTATATGAAACAGGTGATAATGATCAGCATTTTCATATGTACACTCCCTGACAGAAGTTATGTCGCTTATCCATGTTATGTAAATAAAAGCTTATAACCTGACGTTAAATTCATCCATTGGTTGTATAAATTATTCTTTTGAAAGCTGAAACCCTCTGAAATGTAGTTTAGGTCAAGAAAATAAATTGGCATCAATGCAGAAATATTGATCAGTTAATGGACACCGAATGGTCATATTTTGGCAAGACAAAAGTTTTGTCGCCTGGTCATATAATGCACCCAATCCTAGTCTACATCCTCACCTTTGCTCAGTAAATGATTGGTTAATTAATGTGGGTGTATAGAAAGAAACCCAGCACCCCAGGCCTTCACTTCAACTGCAACTTGAGCTCTGACAACATGACAAAAATCCACCCTGCGATCAAAGCCTGGATTATCATGAGGCTGAAGACCAGATCCACTGCCAGCCTCAAGTACAAAGAATTAAAAAAAGATTTGAAGAGACTGGAGATGGGTTTGACAAGCCCAGGTCCGGCAGACCCCGCGAGACAACTGCTCAGTAGGAACGTTTGTTGGTTAGAAAATCCAAAGCAAGCCCCTCTTCCACTGCAGCAGAGCTCCAACAGGCCTGGTCACCTCAAGTTCCTGTGTCAACTAGAACAGTGTGTAGGATTCTGTCTCGAAATGGCCTCCATGGTTGAATCAGTGCCCAGAAGCCAGCACTAAACAAAAGACAAAAAAAAAACTCCGTGACATTTGCAAAGTCCCACAGCCTGCTAAACAGATGGACGCTGGAAAAGTGACAGAAGGTGGATTTCTCTGTTGATTCTTCAGTAGAATTACACCACACCCACCGCAAATACTGCAGGAGACCTACTGGAGGCCATATGGATCCAAAATACACCCAGAAAACAGTTACATTTGGTGGTGGAAAGATCATGGTCTGGGGTTACATTCAGTATGGGGGTGTGCAAAACATTTGCAAGGTGGAAGGCAATATCAATAGCCTAAAATATCAAGAAGTATTAGCTACCTCTTATATTCCAAATCCTAAAAGGGGTCAAATTCTGCAGCAGGATGGTGCTCCATCTCATATATCCATCTCTACAACAAAGTTCCTCCAGGCAAAAAAGATCAAGGTGCTAAAGGCCTGGCCAGCCCAGTCACCAGACATGAACATCATTGAGCATGAATCTAGATGAACTCTGGGAGGCATGTGATACTGCATTCTTTGCTATTCCTGATGACTTCATTAATAAATTGTATGAATCATTGTTGAACCGCATGGATACAGTCCTTCAAGCTCATAGAAGTCACACAAAATATTAAATATGACTCTAATAGCACCACAACTTCATTCACCAATGTTATGTAACATATATTTGTATTTTAAGTTAATTATTTGTTTAAATATCACATTACTTTCTGTGGGCAACAAAACTTTTGTCTTGCCAAAATCTGACCATTCTGTGTCCATTAACTGGGTTTCAGCTTTCAACAGAATAATTTATACAACCAATGGATGAATTTAACGTCACGTTCTAAGCTTTTGTTTGCATAACATGGATAAGCAACATAACTTCTGTCAGGGAGTGTAGATTAAAATACAAATATTTACTGAACCAGAAACAGTTCTGGTTTCATGTCACAGATCATACACCATGACACTACTGAGCAGAGCAATAGGACACTAATAGTTATACTGAAACAGCAAGGTTTCTCATCAGCAAATAGTTCAAATCATAGTGAAGTTTCAAGATGTGCTGTTCAACATTTTTTTAAGTACCAAGAAATGAAGAGTGCTTGGATCTATAGATGCAGTGCTTGGCCAAGGAAACTTATTGTAGCAGACGAAAGACACATGACCACTTCCCTTTGAAGTTGGAAAATATCAAGCAGTGCCATGAGATCAGAATTGGAAGCAACTAGTGGAATCTTGCTGGTCTTTTGGAAAGAATAATGGCCACAAAGCCAAACCTTCAACATTGAAACAAGCTCAAGTGACTCAACTTTGCTCCCCCAAAAATAGAAACTGAAGTGCAGAAAAATAGCAGAAGGTAATTTGGACTAATGACTCATAATGAGAACTATTTGGCTGTGAAAGAGGCATTTTGTTCACCAGAGGGCTGGAGAGTGGTGCAATAATGCATGTTTGTAAGTTTGGGGCTGCATTCAGCAAATGGAGTTAGAGATGTGGTGAGGATTAGTGATAGGCAGACCAATGGATGTTCCGATCCATTGGGTTCCGCTGAACATTTTAAAAAAGTTTGGTTCGGGTACCAGAACAGTGCCCGAAACTTAACCTGAACCCGAACCCCATTCAAATGACTCGGGTGCCCGAACATCCAGTGTTTCCTGCTCTGTCAACTGTGTGACTGCGCAAGAAACATTGGCTCTGATTAGTGGTAACTTAAGTTCATCACAGCAGTTCTGATCGCTGCAGTTCCCTCACTGTCAATCAGGCTACTCTCATCATTGTATAAAAGCAGAAAACCGAGCCGGAGTATGACTTGAAAACATGCATGGTGTAAAAGCATGTTCACACTGGCCATGGAAGCAACAAAACCAAAGAAAAGGCAATGTGTGCATATACCCTAATGAAAATAAATAAGTAAAAAAGCAAGGGCATAAAATAATTAATACAGGGTATTTAGTAAACACTGTTTTTGATCAAAGCTGGGTGTCCGATTGGGACCCAGAGACTCTCTGTCACTGTTCACACTAGGCAGATTTTAACATTAGAGAGTGTAAGAATTGTCCCAATTTGGTATACCTTGTCTCGGTGGGACAGCTTTATTCTTTTTTTGATCAAAAACAGTGTTTACTAAATACCCTATGTTAAATATTTAATGCACTTGCTTTTTTACTTATTTATTTTCATTAGGGTATATGCACGCATTGTCTTTTCTTTGGTTTAAAAATAATAATAATAATCTTTATTTATAGAGCGCCAACATATTCTGCAGTGCTTTACAGTTTAACAGTTTCAATCACAACAGTCATAAGGGTACCGTCACACCGTGCAATTACGATCGCTACGACGGCACGATCCGTGACGTCGCAGCGTCGTATGACTATCGCTCCAGCGTCGTAGACTGCGGTCACACTTTGCAATCACGGCGCTGGAGCGATGCCGAGGTTCGCTGGTAACCAGGGTAAACATCGGGTTACTAAGCGCAGGGCCGCGCTTAGTAACCCGATGTTTACCGTGGTTACCAGCGTAAAAGTAAAAAAAAAAAAAACCGTACATACTCACCATCTGATGTCTGTCAGGTCCCTTGCAGTCTGCTTCCTGCTCTGACAGTGCCGGCCGTACACTGAGAGCAGAGCGCAGCGGTGACGCCACTGCTGTGATCTGCTCTCACTTTCCGGCCGGCGCTCACAGTCAGAGCGGGAAGCAGACTGCAAGGGACCTGACGGACATCAGATGGTGAGTATGTACGTTTTTTTTTTTTTTACTTTTACGCTGGTAACCACGGTAAACATCGGGTTACTAAGCGCGGCCCTGCGCTTAGTTACCCGATGTTTACCCTGGTTACCAGCGAACTCATCGCTGGATCGCTGTCACACACAACGATCCAGCGATGATAGCGGGAGATCCAGCGACGAAAGAAAGTTTCAAACGATGTGCTACGACGTACGATTCTCAGCAGGGTCCCTGATCGCTGCTGCGTGTCAGACACTGCGATATCGTAACGATATCGCTAGAACGTCACGAATCGTACCGTCGTAGCATTCAAAATTGCACTGTGTGACGGTACCCTAAGTAACAACGTTAACAATACAATAATTAAAGCAAAATGAGACGACCCTGTTCGTGAGAGCTTACAATCTACAATGAGATGGGGGAGATTCAAAGTACAGGTGTGTATTTACAATGATGTATTTACAATGATGGTCCAGCCATCTTCAGGGGATGGGGGATAGATGGAAGTAGTGAATGGGCTACACACAAACAAACATAAAATGACTTTGATTAGGGAATGTGATAGGCCGCTCTGAACAAATGTGTTTTGAGGGAGCGCCTAAAACTTTGCAAATTGTGAAAGGTCCTAATATCTTGGGGTAGAGCATTCCAGAGGATTGGCGCAGCATGGGAGAAGTTTTGGAGTCGGGAGTGGGAGGTACAGAATAGTGCAGAGGTTAGTCAAAAGTCGCTTGCAGAGCGCAGTGGTTGGTCAGGCTAATAGACAGAAATGAGGGAGGAGATGTAAGGGAGTGCCCCACTGTGGAGAGCTTTGTGGCTGAGAACAAGTAATTTGAATTGGATTCTATAATGCATGGACAGCCAGTGTATCGACTGGCGAAGAGAGGACACATCTGAATATTGATATTGATATTGATTAGCTAGATGGACAACCCTGGCAGCTGCATTAAGGATAGACTGAAGAGGGGAAAGTCGAGTAAGGGAGAGGCCAATTAATAGAGCGTTGCAGTAGTCCAGGTGGGAGTGGATCAAGGTGACAGTGAGGGTTTTTGTTGTTTCCATGGTGAGAAAAGGGCGTATTCTAGAGACGTTCTTTAGGTGTAAGTGGCAAGAGTCGGCAAGAGATTGTATATGGGATGTGAAGGAGAGATTAGAGTCAAACATAACACACAGACAGCGCGCCTGCTGCCGGGGTGTTATTATGGTGCCACCCACGGAGAGGGAAATGTCAGATTAGTAGGTGGCGGGAGCAGAAGAAGTTCAGTTTTGGAGAGGTTGAGTTTCAAATAGAGAGCGGATATGATGTTGGAGACTGCGGAGAGATAGTCACTGGCGTTCTGTAGTACACGGGGTACGGGGTACAGGTGTATTGTCAGGAGATGATGTGTATAGTTGTGTGTCATCAGTATAAAGATGGTACTGAAAGCCAAATCTGCTGATGGTCTGTTCAATTGGGGCCATGTAGAGAGAGAAGAGAAGTGGGCCATGGACTGATCCCTAAGGTACCCTGACAGCGAGAGGAAGATGAGATGAAGTGGAGCCAGCAAACAAGACACTGAAGGAGCGATCAGAAAGGTAAGAAGAGAACCAGGAGAGAGCAGTGTCATTAGTGCCTAGTGACTGGAGCCTAAAGAGTAGGAGATGGTGGTCAACAGTGTCGAAAGCTGCAGAAAGGTCAAGAAGAATGAGCGGAGAGTGGTCACCATTACATTTTGCTGTCAGAAGTTCATTGGTCACTTTGATAAGTGCAGTTTCTGTCGAATGTAGGGGGCAGAAGCCGGACTGTGAAGGGTCTAGGAGGGAGTGAGTGGAGAGGTAATGGGTAATGCGGGAGTAGACTAGGCGCTCCAAGAGTTTAGAGATGAAGGGAAGATTGGAGACTGGTCTGTAGTTATTTGTGCAGGATGGGTTGAGAGCAGGTTTTGTCTCATCATTAGTGTTAAGCATTCCGATACCACAAGTATCGGGTATCGGCCGATATTTGCGGTATCGGAATTCCGATACTTTCAGTATATTGGATACCGGAATCGGAAGTTCCCATAATTCAAAGAGCCAGAATTCAGCCAAAGAGGAATCCTTAGAAGTGTGGGCACATCCTGTTCTGCATGGTAGGCATGTAACTACTGCTCTCTCAGGCACAGAGCAGTGAAGAGCACCCATCTGTCTCTTCACCACCTGCCAAATTGCCCAGGCAGTCAGAGAGCCCAGGACAGGAGCCATCTCTACTTCTGTTCTCTGAATCTCTTGGCTTGGAAAGAGGGGGCCAGCCACGCAGCATTGGAGAAATGGAAGAAGAGGCAGTATGCAGTGATGCCCAACAGCTTTGTATCTCTGACTCTGAAGAGACGGGTGGGCCAGTGCCTCCGGTCAGCACACCTCAGTACGCATCTGATGATGAGACTCAGGTGCCACTTTCAGGTGCGTACTGTGCTGCCGAGACTACCCAGGAGAAGCAGTTGGTGGAAGAGGGTAGTGTAGATGATGAGGTCCTTGACCCATCATGGCGTGAGGTACAGGAAGGTCGTAAAGAGAAAATTACCGCACACTCAATACTGGTATGGTGCAAAAAGGTATATGCCAAGTTTATTCAGAAGAACAAAAAAAGTTGCCACATCGATATTTGTAGATAGAAACCCGACTTTTTGACCCTCCTGGGTCTTATTCATGGGGTTACTTTAATCCTTTGATACACATACATAAGAGTGGCAGTAATAGAGGGTAAGTGCATGATTCCTTTAAAGCATAACCTTATTGTATGGCCAGTGAAGGCTTCTGTGTCCCGGGTAGATGGAGCCTGGTTGAAGAGGGCCGTAGCATTTAGGAATGGCCTATAAAGCTCTGTGTCCTAGTTAGGAGTCAGTGGCACTTTCCGCGCCATGCTGCGCTTTCCTGTGTGGGAGGTTATCTACCCTGGACACAGAAGCCTTCACTGGCCATACAATAAGGTTATGCTTTAAAGGGATCGTGCACTTACCCTCTATTACTGCCACTCTTATGTATGTGTATCAAAGGATTAAAGTAACCCCATGAATAAGACCCGGGAGGGTCGAAACGTCGAGTTTATATCTACAAATATCGATGTGGCAACTTTTTTTGTTCTTCTGAATAAAGTTGGCATATACCTTTTTGCACCATACCAGTATTGAGTGTGCGGTAATTTTCTCTTCACGATTGACTAAGACCACACGGTCTGTTTTACCAGCCCCTCCTTGTCCCTGACCTGAGTGCACACCATTATCCCTACTTAGGTACAGGAAGGTGGTGGGAGCAGTTCTGAGGAAGCGATTCCCCGAACGGCCCAAAGAGGGAGAGGGAGGGGGAAGACTGCGGTGCCTGAAGCCTCCACTTCGGCACCCATTAGGAGCATGCCTCTTCCAAAAGCCAAAACGGGCACTCCCAAGACTTGCAGTGCCTGGTCCTTTTTTGACACAGTTGCAGATGACATTTGCTTAGTCAAATGCAAAGTGTGTCATCAGAAAGTCAAAAGAGGGAAAAGTGTCAGCAACCTTAATACCACAAATATGTGGAAACATGTGCGGACCAAGCACGCGGTGGAGTTACAAAAACACACTGAAGACCTAGGCCCACCTACAGCGGCACCTACCACCTCTTCAGCTCGTGTTGTTGCCTCTTCCTCCAGCTCACACACAGCTGGTTCGGCTTCCTCACAGGATCGCCATGGAAGAACCTCTGGCACTGTTGTCCAGAGACCCAGTGTAATTCCACCCACAGCACCACGTTCCCAGTCATCCTCACACTCCCATACCAGTCTACAGCCATCGGTAGCACAAGCATGGGAGAAAAGATGGCCATTCTCGGCAAACCACCCCCGAGCACAGGCTCTGAATGCTGGCATTGCAAAACTACTGTCCCTTGAAATGCTGTCATTCAGGCTGGTGGAGACTGACACCTTCCGTAACTTGATGGCATTGGCAGTCCCACAATACAATGTGCCCAGCCGCTTTTATTTCAACAGGCAAACCGTCCCTGCCCTGCAAAAGCATGTGTAGGGAAACATTAAACACGCGCTACTGAACGCCATCAGTAGCAAGGTCCACCTCCCCACCAATGCGTGGACCAGTCACCATGGACAGGGGCGATTCCTTTCCCTCACTGCCCACTGGGTAAATGTTGTGGAGCTGGGTACAGATTGTGTGAGTGGCGCAGGACGTGTTCTGGCAACTCCAAGGATTGCAGGAATCCAGTCTGTACACATTGACTCCTCCTCATACTCAAGTTCCTCTGAATCAGCGCTGCAGGATCCGTCACAGTCCACCTCCACATGGACCCGTGAACGTTTACCTGTTACGACCGATATGAGCACAGCCATGGCCAAACGTCAACAGGCCGTATTGAAATTAATTTCTTTGGGGAATCGAAGCCACACAGCGCAGGAGCTCTGGAATGCCATCAAGCAGGAGAGCGACATGTGGTTTGTGACAGTGGTAGTGTGTGACAATGGCCGAAATCTGGTGACAGCTCTGGACCTAGGCAACCTCACTCACATCCCATGTCTGGCACATGTGCTCAACTTGGTCATGCAGAGTTTTTTGAGGGACTATCCAGATCTTGATGCACTGCTGCACAAGGTCCGCCTAGAGTGTGCTCACTTGCGGCGTTCCAGCATGGCAAGATCGCTCATTGCAGCTCTACAGTGCTGATTCCGCCTTCCGGAACATCGCATCATATGTGACCTACCCACCAGGTGGAATTCCGTGTTACATATGTTGGAGCGGTTGTGTGAGCAGCAGCCAGCAGTAATGGAGTACCAGCTGCATCAGGCGCAAAGAAGTCGCACTGCTCGCTGTTCAGACTTCACAACCACTGAGTGGGCCAGTATGAAGGACGTCTGTGAGGTATTGCGTGCCTTCGATGATTCCATGTGGATGGCGAGTGCAGATGATGCACTAGTCAGCATGACTGTCCCCCTTATCTGCCTGCTTGAAAGAACACTGCAAGCGCTAAGCGATGATGTTGCATGAGAGGTGGAGGATGAGGAGTCATTAATTCCATCTGCTTCTGGACAGTCAGCGCAACGTGGTTCCTCACAAAGGCGTAGGCAGGGGACACTTTGTGAGGAGGATGAGGAGGAGACAATGGAGGAGGAATACATCTGTCCAGAGGAGGGAGTTACACAATTCTCCAGTAGTCAGTGTGTAGAGCGAGGGTGGGATGATGCAGAGCAGGCAGAGATCACGCCTCAAGCAGGGGACAGCGTTTCTTGGCCAGTTGGCAGTCTGCAGCACATGGTTGATTTCATGCTGCAGTGCCTGAGAAACGACCGCCGCATCGCCCACATTCTCAACATGGCTGATTATTGGGTGTACACCCTCCTAGATCCTTGCTACCGGGACAACTTTCAAAGCCTCATTGCACCATTGAACTGGGAGCGTAAAATGCGGGACTACCAAGACACACTGGTGCAGTCCATCATCGTCTCCAGTCCAATCCAGAGCAGTGCTGCTAGTGCTTTACAAAGCAGCTCAGTGCGTCGAGGCAGTGGAGGAAGCTCTGCACAAATAGGGAGCAGAAGCTGTGCCTCAGCACAAGGCAAGACCAGTATGGCCCAACTGTGGCAAAGTTTTGTGTGCCTGCCACAAATGTCTACACCATCACAGACGGCTCCAGTCAGCAGGAGGCAACGTTTCCGTCAGATGGTGACAGACAACATGTCTTGCCCTCTCAGTGTACTCCCAGACGGCTCTTCCACCTTCAAGTTTTGGGTCTCTAAGCTGGATACATGGCCAGAGCCTAGCCAGTATGCATTGGAGGTGCTGGCTTGCCCTGCTGCTAGTGTATTATCGGAAAGCATCTTTAGTGCCGCAGGTGGTGTACTAACAGAACGTCGCATGCGACTATCCTCCGATAACGTTGACCGGCTTACTTTTCTGAAAATGAACAAGGACTGGATCTCTCAGGAATTTGCCACTCCTCTTCCAGATTAAATAATAGGTTGGCTACAGTATCCAGGTCTCCTGTTGTGTTCATGTTTCTACCACCTGAACTGTAATCCCTGGGCTCCAACACCGCCAGTTGCTGCTCAGAAGTGTCGTCTGCACAGTCAACACATGACCCAGTGTTAGTGGGTTTCAGTAACGTCAGCTGATCTGTTGTGAACTCCGTTCTCGAACTCCCTCCTGTGGTCAGGAATGGTACTTCTGTGAGTTCTGTCCGTGAACTCCCTCTGGTGGCTGAAAGTGGAGCTGCTGGTCTGGAAGTGGCTTCCTCAGCTGCATCGTTTAGGACTGGGCTGGTTCCTCTATTTAACTCCGCTCAGATCATTACTTGATGCCAGCTGTCAATGTATCAGTACTGGTTCAGATCTCTCTTGGATTTTTCTGATGACCTGTGTACTTCAACAGAAGCTAAGTCCCTGCTAAGCTCATTTGTTGTTCATTTGTGTACTGAGTATATTCTTTAGTACCTGTTAAGTTTTTGTCCAGCTTGTTATCATGATTTTGTTTTGCTAGCTGGAAGCTCTGGGTTGCAGAGTGGCACCACCGTACCGTGAGTCGGTGCGGGGGTCTTTTTGCACTCTCTGCGTGGCCTTTGTAGGGTTTTGTGCTGACCGCAAAGATCCCTTTTTCTATACTCTGTCTATTTAGTAAGACTGGCCTTCTTTGCTGAAACCTGTTTCATTTCTGTGTTTGTACCTTCCTCTTAACTCACAGTTAATATATGTGGGGGCTGCCTATTCCTTTGGGGAATTTCTCTGAGGCAAGTGAGGCTTTGTTTCTCTTTAGGGGTAGTTACCTCACAGGCTGTGGAGAGTCGTCTAGGCAGAGTCAGGCACGATCCACGGCTAATTCTAGTGTGTGTGATAATAGGATTAGTGTTGCGGTCAGCAGAGCTCCCACTTCCCAGAGCTCGTCCTATTTTTCAGTTTGACTATCAGGTCATTCCAGGTGCTCCTAACCACCAGGTCCATAACACTGATCCCCAGCTGTGTATCCGGCAATGTGTCCTGCTGCCTCCATGCTGACACCACAACAGAAATTTAAGGGAATCTGTCTCCCTTCCCAGGCGTTTGTTACTGAAAGAGCCACCTTGTGCAGCAGTAATCTTCACCTCAGGCAATCACTCATCTCCCTCCACCTTCTTCAGACTGTGTGCCGTCAGCTGATCTATGACGCCGCACAGTCTGAAGAAGCCGGAAGGAGATGAGTGAGAGGCGAAGATATGCGCTGTGCATGCCCATGAATCCCAGGCCCGCAGTGTGATTAAATCAGAAGACACTGCGAGGCGGAATCTCGGGCAGCGCGGCTGCACAGACTCAGTCAGCCTGACACTAAATGATGTCAGAAGACAGGCAGCGCTAACTGCGCATGGCCAAGGTTTAACATAACAGCGCAGGCTACGGGACAGATTCAAATAACGCTGAGGAGGCGGCGCCCTGTGCCAAGGGGGTAGGAATGACGGCTGTGCTGAGTGTCATTACGAAGGAAAGTCCCACCTCCGGGATGGTTTCACGGTATCGGGGGACACATTTTATAAGTGTTTAGTTCTGCGTTTGCAAGGAGCATAATTAAAAGAGCCACCTTTTCCTTTTGCAGCATTAGAACTGCACAAGGTGGCTCTTTCAGTCACAAATGCCTGGGGGGGTTAAAGGTTCTCTTTCAACTTGCTCCAATTAGGCCTCGGTGTTATGATCCTAGTGGCTAAGGATCACAAATCTAACCAGCTAAGTAGAAAATAATAGGACGAGCTCTGGGGATGTGGTAACTGGACTAACCGCAAACCTGATCCTAACCGCACACACTATAGGCAGCCGTGGAACGTTTCCTGAAATCCTAGACGTCTCTTCACGGCCTGAGAAACTGACTACCCCTAAAGAGAAAGTAAAGACCTCACTTGCCTCAGAGAAATCCCCCAGAGATATAGAAGCCCCCCACAAATAATAACGGTGAGTTAAGAGGAAAAGACAAATGCAGAGATGAAACAGGTTACGCAAATGAGGCCTGCTAACGCTAGATAGCAGAAAATAGCAAGGGATCTGTGCGGTCAGTAAAAAACCCTATGCAAAAATATCCACGCAGAGAATGCGAGAACCCCCACACCAACTAACGATGTGGGGGGAGCAACTCAGCACCCCAGAGCACCAGCAAGCAGGGAAATCACATATTAGCAAGCTGGACAAAAACTCATCATATACTAGGAAACATCTTGAACACAGATGAGCAAAAATAAGCAAACAGAACTTAGCTTCTCTTGGAGAGACTGATAACGGATGTAGACCGGAGCAATCAGAATAGCACTGAATACAACGGCAACAGGCAAGGAATGAAGGACCAGGTGGATTAAATAGGAAACCTAACTAGCAGATGACGAGACAGCTGATCCTGCCAGAAACCTGCAAAATAACAAAAAGAGCCACCAGGAGGAGCCCAAAGAGAGAACTCACACAGTACCACTCATGACCACAGGAGGGAGCCCGGAAACAGAGTTCACAACAGTACCCCCCCTTGAGGAGGGGTCACCGAACCCTCACCAGAACCCCCAGGGCGATCAGGGTGAGCCACATGGAAGGCACGAACCAAATCGGCCGCATGAACATCAGAGGCGACAACCCAGGAATTATCCTCCTGACCATAGCCCTTCCACTTAACCAAATACTGAAGCCTCCGTCTTGAAATACGAGAATCCAAGATCTTCTCCACCACGTATTCCAATTCTCCCTCAACCAGCACCGGAGCAGGAGGCTCAACAGAAGGAACCACAGGCACCACATACCTCCGCAACAAAGACCTATGGAACACATTATGGATGATAAACGATGCCGGGAGGTCCAAGCGAAATGACACAGGGTTGAGGATTTCCAAAATTTTATAAGGACCGATAAAACGAGGTTTAAACTTAGGAGAAGAAACCTTCATAGGAACATAACGAGAAGACAACCACACCAAATCCCCCACACGAAGTCGGCGACCCACACAGAGACGACGGTTAGCAAAGCGCTGAGCCTTCTCTTGTGACAACATCAAATTGTCCACCACATGGTTCCAAATCTGCTGCAACCTATCCACCACAGAATCCACCCCAGGACAGTCCGAAGACTCAACCTGACCCGAGGAAAAACGAGGATGAAAACCAGAATTACAAAAAAAAAGGCGAAACCAAAGTAGCCGAACTAGCCCGATTATTAAAGGCAAACTCGGCCAATGGCAAAAAAGTCACCCAATCATCCTGGTCAGCAGAAACAAAACATCTCAAATAAGTTTCCAAGGTCTGGTTAGTTCGCTCGGTTTGGCCATTCGTCTGAGGATGGAAGGCCGACGAAAAAGACAAATCAATGCCCATCTTAGCACAAAAGGATCGCCAAAATCTGGACACAAACTGGGATCCTCTGTCAGACACAATGTTTTCAGGGATGCCGTGCAGACGAACCACATTCTGAAAAAATAACGGAACCAAATCGGAGGAAGAAGGCAACTTAGGCAAGGGCACCAAATGGACCATTTTAGAAAAACGATCACAAACCACCCAGATGACAGACATTCTCTGAGAGACCGGAAGATCCGAAATAAAATCCATGGAAATATGCGTCCAAGGCCTCTTAGGAACCGGCAAAGGCAAAAGCAAACCACTGGCACAAGAACAGCAAGGCTTAGCCCGAGCACAAATCCCACAGGACTGCACAAAGGAAAGCACATCCCGCGACAAGGAAGGCCACCAGAAGGATCTAGCCACCAAATCTCTGGTACCAAAAATCCCAGGATGACCCGTCAACACTGAAGAATGGACCTCGGAAATAACTCTGCTGGTCCATCTATCTGGGACAAACAGTCTCTCTGATGGACAACGGTCAGGTCTATCCGCCTGAAATTCCTTTAACACCCGTCGCAAATCTGGGGAAATAGCAGACAAAATTACCCCCTCTTTGAGGATACCAACCGGCTCAGAAACTCCAGGGGAGTCAGGCACAAAACTCCTAGAAAGAGCATCAGCCTTCACGTTCTTCAAACCAGGAAGGTACGAGACCACGAAATCGAAATGTGAGAAAAACAACGACCAACGAGCCTGTCTAGGATTCAACCGCTTGGCCGACTCAAGATAAATCAAATTTTTATGATCAGTCAAGACCACCACACGATGCTTAGCTCCCTCTAGCCAGTGTCGCCACTCCTCAAATGCCCACTTCATTGCCAACAACTCCCGATTACCAACATCATAATTTCGTTCAGCCGGCGAAAATTTTCTTGAAAAGAAGACACATGGCTTCATCACAGAGCAATCAGAGCTTCTCTGTGACAAAACAGCCCCTGCTCCAATTTCAGAAGCATCAACCTCGACCTGGAAGGGAAGAGAGACATCTGGCTGACATAAAACTGGAGCCGAAGAAAACCGGCGCTTCAGCTCCTGAAAGGCCTCAACGGCTGCAGGAGACCAGTTAGTCACATCAGAACCCTTCTTGGTCAAATCCGTCAAAGGTTTAACCACACCAGAAAAATTAGCAATGAAGCGACGGTAAAAATTAGCAAAACCCAAGAACTTCTGAAGACTCTTAACCGATGTAGGTTGAGTCCAATCATGAATAGCCTGGACCTTGACTGGGTCCATCTCAATAGAAGAAGGAGAAAAAATAAAGCCCAAAAAGGAAACTTTCTGGACTCCGAAGAGACATTTGGAACCCTTCACAAACAAGGCATTGGCACGCAGGACCTGAAATACCATCCTGACCTGCTTCACATGGGATTCTGTTATGGTTCTCAATGGCAAGAGAACATAGCCCAGCAAACATAAGAACTAGCTCTTGGAAGGATGGAAACTAAACTGACCATGAACTAAACCTGCCGCACAACTAACAGTAGCTGGGTAGCGTAGCCTGCGTTTTATCCCTAGACGCCCAGCGCCGGCCGGAGGACTAACTAATCCTGGCAGAGGAAAATATAGTCCTGGCTCACCTCTAGAGAAATTTCCCCGAAACGCAGACAGAGGCCCCCACAAATATTGGCGGTGATTTTAGATGAAATGACAAACGTAGTATGAAAATAGGTTTAGCAAAATTGAGGTCCGCTTACTAGATAGCAGGAAGACAGAAAGGGCACTTTCATGGTCAGCTGAAAACCCTATCAAAACACCCTCCTGAAATTACTTTAAGACTCTAGTATTAACTCATAACATCAGAGTGGCAATTTCAGATCACAAGAGCTTTCCAGACACAGAAACGAAACTACAGCTGTGAACTGGAACAAAATGCAAAAACAAACAAGGACAAAGGTCCAACTTAGCTGGGAGTTGTCTAGCAGCAGGAACATGCACAGAAAGGCTTCTGATTACAATGTTGACCGGCATGGAAGTGACAGAGGAGCAAGGCTAAATAGCGACTCCCACATCCTGATGGAAACAGGTGAACAGAGAGGATGATGCACACCAGTTCAATTCCACCAGTGGCCACCGGGGGAGCCCAAAATCCAATTTCACAACAGGATTCCCAATCATCTGAAAAGACCAAAATATCATCCAGATACACAATCATAAATTTATCCAGATATTCTCGGAAGATATCGTGCATGAAGGACTGAAACACAGAAGGGGCATTAGAAAGTCCAAAAGGCATCACCAAGTACTCAAAATGGCCTTCGGGCGTATTAAATGCTGTTTTCCATTCATCGCCCTGTTTTATACGCACAAGATTATACGCACCGCGAAGATCTATCTTGGTGAACCAACTAGACCCCCTAATCCGAGCAAACAGATCAGACAACAATGGCAAGGGATACTGGAATTTGACCGTGATTTTATTTAGAAGGCGATAATCTATACAGGGTCTCAAAGAACCATCCTTCTTGGCCACAAAAAAGAATCCCGCACCAAGAGGGGACGAGGAGGGGCAAATATGTCCCTTCTCCAAAGACTCCTTTACATAGCTCCGCATAGCGGCATGCTCTGGTACAGACAAATTAAACAGTCGTCCCTTAGGGAACTTACTACCAGGAATCAAATTTATAGCACAATCACAATCCCTATGAGGAGGTAGGGCACTGGATTTGGGCTCATCAAATACATCCTGGTAGTCCTACAAAAACTCAGGGACTTCAGAAGGAGTAGAGGAAGCAATTGATACCAAGGGAGCATCGCCATGAATTCCCTGGCAACCCCAACTCAACACAGACATAGCTTTCCAATCCAGGACTGGATTATGAGCCTGCAACCATGGCAGACCCAACACGACAACGTCATGCAAATTATATAACACAAGAAAGCGAATAACCTCCTGATGTGCAGGAGTCATACACATGGTCACTTGAGTCCAGTATTGAGGTTTATTCTTGGCCAATGGTGTAGCATCAATTCCCTTCAATGGAATAGGGAACTGTAATGGCTCAAGGATAAAACCACAGTGCTTGGCAAATGACAAATCCATCAGATTCAGGGCGGCACCTGAATCTACAAAAGCCATAACTGAGTAGGATGACAGAGAGCAAATCAAAGTAACAGACAAAATGAATTTAGGCTGTACAGTACCAATGGTGACAGATCTAGCAAAGTTTTTTGTGCGCTTAGAGCATGCTGAGATAACATGAGCTGAATAACCACAGTAAAAGCACAACCCATTCTGACTATGATTTTGCCGTTCCATTCTGGTCAGAATCCTATCACATTGCATAGACTCAGGTTTCTGTTCAGAAAACACCGCCAGATGGTGCGCAGGTTTGCGCTCCCGCAAACGCCGATCAATCTGAATGGCCAAAGCCATTGACTCATTCAGACTCGCAGGCGTGGGGAACCCCACCATAACATTCTTAATGGCTTCAGAAAGACCTTCTCTGAAATTTGCAGCCAGGGCACACTCATTCCATTGAGTAAGCACCGACCATTTCCGAAATTTTTGACAATACACCTCAGCTTCATCCTGACCCTGAGAGAGAGCCAGCAAGGCCTTTTCTGCCTGGTTCTCCAGATTAGGTTCCTCATAAAGCAATCCAAGCGCCAGAAAAAACGCATCCACATTCAGCAATGCAGGATCTCCTGGCGCCAGGGAGAAGGCCCAATCTTGAGGGTCGCCGCGTAACAGAGAGATAACAATTCTAACTTGCTGAGCGGAATCACCAGAGGAACGAGGTCTCAAAGAAAGAAATAATTCACAATTATTCTTAAAATTCAGAAACCTAGATCTATCTCCAGAAAAAAACTCAGGAATAGGTACTTTTGGCTCAGACATAGGACTGTGGACAACAAAATCCTGAATGCTTTGTACCCTTGCAGCAAGATGATCCACACTAGAAGTCAGACTCTGAATATCCATGTCTGCAGCAGAACTCAAAGCCACCCAGAGATTAAGGGGAGGAGAGAAGCAGGACAGACTGCAGAGCAGAAAAAAAAATTGAACTCAGGATTTCTCTTATCCCACTTTTGCGATGCATTTAACACTTTTGGCCTGTTGCACTGTTATGATCCTAGTGGCTAAGGATCACAAATCTAACCAGCTAAGTAGAAAATAATAGGACGAGTTCTGGGGATGTGGTAACTGGACTAACCGCAAACCTGATCCTAACCGCACACACTATAGGCAGCCGTGGAACGTTTCCTGAAATCCTAGACGTCTCTTCACGGCCTGAGAAACTGACTACCCCTAAAGAGAAAGTAAAGACCTCACTTGCCTCAGAGAAATCCCCCAGAGATATAGAAGCCCCCCACAAATAATAACGGTGAGTTAAGAGGAAAAGACAAACGCAGAGATGAAACAGGTTAAGCAAATGAGGCCTGCTAACGCTAGATAGCAGAAAATAGCAAGGGATCTGTGCGGTCAGTAAAAAACCCTATGCAAAAATATCCACGCAGAGAATGCGAGAACCCCCACACCAACTAACGATGTGGGGGGAGCAACTCAGCACCCCAGAGCACCAGCAAGCAGGGAAATCACATATTAGCAAGCTGGACAAAAACTCATCATATACTAGGAAACATCTTGAACACAGATGAGCAAAAATAAGCAAACAGAACTTAGCTTCTCTTGGAGAGACTGATAACGGATGTAGACCGGAGCAATCAGAATAGCACTGAATACAACGGCAACAGGCAAGGAATGAAGGACCAGGTGGATTAAATAGGAAACCTAACTAGCAGATGACGAGACAGCTGATCCTGCCAGAAACCTGCAAAATAACAAAAAGAGCCACCAGGAGGAGCCCAAAGAGAGAACTCACACAGTACCACTCATGACCACAGGAGGAAGCCCGGAAACAGAGTTCACAACACCTCGGCCTACACTCTGCTTCTCCTGCATTCCCTGGGCTCCAACACTGCCATTTGCTACTCGGAAGTACCGTCTGCACAGAGAAAAACACTAGCTCTTGTGTTAGTGGGGTTCAGTAACGTCAGCTGTTCCCTTGCTGTGTATCCTGCAATGTGTCTTGCGATCGCCACGCTGACACTATAACAGATATTAAACTGCCTCGAGTGCAGGCCTCGGCCTACACTCTGCTTCTCCTGCATTCCCTGGGCTCCAACACCACCAGTTGCTGCTCAGAAGTGCCGTCTGCACAGAGAAAAACACTCGCTCCTGTGTTAGTGGGGTTCAGTAACGTGAGTTGCTCCCCTGCTGTGTATCTGGCAATGTGTCCTGGGACCGCCACGCTGACACTACAACAGATATTAAACTACCTCGAGTGCAGGTCTCGGCCTACACTCTGCTTCTCCTGCATTCCCTGGGCTCCAACACCACCAGTTGCTGCTCTGAAGTGCTGTCTGCACAGAGAAAAACACTCGCTCCTGTGTTAGTGGGGTTCAGTAATGTCAGCTGCTCCCCTGCTGTGTATCGGGCAATGTGTCCTGCGACCGCCGTGCTGACACTACAACAGATATTAAACTGCCTCGAGTGCAGGCCTCGGCCTACACTCTGCTTCTCCTGCATTCCCTGGGCTCCAACACCGCCAGTTGCTGCTCGGAAGTGCCGTCTGCACAGAGAAAAACACTCGCTCCTGTGTTAGTGGGGTTCAGTAACATCAGCTGCTCCCCTGCTGTGTATCCGGTAATGTGTCCTGCGACCGCCGTGCTGACACTACAACAGATATTAAACTGCCTCGAGTGCAGGCCTTGGCCTACACTCTTTTTCTCCTGAATTCCCTGGGCTCCAACACCGCCAGTTGCTGCTCGGAAGTGCCGTCTGCACAGAGAAAAACACTCGCTCCTGTGTTAGTGGGGTTCAGTAACGTAATCTGCTACCCTGCTGTGTATCCGGCAATGTGTCCTGCGACCGACACGCTGACACTACAATATAAATTAAAGAGAACCTGTCCCGTCCCCCCAGGCATTTGTATCTGAAAGAGCCATCTTGTGCAGTAGTAATGCTGCACAAGGAAAAGGTGACTCTTTTAGTTATGCTCCTTGCACCCGTTGAACTTAACACTTATAAAATGTGTCCCCTCATACCGTGAACCCTTCCCGGAGGTGGGACTTTCCTTCATCATGAGACGCAACACAGCCATCATTCCTACCCCCTTGGTGCCGGGCGCCGCCTCCTCAGCGTTGTTTGAATCTGTCCCGGAGCCTGTGCTGTTATGTTAAACCTTGGGCATGCGCAGTTAGCACTGCTCGTCTTCTGACATCATTTGGTGTCAGGATGACTGCGCCTGTGCGGCCACGCTGACCGAGATCCCGCCTCGCAGTGTCTTCTGATTAATTCACACAGCGGGGCTGGGATTCATGGGCATGCGCAGTGCATATCTTCACCTCAGGCTCTCACTCATCTCCCTCCGCCTTCTTGAGATGTCAGCTGATCCCTAATCGAATGCCATGGCCGTGACGCCGCACAGTCTGAAGAAGCCGGAAGGAGATGAGTGAGAGGCGAAGATATGCACTGCGCATGCCCATGAATCCCAGCCCCGCAGTGTGAATAAATCAGAAGATACTGCGAGGTGGGATCTCGGTCAGCGCAGCCGCACAGGCGCAGTCATCGTGTCAGAAGACGGGCAGCGCTAACTGTGCATGGCCAAGGGTTAACATAACAGTGCAGGGGCTATGGGACAGATTCAAACAACGCAGAGGAGGCAGCGCCCGGCACCAAGGGGGTAAGAATGACGGCTGTGCTGCCGTCCCACCTCCGGGACGGTTTCACGGTATCAGGGGACACAATTTATAAGTGTTAAGTTCATCGTCTGCAAGGAGCATATGTAAAAGAGCCACCTTTGCCTTGTGCAGCATTAGTGCTGCACACGGTGGCTCTTTCAGTTACAAATGCCTGGGGGGTTAAAGGTTTTCTTTCAAGTTGCTCCAATTAGGCAACAGCCTACACTCTGCTTCTCCTTTATTACCTGGGCTCCAACACCACCAGTTGCTGCTTGGAAGTGCTGTCTGCACAGTCAACAGTTGCTCCTCTGTTATTGGGGTTCAGTAACGCCAGCTGCTCCCCTGCTGTGTGTGCGGCAATAACTCTAGTCTGCTCCTCCTGCTGTCCCTGGGCTCCAACACCATAAGTTGCTGCCCGGAAGTGCTGTCTGCACAGTCAATAGTTGCTTCTCTGTTATTGGGGTTCAGTAACGCCAGCTGCTCCCCTGCTGTGTGTGCGGCAATACCTCTAGTCTGCTCCTCTTGCAATCCCTGGGTTCCAACACTGCCAGTTGCTGCCCGGAAGTGCTGTCTGCACAGTCAACAGTTGCTCCTCTGTTATTGGGGTTCAGTAACGCCAGCTGCTACCCTGCTGTGTGTGCGGCAATACCTCCATTCTGCTCCTCCTACATTCCCTGGGCTCCAACACGTCAGTTGCTGCCCGGAAGTGCTGTCTGCACAGTCAACAGTTGCTCCTCTGTTATTGGGGTTCAGTAACGCCAGCTGCTCCCCTGCTATGTGTGCGGCAATACCTCCAGTCTGCTCCTCCTGCAATCCCTGGGCTCCAACACCGTCAGTTGCTGCTCGGAAGTGCTGTCTGCACAGTCAACAGTTGCTCCTCTGTTATTGGGGTTCAGTAACGCCAGCTGCTCCCCTGCTATGTGTGCGGCAATACCTCCAGTCTGCTCCTCCTGCAATCCCTGGGCTCCAACACCGTCAGTTGCTGCTCGGAAGTGCTGTCTGCAAGTCAACAGTTGCTCCTCTGTTATTGGGGTTCAGTTACGCCAGTTGCTTCCCTGCTGTGTGTGCGGCAATAACTCTTGTCTGCTCCTCCTGCTGTCCCTGGGCTCAAACACCGCCAGTTGCTGCCCGGAAGTGCTGTCTGCACAGTCAACAGTTGCTCCTCTGTTATTGGGGTTCAGTAACGCCAGCTGCTCCCCTGATTTGTGTGCGGCAATAACTCTAGTCTGCTCCTCCTGCTGTCCCTGGGCTCCAACACCGCCAGTTGCTGCTCAGAAGTGCCATCTGCACAGTCAACACTTGCTGCCGTGTTATTAGGGTTCAGTAACACCAGCTGCTCCCCTGCTGTGTGTGCGGCAATGCCTCCAGTCTGCTCCTCCTTCATTCCCTGGGCTCCAACACCGTCAGTTGCTGCTCGGAAGTGCTGTCTGCACAGTCAACAGTTGCTCCTCTGTTATTGGGGTTCAGTAACGCCAGCTGCTCCCCTGCTATGTGTGCGGCAATAACTCTAGTCTGCTCCTCCTGCTGTCCCTGGGCTCCAACACCGTCAGTTGCTGCCCGGAAGTGCTGTCTGCACAGTCAACAGTTGCACCTCTGTTATTGGGGTTCAGTAACGCCAGCTGCTCCCCTGCTGTGTGTGTGTGCCAATTTCGCCCGCTCCCTCCACATTTACACTACTACAGACTTGAAACTTGCTCAAATTAGGCCTCGGCCTACACTTTGTTTCTCATGTAATCCCCGGGCTCCAACACCGCCAGTTGTTGCCCAGAAGTGCAGTTTGCACAGTCAACACTTCCTGCCGTGTTATTGGGGTTCAGTAACGTCAGCTGCTCCCTTGCTGTGTATCCGGCAATGTGTCCTGCGACTTCCTCGCTGACACAACAACAGAAATTAAAGGGAACCTGTCCACCCCCCAGGCGTTTGTAACTAGAAGAGCCACCTTGTGCAGCACTAATGCTGCATTTGGACAAGGTGGCTCTTTTATTTAGTTATTCTCCTTGCACATGCTGAAGTTAACACTTATAAAATGTGTCCCCTCATACCTTCAAACCGTCCCGGAAGTGGGACTTTCCTTCTTAATGAGATGCAGCACAGCTGTCATTCCTACCCCCCTGGCGCCAGGCGCCGCCTCCTCAGGGTTGTTTGAATCTGTCCCGGAGCCTGTGCTGTTATGTTATCCCTTTGCCATGCCCGTTTTCTGACATCATTTGTTGTCAGGCTGGCTGCGCCTGTGTGGCCGGCCTGCCCGAGATCACGCCCCGCAGTGTCTTATTTATTGACACTGCGGGGCTGGGATTCATGGACATGCGCAGTGCATATCTCCGCCTCTCACTTATCTCCTTCTGCCTTCTTCAGACTGTGCGGCGTCACGGCCGTGGCATGTGATTAGGGATCAGCTGACGCCGCATAGTCTGAAGAAGGCGGAAGGAGATGAGTGAGAGGCGAAGATATGCACTGCGCAAGGCCATGAATCCCAGCCACGCAGTGTGAATAAATCAGAAGACACTGCGGGGCTGGGATTCATGGGCATGCGCAGAGCATATCTTCACCTCTCACTTATCTCCTTCCGCCTTCTTCAGACTGTGCGGCGTCGCGGCCGTGGCATGTGATTAGGAATCAGCTGACGTCGCACAGTCTGAAGAAGGTGGAAGGAGATGAGTGAGAGGCAAAGATATGCACTGCGCAAGGCCATGAATCCCAGCCCCGCAGTGTGAATAAATCAGAACAGACTGCGGAGCGGGTTCTCGGGCAGCGCGACCGCACAGGCGCAGTCAGGCTGACATCAAATGATGTCAGAAAATGGGCAGTGCTAACTGCGCATGGCCAAGGGATAACATAACAGCGCAGACTCCGGTACACAAACAAACAACGCTGAGGAGGCTGCTCCCAGCGCCAAGGGGGTATGAATGACAGCTGTGCTGCATCTCATTAAGAAGGAAAGTCCCACCTCCAGGACAGTTTCATGGTATGAGGGGCCAAATTTTATAAATGTTTCGTTCAGCATGTGCAAGGAGCATAATTAAAAGAGCCACCTTTTCCTTGTGCAGAATTACTGCTGCACAAGGTGGCTCTTCTAGTTGCTAACACCTGGGGGGTTAAAGATTCCCTTTCAACTTGCTCCAATTAGGCCTCAGCCAACACTCTGTTTGTCATGTAATCCCTGGGCTCCAACACCGCCAGTTGCTGCTCTGAATTGTCTTTGGCACAGGTACTCCCTCCTGCCCAGCCTGGTTCCAGCACGCCAGCTGTTTCTGGGTAGTGTCAAGGTCACTTTGCCTCCAATACATTGTCCTGTCATGTTGCGGTCGGGTTAGCCGACTCTATAGTGCATGCAGTTTAGGTGCTTCCTATGTGGGCTGTGGGAACTGGCAATCAAGGCTGGTTCCGTAGTGCCAATAGGACAAGCTCCCCATGTAGGACTGTGGATTTTCGGTAACTACGGCCGGCTCGCGGCCTAGCAACTTTTGTTTTTCCTGTGGACCTTCTGCTGCCTATCTGAGTTCCAGCACCATTAGCTGGTTCTTAGGAAGACAATCTTGAATAGGTCCCCCTGGTTCCAGTACTGTCAGCTGGTTCCGGGCAGAGCTTTTGGCTTAGGTGCCTCCTTCTCGGTATCTGAGTTCCACCAACGTCTGGTGGTCCTTGGTAGTGCTTTCTGGCACGGGTACCTCCTGCTTAGTAACCGGGTTCCAGTAACGTCAGCTGGTCATCCGTTGTTCCATTGGCTCTTGTACCTTCTGCTACCCATCTGTGTTCCAGTACCGTCAGCTGGTTCTCGGCAGTGTCTTTTGCTCTTGTACTTTTTGCTCCCCATCCTGATTCCAGTACCGTCAGCTGGTTCCAGGCAGGGCCTTTGGCTTAGGTGCCTCCTTCTGGGTATCCGAGTTCCACCAACGTCAGGTGGTCCTTGGTAGTGCTTTCTGGCACGGGTACCTCCTGCTTAGTAACCGGGTTCCAGTAACGTCAGCTGGTCCTCGGTAGTTCCATTGGCTCTTGTACCTTCGGCTACCCATCCGGGTTCCAGTACCGTCAGCTGGTTCTCGGCAGTGTCTTTGGCTCTTATACCTTCTGCTCCCCATCCTGGTTCCAGTACCGTCAGCTGGTTCCAGGCAGAGCCTTTGGTGTATGTGCCTCCTACTGGCTATCCGAGTTCCACCAACATCAGGTGGTCCTTGGTAGTGCTTTCTGGCACTGGTACCTCCTGCTTAGTAACCGGGTTCCAGTACCGTCAGCTGGTTCTTGGCATTTCCTCAGCCTTCTTGTACCTTCTGCTACATTTCCAAGTTCAAGACCCTAAAGACGACGACCCTGAAGACCACCCCTAAGACGACGACGACCCTAGAGACAAAGACCCCTGAGACGATGACCCTGGAGATGATGACCCTGAAGACCACCCCGAAGACGACGACCCCGGAGACAACGACCCTGGAGACGACGACCCTGAAGACCGAGAAGCAGAGGAACAAGAAGCTGCAGAACAAAGAGCAGAAGAACATTAAGCATAAGACTAAAAATCTGAGCAAAAGATATTATCTAAATTATAAGCAGAAGAAGACTAAGCAGTGTATGGGGGTGAGTCCGTTCCTCCTCGTGGTGCCCCTGGAAAAAGCCTGCTGCTGCAGGCCAAACTGAACGCGGACAAATCCTGTTGTAACTCTTTTGTGACAGGCAGAACGGAAGGTGTAATCTTCAAACTTTTATAGATAACAAATACAGGAATGCCTGTCACAAATAAGAATATGATGAAGAAGTAGAATATGGGGAAGAATAATAGTTTAATAAAAAGAATATGAAGAATGTAACAAAAAAGAATAATAGGAAGAAGGTGAAGAAGAAGATGAATAAGGTGAAGAAGAAGTTGATGTAAAAGATGCTGCTGCTGAAGATGATGAAGAAGAAAGTGTCGGAGAAGTAAAAAAGAAGGTGAAGAGCATGGAATTAGTGAAACATCAATATCTGACAAAATATAAAAAATCTTAACATAGTCAATATCTTTGTAACTCCGAACGTCTTAAAAAAAAAATAATTCCTGCTATTCCATTTGATTGGGCTAAACCTCTATGCCTTTAATGTCTCCTCCACCTCCCCCAATACATCCTACATTATTCTTATTTGTTTTCCTTCATGTAGAATTAACCTACAAGGAAAGAAAGGGTTTATTTTAATTCCAATATTTTGGTCCCATTGACTTGCATTGGTATCGGGTATTGGTATCGGCGATATCTGATATTTTTCGAATATCGGCCGATTCAATACGATACCGATATTTTCAAATATCGGAAGGTATCGCTCAACACTACTCATCATCCTATGCCAGGTTTCGATGATAGTAGAGAGAGCAGGCGAAAGATGAAGACAGTATTAATGAGCCAGCGCCTGTGCAATAAGCAAATAAAATTAAAAAATGTTGTGGGGTTCCCTCTATTTTTGCTAACCAACGCATGCAAAACCAACAGTTGCGGACTGCAGCCAGCACCTGTCAGCGTTATCTTGTCTGGTTATCAAAAATAGAGGGGTCCCCACGCCGTTTTAAAAAAATATTTAAATAAATAATTTTAAAAAGCTACATGCAGTCCTGTTATGAACTGGTGGTTTAGGAGCAACATGGGACGTGCTCTGGAGGAGGTGGTACCTGTACTGACCGCAGTTCCTGAGCTTAACACAACACTAGAAGTAGCCGTGGGATGTTCCTGTCACTCCCTGGACACCTCGTCACAGCCAGAGGACTAACTACCCCTAAAGATAGAAACAGGAAAGCTATCTTGCCTCAGAGAAAATTCCCAAAGGACAGACAGCCCCCCACAAATATTGACTGTGAGTGGAGAGGGAAATGACATACACAGAATGAAACTAGGATGTAGCAAAGGAGGCCAATCTAGCTAGATAGATAGAACAGGACAGAATACTGTGCGGTCAGTATTGAAAACTAGAAAAATCCACCACAGAGTTTACAAAAATCTCCACACCTGACTAAAGGTGCGGAGGGCAAATCTGCTTCCCAGAGCTTCCAGCTTAACTGAATAAATCCATACTGACAAGCTGGACTAGAAAAAACATAGAATGTGCTGAACGATAAAGTCCACAACAAGTGGAAAGCAAAAGAACAAAGCAAGGACTTTTCTTTGCTGAACTGGTCAGAATATCAGGGAAATCCAAGAGAGATGTGAATCCAAGCAGGAACCATTGCCAACTGGCACTGGCTGAAGGATAGAGCCAGGATAAATAGCCGAGCCAGAATAGACGATCAGTGGAAGCAGCTGCTGACTGCTAAATCCAAGGAGCAGCAGTTCCACTTAAATCCACCGGAGGGAGCCCAAGAGCAGAACTCACAAAAGTGCCACTTACAACCACCGGAGGGAGCCCAAGAGCGGAATTCACAACAGTACCCCCCCTTGAGGAGGGGTCACCGAACCCTCACCAGAGCCCCCAGGCCGATCAGGACAAGCCAAGTGAAAGGCACAAACCAAATCGGCGGCATGGACATTGGAGGCAACAACCCAAGAATTATCCTCCTGACCATAACCCTTCCACTTGACGAGATACTGAAGCCTCCGCCTCGAAAAACGAGAATCCAAAATTTTCTCCACCACATATTCCAACTCCCCTTCAACCAACACCGGGGCAGGAGGATCAACAGAGGGAACAACGGGCACCACATATCTCCGCAACAAAGATCTATGGAAAACATTATGGATGGCAAAAGAGGCTGGAAGGGCCAAACGAAAAGATACTGGATTGATAATCTCAGAAATCTTATAAGGACCAATAAACCGAGGTTTGAACTTAGGGGAAGAAACCTTCATAGGAACATGACGAGAAGATAACCAGACTAAATCCCCTACCCGAAGCCGGGGACCAACACACCGACGGCGGTTAGCAAAACGCTGAGCCTTTTCCTGAGACAACGTCAAATTGTCTACCACATGAGTCCAAATCTGCTGTAACCTGTCCACCACAGAATCCACACCAGGACAATCAGAAGGCTCAACCTGCCCCGAAGAAAAACGACGATGAAAACCAAAATTACAAAAGAAAGGCGAAACCAAAGTAGCCGAACTAGCCCGATTATTAAGGGCAAACTCGGCCAACGGCAAGAAAGCCACCCAATCATCCTGATCAGCAGACACAAAGCATCTCAAATAGGTTTCCAAGGTCTGATTAGTTCGCTCAGTTTGGCCATTTGTCTGAGGATGGAACGCCGAAGAAAAAGACAAATCAATGCCCATCCTAGCACAAAAGGCCCGCCAAAACCTAGAAACAAACTGGGAACTTCTGTCAGACACAATATTCTCCGCTGGAATGCCATGCAAACGAACCACATGCTGAAAAAACAATGGAACCAAATCAGAGGAGGAAGGCAATTTAGGCAAAGGTACCAAATGGACCATTTTAGAGAACCGGTCACAAACCACCCAGATAACAGACATCTTCTGGGAAACAGGAAGATCAGAAATAAAATCCATGGAAATATGCGTCCAGGGCATCTCAGGGACCGGCAAAGGCAAAAGCAACCCACTAGTGCGGGAACAGCAAGGCTTGGCCCGGGCACAAGTCCCACAGGACTGCACAAAAGAACGCACATCCCGCGACAAGGAAGGCCACCAAAAGGACCTAGCAACCAAATCTCTGGTACCAAAAATCCCAGGATGACCAGCCAACACTGAACAATGAACCTCAGAAATTACCTTACTAGTCCATCTATCAGGAACAAACAGCTTCCCCACAGGACAGCGGTCAGGTTTATCAGCCTGAAATTCCTGAAGCACCTGCCGCAAATCAGGGGAGATGGCAGAAAGAATTACCCCTTCTTTAAGAATGCCAACAGACTCAAGGACTCCAGGAGAATCAGGCAAAAAACTCCTAGAGAGGGCATCAGCCTTAACATTCTTAGATCCCGGAAGATACGAGACCACAAAATCAAAACGGGAGAAAAATAGGGACCATCGAGCCTGTCTAGGGTTCAGCCGCTTGGCCGACTCGAGGTAAATCAGATTCTTATGATCGGTCAAGACCACAACGCGGTGCTTGGCTCCCTCAAGCCAATGTCGCCACTCCTCAAACGCCCACTTCATAGCCAACAACTCCCGATTACCAACGTCATAATTGCGCTCTGCAGGCGAAAACTTTCTGGAAAAAAAAGCACACGGTTTCATCAAAGAACCATCAGAATTCCTCTGAGACGAAACGGCCCTTGCCCCAATCTCAGAAGCGTCAACCTCAACCTGAAAAGGAAGAGTAACATCCGGCTGATGCAACACAGGGGCAGAAGTAAATCGGCGTTTAAGCTCCTGAAAGGCCTCAACAGCCGCAGAGGACCAATTCGTCACATCAGCGCCTTTCTTCGTCAAATCGGTCAGGGGCTTAACCACACTGGAAAAGTTGGCAATGAAACAGCGATAAAAATTAGCAAAGCCCAAAAATTTCTGAAGGCTCTTCACCGATGTGGGTTGAATCTAGTCATGAATGGCTTGGACCTTAACAGGATCCATTTCAATAGATGAGTGTGAAAAAAATAAAACCCAAAAAAGAGACCTTCTGAACTCCAAATAGGCACTTAGATCCCTTCACAAATAAAGCATTATCACGAAGGATCTGGAATACCATCCTGACCTGCTTCACATGAGACTCCCAATCATCGGAAAAAATCAAACTATCATCCAAATACACAATCATGAATTTATCAAGATAATTGCGGAAAATATCATGCATGAAGGACTGAAATACAGAAGGAGCATTAGAAAGCCCGAAAGGCATCACAAGGTATTCAAAATGGCCTTCGGGTGTATTAAATGCAGTTTTTCATTCGTCACCCTGTTTAATACGAACAAGATTATATGCCCCTCGAAGGTCAATCTTAGTAAACCAACCAGCCCCCTTAATCAGAGCAAACAAATCAGAAAGCAAAGGTAAAGGGTATTGGAATTTGACCGTGATCTTATTAAGAAGGCGATAATCAATACAGGGTCTCAAGGAGCCATCCTTCTTGGCAACAAAAAAGAATCCCGCTCCCAATGGTGACGAAGACGGCCGAATATGCCCCTTCTCCAAAGACTCCTTGACATAACTCCGCATAGCGGCATGCTCTGGCACAGACAGATTGAAAAGTCGGCCCTTAGGGAACTTACAGCCAGGAATCAAGTTAATAGCACAATCACAGTCCTATGTGGAGCAAGGGAACTGGACTTGGGCTCATCAAATACATCCTGGAAATCCGACAAAAACTCAGGGACTTCAGAAGAGGGGGAAGAGGAAATTGACATCAAAGGAACGTCACAATGTACCTCTTGACAACCCCAACTAGTCACAGACATAGATTTCCAATCCAGCACCAGATTATGTTCCTGTAACCATGGAAAACCCAGTACAACAACATCATGCAAGTTATGCAACACCAGAAAACGGCAATCTTCCTGATGTGCTGGAGCCATGCACATGGTCAGCTGTGTCCAATACTGAGGTTTATCCTTGGCCAACGGTGTAGCATCAATGCCCCTCAAAGGAATAGGGCTCTGCAAAGGCTGCAAGGAAAAACCACAGCGCCTGGCGAATTCCAAGTCCATCAAGTTCAGGGCAGCGCCTGAATCCACAAATGCCATGACAGAAAAGGACGACAATGAGCAAACCAGGGTCACAGATAAAAGAAATTTAGGTTGTACTGTACTGATGGTAACAGACCTAGCGATCCTCTTAGTACGCTTAGGGCAATCAGAAATAACATGAGCAGAATCACCACAGTAAAAACACAGCCCATTCTGACGTCTGAATCCCTGCCGTTCTGCTCTAGTCAAAATCCTATCACATTGCATAGGCTCAGGACACCGCTCAGAGGACACTGCCATATGGTGCACAACTTTGCGCTCGCGCAGGCGCCGATCAATCTGAATGGCTAGAGACATAGATTCGCTCAAACCAGCAGGCTTGGGGTACCCCACCATAACATCTTTAAGGGCTTCAGAAAGACCCTTTCTGAAAATTGCTGCCAGAGCATCCTCATTCCATTTAGTGAGCACAGACCATTTTCTAAATTTCTGGCAGTATAATTCTGCCGCTTTCTGACCCTGACATAGGGCCAACAAGGTTTTTTCTGCATGATCCACAGAATTAGGTTCATCATACAATAATCCGAGCGCTTGAAAAAATGCGTCTACATTAAGCAATGCCGGATCCCCTGATTCAAGGGAGAATGCCCAGTCCTGAGGGTCACCACGCAGCAGAGAGATGACGATTTTAACCTGCTGAATGGGATCACCAGAGGAATGGGGTTTCAAAGCAAAAAACTATTTGCAGTTATTTTTAAAGTTCAAAAACTTGGATCTGTCCCCAAAAAACAAATCAGGAGTAGGAATTTTAGGCTCTAAAGCCGGAGTCTGGACAACATAATTTTGGATACTCTGTACTCTTGCAGCAAGTTGATCCACATGAGAAAACAAACCCTGAACATCCATGCCAGCGCCAAAATCCTGAACCACCCAGAGATTAAGAGGAAAAAAAAGACAAAACTGACTTCAGAAAAAGAAATGGCTCAAAATTTTACTTTTTTCCTTCTTTTGAGATGCAATTAATTCATTTTTGTCCAGTTGTACTGTTATGAACTGGTGGTTTAGGAGCAACATGGGACGTGCTCTGGAGGAGGTGGTACCTGTACTGACCGCAGTTCCTGAGCTTAACACAACACTAGAAGTAGCCGTGGGATGTTACTGTCACTCCCTGGACACCTCGTCACAGCCGGAGGACTATCTACCCCTAAAGATAGAAACAGGAAAGCTATCTTGCCTCAGAGAAAATTCCCAAAGGACAGACAGCCCCCCACAAATATTGACTGTGAGTGGAGAGGGAAATGACATACACAGAATGAAACTAGGATGTAGCAAAGGAGGCCAATCTAGCTAGATAGATAGAACAGGACAGAATACTGTGCGGTCAGTATTGAAAGCTAGAAAAATCCACCACAGAGTTTACAAAAATCTCCACACCTGACTAAAGGTGCGGAGGGTAAATCTGCTTCCCAGAGCTTCCAGCTTAACTGAATAAATCCATACTGACAAGCTGGACTAGAAAAAACATAGAATGTGCTGAACGATAAAGTCCACAACAAGTGGAAAGCAAAAGAACAAAGCAAGGACTTATCTTTGCTGAACTGGTCAGAATATCAGGGAAATCCAAGAGAGATGTGAATCCAAGCAGGAACCATTGCCAACTGGCACTGGCTGAAGGATAGAGCCAGGATAAATAGCTGAGCCAGAATAGACGATCAGTGGAAGCAGCTGCTGACTGCTAAATCCAAGGAGCAGCAGTTCCACTTAAATCCACCAGAGGAGAACTCACAAAAGTGCCACTTACAACCACCGGAGGGAGCCCAAGAGCGGAATTCACAACACAGTCCCTCTTATTTTTGACAACCAGCTAAGCGAAAGCAAATACCTAGGGGATGGTATTCTCAGACAAGTAAGGGGCCATGGATATTGGCCCTCCCCAGCCTAAAAATAGCAGACTGCAGCTGCCTCAGTAAAGGGGCATCTAATACATGCGCCAATTCTGGTGTTTTGCCAGGCTCTTCCTACTTGCTCTGGTGCGGTGGCAAGTGGGGGTAACATTTGTGGGGTTAATGTCAGTTTTGTCATGTCAGTTGACATCAAACCCATAGTTTAGTAATGGAGAGGAGTCTATAAGACACCCACATTACTAATCGCATAGCCAAATGTAATAAAAACACAGATACAGAGAAAAGTCCTTTATTTGAAATAAAAATACAGACTCCTTTATTTGAAAGAAACACTCCCCACCCTCTTTCACCTCTTTATTACTGTAAAAGTAAAAATCATAGCACACCATATTCCTCACCTGTCCAACGTTCTCCAACTCTGCTACACCTGGATTGCATAGCTGAGTGGTTGCATGGTGAAATTACTCAGCTGTGAATGCAGAAGACACTGGATGTGCCTTTTCAGGGGTATCTGTGGGCTGTGGAGCACCAATATCCACAGCCCCTTCCCAGTCTAAGAATACTAGCCTCCAGCTGTCTGCTATACCTTGGCTGGCTGTAAAAAATGGGGGAGACTACGCACTTTTTTGTTATTATTTATTTAAATAATTTTAAAAAATGGCTTTGTGACCCCTCTATTTTTAATAACCAGTCAAGATAGCGCTGACTGCTGAGGGATGCAGCCCACATCTGTCTGCTTTAGCTTGGCTGGTTATCAAAATGGGGGGACCCCACACTAGGGTTGAGCGAAACGGGTCGATCATTTTCAAAAGTCGCCGACTTTTGGCTAAGTCGGCGTCTCATGAAACCCGATCCGACCCCTGTGCTTGTCGGCCATGCGGTACGCGACTTTCGCGCCAAAGTCGCGTTTCAATGACGCGAAAAGCGCCATTTCTCAGCCAATGAAGGTGAACGCAGAGTGTGGGCAGCGTGATGACATAGATCCTGGTCCCCACCATCTTAGAGAAGGGCATTGCAGTGATTGGCTTGCTGTCTGCGGCGTCACAGGGGCTATAAAGGGGCGTTCCCGCCGACCGCCATCTTACTGCTGCTGATCTGAGCTTAGGGACAGGTTGCTGCCGCTTCGTCAGAAGCAGGGAGAGCGTTAGGCAGGGTCCACTAACCACCAAACCGCTTGTGCTGCAGCGATTTCCACTGTCCAACACCACCTTCGGTGTGCAGGGACTGTGGAAGCTATTTTTTTTTTCCCCTCAGCGCTGTAGCTCATTGGGCTGCCCTAGAAGGCTCCGTGATAGCTGTATTGCTGTGTGTACGCCACTGTGGAAACCAACTGCTTTTTTCAAAGCACATATCCTCTTGTTCCTTCCTTTCTGCACAGCTATCTTTTTTGTTTGTCCACACTTTTTATTTAATTTGTGCATCAGTCCACTCCTATTGCTGCCTGCCATACCTGGCTTACATTACTGCAGGGAGATAGTAATTGTAGGACAGTTTTTTTTTTTTTTTTGTTTTTTTTTGTGGGAGATTAAGATTGGCATTTCTGCTACAGTGCCATCCCTGTGTGTGCCATCTCTCACTGAGTGGGCCATAGAAAGCCTATTTATTTTTTCCGTGATTTGTGTTCTAAAATCTACCTCAACACAAAAACACTACATCAATCAGTGGGAGAAAAATATTGGCCTCAGTCAGGGCTTGTGTGCCACTGCTGTGTGTGCTATCTCTCATTCAGTGGGCTATAGAAAGCCTATTTTTTTTTTTTTTTTTTTAATATTATTTGGTTTCTAAAGTCTCCCTGAAAAAAAAAAAAAACCTAAAAAAACAGTGGGAGAGTAATATTGCCCTTTCAGCTTGTGTGCCAGTCTTGACTCCTGGGTGTGCCACCTCTCTCCCTCTCATTCAGTGGGCCATAGAAAGCCTATTTATTTTTTTTTTTAAATATTATTGGGTTTCTAAAGTCTCCCTGAAAAAAACAAAAAATACATAAAAAAACAGTGGGAGAGTAATATTGCCCTTTCAGCTTGTGTGCCAGTCTTGACTCCTGGGTGTGCCACCTCTCTCCCTTTCATTCAGTGGGCCATAGAAAGCCTATTTATTTTTTCCGTGATTTGTGTTCTAAATTCTACCTCAACACAAAAACACTACATCAATCAGTGGGAGAAAAATATTGGCCTCAGTCAGGGCTTGTGTGCCACTGCTGTGTGTGCTATCTCTCATTCAGTGGGCTATAGCAAGCCTATTTTTTTTTTTTTTTTTTAATATTATTTGGTTTCTAAAGTCTCCCTGAAAAAAAAAAAAAACCTAAAAAAACAGTGGGAGAGTAATATTGCCCTTTCAGCTTGTGTGCCAGTCTTGACTCCTGGGTGTGCCACCTCTCTCCCTCTCATTCAGTGGGCCATAGAAAGCCTATTTATTTATTTTTTTAAATATTATTGGGTTTCTAAAGTCTCCCTGAAAAAACAAAAAATACATAAAAAAACAGTGGGAGAGTAATATTGCCCTTTCAGCTTGTGTGCCAGTCTTGACTCCTGGGTGTGCCACCTCTCTCCCTTTCATTCAGTGGGCCATAGAAAGCCTATTTATTTTTTCCGTGATTTGTGTTCTAAATTCTACCTCAACACAAAAACACTACATCAATCAGTGGGAGAAAAATATTGGCCTCAGTCAGGGCTTGTGTGCCACTGCTGTGTGTGCTATCTCTCATTCAGTGGGCTATAGCAAGCCTATTTTTTTTTTTTTTTTTTAATATTATTTGGTTTCTAAAGTCTCCCTGAAAAAAAAAAAAAAACCTAAAAAAACAGTGGGAGAGTAATATTGCCCTTTCAGCTTGTGTGCCAGTCTTGACTCCTGGGTGTGCCACCTCTCTCCCTCTCATTCAGTGGGCCATAGAAAGCCTATTTATTTTTTTTTTTAAATATTATTGGGTTTCTAAAGTCTCCCTGAAAAAACAAAAAATACATAAAAAAACAGTGGGAGAGTAATATTGCCCTTTCAGCTTGTGTGCCAGTCTTGACTCCTGGGTGTGCCACCTCTCTCCCTTTCATTCAGTGGGCCATAGAAAGCCTATTTATTTTTTCCGTGATTTGTGTTCTAAATTCTACCTCAACACAAAAACACTACATCAATCAGTGGGAGAAAAATATTGGCCTCAGTCAGGGCTTGTGTGCCACTGCTGTGTGTGCTATCTCTCATTCAGTGGGCTATAGCAAGCCTATTTTTTTTTTTTTTTTTTTTAATATTATTTGGTTTCTAAAGTCTCCCTGAAAAAAAAAAAAAAACCTAAAAAAACAGTGGGAGAGTAATATTGCCCTTTCAGCTTGTGTGCCAGTCTTGACTCCTGGGTGTGCCACCTCTCTCCCTCTCATTCAGTGGGCCATAGAAAGCCTATTTATTTTTTTTTTTAAATATTATTGGGTTTCTAAAGTCTCCCTTAAAAAAAAAAAAAAACCTAAAAAAACAGTGGGAGAGTAATATTGCCCTTTCAGCTTGTGTGCCAGTCTTGACTCCTGGGTGTGCCACCTCTCTCCCTCTCATTCAGTGGGCCATAGAAAGCCTATTTATTTTTTTTTTTAAATATTATTGGGTTTCTAAAGTCTCCCTTAAAAAACAAAAAATACATAAAAAAACAGTGGGAGAGTAATATTGCCCTTTCAGCTTGTGTGCCAGTCTTGACTCCTGGGTGTGCCACCTCTCTCTCTCTAATTGTGGGCCATAGAAAGCCTTTTTTTTTTTTTTTTTTTTTTTAATATTATTTGGTTTCTAAAGTCTCCCTGAAAAAAAAAAAAACATAAATTAGGTGGGAGATTAATATTGACATTAGTGCTTGAGTGACAGTCCTGCGTGTGTGTCATCTCTGTGATTTTGTGCCACAGAAAACAGAGTGTGTAACATTGTGCCTGATTTTCCTTGTGGTCTCACCAACCTGTTAAGGGATATTGAAATCATACTGAAGTTATAGCTCACCGTGTAAGTTGTTTGACAGCAACAAATAAAGTTACTTTGGTTAAGATTTTAAAACAATGAGGAAGTCTGGTGCAAGAGGTCGTCGTGGGCGTTCATTGTCAGCTGGTAATGATGGTAGTGGTAGTGGAGCATCAGGTGGTCGTGGGGATAAAAATATTCCACCTAAGTCTGGAGCTGTGGAGCCAGTTTCGTCGTCAGGCTACACAAGGCCTCGAACGCTCTCTTTTCTGGGAGTAGGAAAACCGCTTTTAAAGGCGGAGCAGCAACAGCAAGTTTTGGCTTACATTGCAGACTCAGCCTCTAGCTCTTTTGCCTCCTCTTCCGAAACTGGTAAATGTAAAAGCAGCGCGTCGCTTGTGGATGTTCACGGTCAGGGACAAGTCGCTTCCTTGTCCTCCTCAGCAAAAACTACAACAAGAGAGAAGGATGCAGCAGGCGACACAACGGGTCACTCCATGGAGCTCTTTACACATACCGTCCCTGGCTTAGAAAGTGAAACATTTAACAGGCCATGCCCATTACAAGTATATTCTGACATGGAGTGCACTGATGCACAGCCACAGCCAGAGTACTATGCTGCTCCTTTGACTCAGACCACCACATTGCCCTCTCAGGGTACAGATCCACAATCAGACCCTGATGAGACTATGTTGCCCCGCCACGAACGCTATACCACCGACCGACACAGTGACACAGACGAAGTTGCACACGAGCTCGAAGAGGAGGTAATAGATGACCCAGTTATTGACCCCGATTGGCAGCCATTGGGGGAACAGGGTGCAGGCGGCAGTAGTTCAGAAGCGGAGGTGGAGGAGGGGCCGCAGCAGGCATCAACATCGCAACAGGTTCCATCTGCCGGGCCCGTATCTGGCCCAAAACGCGTGTCAAAGCCAAAACCTGTTGGAGCACAGCGTTGCCATCCGGTTAAAGCTCAGTCTGCAATCCCTGAAAAGGGATCCGAGTCTAGGAAGAGTGCAGTCTGGCATTTTTTTAAACAACATCCAACTGATCAGCGCAAAGTCATCTGTCAAAAATGTTCAACTAGCTTAAGCAGAGGTCAGAATCTGAAAAGTCTAAATACTAGTTGCATGCATAGACACTTAACCACCATGCATTTTCAAGCCTGGACTAACTACCAAACGTCCCTCAAGGTTGTAGCACCCTCGGCCAATGAAGCTAGTCAGCAACGCAACATCCCTTCCGTCACTGTAAGGCCACCATTTTCCGCACCACCGGCAGTATCTGTGCAGGTTTCTTTGCCAGCCAAAAGCAGTCAGGGTCAGGGAATCACCAGTTTTGTAGGAGGAAATATTGCATCTAGGGCACCGGCGGAAACAATACCGTCTCCAACCGTCTCTCAGTCTGCCATGTACACCGGCACACCCGAAAGTTCCACGATCTCCAGCTCTCCAGTCCAGCTCACCCTACATGAGACTCTGGTTAGAAAAAGGAAGTACTTATCCTCGCATCCGCGTACACAGGGTTTTAACGCCCACATAGCTAGACTAATCTCGTTAGAGATGATGCCCTACCGGTTAGTTGAAAGCGAAGCTTTCAAAGCCCTGATGGAGTACGCTGAACCACGATACGAGCTACCCAGTCGACACTTTTTTTCCAGAAAAGCCATCCCAGCCCTGCACCAGCATGTTAAACAGCGCATCGTCCATGCACTCAGGCAATCTGTGAGTACAAAGGTGCACCTGACTACAGATGCATGGACCAGTAGGCATGGCCAGGGATGTTATGTGTCCATCACGGCACACTGGGTGAATGTGGTGGATGCAGGGTCCACAGGCGACATCAATTTAGGGACAGTTGTGCCTAGCCCACGGTCTAGGAAACAGTTGGCTGTAGGCGTTCGCACCCCCTCCTCCTCCTCCTCCTCGTCCTCCTGCAGAAGCTACAGCTCTTCCACAGAACGCAGTCTGCCAACCACTCCATCGGCAGATGACACTGTTGCACACCAGTTGTCCCATTATGGGCCAGCTACTGCCAAGCGTCAGCAGGCTGTATTGGCTATGAAGTGCTTGGGCGACAACAGACACACCGCGGAAGTTCTGTCCGAGTTCTTGCAACAAGAAACGCAGTCGTGGCTGGGCACAGTAGATCTTGAGGCAGGCAAGGTAGTGAGTGATAACGGAAGGAATTTCATGGCTGCCATCTCCCTTTCCCAACTGAAACACATTCCTTGCCTGGCTCACACCTTAAACCTGGTGGTGCAGTGCTTATTGAAAACTTATCCTGGGTTCTCCGACCTGCTCCTCAAAGTGCGTGCACTTTGCTCACATATCCGACGTTCGCCTGTACACGCCAGCCGTATGCAGACCTATCAGCGGTCTTTGAACCTTCCCCAGCATCGCCTAATCATAGACGTTGCAACAAGGTGGAACTCAACACTGCACATGCTTCAGAGACTGTGCGAACAGAGGCGTGCTGTTATTTATTTGTGGGAGGATACATGGGCAGGCAGTAGGATGGCAGACATGGAGTTGTCAGGTGTGCAGTGGTCTAAGATACAAGACATGTGTCAAGTCCTTCAGTGTTTTGAGGAATGCACACGGCTGGTTAGTGCAGACAACGCCGTAATAAGCATGAGCATCCCCCTAATGCGTCTGCTGATGCAAAGTTTGACGCACATAAAGGAGCAGGCGTCTGCACCAGAGGAAGAGGAAAGCCTTGATGACAGTCAGCCATTGTCTGGTCAGGGCAGTGTACAGGACGAGGTAGCGGGCGAAGAGGAGGTGGAGGACGAGGAGGATGATGGGGATGAGTATATTTTTAATGCCGAACCTTTCCCGGGGGCACAGGAATTTGGTTGCGTGTCACGGCCGGGTTCTGGTTTTTTGAGGGACACAAGTGACGTAGATTTGCCTGCAACTGCCCCTCAACCAATCACAACCGGAGATTTGACAACTGGAACTTTGGCCCACATGGCGGATTATGCCTTACGTATCCTAAAAAGGGACACACGCATTACGAAAATGATGAACGATGACGATTACTGGTTGGCCTGCCTCCTTGATCCACGCTATAAAGGCAAATTGCAAAATATTATGCCACATGAGAACTTGGAACTAATATTAGCAACCAAACAATCAACTCTTGTTGACCGTTTGCTTCAGGCATTCCCAGCACACAGCGCACGTGATCGTTCTCACACGAGCTCCAGGGGGCAGCAGACTAGGAGTGTTAGGGGTGCACACATCAGAAGTGGCGTTGGACAGAGGGGTTTTCTGACCAGGTTGTGGAGTGATTTTGCTATGACCGCAGACAGGACAGGTACTGCTGCATCAATTGAAAGTGACAGGAGACAACATTTGTCCAGTATGGTTACTAACTATTTTTCATCCCTTATCGATGTTCTCCCTCAACCGTCATTCCCATTTGATTACTGGGCCTCCAAATTAGACACCTGGCCAGAATTGGCAGAATATGCATTGCAGGAGCTTGCTTGCCCGGCAGCAAGTGTCCTATCAGAAAGAGTATTCAGTGCTGCAGGTTCAATATTAACCGAAAAAAGGACTCGTCTGGCTACCCAAAATGTTGACGATCTAACATTCATTAAAATGAACCACAACTGGATTTCGAAATCTTTTGCCCCACCTTGCCCGGCCGACACCTAGCTTTCCTATGAAAAGCTCTTGCCTGTGAATTACTTTTCTAATGTCTAATTTGCTGCAGCTGATTGTACAGCATACGACATGTTTACACCTCCCTAAATGGCAAAACTCCCCACACGGGGCCGTGGTATCGCGACTTGGCGCAAGCACCCGTGAGACTGCTGTTTGTCTGAAGAGGTGGGTGTGCTCGCTTTTGGTTGACGGCATTGCTACTGGGTCCCTCATAGTACAATGTAGTGTCTCTGGCGGTGGTGGTGCGCACCCAACGTCAGACACACCGTTGTAACATGAGGGGCCCTGGGGCGGTCCCGCCGGCCTCAAGAGAGTTCCCCCCTACCCCAGCTCAAAATGTGCTCTACCACGTGCAAAATTATGTCGCACAGCTCCACCAATCTTTAGTCTATTCGCTGACATCATTCAATGTCTGGCACTGACAATACAAATTTGTAGACATCTATGATGCAACTTAAAGTAGTCTGTGTCTGTGTCCTATATTGGCACCATTAAATAGTTACTGCCAAATTACTATGTCAGAAACTCAGTAGATGAGCCCACCCCTGTACCTAAGTATGCCACCTTTTTTTTTGTTTTGGTTGTTTTGCGAGACATTAACATCTATTTATATTTTGGGAGTACTGGGACAGACACTCCTTGCACTACTCCTCCACTCACCACCAAGCTGCCTGTGTATCCATGTAACCGCTGTAAAGCTGCCATGAGCCTATTGTTTGTTATTTTAGGCCTTTGATAGCCTGTCTGCGGTCCCTACTTTAAATACTCCTCCACTCACCACCAAGCTGCCTGTGTATCCATGTAACCGCTGTAAAGCTGCCATGAGCCTATTGTTTGTTATTTTAGGCCTTTGATAGCCTGTCTGCGGTCCCTACTTTAAATACTCCTCCACTGACCAGACCACTGCTGCCCGTGTACCCCTGGAACCAATTATAAAGTGCCTACAGCCAGCCCATTTTCTTATGTTAGGCCTTTGAAGCCTGTCTGCGGTCCCTACTTTAAATACTCCTCCACTGACCACCAAGCTGCCTGCCCGTGTATCCATGTAACCGCTGTAAAGCTGCCATGAGCCTATTGTTTGTTATTTTAGGCCTTTGATAGCCTGTCTGCGGTCCCTACTTTAAATACTCCTCCACTCACCACCAAGCTGCCTGTGTATCCATGTAACCGCTGTAAAGCTGCCATGAGCCTATTGTTTGTTATTTTAGGCCTTTGATAGCCTGACTGCGGTCCCTACTTTAAATACTCCTCCACTGACCAGACCACTGCTGCCCGTGTACCCCTGGAACCAATTATAAAGTGCCTACAGCCAGCCCATTTTCTTATGTTAGGCCTTTGAAGCCTGTCTGCGGTCCCTACTTTAAATACTCCTCCACTCACCACCACCAAGCTGCCTGCCCGTGTATCCATGTAACCGCTGTGAAACTGCCATGAGCCTATTGTTTGTTATGTTAGGCCTTTGATAGCCTGTCTGCGGTCCCTACTTTAAATACTCCTCCACTGACCAGACCACTGCTGCCCGTGTACCCCTGGAACCAATTATAAAGTGCCTACAGCCAGCCCATTTTCTTATGTTAGGCCTTTGAAGCCTGTCTGCGGTCCCTACTTTAAATACTCCTCCACTGACCACCAAGCTGCCTGCCCGTGTATCCATGTAACCGCTGTAAAACTGCCATGAGCCTATTGTTTGTTATTTTAGGCCTTTGATAGCCTGTCTGCGGTCCCTACTTTAAATACTCCTCCACTCACCACCACCAAGCTGCCTGCCCGTGTATCCATGTAACCGCTGTGAAACTGCCATGAGCCTATTGTTTGTTATGTTAGGCCTTTGATAGCCTGTCTGCGGTCCCTACTTTAAATACTCCTCCACTGACCACCAAGCTGCCTGCCCGTGTATCCATGTAACCGCTGTAAAGCTGCCATGAGCCTATTGTTTGTTATTTTAGGCCTTTGATAGCCTGTCTGCGGTCCCTACTTTAAATACTCCTCCACTCACCACCAAGCTGCCTGTGTATCCATGTAACCGCTGTAAAGCTGCCATGAGCCTATTGTTTGTTATTTTAGGCCTTTGATAGCCTGTCTGCGGTCCCTACTTTAAATACTCCTCCACTGACCAGACCACTGCTGCCCGTGTACCCCTGGAACCAATTATAAAGTGCCTACAGCCAGCCCATTTTCTTATGTTAGGCCTTTGAAGCCTGTCTGCGGTCCCTACTTTAAATACTCCTCCACTCACCACCACCAAGCTGCCTGCCCGTGTATCCATGTAACCGCTGTGAAACTGCCATGAGCCTATTGTTTGTTATGTTAGGCCTTTGATAGCCTGTCTGCGGTCCCTACTTTAAATACTCCTCCACTGACCAGACCACTGCTGCCCGTGTACCCCTGGAACCAATTATAAAGTGCCTACAGCCAGCCCATTTTCTTATGTTAGGCCTTTGAAGCCTGTCTGCGGTCCCTACTTTAAATACTCCTCCACTGACCACCAAGCTGCCTGCCCGTGTATCCATGTAACCGCTGTAAAACTGCCATGAGCCTATTGTTTGTTATTTTAGGCCTTTGATAGCCTGTCTGCGGTCCCTACTTTAAATACTCCTCCACTCACCACCACCAAGCTGCCTGCCCGTGTATCCATGTAACTGCTGTGAAACTGCCATGAGCCTATTGTTTGTTATGTTAGGCCTTTGATAGCCTGTCTGCGGTCCCTACTTTAAATACTCCTCCACTGACCACCAAGCTGCCTGCCCGTGTATCCATGTAACCGCTGTAAAACTGCCATAAGCCTATTGTTTGTTATTTTAGGCCTTTGATAGCCTGTCTGCGGTCCCTACTTTAAATACTCCTCCACTCACCACCACCAAGTTGCCTGCCCGTGTATCCATGTAACCGCTGTAAAACTGCCATGAGCCTATTGTTTGTTATTTTAGGCCTTTGATAGCCTGTCTGCGGCCCCTACTTGCAATACTCCTCCACTGACCACAATGCTGCCTGGAGTGCCTGCCTGTGTATCCATGTAACCGATGTAAAACTGCCATGACTGCCTACTGTTTGTTATTTTAGGCCTTTGATAGCCTGTCTGCAGCCCCTACTTGCAATACTCCTCCACTGACCACACCAATGCTGCCCGTGTACCCCTGGAACCTATTTAAAAGTTCATAGAGCCTAGTTATATATTTTATTTACTATTAATAAGGCCATGATGGACTACGCTGTACCACGCTACAAGCTAACCAGTCGACACTTCTTTTGCGAGAAAAGCCATCCCAACCCTCCACCAGCATGTAGAAGACCGCATTGTCCATGCACTCTGGCAATCTGTGAGTACAAAGGTGCACCTGACAACAGACGCATGGACCTGTAGGCATGGCCACGGAAGATTACGTGTCCATTACGGCGCAATGGGTTAATGTGGTGGATGCATGGTCCACAGGGGACAGCCTACTAAGTCTGTCTGCAGTCCCTAATTCAAATTGTCCTCCACTGTCTAAATCGGAACTTCCACCTTCTGGCTTTCGGCCTATAGTATCAGAAATTAAACTGCATTTGGCCTTCAACTTTGGTTAGGGCCTACTAACGGCTTCTGCCCCTCCCTGGTGTTGCCCTCAACTAAATAAAGCTGAGCTTCAACCTTCTGCTCCAAATTACCATTTTGAAAAATGCAATAGGCTTTTCCGGCCTACTAAAGGTGTCTGTCTGTGTGCCCCTCCCTGGTGTTGTCCTCAACTAAATAAAGCTGAGCTTCAACCTTCCGGCTCTCATTAAGTGGTTTTAAAAAAAAAATGGTGGTTAGGGCCTACTAACGGCTTCTGCCCCTCCCTGGTGTTGTCCTCAACTAAATAAAGCTGAGCTTCAACCTTCCGGCTCTCATTAAGTGGTTTTAAAAAAAAAAATGGTGGTTAGGGCCTACTAACGGCTTCTGCCCCTCCCTGGTGTTGTCCTCAACTAAATAAAGCTGAGCTTCAACCTTCCGGCTCTCATTAAGTGGTTTTAAAAAAAAAAATGGTGGTTAGGGCCTACTAACGGCTTCTGCCCCTCCCTGGTGTTGTCCTCAACTAAATAAAGCTGAGCTTCAACCTTCCGGCTCTCATTAAGTGGTTTTAAAAAAAAAAATGGTGGTTAGGGCCTACTAACGGCTTCTGCCCCTCCCTGGTGTTGCCCTCAACTAAATAAAGCTGAGCTTCAACCTTCTGCTCCAAATTACCATTTTGAAAAATGCAATAGGCTTTTCCGGCCTACTAAAGGTGTCTGTCTGTGTGCCCCTCCCTGGTGTTGTCCTCAACTAAATAAAGCTGAGCTTCAACCTTCCGGCTCTCATTAAGTGGTTTTAAAAAAAAAAAATGGTGGTTAGGGCCTACTAACGGCTTCTGCCCCTCCCTGGTGTTGTCCTCAACTAAAAAAAGCTGAGCTTCAACCTTCCGGCTCTCATTAAGTGGTTTTAAAAAAAAAAATGGTGGTTAGGGCCTACTAACGGCTTCTGCCCCTCCCTGGTGTTGCCCTCAACTAAATAAAGCTGAGCTTCAACCTTCTGCTCCAAATTACCATTTTGAAAAATGCAATAGGCTTTTCCGGCCTACTAAAGGTGTCTGTCTGTGTGCCCCTGCCTGGTGTTGCCCTCAACTAAATAAAGCTGAGCTTCAACCTTCTGCTCCAAATTACCATTTTAAAAAATGCAATAGGCTTTTCCGGCCTACTAAAGGTGTCTGCCCCTCCCTGGTGTTGTCCTCAACTGAACAAAGCTGAGCTTCCACATTCTGGCTTTCGCCCTATACTATCAGATATTAAACTGCATTTGGCCTACTAGTGTGGTTAGGCCCTTGAAACAGTGTCTGCTGCTCTTGGGTTTGCTACTCCACTGAACAAAGCAATGCCGCCTGTTTAGTCCTGTTACCAATTTTGAACTGCATGTAGCCTACTTTATTCTTTGGCCCTATATCTGTTTCCTCCTCATCCTGCCCATTGCCCAGCCACTGCTAAATGAGTCTGCTGGTACATTGACCTAGACCACTACATTCCCCTTGTACTCTACACAGCCAGAATCTGTCCCTGCTGAAAGTAAGGTTCCCCTTCCCGCATGTTATACCACCTTACACAGGGACAAAGAGGAAGGTGCAGATGAAAGTGCAGGTTCCTTCATCAGGTGGGGGGGCATACTCGTTGGCGACGTCACTGGCACAGGGCCCCTCAGAGTACGCAAAAGTGTCGCTGCTGGTGGGAGGCGCCCCCGCCATGCAAACACACCGCCGTACTTTGAGGGGCCCTGTGCCAGTGGCAATGCGAACGAGTGGGCCCCCCCCCTGCTTGCTCAGGATCACAGCACTTGCAACTTTTAAATACTTACCTTTCCCTGCAACACCGCCGTGACGTAGTCCGCATTTCCTGGGCCCACGAAAAACTTGAGCCAGCCCTACTCCCCCCACAACTTTCCCCCAATTCCCTATGCCCAACTATTATTATACAGTTAATTAAGATTGGCAAGCTTCAGAAACAAGAATGGATGTTTTTGGCATTAAAATGGGCACTGTAGGTGTTTTCCTGGCCTCCACTCACTGCCGACTATGCTTCCCCATTGACTTGCATTGGGTTTCGTGTTTCGGTCGATCCCCGACTTTTAGCGATAATCGGCCGACTGCACTCGACTCGACTCTGGACAAAATCGGGTTTCCCAAAACCCTACTCGATCTTAAAAAAATGAAAGTCGCTCAACCCTACCCCACACCATTTTTTTCTATTATTTATTTAAATGCATTGGAGCTGCACCTGAGTTCATAGCAGCTGGTTTTAATGCTGCGCAGCGCCAGTGCCAGACTAATGAGCAAGTCTGGCACTCGCCACTGAGGGATTCATCAGTCCGGCACTCGAGTTACCGTGAAATCCAGTGGCTGTGAACTCAGGTAAAGGTTACCAGAGTTCAAAGCTACCAAGTCTCCAGGCAGCTTTGAGGCCCAGAAACCTCATGGGAAACTTTTAGGGACACTTTAACATTACTGGTGTTTCCAGCTGCAGGAACACTCGGAAGCTGTGAACTAAAGTTACCTGATGTTAATATTCTGAGAAGGAGCCAATAGTCATAAAGGTTAGCAGGCTATTCATGGCAGCTCAGAGCTCTTTGCTTAGCCTTAACTGGTTATTATAGGGGAGACCCCAAAAAAATTACTTGAGGTCCTGCCTATAGTTGCTAACCATAAATGGCTAAACAGACAGCTGCAGACAGATGTTAATAGCCTAGGAAGGGGCCATGGATATTTGCCCCCTCCCAGATTAAGAACATCAGCCTTCAGCCACCCCAGAAATTCCGCATCCATAAGATGCACCAATTCTGGCACTTAGCCTCCCTCTTCCCTCTTGCACTAATGTAAGTAGGGTAATTTTTGTGGGGTTGATGTTAGCTTTGTAATGTCAATTCTCATCAAGCCCAGGGATTAGTAATGGGAAAGGGTTCCATAAGACATAACCATTACTAAAACCATAGTGAAAATGAAATAAAGACACACAAAAGAAAAAAGTCCTTACTTTGAAATAAACACTCTCCACCCTCGGCCTATTTATTAATGTAAAATTAAAAATAAAAAAACATCATGTTAGGTGTCGAGCTCCCACCGCTACACAGGGGGAATCTCGAATCATGTCCACTGCAGTCCCCCATTCTCCTGCAGCCGCAGTAGAACCTGCTCAGCAGAGATGTTGATCCCAGCGTCTGGCTCAATCTGATACTGTGCACTTGGGTACTGCTACATTTCCAGGTTCTGCCTTTGTAGCCAGCACTGATCAGTAGTTAGCAGGCATTTCAGGGACTAAGTCCTGCTTTTCCCACACTGAGCATGCCCATGGGATGACCTCCCATTGGGGGTCGGGGGTCACATGCTCAGGTCCTGTTGCGGCTCCTATTGGACCATCAGGAAGATCCCGGAGCACTACTACTATAAAAGGTTCTCATGACCGCTCTGCCATGCGCTAATGTAAACTTGTGTGTGTGGATGTATGTGGAGCGCCCCCATGGGGCCATGGGGTACTCGGTACCGGGTCCTTTGGTTCACAGGGGGATGTTACGGTGGCTGACCCGGTCCGTGGCCCTGGGACGTCCGTGTAAAAGGGAAAGGTCTTCAAGGGTAATGTTCGTGACGTCACCTGTGGTATTCGGTCAGGGTGACCGACGCTGCTTTAACTGGTCCGCTGGGGTGATGTTATGGCAGCTAGATGGTATACCTTCCCACAGGTGAAGAATATCCCCAGGGCTTCCCAGTGTGTAGATGGTGGATGGTGAGAGGCACAGAGAAGAACGAGGACACAAGGTTGCAATCTCTTTACATTTGCTGAAGACTTCAGCATCCACAGTCCAGAGCACCAGATCACCGGGCAGACAGAGTCCGGCCAGTTTGGAGGCAAGTCCAGAGTTCACTTGTCCAGGTGGAAATCAGTAGCCTTCCTCTAGCGCTGCAGTGTTGTAATCCCTTACTGATAAGCTTCTCATAAGGTCCTCACAGATGTTGTAGATGTTGTGTCTCTCTCTCTGTCCCCCAGATGGATAGGACAAACCCGTATGACCGGTGGCTTGAGGCAGTTTATAGGGACTCTATCATGCCCCAGCCTCTAAGTGGTGCCACCTTGCCTCCTGGGTGTAGGGGTGGACAGGTAACATGAAATTAGCTGTCCTGCCGGTCTCTGGAGCAAGGCATAAAGGATCATTGCTCCCTCGGTGTTCCGGCTACCGGGATCCTGGGCCTCAGAAGGAGGCAGCCTGTGTAGGGCTGATCCCCTTCTGGTATCCACTCCTCTGCTACAACTTATTTCACCCTCTCTGCAATACAGTTCTCCTTCAGTGTCTCTTTCTGGAAGCTGCAGCTCTCAGGGCATGCACAGCTCCATGTCTTTCTTCCTCGATCTCCGACAGGATCCCACCCCTGCCAGGGACCAACTACCTGAGCGAAGCTCAGCCAGCAACTAACTAACTTTCCCTACAGGTCACCAGTTTTACCAAACTGTGGGGAGTGACCTAATAAATAGGAGCAGAGCTCCCCCTGGTGGCCTGGAGTGTGAAATGTGTTGCATGTTTGTGAAACCTGGATGCAGTTATCCTTCTATGCCTCCAAACGTAACATCACTCTCCCCTAGAGGAAAATGACATTACTGCAATGACCAGGACCCTGGGGCGCAGCACTCCCCCCCCCCCCCCCTCCCAATTGAATCCAGTACTCCCAGACTGGGAAAAGAAAACAACAATACATTAGCAAAAGACATACAAATTTTTGAAATACAATAAAACAAGTTAATTTAACCGATGCTTCCCTTTATGGGAGGTGAGGACTCTTGAACGTTGCATAACAAAAACATATTTACATTGTGCTCGCACTATCTGGTCATAAAACAATATAACTATAAGCTAGCTATGAAACACAAGTACCCTCTACGGGTATACTATCTCTTAAGTGCAAATCAAGCATTTTTCTTTATACAAGTGCAAATCACCATCTGATTATTTCTACTCTTCTTCAGGTGAAGGACAGTCTATCACCCCCACGGGCTCACTGCATTTTCTCTCAATTTATTCAAATTGCTCTATAATTTCAGTTACATACGATCGGCTATGTAAAACACAATTCTATCTGTATTCAAGTCTAATCTGGCAAAGTACAATAATTCACATTCCCTTTAAGGATTCAAACAATTCAATGAGGTAGTGCAAAATATCAATACTCAAATCAATAATACTGTAACAACAGGAACGAAGCGAGGGACCTGTTATTAACCCCAACGTTGGCTTGGGCAGGCTACAAGGCATGTATCCCGACACGGAATTCTGCCACACCAACGGGTTTTTCTTCATGTCTCTGAAAAACAAAGCAGTTCTCACAACAAGATTAGAAACAGTCTCTTTAAGAAGCAGTCTCTGTAAAAGCTTCCTTTGTAAAACCAGTAGGAAGCCCCTTTAAGAAGGTGCAAACTATTTACAAGCAAGTCCAGCCCTACCCACGCCGGCAAGTGGGCAGAACCAAGGTGCACCTTGTGGGTGCCAACAATGTGCAATGGAAAGTGTGTGGACCATTCACTGTCCATTATCCAAATGTCCTTGAAGCAAAACGAAACTCTGTAAACAGAGGATCCCTTTAACATGGGACCCCTTTACAGAATAACCCAGGTCGGGTTTATGTAGCAAAAAGTTAACAGTGAACTATTTACAGTCATATTCTTTCTTTTTATTTTCTCTTATGGTGGGAGCAGGCCTACCAGCAACTTGTCGGTAGCGGTAAGATCAGTCACTGTAGCAGGGTCAGTAGCAGTCACTGAAGCGTGGTCGGTCACTGGGGCAGGGTCGTTCTTCATACCTGCTTCAGACGCAGTCCCTCCGGTGCCGGTCGGCTCCTCTGCTGAAGCTGCAGTCGCTGATCGCAGGACAGGCCGCGGTGTTGTCATCTTCTTCAACGGCGTCTCACTTTCCGGCTCCGCTGGGGTCAAAGGTGCGGGCTGCAGGTCTTTTGTCGGTGCTGCCATCTTTTTCAGCAGTGCCGCTGTTTCTGGCTCCGGAGCGCCGGATCTTCTTTCCCGCTCCGGACCAGACGATGCTGCCTACGGACATTGGGTAAGGCTCGTGATCCTGGTAGCTGGGGGAATCCTCGGCTTCCACCCCACGCTCCGGGTCCTGGCCGCTCGCCATCTTGTCCTCCATGTTCCTTCTTGCTGGCTTCTCATCCCTTTCCCGCTCTCTCCTTCGGGGCAGAGCTTCTTCTTTCTCTTTCTTCCACCATTCAGGATCAGGAGGCGGATCTCTGTTGCTGATGGACATGTCCGCATGGTACAGTAGTACTTGGAGTGGGCGGCCATTATTTTTCGTGCTACTCAGTTAGCTCCCACCCATGATGGCATGCCCCTCTTCTACAGCCCTCCTCGTGGCGCTGAAATGGCGGCGGTTTTGGCCGCAATTTTTGGTGGCAAATGACAGTTCATTAGTCACACAGCCTTTCAGCATAAATCATGGTTAGGCACAGTTGTGGCACAGTCTCTAGGCGCACATGACCCGATTTTTCAAGCTTTAGTAGATCCTGTTCATGACGCCAAAGCTGGAGCGCCCCCATGGGGCCATGGGGTACTCAGTACCTGGTCCTTCGGTTCACAGGGGGATGTCACGGTGGCTGACCCAGTCAGTAGCCCTGGGACACCCGTGTAAAAGGGAAAGGTCTTTAAGGGGCATGTTCAAGACGCCACCTGTGGTATTCGGTCATTGTGACCGACGCTGCTTTAAGGGGTCTGCTGGGGTGATGTTATGGCAGCTAGATGGTATACCTTCCCACAGGTGAAGTATATCCCCAGGGATTCAAGGTGTGTAGATGGTGGATGGTGAGAGGCGCAGAGAAGAACGAGGACACAAGGTTGCAGTCTCTTTACCTTTACTGAAGACTTCAGCATCCACAGTCCAGAGCACCAGATCACCGGGCAGACAGAGTCCGGCCAGTTTGGAGGCAAGTCCAGAGTTCACTTGTCCAGGTGGAAATCAGTAGCCTTCCTCTAGCGCTGCAGTGTTGTAATCCCTTACTGATAAGCTTCTCATAAGGTCCTCACAGATGTTGTAGATGTTGTGTCTCTCTCTCTGTCCCCCAGATGGATAGGACAAACCCGTATGACCGGTGGCTTGAGGCAGTTTATAGGGACTCTATCATGCCCCAGCCTCTAAGTGGTGCCACCTTGCCTCCTGGGTGTAGGGGTGGACAGGTAACATGAAATTAGCTGTCCTGCCGGTCTCTGGAGCAAGGCATAAAGGATCATTGCTCCCTCGGTGTTCCGGCTACCGGGATCCTGGGCCTCAGAAGGAGGCAGCCTGTGTAGGGCTGATCCCCTTCTGGTATCCACTCCTCTGCTACAACTTATTTCACCCTCTCTGCAATACAGTTCTCCTTCAGTGTCTCTTTCTGGAAGCTGCAGCTCTCAGGGCATGCACAGCTCCATGTCTTTCTTCCTCGATCTCCGACAGGATCCCACCCCTGCCAGGGACCAACTACCTGAGCGAAGCTCAGCCAGCAACTAACTAACTTTCCCTACAGGTCACCAGTTTTACCAAACTGTGGGGAGTGACCTAATAAATAGGAGCAGAGCTCCCCCTGGTGGCCTGGAGTGTGAAATGTGTTGCATGTTTGTGAAACCTGGATGCAGTTATCCTTCTATGCCTCCAAACGTAACATCACTCTCCCCTAGAGGAAAATGACATTACTGCAATGACCAGGACCCTGGGGTGCAGCACTCCCCCCCCCCCCCTCCCAATTGAATCCAGTACTCCCAGACTGGGAAAAGAAAACAACAATACATTAGCAAAAGACATACAAATTTTTGAAATACAATAAAACAAGTTAATTTAACCGATGCTTCCCTTTATGGGAGGTGAGGACTCTTGAACGTTGCATAACAAAAACATATTTACATTGTGCTCGCACTATCTGGTCATAAAACAATATAACTATAAGCTAGCTATGAAACACAAGTACCCTCTACGGGTATACTATCTCTTAAGTGCAAATCAAGCATTTTTCTTTATACAAGTGCAAATCACCATCTGATTATTTCTACTCTTCTTCAGGTGAAGGACAGTCTATCACCCCCACGGGCTCACTGCATTTTCTCTCAATTTATTCAAATTGCTCTATAATTTCAGTTACATACGATCGGCTATGTAAAACACAATTCTATCTGTATTCAAGTCTAATCTGGCAAAGTACAATAATTCACATTCCCTTTAAGGATTCAAACAATTCAATGAGGTAGTGCAAAATATCAATACTCAAATCAATAATACTGTAACAACAGGAACGAAGCGAGGGACCTGTTATTAACCCCAACGTTGGCTTGGGCAGGCTACAAGGCATGTATCCCGACACGGAATTCTGCCACACCAACGGGTTTTTCTTCATGTCTCTGAAAAACAAAGCAGTTCTCACAACAAGATTAGAAACAGTCTCTTTAAGAAGCAGTCTCTGTAAAAGCTTCCTTTGTAAAACCAGTAGGAAGCCCCTTTAAGAAGGTGCAAACTATTTACAAGCAAGTCCAGCCCTACCCACGCCGGCAAGTGGGCAGAACCAAGGTGCACCTTGTGGGTGCCAACAATGTGCAATGGAAAGTGTGTGGACCATTCACTGTCCATTATCCAAATGTCCTTGAAGCAAAACGAAACTCTGTAAACAGAGGATCCCTTTAACATGGGACCCCTTTACAGAATAACCCAGGTCGGGTTTATGTAGCAAAAAGTTAACAGTGAACTATTTACAGTCATATTCTTTCTTTTTATTTTCTCTTATGGTGGGAGCAGGCCTACCAGCAACTTGTCGGTAGCGGTAAGATCAGTCACTGTAGCAGGGTCAGTAGCAGTCACTGAAGCGTGGTCGGTCACTGGGGCAGGGTCGTTCTTCATACCTGCTTCAGACGCAGTCCCTCCGGTGCCGGTCGGCTCCTCTGCTGAAGCTGCAGTCGCTGATCGCAGGACAGGCCGCGGTGTTGTCATCTTCTTCAACGGCGTCTCACTTTCCGGCTCCGCTGGGGTCAAAGGTGCGGGCTGCAGGTCTTTTGTCGGTGCTGCCATCTTTTTCAGCAGTGCCGCTGTTTCTGGCTCCGGAGCGCCGGATCTTCTTTCCCGCTCCGGACCAGACGATGCTGCCTACGGACATTGGGTAAGGCTCGTGATCCTGGTAGCTGGGGGAATCCTCGGCTTCCACCCCACGCTCCGGGTCCTGGCCGCTCGCCATCTTGTCCTCCATGTTCCTTCTTGCTGGCTTCTCATCCCTTTCCCGCTCTCTCCTTCGGGGCAGAGCTTCTTCTTTCTCTTTCTTCCACCATTCAGGATCAGGAGGCGGATCTCTGTTGCTGATGGACATGTCCGCATGGTACAGTAGTACTTGGAGTGGGCGGCCATTATTTTTCGTGCTACTCAGTTAGCTCCCACCCATGATGGCATGCCCCTCTTCTACAGCCCTCCTCGTGGCGCTGAAATGGCGGCGGTTTTGGCCGCAATTTTTGGTGGCAAATGACAGTTCATTAGTCACACAGCCTTTCAGCATAAATCATGGTTAGGCACAGTTGTGGCACAGTCTCTAGGCGCACATGACCCGATTTTTCAAGCTTTAGTAGATCCTGTTCATGACGCCAAAGCTGGAGCGCCCCCATGGGGCCATGGGGTACTCAGTACCTGGTCCTTCGGTTCACAGGGGGATGTCACGGTGGCTGACCCAGTCAGTAGCCCTGGGACACCCGTGTAAAAGGGAAAGGTCTTTAAGGGGCATGTTCAAGACGCCACCTGTGGTATTCGGTCATTGTGACCGACGCTGCTTTAAGGGGTCTGCTGGGGTGATGTTATGGCAGCTAGATGGTATACCTTCCCACAGGTGAAGTATATCCCCAGGGATTCAAGGTGTGTAGATGGTGGATGGTGAGAGGCGCAGAGAAGAACGAGGACACAAGGTTGCAGTCTCTTTACCTTTACTGAAGACTTCAGCATCCACAGTACAGAGCACCAGATCACCGGGCAGACAGAGTCCAGCCGGTTTGGAGGCAAGTCCAGAGTTCCCTTGTCCAGGTGGAAATCATTAGCCTTCCTCTAGCGCTGCAGTGTTGTAGTCCCTTACTGCTAAGCTTCTCAAAAGGTCCTCACAGATGTTGTAGATGTTGTGTGTCTCTCTCTCTCTGTCCCCCAGATGGATATGACAAACCCGTATGACCGGTGGCTTGAGGCGGTTTATAGGGACTCTATCATGCCCCAGCCTCTAAGGGGTGCCACCTTGCCTCCTGGGTGTAGGGGTGGACAGGTAACGTGACATTAGCTGTCCTGCCGGTCTCTGGAGCAAGGCATAAAGGATTGTTGCTCCCTCGGTGTTCTGGCTACTGGGATCCTGCACCTCAGAAGGAGGCAGCCTGTGTAGGGCTGATCCCCTTCTGGTATCCACTCCTCTGCTACGACTTCTTTCACCCTCTCTGCAATAAAGTTCTCCTTCAGTGTCTCTTTCTGGAAGCTGCAACCAGGAGGTGTGTTTGGGGTCATTATCCTGTTGAAAAATAAATGAGGGTCCAACTAAACGCAAAGCGGATGGAATAGCACGCCGCTGCAAGATGCTGTTGTAGCCATGCTGATTCAGTACACCTTCAATTTTGAATAAATCCCCAACAGTGTCACCAGCAAAGAACCCCCACACCATCACACCTCCTCCTCCATGCTTCACGGTGGGAAGCAGGCATGTAGAGTCCATCCGTTCACCTTTTCTGCATCACACAAAGACATGGTGGTTGGAACCAAAGATCTCAATTTTGGACTCATCAGACCAAAGCACAGATTTCCACTGGTCTAATGTCCATTCCTTGTGTTCTTTTGTCCAAACAAGTCACTTCTGCTTGTTGCCTGTCCTTAGCAGTGGTTTCCTAGCAGCTATTTTACCATGAAGGCATGCTGCACAAAGTCTCCTCTTAACAGTTGTTGTAGAGATGTGTCTGCTGCTAGAACTCTGTGTGGCATTGACCTGGTCTCTAATCTGAGCTGCTGTTAACCTGCGATTTCTGAGGCTGGTGACTCAAATAAACTTATCCTCAGAAGCAGAGGTGACTCTTGGTCTTCCTTTCCTGGGGTGGTCCTCATGTGAGCCAGTTTCTTTGTAGCACTTGATGTTTTTTGCCACTGCACTTGGGGACACTTTCAAAGTTTTCCCAATTTTTCAGACTGACTGACCTTCATTTCTTAAAGTAATGATGGCCACTCGTTTTTCTTTACTTAGCTGTTTTTTTCTTGCTTGTCATAATACAAATTCTAACAGTCTATTCAGTAGGACTATCAGGTGTGTATCCACCAGACTTCTGCTCAACACAACTGATGGTCCCAACACCATTTATAAGGCAAGAAATCCCACTTATTAAACCTGACAGGGCACACCTGTGAAGTGAAAACCATTCCTGGTAACTAACTCTTGAAGCTCATCAAGAGAATGGCAAGAGTGTGCAAAGCAGTCATCAAAGCAAAAGGTGGCTACTTTGAAGAACCTAGAATATAAGACATATTTTCAGTTGTTTCACACTTTTTTCTTAAGTATATAATTCCACATGTGTTAATTCATAGTTTTGATGCCTTCAGTGTGAATTTACAATTTTCATAGTCATGAAAATACAGAAAAATCTTTAAATGAGAAGGTGTGTCCAAACTTTTGGTCTGTACTATAGATAGATATGCTTATAAGGCAGTTCAAGCAATGTCTTATCTCAACCAGGAAGGCCTGGGTGATAATCTCAGGTTTAAGCAGAGCAGCAACAGCTTACATGTCCAGCAAATGCAGATAGGAGTAAACACGAGCAGTAGATGAAAGAGGATTACTGGAAGCTGGTGTATGCAGCAGGAACTCAGAGCAGAGTAGCAGGATCTCCACACAGGTCGCCAGGAGCAGGTATGTAGCCAGGGAGTCATCAGAGTCAGGAGCTGGATGCAAGGCAGAATACTGTAGCACAGACTGAAGGCTGGGGTGGAGTTTTATAGCAGGAAGACACAGTGCACATGAGACCAAAGACGCCATCTTGGAAAAGGGCAGTAATGCACAAAAGGTAATAAAAAATGTTCAGAGTCCTGACAATGCCTGTCGATAGTTGAAAGCTCCAAATCATTCCCATCCCTAGTGTTGTTGCCTGCTCACGAATGGTAGAGCTACCTAGAGCCCAACAGTGCTATCCTACACTTTAGCACAAGATACTGATTCTAGTTAGCAGCGTCCGCCAGAGTGGCGCTGCACGCACTCCTGTGCGGTAAATGTTTAGTTTAAGTTGATTCCCTGGCACCACAGTCGCGGTGTCGAGCACAAGAGATCTAAAGGGACTCTTACCCTGAGTCTTGGGGCAGAGTTCTGTGTCGCCTTGCATGCACTCTCTGAGCGGTATCGCGACCCTGTGACGCAACAGGGTTCGCTTCATTCATACTGGGTGAAGCTAACCCGTGTGTGTACTCACATTATACCACCATATAGTCCGTCATTATCAAGCGGCAGGTGTCTTAGCTGCATGGTGGACCCCGGACTGCAAAGGCACCTAATATCATCTCATATCATGATTATTTGGTGCGTTCCAACAGTCCAAACACACCATATTCCTAACTTGTCCGCCGATGATCCATTTGTCCCACAAAGAGCCCAACTCTACTTCATCTGTTTTGCATGGCTGAGCGTTGGCATAATGCCACCGCTTAGTCATCAACCCAAGCAAAACTGAGCTGAGCATGAGAACCACTGCCTGTGATCATCAGTAACCTCAATCATGTCACCACAGGTCTCTAAAGCTGCGCTTAGACGTGGTGGCTAGTGGGTGTTGGCAAGAAGTCACGTTTGCAGTTTGCAAAAATAAAAGTGGGGGACACAGCTACCATGTAGTAGAAGATGCTCTGGTCAGGTGTGACCAAAGTAGAACTTTTTGGGTTAAATGCAAAATGCTATTTGTGGCAGAAAAGTAACACTGCACATCACCCTGAAAGCACTATCCCCACCATGAAACATGGTGGTGGCAGAATCATGTTGGGTGGTGATGATTTTCTTTAGCAGTGACAGAGAAGGTGGTCAGAGAGATGTAAATGGAATTGAGCTAAATACAGGGCAATCCAGAATAAACCTGTTAGAGGCTGCAAAAGATTGGAGCATAGGTTTACCTTCCAGAGTGACAATGACCCTAAATATACTGCCAGCCAGAGCTACAATGGAATGGTTTAGATCAAAATCATATTCATGTGTTTGAATGGCCCAGTCACAGTCAGACCTACAGTAACTCCCATTGAGAATTTGTGGCAAGACTTAAAATTACTGTCATAAATGCCTGTCTCTAGAAGTGCAAAGCTGGAGACATACCTTAAGAGACTGGTCCTACAAATTATTGACTCAGTGGGTTGAATGTAAACGCATGTCACAAATTTCAAATTTATATTTTTAAAATATTTAGAAAACCATGTATCATTTCTTTTACACTTCACAAATACTTGCTACTTTGTGCTGGGATATCACATACCATCCCAATAAAATACATTTGTTTGTTGGTATAACATGAAAAATCGTGGAAAAGTTAATAGACTATGAATACTTTTTCAAGGAACTGTATATACAATTATTCTATCAATATTAAGTTATTTAGTTTAGTTATTTTACACCAAATTTTCTTTTTTAAATAGATAGTTAAAAGGTTTACTGGAAAAAATGCAAAACAAGTCAATATATATATAAATAAACAAAACGTAACTGCAAATAAATTCATAAATAACTTTAATTAATAAAAGATGCTTCTATTGTCTAGGAATAATCACTAAAGCAAGATAAAATGGAAGCCATCCTGTTATACATCAGAAATCTGTCCTACAATGTATGTAACACAGCTGAGCATGCCTGTGCTGCTCGGTCTGCCTGATAAAATTTTGGAGAAAAACAGTGTCAGCAGCATCAGCAGGAAATTGTGGAACAACACAAAAGCCCTCCTCTACCATCGCACAACAAGCTCTGAATACCATAGTTGTCATTTATGCCTACAAAATGCTGTCAGCACAACAGTCCTGGCTAGGATTACAGATAGACTGCACAGATTCAATTTATTAAAATTAACCTGTCACCATTAAAATGCAGTTATATCTGCAGGCAACATGTTTTAGAGCATTAGGAGCTAAGGAAAAAATCTATTTAGTTTTTGGAGAAAGGATTCAATATTATCTGTGCTGTAATGATTTATAAATCTGCTCTATCTGGGATTTTTGGTCCAGTGGGGGCGGTGCTATCAGTTATTAGCAACTTTTATTGCGTAATTGTAGCTGTCAATCAATGACAAGACCGCCCACTTGACCTAGTCAAGTGTTTTTGCCAATTAAAGTTACATTTATAAGTGTACATATATTTGTATTTTTTATTGTTTTTGAATATTCTCCTGGAAAATCCCTTAAAATTAATCAATTATTAAACAATTGTATTTAATTGCGATATACACACATTCATGAAATTAATCCTATAATTGCATAAATCCTGGAATCAATAACAAATGTCATTCTTACCAGAGGATTACTGCCAGAAAATTGTGGCACAGGACATTGTGCAGTTTTGCCCCACTCATAATAATGGTCTTTACAATATGTAAGATTATGTAACAAGATACTATGTGCTGACTGACCACGAACTATCTGTCTGGAGAAATAAAACATATTATAAACTTTAGTTATGAGAAAAAGCTGAACTGAAAGTTTGCTCTATTATCATTATTATTATTATTATTATTATTATTATTATACATTTATATAGCACCATTGATTCCATGGTGCTGTACAAGAGAAGGGGTTACATCAAAATACAAATATCACTTACAGTAAACAAACTAACAATGACAGACTGATACAGAGGGAAGATGACTCTGCCCTTGCAGGCTTACATTCTACAGGATTATGGGAAAGGAGACAGTAGGTTGGGGGTTGCAGTAGCTCCGATGGTGTTGAGATGGCAGCATGGTCATTGCAGGTTGCAAGTTTATTTGAAGAGATGGGTTTTCATGTACAGTACCATCTGAGAGATGCAAATGTGGTGGATAATCGGATGTGTTTGGCAACAGAATTCCAGAGGATGGGGATATTGGGGAGAAGTCTTGAAGGCGATTGGGTGTGGAGCGAGTAAGTGTGGAGGAGAGTAGGAGGTCTTGGGAGGATCACAGATTACATGAGGGAAGATATTGGGAGATTAGTTCTGAAATATATGGAGATGAAAGGTTATGGATGGCTTTGTAAGTCAGTGTTAGTAGTTTAAACTGGATACCATGGAAAATTGGGAGCCAGTGAAGGGATATGGCTGATAAATACTCTGGGATTCTGGAGAGAGGTGACATCTGGGCCAGAGAGGTAGATCTGAGTGTCATCAGCATATAGATGGTACTGGAAGCCATAGGACTTTATGAGTAGTGTTGAGCCACCCCCCTAGTGTTCGAGTTCGGTTCGTCGAAATGGGGCGTGTTTGAGTTCGGTTCGTCGAACTGGGGCGTGTTCGACGAATGTTCATCGAACGTTCGACGAACACCGTTGAACCCCATTGAAACCAATGGCAGGCAAACACAAACACATACAAACACACATATAGAAAACACATAGAAAACACCTTAAAAGGTGTCCAAAAGCTGACAAACTGCTCAGAAGACACAACAAAAACATGGAAAAGTCACAACTACATATAGTCATGCGAAAAGAAAAGAGGTGGAGGAGTAAAAGGAGGAGGAGACACAGATATAGGCATATCATGCCCTTCTAAAATCAAGAAAGGCAGGAGTAAAAATCTAAAATCACCCTACCAACACCCAGACGTCGTGACAAAAAAAATAAAACAATAAATATCTTTAGGTAGAATGGCGGCGGGTCCATTCAGTACACTTTCCTTAGAAGACGTAGTGGTACCCCCATTGGGGGTTGTGCCAAAAGTTGTGCCAAAAGGAACCCAATACATTCAGACTAATCCACCATTTGTCATATCCAAGGGGCAGGTCAGTAAACTACAACATCGACAACATGGAACTATGTACTGTACCTCCTTTGACAAGGCAATCAGGTGGGTCAAGAAGTTGGGAAGGGGCACCCTAATGGCCAAAACAAACATTGAGGGGGCGTTCCGCTTACTACCTGTGCCTCCGAATAGTGTCCTTCCATTAGGCTGCTTCTGTGAAGGAGCATACTACATAGATCGCTGTTTGAGGCATTTAGTTGCTTCCTCGAATGTGTCGTCATGGACGTTTCTAAGGCGGCACATATTATCCATTACCTCGACAACTTCTTATACCTGGGCCCAAAAGATTCACCACAGTGTGAATACACGCGGTAGTCCACCTGTGAGAAGGAGAGAGCTAGAGGGAGAGTGGACACCCCAGAGCCGAGGGGTTAGATTGAGAAAGGAAGAAGGCAGTGTAGCTTGCTTCATGGGTGGGGTACTCTGCTGTGTAGCAGAAATTGCTACTAGGCCCAAAAGGATTTCCTGGGCCAGATGCCGTTAAAAAATAGTACTTAGGTAAACAGGCGGTGTAGCTTGCTCCATGGGTAGGGTACGCTGCTGAGTAGCACAAAATTCTACTAGGCCCAAAAGGATTTCCTGGGCTAGAAGCAGTGAAAAAACAGTACTTAGGTAAACAGGCGGTGTAGCTTGCTTCATGGGTGAGGTACTCTGCTGAGTAGCACAAAATGCTACTAGGTACAAAACGATTTCCTGAGCTAGATGCAGTTAAAAATTAGTAATTAGATCAACAGGCGGTGTAGCTTGTTTCATGGGTGGGGTACTCTGCTGAGTAGCAGAAATTGCTACCAGGCCCAAAAGGATTTCCTGGGCTAGATGCTATTAAAAAATAGTACTTAGGTAAACAGGTGGTGTAGCTTGCTTCATGGGTGGGGTACGCTGCTGAGTAGCACAAAATTCCACTAGGCCCAAAAGGATTTCCTGGGCTAGATGCTGTTAAAAAATAGTACTTAGGTAAACAGGCGGTGTAGCTTGCTTCATGGGTAGGGTATGCTGCTGAGTAGCACAAAATTCTACTAGGCCCAAAAGGATTTCCTGGGCTAGAAGCAGTGAAAAAACAGTACTTAGGTAAACAGGAGGTGTAGCTTGCTTCATGGGTGAGGTACTCTGCTGAGTAGCACAAAATGCTACTAGGTACAAAACGATTTCCTGGGCTAGATGCAGATAAAAATTAGTAATTAGATCAACAGGCGGTGTAGCTTGCTTCATGGGTGGGGTACTCTGCTGAGTAGCAGAAATTGCTACAAGGCCCAAAAGGATTTCCTGGGCTAGATGCCGTTAAAAAATTTAGATAAACAGGCTGTGTAGTTAGCTTCATAGGCGGGCTACTCCACTGACGTGTAGACACCTAGGCCCAAAACCATTTACTGGGTTAGATGCAGTAAAAATTTAGATACACGGGCGTGCAGACACTGCTCCTAGGCCCAAAACTATTTACTTGGTTAGATGCAGTAAAAATTTAGATACACAGGCGGTGTAGCTAGCTTCACAGGTGGGCTACTCCGCTGATGTGCAGACACTGCTACTAAGCCCAAAAAGATTTACTGGGTTAGATGCAGTAAATATTTAGATACACAGGTGGTGTAGCTAGCTTCACATGCGGGCTACTCTGCTGACGTGCAGACACTGCTACTAATCACCAAAACGATTTCCTGGGTTAGATGCAGTAAAAATTTAGATACACAAGCGGTGTAGCTAGCTTCACAGGCGGGCTACTCAGATGACTATCAGGTAATGCTACTAGCCCAAAAGGATTGGCTGAGCTAGATTACACCAAATGCTGTGACAAACACTTGCACAGCACTGGCACAGACCTGCCTGGCAAAAAGTGCTAGGAACTGCTGTAACTTACCCTGAAAAGGGCTGATATTACAACTAGTCCCGACTCCTCCCGACTCCCTAAACCTATCTCTCTGAAAATTCGCTCACAAAAAAGACTCTTAGTCTGTATAGCGCCCACAGCAGCAGCGGTGCCGTCTAACACTAAGCTGCAGCAGTGAGGAAATGGGGGCAACGGGGCAAATGGCTGGTTCTTATAGGGCATGTGACATACACAGCCAATGACACATACCCTTGCTTGTGTGCATCACATGTGTGTGCACTGCTGAGAGACTGCACTGCCCCACTGTAAATGCGGGAAAGAAAAAAAAATGGAGATCGGCATTATTTCAGCACAGATCTATCCCCCGCCCCCCCCTCTCGCCCACTATACACTGAAGCAGTCTATTAACAATGATAAACAGTTTTAATGTGCAAATCAAGTTATGCTTTTGGTGAACGAACAGTTATCGAACAGAAACTTGAACAGACGAATTTTAAGCAAATTGGTCGAGTTCGACGAAACGACTCGAACACTGCCCAAAACAGCTTGAATTTGAAATTGGCGAACAGTTCGACTCAAACACCGCTCATCTCTATTTATGAGTTGCCCAGGCCAAGGGTATAGATGGAGAAGAGAAGGGGTCATGGGAGAGAGCCTTGAGGGGCACCAACAGAGGGAGGATGAGATGAGAAGGTAGTGTGGGAGTAGGAAATGCTAAATGTGCAGTTGGTAAGGTTTGAGGAGATCCAGGATAGGGCAAGGTCTTTGATGCCAAAGGAAGAGAGGATCTGTAGTAGGAGGCAGTGGTCAACTGTGTTGAAGGCAGAGGACAGGTCTAGAAGGAGGAGTATAGCAAATTGTCTGCTAACTTTGGCTGTAAGTAAGTCGTTAGTAAGTTTGGTCAGGTCAGTCTCAATGGAATGGTGGGTACGGAAGCCAGATTGTAGGTTGTCAAAGAGTGAGTTAGATGCAAAGTGAGAGGAAAGTTCAGCGTGAACGTGCTACTCAAGGAGTTTGGAAGCAAGTTGGAGGAACGATATGGGGCAATAGCTGGACATAGTGCTCGGGTCAAGTGATGGCTTTTTGAGGATAGGTGCAATTGTGGCATGTTTGAAAGCAGAGAGGAAAGTACCTGAAGTTAATGATAGGCTGAAAAGATGGGTTAGGGATTGGATAAGTGTGCTGGTGAGGTTGGGGAGGGGGTGGGATGGGATGAGGTCAAATGCACAAGTGGTGAGGTGTGATTTGGAGAGGAGATGAGTAAGCTTTCCTTCAGTGACTTTGGAGAGCAAAGTTATGGGGTTAGGGCATTGGTCTGGTACACAAAGTGATTATGCTGGTCAGACAATAAAGACTAGCCCTGTTTGGTTTATCTTATTTTTGAAGTGCGTGGAAAAGTCCTCGGCAGAGATTAGGGAAGTCGGAAGGGGCTGTGGTGGGTGGAGGAGGGAGCTAAAAGTGCTTGGGGTTGTGGCATAAGGAAGAGATGAGGGATGTAAAGTAAACCTCTTTAGCAGAGGTGAGAGATCATTTGAAGGTGAGTGTTGCTTGTTTGAATGTGGTGAAGTCACCTTGCAAATGCAAATTCTTCCAACGCCGCTCAGCAATTCTGGATACTTGCCGAAGCTTGTTATTGATGTTATTGTGCCATGGTTGTATATTGATTCATCGCATTTTGCTATGGATGAGAGTGGCGACCGAGTTGATAGCTGTGTCATGTCGGACGCTGTTCACACTAGGGTGTCCAATAGACAGCAGTAATTCCACTTACGTCCACTATACGCTCAGTGGCGTCGGCTAGATTTTATCCAGCTTGCTCGGGGTTAATCTAGCTGGTAATCAGGTTTTAGGCTGGGTCACGCCCACGGCCTTTAAATAGTTGCGCTGGACTTTGGGCATCGCCGATTATAGCTTGTGCTTTATGCCTAGTGGTTCCGGTCTGGAGTGGTGGTCTTCTTGTAGGAATATCATATCTGGTGGTGTATTATCCTTTGTCATATTCCTCTTTCCTATTTGTATTTGTTTTGCCCTGTGCACATTATAGTGTATTCCTGTGTGTCTGCGGCGTGGTGCGTTTTTCAGTTTTCACTGTCTGTGCTTTTTGTGGGGATTGGTGTGTGGTCTCTTCACTGGGTGGCGGGTGGTGGTTTCAGCTTAGGGCTGAAACAGGAGTCAGGGTCAGGCCTGGCGGCCCAGACATGCACACCTTTAGTGTAACTTCTGGGAAAGAGACAGACAGGGTTTCCCTAGCCTGAGGGATATCGCAGGGGCCCGGGTAACCAACCTTAGTCTACCCAGTTCCCCCATGACAAGCTGATGCTAGAGTGGTATTGTAGAAACTAGTGGCAGTGTCTGTGTTGTGGAGTGAAGACATGGAGGACATGGGTAGAATAGAGTTAGAGAGTTTACAAGTGTCTAGATGTGCGAGGTTTCTAGTTGTTGGACATGGGTGACAGGTGAGGAGGACAGTGAGAAGAACGTGACTAGATGGTGGTCAAAGAGAGGGACAGGAGAGGTTGTGAAGTTAGATAGGGAGCAGAGACTGGTGAAGATCAGGTGTAATGTATGTCTGTCTGTGTGGGTGGCTGAGGAGGACCACTGAATAAGTCCAAAAGATGAAGTGTGACAGGAGTTTGGAGGCTGCTGACTGGTGGGTGTCAATGGGAATGTTGAAGTCATCCATGATGATGGTGGGAATGTCAGCAGAGAAAAAGTGAAGGAACCAGGTGGAGAACTGGTCAATAAAGGCAGTGGTTGGGCCTGGAGGTCGGTATTTGACAGCCACTTGGAGATTGCAGGGAGAGTAGATGCAAACAGAGTAGTCTTCAAAAGAGGGGAGGATAAGGGAGGGTTGAGGTGGAATTGGCTTAAAGGTACAGTTGGAAGAAAGGAAAAGGCCCACTCCTCCACCATATCTGTTGCCAGGGTGAGGAGTGGGGGTGAAGAGGAGGCCACCGTAACATAGCGCAGCAGAGGAGGCTGTGTTGGAGGGTGTCAGCCATGTTTCAGTGAGTTCCAGGAAGGAAAAAATTATGAGAGGTAAAGAGGTCTCTATCACATCTTGAAAAACAAGCTGGAGGTTGATTTATAATTTTGCCTCAATTTAGATAATATATTGGGACGATCCACTTGTTGTTAGGTGTCGAGTTCCTGCTGCTGCACAGGGGGAATCTCGAACCACCTCTGCTGTGGTCTCTCATTCTCCTCAAGCCGCAGTAGAGCCTGCTCAGCAGAGATGTCGGTCCCAGTGCCTGGCTCAGACAGATACTGTGCATTTGGTTACTGCTGCCATTCCAGGTTCAGCTATTATAACCAGTACTGTTCAGCGGCAAGCAGGCGCTCCTGAGACTAAGTCCTGCTTTTCTCGTTCTGAGCATGCCCAAGGGAAGACCTCTCATTGAAGGTCAGCGGTCACACGCTCAGGCCCTGTAGTGGCTCCTATTGGTCCACTAGGAAGGTCCTGGAGAGGTACAGCTATAAAAGGTTCGCATGACCGCACGGCCATGCGCTAGTATAAACCTATTATCGTGTGTGTGTGGTTGTATGCCTGTTCTGGTGATTGCTCCTTAATCATTCCCATTCCTTGTGATGTTGAATGCTCGCATATGTTGGAGTTAACTAGCGCCTGACAGGGCTAATCTTTACACTAGAGCACGATCTGTACTGCGTCAAACCAGCAGTGACCACCAGTGCGGTGCTTTACGCACTCTGTGCAGCTATCTTCTATTACTCCTGACTACCGGTCAGTGTAGGGTAGGACCTCCCGTTTGATCTCTGCATCTGACTCAGGGCGTCCTCAGGCGCGGGTTCAAAAGCCACCGAGGGTCAGAGCGGGATCAATCTCCAGCATAGTGGGGGTGAATTGCAGAGATCCCACTAGAATTCATTTGCTGCACCCTGTGACAGCTAACAGGGCACAGCGTTTCCTTGACTCCCTGCGACTCTGTGAAGCAACAGAGTTCGCTTCTGTACATACCGGTGTACTCCTACACGGTGGACCCCGGGCTGCGAACGCACCTTTTACTAATGTTATATTTACTTGGTGCATTCCGCCAGCCCTAACACTTGTGTCTACAAAATATGTGTGTTAAAGGCATTGGCCACCTTTTAGGTCAACTTTTTTTTTTACGTAAATGCTTGTATTTTGGGCAAAAATAATTTTTGCAGATAGGTTTCATCACAAATTTTACATTGTTTGGCTATTATAGGTTTTTTGTTTCCTTGGAGATTCAACCTTAATGTCGTCTATGGTCATAAATCAGATGAGAGAAGCTCAGGAAAGCTTGTAGCTGTTTTTATCTGCCTTTTTCTATTAGACTTTCAAAAAAAGCTCATTGAAGAATTCTCAAGTAAAGAGGACAGCCATTTTTTCTTGTTAGAGCAGCTTTCCTCACAAACTATCATTTCTGTCCATACAATGGCTGCTGGTGGAGGGCCACATGACCAGATTAGTCCATCAGTCTTCTCCATAGAAAAAATCTGGTCACATGCTTTTCTATCAGCAGCCATTTTATGGACAGAAGTTAGGGTCATATGCATTAATTTAGGAGAGGAATCAAATACATATGAAAATAGATTATCTTAGTCAACCAAGTTTTATAATGACAGAAATCTATTGGGTCATGCTTCTGGTATATGCTTATACCAGACCTGAAAGACATTTTTGGCCCCAGCTGCCAAATAAAATTATTTATCTCCTTACTATCGAGTTGAAAATTGACATATAGGCTGACTAAAGGAGGTCTAACCCCCTGTTAAACATTTAGATTCCACCGTCACTTTTGACCACAGCGTCTAAGAAGTTAAAGGATCGAGGACCAACTTCATTAATTTTTAAAGGGAACATGTCAACCGAAAAAAACACTATTAACCTGCAGATATGGGATTATTTTGCAGGTTATTTGTGTTATAATGCTGACCGGTGCCTGAACTTAGCCTAATGCTGGGGGGGAAATGAACTTTATTTTCCCCGGCAGTGCTCCCATTTCAGTCACGAGGGTGGCACCAGCGCTAGATCAGTCACCGCTCCAGACATTGAAGCTTGGCTGTCAGTCAGGGTGTGATTAAAGCGGCTTTTCTGTATATTCAGACTGACACACTTGGCTGTTAGCAACAGCCTGGACATTGGACCTTGGTGCATAGTATTGTAATTTTTATCATAAGGTTTGACATAAAAGCTACCTTAGAAACATGATATGGAACTCCATATAGTAGCATATAGTTACAAAGTTACTGCATTTGTTTTTCAAAGCATCTTTAAAAATTCAATGTGGAATGTGATAGGTTCCTTTGAGAACTGGTCCATTCTTTTCCAGTAATTTTGATAAAACTCTGCCAGCATATCTTCTTAAGACCATATACACACAATTTAAGTTTATAAATTTGTAAAATGTCTGAATAGCAATTATAGGCTTACCCTGTACCATGTATAACAAGTCCAATGAAGAAAAGTATAAATAGGTTATGGGTATAAAGGAAGACTTCATAGAATGACCTTCTCATGAGTTCTGTAGATGATGTTACAATTAACACAAGAGCCAATGTGATGACAAAGCCAGTGATGCCGGCTACAGAGACAAACACTTCCTTTATAATAGTCTAGAAAAAAAACATACAACATGAAAAAAGTCCATTGTATAAGTTGATCCCCATAATTGCCTTATGTAAAAAATGAATACATTTTACTGTATTAAGCATGCGATTCTACCAAAACAGACAAATAAAAAAAAACTAACATTTGTAATGATACAAGACCTTCTTAAAAAACAAAGTATCACATACTATTGAAAAAAACAAAATGCTTGGCATCTACAGCCATAAATGTATAGGAAGATTGAAGTACACATGAGGAGGCTGGCTGACTAGGGTTACCCTTGCTTAAAGTGAAATGGCGTGCACTCTGACAAAAAAAGGGGCAGGTGCAGGCTGATCCTGAATAAGGTCCAGTTAAATCATAGGTTTTGTAAAAAACAGCCGCACTCAAGGTACAGATTTTCAAATGCAAAAAAATGAGTGAAATTTTATTATGTTCACCACAGTAGCATAAAGGTTTAGAGGTAAAGTTTCGACCCCGTAATGGGTCTTTGTGACACATCACCACAGAGACTCTAACGCCCCGGACCCGCAGCTCAGACTGGGATCGCATCCCCACCTCATACCTCATCATACTCCTCTATATAGTGCCAGTAGCTCTTTCTAGGAGCCTCTACACAAAAGAAATTGTTTGTCTACTGCGGTGTCTCCTTCTTATAATTGACTCTACTACAAGCGAGGTTTGATAAAAACCTATTACTGGGTCGAAACGTTACCTCGACACCTTTACGCTACTGTGGTGAACATAATAAAATTTCACTCATTTTTTTGCATTTGAAAATCTATACCTTGAGTGCGGCTGTTTTTTACAAACCTAGGGTTACCCTTGAACATAAGTACAGGTGTGGCACTTTTTTGTTAAGAAATCAGTCATGTTTATCCCTTGTAACCCCTTTAGTAATTTGTGTGGGCTCAAACAAGTTTTCAGCTGCATGTCAGCTGCAGTATAAACCCATAATAAATATATCAGCTGCTGCAAAACCTCACACTACACCCCATGTGCTGCAGAACCTCATAATACACACCCCAGCTGCTGAAGAACGTCATAATAAACACATAGACTGCTGCAGAACCTCATAATACACACTTCTGCTGCTGCAGAACCCTATAATTCAATACTCAGTTCATGCAAAACATCAAAAATATATTATAACCTACCAAAGAAGAGTTGTTAAAGCTCATAAAGCCAGGTATGGTGACAAAACCACTAGAGATGGGCAAACTCGAACAGTAAAATTCGGCGTTCGCACCGAAAACATACTGTTCGTGTACATACACTGAACACGGACTTCATCAGGATTATCGGGTGTTCGGCACGCCGTCATGTGCATGACAACGTGGCAAACACCACTTCTGATCAGCAGTGAAATCATCCCCACCAGTCAGAGAGCTGCAAGTCCCACGCTGTTAAAAGACAGAGTGAGCACTCAGCTGAGACCGGAGGTATAAAGTTTGCCTCCGGTCACTGGTATCAGCGGATGGGACTACAGCTCCCATTATCTGACACCTGCTGCCACTAATAACAGAGAGAGCAGGAGCAACTGATGGTTGTATTCATTAGCCGGCTACTGTGCCGTAAATAAATAAGTAAAAAATACAGTATTCCCCTGTAGTTTTGAAAATCAGCCAGGAAAAACTCACAGCTGGGGGCTGCAATCATCAGCTGTCAGCTTCAACAAGGCTGGTTATCAAAAATAGAGGGGTCCCCATGCCATATTTGTTCATTATTTAAATAAATAATTTAAACAAACGGTGTGGGGTATCCCCCATTTTTGACAACCAGCCTTGCTAAAGCAGACAACTGGATGCTGGTATTTTCTGGCTGGTAAGAAGCCATGGATATTTGCCCCACCAGCCTAAAAATAGCAGCCCGCCGCTGCCCAGAAAAGGCACATCTATTAGATATGCCAATTCTGGAGCTTTGCCCGACTCTTCCCACTTGCCCTGTAGTGGTGGCAAGTTGGGTTAATATTTGTGGAGTTGATGTCTCCTTTGTATTGTTAGGTGACATCAAGCCCATGGCTTAGTACTGGAGAAGACACCTATCCATTACTAATTCTATAGTTATATGTAAAAATGCAAAAAGAGTTTTCCACCTGGACAGTGCCAAGATGCGACCTTCCAGATTGAGAACCACTAGTGACTGAAGTGCTGTGAGCGCAGACTCAGATGTCATTGAGGTTACCTCCAGTCACTTACGCTGCATTTCCAGCCAGGCTGAACTGCCATGACCTTGGTGAGATCCCCGCTAGCACCTCCAATCGGGGTGAGTGAGAGCCCATCAGCTATTACGGAAGTGGACATGACTGTTTTATTTGTGTCACCTAACACAACACATCTTTCTCAATCCACCATAACATTCACGCCTGCACTTCACTTTCAATCCAGCAGATTGTCCTTTTCTCCGTACTCCACCCTCACTCAGCACAGCAGCCAGCCCTATGTCCTGTAGTTGTGATCATGTAATAGAATGTTTCCTCCTACACATGCAAAAGCTAAGATCTTGAACTCCACCATCTCCAATTTGTTGGCCATGGAAATGCTGCCTTTCTACCTGGTGGATACAGACGATTTCAGAAAGTTAAAGGCCGTCGCAGTACCCCAGTACCAGTTGCCCAGTCACCATCACTTCTCTAAGAAAGTAACTACACCAGTATGTCGCAGACAATATCACTCATTCCCTGAAAAAATCTGTGTGCCAGGGTGCATTCCACCACTGGCACCTGGACGAGCAAACATGGGCAGGGGTGTTACATCTTACTGACTGGGCACTGGGTGACTCTGGTTGCTGTGCGGGCAGGTGGTCAAGGGGCTGCTCCATAAGTCTTTGAATCCTCAAACCTTGCTGCTCAAGCCTCTGTATCTCACAGTTGCTACATTGTTTTTGGCTCCTCCACCTCCAAGAGGGCCTACACCTGTGTCCTCAACCTCTCCCTTTATCAGACATGCGTTCCAAGGGTGCAGATAGAATCCCCTCCACCTCCATACTGGGCATTCATGGCTACTGTAATAAGGCAGTGTTAAAGTTAATATGCTTTGGAGATCGCAGTGACACACCTCAAGACAGCTATCAAGGTACAGGTAAAGCAATGGCTGTCACCACTGAATCAAGAGCCAGGGAAGGCCGTGTACGATATCAGTGCAAACCTGCTGGCGGCCCTTAAACTGGGGCAACCTCACACACGTGCCTTGCATGGCTCATGTCTTCAACCTAGTGGTACCTCAATTGTTGTGATCCGCTTTTTGGCTCCCCTGGTGGTGGCTGGTGGTACTGGAGACTTGTGTGTGCTTTTCTGCCTCAGCTCACCTGCTTCCATCAGTTTTGGGAGTTCCCTATTTAGCCTTGCTCTCCAGTCACTTCCTTGCCGGTCATCATTGTAACCTGAGTCATTCAGTTGCATGTTCCTGCTACTAGTCTGCTGATCAGCTAAGTGGACTCTTGTCCTTATTGTTTTGTTTTTCTTGTCCAGTTTACAGTTTTGTCATTTCCTGTTACTGGAAGCTCTTGTGGACTGAAATTGCCACTCCTGTGTCATGAGTTGACACAGGAGTCTTAAAGTAATTTCAGGATGGGTTTTTGAAAGGGTTTTTCAGCTGACCGTGAAGTCCTCTTTTGTATCCTTCCTCTATCTAGTAAGTGGACCTCGCTTTGCTAAATCTACCTTCATACTGTGTATGTCTTTTCCTCTGAACTCACCGTTAATATACGTGGGGGCTACTATCATCTTTGGGGAATTTCTCTAGAGGTAAGCCAGGTCTGTTCCTTCCTCTTCCAGGCGTAGTTAGTTCTCCGGCTGGCGCATGGCATCTAGGCAGCCGTAGGAATGCTTCCTGGCTACTGTCAGTTGTGTGGTAGATTTAGGTCACAGTCAGCTTGAGTTTCCATCACCCGAGAGCTAGTCTGTTATTTTTGTGTTTCTGATGTTCCCATGCCATTGGGGAATCATGACAGTATGACCGGCCACTGTTAAAGTAATTGGCAGAAGAAAGGAGAGTAAAAGAAGTCTGTAGATTTTTTTTTTTTTCCTCTCATGTTTGCTACTTAGTTGGCTCAGTTGTATTTCTGCTCTATTTACAGCCTTGCCTTTCTCTCCTTCTAATCCTTGAATGGCTCTGATCTCTCCGGTTTAAGGATGGACCCTCAGAGTTTGGCTGCAGGTTTAAATAATCTTGCTACGAAGGTTCAGAATTTACAAGATTATGTTATACGTACTCCTATTTCTGAACCTAAGATTCCTACACCAGAGGTATTTTCCGGAGATAGATCTCGGTTTCTGAATTTCAAATGTAATTGTAAATTATTCCTTTCTCTCAGACCGCACTCCTCTGGAGATCCTGTTCAGCAGGTTAAGATTGTGATTTCTTTGCTGCGAGGTGACCCTCAAAATTGGGCATTTTCATTGACACCAGGGGATCCTGCGTTGCTCAATGTGGATGCGTTTTTTCTGGCTTTAGGGTTGCTGTATGAGGAACCTAATTTGGAGATTCAAGCTGAAAAAGCTTTAATAGCCCTGTCTCAAGGGCAAGATGAAGCTGAGATATACTGCCAAAAATTTCGTAAATGGTCTGTGCTTACTCAGTGGAATGAGTGTGCCCTAGCGGCAAATTTCAGAGAGGGCCTTTCTGATGCCGTTAAGGATGTCATGGTGGGGTTTCCTACGCCCACAGGTCTGAATGAGTCCATGACAATGGCGATTCAGATTGATCGGCGTTTGCGGGAGCGCAAGCCCGTGCACCATTTGGCGGTATCTTCTGAAGGGACGCCAGAGAAAATGCAATGTGACAGAATTCTGTCAAGAAGCGAGCGGCAGAATTATAGGCGCAAAAATGGCTTGTGCTTCTACTGTGGTGATTCCGCGCATGTTATATCAGCATGCTCTAAACGTACTAGGAAGGTTGACAAGTCTGTTTCTATTGGCACTTTACAGTCTAAATTTCTTCTGTCTGTAACTCTGATTTGTTCATTATCAGTTATTACCGTGGATGCCTATGTGGACTCTGGCGCCGCTCTGAGTCTCATGGATTGGTCCTTCGCCAGGCGCTGTGGGTTTGATTTGGAGCCTCTGGAAGTTCCTATACCTCTGAAGGGTATTGATTCTACACCTCTGGCTTGTAATAGACCACAGTTCTGGACGCAAGTGACTATGCGTATGACTCCAGACCATCAGGAGATGATTCGCTTCCTCGTGTTGTATAATTTACATGATGTTTTAGTGCTTGGATTACCATGGTTACAATCTCATAACCCAGTACTGGACTGGAAAACTATGTCTGTGTTAAGCTGGGGATGTCGGGGGGCTCATGGGGACATACCTTTGGTTCCTATCTCGTCATCTATTCCCTCTGAGATTCCTGCATTTTTGTCGGATTTTGGGGATATTTTTGAAGAGCCTAAAATTGGTTCTCTCCCTCCCCACAGAGAGTGTGATTGCGCCATAGATCTGATTCCAGGCAGTAAATTTCCAAAGGGTCGTTTGTTTAACCTATCTGTACCTGAGCATGCTGCCATGCGAGAGTATGTTAAGGAGTCCCTGGAAAAGGGACATATTCGTCCTTCTTCATCACCTTTAGGAGCTGGGTTTTTCTTTGTCTCTAAAAAGGATGGCTCGCTGAGGCCTTGTATTGATTATCGACTCCTGAATAAAATTACTGTCAAATATCAGTATCCGTTGCCGCTGCTTACTGATTTGTTTGCTCGCATAAGGGGGGCTAAGTGGTTCTCCAAGATTGATCTCCGTGGGGCGTATAATTTGGTGCGAATTAAGCAAGGGGATGAGTGGAAAACCGCATTTAATACGCCTGAGGGCCACTTTGAGTATTTAGTAATGCCTTTCGGCCTTTCTAATGCGCCTTCAGTTTTTCAGTCCTTTATGCATGATATTTTCCGTGAATATCTGGATAAATTTATGATTGTGTATTTGGACGATATTTTGATTTTTTCTGAGGACTGGGAGTCTCATGTTCAGCAGGTCAGGAGGGTTTTTCAGGTCTTGCGGGAGAATTCTCTGTGTGTAAAGGGTTCTTAGTGTGTTTTTGGGGTTCAAAAGATTTCCTTTTTGGGGTACATTTTTTCCCCTTCTTCTGTTGAGATGGACCCTGTCAAGGTTCGGGCTATTTGTGACTGGACGCAGCCTACTTCTCTAAAGGGTCTTCAGAAGTTCTTGGGCTTTGCTAATTTTTATCGTCGATTTATAACTGGTTTTTCTGGTGTTGCTAAGCCTCTTACGGATTTGACTAAGAAGGGTGCTGATGTTGCCAATTGGTCCTCTGCCGCTGTGGAGGCCTTTCGGGAACTTAAGCGCCGCTTTTCGTCTGCCCCTGTGTTGCGCCAGCCCGATGTCTCTCTCCCCTTTCAGGTTGAGGTCGATGCTTCCGAGATCGGAGCGGGGGCGGTTTTGTCACAGAAAAGTTCCGATTGCTCAGTGATGAGACCTTGTGCGTTCTTTTCTCGAAAAATTCTGCCGCCGAAAGAAATTATGATGTCGGTAATCGGGAGCTTTTGGCCATGAAGTGGGCATTTGAGGAGTGGCGTCATTGGCTTGAGGGTGCTAGACATCAGGTGGTGGTTTTGACTGATCACAAGAATCTGATTTATCTTGAGTCAGCCAGGCGCCTGAATCCTAGACAGGCGCGCTGGTCGTTGTTTTTCTCTCGGTTTAATTTTGTGGTCTCATATCTACCAGGTTCTAAGAATGTGAAGGCGGATGCCCTTTCTAGGAGTTTTGAGCCTGATTCCCCTGGTGATTCGGAACGTACAGGTATCCTTAAGGATGAAGTGATATTATCCGCTATTTCCCCAGATCTGCGACGTGCTTTGCAAGAGTTTCAGGCGGATAGACTTGATCGCTGTCCACCTGGTAGACTGTTTGTTCCGGATGATTGGACCAGTAGAGTCATCTCGGAGGTTCATTCTTCTACGCTGGCGGGTCATCCTGGAATTTTTGGTACCAGGGATTTGGTGGCTAGATCCTTCTGGTGGCCATCTCTGTCTCGTGATGTGCGTGTTTTTGTGCAGTCTTGTGATGTGTGTGCTCGGGCCAAGCCTTGTTGTTCTAGGGCTAGCGGGTTGTTGTTGCCCTTGCCTATTCTGAAGAGGCCTTGGACGCACATCTCGATGGACTTTATTTCTGATCTTCCTGTCTCTCAGAGGATGTCTGTTATCTGGGTGGTGTGTGACCGTTTTTCTAAGATGGTTCATTTGGTGCCATTGCCGAAGTTGCCTTCCTCGTCTGAGTTGGTTCCTTTGTTTTTTCAAAATGTGGTTCGCTTGCATGGTATTCCTGAAAATATCGTTTCTGATAGGGGTACCCAGTTCGTTTCTAGATTTTGGCGGGCATTCTGTGCCAGGTTGGGCATTGATTTGTCTTTTTCGTCTGCCTTCCATCCTCAGACTAATGGCCAGACGGAGCGAACTAATCAAACTTTGGAGACGTATTTGAGGTGTTTTGTGTCTGCGGATCAGGATGATTGGGTTGCCTTTTTGCCGTTGGCGGAGTTTGCTCTTAATAATCGGGCCAGTTCTGCCACTTTGGTTTCCCCTTTCTTTTGCAATTCGGGGTTTCATCCCCGTTTTTCTTCTGGTCAGGTGGAGTCTTCGGATTGTCCTGGAGTAGATGCTGTGGTGGATCGGTTGTATCGGATTTGGGAACAAGTGGTGGACAATTTGAATTTGTCCCAGGAGAGGACTCAGCGGTTTGCTAACCGCCAGCGTCGGGTTGGTCCTCGCCTTCGTGTTGGGGACCTGGTGTGGTTGTCTTCCCGTTTTGTCCCAATGAGGGTTTCTTCTCCTAAATTTAAGCCTCGGTTCATCGGTCCCTATAGGATTTTGGAGATTATTAACCCTGTTTCCTTTCGTTTGGACCTTCCGGCATCTTTCGCTATCCATAATGTGTTCCATCGGTCGTTGTTGCGGAGATACGAGGTGCCGGTGGTTCCTTCTGCTGGGCCTCCTGCTCCTGTGCTGGTTGAGGGTGAATTGGAGTACGTTATAGAGAAGATCTTGGACTCCCGTATTTCCAGGCGGAGACTCCAGTACCTGGTTAAATGGAAGGGCTATGGTCAGGAAGATAATTCTTGGGTAACTGCCTCTGATGTTCATGCCTCGGATTTGGTTCGTGCCTTTCATAGGGCTCATCCGGGTCGCCCTGGCGGTTCTTGTGAGGGTTCGGTGCCCCCTCCTTAAGGGGGGAGTACTGTTGTGATCCGCTTTTTGGCTCCCCTGGTGGTGGCTGGTGGTACTGGAGACTTGTGTGTGCTTTTCTGCCTCAGCTCACCTGCTTCCATCAGTTTTGGGAGTTCCCTATTTAGCCTTGCTCTCCAGTCACTTCCTTGCCGGTCATCATTGTAACCTGAGTCATTCAGTTGCATGTTCCTGCTACTAGTCTGCTGATCAGCTAAGTGGACTCTTGTCCTTATTGTTTTGTTTTTCTTGTCCAGTTTACAGTTTTGTCATTTCCTGTTACTGGAAGCTCTTGTGGACTGAAATTGCCACTCCTGTGTCATGAGTTGACACAGGAGTCTTAAAGTAATTTCAGGATGGGTTTTTGAAAGGGTTTTTCAGCTGACCGTGAAGTCCTCTTTTGTATCCTTCCTCTATCTAGTAAGTGGACCTCGCTTTGCTAAATCTACCTTCATACTGTGTATGTCTTTTCCTCTGAACTCACCGTTAATATACGTGGGGGCTACTATCATCTTTGGGGAATTTCTCTAGAGGTAAGCCAGGTCTGTTCCTTCCTCTTCCAGGCGTAGTTAGTTCTCCGGCTGGCGCATGGCATCTCGGCAGCCGTAGGAATGCTTCCTGGCTACTGTTAGTTGTGTGGTAGATTTAGGTCACGGTCAGCTTGAGTTTCCATCACCCGAGAGCTAGTCTGTTATTTTTGTGTTTCTGATGTTCCCATGCCATTGGGGAATCATGACACTCAATTTCTCCACCACTATCCCAGCCTGGATGTGCTGTTGCAGAAAGCACAGTCGCGGTGTGCTCACTTCTGCCAATTGCCTCACGTAGGTCATCGATTTGCAATGCTACAGAGGTCTTTTGGCCTACCAGTTAACCATTTGAATTGTGATGTTCCAGCACGGTGGAATTCCACTCTGCAACATGTTGCAGCGACTGTGGCAGCAGCGATGAGCCTTGGTGCAGTATGTCCTTTTGCATAACCTGGGCCAACACAGTACGGACATGGTGCAAATCACGCCTGCGGAGTTGATGAAGGACCTCTGCACTCTTCTGCACAGTTTTGAAATGGCTACTAAGATGGATAGAGCTGATGATGCCATCATCAGCATCACTATTTCATTCATCTAAATGCTGGAGCACACTTTGAATAGTCTGTGTGAGGAGGTGGTGGTCCCAGAGGAAGAGGTGGAAGCAGAGGAAGATGCGAAAGATATCTCAAATTTCCGGACTGTCATCTCATGATTGGATGCCATGAGAGGGTGGCTTACAGCAATTGAGGAGGGTTCATGGTACTAGACAAACTGTTAGTGAAGCTGCAGGAGCCGAGGAACAAATGGAACAGCATGAGGTGGTGGACGCACAAGTCAGGAGATAATGAGGATAATGATCTCCTCTATGTTGTCCATGGTTGGCAGGAGGGGATTGGATGAAGCAACCTTGAGTATTACCCAGACAGCAACACACCACGGACTTGGACCTCATGGAAACACCCGTCAAATGAGCGCCTTCTTGCTATCTTCAATATGATGCCCGTATTCTTAGGGATAGAAATCTTGCTCACTACTGCATTGCCACTTTGTTAGATCCACTGTACAAGAGTAAATTTAGCCAGAAAAGGATGTGTACACTCTTGTACACAACCTTAAGAGTGGTATTTCCAAAGACAGCAGTGAGGCACACAGAGTGCATCCCAGTTCTAGAGGTCCAACCCTGAGAGCATCAAGGTGTCTTTTTAATGTCATGCATTGATCTTGCATTATTGCATTCTGTGCCATCTTTGTTGTGGATTCTGTGCCTGCTCTTGCTACAGCTGCTATTACAAGCAATTTTTTGAAATGCAAGTTGTGGCTCTGTCTGGTGGGTTGCCTGTAGTTGAAGGTGTGTTAGAGGCTTATTATATTGTTTCTACTCTGAGAAAATTGATGCCACTTTAATAATATTAACAATAATAATGGTAATCTTTATTTATATAGCGCCAACATATTCAGCAGTGCTTTACAGTTTAACTGTTTATACACAAGTCTTTAGTGGTGTGTGACAATAATTTTTTTAACTTTTTTTAAATGTGGAAAATCCAAGTTGCTCCCCCATCTGGTGGGTTGCCTGTAGTGGAAGGGGTATTAGAGGGCCATTATAATATTTCTGCTCTGTGGAAATTGACGCCACTTTAGTGGTGTGTGACAATAATTTTTTTTAAATTTAGAGAATCCAAGTTGGGTCTCTATCTGGTGGGTTGCCTGTAGTGGATGAGGTGTCATATTGCCACTATACTATTTCTACTCTGGGGAAATTGATGCCAATTTAGTAATGTGCGACAATAATTTTTCGAAATGTTGTCACTGCAAGTTGTGTCTCCATCTGGTAGTTTGCCTGTAGTGGAAGGTGTGTCGGAAACATATTATACTGTTTCTACTCTGTGGAAATTAATGCCACTTTAGTAGTGTGTGACAATAATTTTTTGAAATGTGGAAACTCCAAGTTGTGTCTCCATCTGCTGAGTTTCCTGTAGTGGAAGGGGTGTCAGATGTGTATTTTACTGTTTCTACTCTCTGAAAATTGATGCCACTTTAGTGGTGTGTCACAATAATGGTTTGAAATGTTGAGAATCCAAGTTAGGTCTGCTTCATGCGTGCAGCCTGTAGAAGTAGGGCTCCCAGACAGGACTGTATTTACTTTCACTCTACTACCTGTGTTACTATCCTTACATTTTTCTACCATTAGTACTCTATGAAACTTATGTTTGTGCCATCTGAGTGTGGAAGTGAAAAAAAAAGCTGTTGCATGAGGTATCAGGGCTCCCAGCAAAGAAGGCTTACACCGCTCCCTTAACCACCAGGTCCTCATTGAAACTTCAATTCCAAGAAGTTAATGGTGGGTCAGTCTCTGACACCTCATACATGGCCCTTGGCTCACTGCTTCTGTGCAATTATAAAAGGTTCTACTGTGAGTCAATTGAACAGTCAACAACCAGTGTTACTTTCCTTATATTTGTCTACCAATAGCATTGTATGAAACTGATGTTTGTGCCATCTGAGTGTGGATGGAATAAAAAAAATTAGAGGTGTTGCATGAGGTATCAGGGCTCCCAGCTAAGAAGGTTTACACTGCTCCATTAACCACCAGGTCCTCCTTGAAACTTCAATTACAAGCTGGAAATGCGGGGCCAGACCCTGACCTCATGCTATTTGCAAATTTCTACTGTGAGTCAATTGATGCACCTTATTTTAGTTGTTTGGGAAGCTTTTAGTCACCCCTTAAGGTGTAGTGTATACATTTGGTTTGGCTTCCCAATGAATATAATCAGGTTCAGGTATATTCAGCAAACATGTTCAGCAGACATCTAAATGTTCGGCGAACCGAACCTGGAAAGGATTACTTTGATTTTTTTATTTACGTGTTAATAAAATGGTAAAAGAAGGTGTAACAACTCTGCCAGCATCACTGCATGGCCTCCCATCCCTCACACCCCATCTTACTCACTGCTCCAGGTCATGTTGTGATTTCAGTCTGCTGCCGGCTCCATGTTCTGTGCCTCTTACTTTCTGCCTGCACTTTGCATGCTTCCTGGCTGTGTGCATAGGGACACGGCACCAGAACTCTCTGGTTCTTATGGAATCAGGGTGCACCTGTCTAATGTGTTCCTGACTAATTACCAAGAGGCCTCTAGTATTTAGGGCAGCTCCACCCTGTGGAACTCGCCTGTGCAATGTGTTAACTCAGTTAGTGTCTTGCTACTGAGCAGCCAGGTCTTGCTCTGTGTTCCTCCTTCTCTGGAGGCTCTACTCCTAGCTTTGCTTGGTTTTCTCTGTGTGCCCTCCAGGAGGCTGTATATCCTGGTCTCAGTGTCTTTGTTCTAGCTTTGCTTTGCTTGTTCCATTACCTTGTCTGAACTCTGTCCTACCTCTTTCTGCCTGTCTCCTTGTCTGTGGCTTCTTTCCCTGTTGTGTTTTTCCTTGTGTGTTCTGTTTGCCTGTGCTCCGTACTGTTGCAGCTCTGCTTATGCTCCGCACTCTTGCAGCTCAGCTTGCTCTGTACCCTTGTCGCTCTGCCTGCTCTGTACTCTTGTGGCTCTGCCTGTGCTTTGTACTTCTGTGGTTCGGCTTCACTCCGGTTCTGCTGCTGCAGAATCTCTTGTTGCTCTACAGCTCTTATCTGCAGCCTTGCAGTTCACCTGCTGTGTGAATAGGTCCCTACCTGTTCCTTTATACTTCATTCCTTCCTGCTTGTATCCATACCTGCACCTCCTTTGAGAACAGGTCCCAACCTTTTCCTTCATACTTCATTCCATCCTGCTTGTATCCGTACTTGCACCTCCTGTGTGAACAGGTCTCAGCTAGTGATGAGCGAATGTGCTCGCCACTCGTCTCTATGCTCGGTGTACTTGGCGAGCACCGAGCATTTCCAAGATTATTCGGCGGTAACTCGTGTCTCCATCCAGCAATTTTGGCAGACTTTAGAGACCCAATCACACTGCAGGGATTGTCTGCCAGGCCATGAAACTATTTGGCATTTAAAGAAAAACAGGCCCCATATTTGTCAGTGTGGTATTTCCAACTTTGGGCATTGTAGGCCGGTGGACAACTTTTTTTGCTATCTGTTACTTTATTTATATTCAGCACTATTTAGCATAAAAAATATAAAAAGGCCACATATTTGCCAGTGTGGTATTACAGTGACAGCCCTCATATATCTGCGTGCTCCAAGTTTGGGCATTGCAACATAGTAACGTAGTAACATAGTTATTAAGGTTGAAGGAAGACTTTAAGTCCATCTAGTTCAACCCATAGCCTAACCTAACATGCCCTAACATGTTGATCCAGAGGAAGGCAAAAAAAACCATGTGGCAAAGAGTAAGCTCCACATTGGGGAAAAAATTCCTTCCCGACTCCACATACGGCAATCAGACTAGTTCCCTGGATCAACGCCCTATCAAGGAATCTAGTATATATACCCTGTAACATTATACTTTTCAAGAAAGACATCCAGTCCCCTCGTAAATTTAAGTAATGAATCACTCATTACATCATACAGCAGAGAGTTTTATAGTCTCACTGCTCTTAGAGTAAAGAATCCGCATCTGTTATTATGCTTAAACCTTTTTTCCTTCATACGTAGAGGATGCCCCCTTGTCCCTGTTTCAGGTCTATGATTAAAAAGAACATCAGACAGGTCTTTGTACTGTGCCCTCATATATTTATACATTAAAATAAGATCACTCCTTAGGGTACCGTCACACAGTGCAATTTTGAACGCTACGACGGTACGATTCGTGACGTTCTAGCGATATCGTTACGATATCGCAGTGTCTGACACGCAGCAGCGATCAGGGATCCTGCTGAGAATCGTACGTCGTAGCAGATCGTTTGGAACTTTCTTTCGTCGCTTGATCACCCGCTGACATCGCTGGATCGTTGTGTGTGACAGCGATCCAGCGATGCGTTCGCTGGTAACCAGGGTAAACATCGGGTAACTAAGCGCAGGGCCGCGCTTAGTAACCCGATGTTTACCGTGGTTACCAGCATAAAAGTAAAAAAAAACAAACCGTACATGCTCACCATCTGATGTCCGTCCGGTCCCTTGACGTCCGCTTCCCGCTCTGACTGTCTGCCGGCCGGAAAGTGAGAGCAGATCACAGCGGTGACGTCACCGCTGCACTCTGCTCTCACTGTACGGCCGGATCTGTCAGAGCAGGAAGCGGACGGCAAGGGACCGGACGGACATCAGATGGTGAGCATGTACGGTTTGTTTTTTTTTACTTTTACGCTGGTAACCACGGTAAACATCGGGTTACTAAGCGCGGCCCTGCGCTTAGTAACCCGATGTTTACCCTGGTTACCCGGGGACTTCGGCATCGCTCCAGCGCCGTGATTGCAACGTGTGACCGCAGTCTACGACGCTGGAGCGATAATCATACGATCGCTGCGACGTCACGGATCGTGCCGTCGTAGCGATCAAAATTGCACTGTGTGACGGTACCCTATGCCTTTGTTTTTCTAAACTAAATAGCCCAAAGTGTAATAATCTACCTTGGTATTGCAAAATCCTAGTTCTCTAATAACCTTTTTCTCTCTTCTCTACACCTACTCTAATTATATACAGCACTATTCAGCATAAAAAAATATAAAGAGGCCACATATTTGCCAGTGTGGTATTTCCGTGACAGCCCTCATATATCTGCGTGCTCAAAGTTTGACAACTTTTTTTGCTGTCTGTTACTCTAATTATATACAGCACTATTTAGCATAAAAAATATAAAAAGGCCACATATTTGCCAGTGAGGTATTTCCGTGACAGCCCTCATATACCTGCGTGCTCCAAGTTTGGGCATTGCAGGTTGGTGGACCACTTTTTTGCTGTCTGTTACTCTAATTATATACAGCACTATTTAGCATAAAAAAAATTATAAAAAGGCCACATATTTGCCCCTGTGGTATTTCCGTGACAGCCCTCATATACCTGCGTGCTCCAAGTTTGGGCATTGCAGGTTGGTGGACCACTTTTTTGCTGTCTGTTACTCTAATTATATACAGCACTATTTAGCATAAAAAAAATTATAAAAAGGCCACATATTTGCCCCTGTGGTATTTCCGTGACAGCCCTCATATATCTGCTTGCTCCAAGTTTGGGTGTTGTAGGCCGTTTTGCCAATGTTTTTCTGTATGTTACTGTAATTATATACAGCACTATTTAGCATAAAAAAATATAAAAAGGCTACATATTTGTCAGTGTGGTATTTCCGTGACAGCCCTCATATCTCTGCGTGCTCCAAGTTTGGGCATTGTAGGCTGGTGGACCACTTTTTTTTCCTCTGTGTTACTCTAATTATATACAGCATTATTTATCATAAAAATAAGGCCACAGATTTGCCACTATGGTATTTCCGTGACAGCCCTCATATATCTGCAATCTGCATGCTTCAAGTTTGGGCATTGTAGGCCAGTGGACCACTTTTTTTGCTGTCTGTTACTCTACTTATATACAGCACTATTTTGCATAAATTACCTTCACAGAAAAGCCACCAAAAATTGAACACAGGCTGTTATGTCAGGCTGAGGCCTGCCTGGTGTTTGGGTTTGAAAAATCATAGATTTGCAGGCATATTGATCAGATATTATTTTACTACTAATAAATATATTTGTGTTGAGCATTTGAAATAGTGCAGTAGTCCATTTAAAATGCGCAAGGCAAGGGGCAAGTGACGGGGAAGTGTACGTGATGATGATGGTGCATGCAGAGGATGAGGCCGTGGCCAAGGTGAAATTGGGCAACAACAAAGACCCACATCTTCTCACTCGACCTTCTGGCCCAGTTTCTAGGGGACCACAGCTCACCACTATTGAAGCCAGAGCAGTGTGAAACGGTTGTTGGTTGGATAGCGGATAATGCTTACAGTCACTTTGCCACCACCACCACTACCATGTCTTCCATACGGTCAAGTCTGAGTAGCTGTGAGTGTGGCCTGGATATTCCTCACCCTGATCCTCCTTCTTCTTACCACGCCGAGTGCCCTGAGACAACTGAACCCACACTTGGACACTCTGAAGAGCTGTTCAGTCTTCCAACTTGAAGTAGGGACAGATGAGATCGCATGTACAGATGCCCAAAGCTTTGACCAGCCCCAGTCACACTAAGGCGATGGTGGGAAAGTGTCACAAGATGTGGACGATAATGAGACACAATTGCCAGAAAGTCAGGAGGAGGAGCAGGGTGCGGATGTGGAAGATGAGGTGTGGATGACATAGTGACTGACCCAACCTGGCAGGAGGACATGCAGAGCGAGGGCAGCAGCACACATGGAGAATAAGGCATATCACCCCAACAGGCAGGAAAAATCAGTGTGGTGGCCATAGACAGAAGGCATGCTTCCGTTCCCTGTAACACCAACATGAGGGAAGTTGCCATTCCAACTGTTAGATCTTCCCGAGTCTGGTTATTTTTTAAAGACTCTGACGATAACCCCAAACAGGCCATATGCAGCACCTGCCATGCTAGGTGAGCAGGGGTAGCAAAACAACCAGCCTGACCACCACCAGTATGATCAGGCACATGGCAGCAAAGCACCCAACTTTGTGGGCTGAACCCCAGGCTCCAGGACTACTGTCTGCAGGTCACACGACTGCTTCTTCCACGGTTTTGTACAGAAGCCAATCCCAAGTACACTGTGCATGTGAAGATGCCTCTAGCCCTGCACCTGTTGTGGCCCACAGTCAAGCAGCATCATCATCAAGCCCATCCACGTCCTTGTCCCAGCACAGCCTTCAGTTGTCTATAACCCAGTCTTTGGAACTCAAGCGGAAATACCCAGCCAACGCCCCACAGGCCACAGTCCTAAATTTTAATATTTCTCTTCTGCTTGCGCTAGAAATGCTGCCTTTTAGGCTCGTTGAGGAAGAAGCTTTCTGGAACCTGATGGCGGTGGCCGTCCCAAGGTACTCGGTCCCCAGTCGCCACTATTTCTCCCTGTGTGCCATACCGGCATTACACCAGCATGTGTCCCACAACATTACCCATGCCCTCAACAATGCTGTTACAGGGAAAGTCTACCTAAACATGGACACATGGACAAGTGTTTGTGGGTAGGGACTGTACATCTCACTGACGGCACACTGGGTTAACATAGTGGAAGCTGGGACCCAATCAGACCTTGGGATGGAACACATCCTACCCACACTAAGGAATGTTGGCCCTACGTCAATCAGGGTTGCCCCACAGTCTACAGTTCCTGCACCTCCTCCTCCTCTTCATCTTCCATCTCTGAAATCAACACATCAGGCAGAAGCTGGAAGCACTGCAGCAATGCCTCAGCCAGGCGGCAACAGGCTGTGCTAAAGCTAATCTGCATAGGTGACAAACCGCACAATGCAGAAGAGTTGTGGACAGCGCTGAAAGCGCAGTCAGATGTTTGGACGATACCACTGAACCTACAGCCAGGCATGGTCGAGTGTGACACTGGCCATAACCTGGTGGTAGCTCTGAGGCAAGGTGAGCTCACACACGTACCTTGCTTGGCCCATGTGCTTAATCTCGTGGTTTAACATTTTCTGAAAAGCTACCCGAAGCTGCCGGATCTGCTAGTGAAAGTACGCCTTCTGTCTGCCCATTTTAGAAAGTCAGCAGCAGCTTCAGCTGCCCTTGCCATGCTTCAGCAGCATTTGCAGCTTCCAGCTCACTGGCTGGTGTGTGATGTCCCCAAGCGCTGGAACTCTACGCTGCATATGTTGGAAAGGATTTGTGAGCAGAAGAGGGCAGTTGTTGACTACCAACATCAGCAAGGCCGTCGATATTCAGTTCAAACTCCACACATAAGACCTCAGGAGTAGATATGGATGTCCGACATATGTACCATCCTCCAAAACCTTGAGGACTACACCATGATGATGAGCGGCATTGATGCCATAATTAGCGTCACCATCCCGCTTCTAAGCATTCTGAAAACCCCTATGCTCACAATTAAAGAGGATGAATTGCAGGCAGAGCATGAAGACATGGAGCAAGGAACCATACAAGGGGATAACAGCCCAGCCTCATGTCTTCTCAACATGGCGATGAGGCAATGAGGAGGAGGAGGAGGATGAACAGAAGCTACTTTCATGCAATATAGACGGTACTACAAACACAGCTGTCATACCGTCTGTTCAGTGGGGATGGCCTGAGGACAGGGAGGAGAAGGATGAGGATGAGGAGGAGGAAGACAGCATGGTCTGTCGTCCTGTTGGTGAGGACACGGAAGTCTTGCCTGTTAGCAGTCTGGCACGCATGGCTGACTTTATGTTGCGCTGCATTTCACATGACCCTCGCATTATAAAAATTTTGGGTGATACTCACTACTGGTTGGTGACACTTCTAGACCCACACTACAAGGAGAACTTTCAATCTCTTCTACCAGAGGCAGAGAGGTGTACTAAAATGTTTCAGTACCAGAAGACCCTTGTAGCGGAATTGCTTAGAAAATTCCCATGTGAGAACGCTGGCAGCAGACATCAGAGTTTGTTGTACAACCAAGGAGTCCAAGCAAGAGAGACAGAAGTACAATCCGGCTCAGGCAGGGGAACAATGGCAAAGTTCTGGGACAGTTTTCTCTGACCCTCCCATCGTGACGGCACAGAGGCAAAGGGTGCTGTCACAAGAAGTGCAATGTTTGGGAAGATGATGAGGGAGTACCTTGCAGATAGCACAACTGTCCTCCGTGATTCCTCTGTACCTTTTAATTATTGGGTATCCAAGCTGGACACGTGGCATGAACTGGCTCTCCATGCCTTAGAGTTCCTGGCCTGCCCTGCTGCTAGCATTCTGTCAGAGCGGGTTTTTAGTGCAGCTGTTGGAATTATAACAGTTAAGTGCATCCGCCTGTCAACTGACAATGTGGAAAGGCTGACTCTTATAAAAATGAACAAGGGCTGAATTGGGAAAGACTTCTGTACACCACCAAGTGAAAACAGCGAAACATAACCTCAAATACATTTTCTCGTTTGGGGAGGTGTATTCTCAGGCACCTCTTCACAACCACACATGGGTATACGCTTCCAGATTTGGTCTGTTTGTTGTTATCCTCCTCCTTATCCTCATCCTCATCAACCAGAACCACCAGATGACCAGAGTGAACATGCTCTGTACTGTTATAGGCTGGTGCATTTTGGGGTAGGGGGCTGTGATGGCACTATTTTATTTAGTAAAAAAAGGACTCCACATTGGGGAATTGGGCATTACATGACATTGGGCCTACTTCTTAACTTTGTCTCCTGCAATGTCTCTTACTTATCTCCGACGACATGACCTGGGTGAACTTGTTCTGTACTTTTATAGGCCCCAGAATTTTGAGCAAGGGGGTCTGTGATGGCAATACTATATTTTTAAAATAGGTACCCCCATTGGTGAAACCACATCCTTGTTGGCAAAGACTTCATAACATTTGTGTACCTTAAAGAGATCACTCGAAAAGCTCCTTTTTGTGTTGCCTGGTTGCTCACATTGGACACAATACACTTCATATAAATTTGATAAAGCAATGCTGTTAGTTTGGCTCAGTAGTTAATTACAAATATTTCTTTGTCGACTATATTAGATTCTCTCCTTCCATAACTTTGGCTGCCTCAAATGTACAAATGGCATGTTAGGTGTTGAGCTCCCGCCGCTGCACAGGGGGTAGCTTGAACCAACTCCGCGGCTTCTCCCATTCTTCTCCAGCTGCAGTGGAGTCTGCTCAGCGGAGACATCGGTCCCAGCGTCTAGCTAAGGCTGATACTGGACGACTGGTTACTACTGCCCTTCCAGGCTCTGTCCTAGTAGCCAGCAATATTCAGCAGTGAGCAGTTCTTTCTGGGACTAATCCTGCTTTTCACATACTGAGCATGCCCACGGGATGACCTCCCATTGGAGGTTGGGGGTCACATGCTCAGGTCCTGCTGTGGCTCCTATTGGTCCATCTGGAAGGTCTTGTAGCACTGCCACTATAGTGTACACTTGTAAGCGTGTATGTGTTAACGTGTCAAAATCGTTCATTAATTATCCTCTCCCTTGTGTTTGACTGCTCGCGTAAGGTCGATGATTGCTATCTAGCGCCTGACTTAGCAATCAGCACGTGACACATAAAACAGCATCTAATTGCTGTGACCGCCAGTGTGGCGCCGTGCGCTTTTACAGCGCTTTCCTTACCCAAGCCTGGGTGGTTATTGGCGTCCGCCAGAGCGGCACCGCACCCACTCTTGTGCATATAAATAATTATTATTATTTTATACTCTCAGACACTCCAGTTGTGGTGTCGAGCACAAGAGGTCTAGTTGAACTCTAATCCAGAGTCTTGGGATTGTGTTCTGTGACTCCTTGCTTGTGCTCTTTTATGCGGCCCTGTGACGCAACAGGATTTGCTTTCTTCATACAGGGTGAAGTTAACCCGTGTGTGTAACGGGGTCTACCAAGCTGGGGTACCTCTTTCAGTACCACCCCGTGTTTCAGGAGGTCCACTTTGCATTGGCTGGAGTCTGAATGAAGGACGCTGGCTGGAATTCCTTGATTACATGAGAGCATATAAAAGCTGACTGCTTCTCCACGTATTTCCTGTCTCACAACACTTTATTCACAGAACACAGAATATATGTAACAACAGATACAAAGGGAAGGTCCATTCAAAAGTGGCAGGCCAGACATACATTACAATAGCCACAGGGTGCCAGAGCCTGCTGATATTTACTGTGGGAATTACAAAGGTGGGGGAGGTCAGAAGGGGGATATCTTGTCTCCTCTGCCCAGGGGTGCAGCCTGTGGGCTGATGCATTAGGGACATATATCTCACATGGAACCTATTATATATACATATAACTGCATAACATATTCTGGGTGCTGGGGGGTTCTGTAACACGGCTCCCCCTTTCAGCGACACGATCGGCATACACAGTCTGATCCTTAACGGATCGGTTTGGGGATGACCGAAGTGCATGGGGTTGGTACAAGTTCCGTTTGTCGACTTAGTCCATCAGCGTTACCATTTTGTTTGCCGGGTCTGTAGGGGATGGTGAAGTCCATAGGTTGTAAGGCTAAACTCCACCGCAGTAATCTGGCGTTGTCTCCGGAGACCCGATTAAGCCAGACTAGGGGATTATGGTCCGTTAGGAGAGAAAACTGTCATCCATACACATATGGTTGTAACTTTTTGAGTGCCCATACTACTGCCAGTCACTCCTTTTCGATTGCCACATAGCTTACTTCACGGGGCAGTAGTTTCCAACTCAGGTAAGCTACCGGGTGTTCTTGGCTGTCCGGCCTGACTTGGCTCAGTACTGCCCCCAATCCAAACATAGAAGCATCTGTGTGAACCAGGAAATGTTTAGTTGGATTGGGTGCGGCCAATACAGGGGTATTGGTGAGGGCGTCCTTTAGCTGGCGGAAGGCTTCCTCACACTCTGGGGTCTAGGTTACCTGGCGGGGTTGGTTCTTACGGGTCAGATCAGTGAGGGGCTTGGCTACGCTGCTGTAATTGGGACGAATTTCCTGTAATGCCCTGCTGTCCGTAGAAACGCCATGACCTGGGTTTTAGTGCGTGGGGTGGGCCATTTGGCTATGGCCTCAATCTTGGCTGGTTCTGGTCGCTGTTTCCCACTTCCCACCCATTGTCCTAAATACTGAACCTCCGCTTTGCCCACGTGACACTTGTTTGGGTTCAGGGTGATTCCGGCCTTGTGGATCCTGGCTAAGGCCAGTTTCACACTTGCGTTTGTAGCAGCTGCGGAGCGCTGCGGACTTCCTCCGTGAAGCCCCGCCCTCCACCGTTAGCTCCGCCTATTTCTGCATGCGGCTGGCATGCGGCCTATGTACCTATATTTAACATTAGGTACGCAGGTCGTGCCGCAGTATGCGGTTGCTTCCGCATGCGTCGTTTTGACGATGCGGAGACCAGCGTAGGACGCAGCTTGTAACAATTTTTTTTTTCCGCATCGTCAAAACGACGCATGTGGAAGCATCGGCATACAGCCGCACGACCTGCGTACCTAATGTTAAATATAGGTACACAGGCCGCATGTCGGCCGCATGCAGAAATAGGCGGAGCTAGCGGCGGAGGGCGGGGCTTCACGGAGGAAGTCCGCAGCCCTCCGCAGCTGCTACAAACGCAAGTGTGAAAGTAGCCTAATACTGTCTCTAGGTGATTTAGATGCTCTTCCCATGTTGTGCTGTAGATGGCGATGTCATCCAGGTAGGCACACTGTTGTGAATTTGCTTTTTGCTCCCTCTAGTGGTTACTAGTTTTTTGACTCTGGTTTTTCTGTCATTCCTTTTATCCGCACCTGGGTCGTTAGTTAGGGGTGTTGCTATATAAGCTCCCTGGACCTTCAGTTCTATGCCTGGCAACGTAGTTATCAGAGCTAGTCTGCTGTGCTCTTGTCTACTGATCCTGGTTCCAGTTATATCAGCTAAGAATGCCTTTTGCTTTTTGCTATTTGTTTTGGTTTTGTATTTTTGTCCAGCTTGTTCCAAATCTATATCCTGACCTTTGCTGGAAGCTCTAGGGGGGCTGGTGTTCTCCCCCCGGACCGTTAGACGGTTCGGGGGTTCTTGAATTTCCAGTGTGGATTTTGATAGGGTTTTTGTTGACCATATAAGTTACCTTTCTTTATTCTGCTATCAGTAAGCGGGCCTCTCTGTGCTAAACCTGGTTCATTTCTGTGTTTGTCATTTCCTCTTACCTCACCGTCATTATTTGTGGGGGGCTTCTATCCAGCTTTGGGGTCCCCTTCTCTGGAGGCAAGAAAGGTCTTTGTTTTCCTCTACTAGGGGTAGCTAGATTCTCCGGCTGGCGCGTGTCATCTAGAATCAACGTAGGAATGATCCCCGGCTACTTCTAGTGTTGGCGTTAGGAGTAGATATATGGTCAACCCAGTTACCACTGCCCTATGAGCTGGATTTTTGTATTCTGCAGACTTCCACGTTCCTCTGAGACCCTCGCCATTGGGGTCATAACAGTTTGCCAGGCCCGTATTAAATGTTTAATGCATTGCAGAAGAGGGATTATAAGAAAGAAGATTCTGAGTTTTTTCTTTTCTTCTTCCCCTTTACCTCAGAGTGGCTATGCTTGCTGCAGACATGAATGTCCAGACCTTGATTACAAGTGTGGACCAGCTGGCTACTCGTGTGCAGGGCATACAAGACTATGTTATCAGAAATCCTAGGTCAGAACCTAAAATACCGATTCCTGAACTGTTTTCCGGAGACAGGTTTAAGTTTAGGAATTTCGTGAATAATTGTAAATTGTTTTTGTCCCTGAGACCCTGTTCATCTGGAGATTCTGCTCAGCAAGTAAAAATTGTTATTTCGTTCTTACGGGGCGACCCTCAGGATTGGGCTTTTTCGCTGGCGCCAGGAGATCCGGCATTGGCTGATCTTGATGCGTTTTTTCTGGCGCTCGGTTTACTTTATGAGGAACCCAATCTTGAGATTCAGGCAGAAAAGGCCTTGCTGGCTATGTCTCAGGGGCAGGACGAGGCTGAAGTGTATTGCCAAAAATTTCAGAAATGGTCCATGCTGACACATTGGAACGAGTGTGCACTGGCCGCTAATTTTAGAAATGGCCTTTCTGAAGCCATTAAGAATGTTATGGTGGGTTTTCCCATTCCCACAGGTCTGAATGATACTATGGCACTGGCTATTCAAATTGACCGGCGGTTGCGGGAGCGCAAAACCGCAAATTCCCTCATGGTGTTGTCTGAACAGACACCTAATTCGGTGCAATGTGATAGAAAAACCGCAAATTCCCTCATGGTGTTGTCTGAACAGACACCTGATTTAATGCAATGTGATAGAATCCTGACTAGAAATGAGCGGAAAATTCATAGACGCCGGAATGGCTTGTGCTACTACTGTGGTGATTCTACACATGTTATCTCAGCATGCTCTAAACGTATAGCTAAGGTTGTTAGTCCTGTCACCGTTGGTAATTTGCAACCTAAATTTATTCTGTCTGTAACTTTGATTTGCTCACTGTCATCTTATCCTGTCATGGCGTTTGTAGATTCAGGTGCTGCCCTGAGTCTCATGGATCTCTCATTTGCTAAGAGCTGTGGTTTTACTCTTGAACCATTAGAAAATCCTATTCCTCTTAGGGGTATTGATGCTACACCATTGGCAGCAAATAAACCGCAGTATTGGACACAGGTTACCATGTGCATGACTCCTGAACACCGCGAGGTGATACGTTTCCTGGTTTTACATAAAATGCATGATTTGGTTGTTTTAGGGCTGCCATGGTTACAGACCCATAATCCAGTCCTGGACTGGAAGGCTATGTCAGTCTCAAGTTGGGGCTGTCGTGGTATTCATGGGGATTCCCTGCCTGTGTCTATTGCTTCTTCTACGCCTTCGGAAGTTCCGGAGTATTTGTCTGATTATCAGGATGTCTTCAGTGAGTCTGAGTCCAGTGCACTGCCTCCTCATAGGGACTGTGACTGTGCTATAGATTTGATCCCAGGCAGTAAATTTCCTAAGGGAAGACTGTTTAATCTGTCGGTACCTGAACATACCGCTATGCGTTCATATATCAAGGAGTCTTTGGAGAAAGGACATATTCGTCCGTCTTCTTCCCCTCTTGGTGCGGGATTCTTTTTTGTGGCAAAAAAGGACGGATCTTTGAGACCTTGTATTGATTATCGGCTTTTAAATAAGATCACTGTCAAATTTCAGTATCCTTTACCGCTGTTGTCTGACTTGTTTGCCCGGATTAAGGGTGCCAAGTGGTTCACCAAGATAGACCTTCGTGGTGCGTACAACCTTGTGCGCATTAAGCAAGGTGATGAATGGAAAACCGCATTCAATACGCCCGAAGGTCATTTTGAGTACTTGGTGATGCCTTTTGGGCTCTCCAATGCGCCTTCAGTTTTTCAGTCCTTTATGCATGACATTTTCCGGAAGTATCTGGATAAATTTTTGATTGTTTATCTGGATGATATTTTGGTTTTTTCTGATGATTGGGATTCGCATGTGGAGCAGGTCAGGTTGGTCTTTAAAATTTTGCGTGAAAATTCTTTGTTTGTCAAGGGCTCAAAGTGTCTCTTTGGTGTACAGAAGGTTCCCTTTTTGGGGTTCATTTTTTCCCCTTCTGCTGTGGAGATGGACCCAGTCAAGGTCCGAGCTATTCTTGATTGGACTCAGCCCTCGTCAGTTAAGAGTCTTCAGAAGTTCTTGGGCTTCGCTAACTTCTACCGTCGTTTTATCGCTAATTTTTCTAGCATTGTGAAACCTTTGACGGATATGACCAAGAAGGGCTCCGATGTAGCTAACTGGGCTCCTGCTGCCGTGGAGGCTTTCCAGGAGTTGAAACGCCGGTTTACTTCGGCGCCTGTTTTGTGCCAGCCTGACGTCTCACTTCCCTTTCAGGTTGAGGTGGATGCTTCGGAGATTGGGGCCGGGGCCGTTTTGTCGCAGAGAGGCCCTGGTTGCTCTGTTATGAAACCTTGTGCCTTTTTCTCTAGGAAGTTTTCGCCTGCCGAGCGAAATTATGATGTGGGCAATCGGGAGTTGTTGGCCATGAAATGGGCATTTGAGGAGTGGCGTCATTGGCTCGAGGGTGCTAAGCATCGTGTGGTGGTCTTGACTGATCACAAAAATCTGATGTATCTCGAGTCTGCTAAACGCCTTAATCCTAGACAGGCCCGCTGGTCATTGTTTTTCTCCCGCTTTGATTTTGTTGTCTCGTATTTACCAGGTTCAAAGAATGTCAAGGCCGATGCTCTTTCTAGGAGCTTTGTGCCTGATGCTCCTGGAGTCGCTGATCCTGTTGGTATTCTTAAAGATGGAGTTATCTTGTCAGCTATTTCTCCGGATCTGCGACGTGTGTTGCAGAGATTTCAGGCTGATAGGCCTGAGTCTTGTCCACCTGACAGACTGTTTGTCCCGGATAAGTGGACCAGCAGAGTCATTTCCGAGGTTCATTCCTCGGTGTTGGCAGGTCACCCGGGAATTTTTGGCACCAGAGATCTGGTGGCCAGGTCCTTTTGGTGGCCTTCCTTGTCAAGGGATGTGCGGTCATTTGTGCAGTCCTGTGGGACTTGTGCTCGAGCTAAGCCTTGCTGTTCTCGTGCCAGCGGTTTGCTCTTGCCCTTGCCTGTCCCGAAGAGACCTTGGACACATATCTCCATGGATTTCATTTCTGATCTTCCGCTATCTCAGGGCATGTCCGTTATCTGGGTGATATGTGATCGCTTCTCCAAGATGGTCCATTTGGTTCCTTTGCCTAAGCTGCCTTCCTCTTCCGATCTGGTTCCTGTGTTTTTCCAGAACGTGGTTCGTTTGCACGGCATCCCTGAGAATATTGTGTCAGACAGAGGATCCCAGTTCGTTTCCAGGTTCTGGCGATCCTTTTGTAGTAGGATGGGCATTGATTTGTCGTTTTCGTCTGCTTTCCATCCTCAGACTAATGGACAGACGGAGCGAACCAATCAGACTTTGGAGGCTTATTTGAGGTGTTTTGTCTCTGCTAATCAGGACGATTGGGTTACATTCTTGCCGTTGGCTGAGTTTGCCCTTAATAATCGGGCTAGTTCCGCCACCTTGGTTTCGCCTTTTTTCTGCAACTCTGGTTTCCATCCTCGCTTTTCTTCGGGTCATGTGGAGCCTTCTGACTGTCCTGGGGTGGATTCTGTGGTGGATAGGTTGCAGCAGATCTGGAATCATGTGGTGGACAACTTGAAGTTGTCACAGGAGAAGGCTCAGCGCTTTGCCAACCGCCGCCGCGGTGTGGGTCCCCGACTACGCGTTGGGGATTTGGTATGGCTTTCTTCCCGCTTTGTTCCTATGAAGGTCTCCTCTCCCAAATTTAAACCTCGTTTTATTGGACCTTACAAGATATTGGAAATCCTTAATCCTGTATCTTTTCGTCTGGATCTTCCTGTGTCGTTTGCTATTCACAATGTATTTCATAGGTCCTTGTTGCGGCGGTACATTGTGCCTGTAGTTCCTTCTGCTGAGCCTCCTGCTCCGGTGTTGGTTGAGGGCGAGTTGGAGTACGTGGTGGAGAAGATCTTGGATTCTCGCCTCTCCAGGCGGAGGCTTCAGTACCTGGTCAAGTGGAAGGGCTATGGTCAGGAGGATAATTCCTGGGTGGTCGCCTCTGATGTTCATGCGGCCGATTTAGTTCGTGCCTTTCATGCCGCTCATCCTGATCGCCCTGGTGGTCGTGGTGAGGGTTCGGTGACCCCTCACTAAGGGGGGGTACTGTTGTGAATTTGCTTTTTGCTCCCTCTAGTGGTTACTAGTTTTTTGACTCTGGTTTTTCTGTCATTCCTTTTATCCGCACCTGGGTCGTTAGTTAGGGGTGTTGCTATATAAGCTCCCTGGACCTTCAGTTCTATGCCTGGCAACGTAGTTATCAGAGCTAGTCTGCTGTGCTCTTGTCTACTGATCCTGGTTCCAGTTATATCAGCTAAGTCTGCCTTTTGCTTTTTGCTATTTGTTTTGGTTTTGTATTTTTGTCCAGCTTGTTCCAAATCTATATCCTGACCTTTGCTGGAAGCTCTAGGGGGGCTGGTGTTCTCCCCCCGGACCGTTAGACGGTTCGGGGGTTCTTGAATTTCCAGTGTGGATTTTGATAGGGTTTTTGTTGACCATATAAGTTACCTTTCTTTATTCTGCTATCAGTAAGCGGGCCTCTCTGTGCTAAACCTGGTTCATTTCTGTGTTTGTCATTTCCTCTTACCTCACCGTCATTATTTGTGGGGGGCTTCTATCCAGCTTTGGGGTCCCCTTCTCTGGAGGCAAGAAAGGTCTTTGTTTTCCTCTACTAGGGGTAGCTAGATTCTCCGGCTGGCGCGTGTCATCTAGAATCAACGTAGGAATGATCCCCGGCTACTTCTAGTGTTGGCGTTAGGAGTAGATATATGGTCAACCCAGTTACCACTGCCCTATGAGCTGGATTTTTGTATTCTGCAGACTTCCACGTTCCTCTGAGACCCTCGCCATTGGGGTCATAACAGCACACGCATAGTCCTGGAGACCATCCAGAAGCCGGTCAGCCAGCCTCTGGAAGGTCGCAGGGGCATTCTTCATCCCGAATGGCATAACTTGAAACTGGAAAAAGCCAAACGGGGTGACAAATGCAGACTTGGGAATAGCGTCAGGACTAAGGGGAATCTGCCTGTAGCCTTTGCATAGATCGATGGTGGTCAAATACTTTGCCCCCGCCAGCCGGTCTAACAGCTCATCCACGCGCGGCATGGGATATGCATCCGTCACCGTTTTCTCATTGAGCCTGCGATAGTCTACACAAAACCATGTAGTCCCATCCTTCTTGGGCACTAACACTACGGGGATGCCCAGGGACTATCTAATTTTTCAATGACCCCTAAACGCAACATCTCTCGTATCTCTTGTCGCATCCCTTCTCGTACAGACTCAGGGACACGGAAGGGGGGTTGTCTCAGGGGGGTCTGATCCTGGGTCTCAACCTTGTGTTGTGCCAGGTGGGTGTACCCCGGTCTCCCTGAAAACATCCTCTGTCGCTGGCTCAACAACGCCTCTGCCTGCTGTCTCTCCCGGGGACCTAGGTCTTCACCCCAGTGTACCTGGTCCTCTCCCCTAAGACATCAGGCAAGGGGAGTCTGGCTACATCCTCTGCTTCAGGTGCACAGATGGCCACTACCTCTTCAGGGCGCTCCCGGTAGGGCTTCAGCATGTTCACGTGGAACATACGGATAACCCTGGGGTCGTCACAATCGGCAACATTATAGGTGGTGTCGGCTATTTTCCCCACTACCTGGTAAAGCCCCTGCCATGCAGCTTGGAACTTGTTCTGCCTAGTGGGTTCTAACACCAGGACCTTCTGTCCTATCTCAAAGGTGCGTTCTCTGGCCCTCCGATCATACCATACGCACTGGCGCCGTTGGGCCACCTGCAGGTTCCCACGTACAGCCTGGGTCAGCTCCTGTAGGCGGTCCCGGAATTCCAGCACATAGGGTACAATAGGTTCCCCTTCTATGGTGCCCTCCCCTTCCCAGTGTTCTAGCACTAAGTCTAGGGGTCCCCTTACCCGTCTCCCGTATACCAGTTCGAACAGGGAGAACCCCATGGATTCTTGGAGCACCTCCCAATAGGCAAACAGGAGGTGAGGCAAGAATTTCTCCCAGTTCCTGTAGGTCCTGGTAAAAGTCCAAATGAGTTGTTTTAATGTCCCGTTAAAGCGTTCACATAACCCATTGGTTTGCGGGTGGTACTGGGTGCTCCTAATGGACTTTACGCCACACAGCTTCCACAGTTGGTTGGTCACCTCTGCTGTAAACTGGGTACCCTGGTCCGAGATAATCTCCCGGGGAAATCCAACCCGTGAGAAAACCTGGAGCAGGGCAGCCGCCACCGTCTCTGCAGTATGTTAGGTAACGCAACCGCCTCTGGATACCGTGTGGCATAATCTACCACTGTCAATATATACCTATTCCCTGACGGACTGGGTTTGGCTAACGGCCCTATCAGATCGACCGCTACTCGGCTAAATGGTTCCTCCACAATGGGGAGGGGGCGTAATTTGGCCTTGCATCGATCTCCCCTCTTGCCAATGCGATGGCAACTGTCACAGGTCTGGCAGTACTGACAAACATCATAGGTTACCCCCGGCCAAAAGAAGTTTTGTGTCAGATGATGCCTGGTGCGACAAACGCTGAAGTGCCCGGCCAAGGGTATGTCATGAGAGATTCGCAGTAACTCCTGCCTATACTTCTTGGGAACTACCAGCTGTCATTTTATAGTGGGACTCGTCCCTGTGTGGTGCTGCTCTGTGATCCGGTAGAGGAGTCCCTGCTTCCATATAAACTGTTCCCCTTCCAGTACCCCTCTCCCCTCCTGTGCCTTCCCACGATATCCCTCCAATGAAGGATCCTCAAGTAACTCCCTCTTAAATTCATCTGGGGTGGCCCAAGAAATGTGTCTGGCTATGGGAATGCATGTAGGGCTGGGATGTCTTACCTGGGCCTCCTCTGAGTGTGATTCCGCCTCCGCAGCTCGAGCTTGTCTCCGGGTGGTCACAGGATATGTCTCAGCCAGAGGGGCAACCGAGAAGGCAGACAACATGGGCCCCAAGTCATTTCCCAGCAAGACGTCTGCAGGCAAATCCTCCGTCAAACGGACCTCAACAAGGCCATCCCCGACTCCCCAGTTCAGGTGAATGCTGGCAGTGGGCAGTCAATGTATGGCTCCCCCTGCTACACGGACTACCACTGTCCAGTCCATCTTCTCTTGGTCCTGGACGAGATGAGGCTTCACAATGGTCAAAGTTGCTCCGGAATCTCTTAGTCCCTGCATGCCTTTCCCATTTACCCACACGACCTGTCTATGCGGTTGTCGAATATCTGCCCAGGCTGCCTGCACGGGGTCTACTTCATGCAGCACTTCCTCCATTTCTTCCACCCCTTGGTTAGTTGTAGCCCCCAATGCCGGGTCAGCTTCGCCTTGGTAGCAGTGTACAGCGGCCCGGCTGAAAGTAGCTGTTCCCGCCTTTGGCCACTGGGTATGCTGAGTCCGGTTGGGACATTGTCTTTGCAGGTGGCCCAGCTGATGGCAGGTGTGGCATCGCACCCCAGGGGAACTGTGGTAGGCCAGGTTTCTAGCTGGTCCCCCTACAATCTTCGGTGGTTTGGGGCCCTCCAGGTCCATGGGGAGACCCCTAGTGACCATCTTTGATCCAGACAACTGAGGCCTCCTGGCGTCATAATGTTCATCGGCCAGACGAGCGGCTTCCTCAAGAGTCATTGGCCGCCTGTCCCGAAGCCATTCCTGTGTCTCGGGGGTTAGTCCATTAAAGAATCGTTCTAACAAGAAGAGCTGGAGGACGTCCTCCTTAGTGGTTGCTTGGCTCCCTTGTACCCACTGTAGCAGTGACCTCCGTAATTTACAGGCCCATTCAGCGTGGGTATCAGTTACTCATTTTATAAGTCCGCGGAACTTTTGACGGTATGCCTCTGGTGTCAGCGCATACCGGGCCAAGATCACTTCTTTGATCTGCTCATAGTCCATACAGTCCTCATCAGGTACCGTGCGATAGGCGTCCGCTGCCCGGCCAGTCAGCTTGCTGGCCAGAATCTGAACCCGTTCACCGGGCTTCACTTGATGAAGGGCACACTGCCGCTCAAAGTCCTGCAGAAAGCCATCAATGTCTTCCTCTGCCTCGCCCAACTATCGGAAGGCATTATACTAGATCTTTTTGTGGCATACTGTTGAAGGTACCTGGTAGGAGGCTCCCCCTGCTCACTGACTCTCCTCTCTCCTCTCTGCCATCTCCATCTTGGCCAGCTCCACTTGGTCCGCTCTGCCATCTACATCTTGGTTAGCTCTATCCTGGTCCGCTCGGCCATCTTTTCCTTCAGATCAGTACGCACATCAGCCATCACCTCTCGTATGATCTCTACTGCAGGGTTTGGGCCATAGAACGCCAGTCTGTTCTTTACCTCCCTCTGGAATTCAGTCTCCTCCACGTTCACATTGGGGGGCACTGCACCATCGTGTTCCATGATGGCTGCTATCAAATCCGCTTTTGTTTTGTTGCTTGCGATTAACCCTCAGGCTTCCACCAGATCTTTTAATGTAGTCCTCTTTAACTTCTGGTAGTTGTTTTCCATTCATTCCTTTCCTCCTGTAGAAGGGGTATCAGATCCCGCTGTTTACCACCAGTGTAATGGGGTCTACCAAGCTGGGGTACCTCTTTCAGTACCACCCCGTGTTTCAGGAGGTCCACTTTGCATTGGCTGGAGTCTGAATGAAGGACGCTGGCAGGAATTCCTTGATTACATGAGAGCATATAAAAGCTGACTGCTTCTCCACGTATTTCCAGTCTCACAACACATTATTCACAGAATACAGAATATATGTAACAACAGATACAGAGGGCAGGTCCATTCAAAAGCGGCAGGCCAGACATACATTACAATAGCCGCAGGGGGCCGGAGCCTGCTGATATTTACTGTGGGAATTACAAAGGTGGGGAGGTCAGAAGGGGTATATCTGGTCTCCTCTGCCCAGGTGCGCAGCCTGTGGGCTGATGCATTAGGGACATATATCTCACATGGAACCTATTATATATACAAATAACTGCATAGCATATTCTGGGTGCTGGGGGGTTCTGTAACAGTGTGTGAATCCATTTTGTACCACCAAATAGTCCGTCATTACTCAGCAGCAGGTTACATCTCTGCACGGTGGACCCCGGGCTGCGAACGCACCTTATTCTATCTATCTAATTATTTGGTGCGTTCCGCTAGCCCTAACATTACACTAGCGCCAGGTTCTGGCTAGTAATGACAGACAAACAGCAATACTTGCGGTACATCCAGCAGCTGGAGGGTAGGTTGGCGGCTCTTGAGCGCCCAACCTCAGCTGTGGATGTTACCGCAGTAGCTGTTCAGGCTGCAGCAACCTTGACCACTGCCACCCCTGTTCTGACCCTATCTCGCCTCCTGCTGCCAGAAAAATTTTCTGGTGATAGTAAATCTTGTAGGGGTTTTGTGAGCCAGTGCTCTATACATCTCTAGCTTCTGGCCAAATGTTTCACCACAGAGTGGGCAAAGGTGGGATTTATTATCATCTTTATTTTGTCATCTTTATTTTTATATAGCGCTAACATATTCTGCAGCGCTTTACAGGTTGCACACATTATCATCGCTGTCCCCGTTGGGGCTCACAATCTAAATTCCCTATCAGTATTTCTTTGGAATGTGGGAGGAAACCGGAGTACCCGTAGGAAACCCACGCAAACACGGAGAGAACATACAAACTCTTTGCAGATGTTGTCCTTGGTGGGGTTTGAACCCTGGACTCCAGCGCTGCAAGGCTACTGTGCTAACCACTGCGCCACCGTGCTGCATTTATTGTGTCTCTCCTGTTGGACAGGGCGTTGGAGTGGGATACGCCGCTGTGGGAGCATGGCAATCGTGTGGTGCAGAGTGCTCCATTGTTCCTGAGCACTCTGAAACAGGTCTTTTTAGGACCTTGTGTCACCCATGATATGGCGCTCCAACTGTTGGCATTGACTCAGGGCTCGTCCTTGGTCAGCCATTTTGCCGTCCACTTTCGCACCCTAGCATCTGAGCTGGAGTGGTCAGAAAAAGCCCTTATTCCGATATTTTGGAATGGGCTGGCTGACCACGTGAAGGACGCTCTGGCCACTAGAGAGATTCCCGCCACACTGGAGGAGTTAATAGCTGTGTCCACTCATATTGACCTCCGTTTTCACGAGCGGAGGTTAGAGCGAGCCCAGTGTAGGCAGAAGTTTCATCTGGCTCCCACCTTCGCCAAACCTTTGGAATCTCCAGTCCAGGCCCCTGAGTCACATGAGGCCATGGTAGTGTCACGAGCAGGATCTAAGTCCCGGACCACTCGTGCACTCCAGGTTTGTCATGTTTGCCAGCAGTCGGACATCTTGCCACCAGATGTCACCAGTGGTCGAGGAAACATCAGGGTCTAGTGGTAGTAGGTGGAGGTACTCTAGACACGGCGACGTTTGCCTCCAAATTGTCCTTTAAAGGGACAATTACTATAGGCTCATTTTCCCACTCGGTAGAGCTCTGCGTGGATTCTGGAGCAGAGGGCAATTTTATGTCTTCTGCCTTCGCCCAACGTCACTCAATTCCCCTGGTAATGGGGTAAAGAAAGAATAGAGGTACAGAGAGATACATAAAATGCATGTATACTAATGCCAGAAGCCTCGCCAACAAAATGGACAAATTTGAATTAATGTTGTTGGAGCATAGTTTTGACATGGTGGGGATATCTGAAACATGGCATTATGAGAGCCATGACTGTTAACTTACAGGGTTATAGTCTGTTCAGAAATGACCGAATGGATTGGCGAGGGGGAGGGGTGTGTCTATGTATAAAATCATCCTTAAAACCCATCCTGCGTGATAATGTAGGTGAATCTAATGAAAATGTAGAGTCCCTGTGGGTGGAGATAAGGGGAGGGGGAAAAAATAATAAATTACTGATAGGGATTTTTTATAAGTCTCCAAAAATAATGGAAGCAATGTAGAATATCCTCATAAAGCAAATATATGAAGCAGCGACTCAAGGATAGTTCATTATTATGGGGGACTTCAACTACCCTGAAATAGATTGTGGAACAGGAACCTGCAGTTCCAGCAAAGGTAATTGTTTTTTGACACCTATGAGAGACAATTACCGTTCACAACTGGTTCAGGACCCAACAAGAAGGGGGGCACTGCTAGACCTAATATTAACCAACAGGCCGACCGCATATCAAATATAAGGGTTGGGGGTCACTTGGGGAAGAGTGATCACAAAATAATAAGTTTTCATGTATCCTTTTATAAGATGTGTAGTAGTGGGGTTACAAGGACACTAAACTTCAGGAGTTCAAATTTCCAATGGATGAGAGATGATCTTGGTGCAATTAACTGGGACAATATCCTGAGACATACTGTAAAAATACATAAAGAAAATGGGAGACGTTTATTAGCATCCTGGATAGGACCTGTGCACAGTATATACCGTATGGGAATAAACATACTAGAAATAGGAGGAAACCAATATGGCTAAATAGAGCTGTAAGGAGCGCAGTAAGTGACAAAAAGAAAGCAATTAGAGAATTAAAGGAAGTAGGTAGTGATGAGTAGGGTTGAGCGACCTTTACTTTTATAGGATCGGGTCGGGTTTCACGAAACCCGACTTTTTGAAAAGTCGGGTCGAGTGAAATCGGCCGATCCTATAAAAAAGTCGTGGTCGGGGTCGGCCGAAACTCGAAACCCAATGCAGTGCATTGGGTTTCCAATGGTTCCCAGGGTCTGAAGGAGCGGAAACTCTCCTTCAGGCCCTGGGATCCATATTTAAGTGTAAAATAAAGAATTAAAATAAAAAATATCGCTATACTTACCCTCTGACGGCCCTGGTACTAACCGGGAACCTTCCTTCCTTAGAATCAGCCTTCCAGGACCTTGCGGTGACGTCGCGGTGACGTCGCGGCTTGTGATTGGTCGCGCGGCCGCCCATGTGACCGCTCGCGCGACCAATCACAAGCCGCGACGTCACCGTGACGTCACCGAAGGTCCTGGAAGGACTGATTCTTAGGAAGGAAGGCTGCCGGAAAGAAGCAGGGCGTGTCCGAGGGTGAGTATATATATATATATATATATATATATATATATATATATATATATATATATATATAGTTCCGGCAGCCTTCCTTCCTAAGAATCAGCCCTTCCAGGACTTTCGGTGACGTCACGGTGACGTCGCGGCTTGTGATTGGTCGTGCGAGCGGTCACATGGGCGGCCGCGCGACCAATCACAAGCCGCGACGTCACCGCGACGTCACCGCAAGGTCCTGGAAGGCTGATTCTAAGGAAGGAAGGTTCCCGGTTAGTACCAGGGCCCGTCAGAGGGTAAGTATAGCGATATTTTTCATTTTAATTCTTTATTTTACACTTAAATCTGAATTCCGATACCAATTCCCGATATCTTAAACATATCGGGAATCGGTATCGGAATTCCGATTCCAGATTCAGAAGATCGCCGACTTCATGGCCGACTCCACACAGGGATCGGGTCGGATTTCATGAAACCCGACTTTGCCAAAAGTCGGCGACTTCTGAAAATTGCCGACCCGTTTCGCTCAACCCTAGTGATGAGGCATTAAATAAATACAGAAAATTAAATTCTGTAAAAAACAAATCAAGGCAGCAAAGATTGAGACAGAAAGACACATTGCCAGAGAGAGTAAAAATAATCCAAAAATATTCTTTAACTACGTAAATAGTAAGAAACTAAAAAATTATAGTGTTGGCCCCCTTAAAAATAGTCTGGGTGAAATGGTGAATACGGATGATGAAAAGGCCAATCGGCTAAATGACTTTTTTCATCAGTATTTACACAAGAAAATTCCATGGCAGAGAATATGATCAGTGATAACAAAAATTCCCGATTAACTGTCACCTGCTTAACCCAGCAGGAAGTATGGCAGCATCTAAAAATCATTAAAATTGACAAATCTCTGGTCCCGGATGGGATACACACCTGAGTACTGCAGGAATTAAGTACAGTCATTGATAGACCATTATTTTTAATCTTCAAAGACTCCATAATAACAAGGTCTGCACCACTGGACTGGCGTATAGCAAATGTGGTGCCAATATTCAAAAAGGGGACAAAAACTGAACTCGGAAATTATAGGCCAGTAAGCTTAACCTCTACTGTGGGTAAAATCCTGGAGGGCATTCTAAGGGATGCTATGCTGGAGTATCTGAAGAGGAATAACCTCATGACCCAATACCAACATGGGTTTACTAGGGACCGTTCCTGTCAGACTAATTTGATCAATTTCTATGAAGAGGTAAGTTCCGGACTGGACCAAGGGAACCCTTTGGACGTCGTGCATATGGACTTTTCAAAAGCTTTTGATATGATGCCACACAAAAGTTTGATACATAAAATGAGAATAATTGGGATAGGGGAAAATATGTGTAAGTGGGTTAAGAGCTGGCTCAGGGATAGGAAACAAAGAGTGGTTATTAATGGAGCACACTCGGACTGGGTCGCGGTTAGCAGTGGTGTACCACAGGGGTCAGTATTGGGCCCTCTTCTTTTTAACATATTTATTAATGATCTTGTAGGGGGCATACAGAGCAGAATTTCAATATTTGCAGATGACACTAAACTCTGCAGGGTGATCAATACAGAGGAGGACAATTTTATATTACAGGATGATTTATGTAAACTAGAAGCTTGGGCTGATAAATGGCAAATGAGCTTTAATGGGAATAAATGTAAGGTCATGCACTTGGGTAGAAGTAATAAGATGTATAACTATGTGCTTAATTCCAAAACTCTGGGCAAAACTGTCAATGAAAAAGACCTGGCAATATGGGTGGATGACAAACTCACATTTAGTGGCCAGTGTCAGGCAGCTGCTACAAAGGCAAATAAAATAATGGCATGCATTAAAAGAGGCATAGATGCTCATGAGGAGAACATAATTTTACCTCTATACAAGTCACTAGATCGACCGCACTTATATTACTGTGTACAGTTCTGGTCTCCGGTTTATAAGAAAGACATAGCTGAACTAGAGCGGGTGCAGAGAAGAGCGACCAAGGTTATTAGAGGACTGGGGGGTCTGCAATACCAAGATAGATTATTACACTTTGGGCTATTTAGTTTAGAAAAACGAAGACTAAGGGGTGATCTTATTTTAATGTATAAATATATGAGGGGACAGTACAAAGACCTTTCTGATGATCTTTTTAACCATAGACCTGAGACAGGGACAAGGGGGCATCCTTTACGACTGGAGGGAAGAAGGTTTAAGCATAATAACAGACGTGGATTATTTACTGTAAGAGGAGTGAGACTATGGAACTCTCTGCTGTATGATGTTGTAATGAGTGATTCATTACTAAAATTTAGAGAGGGGACTGGATGCCTTTCTTGAAAAGTATAATGTTACAGGTTATATATACTAGATTCCTTGATAGGGTGTTCATCCAGGGAACTAGTCTGATTGCCGTATGTGGAGTCGCGAAGGAATTTTTTTCCCCAATGTGGAGCTTACTCTTTGCCACATGGGTTTTTTTTGCCTTCCTCTGGATCAACATGTTAGAGCATGTTAAGTTAGGCTATGGGTTGAACTAGAAGGACTTAAAGTCTTCCTTCAACCTTAATAACTATGTTACTATGTTAGCTCAACCAGTAACCGTACGAGTGGTAAATGGGTCGACACTGCCCCCACAGATAACACACCACACCATCCCTTTTTCTCTGTCCATGTCGCCATCTCATCAGGAAATTATATCTCTGCTCGTCGAGGGAATTGATGAGGCCCTGTTAAGGATACCTTGGTTACGGTACCACTCTCCTCATATTGAGTGGTCCACAGGCAGAATTTTGGGATGGGGTGAATTTTGTGGGGGTAGATGTCAGAGGGAATGTGTTCAGGTTGCTACTACTGAGGTACCCGCAGATTTATCCTCTCTCCCCAAGCAATATTGGCCCTATGCGGACGTGTTCTCCAAAAGAGCTGCGGAGACCCTTTCACTTCACGGCCCCTATGACTGTCCTATTGACCTCTTGCCTGGTGCTGAGACTCCCCGGGGTCGAGTCTATCCGTTATGTCTCCCTGAGACGGAGGCAATGTCACAGTACATCCAGGAAAATCTGGCAAGAGGATTCATTAGGAAGTCAGTGTCATCTGCAGGGGCTGGGTTCTTCTTCGTGCAGAACTGGAAACTACGTCCATGCATAGATTACAGGGGTCTTAACGCCATCACTGTTAACAACAAGTATCCTCTGCCCCTGATATCTGAGCTCTTTGATAGGTTTCGGGGAGCAAGGGTATTTACAAAATTAGTTCTGCAGGGTGCTTACAACCTGATTCGCATCCGTGAGGGGGACGAATGGAAGACGGTTTTTAACACCAGGGATGGGCACTATGAATATCTGGTGATGCCCTTCGGGCTCTGTAATGCCCCAGCCGTTATCCAAGACTTTGTGAATGACATCTTCCGGGATATGCTCTCCATCTCGGTCATAGTCTATCTGGATGATATTCTCATCTACTCTCCAGATATTGACTCCCACCGGACAGATGTTCGCAGAGTCTTCGACCTCTTACGGGCAAATTCCCTCTATGCAAAGTTGGAGAAATGTGTGAGCAGGAGTCCTTACCTTTCCTGGGCTATATCATCTCCACCCAGGGATTGGCTATGGATCCTGCCAAACTACACGCTGTGATGGACTGGCAGGAATCCCATTCTCTTAAGGCGGTGCAGCGCTTTATGGGGTTCATTAATTACTATCGCCAGTTCATTCCACACTTCTCAACTTTGGTAGCTCCCTTAATTGCCCTCACCAAGAAGGGAGCAAATCCCAAATTGTGGTCTGAGGAGGTCTCCAAGGCCATTCACTCCATTAAGTCACACTTTGCTAGCGCTCCCATCCTACATCGCCCCGATTTAGATAAGCCATTTATAATGGAGGTGGATGTCTCATCCATTGGTGCTGGAGCGGTCCTTTTCTTCTTTTCCAAGACCTTCTCACCAGCAGAGAGGAATTATTCCATCGGGGACAGGGAGTTGCTAGCCATGTAGTTGGCCTTCTCAGAGTGGAGACATCTATTGGAGGGGGCTCGTTTTCCTGTTGTAAACTCTGTTCTCGAACTCCCTCCTGTGGTCAGGAATGGTATTTCTGTGAGTTCTGTCCGTGGGTTCCCTCTGGTGGCTGAAAGTGGAGCTGCTGGTCTGGAGGTGGCTTCCTCAGCTTCATCGTTTAAAGACTGGGCTGGTTCCTCTATTTAACTCTGCTCAGATCGTTACCTGATGCCAGTTGTCAATGTATCTGTACTGGTTCAGATCTCACTTGGATCTCCTGATGACCTGTCTACTTCAGCAGAAGCTAAGTCCCTGTTAAGCTCATTTGTTGTTCATTTGTGTGCTGAATATATTTCTGAGTACCTGCTAAGTTTTGTCCAGCTGGCTATCATGATATTGTCTCGCTAGCTGGAAGCTCTGGGTTGCAGAGTGGCACCTACCGCGCCGTGAGTCGGCGCGGGGGTTTCTTGCTCACTCTGCGTGGCTTTTTGTAGTTTTTTGTGCTGACCGCAAAGATCCCTTTATCTATCTTCTGTCTATTTAGTAAGTCGGGCCTCCTTTGCTGAAACCTGTCTCATTCCTATGTTTGTGCCTTCCTCTTAACTCACAGTCAATATATGTGGGGGGCTGCTCTTTTCCTTTGGGGTATTTCTCTGAGGCAAGGTGAGGCTATATTTCTCTTTAGGGGTAGTTACCTCTCAGGCTGTGAAGAGTCGTCTAGGCAGAGTTCAGGTACGATCCACGACTATTTCTAGTGTGTGTGATAATAGATTAGGGCTGCGGTCAGCAGAGCTCCCACTTCCCAGAGCTCGCTCTATTTTGCAGTTTTGACTATCAGGTCATTCCCGGTGCTCCTAACCACCAGGTCCAGCCATAACAGTACAACTGGCCAAAAAGTGTTAATGCATCTCAATAGAGGGATAAGAGAAGTTCTGAGACCATTTTTTTTTCTCTGCAGTGTGTTTAGTCTTTTTTTTCCCCTAAACCTCTGGGTGGTTCAGGACTCAGGTGTAGATATGGACATTCAAGGTCTGTCCTCTTGTGTGGATAATCTCACTGCAAGGGTACAAGGCATTCAGGATTATATAGTTCAGAATCCTATGTTAGAGCCTAGAATCCCAATTTCTGATTTGTTTTCTGGGGATAGATCAAAGTTTCTGAATTTCAAGAATAATTGTAAACTGTTTCTTGCCCTGAAACCTCGCTCCTCTGGTGACCCTAGTCAGCAAGTAAAAATCATTATTTCCATGTTGCGTGGGGACCCTCAAGACTGGGCATTCTCCCTTGCGCCAGGAGATCCTGCATTGCTTAATGTAGATGTGTTTTTTCTGGCGCTTGGATTGCTCTATGACGAACCAAATTCTGTGGATCAGGCAGAGAAAATCTTGCTGGCTCTATGTCAGGGTCAGGATGATGCTGAAATGTATTGTCAGAAGTTTAGAAAGTGGTCTGTGCTTACTCAATGGAATGAGTGTGCTCTGGCAGCGATTTTCAGAAAGGGTCTTTCTGAGGGCCTTAAGGATGTTATGGTGGGGTTCCCCACGCCTGCTGGTCTGAATGAATCAATGTCCTTAGCTATTCAGATCGATCGGCGTTTGCGGGAGCGGAAAGTTGTGCACCATATGGCGGTGTCCTCTGAGCAGAGGCCTGAGCCTATGCAATGTGATAGGACTTTGACCAGAACTGAACGGCAAGAGCACAGACGTCAGAATGGGCTGTGTTTTTACTGTGGTTACTCCACTCATGCTATCTCTGATTGTCCTAAGCGCACTAAGCGGTCCGCTAGGTCTGTCACCATTGGTACTATACAGCCTAAATTTCTTTTGTCCGTTACTTTGATTTGCTCTTTGTCATCCTACTCTGTTATGGCGTTTGTGGATTCAGGAGCAGCCCTGAATTTGATGGACTTAGAGTATGCCAGGCGCTGTGGTTTTTTCTTGGAGCCCTTGCAGCATCCTATTCCATTAAGGGGAATTGATGCTACGCCTTTGGCCAAGAATAAGCCTCAGTACTGGACCCAGTTGACCATGTGCATGGCTCCTGCACATCGGGAAGATATTCGCTTTTTGGTGTTGCATAATTTGCATGATGTGGTTGTGTTGGGTTTGCCATGGCTACAGATCCATAATCCAGTATTGGACTGGAAATCTATGTCTGTGTCCAGTTGGGGTTGTCAAGGGGCCCATGGTGATGTTCCAGCGTTGTCAATTTCTTCTTCCACTCCTTCTGAAGTACCTGAGTTTTTGTCGGATTACCAGGATGTATTTGATGAGCCCAAGCCCAGTGCCCTGCCTCCTCATAGGGATTGTGATTGTGCTATTAATTTGATTCCTGGTAGTAAGTTTCCTAAAGGCCGACTTTTCAATTTATCTGTGCCAGAACACGCCGCTATGCGGAGCTATATAAAGGAATCCTTGGAGAAAGGGCATATTCGGCCATCGTCGTCACCGTTGGGAGCAGGGTTCTTTTTTGTGGCCAAGAAGGATGGTTCTCTGAGACCTTGTATAGATTACTGCCTTCTTAATAAAATCACGATCAAATTTCAGTACCCTTTGCCTCTATTTTCTGATTTGTTTGCTCAGATTAAGGGGGCTAGTTGGTTTACCAAGATAGATCTTCGAGGAGCGTATAATCTTGTGCGTATTAAGCGGGGCGATGAATGGAAAACCGCATTTAATACGCCTGAGGGCCATTTTGAGTATCTGGTGATGCCATTCGGGCTTTCTAATGCGCCATCTGTATTCCAGTCCTTTATGCATGACATCTTCCGAAAGTATCTGGATAGATTCATGATAGTATATTTGGATGATATTTTGGTCTTTTCGGATGATTGGGAGTCTCATGTGACGCAGGTCAGAATGGTGTTCCAAGTCCTTCGTGCTAATTCCTTGTTTGTGAAGGGGTCTAAGTGTCTCTTCGGAGTTCAGAAGGTTTCCTCTTTGGGCTTCATTTTTTCCCCTTCTACTATCGAGATGGATCCAGTTAAAGTCCAGGCCATTTATGATTGGACTCAGCCTACATCTGTAAAGAGCCTTCAGAAATTCCTGGGCTTTGCGAATTTTTACCGTCGCTTTATCGCTAATTTTTCTAGTGTTGTCAAACCACTGACTGATTTGACCAAGAAAGGTGAGGATGTGGTGAATTGGTCCTCTGCGGCCATTGAGGCGTTTCAGGAGCTGAAACGTCGTTTTTCTTCGGCTCCTGTGTTGTGTCAGCCAGATGTTTCACTCCCTTTTCAGGTCGAGGTTGATGCTTCTGAGATTGGAGCAGGGGCTGTTTTGTCTCAGAGAAGTTCTGATGGCTCTGTGATGAAGCCATGTGCTTTCTTTTCTAGAAAGTTTTCACCTGCTGAGTGTAATTATGATGTTGGCAATCGGGAGTTGTTGGCCATGAAGTGGGCATTCGAGGAGTGGCGACATTGGCTTGAGGGCGCCAAGCATCGCGTGGTGGTCTTGACGGATCACAAGAATTTGACTTTTCTCGAGTCTGCCAAGCGGTTGAACCCTAGACAGGCTCGATGGTCACTGTTTTTCTCCCGTTTCGATTTCGTGGTTTCATACCTTCCGGGTTCTAAGAATGTGAAGGCTGATGCCCTTTCAAGGAGTTTTGTGCCTGATTCTCCGGGAGTTTCTGAGCCGCCTGGTATTCTCAAAGAGGGGGTGATTTTGTCTGCCATCTCCCCTGATTTGCGGCGGGTTCTGCAGGAGTTTCAGGCGGATAGACCTGACCGCTGTCCTGCAGAGAGACTGTTTGTCCCTGATAGATGGACTAGTAGGGTTATCTCGGAGGTTCATTGTTCGGTGTTGGCTGGTCATCCTGGAATTTTTGGTACCAGAGATTTGGTAGCTAGGTCCTTTTGGTGGCCTTCCTTGTCCCGGGATGTGCGTGCTTTTGTGCAGTCCTGTGGGACTTGTGCTCGGGCGAAGCCCTGCTGTTCTCATGCCAGTGGGTTACTTTTGCCCTTGCCGGTCCCGAAGAGGCCCTGGACGCATGTTTCCATGGATTTTATTTCAGATCTCCCTGTCTCTCAAAGGATGTCGGTCATGTGGGTGGTTTGTGATCGCTTCTCTAAGATGGTCCATTTGGTACTCTTGCCTAAGTTGCCTTCATCCTCTGATTTGGTTCCGTTGTTTTTCCAGCATGTGGTTCGTTTGCATGGCATTCCGGAGAACATTGTGTCGGACAGAGGTTCCCAGTTTGTTTCAAGGTTTTGGCGGTCCTTTTGTGCTAAGATGGGCATTGATTTGTCTTTTTCTCCTGCTTTCCATCCTCAGACAAATGGCCAAACTGAGCGAACCAATCAGACTTTGGAGACCTATCTGAGATGCTTTGTTTCTGCTGATCAGGATGATTGGGTGACCTTCTTGCCATTGGCTGAGTTCGCCCTTAATAATCGGGCCAGTTCGGCTACTTTGGTTTCACCTTTTTATTGTAATTCTGGTTTCCATCCTCGTTTCTCTTCAGGGCAGGTTGAGCCTTCGGACTGTCCTGGTGTGGATTCTGTGGTGGACAGGTTGCAGCAAATTTGGACTCATGTAGTGGACAATTTGACATTGTCACAGGAGAAGGCTCAACGTTTCGCTAACCGCCGTCGCCGTGTTGGTCCTCGACTTTGTGTTGGGGATCTGGTTTGGCTGTCATCTCGTTATGTTCCTATGAAGGTTTCTTCTCCTAAGTTTAAGCCTCATTTTATTGGGCCTTATAAGATTTCTGAAATCCTCAATCCTGTGTCATTTCGTTTAGACCTTCCAGCTTCTTTTGCCATCCATAATGTGTTCCATAGGTCGTTGTTGCAGAGATATGTGGCGCCTATGGTTCCTTCCGTTGACCCTCCTGCTCCAGTGTTGGTCGAGGGAGAATTGGAGTATGTGGTGGAGAAGATTTTAGATTCTCGTATCTCGAGACGGAAACTCCAGTATCTGGTCAAATGGAAGGGCTATGGTCAGGAAGATAATTCCTGGGTTCTTGCCTCCGATGTCCATGCTGCCGATTTGGTTCGTGCCTTTCATTTGGCTCGTCCTAATCGGCCGGGGGGTTCTGGTGAGGGTTCGGTGACCCCTCCTCAAGGGGGGGTACTGTTGTGAACTCTGTTCTCGAACTCCCTCCTGTGGTCAGGAATGGTATTTCTGTGAGTTCTGTCCGTGGGATATATTTCTGAGTACCTGCTAAGTTTTGTCCAGCTGGCTATCATGATATTGTCTCGCTAGCTGGAAGCTCTGGGTTGCAGAGTGGCACCTACCGTGCCGTGAGTCGGCACGGGGGGTTTCTTGCTCACTCTGCGTGGCTTTTTGTAGTTTTTTGTGCTGACCGCAAAGATCCCTTTATCTATCTTCTGTCTATTTAGTAAGTCGGGCCTCCTTTGCTGAAACCTGTCTCATTCCTATGTTTGTGCCTTCCTCTTAACTCACAGTCAATATATGTGGGGGGCTGCTCTTTTCCTTTGGGGTATTTGTCTGAGGCAAGGTGAGGCTATATTTCTCTTTAGGGGTAGTTACCTCTCAGGCTGTGAAGAGTCGTCTAGGCAGAGTCAGGTACGATCCACGGCTATTTCTAGTGTGTGTGATAATAGATTAGGGCTGCGGTCAGCAGAGCTCCCACTTCCCAGAGCTCGCTCTATTTTGCAGTTTTGACTATCAGGTCATTCCCGGTGCTCCTAACCACCAGGTCCAGCCATAACATTTTCCCTTCCAAGTCTTCACAGACCACAAGAATTTGGTGTACTTGCAGACAGCCCAGTGGTTAAATTCTCGCCAGGCCAGATGGTCCTTGTTCTTCTTCCGGTTTCATTTCACCCTCCATTTTCTTTCCGGGGAGAAGAACATTCGTGCCAATGCTCTCTCTCACTCCGTTGTATCATGAGGAGGAGGAAGAGGAGCCTCGGCTTATTGTCCCCACCGAGAGCCTGAGAACTGTGGCCCCGGTTTCGCTAGAGTCTGTGCCTCCAGGCAAGACTTTTGTACCATCCAGTCTGCATCCGTAGGTTCTCTCTTGGGCTCACTTGTCTAGGGTGGGTGGACATTTTGGGTCCAAAAGGACATCTGAGCTACTGGCGAGAACATACTGGTGGCCGCATATGGCTCGTGACGTCACAGACTATATTCGGGCGTGTATCTCTTGCGCTTGACAACGGCCAGCTGGGTTGCTTTACTCCCTGCTGGTGGCAGACAGGCCCAGGAAGATGGTCGGGATGGATTTTGTGGTGGGCTTACCCAGGTCGAGTAGCTGCACCATTATTTGGGTGATCACCGATCATTTTTCCAAAATGGTGCACTTGGTGCCACTTCCACGGCTACCTTCTGCACAGGCTCTGGCAGCGTTGTTTATTGAACATAACTTTCGCCTACACGGTATGCCGGACAAAATTGTCAGTGACTGGGGTCCCCAGTTTGCGTCTCGGTTCTGGAGAGAGCTTTGTCGTCTACTCAGGATTGAGTTGAATCTCTCTTCAGCATATCATCCCGAGACGAATAGCTTGGTAGAGAGGGCCAAACAGACCCTGGTCACATATCTTTGACATTTTGTTTCAGCTAGGCAGGATGACTGGGCATCCTTGCTACCGTGGGCGGAATTTGCGCTAAACAATGCTGTAGCCGACTCCACTGGTCAGACCCCATTCCTCCTTAATTACGGCCAGCATCCGCGGGTTCCTTTGCCTATGCCCGTGTCTTCCGCCAACTCCAGGGTGGCAGACTGGGCTGTGGAGGCATGGGACATTTGGGACCGCACTCAGGATGCCATCCGGGCCTCCAAGGAGAGAATGAGATCCTCCGCCGATGCACATCAATGCCCCGCTCCGACCTTTGCTCCTGGTGACTTGGTGTGGCTCTCTGCCTGTAACATCAGGCTGCGAGTTGAGTCCACTAAGTTTGCACCTCGCTACTTGGGTCCCTTCAAGGTCTTCGAACAGGTTAACTCTGTGGTCTACTGTCTGGCCCTTCCTCCACACCTAGGTATCACTGACACCTTTCATGTGTCCCTCTTGAAGCCTGTATACTTGTCCTGGTTTTCCGAGTCATCTGTCCGGACATCGGGTTCATAAGAATCTTGAAAAACCTCCTGGTAGACCTATTGTGGCGTCAAGTGATTCGATACTGTCACCAATTGCTAAATATTTGGAGAAAATCCTTACTCCATTAATTCAACAACCTAAATCATTCGTCCTTGATACAGGCGCCTTCCTTAACATTATTCAACAACTAGCATCATACCAGGAGATGCCCTAATGGTAAAACTGGATGTTAAAGATCTCTACACCTCCTTCCCTCACCTTGCGGCTATTGACTCCACATATCGACTACTGAGTAGCACCGACATGGATAGGGACCAAATACTACTATGCACCGATCTCCTTAGACTGGTACTTACCTCCAACTTCTTTCTCTTTCAAGATGAATTCTATTTACAGGTATGGGGGACCGCGATGGGCTCCAGTGTAGCACTCCCTTATGCAAATGCCTATATGTCTGATTTTGAGGAGAGCATCATCTATAAGAGTAAACTATTTCGTGACAATGTCAACATATGGAAACGCTACATAGATGACATCTTTTTCGTATGGAGAACTCTGTGGAGTCCTTGCCACAATTCCTGGACTTCCTGAACGTTTCCTGGCCAGGTATTGGATTTACCATGGGATATGACCCTTTGCATATGAACTTCCTGAACACTATGGTTATTAAAAACTCTGATGGTTCTTTGTCCAAAGACCTGTACATTAAAGACACAGACCGGAACAGCCTTTTACACTATCAGAGCCTTTACCCTCCTTCGACTAAGGCTACTTTCATACTAGCGTCAAACGACGCACGACGAATTGCGTCGTTGCGATGTACCGATGCAAGCAGTGAAAGCGCTGCACAACGGGGGCAGCGGATGCTGTTTTTCAATGCATCCGCTGCCCCATTGTGATGTGCGGGGAGGTGGGGGTGGAGTTCCGGCCACGCATGCGCGGTCAGAAAAGACGGTCTCGACGCAACGGTCCGACGCAACACGATGCAACCGTCACACGACGGTTGCGATGTGTGGCACTGCATCGCACTGCGTCGCTAATGCAAGTCTATGGAGAAAAAATGCATCCTGCAAGCACTTTTGCAGGATGCATTTTTTCTACAAGACGACGCATAGCGACGTGCAGTGCACGACACTAGTGTGAAAGTAGCCTAGAAGGTCGATCCTCAAGGCCCAATACCACAGAGTCCATCGTATCATTACAGATACAAATACTAGGGACCAATGCCTGAATGAAATGACCAACAAATTCCTGGTGAGGGGTTACCCACCTTCACTATTGGAGGAATCTAGAGCTATCACTAGAAGACCAAAAATCAATACCTCTAAACTTATACCGTTTGTTCACTCATTTCACCCGTTTATCAATAGGATCCACAAATCGATACGTAAACATTGGTCTTTACTCTCGACCGCTTATCCTGATGTATCTGACTTTGCACCACCGTTCCTGACGTGCTTTAAGAGAGCACCTAACCTTAGGGACTCTCTGGTAAAAGCTGACATTGGACCAAAATTGCCTATTAACAAACAACGGTTTCTACAGAAACCAAAAGGGGGGACCTTTCCATGCCTACATTGCGTCCAATGCAACAATGCTCTCAAGGGGGACAAAGTAGTACACCCCTTTTCCAGTAAGGAATTCAGAATTCAAAATTTCTTTACATGTGATTTGGCATATGTGGTCTATATCATTAAATGCCCTTGTGGCCTCCTATATGTAGGAGAAACATCACAAGCAATTCGTGATAGGATTTCGAAACACAAATTCATGATCCGCTGCAAAAATCTTCTCCTTCCCATTCCCCATCATTTCATTACGCACGGACACAATATCTCTCAACTCAGATAAAAGGTGATAGAACAGATACCACCCCCATGTCGGGGGGTAATAGAATCCTTACCCTGAAAAGGCGTGAGGCCTTTTGGATCCATACTCTGGACACAATGAGCCCTAAGGGCTGGAATAAGGAGTACGAATTATCAGCCTTTATATGATGAATACCACTGGTGATTAATGCTGTACGGCTGCAATACATACTGTATATTGAAGTTAACATCTATGTTATAATGCGGTTATACTAATGTATACTTCAGTCTTTTATAGAGTCATCTGTATTAGTATATAAAGAATGGATGACACCATCACAAATCTTTATCCTCATATCTGAGGACTGTTCACCATCACCTTTCTATAGACCACGGCTCCATGAACAAATCGTATTCACTGTAATATGCACGATAGGTACTCTTTCTATCATCCACAAGGTACTACATAGTAATATCGATCTGCACCATCTCTAATTAGGGCTATTTCCATCTCCCTACATCGAAACATGTCCCCTGATGATTACATCGCTGGGCCATCCCAAAACTATGGCGATCTTTATGCCTTGTCACCTTAATTCCCCGTTCTTTTACTGTAATTTCCATGTTTAACCGCTAGACTGCAATCAGCCTGGATGCATTCCCTCACGATAATTGCAGCATGATTTTGCTGGAACGCAAACATTACAAGAGGTGACACGCACATCCAATAAGACCCTACCTCGTTATTTTATGTTACGTCACATCCGGCTTACTCATTGGCTGCTGATCATCTAGGTCCTACCACTTCCTTATTTAACCACACTTGTGGTCCCGCCTCCTTAGACATGCAGTGGATTCCACGTCCGGTGGCACCTGTACCCGACCTATCTTCTTCTATCAGGTATTTCTATGTGAATGGGTTCCCCACAATACAGGATGTGCTTCACTACTATATATAACCAATACGTTCATTATGTTTACAGTCTCCATGTACCATTAAGTGCGTACCCATTCCTCTATCCTATACTCCACTCTATCTGCACCATTCTCACAGGACTATATGTATTTTTCCCCATAGAAAGTACCCAGCACATACAGACTCTTAACTGGGAACTACATAATCTGTATGCTCAGCACAAAATGGTATGTGTTACACACCCGATTTGGGTATTTAGTCCCACTTTGTCTCACTGTCTGTAATTACCCATCCGCTCCTGTATAGGATGGTGTGACGCTATTGTGCTCTTCTAGAATTATTGACATATGATGCAATGACCATGTGTTCTATAATGTATATACCGTATTTTTCCGACTATAAGATGCACTTTTTTCCCCAAAAAAATTGTGAGGAAAATGGGGGGTGCATCTTATAGTTGGAATGCAGACTTACCGGCAGTGTGACGGCAGCAGAGGTGAGCGGTATGGCGTGAGCAGGGTCCCTTCCACATTTGAGGTGACGCCGCGGCCCGGTATTGAAGGAGAGAAGCAGAGCTGGGTGAGTCACGGCTTTCCAGGTTCCATCTTCCTGAGGCCGCGCGTGCGCAGATTGAGTTTTTTGCTTTCTGGGGCTTTAGGAAAATGGCCGCGGGAGGCCGTGCGTGCGCAGATTGAGATCGCAGCGGCTATTTTCCTGTAGTCGAGTTCACAGATTGAGATCTCGGCTTCAGGAAAATGGCCGCCGCGATCTCCATCTGCACATGCGCGGCCTCCCGCGGCCATTTTCCTGAAGCCCTGGGAAGCAGAGCACTGAATCTGCGCACGTGCGGCCTCAGGAGAATGGCCGCCACCACCGGGAAAACCGTGACTCACCCAGCTCTGCTGCTCTCCTTCAGTACCGCCGCGGTGTCACCTCAAATGTGGAAGGGACCCTGGCCGCCGCCACCTGAGGAAGTGACCGCACATCTGCCGCCATCACAGCACTGCCGCGACCTCCCCATGAACACCAGGCCATGGCGTCACCCACCTAAGCAGGAAGGGACCCTGCTCAGGTGCACGCAGTACCGCTCACTGCGCCTCAGCATCACCGCACCTCTGCTGGCACCATGCCTCCTGTGACCCTACTCTGCCACTGCCTGCCCTCAGGTAAGAGATCTTAAATTCGGACAATAAGACGGACCCCCATCTTATAAAAAATCTTTTTTCTGCAATTTTCATACTGACAAAGGTTCTGTTTGTTGGACTGAAACGTTTTTTCGTGTGCTATAATAAATTTGTCTTCACACATTTAAGCTGAATGCTAGGTTTACTTTTATTATATTGATGGTTTGGGAACCTAACCTTAGCACCACCCCATAGCTGTGGTCACTGTGTTTTCTGACTATGCAGCAAAGGTGTAAAACAAAGGAGTACGGGAGTACAAAATGCATATTGTGAAGTGGATTTTCAGGTGCCCATCCAGTAGGTGGGTTCAAATGCTTATTGGGGTGCATATGAATTGGTAGCAGGGCAGGCCTTGAATTCAATACAACACTTTTTCAGGAGTCCCCCCTGGACATCTTATGAAAGAGGTATTGAGGTGCGTCGTAATTCTTGGCAGCCCATCCACTCACAGCATAGGCTACAACAGCTTAGGAGGCTCTTTTTTCTGTCCTAGTACCCGAGTATTCCAATCTGCTCGACCCGACCAATGAGCACCCGAGCATCTTAGTGCTAGCTTATCACAAATCAGGACATCTCGGTTCTCCCCAAATATGAAGTAGCCCGGATTATTAGTTTGCCTGAAGAGATAGTACCATCTCAGACTGTACAGCTGAAGGTTCAGCATGGAGACCCCTGGACTGTGATGGTGAACTCCTCTTCGTCACCGGAGCTCCAGCACATTCAGGATGCATGATTTGCTCTGGAACAAATGTTGGCTGAATTGACTGGACTCACTCAGGCACAGGTATAGCAAGTGGAAGCTCTGTTAGGACAATATAGGGATGTGTTCGCTCGCCATGAAGACGATTATGCCTGCACCACAGTTATCACACACAAGATAACTACTAAAAATACCACGCCCATTAGAGAACGCTATCGGCAAATCCCACCATAGCTGTATCAAGAGATGAAGAGCATGTTGGGGCAGATGTTGCATAAAGGTGTCATCAGAGAGTCAGAGTCCATGGGCTGCTCCAATAGTTCTGGTGCGGAAGTAGGACGGGACTATGCATTTTTGTGTGGATTACCGGAAACTTAATGCTTGTACCATGAGAGACTGATACCCATTACCCAGGATTGAGGAATCTCTATCCGCGCTTGGAAAAGACCAATTTTTTCCTACATCGGACCTTGCCAGTGGCTATTGGCAAGTGCCAATGTCCAAACATGATCGAACAAAGACTGCTTTTGTTCTACCCATGTTTGAATTTAACCGAATGTCGTTCGTCTTGGCCAACGCTCCCAAGACTTTTCAACATCTCATCGGAAAGGTGTCTGGGTGACTTGAGTTTTGAAGCCACGCTTATCTATCTAGACGACATTATAGTGTATGCTACTTCATTTGAGGAACATCTCCGACGACTCGAACAGGTGTTGAGTTGCCTTCAGAAGAACAGATTAAAGGTGAAACCTCAAAAATGTCACTTGTTCCATACCCAGATTGAATACATGGGCAATGTAGTTTCTGCTGATGGGGTGAAACCATCCCGAGAAAAGATCACGGTGATACAAGATTGACATACCCCAGAGGGGGTGAAAGAAGAGCGTTCCTGGGATTAACCGGGTATTACCGAGGCTTTGTGAAGAATTTTGCCTGCCGAGCAAGACTGCCACTGGAGTTGCTTACAGGAGTGCCCTCAGGGGCAAAGAACTGGAACATTCATTGGAAGGAACACCAGGAGGAAGCTTTTTGAGAATTGAAGAAAGCATTGACAGAAGCCCCTGTGTTGGCCTATGCGGGCTTTTTTCAAATGTTTATTCTCCACACCGACAGGAGTTTGCATGGACTTTGGGCTGTGTTGTCACAGATACAGGTCGGGAGAGAGAGGGTGATCGCTTACACAAGTCGGTCCCTTCATGATTCGGAACATAATCCAGACAATAACAGTTCCTTTATGTTGGAGCTGCTAGCGCTGGTGTGGGCTAAGATGGAGAGGTTCTCAGAATATTTGTCCGGTTCTGAAGTGCTGGTATGTACTGATAACAACCCACTGGCTCACCTGGAAAATGCAAGACTGGGAGCTCTGAAACAATGATGGGTGGCCACAATGGCAACGTTTCATTACAAAATTGCTTACAAAGGAGGAGCAGAGAACAATCATGTAGATGCCCTATCTAGGGTGAAACATGCTAAAGCTGAACGAAATAGAGTTGAAGAACTGGAAAGTGAGGAGGTCCGCAGGTTCCTAGGCCTCGCCAGGACAATGGTGGCATCGCAGAACCAGATACAAATCCCTACTCTGGAGGGCATCTTGGGGCAATCTCATTATCAGTGGGTCCAGTTTCAACAAGAAGATAATGAACTTACTCTGCTTAGACAGTGTGTGACCTTAAAGAGACTTCCCAGTTCAGCAGAAGAAAGTACCCTGTCCCAGGAGACTCTGTGGATTCTTTGACAGTGGGAAAGCTTTAAGGTGAAGAATGGTTTACTGTATCGGAAAGTACAACTTTAAGCGGAGCTGGGTGCCACCTAGCAAGTCATAGTTCCAGAAGCGTTGTTGTCTGAGATAGCCACCGAAGCACATGAAAAAGGAGCACACATTGGTCAGGAGAAGATTTTTCTGTGGTTGCAATGGTTCATTTTTCATCCTCAGATAAAAACGGTCTTGGAAGAGACTTATAGAGCGTGCAGAACATGTGAATTGGCTAAACTACTGGAGCAGAGAGCCCCCATACAGTCCATTGTGACATCCACTCCCCTGGAACTGTTAATGATAGACTATCTGATCATCTGGCCGGCCCACCAGGGGTATGAACATTGTTTAGTGATGGTGGACCACTTCATGAAATTTGCTGTTGTGACTCCAACCAGGGACCAAACTGTGGAATCTGCTGCAAATGCAATCTGTAAAAATTTCATTCAACTTTACAGGTGCCCAACAAGGATCCATTCTGAACAGGGCACCTGTTTATTGGGTAAAGTGATTGAAGAATTACATTGTACCGTACCGGATTGACAAATCTCGCACCACACGGTATCACCCTCAGGGAAATGGGGCCTGTGAGCGGTTCAATCAAATGTTAATTCAAATGTTGAGAACTCTGGAAGAAGATCGAAAATCCTGGTGGCCTGAATATGTATCAGATTTGGTGTGGATATGCAATAATCGAGTGCCATGGGTTATACTCCCTATTCTCTCCTATTCGGTCGGGCTGGAAAGGGAATTACCGACTTAGAAGTGGATCCAGAAGCGGACTGTTTTGAGAACATCGTCATCGCCTGCAGACTGCATCGGTTAGTACAGACCAGGCTTCGGGAATCGGAGTATGCTGAGAGGACCCCACCGCGGGCAACAGATCTTCAGGTCGGAGACCGTGTCTTAGTGTGAGAAAGATGTCCTTGAGACAAGCTGTAGGAAAAAGACCCGTACCGGGTGAAGCGACGAGTCAGCTCTGAGGGGCCTGTATGAGATTCAGCCAGAAAGAGAACAGAGCTCTTCCACTCAGGTAGTTCATCGGAACATGCTTCGGCCTTGTCTATCAAAAGACCCAGTATGAGCAGAAGAAACCCCAGAGACTTCTCAGACAGTTCCCACTATAGTAGAGGAAGAAGAGAGAGTGAGGAACCAAGACTTAGGGCCCCTGAAGAATCTGAGCCTGAGAATACGGAGGCACCATTGCTCCCTTCTGTACAACCTGATACTACCACTCAAGGGGACTCCTCTACTCCTTCCAATTTACGATGCTCCGAATCAACAACAGCAGGCAAACCCCCCCAATCGTTTTGATGAGGAACATTTCATATGGAAGCAACATGTACTAAAGAAAGCAAGATGGCAAAGTGTTTTGCAAGAAACCTCGCCCATGGAATGACTAGCTAAAGGAGTGGGGGAATGTAGAAAGATGGACCAGAATAGTGGTCTCTCTTGCGTGTCTGGGCCGGAACTGTCAGGACTATCACCATTGTTGCCGGGGGAAGCACTTTCTTACCGGAGTAGACCTTTGCACCTGACTATTGGGGGTGGGTGCAAGATAAAAGGGGCTGCGCGTGGGGGAACTGGGCTTTTGGCGGATACCCAGCGTACACTAGAGGAGAAGGTTGACTCCCTCTCGGCTGACCGATGCCAATTGACAAGACTGCTTAGCAGCGCTCCATACCCCGCGCATACAGACTGTGCATTCCCCGAGACCAACTCTCCAACCTTAACAGGACTAACCGGTCGGTACATCTGACATCTTCTGTCCCTCTTGAAAGTGCTGATCCGGCGTTGCACGTGGTACGTAGTGGTGAGACTGCAGCCTCCAGTCCGGGAATTTGTACATTTTTAGCCGTGCAGCAGACCCTCCTCCATTGAGCACCTCATTCCAGGACCCACTAGATCACAGGAAAGAACAGAACACTTTGTCGCTGTACAGAGCCTTCATGCGCCACCTATGGCACCATCGTGGGATTTTCCAGCCACCATCATTCAGGAACCAGAGACTGATAAGTTAACCCATTATTGTACCCGTTGTAGTTACTTTATTGCTATATATACATCGAGGGCGTGTATGTTTACACCCCCTTACTCCCTGCATGGAGTTTTTACTGTTGAGTTATATATATATATATATATATATATATATATATATATATATATATATATATATATATATATATTTATTTATACAGTGCAGACCAAAAGTTTGGATACACCTTCTCATTTAAAGATTTTTCTGTATTTTCGTGACTATGAAAATTGTAAATTCACACTGAAGGCATCAAAACTATGAATTAACACATGTGGAATTATATACTTAACAAAAAAGTGTGAAACAACTGAAAGTATGTCTTATATTCTAGGTTTTTCAAAGTAGCCACCTTTTGCTTTGATGACTGCTTTGCACACTCGGGCATTCTCTTGATGAGCTTCAAGAGGTAGTCACCGGAAATGGTTTTCACTTCACAGGTGTGCCCTGTCAGGTTTAAAAACTGGGATTTCTTGCCTTATAAATGAGGTTGGGACCATCAGTTGTGTTGAGCAGAAGTCTGGTGGATACACAGCTGATAGTCCTACTGAATAGACTGTTAGAATTTGTATTATGGCAAGAAAAAAGCAGCTAAGTAAAGAAAAATTAGTGGCCATCAATACTTTAAGAAATGAAGGTCAGTCAGTCCGAAAAATTGGGAAAACTTTGAAAGTGTCCCCAAATGCAGTTGCAAAAACCATCAAGCGCTACAAAGACACTGGCTCACATGAGGACCGCCCCAGGAAAGGAAGACCAAGAGTCACCTCTGCTTCTGAGGAATAGTTTATCCGAGTCACCAGCCTCAGAAATTGCAGGTTAACAGCAGCTCAGATTAGAGACCAGGTTAATGCCACACAGAGTTCTAGCAGCAGACACATCTCTACAACTGTTAAAAGGAGACTTTGTGCAGCAGGCCCTCATGGTAAAATAGCTGCTAGGAAACCACTGCTAAGGACAGGCAACAAGCAGAAGAGACTTGTTTGGGCTAAAGAACACAAGGAATGAACATTAGACCAGTGGAAATCTGTGCTTTGGTCTGATGAGTCCAAATTTGAGATCTTTGGTTCCAACTACCGTGTCTTTGTGCAATGCAGAAAAGGTGAACGGTTTGAATCTACATGCCTGGTTCCAACCGTGAAGCATGGAGGAGGAGGTGTGATGGTGTGGGAGTTCTTTGCTGGTGACATTGTTGGGGATTTATTCAAAATTGAAGGCATACTAAACCAGCATGGCTACCACAGCATCTTGCAGCAGCATGCTATTCCATCCGGTTTGCGTTTAGTTGGACCATCATTTATTTTTCAACAGGACAATGACCCCAAACACACCTCCAGGCTGTGTAAGAGGTATTTGACCAAGAAGGAGAGTGAAGGGGTGATACGCCAGATGACTTGGCCTCCACAGTCACCAGACCTGATTCCAATCGAGATGGTTTGGGGTGAGCTGGACCGCAGAGTGAAGGCAAAAGGGCCAACAAGTGCTGAGCATCTCTGGGAACTCCTTCAATATTGTTGGAAGACCATTTCCAGTGACTACCTCTTAAAGCTCATCAAGAGAATGCCAAGAGTGTGCAAAGCAGTCATCAAAGCAAAAGGTGGCTACTTTGAAGAACCTAGAATATAAGACATATTTTCAGTTGTTTCACACTTTTTTGTTAAGTACACTCACCGGCTACTTTATTAGGTACACCTGTCCAACTTCTTGTTAACACTTAATTTCTAATCAGCCAATCACATGGCGGCAACTCAGTGCATTTAGGCATGTAGACATGGTCAAGACAATCTCCTGCAGTTCAAACCGAGCATCAGTATGGGGAAGAAAGGTGATTTGAGTGCCTTTGAACGTGGCATGGTTGTTGGTGCCAGAAGGGCTGGTCTGAGTATTTCAGAAACTGCTGATCTACTGGGATTTTCACGCACAACCATCTCTAGGGTTTACAGAGAATGGTCCGAAAAAGAAAAAAAATCCAGTGAGCGGCAGTTCTGTGGGCGGAAATGCCTTGTTGATGCCAGAGGTCAGAGGAGAATGGGCAGACTGGTTCGAGCTGATAGAAAGGCAACAGTGACTCAAATCGCCACCCGTTACAACCAAGGTAGACCTAAGAGCATCTCTGAACGCACAGTGCGTCAAACTTTGAGGCAGATGGGCTACAGCAGCAGAAGACCACACCGGGTACCACTCCTTTCAGCTAAGAACAGGAAACTGAGGCTACAATTTGTACAAGCTCATCGAAATTGGACAGTAGAAGATTGGAAAAACGTTGCTTGGTCTGATGAGTCTCGATTTCTGCTGCGACATTCGGATGGTAGGGTCAGAATTTGGCGTAAACAACATGAAAGCATGGATCCATCCTGCCTTGTATGGAGCATCTTTGGGATGTGCAGCCGACAAATCTGCGGCAACTGTGTGATGCCATCATGTCAATATGGACCAAAATCTCTGAGGAATGCTTCCAGCACCTTGTTGAATCTATGCCACGAAGAATTGAGGCAGTTCTGAAGGCAAAAGGGGGTCCAACCCGTTACTAGCATGGTGTACCTAATAAAGTGGCCGGTGAGTGTATATAATTCCACATGTGTTAATTCATAGTTTTGATGCCTTCAGTGTGAATTTACAATTTTCATAGTCATGAAAATACAGAAAAATCTTTAAATGAGAAGGTGTGTCCATACTTTTGGTCTGTACTGTATATATTTAAAACCTGATAACTCTTGTTCTGCCTCCTGCTCGTCACTGAATCCTGTGTTCCTACTAGAACCTTACACAGGCACCACATCAGATGTATCAACTTGAAGTCTCCACATTTTGTAACATCAGCAGCAGTTGCAACAGCAAGTACATAAGCCATGACAAAGGTGTCACAGACTACAATATTGTGAGATAAATGCATCGCACTAAAAAATACACCATCAACAAGTCTGCCCAGTCTGTGACTGGGGTTCAAAAGTCATTGGAGACCCATGATTTGATCATCTTGATGAAGTTAGGCGGTCTACACTTTTAGAGGACAGCCGGATGTGCTTATCCATCAGGACACCACCAGCATAGCTGAAGACACATTTTGAGAGATCGCTGGCTTCTATTTTTGAAAAACAAAATGGAAAAGGGTCCAAATTATCCCTGATGATATTAATACTGAAGTAAAGATACTCCTGCACCATCCTCTCCAGTCATTCACAACGTGCAGACGTGTACACTATTCTATTGTACTCCAGCATGCTCATGTTCCTTTCCAGGGATAAAGCATCTGATAAAATTTACTCTTTCACATGAGTGGCAACCCAGTAGTCAGCACTATTTCTGATCCTAACAAGACTGGCATCATGTTGAAGATAGTGCAGCAAGAAGACGCTCATGTGTAAGGCGCATCCATGAGGTTCAAGTTCATGGTATGCTTATGGCAGGGTAACAGTCAAGCTTGCTTCCTCTTTCCCCTCCGGCCAACCACGGACAATAGAGAGGAGATCACTATCCTCTTCACCTCCTGACTGTTGTGTGCCCATCAAGTCCTCCTTCTCATCCTCATCCATTTGTTCCTCGACTACTGCACCTTCAATAACAGTTTGTCTGGTACCATGAGCCCCCTTGATCACTGTAAACCAACCTCCCATGGCACCTGCCTTTGCGACAACAGTCCAGAACCTTGAGATATTGTTATCTCTTCCGCAACCTCCTTTGCTTCCACCTCTTCCTCAGGGACAAACACCTCGTCCTGCAGATAATTCAAAATATGTTCCAGCATGTAGATGACCAGAAAAGTGCTGTTGATGATGGCATCATCAATGCTAACCACCTTATTAGCCATTTTGAAACTGTGCAGAAGGGTGCAGAGGTCCTTCATCTCTGCCCATTCCGCAAGCATGATTTGCACAATGTCTGTACTACGTTAGCCCAGGCTATGCAAAAGGACATATTGCTACAGGGCTTGTCGCTGTTGCTACAGTCACTGCAACATGTGGAGAGTGGAATTACACCGTGTCAGCACATCGCATATCAAACGGTTAACCGGTAGGCCGAAAGACCTACAGTACAGCCGAAAAGTTTGATCACACATTCTCATTTAAAGATTTTTCTGTATTTTCATAACTATGAAAATTGTAAATTCACACTGAAGGCATCAAAACTATGAATTAACACATGTGGAATGATATACTTAACAAAAAAGTGTGAAACAACTGAAATTATGTCTTATATTCTAGGTCTTTTTCTTCTATTCATTGTCAGCAAGCAACCTGAATGGTACCTAACTCATCCTATCTACAGCACTGAACCCTGCATGTATCTAGATTTGTTAGCCATCTTAGTAAGCATTTGTTTTTGTATATAGCTATTGACTTCACTTCTGCTTGTCCTTATGCAGAGAGATCACATAACTGTTTTCAAAGCGGTTTATTATCCATGTAGGCCTGGAAATTTGCTTATCTGTTCACTACATTTATTGTGTCCTGCTGTCTCAACTGAGTTAGATTGATTGCTAACGAGAGAGAGAGAGAGAGAGAGAGAGAGAGGAAGAAAAAAAAGAGAGAGATCTAAGAGCTAGCCTTCTATAAATGTAGGCATACTTTGGGGAAGCATTCATGAAGGGGTGCATTCATGCACTATTATTCGTGTACAGTTATTCAAAGTACAGTTTTCTTAGTACAGGCAGTTAAAACATGGCAGTTAGACAGAGCAGGAGACAGGTAAGACAATCTAAATCTATTCCCTGTTCATTTGAAACAGAACAAATATTCACCATATGTGTTTGTATAATATTTATCCTGGCTGCCGCATTCACTCACATTCACGGCACTTGCATTAACTCTTTACACTCCATCCATATCGGCCCCTCTGTCCCGGCCTCTCCTATGTATAGCACTCAAGCTCTGTTCACATTGCTTAACAGCGCAGATCCATTCAGTTCCACCATCCAACACAAGAGACGCTCTCACAAATCACTTAACCATCTGCTCACTCTTTCTATCCTCCTTCTCTTAGTCACTGGAGACATCTCTCCCAACCCCGGCCCCCCATTTTATAGCCAGTCAAACCTCCCAGCTGCTACACTCAGAAATCCCTCTAACCTTATTAATATTCCATGCATGCCTTCTGCCTCCTTCGATTGTGCCCTTTGGAATTCTCGCTCTGTGTATAATAAACTCTCCTTCATCCATGACTTCTTCCTTTCTAATTCTCTTAACCTCCTGGCTCTTACTGAAACCTGGATCTAGCAGTCAGACACCACCGCTGCTGCTGGTCTCTCATATGATGGACTACACCTCTCTCATACCCCAAGATCGGACAACAGAGCAGGTGGAGGCATTGGTCTGCTCCTATCACCCAAATGTACCTTCCAAGTTATCCCTCAAGTACCTTTACTTGTTTTCCATTCTTTTGAGGTCCATGCTGTCAGACTGTACATGCCCTTCTCCATGTGAGTGATGGTGGTGTATTGTCCTCCTGGATCACTTGCCATCTGGCTAATACACACTTTCTCTCCTGCGATATCCCCACCCTCATAATGGGTGATTTCAACATCACCATTGCTTTTCCCCTCTCCCCATCTGCTACTCACCTTTTATCTCTAACCTCCTCCCTCATCCTTTTGCAGCTTACTAGCTCTCCAACGCATGAAGATGGAAACTCTCTCGACTTGGTCTTCTCCCGACTTTGCTCAGTGGATGATTTCACAAACTCCCCTCTCCCGCTCTCTGACCACAACCTCCTTTTTTTCTCTATCAAGAACTGCCATCCCTCTCAGATCACCCCACTTTCCACAATTATAGAAACATACAGGCCATTAACACCCAGAAACTTATGAAGAACTTGCAGTCATCATTGGCCCTTATCTCCTCCATCTCATGTCCTGATTCTGCACTGAAGCATTACAATGAAACCCTGCAAAGTGCCCTGGATGAAATTACACCTCCTATCCATAGGACAACTCGGCACAGATGGCGACAACTGTGGCACACGCTGCAAACACGTTTCCTGCAGCGGTGCTCCAGGTGCACCGAACGTCTGTAGAGAAAATCTAATCTACTCGAAGATTTCATCCATTATAAGTTCATGATTAAAACATGCAACTCTGCCCTTCACCTCTCCATACAAATCTATTTTAACACCCTCATCACCTCACTGTCCAATAACCCTAAATGTCTCTTTGACACTTTCCAGTCCCTACTCAACCCTAGAGTGCAGGCCCCAACCACAGATCTCCACGCTGACGATCTGGCCAATTACTTCAAAGAAAAAATTGACCACATTCGACAGAAATTTATCTCCCAATCCCATCATACCATGCACTGTCCTCTGTTGTGAATTTGGTTTCTGGGCTCCCCCGGTGGTCACTGGTGGTACTGAACTTGTGGGCTTCATCGCCTCTGTTCACCTGTTTCCATCAGGATGTGGGAGTTGTCTATTTAGCCTTGCTCCTCAGTCATTTCTATGCCGGCCAACAATGTTACCAGAAGCCTTTCTGTTGCATGTTCCTGCTCCTAGACTACTATCAGCTAAGTTGGACTTGTAGTCCTAAGTTTGTTTTGCATTTTTGTTCCAGTTCTCTGTGATTGTTATTTTCTGAGGCTGGAAGCTCTTGTGAACTGAAATTGCCACTCTGGTGTCATGAGTTGATATTAGAGTCTTAAAGTAATTTCAGGATGGTGTTTTGAATAGGGTTTTCAGCTGACTGTGAAGTTCCCTTTTCTGTCTTCCTACTATCTAGTAAGCGGACCTCAATTTGCTAAACCTATCTTCATACTTCGTATGTCAATTTCCTCTGAAATCACCGACAATATATGTGGGGGCTACTGTCTGCCTTTTGGGGAAAATTTCTCTAGAGGTAAGCCAGGTCTGTATTTTCCTCTGCTAGGGTCAGTCAGTTCTCCGGCTGGCGCTGGGCGTCTAGGGATAAAACGTAGGCACGCTACCCGGCCACTGTTATTTGTGCGGTAGGTTTAGCTCACAGTCAGCTCGAGTTCCCATCTTCCAAGAGCTAGTCCTTTTTGTATGCTTAACTACGTTCTCTTGCCATTGAGAACCATGACAGTTTGGCCGGCCTAGGGTTAAAATTATTGGCAGAAGAAAGGAGAGAAAAGAAGTCTGCAGAGAATTTTTTATTTTTTTTTCCTGAGTTTGCTCATTAGTTTATTCACTAGCATCTCTGCTTACTGCAGCCTTCGTCTCTCTCTCCTTCTAATCCTTGAATGGTTCTGATTTCACCTGATGAAAATGGATCCTCAGAGTTTAGCTACAGGTCTGAACAATCTCGCTATGAAGGTTCAAAGTTTACAGGATTTTGTAATTCATGCTCCTATATCTGAACCTAGAGTACCTTTGCCTGAATTTTTCTCCGGGGATAGATCTCGCTTCCAGAATTTCAAACATAATTGTAAATTATTTTTGTCTCTGAGATCTCGCTCCGCTGGAGATCCTGTAAAGCAGGTCAGGATTGTAATATCCTTGCTCCGGGGCGACCCTCAGGATTGGGCATTTGCTTTGGCACCAGGGGATCCTGCGTTGCTCAATGTGGATGCGTTTTTCCTGGCTTTGGGGTTGCTTTATGAGGAACCTCATTTAGAGATTCAGGCTGAAAAAGCCTTGATGGCCCTGTCTCAAGGGCAAGATGAGGCTGAAATATACTGCCAAAAATTTCGTAAGTGGTCTGTGCTTGCTCAGTGGAATGAGTGCGCCCTGGCGGCGAATTTCAGAGAGGGTCTCTCTGATGCCATTAAAGATGTTATGGTGGGGTTCCCTGTGCCTGCAGGTCTGAATGAGTCCATGACAATGGCTATTCAGATTGATAGGCGTTTGCGGGAGCGCAAACCTGTGCACCATTTGGCGGTGTCTACTGAGAAGGCGCCAGAGATTATGCAATGTGATAGAATTCTGTCCAGAAGCGAACGACAGAATTTTAGGCGAAAAAATGGGTTATGCTTCTATTGTGGCGATTCAACTCATGTTATATCAGCATGCTCTAAACGTACTAAGAAGGTTGATAAGTCTGTTTCAATTGGTACTTTACAGTCCAAGTTTATTCTATCTGTGACCCTGATTTGCTCTTTATCGTCTATTACCGCGGACGCCTATGTCGACTCTGGCGCCGCTTTGAGTCTTATGGATTGGTCCTTTGCCAAACGCTGTGGGTTTAATTTAGAGCCTCTGGAAGTTCCTATACCTCTGAAGGGTATTGACTCCACGCCATTGGCTAGTAATAAACCACAATACTGGACACAAGTAACTATGCGTATTAATCCGGATCACCAGGAGATTATTCGCTTCCTTGTGTTGTATAATCTACATGATGTGTTGGTGCTTGGATTGCCATGGCTGCAATCTCATAACCCAGTCCTCGACTGGAAAGCAATGTCTGTGTTAAGCTGGGGATGTCAGGGAACTCATGGGGACGTACCTTGGGTTTCCATTTCGTCATCTATTCCCTCTGAGATTCCGGAATTTTTATCTGATTATCGTGACGTTTTTGAGGAGCCTAAACTTGGTTCACTACCTCCGCACAGAGATTGCGATTGTACAATAGATCTGATTCCGGGCAGTAAGTTTCCAAAGGGTCGTTTATTTAATCTATCTGTGCCTGAACACGCTGCTATGCGGGAATATATTAAGGAGTCCTTGGAAAAGGGACATGTTCGTCCTTCGCCATCTCCCTTAGGAGCCGGTTTTTTCTTTGTATCTAAAAAAGATGGCTCTTTGAGGCCGTGTATTGATTATCGGCTTTTGAATAAAATCACGGTTAAATATCAGTATCCTTTGCCACTGCTTACTGATTTGTTTGCTCGAATAAAGGGGGCCAAGTGGTTCTCTAAGATTGATCTTCGTGGGGCGTATAATTTAGTGCGAATTAAGCAGGGGGATGAGTGGAAAACCGCATTTAATACGCCTGAGGGCCATTTTGAGTATTTAGTAATGCCTTTTGGTCTTTCAAATGCCCCTTCAGTCTTTCAGTCTTTTATGCATGACATTTTCCGTGAATATTTGGATAAATTTATGATTGTGTATCTGGATGATATTTTGATTTTTTCGGACGACTGGGACTCTCATGTCCAACAGGTCAGGAGGGTTTTTCAGGTTTTGCGCTCTAATTCCTTGTGTGTAAAGGGTTCTAAGTGCGTCTTTGGGGTTCAAAAGATTTCGTTTTTGGGGTACATTTTTTCCCCCTCTTCCATTGAGATGGACCCTGTCAAGGTTCAGGCTATTTGTGATTGGACGCAACCCTCTTCTCTTAAGAGCCTTCAGAAGTTTTTGGGCTTTGCTAATTTTTATCGTCGATTTATAACTGTTTTTTCTGATGTTGCTAAACCGTTGACTGATTTGACTAAGAAGGGTGCTGATGTTGCTGATTGGTCCCCTGCTGCTGTGGAGGCCTTTCGGGAGCTTAAGCGCCGCTTTTCTTCCGCCCCTGTATTGCGTCAGCCTGATGTTACTCTTCCTTTTCAGGTTGAGGTCGACGCTTCAGAAATCGGAGCTGGGGCGGTTTTGTCGCAGAAAAGTTCCGACTGCTCCGTGATGAGACCTTGCGCGTTCTTTTCTCGTAAATTTTCGCCCGCTGAGCGAAATTATGATATTGGTAATCGGGAGCTCTTGGCTATGAAGTGGGCTTTTGAGGAGTGGCGTCATTGGCTTGAGGGGGCTAGACATCAGGTGGTGGTATTGACTGACCACAAGAATTTGATTTATCTTGAGTCTGCCAGGCGCCTGAATCCTAGACAGGCGCGCTGGTCGTTATTTTTCTCTCGGTTTAATTTTGTGGTTTCTTACCTACCGGGTTCTAAAAATGTGAAGGCGGATGCCCTTTCTAGGAGTTTTGAGCCTGATTCCCCTGGTAATTCTGAACCTACAGGTATCCTTAAGGATGGAGTGATATTATCTGCTGTTTCCCCAGACTTGCGACGGGTCTTGCAGGAGTTTCAGGCGGATAGACCTGATCGTTGCCCGCCTGGTAGAATGTTTGTTCCTGATGATTGGACCAGTAGAGTCATCTCGGAGGTCCATTCTTCTGCGTTAGCTGGTCATCCTGGAATCTTTGGTACCAGGGATTTGGTGGCTAGGTCCTTCTGGTGGCCTTCCCTGTCGCGAGATGTGCGAGGTTTTGTGCAGTCTTGTGATGTTTGTGCTCGGGCCAAGCCTTGTTGTTCTCGGGCTAGTGGATTGTTGTTATCTTTGCCTATTCCGAAGAGGCCTTGGACTCACATCTCCATGGATTTTATTTCTGATCTCCCTGTTTCTCAGAAGATGTCTGTCATCTGGGTGGTGTGTGACCGTTTCTCTAAGATGGTCCATTTGGTCCCCTTGCCTAAATTGCCTTCCTCATCCGAGCTGGTTCCTCTGTTTTTTCAAAATGTGGTTCGCTTGCATGGTATTCCGGAGAATATCGTGGCTGACAGGGGAACCCAATTCGTGTCTAGATTTTGGCGAGCGTTCTGTGCTAGGATGGGCATTGATTTGTCTTTTTCGTCTGCTTTCCATCCTCAGACTAATGGCCAGACCGAGCGAACTAATCAGACCTTGGAGACTTATTTGAGGTGTTTTGTGTCTGCGGATCAGGATGATTGGGTTGCCTTTTTGCCCTTGGCGGAGTTTGCCCTCAATAATCGGGCTAGTTCTGCCACCTTGGTTTCTCCTTTCTTCTGTAATTCGGGGTTTCATCCTCGTTTCTCTTCCGGTCAGGTGGAGTCTTCGGATTGTCCTGGAGTGGATGCTGTGGTGGAGAGGTTGCATCAGATTTGGGGGCATGTGGTGGACAATTTGAAGTTGTCCCAGGAGAAGACTCAGCATTTTGCCAACCGCCGTCGTCGTGTTGGTCCTCGTCTTTGTGTTGGGGACTTGGTGTGGTTGTCTTCTCGTTTTGTCCCTATGAAGGTTTCTTCTCCTAAGTTTAAGCCTCGGTTCATCGGCCCGTACAAGATATTGGAGATTCTTAACCCTGTGTCCTTTCGTTTGGACCTCCCTGCATCTTTTTCTATTCATAATGTCTTCCATCGGTCATTGTTGCGCAGGTATGAGGTACCGGTTGTGCCTTCCGTTGAGCCTCCTGCTCCGGTGTTGGTTGAGGGTGAGTTGGAGTACGTTGTCGAGAAGATCTTGGACTCCCGTGTTTCCAGACGGAGACTTCAGTATCTGGTCAAGTGGAAGGGCTACGGTCAGGAGGATAATTCTTGGGTGACTGCCTCTGATGTTCATGCCTCCGATTTGGTCCGTGCCTTTCATAGGGCTCATCCTGATCGCCCTGGTGGTTCTGGTGAGGGTTCGGTGCCCCCTCCTTGAGGGGGGGGTACTGTTGTGAATTTGGTTTCTGGGCTCCCCCGGTGGTCACTGGTGGTACTGAACTTCTGGGCTTCATCGCCTCTGTTCACCTGTTTCCATCAGGATGTGGGAGTTGTCTATTTAGCCTTGCTCCTCAGTCATTTCTATGCCGGCCAACAATGTTACCAGAAGCCTTTCTGTTGCATGTTCCTGCTCCTAGACTACTATCAGCTAAGTTGGACTTGTAGTCCTAAGTTTGTTTTGCATTTTTGTTCCAGTTCTCTGTGATTGTTATTTTCTGAGGCTGGAAGCTCTTGTGAACTGAAATTGCCACTCTGGTGTCATGAGTTGATATTAGAGTCTTAAAGTAATTTCAGGATGGTGTTTTGAATAGGGTTTTCAGCTGACTGTGAAGTTCCCTTTTCTGTCTTCCTACTATCTAGTAAGCGGACCTCAATTTGCTAAACCTATCTTCATACTTCGTATGTCAATTTCCTCTGAAATCACCGACAATATATGTGGGGGCTACTGTCTGCCTTTTGGGGAAAATTTCTCTAGAGGTAAGCCAGGTCTGTATTTTCCTCTGCTAGGGTCAGTCAGTTCTCCAGCTGGCGCTGGGCGTCTAGGGATAAAACGTAGGCACGCTACCCGGCCACTGTTATTTGTGCGGTAGGTTTAGCTCACAGTCAGCTCGAGTTCCCATCTTCCAAGAGCTAGTCCTTTTTGTATGCTTAACTACGTTCTCTTGCCATTGAGAACCATGACAGTCCTCCCTCCCCCACTGCATCTAGTTCTCTCTCTGACTTTGAACCAGTCACAGAAGAAGAAGTAATAAGGCTCCTTGCATCTTCTCGCCTGACCACTTGCACCAGTGACCCCATTCAGTCACATCTCCTCCAGTCCCTTTCCCCAACTGTCTCCTCTCACCTAACAAAAATATTGAACCTTTTTCTCTCTTCTAGTATTTTTCCCTCCTCATTTAAGTATGCCATCATACATCCATTACTTAAAAAACCATCCCTTGATCAAAACTGTGCAGCTAATTATAGACCTGTCTCTAATCTTCCCTTCATCTCTAAACTCCTCGAACACCTGATCCCCTCCCATCTTATCCTCTATCTCTCAGATAACTTCTTGTTGACGCTTCTTCAATCTGGTTTCCACTCTTTACACTCTACTGAAACTGCCCTCACTAAAGTCTCGACCTACTACAAGCTAAATCTAATGGTCACTACTCCAGCTAATTCTCTTGGATCTCTCCGCAGCATTCGATACTGTGGATCATCAGCTCCTCCTCACTATGCTCCGCTCCATCGGCCTCAAGGACACCGTTCTCTCCTTGTTCTCCTCCTATCTCTCTGACTGCTCCTTCACTGTATCCTTTGCTGGTTCCTCCTACTGTCACCTTCACCTTGCTGTTGGGGTTCCTCAAGGATCAGTCCTAGGCCCCCTCCTCTTCTCTTTGTATACTGCCCCTATCGGACAAACAATCAATAGATTTGAGTTCCAGTACCATCTCTATGCTGATGACACCCAATTATACACTTCCTCTCCTGATATCATGCCTGCCTTTTGAGAAAACATCAGTGATTGTCTTACCGCTGTCTCTAACATCATGTCCTCCCTCTATCTGAAACTGAACCTGTCAAAAACTGAACTCCTCTTGTTCTCTCCCTCTACTAACCTACCTTTGCCTGAAATTGCCATCTCCGTGTGTGGTTCCACAATTACTCCCAAGCAACATGCCCACTTCCTTGGGGTCATCCTTGATTCCGAGCTTTCCTTCACCCCCCACATCCGATCATTGGCTCACTCTTCTTATCTGCATCTCAAAAACATTTCTTGAATTTGCCCCTTTTCTTACTTTCAACACTGCAAAAACTCTTACTGTTTCATTCATTCATTCTCATCTTGACTATTGTAACTCTCTCTTCATCAGCCTCCCTCTTACCAAACTGTCCCCACTCCAATCTGTTCTGAATGTTGCTGCCAAGATTATATTCCTCACCAACCATTACACCAATGCCTCTACCTTGTGCCAGTCATTACACTGGTTACCCATACACTCAGGAATCCAGAACAAAACTATTACCCTCATCCAAAAAGCACTCCATGGCTCAGCACCACCCTACATCTCCTCCCTGGTCTTAGCCTACCACCCTACCCATTGTCTCCATTCTGCTAATGACCTGAGGTTAGCATCGTCAATAATCAGAACCTCCCACTCCAGTCTCCAAGACGTTTCACGTGCTTTGCCAATTCTTTGGAATGCACTACCCTGGTTAATATGATTAATCCCCAATCCTCACAGTTTTAAGCATGGCCTAAAAACGCATTTGTTCAGACTGGCCTACCACCTCAACGCATTAACCTAACTATCAATGTGTGGCCCATACAACAAAAAAAAGCATAATCAGGTTCCTCACATCATATTCTCATACACTTCATGCAGATAATAGCCCTCTGTGTCTGTACTATTACATACTTAGGCTGTTAACTGGTTCATGCAGCTTTACATGAACACCTGATCCTCACACTATGGCTGGTCTGAACAACGAAAGCAATTGTTACCATCCACCTCTCGTGTCTCCCTTTTTCCTATAGATTGTAAGCTTGCGAGCAGGGCCCTCACTCCTCTTGGTATCTATTTTGAACTGTAATTTTGTTACTCTGTAATGTCTATTGTCTGTACAAATCCCCTCTATAATTTGTAAAGCGCTGTGGAACATGATGGCGCTATATAAATAAAATTATTATTATTATTATTATTGAAATTATGTCTTCTATTCTAGGTTCTTCAAAGTAGCCACCTTTTGCTTTGATGACTGCTTTGCACACTCTTGGCATTCTCTTGATGAGCTTCAAGAGGTAGTCACTCGGAATGGTTTTCCAACAATCTTGAAGGAGTTCCCAGAGATTCTTAGCACTTGGCACTTTTGCCTTCACTCTGCGATCCAGCTCACCCCAAACCATCTCGATTGGGTTCAGGTCTGGTGACTGTGGAGGCCAGGTCACCTGGCGTAGCAACCCATCACTCTCCTTCTTGGTCAAATAGCCCTGACACAGCCTGGAGGTGTGTTTGGGATCATTGTCCTGTTGAAAAATAAATGATGGTCCAACTAAACGTAAACCGGATGAAATAGCATGCTGCTGCAAGATGCTGTGGTAGCCATGCTGGTTCAGTATGTTCAATTTTGAATAAATCCCCAACAGTGTCACCAGCAAAGCACCCCCACACCATCACACCTCCTCCTCCATGCTTCACGGTGGGAACCAGGCATGTAGAGTCCATCCCTTCACCTTTTCTGCATCACACAAAGACATGGTGGTTGGTACCAAAGATCTCAAATTTGGACTCATCAGACCAAAGCACAGATTTCCACTGGTCTAATGTCCATTCCTTGTGTTCTTTAGCCCAAACAAGTCTCTTCTGCTTGTTGCCTGTCCTTAGCAGTTGTTTCCTAGCAGCTATTTTACCATGAAGGTCTGCTGCACAAAGTCTCCTCTTAACACTTGTTGTAGATATGTGTCTGCTGCTAGAACTCGGTGTGGCATTGACCTGGTCTCTAATCTGAGCTGCTGATAACCTGCGATTTCTGAGGCTGGTGACATATCCTCAGAAGCAGAGGTGACTCTTGGTCTTCGTTTCCTGAGGCGGCCCTCATGTGAGCCAGTTTCTTTGTAGCGCTTGATGGTTTTTGCAACTGCACTTGGGGACACTTTCAAAGTTTTCCCAATATTTCAGACTGACTGACCTTCATTTCTTAAAGTAATGATGGGCACTCGTTTTTCTTTACTTAGCTGCTTTTTTCTTGCCATAATACAAATTCTAACAGTCTATTCAGTAGGACTATCAGCTGTGTATCCACCAGACTTCTGCTCAACACAACTGATGGTCCCAACCCCATTTATAAGGCAAGAAATCCCACTTATTAAACCTGACAGGGCACACCTGTGATTTGAAAACCATTCCTGGTGACTACCTCTTAAAGCTCATCAAGAGAATGCCAAGAGTGTGCAAAGCAGTCATCAAAGCAAAAGGTGAATACTTTGAAGAACCTAGAATATAAGACATACTTTCAGTTGTTTTACACTTTTTTGTTAAGTATATAATTCCACATGTGTTAATTCATAGTTTTGATGCCTTCAGTGTGAATGTACAATTTTCATAGTCATGAAAATACAGAAAACTCTTTAAATGAGAAGGTGTGTCCAAACTTTTGGTCTGTACTGTATGTAGCGATGCAAGTCAATGACCTGCGGGGGTGCGAACAGCGGAAAGGAGAACACAGAATCTGTGCTTTCTGCAGCAGAGCATCCAGGCCGGGATAGTGGCGGATAAATTGCTGTGCCACCAGGTTAAGGATGTGAGACATGCAAGGCATGTGTGTGAGGTTTCCTTAGTGTAGAGTCTACACCAGGTTCTCAACAATATCGCACACGCCCTTCCTTGATTCCAGGTTTAGTGGAGACAGCCAAAGCCCTAGCTCAGTCTGGATAGCTGTACACAACTCTTTAACTGTGTGACTGCGATCTCCAAGGCATATGAATTTAAACACTGCCTGATTGCGGTGAGCCCTGGCTGCACAGAATGGAGTTGGGAGGGATTCTATCTGCACTGTTTGAAAGCATGTCTCATTATAAAAGAGGTTGAGAACACAGGTGGAGGACCTAGAGGAAATAGAGGAGACAGAAATGGAGGAAGTGTTAGATACAGAGGTTTGTTCCACAAGCCTTGGGAATTCAAAGACTTGTGGAGCAGCCCTTTGCCCGACTGCCCCCACAACCACCAGAGTCACCCAGTGCCCAGTCAGTAGAATGTAATATTCCTGGCCATGTTTGCTCATCCAGGTGTCAGTGGTAAAAAGCACTCTGGCAGACATAGATTTTTTTCCAGGAATTGATGATGTTGTCTGTGACATACTGGTGTAGTACAGGCACAGCTTTCTTAGAGAAGCAATGGCAACTGGTACTGGGGGACTGCGACAGCCATCAGCTTTCACAAACTGTCTGTATCCACCAGGTGGAAAGACAGTTATCACATTGCCAACAGATTGAAGATGATGGGATGGAATTCAAGGTCTTAGCTTTCGCATGTGTAGGAGGAAACATTCTTTCACGTGACCACAACTGCAGGACTGAGGGCTGGCTGCTGTGCTGAGAGAGGGTGGAGTAGGGTGAACATGACAAACTGCTGGTCTGTGAGTGGAGAACAGGTGGAGATGATATGGTGGATTGAGGAAGATTTAGTGTGCAGTCATGTCAATTTCCATAACAGCAGATGGGCTCACACTCACCCCTATTATAGGTGGTAAACAAGTGGAGGTTCTGCAGCCGGAAACCTGTGTGAAAACAATTACTACGATGGAGGAGGAAGAAGCTGATGAGGTCGATGGAATGGCCATTGCTTGACAAAGCCCACTAGTCCACATTTTTGTGCAGCGAAATTCCAGGACTAATGCATGTTGATCGCGTACGTGCATGTAGTAATGAAACAGTGCAATTTTTGCCTCCATTGGGTCTTTTTTGAAAAGTTGCTAGATAACATGAGTTGGGTCATCCTTTGCAGTCTCAAAAAGGCCCAGGCTAGGCAACCATTGCCACCTGTCATGGTTCCACCCCTCAGGGTGTCTGGGATGCAGTTCCTGACAGCTCAGTCGTCCAATCTGATACAGGGACATGCAGAAGCTGTCAGTACTTTGATTGACAGCTCAGCCAAGCAATCTGGTACTCGGGCATGCTGAGCTGTCAGTGTGTTTATTGACAGCTCGACTATCCAATCTGAGACTGGGAGGCATTAGCTATCTCCAAGTGTTCATTATCCTAGGTGATTGCCATGCTACTTAACTGAGCTGTTTCTCCCAGACCTCTGCCAGATGTACATTTAACTAGTGAGGTTTGTGCACCCTGTGCCTTGAGTTCTGTATGCTTGATCTTTTGTAGCCTGACCTTGGACCTTGTTCTGACCATCCGTTGGTTTAACCCCTTCTGCTCTGATCCATTATGTTCCTGGTATTCTGACATGAGAACATTAACTGACCATGCCTTTGTCTCTTCCTTCTGTTTATAATGTACCCTCCTGCTATCTGACCTTGGACTCCTTGACTATTCTGAGTTATGGCTTGGCCATGAGAAGTGATTACTGTCACACCGCCCCTGTGAACTGTAGACTTACAATCTTTTCTTGCCAGAGCCACAGTTTTGGTTGAGAATGCAGCTTTGTTGTGGTTGTATCATTCCATGTTTGTGCGACAAGCTGCAATGTAACCTCCTCATCTTCATTCTCCTCCACCTTCTCTGCTGAGTTCCTCAGCTGCATGGCTCTGGGTTTACACCAAGTGGGACCTAGAACCTCATCATCATCCTCTCTGTTCTCCCACTTCTCACCCTGAGTGTTACCCTCCTCTTTTTCCTGCCCTGAGGGTACAGTAGAGTCAGCGTGTACCTCAGGTATCTGAGTCTCATCAGGATCACCTCCACCACCGGGGGCTAACATCTGGTGACAAGGGTCTGGACTGTGCTTGGACCCTACTTCGTCCTGCCCTGGATCCAAAAGGAAAAGAATCTGAAGACTGTACTGTGTGTGCTGTTATGGTGGAGGAAGAAGAGCAGCAGCCACTTGATGCAGTGCTTGCCTTCCACTGGAGCACATGCTCTTTTGGGCCCTCATTTACAAGAAGTACCACTGTGCGGCTGCCAAAGAAAAGTAGTAGCCCATTAGGTAACAGATGTTGTCAGTTGTTTAAGGATAGGACAAGACGGTGTTTGTTCAGTAGCTTTCCGTAACATTTCTACTAAACTGATTTACACATCTAACAACAAGCCTATTCCCCTTTCCACCACAACCTCGCTTTTTTCCCACTCATGTTGGATGTAACTCTTCCTCTCTTTTAACCAGCTGTTTCTGTCATAGGCCCAGACCTGTCAGTCATCTGCAATTAAATTAACAATCAGTATTTATTTGCTGAGAGAGTTTACTTACACAACAATATTAGCCCAAACAATTTTGATTAAGAAAAGTGGACTCCTGACTGCACCCCAATATTAGCCCAAACTATTTGGTTTAGGAAATGTGGACATGTGCAGGCACAACATTTGCCCAAATTATTTTGTTTATGAAATTGGGCCTGGTGCCATTCTTCCTTGTAGATCCTCTCCAGTTCCGTCAGGTTGGATGGTGAATGTTGGTGGACAGCCATTTTCAGGTCTCTCCATATGTGCTCAATTGGATTTAGGTCAGTGCTCTGCCTGGGCCGGTAAAGAATGATCACAGAGTTGTTCTGAAGCCACAGCTTTGTTATTTTAGCTGTGTGCTTAAGATCATTGTCTTGTTGGAAGGTAAACCTTCGGCCAAGTCTGAGGTCCAGACAGTTTCACTGTCGGGATTGTATTGGGCAGGTGATGAGCAGTGCCTCGTTTTCTGCACATACCGCTTAGAATTATCACTAGAAAGGTCTATCTTCATCTCATCAGACCAGAGAATCTGATTTCTTATAGTCTGGGAGTCATTTATGTGTTTTTTAGCAAACTCCATGCGGGCATTCACAGCCTGTGTCTTGCACAGAGGAGAGGTGTCATGATGGGGACAGGGTTCATGCCCTGCCCTCTCAGGGTTAGTTGTATGTGGCCTCCTTTTCGATGTGGGAGGGATATTTATACACACACTAAACCTGGATTCTCTGTCAGTTATACTCTTATTTTGTCTGTGTGCCTGACCCCCTGATGTGCATTTGCATACTGTTTTGTTTGCCTGCTTTCCATGTATTATTTGGCCCATCTGTTCGACTCCACTACCTCGGGTCCCTTTTGGTCTCTCACTGCTCGGCTCGGCTTCTGACCTTCGGCTTCCTCCTGACTATCCTTCTGTCTCTCTCCTTGTACCTCGTTTGTCCTCCAGGTTCTGACCTCGGCACGTTATACTCCTCTCTGGCGCTGGTCGGCTCCCCCGCTCTCCGGCACCTGTCTCCACCCCTCGGTCACTCCCGCTTAGTCACGTGGTTCATGTCCTGCTCGATTCTCAGTTAGTTCTCCGCTCTGCCCTGGTCTCCCTTTCTGCGGCGAACTCCCCTTCCTTCAGCAGGTACTCTCGGGGTTTGTGGGAATTTCCCAGCACTTGTGATAAGGGGGTTCAATCAGGCCACTCTGCCATAAAGGCCTGACTGGTGGAGGATTGCAGTGATAGTTGACTTTGTGGAACTTTCTCCCATCTCCCTACTGCATCTCTGCAGCTCAGCCACATTGATCTCGGGGTTCTTCTTTACCCAAGGCTCTTCTTCCACGTTTGCTTAGTTTGGCTGGATGGCCAGGTCTAGGAAGACTTCTTGTGGCCTCAAATGTCTTCCATTTAAGGATTATGGAGGGCACTGTGCTGTTAGGAACCATGAGTTCTGTGCCTTGCCACAATTTTGTCTCTGAGCTCCTTTGCCAGTTCCCTTGATTTCATGATTCTCATTTGGTCTGACATGCACTGTGAGCTGTGACGTCTTATATAGACAGGTGTGTTCCTTTCTAAATCAAGTCCTATCAGTTTAATTAAACACAGCTGGACTCCAATGAAGGAGTAGAACCATCTCAAGGAGGGTCACAAGGAAATGGACAGCATGTGACTTAAATATAAGTGTATGAGCACAAGGTCTGAATACTTATGACCATGTGATATTTCAGTTTTTCTTTTTTATTAAATTTGCAAAAATTTCTACATTTGTTTTTTTTTTCAGTCAAGATCGGGTGCAGAGTGTACATGAATGTGAAAAATTTACTTTTTTGAATTTACCAAATGGCTGCAATGAAACAAAGAGTGAAAAATTTAAATGGGAATGAATAATTTCTGTACCCACTGTATATATATTGTGATGTAGCAGGTTGGAGTACACTCCCATGGCAGCGATATTTCAACACACGGCAACAGTTCATTCATAAAAACAAGTCCATCTCTGGTTTATGATATAATCATAAACCACTATGTCCACACCTGAACATTACGGTACTGACACAGTCCATTTTAATTGTGGTTACATTCATACCTGACACCTGTCATGTCACAATTCCCATGTGGACTTATGCCTGCATCTCAATATTACCCCAAACTATTTTGATTACACGTCTAGCAAGAAGCCTATTCCCCTTTCCACCACAACCTTACTTTTTCCAACTCCTGTTGAATGTAACTTTTGCTCTCTTTTAACCAGCTCTTTCAGAAGCATAGGCCCAGACCTTCAGTCATCTGTAATTCAATTAACAATCAGTATTTATTTGCTGAGAGAGTTTGCTTGCACAACAATATTAGCCTAAAACTATTTTGATTAGGAAGTTTGGATTTCTGCCTGCACCCCAATATTAGCCCAAACCATTTGGATAGGAAATGTGAACAGGTGCAGGCATAACAATATTTGTCCAAATTATTTTGTTTATGAAATGGGGCCTGGTGCCTACAACCCAATATTAGCCCAAATGATTTTGATTTGGAAATGTGACCTCTTGAATGCAAGATAGTATTATCCCAAACATTTTTGATTAGGAAATGTGGATACCTGCCTGCACCCCATTATTAGCCCAAACGATTTTGATTAGTAAATGTGACCTTATGACTGCAAGACAATATTAGGCAAATGATTTTGACTAGGAAATGTGGACTTTAATAAATTTGACCACCTGACTGCAAGACAATATTAGCCCAAATGATTTTGATTAGGAAATGTGGACTCCTGCCTGCACCCCAATATTAGCCCAATCAATTTTGATTAGGAAATGTGGACTCCTGCTTGCATCTCAATATTACCCCAAACCATTTTGATTAGGAAATGGGGCATGGTGCCTGCATCCCAATATTAGCCCAAACGATTTTAATTAAGAAATGCGACCTCCATCCTGACTACAGCACAGTATTAGCCCAAACTATTTAGATTAGGAAATGTGGACTCTTGCCTGCACAACATTATTAGCACAAACTAGTTAGATGCTGGAAGGCAGATTTCACACAGGATCCTATCAAACTTTATGACAACTTGCAGCAGCAGAAGCAGCCTCTCTGTGCTCTTATTATGACAAAATGGCACCAGCAAAACACGTCCACATATTTTATATGGAGAATGACATTCAACTTTGGCTGCTGATGATAGAAGTCCTTGCGTTTGGATGTTGTGGATGATTTCTGTGCTCTGATAGACTGCTGGACGCTACACACATTAAGTTCATTAAAAAAATACTAATCGGCCTCTCCTTTGACCTATTCCTGCCCCCTCCCCTCAGCACCTCTATGTTAGCCAAAGTCATAACAAATGCATTAGTGGAAACATTATCTGTCATCTCTTGTGCACCAGGTGGCAGCTCTTCTCTCTGAGCTATTCAGACCACTGAACAGTTCCTTGCTAAACCAGTTACTAGTACATGTGTAGTTCCTGATTGACTCAATCTTGAGTTCTTAATTATCTCCACCCCAAGTTCCTAATTGGCTCAACCTTGTGAACTCCTGATTGAACACCCTACTTAAACCAGGCAATACACTTTCCTCCTTGCTAGATTACTAAGCTGCCAGCCTTTAGTCTAGCTTCTTTCCACCTGCTGCTTATCCTCAAGATCCTACTGCTGCTCCATGTACTGACCTCTGGCTATATCCTGACTATGTTGCCTACTTATTCTCCCAACTATACTGCTGCTACATGTACCGACCTCTGGCTCTATCCTGACTACAATTCCTGCTTATCCTCAAGATCCTACTGCTACTCGGTTTACCGTCCTCTGGCTATATCCTGAATATGATTTCTCCTTATCTTCCTAACTACACTGCTGCACCGTGTACCAACCTCTGGCTATATCCTGATGACGTTACCAGCCAGTGCTGGCCTTAGTGGTTGCAACATCACTACTCCAACTCAGGTCAGTCCATAGCATGATCACGTACCGAACTGCACCCAACTTTAGATGATTTTGAGGAAAAATGCTCTGGAATCAAAACACGAATCCGAATGTGCTACGTTCTTGCCAAATTTGAGATTGACAAATGTTTTCCAAACAAGTTCGCTCATTTCTATTCCTGATCTATTCCCGATCTCATGAACACTGATGCACATGTGATCGAAGTACCGTAACAGTATTGCACAGGTCTTTTCAAAACTCAGTTATGCATTAAATTTTTATGGTATAGATCAGCATAAGGTTAATTGTATATGATGGCTTCACTTTGTAAGAATTTATTTGCATGTCTTATTCCACTGACCATGAAAGAGGCATATAGCCATGGATGATGGCAGGTCAGAGGAAGTTCTCCTGGTCTCACACTGTGGCCACAGACCATTGTCGTGGCTGATGGAATGGGATGCAAGAATCGAATTGCACCAACTCTCCAGGTGTCATAAAAGATTCATACTGTGAGACAGTGACTGGTGTTACAGGTAGGGGTCGCTGTATGTTCTCTGTTGTGGATTCTGTTTTTGGGCTCCCTCTGGTGGTTACAACTGGTACTGGGTGACTTTGGTGGGTTGCGGTCTCTGGTTTCCACCTGTCCATCAGAGGCTGGGTGTTTCCTATTTAACTTGGCTTTCCTGTCATTCCCTTGCCGGCTATCAATGTATCAGTGTGTCTCTGTTACCTTTGCTACCTGCTCCTAGGCCTTCAAGACAAGCTAAGTCTGGATTTCCCTGTTTCATGTTTGCTTTCATGTTTTTAGTCCAGCTTGCAGATATGTAATTCTCTGCTGCTGGTTGCTCTAGTGGGCTGAAATTACCACTCATGTACCATGAGTTGGCACATGAGTTCAAGTAATTTCAGGATGGTATTTTGAAGGGTTTTAAGCTGACCGCGCAGTTCACCTTTTGTATCCTCTGCTATCTAGCTTAAGCGGGCCTCATTTTGCTGAATCTGTTTTCATAACTACGTTTGTGCCTTCCTCTCATTTCACCGTCATTATATGTGGGGGGCTGCTATTTCTGTGGGAATATTTCTCTGGAGGCAAGATAGGTCTGTGATTCTTCTGATAGGGGTAGCTAGATCTCCGGCTGGCGCGAGACGTCTAGAGTCCCCCCAGGAACGTTCCCCGGCTGCTGTTAGTTGAGTGTTGAGGTTCAGGATCGCGGTCAGCTCAGGTTCCATCACCCTAGAGCTCGTCCTGTTTTTGCCCGTGTTATGTGTTTAATTCCCTGCCATTGGGAACATGACAGTATAGCCGGCCCACAAAGTGTTAATTGTTTGGGCTGAAGCAGGAGAAAAAGAAGTGTTGAAGGGAAATTTTTTTTTTTTTTTCCCCTCAGAGTTTTGCTGCCTAGCCCTTAATTGCTGTCTAGCTGCTTCTTACCTCCTCTTAACCCTTGAATGGCTCTGACCTTAGCTGTTTAACATGGATGTCCAGAGTTTGGCTTCCAGCCTGAATAATCTTGCTGCAAAAGTTCAAAACATACAGGATTTTGTTGTTCACACTCCTATGTCTGAACCTAGAATTCCTATTCCAGAGTTTTTTTTTCTGGAGATAGATCTACCTTCCTGAATTTCAGGAACAATTGCAAATTGTTTCTTTCTTTGAAATCTCGCTCCTCTGGAGACCCTGTTCAGCAGGTCAAGATTGTAATATCTTTCCTGCGGGGCGACCCTCAGAATTGGGCATTTGCATTGGCACCAGGGGATCCTGCATTGCTCAGTGTGGATGCGTTTTTTCTGGCACTGGGATTGCTCTATGAGGAACCTAACCTGGAGATTCAGGCTGAAAAGGCTTTATTAGCCCTCTCTCAGGGGCATGATGAAGCGGAAGTATATTGTCAAAAATTTCAGAAATGGTCGGTGCTTACTCAGTGGAATGAGTGCGCCCTGGCTGCAAACTTCAGAGATGGTCTTTCTGAGGCCATTAAGGATATTATGGTGGGGTTCCCTGTGCCTACAGGTCTGAATGAGTCTATGGCTATGGCCATTCAGATTGATCGGCGTTTACGGGAGCGCAAACCTGTGCACCAGTTGGCGGTGTCTTCTGAACAGGCACCTGAGACTATGCAATGTGATAGAATTCAGTCCAGAAGTGAACGGCAAAGTTATAGGCGGAAAAATGGATTGTGTTTTTATTGTGGTGATTCAGCTCATGTTATATCAGCATGCTCTAAACGCACAAAAAAGGTTGATAAATCTTTTGCCATTAGTACTCTGCAGTCTAAGTTCATTTTGTCTGTAACTCTGATTTGTTCACTGTCATCCATTTCCGTCGATGCCTATGTGGATTCGGGCGCTGCCCTGAGTCTTATGGATTGGTCATTTGCCAAACGCTGCGGTTTTAGTCTGGAGCCTCTGGAAGTTCCTATTCCTTTGAAGGGAATTGACTCTACACCATTGGCTATGAATAAACCGCAGTACTGGACACAAGTGACCATGCGCATGACTCCCGTTCATCAGGAGGTGATTCGCTTCCTTGTACTGTATAATTTACATGATGTACTAGTGCTTGGTCTGCCATGGTTACAAACTCATAATCCAGTCCTGGATTGGAAAACAATGTCTGTGTTAAGCTGGGGATGTCAGGGGGTTCATGATGATGCACCTCTGATTTCAATTGCTTCATCTACTCCTTCTGAGGTCCCTGCGTTTTTGTCTGACTATCGGGATGTTTTTGAGGAGCCTAAGCTCAATTCGCTCCCTCCTCATAGGGATTGTGACTGTGCTATAGAATTAATTCCTGGCAGTAAGTTCCCTAAGGGTCGTTTATTTAATCTGTCAGTGCCAGAGCATACTGCTATGCGGAATTATATTAAGGAGTCCTTGGAAAAGGGACATATTCGTCCATCTTCGTCCCCTCTGGGAGCAGGTTTTTTTTTTGTGGCAAAAAAAGATGGTTCCCTGAGGCCTTGTATAGATTATCGCCTTCTGAATAAGATTACAGTCAAATATCAGTATCCATTGCCATTATTGACTGATTTGTTTGCTCGCATTAAGGGGGCTAGGTGGTTCACTAAGATAGATCTTCGCGGTGCGTATAATCTTGTGCGGATAAAGCAGGGTGATGAGTGGAAAACCGCATTTAATATGCCTGAGGGCCATTTTGAGTATTTGGTAATGCCTTTTGGACTTTCTAATGCTCCTTCAGTCTTTCAGTCCTTTATGCACAATATTTTCCGTGAATATCTGGATAAGTTTATGATTGTGTATTTGGATGATATTTTGGTGTTTTCTGATGACTGGGAGTCTCATGTTCTACAGGTCAGGAAGGTGTTTCAAGTCCTGCGGGCCAATTCTCTGTTTGTGAAGGGCTCAAAATGTCTCTTCGGAGTCCAGAAGATTTCTTTTTTGGGGTACATTTTTTCTCCTTCTACTATTGAGATGGATCCCGTCAAGGTTCAGGCGATTTGTGACTGGACACAACCTACATCTGTTAAGAGTCTTCAGAAGTTCTTGGGTTTTGCTAATTTTTATCGTCGGTTCATTACTAATTTTTCCAGTGTTGTTAAACCTTTGACTGATTTGACTAAAAAGGGTGCTGATGTTGCAAATTGGTCTCCTACGGCTGTGGAGGCCTTTCAGGAACTTAAGCGCCGGTTTTCTTCTGCTCCTGTGTTATGTCAACCAGATGTTTCACTTCCTTTTCAGGTTGAGGTTGATGCTTCCGAGATTGGAGCGGGGCGGTTTTGTCACAGAGAAGTTCCGATGGCTCGGTGATGAAGCCATGTGCGTTCTTTTCTAGAAAATTCTCGCCCGCCGAGCGCAATTATGATGTGGGTAATCGGGAGCTTTTGGCCATGAAGTGGGCATTTGAGGAGTGGCGTCATTGGCTTGAGGGTGCTAGACATCGTGTGGTGGTCTTGACTGATCACAAAAATCTGATTTACCTTGAGTCTGCCAGGCGTCTGAATCCTAGACAGGCTCGTTGGTCGTTGTTTTTTTCTCGTTTCAATTTTGTGGTTTCATACCTGCCAGGTTCAAAGAATGTGAAGGCAGATGCTCTTTCCAGGAGTTTTGTGCCTGACTCTCCTGGAGACTCTGGGCCTACTGGTATCCTTAGGGATGGGGTAATATTGTCCGCCATCTCCCCAGACTTGCGACGTGCATTGCAGGAGTTTCAGGCGGATAAACCTGATCGTTGTCCACCAGAAAGACTGTTTGTTCCGGATGATTGGACCAGTAGAGTTATCTCCGAGGTCCATTCTTCTGTGTTGGCTGGTCATCCTGGAATATTTGGTACTAGAGACTTGGTGGCTAGGTCTTTTTGGTGGCCTTCCTTGTCAAGGGATGTGCGCACCTTTGTGCAGTCTTGTGAAGTGTGTGCTCGGGCTAAGCCTTGCTGTTCTCGGGCCAGTGGGTTGTTGTTATCCTTGCCTATCCCGAAGAGGCCTTGGACGCACATTTCCATGGATTTTATTTCAGATCTCCCTGTCTCACAGAAAATGTCCGTTATCTGGGTTGTGTGTGACCGCTTTTCTAAGATGGTTCATTTGGTACCCTTGCCTAAGTTGCCTTCCTCCTCTGAGTTGGTCCCTTTATTTTTTCAGAACGTGGTTCGTTTGCATGGGATTCCGGAGAATATCGTTTCTGACAGGGGATCCCAGTTTGTGTCTAGATTTTGGCGGACGTTTTGTGCTAAGATGGGAATTGATTTGTCTTTCTCGTCTGCATTCCATCCTCAGACGAATGGCCAGACGGAGCGAACTAATCAGACCTTGGAAACTTATTTAAGGTGTTTTGTTTCTGCTGATCAAGATGACTGGGTTGCCTTTTTGCCACTGGCCGAATTTGCCCTTAATAATCGGGCTAGTTCTGCTACTTTGGTTTCTCCTTTCTTTTGTAATTCGGGGTTTCATCCTTGTTTTTCCTCTGGTCAGGTGGAGCCTTCGGATTGTCCTGGAGTGGACGTGGTGGTGGACAGGCTACATCAGATTTGGAATCAGGTGGTGGACAATTGGAAGTTGTCTCAGGAGAAGACTCAGCAGTTTGCTAATCGCCGTCGCCGCGTGGGTCCCCGACTTCTTGTTGGGGACTTGGTGTGGTTGTCTTCTCGTTTTGTCCCTATGAAGGTCTCTTCTCCTAAGTTCAAGCCTCGGTTCATCGGTCCTTATAAGATCTTGGAGATTCTTAACCCTGTATCTTTTCGTTTGGATCTCCCAGCATCGTTTGCTATTCATAATGTGTTCCATCGGTCGTTATTGCGGAGGTATGAGGTGCCCGTTGTTCCTTCGGTTGAGCCTCCTGCTCCGGTGCTGGTGGAGGGAGAATTGGAGTATGTTGTTGAGAAGATCTTGGATTCTCGTGTTTCCAGACGTAAACTCCAGTATTTGGTTAAGTGGAAGGGTTATGGTCAGGAGGATAATTCCTGGGTGGTCGCCTCTGATGTTCATGCGACTGATTTGGTCCGCGCCTTCCATAGAGCTCATCCTGATCGCCCTGGGGGTTCTCGTGAGGGTTCGGTGACCCCTCCTCAAGGGGGGGTACTGTTGTGGATTCTGTTTTTGGGCTCCCTCTGGTGGTTACAACTGGTACTGGGTGACTTTGGTGGGTTGCGGTCTCTGGTTTCCACCTGTCCATCAGAGGCTGGGTGTTTCCTATTTAACCTGGCTTTCCTGTCATTCCCTTGCCGGCTATCAATGTATCAGTGTGTCTCTGTTACCTTTGCTACCTGCTCCTAGGCCTTCAAGACAAGCTAAGTCTGGATTTCCCTGTTTCATGTTTGCTTTCATGTTTTTAGTCCAGCTTGCAGATATGTAATTCTCTGCTGCTGGTTGCTCTAGTGGGCTGAAATTACCACTCATGTACCATGAGTTGGCACATGAGTTCAAGTAATTTCAGGATGGTATTTTGAAGGGTTTTAAGCTGACCGCGCAGTTCACCTTTTGTATCCTCTGCTATCTAGCTTAAGCGGGCCTCATTTTGCTGAATCTGTTTTCATAACTACGTTTGTGCCTTCCTCTCATTTCACCGTCATTATATGTGGGGGGCTGCTATTTCTGTGGGAATATTTCTCTGGAGGCAAGATAGGTCTGTGATTCTTCTGATAGGGGTAGCTAGATCTCCGGCTGGCGCGAGACGTCTAGAGTCCCCCCAGGAACGTTCCCCGGCTGCTGTTAGTTGAGTGTTGAGGTTCAGGATCGCGGTCAGCTCAGGTTCCATCACCCTAGAGCTCGTCCTGTTTTTGCCCGTGTTATGTGTTTAATTCCCTGCCATTGGGAACATGACAGTTCTCCCCAGGATGCGCACGAAGGTGTATTGAGGCAATGGGGGTGCATTGCAGTCACAGGCATAGCCGTGACTGCAATTGTGAGGCAGTGACCTCTGTCTCAGGTAGGGGTCGCTGTGTGTTCTCCCCAAGATGTGCATGGAGGCTTAGGGAGGTCATGAGTGTGCATTGCAGGCACAGATTTTTATATTTTGTGTATTTCGAAACAGACTGCAGGATAGTAGTTGTGCAGTCTGTTTCATTCCAGACCCAGGCCACAGATCCCTGTTGAAATCCCTGCAGTAAAGGGTTTGGGTGTGTCGGGGTCAGAGTTAGTATCAGTTTGGTGGATGCTAGAGGGCAGAGCAGTCAGCTCTGCAGAGCTCCTGTGTGAGGCAACACAGGCAAGCGGAGTCAAGCAGCCAGAGGAGCTGAGACACCCACACCATGCACAGTGGTGCAGTAGCTGACGATAACAGGTCAGAGGCGGAATGGTGTGTTTAGTGACTGTAATCTGGAAGATATGGTTCCTGGCAGCGATCCGGAGGATACCGGGTACTATGCATTTCTATTAATTGGACTTTAATGATACATACTTGTGTGAATTGGACATTAATGCTGTGAAGTAACTGAATTAAAGAGACTTTGTGTTGGAACACATAAAATAATCATATCACAATTTTCAAATCAAGACAAGCTATATTCTGCATTACAAAAATACATAATTTTAATTTAAATCCTACGAGGCAAAACAGATTGTAGGACAGAATGCAAAGTGTATGACACAATAATTTTCTTTGAAATTCTTTTTCATGCATCATCTCACAGCCTCTGCATTGAGAATAGCACAGTGTATCTCTATATACTGAGATGTTTCTCTAACGCCAATTATTATATTGCAAATTATATTTAAGTTATTATACATACCTTATTATAGCTTCTAATTGGATTTAAGTAGTCTTTATTTGACTGGTTGCCAATGTTTCCTAATATATTGCATAGTATACCAGCTTCTTCTGACTGGCTCATGTGGTAGCGTTCTATATTAATGAAATGTGCAATAACATGAATGGCTGCAATAGAAATATTCTGAAATGAATAAACTGATATGCATTGGAGTTTTCAGACAACACTGTAATTGAATGGAGACTGATTGTGTAATAATAAGCATTTCACTTTACATACAGAACTTCACAGATTTACTAACATAGAAGAACAGCTGTCTGCAATATGTTAAGGTTGTGGCCCTTACAAATGCCCATGGCAAAGTCTTCTTGGCTTCTCAGTAACATGTCTTTTACCTGTTGCCCATTGAAATATGATTTTCCTTGAGATGATATGAATGAAAACGGATCCAAAGGGACTAATTTTTGTAGAAAAAAATACAATACTTCAATCATGTCATTTTCTCTGTGCTCCATGAATCTCTATAAAAAGGTGACAGTTTTGTTTCACCCAATATCATCACTTGGTTAAATCTAATTACATCTAGCACTGACAGCACATCATCAGTTTAGCCCAGTAGTGATGAACTAATCATGGCTTGTTGCGTTACCGAGAGTACCATTTATCATCTGAACACTGTGGGGTAATCTGGCAGCAAATATTGCCTCCCCATGCAGAAATAAGGTAGTGCACTGTGATGGGATTTCCAGAGTGAGGGACTATTTTTATTGCTTTTCTCGGCTATATATACAATACACAAAGGTCATAACAGTGGGACTTCTTCTATTAATTCAAATTCCCGAAGGGTATATTCACATGGTGTCTTTTAGATGCCGGGGCACCTGCTAGGTTTTTTATTCAATCGTTTTTATTAAATTTTCTCATACAATCAGACATTTTACAACAGACATAAGAATCCCAGCCATGCAGGGTCCTAACAAAGGCAATTAAGCCAAGATATTGCCAAGAATATTTAAAACAATATGCGTAACAGATAACGTATGCAAATAGCTGTCTTTTTACTTCCTTCCTTTTTTTTCTTTTCTCCTCTTTCCCCCTCTTTCTTAAGTCTGTTCCTTATCTAAATTTTGATTGATTGTGGGTTCTAAAGAGGCATGTGACTGAGCTGTATTAGAACTAAGACACTACATCCCACGTTAATTGTGTTTAGAAATGCCTTGCATAACAATAACAAGAGCCGGGTAGTAACTTAATTTCCGTTAGGGTCACCAGGCCAGAACGCAAGATTGACCCAATAAATGTATATTCTGAATGATTTTACTAAGAGATAAATGAATGGTACAAGCGAAAGGGAAAAGAGGAAAGGAAGAGGTGAAAAAGGGAGATAGAGAGAGAGAGGGAGGAGAGAGAGAGAGAGGAAAACAAATGGGGGAGTGGAGAGCTTGTGCAGCTGATGTCACCTACTAAAAGTCCTGATCCGGTGACTAATAATTGGAAGTTGGGTGAATCCCTGAATAGGATCCATGGCCACCAGACTTGGATAAATTTGTTGTGGTCTCCGGATGCTTCTGGGGATAATTCCTCTATGTAGCATATGTGTGACATCTCTTGTTGCCATTCAGATATAGATGAGGTTGCTATTGATCGCCAATGTCTGCGAATCACCGAGCCTGCTGCAGTCAGGCAAAAACATAGGCAACTGCGTTTTTGTGATCTAATGGATCCTGGTAGTACTGAAAGGATGGCTATCTAGGGTACAGGGGGAATCTTCTCTCCTGTGATCTTAAGATAGGCCAAATACGCCCCCTCCCAAAAATGCTTTATTTTTCCACCATATATGGAGCATTATTCCTCTCTCTCTATTTCGCAGCGCCAGCATGTGTAAGGCACAGTTGGAAACATTGTATTAAGCTTTGTTGGGTAGTGATTAGTGATGAGCGAACGTGCTTGCCACTATTCGGTACTCGCCCAAGTATCACTGTGCTTGGTGTACTTGGTGAGCACCGTGTATTTCTGGGATTATTCGGTGGGAGCTCAGGTCTCCGCCCTGCAATTCTGGCACTCTTTAGAGCGACAATGACAATGCAGGGATTGGCTGCCGTGCACTGTGATGCCGCAGCCATCTTTGTTGTGGTATTACAGTGATTGGCTGGCCGCACAGTGTCATCAGGTCTATAAGAGACATGGCGCTGCCCTAATCACCGCATTCTGCTCTGGACTTAGGTAGTGGAGGGAGATCTGCTGCTGAGATAGGGTCAGAATTGTCCTTTTAATAGTTAGTGTGGGTCGGCTAGTATGCAGTCCACAAATCCTGAGAAACCAACGGTCCTTTTTAGGGCTAATTCGGTGGTCCTGAGACTGCAGAGCTTGGTAGGCAGGGGAGTCTATGTGCACATATCCACATCAGTGCAAGGCCTGCAGGCATTGTATGTGAGTACATAGATCTCACTGCATACCTCCTCCAAAAGCTCCATTCCTGTCTGCTGCTGCTTATTTTCTATATACCTAGCTGCAGTTATGCGTGGCAATTTTTTTTCCTGCTTATACCTGCTCAATTTATTCTAAAGGAATCCATAGCCCCTTTTTTCTACATTTATTTGCTTGGTCATGCTGCAGACTACAGCCAGGTCATTGTAATAGAAGAGCGTGCAAATCTTTGAATTTATTTTTATTAATTTTTTTGTCCCAGGCATCACATATGAGTGCGCCAAAAAAATCTGTCCTTTTTTTGGTGCTATGTAATATTTTGGAGTGTCTTACAACATTTTTGCACATCATTTTGTTGTTCCTCAAATCTTTAGCTAGCCCAAAAACATTTAACTACTGTTCTTAGATTTACCACTGTGAGTTATATGCCACACACATCGCATATCATTGCGCAAAATATTTTTCAATTTTAGTACTCCTTTTTTTTGTGTGTGTCATTGCCAACTTGTTGACACACTTTTGGTATGCCCAAAATGCCCAGGCTGAAAGCTGTTGTATCTGTGGTGGAAAAATCTTTTATTGGCAGGCATACGTTGCATAGTTCTGTCTGCTAGCCTTGTTCTACTCATTTTTTATTGTTTTCAAAAATTACCAGCAAACATTAAAAAAAAATTACACAGTCTGTTATCTCAGACTGAGGCCTGGTGTAACTGTGGTGGAAAAATCTTCACTTAGCAGGCATACTGACCACATATAATTTTTCTACAAATAAATCCATTTGTATTGAGGTTTTCACATATTTCAGTAGTCCATTTCAAATGGGCAAGGCATGGGGCAAGGGACAGGAAAGTGGACGTGAAGCTGATGGTGCATGCAGAGGACGAGGCCGTGGTCAAGCTGAAAGTGGTCCACAGCAAAGACCCGCATCTTCGTGCTCGACCTTCCTGCCCCAATTTCTAGGGAACCACAGCACACCACTATTGAAGCCAGAGCAGTGTGAAACGGTTGTTGGTTGGATAGCGGATAATGCTTCCAGTCACTTAGCCACCACCACCATATCTTCCACAAGGTCAAGTCTGATTAGACGTGATTGTGGACCGGATAATCCTCTTTCCACCGTGCCGAGTGCCCTGAGACAACTGATCCCACACTTGAACACTCTGAAGAGCTGTTCAGTTTTCCCTTTAAAGATTCTGGACTCTCGGTGGGTCAGCTTGAAGTGGGGCCAGATGAGATTGCATGTAGCGATGCCCAAACATTTGACCAGCCCCGATCACACGAAGACGATGGTGGGAAAGTGTCACAAGAGGTGGACGATGATGAGACACAATTGCCAGAAAGTCAGGAGGAAGAGCAGGGTGCTGATGTGGAAAACGAAGTGGTGGATGACATAGTGACTGACCCAACCTGGCAGGAGGACATGCAGAGCAGCACACATGGGGAGGGAGGCATATCACCCTAACAGACAGGAAGAAGCAGTGTGGTGGCACAGACAGAAGGCATGCATCCATTTCCCATAACACCAGCATGACGGAAGTTACCATTCCATCTGTTGGATCTTCCCGAGTCTGGTTATTTTTAAAGTCTGCCGATAACCCAAAGCAAGCCATTTGCAGCACTCGCCATGCCCGCGTCAGCAGGGGTAGCAAAACTACCAGCCTGACCACCACCACCAGCATGATTAGGCACATGGCAGCAAAGCATCCGACTTTGTGGGCCAAACCCCAGGCTCCAGGGACACTGTCTGCAGGTGATAACACTGCTTCTTCCACTGTTTTGCGTTGAAGCCAATCCCCAGTTCACCGTGCTTGTGTAGATGACTTGGGGCCTGCACCTGTAGTTTCCCAAAGTCGGCCAGCACGATCATCAAGCCCATCCACGTCCTTGTCCCAGCACAGCCTTCAGTTGTCTATACCCCAGTCATTGGAACACAAGCAGAAATACCCAGCCAATGCCCCACAGTCCACAGTACTGAATTCGAACATTTCTCATCTGCTTGTGCATGAAATGTTGCCTTTTTGGCTCATTGAAATGGAAGCTTTCCGCAACCTGATGGCGGTGGCCGTCCCAAGGTACTTGGTCCCCAGTCACCACTATTTCTCCAGGTGTGCCATACCGGCATTACAGCAGCATGTGTCCCACAACATTACCCATGCCCTCAACAATGCTGTTACTGGGAAAGTCCACCTAACCATGGACACATGGACAAGTGCTTGTGGGCAAGGTCGGTACATCTCACTGACGGCACACTGGGCAAACATAGCAGAAGCCAAGACCCAGTCAGACCTTGGGATGAACACATCCTCTCCATGCCGAGGATGTGGGCCCTACGTCAACCAGGGTTGCCCCCACAGTCTACAGCTCCTGCAACTCCTCCTCCTCTTCAGCCTCCATCTCTGAAATGAACACATCAGTCAAAAGCTGGAAGCACTGCAGCACTGCTTCAGCCAAGTGGCAACAAGATGTGCTGAAGCTAATCTGCATAGGTGACAAAACGCACAATGCAGAAGAGTTGTGGACAGCGCTGAAAGAGCAGTCAGATATTTGGATAACCGCTGAACCTACAGCCAGGCATTGTCGTGTGTGACAATGGTCAGAACCTGGTGGTGGCTCTGAGGCAAGGTGAGCTCACATGTACCTTTCCTGGCCCATGTGCTTAACCTCGTGGTTAATTTTGCTTTCAGATTCCCTGGTGGAAACTCTGGGTTGGAGAATATGGGGTGAGCGGACTGTAGGGTCTGACTAATGTGTTTTTTTGTTTTATTTGGTCCCAGACCCTCAAAGCATCTCTTATCAGAAGCCCCCGAGGTGCGATCTGTATTTTATCTTTGGACTCGATCCATGGGAAGTGCTTCAGAGGTGTAGAGGAGTACCCTTGTTCAAGCGTTACCCACTGTTTTGATTTTGAATAAAATTGCCAATCGAATAATCAAACTATCAATGAGGCCTGATGGTAGGTGCGAAGGTCTGATAGGCCCGCTCCCCCTGACGCTTTAGAGCAGGTAAGGATCTATTCTATGTTTATTTTGTTTCCAGACAAATCTAATTAGGGCGGATTTAAGTGTTTTGAAAAAGTTTGCTGGTGATAAAATGGGTACTGCCTTAAAAATGTATAGAAATCTGGGGAGAATATTAATTTTAAACGCATTTATGTGCCTGAACCACAAAATCGCTTTTTTGTTATATGCAGCGAGGTCTTTGAGTATTTTTTCAAGTAGGGTAAGGTAATTTAGAGAGTAAAGCTTACTAAGATTAGAGAGAATATGGATACCAAGGTATTTGATTGAATTCAGTTGCCACCTGAATTGGAAATTATGTGTGACTGATTGTATATCAGTTGGTGATAAGGATTTATTTAGTGCCTCAGTTTTGGAATAATTAACCTTAAAATTACTCAAGTCCCCATATCGTTCAAATTCCTTCATAAGAGTGGGAAATGTAATATGTGGTTGCGATATGTACAGTAGAACATCTTCAGCATACAGGGAAGATTTATAAGTGTTTACTAGGGTTCCTTCTGATCGCTATAGCCAGGTGCTCCATGACGATTACATAGAACAGGGGGATAGGGGCAGCCTTGTCTTGTTCCATTATGGATTTCTATTGGTGCAGAAATAGATCCGTTGACTTTAATACGAGCCGATAGGCATGCATACAAAGCCATGATCTTATTGAGGAAGCAGTGTCCCAGGCCCAGCGTCGAACTGGAGCACCTTGGGCCCACCAGAGAAAATCATTCTTGGGGCCCATTGTGTAGCTACATAGAAATAAATACAAGACCACCAATTGTGTGGTAAAGCACGCTAATATCAGGGTATAATATAAGGTAGTACAAACTACACTGTGTGTTTATAGACTTTGATGTTTTCCCTGCACCTGTTTGAAACACCGTGTGTGATAATATAGCCTTTTCCACCTATAAATTGTGTTCTGTAGTGTCTTGTTCCATGCAAAAAGAGTCATCCATTATAATTATTACAGGATACTCTAGCCGTAAAGGAGTCTGCTGGAACAGTGACTGCAGAAAGCAAATTAGAGCAGGTGTTCTCCATAATTAGATCTTTGCAGAAAGATGTGGAAGGATTGCAAAAGAAATTTGGACGCATTGAACGCAATGAACAAATGTTTGGACAAACTTTACATGACCTAAGTACCCGAATGGTGACCAGGAACACAAACTCGCTATTGTGGAAACCCAGTATGTACGGACTTTCCAGGAAATAAGTATGCAAATGGCGGCACAAGTGACTTTACCCTCTGGGCAACTTCCACCAGCTAGCCCACCTAAGTTGCCCCATTCAGATATAATGGCAATCGCGACAAATTTTGTGGTTTTGTGAATCAATATATGCTATATTTTGATGTGCATGCTGACTGCTTCCTTAATGATAGATCCAAAGTATTGTGTGGATTATTGCTGCTGACCTCACGAGCGCTCGCCTTGGCGAATCCTATGATCGAATGCCGTGACCCACGGTTAAATAATCTGGATGATTTCTTGGCAGCTATGGCATTATTATATTTTTTTCCTTTACTATGGCATTAATGTTTGATGACCCTAATCGCAGCGCAACTGCTGAATCGGCTTTTCTGTCTTTACGCCAGGATGAACGTTGCAGATCCCCTGTGACTGTGTCCACCAACTACAAAATCTCTGTTTTCACCCACTCCCGGAGGTGACTCACACTTTTAACCAGTGACTACTGGGTGCGCGCGGTCCTGCCGAGAACAGGGAACTAGGCCAGTACTGACTGACTCCTTACCCGCATACACCGCGGAACAGAGGTACATTCCGGCAGTATCACCCTTTGAGTTGAGCCCTATACGAAGAAACCGTGGGAACAGGAGCCCAGCTAGGACAGTAAAGACTCCCCACTTGCATCGAGAATCAGACCTCCTTCTACTCAGGACGACTCTGGGATGTCACGTGCCGCTGGTGTCGGTGCCATCGTTGGACACCGAGACGCTGCAATCAAGAAACCGACAGACTGATAAGTTTACTCTCTCTTGAACTTTCACCTTACTCTAGTTCTCCCTTTTCATTCCCTCCATTCCCACATTGTCCTATACCTTAGCTCCCATAATCCTTCTCTCCCTGTGTGGAGCTTAACTCTGTTAATAAATTTGTTAACTCTTGATCTGCCTCCTGTCCATGATGACTTCCTGGTTTCTGCAGGAAGAACTGTCTGAGATCGGTGAGTGAAGAGACACGCCGAAGACCCTACCTGTCAGGCCAAGGATTTGGCGTGGTGCTAACAGTACCCTGTTGTGAATTCCGCTCTTGGGCTGCCTCCGGTGGTTGTAAGTGGCACTTTTGTGAGTTCTGCTCTTGGGCTCCCTCCGGTGGTTTTAAGTGGTACTGCTGCTCCTTGGATTTAGTAGTCAGCAGCTGCTTCCACTGATTGTCTTTCTGGCTCGGCTATTTAGCCTAGTTCTATCCTTCAGCCTGTGCCAGTTGTCAATGGTTCCTGGTTGGATTCACATCTCTGCTTGGATTTTCCTGATATTCTGACCAGTTCAGTAAAGATAAGTCCTTGCTTTGTTCTTTTGCAGTCCACTTGTTGTGGACTTAATCTTTCTGCACTTTCTATGTTTTTTCTAGTCCAGCTTGTCAGTATGGATTTATTCAGTTAAGCTGGAAGCTCTGGGAAGCAGATTTACCCTCCACACCTTTAGTCAGGTGTGGAGATTTTTGTAAACTCTGTGGTGGATTTTTCTAGTTTTTAATACTGACCGCACAGTATTCTGTCCTGTTCTATCTATCTAGCTAGACTGGCCTCCTTTGCTACATCCTGGTTTCATTCTGCGTATGTCATTTCCCTCTCCACTCACAGTCAATATTTGTGGGGGGCTGTCCTATCCTTTGGGGATTTTCTCTGAGGCAAGATAGCTTTCCTGTTTCTATCTTTAGGGGTAGTTAGTCCTCCGGCTGTGAAGAGGTGTCTAGGGAGTGACAGGAACATCCCACGGCTACTTCTAGTGTTGTGTTAAGCTCAGGAACTGCGGTCAGTACAGGCACCACCTCCTCCAGAGCACGTCCCATGTTGCTACTAAACCACCAGCTCATAACAGTACAACTGGCCAAAAATGAACTAAAGGCAACTCAAAAGAAGGAAAAGGAAGTTCTGAGCCATTTTTTTTTCTGCAGTCTGTTTTGTCTTTTTTTTCCTCTTCTGAAGTTCCTGAGTTTTTGTCGGATTTCCAGGATGTATTTGATGAGCCCAAGTCCAGTTCCCTTCCTCCACATAGGGACTGTGATTGTGCTATTAACTTGATTCCTGGCTGTAAGCTCCCTAAGGGCCGACTTTTCAATCTGTCTGTGCCAGAGCATGCCGCCATGCGGACTTATGTTAAGGAGTCTTTGGAGAAGGGGCATATTCGGCCGTCTTCCTCACCATTGGGAGCGGGATTCTTTTTTGTTGCCAAGAAGGATGGCTCCTTGAGACCCTGTATTGATTATCGCCTTCTTAATAAGATCACTGTCAAATTCCAATACCCTTTACCTTTGCTTTCTGATTTGTTTGCTCGGATCAAGGGGGCTAGTTGGTTTACTAAGATTGACCTTCGAGGGGCATATAATCTTGTTCGTATTAAACAGGATGGAAAACTGCATTTAATACGCCCGAAGGCCATTTTGAATACCTTGTGATGCCTTCCGGGCTCTCTAATGCTCCTTCTGTATTTCAGTCCTTCATGCATGATATTTTCCGCAATTATCTTGATAAATTCATGATTGTGTATTTGGATGATATTTTGATTTTTTCCGATGATTGGGAGTCTCATGTGAAGCAGGTCAGGATGGTATTCCAGATCCTTCGTGATAATGCTTTATTTGTGAAGGGGTCTAAGTGCCTATTTGGAGTTCAGAAGGTCTCTTTTTTGGGTTTTATTTTTTCTCCCTCGTCTATAGAAATGGATCTTGTTAGGGTCCAAGCCATTCATGACTGGATTCAACCCACATCTATGAAGAGTCTTCAGAAATTTTTGGGCTTTGCTAATTTTTATCGCCGTTTCATTGCCAACTTTTCCAGTGTGGTTAAGCCCCTGACCGATTTGACGACGAAAGGCGCTGATGTGACGAATTGGTCCTCTGCAGCTGTTGAGGCCTTTCAGGAGCTTAAACGCCGATTTACTTCTGCCCCTGTGTTGCGTCAGCCGTATGTTTCTCTTCCCTTTCAGGTTGAGGTTGATGCTTCTGAGATTGGGGCAGGGGCCGTTTTGTCTCAGAGGAGTTCTGATGGTTCTTTGATGAAACCGTGTGCCTTTTTTTCCAGAAAGTTTTCGCCTGCGGAGCGCAATTATGATGTCGGCAACCGGGAGTTGTTGGCCATGAAGTGGGCATTTGAGGAGTGGTGACATTGGCTTGAGGGAGCCAAGCACCGCGTTGTGGTCTTGACCGATCATAAGAATCTGATTTACCTCGAGTCGGCCAAGCGGCTGAACCCTAGACAGGCTCAATGGTCCCTGTTTTTCTCCCGTTTTGATTTTGTGGTCTCGTATCTTCCGGGATCTAAGAATGTTAAGGCTGATGCCCTCTCTAGGAGTTTTTTGCCTGATTCTCCTGGATTCCTTGAGCCGGTTGGCATTCTTAAGGAAGGGGTGATTCTTTCTGCCATCTCCCCTGATTTATGGCGGGTGCTTCAGGAATTTCAGGCTGATAAACCTGACCGCTGTCCTGTGGGGAAGCTGTTTGTTCATGATAGATGGACAAGTAAGGTAATTTCTGAGGTTCATTGTTCGGTGTTGGCTGGTCATCCTGGGATTTTTGGTACCAGAGATTTGGTTGCTAGGTCCTTTTGGTGACCTTCCTTGTTGTGGGATGTGCATTCTTTTGTGCAGTCCTGTGGGACTTGTGCCCGGGCCAAGCCTTGCTGTTCCCACGCTAGTGGGTTGCTTTTGCCTTTGCCGGTCCCTGAGAGGCCCTGGACGCATATTTCCATGGATTTTATTTCGGATCTTCCTGTTTCCCAGAAGATGTCTGTTATCTGGGTGGTTTGTGACCGGTTCTCTAAAATGGTCCATTTGGTACCTTTGCCTAAATTGCCTTCCTCCTCTGATTTGGTTCCATTGTTTTTTCAGCATGTGGTTCATTTGCATGGCATTCCGGAGAATATTGTGTCTGACAGAGGTTCCCAGTTTGTTTCTAGGTTTTGGCGGGCCTTTTGTGCTAGGATGGGCATTGATTTGTCTTTTTCTTCGGCGTTTCATCCTCAGACAAATGGCCAAACTGAGCGAACTAATCAGACCTTGGAAACCTATTTGAGATGCTTTGTGTCTGCTGACCAGGATGATTGGGTGGCTTTCTTGCCGTTGGCCAAGTTTGCCCTTAATAATCGGGCTAGTTCGGCTACTTTGATTTCGCCTTTCTTTTGTAATTTTGGTTTTCATCCTCGTTTTTCTTCGGGGCAGGTTGAGCCTTCTGATTGTCCTTGTGTGGATTCTGTAATGGACAGGTTACAGCAGATTTGGACTCATGTGGTAGACAATTTGACGTCTCAGGAAAAGGCTCAACGTTTTGCTAACTGCCGTCGGTGTGTTGGTCCCCGGCTTCGGGTGGGGGATTTAGTCTGGTTATCTTCTCGTCATGTTCCTATGAAGGTTTCTTCCCCTAAGTTCAAGCCTCGGTTTATTGGTCCTTATAAGATTTCTGAGATTATCAATCAGGTATCTTTTCGTTTGGCCCTTCCAGCCTCTTTTGCCATCCATAATGTTTTCCATAGATCTTTGTTGCAGAGATATGTGGTGCACGTTGTTCCCTCTGTTGATCCTCCTGCCCCGGTGTTGGTTGATGGGGAGTTGGAATATGTGGTGGAGAAAATTTTGGATTCTCGTTTTTCGAGGCGGAGGCTTCAGTATCTTGTCAAGTGGAAGGGTTATGGCCAGGAGGATAATTCTTGGGTTGTTGCCTCCGATGTCCATGCCGCCGATTTGGTTTGTGCTTTTCACTTGGCTCATCCTGATCGGCCTGGGGGCTCTGGTGAGTGTTCGGTGACCCCTCCTCAAGGGGGGGGTACTGTTGTGAATTCCGCTCTTGGGCTCCCTCCGGTGGTTGTAAGTGGTACTGCTGCTCCTTGGATTTAGTAGTCAGCAGCTGCTTCCACTGATTGTCTTTCTGGCTCGGCTATTTAGCCTAGTTCTATCCTTCAGCCTGTGCCAGTTGTCAATGGTTCCTGGTTGGATTCACATCTCTGCTTGGATTTTCCTGATATTCTGACCAGTTCAGCAAAGATAAGTCCTTGCTTTGTTCTTTTGCAGTCCACTTGTTGTGGACTTAATCTTTCTGCACTTTCTATGTTTTTTCTAGTCCAGCTTGTCAGTATGGATTTATTCAGTTAAGCTGGAAGCTCTGGGAAGCAGATTTACCCTCCACACCTTTAGTCAGGTGTGGAGATTTTTGTAAACTCTGTGGTGGATTTTTCTAGTTTTTAATACTGACCGCACAGTATTCTGTCCTGTTCTATCTATCTAGCTAGACTGGCTTCCTTTGCTACATCCTGGTTTCATTCTGCGTATGTCATTTCCCTCTCCACTCACAGTCAATATTTGTGGGGGGCTGTCCTATCCTTTGGGGATTTTCTCTGAGGCAAGATAGCTTTCCTGTTTCTATCTTTAGGGGTAGTTAGTCCTCCGGCTGTGACGAGGTGTCTAGGGAGTGACAGGAACATCCCACGGCTACTTCTAGTGTTGTGTTAAGCTCAGGAACTGCAGTCAGTACAGGTACCACGTCCTCCAGAGCACGTCCCATGTTGCTCCTAAACCACCAGCTCATAACAGTACCCCTCCTTTACGCCCCCTCCTCTTAGGCCATCAAGGAATTTCTGGAGGAATTGAATATTGTCCTTAGGCACCCAGGATCTTTCTTGGGGACTAAGTCCCTTCCAGTCAGTGGGGAAGAAGGTATTGCCTCTCACCTTCTTCATGGCCAAGATGTTCTCCACTTCAAAAACATCCTCCAAGGCTGTTGGAATGGGCGTGGTACTGGGATCCTTGAAGAAGGGACTCAGGATGACAGGCTTCAGTAGAGATACATAGAAGGAATCTGCAGAGAAGAAGGCAGCTTCAATTTAAAAGAGACCTCATTGATCCATTTCAACACCTCGAAAGGCCCGATAAAACAAGGACCCAATTTGTAAGAAGGAACCTTCTGCCCAACTTACCTGGACGAAAGGAATACCTTATCGCCCGGACGGAAGCATGGAGGATCCAAACGCCTTTTGTCTGCATGTCTCTTCATACGGGCGAAGGATGCATCTAAAGTGGCTTTGGTGTCCTTCCACAACTTCACAAAATCCTTGGAGAGGACATCTGCTGCAGGGACATCAGAAGGAACCGTGACTGGTGGGGGAACCTCGAGTTGCCGACCGAACACAATGTAGAATGGAGATTTCTCCAAGGCTTCACCAACGTGATTGTTATATGAGAACTCAGCCCAGGGAAGAAATTTCACCCAATCATTATGGTGGGCATTGATGAAGTGTCGCAGGTAATTGCTCAGGGCCTGGTTGACAAGCTGCACTTGAATATTGTACTGGGGGTGATAGGCCGATGAGAAATCCAGAACAATATCCAGATGTTTACAGTGAGCTTGCCAGAATTTGGAAGTGAACTGCGAACCTCAATCAGACACAATGTGACGAGGAAATCCGTGCAGGCAAAAAATATGTTTGATGAAGCTATCAGCCAGTTCAGAAGCGGACGGAAGAGCAGACAACAGGGTAAAGTGCGCCATTTTAGAGAAGTTACCCAGATGACGGTGCAACCCTCGGATACTGGCAAATCTGTAATGGAGTCCATACCTATGTGCTGCCATGGACCAGATGGTACGGGTATCGGCAGGATAAAACTAGCAGGAAGTCATCTGGGAACTTTATTGCGGGCACAAATCAGACAGGCAGCCATGTAAGCATAGATATATGTCCTCTTGGACGGCCACCAGAAGTTTTGACAAATTAGCTGTAGAGTCTTCCTTTCTCTGGCGTGACCAGTCACCTTGGTCAAGTGACCCCAAAACAAAACTCGCTCCTTCTCGGATTAAGCCACAAGGGTCTGCCCTGGAGGAATTCATGACAAACTGACTGGGATGACAATGACCATCTGAGACAGTTCAATTATAAATTGTGGATCCTCCTCTTGTTCCTCGGACAAAAAAGAGCCAGAGAGGGCATCTGCTGAAATGCAAAAGAAAGTTAAAGTTGACAAAAAATAAAGACCACCTAGCTTGGTGAGGATTAAGTCTCTGGGTGGACTGGAGATTCATCAGGTTCTTATGGTCCATTTAGATGACCACAGGATAGACTGCGAACTCCAGCAGCTAACGCCACTCCTCCAGAGCCATCTTAATGGCGAGTAACTCCCGGTCCTTATGCTCTGGAGTAGAGTAGGCCTTGGAGAAAAAAACGCAGGTTACGCAGTGTGATGCAGTGACCCCTGTTACAGGTAAGGGGCGCTGCATGGTCTTCCCAGAATATGCACAGAGGCGCATTGAGACCATAGGAATGCATGGCAGTTGAAAGCATAACTATGGTGATGAGACAAAGTCCGGCATTATTGTGAATGGCCGGTATGCGTGTCACAGAGGAAGATACTCTTTGCAGTAAGCCTGAAGTAAGGTTGTTCTGGGACCTGTAGTCCCACAAGTAATTGTGTTGTTTTAGATGGAGGCTGGCAGGGCTAGTTTGAGAGCTGGGTGGGTCGAACTCGCCACACACACACCACCCATCTATGGGAGTGGTTACAACCATATAATGTGACTGAGGTCTGGTCACATGATGAGAGTGTTTGGACCTGAATGGTCTGTGTTGTAGGTACTGAAAGAGGTCAGGTCTGTGTTGGAAGCTCCGGCGAGTGGAGACTTCCTGAAGAGCACTTGGAGAGACCATGGACCTGGATGGTCGGTGTTGGAAGCTCCTATGAGTGGAGACTTCCTGGAAGCACCTGGAGAGACCATGTACCTGCAGAGCCTGGGATGGCTTCTGTGTTGGCGAAGCCAGGACTGACAAGGAGTCAGCCTGTGGAGCAGGAGCTCCTGAGAGGTAATCCCGGGTATGAGGAAAGAACTATGTGCACTGACAAAGGACAGTTACTGGACTGTGCAGTCACGCGGTGACTGGAGAGATAAAGGATTCACTAGTGAATGCTTTGTAAAGCCATACATGATGAAGTAATGACTATGTGTAAGCCGGCGATGTGCAACCTGGCTTACGGTGCGGTTTATGATGCTTAAATAAACCATATGGACTGTTTAGTGTGAAAAACCATGCCTGACTACATTAATCCGCTGCCAAGTGAGTGTTCCCCAACACAAACAGTAGGCGCAACGCCACAGCGGCTACATGAGGAAGACTTCTAGGTGAGCACAGCTCCAGCCCCTAACAAGGATGCATTCACCTCAAGGAAAAACTGTTTGCTCAAATCCAGGTGATGAAGAACAGGAGCGGTGGAGAAGGATAGTTTAAGAGAGCGGAAGGCCTCTTCAGCCACAGAGGAACAGTTCTTTGGATCGGCTCCCTTTCGGGTCATAGCAGAGAATGGAGAAATGAGGAATGAATTGCCAATAGCAAAACCAAGGAATCGCTGAATTGCTTTGACTCCCACGGGCAGCTGCCATTTAAGAATGGAAGAGACTTTCGCAGGATCCATCCTGAGTCCGGTATTTGAGATAATATAGCCCAAGAAGGGAAGAGAGGACTGTTCAAAAATGCATTTCTCATACTTGGCGTAGAGGCGATTCTCCCTCAGACGCTGAAAAATCTGCCGGACTGCTCGTGTATTGTCTAGATACCTGACTATGCAGGAATAAAGCAGGTCTCAGAAGATGTAGTTGATGATTTCTTGAAAAACTGCCGGTGCATTACTGAAACCGAAGGCATCTCTCGGTATTCATAATGTCCATCCCTGGTGTTGAAAACCATCTTCCATTCATCTCCCCAGCGAATGCGGATTAGATTTTAGGCGCCTCTTAAGTCTAATTTGGTGAAGATCCTGGCACCTCTTAATTGGTCAAACATCTCAGGAATCAATGGGATAGGGTATTTATTCTTCACCGTGAAATGGCTGAGACCTCGATAATCAATACAGCGTCAGAGTGATCCATCCTTCTTCTTAACGAAGAAAAATACGGCCCCAGCAGGAGAGGAGGATTTTTGAATGAACCCCCTGGCCAGATTATTCTGAATGTAGTCCGACATAGCTTGAGTCTCAGCTGGGGACAGAGGGTAAATTCGGCCTTTAGGAGGTGTATGTCCGTGAATCAAGTCAATAGGGCAGTCATACGGCCTGTGGGGTGGCAAAGTCTCTGCTTCCTTCTTGTCAAACACATCAGCAAAGGACCAGTAGGCAGATGGCAAACAAGGTAGCGATGCTGGATGAGATGGTACCTTATCTGGATGTGCTGGAGCCAGACACTACTCATGATAGGACTGTCTCCAGTGGAGCACTTCTCCAGTTCTCCAGTCCAACACAGGTTCGTGCTGCTGTAGCCATGGTAGGTGTAAGAGAAAGGCGTGAGACATGTGAGAAAAAACAAAGAAGGTAATCTTCTCAGTGTGAAGCATCCTAATACGAACCTCTATCTGCTCAGTAGCCAGACGAACCGTCTCCCGAAGAGTTCTCCCATTAACAGATGTTATTGCCAGGGGGTTCTTAAGCGGATAAACTGGGATTAGTAACCGATCCACTACCGCCTGGAGGATAACATTTCCGGCTGCCCCTGAATCTAAATATGCCAACTCAACAAACTGGGATTCACCAGATGTCATAGCTACCGTAAGTGTCAGAGATAGGGAGATGCCCTTTCCATCTAGGGAGGCCTCTCCTACCACCCCTAGATACTGGAGCTTCTTCGGTCTCACCGGGCAGACTCGAATGGAATGACCTATAGCTCCACAATACAGGCACAATATTGTCCCACAGATGATTTAGACTGGTGTAAGCGGAGAAGAGCAGAAGCTGCCGAGGTGACTCAAACGGGTTCATCGAGCACTTTGTGAAAAGCTTCCAGGAATGCAGGCAAATTGGAGATGATCGGATCCTCTCTCTCTCGGGGGTGGGACTTTCCTTCCTAATTAGACGCAGCACAGCCATCACTCCGGAGCTGTGCGCACCGGGCACCACCACCTCTTGCTGCATTATCATCCCGGCGCCTGCGCTGTAAGTTTTTTTCTGGGCATGCGCAGTTGTGCTGCCCTTCGTACTTACAGCCCAGGTGCCAGGACGATAATGCAGCAAGAGGAGGCAGCGCCTGGTGCGCACAGCTCCAGAGTGCTGTTCTGCGTCTAATTAGGAAGGAAAGTCCCGCCCCCGGGACGATTTCAGGGTATGTGGGGGCACATTTTATAAGTGTTTATTTCAGCGTGTGCAGGCGTTTGTAACTAAAAAGCCACCTTGTCAGAATGCAGCATTAGTACTGCACAAGTGGCTCTTTTAGTTACAAACGCCTGAGGGGGGTGACAGGTTCCCTTTAAAGCCTCCAACATAGTGGTTAAAGACTGAATCTGCATGTTCAGCTCTTCCTGTGTGTCTTTCTATCGGCAAAGCTCCTGATACATGGTCCAAACCGGCAGGATCCAGGGTCCGTCTGTTTTTCTAAGCTAAACAAGCCCAAATTTTCCAACCTTTCATCATATGAGAGGCCTTCCAACCCTTGTAATAATCTAGTTGTCCATATTTGAACTAATTCTTACTTCTGATTATCCTTTTTAAAATGTGGAGCCCAAAACGTGATCCCGAATTCTAGGTGTGGCCTCACCAGTAATTTATAAACGAGTAATAATAATACATTGGAAGGAGACCGAACTTGAATTCTCCACATTTCAAAAAAATATTGTCACGCACCAGTAAAGTGCCATCAATTTCCAGAGTAGAAACAGTATAATGAGTCTCTGACATCCCTTCCACAACAGGCAACCCACCAGATAGAGACACAACTTGGAATCTCCAGATTTAAAAAAAAAATTACTGTCACACACCACTAAAGTGGCATCAATTTCCACATAGAGGAAAAAATATAATAGGTCTCAGACTCACCTTCCACTACAGGCAACCCACCAAATGGAAACCCAACTTGGATTCTACACATTTCAAAAAATTATTGTCAGACACCACTAAAGAGGCATCAATTTCCACAGAGTAGAAACACTATAATAGGGCTTTGACACACCTTCCACTACAGGCAGCACAACAGATGGAGACCCAGCTTTGCATCTCCACTAAAAATGAGCGAACTTGTTCAGAAAACATTCGCCAATCTCAAATTTGGTACGAACATAGCAAATTCATATTCATGTTCGGTTTCCAGAGCATTTTTGCTATTAAAATTCGGTCACAGTTTGGTAAATAATTGTGTTTCCACTTTTGCTTTTGCTTTCACTTTGTCTAGGATAGTGGTGCTGTATGATGAGTTTAGGGTCTGGGGGACGTGCTGATGAGGAGAGGGGGTGTGGAGAGGTTAAAGGAGCGGCAGATAGTTTTATTTTTTTTTCTTAATGTGTTTACATTCCGGCAGCCAATCAAGGCGCAGAAACCATCCACAAATCATGACACATGGTCTTCTGTGATTGACTGCCGAAGTCACATATCTCTGTCCATATAAAAAGCGGACATCTTGTTTTGCTTTCGCCATTTTCTCAGTGCCACAGTGCAGATCCTCCTGCCACTCCTGCAAGTGCTGCTGCTGCTGAAAGTGAACTTGTCAGTTTACTAGATAGGGTCCTGTCCTGTGTGAATCGATCTTCCAGCATCTCACTCAGGGCCGGCGTTAGGGGCAGGCAGATTAGGCAGCTGCCTAGGGCCCCCGCTGCCATAGGGGCCCCCAGCCAGTGGTGGACATACTGCTGATGGCACTGCTCCGGGGCCCAGAGGTAGGGGGGGGCCCTGCAGGCAGGCCCTGTATCATGCAGGATCGGGCCCCTCTCACTCCCTCCTGTAATCATGGAACACCGAGTGGCGGGGAGAGAGCGGGCGCGAAGTGCAGGAGATCAAAAAGGGGGCATGTCATGCAGGGAGAGAAGCTGGCCAATGAACGCTTTTCTCACTAGACTGAGGAGAGTGCTCACTGGCTGCCGTCTGTCCCCCTGCATGGCCTGTCCCAATGGTGAGTGCTCACCCACACAGTCAGGGGCCCCGCCGCACAGCACATAGAGACAGCAGTAGAGGAAGAGCAGGACTTACAGTGTGCCTTCTGCTCCCTCCACTGCTCTATTCAGAGCAGGCTGCAGCGTCTCCTCACAGAGAAGAGATGGGGAAGGAGCTCACTGCAGGGGGCAACACGGCAGCACCAGGGGGCTGATATCAGTGCTGCCTGCTCTGTGCCCCATCCCCCACAGTAGTGGGTTCTGCAGCCCTCTCCAGCTGAACTATGTGACCTCATCCAATCACCTGATATCACAGATAGGTATGTGTGTATGTATATGCTTGTATGTGTATGTATGTATGTATGTGTGCATCTCTGTATGTGTGTGTATCTAAGTGTATGTTTCTATCTGTGTGTGTATCTGTGTATATATGTACGGTATATGTGTGTATGTATGGTATATTTGTATGGCTATGTGTATGCATGTACAGTATGTGTATATATGTACAGTATATGTATATGTATCTGTGTATGTGCAATAAATTTGTATATATATATATGGTATATATGTATGTTTATGTGCATGTACATACAGTATGTGTATGTATATGTGTGTGCGGTATGTTTATACTATATGTGTATATACTGTGTGTATGTACGGTACATGTATGTGTATCTGTATGTACGGTATATGTGTGTATCTGTGTGTATGCACTGTATATCTATGTATGGTATGTGTATGTATGTACGGTATACTGTATTTATGTGTATTTGTGTGTATGTATGGTATATGTATGTATGGTATGCGTATACAATATGTGTATATAACTGTATGTGTGTATGTACAGTATGTGTGTGTATGTACAGTACGTGTATGTGTATATGTATGTACAGTATGTGTGTATGTATGTAAGGTATATGCATGTATTTGTATGTACGGTATGTGTATCTGTGTGTGTACGTGTGTGAATGTATGGTATATGCATGTGCGTATGTACGGTATGTGTATGTATGGTATATGTATGTGTTTGCATATACTGTATTTATATGTGTATGTGTGTGTATGTACGGTATATGTGTGTATGTTTGTACAGTATATGTAGAGCAAATACCAGACATATCGTGGTTATGTAATCTACTAGATGGTGGCCCGATTCTAACGCATCGGATATTCTAGAATATATATGTATGTGTGTATATATATAGCAGCCACATAGTATATAGCAGACACCCAGTATATAACACAGGCCACGGAGTATATAACACAGCCCACGCAGTATATAACACAGCTCACGCAGTATATAATACAGGCCACGCAGTATATAACAGTGGCCACGCAGTGTATAACACAGCCCACGCAGTATATAACACTGTTCACGTAGTATATAACTGCCCACGTAGTATATAGCAGCCACGCAGTATAAAACACAGCCCACGTAATATATAGAACAGCCCACGTAGTATATAACAGCCCACACAGTATATAACACTGGCCACGTAGTATATAGCAGCGACGCAGTATATAACATAGCCCACATAGTATATAGCAGTGTGGGCACCATATCCATGTTAAAAAAAATAATTAAAATAAAAAATAGTTATATACTTACCTCCGGCGTCCAGCGAAGCTGTCCCGATGCACGTACTGCTGGCGCCAGCTTCCGTTCCCAGAGATGCATTGCGAAATTACCCAGATGACTTAGCAGTCTTGCGAGACCGCTAAGTCTTCTGGGTAATTTCGCAATGCATCTCTGGGAATGGAAGCTGGCGGCAGCCGCGCGCGCATTGGCGGATGACGGAAGGTGAGAATAGCAGGTTTTTGTTTTTTTTATTATTTTTAACATTAGATCTTTTTACTATTTCTGTGTGATGCGCAATATGTTAGTATTTGGGGCCCCATTTTAAACTTTTGCCTAGGGCCCCACTTTGCCTAAAACCGGCCCTGATCTCACTAGATTGTACTAAAACTGTGTTATAGTCTCTGGAGGCCCCATTTGCCAATCAAAATCGTTTAGACAAAAACTGTGTTGCAGTTAGGAATCAGAAGGCAAGATTTCATCTTATTAATCCTTAGGCCTAATATAGGTGTTCAGCCTGTTGGCCCTATAATTCCAAATCAAATCGTTTAGAATAAAACTGTGTTGCAGTGAGGAATTAGAAGGCCAGATTTCCTCTTAAAAATCATTAGGGCTTATATAGGAGTTTAGTCAGGAGGCCGTATTTACTAATTCAAATTGTTTGGGATAAAACTGTGTTGCAGTGAGGAATCAGAAAGCCAGATTTACTCTTAAAAATCATTAGGCCTAATATAGGGGTTCAGCTAGGAAGCCCTATTTGCTAATCGAATACATTTGGTTTAAAATTGTGTTGCAGTGAAGCAGGAGGCCACATTTGCTCATCAAAATCATTAGGTATAAGAGTGTTGTTCAGGCACACAAAGAACATAAATAGTGATTGCTCATTTAGTAACAGGTAACTGACAGGTATGGGCCTAAGGTTGTGAAACAGCAGCTTAAAAGAGAAGGGTACATATAACATGAGTGGCAAAAAGCGAGGTCGTGGTGGAAGAGGGAATAAGATTGATGTTCCACATGGCTCGTACGTGGGTTAGGTGTTAAAGTTAATGAAAGCTCAACTGAACAACCACCGTCTCATCCTATCCAAAGACAACTGACAACATCTGTTACTGGACAGGCTACTTGACTCCCTTTCTTTGGCAGGCGCACATCAGTATGCCTTGTAGATGAGGCTCAAAAAGAGCATGTGCTCCAGTAGATGGCAAGTGCTGCATCAAGTGGCATCACACAATCCTCAGAGGTGGCACCCCAATCACCCTTGTTTCCCCACCGCAGGGCTGCCACTAGAAATTTCGGGGCCCCATACTGGCAAAATTTTCGGGGCCACCTTTAGACTCCGCCCAGGCTCCACCCCAGCCCAGCCTCAACCCCTCAAACTGTCCACAGTACCCCCGCTCTCTCTTGGAAAAACTCCACTTCTCACCTATCACACATTAACAGTTCCCATCACCAGATCATACATATAACCAGCAGCTTTTGATTTGGCCAAAAGATTTTCTAAGCCACCACCATAACACGGTAGACACTTTTGGCCGGGCCCTACTCTACTGTAACCTACTAAATATTTGTTAAAATATGCAATACAATTTAGGTATATTTTTATTTATTTTTCAATTTTTAAAATGACCAATAATATCACATACAATGAACAAATACCGGTACACCATGTCCAGACCACATATTACCACCAGTGACCGAATAATATCACATACAAAGAACAAATACCGCTACACCACGATCAAACACCATATTATCACCACATTGATCAAATAATATCAAATACAGGGAACAGATACCACCGCACCATGATCAGACCACATATTACCACCACAAAGTGACCAAATGGCACATACAAGGGACAAATACTGCAACATCATGTCCAGACCACATATTACCACGACATAGTGACTGAATACTACAATCCTGATGAGTAATAAAAAAAACACAATACTAATATCATCAGTGCCATTATACACAGGAGATCTGTACTTAGTATGCAGTGTCTGTGTACAGGTAATACAGTGATCACCAGTGACATTATACACAGGAGCTCTGTATATAATGTATAGGTAATACAGTGATCACTGGTGACATTATACACAGGAGCTCTGTATATAGTATACAGTGTATAGTGTCAGTGTATAGGTAACACACTGACTCACCAGTGACATCTCTAGGTGAAGTCCTTAATCTTTGTTTTTCATCTTTCATTCAGCACAGACCGCCGTCACTTCATCCAGCCAGGACTTGTCTCTGCGAGCTCCGCTTGCAGAACACATTACTTAATTTTTCCCAATTTCTACATTACACCACATGAAGAAAAAAAGGCGACATAGTATCACTCTACACAGTAACAGGACCACACCCCCCCCCCCATTTAAAACAGTATCCTCAAAAAATAAAATAAATGCATAACTGCAGTAATATCCCTTAATTAGCCCCTATGTTAATAATATTCCCCATCCTGGGCCCCGTGTCTCTCATTCCTGGCTTCAGCCATATGTCTTCCCATCCTGCCCTCATGAGTATCCATTCTGCCCCATATGATCTCCCCATCCTGCCCCATCTGTCTCCATTGTATCCATCCTGCCCCATGATCCAATCATGCCCCCATGTCTTTCATTCTGCCCCGTGTCTCCAATCATGCCCCGTATCTCCATTCTTGCCCCACCTGTCTCCAGTCCTGCCTCCAGTGTGTCTAGCATTCTGCCCCCAGTGTGACCAGCATTCTGCCCCCAGTGTCTCCAGTCCTGCCCCCAGTGTTCCAGCATTCTGCCTCAGTGTCTCCAGCATTCTGCCCCCAGTGTGTTCAGCATTCTGCCCCCAGTGTCTCCAGTCCTGCCCCCAATGCTCCAGTATTCTGCCCCCCGTGCTCCAGCATTCTGCCTCAGTGTGTCCAGCATTCTGCCCCAGAATGTCCAGCATTCTACCCCAAGTGTCTCCAGCATTATGCCCCAGTGTCTCCAGCATTCTGCCCCCAGTGTGTCCAGCATTCTGCCCCCAGTGTGCCCAGCATTCTGCCCCCAGTGTGCCCAGCATTCTGCCCCCAGTGTCTCCAGCATTCTGCCCCCAGTGCTCCAGCATTCTGCCCCAGTGTGTCCAGCATTCTGCCCCCAGTGATCCAGCATTCTGCCCCCAGTGTCTCCAGCATTCTGCCCCCAGTGCTCCAGCATTCTGCCCCAGTGTTTCCACCATTCTGCCCCCAGTGCTCCAGCATTTGGCCCCAGTGTGTCCAGCATTCTGCCCCCAGTGCTCCAGCATTCTGCCCCAGTGCTCCAGCATTTTGCCCCAGTGTGTCCAGCATTCTGCCCCTAGTGTCTCCAGCATTCTGCCCCAGTGTGTCCAGCATTCTGCCCCCAGTGTCTCCAGCATTCTGCCCCAGTGTGTCCAGCATTCTGCCCCCAGTGCTCCAGCATTCTACCCCCAGTGTGTCTAGAAATCTGCCGCGGCCCCCCGGATCGCCGCTCTCAATAATAAAGAAAAAAAAAGTTCTTCCTACCTGACCTTGCTTCTGTGGCGAAGGCGAAGCTCCCTCCACTCAGCTGAAGCGTGCACTTGCCAGCAACTGACACTGACGTCAGACGCCGGCAATGTGCGCACTGCGGCTGACGTCAGCTGCCAGCCTCTGATTGGCTGGCAGCACCTGCCAGCCTTCGATTGGCTGGCAGCACCTGCACGTTAATAGTGTTGCTGCAGCACTGCTAAGGGCCCCGTTTAGCTTGCCAGTAGGCGCCCGGTGATCAGATGAGATGTTGCCCGATGCGGGCCCCCTCTGCCCACCGGGCCCCATACGCCAGTCAGGGCACTAATGCCCTGATGGCGGCCCTGCCCCGCGTCACAAATTTGCAAACACCAAATTGACTGTGGGGAACGGAATCACAGATGGGCTATTTTGCAGAGCTGTTCACACATTCTATTCCATGGTCATCAGAGATCTGTTTCAAAGATTCACAGACTCACTCCAAAGGAGGAAAGTATCTGCACCAATGCCCAAATTTTTTTCTTGCTGGATGCAGGGCTGGACAAAGTAGGGTCCTAGCAGAACACAGACCCTTGTCACCAGATGTTAACCCCAGGGGGTGGAGCTGATCCTGATCAGACTCAGAGGAGCATACGGATTGTACTGTGGTGTTAAGACAGGAAGAGGGTGAGGAGTGGGAGAACAGTAAGGTTGACGATAAGGTTGCAGATCTCATTTGGTGTAAACCCAGAGATACGCAGCTGAGTAGCTCAGCAGAGTAAAAGGAAGAGGAGGAAGAAGATGAGTGTGAAGAAACCAGATTGTATCTTAATTACCCAGACAACTACGTTTTTGCAAACCAATAAGAACTGACTTTTCATCTGTATATTGGCTTGTGCATTTAAGTGTTTATGTCTGGTGGTTAAAGAAGACAGACTTGCAAACTGATACCATTTAACATACAGTGTAAGTCTGTAATAGTGACTTGTACATAGTGTGTGTTTATCTTTGTTTATTGATGTGTGCTGATATGCTAATTGTGCATTGAATTCCAGAACTAGCTTGGTGACTTCTAAAGCAGAGAAGGAAAGACTGTGCAAATAGATTGAATGGTCAAGTAGTACTACGTAATCTCATCACCATTGTTTGCCATATCTTGATGTTGAACTAAAGGACACTGGGTAATTCTAAAAATAGCTTACATGCCTTGAGTATAAAAAGACTCAGAGAACACATCATTGAGACTGAAGTAATACAAAGCTACCAGCCAGACATTCTGCAAACCACCCAACAGACAAGAGAAAGGACTGCAGCCAATTCATCATGGCACCATCACGAGGGACACTGATCTATGATTCTATAGGATACAACCTAGGGGTTTTCAGCTCCGGTTGGAAGGACACAGATCTGATCCAGTGACCATCTCTGAACCATGGATATGTTTGGAGAAAGCCAGGTATGGGACCCGCTGGTTGCCTGGTTCCACAGAGATGGTCAGATAAGCCAGGTGGTGACTCTCGTGTCAACGGGCTTTGGACCTTGTATGGACTCTATGGACAGTTCTTGGTCATCTCCCTATGCTTGTCGTTACCCCTTCTCTGTGCATTCATCCACAGATGGAGTAGCAACCCTTGGAGCTCTGACATCATGTCAACTGGCTTTGGACCTTGTATGGACTCTATGGACAGTTCTTGGTCATCTCCCTATGCTTGTTGTTACCCCTTCTCTGTGCGTTCATCCACAGATGGAGTAGCGACCCTGGGAGCTCTGACATCATGTCAACTGGCTTTGGACCTTGTATGGACTCTATGGATAGTTCTTGGTCATCTCCCTGTGCTTGTCGTTACCCCTTCTCTGTGCGTTCATCCACAGATGAAGTAGCGACCCTGGGAGCTCTGACATCATGTCATACTGGAAATACGTGGAGACGCAGTGATATTTTATATGCGCCCATGTAACCAAACCAATCCAGCCATGGGGAGATTGTTCTGTTTGCTATTGTGTGTTGTGGTTCAATAAAGTATTGCCACACTGTTTTACCTTAACCCTGTGTTGTCTGTGTAGTGTATTGCCCACGGGGAGATAGAGCGGGTGTTCAGTGGTATGAGCCGTGGTCCATGCAGTCTTGCTAAAGACAGCCAGGCCAGCGGACGAGGGCACCCACTGACCCTGTCTCTCTGTTACATTGGTGGCAGCAGTGGGATACTACTCAGCCCTGGGTAATCGGGGGAGCTGCAAGGGACTGGTATTCTCGCACACCATCCAGGGCTCCACAACAAGGGAGGTATACAGACAGACCCAGCAGACCATTGATGAGGCATGCACAGCAGGTTTTGGATGCCACTATATCCAACCTCACCAAATTGGCCTTGGGAAGAGGACCAGAGTGGCTATATGACCTCAACAAGAAATGGAAACTACAGGAGATGTTCCAGCTTCAACAGATTGAATAGAATTAAGGCAGGAACTACGGAATGAGGAGTGTTGTGAATTTGCTTTTTGCTCCCTCTAGTGGTTACTAGTTTTTTGACTCTGGTTTTTCTGTCATTCCTTTTATCCGCACCTGGGTCGTTAGTTAGGGGTGTTGCTATATAAGCTCCCTGGACCTTCAGTTCAATGCCTGGCATCGTAGTTATCAGAGCTAGTCTGCTGTGCTCTTGTCTACTGATCCTGGTTCCAGTTATATCAGCTAAGTCTGCTTTTTGCTTTTTGCTATTTGTTTTGGTTTTGTATTTTTGTCCAGCTTGTTCCAAATCTATATCCTGACCTTTGCTGGAAGCTCTAGGGGGCTGGTGTTCTCCCCCCGGACCGTTAGACGGTTCGGGGGTTCTTGAATTTCCAGTGTGGATTTTGATAGGGTTTTTGTTGACCATATAAGTTACCTTTCTTTATTCTGCTATCAGTAAGCGGGCCTCTCTGTGCTAAACCTGGTTCATTTCTGTGTTTGTCATTTCCTCTTACCTCACCGTCATTATTTGTGGGGGGCTTCTATCCAGCTTTGGGGTCCCCTTCTCTGGAGGCAAGAAAGGTCTTTGTTTTCCTCTACTAGGGGTAGCTAGATTCTCCGGCTGGCGCGTGTCATCTAGAATCAACGTAGGAATGATCCCCGGCTACTTCTAGTGTTGGCGTTAGGAGTAGATATATGGTCAACCCAGTTACCACTGCCCTATGAGCTGGATTTTTGTATTCTGCAGACTTCCATGTTCCTCTGAGACCCTCGCCATTGGGGTCATAACAGTTTGCCAGGCCAGTATTAAATGTTTAATGCATTGCAGAAGAGGGATTATAAGAAAGAAGATTCTGAGGTTTTTTTTTTCTTCTTCCCCTTTACCTCAGAGTGGCTATGCTTGCTGCAGACATGAATGTCCAGACCTTGATTACAAGTGTGGACCAGCTGGCTACTCGTGTGCAGGGCATACAAGACTATGTTATCAGAAATCCTAGGTCAGAACCTAAAATACAGATTCCTGAACTGTTTTCCGGAGACAGGTTTAAGTTTAGGAATTTCATGAATAATTGTAAATTGTTTTTGTCCCTGAGACCCTGTTCATCTGGAGACTCTGCTCAGCAAGTAAAAATTGTTATTTCGTTCTTACGGGGCGACCCTCAGGATTGGGCTTTTTCGCTGGCGCCAGGAGATCCGGCATTGGCTGATATTGATGCGTTTTTTCTGGCGCTCGGTTTACTTTATGAGGAACCCAATCTTGAGATTCAGGCAGAAAAGGCCTTGCTGGCTATGTCTCAGGGGCAGGACGAGGCTGAAGTGTATTGCCAAAAATTTCGGAAATGGTCCGTGCTGACACATTGGAACGAGTGTGCACTGGCCGCTAATTTTAGAAATGGCCTTTCTGAAGCCATTAAGAATGTTATGGTGGGTTTTCCCATTCCCACAGGTCTGAATGATACTATGGCACTGGCTATTCAAATTGACCGGCGGTTGCGGGAGCGCAAAACCGCAAATTCCCTCATGGTGTTGTCTGAACAGACACCTAATTCGGTGCAATGTGATAGAAAAACCGCAAATTCCCTCATGGTGTTGTCTGAACAGACACCTGATTTAATGCAATGTGATAGAATCCTGACTAGAAATGAGCGGAAAATTCATAGACGCCGGAATGGCTTGTGCTACTACTGTGGTGATTCTACACATGTTATCTCAGCATGCTCTAAACGTATAGCTAAGGTTGTTAGTCCTGTCACCGTTGGTAATTTGCAACCTAAATTTATTCTGTCTGTAACTTTGATTTGCTCACTGTCGTCTTATCCTGTCATGGCGTTTGTAGATTCAGGTGCTGCCCTGAGTCTTATGGATCTGTCATTTGCTAAGCGCTGTGGTTTTACTCTTGAACCATTAGTAAATCCTATTCCTCTTAGGGGTATTGATGCTACGCCATTGGCAGCAAATAAACCGCAGTATTGGACACAGGTTACCATGTGCATGACTCCTGAACACCGCGAGGTGATACGTTTCCTGGTTTTACATAAAATGCATGATTTGGTTGTTTTAGGGCTGCCATGGTTACAGACCCATAATCCAGTCCTGGACTGGAAGGCTATGTCAGTCTCAAGTTGGGGCTGTCGTGGTATTCATGGGGATTCCCTGCCTGTGTCTATTGCTTCTTCTACGCCTTCGGAAGTTCCTGAGTATTTGTCTGATTATCAGGATGTCTTCAGTGAGTCTGAGTCCAGTGCACTGCCTCCTCATAGGGACTGTGACTGTGCTATAGATTTGATCCCAGGCAGTAAATTTCCTAAGGGAAGACTGTTTAATCTGTCGGTACCTGAACATACCGCTATGCGTTCATATATCAAGGAGTCTCTGGAGAAAGGACATATTCGTCCGTCTTCTTCCCCTCTTGGTGCGGGATTCTTTTTTGTGGCAAAAAAGGACGGATCTTTGAGGCCTTGTATTGATTATCGGCTTTTAAATAAGATCACTGTCAAATTTCAGTATCCTTTACCGCTGTTGTCTGACTTGTTTGCCCGGATTAAAGGTGCCAAGTGGTTCACCAAGATAGACCTTCGTGGTGCGTACAACCTTGTGCGCATTAAGCAAGGTGATGAATGGAAAACCGCATTCAATACGCCCGAAGGTCATTTTGAGTACTTGGTGATGCCTTTTGGGCTCTCCAATGCGCCTTCAGTTTTTCAGTCCTTTATGCATGACATTTTCCGGAAGTATCTGGATAAATTTTTGATTGTTTATCTGGATGATATTTTGGTTTTTTCTGAGAATTGGGATTCGCATGTGGAGCAGGTCAGGTTGGTCTTTAAAATTTTGCGTGAAAATTCTTTGTTTGTCAAGGGCTCAAAATGTCTCTTTGGTGTACAGAAGGTTCCCTTTTTGGGGTTCATTTTTTCCCCTTCTGCTGTGGAGATGGACCCAGTCAAGGTCCGAGCTATTCTTGATTGGACTCAGCCCTCGTCAGTTAAGAGTCTTCAGAAGTTCTTGGGTTTCGCTAACTTCTACCGTCGTTTTATCGCTAATTTTTCTAGCATTGTGAAACCTTTGACGGATATGACCAAGAAGGGCTCCGATGTAGCTAACTGGGCTCCTGCTGCCGTGGAGGCTTTCCAGGAGTTGAAACGCCGGTTTACTTCGGCGCCTGTTTTGTGCCAGCCCGATGTCTCACTTCCCTTTCAGGTTGAGGTGGATGCTTCAGAGATTGGAGCAGGGGCTGTTTTGTCGCAGAGAGGCCCTGGTTGCTCTGTTATGAAACCTTGTGCCTTTTTCTCTAGGAAGTTTTCGCCTGCCGAGCGAAATTATGATGTGGGCAATCGGGAGTTGTTGGCCATGAAATGGGCATTTGAGGAGTGGCGTCATTGGCTCGAGGGTGCTAAGCATCGTGTGGTGGTCTTGACTGATCACAAAAATCTGATGTATCTCGAGTCTGCTAAACGCCTTAATCCGAGACAGGCCCGCTGGTCATTGTTTTTCTCCCGCTTTGATTTTGTTGTCTCGTATTTACCAGGTTCAAAGAATGTGAAGGCCGATGCTCTTTCTAGGAGCTTTGTGCCTGATGCTCCTGAAGTCGCTGATCCTGTTGGTATTCTTAAAGATGGAGTTATCTTGTCAGCTATTTCTCCGGATCTGCGACGTGTGTTGCAGAGATTTCAGGCTGATAGGCCTGAGTCTTGTCCACCTGACAGACTGTTTGTCCCGGATAAGTGGACCAGCAGAGTCATTTCCGAGGTTCATTCCTCGGTGTTGGCAGGTCACCCGGGAATTTTTGGCACCAGAGATCTGGTGGCCAGGTCCTTTTGGTGGCCTTCCTTGTCAAGGGATGTGCGGTCATTTGTGCAGTCCTGTGGGACTTGTGCTCGAGCTAAGCCTTGCTGTTCTCGTGCCAGCGGTTTGCTCTTGCCCTTGCCTGTCCCGAAGAGACCTTGGACACATATCTCCATGGATTTCATTTCTGATCTTCCGCTATCTCAGGGCATGTCCGTTATCTGGGTGATATGTGATCGCTTCTCCAAGATGGTCCATTTGGTTCCTTTGCCTAAGCTGCCTTCCTCTTCCGATCTGGTTCCTGTGTTTTTCCAGAACGTGGTTCGTTTGCACGGCATCCCTGAGAATATTGTGTCAGACAGAGGATCCCAGTTCGTTTCCAGGTTCTGGCGATCCTTTTGTATTAGGATGGGCATTGATTTGTCGTTTTCGTCTGCTTTCCATCCTCAGACTAATGGACAGACGGAGCGAACCAATCAGACTTTGGAGGCTTATTTGAGGTGTTTTGTCTCTGCTGATCAGGACGATTGGGTGACATTCTTGCCGTTGGCTGAGTTTGCCCTTAATAATCGGGCTAGTTCCGCCACCTTGGTTTCGCCTTTTTTCTGCAACTCTGGTTTCCATCCTCGCTTTTCTTCGGGTCATGTGGAGCCTTCTGACTGTCCTGGGGTGGATTCTGTGGTGGATAGGTTGCAGCGGATCTGGAATCATGTGGTGGACAACTTGAAGTTGTCACAGGAGAGGGCTCAGCGCTTTGCCAACCGCCGCCGCGGTGTGGGTCCCCGACTACGCGTTGGGGATTTGGTATGGCTTTCTTCCCGCTTTGTTCCTATGAAGGTCTCCTCTCCCAAATTTAAACCTCGTTTTATTGGGCCTTACAAGATATTGGAAATCCTTAATCCTGTATCTTTTCGTCTGGATCTTCCTGTGTCGTTTGCTATTCACAATGTATTTCATAGGTCCTTGTTGCGGCGGTACATTGTGCCTGTAGTTCCTTCTGCTGAGCCTCCTGCTCCGGTGTTGGTTGAGGGCGAGTTGGAGTACGTGGTGGAGAAGATCTTGGATTCTCGCCTCTCCAGGCGGAGGCTTCAGTACCTGGTCAAGTGGAAGGGCTATGGTCAGGAGGATAATTCCTGGGTGGTCGCCTCTGATGTTCATGCGGCCGATTTAGTTCGTGCCTTTCATGCCGCTCATCCTGATCGCCCTGGTGGTCGTGGTGAGGGTTCGGTGACCCCTCACTAAGGGGGGGGTACTGTTGTGAATTTGCTTTTTGCTCCCTCTAGTGGTTACTAGTTTTTTGACTCTGGTTTTTCTGTCATTCCTTTTATCCGCACCTGGGTCGTTAGTTAGGGGTGTTGCTATATAAGCTCCCTGGACCTTCAGTTCAATGCCTGGCATCGTAGTTATCAGAGCTAGTCTGCTGTGCTCTTGTCTACTGATCCTGGTTCCAGTTATATCAGCTAAGTCTGCTTTTTGCTTTTTGCTATTTGTTTTGGTTTTGTATTTTTGTCCAGCTTGTTCCAAATCTATATCCTGACCTTTGCTGGAAGCTCTAGGGGGCTGGTGTTCTCCCCCCGGACCGTTAGACGGTTCGGGGGTTCTTGAATTTCCAGTGTGGATTTTGATAGGGTTTTTGTTGACCATATAAGTTACCTTTCTTTATTCTGCTATCAGTAAGCGGGCCTCTCTGTGCTAAACCTGGTTCATTTCTGTGTTTGTCATTTCCTCTTACCTCACCGTTATTATTTGTGGGGGGCTTCTATCCAGCTTTGGGGTCCCCTTCTCTGGAGGCAAGAAAGGTCTTTGTTTTCCTCTACTAGGGGTAGCTAGATTCTCCGGCTGGCGCGTGTCATCTAGAATCAACGTAGGAATGATCCCCGGCTACTTCTAGTGTTGGCGTTAGGAGTAGATATATGGTCAACCCAGTTACCACTGCCCTATGAGCTGGATTTTTGTATTCTGCAGACTTCCACGTTCCTCTGAGACCCTCGCCATTGGGGTCATAACAGAGGAGGAAGCCATGCGTGGACAAAATGGATACCAGTTGTTACTCTTCAATTACGTATGGAGTTTATTTTCGTAAGGAGCATATGGAATATGCTCTAAGGAAACTGGATGATCGGAAGCCTATCAAGTCTGGTTAATTAAGATGGGGGAGGAATGTGAAGAAACCAGATTGTATCTTAATTACCCAGACAGCTACGTTTTTGCAAACCAATAAGAACTGACTTTTCATCTGTATATTGGCTTGTGCATTTAAGTGTTTATGTCTGGTGGTTAAAGAAGACAGACTTGCAAACTGATACCATTTAACATACAGTGTAAGTCTGTAATAGTGACTTGTACATAGTGTGTGTTTATCTTTGTTTATTGATGTGTGCTGATATGCTAATTGTGCATTGAATTCCAGAACTAGCTTGGTGACTTCTAAAGCAGAGAAGGAAAGACTGTGCAAATAGATTGAATGGTCAAGTAGTACTACGTAATCTCATCACCATTGTTTTCCATATCTTGATGTTGAACTAAAGGACACTGGGTAATTCTAAAAATAGCTTACATGCCTTGAGTATAAAAAGACTCAGAGAACACATCATTGAGATTGAAGTAATACAGAGCTACCAGCCAGACATTCTGCAAACCACCCAACAGACAAGAGAAAGGACTGCAGCCAATTCATCATGGCACCATCACGAGGGACACTGATCTATGATTCTATAGGATACAACCTAGGGGTTTTCGGCTCCGGTTGGAAGGACACAGATCTGATCCAGTGACCATCTCTGAACCATGGATATGTTTGGAGAAAGCCAGGTATTGGACCCTCTGGTCGCCTGGTTCCATAGAGATGGTCAGATAAGCCAGGTGGTGACTCTCGTGTCAACTGGCTTTGGACCTTGTATGGACTCTATTGACAGTTCTTGGTCATCTCCCTATGCTTGTCGTTACGCCTTCTCTGTGCGTTCATCCACAGATGGAGTAGTGACCCTGGGAGCTCTGACATCATGTCAACTGGCTTTGGACCTTGTATGGACTCTATGGACAGTTCTTGGTCATCTCCCTATGCTTGTCATTACCCCTTCTCTGTGCGTTCATCCACATATGGAGTAGCGACCCTGGGAGCTCTGACATCATGTCAACTGGCTTTGGACCTTGTATGGACTCTATGGACAGTTCTTGGTCATCTCCCTATGCTTGTCGTTACCCCTTCTCTGTGCATTCATCCACAGATGGAGTAGCAACCCTTGGAGCTCTGACATCATGTCAACTGGCTTTGGACCTTGTATGGACTCTATGGACAGTTCTTGGTCATCTCCCTATGCTTGTTGTTACCCCTTCTCTGTGCGTTCATCCACAGATGGAGTAGCGACCCTGGGAGCTCTGACATCATGTCAACTGGCTTTGGACCTTGTATGGACTCTATGGATAGTTCTTGGTCATCTCCCTGTGCTTGTCGTTACCCCTTCTCTGTGCGTTCATCCACAGATGGAGTAGCGACCCTGGGAGCTCTGACATCATGTCATACTGGAAATACGTGGAGACGCAGTGATATTTTATATGCGCCCATGTAACCAAACCAATCCAGCCATGGGGAGATTGTTCTGTTTGCTATTGTGTGTTGTGGTTCAATAAAGTATTGCCACACTGTTTTACCTTAACCCTGTGTTGTCTGTGTAGTGTATTGCCCACGGGGAGATAGAGCGGGTGTTCAGTGGTATGAGCCGTGGTCCATGCAGTCTTGCTAAAGACAGCCAGGCCAGCAGACGAGGGCACCCACTGACCCTGTCTCTCTGTTACATTGGTGGCAGCAGTGGGATACTACTCAGCCCTGGGTAATCGGGGGAGCTGCAGGGGACTGGTATTCTCGCACACCATCCAGGGCTCCACAACAAGGGAGGTATACAGACAGACCCAGCAGACCATTGATGAGGCATGCACAGCAGGTTTTGGATGCCACTATATCCAACCTCACCAAATTGGCCTTGGGAAGAGGACCAGAGTGGCTATATGACCTCAACAAGAAATGGAAACTACAGGAGATGTTCCAGCTTCAACAGATTGAATAGAATTAAGGCAGGAACTATGGAATGAGGAGGAAGCCATGCGTGGACAAAATGGATACCAGTTGTTACTCTTCAATTACGTATGGAGTTTATTTTCGTAAGGAGCATATGGAATATGCTCTAAGGAAACTGGATGATCGGAAGCCTATCAAGTCTGGTTAATTAAGATGGGGGAGGAATGTGAAGAAACCAGATTGTATCTTAATTACCCAGACAGCTACGTTTTTGCAAACCAATAAGAACTGACTTTTCATCTGTATATTGGCTTGTGCATTTAAGTGTTTATGTCTGGTGGTTAAAGAAGACAGACTTGCAAACTGATACCATTTAACATACAGTGTAAGTCTGTAATAGTGACTTGTACATAGTGTGTGTTTATCTTTGTTTATTGATGTGTGCTGATATGCTAATTGTGCATTGAATTCCAGAACTAGCTTGGTGACTTCTAAAGCAGAGAAGGAAAGACTGTGCAAATAGATTGAATGGTCAAGTAGTACTATGTAATCTCATCACCATTGTTTTCCATATCTTGATGTTGAACTAAAGGACACTGGGTAATTCTAAAAATAGCTTACATGCCTTGAGTATAAAAAGACTCAGAGAACACATCATTGAGATTGAAGTAATACAGAGCTACCAGCCAGACATTCTGCAAACCACCCAACAGACAAGAGAAAGGACTGCAGCCAATTCATCATGGCACCATCACGAGGGACACTGATCTATGATTCTATAGGATACAACCTAGGGGTTTTCGGCTCCGGTTGGAAGTACACAGATCTGATCCAGTGACCATCTCTGAACCATGGATATGTTTGGAGAAAGCCAGGTATTGGACCCTCTGGTCGCCTGGTTCCATAGAGATGGTCAGATAAGCCAGGTGGTGACTCTCGTGTCAACTGGCTTTGGACCTTGTATGGACTCTATGGACAGTTCTTGGTCATCTCCCTATGCTTGTCGTTACGCCTTCTCTGTGCGTTCATCCACAGATGGAGTAGTGACCCTGGGAGCTCTGACATCATGTCAACTGGCTTTGGACCTTGTATGGACTCTATGGACAGTTCTTGGTCATCTCCCTATGCTTGTCATTACCCCTTCTCTGTGCGTTCATCCACAGATGGAGTAGCGACCCTGGGAGCTCTGACATCATGTCATACTGGAAATATGTGGAGACGCAGTGATATTTTATATGCGCCCATGTAACCAAACCATTCCAGCCATGGGGAGATTGTTCTGTTTGCTATTGTGTGTTGTGGTTCAATAAAGTATTGCCACACTGTTTTACCTTAACCCTGTGTTGTCTGTGTAGTGTATTGCCCATGGGGAGATAGAGTGGACGTTCAGTGGTATGAGCCGTGGTCCATGCAGTCTTGGTAAAGACAGCCGGGCCAGCGGACCAGAGCACCCACTGACCATGTCTCTCCGTTACAACGAGGATGTGACATTGCTACTTCCTGCATAGACACAAAGTGATGCAACCATGACATACACTGCATCATCAACCACAACTCTGGCTGTGTCCAGCTCCGGTCGCGAGTCTGCAGTTTACAGGAGCATCAACAGATGCTTACCCTGGGCCATTTTTGAGACTGCAAAGGATGACCCAACTCATGTTATCTGCCTACATTGCAAAAAACCTCAGTAGAGGCAAAAATTGCAATAATTTGACAACTACATGCATGAACTAGTACATTCTTGATCAACATGCCTTTGTCTGAGTATCTCACTACAGTAAAATGCCAAAAAGTGGGCCTCAGCAACCACTGGCCATCTCATTAGCCACATCTGCTGCTGTCACACACAGTATGGGAAGACTATGTGCAACACAAGGTGAAGAGGGAAAGGAAGCCCAAACGCTAATGAAAGGGGGAGTGGAGACCCCTAGGCAGATCTAATAGCACTTTGCCTACCCTACCGTCCCTATATTGGTTCCACAGTCCTCACCATTCGCCGAGCAGGAACCTAAGCCTTGTATATAACTAAGCCTAAGCCCTGAATAGGGAAGGGGGGATGAGCACTGGTCAGTCCCCACTGTACACTAAAGAGAAGAACGGAGGCAAACAATGGCGAATCAACTTATCTTGATCAGACTCAGAGAGATAACACCAAACATCCTCCAACAGCACCAGAGAGGACTTTACCAAACCTTCACAAGGTAAAAATATGAATATCATCGGCGACTCCCTGAAGCAGACTGGGAGTCTATAAACACCCAGGTCCAGGAGTGTCAATTAGAGCTGGAGGGAGGTTGCCACTGGGTCCAAAAGTCAGAAAGATTAAGAAGGCACCTGCACTGTCAAACACAGAGACCTTCTGCATCCAGATGCAGAGCGATTGTCTGTAGCATCTGACACACCCGTGACAGCTGCTTCTTCCTCCTCCGTCACTGAGCCAAGTGTCATGTTAATGTATAACATGGCATATGAGTTTTGCACCTGTAGCCATGGTCCTGAACACACACACTGCAGATTCCACCCCTTTCCTCCACAGCACTACACTCGCTGCTATAGACCCTCTGTAACCCTACACTCATTCCTTTCCCCCTCCTGACAGCCAGGAATGTTAATTAGGAAGGAATTCCTTTGTCCAAAAGAAGCACATGCTTTCCTTTGTATATATGGGAGATAGTAAAAAGGGCATATCTCGGGACCAATCAATGATAGAAAAATGATGGATGCATATTCGGAATGTGATTTAATAGAGTTTCACAACGGGGCCTCTTGCGGGAGTCTGGCCCCAAGAGAACCAGAGAAACGGATTTCTCCTGAACAGTGTGGGATAGATAGATCACGCTTGGATTCAATAGGAAGCTAATTTCAATATAAGATGAGGGATGGGGGTGCTGTGACTCTGCCATGATCTCAAGCTAAGATATGAGAATTATAAGTATTGCTGGTAAAATCTGTAACTGTGAGGAGAGGGGAGGGTGCAGGCAACCCAACCCTTTTAATGATGTCACAAGCCTGCAGGTATAAGTCACTGCACTTAACCCAGCCTTCATTCTGACCTGGGATTTCACTACGGGAAGACCTCCTGATGCACTGGGATATTTGCCTCCGCCTACCAGCATGGTTAGCTGAAATGATCTAAGCAAATGTGAGTTTTATCTTTCTTTAATCCATGTTTTGTTTTTTTTTATAATTGCTGTACATACTTTGTCTCATATTGTAACATCTTTATATACCTTTTATAAACACTGTCTAATCTTTTGGAGTAAACTATAAAACTACTAGTTCTTATTCTTCATGTTCTATGCAAATCTTTCATGTGCCTGAAGTTAATTATACTACTAAATTAGGTTGGCTCTGAACCCCTCTCTGAGAAATCTGAGCTGGTGGCAGTGAAGTGTGTTCTGGGCTAGGTGGGTACTGCTGGCACTGAAGGAACAGGGATTTATAAGCGATTGTCTGGCTGCAGCCTGAGCATTTATAATTCCTTCGCTGCAGCGTGCCTGCTAGCCAGTCCAAAGTGAAGCAGCCCGTCCGGCAACTAATTAACCCAGGTGTAGATCTCTATCTGACCTGAGGGTAAGGGGGGCGCCGGAGAGCTGCAAGTTCCGAAGCAGAACTGAAAGCAGGATATACATAATCCCTGCAGTTCGTGATATTGTAGCAGCAGTGGGGTAACTAAAATAAGCCCCTGCAGTAAATTGATAGGTCAATAGCCTTGTTTGTGTTTTCATCACACTATAGCAGTGGAGGGATAACTAAGATTAGCCCCCTGCACATGTGATAGCCATGTGCTGGCCAAAGGTCACCCCCGATCCGTGACATATTGGTGTCAGCACTGTGGGGTTCTTGATATTTTGGTGGCAGAGTGGTGGGATCATAGAGCATTAGTGATCTGGTTTGAGCAATCATTCCTCTCACTAAAACTTGCAAAGCTCTTGTGAGGACTCTGCGCAAATAAAATTGGAGATTAAACTCAGTGTTTATTAGTCTTGAGACAATTGCATGTACTGGTGATTATTCCCTACCCTTCTCTTCGTTTCTCTATCCTATCTTTTATTTGGCAACCATGTCTGCAAAAAGTGAGGACTTGTACACCCAGCAGATGAAGGACATGAGGACATGCTTGTTGGGGTATGCACGTACCATGGCCTGGACCCCTGTGGCAAATCCAAGGCTGAAATGGTCACTGAACTGGTGCAATTCGAAACAGACCAAGCCTGGCCACAGAGCCCAGAGGCCACAGAAGCCAGCACAAGCAGAGGTGGTGCTGCAGCAGGGGTCCAACCACTGAATGCCGGCTCTACTAGCAACCAGGGCGAAATGGACCCCCACCTGCTGACGGCCTTGGAACAACTCCCCGCTGATGACCATGTGGGACGTCTACAGCTGATCCAGCAGTACTGGCAGGAGGCCAAAGCCAAGCACGAGGCCCAGCGAGCCGAGCGGGAGGCTGAGAGAGCCGAGTGCCAAGCCCAGCGAGAATATGAACTGGAGATGGTCCGGCAGAGGGGATGCCCTCCACCGCCCAGAGCCATGTGCCCAACAGCGCTCAGATACCGAAGCCTCGTCCTGAGCACTTTCCTGTGATGGAAAAGGACGGGGACTTGGACACTTTTCTGCAGGCCTTTGAGAAAGCCTGCAGACAGTACCAGCTGCCTACGGAAGAATGGGCCCGATACCTGACTCCAGGGCTAAAAGGCAAAGCTCTGGAGGCGTTTTATGCTCTCCCTCAAGAGCAAGATGGCGACTATGAGGCCATCAAGCAGGCCCTGATAACCAAGTACAAGCTTACTCCTGAGGTTTACCGTAGAAAGTTCCGGAACCTCCAACGTGGCCCACACAACAGTTACAGCGATGTGGAGCATGGACTCAGGACCCACTTTGACCAGTGGACCCAAGGATCAGTGACCACATTTGCACAGCTGCGAGATCTGATGATCAAAGACCAGTTCTTACATCTTTGCCCAGCAGAGGTGCAACAGTTCGTGATTTACCAAGAACCCAAAGATGTGACAAAAGCAGCGCAGATTGCTGATGTCTACAAGGCTAACCGTAAATCGGAAGTGCGGAAGCCAATCACCACCAGCTGGAGAGGGGTTAAGCCTGCAACCAACACCAGTGCCCCTGCCAGCCAACACAACGGAGGCCCTGTCCCTGTTGCCAACAGCACCAGACCTACCACCGACAGCCAGTGTTTTTCCTGCAAACAGACTGGTCATATTAGTGCCTACTGTCCTGCGAAACAGAAGAACCCCCCAGCCAAGGCCTCAGGGCCTAATGCAGCAATTCTTTTGGTGGGTGGGGTGGTTGGGAGGGTGTGTGACAACGTACAGCACATCACCGTGGGAGGCCATGTCGCTACAGGCCTCAAGGACACCGGGACTGAACGGACCCTCATCCGACCCAAACTGGCGGCCCCTAAAGAGATCATTCTGGGGAAAACCCTAACTGTCACCGGGATTGGGGGCATCAGCTGTCCCTTGCCAATGGCCCGGGTTTATATAGATTGGGGTGCCGGGAGCGGGGTGAAGGAAGTGGGGCTGTCTGATAACTTGCCCACTGATGTCTTATTGGGGACTGATTTGGGGAGAATGGTTGCATACTATGTCCCTGACTCTCCTCCCCGATCGAATGATGATAATGGGAAATCGCATGTGTTACCTGACCATGCTTTATCTAGTAATGATGTATCTGATAATCATTTTTTCCTTAGGAATGTTGCTGAAAATTATGTAAATATGCCAACTGAACCTGATAACCATTTTTCCGCAAAGGTTGATGTGTCCACAGGTGCAGGAGAGCTCAGTCACGTCACTCCGCGGGGTGGGATGGCTGAGGAACCCCTAACAGGAGCAAGCGTCGGTGCTCAAGAAAATGGGGAGGTGCATGGGAACCGTGAGGAAGGTGATGCCATACAATTGACCAGTACCACCGAGGAAAGTGACTGATCTATAAGTAGCACTGTTCCTGAGTTAATGGGGGTGGATGGGGAGATAGCACCCATAACAGCGCCAGCTGATGTGTCTGTGGAAATCCCCGTGGAGACAGCCTACGTAGCTGCTGTCACCCGCAGTCAGAGTGCCCGAAATACAGCTAACGGTCTGCTTTCCGGCCCTCCTCAGTCATCGTTGTGACTGAACCAGAGATGGACCCATAGCAGGTCCCAGAGGGTTTCTGTGGGGAAGGGACCCTGACGTCGCTTCTGGCTTCACCTAGCCAGGAGTTTCAGGCCGCTCTGTGCACAGATGCGAGCCTAGAAAACATGAGACAACTTGCTGAGACGCCCACCTCCGTGACTGATAAGGAAAGGGTGTCCTGGGAACGAGGGAGAACGAGGGAGGTTGTACCGGGAGACAGTACCCGGAAAATCGCAAAAGGAGTGGTTGAGGGAAAGACAGCTGGTCGTCCTGCAGCAATTCCGGAGTGAGTTGTTGCAGATTTCCCATGAGATCTCGCTCGCTGGGCACTTGGGGATCAGCAAAACTAAGGCCCGGCTGTCTCAACACTTCTATTGGCCTAAGATGGGGGCCAGAAAAGAGGCGGCATGGAGGAGCATATGTGGGATCCTTTTCCCAGAATATGAGCAGCTGCCACGTGAGGTCCAGAGGCAGATAAGTAAGTACACTCTGCATAATGTTGCAAACTGCATTACCAACAGGAATGTGGTCATAATGTTCTTTAAATTAAGATTAATCTAATTTATTTATATAGCACCATTAATTACATGGTGCTGGACATGAGAAAGGGGTTCCGTTCATATTTGTTTACATGTCGTTTACATTTTCAAAATTTACAATTACATACTGCTACAGAGGGGAGAGGACCCTGTCCTTATGGCAGGAAAATCTATGTATTTTCCATTATATCATATTGTGCTGTTGGAGGTTACAATATTTGTGTTGATGATATTTTTTGAAAAATGCAGGTAACTAGGCCACATTAAAATCTGTAATATCACTGACACATTGTGTTACCACTGTACACAATGGCCTTATACATTATTTTTTGCCCTTTCATTGCAGTGGAAGATGTTATGAGACGATGGCGCAGCATACGCGACCAATATAGGCACGAAAGACAGCAGCGGGCCAGGAGTGGGTCAGCAGCGCCTTCCAAAAAGAAAAAATATATATATTATGACCAACTTTCATTCTTTGACCCCAGTATGGATCTGCGACCTTAAGTAAAAACATCATAAAACATAACACATATCTTTACTAAAGGTCAAATTGTAAATTTAACCAAAAATATTCATAAATTTTATAAACAGAACACAGTCCAACCTCACTGAGAGGGAGACCGGCTCAGACTCGGAGGCCCTGATAGATCCGGTTGGGGAAGGAGAAGAGATGGCTGACCCATCTTCACATCCTTCTAGTGACATCCCTCCTGCATCAACTTCAGTTGCACCTCAACATCCGGCAACAACTGGCGAAGAAGCTGCTCCACCACCCACAGCAGGACCACATCCTGTAAGCCAAGAAGAAAAAGGAAACAGTAGCAGCCCTACTGTTCCACTGGAGACATCCCCACAGCCATTTCCCGCCATGGCTGCAGAAGGAGAGACTATCATAGGAATGTTGACATTGGGGTCCTTAATTAATTGGCCAGGGCTGCACAGGATGATGGTGAGGAGGCCTATGCGAGGAGCCTGGCCCGGTACCTCCACCCCATACCCTGTGAGGTGAGGCTACGTGTGAGAGGGTGTTTTCAAATACTTATTGATGCATGTACCGCACCAAGTGAACCTTATGAATTGTTTGTTCATTGAGAGATGGCAGCTGTCAGCATGTAACGTCCTGCGGCTTCCATCATCTCAACAGGTGCATGCTCAATTAGTATTTGAAGCACCCCCTCCATGTGTGCCTACACCTCTACCCCTTCCCACCCAAAACCCACCAAGGCCAGCACATTACCATATGCCATCATACCATCAACCTTCCCAATATGGCCACTTGTCCAGACCCAGTGCTGGAGGCTGGTCCCAACCTGGGTTTGGACGACATGGCCATATTGGTGGGGGTTGTGAGGCAAGGCCTTCTTTCCAACATCATGAGGGCCATAGTCAAAACCCTTATTATTTGAGCCAACACACAACTGGCCAATATGAGCAAGGCCATCATTTAGAGCAGGGTGAGACATCATACTCCCAGGATGATGTACAATTGGCCCAACAAAGGCCACCTGACCAGGACCCTGAGCTTCCGCCATCACCTCCACCAACTTACAGAAATCTGTAATGTATTTTGTTGTTTTAAGCCTTGGTTTTATATTTTTCTGTAAGAATTTATTTTATTTTATTCTGCTGTGATAGCACTTTGGTATGTTTTTGTTTGCTAAACTTTTTTTGATGCTTACATTTATATATAAAACCATATGATATCAATATGGGGTTTGACCAAAAGAAAAGGCTTTTGACATAAGTAAAAATATCTATTCAAAAGTCAATTTTATGTTGTTGGACCAATCATTACAATATCATACTCAATTACTTGGTTGATAACACTCAGGCAAATAAATCACAGAAACACACATAGTTAACTAATTTAAGTCATTTATGCATTATGAGAAAAAACACAAGAAGATACAGTATATATATATATATATATATATATATATATATATATATATATACATATACATTACTTACAACAAAGAAACAAACAGCATTATCTTGCCAGGGAGTAGCTCCATGAGGAGAAACAAAATAATTTGTATAAATATCCCTAACTGTGAAGCCAGAAAGGGTACGCTGCGGAGGAAGGCCTTGTGTTGTAGGCCTACCCACATTATCCAAAATGCCTTCAACACAGTCAGCTGAGAAACACTCATGAATTCTTGTGAAGTTGTGCAGAACAACACAAGCTTTAATTACTTCATTTACATTTTGCTCACTCAGCTGAATGGCAGACTGGAGAACACGCCATTTGAATGCCAGAATGCCAAAGGCGCACTCCACCAGTCGCCGTGCCCGGGAAAGTCTGACATTAAATACACGCCGCCGGTGGTCCAGGTTGGAAGGCCTCATCTGCCACAATAACATATGGGACTGCTTCAGCATTGGAACCTGGGAGTTGTCGTGGTGGTGGGAGGTCCAACAGGTTTTCACGTAGCCACCGACCCATAATGGACGCATTGAAGACTCTAGAGTCTCCAGTTCGCTCATAGGCCCCAATATCTACAATTATAAACCTGTAGTTACTGTCAACTACAGCTAACAGATCTACAGACAAAAACTGCTTATAATTATAGAATTGGGTGCCTGAGTTCGGCGGCTTATGCACCCTGATATGTTTCTCATCCAGGGCTCCAATACAGTGCGGAAATTGGAAAAACCCTAGTAGACAAAAGTATTATGAGGAAAACAAAAGGCAGGAGACAAGTGTATCTTCCTAAATTTACAATGGATACTAACATTTAACATTTACTTCATATTTAGATATGCTTTCCAAAAAATGTAATGATATAATTTAAATCAGATGGTTTGAAAAGAAAACTAGTAACTAAAACATCATCAACATACAGTGTGTAAGTATGGTGAATACATACCGTAATGTAAGTAGAAGACGCTCCTCTGCAGATATGCATTTCCGCATCCTTGTATCCTGATATGTGATTCCAGGATGTACTGTCTCCAACAAGATATTAAATGTGGGTATTGTCATGCGACAGTACTGGAAGAATTTGTCCGGATGTGTCCGCAGAGCTGAGTAGAGCCTGTGAAAATGGCCTTTAGTGAGGCGTTGCCGCAAAAGTGGATGCACCCACATTCTTCTTCTCCTCCTTCGCGGACCAACTATCACGGGGTATGGGTGGCCAAAGCGGCGTGACAAGACCCAATTAAATAACACCTGCTGAGTTGCTGTGAATTGCAGGAGGTCACACATGTTGCCCAAGTACCACCAAAACACCTACACAAGCACAGCAACAAAATGGCCATATGGGAAAGTTCCACCTGTTGTAGACGCCTTAAATAGGATTCTGCTGATGATTTAAATTAATTTCAGGCCTTAAAACCGTTAAATGTCCATTTTGACTGGTTGCAAGAAAAAAATGTATTACGGATGTCATACGGATTACATACAGAGGTTAACAAGCGTAAAATACGCAGACACACCCTTCCTACGGCTGACATACGGATCACTGTTTTGGGATCATTTCTGCGTATTACGCATGTAAAATATGGACCGTATTTCCCTACGCTGAGTGTGACGCCGGCCTTACAGAGCGGTGATGGAATCTGTGGCAGTGCTGCTCCTGTGACTTAAACCACGCCCTGGCCGTGACTGACACTGGATATACATTGAAGCCTGCTGTCAGTCAAAGCCGAGAGCACAGTTTCAGTGATGAGGGAGGTGTCGTTGGTGTGGATTCAGTCACCTCTGTGAGTATACACACAGCCCTGATTGACAGCTGGCTCAATACAAAGCGAGTGTCAGTCAGGACCGGGAGTGCTGTTACAGCCGTGTCTGAATCAGCTCCAGCACCACCTCCGTGTCTGAAACAGGAAGACTGCTGGGGACAATAAAGTTAATTTTCTCCCCGGTGCATTATGCTGCCTGCACTATTAACACTATTAACCTGCAGATTAACCCCATATCTGCAGGTTAATAGTGTTTTTTTTTTCTGGTGACAGATTCCAATGAACACTTGTAAAGAAAAAAAGTCCACTGACAGTCAACAAATACCAAATGCAAATTCTGACAGAAATATATTCCCTATATAAATGAAATATAGTAATTGAGGATTTGGAGAAAGCTCTATTTAGCTCATATTTAAAACTCAAATAACCAAGCTTCTGAATTGGGAGCTAACATTCCTGCTATTGTCTCATGTCGCAAAGGAGCTTGTGTGTCCTCAGACATTGGAACTGGTTTCTGATTGCAACCCGTGTTGCAATTTGCTTTATTTCAGATCATGAAATTTCCCTGTAGAAAGAAAATTCTAATCATAATTGATTTTATAAGAAAAAAATTGCACTTAAAATGAGTATTTTTTTAAATTATTCTCATCGGAATATTAATGGATTCTTCTTCAGGAAATGAAACAAGTGTGAGAACAGCTATGTGGAGCCTGATTGACAGAACATTCTCTCTTCCTGACTTTCATATACAAGATTTAGGACCACAAACATCACAGTATATGAAAGATGTATCTGAAGGGAGCTAATATTAATTAACCCAGGCAACTGTGAAAAGGAAACATGTTGATGTATGTCTGCATGGATGCTTTAGTAATGGGATGCTGACAGCAAAGCTGTATTCATTAAACACAGGCATGTGTGAAGACCAGAAGCCAGCATAAGCACAGATCCCTTGAGAGGATTTTCAATTGTGCTCTTGATTACAGATAACATTGTAGTGTATTCCTCTTTGAACATACTCTGCCTCCAACAGGCTCTAATTACATCCTTTCTAATTTTAGCAATTAAAGCTTGCATTTGAAGTAGTGTGAGAACCGATGAGAAATTAAAGGTTGGCATGTAAACACAGATCTAAATGCACTTCTTTCAAGGTTGCTCACCTCTATTAGAAAAACCTGTTATTGAAGCAGCAAGATAATGGCTGATGCTAATAAAGTAGGCTTTTATATTTTAAATTTTGAAGAATCTGATTATATGAAGCAGTGCTTGAAAAGCAGCAATAATTACTTTTACCAGGGTAAAGTAAGACTCCTTTTGAGCGCCATACTTCATGTTGTATTTTAGGAATTGATCGTTTTCACTCAGTTATTTATTTCAGCATTACGATATAATCCTCAATATGAAAGTTCAATGTTATGTATTACTTGCTTACAATAAAGTATAACCTGAAAATAATTACCTTATATTCATTTGAAATGATCAAATCTTTTGAAATATGAATTAGCCAGGTTCTACACATTTTTCAAAAAATTGATTTGCAGCGAATCGCAATACCTCAAAACCTCTAATTGCCAGAAAAAGATGTGATTAATACTCTGAGTTCTCCTAGGACTTTATTGAAACCATTTCAAGCACTTTAATGCAAACATAATGTGGAGACACGAGGGTCAGTGGGTGCTCTCCTCTGGCTTGACTGTCTTTAGAAAGTCTGCATGGACCATGGATCATCCCACTGAACGCCTGTAGGCAGAATACTACTGAGACAACACAGGGTGAGGGTAGCAGTAACACAGTGTGACAATATTTTGCTCAACCACCAATAGACAATAATGTGTAGTGCAATCCCAACAAATACACGATGTTCCAAATTAGTCTAACACTTCCACTGGCTCGCCGGGAAATAGAACATCTGCGACTGGTGCTGCCAGGGCCAACTGCCCCAAATAGAAGCACCCGGCTTTTGGCAGGCACCCACAGTGAGGAGGTAGCAGCAAGCTTAACCCCTTAACAACCAAGAGCATAACTTATTTATTTATTGGTCAAAATAGCCAGATGAGGGATTGTTTTTTATGGGACCAGTTGTACTTTTGAATGACACCATTGGTTTTAACATATCATGTACTGCAAAATGGGAAAAGAAGTGCGGTAAAATTGCAAAAAATGTGCAATCCCATAGTTGTTCTTTTTTTTTACCATGTTCACAAAATGCTAAAACTGACCTGCTATTATGATTCTCCAGGTCATTACAAGTTCATAGACACTAAACATGTATAGGTTCTTTTTTATTTAAGTGGTAAAAAAGGTTAAAAAAAATTCCAAAATTTGCTAAAAAAAAAGATCAATTTTCCAATACCCGTAGCGTCTCCATTATTCATCTAGCGCTGCTTGTGGAGCGCATTGTTATGACCCCAATGGCAGAGGGTCTCAGAAAAGTTTCTAAGTCTGCAAACACAAAAACCAGCTCATAGGGCAGTGGTAACTGAACTGACCATATATCTAATCCTAGCACCACAAATATCAGCAGCCGGGGAACGTGCCTACGTTGATTCTAGACGTCTCGCGCCAGCCGGAGAACTAACTAACCCTAGAAGGGAAAAGAAAGACCTTTCTTGCCTCCAGAGAAAAGACCCCAAAAGTTGGATACAAGCCCCCAACAAATAATAACGGTGAGGTAAGAGGAAAAGACAAACGTAAGGATGAGCTAGGTATTTAGCAAAGAGAGGCCCACTAGCTAATAGCAGAATATAGTAAGATAACTTATATGGTCAGCAAAAACCCTATCAAAAATATCCACGCTGGATATTCAAGAACCCCCAAACCATTAACGGCCCGGGGGGAGAACACCAGCCCCCTAGAGCTTCCAGCAAGGTCAGGAATCACATTTAGTACAAGCTGGACAAAAATGAGAGCAAGCAAATAACCCAAAAAACAAAGAAGCAGGACTTAGCTTAATTTTGCACGAACCAGGACCAGCAGATAGGAGCAAACAAAAAGGATCTGATTACAACGATGCCAGGCACTGGACTAAGGATCCAGGAGGTTTATATAGCAACACCCCTGGACTAACGACCCAGGTGGGTGCAAACTGAGGAAAGAAAATCCCAGAGTCATATCACTAATAACCACAAGAGGGAGCCAAGAAGTCTAATTCACAATAGTACCCCCCCCTTAAGGAGGGGTCACCGAACCCTCACCAAGACCACCAGGGCGATCAGGATGAGCAGCGTGAAAGGCACGAACTAAATCGGCCGCATGCACATCAGAGGCAACCACCCAGGAATTATCCTCCTGACTAGGGTTGAGCGAAACGGGTCGATCATTTTCAAAAGTCGCCGACTTTTGGCTAAGTCGGCGTCTCATGAAACCCGATCCGACCCCTGTGCTTGTCGGCCATGCGGTACGCGACTTTCGCGCCAAAGTCGCGTTTCAATGACGCGAAAAGCGCCATTTCTCAGCCAATGAAGGTGAACGCAGAGTGTGGGCAGCGTGATGACATAGATCCTGGTCCCCACCATCTTAGAGAAGGGCATTGCAGTGATTGGCTTGCTGTCTGCGGCGTCACAGGGGCTATAAAGGGGCGTTCCCGCCGACCGCCATCTTACTGCTGCTGATCTGAGCTTAGGGACAGGTTGCTGCCGCTTCATCAGAAGCAGGGAGAGCGTTAGGCAGGGTCCACTAACCACCAAACCGCTTGTGCTGCAGCGATTTCCACTGTCCAACACCACCTTCGGTGTGCAGGAACAGTGGAAGCTATTTTTTTTTTTTTTTCCCCTCAGCGCTGTAGCTCATTGGGCTGCCCTAGAAGGCTCCGTGATAGCTGTATTGCTGTGTGTACGCCACTGTGGAAACCAACTGCTTTTTTCAAAGCACATATCCTCTTGTTCCTTCCTTTCTGCACAGCTATCTTTTTTGTTTGTCCACACTTTTTATTTAATTTGTGCATCAGTCCACTCCTATTGCTGCCTGCCATACCTGGCTTACATTACTGCAGGGAGATAGTAATTGTAGGACAGTTTTTTTTTTTTTTTTTTTTTTTTTTTTTTGTGGGAGATTAAGATTGGCATTTCTGCTACAGTGCCATCCCTGTGTGTGCCATCTCTCACTGAGTGGGCCATAGAAAGCCTATTTATTTTTTCCGTGATTTGTGTTCTAAAATCTACCTCAACACAGAAACACTACATCAATCAGTGGGAGAAAAATATTGGCCTCAGTCAGGGCTTGTGTGCCACTGCTGTGTGTGCGCTATCTCTCATTCAGTGGGCTATAGCAAGCCTATATTTTTTTTTTTTTTTTTTTTTTAATATTATTTGGTTTCAAAAGTCTCCCTGAAAAAAAAAAAAAACCTAAAAAAACAGTGGGAGAGTAATATTGCCCTTTCAGCTTGTGTGCCAGTCTTGACTCCTGGGTGTGCCACCTCTCTCCCTCTCATTCAGTGGGCCATAGAAAGCCTATTTATTTTTTTTTTTAAATATTATTGGGTTTCTAAAGTCTCCCTGAAAAAAACAAAAAATACATAAAAAAACAGTGGGAGAGTAATATTGCCCTTTCAGCTTGTGTGCCAGTCTTGACTCCTGGGTGTGCCACCTCTCTCCCTCTCATTCAGTGGGCCATAGAAAGCCTTTTTTTTTTTTGGTTTTTTTAATATTATTTGGTTTCTAAAGTCTCCCTGAAAAAAACAAAAAAAACATAAAAAACAGTGGGAGAGTAATATTGCCCTTTCAGCTTGTGCGCCAGTCTTGACTCCTGGTTGTGCCACCTCTCTCTCTCTAATTGTGGGCCATAGAAAGCCTTTTTTTTTTTTTAAAATATTATTGGGTTTCTAAAGTCTCCCTGAAAAAACAAAAAATACATAAAAAAACAGTGGGAGAGTAATATTGCCCTTTCAGCTTGTGTGCCAGTCTTGACTCCTGGGTGTGCCACCTCTCTCCCTTTCATTCAGTGGGCCATAGAAAGCCTATTTATTTTTTCCGTGATTTGTGTTCTAAATTCTACCTCAACACAAAAACACTACATCAATCAGTGGGAGAAAAATATTGGCCTCAGTCAGGGCTTGTGTGCCACTGCTGTGTGTGCTATCTCTCATTCAGTGGGCTATAGCAAGCCTATTTTTTTTTTTTTTTTTTTTTTTTTTAATATTATTTGGTTTCTAAAGTCTCCCTGAAAAAAAAAAAAAACCTAAAAAAACAGTGGGAGAGTAATATTGCCCTTTCAGCTTGTGTGCCAGTCTTGACTCCTGGGTGTGCCACCTCTCTCCCTCTCATTCAGTGGGCCATAGAAAGCCTATTTATTTTTTTTTTTAAATATTATTGGGTTTCTAAAGTCTCCCTGAAAAAACAAAAAATACATAAAAAAACAGTGGGAGAGTAATATTGCCCTTTCAGCTTGTGTGCCAGTCTTGACTCCTGGGTGTGCCACCTCTCTCCCTTTCATTCAGTGGGCCATAGAAAGCCTATTTTTTTTTTTTTTAATATTATTTGGTTTCTAATTCTCCCTGAAAAAAAAAAAAAAACCTAAAAAAACAGTGGGAGAGTAATATTGCCCTTTCAGCTTGTGTGCCAGTCTTGACTCCTGGGTGTGCCACCTCTCTCCCTCTCATTCAGTGGGCCATAGAAAGCCTATTTATTTTTTTTTTTAAATATTATTGGGTTTCTAAAGTCTCCCTGAAAAAAACAAAAAATACATAAAAAAACAGTGGGAGAGTAATATTGCCCTTTCAGCTTGTGTGCCAGTCTTGACTCCTGGGTGTGCCACCTCTCTCCCTTTCATTCAGTGGGCCATAGAAAGCCTATTTATTTTTTTTTTTAAATATTATTGGGTTTCTAAAGTCTCCCTGAAAAAAAAAAAAAAACCTAAAAAAACAGTGGGAGAGTAATATTGCCCTTTCAGCTTGTGTGCCAGTCTTGACTCCTGGGTGTGTCACCTCTCTCCCTCTCATTCAGTGGGCCATAGAAAGCCTATTTATTTTTTTTTTTAAATATTATTGGGTTTCTAAAGTCTCCCTGAAAAAACAAAAAATACATAAAAAAACAGTGGGAGAGTAATATTGCCCTTTCAGCTTGTGTGCCAGTCTTGACTCCTGGGTGTGCCACCTCTCTCCCTCTCATTCAGTGGGCCATAGAAAGCCTTTTTTTTTTTTGGTTTTTTTAATATTATTTGGTTTCTAAAGTCTCCCTGAAAAAAACAAAAAAAACATAAAAAACAGTGGGAGAGTAATATTGCCCTTTCAGCTTGTGCGCCAGTCTTGACTCCTGGTTGTGCCACCTCTCTCTCTCTAATTGTGGGCCATAGAAAGCCTTTTTTTTTTTTTTTTTTAATATTATTTGGTTTCTAAAGTCTCCCTGAGAAAAAAAAATAAATAAATTAGGTGGGAGATTAATATTGACATTAGTGCTTGAGTGACAGTCCTGCGTGTGTGTCATCTCTGTGATTTTGTGCCACAGAAAACAGAGTGTGTAACATTGTGCCTGATTTTCCTTGTGGTCTCACCAACCTGTTAAGGGATATTGAAATCATACTGAAGTTATAGCTCACCGTGTAAGTTGTTTGATAGCAACAAATAAAGTTACTTTGGTTAAGATTTTAAAACAATGAGGAAGTCTGGTGCAAGAGGTCGTCGTGGGCGTTCATTGTCAGCTGGTAATGATGGTAGTGGTAGTGGAGCATCAGGTGGTCGTGGGGATAAAAATATTCCACCTAAGTCTGGAGCTGTGGAGCCAGTTTCGTCGTCAGGCTACACAAGGCCTCGAACGCTCTCTTTTCTGGGAGTAGGAAAACCGCTTTTAAAGGCGGAGCAGCAACAGCAAGTTTTGGCTTACATTGCAGACTCAGCCTCTAGCTCTTTTGCCTCCTCTTCCGAAACTGGTAAATGTAAAAGCAGCGCGTCGCTTGTGGATGTTCACGGTCAGGGACAAGTCGCTTCCTTGTCCTCCTCAGCAAAAACTACAACAAGAGAGAAGGATGCAGCAGGCGACACAACGGGTCACTCCATGGAGCTCTTTACACATACCGTCCCTGGCTTAGAAAGTGAAACATTTAACAGGCCATGCCCATTACAAGTATATTCTGACATGGAGTGCACTGATGCACAGCCACAGCCAGAGTACTATGCTGCTCCTTTGACTCAGACCACCACATTGCCCTCTCAGGGTACAGATCCACAATCAGACCCTGATGAGACTATGTTGCCCCGCCACGAACGCTATACCACCGACCGACACAGTGACACAGACGAAGTTGCACACGAGCTCGAAGAGGAGGTAATAGATGACCCAGTTATTGACCCCGATTGGCAGCCATTGGGGGAACAGGGTGCAGGCGGCAGTAGTTCAGAAGCGGAGGTGGAGGAGGGGCCGCAGCAGGCATCAACATCGCAACAGGTTCCATCTGCCGGGCCCGTATCTGGACCAAAACGCGTGTCAAAGCCAAAACCTGTTGGAGCACAGCGTTGCCATCCGGTTAAAGCTCAGTCTGCAATCCCTGAAAAGGGATCAGAGTCTAGGAAGAGTGCAGTCTGGCATTTTTTTAAACAACATCCAACTGATCAGCGCAAAGTCATCTGTCAAAAATGTTCAACTAGCTTAAGCAGAGGTCAGAATCTGAAAAGTCTAAATACTAGTTGCATGCATAGACACTTAACCACCATGCATTCTCAAGCCTGGACTAACTACCAAACGTCCCTCAAGGTTGTAGCACCCTCGGCCAATGAAGCTAGTCAGCAACGCAACATCCCTTCCGTCACTGTAAGGCCACCATTTTCCGCACCACCGGCAGTATCTGTGCAGGTTTCTTTGCCAGCCAAAAGCAGTCAGGGTCAGGGAATCACCAGTTTTGTAGGAGGAAATATTGCATGTAGGGCACCGGCGGAAACAATACCGTCTCCAACCGTCTCTCAGTCTGCCATGTCCACCGGCACACCCGAAAGTTCCACGATCTACAGCTCTCCAGTCCAGCTCACCCTACATGAGACTCTGGTTAGAAAAAGGAAGTACTTATCCTCGCATCCGCGTACACAGGGTTTTAACGCCCACATAGCTAGACTAATCTCGTTAGAGATGATGCCCTACCGGTTAGTTGAAAGCGAAGCTTTCAAAGCCCTGATGGAGTACGCTGAACCACGATACGAGCTACCCAGTCGACACTTTTTTTCCAGAAAAGCCATCCCAGCCCTGCACCAGCATGTTAAACAGCGCATCGTCCATGCACTCAGGCAATCTGTGAGTACAAAGGTGCACCTGACTACAGATGCATGGACCAGTAGGCATGGCCAGGGACGTTATGTGTCCATCACGGCACACTGGGTGAATGTGGTGGATGCAGGGTCCACAGGCGACATCAATTTAGGGACAGTTGTGCCTAGCCCACGGTCTAGGAAACAGTTGGCTGTAGGCGTTCGCACCCCCTCCTCCTCCTCCTCGTCCTCCTGCAGAAGCTACAGCTCTTCCACAGAACGCAGTCGGCCAACCACTCCATCGGCAGATGACACTGTTGCACACCAGTTGTCCCATTATGGGCCAGCTACTGCCAAGCGTCAGCAGGCTGTATTGGCTATGAAGTGTTTGGGCGACAACAGACACACCGCGGAAGTTCTGTCCGAGTTCTTGCAACAAGAAACGCAGTCGTGGCTGGGCACAGTAGATCTTGAGGCAGGCAAGGTAGTGAGTGATAACGGAAGGAATTTCATGGCTGCCATCTCCCTTTCCCAACTGAAACACATTCCTTGCCTGGCTCACACCTTAAACCTGGTGGTGCAGTGCTTATTGAAAACTTATCCTGGGTTCTCCGACCTGCTCCTCAAAGTGCGTGCACTTTGCTCACATATCCGACGTTCGCCTGTACACGCCAGCCGTATGCAAACCTATCAGCGGTCTTTGAACCTTCCCCAGCATCGCCTAATCATAGACGTTGCAACAAGGTGGAACTCAACACTGCACATGCTTCAGAGACTGTGCGAACAGAGGCGTGCTGTTATTTATTTGTGGGAGGATACACGGGCAGGCAGTAGGATGGCAGACATGGAGTTGTCAGGTGTGCAGTGGTCGAAGATACAAGACATGTGTCAAGTCCTTCAGTGTTTTGAGGAATGCACACGGCTGGTTAGTGCAGACAACGCCGTAATAAGCATGAGCATCCCCCTAATGCGTCTGCTGATGCAAAGTTTGACGCACATAAAGGAGCAGGCGTCTGCACCAGAGGAAGAGGGAAGCCTTGATGACAGTCAGCCATTGTCTGGTCAGGGCAGTGTACAGGACGAGGTAGCGGGCGAAGAGGAGGTGGAGGACGAGGAGGATGATGGGGATGAGTATATTTTTAATGCGGAAACTTTCACGGGGGCACAGGAAATTGGTTGCGTGTCACGGCCGGGTTCTGGTTTTTTGAGGGACACAAGTGACGTAGATTTGCCTGCAACTGCCCCTCAACCAATCACAACCGGAGATTTGACAACTGGAACTTTGGCCCACATGGCGGATTATGCCTTACGTATCCTAAAAAGGGACACACGCATTACGAAAATGATGAACGATGACGATTACTGGTTGGCCTGCCTCCTTGATCCACGCTATAAAGGCAAATTGCAAAATATTATGCCACATGAGAACTTGGAACTAATATTAGCAACCAAACAATCAACTCTTGTTGACCGTTTGCTTCAGGCATTCCCAGCACACAGCGCACGTGATCGTTCTCACACGAGCTCCAGGGGGCAGCAGACTAGGAGTGTTAGGGGTGCACACATCAGAAGTGGCGTTGGACAGAGGGGTTTTCTGACCAGGTTGTGGAGTGATTTTGCTATGACCGCAGACAGGACAGGTACTGCTGCATCAATTGAAAGTGACAGGAGACAACATTTGTCCAGTATGGTTACTAACTATTTTTCATCCCTTATCGATGTTCTCCCTCAACCGTCATTCCCATTTGATTACTGGGCCTCCAAATTAGACACCTGGCCAGAATTGGCAGAATATGCATTGCAGGAGCTTGCTTGCCCGGCAGCAAGTGTCCTATCAGAAAGAGTATTCAGTGCTGCAGGGTCAATATTAACCGAAAAAAGGACTCGTCTGGCTACCCAAAATGTTGACGATCTAACATTCATTAAAATGAACCACAACTGGATTTCAAAATCTTTTGCCCCACCTTGCCCGGCCGACACCTAGCTTTCCTATGAAAAGCTCTTGCCTGTGAATTACTTTTCTAATGTCTAATTTGCTGCTGCAGATTGTACAGCATACGACATGTTTACACCTCCCTAAATGGCCAAACTCCCCACACGGGGCCGTGGTATCGCGACTTGGCGCAAGCACCCGTGAGACTGCTGTTTGTCTGAAGAGGTGGGTGTGCTCGCTTTTGGTTGACGGCATTGCTACTGGGTCCCTCATAGTACAATGTAGTGTCTCTGGCGGTGGTGGTGCGCACCCAACGTCAGACACACCGTTGTAACATGAGTGGCCCTGGGGCGGTCCCGCCGGCCTCAAGAGAGTTCCCCCCTACCCCAGCTCAAACTGGGCTCTACTACGTGCAAAATTATGTCGCACAGCTCCACCAATCTTTAGTCTATTCGCTGACATCATTCAATGTCTGGCACTGACAATACAAATTTGTAGACATCTATGATGCAACTTAAAGTAGTCTGTGTCTGTGTCCTATATTGGCACCATTAAATAGTTACTGCCAAATTACTATGTCAGAAACACAGCAGATGAGCCCACCCCTGTACCTAAGTATGCCATCTTTTTTTTTGTTTTGGTTGTTTTGCGAGACATTAACATCTATTTATATTTTGGGAGTACTGGGACAGACACTCCTTGCACTACTCCTCCACTCAGCACCAAGCTGCCTGCCCGTGTATCCATGTAACCGCTGTAAAACTGCCATGAGCCTATTGTTTGTTATTTTAGGCCTTTGAAGCCTTTCTGCGCTCCCTCCTTCCACTAGTCCTCCACTGACCAGACCACTGCTGCCCGTGTACCCCTGGAACCAATTTTAAAGTGCCTACAGCCAGCCCATTTTATTGTGTTAGGCCTTCGAAGCCTGTCTGCGGTCCATACTTCCACTAGTCCTCCACTGACCAGACCACTGCTGCCCGTGTACCCCTGGAACCAATTTTAAAGTGCCTACAGCCAGCCCATTTTATTGTGTTAGGCCTTCGAAGCCTGTCTGCGGTCCATACTTCCACTAGGCCTCCACTGACCAGACCACTGCTGCCCGTGTACCCCTGGAACCAATTTTAAAGTGCCTACAGCCAGCCCATTTTATTGTGTTAGGCCTTCGAAGCCTGTCTGCGGTCCATACTTCCACTAGGCCTCCACTGACCAGACCACTGCTGCCCGTGTACCCCTGGAACCAATTTTAAAGTGCCTACAGCCAGCCCATTTTATTGTGTTAGGCCTTCGAAGCCTGTCTGCGGTCCATACTTTAAATACTCCTCCACTCACCACCAAGCTGCCTGCCCGTGTATCCATGTAACCGCTGTAAAACTGCCATGAGCCTATTGTTTGTTATGTTAGGCCTTTGATAGCCTGTCTGCGGTCCCTACTTTAAATACTCCTCCACTCACCACCACCAAGCTGCCTGCCCGTGTATCCATGTAACCGCTGTGAAACTGCCATGAGCCTATTGTTTTTTTATGTTAGGCCTTTGATAGCCTGTCTGCGGTCCCTACTTTAAATACTCCTCCACTCACCACCACCAAGCTGCCTGCCCGTGTATCCATGTAACCGCTGTAAAACTGCCATGAGCCTATTGTTTGTTATTTTAGGCCTTTGAAGCCTTTCTGCGCTCCCTCCTTCCACTAGTCCTCCACTGACCAGACCACTGCTGCCCGTGTACCCCTGGAACCAATTTTAAAGTGCCTACAGCCAGCCCATTTTATTGTGTTAGGCCTTCGAAGCCTGTCTGCGGTCCATACTTCCACTAGTCCTCCACTGACCAGACCACTGCTGCCCGTGTACCCCTGGAACCAATTTTAAAGTGCCTACAGCCAGCCCATTTTATTGTGTTAGGCCTTCGAAGCCTGTCTGCGGTCCATACTTCCACTAGGCCTCCACTGACCAGACCACTGCTGCCCGTGTACCCCTGGAACCAATTTTAAAGTGCCTACAGCCAGCCCATTTTATTGTGTTAGGCCTTCGAAGCCTGTCTGCGGTCCATACTTCCACTAGGCCTCCACTGACCAGACCACTGCTGCCCGTGTACCCCTGGAACCAATTTTAAAGTGCCTACAGCCAGCCCATTTTATTGTGTTAGGCCTTCGAAGCCTGTCTGCGGTCCATACTTTAAATACTCCTCCACTCACCACCAAGCTGCCTGCCCGTGTATCCATGTAACCGCTGTAAAACTGCCATGAGCCTATTGTTTGTTATGTTAGGCCTTTGATAGCCTGTCTGCGGTCCCTACTTTAAATACTCCTCCACTCACCACCACCAAGCTGCCTGCCCGTGTATCCATGTAACCGCTGTAAAACTGCCATGAGCCTATTGTTTGTTATGTTAGGCCTTTGATAGCCTGTCTGCGGTCCTTACTTTAAATACTCCTCCACTCACCACCTAGCTGCCTGTGTATCCATGTAACCGATGTAAAACTGCCATGACTGCCTACTGTTTGTTATTTTAGGCCTTTGATAGCCTGTCTGCGGCCCCTACTTGCAATACTCCTCCACTGACCACAATGCTGCCTGGAGTGCCTGCCTGTGTATCCATGTAACCGATGTAAAACTGCCATGACTGCCTACTGTTTGTTATTTTAGGCCTTTGATAGCCTGTCTGCGGCCCCTACTTGCAATACTCCTCCACTGAGCACAATGCTGCCTGGAGTGCCTGCCTGTGTATCCATGTAACCGATGTAAAACTGCCATGACTGCCTACTGTTTGTTATTTTAGGCCTTTGATAGCCTGTCTGCAGCCCCTACTTGCAATACTCCTCCACTGACCACACCAATGCTGCCCGTGTACCCCTGGAACCTATTTAAAAGTTCATAGAGCCTAGTTATATATTTTATTTACTATTAATAAGGCCATGATGGACTACGCTGTACCACGCTACAAGCTAACCAGTCGACACTTCTTTTGCGAGAAAAGCCATCCCAACCCTCCACCAGCATGTAGAAGACCGCATTGTCCATGCACTCTGGCAATCTGTGAGTACAAAGGTGCACCTGACAACAGACGCATGGACCTGTAGGCATGGCCACGGAAGATTACGTGTCCATTACGGCGCAATGGGTTAATGTGGTGGATGCATGGTCCACAGGGGACAGCCTACTAAGTCTGTCTGCAGTCCCTAATTCAAATTGTCCTCCACTGTCTAAATCGGAACTTCCACCTTCTGGCTTTCGGCCTATAGTATCAGAAATTAAACTGCATTTGGCCTTCAACTTTGGTTAGGGCCTACTAACGGCTTCTGCCCCTCCCTGGTGTTGCCCTCAACTAAATAAAGCTGAGCTTCAACCTTCCGGCTCTCATTAAGTGGTTTTTAAAAAAAAATGGTGGTTAGGGCCTACTAACGGCTTCTGCCCCTCCCTGGTGTTGTCCTCAACTAAATAAAGCTGAGCTTCAACCTTCCGGCTCTCATTATGTGGTTTAAAAAAAAAAAATGGTGGTTAGGGCCTACTAACGGCTTCTGCCCCTCCCTGGTGTTGTCCTCAACTAAATAAAGCTGAGCTTCAACCTTCCGGCTCTCATTAAGTGGTTTTAAAAAAAAAATGGTGGTTAGGGCCTACTAACGGCTTCTGCCCCTCCCTGGTGTTGTCCTCAACTAAATAAAGCTGAGCTTCAACCTTCCGGCTCTCATTAAGTGGTTTTAAAAAAAAAAAAAAATGGTGGTTAGGGCCTACTAACGGCTTCTGCCCCTCCCTGGTGTTGTCCTCAACTAAATAAAGCTGAGCTTCAACCTTCCGGCTCTCATTATGTGGTTTTAAAAAAAAAAATGGTGGTTAGGGCCTACTAACGGCTTCTGCCCCTCCCTGGTGTTGTCCTCAACTAAATAAAGCTGAGCTTCAACCTTCCGGCTCTCATTAAGTGGTTTTTAAAAAAAAATGGTGGTTAGGGCCTACTAACGGCTTCTGCCCCTCCCTGGTGTTGTCCTCAACTAAATAAAGCTGAGCTTCAACCTTCCGGCTCTCATTAAGTGGTTTTAAAAAAAAAAAAAATGGTGGTTAGGGCCTACTAACGGCTTCTGCCCCTCCCTGGTGTTGTCCTCAACTAAATAAAGCTGAGCTTCAACCTTCCGGCTCTCATTATGTGGTTTAAAAAAAAAAAATGGTGGTTAGGGCCTACTAACGGCTTCTGCCCCTCCCTGGTGTTGTCCTCAACTAAATAAAGCTGAGCTTCAACCTTCCGGCTCTCATTAAGTGGTTTTAAAAAAAAAATGGTGGTTAGGGCCTACTAACGGCTTCTGCCCCTCCCTGGTGTTGTCCTCAACTAAATAAAGCTGAGCTTCAACCTTCCGGCTCTCATTAAGTGGTTTTAAAAAAAAAAAAAATGGTGGTTAGGGCCTACTAACGGCTTCTGCCCCTCCCTGGTGTTGTCCTCAACTAAATAAAGCTGAGCTTCAACCTTCCGGCTCTCATTAAGTGGTTTTAAAAAAAAAATGGTGGTTAGGGCCTACTAACGGCTTCTGCCCCTCCCTGGTGTTGTCCTCAACTAAATAAAGCTGAGCTTCAACCTTCCGGCTCTCATTAAGTGGTTTTAAAAAAAAAAAAAATGGTGGTTAGGGCCTACTAACGGCTTCTGCCCCTCCCTGGTGTTGTCCTCAACTAAATAAAGCTGAGCTTCAACCTTCCGGCTCTCATTAAGTGGTTTTTAAAAAAAAATGGTGGTTAGGGCCTACTAACGGCTTCTGCCCCTCCCTGGTGTTGTCCTCAACTAAATAAAGCTGAGCTTCAACCTTCCGGCTCTCATTAAGTGGTTTTAAAAAAAAAAAAAATGGTGGTTAGGGCCTACTAACGGCTTCTGCCCCTCCCTGGTGTTGTCCTCAACTAAATAAAGCTGAGCTTCAACCTTCCGGCTCTCATTATGTGGTTTAAAAAAAAAAAATGGTGGTTAGGGCCTACTAACGGCTTCTGCCCCTCCCTGGTGTTGTCCTCAACTAAATAAAGCTGAGCTTCAACCTTCCGGCTCTCATTAAGTGGTTTTAAAAAAAAAATGGTGGTTAGGGCCTACTAACGGCTTCTGCCCCTCCCTGGTGTTGTCCTCAACTAAATAAAGCTGAGCTTCAACCTTCCGGCTCTCATTAAGTGGTTTTAAAAAAAAAATGGTGGTTAGGGCCTACTAACGGCTTCTGCCCCTCCCTGGTGTTGTCCTCAACTAAATAAAGCTGAGCTTCAACCTTCCGGCTCTCATTAAGTGGTTTTAAAAAAAAAAAAAATGGTGGTTAGGGCCTACTAACGGCTTCTGCCCCTCCCTGGTGTTGCCCTCAACTAAATAAAGCTGAGCTTCAACCTTCTGCTCCAAATTACCATTTTAAAAAATGCAATAGGCTTTTCCGGCCTACTAAAGGTGTCTGCCCCTCCCTGGTGTTGTCCTCAACTGAACAAAGCTGAGCTTCCACATTCTGGCTTTCGCCCTATACTATCAGATATTAAACTGCATTTGGCCTACTAGTGTGGTTAGGCCCTTGAAACAGTGTCTGCTGCTCTTGGGTTTGCTACTCCACTGAACAAAGCAATGCCGCCTGTTTAGTCCTGTTACCAATTTTGAACTGCATGTAGCCTACTTTATTCTTTGGCCCTATATCTGTTTCCTCCTCATCCTGCCCATTGCCCAGCCACTGCTAAATGAGTCTGCTGGTACATTGACCTAGACCACTACATTCCCCTTGTACTCTACACAGCCAGAATCTGTCCCTGCTGAAAGTAAGGTTCCCCTTCCCGCATGTTATACCACCTTACACAGGGACAAAGAGGAAGGTGCAGATGAAAGTGCAGGTTCCTTCATCAGGTGGGGGGGCATACTCGTTGGCGACGTCACTGGCACAGGGCCCCTCAGAGTACGCAAAAGTGTCGCTGCTGGTGGGAGGCGCCCCCGCCATGCAAACACACCGCCGTACTTTGAGGGGCCCTGTGCCAGTGGCAATGCGAACGAGTGGGCCCCCCCTGCTTGCTCAGGATCACAGCACTTGCAACTTTTAAATACTTACCTTTCCCTGCAACACCGCCGTGACGTAGTCCGCATTTCCTGGGCCCACGAAAAACTTGAGCCAGCCCTACTCCCCCCACAACTTTCCCCCAATTCCCTATGCCCAACTATTATTATACAGTTAATTAAGATTGGCAAGCTTCAGAAACAAGAATGGATGTTTTTGGCATTAAAATGGGCACTGTAGGTGTTTTCCTGGCCTCCACTCACTGCCGACTATGCTTCCCCATTGACTTGCATTGGGTTTCGTGTTTCGGTCGATCCCCGACTTTTAGCGATAATCGGCCGACTGCACTCGACTCGACTCTGGACAAAATCGGGTTTCCCAAAACCCTACTCGATCTTAAAAAAATGAAAGTCGCTCAACCCTACTCCTGACCATAGCCCTTCCACTTGAACAGATATTGAAGCCTCCGTCTGGAGAGACGAGAATCCAAGATCTTCTCCACCACGTACTCCAACTCGCCCCCAACCAACACCGGAGCAGGAGGCTCAACAGAAGGAACCACAGGTACAACGTACCGCCGCAACAAGGACCTATGGAACACGTTATGAATGGCAAACGACACCGGAAGATCCAAGCGAAAGGACACAGGATTAAGGATTTCCAATATCTTGTAAGGACCGATGAAGCGAGGCTTAAATTTAGGAGAGGAGACCTTCATAGGAACAAATCGAGAAGACAGCCATACCAAATCCCCAACACGAAGTCGGGGACCCACCCCGCGGCGGCGGTTGGCAAAACGCTGAGCCTTCTCCTGTGACAACTTTAAGTTGTCCACCACATGATTCCAGATCTGCTGCAACCTATCCACCACAGAATCTACCCCAGGACAGTCAGAAGGCTCCACATGTCCCGAGGAAAAACGAGGATGGAAACCAGAGTTGCAGAAAAATGGCGAAACCAAAGTAGCGGAACTAGCCCGGTTATTAAGGGCAAACTCAGCCAACGGCAAGAAGGTCACCCAATCATCCTGATCTGCCGAAACAAAACACCTCAAATAAGCCTCCAGAGTCTGATTAGTTCGCTCCGTTTGTCCATTAGTCTGAGGATGAAAGGCAGACGAAAACGACAACTCAATGCCCATCCTAGCACAAAAGGATCGCCAGAACCTGGAAACAAACTGGGATCCTCTGTCAGACACAATATTCTCAGGAATGCCATGTAAACGAACCACATTCTGAAAGAACACAGGAACCAGATCGGAAGAGGAGGGCAGCTTAGGCAAAGGCACCAAATGGACCATTTTGGAAAAGCGATCACATACCACCCAGATGACAGACATGCCCTGAGACACCGGGAGATCAGAAATGAAATCCATGGAAATGTGTGTCCAAGGCCTCTTTGGGACAGGCAAGGGCAAGAGCAACCCGCTGGCACGAGAACAGCAAGGCTTAGCTCGAGCACAAGTCCCACAGGACTGCACAAATGACCGCACATCCCGTGACAAGGAAGGCCACCAAAAGGACCTAGCCACCAGATCTCTGGTGCCAAAAATTCCCGGATGACCTGCCAACACCGAGGAATGAACCTCGGAAATGACTCTGCTGGTCCACCTATCAGGAACAAACAGTCTGTCAGGTGGACAAGAGTCAGGTCTACCAGCCTGAAATCTCTGCAACACGCGTCTCAAATCAGGAGAAATGGCTGACAAGATAACTCCCTCTTTAAGAATACCATCTGGTTCTGCGACTCCAGGAGAGTCAGGCACAAAGCTCCTTGAAAGAGCATCAGCCTTCACATTCTTTGAACCTGGTAAATACGAGACCACAAAGTCAAAACGGGAGAAAAACAATGACCAGCGGGCCTGTCTAGGATTCAGGCGTTTAGCAGACTCGAGATACATCAGATTTTTGTGATCAGTCAAGACCACCACACGATGCTTAGCACCCTCGAGCCAATGACGCCACTCCTCAAATGCCCACTTCATGGCCAGCAACTCCCGATTGCCGACATCATAATTCCGCTCAGCAGGCGAAAACTTCCTGGAGAAGAAAGCACATGGTCTCATTACCGAGCAACCAGGGCCTCTCTGTGACAAAACGGCCCCTGCCCCAATCTCAGAAGCATCCACTTCGACCTGAAAGGGAAGTGAGACATCAGGCTGGCACAAAACAGGCGCCGAAGTAAACCGGCGCTTCAACTCTTGGAACGCCTCCATGGCTGCAGGAGCCCAGTTAGCAACATCAGAACCTTTCTTGGTCATATCCGTCAAAGGTTTAACAACGCTAGAAAAATTAGCGATAAAACGACGGTAGAAGTTAGCAAAACCCAAGAACTTCTGAAGACTCTTAACTGACGTGGGTTGAGTCCACTCATGAATAGCTCGGACCTTGACTGGGTCCATCTCCACAGCAGAAGGGGAAAAAATAAACCCCAAAAAGGGAACCTTCTGTACTCCAAAGAGACACTTTGAGCCCTTAACAAACAAAGCATTCTCACGCAAAACCTGAAACACCATCCTGACCTGCTCCACATGTGAGTCCCAATCTTCTGAGAAAACCAGAATATCATCCAGATAAACAATCATAAATTTATCCAGATACTTCCGGAAAATATCATGCATAAAGGACTGAAACACTGAGGGCGCATTAGAGAGCCCAAAAGGCATCACCAAGTACTCAAAATGACCTTCGGGCGTATTAAATGCAGTCTTCCATTCATCTCCTTGCTTAATGCGCACAAGGTTGTACGCACCACGAAGATCTATCTTGGTGAACCACTTGGCACCTTTAATCCGGGCAAACAAGTCCGACAACAGAGGCAAAGGATACTGAAATTTAACAGTGATTTTATTCAGAAGCCGATAGTCAATACAAGGTCTCAAAGATCCGTCCTTCTTGGCCACAAAAAAGAATCCCGCACCAAGAGGGGAAGGGGATGGACGGATATGCCCCTTCTCCAGAGACTCCTTGATATACGAACGCATTGCGGCATGCTCAGGTACAGACAGATTAAATAATCTTCCCTTAGGAAATTTACTACCTGGAATCAAATCTATGGCGCAGTCACAGTCCCTATGAGGAGGCAGAGCACTGGATCTGGACTCGCTGAATACATCCTGATAATCAGACAAATACTCAGGAACTTCCGAAGGAGTAGAGGAAGCAATAGACACCGGCGGGGAATCAGCATGAATTCCCTGACAGCCCCAACTTGACACAGACATTGCCTTAAATCAGATGTTTGTTCAGACAACACCACCAGAGGATTAGCGGTTTTGCGCTCCCGCAAACGCCGGTCAATTTGAATAGCCAGCGCCATAGAATCATTCAGACTTGTAGGAATGGGGAAACCCACCATCACATTCTTAATGGCTTCAGAAAGGCCATTTCTGAAATTTGCGGCCAGAGCACACTCATTCCACTGAGTAAGCACGGACCATTTCTGAAATTTTTGGCAATACACTTCAGCTTCATCCTGGCCCTGAGAAATAGCCAGCAAGGCTTTTTCTGCCTGAACTTCAAGATTGGGTTCCTCGTAAAGCAATCCGAGCGCCAGAAAAAACGCATCAATATTTGCCAATGCCGGATCTCCTGGCGCTAGCGAAAAAGCCCAATCCTGAGGGTCGCCCCGTAAAAAAGAGATAACAATTTTCACTTGCTGAGCTGGATCTCCAGATGAACGGGGTCTCAGAGAAAGAAACAATTTACAATTGTTCCTGAAATTCCTAAACCTAAATCGGTCTCCAGAAAACAGTTCAGGAATAGGTATTTTAGGTTCAGACATTGGACTACTGGTAACAAAATCTTGTATGCCCTGCACACGAGCAGCAAGCTGGTCTACACTTGTAATCAAGGTCTGGACATTCATGTCTGTAGCAAGCACAAGCCACTCAAAGGTAAAGGGGAGGAAGGGTGGAAAAAAAAAAAAAAAAAACTCAGAATTTCCTTTCTTATTATCCCACTTCTGCAATGCAATAAACATTCAATGTTGGCCTGGCATACTGTTATGACCCCAATGGCAGAGGGTCTCAGAAAAGTTTCTAAGTCTGCAAACACAAAAACCAGCTCATAGGGCAGTGGTAACTGATCTGACCATATATCTAATCCTAGCACCACAAATATCAGCAGCCGGGGAACGTGCCTACGTTGATTCTAGACGTCTCGCGCCAGCCGGAGAACTAACTAACCCTAGAAGGGAAAAGAAAGACCTTTCTTGCCTCCAGAGAAAAGACCCCAAAAGTTGGATACAAGCCCCCAACAAATAATAACGGTGAGGTAAGAGGAAAAGACAAACGTAAGGATGAGCTAGGTATTTAGCAAAGAGAGGCCCACTAGCTAATAGCAGAATATAGTAAGATAACTTATATGGTCAGCAAAAACCCTATCAAAAATATCCACGCTGGATATTCAAGAACCCCCGAACCGTCTAACGGCCCGGGAGGAGAACACCAGCCCCCTAGAGCTTCCAGCAAGGTCAGGAATCACATTTAGTACAAGCTGGACAAAAATGAGAGCAAGCAAATAACCCAAAAAACAAAGAAGCAGGACTCAGCTTAATTTTGCACGAACCAGGACCAGCAGATAGGAGCAAACAAAAAGGATCTGATTACAACGATGCCAGGCACTGGACTAAGGATCCAGGAGGTTTATATAGCAACACCCCTGGACTAACGACCCAGGTGGGTGCAAACTGAGGAAAGAAAATCCCAGAGTCATATCACTAATAACCACCAGAGGGAGCCAAGAAGTCTAATTCACAACACGCATAGAGCGTTCCACCATCACCGGAAGTTATTCAGATACTTCCGGGGCCATCGGCATTTGTTGCCGGACGCAGCATGGTATGAACCCATTACTCTCGGACCGCGTGCAGCGTTCTCTCTTTTTCTAGCTACCCGATTGCCTATCATAGGCATTCCCCTGATGAACCCCTTGGGACTGCCATAAGGGGGGAAACGCGTCGGGATGGGAGATCACATCCCTTAAAGGGAACCTGTCACCACGTTTTTGGAAGATGGGATAAAAATAGCGTTAAATAGGGGCAGAGGTGGGCGTTACATTAGTGTGTGTGTTATGCGTTTATTACCCACCTAAGTTGCCGAAATAACTTTGCAAAGTCTCCGTTTTCGCCTGTCAATCAGGCTGGTCAGGTCACATGGGCGTGGTGTCTTCACCCAGATTTGGCGTAGTTTTCCGTTGGTGGCGTAGTGGTGTGCGCATGCCCAAAGTCCGGAATCCTCTTCCAGGGGATTTAAAATAGCGCGGTGTTCGTTATTGCATTGGTGATCGGTGGGCGCGGCCATCTTCCTTTGGCCGCGCGTGCGCAGAAGCGGCGCTCTGCTGGCCGCGGCTTCAGGAAAATGGCCGCGGGATGCCGCGCGTGCGCAGATGGATATCGCGGCGGCCATTTTCCTGAAGCCGCGGCCAGCAGAGCGCCGCTTCTGCGCACGCGCGGCCAAAGGAAGATGGCCGCGCCCACCGATCACCAATGCAATAACGAACACCGCGCTATTTTAAATCCCCTGGAAGAGGATTCCGGACTTTGGGCATGCGCACACCACTACGCCACCAACGGAAAACTACGCCAAATCTGGGGGAAGACAACGCCCATGCGACCTGACCAGCCTGATTGACAGGCGAAAACGGAGACTTTGCAAAGTTATTTCGGCAACTTAGGTGGGTAATAAACGCATAACACACACACTAATGTAACGCCCACCTCTGCCCCTATTTAACGCTATTTTTATCCCATCTTCCAAAAACGTGGTGACAGGTTCCCTTTAAGATAAGTGCACTATGATGATCTATTGGTGCTTATAAGCTGCTTGCATGTCTGTCTAATTACTTGAATTACCCGAGTCTTCTATATCACCACATGTTGGGGAAGATGACCTTATACTAACTATACGTCTGGCGATGATGCCTTCACATGTCTACATAGCTTCATCTGGTAGATGATTTTATTATTCCTATTGATAATTTGACATTTGTATATTGTCACATTTAACATGTGAAATTTAATTATCTGCTCTATATTTTTGTTTTATCTGGCGATGATGCTCACATAGGTTTGGCAATTCTGCCCTATTCAGTTATACATAAAGTTTATATTTATGCCTAAGTTCACTTTATGTGTGAACATGCAAACCTAAGCTGAATTATTTATTTAATCTGGTGCTGATGCCCATATGATTGCGTTTGACGATGATGCCGTTATTTGTATGTGTATGCATGTATTCACCCTCTGATGAGAGCATGCAAATTTAAGCTGAATAATTTACTGAATCTGGCATTCATGCCTACATGGTTTCTTCCTGGCAACCATGCCGCTATGTGTGTACCGATGCATGAGTGCACATTTTTTGTGAGAACATGCAAACTGAAACTGAATAATCCATTTAATCTGGCGTTGATGCCCATATGTATTTTTTCTGGCATTGATGCCGTTATGCATTTATCTAAGTTGTTCCAGTATATGCAAACCAAAGCTGAACAATCTATTTAATCTGGCGTTGATGCCCATATGACTTTTTCTGGCGATGATGCCGCTATGTGTTCATTTAAGATTTTTCAGCATATGACACGACATCTATATCTGGTGGTGATGCCCTGATGCTCTTTTTGTACTTTATTATAGTATGTACAGAATATCGCACAGTATCATAGACTATCTATATCCGCCATTGCATCAGTCCTAGACTACTTTGCTCTATTCTGCAGATTTATGTGACCATAATCAATAGGATATTTGTAATTAGCAGACAATCTATACTTTATTTTTGTTGATCTGTAATATTTATTCTCCTTCTATACACCACCACGAGTTATTATTATTGGGAGGTACTTAATTCAATTCTGCACTATGGAGTCTTCATTGGCTCATTGATATCTATATTAATTAACTATATACAAATCAACACTATTTAGCAGCTTAAACACTTGTTTTTGTTTTTTGTAGTGTTTAGTTTTGGTGTTTATGGTGGTGGCTTTTTGGTAGGGATACCTTTAGAGGGTCTTTAAGGGCCAGCCGTCGCTGAGCGGGGGCGTCATATCGTATCGCAGCATGCCAACCTCTGCTGCTAGGAAGGGACTCTATTAGGGTAAGGCACCTCTATCTTCCCTTGTCCTTCTTCCTTAATTAAAATAAAATACATACAATATTTGGGATTTTTACCAAAAAATAGCCAGACGGCTTCATATTCATCTAATTGTTTTTTTGACTCATCTAGTAGGTACCCTGTCACGTTTTAGTGTGTGTTTTTTTTCTTATGTTTTTAATCATTACTATTAAAAACTATTGTTTTAGGTCTTTGTTTTTTCTGGTTCTCACCTTTCCCTCCAGCTAGCGATGACACCCCTATTTGATCCTATGGGCATACATTTTAAAATAATTTTCCCCATTACAGGCTAAGCAGCGGAACTGAGTCCTGTAAGTGTCTGAAATTACCACATAATATTCCAGGGTGGTTTCCTTAATATCCTCTTATTCACGGTTCCATTGAGGGTCCATAGTTCGATGTGCTTCCACAGTTGCACCCTCCAAGAGCCCCACCAGATGTCTGACCCGCTCCATTTCTGGATTTTCCATTACCTGACATTGGTGTTCAAAGTCTTGGAAGAATCACTGAATGTCCCCTGAAGCCTCTTTAAATGGCTTAAAGTCCTTGAGGGACACTCTTGAGCTTCCCTCATGGTAGGCATTGTGATCAATGTATGCCTGGGGATTCTAACTGCTTCCACAGCGAGCTGCCTTTCATGGGCTCTCCAAATGGCTTCCCGTTTGTCTTCTATGGTGTCTTCATCCCCAAGCAATGCCATCTCCTCCTCCTACCACAAAACCCACAGACTTTTACAGGTTTTACCTCCAGGTCCCATCTTACCTCTAATTTCTTTGGGAATCCCTCTCCATTGCAATCTAGAAGGATAGCTTCCAAAACCTCAATAAGTCAGTCTTTGGACAGTCCTTTGTAACTGACTCCTAATTTGCACGCCTTTTGTATGTAGGTTCTCCATTTGTTGCAGGGACGCTGTTATCCATTCATTCTGCTCTGATTCCTCTGCTGCCAACCAGTGTGTGACAGGGGTGTGTCAGGAGTGTGTGACAGGAGTGTGTGACAGGGCAGACAGGGAGAGTAAGTGCAGGAGCAATCCAACAACTTTTATTGAGACTGGGCAAATATAACATCAAATGTAGATATAGTTCCTTAGAATATGTATGTACTGTATGTAACATCCCTGTCGGCATCACTGCATGGCTACCCATCTCCCTTCTTACTCACCACTCCAAGCCATGCTGTGAGTTCTGTCCTCTGCCGGCTCCATGCTCTGGGCCTCATGTTGTTGCTTGCTGCATACTTCCTGGCTGTATGCTTAGGGCAGCGGCCCTGGCACTTCCTGTTTCTTATAGTGACTGTGTGCACTTTCCTAAGGTATCCTCTGCCAATTGCCAAGAGGCATCAGGTAATCAGGTAATCAGGTACTTAAAGCATTCCCACCCCTAAGGGGATGCCTGAGCAATGTATCCACTTAGGGACTTGCTGCTGAGTTGCCAGGTCCTGTCTAGCTTTATCTCTGTGTCAGCCACCCAGGGGACCTTCGTACCCTGGCCTGTACCTGTGCCTCTTGTTTCTGCCACCAAAGGGGTTTGGTACCCTGGTCTGAGTCCTTGTTTGTGTGCCTGTGTTATGGACTGGTAATTTAGGAGCGACATGCGACTAGCTCTGGGCAGGTGGTAACTATACTGACCACAGTTCCTGATCTTAACACAACACTAGCAGTAGCCGTGGGATGTTCCTGTCACTCCCTGGACACCTCGTCACAGCCGGAGAACTAGCTACCCCTAAAGGTAGAAACAGGAAAGCTATCTTGCCTCAGAGAAAATCCCCAAAGGATAGGATAGCCCCCCACAAATATTGACTGTGAGAGGAGAAGGAAATGACATACGTAGTATGAAACAAGATTTAGCAAAGGAGGCCACTTCTAGCTATATACATAGTAAGGAAAGAACACTGTGCGGTCAGTAATAAAAACTAGAAAAAGTCCACCGCAGAGATATGCAAAAATCCCCACACCTGACTAAAGGTGTGGAGGGCAAAATCTGCAGCCCAGAGCTTCCAGCTTAGCTAAATAGATCCATACTGATAAGCTGGACAAATGAGCAAAACATAGAATGTGCTGAACAATAAAGTCCACATCAAATGGACTGCAAAAGGACAAGCAAGGACTTATCTTGGCTGAACTGGACAGAGTGTCAGGGAAATCCAAAAGAGCAGTGGCTCCAAGCAGGAACAATTGGCAACTGGCATTGATTGAGGGCTAAGGCCAGACTAAAATAGCCGAGCCAGAAAGACGATCAGTGGAAGCAGCTGCTAATGCTAAATCCAAGAAGCAGCTATACCACTCAAAACCACAGGAGGGAGCCCAAGAGCAGAATTCACAAAAGTGCTACTTACAACCAACGGAGGGAGCCCAAGAGCGGAATTCACAACAGTACCCCCCCTTGAGGAGGGGTCACCGAACCCTCACCAGAGCCCCCAGGCCGATCAGGACGAGCCAAGTGAAAAGCACGAACCAAATCGGCAGCATGGACATCGGAGGCAACCACCCAAGAATTATCCTCCTGGCCATAACCCTTCCACTTAACAAGATACTGAAGCCTCCGCCTTGAAAAATGAGAATCCCAAATTTTCTCAACCACATATTCCAACTCCCCCTCAACCAACACCGGGGCAGGAGGATCAACAGAGGGAACAATGGGCACCACATATCTCCGCAACAAAGATCCTATGGAAAACATTTTGGATGGCAAAAGAGTCTGGAAGGGCCAAACGAAAAGACACTGGATTGATAATCTCAGAGATCTTATAAGGACCAATAAACCGAGGCTTTAACTAAAGGTACCTTCACACAAAACGACTTTGTAACGATATCGCTAGTGATCCGTGACGTTGCAGCGTCCTGACTAGCGATATCGTTTAGTTTGACACGCAGCAGCGATCAGGATCCTGCTGTGATGTCGCTGGTCGCTGAATAAAGTTCAGAACTTTATTTGGTTGTCCGATCGCCGTGTATCGTTGTGTTTGACAGCAAAAGCAACGATACCAGCGATATTTTACACTGGTAACCAGGGTAAACATCAGGTTACTAAGCACAGGGCCGCGCTTAGTAACCCGATGTTTACCCTGGTTACCAGTGTAAAATGTAAAAAAAAAAAACAGTACATACTTACATTCGCATCCCCCACCGTCTGCTTCCCACACTGACTGAGCACCGCAAAGTGAAAGTGAAAGCACAGCGGTGACGTCACCGCTGTGCCCTGCTACTGCCGGCGCTCAGTCAGTCAGTGCAGGAAGCGGACGCCGGGGGACGCGCAGGTGAGTATGTACTGTTTTTTTTTTTTTACATTTTACGCTGGTAACCAGGGTAAACATCGGGTTACTAAGCGCGGCCTTGCACTTAGCAACCCGATGTTTACCCTGGTTACCCAGGGACCTCGGCATCGTTGGTCGCTGGAGAGCGGTCTGTGTGACAGCTCTCCAGCGATCGAACAGCGATGCTGCAGCGATCGGCATCGTTGTCGCTATCGCTGCAGCGTCGTTTCGTGTGAAGGTACCTTTAGGGGAAGAAACCTTCATAGGAACATGACGAGAAGATAACCAGACTAAATCCCCCACACGAAGCCGAGGACCAACACACGGACGGCGGTTAGCAAAACGCTGAGCCTTTTCCTGAGACAACGTCAAATTGTCTACCACATGAGTCCAAATCTGCTGTAACCTGTCCATCACAGAATCTACACCAGGACAATCTGAAGGCTCAACCTGCCCTGAAGAAAAACAAGGATGGAAACCAAAATTACAAAAAAAAGGCGAAACCAAAGTAGCCGAACTAGCCCGATTATTAAGGGCAAACTCGGCCAACGGCAAGAAAGCCACCCAATCATCCTGATCAGCAGACACAAAGCATCTCAAATAGGTTTCCCTCAGTTTGGCCATTTGTCTGAGGATGGAACGCCGAAGAAAAAGACAAATTAATGACCATCCTAGCACAAAAGGCCCGCCAAAACCTGGAAACAAACTGGGAACCTCTGTCCGACACAATATTTTCCGGAATGCCATGCAAAGGAACCACATGCTGAAAAAACAATGGAACCAAATCAGAGGAGGAAGGCAATTTAGGCAAAGGTACCAAATGGACCATTTTAGAGAACCGGTCACAAACCACCCAGATAACAGACATCCTCTGGGACACAGGAAGATCCGAAATAAAATCCATGGAAATATGCGTCCAGGGCCTTTCAGGGACAGGCAAAGGCAAAAGCAACCCACTAGCGCGGGAACAGCAAGGCTTAGCCCGGGCACAAGTCCCACAGGACTGCACAAAAGAACGCACATCCCGTGACAAGGAAGGCCACCAAAAGGACCTAGCCACCAAATCTCTGGTACCAAAAATCCCAGGATGACCAGCCAACACGGAACAATGGACCTCAGAAATAACCTTACTTGTCCATCTATCAGGAACAAACAGCTTCCCCACAGGACAGCGGTCAGGTTTATCAGCCTGAAATTCCTGAAGCACCCGCCGTAAATCAGGGGAGATGGCAGAAAGAATCACCCCTTCCCTAAGAATGCCAACCGGCTCAAGAACTCCAGGAGAATCAGGCAAAAAACTCCTAGAGAGGGCATCCGCCTTAATATTCTTAGATCCCGGAAGATACGAGACCACAAAATCAAAACGGGAGAAAAACAGGGACCATCGAGCCTGTCTAGGGTTCAGCTGCTTGGCCGACTCGAGGTAAATCAGATTCTTATGATCGGTCAAGACCACAATATGGTGCTTGGCCCCCTCAAGCCAATGTCGCCACTCCTCAAATGCCCACTTCATAGCCAGCAACTCCCGATTGCCGACATCATAATTGCGTTCCGCAGGCGAAAACTTTCGGGAAAAGAAGGCACATGGTTTCATCAAGGAACCATCAGAATTCCTCTGTGACAAAATGGCCCCTGCCCCAATCTCAGAAGCGTCAACCTCAACCTGAAAAGGAAGAGACACATCCGGCTGACGCAAGACGGGCAGAAGTAAATCGGCGCTTAAGCTCCTGAAAGGCCTCAACAGCCTCAGAGGACCAATTTGTCACATCAGCGCCTTTCTTCGTCAAATCGGTCAGGGGCTTAACCACACTAGAGAAGTTGGCAATGAAACGGCGATAAAAATTAGCAAAGCCCAAAAATTTCTGAAGGTTCTTCACAGATGTGGGTTGAATCCAGTCATGAATGGCTTGGACCTTAACAGGATCCATTTCTATAGACGAAGGAGAAAAAAAAACCCCAAAAAAGAGACCTTCTGAACTCCAAATAGGCACTTAGACCCCTTCACAAATAGAGCATTATCACGAAGGATCTGGAATACCATCCTGACCTGCTTCACATGAGACTCCCAATCATTGGAAAAAATCAAAATATCATCCAAATACGCAATCAAGAATTTATCAAGATAATTGTGGAAAATGTCATGCATGAAGGACTGAAATACAGAAGGAGCATTAGAAAGCCCGAAAGGCATCACCAGGTATTCAAAATGGCCTTCGGGTGTATTAAATGCAGTTTTCCATTCGTCACCCTGTTTAATACGAACAAGATTATATGCCCCTCGAAGGTCAATCTTGGTAAACCAACTAGCCCCCTTAATCCGAGCAAACAAATCAGAGAGCAAAGGTAAAGGGTATTGGAATTTGACCGTTATCTTATTAATAAGGCGATAATCAATACAGGGTCTCAAGGAGCCATCCTTCTTGGCAACAAAAAAGAATCCCGCTCCCAATGGTGACGAAGACGGCCGAATATGCCCCTTCTCCAAGGACTCCTTAACATAGCTCCGCATAGCGGTATGTTCTGGCACAGACAGGTTGAAAAGTTAGCCCTTAGGGAACTTAGAGCCTGGAATCAAGTCAATAGCACAATCACAGTCCCTATGTGGAGGAAGGGAACTGGACTTGGGCTCATCGAATACATCCTGGAAATCTGACAAAAATTCAGGAACATCAGAAGAGGGGGAAGAGGAAATTGACATTAAAGGAACATCACTATGTACCCCTTGACAACCCCAACTAATCACAGACATCGATTTCCAATCCAACACTGGATTGTGTACTTGTAACCATGGAAAACCCAGTACAACAACATCATGTAAATTATGCAACACCAGAAAACGACAATCTTCCTGATGTGCTGGAGCCATGCACATAGTCAACTGAGTCCAATACTGAGGTTTATTCTTGGCCAACGGTGTAGCATCAATACCCCTCAAAGGAATAGGGCTCTGCAAAGGCTGCAAAGAAAAACCACAGTGTCTGGCAAATTCTCAGTCCATTAAGTTCAGGGCAGCGCCTGAATCCACAAATGCCATGACAGAGAAAGATGACAATGAGCAAATCAGGGTCACAGACAGGAGAAACTTAGGCTGTACAGTACTAATGGTAACAGATCTAGCGACCCTCTTAATACGCTTAGGGCAATCAGAGATAGTATGAGCTGAATCACCACAGTAAAAACACAGCCCATTCTGACGTCTGTATCCCCTCTGTTCCCCTCTAGTCAGAATCCTATCACATTGCATAGGCTCAGGACTCCACTCAGAGGATGCTGCCATATGGTGCACCACTTTGCGCTCACGCAGGCGCCGATCGATCTGAATGGCTAGAGACATAGATTCGCTCAGACCAACAGGCGTGGGGAACCCCACCATAACATCTTTAAGGGCTTCAGAAAGACCGTTTCTGAAAATTGCTGCCAGAGCGTCCTCATTCCATTTAGTGAGCACAGACCATTTTCTAAAATTCTGGCAGTAAAGTTCTGCCGCTTCCTGACCCTGGCACAGAGCCAACAAGGTTTTTTCCGCATGATCCACAGAGTTAGGTTCATCATACAATAATTCGAGCGATTGAAAAAATGCATCTACATTAAGCAATGCTGGATCCCCTGACTCAAGGGAGAATGCCCAGTCCTGAGGGTCATCATGCAGCAGAGAAATAACTATTTTAACTTGCTGAATGGGGTCACCAGAGGAATGGGGTTTCAGAGCAAAAAACAATTTGCAGTTATTTTTAAAGTTCAAAAACTTAGATCTATCCCCGTAAAACAAATCTGGAGTAGGAATTCTAGGCTCTAAGGCTGGAGTCTGAACAACATAATCTTGGATACTCTGAACTCTTGCAGCAAGCTGATCCACACGAGAAAACAGACCCTGAACATCCATGTCCGCGCCCAAATCCACCCAGAGATTAAGAGGAAGGAAAAAGACAAAACAGACTAAAGAAAAAAGAAAATGGATCAGAACTCTTTTTCTTTTCCTTCTTTTGAGATGCATTCAACTCATTTTTGGCCAGTTGCACTGTTATGGACTGGTAATTTAGGAGCGACATGCGACTAGCTCTGGGCAGGTGGTAACTATACTGACCGCAGTTCCTGATCTTAACACAACACTAGCAGTAGCCGTGGGATGTTCCTGTCACTCCCTGGACACCTCGTCACAGCCGGAGAACTAGCTACCCCTAAAGGTAGAAACAGGAAAGCTATCTTGCCTCAGAGAAAATCCCCAAAGGATAGGATAGCCCCCCACAAATATTGACTGTGAGAGGAGAAGGAAATGACATACATAGTATGAAACAAGATTTAGCAAAGGAGGCCACTTCTAGCTATATACATAGTAAGGAAAGAACACTGTGCGGTCAGTAATAAAAACTAGAAAAAGTCCACCGCAGAGATATGCAAAAATCCCCACACCTGACTAAAGGTGTGGAGGGCAAAATCTGCAGCCCAGAGCTTCCAGCTTAGCTAAATAGATCCATACTGATAAGCTGGACAAATGAGCAAAACATAGAATGTGCTGAACAATAAAGTCCACAACAAATGGACTGCAAAAGGACAAGCAAGGACTTATCTTGGCTGAACTGGACAGAGTGTCAGGGAAATCCAAAAGAGCAGTGGCTCCAAGCAGGAACAATTGGCAACTGACATTGATTGAGGGCTAAGGCCAGACTAAAATAGAAAGACGATCAGTGGAAGCAGCTGCTAATGCTAAATCCAAGAAGCAGCTATACCACTCAAAACCACAGGAGGGAGCCCAAGAGCAGAATTCACAAAAGTGCTACTTACAACCACCGGAGGGAGCCCAAGAGCGGAATTCACAACAGCCTTGTCCTGTTCCTGACCTTGTCTGAACTTAGTCCTACACCTGTGTCCGTTTGTATCCCTATCTGAAGCCTTTCCTATTCCGCTGTGTGTTTCATTGTGTTCACTCCTTCTGCTCTTTGCTCCGCCTCCTGTGGCTCTGCTGTTTGCCCCACCTCCTGCTGCTCTGCTCTTTGCTACGCCTCCTATGGCTCTGCTGTTTGCTCTGCCTCCTGCATTTCTGCTCTTTGCTCTGCCTCCTGCTGTTCTGCTCTTTACTCCACCTCCTGTGGTTCTGCCCTACTCCTGTCTCGCCTCCTGCGGTTCTGTCCTGCTCTCCGCATCGTGCAGCTTTGCCCGGCTCCCGCTCTGCTCCCTGTGTGTTCCTGTCCCTCCACTTAGAACTGGTTCCTATCTGTTCCTTACTCGTACCTGCCTATAATTCTGTCCTTTCCGAACCAGTTCCAGTCCCGCTAGCCATGCCCGTCTGCCTAGAGTGCCTGCCTGCCTAGAGTGCCTGCCTAGAGTGCCAGCCATGCCTGCCTGCCTGCTTAGAGTGCCATCCATGCCCACCTGCCTGCCAACATGCCAGCCATGCCCACCTGCCTGCCAGAGTGCCAGCCGTGCCTGTCAGAGTACCAGTCATTAGGGTTGAGCGAAACGGGTCGGCCATTTTCAGAAGTCGCCGACTTTTGGCAAAGTCGGGTTTCATGAAACCCGACCCGACCCCTGTGTGGGGTCGGCCATGAGGTCGGCAATCTTCTGAATCTGGTATCGGAATTCCGATACCGAGTTCCAATATGTTTGCGATATCGGGAATCGGTATCGGAATCCATATTTAAGTGTTAAATAAAGAATCAAAATAAAAAATATTGATATACTCACCCTCGGACGCGCCCTGGTACTAACCGGCAGGCTTCCTTCCTAAGAATGAGCGCGTGAATGACCTGCGGTGATGTCGCGGCTTGTGATTGGTCGCGAGCGGTCACATGGACAAGCCGCGACGTCATCTAAGGTCCTTCACGCGCTCATTCTTAGGAAGGAAGGTTGCCGGAAAGAAGCAGGGCGCGTCCGAGGGTGAGTATATACCTAATAGGTGCCACCCGGTAATCCAACACCAAGGAATATCCAAACAGTCTTTAGATTCAGTCCTCAAATCCAGCAGGGGCTGAGACATCACAATTCCACATGGCAAAAGATCTCCAATCTCCATACATGGTACCAGGATCTGTCTGCAGCTGCAGATCCTCGCCCTTCAAAACACACAGCATCAACTAACTCAACATGTGGCTTAATTAAAATTATATTTTTTTTCTTGCTTAAAAAGTAAAAAGTATACCTGCATGAAGTGTGATCATATAGCCAACAAGCCTATGAAATGTAATGTTTTTGTCAAGCAGCCGTCTCAGATCTCCCCTGCAACACTAGAAGAAAACACAGAATTATTTATTCATCATACAGAGTGATGTGAAAACACGCAAATTAACAGTGGTTATGCTTGTATTCTACTTACTGCACTAGATCCTCGAAGCAGGGACACAAAATTACGACATACTGGCAGTATAATCAGCATGCAGTTGAAGTTTAGACACATTGCAGAAGCTCTTGCCCATGCTAATGTAGACTGTAGAGAGAGTTTAATACAAAAATGCTCAAAGTTACACAATATAATTGTTCAGAATGAAAAACTACAAAAGAAAAATGTGTGCACGTCACATTGAATGCATATGAGTGATGCAACTGCATTTATAATTTATACATGTTCTAAAACACTTGCCTAAATAGAACTCTATCTAAAAACAAAATGTTTCTTTAATAATTTTACTAGATTTTAAAGGGATAAGTTTACATAGTCTTTAATTTATGATTTCCTGTGTTGAAATTTCAATCATGAGTGATTAGGGATGGGCAGACCCATGGATGTTCGAGTCTTTCAGGTTCGAACAAACTTTAAAAAAAAACTTGGTTTCAGTACCAGAACGGAATCCAAACTCGTGCTTGAAACCTTGACCTCTTTTAACCCTAGAACGCATATTGGGGGCCTTTTAGGCCCCATGCTTACATTTTTGCTATTATCTGCAAAATTACTTTAGTTAGAATTTTGAAACTCCAGGTATTCCTCAAGTATGTCGTTGTTGATAATATCCAGTTGTTGATAGAATTTTTTTCATAGGCATTATGGTGTAACAATGCTTGTTTGGTGAAAACTACATCTGTACGAATTGGGGGCCTTTTAGGCCCCCGCTATTTTTATCATGTTCTCAGTAGTGTTTGTGTCTCAAGTTACTTTATTTGTACTCAGTAATACTGGTGGAGGGGCCAGGGTGTGGATAATAACATGTGAGGATGTCATGTGATTTTTGGAGGGAGTGATAAGACCATGACATCACCTCACTTTATGCATATATTGGACTTTTACTGCTGGCAGGGAGTCAAAAATCGTATGATGTCCCAATACGAGAATTATTTCTAGACCCACTTTCTGATCCACACTATAAGGCGACAATGTCAGTGGGCAGATATGAGGAAATTAGAAGAATCATTTGCTTTGATGATAAGCGAACTCGTGCAGCGAGGTTTGAAACAGACAAACTATCCCCTATCAGTTATATCTGGAACATATTTATCAAAAATTGCACAAAACTTTACAATCCTAGTACTAATGTTACTGTAGATGAGCAACTTGTACCGTTCAGAGGACGCTGCAAGTTCATACAATACATGCCCAGCAAGCCAGCCAAGTACGGAATAAAAATCTTCTGGATGTGTGATTCTGCAAATTATTATGGCCTAAATGGCGTAATCTACTGTGGCAAAGAGGTTGGTGCACCAGTACAGAAGGATCTGGGGTCTGAAATAGTCAAAACTCTTGCTGTTCCAATATTCAATTCAGGTAGAAACATTACCATGGACAATTATTTCACCAATGTTGAACTAGGCAATTTTCTGCTTGCAAAAGCTATTACACTTATTGGTACTATAAAGCAAAACAGACGAGAAATTCCAGAAGCACTGAAACACAATCGTCAGCAAGCACTTTATGAGAGTATCTTTGGTTTCAATAACAAAGCGACTTTGGTATCTTACAAGGCGAAGAAGGAGAAATCAGTGATTTTACTCAGTACCATGCACCACAATTGCAGTATTGACAGCAATGACAGAAAATTAAAACCAGAAATCATCCTGCATTACAATAAAACAAAAGGAGGTGTAGATAAAATGGATGAGATGGTGGGAGAATATTTGTGTAAGAGGCAAACAAAACGATGGCCTGTAGTACTATTTTCAAATATGCTTGATGTAGCAGCCCTAAATTCATTCATTATTTATACAGAAACTCATCCGGAATTTCATGCACAGAGGAAGGACAGGAGACGCATATTCTTGAAGGACCTTTGTCATGAACTTGTAATGCCTCACATGATAGAGCGAAGCGACTTGAAATGCTTGCCAAAGCAAGCTAAAGAAGCTAATGAAACGGTGTGGCGTACAGTTTCAGATTATTCCAGAGCCAGGAGAAAGAAAACAAAAGCTTTGTTTCATGTATCCAAGAAACATAGAGAGGAAAACTGAGCGATATTGTTCCACTTGTAAGGAAACTGTTTGCAAAGAACACTCTTCTGAAAAAATAACATGTCAGAATTGTTTGGAAGACTAATATAATAGAAAAGAAAGTTAGAATAAAAATGTAGCTGCAGCTAGTTTGCTATAGATTTCTATGCGTTTTTGTGTGTTTTCATTTCTTTGTGTGAAATTTGGGAAAAAAAAGATTTTTTTGGTGTTTTCTGTGAAAAATTATAATTAAAATTGTGTCCACTATTCATATTTTATTGAGCAATTTTGAAATAAACTTGTGAAAGTTATTTAAGTGTGTTTCTCTACATTATGTGCATGGGGGCCTAAAAGGCCCCCAATACGTTAATACGTATATTTTTAACGTCGTGCGTAGGGTTGAGCGAAACGGGTCGATCATTTTCAAAAGTCGCCGACTTTTGGCTAAGTCGGCGTCTCATGAAACCCGATCCGACCCCTGTGCTTGTCGGCCATGCGGTACGCGACTTTCGCGCCAAAGTCGCGTTTCAATGACGCGAAAAGCGCCATTTCTCAGCCAATGAAGGTGAACGCAGAGTGTGGGCAGCGTGATGACATAGATCCTGGTCCCCACCATCTTAGAGAAGGGCATTGCAGTGATTGGCTTGCTGTCTGCGGCGTCACAGGGGCTATAAAGGGGCGTTCCCGCCGACCGCCATCTTACTGCTGCTGATCTGAGCTTAGGGACAGGTTGCTGCCGCTTCGTCAGAAGCAGGGAGAGCGTTAGGCAGGGTCCACTAACCACCAAACCGCTTGTGCTGCAGCGATTTCCACTGTCCAACACCACCTTCGGTGTGCAGGGACTGTGGAAGCTATTTTTTTTTTTTTTTTCCTCAGCGCTGTAGCTCATTGGGCTGCCCTAGAAGGCTCCGTGATAGCTGTATTGCTGTGTGTACGCCACTGTGGAAACCAACTGCTTTTTTCAAAGCACATATCCTCTTGTTCCTTCCTTTCTGCACAGCTATCTTTTTTGTTTGTCCACACTTTTTATTTAATTTGTGCATCAGTCCACTCCTATTGCTGCCTGCCATACCTGGCTTAGATTACTGCAGGGAGATAGTAATTGTAGGACAGTCCCTGTTTTTTTTTTGTTTTTTTTGTGGGAGATTAAGATTGGCATTTCTGCTACAGTGCCATCCCTGTGTGTGCCATCTCTCACTGAGTGGGCCATAGAAAGCCTATTTATTTTTTCCGTGATTTGTGTTCTAAATTCTACCTCAACACAAAAACACTACATCAATCAGTGGGAGAAAAATATTGGCCTCAGTCAGGGCTTGTGTGCCACTGCTGTGTGTGCTATCTCTCATTCAGTGGGCTATAGAAAGCCTATTTATTTATTTTTTTTTTTTAATATTATTTGGTTTCTAAAGTCTCCCTGAAAAAAAAAAAAAAAACCTAAAAAAACAGTGGGAGAGTAATATTGCCCTTTCAGCTTGTGTGCCAGTCTTGACTCCTGGGTGTGCCACCTCTCTCTAATTGTGGGCCATAGAAAGCCTATTTATTTTTTCCGTGATTTGTGTTCTAAATTCTACCTCAACACAAAAACACTACATCAATCAGTGGGAGAAAAATATTGGCCTCAGTCAGGGCTTGTGTGCCACTGCTGTGTGTGCTATCTCTCATTCAGTGGGCTATAGAAAGCCTATTTATTTATTTTTTTTTTTTAATATTATTTGGTTTCTAAAGTCTCCCTGAAAAAAAAAAAAAATACCTAAAAAAACAGTGGGAGAGTAATATTGCCCTTTCAGCTTGTGTGCCAGTCTTGACTCCTGGGTGTGCCACCTCTCTCCCTCTCATTCAGTGGGCCATAGAAAGCCTATTTATTTTTTTAAAAAAATATTATTGGGTTTCTAAAGTCTCCCTTAAAAAACAAAAAATACATAAAAAAACAGTGGGAGAGTAATATTGCCCTTTCAGCTTGTGTGCCAGTCTTGACTCCTGGGTGTGCCACCTCTCTCTCATTCAGTGGGCCATAGAAAGCATTTTTTTTTTCCTTGATTTGTGTTCTAAAATCTACCTCAACACAAAAACACTACATCAATCAGTGGGAGAAAAATATTGGCCTCAGTCAGGGCTTGTGTGCCACTGCTGTGTGTGCGCTATCTCTCATTCAGTGGGCTATAGAAAGCCTATTTATTTATTTATTTTTTTTCTTATTATTTGGTTTCTAAAGTCTCCCTGAAAAAAAAAAAAAAAACATAAAAAAACAGTGGGAGAGTAATATTGCCCTTTCAGCTTGTGTGCCAGTCTTGACTCCTGGGTGTGCCACCTCTCTCTCTCATTCAGTGGGCCATAGAAAGGCTATTTTTTTTTTGTTTTTTTTAATATTATTTGGTTTCTAAAGTCTCCCTGAAATAAAAAAAAAACTTAAAAAAACAGTGGGAGAGTAATATTGCCCTTTCAGCTTGTGCGCCAGTCTTGACTCCTGGGTGTGCCACCTCTCTCTCTCTAATTGTGGGCCATAGAAAGCCTTTTTTTTTTTTTTTTTTTTAATATTATTTGGTTTCTAAAGTCTCCCTGAGAAAAAAAAAAATAAATAAATTAGGTGGGAGATTAATATTGACATTAGTGCTTGAGTGACAGTCCTGCGTGTGTGCCATCTCTGTGATTTTGTGCCACAGAAAACAGAGTGTGTAACATTGTGCCTGATTTTCCTTGTGGTCTCACCAACCTGTTAAGGGATATTGAAATCATACTGAAGTTATAGCTCACCGTGTAAGTTGTTTGACAGCAACAAATAAAGTTACTTTGGTTAAGATTTTAAAACAATGAGGAAGTCTGGTGCAAGAGGTCGTCGTGGGCGTTCATTGTCAGCTGGTAATGATGGTAGTGGTAGTGGAGCATCAGGTGGTCGTGGGGATAAAAATATTCCACCTAAGTCTGGAGCTGTGGAGCCAGTTTCGTCGTCAGGCTACACAAGGCCTCGAACGCTCTCTTTTCTGGGAGTAGGAAAACCGCTTTTAAAGGCGGAGCAGCAACAGCAAGTTTTGGCTTACATTGCAGACTCAGCCTCTAGCTCTTTTGCCTCCTCTTCCGAAACTGGTAAATGTAAAAGCAGCGCGTCGCTTGTGGATGTTCACGGTCAGGGACAAGTCGCTTCCTTGTCCTCCTCAGCAAAAACTACAACAAGAGAGAAGGATGCAGCAGGCGACACAACGGGTCACTCCATGGAGCTCTTTACACATACCGTCCCTGGCTTAGAAAGTGAAACATTTAACAGGCCATGCCCATTACAAGTATATTCTGACATGGAGTGCACTGATGCACAGCCACAGCCAGAGTACTATGCTGCTCCTTTGACTCAGACCACCACATTGCCCTCTCAGGGTACAGATCCACAATCAGACCCTGATGAGACTATGTTGCCCCGCCACGAACGCTATACCACCGACCGACACAGTGACACAGACGAAGTTGCACACGAGCTCGAAGAGGAGGTAATAGATGACCCAGTTATTGACCCCGATTGGCAGCCATTGGGGGAACAGGGTGCAGGCGGCAGTAGTTCAGAAGCGGAGGTGGAGGAGGGGCCGCAGCAGGCATCAACATCGCAACAGGTTCCATCTGCCGGGCCCGTATCTGGCCCAAAACGCGTGTCAAAGCCAAAACCTGTTGGAGCACAGCGTTGCCATCCGGTTAAAGCTCAGTCTGCAATCCCTGAAAAGGGATCCGAGTCTAGGAAGAGTGCAGTCTGGCATTTTTTTAAACAACATCCAACTGATCAGCGCAAAGTCATCTGTCAAAAATGTTCAACTAGCTTAAGCAGAGGTCAGAATCTGAAAAGTCTAAATACTAGTTGCATGCATAGACACTTAACCACCATGCATTTTCAAGCCTGGACTAACTACCAAACGTCCCTCAAGGTTGTAGCACCCTCGGCCAATGAAGCTAGTCAGCAACGCAACATCCCTTCCGTCACTGTAAGGCCACCATTTTCCGCACCACCGGCAGTATCTGTGCAGGTTTCTTTGCCAGCCAAAAGCAGTCAGGGTCAGGGAATCACCAGTTTTGTAGGAGGAAATATTGCATCTAGGGCACCGGCGGAAACAATACCGTCTCCAACCGTATCTCAGTCTGCCATGTACACCGGCACACCCGAAAGTTCCACGATCTCCAGCTCTCCAGTCCAGCTCACCCTACATGAGACTCTGGTTAGAAAAAGGAAGTACTTATCCTCGCATCCGCGTACACAGTGTTTTAACGCCCACATAGCTAGACTAATCTCGTTAGAGATGATGCCCTACCGGTTAGTTGAAAGCGAAGCTTTCAAAGCCCTGATGGAGTACGCTGAACCACGATACGAGCTACCCAGTCGACACTTTTTTTCCAGAAAAGCCATCCCAGCCCTGCACCAGCATGTTAAACAGCGCATCGTCCATGCACTCAGGCAATCTGTGAGTACAAAGGTGCACCTGACTACAGATGCATGGACCAGTAGGCATGGCCAGGGACGTTATGTGTCCATCATGGCACACTGGGTGAATGTGGTGGATGCAGGGTCCACAGGCGACATCAATTTAGGGACAGTTGTGCCTAGCCCACGGTCTAGGAAACAGTTGGCTGTAGGCGTTCGCACCCCCTCCTCCTCCTCCTCCTCGTCCTCCTGCAGAAGCTACAGCTCTTCCACAGAACGCAGTCTGCCAACCACTCCATCGGCAGATGACACTGTTGCACACCAGTTGTCCCATTATGGGCCAGCTACTGCCAAGCGTCAGCAGGCTGTATTGGCTATGAAGTGCTTGGGCGACAACAGACACACCGCGGAAGTTCTGTCCGAGTTCTTGCAACAAGAAACGCAGTCGTGGCTGGGCACAGTAGATCTTGAGGCAGGCAAGGTAGTGAGTGATAACGGAAGGAATTTCATGGCTGCCATCTCCCTTTCCCAACTGAAACACATTCCTTGCCTGGCTCACACCTTAAACCTGGTGGTGCAGTGCTTATTGAAAACTTATCCTGGGTTCTCCGACCTGCTCCTCAAAGTGCGTGCACTTTGCTCACATATCCGACGTTCGCCTGTACACGCCAGCCGTATGCAGACCTATCAGCGGTCTTTGAACCTTCCCCAGCATCGCCTAATCATAGACGTTGCAACAAGGTGGAACTCAACACTGCACATGCTTCAGAGACTGTGCGAACAGAGGCGTGCTGTTATTTATTTGTGGGAGGATACACGGGCAGGCAGTAGGATGGCAGACATGGAGTTGTCAGGTGTGCAGTGGTCTAAGATACAAGACATGTGTCAAGTCCTTCAGTGTTTTGAGGAATGCACATGGCTGGTTAGTGCAGACAACGCCGTAATAAGCATGAGCATCCCCCTAATGCGTCTGCTGATGCAAAGTTTGACGCACATAAAGGAGCAGGCGTCTGCACCAGAGGAAGAGGAAAGCCTTGATGACAGTCAGCCATTGTCTGGTCAGGGCAGTGTACAGGACGAGGTAGCGGGCGAAGAGGAGGTGGAGGACGAGGAGGATGATGGGGATGAGTATATTTTTAATGCCGAACCTTTCCCGGGGGCACAGGAAATTGGTTGCGTGTCACGGCCGGGTTCTGGTTTTTTGAGGGACACAAGTGACGTAGATTTGCCTGCAACTGCCCCTCAACCAATCACAACCGGAGATTTGACAACTGGAACTTTGGCCCACATGGCGGATTATGCCTTACGTATCCTAAAAAGGGACACACGCATTACGAAAATGATGAACGATGACGATTACTGGTTGGCCTGCCTCCTTGATCCACGCTATAAAGGCAAATTGCAAAATATTATGCCACATGAGAACTTGGAACTAATATTAGCAACCAAACAATCAACTCTTGTTGACCGTTTGCTTCAGGCATTCCCAGCACACAGCGCACGTGATCGTTCTCACACGAGCTCCAGGGGGCAGCAGACTAGGAGTGTTAGGGGTGCACACATCAGAAGTGGCGTTGGACAGAGGGGTTTTCTGACCAGGTTGTGGAGTGATTTTGCTATGACCGCAGACAGGACAGGTACTGCTGCATCAATTGAAAGTGACAGGAGACAACATTTGTCCAGTATGGTTACTAACTATTTTTCATCCCTTATCGATGTTCTCCCTCAACCGTCATTCCCATTTGATTACTGGGCCTCCAAATTAGACACCTGGCCAGAATTGGCAGAATATGCATTGCAGGAGCTTGCTTGCCCGGCAGCAAGTGTCCTATCAGAAAGAGTATTCAGTGCTGCAGGTTCAATATTAACCGAAAAAAGGACTCGTCTGGCTACCCAAAATGTTGACGATCTAACATTCATTAAAATGAACCACAACTGGATTTCGAAATCTTTTGCCCCACCTTGCCCGGCCGACACCTAGCTTTCCTATGAAAAGCTCTTGCCTGTGAATTACTTTTCTAATGTCTAATTTGCTGCAGCTGATTGTACAGCATACGACATGTTTACACCTCCCTAAATGGCAAAACTCCCCACACGGGGCCGTGGTATCGCGACTTGGCGCAAGCACCCGTGAGACTGCTGTTTGTCTGAAGAGGTGGGTGTGCTCGCTTTTGGTTGACGGCATTGCTACTGGGTCCCTCATAGTACAATGTAGTGTCTCTGGCGGTGGTGGTGCGCACCCAACGTCAGACACACCGTTGTAACATGAGGGGCCCTGGGGCGGTCCCGCCGGCCTCAAGACAGTTCCCCCCTACCCCAGCTCAAAATGTGCTCTACCACGTGCAAAATTATGTCGCACAGCTCCACCAATCTTTAGTCTATTCGCTGACATCATTCAATGTCTGGCACTGACAATACAAATTTGTAGACATCTATGATGCAACTTAAAGTAGTCTGTGTCTGTGTCCTATATTGGCACCATTAAATAGTTACTGCCAAATTACTATGTCAGAAACTCAGCAGATGAGCCCACCCCTGTACCTAAGTATGCCACCTTTTTTTTTGTTTTGGTTGTTTTGCGAGACATTAACATCTATTTATATTTTGGGAGTACTGGGACAGACACTCCTTGCACTACTCCTCCACTCACCACCAAGCTGCCCGTGTATCCATGTAACCGCTGTAAAACTGCCATGAGCCTATTGTTTGTTATTTTAGGCCTTGGAAGCCTGTCTGCGGTCCCTCCTTCCACTAGTCCTCCACTGACCAGACCACTGCTGCCCGTGTACCCCTGGAACCAATTATAAAGTGCCTACAGCCAGCCCATTTTCTTATGTTAGGCCTTTGAAGCCTGTCTGCGGTCCCTACTTTAAATACTCCTCCACTCACCACCAAGCTGCCTGCCCGTGTATCCATGTAACCGCTGTAAAACTGCCATGAGCCTATTGTTTGTTATGTTAGGCCTTTGATAGCCTGTCTGCGGTCCCTACTTTAAATACTCCTCCACTCACCACCAAGCTGCCTGCCCGTCTATCCATGTAACCGCTGTAAAACTGCCATGAGCCTATTGTTTGTTATGTTAGGCCTTTGATAGCCTGTCTGCGGTCCTTACTTTAAATACTCCTCCACTCACCACCTAGCTGCCTGTGTATCCATGTAACCGATGTAAAACTGCCATGACTGCCTACTGTTTGTTATTTTAGGCCTTTGATAGCCTGTCTGCGGCCCCTACTTGCAATACTCCTCCACTGACCACAATGCTGCCTGGAGTGCCTGCCTGTGTATCCATGTAACCGATGTAAAACTGCCATGACTGCCTACTGTTTGTTATTTTAGGCCTTTGATAGCCTGTCTGCGGCCCCTACTTGCAATACTCCTCCACTGACCACAATGCTGCCTGGAGTGCCTGCCTGTGTATCCATGTAACCGATGTAAAACTGCCATGAGTGCCTACTGTTTGGTATTTTAGGCCTTTGATAGCCTGTCTGCAGCCCCTACTTGCAATACTCCTCCACTGACCACACCAATGCTGCCCGTGTACCCCTGGAACCTATTTAAAAGTTCATAGAGCCTAGTTATATATTTTATTTACTATTAATAAGGCCATGATGGACTACGCTGTACCACGCTACAAGCTAACCAGTCGACACTTCTTTTGCGAGAAAAGCCATCCCAACCCTCCACCAGCATGTAGAAGACCGCATTGTCCATGCACTCTGGCAATCTGTGAGTACAAAGGTGCACCTGACAACAGACGCATGGACCTGTAGGCATAGCCACGGAAGATTACGTGTCCATTACGGCGCAATGGGTTAATGTGGTGGATGCATGGTCCACAGGGGACAGCCTACTAAGTCTGTCTGCAGTCCCTAATTCAAATTGTCCTCCACTGTCTAAATTGGAGCTTCCACCTTCTGGCTTTCGGCCTATAGTATCAGAAATTAAACTGCATTTGGCCTTCAACTTTGGTTAGGGCCTACTAACGGCTTCTGCCCCTCCCTGGTGTTGCCCTCAACTAAATAAAGCTGAGCTTCAACCTTCCGGCTCTCATTAAGTGGTTTTTAAAAAAAAAAATGGTGGTTAGGGCCTACTAACGGCTTCTGCCCCTCCCTGGTGTTGCCCTCAACTAAATAAAGCTGAGCTTCAACCTTCTGCTCCAAATTACCATTTTAAAAAATGCAATAGGCTTTTCCGGCCTACTAAAGGTGTCTGTCTGTGTGCCCCTGCCTGGTGTTGTCCTCAACTAAATAAAGCTGAGCTTCAACCTTCCGGCTCTCATTAAGTGGTTTTAAAAAAAAAAAATGGTGGTTAGGGCCTACTAACGGCTTCTGCCCCTCCCTGGTGTTGCCCTCAACTAAATAAAGCTGAGCTTCAACCTTCTGCTCCAAATTACCATTTTAAAAAATGCAATAGGCTTTTCCGGCCTACTAAAGGTGTCTGTCTGTGTGCCCCTGCCTGGTGTTGTCCTCAACTAAATAAAGCTGAGCTTCAACCTTCTGCTCCAAATTACCATTTTAAAAAATGCAATAGGCTTTTCCGGCCTACTAAAGGTGTCTGTCTGTGTTCCCCTGCCTGGTGTTGTCCTCAACTAAATAAAGCTGAGCTTCAACCTTCTGCTCCAAATTACCATTTTAAAAAATGCAATAGGCTTTTCCGGCCTACTAAAGGTGTCTGTCTGTGTTCCCCTGCCTGGTGTTGTCCTCAACTAAATAAAGCTGAGCTTCAACCTTCTGCTCCAAATTACCATTTTAAAAAATGCAATAGGCTTTTCCGGCCTACTAAAGGTGTCTGTCTGTGTTCCCCTGCCTGGTGTTGTCCTCAACTAAATAAAGCTGAGCTTCAACCTTCTGCTCCAAATTACCATTTTAAAAAATGCAATAGGCTTTTCCGGCCTACTAAAGGTGTCTGTCTGTGTGCCCCTGCCTGGTGTTGTCCTCAACTAAATAAAGCTGAGCTTCAACCTTCTGCTCCAAATTACCATTTTAAAAAATGCAATAGGATTTTCCGGCCTACTAAAGGTGTCTGTCTGTGTGCCCCTGCCTGGTGTTGTCCTCAACTAAATAAAGCTGAGCTTCAACCTTCTGCTCCAAATTACCATTTTAAAAAATGCAATAGGCTTTTCCGGCCTACTAAAGGTGTCTGTCTGTGTGCCCCTGCCTGGTGTTGTCCTCAACTAAATAAAGCTGAGCTTCAACCTTCCGGCTCTCATTAAGTGGTTTTTTTAAAAAAAAAATGGTGGTTAGGGCCTACTAACGGCTTCTGCCCCTCCCTGGTGTTGCCCTCAACTAAATAAAGCTGAGCTTCAACCTTCTGCTCCAAATTACCATTTTAAAAAATGCAATAGGCTTTTCCGGCCTACTAAAGGTGTCTGTCTGTGTTCCCCTGCCTGGTGTTGTCCTCAACTAAATAAAGCTGAGCTTCAACCTTCTGCTCCAAATTACCATTTTAAAAAATGCAATAGGCTTTTCCGGCCTACTAAAGGTGTCTGTCTGTGTGCCCCTGCCTGGTGTTGTCCTCAACTAAATAAAGCTGAGCTTCAACCTTCTGCTCCAAATTACCATTTTAAAAAATGCAATAGGCTTTTCCGGCCTACTAAAGGTGTCTGTCTGTGTGCCCCTGCCTGGTGTTGTCCTCAACTAAATAAAGCTGAGCTTCAACCTTCTGCTCCAAATTACCATTTTAAAAAATGCAATAGGCTTTTCCGGCCTACTAAAGGTGTCTGTCTGTGTGCCCCTGCCTGGTGTTGTCCTCAACTAAATAAAGCTGAGCTTCAACCTTCCGGCTCTCATTAAGTGGTTTTTTAAAAAAAAAAATGGTGGTTAGGGCCTACTAACGGCTTCTGCCCCTCCCTGGTGTTGCCCTCAACTAAATAAAGCTGAGCTTCAACCTTCTGCTCCAAATTACCATTTTAAAAAATGCAATAGGCTTTTCCGGCCTACTAAAGGTGTCTGTCTGTGTGCCCCTGCCTGGTGTTGTCCTCAACTAAATAAAGCTGAGCTTCAACCTTCTGGCTTTCGCCCTATACTATCAGATATTAAACTGCATTTGGCCTACTAGTGTGGTTAGGCCCTTGAAACAGTGTCTGCTGCTCTTGGGTTTGCTACTCCACTGAACAAAGCAATGCCGCCTGTTTAGTCCTGTTACCAATTTTGAACTGCATTTAGCCTACTTTATTCTTTGGCCCTATATCTGTTTCCTCCTCATCCTGCCCATTGCCCAGCCACTGCTAGATGAGTCTGCTGGTACATTGACCTAGACCACTACATTCCCCTTGTACTCTACACAGCCAGAATCTGACCCTGCTGAAAGTAAGGTTCCCCTTCCCGCATGTTATACCACCTTACACAGGGACAAAGAGGAAGGTGCAGATGAAAGTGCAGGTTCCTTCATCAGGTGGGGGGGCATACTCGTTGGCGACGTCACTGGCACAGGGCCCCTCAGAGTACGCAAAAGTGTCGCTGCTGGTGGGAGGCGCCCCCGCCATGCAAACACACCGCCGTACTTTGAGGGGCCCTGTGCCAGTGCCAATGCGAACGAGTGGGCCCCCCCCTGCTTGCTCAGGATCACAGCACTTGCAACGTTTAAATACTTACCTTTCCCTGCAACACCGCCGTGACGTAGTCCGCATTTCCTGGGCCCACGAAAAACTTGAGCCAGCCCTCCTCCCCCCACAACTTTCCCCCAATTCCCTATGCCCAACTATTATTATACAGTTAATTAAGATTGGCAAGCTTCAGAAACAAGAATGGATGTTTTTGGCATTAAAATGGGCACTGTAGGTGTTTTCCTGGCCTCCACTCACTGCCGACTATGCTTCCCCATTGAGTTGCATTGGGTTTCGTGTTTCGGTCGATCCCCGACTTTTAGCGATAATCGGCCGACTGCACTCGACTCGACTCTGGACAAAATCGGGTTTCCCAAAACCCTACTCGATCTTAAAAAAATGAAAGTCGCTCAACCCTAGTCGTGCGTTCTAGGGTTAAATGAATGGGGACCTGAACATCCGGCGTTTCCTGCACTGTCATTTGTGTGACAGCATGGGAAACACTGGATCTGATCGGTGGTAACCTTACATGTTACCGCTTGTCACAATGCTTCAGTTCCCATGATATCACACAGATGACAGCGTGTGAGCCAGCAGCTTTGACCGGTGGTGAAAAGGTTACTGCCGGTCAGAAGTCAGCTGATGAGTTCTATTCTCATCATCGTACACCTGGTCTCGCTCATAGCAGTGACAGCAGGTATGTCCTGATGAGAGTATTCATTGTGTATAGTAAAAAGATGTGAGATATATAATTAGTGCACTGCATGTGTATTTTACTGTACAAGTATTTACCTAATAAATAAAGAAAAAAAAATTTTGTGGGGCCCCCATAATTTTTACTAACTAACTCAGGGAAAACCGACAGCCGGTGGCTGGTGTTATTATTCTGGGAAGGGGTCAATATCCATGAAGATTCCCAAGCCATTAATATCAGCTCACAACTGTCTGTGAAGTCTACTGGTTATTGAAACAGGAAGAAAGGATGTATGGTTCCCCCTTACATTTAATAACCAGCAAAGGCTAACAGACAGCTGTGGGCTGATATAAGGCTGGGAAAAGGACAAGGACATTGGCCTTCTCCCAGACTGAAATCACCAGCCCTCAGTCACCCCAGGAATGGCACATCCATTAGCTTAGTCCTTTAATTGAGCAAAATACTCCCCAGCAATTACCCTATTTTCCCATTAATTAACATAAAAATAAAGATTAAAAAATCCTCACATGTCCGCAGCTAATCTATAATAATGAGGTCCCACTATGAAACCTAATTCTGTTACATCCAATGTATGGGGCTCCATTACAGGAACTCAGCTCCATCTGTACATTGGAACAGCAGCAACTGCTGGGTGTTGCGCTGCACTCCGTGAGACCCGATTGCTTGTAACTCAGGTGACATCAGTAAGTGTATCCTATTAACTTCTTGCATTTGGGCTATCAAGGATTCCATCTAGCTATCTCCACAAACCATTAGTCTAGTGAAGGTGGGTCTACCGAATTAGAATGGCGTGGAATTGCTACCTTAGCTGCCTGAAGAAGCAATGTTTTGAATACATTCTTAGGCATAGGAAACATGAAAATAAAATTGCTTACGGCCTCTTAGGGATTGATACCCCTGTCTTCTCCTTAATCGCTTTAAGAACACCCTCCCAGAAGGCCCCTAAGGTTAGGCATGCCCACCATATGTGTGACATTGTTCCCGAGTACGCTCCACATCACCAGCACAAGTTGGAAACCCCTGAGAACCATTTAGGATGACCATGTAGGATAAAAGGTACACAATGCCATCTAGATACTACTTTGTAACTTGTTAACTGAGCTTTAGTGGCTATAGTACATTTATGGGAGAGTTGAAAACATTTATTTCATTGCTCTCTTGTGAATGTCTGATGATGCTCCCTCTCCCACGCATTCCAAAAAGGAAGTGTATCCAGTCTTAGTAATTAATAGATGCTTGTAAATATCTGAGATGACGTGTGCAGGGTTAGTGGGAGCTACACTCAGAACTTCAAAAGAAAAAAGGGGGTCAACCCAGTTTGAATGACAGGGCATGTGGGAAGAGCTGAACAAAGAACCAGAGTTGGCTCATCTAGTAGAGCGCCTTTTCTGGGGTGGCTGTGGGCTGTGACTTTTATGCTGAGGGGGGCCAATATCCATAGCAACTTCCAGCCTGAAATACCAGCCACCAGCTGTCTACTTTAGCTTGGTCAGTTATCAAAAATGGGGGACCCCATGTGTTTTGTTTTTTTTATTATTATTATTTATTTAATTTTAAAAAATGGCTTAGGGATCCCTCTATTTTTGATAATCAGCAAAAATAAAGCTGGCAGCTGGGGGCTGCAGTTTTACATATTGTGCTCATCAATCACAGTCATGAGAATACTTGACATGACTATGATTGATCAGGAAGTGCCCAAACCATAAAAGATTGTTGCAGCCTTTCAACAAGCTTTGTTTGGGCTGCCGAAACCGAACAGTAACACGGATCTCCGGTGCACGGACAGTACATGTCTGGTACAGTCCCTGAACTTTACAGTTTGGTTTCGCCTATCACTATCCGGGATCATTTCTGCCCAAAACTGATACTAATGGCTGAGAATGTCACAGTATTTTATTTATTTTATTCTCTTATATAGCTTTCTTAATATTGCAAGAAGCATTTTACAGACATCATCGTCACTGACCCCATTTGGACTCTCAATCCAAATTCCCTATCAGTAGGTCTTTGGAGTGTGGATGGAAACCTGGAGAAAACAGTGGAAACCCAGTAAAAATGGGTGAAACATACAAAACTGCGGCAGAACATACAAACTCCTTGCAGATGTTGTCCTTGATGAGATTTGATCTCAGAACATCGGCGTTGCAAAGCTACAATGCTAACCACTGAACTGCCTGTGATAACCACAATATGTTATCTCTTAATAATTGGATAAAGTTGTTAGGGATGTTTATTTTTATTATTTCTCTGGTTGGCACATTTGTACCAACAGAACACTGGTTAGCAAAATCTGTGTGGGAATGTACATACACTTTGCTTCAAGGTGTTGAAACTCATCTTTCTCCACTACGCAGATTTCCATATATACAAACTGCTTTAGTAAGTTTTTTAGGATGTCTACTTTGTATATAACATAGCATCTTTTTAAAAAAAGTCTTGACAGATATATTAATTTGTAACTAGTGTTGAACATTCCGATACCGCAAGTATCGGGTATCGGCCGATACTTGCGGTATCGGAATTCCGATACCGAGATCCGATACTTTTGTGGTATCGGGAATCGGAATCGGAAGTTCCAAGTGTATGGTTCCCAGGGTCTGAAGGAGAGGAAACTCTCCTTCAGGCCCTGGGATCCATATCCATGTAAAAAATAAAGAATTAAAATAAAAAATAGGGATATACTCACCCTCTGACACACCCTGGTAGTAACCGGCAGCCTGGTTTGCTTAAAATGAGCGCGTTCAGCACCTTCCATGACGTCACGGCTTCTGATTGGTCGTGTGCCGCTCATGTGACCGCCACGCGACCAATCACAAGCCGCGACGTCATTCTCAGGCCCTAAACTCCTCATTCTAGGAATTTAGGACCTGAGAATGACGTCGCGGCTTGTGATTGGTCGCGTGGCGGTCACATGAGCGGCACGCGACCAATCAGAAGCCGTGATGTCATGGAAGGTGCTGAACGCGCTCATTTTAAGCAAAGCAGGCTGCCGGTTAACAGCGGTAAGGTGCAGGGGCCTCCGGACGGGTGAGTATATCAATATTTTTTATTTTAATTCTTTATTTTACAAATTAATATGGATCCCAGGGCCTGAAGGAGAGTTTCCTCTCCTTCAGACCCTGGGAACCATCAGGATACCTTCCGATACTTGGTGTCCCATTGACTTGTATTGGTATCGGGTATCGGTATCGGCGATATCCGATACTTTTCGGGTATCGGCCGATACTATCCGATACCGATACTTTCAAGTATCGGACGGTATCGCTCAACACTATTTGTAACTTAATATATCAAAATTCAAGTGGGTGAAAACTTTATTTACATTAATTTAACTGTGTTCTTAACCCCTTTACCCCGGAGAGTGGCTTGCACGTTAATGACCGTGTCAATTTTTACAATTCTGACCACTCTCCCTTTATGAACGGATGCTAATGATTCTGACAATGTTTTTTCATGACATATTGTACTTCATGCTAGTGGTAACATTTTTTCAATATAACTTGCATTTATTTGTGTAAAAAAAAAAAATTGGCAACAATTTGGAAAATTTTACAATTATCAATTTTTTTATTTTTATGCCCTTAAATCAGAGAAATATGTCACACAAAATAGTTCATAAATAACATTTCCCACATATCTACTTTACATAAGAACAATTTTTGAAACAAAGTTTTTTCTTGTTAGGAAGTTACAAGGGTAAAAAGTTAACCAGCGATTCCTCACTTTTACAACAAAATTTACAAAACCGTTTTTTAGGGAGCACATCACATTTGAAGTCACTTTGAGAGGTCTATATGGTAGAAAATACCCAATAGTGACACCATTCTAAAAACTGCACCCCTCATGCTGATCAAAACCACATTCAATAAGTTTATTAACTCTTCAGGTGCTTCACAGGAATTTTTCACTAAAATGTAACTTTAGACTAATTTTTTTTTTCACAAGGGTAACAGGAAAAAATGAACCCTAAAATTTAAAAAACAATTTCTCCTGAACATGCCAAAATCCAATACATGGGGAAAAAAATCACTGATTAGGCGCAAGGCAGGGCTCGGAAGAGAAGGAGCATTATTTTACTTTTTCAATGAAAAATTAGCTGGAATTGAGATCGGAAGCTATGTTGCGTTTGGAGAGCCCCTGATGTGCCTAAACAGTGGAAACCCCCACAAGTGACCCCATTTTGGAAACTAGACCCCCAAGGAACTTATATAGATGTGTGATGAACACTTTGAACCCCCAAGTGCTTCACAGAAGTTTATAACGTTAAGCTGTGAAAATGAAAAATTATATTTTTTCCACAAAAATGATCTTTTTGCCCCCAATTTTTTATTTTCCCAAGGGTAACAGGAGAAATTAGATCCCAAATTTGTCCTGAGTATGCTGATACCCCATATATGGGGGTAAACCACTGTTTGGGTGCACGGCAGAGCTTGGAAGGGAAGGAGCGCCGTTTGACTTTTTCACCGCAGAATTGGCTGGAATTGAGATCGGACGCCATGTTGCATTTGAAGAACCCCTGATGTACCTAAAAAGTGAAAAAACCCCATAGGTGACCCCATTTTGGAAACTAGACCCCCCAAGGAACTTATTGGGGCATGTGTCGCATTGATAAATGGTGTCCTTGCATATTTCCCTTTTGTAATACATTCGGCACCTCCTTTGCGACTTACCTTTTTTTCCAATTTGAGAGACCTCCCCCAGGAAAAGTTGACCTGGTACAATATGAGAACCTCAGTTCCGGAAGTATTGGGGACCGCTCCTTCTTGAGTGCCAAATATCAGAGCCTTGATCACTACCTCCTGGAACTGAAGGTACGATGTATCGGTGCGGCCTGCATATTGTGATAGCAGGAAAGCTTTGAGCATTGCCATATGTACGATGTGTACGGCCAGCTTCTTATACCACACCTTGGCCTTTCTTAAAGCACTGTATGGATGGAGTTGATCAGAGAGATCAAAGCCCCCCATATTTTTGTTGTACCCTAGTACACAGTCTTGTTTGATGACCTATGCTGAGGTACCTTGTTCAGTGCCGAGGGCGCTGCCATCACCGTGTATGGTGGTCAAGAAAAAGACATCCCTCTTGTCCTTGTACTTGACCACCAGCAGGTGGTCGCAAATTGGGCTCTGCTGTCACATTTTCTGAGCATCTGCACAATTATATTTTTCGGAAGGCCTCTCTGATTTTTGTGGACAGTACTGCAGGCTGCAGTTCCTTGCACAGAAAGGGTTTTGAAGAGTTGGATGCTGGTATAAAAGTTATCCACGTAGAAGTGATAACCTTTATCCGGCAGTGGGTGCACCAAATCCCACACAATTTTCCCACTCACTCCCAGGACTTCCAGGACAGAGGGGCATTCAGAGTGTTCAACCCGGGTTTCCTTCCCTTCATAAACTCTAAAGCTGTGGGTGTACTCTGAGGTACTCTCACACAGCTTATAGAGTTTAATTCCATACCTGGCCCTCTTACTGGGCAGGTACTGACGGAATTTGAGCCTCCCCTTGAAATTAATTAAGGACTCATCCACACAGATGTCCCTTTGGGGCACATATAATTCACAAAAATTTTGGTGAAGTGTTCGATGACCAGCCGAACTTTGAACAGACGGCCAAAGTTGGGGTCATCTTGGGGAGGACACCGTGCGATATAATGCAGGAATTTGTGGATGTCCTCAAACCTGTCCGGGCCATGACCATTCGGAAAACTGGAGTGTTGAAAAGAACATCAACACTCCAATAATGCGGAAGTTCTGGCTTCTTCAGGATCTCCATGTTAAGGACCAGGCCCCAAAACTGCATAATTTCAACTGTCTACAGGAGACCAGACCAGTTATAAAATGATGAACTGAGGTTTTGTGCCAAAAATTGATGAGCATACAAATTAGTTAGGCCCACCTTGAGGTTAACAAAATCCTCAGAGAAAAATGCTTTGAAAAAGTCTAGTTCTTTGAGGCCGGTGATGTTAAACGTGATTCCTGATTGTGCCAACAAATCAAGAATCAGTCGCTCATAATTTTTGGGGGGCGAGGTCCATATGGGGTCCATAATGAGGGTACGCTGGTTCATCTTTTGGAATAAGGAGCAGTGTTTAATCTTCTGTCCTGGGATGTCTGTGTGGTGGTTCAGCAGTACCTTAAGAGGACGAGGAGTATGAATCTGAAAAATAAAGAAATGTGGGATGCTCTCCCTCGCTATCTTTGTTGGAGGCAAGGAAAGTATATGCCTCCTCCACTAAATATTTGTTTGGGGACGAATGTCACAACATTTATTTTTTTTTATCAGTGTGGTGATTGTGTCAGTACTTTATTTAACTGTGTGAGTGTGTGTGTGTGTGTGTGTGTGTGTGTGTGTGTGTGTGTGTGTGTGTGTGTGTGTGTGTGATATTGCTTGGTGTAAACTTATTTGTGTGAAAAGAGAAAAGCAGCAACCAGGGAGAAAAAAATATCAATGGAAAGAAAAGTATAAAACAGCAGGCACGAGCTCTGATGAGTGAACTGCATCACTTATCAAAGCTCGGTGACTTCTGGATGTGCGCACGGAGGTGGAGAAGAAGAAATGTGTTTAAAACAGCAGACACAAGCTCTGAGTGAGCTGCATCACTAATCAAAGCTCGGCAGCTGCTGGATGGGAGGGTGAAAAAGAAAAGTGGATAACAGCGAGCACGAGTGCTGATCGGTGAACTACGCCACCAATCAACACTCGGCTGTTGCTGGATGTGCATACAGGGGTTGCACAAAGGGGGATGGAGGGGTAAAAAGAGGGGGAAGAAGGGGATTGGGGTGGATGAGGAGATATTGGGGATCAGGGATCAAAACACTTACACTTGTTGTTTCTCTTCTTTCTACTGTCTTGTCGTCTTTCTTGTCTTCTCTGTTCTTTGTTCTTCTTTCTTCAGCAGGGATTGTGGTGTCACAGGCTTCTGTGGCACCACAAGACCCAACACAGCATCAGATCCTGTGGCATTACTGCACTGCAGAAATCCTCAGCTACTGTGAGAACCTGCAGCTTGGTCACAGACAGGTCACAGAGCTGTCATACATCATGACATCATGCACCAATCAGAGCAGGCCCTGGTGACGCTGACATTGCCAGGCAACAGCCTAGGATAGAAGTTCTCACACCTCCGATCCTATAGGAAAAAAAATGGAGACACAAAGCGCAAAATAGGGTCTTATCCTTTAGATAACCAAGAGAGCTTTCTTAGAATTGCTCACCTGATTTTGTTGAATGAAGAGCATGTAGCGATTTCGGCTGCTGCAGATCCACAAGCCGATCAACGGCCGTATGACAATATAAACTGTGCAGGAGGTGTGGGTTAAATCCGCGCTGCCTTAATGATGAAGTTCCAAGGATAATAAATTTAAAAGGTGGTTTATTCAACGCGTTTCAAGGTCAGTGCGACCTCTTCTTCAGGAAATTCCACATACAACAATGTTGTATGTGGAATTTCCTGAAGAAGAGGTCGCACTGACCTTGAAACGCGTTGAATAAACCACCTTTTCAATTTATTATCCTTGGAACTTCATCATTAAGGCAGCGCGGATTTAACCCACACCACCTCCGATCCTAAGCAGGACACATCCAGTGCACAGCCAGGTCACAGCGTGTCACACCTCGGCTGTACCCTGTGATTGGCGAGATCGATGGTGCAATCGATGATTACAATCAGTAGGTCCAGGAATGCCTGGCGTTGCTAGGCACCAGCCTAGGATCGCTTCTCCTCCAGCTCCTATCCTAGGCAGGTCACAGGCAGTGCACAACACGGTCACACCCGGCTGAGCCCTGTGATTGGCCCGATTGATGTAATCGTCGATGGGACATCATGTTTCAGGCAATTTGATTGCCTGAGACACTGAGAAATGCTGTGACTGGCTGTTCAGAATTGAACAGCCAATCACAGCGATTGTGGTTGTGGGAAGACCCCCTAGGATGATGGCACCATCTACCCAGAGGTATGATGGCGCCGGAATTTTAATGCGATCACCGTGACTTCGGTCAGAGTGTCGCATTTAAAAAAATGACGTAATATTCCGTCGATGGTCAAGTAGGTCCAGGTCACATGGATGGAATATTACGTCCGATGTCAGAAAGGGGTTAAATAACTTGAAAAATTATATAAAATGAAAGGCTAATTGACATTATTTCAGCTAACTGGAAGTGTACATGTGACAGTATTTTAAGGCCTACTTTCCAGTCAGGTTTGGACTGGTCCACAAGAGAACAGGAAAATCCTTCGTTGGGCTCCTGTACAAGAGTGGGCCAGCACCCTCTTATATGATACATCAACAAATGTCTGTAAGTGGCCCGATTGCCACCAGACAAAAAGAGATTCCATCAGCCCCAGGAAGAAGCGAGCAGCGAAATGTCAGGTGGAAGGGTGAGCACGGTCCCTGAACACGCACCTTGATCTATTTATTGGCCAGCAACACACACCTTCAGGTAATGGATGTTTTATATTGACCTATTTGGGCAATTTAATTGGTCACTATGTGGTTGATGCATCAGATATTATGATATAATTATTGACATATTGACACTGCTACATCGGATCCTATTGTGCATCATCTGCCAGAGTCATTATTTTGAGGGAACTATGACTATATATTTATCAGTATATTGACTATTGCAATCCTTGATTCATTACCCTCCCACAGGGGCACTATATATATATATATATATATATATATATATATATATATATATATATATATACTGCTCAAAAGAATAAAGGGAACACTAAAATCCCACATCCTAGATATCACTGAATGAAATATTCCAGTTGTAAATCTTTATTCATTACATAGTGGAATGTGTTGAGAACAATAAAACCTAAAAATTATCAACATAAATCACACCTAATATCCCATGGAGGTCTGGAGTTGGAATGATGCTCAAAACCAATTGGAAAATGAAGTTACAGGCTGATACAACTTCAGTGGAAATGCGTCAAGACAAGGAAATGATGCTCACTAGTGTGTGTGGCCTCCACGTGCCTATACAATCTCCCTACAATGCCTGGGCATGCTCCTGATGAGGCGGCGGATCGTCTCCTGAGGGATCTCCTCCCAGACCTGAAATAAGGTATCTGCCAAATCCTGGACAGTCTGTAGTGCAACGTGACATTGGTGGATGGTGCGAGACATGATGTCCCAGATGTGTTCATTCGGATTCAGGTCTGGAGAACGGGCGGGCCAGTCTTGCACATTCCAGCCACATGAGGTCTGGCATTGTTCTGCATTAGGAGGAACCCAGGGCCAACCTCACCAGCATATGGTCTCACAAGGGGTCTGAGGATCTCATCTCAGTACCTAATGGCAGTCAGGCTACCTCTGGCAAGCACATGGAGGGCTGTGCGGCCCTCCAAGAAATGCCACCCCACACCATTACTGACCCACTGCCAAACTGGTCATGCTGAAGGATGTTGCAGGCAGCAGATCGCTCTCTCCACAGCGTCTCCATCCAGACTCTGTCATGTCTGTCACATGTGCTCAGTGTGAACCTATTTTTGAGCAGTATATATATATATATGTATATAGTACAGGCCAAAAGTTTGGGCACATCTCACTTAAAAAATTTTCTGTATTTTCATGACTGTCAAAATTGTACATTCACACTGAAGGCATCAAAACTGTGAATTAACACATGTGGAATTATATACTTAACAAAAAAGTGTGAAAAAACTGAAATTATGTCTTATATTCTAGGTTCTTCAAAGTACCCACCTTTTTGCTTTGATGACTGCTTTCCACACTCTTGGCATTCTCTTGAGCTTCAAGAGGTAGTCACAGGGAATGGTCTTCCAACAATCTTGAAGGAGTTCCCAGAGATGCTTAGCACTTGTTGGCCCATTTGCCTTCACTCTACGGTCCAGTTCACTCCAAAACATCTTGATTGGGTTCAGGTTTGGTGACTGTGGAGGCCAGGTCATCTGGCGTAGCACCCCATCACTCTCCTTCTTGGTCAAATAGCCCTTATACAGCCTGGAGGTGTGTTTGGGGTCATTGTCCTGTTGAAAAATAAATGATGATCCAACTAAACGCAAACTGGATGGAATAGCATGCCGCTGCAAGATGCTGTGGTAGCCATGCTGGTTCAGTATGCTCTCAATTTTGAATAAATTTACAACAGTGTCACCAGCAAAGCACCCCCACACCATCACACCTCCTCCTTCATGCTTCACATTGGGAACCAGGCATAAAGAGTTCATCCGTTCACCTTTTCTGCATTGCAGAAAGACATGGTGGTTGGAACCAAAGATCTCAAATTTGGACTCATCAGACCAAAGCACAGATTTCCACTGGTCTGATGTCCATTCTTTGTTTTCTTTAGCCCAAACAAGTCTCTTCTGCTTGTTGACTGTCCTTAGCAGTGGTTTCCTAGTAGCTATTTTACCATGAAGGCATGCTGCACAAAGTCTCCTCTTAACAGTTGTTGTAGAGATGTGTCTGCTGCTAGAACTCTGTGTGGCATTGACCTGGTCTCTAATCTGAGCTGCTGTTAACCTGCGATTTTTGAGGCTGGTTACTCAGATAAACTTATCCTCAGAAGCCGAGGTGACTCTTGGTCTTCCTTTTCTGGGGCGGTCCTCATGTGAGCCAGTTTCTTTGTAGTGCTTGATGGTTTTTGCCACTGCACTTGGGGACATTTTCAAAGTTTTTCGGACTGACTGACCTTCTTTTCTTAAAGTAATGATTGCCACTCATTTTTTTTTTACTTAGCTGCTTTTTTCTTGCCATAATACAAATTCTAACAGTCTATTCAGTAGGACTATCAGCTGTGTATCCCCCAGACTTCTGCACAACACAACTGATGGTCCCAGCCCCATTTATAAGCCAAGAAATCCCACTTATTAAACCTGAGAGGGCACACCTGTGAAGTGAAAACCATTCCCGGTGACTACCTCTTGAAGCTCATCAAGAGAATGCCAAGAGTGTGCAAAGCAGCCATCAAAGCAAAAGGTGGCTACTTTGAAGAATCTAGAATATAAGACATACTTTCAGTTGTTTCACACTTTTTTGTTAAGTATATAATTCCACATGTGTTAATTCATAGTTTTGATGCCTTCAATGAGAATGTGTAATTTTCATAGTCATGAAAATACAGAAAAATCTTTAAATGAGAAGATGTGTCCAAACTTTTGGTCGGTCTGTACTGTGTGTGTATATGTTGTGGGAATATAGCTCAGCAGGGATCTTTGCTTTGGCCCAAGCAGGTGGCTATGGAGTCACAACGGACAATAGCAGGCTAGCGAGTTCCACACAGGTATGTGTCAGGTGTATTTATTGTACACATTTGCCGTACAATGTTACACGTGCCAAACATGAAATAAAATATCTAAGGCCATCTGGCCACTAACTAACATTAAGATTCTAACTACAAAATAAACCTACACAACAACAAAGAAGTTTGTGCAGCCTTACTGTGTCAGCTTCCCAGACCAGCAGATGAGTGAGTGAGATCCCAGCAGTTCCTGATTATATCAGCTGAAGCAGTCAGGAGTCAAAAGCTGGATTGCATGTGTGGAAGGGAAGCACCAGTCCTTTCAGCCTGATCACTAAAGAAACCAGGAGCGGATTACAGTGAAATAAACAGCTTTACAATCAATACCGTGATACATATGAAATGAAACGTGGAGAAACATATCTGTTTTCTAGTACTTCCCCCCTTGGAACCTCACAATGTATATATATATATATATATATATATATATATATATATACTGCTCAAAAAAATAAAGGACACACTTAAACAACAGAATATAGCTCCAAGTAAATCAAGCTTCTGTGAAATCAATCTGTCCACATAGGAAGCAAAACTGTTTGACAATCAATTTCACATACTGTTGCGCTAATGGAATAGAAAACAGATGGAAATTATTGGCAATTATTAAGACACCCTCAATAAAGGAGTTCTGGTTCTGCAGGCGGGGACCACAGACCACATCTCAGTACCAATGCTTTCTGGCTGATGTTTTGGTCACTTTTGAGTGTTGGTTGTGCTTTCACACTTGTGGTGGCATGAGACGGACTCTACAACCCACACAAGTGGCTCAGGTAGTGCAACTCATCCAGGATGGCACATCAATGCGAGCTGTGGCAAGAAGGTTTGCTGTGTCTGTCAGCGTAGTGTCCAGAGGCTGGAAGCACTACCAGAAGGCAGCCCAGTACATCAGAAAATGTGGAGCGGGCCGTAGGAGGGCAACAACCCAGCCGCAGGACCGCTACCTCAGCCTTTGTGCAAGGAGGAACAGGAGGAGCACTGCCAGAGCCCTGCAAAATGACCTCCAGCAGACCACAAATGTGTATGTGTCTGCACAAACGGTTAGAAACCAACTCCATGAGGATGGTCTGAGTGCCCGATGTCCACAGATAGGGGTTGTTCTCACAGCTCAACACCGTGCAGGACGCTTTCCATTTGCCACAGAACACCAGGATTGACAAATTTGCCACTGGCACCCTGTGCTCTTCACAGATGAAAGCAGGTTCACACTGAGCACAAGTGACAGACGTGATGGGGTCTGGAGATGCTGTGGAGAGTGATCTGCTGCCTGCAACATCCTTCAGCATGACCAGTTTGGCAGTAGGTCAGTAATGGTGTAGGGTGGCATTTCTTGGAGGGCCGCACAGCCCTCCATGTGCTCGCCAGAGGTAGCCTGACTGCCATTAGGTACCGAGATGAGATCCTCTGGGAACATTGACCCTTTCAGGGTTTGTATTGATTTATACATTTCCACCTCCAGTGCTTCTGAATAATTTTTTTCCGTGCTTCCACCTCCACATTTGGAGATTTTTAGCCCTGTCTGTTTTAATTATTTATTTTAATTATGCATTAATAAAATTGATTTTTTTTATTGATTACATTCTGTTGGAATCTCTTTTTGTCTGGTGGCAATCAGGCCACTTACAGACATTTGTTGATGTATTGTATATTGAAGTGTCTAACAAATTATTTATTTTGGACATATCGGTATTACCCTCTTATATGAGCAGCACTTGGCACAATGTACTTGAATCATTGTGTACAGACAAAGTAAGCATCTTATTCATTTAACATTCTACCCAGTTCATTGTTCTATAAATTTGTGATTGAAGATAATGTCACATTTGCAAGTAGTTGAAAAGTGGGGCCCTGGAGTTGTTTACTGGTGAGCTTTTGGCACCCCAGTCCGACACTGTGTTCTAGGTCTACTTGCCACTTTCTTGATATCAATACAAAATTGAAACATATCAGGAAAATAATTGTGGACCTTGTAATGTGGTTGTCGGACACCTTGTGGATGGGAGATAAACCTGGAGTAATGCTTTAGTATATATAGGACTGAAAGGGGTTAATCGGGCATGACGGTTTGATTATGAGCAGCTGTAGAGTTCAGTTAGGTATCTGCTCACCATACCTCCACACCTCAGTGTGGTTCACTTTGGAAAATGAGACCAGTTTGTCTCAAAGAAGTCAGTGTGTGTGGAGGTTGCAGACATCCTGGATTGAGTACCTTTTTCTAAAAGTCAAAGAAGCTGGACTCAAAGCCAGGCAGGCTGACCAGCACTATTGTAGAAACGTTTTGCTCTATGTTTTTCTTTTTGCCGGACAAGGGCTGTATGTGTTTCCTGTTATGTTGTTATGTAGTTTAAAAGGACTGCAATAAACCAGCCAGACTTTAAATGGAAAAGATTCCTGTGATAACGTGAACTGTTCCCAAGTGAGTAGCATTGCTATATTTGGTGTTAGAAGTGCGGGCAGCGTTCCCAGGGAACACCTTTGACTGCTACAGAAAAGCTGATGAAAAGTGATGGGTGAAGGTAGCAATAAGTCAGGGAGCAAAATAAGACAGCACGGAGGACAAAGTTAGACACTTGGTGCAAGCCCAGCAGCAGCATGAGCAGCAGCACCAGCAATAGCTACAGAAGCAACAGCTGGCACCACAGGAGAAAAGTAAGCATCTTATGCAACAGAATCGACAGCAGCAGCAGACTGAATTACTCACAAAGGTGATTGGATATGAGGTGCGGCAAAAAAGACCCAGGAAAACATACTCCGAAGGGAGGTAAGAAAATTTCTAAAACAATCCACAGGGAGGAGATTGGAACAAAACAAAATCCTCTAAACTGCATGCTCGCAAATGCCAGAAGCCTGGCAAATAAGATTGAAGAACTAGAAGCAAAAAAATCTACAGGTAGTTATGACATAGTGGGAGTAACCAAGACATGGTTAGATGAAAGCTATGACTGGACAGTTAACTTTCACGGTTACAATCTGTATAGAAAGGATTGAAAAAATCAGAGAGGAGGGGTATGTCTTTATGTAAAGTCTTGTCTAAAGTCCACTTTAAGGGAGAATATTAGCGAACAGAATGACGATGTTGAGTTCATATGGGTCGAAATACATGGAGGAAAAAATAGTAACAAAATTCTCATAGGGGTCTGTTACAAACCCCCAAATATAACAGAAATCATGGAAAGTCTACTACTAAGGCAGATAGATGAAGCTGCAACCCATAATGAAGTCCTTGTTATGGGGGACTTTAACTACCCAGATATTAACTGAGAAAAAGAGACCTGTGAAACATATAAAGGTAACAGGTTTCTGCTAATAACGAAGAAAAATTATGTTTCACAATTGGTGCAGAATCCAACCAGAGGAGAAGCACTTTTAGGCCAGCGTCACACTGGCGTTTTAAACGGCCGAGTGCAATGCGATAAAAAATCGCATTGCACTCGGACCAATGTTAAGCTATGGGGCAGCTCCCACCAGCCGACTTTTTGTTGGCCGTTTTCCTCGGTCCAAGACAATCGCAGCATGCTGCAATTGTCTCAAACCGAGGGAAACTCTTGGCTCACTCGTACCCATATAAGCCTATGGGTGCGAGTGAGACAACGCAAATCTCTTGGATATCAAACGAGTGATGTGCGTTATAAGTGGACCCCAGCAATGGAGGAGATGGAGAAATTAATTTCTCCGTCTCCTCCTCAGCTGTGCTCCGATCCTCCCTGTGCGAGAGAATCGGAGCACAGATGCATGACACTCGGCTCCTGCTCTGCTGCGAGCAGGAACCGAGTGTCATTAGCATATCGCATCCGATGCTCTCGCATCGGGTGCAATATGCCAGTGTGACGCCGGCCTTAGACCTAATACTATCTAATAGACCTGACAGAATAACAAATCTGCAGGTAGTTGGGAATCTAGGAAATAGCGACCACAATATTGTACAGTTCCACTTGTATTTCGCTAGGGGGACTTGTCAGGGAGTCATAAAAACACTGAACTTTGGGAAGGCAAAGTTTGACCAGCTTAGGCTAGGTTCACATTAGCGTTTATGTGCACAGCGTATCATCAACATGCACAAAGGCATGTTTATGCTGCATTTTTTATCCGCAAGATCTTACGCGTGACGGCAAAAAAATGCTGCGTGTGCATTCGTTTGTATGCATTTTTGCATGCGTTTGAGCTGTTTATGTGCATGCATATGGAATTTCCAATGGGCATTGCTATGGGATTTCTATATATAGACCCTGCACAGATGAAATCCTCATCTTTTGCTGCTGTATCCTGCTGCAAAATGGATCTTAGCGTGGAGAGCTTCAATCTGAATCTGGATTTATCATTGAAATTGGATTTAGCTTTTGCTGTGGCTTCTGAGGAAGAAAGGAGAAGAGAAAGATGGAGAAGACATCGTCATTGCTATTGGCAACACCCCATTGTTGAAGTTCGAGAGAGCCATGGAGCCTACCACTCATTGTACACCGAGCTTCTTCAAAACCTGCAAAAGTTTTTTGAATACACAAGGATGTCTGAACACAGCTTCGATGAATTGCTGCATCGTGTGTGAGGATCCAACACCAGGCAGGACACCCAACTACGTAGAGCAATTCCTGCTGAGGAACGTCTGTTGGTAACCCTAAGCTACGTAATTTAGAAAAAGAAACACCTGTCATTAATATTCTTGCTATAAAGGCCATTTACTGATTTTTTTTTTTTTCCCATTTTCTTTTTTTTACCACGGATTCCTGGCTACCGGAGAGACCTTAAGATCTTTACTTTACATTTTCAATTCCGGATTGGACTGTCTACCCTTTCCGGGATTGTTGGAGACACCTGCCGTGCATTGTGTAAGGTTCTGCATGCAGAATTCCACCCTCAACTGAACTCTGGCTGAAAAATGCAGAAAAATTTAAGGAAATTTTTAATTTTCCCAACTGTGTGGGGGCTGTGGACAGCAAACACATTCGGATTCTTAAACCTTCTGGAAGTGGATCCGAGCACTTCAATTATGAAAAAAATACTTTTTCATTGTTCTATTGGCGTTTGCAAATGCTGAATGTTAATTTGTTGCCATTGACGTTGGCTCATTTGGATGAGGAAATGACTAACAGATTTTAAGAAACTCCGACATGGGGTAATGTTTGTATGATAAAATTAAAATTTTTCAACTGCCACAACCTCTTCCAAACACTGAAGGACATCCAATGCCATTTGTTGATGTTGGGGATGAGGCGTTTCAAATGTGTGCCAACCTCATAAAACCATACTCAAGTCGGGACTTGACTCACACCAAAAGGATTTTCAACTACAGACTGACAAGGGCACGAAGAACTGTGGAGTGTGCCTTTGGTTTGCTGGCAGTGAAATGGCGCATTTTGAGAACACCAATCAATCTTAAAATAGAGACAATTGATGATGTTGTGAAAGCGTGTGTTGTTCTGCATAATTACATCCTGGCAAAAGAGCAACCACACTTCGAACTGGAGGAACCTGTTAATACTACATTGCCAGATTATCATGTTCACCCTCTGAGGACTACAGTTGAAGTTGCCCAAATGAGGGATACATTTTCTGCCTACTTTGTCTCTGATATTGGATGTGTGTCATGGCAAGATTAAATTGTTTAAGCTGTAAATAAGTCAAATATTCCTGTAATGTTATATACCTGTACTTTTTTCTGACTGTTATATTGTCAACTTTAATGTAAGTTTAATAAAAAAAAACCTTAACTGTAACAGCCCTTAATACTTCACTCAACAATACACACATGTTTAAATAAAGAGAAAAATACTTCACTCAACAATGCACACGTTTAAATAAAGAGCTAAAGAAAAGACAGTGAGACAGTTATTGTGAATCAAAAGAATTTTTATTAACAAAAATAAAAACAATTTGAAAATTTGAAAATGTGATTATTTATGGGTTCTGCGGGAGGGAGTGACATGGTGGACCTGGGGGGTGTTGGGCTGTGATGGTAGGCTTGGAGTGATTGGGGAAGTGGAAGTGGCAGGCAATTGGAGGATTGGGTCGGAAAAATTGACAGAGGACACATTGGGGGAAGAGGACACATTAGGAGAAGAAAACAAGTTGGAAGGGATTGACACATTGGATGGGAAAGAACCAAGGGAAGGTGTGGACAGACCAGAAAACAAAGACACATTTGGAGGTGAGGGTGGAGGGGGTGTCTAATGTTTTTAGACATTTTCACGTTTCCTGGATTTGGTTTTGCTGCTTCCTCGGCCTTTTCCTTCCTGTTGATGTGTGCTGACAGTAGAAGTCTGGGCTGCTGCACTCGGCTGCATGGTAGAAGTGGAAGGCTGGGCTGCTGCACTCGGCTGCACGGTTGAAAGAGAAGGCTGGGATGCTGCAATCGGCTGCATAGTGTAGCTGTGTAGTGTTGGAACAGTCCTAATGTCCAGCGGTGGTTGTGGTGGTGGTGGATAGCGCCACTGATGCTGACCTGGAGCTTGTTACCCTGTAGGGAAAGAACTTGGTGCTTGCTGCTGATATCTGGACCGTTGCATGGCCTCGGTGTAAGCATCCTGACAGGCCTTCATCACATAGAGCTGGAGATCAGGACTAACGTTTTCCATCACGCCCCGTTCTATAGCGGAAAAATAATGTTGCGCCGGTCTATTAAGGTCGTCTTCCAGACGGTCAAGGAGCTTGTGGACTTCCCAGAAAAGTGTGCTCAAGTGAGTGAACCCACTATCCATTCTTTCTACAATTGCCTTCATCCCAGCCTGGAAGACCAAGCTTAAGTGAATAAACTCGGACATGACTGACCTCTCACAGGCCCTCTGCCGCAGGTGAGCAGACCCAAGTAAAGTAGTGGCAGAGGGATGGGAGAGGGAAAAACCTGATGGTGCCTTCCCATAGACAGTAATGCATTTTTTTTTACACAATCATCGGCAATTGTCCGCATGCGGATGATTGCGCAATATTTGATGCCTCAAAAAATGCAACATGCTGCGTTTGCTTGACACTGCCACACACTGCGAAAATATGCATCTGCATGCGAACGCATGCAAAAACATGTCCCTGTGTACACAATGTTAAAGATATGTATGCATGACACATGCGGATGTATGCGGATCCTACGCTGCATACAGAAAGTTAATGTGAACCCAGCCTTAGAGATGACTGGGACAATGTCCTCAGAAATAAAAATACTGATAATAAATAGGAAAAGTTTAAGAACATCCTAAATAGGCAATTTTTGCTGTTTATACCTTGTGGTAATAAAAGGACAAGAAATGGGAAAAACCCAATGTGCCTAAACAAAGAAGTAAGAGGGGAAATTAACAGTAAAAAGAAAGCATTTAAACTACTAAAGCAGGATGGCAACTTTGAAGCTCTAAAAAACTATAGGGAGAAAAACACTTTATCTAAAAAACTAATTAAAGCTGCAGAAAAGAAAACAGAGAAGCACATTGCTAAGGAGAGTAAAACTAATACCAAACTGCTCTTCAACTATATCAATAGTAAAAGAATCAAAAGTAAAAGTGTAGGCCCCTTAAAAAATTGTGAGGAAAGAATGGTTGTAGATGATGAGGAAAAAGCTAATACAGTGTTCCACTTCTTGTTGATTCTTCACCAAAAATTTACATTTGGTATCTTTATGTTTGAAGCATGATATGTGGGAAAAGGTTGAAAAGTTCCAGGGGGCCAAATACTTTCGCAAGGCACTGTATATTAAACACCTTCTTCTCCTCGGTGTTCACGGTGGAAAATGAAATGCTAGGTGAAATGCCGAGAGACAAAAGAAAATTCTAAATTAAGAGTCACCACTCTAACCCAAGAAGAGGTGCGAAACTGGCTAAATAAGATTAAAATAGATAAATCTCCGGGTCCGTATGGACACCCACGAGTACTAAGAGAACTAAGTAATGTAATAGACAAACCGTTATTTCTTATATTTATGGATGCTATAGCGATGGGGTCTGTTCCACAGGACTGGCGCATAGCAAATGTGGTACCAATATTCAAAAAGGGCTTTAAAGTGAACCTGGAAATTATAGGCCAGTAAGTCTAACATCTATTGTTGGTAAAATATTTGAAGGGTTTCTGAGGGATGTTATTCTGGATTATCTCAATGAGAATAACTGTTTAACTCCATATCAGCATGGATTTATGACGAATCGCTCCTGTCAAACTAATCTCATCAGCTTTTAGAGGTAAGCTATAGACTGGACCAAGGTGAGTCATTGGCCGTGATATATGTTGATTTTTCCAAAGCGTTTGATACCGTGCCACACAAGAGGTTGGTACACAAAATGAGAATGCTGGGTCTGGGGGAAAATGTGTGTAAATGGGTAAGTAACTGGCTTAGTAATAGAAAGCAGAGGGTGGTTATAAATGGTATAGACTCCAACTGGGTCACTGTGACCAGTGTGGTACCGCAGGTGTCGGTGTTGGGACCTATTCTCCAACATATTTATTAACGATCTGATAGAAGGTTTAGGCTGTGTGCACACAAAGCAGATTTTTCACGTTTTTTCGAGTTTGTTCGCTATAAAAACCACTATAAAACATGAAAAAAAATGCATACATTATGCATCCCATCATTTAGAATGCATTCCGCAATTTTTGTGCACATCGCGGTAAAATACGCAGCATGTTCATTAATTTTGCGGATTTTTTTGCGGATTTCCCAATATGTTATTGCATTGGGTACCTCCGGAAAAATCCGCAAAAAAAACGCCCCAAAAACTCAGTAAAAATGCGGTAAAAACGCGAGAAAAACGCATGCGTATTTCTTGCAGAAAATGTCCTGTTTTGCTCAGGAAATTTCTGCAAGAAATCCTGAACGTGTGCACATAGCCTTACACAGTAAAATATCAATATTTGCAGATGATACAAAGCTATGTAAAGCAGTCAATACAAAAGAAGATAGTATTCTGCTACAGATGGATCTGGATAAGTTGGAAACTTGGGCCAAAAGGTTGCAGATGTGGTTTAACAATGATAAATGTAAGGTCATACACATGGGAAGAAGGAATCAATATCACCATTACACACTGAATGGGAAACTACTGGGTAAATCTGACATGGAGAAGGACTTGGGGATCCTAGTTAATGATAATCTTACCTGGAGCAGCCAGTGCCAGGCAGCAGCTGCCAAGGCAAACAGGATCATGGGATGCATTAAAAGAGGTCTAAATACACATGATAAGCGCAATATACTGCCTCTGTACAAATAACTGGTTAGACCGCACATGGAGTACTGTGTACAGTTTTCGGCATCGGTGCTCAGGAAGGATATAATGGAACTAGAGTGAGTACAAAGGAGGGCAACAAAATGAATAAAGGTGATGGGGGAACTACAATACCCAGAGAGATTAGCAAAATTAGGATAATTTAGTCTAGAAAAAAGATGACTGAGGGGTGATCCAATAACCATGTATAAGTATATAAGGGGACAATACAAATATCTCTCCGAGGCTCTGTTTATACCGTACCAAGGAAGGTGATGGTCACAAGGGGATATTCTGTGCATCTGGAGGAGAGAAGGTTTTTCCACCAACGTAGAAGAGGATTATTTACTGTTAGCGCAGTGAGAATCTGGAATTCCTTGCCTGAGTGGATGGTGATGGTGAACTCAATCGAGGGGTTCAAGAGAGGCCTGGATGTCTTCCTGGAGCGTAACAATATTGTATCTTGCAATGATTAGGATCTTTAGAAGGACGTAGATCTGAGGATTTATTCTGATGGAATATAGGCTGAACTGGATGGACAAATGTCTGTTTTCGGCCTTGCTAACTATATCACTATGTTACTATGGCACGACGTCAGCTATAACTCCAAGATCAGCTGATGAGTTTCCTATTCAGAAGGCGTTGAGGCGAACCTTGCAGAAAATGATTCCGGGTGACCACATAGAGGTCTTTTTACTAGTGTTGAGCGATACCTTCCGATATTGGAAAGTATCGGTATCGGAAAGTATCGGCCGATACCGGCAAAATATCGGATCTCGCCGATACCGATACCCGATACCAATGCAAGTCAATGGGACGAAAATATCGGAATTAAAATAAACCCTTTCTTTCCTTGTAGGTTCATGAAGGAAAACAACTAAGAATAATGTAGGATGTATTGGGGGAGGTGGCGGAGACATTAAAGGCATAGAGGTATAGCCCAATCAAATAGAATAGCAGGAATTTTTTTTTTTTTTTAAGATGTTCGGAGTTACAAAGATATTGACTATGTTAAGAATTTTTTTATTTTGTCAGATATTGATGTTTCACAACTTCCACGCCCTTCACCTTTTTTTTTAATTCTCCCACACTTTCTTCTTCATCATCATCAGCATTTTTGACATCAACTTCTTCTTCACCTTATTCATCTTCTTCATCTTCTACCTATTTTTTTTTTTTTGTTACATTCTTCATATTCTTTTTATTCAACTATTATTCTTCTTCATATTCTACTTCTTCATCATATTATTATTTGTGACAGGCATTCCTGTAGTTGTTATCTATAAAAGTTTGAAGATTACACCTTCCGTTCTGCCTGTCACAAAAGAGTTACATTTGTCCGGGTTCAGTTTGGCCTGCAGCATCAGGCTTTATCCAGGGGCACCACGAGGAGGAATGGACTCACCCCAATACACTGCTTAGTCTTCTTCTGCTTATAATTTAGATAATATCTTTTGCTCTGATATTTAGTGTTATGCTTAATGTTCATCTGCTCTTTGTTCTGCAGCTTCTTGTTCTTCTGCTTCTCGGTCTTCCATGTCGTCGTCTCCGGGGTCGTCGTCTCCGGGGTCGTCGTTGTCGTCATCGGGGTGGTCTTCAGAGTCATCGTCTCCAGGGTCGTCGTCATCTCAGTGGTTGTCGTCTCTGGTGTCGTCGTCATCTTAGGGGTGGTCTTCCGGGTCGTCGTCTTAAGGGTCTTGAACTTGGAAATGTAGCAGAAGGTACAAGAAGGCTGAGAAAATGCCGAGAACCAGCTGACGGTACTGGAACCAGGATGGGTAGCAGAAGGTACAAGAGCAAAAGACACTGCCGAGAACCAGCTGACGGTACTGGAACCCGGATGGGTAGCCGAGGGTCAAAGAGCCAATGGAACTACCGAGGACCAGCTGACGTTACTGGAACCCGGTTACTAAGCAGGAGGTACCCATGCCTGAAAGCACTACCAAGGACCACCTGACGTTGGTGGAACTCGGGTACCCAGAAGGAGGCACCTAAGCCAAAGGCTCTACCCGGAACCAGCTGACGGTACTGGAACCAGGATGGGGACATATTCAAGATTGTCTTCCTAGAGCCCCAACTAGCGGTGTTGGAGCAAAGGGTCAGCAGGGGGAGCAGAGTGTTGGCCGAAGCCTGCACTGGAGGCAGCTTTGTGTCTGCATGGCGTTTGCAGGACACGATGCCGGCTACACAGCAGGGGAACAGCTGGCGTTGCTGAACCCCTCTGACACATTGGCGGGTGTTTTTCTCTGTGCAGCTAGCACTTCCGGGCACCAACTGGCGGTGTTAGAGCCCAGGGTCAGCAGGAGGAGCAGAGGAGCAGATTGTAGGCTGAAGCCTGCACTGGCGGCAGCTTTGTGTCTGTGTGGCGTTTGCAGGACACGTTGCTGGCTACACAGCGGGGGAACAGCTGGCGTTGCTGAACCCCACTGACACATTGACGGGTGTTTTTCTCTGTGCAGCCAGCACTTCCGGGCACCAACTGGCGGTGTTAGAGCCCAGGATCTGCAGGAGGAGCAGAGTGTAGGCCGAAGCCTAATAGAACCAATTTTAAAGGTAACCTTTAACCCCCCCTCAGGTGTTACAAACTAGAAGAGCCACCTTGTGCAGCAGTAATGAAGCACAAGTAAAAGGTTGCTCTTGTAATTTTGTTCCTTGCACACGCTGAATGAAACACGTATAAAATTTAGCCCCTTATACAGTCAAAACTGTCTTGTAGGCGTGAGTTCCCTTCTTAATGAGACGCAGCACAGCTGTCAAAAAAACCACCTTGGTGCTTGGCGCGGCCTCCTGAGCGTCGCATTTTGCTGTACAGGAGTCTGCGCTGTTGTGTTATCCCTTGGCCCTGCACTGTTAGCGCTGCCCATCTTCTGACATCATTTCATGTCGGCCGGTGCGGTTCGCGATGCCCATGAATCCAAGCCCCGCAGTGTATTTTCATTAATTCACACTGCGGGGCTGGGATTCATGGCCTTGCGCAGTAAATATGTTCGCCTCTCACTCATGTCCTTACACCTGCTTCAGACTGTGCGGCGTCAGCTGATCCCTTATCGCATGCCACGGCCATGAAGCCGCACAGTCTGAAGACGGCGGAAGGAGATGAGTGACAGGCGAATAAAACCACTGCTCATGCCCATCAATCACACCCTCGCAGTCAAAATAAATAAGATACCGAGGGGCGTTGTGTCAGGCAGGGCGGCCGCAGAGGCGCAGCCAGCCAACCAATGATGTCAGAAGATGGGCAGCGCTACCAAGGGGGTTGCTGCGTGTCATTACAAAGGAAAGTCACACCTCAGGGACGGTTTAATGGTCTCAGGGGACACATTTTTGACGTGTTGAGTTCGACGTGTGCAAGGAGAATAACTGAATGAGCCACCTTGTACAAATGCAGCATTACTGCTGTACAAGGTGGCTGTTATACATTCAAACGCCAGGGGAGGGGACAAGTTCCCTTCAATTTCAGTTGTTGTCTCTGCGTGTCGCGCTTGCAGGACACATTGCCGGCTACACAGCAGGGGAACAGCTGGCGTTGCTGAACCCCACTGACACATTGGCTGGTGTTTTTCTCTGTGCAGCCAGCACTTCCGGGCACCAACTGGCGGTGTTAGAGCCCTGGGACAGCAGGAGGAGCAGAGGAGCAGAGTGTAGGCCGAAGCCTGTACTGGAGGCAGTTTTAGGTCTGTTGTGTCTGCGTGGCGTTTGCAGGACACGTTGCCGGCTACACAGCGGGGGAACAGCTGGCGTTGCTGAACCCCACTGACACAGTGGCGGGTGTTTTTCTCTGTGCAGTCAGCAGTTCCGGGCACCAACTGGCGGTGTTAGAGCCCAGGGTCAGCAGGAGGAGCAGAGGAGCAGAGTGTAGGCCGAAGCCTGCACTGGCGGCAGCTTTGTGTCTGCGTTGCGTTTGCAGGACACGTTGCCGGCTACACAGCGGGGGAACAGCTGGCGTTGCTGAACCCCACTGACACATTGACAGGTGTTTTTCTCTGTGCAGCCAGCACTTCCGGGCACCAACTGGCGGTGTTAGAGCCCAGGGTCTGCAGGAGGAGCAGAGTGTAGGCCGAAGCCTAATTGAACCAATTTTAAAGGTAACCTTTAACCCCCCCCTCAGGGTTTACAAACTAGAAGAGCCACCTTGTGTAGCAGTAATGCTGCACAAGTCAAAGGTTGCTCTTTTAATTTTGTTCCTTGCACACGCTGAATGAAACACGTATAAAATTTAGCCCCTTATACAGTCAAAACTGTCTTGTAGGCGTGAGTTCCCTTCTTAATGAGACGCAGCACAGCTGTCAAAAAAACCACTTTGGTGCTTGGCGCGGCCTCCTGAGCGTCGCATTTTGCTGTACAGGAATCGGCGCTGTTGTGTTATCCCTTGGCCCTGCGCTGTTAGCGCTGCCCGTCTTCTGACATCATTTCATGTCGGCCGGTGCGGTTCGCGATGCCCATGAATCCCAGCCCCGCAGTGTCTTTTCATTAATTCACACTGCGGGGCTGGGATTCATGGTCTTGCGCAGTAAATATGTTCGCCTCTCACTCATGTCCTTACACCTGCTTCAGACTGTGCGGCGTCAGCTGATCCCTTATCGCATGCCACGGCCATGAAGCCGCACAGTCTGAAGAAGGCGGAAGGAGATGAGTGACAGGCGAACATATGCACTGCTCATGCCCATCAATCACACCCTCGCAGTCAAAATAAATAAGACACCGAGGGGCGTTGTGTCAGGCAGGGCGGCCGCAGAGGCGCAGCCAGCCAACCAATGATGTCAGAAGACATGCAGCGCTACCAAGGGGGTTGCTGCGTGTCATTACAAAGGAAAGTCACACCTCAGGGACGGTTTAATGGTCTCAGGGGACACATTTTTGACGTGTTGAGTTCGACGTGTGCAAGGAGAATAACTGAATGAGCCACCTTGTACAAATGCAGCATTACTGCTGTACAAGGTGGCTGTTATACAGTGCCTACAAGTAGTATTCAACCCCCTGCAGATTTAGCAGGTTTACACATTTGGAATTAACTTGGCATTGTGACATTTGGACTGTAGATCAGCCTGGAAGTGTGAAATGCACTGCAGCAAAAAAGAATGTTATTTCTTTGTTTATTTTTTTTTTTAATTGTGAAAAGTTCATTCAGAGGGTCATTTATTATTCAACCCCTCAACCCACCAGAATTCTGTTTGGTTTCCCTAAAGTATTAAGAAGTAGTTCAGGCACAAAGAACAATGAGCTTTACATGTTTTGATTAATTATCTCTTTTTCCAGCCTTTTCTGACTATTTAAGACCCTCCCCAAACTTGTGAACAGCACTCATACATGGTCAACATGGGAAAGACAAAGGAGCATTCCAAGGCCATCAGAGACAAGATCGTGGAGGGTCACAAGGCTGGCAAGGGGTACAAAACCCTTTCCAAGGAGTTGGGCCTACCTGTCTCCACTGTTGGGAGCATCATCCGGAAGTGGAAGGCTTATGGAACTACTGTTAGCCTTCCACGGCCTGGACAGCCTTTGAAAGTTTCCTCCCGTGCCGAGGCCAGGCTTGTCCGAAGAGTCAAGGCTTACCCAAGGACAACAAGGAAGGAGCTCCGGGAAGATCTCATGGCAGTGGGGACATTGGTTTCAGTCAATACCATAAGTAAAGTACTCCACCGCAATGGTCTCCGTTCCAGACGAGCCCGTAAGGTACCTTTACTTTCAAAGCGTCATGTCAAGGCTCGTCTACAGTTTGCTCATGATCACTTGGAGGACTCTGAGACTGACTGGTTCAAGGTTCTCTGGTCTGATGAGACCAAGATCGAGATCTTTGGTGCCAACCACACACGTGACGTTTGGAGACTGGATGGCACTGCATACGACCCCAAGAATACTATCCCTACAGTCAAGCATGGTGGTGGCAGCATCATGCTGTGGGGCTGTTTCTCAGCCAAGGGGCCTGGCCATCTGATCCGCATCCATGGGAAGATGGATAGCACGGCCTACCTGGAGATTTTGGCCAAGAACCTCCGCTCCTCCATCAAGGATCTTAAGATGGGTCGTCATTTCATCTTCCAACAAGACAACGACCCAAAGCACACAGCCAAGAAAACCAAGGCCTGGTTCAAGAGGCAAAAAATCAAGGTGTTGCAGTGGCCTAGTCAGTCTCCTGACCTTAACCCAATTGAAAACTTGTGGAAGGAGCTCAAGATTAAAGTCCACATGAGACACCCAAAGAGGCTCAGCTGGCTGGATAATTGGAGCCGCAGATGGTCCAGGAGCGAGCGCGAGGGGCAGGAGGACTAGGCCCCCGGGCAGGGGGCGCACAGCGGCAGCGAGAGGGAGCACACAGCCGGTGGCAGCAGCGGTGGCGAGGAGGAATGCGGCTACACTACCTGCGGCAGGTACCCCCAGCGCTGATAACTCCGGGGGGCCTGCTGGGCCCGGCACCAGGAGCAGACAGGCAGCAGTGAGACAGCGGCAGACAGCTCCCATGCGTGCACCCGGCCTGCAGCGTGGGGATGTGAGAGAGGCAGGCAGCAGTGTCGAGCTGCCTGCAGGTCGACGAGGGAGGGCTTGCGACCAGGCTGGCCCGTCCGGGTCTCATCACCAGGACCGGTCACGATCACCTGTGAGGACGCCAGCGCAAGGAGCTTCCCATTCTCAGGACCCATCTGGCGATGAGCGGGCCGAGAGCAGTGGACGTGGACAGAGAGGTTCGTCTTTTCAGCAGTTCCAGCACGCTCGGGTCCCCCCTGGTGACGCGGAGGCCAGGGGCGCGGGCCTGGGGCAGAGAGGGCTCGGTGTGCAGCAGGCGCAACACACTCGGGTCCCCCCTGGTGACGAGGAGGCCAGGGGCGCGGGCCTGGGGCTCGGAGGATCGGCGTTGCAGCAGTCACAACACGCTCGGGTCCCCCCTGGTGACGAGGAGGCCAGGGGCACGGGTCTGGGGCAGCAGCGTTGTGAGGAGGTGTCGGCGTCCAGCAGTGAGCGTTATGGAAGGACGGAGCGGCAGGGATCTGGAGATTCGGCTGGCGGGGACACAGCACCCACGCAGCAGTGTGAGTATGAGTCTATGTCTCGTTTGTTGCCCGCAGGGGCCAGGTCGCAGGAGGCCAGGGGGGGCCTGGTGGTAGGGAGTGAGGAGCGACAGCGTGGTGGGCCTAGTGTGGTGGCAGTGCCAGGCCTGCAGGATTTATTGCAAAGCATGTCGCAAATTCTACGGAGGCTGGATGGTGGGGCGGCAACTGGGGTTGGTGCGTCGCCAGTGGGGGCGTGGTTGTCTGGACAAGGGGTAGAGCCCCAGGCAGGAGGTGTATTGTTGAGTCCTGGTCGGGTAGCATCAGCGGGTGTGTCAGTTTCAGTCCAAACGGAAAAAGACAGAGGGGATGCGATTAAGCTAGATGATAGAGCAAAAGGAGAAGTTTACGTGTGCTTTGAAGGGCCTTTGGGGGCTCATTTGAAGAAGGATGTGAAGGAGAAGATTTGGCGGGATGAGTATGTGGAAATATTTTCCCTTCTCCCTTTGGAAAAGTTTAATTTGGATAAAGGGAAAAAAGAGGATAGTAAAAAAGAGGAGGAGGAAAAGCGGAGGTGGAGATTAATTCCGCAGACATTTGTAAATTGGTTACAGGCGTTTGCAATTTTGGCGAGTGTGGTAGGGGAGAAATCGCCTGAGAATTGCTCGGGATTATTTTGTTATTTAGATTCTATTGGAGAAGCGCATCAGACGTGGTTGCGGTATGATGAGCAGTTTAGGCAGAGGAAGGCAGTGAGGCTGGAAATTTGGTGGGACCAGAAGGATATAGGGCTCTGGTTGAAAGTTATGGCCCCAGCCAGGCATGGGCAGCCCTTTCACGGGGGCAGAGGTGGTGGCAACCAGCAGGCGGGACATGGAAGCGGTAGTCAGGGAGCACAGGGATCAAAGGAAAAATCCGGAACATGCTGGCAGTTTAATGACGGCCAGTGTAAGTACGGGAGCACCTGTAAATTTAAGCATGTGTGTTCCCATTGTAGCGGAAGCTCCCACGGGGCCTCAAAATGCTTCAAGAAAGGGAAAGGAAAGCCATCCTTGGGTGCCGGTCAAGGGGGTGAGCCCAGTGAGACTTCGAGAGATGGCCCCCTTTCTAAATAGGTACCCAGATCAAGTGAAGGCTGGAGTTATTTTCCATGGTTTTTCGGATGGTTTTAGGATTCCTCATCCGGGTCACGTTGTTCCTTTCTCGATTAAGAATTTGCGGTCGGTAATGTTGCATGCCGAAGTTGTTGATGTTAAGCTTAAAAAAGAAGTAGAGCTGGGTAGGATGGCAGGTCCGTTTTTGCATCCGCCGATGGAGGGGATAGTTGTTTCCCCCTTGGGGGTGGTGCCCAAAAAAGAGCCAAATAAATTTCATTGATTCAGCATTTGTCATATCCAAAGGGTTTGTCGGTGAACGATGGCATCACCCAAGAGTTATGCTCTGTGGAATATACATCGTTTGATGCGGCGGTGCAGTGGGTGAGGAGGCATGGCCCTGGAGCTTTGTTGGCAAAGACTGATATTGAATCGGCATTTCGGTTGCTTCCGGTCCACCTGGATAGTGTTCCGTTGTTGGGTTGTTTTTGGAATGGTGGTTACTATTTGGATAGATGTTTGCCAATGGGTTGCGCAATTTCTTGTTCCTTGTTTGAGACATTCAGTACTTTTTTAGAGTGGGTGGTTAGGGACGTCGCGGGAGTTCAGTCAGTGATTCATTATTTGGATGATTTTTTGTTTATTGGTCCGGCTGATTCAGGAGTGTGCAGGAATGCTTTAGCAGTCATGTTTTGGGTTGATGAGAGTTTTGGGGTTCCGTTGGCGCAGGAAAAGACAGAAGGTCCTTGTACCATTTTGAGTTTTCTGGGCATTCTCATTGATTCCGAGAGAATGGAGTGTCGGTTGCCAGAAGACAAGCTGGCTCTCCTTCAGCAAGAGGTGGAAAGAGCTAGGAGGATGCGGAAGTTGACTTTGAAAGAGTTGCAGTCTTTGTTGGGTAGGTTAAATTTTGCGTGCCAGATCATGCCCATGGGCAGGATATTTTGTCGCAGGTTGTCGGTCGCGACAGCAGGGGTGAAGGCGCCTCACCATTTCATTCGTTTGAGCAAGGAGCATAAGGACGATTTGTTAGTGTGGCAACGTTTTTTAAACAATTACAACGGGCGCTCTTTGATTCAACAGGAAATTGTAACTAATTTTGACTGCGAGATTTACACAGATGCAGCTGGCGCGGCTGGTTTTGGGGCTTATTGCAAAGGAAGGTGGTGTGCGGGACCATGGCCTGACCTTTGGAGGCAGTTGGGTCTTACAAAAAACCTGGCTTTGTTGGAATTGTTCCCTATTGTCGTGGCGGTTTCCATATGGGGGGGAATGTTCGCTAACAGGAAGGTTCGTTTTCATTGCAACAATATGAGTGTGGTATCGGTAATTAACAGTTTATCGGCTTCCGGCTTCTTCCCCCCCTGTGATTAAGTTGTTGAGGGAGTTGGTTCTCAGGTGCTTGGAGCTGAATGCTTGTATTTCGGCAGTTCACGTGCCAGGTGTGCAGAATTCAATAGCCGATGCTCTGTCTCGTTTTCAGTGGGAGCGTTTTCGGGAATTGGCGCCGGACGCGGAGGTCTCGGGCGAGGAATGCCCTTTGCAGCTATGGAACGTGATTATGGACGAGCAGGACGGTTGATTCAGGAGTCTGTTACAAGTCAAACCTGGTCATCATACGAAGCTTCATGGCGGGTATGGCAAAGTTGCGTGTCTTGTTGGGGCACTTTGGTGTCCGAAGAAGATATGGTGTTGGCAGTGTTGTTTTTAATTGGCAGGGCGGCCGAAGTGGGTTGGTCAATTTCTAAAGTTAATAAGTTCGTGGCTGGTCTTGCTTTTGCTTTTAAGTTGCAGGGATTGGCGGACGTTACAAAAAAATTTTTGGTTAGAAAGGCTCTAAGGGGTTTTAGGAGAAGGAATCAGACCCTTGATAGGCGCCGTCCCGTTTCTTTCAGCCTTTTGGAAAGGCTGGGTGGTGTTTTGGAGACTATTTGTCTTTCTAACTTTGAGTTGGCGTTGTTTCAACTTGCTTTTTCTTTAGCCTTTTTTGGGGCAATGCGTGTTGGTGAACTGGTGTCAAGCTCCAGGGACAGGGCTGGAGGTTTGTTTGCTGAGGATGTTGATTTTTGGACAGGGGGTATCGTTTTTTGGATTCGGCGTTCAAAGACTGATCACTTTGGAAGAGGAACACGTGTGGTGTTGGGGAGGGTTAATGGGTCTCTGATGTGCCCTAGAGGGTGTCTGGAAGAGTATTGGCGCTTGTGGTCAGGCAGAGTAGGCCCTTTGTTGTGTCATGCGGGGGGAGCTTTTCTGTCGCGTTTTCAGTTTATTGCGGTGTTTAAAAGGAGCCTGCAGGAGTTGGGCCTTCCCTCAGATATGTTCAGGTCGCATTCCTTTAGGATTGGGGCTGCATCTGAGGCTGATAGTTTGGGTTTGGGTGTGGACTCCATTAGGAGAATTGGCAGGTGGACTTCCGATCGCTACTTGAGTTATATTTGTCATTAATGTTTGGGTGGCGTGGTAGGTTATTGTGTTGATTTTCAGCATTTTCTTGTGTCTTGTTGCAGGTGTTTTACCTTATTTAGCCTGGATCTTCGGACATTCGTTCATGCATTGGGGGGCGCTGCGCGCAGATGTCAGGCCTGACGGTAGGCAACTGGGTTTTAGTAGGCGGCAATTGGTTATTCGTTGGTTGGGATATAGGGGGATGGTTTGGGGTAGGGTCCTCTCTGAGTTTTCCAGGGCTGTTCGTTTGGCTAGACAGCCTGACATTTTGGTCGTGCATATGGGGGGAATGATTTGGGGGTAAGGCCGGTTAGAGATTTAATCAGAGATATTCGGTTTGATTTATTGAGGTTGTCGGTGTCCTTTCCGGGAGTGGTGATCGTGTAGTCGGATATAGTGCCTAGGAAGCGATGGAGGTTTGCTAGATCATTGAAGGGGATTAACAGAGCTAGGGTAAAATTGAATAGGGCAGTATCGGGTTTTGTTTCCAGGAATGGGGGTATTAGTGACAGGCATTTTGAATTGGAATCAGGGGTTGGTAATTACTGGTTGGACGATGGAGTTCATTTAAATGCAATTGGGATCGATTTGTGGACTTTGGCATTACAAGAGGGGGTGGAGAGAGCATTGGTGTCGTTGGGGCACTCACGAGCCTGAGATGGTCAGGGCTGTTCATGGTTGGTGGGGGGGTGGGGGTTCTTGGAGTTGACGCTGATTGGTAGGGGGAAGGAATTCGAGCATAATTACTGGCAATTGAAAATGGTGTGGGGTTTGATCTGGCATTTTGGTATGGGCTCTGGACGGGGTTTTTACCCTGGGAGCTGTTGGTGGTTTTTCTCTTCCCGGATCAGGAAGTACGGTGCCCTCGAGCTGGTGATGTACGGCTGAGGGTAACATGGTGGTTTATCTTCATTTTGGGGGGTTTTGCCAGATCTTTTTAGCTCCAAGAACCCTCCCCTCGAATTTGTATACTGATTGTATTACTATTTATGTTATTTTGTTAATTAAAGTTGGCCGCTGTGGCCAAAATATCCAAATGTATATAAATGGTTGTGTGTTTATTAATGGAAGGAGGGGGTCGGGACGGTATGGCTGTGGTTTGGCGGTATTTAGGATTACGGCCGAAGATAAAACCATACTCGGCATACGCGGTCATGCTGCACAAGTCAAAGGTTGCTCTTTTAATTTTGTTCCTTGCACACGCTGAATGAAACACGTATAAAACTTAGCCCCTTATACAGTCAAAACTGTCTTGTAGGTGTGAGTTCCCTTCTTAATGAGACGCATCACAGCTGTCAAAATAACCACCTTGGTGCTTGGCGCGGCCTCCTGAGCGTCGCATTTTGCTGTACAGGAGTCTGCGCTGTTGTGTTATCCCTTGGCCCTGCGCTGTTAGCGCTGCCTGTCTTCTGACATCATTTCATGTCGGCCGGTGCGGTTCGCGATGCCCATGAATCCCAGCCCCGCAGTGTCTTTTCATTAATTCACACTGCGGGGCTGGGATTCATGGCCTTGCGCAGTAAATATGTTCGCCTCTCACTCATGTCCTTACACCTGCTTCAGACTGTGCGGCGTCAGCTGATCCCTTATCACATGCCACGGACATGAAGCCGCACAGTCTGAAGAAGGCGGAAGGAGATGAGTGACAGGCGAACATATGCACTGCTCATGCCCATCAATCACACCCTCGCAGTCCAAATAAATAAGACACCGAGGGGCGTTGTGTCAGGCAGGGCGGCCGCAGAGGCGCAGCGAGCCAACCAATGATGTCAGAAGACGGGCAGCGCCACCAAGGGGGTTGCTGCATGTCATTACAAAGGAAAGTCACACCTCAGGGACGGTTTAATGGTCTCAGGGGACACATTTTTGACGTGTTGAGTTCGACGTGTGCAAGGAGAATAACTGAATGAGCCACCTTGTACAAATGCAGCATTACTGCTGTACAAGGTGGCTGTTATACATACAAACGCCTGGGGGGGGACAGGTTCCCTTCAATTTCAGTTGTTGTGTCTGCGTGGCGTTTGCAGGACACGTTGCCGGCTACACAGCAGGGGAACAGCTGGCGTTGTTGAACCCCACTGACACATTGGTTGGTGTTTTTCTCTGTGCAGCCAGCACTTCCGGGCACCAACTGGCGGTGTTAGAGCCCTGGGACAGCAGAAGGAGAGGGAGCAGAGTGTAGGCCGAAGCCTGCACTGGAGGCAGTTTTAGGTCTGTTTTGTTTGCGTGGCATTTGCAGGACATGTTGCCGGCTACACAGCGGGGGAACAGCTGGCGTTGCTGAACCCCACTGACACATTGGCGGGTGTTTTTCTCTGTGCAGCCAGCACTTCTGGGCACCAACTGGTGGTGTTAGAGCCCTGGGACAGCAGAAGGAGAGGGAGCAGAGTGTAGGCCGAAGCCTGCACTGGAGGCAGTTTTAGGTCTGTTGTGTATGCGTGACGTTTGCAGGACACGTTGCCGGCTACACAGCGGGGGAACAGCTGGCGTTGCTGAACCCCACTGACACATTGGCGGGTGTTTTTCTCTGTGCAGTCAGCACTTCCGGGCACCAACTGGCGGTGTTAGAGCCCAGGGACAGCAGGAGGAGCAGAGTGTAGGCCGAAGCCTGCACTGGAGCAAGTTGAAAGGGAACCTTTACCCCCCCCAGGCGTTTGTTGCTGAGAGAGCCATCTTGTACAGCACTAATGCTGCAAAAGGAAAAGGTGGCTCTTTTAATTATGCTCCTTGCAAACGCTGAACTAGACACTTATGAAATGTGTCCCCTCACACCGTAAAACCGTCCCGGAGGTGGGACTTTCCTTCGTAATGTGACGCAGCACAGCCGTCATTCCTACCCCCTTGGTGCATTGCGCCGCTACCTCAGCGTTGTTTGATCTGTCCCGGAGCCTGCTCTGATATGTTATCCCTTGGCCAGGCGCACTTAGCGCTGCCCGTCTTCTGACATCATTTGATGTCAGGCTGGCTGCGCCTGTGCGGCCGCGCTGCCCGAGATCCCGCCTTGCAGTGTCGTCTAATGTAATCCCACTGCGGGCCTGGGATCCATGGGCATGCGCAGTGCATATCCTCGCCTCTCACTCCCCTCCCTCCGGCTTCTTCAGACTGTGCGGCGTCCCGGCCGTGGCATGCTATTAGGGATCAGCTGACGGCACACAGTCTGAAGAAGGCGGAGGGAGATGAGTGAGAGCCTGAAGTGAAGATATGCACTGCGCATGGCCATGGATCACAGGCCCACAGTGTGATGAAATCAGAAGACACTGCGAGGCAGGATCTCGGGCAGCGAGGCCGCACAGGCGCAGCCAGCCTGACACCAAATGATGTCAGAAGACGGGCAGCGCTATGTGCGCCTGGCCAGGGGATAACATAACAGCACAGGCTCCGGGACAGAATCAAACAACTCTGAGGAGGCGGCGCACGACGTCAAGGGGGTAGGAATGACGGCTGTGCTGCGTCACATTACAAAGGAAAGTCCCACCTCCGGGACGGTTTAACGGTGTGAGGAGACACATTTCAAAAGTGTTAGGTTCAGCGTGTGCAAGGAGCACAACGAAAAAAAACACCTTTTCCTTGTGCAGCATTACTGCTGCACTATGTGGCTCTTTCAGTAACAAATGCCTGGGGGGGGCAGGTTCCCTTAAATTATAGTTGTGCCAGCGTGGCGGTCGCATGACACATTGCCGGATACACAGCAGGGGAGCAGCTGACGTTACTGAACCCCAATAACAGAGGAGCGACTGTTGACTGTGCAGACAGCACTTCCAGGCACCAACTGGCGGTGTTAGAGCCCAGGGACAGCAGGAGGAGCAGATTGGAGGTATTGCCGCACACACAGCTGGGGACCAGCTGACGTTACTGAACCCCAATAACAGAGGAGCAACTGTTGACTGTGCGGACAGCACTTCCAGGCACTAACTGGCGGTGTTAGAGCCCAGGGACAGCAGGAGGAGCAGATTGGAGGTATTGCCACACACACAGCTCGGGAGCAGCTGACGTTACTGAACCCCAATAACAGAGGAGCGACTGTTGACTGTGCGGACAGCACTTCCAGGCACTAACTGGCGGTGTTAGTGCCCAGGGACAGCAGGAGGAGCAGAGGAACACAGTGTAGAAGCCTGATTGGAGCAAGTCGAAAGGGAACCTTTAACCCCCCCAAGGCGTTTGTAGCTGAAAGAGCCATCTTGTGCAGCACTAAGGATGCAAAAGGAAAAGGTGGCTCTTTTAATTATGCTCCTTGCAAACACAGAACTAAACACTTATAAAATGTGTCCCCTGATACCGTGAGAAGGTCCCGGAGGTGGGACTTTCCTTTGTAATGGGACGCAGCACAGCCATCATTCCTACCCCCTTGGTGCCATGCGCCGCCTCCTCAGCGTTGTTTGATTCTGTCCCGGAGTCTGCGCAGTTATGTTATCCCTTGGCCAGGCACACTTAGCGCCAAGAGATAACATAACAGCGCAGGCTCCGGGACAGAATCAAACAACGCTGAGGAGGCGGCGCACGGCACCAAGGGGGTAGGAATGACGGATGTGCTACGTCACATTACGAAGGAAAGTCCCACCTCCGGGACGGTTTTACGGTATCAGTGGACACATTTTATAAGTGTTAAGTTCTGCGTGTGCAAGGAGCTAAACTAAAATAGCTACCTTTTCCTTGTGCAGCATTACTGCTGCACAAGGTGGCTCTTTCAGTAACAAACGCCTGGGGGGGACAGGTTCCCTTCAATTTCAGTTGTTGTTTCAGCGTGGCGGTCGCAGGACACATTGCCGGCTACACAGCTGGGGATCAGCTGATGTTACTGAAACCTAATAACACTGGGTCGTATGTTTTCACTGTGCAGCCTGCACTTCTGAGCCTCAACTGGCGGTGTTGGAGCCCAGGAATTACAGTTCAGGTGGTAGAAAGATGAACACAACAGGAGACCTGGATACTGTAGACAGTCACCCAATTATTTAATCAGGAAGAGAAGTGGCAAATTCCTGCGAGATCCAGGCCTGGTTCATTTTCAGAAAAGTAAGCCGGTCAACGTTATCGGAGGATAGTCGCATGCGACGGTCTGTTAGTACACCACCTGCAGCACTAAAGACCCTTTCCGATAATACACTAGCCGCAGGGCAAGCCAGCACCTCCAATGCATACTGGCTTAGCTCTGGCCATGTATCCAGCTTAGAGACCCAAAACTTGAAAGGGGAAGAGCTGTCTGGGAGTACAGTAAGAGGGCAAGACATGTAGTCTGTCACCATCTGACGGAACCGTTGCCTCCTGCTGACTGGAACCGCCTGTGATGGTGTAGACATTTGTGGCGGCCACACAAAACTGCCACAGTTGGGCCATACTGGTCTTGCCTTGGGCACTGCTTCTGCTCCCTCTTTGTGCAGAGCCTCCTCCACTGCCTGGATGCACTGAGCTGCTTTGTAAAGCACTAGCAGCACTTCTATCAGTTGGACTGGAGAAGATGATGGAATTCACCAGTGTGTCTTGGTACTCACGCATTTTACGCTCCCGGTTCAACGGTGTGATGAGGCTTTGTACGTTGTCCCGGTAGTGAGGATCGAGGAGGGTGTACACCCAAAAATCAGCCATGTTGAGAATGTGGGCGATGCGGCGGTCGTTCTCAGGCACTGCAGCATGTAATCAACCATGTGCTGCAGACTGCCAACTGTCCAAGAAACGCTGTCCCCTGCTTGAGGCATGATCTCTGCCCGCTCTTCATCACACCACCCTCGCTGTACACACTGACTACTGGACAATTGTGTAACTCCCTCCTCTGGACGGATGTCTTCCTCCTCCATTGACTCCTCCTCATCCTCCTCACAAAGTGTCCCCTGCCTACGCATTTGTGAGGAACCACGTGGCGCTGACTGTCCAGAAGCTGATGGAAATGGTGACTCCTCATCCTCCACCTCTTCCACAACATCATCCCTTAGCGCTTGCAGTGTTTATTGAAGCAGGCAGATAAGGGGGACAGTCATGCTGACTAGTGCATCATCTGCACTCGCCATCCGCGTGGAATAATCGAAGGGACGCAAAACCTGGCAGACGTCCTTCATAGTGGCCACTCTGTGGTTGTGAAGTCTGAACGGCGCGGAGTGCGAATTCTTTGCGCCTGATGCAGCTGGTACTCCATTACTGCTTGCTGCTGCTCACACAACTGCTCCAACATATGTAACGTGGAATTCCACCTGGTAGGTAGGTCACATATGATGCGATGTTCCGGAAGGCGGAATCGGCGCTGCAGAGCTGCAATGCGCGATCTTGCCGTGCTGGAACGCCGCAAGTGAGCACACTCTAGGCGGACCTTGTGCAGCAGTGCATCAAGATCCGGATAGTCCCTCAAAAAACTCTGCACGACCAATTTGAGCACATGTGCCAGACATGGGATGTGAGTGAGCTTGCCGAGGCCCAGAGCTGCCACCAGAGTTTGGCCATTGTCACACACTATCATGCCTGGCTGGAGATTCGCTGCCACAAACCACACATCGCTCTCCTGCTTGATGTCATTCCAGAGCTCCTGCGCTGTGTGGCTTCGATTCCCCAAATAAATTAATTTGAAGACGGCCTGTTGACGTTTGGCCACGGCTGAGCTCATGTCGTTCGTAACAGGTAAACGTTCACGGGTCCATGTGGAGGTGGACTGTGACGGCTCCTGCAGCGATGATTCAGAGGAACTTGTGTATGAGGAGGAGTCAATGCGTACAGACTGGATTCCTGCAATCCTTGGAGTGGGCAGGACACGTCCTGCGCCACTCGCACGATCTGTACCCGGCTCAACAACATTAACCCAATGGGCAGTGAGGGAAAGGTATCACCCCTGTCCATGGTGACTGGTCCACGCATCGGTGGTGAGGTGGACCTTGCTACCGATGGTGTTCAGAAGCACGTGTTTTATGTGTCCCTCCACATGCTTCTGCATGGCAAGGACGGCTTGCCTGCTGAAATAAAAGCGGCTGGGCACATTGTACTGTGGGACTGCCAATGACATCAAGTCACGGAAGCTGTCAGTCTCCACCAGCCTGAATGACAGCATTTCCAGTGAAAGAAGCTTGGCAATGCCTGAAGAGGCATCACGAGCTGAAGAGGTGGTAGCTGCCGCTGTTGGTTGGCCTAGGTCTTCATTGTGTTTTTGTAACTCCACCGCGTGCCTGGTCCGCACATGTTTCCACATATTTGAGGTATTGAGGTTGCCGACATTTCTCCCTCTTTTGATTTTATGATGACACACCTTGCATTTGACAAAGCAAATGTCATCTGCAACTGTGTCAAAAAAGGACCAGGCACTGCAAGTCTTGGGAGCGCCCATTTTGGCTTTTGGAAGAGACATGCTCCTAACGGGTGCCGAAGTGGAGGCTACAGGCTCCGCAGTCTTCCCCCTCCCTCTCCCTCTTTGGCCCGTTCGGGGAATCTCTTCCTCAGAGCTGCTCTCACCACCTTCCTGTCCCTCACGCCACGATGGGTCAAGGACCTCATCATCTACACTACCCTCTGCCACCAACTGCTCCTGCTGGGTAGTCTCGGCAGCACAGCACGCACCAGAAATTGGCACCTGAGTGTCATCATCAGATGCATACTGCGGTGTGGTGACCGGAGGCACTGCCCCACCTGCCTCTTCAGAGTCAGAGAGACAAAGCTGTTGCGCATCACTGCACACTGCCTCTTCTTCCATTTCTCCAATGCTGGTTGGCTGGCCCCCTGTTTCCAAGCCAAGAGATTCAGAGAACAGAAGTAGAGACGGCTCCTGTCCTGGGCTCTCTGACTGCCTGGGCAATTTGGCAGGTGGTGAAGAGACAGATGGGTGCTCTCCAGTGCTCTGTGCCTGAGAGGATGTGGCACTAATTGAAGTCGATGCGTTAGCTGCCATCCATGCAACAACGGCTAATTTTCTTGTGTGGACTAGACTTTAATATGAGCTAATGTGGCCTACACAACTGTAAAGTGGTGTGTTTGGTGAACTTTATTATTTATTTATTTATTTTTTTTGGCAGAACTGACTACAGGGCGAGCTGCACTCACACGGAGACCGTGCAGACAGCCGTAAACGGCGCTGCAAGGCCCAAAAAAACTCCTCTAGGTTATCCTATGTAGTGTTTTTCCACAATTTAGCTGGATACGGGTGGAAAGCCACTAATAGGAATTATTTGAAAAAATGTGCAGCAGCCTGCACTATTTGCAAAAAAGGACAATGTATTTTACAGTATGAGGCAGTGACGCACCCTGAGCTGCATACAACCGGCTGTGGCTGCACACAGACTACAGGGCGAGCTGCACTCACACGGAGACCGTGCAGACAGCCGTAAACAGCACTGCAAGGCATAAAAAAACTCCTCTAGGTTATCCTATGTAGTGTTTTTCCACAATTTAGCTGGATACGGGTGGAAAGCCACTAATAGGAATTATGTGAAAAAATGTGCAGCAGCCTGCACTATTTGCAAAAAAGGACAATGTATTTTACAGTATCAGGCAGTGACGCACCCTGAGCTGGATACAACTGGCTGTGGCTGCACACAGACTACAGGGCGAGCTGCACTCACAGGGAGACCGTGCAGACAGCTGTAAATGACGCTGCAAGGCCCAAAAAACCTCCTCTACGTTATCCTATGTAGTGTTTTTCCACAATTTAGCTGGATACGGGTGGAAAGCCACTAATAGGAATTATGTGAAAAAATGTGCAGCAGCCTGCACTATTTGCAAAAAAGGACAATATATAGAACAGTATGAGGCAGTGAACCACCCTGAGCTGAATACAACCGGCTGTGGCTGCACACAGACTACAGAGTGGGCTGCAGTCACACACACACACACACACACACACACACAGAGACCTTGCAGATCGCTGTGAAAACAGCGCTGCAAGGCAAAAGCAAGGTGAACACACAGCGGTTGCTAAATTAGCCTGGAAAAAGCACAATGAAGCAAATCACTATCTCAACTGGCCCTCAGTCAGAACACAGCATCCTATGCCTAACTGAATTCACAGCAGAGTGAGCCAGAAAGGGCAGCAGCGTTTTTTATAGTGCATCATGACATCATTTCAGCAGCCAATCACAGCCTTGCCAGTAGTTACATGCCCACCATGCTGAACAGGATGTGCCCACACTTGTAGTCATTCCTCATTGGCTGAATTCGTGCAGTTTGAATTCTGGGCACTTCCGATTCCGGTATCCGATATGCGGTAAGTATCGGAACTCGGTATCGGAATTCCGATACCGCAAATATCTTCCGATACCCGATACTTGCGGTATCGGAATGCTCAACACTACTTTTTACCCGTGTTTTTAAAGAGTGACTGAGCAGTGGATGGAAGTCCTGGCACCATGGTTAACAAGGGAGCCTCAAAAGGTCTACTATGATGTAGCCTTACAGGGCGCTAAAGAATATGAAAAATTGAAAAAGGAAATTTTGGCTCACTTGGAGGTGACTATGTGTGTCAGGGCACAACAGGCTCATTGCTGGGCACATCACTGTGAAAAAAAAACCTTGCTCCCAAATGTTTTATCTGCTGCACCTTGTCCAAAAGTGCTTGCAGACGGAGTCCTCTACTCCAGTGCAGATGGTAGAACGAGTTGTAATGCATTGGTTCGTGTACTCCCTTCCAATCATGATGCAGATTTCGGTTGCCCAAGGAGATCCCAAGAATGCCAATGACTTGATTGGACTGGTCGAAAGGTATCATAGGGTCACCAGTTCCATGGGGAGGCAACCTGCTCCATACTGAGGTCCCATCAGGGGGCGGTGGCAAAAAAGGGGATCAGTCATACAAAGTTGAAGGGGGCGGTGGAGGTCATGACCAGGGTCTCATCAGGGGATGCAATTTCCTGGAGTTGTCACGACCCAGGTCATATAGCTCCTCATTGACCCCTGAACATGAGAAAATGGACTGTAGCATGCAGGGCCGGACTGGGACTAAAATTCAGCCCTGGCATTTGAAGTCACACAGGCCCACATGTCGCATGGTGACTGTATAATATCTTTGTACACTTGTAGGCTACATGAAGTGAGGGGAGTGTAACACAACTATATAACATATAATTACAGCTGTATCCAGCATTACAGCTCAGTCCCCATAGAATGTAATACAGCACAGCCCCCATAGACTATAATACAGCACAGTCCCCATAGAATGTAATGCAGCACAGCCCCCATAGAATGTAATGCTGCACAGCCCCCATAGAATGTAATGCAGCACAGCCCCCATAGACTATAATACAGCACAGTCCCCATAGAATGTAATGCAGCCCAGCCCCCATAGAATGTAATGCTGCAGAGCCCCCATAGAATTTAATGCAGCACAGCCCCCATAGAATGTAATGCAGCACAGCCCCCATAGACTATAATACAGCACAGCCCCCATAGAATGTATTGCAGCACAGCCCCATAGAATTTAATGCAGCACAGCCCCCTTAGAATATAATGCAGCACAGCCCCATAGAATATAATGCAGCACAGCTCCCATAGAATGGAATGCAGCCAGCCCCCTAGAATATAATGCAGCACATGCCCATGGAATGGAATGCAGCCAGCCCCATAGAATATAATGCAGCCAGCCCCATAGAATGTAATGCAGGCAGCTACCATACAATATAATGCAGCACAGCCCCATAGAATGTAATGCAGCACAGCCCCATAGAATATAATGCAGCACAGCTCCAATAGAATGGAATGCAGCCAACCCCATAGAATATAATGCAGCACAGGCCCATAGAATGGAATGCGGCCAGCCCCATAGAATATAATGCAGCACAGGCCCATGGAATGCAGCCAGCCCCATAGAATATAATGCAGCACATGCCCATGGAATGGAATGCAGCCAGCCCCATAGAATATAATGCAGCCAGCCCCATAGAATGCAATGCAGCACAGCCCCATAGAATATAATGCAGCACAGCCCCATAGAATATAATGCAGCACAGCTCCAATAGAATGGAATGCAGCCAACCCCATAGAATATAATGCAGCACAGGCCCATAGAATGGAATGCGGCCAGCCCCATAGAATATAATGCAGCACAGGCCCATGGAATGCAGCCAGCCCCATAGAATATAATGCAGCACATGCCCATGGAATGGAATGCAGCCAGCCCCATAGAATATAATGCAGCCAGCCCCATAGAATGTAATGCAGGCAGCCACCATACAATATAATGCAGCACAGCCCCCATAGAATGTAATGCAGGCAGCCCCCACAGAATGTACTGCAGGCAGGCAGCCCCCATAGAATGTACTGCAGGCAGGCAGCCCCCATAGAATGTACTGCAGGCAGGCAGCCCCCATAGAATGTACTGCAGGCAGGCAGCCCCCATAGAATGTACTGCAGGCAGGCAGCCCCCATAGAATGGAATGCAGGCAGGCAGCCCCCATAGAATGGAATGCAGGCAGGCAGCCCCCATAGAATGTACTGCAGGCAGGCAGCCCCCATAGAATGTACTGCAGGCAGGCAGCCCCCATAGAATGTACTGCAGGCAGGCAGCCCCCATAGAATGGAATGCAGGCAGGCAGCCCCCATAGAATGGAATGCAGGCAGGCAGCCCCCATAGAATGGAATGCAGGCAGGCAGACCCCATAGAATGGAATGCAGGCAGGCAGACCCCATAGAATGGAATGCAGGCAGGCAGCCCCCATAGAATGGAATGCAGGCAGGCAGTCCCCCCCCAATAGCTCCACAATCCACTCATCACTCTTTGTTAAAAAACAAACAAACACTCTACTCACCTCTCTCCTCGTGCCCCGCGCTGCTCTCCTCTGGCTCCGGTCTCAGCAGCTGCAGTCTGCCCGGCGCCCGGTCACACTGCAGGTGCGCGATGATATGACGTCATCGCGCACCCGCAGTGTCAGCGGCAGGCAGAGCGGGGAATGATGGGAGAGGAGGCGTCAGCAGACGCTCTCTCCTCCATCATTGCATTCAACTGTACCGGCGTCTATGACGCCGGTATAGTTGAATGCGGGGCCGGGAGTGTGCCGCGACAGCGGGGGGAAGAGTGCCGACAGCGGCACACTCAAGCGGCCCACTACTGCCATCGGGCCTTCTGGCATTTGCCAGAACTGCCCGATGGCCAGTCCGGCCCTGGTAGCATGGGACACCGGTGTTCATTCCACACATATACAGCTTTCAGTTTGGACTTTCCACAAGGCCAGTGGTCTTAAGCTTGTCCTGTAAAAGTGAAAAGTCTGCAAAGGTCTAGACTACTAGACTCAGGGAGTTTGGTGACCTTCATGAGGGTCAAAATCCCTCTCAAATTGATCACTGGGAAGAAGGTGGGCAGCCGCTGCATTCACAGGGATGCTAAAGACTGTCTGGTGGCCAGAGTGGTCATCGAGATGGCCCAAGGTACAGAGTCCCATGAGGTAAGCGTGGTCCAGGATTTATTGCACCCGATTATCGTAGACAGGGACTTTGTGTAGCTTTGGGGCTTGTGGAGGTAGGGGGTGGAGATCTTGATTGCTTGGGTAAGAGATGAGTTTACCCTGAAGAAGTCTCACCAACCCCAGAGCCTGATGGCTTTCTCTTCTGTGTAATGGTGGGAGATGAGGAGGTATATCCCCAGAGGCCAACATTCCTGAAATAGGGATAACAGGAGAAAATGTTGGGTCTGCCCAACATAGGTACCTAACTGTAAAAGAAGTGTTCAACAAGGTAACCTTTATAAACAGCATAGTACAGGAGATGGGGGCTGACACCTATTTCATGTTGAGTGAGGACTTATTAGACATGGTTATTTAGGTGAGGGAGGAGGTAGAGGAACAATTGTTGGTACCAGGACCCTATAGACAGAGGGTGTTGTACATGAGCAGATATAAGAAAGAATTGCGGCACTCACCATCCATCTGTGACTTGCCCCGCTCCCTCGTGTACTCCTGCCGATGCCGCAGCATGTTTGTGAAGATTTAAAGTGCTGAATAAAGGATATTTTTAGCTGAAGATGGATGGTGAGTGCCGCAATTCTTTCCTATACCTGCTCATTTTTGATTCCTGAATTTTGCATGCAGAGCACCACCTGATTCTTATTAGAGGCCAAGAGCATCCACTCCATGCAAGATCACACGCTAGATTGTTTTGACATACAGCTTTTCAGTGCCGGTTACAATTCTTCTTTATTGTCAAGGATGGGTCATGCAGAGGTTCTATTGGCCCGGATGTCACCAGGAAATCGTAAGGTATCAAAAGTCCTGTTCCACCTTCCAGTTAACCTCTTCCACCTCTCTCTTCTGAAATCCCCTCGTGCTGCTACCCATCAAGGTATGGCAAGTCACAGACCCCATTGAATCTCTATGTTTGCTAGTTAAGCCAGAAGGAATCACTGAAGAGGTCACAATAGCTGTCAAAGGCCCAAAAACAGCAGTATCAGGAATTGCTGCAGCAGAAATGGGACCGGTCTCAGATTTGACAGGGTGTACAGGTATCATATAACACGAGGTTCGGACAAACCCCATATGCGGCTGAATTCGAAACCCAAATTCCAGAGGCCCACCAAGTACTGATCTCCAAGGAAGTGAAGTGTATGCTGAATCTCGAAGTCAGTGAAGAATCTAAGAGTGGGTGGTCTAACCCGGTTGTTCCAAAACTTGATGGAGACTATCAATTCGGTAATGATTATTATCAGAAGCTGAGGGAAGTCTCCAAGTTTGGCACATATCCAATGCCATGTGTCGGTGAGCTGATCAAGAAGCTTGGACCAGCAAGGTACATAACCACCTTGGTTCTTACAAAGTTAGTAGAAAATCTTTATGTCACAAGAAGTCAAGGAAAGGATGGCTTTCTCTATGCCTGATGGTTGCTTCCATTATATATGGATGACGTTTGCAGGGAGCTCCAGTCACCTTCCAGAGGGCTATGGACTGGATCCTTGTACCCCATAAGAATTACGCTGTGATGCTGTGACATACAATACCTGGATGATATAATAATCTTCAGCATGGATTGGGTAAGTCATCTCAGAAAATTCCAGGTTGTGTTTGGTGCTCTCAGGAAGGTGGGGTTCTCTATAAATCCAGAAAAATGTGCCATGGGAAAAGAAAAATTCAAATACCTTAGATATGTAGTAGGTAGAGGAGAAATCAATCCACCGATCAATGCAAGGATGCAATCCAGAACTGGCTGAAACCACTCTCAAAAAGCAAATTAGGGCCTTCCTGGGAATCGTGGGGTACTGCAGGAGTTTCATCCAAACTTTGCCATGGAGGCCGCACCCCTGACCAACCTTCTTAGGCGATGTTTCCACTGTCAAGAAACCATCAGGATTTGCTGCGGATTGGACGCTGCGTACAGCCACAGCGTCCAATCAGCAGCATTCAGATATTACTGCATACCGTATTTTTCGGACTACAAGACGCACTTTTTCCCCCCAAAAATGGGGGGAAAATAGGGGGTGCATCTAATAGTCGTAATGCAGGCTTACCCACAGTGGTGTGGTGGCAGTAGTGCGGTATGGCGTGCGCAGGGTCCCTTCCACAGGTGAGGTGATGCAGCGGCCCGGAATGCAATGTGAGCAGCAGAGCCGGGTTGATCACCGGTTTATCGGTGGTGGCGGCCATCTTCTTGAGGCCGCGCGTGCGCAGATGGAGTGCTCTGCTTCAGGTGCTTCAGGAAAATGCAGGATGCCGCGTGTGCGCAGATGGAGATCGCGGTGGCCATTTTGCGCACGCGCGGCCTCCCGTGGCCATTTTCCTGAAGCCCCAGGAAGCAGAGCACTCCATCTGCGCACGGCCTCGGGAAGATGGCCGCCGCCACCGATAAACCGGTGATTAACCCAGCTCTGCTGCTCACATTGCATACTGGGCCGCTGCGTCACCTCACCTGTGGAACCGCCACACCACTACTGCAACCCCCCCATGGACACCAGGCCATGGCGTCGCCCACCTAAGCAGGAAGGGACCCTGCCCAGGTGCACGCCGTACCACATCACCCCACCTCTGCCGACACCATGCCTCCTGTGACCCTGCTCTGCCACCGCCAGCCCTCAGGTAAGATACTTTAAATTCGGACAATAAGACGGATCCCCATCTTATAAAAAAATCTTTTTTTCTGCAATTTTCACCCCAAATTTGGGGTGCGTCTTAAGGTCCAGTGCGTCTTATAGTCCGAAAAATATGGTGATGGAGGGGATTTTATGAAATTCCATCTCCACTATGCCTGCAGAGCCACATCCGGCGGCCCTGCGTAACCGGACATGTTGCACGTCTTTATAGACTGCAGCTTGTCTATTTATCTTGCGGAGATAAATAACCCAGTCTATGAATACGATGTGGTGATTCCGCATGTGTTCAATGAACACATGCGGAATCACTATGCATACAACAGGGGGCAGTGCTTTGGGTGGAGCAGGGTATCTGCTGCGTCCAAAGCTCAGGTAATCCTGAAGGTGGAGACATAGCCTTAAGGGAACAAAATCAGTCATGGCCAAATGGACATCGGAGGTGGAGACGGCCTTTCAACAACTGAAAGTGGTTCTGTGTAAGCATCCAGTCCTGATTGCACCTGACTATAAGAAGAAGATTGTGTTCCTAATGGACGACTGAGAAGTCAGATTAGGAGTGGTCCTTTCTCAAGGCGATATACAGCGAGCATCCTGTTCTCTACCTAAGTCAAAAACTGTCGACATGTGATAAAAATTATTCCATTGTAGAAAAGGAATGCCTGGCCATAAAGTGGGCAGTGGACACATACTATCTCTTAAGACGATCATGTTAATTAGTATCAAACCACGGCTCACTCAGTTGGATGAGGAAAGTAAAGGGGAAAAATGTTTGTATTATCAGCTGGTTAATAGCTTCAGGATTTTCACTTCCATGTGGAACATAGAGATAGGAGGTACATGGTAGAGCCAATGTCATCTTGAGAATCCAGTATCTAGTGGTAGAAGGATCCAAGCCCATGTCTTTAAGCAGAGGGGGAGGTATGTAAAGTGGCTGTGGGACACTTAGTAGATGGGAGAAAAACCAGGAGTAGTGATTTAGAACATATAGGACTAAAAAGGGTTAATCAGCCATGACAGTTTGACAGAGGTGTATCTAGCCTTTCCTGCACCCGGGGCAAAGGATCAGTTTGGCGCTCCCCCCAAAAAACCTCCCCCATTTGAACCTTACCTCTATTGAAACTGTATGACCAAGTCAAGGTACATTCCTGAATCCCCATAATGTTAAAATAGATACCAATAAAAGTAAAATTAATTGAGACATCAGTAGGTTAAGTGTTTTTGAATATCCATATTGAATCAGGAGCCCCATATAATCCTGCATAAAGGTTAATAATGGCCCCATAAGATGCTCCATAGACATATTTGCCCAATATAGTGTGGCAGAAATGTTGATTATGGCCCCATAAGATGCTCCATAATGATATTTGCGCCAGATAGTGCTGCAGAAATGTTGATTATGGCCCCATAAGATGCTCCATAAAGATATTTGCCCCATATAGTGCTGCACAAACTTTATGGCCCCATAAGATGCTCTATACAGACACTTGCCCCATATAGTGCTGCACAAACGTTATGGCCCCATAAGATGCTCTATACAGACACTTGCCCCATTATAGTGCTGCACAAATGTTATGGCCCCATAAGATGCCCCATACAGACACTTGCCCCATTTGCTGTTGCTACGATAAAAAAAAAATCACATACTCACCTCTCCGTCGCTCAGGCCCCCGGCACTTTCAATATTCACCTGCTCCTCATTCCAGCCGCCGCTCCATCTTCAGCACTGACGTTCAGGCAGAGGGCACGCACTAACTACGTCACCGCGCCATCTGACCTCAGTGTCACTGCTGAAGATAAAGTGGCGCCGGGACAAGGAGCAGGTGAATATCGCGCAGCGCTCCCCTCCCCGTTATACTCACCTGCTCCTGGCACTGTGCAGTCCCTTCTTCCTTGGCGCCGGCAGCTTCTTCCTGTACTGAGCGGTCACTGTTACTGCTCATTACAGTAATGAATATGCGGCTTCACCCCTATGGGAGGTGGAGCCGCATATTCATTACTGTAATGAGCGGTACCATGTGACCGCTCTGTACAGGACGAGGAGCCTCCTTGGACCGCCGCATCATCAGGCGGCCCGCTGGTGCCCCCCTGTCGGCGGCACCCAGGGCACATGCCCCGGCTGTCCCCCCCTGGATACGCCACTGCAGTTTGATTATGAATAGCTGTAGAGTTGAGTTAGAAGACTGCTTACTACTTTATACCTCATCCCCTGGGTGTGGTTCACTTTGGAAAATGAGACCTGTTTCTCTCACACAAGTCAGTATGTGTGGAGGTTGCAGATCTCCTAGATTGAGTGCCTTTTTCTAAAGGACTAAGAAGCTGGACTAGTGTTAACCAGCACTATTGTATGGACCTTTCTCTTTAGGTTTTTCTTTATGCTAGACAAGGGCTGTATTTGAGTTTCCTGTAATGTGGTTTATGAGCACTGCAATAAACCAGCCAGACTTTAAATTGAAAAGGTTCCTGAGATACCTCAGATCACTCCCAAGTGAGTAGCATTGATACAACCTCCACAAGTCTGGTAGCTATTGGAAGAAATTTCCAAATGCCTAAAGGCACCACATTCATCTAATCAAACATTGATATGCAAGTTTAAAATCAATGTAATGACACAAGCCGTCATGTTGCTTAGGAAAGACACATTCCTGTCTCCTACATATGAACTTACTTGGGGGGAAACAATATAAATCAATCCAATAGCAAATGATGTTTCAAGTGCACATGGGACCAAAAAATTTCCCTTTGTAGAAATGTTCTCTGATCTTATGAAACAAATATAATTAGTTGACTAGAATGACTATGTTTATATATAATGGAGAAAGGAATAGACTTTAAATCCAAAGACCAGCATTTCAACAATTAAAAGGAACCTACCACCAGAAAAAATGCTATTAAACTGCAGATATGGGGTTAATATGCAGGTTGCAGGTTAATAACGTTATTATGCTGGCCGGTCCCCTGCACATAGCGGAAAACCCTGGAAAGAAAATTTACTTTATTCTCCCCTACAGCATTCGGCTTTTAGTCATGGGGGGCGGTGCCAGCATTGGTTCAGTCACCTCTCTGAGTACACAAAGCAGTGGCTGAAACCGTGTCCCCAGTGTCAGTCAGTGCCAGGGCATGATTACAGCCTCCTCTCTGTATACTTAGAATGGTGACTGAACCCGCTACGATGCTGCCCCTGAGACTGAAACCATGCCTCCTGCCCTGACTGCCAGCCAGACCAAATGTAGAGCTTGTGTCAGCCAGGACCGGGAAAGCGGTTTCAGTCACAAGAACGGCGACAACGTGAGTTCAATCACCGTTTTGAGAATACAAAGAAGTGGTTGTAACCATGCCCCCGGCATTAGGGTCAGCTGTAACTCATTGCCGAGGGCGCGGTTACAACCGATGCTATTTATTCTCAGAGCGGTGACTGACCGGCGCAAGTGTCACCGCTCTGACTGAAAAGGGAACGCTGCTGGGGAGAATAAAATTCATTATCTCCCCACAGTGTTTGGCTAAATGCAGACACTGGCCAGCATAATAACACTATCAATCTGCAAATTACCCCCATATCTGCAGATTAATAGCGTTTACTCTGGTGACAGGTTCCCTTTAAGCATGGGGGAGCAGCATTTTATAGCATGGGTGCATTGTTGCATGATGGACTGGTGGACTTCATAAAATTTATTGCATTATGAGGGAGGTAAATAATGTAGACATATTTAAGTAATATCTCAAGTCAGCAACCAAGAAGTTTAAGCTTGCGTGCAAATGTGTTTGACTCCAAAAATGCTTATATAGTTGTTCAAAATGGATTCAGGTCAACACAGTGAGTGGCCATCACAAAGCCTTGATCTCAAACCAGTAGAAAATATACAGGTGCTTCTCACACAATTAGAATATCATCAAAAAGTTAAATTATTTCAGTAATTCAATACAAAAAGTGAAACTCATATATTCTATAGAGTCATTACAAACAGAGTGATCTATTTTAAGTGTTTATTTCTGCTAATGTTGATGATTATGGCGTACAGCTGTAAGGAGATGGTATGTCCCCTCAGTTGCACCTCCTCTTTCTGCCATTTGACCTCCCTATGCACTTCCCATGTACCTAAGTGATGTACCTGTTTGGTTATATGTGTGTCCTATATCTTGCAATGTAATATACTATATTATGTACGTTCTCCTTTAAAGGGCTGTATTCAGTTAGGGACAGCAATGGTTAATGTGAGAGTTGGGGTCCACAGCAGAGAGAGAAAGCTGCTGTTTCCCTCCAGAACTGCTGGTATCGCTGACCAGTGCAGACGTACAGACAGATGGGGCACTGCCAGACTCCCCAGATGGGAGAGGTCTGTTGCTCCGGGCTAAAGATCACAAAGGATTAAAAAAGGACAACAACACAGGTTCTCTAGACTTTAGAGGGGCCTTCGCTGAAGGGGTCTCAGGCGCCCAGATTCCAGTGTTTGATTCCTCAGCCGACGACGCCGTTGTGGGTACGACTGCAAGCAAATGTCAGGGCAAGAGCAGGAAATCCAGTGTTGAAAATGATCCTTTATGTCCATCCTTCATCCTCTATTCAATAAAAATGTATGTTTCCTTGTTGGAATACAGCAGCATCTCTAGACTCTTAATTGCCTGGACTGCTGTGGCCCGAGGAGAGAAGGTAACTGTTTGTGGGAAAGACTGAATCCATCCCAGATTGCATGTACAAGGGGCCGAGGTGTCTTCAGACTGTGTTTAGTGGATGAGCTTGGTCCGGACTACCACCCCGATGCCTCTTTTTACACAGCCAATGAAAACCCAAAAGTCATTATCTCAGTAAATTACAATAATTAACAAAAATACCTGCAAAGGCTTCCAAAGCATTTAAAAAGGTCCCTTAGTCTGTTTCAGTAGTCTTCCTCATGATTGTGGAACATGCTGACTTGACAGATATCCAGAAGGCAGTCATTGACACACTGAACAAGGGGGTAGGGGTAAGCCACAAAATGTCATTGCTAATGAAGCTGGCTGTTGACAAAGTACTGTATCCAAGCATATTAATGGAACTTTGAGTGGATGGAAAAAGTGTGGTAGCTAAAGGTGCACAAGCAACCGGGATATCCGCAGTCTTAATAGAATTGTTAAGAAAAGGCCATTCAAAAATTTGGGGGAGATTCACAAGGAGTAACTGCTGCTGGAGTTTTTGCTTCAGTAGCCACCACAGCCAGATGTATCCAGGACATGGGCTACAAGTGTTGCATTCCTTGTGTCAAGCCACTCATGACCAATAGACAACACTAGAAGTGTCTTACCTGGGTCAAGGAGAAAAAGAACTAGACTGTTGCTCAGTGGTCCAAGGTGTTGTTTTCAAATGAAAGTAAATTTTGCACTTTATTTGGAAATCAAAGTCCCAGAGTCTGGAGGAAGAGAGGAGAGGCACACAATCCAAGCTGCTTCAAGTCTAGTGTGAAGTTTCCACAATCAGTGATGGCTTGGGAAGCCATGTCATCTGCTGGTGTAGGTCCACTGTGTTTTATCAAAGCCAAAGTCAACGAAGCCATCTACCAGGAAATTTTAGAGCACTTCATTCTTCCATCTGCCAACAAGCTTTCTGGAGCTGGAAATGTCATTCTCCAGCAGGACTTGGCACCTGTCCACACTGCCAAAAGTACCATTACCTGGTTTTAAAACAACAGTATTACTGTGCTTGATTGCCTAGCAAACTCTTCTAGAGAGTCTATGGGGTGTTGTCAAGAGGAAAATGAGAGACAACAGACCTAACAATGCAGATGAGCTGAAGGCTGCTATAAAAGCAACCTGGGCTTCAATAACACCTCAGCAGTGCTACGGGCTGATCGCCTCCATGCCACATCGCATTTATGCAGTAATTGATGCAAAAGGAGCACTAACCAATTATTGAGTTGCATTTACTGAACATACATTTCAGTAGGCCAACATTTCGGATTGTAAAATAATTTTTCAAACTGGTGTTATAAAGTATTCTAATTTACTGAGATAATGACTTTTGGGTTTTCATTGGCTGTAAGCCATAATCATCAAGATTAATGATATGATACGATACACTTTATTGATCCAGGGGAGAAATTATGGTATTACCGCAGCAGTACAAACAGCAGTACATAAAATATTAGGACACAAATCTTGCACAGGTATACCAACATTACATAAATAAATGTGGGTGGTTCAGGTATATAAGTCACTGTTAATTGACAGTAGTACACCTGCAATCAGTCATTGTTGTCTACCACCCTTAGGAAATTATTATACATCTCCATAGCAGTAGGTACAAACGAATTCTTGAATTTCTCCTTCTTACACCTTAGTAGGATTAGACGGCTGCTGAATGTGCTCTTCTGCTTCAAGACCAGCTCGTATAGTGGGTGTGTATTATTGATCATTATAGCCCTACACTTCTTCTGAATCCTAACCTCCAAGACCTCCTCAAAAGTGTCCAGATGGAGGCCAACAACCGCGCTTGCCTTCTTGATAAGTTTGTTGAGCTTATTAGCCTGAGACACTCGCACACTACTGCCCCAGCAAATGATAGCAAAAACATTTACAAAAATAAACACTTAAAATAGATCACTCTGTTTGCAATGACTCTATATAATATGAGTTTTACTTTTTGTACTGAAGAACTGAAATAAATTAACTTTTTGATTATATTCTAATTTTGTGAGAAGCATCTGTTAGAGCAGAATTGAACAAGCGTGTACAATCAATGAAGCATACAAACCTGGTTCCACATCTATCACCCGATATTTAAAATTCTTGAAATATAAATAAATTTGTCTCATACTTACCCCCAAAATCACCCGTGTATAATAAAATGAATCAGCTTTCTCATACCAGATAAAGGTATCAATGAATAAATATGCGTTTAAACCCAGCCATGTTACCTGCAACATAATATAATTTGAAATAGTATCATTATTATCTTTATATCATGTAGTGCTACTATAATCCATGATAATGTACAATTATAGAATGCTATGCACTGATTATAAGAGGCTAACCCCTTCACCCCACAAGGTGGTTTGCACGTTAATGAGCAGGCTTACTTTTACAATCCTGACCACTGCCACTTTATGAGGTCATAACTCTGGAATGCTTCAACCGATACCACTGATTCTGGGATTATTTTTTGAGACATTTTGTGCTTGATGATAATGGTAAAATGTCTTTGATATAACCTGCGTTTATTTGTGAAAAAAATGGAAATTTGGCAAAAATTTTGAAAATGTTGCCATTTTCAAACTTTTCATTTTTATGCCCTTAAATCAGAGATATCACACAAAATAGCTATTAACATTTCTCACATGTCTACTTGACATCAGCACAATTTTTGAAACAACATTTTTTTTTAAGATGTTATAAGGGTTAAAATTTGTCCAGCGATTTCTCCTTTTTTTTCAACAAAATTTACCAAACAATTTTTTTTTAGGCACCACCACACATTTGAAGTGACTTTGATTGGTCTATATGACAGAAAGCACACAAAAGTAACACTATTCTCAAACTGCACCCCTCAAGGTGCTCAAAACCACATTTAATAGGTTTATTAACCCTTCAGGTGCTTCAGAAGAATTTTTGGAATGTAAATCAACACTTAACTTTTTTTTCACAAAAAATTTACTTTAGACCCATTTTTTTTTATTTTCACAAGGGCAACAGGAAAAATGGACCACAAAATTTGTTATGCAATTTCTCCTGAGCATGCCAATTCCCTATATGTGGGGTGCAAAATTTGCTGGAACAATTAGCGGACGTCATGTCACGCTTGGAGAGCCCCTGAAACTGTTCAAATCCCCCACAAGTGATACTATCTTGGAAACTAGACCCTTAAAGCAATGTATTTAGATGACAGGTGAGCAACTTGAACCCCCAGATGCATCACAGAAGTTTATAACATTAAGTAATGAAAATAAAAAAAATCACATTTTCCCCACAAAAATTTAATTTTACCCCAAATTTTGCATTTTCAGAAGGGTAACAGGAAAAATTACACCATATAATTTGTTGTGCAATTTCTCCTAAGTTCGCTGATACCTGATATGTGGGAGAAAACTACTGTTTGGGCACACGACAGGGCTTGGAAGGGAAGGAGAGTCATTTGACTTTTTGAATGTAAAATTTGGTGGAATCATTAGTGGACATCATGTCCCTTTTGGAGAGCCCCTAAGTTTCCGAAACAATGTAAACCCCCTACCAGTGACCCCATTTTGGAAACTACACCACCCAAGGAATGTCTTTAAATGTTTAGTGAGCACCTTGAACCCCCAGGTGCTTCGCAGAAGTTTACGACGTTGAGCCGTGAAAATAAAATAATAAAATTTTCCCCACAAAAATATTATTTTAGCCTCAATTTTTTTTATTTTTACAAGGGTAAAAGGAGAAATTACACCATGCAATTTGTTGTGCAATTTTCTCTGAATATGCAGATATCCCATATGTGAAGGAATACTACTTTCAAGGCTCACTGCAAAGCTCAGAAGGGAAGAGGGGCCATATTGCAGTTCAGATTTGCTGGAATGCTTTGAGGGTGCTATATCACATCGTCGGAGCCCCTGAGGTGCCAGAACAACAGAAACCCCCTATATGTGAACTCATTTTGCAAACTACACTCAAAATGAATTCATCTAGGGATGCAGTGATCATATTGACACCACATGCTCATGACAGAATTTTATACCTTTGAGCGGTGAAGAAAGAATAAATTACATTTTTACCACTTAAATGTTATTTTAGCCCCAAGTTTTTAATTTTTCTAAGGGCTAATAGGATTTTTTTTTACATCAAACCAAGGTCCATTTTTTCCTGAGCGTGCCAATATGCTACATGTAACTGAGAAATATGTTTCAGGCACAGTGCAAGGCTGAGAAGGGAAGAAGCGCCATACTATAGTGCAGATTTAACTGTTATGGTTTATGAGTGCTATGACCTACTGGGAGAGCCCCTGAGTTACCAGAACAGCAGAACTCCCATAAGTGACCCCATTTTACAAACTAGACCTCTCACCAAATTCATCTAGGGGTTCAGTGATTATATTGACACCACGGGTGTTTCACAGAATTTTATACCAATGGGCAGTGAGAATAAAAAAAACCTTTTTTGCCACCAAAATTTTTTTTAGCCCCAGATTTTACATTTTCACCCAAGAAGTGGGTTATAATGGTGCCATAATTTATCCCGCAATTTCTGTTTAACATGGAAATACCCCATATGTGGCTGTACAGTTCTACTTAGCCATACAGAGAGACTCGGGAGGGACAGAACGATATTTGCCTCCTGGAGTGCAGATTTTCCTAGAATTGTTTGTGGACTCCATATATAGATCCCCTACTTGCTAGAAGAGCAGAATCCCCCCTCAAGGGGCCCCATTTTGGAAATTATATCCCTTTTGGAATTTATATACAGGTGTAATGATGATTTTAACTCCAATGGGTGTTTTCCAGAAACAAGCAGCAATGAATGTTGGGGAGTGAAAATTGCAAACTGCCATTGTAGGGACCAGTACGCTGTAGTGACCAGTATGCTGTAGTGACCAGTATGTTGCAGTCACCAGTAGGGTTGAGCGACCTTTAGTTTTTTAGGGTCGAGTCGGGTTTTGTGAAACTCGACTGTCTTAAAAGTCGAGTCGAGTGAAATCGGCCGACCACCGTGAAAAGTCGGGATTCGGCCGAAACACGAAACCCAATGAAGGAATTTATTTATTTATTTATTTTTTTCTCTCTCTCTCTCTCTCTCCTCCGTCCCAGCACAGAAAATTTCATATTGCACATTCCAAATCCCTACTGCGCACAAGCGATAACATGACGATAGGCGTTCACTCCCCTAAGACCTATGTCATCACTCTGCCCACACTCATTCATTGGCTGAAAAAATGGCGCTAAACGCGTCATACGAAACGCGACTTTGCCGCCAAGATCGCGTACCGCATGGCCGACCCCGCACAGGGATCGGGTCGGGTTTCATGAGACGCCGACTTTGCCAAAAGTCGGCGACTTATGAAAATGCACAACCCGTTTCGCTCAACCCTAGTCACCAGTACATTATGCCCAGCCCGTGCTTCTGGAGACATGAACCTTTAAGTTAGGCAGGCTTTCATCGCTTCAGAAATGCCAAACATGTGGACGCTATATGTGGTTTAGGTACACTGTCGGGCTCAGAAAGGAGGGGCATTTGACTTGGGGAGAGCAGAATTTGCTGAATTTCTTTTGAGGGGCAAGGAGCCATTTTGCTTTTCCAGAGACTTTGTGCTACCAGTAACTTGAAAGCCCCCTATATTTCTGTTAACAGATGACAGACCTGAGTGGGGCTTGCTTTTTTTTGTGGATTGATTTGAAGCTTTTATTGGGAACATTTTACATAATATTTGAGATCACATTTATCCGACGTTCTACGCTCAGCACTTAAGGTACCTTCACACGAAACGACTTTACAACGAGAACGACAACGATCCGTGACGTTGCAGCGTCCTGGATAGCGATCTCGTTGTGTTTGACACGCAGCAGCGATCTGGATCCTGCTGTGATATCGCTGGTCGGAGCTAGAAGTCCAGAACTTTATTTGGTCGTCAGATCAGCGTGTATCGTCGTGTTTGACAGCAAAAGCAACGATGCCAGCAATGTTAAACATGGAGCTAACGACCTTTGAGAACGATAAGTGCGTCACCGCTACGTCACAGGATCGCTCCTGCGTCGTTCTGGAGCTGCTGTGTTTGACATCTCTACAGCGATGTAAACAGCGACGCTGCAGCGATCAGATCGTTGTCGTTCTCGTTGTAGAGTCGTTTCGTGTGAAGGTACCTTTACTTTGTTGTTTACATCTAAATCTCCAAGTGATGTGACAGATGAAACCCCTGAGGGATCCAATCACTCTAATGAAGCAGCACAGTTACTCTGGACTTTGTCTGGCCTCTGTTCAGTGGTGTCCTTTTTTTCAGAAGTTCACAAAACTGTGGCCGATGGCAATTTTATGCAATCCTAGAAAGACGGACACCGCCGGATCACTGGTCCTATGGCATCCACAGTGCCTGCATCTGCCTCATTATAGGGAATCTTTCACCAGGAGTTCCATCTGAATCATGTATTTCAGTGATTTATATGGAAACCCTGGTGTGAGTGCTCAGCGCAGAGTGCAGGATAAATGTGCTGAGATCTTTGGGAGGCAAAATGAACAAATCAACAGCATTTAAAGAATTGGTTTTATTTATTTTTTACGCCATTCCTTGTGCAGTATAAGTGATATGACAACTTTTTTCTTTGGATCGGTGTGATTACAGCAATACCAGATTTATATTGAGTTTTTATGCTTGGCTACTGTCATACACTAAAGGACGCTTTTTATTACAAAAACTAGCTTTTGCATCCCCATATACTGAGAGCTATAATTTTTCAATTTCTGCCGACAGTCATGTGAGGGCTTGTTTTTTGCAGGACGAGTTGACATTTTTATTGGTACCATTTTCAGACACGTGACTTTTTTTGATCGCTTTCTATTGCGATTCTTGGGAGACAGAATGTAAAAAAACAGCAGTTCAGGAATTTTGGGGGGGTTTATGGTGCTTCGCTTGTGGTAAAAATGAAAAGGCATTTTTATTCTTTGGGTCAATACGATTACAGTGATTCCACAGTTATATTTTTTTTATGTTTTGGTGCTTTTACACAATGAAAACTATTTTATAGAAAAAATAATTATTTTTACATCACTTTATTCTGAGAGTTATTACTTTTTTATTTTTCTGTTTATGGAGCTTTATGATGGCTTGTTTTTGGCGGGTCAAGATGACGTATGCAGCGGTACCATGTTTATTTTTATTTTTTTTTAGTCTTTTTGATCGCATTTTATTGCACTTTTTGTTCTGCGGTATGATGATAAAGCATCGTTTTTTGCCTTGTTTTTTATTTTTCTTTTATGGTGTTCTCTAAAGAGGTTAACTAGTGGGACAGTATCATAGATCGGGTCATTCCTCATGTGGCAATACCAAATATGTGTACTTCTATCTTTTTTTTTTCATAAAAATATTCATTCATGGGTACAATATATACTGCTCAAAAAAATAAAGGGAACACTTAAACAACAGAATATAACTCCAAGTAAATCAAACTTCTGTGAAATCAAACTGTCCACTTAGGAAGCAACACTGTTTGACAATCAATTTCACATGCTGTTGTGCAATTGGAATAGAAAACAGATGGAAATTATTGGCAATTATCAAGACACACGTAATTAAATAGTGGTTCTGCAGGTGGGGAACACAGACCGCATCTCAGTACCAATGCTTTCTGGCTTATGTTTTGGTCACTTTTGAATATTGGTTGTGCTTTCATACTCGTGGTAGCATGAGATGGACTCTACAACCCACACAAGTGGCTCAGGTAGTGCAACTCATCCAGGATGGCACATCAATGTGAGCTGTGTCTGTCAGCGTAGTGTCCAGAGGCTGGAGGCGCTACCAGGAGACAGGCCAGTACACCAGGAAACATGGAGCCTTTTTGGCACGGATTTACAGGAGGAGCACTGCCAGAGCCCTGCAAAATGACCTCCAGCAGGCTATAAATGTGCATGTATCTGCACAAACGGTTAGAAACCGACTCCATGAGGATGGTCTGAGTGCCCGATGTCCATAGGTGGGGATTGTGCTCACAACTAGTGTTGAGCATTCCGATACTGCAAGTATCGGGTATCGGCCGATACTTGCTGTATCGGAATTTCCGATACCGAGATCCGATACTTTTGTGGTATCGGGTATTGGGTATCGCAACAACATTAATGTAATAATGTGTAAAAAAGAGAATTAAAATAAAAAATATCGCTATACTCACCTGTCCGACGCAGCCGGGACCTCAGCGAGGGAACCGGCAGCGTTGTTTGTTTAAATTTTGCGCTTTTACTTGGTTACGTGAAGTCCCGGCTTGTGATTGGTCAGGGCGGCCATGTTGCCGGGACGCGGACCAATCACAGCAAGCCGTGACGAAATTACGTCACGGCTTGCTGTGATTGGTTCGCGTCCCGGCAACATGGCCGCCATTAACCAATCACAAGCCGTGACGTCACGGGAGGCTGGACATGCGCGTATTTTGAAAAGCGCGCGTGTCCAGCCTCCAGTGACGTCCCGGCAACATGGCCGCCATTAACCAATCACAAGCCGGGACGTCACTGGAGGCTGGACACGCGCGCTTTTTAAAATATGCGCGTGTCCAGCCTCCCGTGACGTCACGGCTTGTGATTGGTTAATGGCGGCCATGTTGCCGGGACGCGGACCAATCACAGCAAGCCGTGACGTAATTTCGTCACGGCTTGCTGTGATTGGTCCGCGTCCCGGCAACATGGCGCCGTGACCAATCATAAGCCGGGACGTCACTGGAGGCTGGACACGCGCGCTTTTCAAAATACGCGCATGTCCAGCCTCCCGTGACGTCACGGCTTGTGATTGGTTAATGGCGGCCATGTTGCCGGGACGCGGACCAATCACAGCAAGCCGTGACGTAATTTCGTCACGGCTTGCTGTGATTGGTCCGCGTCCCGGCAACATGGCCGCCCTGACCAATCACAAGCCGGGACCTCACGTAACCAAGTAAAAGCGCGAATTTTAAACAAACAACGCTGCCGGTTCCCTCGCTGAGGTCCCGGCTGCGTCGGAGAGGTGAGTATAGCGATATTTTTTATTTTAATTCTTTCTTTTACACATTAATATGGTTCCCAGGGCCTGAAGGAGAGTTTCCTCTCCTTCAGACCCTGGGAACCATCAGGAATACCGTCCGATACCTGAGTCCCATTGACTTGTATTGGTATCGGGTATCGGTATCGGATTGGATCCGATACTTTGCCGGTATCGGCCGATACTTTCCGATACCGATACTTTCAAGTATCGGACGGTATCGCTCAACACTACTCACAACCCAACACCGTGCAGGACGCTTGGCATTTGCCACAGAACACCAAGATTTGCAAATTCGAAACTGGCGCCCTGAGCTCTTCACAGATGAAAGAAGGTTCACACTGAGCACATGTGATAGATGTGACAGAGTCTGGAGACGCCGTGGAGAGCGATCTTCTGCCTGCAACATCCTTCAGCATGACCAGTTTGGCAGTGGGTCAGTAGTGGTGTGGGGTGGCATTTCTTTGGGGGGCCGGACAGCCCTCCATGTGCTCGCCAGAGGTAGCCTGACTGCCATTAGGTACCGAGATGAGATCCTAAAACCCCTTGTGAGACCATATGCTGGTGCGGTTGGCCCTGGGTTCCTCCTAATGCAGGACAATGCCAGACCTCTTGTGGCTGGAGTGTGTCAGCAGTTCCTGCAAGATGAAGTCATTGAAGCTGTGTACTGGCCTGCCTATTTCCTATACCTGAATCCGATTGAACACATCTGGGACATCATGTCTCGCACCGTCCACCAACATCACGCTGCAACCCAGACTGTCCAGGAGTTAGCGGATGCTTTTGTCCAGGTCTGGGAGGAGATCCCTTAGGAAACCATCCGCCACCTCATCAGGGGCATGCCCAGGAGTTGTAGGGAGATCATACAGGCACGTGGAAGCCACACACTACTGAGCATCATTTCCTTGTCTTGAGGCATTTCCACTGAAGTTGGATCAGCCTGTACCTTCATTTTCCACTTTGATTTTGAGCATCATTCCAACTCCACACCTCTGTGGGATATTAGTTGTGATTTACATTGATCATTTTTAGGTTTTATTGTTCTCAACACATTCCACTATGTAATGAATAAAGAATTACAACTGGAATATTTCATTCAGTGATATCTAGGATGTGGGATTTTAGAGTTACCTTTATTTTTTTGAGCAGTGTATTTAGATTTTTTTTATTTTTTTAATGTTTTAAAATACTTTTACAATTTGTCTTTTAATTTTTTTTCTAACTTTTTTTTACTTTGTCCCACTATGAGTCTTTATTTTTTTGCAGGCTGATCGCAGCATCATCCCTACGGTATGCAAACTGTCAGCACTGCACTGATAGATAAAGTTGCTGATCATGCACTGAGCATGATCAGTACCTTTCCTAGCTCTGGTGACCTGGATGATGTTATGATGACATCAGCTCACCATGGCAACAATCGGGACCCTGCGATGACTGTTGTGTATCCGCTTTTTGGGCTCCCCTGGTGGTTGCTGGTGGTACTGGTGACTTGTTTGCACTTTGCTTCTTCTGTTCACCTGCTTCCATCAGTGTTTGGGAGTTTCCTATTTAGCCTTGCTCTCCAGTCATTTCCTTGCCGGTCATCATTGTAACCAGAGCCTTCGGTTGCATGTTCCTGCTACTAGTCTGCTGATCAGCTAAGTGGACTTTGTCCTTTTGTTTTGTACCTTTTGTCCAGTTTGCAGTTTTTGTGATTCTCTGTAGCTGGAAGCTCTTGCGGGCTGAAATTGCCACTCCTGTGTCATGAGTTGACACAGGAGTCTTAAAGTAATTTCAGGATGGTTTTTTGAAAGGGTTTTCAGTTGACCGTGAAGTCCTCTTTTGTATCCTTCTGCTATCTAGAAAGTGGACCTCTCTTTGCTAAATCTACTTTCATACTGTGTATGTCTTTTCCTCTTAATTCACCGTTATTACATGTGGGGGGCTGCTATCATCTTTTGGGGTATTTCCCTAGAGGTAAGCCAGGTCTGTTTCTTCCTCTACCAGGCGTAGTTAGTCCTCCGGCTGGCGCGTGGCATATAGGAAGCCGTAGGTATGCTCCCTGGCTACTGTTAGTTGTGTGGTAGATTTAGCTCACGGTCAACTCGAGTTTCCATCACCCGAGAGCTCGTTCGTTACTTATGTGTTTTTTACGTTCCCTTGCCATTGGGAACCATGACAGTATGACCGGCCAACAAAGTGTTAATTGTTTGGGCTGAAGCAGGAGAAAAAGAAGTGTTGAAGGGAATTTTTTTTTTTTCTTTCCCTCAGAGTTTTGCTGCCTAGCCCTTAATTGCTGTCTAGCTGCTTCTTACCTCCTCTTAACCCTTGAATGGCTCTGACCTTAGCTGTTTAACATGGATGTCCAGAGTTTGGCTGCAGGTTTAAATAATCTTGCTACGAAGGTTCAAAATTTACAAGATTTTGTTATACATGCTCCTATTTCTGAACCTAAAATCCCTACACCAGAGGTGTTTTCCGGAGATAGATCTCGGTTTTTGAATTTCAAATATAATTGTAAATTATTCCTTTCTCTCAGACCTCACTCCTCAGGAGATCCTGTCCAGCAGGTTAAGATTGTAATCTCTTTGCTGCGAGGTGACCCTCAAAATTGGGCATTTTCATTGGCACCAGGGGATCCTGCGTTGCTCAATGTGGATGCGTTTTTCCTGGCTTTAGGGTTGCTTTATGAGGAACCTAATTTGGAGATTCAAGCTGAAAAAGCTTTGATAGCCCTATCTCAAGGGCAAGATGAAGCGGAGATATACTGCCAAAAATTTCGTAAATGGTCTGTGCTTACTCAGTGGAATGAGTGCGCCTTAGCGGCAAATTTCAGAGAGGGCCTTTCTGATGCCGTTAAAGATGTTATGGTCGGGTTCCCTGCGCCTACAGGTCTGAATGAGTCCATGACAATGGCAATTCAGATTGATCGGCATTTGCGGGAGCGCAAACCCGTGCACCATTTGGCGGTATCTTCTGAAGAGACGCCAGAGAAAATGCAATGTGACAGAGTTATGTCCAGAAGCGAGCGGCAGAATTATAGGCGTAAAAATGGGTTATGCTTCTATTGTGGTGATTCTGCTCATGTTATATCGGCATGCTCTAAGCGTACTAGGAAGGTTGACAAGTCCATTTCAATTGGCACTTTACAGTCCAAATTTATTTTGTCTGTAACCTTGATTTGTTCATTATCAGTTATTACCGTGGATGCCTATGTGGACTCGGGCGCCGCTCTGAGTCTTATGGACTGGTCCTTTGCCAGGCGCTGTGGGTTTGATTTAGAGCCTCTGGAAGTCCCTATACCTCTGAAGGGTATTGATTCTACACCTTTGGCTTGTAATAAACCACAGTTCTGGACGCAAGTGACTATGCGTATGACTCCAGACCATCAGGAGGTGATTCGCTTCCTTGTGTTGTACAATTTACATGATGTTTTGGTGCTTGGATTACCATGGTTACAGTCTCATAACCCAGTCCTTGACTGGAAGGCTATGTCTGTGTTAAGCTGGGGATGTCGGGGGGCTCATGGGGACACTCCTATGGTGTCCATTTCGTCATCTATTCCATCTGAGATTCCGGCATTTTTGTCTGATTATCGTGATATTTTTGAAGAGCCTAAGATTGGTTCACTCCCGCCTCACAGGGATTGTGATTGCGCCATAGATCTGATTCCTGGCAGTAAATTTCCAAAGGGTCGTTTGTTTAACCTATCTGTACCTGAACATGCTGCTATGCGCGAGTATATTAAGGAGTCCCTGGAAAAGGGACATATTCGTCCTTCTTCATCACCTTTAGGAGCCGTTTTTTTCTTTGTCTCTAAAAAGGATGGCTCTCTGAGGCCTTGTATTGATTATCGTCTCCTGAATAAAATTACAGTCAAATTTCAGTATCCGTTGCCTTTGCTGACTGATTTGTTTGCTCGCATAAGGGGGGCTAAGTGGTTCTCTAAGATTGATCTTCGTGGGGCGTATAATTTGGTGCGAATTAAGCAGGGGGATGAGTGGAAGACCGCATTTAATACGCCTGAGGGCCATTTTGAGTATTTGGTAATGCCTTTCGGCCTTTCTAATGCACCTTCTGTCTTTCAGTCCTTAATGCATGATATTTTCCGGGAATATTTGGATAAATTTATGATTGTGTACTTGGATGATATTTTGATTTTTTCTGATGACTGGGAGTCTCATGTTCAGCAGGTCAGGAGGGTTTTTCAGGTTTTGCGGGAGAATTCTTTGTGTGTAAAGGGTTCAAAGTGTGTTTTTGGGGTTCAAAAAATTTCATTTTTGGGGTATATTTTTTCCCCTTCTTCTATTGAGATGGACCCTGTCAAGGTTCGGGCTATTTACGACTGGACGCAGCCTACTTCTCTGAAGAGTCTCCAGAAATTCTTGGGCTTTGCTAATTTTTATCGTCGATTTATAGCTGGTTTTTCTGGCGTTGCTAAACCTCTGACGGATTTGACTAAAAAGGGTGCTGATGTTGCCAATTGGTCCCCTGCTGCCGTGGAGGCCTTTCGGGAGCTTAAGCGCCGCTTTTTGTCTGCCCCTGTGTTGCGCCAGCCTGATGTTTCTCTTCCCTTTCAGGTTGAGGTCGATGCTTCCGAGATCGGAGCGGGGGCGGTTTTGTCGCAGAAAAGTTCCGACTGCTCAGTGATGAGACCTTGTGCGTTCTTTTCGCGAAAATTTTCGGCCGCCGAGCGAAACTATGATGTTGGTAATCGGGAGCTTTTGGCCATGAAGTGGGCATTTGAGGAGTGGCGTCATTGGCTTGAGGGTGCCAGACATCAGGTGGTAGTTTTGACTGATCACAAGAATTTAATTTATTTGGAGTCTGCCAGGCGCCTGAATCCTAGACAGGCACGTTGGTCGTTGTTCTTTTCCCGGTTTAATTTTGTGGTCTCGTACTTACCGGGTTCTAGGAATGTGAAAGCAGATGCTCTTTCTAGGAGTTTTGAGCCTGACTCTCCTGGGAATTCTGAACCTGCTGGTGTCCTTAAGGATGGAGTGGTTTTGTCTGCTGTCTCTCCAGATTTGCGACGTGCTTTGCAAGAATTTCAGGCGGATAGACCTGATCGTTGTCCGTCTGGTAGACTGTTTGTTCCTGACGAGTGGACCACTAGAGTCATCTCGGAAGTTCATTCTTCTACTCTGGCAGGTCATCTGGGAATTTTTGGCACCAGAGATTTGGTGGCTAGATCCTTCTGGTGGCCTTTCCTGTCTCGAGATGTGCGTGTTTTTGTGCAGTCTTGCGATGTGTGTGCTCGGGCCAAGCCTTGTTGTTCTAGGGCTAGTGGGTTGTTGTTGCCCTTGCCTATTCCGAAGAGGCCTTGGACGCACATCTCTATGGACTTTATCTCGGATCTCCCTGTTTCTCAGAAGATGTCTGTCATCTGGGTGGTGTGTGACCGTTTTTCTAAAATGGTTCATTTGGTGCCATTGCCTAAGTTGCCTTCCTCATCTGAGTTGGTCCCTCTGTTTTTTCAAAATGTGGTTCGCTTGCATGGTATTCCGGAAAACATCGTTTCTGACAGGGGTACCCAGTTCGTGTCTAGATTTTGGCGGGCAGTCTGTGCCAGGTTGGGCATTGATTTGTCCTTTTCGTCTGCATTCCATCCTCAGACCAATGGCCAGACGGAGCTAACTAATCAAACTTTGGAGACTTATTTGAGGTGTTTTGTGTCTGCGGATCAGGATGATTGGGTTGCCTTTCTGCCGTTGGCGGAGTTTGCTCTTAATAATCGGGCTAGTTCTGCCACTTTGGTTTCTCCTTTCTTTTGCAATTCAGGGTTTCATCCGCGTTTTTCATCTGGTCAGGTTGAATCTTCGGATTGTCCTGGAGTGGATGCGGTGGTGGATCAGTTGCATCGGATTTGGGGACAAGTGGTGGATAATTTGGAATTGTCCCAGGAGAGGACTCAGCAGTTTGCTAACCGTCGTCGTCGTGTTGGTCCCCACCTTCACGTTGGGGACTTGGTGTGGTTGTCTTCCCGTTTTGTCCCTATGAGGGTTTCTTCTCCCAAATTTAAGCCTTGGTTCATCGGTCCTTATAGGATTTTGGAGATTCTTAACCCTGTTTCCTTTCGTTTGGACCTCCCGGCATCTTTCGCTATCCATAATGTGTTCCATCGGTCGTTGTTGCGGAGATATGAGGTACCGGTGGTTCCTTCTACTGAACCTCCTGCTCCTGTGCTGGTGGAGGGTGAATTGGAGTACGTCGTGGAGAAGATCTTGGACTCCCGTATTTCCAGACGGAGACTTCAATATCTGGTTAAATGGAAAGGCTATGGTCAGGAAGATAATTCTTGGGTAACTGCCTCTAATGTTCATGCCTCGGATTTGGTTCGTGCCTTTCATAGGGCTCATCCAGATCGCCCTGGCGGTTCTTGTGAGGGTTCGGTGCCCCCTCCTTAAGGGGAGGGTACTGTTGTGTATCCGCTTTTTGGGCTCCCCTGGTGGTTGCTGGTGGTACTGGTGACTTGTTTGCACTTTGCTTCTTCTGTTCACCTGCTTCCATCAGTGTTTGGGAGTTTCCTATTTAGCCTTGCTCTCCAGTCATTTCCTTGCCAGTCATCATTGTAACCAGAGCCTTCGGTTGCATGTTCCTGCTACTAGTCTGCTGATCAGCTAAGTGGACTTTGTCCTTTTGTTTTGTACCTTTTGTCCAGTTTGCAGTTTTTGTGATTCTCTGTAGCTGGAAGCTCTTGCGGGCTGAAATTGCCACTCCTGTGTCATGAGTTGACACAGGAGTCTTAAAGTAATTTCAGGATGGTTTTTTGAAAGGGTTTTCAGTTGACCGTGAAGTCCTCTTTAGTATCCTTCTGCTATCTAGAAAGTGGACCTCTCTTTGCTAAATCTACTTTCATACTGTGTATGTCTTTTCCTCTTAATTCACCGTTATTACATGTGGGGGGCTGCTATCATCTTTTGGGGTATTTCCCTAGAGGTAAGCCAGGTCTGGTTCTTCCTCTACCAGGCGTAGTTAGTCCTCCGGCTGGCGCGTGGCATATAGGAAGCCGTAGGTATGCTCCCTGGCTACTGTTAGTTGTGTGGTAGATTTAGCTCACGGTCAACTCGAGTTTCCATCACCCGAGAGCTCGTTCGTTACTTATGTGTTTTTTACGTTCCCTTGCCATTGGGAACCATGACAGATGACGTTGTGGGATCTCCGATCCAGAGACATAGGGGCTGTCATCCTTCTGCTGGTTTCTGAAATGCTGTGATTGTGTTCAATCACAGCATTTAAGGGGTTAAAGTGCTGGGAGCAGTGCGGAACCACTCCTGGCACTGAGTGCCAGGTTTCAACTATCAGACTCAGCTGACACTCGGCGGTGATCACACACGCGCACAGCCCATGTTCATGCAGAAACTCCAAAACTTATGCATACATCCCAGGTCAATTACAACCAGATCACAAGGAAGCATGTATACATCCAAGGTTGGAAAGGGGTTAAAGGGATTATAATACCTTAACATCGCTCTTTTTGGTGAATCAATAGTCCTATTTTTCAAATTCCAGAGAACACATTTATGGCCATGTTCTCACGTTCAGTATTTGGTCAGTATTTTACATAAGTATTTGAAAGCCAAAACAAGGAGTGGGTGATAAATAAAGTGATTTAAAATACTGACCAAATACTCAATGTGTGAACGTGGCCTAACATTGACATGGTGATTAGCAAATTCAGCTCCTCTTCAGATTTTAATTGCTACCTGAGCTAAAGAACTTTTGCTGTAACAAGCAAATTATTTCCCTAACACATATTATTATGAATAGAGATAGGTGAACCCGAACAGCAGTATGATGATAAAGCATGGGGCCAGGGAAATTGGCCCTCCTCCCAGGCTAAGAACATCAGATCTCTGCCAACCCAAGAAACCAAAAAGATGTGCCAAATCTGGAGCTTAGCCTAACTTTCCCACTTGTCCTGTGGCAGTGGCAAGTGGGCAATATTTGTGGAGTATCACTTTTGTATTGTCAGGTGACATCAAGCCAAGGGGTTAGTAATGGAGAGGTGTCTATAAGACACCCCCATTACTAACCACATAGTAAGTTTGGAAATGAACACACAGCATGAATAAAATCCTTTAATTCAAATAAAAATCAACACCCTTTTTTGCACATTTATTTAAAAATATAAAGCAAAGTTAAACTCATCTTACGCCTATTCCATTAAAGCCCTTGTCCCTGTAAAAGACAGAAAATAATACACAACCATATCCCTCAACTGTCTGAAATGAAGCTAAATGTAGAAGCATATATACGGCACTCTTGTGGTTAGAGTGGATGGTGCTCAAGTAGGGTTTCCTATGAACTAACAAATTGAAGAACATGGCATTTAAATGGAGATGTGGTGAAATACAGTTCCTTTTATTATTGCATTCAAGGTTTGCTTAATGTTTTCGGTCTAACATCAGACTAACATCAGACACTCATCAGAACTAAAACAGCGAGAGGAGGGGAGGAATATACAGAAAAAAAAGGGGTCATATAATACATATAAATGAAATAATGTAGCACAAAAGATCAAGATTATAAAAGTACAATCACGCTGTCATGATCCAGACTGGGTTTTGAGTCCTGTTTTCCCTTTTCCCGGTCTGATCATGTCAGGGGTTAACTTTTCTCAGCCTCAGTCTGGTTTCATGTTTTGCTATTTATCTCTGTTGCATCCTGCAGGTGGTGTCAGTTATATTTCTGCCTTCGGCGTGTGTAGCTGACTCTGGTACATCCTTATTTGTCCTGCTGCTGCTGACCCATGTCTCTGTTTTCCCCTGTTCCTGTCTTGACTCAGTGTTTCCCTTTAGTGTGCAGACCCCCCCTGGTTTTGACTTGACTTGGCTTATATACTGACCTGTTTTTGTTTTCTGTCTTTAGCTTATCCGCTCCTGACTGTTACTGACCTCTTGGCTTGTCTCTGACTGTGTTTTGTCTTTTTCCCTTCCCCATGACAGCACCGTAAATGAGAGATGGCATCTGCCCCCAGGAACAGGAAACCTGCAGCAGAGATAAAAGAAGGGGCGGCACCTCTCTCCTCAGTTTTGGTTTCCTGTTGCTGCAGGTGGATGCCTGTGGCAGGCTGCATACCTCCAGGGCGATCCCCCTCTGATGATGCCTGGTCTGGAGAACGAGGTCCGCGGTGTTGGGGCAGCTGGGCACGGTAGCGTGCGCCCGTCATCCTGGGGGCTGCAATGTGCCATGCCTCATCCCCCTGCTGGACACCGCGGCTGCCGCTCCTGTCAGGAGGCTGGGCCGGGAAAGGGCGTGTCCATCACAATGCTGGCGCCGAGTGAATGGGACAGCTTCTGGTTGTGCAGGAAGTGACATCACATGCCGGGGAAGACTGTGTGCTGGACACTTCTGGGAGGGATTTGCTCCGAGGTGCGCACACCGCTCCTACCAGATAAAGAAAGGCAATGGATGCGGCAGCAGCTTCTCATGAAAGCATGGCGGACCCCGCAAGGGAACCGCTCATACTGGATGAGGAAGTGAACCCACAGGCTACCGGGGTACCCAGGGTCTTTGGTGGGTGAATGCCTTTATAAGGCAAAACATGTGGGTAATGATGGCCTCTGTGTCGTGCTTTCTTTAGGGAAAAAAGGCCACATCAAAGCAGAAAAACAGGGCATGTGCACTATATAAAGAAACCCTCCCTAGAACATATGACAAGAAAATCTGTCGGTCGTGTATTAATAAAACAGTGGCCGAGGAGTCTCCGTCCCTACTCCAGAGCATAAAATCTATTATTCGAGAGGAAGTAAAGACAACAGTAAAGGAACAGTTAAAGCAGCATATTGTACTCGGTTCCGGAAAGCCCACCCCTCCCCCTCCCTCTACAAATATCCAAAGTCCTGATGTAGATTCAGAGGAAGAGCTGGGAGAATTAGCCCCCTCTGATGACTCAAACCTGTATTCCTTGGACGAGGAATATGGCCGCCCTTATTTTTTATCTGAGGATATCAGGAAATTACTCAAACTTGTTAGGTCTACTATGGGGGTGGAGACGCCTAGGGAACAACGAACAATTAAGGATTCCATGTTTAGTAATCTGGAGGGGAAAACACGCAGAGTTTTTCCCTTTCATGATAATCTCCTGAATTTGATTAAAAGGGAGTGGAAAGAAACAAATAAAAAGATGTCCGTGCCGCAGACACTGAAGCGCAAATACCCATTTGATGAGGAGGTCTGTGAAAAATGGGAAAAGGCTCCTAGACTGGATGCTGCTATTGCTAGTACCTCTAGAGGGATATAACTACCATTTGAGGACTTGGTGCCTTAAAAGTTCCCCTTGACAAAAAAGCATATGCCTTTCTAAAATCAGCTTAGGAGGCATCAGCGTGGTCATTCAAGCCTGGGGTAGCCGCCACTTGTACAGCTCATGCTATTGTCAAGTGGTTAGAGGAATTTAGTGAGCAGATAAAAGACAAGTGCCCAAGAGAGAGGCCACTGGAGGCAATACCTTCCTTGCAAGGAGCGGCAGGGTTCCTAGCGGATGCCGCAGATGACTCGGTCCGATGTGCCGCCCGTGCATGTGCCCTATCCAATTCAGGTCACAGAGCACTGTGGTTAAAAAACTGGGCTGTAGACTTTCAATCAAAAGTTAAACTCTGTGCAGTCCCTTGTGAGGGACAGTACCTTTTCGGAAAAGCATTGCATGAAATCCTGGAGAAGGCGTCAGACAAGAAAAAACGATTTCCGCCACCCCCTTTCTCTAGACATCATTGGGATAACTCTCGCTTGTCCTTTCGATGGTCAGGGAATAGAGGGGGGGTGAAGCTGTTCAGAAGACAGGTCCATACGAGGCAGACCCTGGAGAGAGAGGAAAGATAAAGGGTTCCTCTTCGGTAAGCCTTCCCCTAAATTCCAAACACCAATGACGCCAAAATTCCGGTGGGGGGAAGATTTCAATTTTTTTTGTCCTCCAGTGGGCAGCTGTCATGAATCCCCAATGGCTAGGGATAGCACAGGACAAGCAAAGTACAAATAAATAACGGACGAGCTCTAGGGTGATGGAACCTGGGCTGACCGCTGTCCTACGCCTGACAAACGCAACTAGAGATAGCCAGGGAGCGTTCCTACGTTGGTTCTAGACGCCACACACCAGCCTAAGAGCTAACTAGTACTGCAGAGAAAATAAAGACCTCACTTGCCTCCAGAGGAATGAACCCCAAAAGATATAGTTGCCCCCTCACATGTATTGACGGTGAAATGAGAGGAAGGCACACACATAGAGATGATATATATAGATTTAGCAAATTGAGGCCCGCTGTAAACTAGAAAGCAGAACGATACAAAAGGGGACTGAGCGGTCAGCAAAAAACCCTAATCAAAAAACCATCCTGAGATTACAAGAACCCATGTGCCAACTCATGGCACATGGGGAGAACCTCAGTCCACTAGAGCTACCAGCTAGCATAGAGACATAATAAGCAAGCTGGACAAAAAACCAAACAACTGAAAATCAGCACTTAGCTTATCCTGAAAGATCTGGGAGCAGGTAGGCAGGAACCAAACAGAGCACATCTGAATACATTGATAGCCGGCAAGGAATGACAGAAAGGCCAGGTAAAATAGGAAACACCCAGCCTCTGATGGACAGGTGGAAACCAAAGGCCGCAACCCACCAAAGTCACCCAGTACCAGCAGTAACCACCAGAGGGAGCCCGCAAACAGAATCCACAACAGTACCCCCCCCCCTTGAGGAGGGGTCACCGAACCCTCACGAGAACCCCCAGGGCGATCAGGGTGAGCTCTATGGAAGGCGCGAACCAAATCAGTCGCATGAACATCGGAGGCGATCACCCAGGAATTATCCTCCTGACCATAACCCTTCCACTTAACCAAATACTGGAGTTTGCGTCTGGAAACACGAGAATCCAAGATCTTCTCAACAACATACTCCAATTCTCCCTCCACCAGCACCGGAGCAGGAGGCTCAACCGAAGGAACAACTGGCACCTCATACCTCCGCAACAACGACCGATGGAACACATTATGAATAGCAAACGATGCTGGGAGATCCAAACGAAAAGATACAGGGTTAAGAATCTCCGAGATCCTATAAGGACCGATGAACCGAGGCTTGAACTTAGGAGAAGAGACCTTCATAGGGACAAAACGAGAAGACAACCACACCAAATCCCCAACAAGAAGTTGGGGACCCACGCGGCGACGGCGATTAGCAAACTGCTGAGTCTTCTCCTGAGATAACTTCAAATTGTCCACCACCTGATTCCAAATCTGATGTAGCCTGTCCACCACCATGTCCACTCCAGGACAATCCGAAGACTCCACCTGACCAGAGGAAAAACGAGGATGAAATCCCGAATTACAAAAAAAAGGAGAGACCAACGTGGCAGAACTAGCCCGATTATTAAGAGCAAATTCGGCCAGTGGCAAAAAAGCAACCCAGTCATCTTGGTCAGCAGAAACAAAACACCTCAAATAAGTTTCCAAGGTCTGATTAGTTCGCTCCGTCTGGCCATTCGTCTGAGGATGGAATGCAGACGAGAAAGACAAATCAATGCCCATCTTGGCACAAAACGTCCGCCAAAATCTAGATACAAACTGGGATCCCCTGTCAGAAACGATATTCTCCGGAATCCCATGCAAACGAACCACGTTCTGAAAAAATAAAGGGACCAACTCAGAGGAGGAAGGCAACTTAGGCAAGGGCACCAAATGAACCATCTTAGAAAAGCGGTCACACACAACCCAGATAACGGACATTTTCTGTGAAACCGGAAGATCAGAAATAAAATCCATGGAAATGTGCGTCCAAGGCCTCTTCGGGATGGGCAAGGATAACAACAACCCACTGGCCCGAGAACAGCAAGACTTAGCTCGAGCACACACTTCACAAGACTGCACAAAGGTACGCACATCCCTAGACAAGGAAGGCCACCAAAAAGACCTGGCCACCAAGTCTCTTGTACCAAATATTCCAGGATGACCAGCCAACACAGAAGAATGGACCTCGGAGATGACTCTACTGGTCCAATCATCCGGAACAAACAGTCTTTCTGGTGGACAACGATCCGGTTTATCCACCTGAAACTCCTGCAATGCACGTCGCAAGTCTGGGGATACGGCGGACAATATTACCCCATCCCTAAGGATACCAGTAGGCCCAGAGTCTCCAGGAGAGTCAGGCACAAAACTCCTGGAAAGAGCATCTGCCTTCACATTCTTTGAACCTGGCAGGTATGAAACCACGAAATTGAAACGAGAAAAAAAACAACGACCAACGAGCCTGTCTAGGATTCAAACGCCTGGCAGACTCAAGGTAAATGAGATTCTTGTGATCAGTCAAGACCACCACACGATGTTTAGCACCCTCAAGCCAATGACGCCACTCCTCAAATGCCCACTTCATGGCCAAAAGCTCCCGATTACCCACATCATAATTGCGCTCGGCGGGCGAGAATTTTCTAGAGAAGAATGCACATGGCTTCATCACCGAGCCATCAGAACTTCTCTGTGACAAAACCGCCCCCGCTCCAATCTCGGAAGCATCAACCTCAACCTGAAAAGGAAGTGAAACATCTGGTTGACACAACACAGGAGCAGAAGAAAACCGGCGCTTAAGTTCCTGAAAGGCCCCCACAGCCGCAGGAGACCAATCAGCAACATCAGCACCCTTTTTAGTTAAATCAGTCAAAGGTTTAACAATACTGGAAAAATTTGCAATGAACCGACGATAAAAATTAGCAAACCCCAAGAACTTCTGTAGGCTCTTAACAGATGTAGGTTGTGTCCAGTCACAAATTGCCTGAACCTTAACGGGATCCATCTCAATAGTAGAAGGAGAAAAAATGTACCCCAAAAAAGAAATCTTCTGGACTCCGAAGAGACACTTTGAGCCCTTCACAAACAGAGAATTGGCCCGCAGAACCTGAAACACCTTCCTGACCTGTAGAACATGAGACTCCCAGTCATCAGAAAACACCAAAATATCATCCAAATACACAATCATAAACTTATCCAGATATTCACGGAAAATATTGTGCATAAAGGACTGAAAGACTGACGGAGCATTGGAGAGTCCAAAAGGCATTACCAAATACTCAAAATGGCCCTCAGGCGTATTAAATGCGGTTTTCCACTCATCACCTTGTTTTATCCGCACCAGATTATACGCACCGCGAAGATCTATCTTAGTGAACCACCTAGCCCCCTTAATGCGAGCAAACAAGTCAGTCAATAATGGCAATGGATACTGATATTTGACTGTAATCTTATTCAGAAGGCGATAATCTATACAAGGCCTCAGGGAACCATCTTTTTTTGCCACGAAAAAAAAAACCTGCTCCCAGAGGGGACGAAGATGGACGAATATGTCCCTTTTCCAAGGACTCCTTAATATAATTCCGCATAGCAGTATGCTCTGGCAGTGACAGATTAAATAAACGACCCTTAGGGAACCTACTGCCAGGAATCAATTCTATAGCACAGTCACAATCTCTATGAGGAGGGAGCGAATTGAGCTTAGGCTCCTCAAAAACATCCCTATAGTCAGACAAAAACTCAGGGATCTCAGAAGGAGTAGATGAAGCGATAGAAATCGGAGGTGCATCATCATGAACCCCCTGACATCCCCAGCTTAACACAGACATTGTTTTCCAGTCCAGGACAGGATTATGAGTTTGTAACCATGGCAGACCCAGCACTAGTACATCATGTAAATTATACAGTACAAGGAAGCGAATCACCTCCTGATGAACGGGAGTCATGCGCATGGTCACTTGTGTCCAATACTGCGGTTTATTCATAGCTAGTGTTGAGCATTCCGATACCGCAAGTATCGGGTATCGGCCGATCCTTGCGGTATCGGAATTCCGATACCGAGATCCGATATTTTTGTGGTATCGGGTATCGGAATCGGAAGTCCCCACAGTGCTAAAATCACTATAATGTAAAGTGGGCGGTGCGTGGGCGGAGACTGCGTGTCTCTGTGCGGGCGGGGTCTGTGCGGGCCTGCCAGGGATCTCATTCTATGCGGCCGGCGCTGTATGCCCAGGCTTGATGCGGCGTGCCGGGGCTTGATGCGGCGTGCCGGGGCTTGATGCGGCGTGGGAGGGCTCTGCGGCGTGCTGGGGGGGTCTATGCGGCGTGAGGGGCTCTCTGCGGCGTTCTGGGGCGTCTATGCGGCGTGCTGGGGGATCTATGCGGCGTGAGGGGCTCTCTGCGGCGTTCTGGGGCGTCTATGCGGCGTGCTGGGGGGTCTATGCGGCGTGCTGGGGGGTCTATGCGGCGTGCGGGGGTCTCAGCGGCGTGCGGGGGTCTCTGCGGCGTGCTGGGGGGTCTCTGCGGTGTGGGGGGTCTCTGCGGCGTGGGGGGGGTCTCTGCGGCGTGGGGGGGGTCTCTGCGGCGTGCGGGGGTCTCAGTGCGGGCATCGTCCGATGGGACTACAAGTCCCATCGGGCTATGCCTGCTACACTGACAGTGATTGACACATTAGCCAATGATGGGACAGTAGTAGTCCCATCATCCGGCTAATGTGTTGAATGAAAAAAAAAAAATACTCCATACATACATTCTACATACATAAATACATATAAACATACAGTACATTCATACATTACATACATGACATACATTACATTAAACATAGATTACATACTCACCATTACTTGTCATTTTGATCCCCGAAGCCAGTGTCATCTATAAAAAATGTGAAAAAAACAAACAACCAATATACTCCCTGTCCGCAGAAATCCACGAGTGTCCCACGACGATCTCCCGTGGAGAGCAGCAGCATCAAATAATGCGACCGCTCTCTAGGGGCTCAGAAACACAATGATGGGAGGAAGGTATCCTTCCGCCACTGTATTCCTCCGCCTCTGTAAAAAAAAAAAAGTCCCTAATCTCACTTTATGGCATTGCTGTATGAGACATTTTCCCATGCAGCAATTATATAAAGTGACACTTTGAACTCAGGTAACCTCAGTGATGCACTGCAGGAGCCATTGTCTCCTGTCAGTGTGTCACTGAGGGTCCTATAGAGCAGTGACGTCACCCGATGTCACTGTTCTATAGGGGAGATCGTCGTGGGACACTCGTTATTAATTGGACTACGGCGGACAGATAGTATGCGGTTTATTATTTTACGTTTTTTGCAGGCGCTGAAGTATGGTAAGTATGGAGAAATGAAGAATATTAAAATACTTTTTCCTAATGTGTGCGTGTTTTATTAACCCTTTTCTTACTATTGGATTAATAACGGATAGGCGTCTTATTGACGCCTCTCCGTTATTAACCCGGCTTAATGTCACCTTACGATAGCAAGGTGACATTAACCCCTTATTACCCCATATCCCACCGCTACACAGGAGTGGGAAGAGAGGGGCTAAGTGCCGGAATTGGCGCATCTTACGGATGCGCCATTTTCGGGGCGGCTGCGGACTGGTATTTGTAGCCGGGGGGGGCCAATATCCATGGCCCCTCTCTAGGCTATGAATATCAGCCCGCAGCTGTCTGCGTAGCCTTTCTGGCTATAAAATATAGGGGGACCCCACGTCATTTTTTTGGGGGGTCCCCCTATTTTAATAGCCAGTAAAGGCTACGCAGACAGCTGCGAGCTGATATTCATAGCAGGCTACAAATATTGCCCCCCGGCCGTCGGCTTTCCCCCTCTGGCGCAGAAAATTGCGCGGGAGCCCACGCCGTTTTTTTCCATTTTTTTTTTTTTTAAATTCAACGCTCATAAAGGCCTCTTTCACCCTTGCGTCAGTACGGGTCCGTCGCTATGCGTCGAGCCGACGTACTGACGCACGTTGTGAAATTTGTACACGACGTGGGCAGCGGATGCAGTTTTTCAACGCATCCACTGCCCATTCTGAAGTGCGGGGAGGAGGGGGCAGAGTTTCTGCTGCGCATGCGCAGTAGAAAATGGCAGACGCGACGGACAAAAAAACGTTCACTTGAACGTTTTTTCGTGCCGACGGTCCGCCAAAACTCGACGGATCCGTTGCAGAACGGACGCGACGTGTGGCCATTCGTCGCGATCCGTCGCTAATACAAGTCTATGGGGAAAAAAAATGCATCCTGCGAGCACATTTGCAGGATCCGTTTTTTTCCGCCAGATCCGTTTTTTCAGTCGGATCCGTTGTTTTCCGCCAGATCGGGTTTTTTCCACCGGATCCGTTTTTTTCCGCTAGATCCGTTTTTTTTCCGCCGGATCCGTTTTTTCCTGCCGGATCCATTTTTTTCCGCCAGATCCGTTTTTTCTCATAGAGTTGTAATAGCGCCGGATTGCGCCTGATGGCCACACATTTCATCCGTTTTTTGCAGGATTCGTAAAAAAAAACTTTCCGCCGGACGGAAAACTCATAGGAACGTTTTTTGTCCGTTATTTTTCATGCATGTTTCCATTCAAATCATGCACATTTTCCGTTTATTTATTTTCCAAAAACCTCATCAAAACTAAACTGCATGAAAAACCGCACCAAAAACCTGCATCAAAAACAGCATCAAAAACCGCACCAAAAACCTGCAGCAAAAAAGCACCAAAAACTGCATCAAAAACTGAACCAAAAACTACATCAAAAACCGCACCAAAAACATGCAGCAAAAAAGCACCAAAAACTGCATGAAAAACCACATCAAAAACTGCACCAAAAACCGCACCAAAAACCTGCAGCAAAAAGCACCAAAAACTGCATCAAAAACCGCATCAAAAACTGCACCAAAAACTGCATCAAAAACCGCACCAAAAACCTGCATCAAAAAAAGCACCAAAAACTGCATCAAAAACTGAACCAAAAACTACATCAAAAACCGCACCAAAAACATGCGGTTTTTGATGCAGTTTTTGGTGCTTTTTTGCTGCATGTTTTTGGTGCGGTTTTTGATGTAGTTTTTGGTTCAGTTTTTGATACAGTTTTTGGTGCTTTTTTTGATGCAGGTTTTTGGTGCGGTTTTTGATGCAGTTTTTGGTGCAGTTTTTGATGCGGTTTTTGATGCAGTTTTTGGTTCAGTTTTTGATGCAGTTTTTGGTGCTTTTTTTGCTGCAGGTTTTTGGTGCGGTTTTTGATGCAGTTTTTGGTGCAGTTTTTGATGCGTTTTATGATGCAGTTTTTTGTGCTTTTTGCTGCAGGTTTTTGGTGCGGTTTTTGATGCAGTTTTTGGTGCAGTTTTTGATGCGGTTTTTGATGCAGTTTTTGGTGCTTTTTTGCTGCACCAAAAACCGCACCAAAAACCTGCAGCAAAAAACACCAAAAACTGCATCAAATACTGCACCAAAAACTGCATCAAAAACCTGCAGCAAAAAAGCACCAAAAACTGCATCAAAAACGGCATCAAAAACCTGCAGCAAAAAAAGCACCAAAAACTGCATCAAAAACCTCAACAAAAAGCTACATAAAAAACAGCACCAAAAACTGCATCAAAAACCGCACCAAAAACCTGCAGCAAAAAAAGCACCAAAAACTGCAAAAAAACTGAACCAAAAACTACATCAAAAACCGCACCAAAAACATGCAGCAAAAAAGCACCAAAAACTGCATCAAAAAACGCATCAAAAACTGCACCAAAAACTGCATCAAAAACCGCACCAAAAACCTGCAGCAAAAAAGCACCAAAAACTGCAGCAAAAACTGCATCAAAAACAGCACCAAAAACCTGCAGCCAAAAAAGCACCAAAAACTGCATCAAAAACCGCATCAAAAAGCTACATCAAAAACAGCACCAAAACCTGCATCAAAAACCGCATCAAAAACTGCACCAAAAACTGCATCAAAACCTGCATAAAAAACTGGTGCAGTTTTGATGCGGTTTTTGATGCAGTTTTTGCTGCAGGTTTTTGGTGCGGTTTTTGATGCAGTTTTTGGTGCAGTATTTGATGCAGTTTTTGGTGCTTTTTTTGCTCCAGCTTTTTGATGCGGTTTTTGATGCAGTTTTTGGTGCAGTTTTTGATGCGGTTTTTGATGCAGTTTTTGGTGCTTTTTTGCTGCAGGTTTTTGGTGCGGTTTTTGATGCAGTTTTTGGTGCTGTTTTTGATGTAGCTTTTTGATGCGGTTTTTGCTGCAGTTTTTGGTGCTTTTTTTGCTGCAGTTTTTTGGTGCTGTTTTTGATGCAGTTTCTGGTGCAGTTTTTGGTGCTGTTTTTGATGTAGCTTTTTGATGCGGTTTTTGATGCAGTTTTTGGTGCTTTTTTTGCTGCAGTTTTTTGCTGCAGTTTTTTGGTGCGGTTTTTGATGCAGTTTTTGATGCAGTTTTTGGTGCTTTTTTGCTGCAGGTTTTTGATGCAGTTTTTGGTGCGGTTTTTGATGCAGATTTTGGTGCGGTTTTTGATGCAGGTTTTTGGTGCGGTTTTTGATGCTGTTTTTGATGCAGGTTTTTGGTGCGGTTTTTCATGCAGTTTTGATGCAGGTTTTGATGAGGTTTTTGGAAAATAAATAAACGGAAAATGTGCATGATTTGAATGGAAACATGCATGAAAAATAACGGACAAAAAACGTTCCTATGAGTTTTCCGTCCGGCGGAAACAGTTTTTTTTAACGAATCCTGCAAAAAACGGATGAAATGTGTGGCCATCAGGCGCAATCCGGCGCTATTACAACTCTATGAGAAAAAACGGATCTGGCGGAAAAAAATGGATCCGGCAGGAAAAAACGGATCTGGCGGAAAAAAAACGGATCTGGTGGAAAAAAACGGATCCGGTGGAAAAAAACAGATCTGGCAGAAAAAAACGGATCCAATGTAAAAAAAACGGATCTGGCGGAAAAAAACGGATCCGGTGGAAAAAAAACGATCTTGCGGAAAACAACGGATCCGACTGAAAAAACGGATCTGGCGGAAAAAAACGGATCCTGCAAATGTGCTCGCAGGATGCATTTTTTTTCCCCATAGACTTGTATTAGCGACGGATCGCGACGAATGGCCACACGTCGCGTCCGTTCTGCAACGGATCCGTCGAGTTTTGGTGGACCGTCGGCACGAAAAAACGTTCAAGTGAACGTTTTTTTGTCCGTCGCGTCTGCCATTTTCTACTGCGCATGCGCAGCAGAAACTCTGCCCCCTCCTCCCCGCACTTCAGAATGGGCAGTGGATGCGTTGAAATACTGCATCCGCTGCCCACGTCGTGTACAAATTTCACAACGTGCGTCGGTACGTCGGCTCGACGCATAGCGACGGACCCGTACTGACGCAAGGGTGAAAGAGGCCTTTATGAGCGTTGAATTTAAAAAAAAATTAAAAATGGAAAAAAACGGCGTGGGCTCCCGCGCAATTTTCTGCGCCAGAGGGGGAAAGCCGACGGCCGGGGGCCAATATTTGTAGCCTGCTATGAATATCAGCTCGCAGCTGTCTGCGTAGCCTTTACTGGCTATTAAAATAGGGGGACCCCCCAAAAAAATGACGTGGGGTCCCCCTATATTTTATAGCCAGAAAGGCTACGCAGACAGCTGCGGGCTGATATTCATAGCCTAGAGAGGGGCCATGGATATTGGCCCCCCCCCCGGCTACAAATACCAGTCCGCAGCCGCCCCGAAAATGGCGCATCCGTAAGATGCGCCAATTCCGGCACTTAGCCCCTCTCTTCCCACTCCCGTGTAGCGGTGGGATATGGGGTAATAAGGGGTTAATGTCACCTTGCTATCGTAAGGTGACATTAAGCCGGGTTAATAACGGAGAGGCGTCAATAAGACGCCTATCCGTTATTAATCCAATAGTAAGAAAAGGGTTAATAAAACACGCACACATTAGGAAAAAGTATTTTAATATTCTTCATTTCACCATACTTACCATACTTCAGCGCCTGCAAAAAACGTAAAATAATAAACCGCATACTACCTGTCCGCCGTAGTCCAATTAATAACGAGTGTCCCACGACGATCTCCCCTATAGAACAGTGACATCGGGTGATGTCACTGCTCTATAGGACCCTCAGTGACACACTGACAGGAGACAATGGCTCCTGCAGTGCATCACTGAGGTTACCTGAGTTCAAAGTGTCACTTTATATAATTGCTGCATGGGAAAATGTCTCATACAGCAATGCCATAAAGTGAGACTAGGGCCTTTTTTTTTTACAGCGGCGGAGGAATACAGTGGCGGAAGGTTACCTTCCTCCCGTCATTGTGTTTCTGAGCCCCTAGAGAGCGGTCGCATTATTTGATGCTGCTGCTCTCCACGGGAGATCGTCGTGGGACACTCGTGGATTTCTGCGGACAGGGAGTATATTGGTTGTTTGTTTTTTTCACATTTTTTATAGATGACACTGGCTTCGGGGATCAAAATGACAAGTAATGGTGAGTATGTAATCTATGTTTAATGTAATGTATGTCATGTATGTAATGTATGAATGTACTGTATGTCTATATGTATTTATGTATGTAGAATGTATGTATGGAGTATTTTTTTTTTTTCATTCAACACATTAGCCGGATGATGGGACTACTACTGTCCCATCATTGGCTAATGTGTCAATCACTGTCAGTGTAGCAGGCATAGCCCGATGGGACTTGTAGTCCCATCGGACGATGCCCGCACTGAGACCCCCGCACGCCGCAGAGACCCCCCCCACGCCGCAGAGACCCCCCCCCACGCCGCAGAGACCCCCCAGCACGCCGCAGAGACCCCCGCACGCCGCTGAGACCCCCGCACGCCGCATAGACCCCCCAGCACGCCGCATAGACCCCCCAGCACGCCGCATAGACCCCCCAGCACGCCGCATAGATGCCCCAGAATGCCGCAGAGAGCCCCTCACGCCGCATAGATCCCCCAGCACGCCGCATAGACGCCCCAGAACGCCGCATAGACCCCCCAGCACGCCGCTTAGACCCCCTCACGCCGCATAGACCCCCCCAGCACGCCGCAGAGCCCTCCCACGCCGCATCAAGCCCCGGCACGCCGCATCAAGCCTGGGCATACAGCGCCGGCCGCACAGAATGAGATCCCTGGCAGGCCCGCACAGACACCGCCCACACTCTCCCCCCCCTCCAGAACCCCATATAGAAGGACAGAAAGGGCTGATTTACCGTCCGATACTTGAGTCCCATTCACTTGTATTGGTATCGGGTATCGGTATCGGATTAGATCCGATACTTTGCCGGTATCGGCCGATACTTTCCGATACCGATACTTTCAAGTATCGGACGGTATCGCTCAACCCTATTCATAGCCAATGGTGTAGAGTCAATTCCCTTCAGAGGAATAGGGACTTCCAGAGGCTCCAGACTAAAACCGCAGCGTTTAGCAAATGACCAATCCATAAGACTCAGGGCAGCGCCCGAATCCACATAGGCATCAACGGAAATGGAAGACAGTGAAAAAATCAGAGTCACAGACAAAATGAACTTAGGCTGCAGAGTACCAATGGCAAAAGATTTATCAAGCTTTTTTGTGCGTTCAGAGCATGCTGATATAACATGAGCCGAATCACCACAATAAAAACACAATCCATTTTTCCGCCTATAATTTTGCCGTTCACTTCTGGACTGAATTCTATCACATTGCATAATCTCAGGTGCCTGTTCAGAAGACACCGCCAACTGGTGCACGGGTTTGCGCTCCCGCAAACGCCGATCAATCTGAATGGCCATAGCCATAGACTCATTCAGACCTGTAGGCGTAGGGAACCCCACCATAATATCCTTAATGGCCTCAGAAAGACCATTTCTGAAGTTTGCAGCCAGGGCGCACTCATTCCACTGAGTAAGCACTGACCATTTCCGAAATCTTTGACAATATATTTCCGCTTCATCATGCCCCTGAGAGAGGGCTAATAAAGCCTTTTCAGCCTGAATCTCCAGGTTGGGTTCCTCATAGAGCAATCCCAATGCCAGAAAAAACGCATCCACACTGAGCAATGCAGGATCCCCTGGTGCCAATGCAAATGCCAAATTCTGAGGGTCGCCCCGCAGGAAAGATATTACAATCCTGACCTGTTGAGCAGGGTCTCCAGAGGAGCGAGATTTTAAAGAAAGAAACAATTTACAATTGTTCCTGAAATTCAGGAAGGTAGATCTATCTCCAGAGAAGAACTCTGGAATAGGAATTCTAGGTTCAGACATGGGAGTGTGAACAACAAAATCCTGTATGTTTTGAACTTTTGCCGCGAGATTACTCAGGCTGGAAGCCAAACTCTGGACATCCATGTTAAACAGCTAAGATCAGAGCCATTCAAGGGTTAAGAGGAGATAAGAAGCAGCTAGACAGCAATTAAGGGCTAGGCAGCAAAACTCTGAAGGGAAAAAAAAATAAAAAATTTCCCTTAAACACTTCTTTTTCTCCTGCTTCAGCCCAAACAATTAACACTTTGTGGGCCGGCTATACTGTCATGAATCCCCAATGGCTAGGGATAGCACAGGACAAGCAAAGTACAAATAAATAACGGACGAGCTCTAGGGTGATGGAACCTGGGCTGACCGCTGCCCTACGCCTGACAAACGCAACTAGAGATAGCCAGGGAGCGTGCCTACGTTGGTTCTAGACGCCACGCACCAGCCTAAGAGCTAACTAGTACTGCAGAGAAAATAAAGACCTCACTTGCCTCCAGAGGAATGAACCCCAAAAGATATAGTTGCCCCCTCACATGTATTGACGGTGAAATGAGAGGAAGGCACACACATAGAGATGATATATATAGATTTAGCAAATTGAGGCCCGCTGTAAACTAGAAAGCAGAACGATACAAAAGGGGACTGAGCGGTCAGCAAAAAACCCTAATCAAAAAACCATCCTGAGATTACAAGAACCCATGTGCCAACTCATGGCACATGGGGAGAACCTCAGTCCACTAGAGCTACCAGCTAGCATAGAGACATAATAAGCAAGCTGGACAAAAAACCAAACAACTGAAAATCAGCACTTAGCTTATCCTGAAAGATCTGGGAGCAGGTAGGCAGGAACCAAACAGAGCACATCTGAATACATTGATAGCCGGCAAGGAATGACAGAAAGGCCAGGTAAAATAGGAAACACCCAGACTCTGATGGACAGGTGGAAACCAAAGGCCGCAACCCACCAAAGTCACCCAGTACCAGCAGTAACCACCAGAGGGAGCCCGCAAACAGAATCCACAACAGGCAGCATTACCAGCCACACAGTGGATAACCAACCTTTTATCGGAAGGCCTGCAGCTAAATTTCTTCACCCCCCGCCACAACAGATGATATTGACTCATGTGGCCAACAAAAATCAAGCCACACTGGAAAGAGAGGTTCATCTACTCATGCAGAAGGAAGTACTGATAAAAGTGCCACACTAAGAAATAGAGAAAGGATTCTACAGCACCTTGTTCCTCATGCCAAAGCCGGACGGCTCGCTGAGGATAATATTCAGTTTATAAGCACTGAATCGCTATATTCGGGTGGAGAGTTTAAAAATGGAAACTCTAAAGTCAGCAGTAAGGCTACTCGATCCAGGCTGCTACATGGCAGTAATAGATCTCACAGATGCTTACTACCATGTACCAATTTGTGCGGAACATCAGCAGTACCTAAGGTTGATGGTGGAGATTGCACAAGTCCATACTCATCTACAATACCAATGTCTTCCCTTTGTGCTGTCAGTATCCCCGCGCATGTTCACAAAGATAATTTCCGAAGTAGCATCCTTTGTGAGAAAAGAAAATATACTACTGGTACCCTATTTGGACGACTTTCTCGTGGTGGCAGACAACTGTAAGAGCAGTGAGACTATGGAACTCTCCGCCGTATGATGTTGTAATGAGTGATTCGTTACTTAAATTTAAGAGGGGACTGGATGCCTTTCTTGAAAAGTATAATGTTACAGGGTATATACACTAGATTCCTTGATAGGGCGTTGATCCAGGGAACTAGTCTGACTGCCGTATGTGGAGTCGGGAAGGAATTTTTTTCCCCAATGTGGAGCTTACTCTTTGCCACATGGTTTTTTTTTGCCTTCCTCTGGATCAACATGTTAGGGCATGTTAGGTTAGGCTATGGGTTGAACTAGATGGACTTAAAGTCTTCCTTCAACCTTATTAACTATAACTATAACAAGGAAAACTGTGTAAGCACAGTCATGAGAGTACTGGAGGTACTAACCAGGCTGGGCTGGATAATAAATTTAAGAAAATCAAGGTTAGCTCCAGCTCAGGTACAGGAATTCCTCGGGATTCATTTGAATTAAGTCAGACAAGAGTGTATCCTCCCAGAAAGGAAAATTCGGACCATTCAACAAAAGACACAACAGGTGCAACCCAGTCAGCCCATCTCTGTAAGAAGGGCGATGTCACTCTTGGGTACCCTAACAGCGACAATCCCAGCGGTCCAGTGGGCACAAGTCCATACGAGAGAATTACAATGGCAGATCCTATCCGAGCAGGCGAAGCATCCGTACAACTTGAATTGGAAAATTCTTCTATCGCCATGAGTGCAGTACTCATTAAAGTGGTGGCTAAGCACCAAAAAGGTAAACAATGCTGTACCGTGGTCGATGCGGAACCCAGTGGTGCTTACCACGGATGCAAGTCTAATAGGTTGGGGAGCACACCTAGCAGGTTGGATCCTACAGGGCCAATGGGAACCCTCAATGAGCATCCTCCAACCTAAAAGAGTTGACAGCTGTGAGGTGGGCAGTTCTTCATGCAAAAGAGGAGGTCCAAGGAAAACATGTGGCAGTATTATCCGACAACAGCACGACTGTAGCTTACATAAATCGGCAAGGGGGTACAAAGTCAACATCCCAGATGGCAGAAGCCAAAGAGCTGTTCATATGGGCAAAAAGCAACCTTTTCTCCCTGTCAGGTACACACTTGAAAGGGACGGACAATCTTGTTGCATATTTCTTAAGCTGTCACGTCTTACATCAAGGAGAATAGTCCATGAATCAGGAAATATTTGGAAGAATTTGTGCCATCTGAGGCATGCCAGAAGTGGATCTGTTTGTCACAAAAGACAATCCGAAGGTTAACAGGTTCTACTCCCTAAATCCAAGAGAGCACCCAGAGGGATTAGATACAATTCTGTACCGCTGGAAGTTTCATCTGGCGTATGCGTTTCCCCCGATTCTGTTGATCTCGATAGTCTTGAAGAAAATTCGAGAAGACAAGTGTTAGGGCTAGCGGAACGCACCAAATGGATATAGAGACTTTATTATAATATATGCGTTCGCAGCCTGGGGTCCACTGTGCAGGAGAACCTGCTGCTAGCAAATGGCAGAACTAAATGGTGGTATGAGCTACCTCTGTTACTTCACAGAGTAGCTGTGAACTCAAAGCACTGCGCCCTGATAAACTTCACAGTGGCACAGGCTAACTACCCAAACGAGAGCAGTCAGTGGTCATGCATGCACACAAAACTCCTCGCCGGAGGTGCCAGCATTCTAGGGGCTTATTTCACCCGGGTCCCTGAACACAATCATACGTGACCACACTGGCGCAAAGTACAACATAGAACAATACTAGCGCATGGCCGTGCGGCCATGCGAGCCTTAAATAGTTGCAGCACGTACAGGACCTTCCTAGAAGGACCAATGAGAGGCTGCCACAGAGCGTGAGCACCTACAGGACCTTCCTGAAGGACCAATGGCCTTAGCTGCAGTATCTGATCATGTGACCCTCGATCTCCACTGAGAGATCTTACTCTGGACTTAGTCACAGAAGCGTCTGCTCGCCGCTGCCCAGCACTGACTTCAATGGCAGAAGCAGGAAAAGCAGCAGTAACTCTCTGTACAGAGTCAGACTGAGCGAGACGCTGGGACCAACGTCTCCGCTGAGCAGGCTCCACTGCGGCAGGAGAAGAATGGGAGACCGCAGCGGAGATGGCCCGAGGTTCCCCCTGTGCAGAGGTGGGAACTCGACCCCTAACAACAAGACATGAGTATTTCTTGTTGCACCCTTTTGGCCAAAAAGGGCATGGTTCACATGGCTCAGACGCATGTCTATCTCAGACCCATGGATCCTTCTTGATATCCCCAATCTCTTGCACCAGGGTCCAGTAGAACATCCTCAGCTGCACAGACTCCATCTCACCGTTTGGAACTTGAGAGGGGACTCCTACTAGAAAAAGGATTCTTGGGCCCTTTAGTGACCACTTTTCTCACTAGCAGGAAAAAGGTCACGTCGGACAAATACCAAAAAGTTTGGGAATGATTCCTGGAATTTTCAGGGTGACAGTTGTCCGAGACAAGCCAAGAAATCCTGGTAAAAAAAATTCTAGAATTTCTCCAAAAGGGGCTAGAAAGAGGATTATCTACCAGCACCCTAAAAATGCAAGTCTCTGCCCTGGATGCATTATTTGACCAAAAACTTGCTGATCACCCTTGGGTCTATAGGTTCATTCAAGCCTCCTTTACAGCCAGACTCTCAAAATCACTACCTAAGGTAGCTCCCAGGGAACTAAATTTACAGTAGTTTCAAATGCCCTAACTTCACCTCCCTTTGAGCCTCTTACTTCCATTTTAATAAAGGCCTTGACACTGAAGATAGTTCTCCTGGTTGCCCTGAGTTCAGCTCGACGTACCTGCAAGCTGCCAGCTATCTCAGTAGATCCCCCATATACTACCTTTCTAGATGACAGAGTAATTATAAAGACTGATGCAGCCTTCCTTCCGAAGGTCAATTCAAAATTTCACAGGGACCAGGAAATAATTTTGCCCTCCTTTTGTGCCAACCCAAAATCCCAGAGAGAGAAAACCTTCCATTGTCTAGATGTCAGACGTTGCCTGCTCCAATATATAGAAGCCTCAAAATCTTGGTCATCAGCCCTTTTTGTCTCCTTCCAGGGGACAAACAGGGGAAAAAAGGCCTCGAAATTGACTATTGCACGGTGGCTTTGAATGGCTATTTCACTTTCATATTCTTCTTCTGGACAAGTTTCCCCACTGGGTGTAACAGCTCACTCTACAAGGGTCATTGCCACATCCTGGGCGGAAAGGGCAAATGCATCTGTGGAATAAATTTGCAGAGCAGCGGTATGGTCTTCACCTTCCACTTTCTTCCGTCAGATCTAGGACTGTCGAATCTTGCTTTTTGGGAGAAAGGTGTTCTCTGCTGTTGTCCCAGCCTAGGAGTCTCTGCTATTTCTTCCTCTCATGTACGGTGCTATCATGGGGAAGGGAAAAAAGGATAATTACTTACCGGACCGGTAATTTGATTTTCCAGAGCCATGAGAGCACCGCATTAATTCCCGCCCTATCTTGGTGATCGTTATGTGACGCGCCAAAAAAAAATAAAAATAGTGGATAAGAGTGACTTTGTCAAAATGAATGCAATATACATACGTGAACTAATAAGGCTACCTTGCAAGTGTGGCGGCCCAAGGTCCTGGACGTCGCAGTGGTATTGCTTTCCTCTCGGGGAGAGTGGTGCTATGTTTGAAGGCAAAGAAGGATAACTGCATCCAGGTATCACAAATATGCAACACATTTCACACTCCAGGCCACCAGGGGGAGCTTCTGCTCCTATTTATTAGGTCACTCCCAATATAGATATAACTGGTAGTCTGTAGGGACAGTTAGTTAGTTCCTGGCAGAGCTCCAGACAGGAGTTCTGTTAGTTTCAGACCAGAGTCTGAGGAGGATGGAAGGTTAAAGGAGCTGTGCATGCCCTCAGAGCTGCAGCTCCCAGAAAGAGACATTGAAAGGCAGAATTGTATTGCAGCAAGCGTGAAGGAAGTCAAAGCAAAGGAGAGGATACCAGAAGAGTACCAGCCCCGCTCAAGCTGTCTCCTTCTGAGGTGCAAAATCCCGGTAGCCGGAACACCGAGGAAGTTAGGACCTCTATGCCTTATTTCAGAGACCGGCAGGCCAGCTGATTGCAGTTTACCTGTCCGCACCTACACCCAGGAGGCATGGTGACACCTACAAAAGCCCGGTTATCTAAGAGACCCTATAAACAGGCTCAAGTCACCAGTCATATGGGTATTGTCCTATCCTATATGGGGGACAGAGAAAACGAAACACCACATCTGTGAGACCCTTATGTGAAGCCATAGGCAGTAAGGGACTACACCACCACAGAGCAAGGGAAGGCTACTGATTTCCACCTGGATAAGGGAACTCTGGACTTGCCTCCAAACCGGCCAGACTCTGCCTGCCCTGTGATCTGGTGCCCTGGACTGTGGATGCTGAAGTCTTCAGTAAAGATAAAGAGACTGCAACCTTGTGTCCTCGTTATTCTCTGCGCCTCTCCCCCTACCACCATCAACACACCGGGAAGCCCTGGGGACATACTTCACCGGTGAGAAGGTATACCATCTAGCTGTCATAACATCACCCCAGTGGACCCCTTAAAGCAGCGTCGGTCACCCTGACCGAATACCACAGGTGGCATCATGAACATAAACTATATCCCTTTAAAGACCTTTCCCTTTTCCACGGACGTCCCAGGGCCACGGACTGGGTCAGCCACCGTGACATCCCCCAGTGAACATCGGACCCAGTACCGAGTACCCCACGGCCCTTGGTGGGCAATCCACATACTCTGAAACAAACTGAGGAGAGAGGTGCCAACCCCTTCATTTATCTCTGCTGCAGGTTTCCTGTTCCTTTGGGCGGATGCCATCTCTCATGTACGGTGCTGTCATGGCTCTGGAAAATCAAATTACTGGTAAGTAGTTATCATTTTTCCTTTGGTACTGCGTTATTGACTATATAGAACCTGCTATTCTGCTGCCATCTGTGGTAGCCTTACTGCTGCACTGCAGGTCAGCTCTGTTTAGGTGCAAAACTGCTTCCTCTCTACTGCCATCTAGTGAAGCCTTCACCTACCTGCATTGCAGCAGCATGACACACGCAATTTGTCTAGTAGGAGCTCAAACATTATTAGGTTCATAACTATGTCCTTAACATATAGAACAATGATTTATAGTAACAGATCAGAGAGAATAATGCAAGAAATGCAAACAATAATAACAAAGTACTTGGTCATTCAAACTGGTATGACTTTAGAAAAAAAGGAATACAACAGGTTCCTAATTGGGTAACTTGGTGAGGTAGTGTCTTGATTGTGACTTCAGGTGAGGGAGACATATACAGTGCCTACAAGTAGTATTCAACCCCCTGCAGATTTAGCAGGTTTAATAAGATGCAAATAAGTTAGAGCCTTCAAACTTCAAACAAGAGCAGGATTTATTAACAGATGCATAAATCTTACAAACCAAAAAGTTTTGTTGCTCAGTTAAATTTTTATAAATTTTAAACATAAAAGTGTGGGTCAATTATTATTCAACCCCTAGGTTTAATATTTTGTGGAATAACCTTTGTTTGCAATTTTAGCTAATAATCATCTTTTATAAGACCTGATCAGGCCGGCACAGGTCTCTGGAGTTATCTTGGCCCACTCCTCCATGCAGATCTTCTCCACGTTATCTAGGTTCTTTGGGTATCTCATGTGGACTTTAATCTTGAGCTCCTTCCACAAGTTTTCAATTGGGTTAAGGTCAGGAGACTGACTAGGCCACTGCAACACCTTGGTTTTTTGCCTCTTGAACCAGGCCTTGGTTTTCTTAGCTGTGTGCTTTGGGTCGTTGTCTTGTTGGAAGATGAAATGACGACCCATCTTAAGATCCTTGATGGAGGAGCGGAGGTTCTTGGCCAAAATCTCCAGGTAGGCCGTGCTATCCATCTTCCCATGGATGCGGACCAGATGGCCAGGCCCCTTGGCTGAGAAACAGCCCCACATGTTGTGTATCCGCTTTTTGGGCTCCCCTGGTGGTTGCTGGTGGTACTGGTGACTTGTTTGCACTTTGCTTCTTCTGTTCACCTGCTTCCATCAGTGTTTGGGAGTTTCCTATTTAGCCTTGCTCTCCAGTCATTTCCTTGCCAGTCATCATTGTAACCAGAGCCTTCGGTTGCATGTTCCTGCTACTAGTCTGCTGATCAGCTAAGTGGACTTTGTCCTTTTGTTTTGTACCTTTTGTCCAGTTTGCAGTTTTTGTGATTCTCTGTAGCTGGAAGCTCTTGCGGGCTGAAATTGCCACTCCTGTGTCATGAGTTGACACAGGAGTCTTAAAGTAATTTCAGGATGGTTTTTTGAAAGGGTTTTCAGTTGACCGTGAAGTCCTCTTTTGTATCCTTCTGCTATCTAGAAAGTGGACCTCTCTTTGCTAAATCTACTTTCATACTGTGTATGTCTTTTCCTCTTAATTCACCGTTATTACATGTGGGGGGCTGCTATCATCTTTTGGGGTATTTCCCTAGAGGTAAGCCAGGTCTGTTTCTTCCTCTACCAGGCGTAGTTAGTCCTCCGGCTGGCGCGTGGCATATAGGAAGCCGTAGGTATGCTCCCTGGCTACTGTTAGTTGTGTGGTAGATTTAGCTCACGGTCAACTCGAGTTTCCATCACCCGAGAGCTCGTTCGTTACTTATGTGTTTTTTACGTTCCCTTGCCATTGGGAACCATGACACCCACAGCATGATGCTGCCACCACCATGCTTGACTGTAGGTATTCTTGGGGTCGTATGCAGTGCCATCCAGTCTCCAAACATCACTTGTGTGGTTGGCACCAAAGATCTCGATCTTGGTCTCATCAGACCAGAGAACCTTGAACCAGTCAGTCTCAGAGTCCTCCAAGTGATCATGAGCAAACTGTAGACGAGCCTTGACATGACGCTTTGAAAGTAAAGGTACCTTATGGGCTCGTCTGGAATGGAGACCATTGCGGTGGAGTACGTTACTTATGGTATTGACTGAAACCAATGTCCCCACTGCCATGGGATCTTCCCGGAGCTCCTTCCTTGTTGTCCTTGGGTTAGCCTTGACTCTTCGGACAAGCCTGGCCTCAGCACGGGAGGAAACTTTCAAAGGCTGTCCAGGCCATGGAAGGCTAACAGTAGTTCCATAAGCCTTCCACTTCCGGATGATGCTCCCAACAGTGGAGACAGGTAGGCCCAACTCCTTGGAAAGGGTTTTGTACCCCTTGCCAGCCTTGTGACCCTCCACGATCTTGTCTCTGATGGCCTTGGAATGCTCCTTTGTCTTTCCCATGTTGACCATGTATGAGTGCTGTTCACAAGTTTGGGGAGGGTCTTAAATAGTCAGAAAAGGCTGGAAAAAGAGATAATTAATCCAAGCATGTGAAGCTCATTGTTCTTTGTGCCTGAACTACTTCTTAGTACTTTAGGGGAACCAAACAGAATTCTGGTGGGTTGAGGGGTTGAATAATAAATGACCCTCTGAAAAGACTTTTCACAATTTAAAAAAAAAAATAAACAAAGAAATAACATTCTTTTTTGCTGCAGTGCATTTCACACTTCCAGGCTGATCTACAGTCCAAATGTCACAATGCCAAGTTAATTCCAAATGTGTAAACCTGCTAAATCTGCAGGGGGTTGAATACTACTTGTAGGCACTGTAAAATATGCTAACTGTAATCAGAGGGGATGCAGCCTTATGACTAGCTGCCGTCGTGGTGTCCACCACTGTAAAGCATTACAGCGGTGGACACCGCGACAGCAGCTAGTCATAAGGCTGCATCCTGTCATGGTTCTCAATGGCAAGAGACCGTAGTAAAGCATACAAAAAGACTAGCTCTTGGAAGATGGGAACTCGAGCTGACTGTGAGCTAAACCTACCGCACAACTAACAGTGGCCGGGTAGCGTGCCTACATTTTATCCCTAAACGCCCAGCGCCAGCCGGAGAACTGACTGACCCTAGCAGAGGAAAATACAGACCTGGCTTACCTCTAGAGAAATTTTCCCCAAAAGGCAGACAGTAGCCCCCACATATAATGTCGGTGATTTTAGAGGAAATTGACATACGAAGTATGAAGATAGGTTTAGCAAATTGAGGTCCGCTTACTAGATAGTAGGAAGACAGAAAAGGGAACTACACAGTCAGCTGAAAACCCTTTCAAAACACCATCCTGAAATTACTTTAAGACTCTAATATCAACTCATGACACCAGAGTGGCAATTTCAGCTCACAAGAGCTTCCAGCCTCAGAAATATTCAAACACAGAGAACTGGAACAAAAATGCAAAACAAACTTGGGACTACAAGTCCAACTTAGCTGATAGTAGTCTAGGAGCAGGAACATGCAACAGAAAGGCTTCTGGTAACATTGTTGGCCGGCATAGAAATGACTGAGGAGCAAGGCTAAATAGACAACTCCCACATCCTGATGGAAACAGGTGAACAGAGGAGATGAAGCACATAAGTGCAGTACCACCAGAAACCACCGGGGGAGCCCAGAAACCAAATTCACAACAGTACCCCCCCCTCAAGGAGGGGGCACCGAACCCTCACCAGAACCACCAGGGCGATCAGGATGAGCCCTATGAAAGGCACGGACCAAATCGGAGGCATGAACATTAGAGGCTGTCACCCAAGAGTTATCCTCCTGACCGTAGCCCTTCCACTTGACCAGATACTGAAGTCTCCATCTGGAAACACGGGAGTCCAAGATCTTCTCGACAACGTACTCCAACTCACCCTCAACCAACACCGGAGCAGGAGGCTCAACGGAAGGCACAACCGGTACCTCATACCTGCGCAACAATGACCGATGGAAGACATTATGAATAGAAAAAGATGCAGGGAGGTCCAAACGAAAGGACACAGGGTTAAGAATCTCCAATATCTTGTACGGGCCGATGAACCGAGGCTTAAACTTAGGAGAAGAAACCTTCATAGGGACAAAACGAGAAGATAACCACACCAAGTCCCCAACACAAAGACGAGGACCAACACGACGACGGCGGTTGACAAAATGCTGAGTCTTCTCCTGGGACAACTTCAAATTGTCCACCACATGCCCCCAAATCTGATGCAACCTCTCCACCACAGCATCCACTCCAGGACAATCCGAAGACTCCACCTGACCGGAAGAGAAACGAGGATGAAACCCCGAATTACAGAAGAAAGGAGAAACCAAGGTGGCAGAACTAGCCCGATTATTGAGGGCAAACTCCGCCAAGGGCAAAAAGGCAACCCAATCATCCTGATCCGCAGACACAAAACACCTCAAATAAGTCTCCAAGGTCTGATTAGTTCGCTCGGTCTGGCCATTAGTCTGAGGGTGGAAAGCAGACGAAAAAGACAAATCAATGCCCATCCTAGCACAGAACGCTCGCCAAAATCTAGACACGAATTGGGTTCCCCTGTCAGAAACGATATTCTCCGGAATACCATGCAAGCGCACCACATTTTGAAAAAACAGAGGAACCAGCTCGGATGAGGAAGGCAATTTAGGCAAGGGAACCAAATGGACCATCTTAGAAAAACGGTCACACACCACCCAGATGACAGACATCTTCTGAGAAACAGGGAGATCAGAAATAAAATCCATGGAGATGTGAGTCCAAGGCCTCTTCGGAATAGGCAAGGATAACAACAATCCACTAGCCCGAGAACAACAAGGCTTGGCCCGAGCACAAACATCACAAGCCTGCACAAAACCTCACACATCTCGAGACAGGGAAGGCCACCAGAAGGACCTAGCCACCAAATCCCTGGTACCAAAGATTCCAGGATGACCTGCTAACGCAGAAGAATGGACTTCCGAGATGACTCTACTGGTCCAATCATCAGGAACAAACAATCTACCAGGCGGGCAACGATCAGGTCTATCCGCCTGAAACTCCTGCAAGACCCGTCGCAAATCTGGGGAAACAGCAGATAATATCACTCCATCCTTAAGGATACCTGTAGGTTCAGAATTACCAGGGGAATCAGGCTCAAAACTCCTAGAAAGGGCATCCGCCTTCACATTTTTAGAACCCGGTAGGTAAGAAACCACAAAATTAAACCGAGAGAAAAATAACGACCAGCGCGCCTGTCTAGGATTCAGGCGCCTGGCGGACTCAAGATAAATCAAATTCTTGTGGTCGGTCAATACCACCACCTGATGTCTAGCCCCCTCAAGCCACTCCTCAAAAGCCCACTTCATAGCCAAGAGCTCCCGATTACCAATATCATAATTTCGCTCAGCGGGCGAAAACTTACGAGAAAAGAACGCACAAGGCCTCATCACGGAGCAGTCGGAACTTTTCTGCGACAAAACCGCCCCAGCTCCGATTTCTGAAGCGTCGACCTCAACCTGAAAAGGAAGAGTAACATCAGGCTGACGCAATACAGGGGCGGAAGAAAAGCGGCGCTTAAGCTCCCGAAAGGCCTCCACAGCCGCAGGGGACCATTCAGCAACATCAGCACCCTTCTTAGTCAAATCAGTCAACGGTTTAGCGACATCAGAAAAACCAGTTATAAATCGACGATAAAAATTAGCAAAGCCCAAAAACTTCTGAAGGCTCTTAAGAGAAGAGGGTTGCGTCCAATCACAAATAGCCTGAACCTTGACAGGGTCCATCTCAATGGAAGAGGGGGAAAAAATGTACCCCAAAAACGAAATCTTTTGAATCCCAAAAACGCACTTAGAACCCTTTACACACAAGAAATTAGAGCGCAAAACCTGAAAAACCCTCCTGACCTGTTGGACATGAGAGTCCCAGTCATCCGAAAAAATCAAAATATCATCCAGATACACAATCAAAAATTTATCCAAATATTCACGGAAAATGTCATGCATAAAGGACTGAAAGACTGAAGGGGCATTTGAAAGACCAAAAGGCATTACTAAATACTCAAAATGGCCCTCAGGCGTATTAAATGCGGTTTTCCACTCATCCCCCTGCTTAATTCGCACTAAATTATACGCCCCACGAAGATCAATCTTAGAGAACCACTTGGCCCCCTTTATTCGAGCAAACAAATCAGTAAGCAGTGGCAAAGGATACTGATATTTAACCGTGATTTTATTCAAAAGCCGATAATCAATACACGGCCTCAAAGAGCCATCTTTTTTAGATACAAAGAAAAAACCGGCTCCTAAGGGAGATGACGAAGGACGAATATGTCCCTTTTCCAAGGACTCCTTAATATATTACCGCATAGCAGCATGTTCAGGCACAGATAGATTAAATAAACGACCCTTTGGAAACTTACTGCCCGGAATCAGATCTATAGTACAATCGCACTCTCTGTGCGGAGGTAGTGAACCAATTTTAGGCTCCTCAAAAACGTCACGATAATCAGATAAAAATTCCGGAATCTCAGAGGGAATAGATGACGAAATGGAAACCAAAGGTACGTCCCCATGAGTCCCCTGACATCCCCAGCTTAACACAGACATTGCTTTCCAGTCGAGGACTGGGTTATGAGATTGCAGCCATGGCAATCCAAGCACCAACACATCATGTAGATTATACAACACAAGGAAGCGAATAATCTCCTGGTGATCCGGATTAATACGCATAGTTACTTGTGTCCAGTATTGTGGTTTATTACTAGCCAATGGCGTAGAGTCAATACCCTTCAGAGGTATAGAAACTTCCAGAGGCTCTAAATCAAACCCACAGCGTTTGGCAAAGGACCAATCCATAAGACTCAAAGCGGCGCCAGAGTCGACATAGGCGTCCGCGGTAATAGACGATAAAGAGCAAATCAGGGTCACAGATAGAATAAACTTAGACTGTAAAGTGCCAATTGAAACAGACTTATCAACCTTCTTAGTACGTTTAGAGCATGCTGATATAACATGAGTTGAATCACCACAATAGAAGCATAACCCATTTTTTCGCCTAAAATTCTGTCGTTCGCTTCTGGACAGAATTCTATCACATTGCATAATCTCTGGCGCCTTCTCAGTAGACACCGCCAAATGGTGCACAGGTTTGCGCTCCCGCAAACGCCGATCAATCTGAATAGCCATTGTCATGGACTCATTCAGACCTGTAGGCACAGGGAACCCCACCATAACATCCTTAATGGCATCAGAGAGACCCTCTCTGAAATTCGCCGCCAGGGCGCACTCATTCCACTGAGTAAGCACAGACCACTTACGAAATTTTTGGCAGTATATTTCAGCCTCATCTTGCCCTTGAGACAGGGCCATTAAGGCTTTTTCAGCCTGAATCTCTAAATGAGGTTCCTCATAAAGCAACCCCAAAGCCAGGAAAAACGCATCCACATTGAGCAACGCAGGATCCCCTGGTGTCAAAGCAAATGCCCAGTCCTGAGGGTCGCCCCGGAGCAAGGAAATTACAATCCTGACCTGCTGTGCAGGATCTCCAGCGGAGCGAGATCTCAGAGACAAAAATAATTTACAATTATGTTTGAAATTCTGGAAGCGAGATCTATCCCCGGAGAAAAATTCAGGTAAAGGAATTCTAGGTTCAGATATAGGAGCATGAATAACAAAATCCTGTAAACTTTGAACCTTCCCAGCGAGATTATCCAAACCTGTAGCTAAACCCAGAGGATCCATATTAATCAGGTGAAATCAGAACCATTCAAGGATTAGAAGGAGAGAGAGACGAAGGCTGCAGTAAGCAGAGATGCTAGTGAATCAACTAATGAGCAAACTCAGAGAAAAAAAAAAAAAAATTCTCTGCAGACTTCTTTTCTCTCCTTTCTTCTGCCAATTATTTTAACCCTAGGCCGGCCAAACTGTCATGGTTCTCAATGACAAGAGACCGTAGTAAAGCATACAAAAAGACTAGCTCTTGGAAGATGGGAACTCGAGCTGACTGTGAGCTAAACCTACCGCACAACTAACAGTGGCCGGGTAGCGTGCCTACGTTTTATCCCTAGACGCCCAGCGCCAGCCGGAGAACTGACTGACCCTAGCAGAGGAAAATACAGACCTGGCTTACCTCTAGAGAAATTTTCCCCAAAAGGCAGACAGTAGCCCCCACATATAATGTCGGTGATTTTAGAGGAAATTGACATACGAAGTATGAAGATAGGTTTAGCAAATTGAGGTCCGCTTACTAGATAGTAGGAAGACAGAAAAGGGAACTACACAGTCAGCTGAAAACCCTTTCAAAACACCATCCTGAAATTACTTTAAGACTCTAATATCAACTCATGACACCAGAGTGGCAATTTCAGCTCACAAGAGCTTCCAGCCTCAAAAATATTCAAACACAGAGAACTGGAACAAAAATGCAAAACAAACTTGGGACTACAAGTCCAACTTAGCTGATAGTAGTCTAGGAGCAGGAACATGCAACAGAAAGGCTTCTGGTAACATTGTTGGCCGGCATAGAAATGACTGAGGAGCAAGGCTAAATAGACAACTCCCACATCCTGATGGAAACAGGTGAACAGAGGAGATGAAGCACATAAGTGCAGTACCACCAGAAACCACCGGGGGAGCCCAGAAACCAAATTCACAACAGCATCCTCTCTGATTACATTTAGCATAATACTGGAGGCACCTTCGACATATTTTACAGCCACCTGAATCTATTCTCTATCCCAGCTAATGTTACTGATGAAGGTCTCCTACTGAGACCGAAACGTTTACTACCTTGGGATACAAAAAATTATCCACTCCTCCTCATTGCAAAGTTGAGTGCCGGGTTTTTGTATTATTTGTGATTACGGTTTGGGAACCTACCCGTGCACCTTCTCGGGTTGTGCACACGTTTATTTATTATATTATATAAAATATGTGAGACTCCTTATTTCATAGATGCAGATTTTTCAGAATGAGACCAGTGCAACATCAGTGAAATTACCAGTAAACTGGTCTTTGACACTAACCATGCTATTACCTCCCCTTCCCAGGTATCCCTCCCTCCACCCCTCTGGCTCTCCTTATAATTTCACTAATTACAACTTCTTCAATTTGTTTGGAGTGAACATAAGCCATACTGTCCCATGAAGAAAAGAGAAGTGGGAATATCCAGCACATCCATCCAGTGTAAGTAAAATAACCAAAATTTATTAGAACATCTTAAAAAAACAATTTTTTAAAAAAGAGAGAAAGACCCTCTTTGCCTGACGCGTTTCTGGCGCACCACGGCGCCCTTAGTCATAGGAACTAATACAACATGGATAAACAGGTTTATATATATAACAGGGAACCAATCACAGACATAGCAATCAATTACATTGAAAAAAGCTGCAGCTAAACACACATAACAGAACTTTGTCTTATTTTTCTCCAAATATATTGAAATTACATAAATATATGTTTTAAATTGCCACAAAATCTGTCAATTCAATATACAGTATATAAAAAAGATCGTTCTTATAATTCATACCGTGTGGATACTTTGTGTCTAAACTTAGAATCCAAAAAGCTTCCCGCAAAGCTAATTGCTTCCTCCAATCTCCACCTCTAGGTGACTGGCTAACCCTTTCAATACCAAAAAAAGAAAAAACTGATAGATCACCTTTGTGCACAGAAATAAAATGTTTCGTAGCCCCAGAATAACCTAAATTGTTATTTTTTATATTCACTATATGTTCCGAAATTCTTTTTTTAATTTTCCTTGTGGTATAACCTATATAGCAAATATTGCAAGCCTTACATTTTATGCAATATATAACATGATCAGAGTCACAGTTGATAAATGACTATATATTATAAGTGACATTGTGATTCAAGGAAAAAGAGGTTCTTTTGTTGTCTGCAAATTGGCATACATTGCATCTATTGCCAGAACATTTGAAAAAACCCTTCACTGATAGCCATGATATGGGAGTTTTTTTCGGGCGCACCATGCTGGGAGATAAAACATTCCCCAGTGTGCAACCTCTTTTGGCCACTACCCTGCATCCATTTTGAAGGATTGTGCATAAAGATTTATCTTGATTGACTACAGGAAGATATTTAACCCCTTCCTGACGTCGGACAGGATAGTACGTCCGACGTCAGGTCCCCTGCTTTGATGCAGGGCTCCGCGGTGAGCCCGCATCAAAGCCGGGACATGTCAGCTGTTTTGAACAGCTGACATGTGCCCGCAATAGCGGCGGGTGAAATCGCGATTCAACCGCCGCTATTAACTAGTTAAATGCCGCTGTCAAACGCAGACAGCGGCATTTAACTACCGCATCCGGCCGGGCGGCCGGAAATGACTTCATCGCCAACCCCCGTCACATGATCGGGGGTCGGCGATGCTTCTCCATTGTAACCATAGAGGTCCTTGAGACCTCTATGGTTACTGATCCCCGGCAGCTGTGAGCGCCACCCTGTGGTCGGCGCTCACAGCACACCTGATTTTCTGCTGCATAGCAGCGATCTGATGATCGCTGTTATGTAGCAGAGCCGATCGCGTTGTGCCTGCTTCTAGCCTCCCATGTTGGCTATTGAAGCATGGCAAAAGTTAAAAAAAACCTTAAAAAATGTGAAAAAAATAAAAAAACATAAAAGTTTAAATCACCCCCCTTTCGCCCCAATCAAAATAAATCAATAAAAAAAAAATCAAACCTACAGATATTTGGTATTGCCGCGTTCAGAATCGCCCGATCTATCAAAAAAAAAGCATTAACCTGATCGCTAAACGGCGTAATGAGAAAAAAATCAGAAATGCCAGAATTACGTTTTTTTGGTCGCCGTGACATTGCATTAAAATGCAATAACGGGCGATCAAAAGAACGTATCTGCACCAAGATGGTATCATTAAAAACGCCAGCTCAGCACGCAAAAAAATAAGCCCTCAACCGACCCCAGATCATGAAAAATGGAGACGCTACTAGTATCGGAAAATGGCGCAATTTTTTTTTTTTTTTTTAAGCAAAGTTTGGAATTTTTTTTCACCACTTAGGTAAAAAATAACCTAGTCATGTTAGGTGTCTATGAACTCATAATGACCTGGAGAATCATAATGGCAGGTCAGTTTTAGCATTTAGTGAACCTAGCAAAAAAGCCAAGCAAAAAACAAGTGTGGGATTGCACTTTTTCTGCAATTTCACCGCACTTGGAATTTTTTTCCCATTTTCTAGTACACGACATGGTAAAACCAATGATGTCGTTCAAAAGTACAACTCGTCCCGCAAAAAATAAGCCCTCACATGGCCAAATTGACAGAAAAATAAAAAAGTTATGGCTCTGGGAAGCAGGGGAGTGAAAAACGAATACGGAAAAACGGAAAATCCCACGGTCATGAAGGGGTTAAGAATGATCTGTCTGATTTTGTTATACTGACTGCTGTAAGCAGTAGAAAAGGTGATCTGCGTTTCAGAAGCGGCACTTGCACTCTCATTTTCAGAATACAATAAATTGGCACGTGGAATTTTGGAAACATATCTGAATTCATGCTTTATGTTAGATTGTTTGTATCCTCTATCAAGTAATCCATCAGAAATAATGCGACTTTCCTTATGGAAATTTTCTTCACTGGAGCAAATTCTTCTTGCTCTAGTGAGCTCACCCCTAGGAATGGCATGAATAGTGTGACGAGGGTGTGCACTTGAAGACATTAGGATCGTATTACCAGAATTGTCTTTTCTATAAAGAGAAGTGTTAACCCTCTGTGTTGTGTTACTGCCTGTAAGGCCGGGGTCACACTAGACCGTAATACGGACGAGTGCTATGCGATAAAAAATCGCATAGCACTCGGCCCAATGTTAATCTATGGTGCAGCTCCCATCATCCGATATTTTCTCCACCGTATTCAGGATCCAAGTGAAATCGCCGCATGCTGCGATTGTCAGCGTAACTCGGCCGAGACTCGCCAATGCAAGTCTATGGGTGCGAGCAAAAATCGGATTACACACGGACCATGCGTGTGCATTGCGAGAAATACGCAGCGGTGTTAGAGAAAAGCCGGTAATTCAATTGCCGGCTTTTCATTACTCCTGCCTAAACCCGACATGATATGAGACATGGTTTACATACAGTAAACCATCTCATATCCCCCTTTTTTTTTGCATATTCCACACTACTAATGTTAGTAGTGTGTATGTGCAAAATGTGGGCGCTGTAGCGTGTAAAATAAAGGGTTAAATCGCGGAAAAAATTGGTGTGGGCTCCCGCGCAATTTTCTCCGCCAGAGCGGTAAAGCCAGTGACTGACGGCAGATATTAATAGCCAGGAGAGGGTCCATGGTTATTGCCCCCCCCCGTGGCTAAAACATCTGCTCCCAGCCACCCCAGAAAAGGCACATCTGGAAGATGTGCCTATTCTGGCACTTGGCCACTCTCTTCCCACTCCCGTGTAGCGGTGGGATATGGGGTAATGAAGGGTTAATGCCACCTTGCTATTGTAAGGTGACATTAAGCCAAATTAATAATGGAGAGGCGTCAATTATGTCACCTATCCATTATTAATCCAATTGTCTGAAAGGGTTAAAAAACACACACACACACATGATTATAAAGTATTTTAATGAAATAAACACACAGGTTGTTTTAGTATTTTATTGCTCTCTCAATCCATTTGCAGACCCTCGCTTGGCAAAATAATAAACCCACAATATACATACCTTCTGATGATCCGTCACGTCCCACGAGGTAATCCATCTGAAGGGGTTAAAATATTTTACAGGCAGGAGCCCTGCTAATGCAGCTGTGCTCGTGTCTGTAAGCCCCGGCAAATGAAGGAATTGTAGGTCAATGACCTATAGTTACCTTCAGTCGCGGTGATGCACCCCCTGGTGGATGTCCTCATATGACCTGGAGCGTGGGAAAAAGTTCCCAGGCTGCAGTTCATGAGGACATCCACCAGGGGGCGCATCACCGCGACTGAAGGTAACTATAGGTCATTGACCTACATTTCCTTCATTCGCCGGGGCTTACAGATAGGAGCACAGCTGCATTAGCAGGGCTCCTGTTGTGAACTCCGTTTTCAGGCTCCCTCTTGTGGTCACAGATGGTATTGTGTGACTTTGGTTTTTTGGCTCCCCCTGGTGGTTTGGTTTATTATCCTGCGGGTCTGCTGGATCAGCTGCCTCGTTATTCACCAGGGAGGCTCCTATTTAGCTCTGCTTCACTTCCACTTGTTGCCGGCTGTCAATGTATTCAGTGCTATTCTGATTACTCCTGATTTTCTCGTTTTCTGCCTCTTCAGGATAAGCTAAGTTCTGTTTGAATATTTTTTGCTCATCTGCCTGCAATATGATTTCTGTGTATGATGAGTCTAGTCCAGCTTGCTAACATGTGATTTCTTTTTGCTGGTAAGCTCTGGGGCTCTGGGGTACGGAGTTGCTTCCCCCGCACCGTTAGTTGGTGCGGGGGCTCGAGCAATCTCTGCGTGGATATTTTGAATAGGGTTTTTTATTGACCGCACAGTTTCCTTCCTATTTTCTGCTATCTAGTATTAGCGGGCCTCATTTGCTAAATCTGATTTCATCTCTGCGTTTGTGCTTTCCCCTTAACTCACCGTTAATATTTGTGGGGGGCTATTCTATATCTTTGGGGTCATTCCACTGAGGCAAGTGAGGACTTACTTTCCCTCCAGGAATAGTCAGTTTCTCAGGCCGTGACGAGACGTCTAGGATTTTTAGGTAATGTTCCACGGCTGCCTATAGTTGTTTGCGGATAGGATCAGGTTGCGGTCAATCTAGTTACCACTTCCCCAGAGCTAGTAGTCTGTTCAGTTACTTAGTTAGTCCGACCTGCGATCCTTGCCACTAGGATCATAACAGTACAGCCGGCCTATAAAGTGTTAATTGCATGGCAGAAGCAGGAGAAAAGAAGCTTGGAGATATATATATATTTTTTTTTGCTGCCGTGTGTCTAGCTGCTGTGTGTCTGGCTTCTCTCCTCCTCTTAATCTTGGTGTGGCTCTGAGTTCAGCTGCTGATATGGATATCCAGAGTTTAGCCTCGAGTGTAGATCATCTTGCTGCAAGGGTACAAAGTATTCAGGATTTTGTTGTGCACAGTCCTATGTCAGAGCCTAGAATACCTATTCCGGAGTTGTTTTCTGGAGATAGATCTAGGTTCCTGAATTTTAAGAACAATTGCAAGTTGTTTCTTTCTTTGAAACCTCGTTCCTCTGGGGATTCTGTTCAGCAAGTTAAGATTATTATTTCTTTCTTGTGTGGCGATCCTCAAGATTGGGCTTTCGCATTGGCTCCAGGGGATCCTGCATTGCTCAGTGTGGATGCGTTTTTTTCTGGCCCTTGAATTGCTCTATGAGGAACCTAATCTTGAGAACCAGGCTGAAAAAGCGTTGTTGGCCCTCTCTCAGGGGCAAGATGATGCAGAGGTGTACTGCCAGAAATTTCGGAAATAGTTGGTGCGGGGTTCTTTTTTGTGGCTAAGAAGGATGGTTCCTTGAGACCTTGTATTGATTATCGCCTTCTAAACAAAATCACGGTCAAATTTCAGTATCCTTTGCCATTGTTATCTGATCTGTTTGCTCGCATTAGGGGGTCTAGTTGGTTCACCAAGATAGATCTTCGTGGTGCGTATAACCTTGTGCGTATTAAGCAGGGTGATGAATGGAAAACTGCATTTAATACGCCCGAAGGCCATTTTGAGTACGTGGTGATGCCTTTTGGACTTTCTAACGCTCCTTCTGTCTTTCAGTCCTTTAGGCATGACATCTTCCGCGAATATCTGGATAAATTTATGATTGTGTATCTGGATGACATTCTGTTTTTTTCGGATGATTGGGAGTCCCATGTTAAGCAGGTCAGGATGGTGTTTCAGGTCCTGCGTGCCAATGCTTTATTTGTGAAGGGCTCAAAATGTCTTTTTGGAGTCCAGAAGGTCTCTTTTTTGGGTTTCATTTTTTCTCCTTCTGCTATTGAGATGGACCCAGTCAAGGTTCAGGCTATTCATGACTGGACTCAGCCTACATCTGTTAAGAGTCTTCAGAAGTTCTTGGGTTTTGCTAATTTTTACCGTCGCTTCATCGCTAATTTTTCTGGTGTTGTTAAGCCATTGACGGATTTGACCAAGAAGGGTTCTGATGTTACTAATTGGTCTCCTGCGGCTGTGGAGGCCTTTCGGGAGCTGAAGCGCCGGTTTTCTTCGGCTCCGGTCTTATGTCAGCCAGACATCTCCCTTCCTTTCCAGGTCGAGGTTGATGCTTCTGAGATTGGAGCGGGGGCTGTTTTGTCGCAGAGAAGCTCTGATGGCTCTGTGATGAAGCCATGTGCTTTCTTTTCAAGAAAGTTTTCGCCTGCCGAGCGGAATTATGATGTTGGTAATCGGGAGTTGTTGGCTATGAAGTGGGCATTTGAGGAGTGGCGACATTGGCTCGAGGGAGCTAAGCATCGTGTAGTGGTCTTGACTGATCACAAGAATTTGATTTATCTTGAGTTGGCCAAGCGGCTGAATCCTAGACAGGCTCGTTGGTCATTGTTTTTCTCTCGTTTTGATTTCGTGGTCTCATACCTGCCTGGTTCGAAGAATGTGAAGGCTGATGCTCTTTCTAGGAGTTTTGTGCCTGACTCTCCTGGTGATTCAGAGCCAGCTGGTATCCTCAGAGAAGGAGTGATTTTGTCTGCCATCTCCCCAGATTTGCGACGAGTGCTGCAGGAGTTTCAGGTGGATAGACCTGACCGTTGTCCACCGGAGAGACTGTTTGTCCCGGATAGATGGACCAGCAGAGTTATTTCCGAGGTTCATTCTTCGGTGTTGGCAGGCCATCCTGGGATTTTTGGTACCAGAGATTTGGTGGCTAGGTCCTTCTGGTGGCCTTCCTTGTCGCGGGATGTGCGTTCCTTTGTGCAGTCTTGTGGAATTTGTGCTCGTGCTAAGCCTTGCTGTTCTCGTGCCAGTGGCTTGTTGTTGCCTTTGCCCGTCCCGAAGAGGCCTTGGACGCACATTTCCATGGATTTTATTTCAGATCTCCCTGTCTCTCAGAGAATGTCGGTCATTTGGGTGGTGTGTGATCGTTTTTCTAAAATGGTCCATTTGGTGCCCTTGCCTAAGTTGCCTTCCTCCTCCGAGTTGGTTCTTCTGTTTTTTCAAAATGTGGTTTGTTTGCACGGGATCCCTGAAAATATTGTTTCCGACAGAGGATCCCAGTTTGTGTCTAGATTTTGGCGGACCTTTTGTGCTAAGATGGGCATTAATTTGTCTTTTTCGTCGGCCTTCCATCCTCAGACGAATGGCCAAACCGAGCACACTAATCAGACTTTGGAAACCTATTTAAGATGTTTTGTTTCTGCTGATCAGGACGACGGTGACTTTTTTGCCATTGGCCGAGTTTGCCCTTAATAATCGGGCTAGTTCTGCTACTTTGGTTTCGCCTTTTTTTTGTAATTCAGGGTTTCATCCTCGTTTTTCCTCGGGTCAGGTGGAATCTTCTGACTGTCCTGGAGTGGATGTTGTGGTGGATAGGTTGCATCAGATTTGGAATCATGTGGTGGACAATTTGAAGCTGTCACAAGAGAAGGCTCAGCGCTTTGCCAACCGCCGTCGCTGTGTGGGTCCCCGACTTCGCGTTGGGGATTTGGTGTGGTTGTCTTCTCGCTTTGTTCCTATGAAGGTCTCCTCTCCTAAGTTTAAGCCTCGGTTTATCGGTCCTTATAAGATTTTGGAAGTCCTTAACCCTGTGTCATTTCGTTTGGACCTCCCGACATCGTTTGCTATTCATAATGTGTTCCATCGGTCGTTGTTGCGGAGGTATGTGGTGCCTGTGGTTCCTTCGGTTGAGCCTCCTGCCCCTGTGCTGGTTGAGGGAGAATTGGAATACGTGGTGGAGAAGATCTTGGATTCTCGTATTTCTAGACGGAGGCTTCAGTATTTGGTTAAGTGGAAAGGCTATGGTCAGGAGGATAATTCCTGGGTTGTCTCCTCTGATGTTCATGCGGCCGATTTGGTTCGTGCCTTCCATGTGGCTCACCCTGATCGCCCTGGGGGTTTTGATGAGGGTTCGGGGACCCCTCCTCAAGGGGGGGGGGTACTGTTGTGAACTCCGTTTTCAGGCTCCCTTTTGTGGTCACAGATGGTATTGTGTGACTTTGGTTTTTTGGCTCCCCCTGGTGGTTAGGTTTATTATCCTGCGGGTCTGCTGGATCAGCTGCCTCGTTATTCACCAGGGAGGCTCCTATTTAGCTCTGCTTCACTTCCACTTGTTGCCGGCTGTCAATGTATTCAGTGCTATTCTGATTACTCCTGATTATCTCATTTTCTGCCTCTTCAGGATAAGCTAAGTTCTGTTTGAATATTTTTTGCTCATCTGCCTGCAATATGATTTCTGTGTATGATGAGTCTAGTCCAGCTTGCTAACATGTGATTTCTTTTTGCTGGTAAGCTCTGGGGTACGGAGTTGCTTCCCCCGCACCGTTAGTTGGTGCGGGGGCTCGAGCAATCTCTGTGTGGATATTTTGAATAGGGTTTTTTATTGACCGCACAGTTTCCTTCCTATTTTCTGCTATCTAGTATTAGCGGGCCTCATTTGCTAAATCTGATTTCATCTCTGCGTTTGTGCTTTCCCCTTAACTCACCGTTAATATTTGTGGGGGGCTATTCTATATCTTTGGGGTCATTCCACTGAGGCAAGTGAGGACTTACTTTCCCTCCAGGAATAGTCAGTTTCTCAGGCCGTGACGAGACGTCTAGGATTTTTAGGTAACGTTCCACGGCTGCCTATAGTTGTTTGCGGATAGGATCAGGTTGCGGTCAATCTAGTTACCACTTCCCCAGAGCTAGTAGTCTGTTCAGTTACTTAGCTAGTCCGACCTGCGATCCTTGCCACTAGGATCATAACAGGCTCCTGCCTGTAAAATATTTTAACCCCTTCAGATGGATTACCTCATGGGACGTGACAGTTCATCAGAGAGGGTATGTATATTGTGGGTTTATTATTTTGCCAAGCGAGGGTCTGCAAATGGATTGAGAGAGCAATAAAATACTAAAACAACCTGTGTGTTTATTTCATTAAAATACTTTATAATCATGTGTGTGTGTGTGTTTTTTAACCCTTTCAGACAATTGGATTAATAATGGATAGGTGACATAATTGACGCCTCTCCATTATTAATCTGGCTTAATGTCACCTTACAATAGCAAGGTGGCATTAACCCTTCATTACCCCATATCCCACCGCTACACGGGAGTGGGAAGAGAGTGGCCAAGTGCCAGAATAGGCGCATCTTCCAGATATGCCTTTTCTGGGGTGGCTGGGGGCAGATGTTTTTAGCCACGGGAGGGCCAATAACCATGGACCCTCTCCTGGCTATTAATATCTGCCGTCAGTCACTGGCTTTACCGCTCTGGCAGAAAAAATTGCGCGGGAGCCCACGCCAATTTTTTCCGCGATTTAACCCTTAAATTTAATAGCTACAGCGCCGAAATTTTGCACATACACACTACTAACATTAGTAGTGTGGAATATGCAAAAAAAAGGGGGATATGAGATGGTTTACTGTATGTAAACCATGTCTCATATCATGTCGGGTTTAGGCAGGAGTAATGAAAAGCCGGCAATTGAATTACCGGCTTTTCACAGATATCACGCTGAATTAAATATAAATACAGAATATATATATATGTGTCTCAATGACATATATATACTGTATATATATATATACTGTATATATGTTTTAACGAACATTTGAGCACATAAATCCATTAGATGTTGGTTTTGCAAGCCTGCGAGAAAATCTTGGCATACGGATGCCATACGGATGTCACATGGATGTCAAAAGGATCATTTGATGCGAGGAAATCGCATCCTCGCACTGCACACGGATCACTGTTTGGGAAACATTTGTGCGATTCTCGTCTGTGAAAAACAAACCGTTTTTTTATATGTTGTGTGTGTCCCCGGCCTAAGGAGTACATCCAAGAATGAAACCTCATCTCATGCTGTAATCTATCTCTGCGATAACTGGTTTACAATTAGAGATGAGAAAACCTTTCAATGTTCGGTTTGGCGAATGTTTTGCATTAAATTCAATGGGAGGAAAAATCAAATGCATAGGCAACACCTTCAGGGGGAAAAAGCTGTCACATCAGCTCAATTTGGGGGCACAAACCAATAAAAGTGGCATCAATTGACACAGAGTACAAATAGTATAATTGTGCAACATGGATGCATGGGACAGGGCCTAGGACAAGACCTGGACCAGCATTTCCATTCAGTAACAGGTAGATGAGTGACAGGTGTAGGCCTGTTGCTCTGAGACGCCTGCCAAATTCAGACAACACTAATGAAGGAGACCAAATTTGGAGTCCAAACATTAAAACATTAAAAGAAATTACGGGCAGACACCAGGAAAAATGGCATCAACTGACCCACAGTAGAATTTTGATAATGGCACAGTCATCCATAGGCTATGCATAAGGTATCAGGGTCCGGCCCAGCATTTTGAGCTATGAATTTAAGATTAAATTAATATGAGGTGGGTGAGAGACCAGTGTAAGCCTGCTTTGCTGAGAACCCTGATAGCTCCTCCCCAGGGCTGGCCCGAGAGATTACGGCGCCCTAGGCGAAACTATTTTGTTGTGCCCCTACTTCTTTTAACATACCTCCCAACTTTTGAAGATGCGAAAGAGGGAGAAAGTTCGAGGCGCGCTTAGCGCGCAGCGGCAAATTTTAGGCCACGCCTCTGACCACACCTATTCATAACTAGCCACACCCATATCCACGTCCCAACCACACCCATTTAGCACTGCTGATCACACTGTTTCATAAAGAATAATTATAAACAAAAAAATATGGCCACACAGTGCTCCATACTGTATAATGGCCACACATGATGCTCCATACTGTATAATGGCCACACATGATGCTCCATACTGTATAATGGCCACACATGATGCTCCATACTGTATAATGGCCACACATGATGCTCCATACTGTATAATGACCACACATGATGCTCCATACTGTATATTGGCCGCACATGATACTTCGTATCGTATAATGGCCACACATAGCTACTCCTACACACGTGGCTGCACTCCGTACACACGCGCTCCGCTCCATACACCTCGTACACACACGGCTCCACTCCGTACACCTCGTACACATTTAGCTCCGCTCCATACACCTCATACACACACGATTCCGCTCCGTACACCTCATACACACGGCTCCGCTCCGTACACCTCATACACACACGGCTCCGCTCCATACACCTCATACACGTTCAGCTCCGCTCCATACACCTTTTGCCTTTTGAAAAGATTTTTTATAATTTTTTCTATTTTTTCTCTGGCGCCCCCTTAGGGTCGGCGCCCTAGGCGGCCGCCTAGTTCGCCTATACGTTCGGGCCGGCCCTGCTCCTCCCGCAGATCATTAAAAGTGTGCTCCAGCATGTAGATTTTCAGAATAGTGATGATAGTAGCCATTTCGAAACTCTGCAGAGGTCCTTCATCTGTGCCCACTCCACAAGCACGATTTGCACCACATCCGTACTGCGTTGGCCCAGGCTATGCAAAAGGACATACTGCACCAGGGCTCTTTACTGCTGCCACAGTTGCTGCAACATATGCAGATTGTAATTCAATTGTGTCGGTATATCACACACCAAATGGTTAGGTACGCCGCAAGACCTCTGTAGCAATTCAAGTCGATAACCTGCATGGTGCAAATGGCAGAAGTGTGCACACAGCAACCGTTCTTTCTGCAACAGCACATCTGGGCCAGGATAGTGGTGGAGAAATTACTGTAACACCAGGTGAGGACTGTAATGGGCTTGGTGGTGGAACCACTGTGCCAAACCCAAGAAAGACCTGGAGGGGCATGACTAGGATCCTCATCCAATCTGACCTCAGATACGCAGCAGCTAACGACATCAATATCTGAGGAGAGACAAGGGAGGTGATCAGGTGCTACTCCAGAACTGACCTTGGGTGGATTGCAGCAGACCCCTAGGAACGGGTAGCTGGGAAGGCCCAGGGTAATATCCAACAGATGCAGAGAAGATGACAGGAACCGCAGGTTCAGACAGGACAGGCTGACAGGGAAACGAGCTTAGGCGAGTGCAGCAGACTCGGCTGCCTTTGAGCAATCCCGCCCCCAACCCCATCACCGCACACAATAGCGCCCTCCCACCCCATCACCGCACACAATCCTGCCCCCACCCCATCACCGCACACAATCCCGCCCTCCCACCCCATCACCGCACACAATCCCGCCCTCCCACCCCATCACCGCACACAATCCCGCCCTCCCACCCCATCACCGCACACAATCCCGCCCTCCCACCCCATCACCGCACACAATCCCGCCCTCCCACCCCATCACCGCACACAATCCCGCCCTCCCACCCCATCACCGCACACAATCCCGCCCTCCCACCCCATCACCGCACACAATACCGCCCTCCCACCCCATCACCGCACACAATCCCGCCCTCCCACCCCATCACCGCACATAATCCCGGCCTCCCACCCCATCACCGCACACAATACCGCCCTCCCACCCCATCACCGCACACAATCCCGCCCTCCCACCCCATCACCGCACACAATCACGCCCTCCCACCCCATCACCGCACACAATCCCGCCCTCCCACCCCATCACCGCACACAATACCGCCCTCCCACCCCATCACCGCACACAATCCCGCCCTCCCACCCCATCACCGCACACAATACAGCCCTCCCACCCCATCACCGCACACAATACCGCCTTCCCACCCCATCACCGCACACAATCCCGCCCTCCCACCCCATCACCGCACACAATCCCGCCCTCCCACCCCATCACCGCACACAAAACATCACCGCACACAATCCCGCCCTCCCACCCCATCACCGCACACAATCCCGGCCTCCCACCCCATCACCGCACACAATCTCGCCCTCCCACCCCATCACCGCACACAATACCGCCCTCCCACCCCATCACCGCACACAATCCCGCCCTCCCACCCCATCACCGCACATAATTCCGGCCTCCCACCCCATCACCGCACACAATACCGCCCTCCCACCCCATCACCGCACACAATCCCGCCCTCCCACCCCATCACCGCACACAATCACGCCCTCCCACCCCATCACCGCACACAATCCCGCCCTCCCACCCCATCACCGCACATAATCCCGGCCTCCCACCCCATCACCGCACACAAAAACATCACCGCACACAATCCCGCCCTCCCACCCCATCACCGCACACAATCCCGCCCTCCCACCCCATCACCGCACACAATCCCGCCCTCCCACCCCATCACCGCACACAATCCCGCCCTCCCACCCCATCACCGCACACAATCCCGCCCTCCCAACCCATCACCGCACACAATCCCGCCCCCAACCCATCACCGCACACAATCACGCCCCCCACCCCATCACCGCACACAATCACGCCCCCCACCCCAACACCGCACACAATCCCGCCCTCCCACCCCATCACCACACACAATCCCGCCCTCCCACCCCATCACCGCACACAATCTTGCCCTCCCACCCCATCACCGCACGCAATCCCGCCCTCCCACCCCATCACCGCATGCAATCCCGCCCTCCCACCCCATCACCGCATGCAATCCCGCCCTCCCACCCCATCACCGCATGCAATCCCGCCCTCCCACCCCATCACCGCACGCAAACATCACCGCACGCAATCCCACCCTCCCACCCCATCATAGCACGCAATCCCGCCTTCCCACCCTATCACCGCACGCAATCCCACCCTCCCGCCCCATCACCGCACGCAATAACACCCTCCCGCCCCATCACCGCACGCAATCCCACCCTCCCACCCCATCACCGCACACAATCATACCCTCCCGCCCCATCACCGCACGCAATACCGCCCTCCCGCCCCATCACCGCACGCAATACCGCCCTCCCGCCCCATCACCGCACGCAATCACGCCCTCTCACCCCATCACCGCACACAATCACGCCCCCCAACCCATAACCGCACACAATCTCACCCCCTACCCCATCACCGCACACAATCCCGCCCCCCCACCCCATCACCGCACACAATGCCGCCCCCCCACCCCATCACCGCACACAATGCCGCCCCCCCACCCCATCACCGCTCGTAATCCCACCCCCCCACCACATTACCACACATAATCCTGCCCCCCACCACATTACCACACATAATCCCTCCCCCACATCACACTTGCTAATCCCGCCCCCTGCACAGTAGCTCTGCCCCCACCACATCACCACATAATCCCACCCCCAACACATCACCACGCATAATCCTGCCCCCCACCACATCACTATGCATAATACCGCCCCCCCACCACATTACCACACATAATCCTGCCCCCCACATCACACTCGCTAATCCCGCCCCCTGCACAGTAGCTCCACCCCACCACATCACCACACATAATCTCACCCTAACCACATAATCCCGCCCCCCACCCCATCACCACACACAATCCCACCCCCACCCCATCACCACACCACACATTTTTTGTCATTGCTGTCAACACTGCAATCGTGATGTATGGTACTGAGTAAAATTACAGATTTCTCCTTCGCCTTGTAAGATACCAAAGTCGCTTTGTTATTGAATCCAAAGACACTCTCATAAATAGTGTTGAGCATTCCGATACCGCAAGTATCGGGTATCGGCCGATACTTGCGGGTATCGGAATTCCGATACCGAGATCCGATACTTTTGTGGTATCGGGAATCGGTATCGGGATTAATATCAATGTGTAAAATAAAGAATTAAAATAAAAAATAGGGATATACTCACCTCTCCGGCGGCTCCTGGACTTTACCGCCGTAACCGGGAGCCATTGTACCTAAGAATGCACGCTTGAAGGGCCTTAGATCTACATCTCCATCTAGTGCCACCATAAAAATGATACCAATTCATAAAACTGGTTTATAATTTATGTCTAAAGCAAACCACCATCACTTTCTCAATCACCCAAAAAGTTACATGTTTTTATTAAAAAAATAACAGTAGCATGATATGCAACTTTTAATGCCAAAAAAATTCTTACTCTTCGTTTAGTTGATAATTGGACAACTACTTTAAATTTATTAAATAAATATTTAGCCACTCTTAAAAATTTGTTAAAAAATGAGTCAAGAACTTAGTTCTCCATGTTTCTATTATATAATAATGGACACAGTCTCTCTTAGCATTGTTGGTGATTAAAATAAAAAAAGAAAATTCCCTATTATTTTTCAATGACATTAACACCTAATGAGTATGGAGTAAATTAATTACTATGCAAGCTCCAAAGAACTAGTAACTTTTTCATCATTATTAATTAAAGATTTATACTTATTATGTACAGCTGCAGTAAGTAGATCAGTGCTGCTTGTAGTTCAATGAATAACAACCTCAACAGTACAGAGAGAAAAAAAGGAAGATTTTTAATGAGGTTTGATGGAGCATTCAATCATGGCTACTGCTATGACTATGCACTTGATTCTCTTTAAAAGCTTAGCTTTGAAGTCTACGATAACCTGCTGCTGCTCATGTAACAAGAAAGAGAGAGAAGTGTAGGACCAGCACATTTTTTATCTACATTATGAAATATTAGCTTTCTTGGGTGTTTTAATTCAGTTGCATCCACTTAATGTTAAAATGATTTGTTGCTTGTAAAGGCAAATAAATTTTACGGCACTTTCTATCAGAAAAAAGGAGCATAATAAATTGCATGCAGCAGTTATTTATATTTCTTGTCACTATAAACAATATGATTTCTTTCATGAAGAACTGCAAGTTTAACTGTAATAAATATTAGAGGTATGCAAAGATGGAATATGAGTATGTACATTACAATGCAAAAATGCTACAAAATTACAGAAATAACTAACAATCTTAAAATTAACAAAAACATATTATTTTTTAACAAAGATACAAGATAGTGCTCTCACTTACCAGAATCAAGAAAATTGTCATTTCATTTAAAATCCAGAAGCCCATTTCAAACAGTAAAGATTGTACTGAAGCAGCAACTCAGAGGTGAAAGACCTTTAGCACCTAATCTCTGTTCTGGCTCTGTCTTTTCACTTTGAACTGAATCTTTTGTTCTTGGAATTTTCTAATTAAAATGCACCTGCCAAAAGGCCATCACCAACTTGTCAAGATTGCATAAAGGTGGTCTATCTTCACTGTCATTCCTTTGGGTAAATAAACTGTGTTATTCATTCATTCATTGAGTGATCATGGGATTCTTATGATATAGCTTTAGTTGTAAAAATGAGAATGCCGACTAGGTTGTATATAGTCAGTTATTGTATTTTACAGACCATATACGATTATGTGATGCTGTGTACATATGTTATGCTGTAATTTTGAAGAATGCCAAAATAACTTTAAATCAATTCTCATCTTAAAAGTTAGACTACAAATAACTCATACTTTTTGTATGAATTTGTACTCAATACTTTGGAATCAAAGATGTATAGTGGCAATATCTGCTTTTTAAAATAGCAATGGTCATCATCATCATATACAGAGAATTAAATGTTAAAGCAACGAAATCATCATTTGGATGAATTTAAAAAATATATTTTTTGTAATGTTCACTGTAGTTTTGTGACTTTTACTAACACAGAAGGGGTCCTCCTAAACTAAGAATTAGAAAATTGTGCAACATACACCCTAGACTAGATGTTGGCAACCAGTAGATTATGATCCACTGCTAGATCTCTAATATGTCTGGAGTAGACCACAATGACTTACACCTGCCATTTACTTTTCTCTATAGAACTTGTTTTTCATAATCAGATTGTATATATTGGTATTCTGTGTAACAAACTCATAATCTTTAAATACAAATTTAATCTTGTCTTCTTAATTTGCAGTCTGGGCTTTTACTGAAAGAGTACAACTCTGAAGTTTGGCTTAAACAACTTCATAAATATTACCAACATCTTCATCTAAGAATGATTGTGGAGCATAATGGTCGGAGTGGAATCCCCTTCTCCCTCCATGCAAGGATGACTGCTTACTCACCACTAAGGTTGAGCGAAACGGGTCGGCCATTTTCAGAAGTCGCCGACTTTTGGCAAAGTCAGGTTTCATGAAACCCGACCCCTGTGTGGGGTCGGCCATGAGGTCGGCGATCTTCTGAATCTGGTATCGGAATTCCAATACCGAGTTTCGATATATTTGCGATATCAGAAATCGGTATCGGAATCCACATTTAAGTGTAAAATAAAGAATTAAAATAAAAAATATTGATATACTCACCTCTCCGGAGGCCCCTGGACATCGCCGCTGGTAACCGGCAGCCTTCTTTGCTTAAAATGAGCACGTTTACGGCCTTCCATGACGTCACGGCTTCTGATTGGTCGTGTGCTGCTCATGTGACCGCCACGCGACCAATCACAAGCCGTGACGTCATCTAAGGCCCTTCACGCGCTCATTCTTAAGAAGGAAGGCTGCCGGAAAGAAGCAGGGCACGTCCGAGGGTGAGTATATACCTAATAGGAATATACTCACCCTCGGCTTGTTTCCGGCAGCCTTCCTTCCTAAGAATGAGCGCGTTCAGGGCCTTAGATGACGTCACGGCTTGTAATTGGTCGCGGCCGCCCATGTGACCGCCACGCGACCAATCACAAGCCGTGACGTAATTCTCAGGTCCTAAATTCCTAGAATTAGGAATTTAGGACCTGAGAATTACATCACGGCTTGTGATTGGTCGCGTGGCGGTCACATGAGCGGCACGCGACCAATCAGAAGCCATGACGTCATGGAAGGCCCTGAACGCGCTCATTTTAAGCAAAGAAGGCTGCCAGTTACCAGCGGTGATGTCCAGGGGCCTCCGGACGGGTGAGTATATCAATATTTTTTATTTTAATTCTTTATTTTACACATTAATATGGATCCCAGGGCCTGAAGGAGAGTTTCCTCTCCTTCAGACCCTGGGAACCATAGTATCCCATTGCACTGCATTGGGTTTCGTGTTTCGGCCGACCCCGACCCCGACTTTTTTATAGGATCGGCCGATTTCGCTCGACCCGACTTTTGAGAAAGTCAGGTTTCGTGAAACCCGACCCGATCCTATAAAAATAAAAGTCGCTCAACCCTACTCACCACCTTGGTCCACGACATTGTGCCCTGGCATGTCCCTGCTTCTTCTTGTTGTGCATGACGCAGCTTCAGGTGGCAAGCCTAGTATGCTCCACTGCTCTTAAAGAGGCAGCGCACGCATGTAGTAAATACCCTCACCTTGTAGCCGAGAGGCATTTAGTATAATGATGCACACCAGCAAGACTCCTTCTGCTTTAGGGACTCGCCAAGCAATGGGTTGAATCATTAGGTAGTTGCTGTTCTACCAGTAAAGTTGTGAGGTCCCCAGCTCACAGGGCAGCCGATGTCCTGATCCCGAATCCCTGGTCCCAATGCACCCAGTTTCATGAACCTGAATTCCTGGTCCTGGTGTGGACAGTCCTGAATCTGAAGTCCCCTGGTCCCAGTATGGCCAGTGCGCGAACATTGTCCCCTGACCCTGGTGCAGCCAGTCCTGTTCCCAAAGTTCTATAGTCTTGTTGTGGCCAGTGCCTAAATGTTGCCCCCTGGTCCTGGTGTGACCAATCCTAAATCCGAAGTCTCTGGTCCCAGTGCAGCCAGTCCTGATCCCAAAGTAACCTGGTCATAGTGCGCCAGTTCCTGAAAATTGTCCCTCGGTCTGTGTGGGGCCAATCCCTGTTCCAATATCCTAGATCAGTGTGTTTGAACATAGCCCTTATCCGTGTTAACAAACAGTTACAGTACCGGGATCTGCCCAGTGGTACCTGTCAGCTACCTGCAGCCCAGTCTGTCTCCACCATCAGTAGCTCCAGTGAACACCAGGTAGCCACTTAGCTACGCAACTCCCTGGGCAGGCCCGATCTTGTGGCACAGTGGGTCCATATGTCCAATTGCACCACCATTGGGAGTAACAGATTGAAAACTCCAACATGTGAGATCAGAGCTTTCATAGGTTTTTCTTGTAATAAGTGAAGTTTGGTGTTACATTAAAAGGTGGGTGACAGCAAAAAGTTGTTCAAATCAGTCGTAGATGACAACAACAAAAAACTAGAACTGTGATAGTCTCAAGGTTCTGTTTAAAACACAGAGAGCATCATGAAGACCAAGGAACACAACAGGCAGGTCCGTGATACTGTTGTGGAGAAGTTTAAAGCTGGATTTGGATACAAAATGATTTCCAAAACTTTAAACATCTGAAGGAGCACTGTGCAAGTGATCATATTGAAATGGAAGGAGTATCATACCACTGCAAATCTACCCAGACCCGGCCGTCCCTCTAAACTTTCATCTCAAACAAGAAGAAGACTGATCAGAGATGCAGCCAAGAGGCCCATGATCACTCTGGATGAACTGCAGAGATCTACAGCTTAGGTGGGACAGTCTGTCCATAGGACAACAATTGTTCACTGCACAAATCTAGCCTTTATGGAAGAGTGGCAAGAAGAAAGCCATTTCTCAATGATATCCATGAAAAGTGTTGTTTAAAATTTGCAACAAGCCACCTGGGAGACACACCAAACATGTGGAAGAAGGTGCTCTAGTCAGATGAAACCAAAATCGAACTTTTTGGCAACAATGCCAAACTATATGCTTGGTGTAAAGGCAACAGAGCTCATCACCCTGAACACACCATCCCCACTGTCAAACATGGTGGTGGCAGCATCATGGTTTGGGACTGCTTTTTTTCAGCAGGGACAGGGAAGATGGTTAAATTGATGGGAAGATGGATGGAGCCAAATACAGGACCATTCTTGAAGAAAACCTGTTGGGAGTCTGGAAAAGACCTGAGACTGGGATGGAGATTTGTCTTCCAACAAGACAATGATCCCAAACATAAACCAATGGAATGGTTCACAAATAAATGTATCCAGGTGTTAGAATGGCCAAGTCAAAGCCCAGACCTCAATCCAACCAAGAATCTGTGGAAAGAGCTGAAAACTGCTGTTCACAAACGATCTCCATCAAACCTCACTGAGCTTGAGCTGTTTGACAAGGAAGAATGGGCAAGAATTTCAGTCTCTCGATATACAAAACTGACAGAGACATACCACAAGCGACTTGCAGCTGTAATCGCAGCAAAAGGAGGAGCAACAAGTATTAAGTTAAAGGGGCCAAATAATATTGCTCGCCCCACTTTTCAGCTTTAAAACTGAAGATATACTGTAAATGAATGCAGCCTAAAAGGGACCAGACAGGTTCTGAACCATCAGATTTTCCGTATTATTGGACAGTCATTGAAAAGTCTATCTTCCTTTTAAGTTTGGAGCTTATTAGTGACCTGGAGTCACCTCTGGTTCCAAGTAAAAAACTGCAGCGTTGACATTACTCAGACTGTACATTGTTTCCTGATGGGAGAGATTGGTGGAAAAAAACCTTACAAAAATGAAAAAAAAAAAATGCAACCCTAGGGAAAAAAAGGTAAAATAATCCGCAGATATTAATTTTTTAAGGGATATTCCCAATTATTATACAATGGTGTAAATACACTGTGTTCCAAATTATTATGCAAATTGGATTTAAGTGTCTTAAAGATTTAATTGTTTTGTTTTTCAAATAAACTCGTGGATGGTATTGTGTCTCAGGGCTCAATGAATCACTGAAATCAATCTTAAACACGTGATAATTAGTTTTCCAGGTGATTCTAATTAAAGGAAAACTACTCAAAAATGATGTTCCACATTATTATGCAGGTCACAGGTTTCAAGCAATATGGGAAATAAAAAGGATCTCTCTGCTGCGGAAAAGCATTAAATAGTGCAATGCCTTGGACAAGGTATGAAAAAATTAGATATTTCACGAAAACTTAAGAGTGATCATCATACTCTGATGAGATTTGTGACTGAAACAGAGCACAGACAGAGTTCATGCAAATAAAGACATAATGAGGAAGTTTTCTGGCAGACAAATGCATTGGATTAAGAGAGCAGCTGCCAAAATACCATTACAAAGCAGCAAACAGTTATTTGAAGCTGCTGGTGCGTCTGGAGTCCCTCGAACCTCAAGGTGTAGGATCCTTCAAAGGCTTGCTGTGGTGCATAAACCTACTATTCGGCCACCCCTAAACAGTGTTCACAAGCAGAAACGGTTGCAGTGGGTCCAGACATACATGAAGACTAATTTCCAAACAGTCTTGTTTATTGATGAGTGTCGAGCAACTCTGGACGGTCCAGATGGATGGAGTAGTGGATGGTTGGTGGATGGCCATCATGTCCCAACAAGGCTGCGACGTCAGCAAGGAGGTGGAGGAGTGATGTTTTGGGCTGGAATCATGGGGAACCACCTGGTAGGGTCCTTTAAGGTTCCTGAAGGTGTGAAAATGACCTCAGCAAAGTAAATAGAGTTTCTGACTGACAACTTTCTTTCATGGTATAAAAAGCAGAAACGTGCCTTCAGGAACAAAATCATCTTCATGCATGACAATGAATACCTCTGAGTAATTGGCTGCTATGGGCATAAAAGGAGATAAACTCATGGTGTGGCCACCATCTTCCCCTGACCTCAACCCTATAGAAAACCTTTGGAGTATCATCAAACAAAAGATCTATGAGGGTGGTAGGCAGTTCACATCAAAACAGCAGCTCTGGGAGGCTATTCTGACTTCATGCAAAGAAATACAAGCAGAAACTCTCCATAAACTCACAAGTTCAATGGATGCAAGAATTGTGAAGGTGATATCAATGAAGGGCTCCTATGTTAACATGTAACTTGGCCTGTTGGGATGTTTTGGCATTAAATAGCTTTTTTGTTCAGTGAATGTGACCTCCTAATGCTGCAAATTCCACAAATGAGCATTTTCAGTTCTTTAAAACATATCAAATGTTTAGAAATACTACTGTGCGTAATAATTTGGAACAGTGCATTTTGAGTTTTTATTCATTTTGGAGATTATACTGTTATCATTGGGAGGTTTCTTCAATAAAATTCGATGTATACTCTAACGGGTGATGACTTTTATTAGACTGACTGTCATTTGCACTGACCATTTAGGAAAATCCGAGAAAAATGTCATTTGCATAATAATTTGGAACATAGTGTACGCTCAGTTATGGGGTAAATTTTCCTTCATCATTTTTACTGTCAAAGTGGCACTGTTGTACAGGGAGCTGCTCCGTTCACATACATAGGGCTGTGTGGCACTTCCCTACACTGCAGATAGATGACAGTGCTGCTGTGGAGGGGAAAAAAATACTGCTGCCCCTGTTCTTTTGCAAGGTCCTGACATTCAGAACCCTTCTGATCAGTAAATAAAATACCATTATGTTTAATGTTGGGGGATCTCCTTTAGGCTGGAGTCACACACAATGTATAAAAAATTGGTCCATTTTACGCAGACGAGAATCGCAGAAATGTTCCCTGAACATTGATCCATATGTCATCTGTGTGCAAAGCGAGGATGCGATTTTCTCGCATGTAAGTATCTGTGTGACATTTGTGTGACATCCGTATGGTGAGATTTTCTCGCCGGCTTGCAAAATGGACATATAATGGTTCCATGCAGGGGCGGATTATCAGAGGGTCAATATGGGCGGTAGCCCAGGGCCCAGTGGTGTGGGGGGCCCTGAGCTACCACACAGATTGACCCACTGCTAATCCGCCCGAGTGTGACTGTCAATGCCCACCGGCATTTATGTGCCCCTGGACCCAGTGGGCAGAGAGAGGGGGCCCGCATCGGGCCCCTTCTCTTCTGCTCAACGGGCCCCTTCCGGCGCTGCGGCGGTTTCCTATTGACGTGCGGGCGCGCGCCCGCATGTCAATAGTTAACAACAGCCGTCAGCCAATTGGAGGCTGGCAGCTGAAGACGGCCGCAGTGTACACGTCGCCGGCGTCTGACGTCATTGTCAGTTGCCGGTGAGTGTGCGCTGCTGGAGGGAGCTCGCCGCCTGGAGCGCTGGTCAGGTGAGGAGACTCTGTTTTTTTTTTGTTTGTTTGTTTTTTGATAAGCTAACGGTGGACACACTGGGGCAATGCTGGAGGACACACTGGGGCAATGCTGGAGACACTGGGGCAGATTGCTGGAGACACTGGGGCAATGCTGGGGACACTGGGGCAATGCTGGAGACACTGGGGCAGATTGCTGGAGACACTGGGCAATGCTGGAGACACTGGGGCAGATTGCTGGAGACACTGGGGCAATGCTGGAGACACTGGGGCAATGCTGGAGGACACACTGGGGCAATGCTGGAGGACACACTGGGGCAGATTGCTGGAGACACTGGGGCAATGCTGGAGACACTGGGGCAGATTGCTGGACACACTGGGGCAATGCTGGAGGACACACTGGGGCAGATTGCTGGAGACACTGGGGCAGATTGCTGGACACACTGGGGGCAATGCTGGAGGACACACTGGGGCAGATGATTGCTGGAGACACTGGGGCAATGCTGGAGACACTGGGGCAATGCTGGAGACACTGGGGCAGACTGCTGGACACACTGGGGCAATGCTGGAGGACACACTGGGGCAGACTGCTGGACACACTGTGGCAGATGATTGCTGGAGACACCGGGGCAATGCTGGAGACACTGGAGCAATGCTGGAGACACTGGGGCAGATTGCTGGACACACTGACGGCAATGCTGGACATACTGGGGCAGATTGCTGGACACACTGGGGGTAATATGCTGGAGGCACTGGGGCAGATTGCTGGAGACACTGGGGCAGATTGCTGGAGACACTGGGGCAATGCTGGAGACACTGGGGCAATGCTGGAGACACTGGGGCAATGCTGGAAGACACACTGGGGCAGATTGCTGGAGACACTGGGGCAATGCTAGAGACACTGGGGCAATGCTGGAGACACTGAGGCAGACTGCTGGACACACTGGGGCAATGCTGGAGGACACACTGGGGCAGACTGCTGGACACACCGGGGCAGATGATTGCTGGAGACACTGGGGCAATGCTGGAGACACTGGAGCAATGCTGTAGACACTGGGGCAGATTGCTGGACACACTGACGGCAATGCTGGACATACTGGGGCAGATTGCTGGACACACTGGGGGTAATATGCTGGAGACACTGGGGCAGATTGCTGGACACACTGGGGGCAATGCTGGATACTCTGGGGCAATATGCTGGACATACTGGGGCAGATTGTTGAACACACTGTCTGGGGGCAATGCTGGATACACTAGGGCAATGCTGGAGACACTGGGGCAATGCTGTAGACACTGGGGCAATGCTGGGCAATTGGACATACTGGGGCAGATTGCTGGACACACTGGTGGTAATATGCTGGACACACTGGGGCAATGCTGCACATACTGGAGCAGATTGCTGGTCACACTGGTGGTAATATGCTGGACACACTGGGGCAGATTGCTGGACACACTGGGGCAGATTGCTGGACACACTGTCTGGGGGCCATGCTGGAAACACTGGGGGCAATATGCTGGAGTCAGACACTGGGGCAGATTGCTGGAGACACTGTCTGGGGGCAATGCTGGACACACTGGGGCAGATTGCTGGACACTGGGGCAATATGCTGGACATACTGGGGCAGATTGCTGGACACACTGGGGGTAATATTCTGGACACACTGGGGGTAAAATGCTGGACACACTGGGGTAAATTGCTGGACACACTGGGGGCAGGACTGGAGGCATGGGCAGAATGTAGACACGGGGCGTGATTGGAGACACAGGGCAGAATGAAAGACATGGGGCAGGATTGGATCATGGGGCAGGATGGATACGATGGAGACAGATGGGGTAGGATGGGGAGATCATATGGTGTAGAATGGATACTCATGAGTGCAGGATGGGAGAACATATGGCTGGAGCCAGGAATGAGACACACGGGGCCAGGGTGGGGAATATTATTACCATAGAGGCTAATTAAGGGATATTATTACTGCAGTGATGTATTTATTTTATTTTTTGAGTATACTGTTTTAAATGGGGGGGGCGGTCCTGTTACTGTGCAGAGTGACACTATGTCGCCTTTTTTTCTCCATGTGGTGTAATGTAGAAGTTGTGAAAAATTAAGTAATGTGTTCTGCAAGCGGAGCTCGAGATAACTGTGTTATTTCCTGCAGAAATGAGTCCTGGCTGGAAGAAATGATGGCGGTCTGTGCTGGATGAAAGATGAAGGACTTCACCTAGAGATGTCACTGGTGAGTCAGTGTTACCTATACACTGACACTATACACTGTATACTATATACAGAGGTCCTGTGTAGAATGTCACCAGTGATCACTGTATTACCTATTCATTATATACAGAGCTCCTGTGTATAATGTCACCAGTAGGGTTGAGCGACTTTCATTTTTTTAAGATCGAGTAGGGTTTTGGGAAACCCGATTTTGTCCAGAGTCGAGTCGAGTGCAGTCGGCCGATTATCGCTAAAAGTCGGGGATCGACCGAAACACGAAACCCAATGCAAGTCAATGGGGAAGCATAGTCGGCAGTGAGTGGAGGCCAGGAAAACACCTACAGTGCCCATTTTAATGCCAAAAACATCCATTCTTGTTTCTGAAGCTTGCCAATCTTAATTAACTGTATAATAATAGTTGGGCATAGGGAATTGGGGGAAAGTTGTGGGGGGGAGTAGGGCTGGCTCAAGTTTTTCGTGGGCCCAGGAAATGCGGACTACGTCACGGCGGTGTTGCAGGGAAAGGTAAGTATTTAAACGTTGCAAGTGCTGTGATCCTGAGCAAGCAGGGGGGGGCCCACTCGTTCGCATTGCCACTGGCACAGGGCCCCTCAAAGTACGGCGGTGTGTTTGCATGGCGGGGGCGCCTCCCACCAGCAGCGACACTTTTGCGTACTGTGAGGGGCCCTGTGCCAGTGACGTCGCCAACGAGTATGCCACCCACCTGATGAAGGAACCTGCACTTTCATCTGCACCTTCCTCTTTGTCCCTGTGTAAGGTGGTATAACATGCGGGAAGGGGAACCTTACTTTCAGCAGGGTCAGATTCTGGCTGTGTAGAGTACAAGGGGAATGTAGTGGTCTAGGTCAATGTACCAGCAGACTCATTTAGCAGTGGCTGGGCAATGGGCAGGATGAGGAGGAAACAGATATAGGGCCAAAGAATAAAGTAGGCTACATGCAGTTCAAAATTGGTAACAGGACTAAACAGGCGGCATTGCTTTGTTCAGTGGAGTAGCAAACCCAAGAGCAGCAGACACTGTTTCAAGGGCCTAACCACACTAGTAGGCCAAATGCAGTTTAATATCTGATAGTATAGGGCGAAAGCCAGAATGTGGAAGCTCAGCTTTGTTCAGTTGAGGACAACACCAGGGAGGGGCAGACACCTTTAGTAGGCCGGAAAAGCCTATTGCATTTTTTAAAATGGTAATTTGGAGCAGAAGGTTGAAGCTCAGCTTTATTTAGTTGAGGGCAACACCAGGCAGGGGCACACAGACAGACACCTTTAGTAGGCCGGAAAAGCCTATTGCATTTTTTAAAATGGTAATTTGGAGCAGAAGGTTGAAGCTCAGCTTTATTTAGTTGAGGGCAACACCAGGGAGGGGCAGAAGCCGTTAGTAGGCCCTAACCACCATTTTTTTTTTTTAAAACCACTTAATGAGAGCCGGAAGGTTGAAGCTCAGCTTTATTTAGTTGAGGACAACACCAGGCAGGGGCACACAGACAGACACCTTTAGTAGGCCGGAAAAGCCTATTGCATTTTTTAAAATGGTAATTTGGAGCAGAAGGTTGAAGCTCAGCTTTATTTAGTTGAGGGCAACACCAGGCAGGGGCAGAAGCCGTTAGTAGGCCCTAACCACCATTTTTTTTTTTTAAAACCACTTAATGAGAGCCGGAAGGTTGAAGCTCAGCTTTATTTAGTTGAGGACAACACCAGGCAGGGGCACACAGACAGACACCTTTAGTAGGCCGGAAAAGCCTATTGCATTTTTTAAAATGGTAATTTGGAGCAGAAGGTTGAAGCTCAGCTTTATTTAGTTGAGGGCAACACCAGGCAGGGGCAGAAGCCGTTAGTAGGCCCTAACCACCATTTTTTTTTTTTAAAACCACTTAATGAGAGCCGGAAGGTTGAAGCTCAGCTTTATTTAGTTGAGGACAACACCAGGCAGGGGCACACAGACAGACACCTTTAGTAGGCCGGAAAAGCCTATTGCATTTTTTAAAATGGTAATTTGGAGCAGAAGGTTGAAGCTCAGCTTTATTTAGTTGAGGGCAACACCAGGGAGGGGCAGAAGCCGTTAGTAGGCCCTAACCAAAGTTGAAGGCCAAATGCAGTTTAATTTCTGATACTATAGGCCGAAAGCCAGAAGGTGGAAGCTCCGATTTAGACAGTGGAGGACAATTTGAATTAGGGACTGCAGACAGACTTAGTAGGCTGTCCCCTGTGGACCATGCATCCACCACCTCAACCCATTGCGCCGTAATGGACACGTAATCTTCCGTGGCCATGCCTACAGGTCCATGCGTCTGTTGTCAGGTGCACCTTTGTACTCACAGATTGCCAGAGTGCATGGACAATGCGGTCTTCTACATGCTGGTGGAGGGTTGGGATGGCTTTTCTCGCAAAAGAAGTGTCGACTGGTTAGCTTGTAGCGTGGTACAGCGTAGTCCATCATGGCCTTATTAATAGTAAATAAAATATATAACTAGGCTCTATGAACTTTTAAATAGGTTCCAGGGGTACACGGGCAGCATTGGTGTGGTCAGTGGAGGAGTATTGCAAGTAGGGGCTGCAGACAGGCTATCAAAGGCCTAAAATAACAAACAGTAGGCAGTCATGGCAGTTTTACATCGGTTACATGGATACACAGGCAGGCACTCCAGGCAGCATTGTGGTCAGTGGAGGAGTATTGCAAGTAGGGGCCGCAGACAGGCTATCAAAGGCCTAAAATAACAAACAGTAGGCAGTCATGGCAGTTTTACATCGGTTACATGGATACACAGGCAGGCACTCCAGGCAGCATTGTGGTCAGTGGAGGAGTATTGCAAGTAGGGGCCGCAGACAGGCTATCAAAGGCCTAAAATAACAAACAGTAGGCAGTCATGGCAGTTTTACATCGGTTACATGGATACACAGGCAGGCACTCCAGGCAGTATTGTGGTCAGTGGAGGAGTATTGCAAGTAGGGGCCGCAGACAGGCTATCAAAGGCCTAACATAACAAACAATAGGCTCATGGCAGTTTTACAGCGGTTACATGGATACACGGGCAGGCAGCTTGGTGGTCAGTGGAGGAGTATTTAAAGTAGGGACCGCAGACAGGCTTCAAAGGCCTAACATAAGAAAATGGGCTGGCTGTAGGCACTTTATAATTGGTTCCAGGGGTACACGGGCAGCAGTGGTCTGGCCAGTGGAGGACTAGTGGAAGGAGGGACCGCAGACAGGCTTCAAAGGCCTAACATAAAAAAACGGGCTGGCTGTAGGCACTTTATAATTGGTTCCAGGGGTACACGGGCAGCAGTGGTCTGGTCAGTGGAGGACTAGTGGAAGGAGGGACCGCAGACAGGCTTCAAAGGCCTAACATAAAAAAACGGGCTGGCTGTAGGCACTTTATAATTGGTTCCAGGGGTACACGGGCAGCAGTGGTCTGGTCAGTGGAGGACTAGTGGAAGGAGGGACCGCAGACAGGCTTCAAAGGCCTAACATAAAAAAATGGGCTGGCTGTAGGCACTTTATAATTGGTTCCAGGGGTACGCGGGCAGCAGTGGTCTGGTCAGTGGAGGACTAGTGGAAGGAGGGACCGCAGACAGGCTTCAAAGGCCTAACATAAAAAAATGGGCTGGCGGTAGGCACTTTATTATTGGTTCCAGGGGTACACGGGCAGCAGTGGTCTGGTCAGTGGAGGACTAGTGGAAGGAGGGACCGCAGACAGGCTTCAAAGGCCTAACATAAAAAAACGGGCTGGCTGTAGGCACTTTATAATTGGTTCCAGGGGTACACGGGCAGCAGTGGTCTGGTCAGTGGAGGACTAGTGGAAGGAGGGACCGCAGACAGGCTTCAAAGGCCTAACATAAAAAAATGGGCTGGCGGTAGGCACTTTATTATTGGTTCCAGGGGTACACGGGCAGCAGTGGTCTGGTCAGTGGAGGCCTAGTGGAAGGAGGGACCGCAGACAGGCTTCAAAGGCCTAAAATAACAAACAATAGGCTTATGGCAGTTTTACAGCGGTTACATGGATACACGGGCAGGCAGCTGGTGATGAGTGGAGGAGTATTTAAAGTAGGGACCGCAGACAGGCTTCAAAGGCCTAACATAAGAAAATGGGCTGGCTGTAGGCACTTTATAATTGGTTCCAGGGGTACACGGGCAGCAGTGGTCTGGCCAGTGGAGGACTAGTGGAAGGAGGGACCGCAGACAGGCTTCAAAGGCCTAACATAAAAAAACGGGCTGGCTGTAGGCACTTTATAATTGGTTCCAGGGGTACACGGGCAGCAGTGGTCTGGTCAGTGGAGGACTAGTGGAAGGAGGGACCGCAGACAGGCTTCAAAGGCCTAACATAAAAAAACGGGCTGGCTGTAGGCACTTTATAATTGGTTCCAGGGGTACACGGGCAGCAGTGGTCTGGTCAGTGGAGGACTAGTGGAAGGAGGGACCGCAGACAGGCTTCAAAGGCCTAACATAAAAAAATGGGCTGGCTGTAGGCACTTTATAATTGGTTCCAGGGGTACACGGGCAGCAGTGGTCTGGTCAGTGGAGGACTAGTGGAAGGAGGGACCGCAGACAGGCTTCAAAGGCCTAACATAAAAAAATGGGCTGGCGGTAGGCACTTTATTATTGGTTCCAGGGGTACACGGGCAGCAGTGGTCTGGTCAGTGGAGGCCTAGTGGAAGGAGGGACCGCAGACAGGCTTCAAAGGCCTAAAATAACAAACAATAGGCTTATGGCAGTTTTACAGCGGTTACATGGATACACGGGCAGGCAGCTGGTGATGAGTGGAGGAGTATTTAAAGTAGGGACCGCAGACAGGCTATCAAAGGCCTAAAATAACAAACAATAGGCTTATGGCAGTTTTACAGCGGTTACATGGATACACGGGCAGGCAGCTTGGTGGTCAGTGGAGGAGTATTTAAAGTAGGGACCGCAGACAGGCTATCAAAGGCCTAAAATAACAAACAATAGGCTCATGGCAGTTTTACAGCGGTTACATGGATACACGGGCAGGCAGCTTGGTGGTGAGTGGAGGAGTATTTAAAGTAGGGACCGCAGACAGGCTATCAAAGGCCTAAAATAACAAACAATAGGCTTATGGCAGTTTTACAGCGGTTACATGGATACACGGGCAGGCAGCTTGGTGGTCAGTGGAGGAGTATTTAAAGTAGGGACCGCAGACAGGCTATCAAAGGCCTAAAATAACAAACAATAGGCTCATGGCAGTTTTACAGCGGTTACATGGATACACGGGCAGGCAGCTTGGTGGTGAGTGGAGGAGTATTTAAAGTAGGGACCGCAGACAGGCTATCAAAGGCCTAAAATAACAAACAATAGGCTCATGGCAGCTTTACAGCGGTTACATGGATACACAGGCAGCTTGGTGGTGAGTGGAGGAGTAGTGCAAGGAGTGTCTGTCCCAGTACTCCCAAAATATAAATAGATGTTAATGTCTCGCAAAACAACCAAAACAAAAAAAAAGGTGGCATACTTAGGTACAGGGGTGGGCTCATCTACTGAGTTTCTGACATAGTAATTTGGCAGTAACTATTTAATGGTGCCAATATAGGACACAGACACAGACTACTTTAAGTTGCATCATAGATGTCTACAAATTTGTATTGTCAGTGCCAGACATTGAATGATGTCAGCGAATAGACTAAAGATTGGTGGAGCTGTGCAACATAATTTTGCACGTGGTAGAGCACATTTTGAGCTGGGGTAGGGGGGAACTCTCTTGAGGCCGGCGGGACCGCCCCAGGGCCCCTCATGTTACAACGGTGTGTCTGACGTTGGGTGCGCACCACCACCGCCAGAGACACTACATTGTACTATGAGGGACCCAGTAGCAATGCCGTCAACCAAAAGCGAGCACACCCACCTCTTCAGACAAACAGCAGTCTCACGGGTAGTGTTGAGCATTCCGATGCTGCAAGTATCGGGTATCGGCCGATACTTGCTGTATCGGAATTCCGATACCGGGATTCCGATACTCTTGTGGTATCGGGTATCGGGTATCGCAACAACATTAATGTTAAAATGTGTAAAAGAGAGAATTAAAATAAAAAATATCGCTATACTCACCTCTCCGACGCAGCCGGGACTTCAGCGAGGGAACCGGCAGCGTTGTTTGTTTAAAATTCGCGCTATTACTTGGTTACGTGAATTCCCGGCTTGTGATTGGTCAGGTCGGCCACGTTGCCGGGACGCGGACCAATCACAGCAAGCCGTGACGAAATTACGTCACGGCTTGCTGTGATTGGTCCGCGTCCCGGCAATATGGCCGCCCTGACCAATCACAAGCCGTGACGTCACGGGAGGCTGGACACGTGCCCATTTTAAAATGAGCGCGTCCAGCCTCCCGGCTTGTGATTGGTTGACCGCGGCGCAACCAATCACAAGCCGTGACGTCACGGGAGGCTGGACACGCGCCCATTTTAAAATGAGCGCGTCCAGCCTCCCGGCTTGTGATTGGTTGACCGCGGCGCAACCAATCACAAGCCGTGACGTCACGGGAGGCTGGACACGCGCCCATTTTAAAATGAGCGCGTCCAGCCTCCCGGCTTGTGATTGGTTGACCGCGGCGCAACCAATCACAAGCCGTGACGTCACGGGAGGCTTGACACGCGCCCATTTTAAAATGAGCGCGTGTCCAGCCTCCCGTGACGTCACGGCTTGTGATTGGTCAGGGCGGCCATATTGCCGGGACGCGGACCAATCACAGCAAGCCGTGACGTAATTTCGTCACGGCTTGCTGTGATTGGTCCGCGTCCCGGCAACATGGCCGACCTGACCAATCACAAGCCGGGAATTCACGTAACCAAGTAATAGCGCGAATTTTAAACAAACAACGCTGCCGGTTCCCTCGCTGAAGTCCCGGCTGCGTCGGAGAGGTGAGTATAGCGATATTTTTTATTTTAATTCTTTCTTTTACACATTTATATGGTTCCCAGGGCCTGAAGGAGAGTTTCCTCTCCTTCAGACCCTGGGAACCATCAGGAATACCGTCCGATACATGAGTCCCATTGACTTGTATTGGTATCGGGTATCGGTATCGGATTGGATCCGATATTTTGCCGGTATCGGCCGATACTTTCCTATACCGATACTTTCAAGTATCGGACGGTATCGCTCAACACTACTCACGGGTGCTTGCGCCAAGTCGCGATACCACGGCCCCGTGTGGGGAGTTTTGCCATTTAGGGAGGTGTAAACATGTCGTATGCTGTACAATCAGCTGCAGCAAATTAGACATTAGAAAAGTAATTCACAGGCAAGAGCTTTTCATAGGAAAGCTAGGTGTCGGCCGGGCAAGGTGGGGCAAAAGATTTCGAAATCCAGTTGTGGTTCATTGTAATGAATGTTAGATCGTCAACATTTTGGGTAGCCAGACGAGTCCTTTTTTCGGTTAATATTGAACCTGCAGCACTGAATACTCTTTCTGATAGGACACTTGCTGCCGGGCAAGCAAGCTCCTGCAATGCATATTCTGCCAATTCTGGCCAGGTGTCTAATTTGGAGGCCCAGTAATCAAATGGGAATGACGGTTGAGGGAGAACATCGATAAGGGATGAAAAATAGTTAGTAACCATACTGGACAAATGTTGTCTCCTGTCACTTTCAATTGATGCAGCAGTACCTGTCCTGTCTGCGGTCATAGCAAAATCACTCCACAACCTGGTCAGAAAACCCCTCTGTCCAACGCCACTTCTGATGTGTGCACCCCTAACACTCCTAGTCTGCTGCCCCCTGGAGCTCGTGTGAGAATGATCACGTGCGCTGTGTGCTGGGAATGCCTGAAGCAAACGGTCAACAAGAGTTGATTGTTTGGTTGCTAATATTAGTTCCAAGTTCTCATGTGGCATAATATTTTGCAATTTGCCTTTATAGCGTGGATCAAGGAGGCAGGCCAACCAGTAATCGTCATCGTTCATCATTTTCGTAATGCGTGTGTCCCTTTTTAGGATACGTAAGGCATAATCCGCCATGTGGGCCAAAGTTCCAGTTGTCAAATCTCCGGTTGTGATTGGTTGAGGGGCAGTTGCAGGCAAATCTACGTCACTTGTGTCCCTCAAAAAACCAGAACCCGGCCGTGACACGCAACCAATTTCCTGTGCCCCCGGGAAAGGTTCGGCATTAAAAATATACTCATCCCCATCATCCTCCTCGTCCTCCACCTCCTCTTCGCCCGCTACCTCGTCCTGTACACTGCCCTGACCAGACAATGGCTGACTGTCATCAAGGCTTTCCTCTTCCTCTGGTGCAGACGCCTGCTCCTTTATGTGCGTCAAACTTTGCATCAGCAGACGCATTAGGGGGATGCTCATGCTTATTACGGCGTTGTCTGCACTAACCAGCCGTGTGCATTCCTCAAAACACTGAAGGACTTGACACATGTCTTGTATCTTAGACCACTGCACACCTGACAACTCCATGTCTGCCATCCTACTGCCTGCCCGTGTATCCTCCCACAAATAAATAACAGCACGCCTCTGTTCGCACAGTCTCTGAAGCATGTGCAGTGTTGAGTTCCACCTTGTTGCAACGTCTATGATTAGGCGATGCTGGGGAAGGTTCAAAGACCGCTGATAGGTCTGCATACGGCTGGCGTGTACAGGCGAACGTCGGATATGTGAGCAAAGTGCACGCACTTTGAGGAGCAGGTCGGAGAACCCAGGATAAGTTTTCAATAAGCACTGCACCACCAGGTTTAAGGTGTGAGCCAGGCAAGGAATGTGTTTCAGTTGGGAAAGGGAGATGGCAGCCATGAAATTCCTTCCGTTATCACTCACTACCTTGCCTGCCTCAAGATCTACTGTGCCCAGCCACGACTGTGTTTCTTGTTGCAAGAACTCGGACAGAACTTCCGCGGTGTGTCTGTTGTCGCCCAAGCACTTCATAGCCAATACAGCCTGCTGACGCTTGGCAGTAGCTGGCCCATAATGGGACAACTGGTGTGCAACAGTGTCATCTGCCGATGGAGTGGTTGGCAGACTGCGTTCTGTGGAAGAGCTGTAGCTTCTGCAGGAGGACGAGGAGGAGGAGGAGGAGGGGGTGCGAACGCCTACAGCCAACTGTTTCCTAGACCGTGGGCTAGGCACAACTGTCCCTAAATTGATGTCGCCTGTGGACCCTGCATCCACCACATTCACCCAGTGTGCCGTGATGGACACATAACGTCCCTGGCCATGCCTACTGGTCCATGCATCTGTAGTCAGGTGCACCTTTGTACTCACAGATTGCCTGAGTGCATGGACGATGCGCTGTTTAACATGCTGGTGCAGGGCTGGGATGGCTTTTCTGGAAAAAAAGTGTCGACTGGGTAGCTCGTATCGTGGTTCAGCGTACTCCATCAGGGCTTTGAAAGCTTCGCTTTCAACTAACCGGTAGGGCATCATCTCTAACGAGATTAGTCTAGCTATGTGGGCGTTAAAACACTGTGTACGCGGATGCGAGGATAAGTACTTCCTTTTTCTAACCAGAGTCTCATGTAGGGTGAGCTGGACTGGAGAGCTGGAGATCGTGGAACTTTCAGGTGTGCCGGTGTACATGGCAGACTGAGAGACGGTTGGAGACGGTATTGCTTCCGCCGGTGCCCTAGATGCAATATTTCCTCCTACAAAACTGGTGATTCCCTGACCCTGACTGCTTTTGGCTGGCAAAGAAACCTGCACAGATACTGCCGGTGGTGCGGAAAATGGTGGCCTTACAGTGACGGAAGGGATGTTGCGTTGCTGACTAGCTTCATTGGCCGAGGGTGCTACAACCTTGAGGGACGTTTGGTAGTTAGTCCAGGCTTGAAAATGCATGGTGGTTAAGTGTCTATGCATGCAACTAGTATTTAGACTTTTCAGATTCTGACCTCTGCTTAAGCTAGTTGAACATTTTTGACAGATGACTTTGCGCTGATCAGTTGGATGTTGTTTAAAAAAATGCCAGACTGCACTCTTCCTAGACTCGGATCCCTTTTCAGGGATTGCAGACTGAGCTTTAACCGGATGGCAACGCTGTGCTCCAACAGGTTTTGGCTTTGACACGCGTTTTGGGCCAGATACGGGCCCGGCAGATGGAACCTGTTGCGATGTTGATGCCTGCTGCGGCCCCTCCTCCACCTCCGCTTCTGAACTACTGCCGCCTGCACCCTGTTCCCCCAATGGCTGCCAATCGGGGTCAATAACTGGGTCATCTATTACCTCCTCTTCGAGCTCGTGTGCAACTTCGTCTGTGTCACTGTGTCGGTCGGTGGTATAGCGTTCGTGGCGGGGCAACATAGTCTCATCAGGGTCTGATTGTGGATCTGTACCCTGAGAGGGCAATGTGGTGGTCTGAGTCAAAGGAGCAGCATAGTACTCTGGCTGTGGCTGTGCATCAGTGCACTCCATGTCAGAATATACTTGTAATGGGCATGGCCTGTTAAATGTTTCACTTTCTAAGCCAGGGACGGTATGTGTAAAGAGCTCCATGGAGTGACCCGTTGTGTCGCCTGCTGCATCCTTCTCTCTTGTTGTAGTTTTTGCTGAGGAGGACAAGGAAGCGACTTGTCCCTGACCGTGAACATCCACAAGCGACGCGCTGCTTTTACATTTACCAGTTTCGGAAGAGGAGGCAAAAGAGCTAGAGGCTGAGTCTGCAATGTAAGCCAAAACTTGCTGTTGCTGCTCCGCCTTTAAAAGCGGTTTTCCTACTCCCAGAAAAGAGAGCGTTCGAGGCCTTGTGTAGCCTGACGACGAAACTGGCTCCACAGCTCCAGACTTAGGTGGAATATTTTTATCCCCACGACCACCTGATGCTCCACTACCACTACCATCATTACCAGCTGACAATGAACGCCCACGACGACCTCTTGCACCAGACTTCCTCATTGTTTTAAAATCTTAACCAAAGTAACTTTATTTGTTGCTGTCAAACAACTTACACGGTGAGCTATAACTTCAGTATGATTTCAATATCCCTTAACAGGTTGGTGAGACCACAAGGAAAATCAGGCACAATGTTACACACTCTGTTTTCTGTGGCACAAAATCACAGAGATGACACACACGCAGGACTGTCACTCAAGCACTAATATCAATATTAATCTACCACCTAATTTATTTATTTTTTTTTCTCAGGGAGACTTTAGAAACCAAATAATATTAAAAAAAAAAAAAAAAAAAAAGGCTTTCTATGGCCCACAATTAGAGAGAGAGAGGTGGCACACCCAGGAGTCAAGACTGGCGCACAAGCTGAAAGGGCAATATTACTCTCCCACTGTTTTTTTAAGTTTTTTTTTTATTTCAGGGAGACTTTAGAAACCAAATAATATTAAAAAAACCAAAAAAAAAAATAGCCTTTCTATGGCCCACTGAATGAGAGAGAGAGGTGGCACACCCAGGAGTCAAGACTGGCACACAAGCTGAAAGGGCAATATTACTCTCCCACTGTTTTTTTATGTATTTTTTGTTTTTTAAGGGAGACTTTAGAAACCCAATAATATTTAAAAAAAAAAAATAAATAGGCTTTCTATGGCCCACTGAATGAAAGGGAGAGAGGTGGCACACCCAGGAGTCAAGACTGGCACACAAGCTGAAAGGGCAATATTACTCTCCCACTGTTTTTTTAGGTATTTTTTTTTTTCAGGGAGACTTTAGAAACCAAATAATATTAAAAAAACAAAAAAAAAATAGCCTTTCTATGGCCCACTGAATGAGAGAGAGAGGTGGCACACCCAGGAGTCAAGACTGGCACACAAGCTGAAAGGGCAATATTACTCTCCCACTGTTTTTTTATGTATTTTTTGTTTTTTAAGGGAGACTTTAGAAACCCAATAATATTTTAAAAAAAAAATAAATAGGCTTTCTATGGCCCACTGAATGAGAGGGAGAGAGGTGGCACACCCAGGAGTCAAGACTGGCACACAAGCTGAAAGGGCAATATTACTCTCCCACTGTTTTTTTATGTTTTGTTTTTTTTTTTCAGGGAGACTTTAGAAACCAAATAATAAGAAAAAAAATAAATAAATAAATAGGCTTTCTATAGCCCACTGAATGAGAGATAGCACACACAGCAGTGGCACACAAGCCCTGACTGAGGCCAATATTTTTCTCCCACTGATTGATGTAGTGTTTTTGTGTTGAGGTAGATTTTAGAACACAAATCAAGGAAAAAAAAAAAAATGCTTTCTATGGCCCACTGAATGAGAGGGAGAGAGGTGGCACACCCAGGAGTCAAGACTGGCACACAAGCTGAAAGGGCAATATTACTCTCCCACTGTTTTTTTATGTTTTTTTTTTTTTTTTCAGGGAGACTTTAGAAACCAAATAATATTAAAAAAAACAAAAAAAAAATAGCCTTTCTATGGCCCACTGAATGAGAGAGAGAGGTGGCACACCCAGGAGTCAAGACTGGCACACAAGCTGAAAGGGCAATATTACTCTCCCACTGTTTTTTTAGGTATTTTTTTTTTTTCAGGGAGACTTTAGAAACCAAATAATATTAAAAAAAAAAAAATAGGCTTTCTATAGCCCACTGAATGAGAGATAGCACACACAGCAGTGGCACACAAGCCCTGACTGAGGCCAATATTTTTCTCCCACTGATTGATGTAGTGTTTTTGTGTTGAGGTAGAATTTAGAACACAAATCACGGAAAAAATAAATAGGCTTTCTATGGCCCACTCAGTGAGAGATGGCACACACAGGGATGGCACTGTAGCAGAAATGCCAATCTTAATCTCCCACAAAAAAAAAAAAAAAAAAAAAAAACAGGGACTGTCCTACAATTACTATCTCCCTGCAGTAATCTAAGCCAGGTATGGCAGGCAGCAATAGGAGTGGACTGATGCACAAATTAAATAAAAAGTGTGGACAAACAAAAAAGATAGCTGTGCAGAAAGGAAGGAACAAGAGGATATGTGCTTTGAAAAAAGCAGTTGGTTTCCACAGTGGCGTACACACAGCAATACAGCTATCACGGAGCCTTCTAGGGCAGCCCAATGAGCTACAGCGCTGAGGGGAAAAAAAAAAAAAAATAGCTTCCACAGTCCCTGCACACCGAAGGTGGTGTTGGACAGTGGAAATCGCTGCAGCACAAGCGGTTTGGTGGTTAGTGGACCCTGCCTAACGCTCTCCCTGCTTCTGACAAAGCGGCAGCAACCTGTCCCTAAGCTCAGATCAGCAGCAGTAAGATGGCGGTCGGCGGGAACGCCCCTTTATAGCCCCTGTGACGCCGCAGACAGCAAGCCAATCACTGCAATGCCCTTCTCTAAGATGGTGGGGACCAGGATCTATGTCATCACGCTGCCCACACTCTGCGTTCACCTTCATTGGCTGAGAAATGGCGCTTTTCGCGTCATTGAAACGCGACTTTGGCGCGAAAGTCGCGTACCGCATGGCCGACAAGCACAGGGGTTGGATCGGGTTTCATGAGACGCCGACTTAGCCAAAAGTCGGCGACTTTTGAAAATGATCGACCCGTTTCGCTCAACCCTAGTCACCAGTGATCTCTGTATTACCTCTACACAGACACTGCATACTAAGTACAGATCTCCTGTGAATACTGGCACTTATGGTGATAGTATTGTGGGTTTTTTTTTTAATTACTGATCAGTATTGTAGTATTCAGTCACTATGTGGTGGTAATATGTGGTCTGGAAATGGTGTTGTGGTATTTGTCCCTTGAATGTGCTATTTGGTCACTAAGCGGTGGTAATATGTGGTCTTGACATGGTGCGGTGGTATTTGTTCCTTGTATGTGATATTATTTGATCACTGTGGTTGTAATTTGTGGTCTGGTCATGGCGCGGTGGTATTTGTTGCTTGTATGTGATATTATTAGTCAAAATATACCTAAATTGTATTGCAGATTTTAACAAATATTTAATAGGTTACAGTAGAGTAGGGCCCGGCCATTTTTCTGGAATAATCTGTTTCGGGTATAACATGACCCCCATCACATGACCCCCGTCACATGACCGGGGGGGGGGGGGCCCACAGTGTCTGAACAGCCCGGGGCCCTGGCTACCCTTAATCCACCCCTGGTTCCATGGGCTCAAATATTCGTGAAAACATATATATATATATATATATATATATATATATATATATATATATATATACATACATATATATATATATATATATATATATATATATATATATATATATATATATATATACAGGTCCTTCTCAAAAAATTAGCATATAGTGTTAAATTTCATTATTTACCATAATGTAATGATTACAATTAAACTTTCATATATTATAGATTCATTATCCACCAACTGAAATTTGTCAGGTCTTTTATTGTTTTAATACTGATGATTTTGGCATACAACTCCTGAAAACCCAAAAAACCTGTCTCAATAAATTAGCATATCAAGAAAAGGTTCTCTAAACGACCTATTACCCTAATCTTCTGAATCAACTAATTAACTCTAAACACATGCAAAAGATACCTGAGGCTTTTAAAAACTCCCTGCCTGGTTCATTACTCAAAACCCCCATCATGGGTAAGGGTACCGTCACACAGTACCATTTTAATCGCTACGACGGCACGATCCGTGACGTCGCAGCGATCGTATGATTATCGCTCCAGCGTCGTAGACTGCGGTCACACGTTGCAATCACGGCGCTGGAGCGATGCCGAAGTCCCCGGGTAACCAGGGTAAACATCGGGTTGCTAAGCGCAGGGCCGCCCTTAGTAACCCGATGTTTACCCTGGTTACCAGGGTAAACGTTAAAAAAACAAACAGTACATACTTACATTCCGGTGTCTGTCCCCGGCGTCTCAGCTTCTCTGCACTGTGTAAGCACAGCGGCCGGAAAGCACAGCGGTGACGTCAGACGTCACCGCTGTGCTCGCTTTCTGGCTGTCCGGCGCTCACAGTGCAGAGAAGCTGAGACGCCGGAGGACAGACACCGGAATGTGAGTATGTACTGTTTGTTTTTTTTTACTTTTACGCTGGTAACCACGGTAAACATCGGGTTACTAAGCGCGGCCCTGCGCTTAGTAACCCGATGTTTACCCTGGTTACAAGCGAACGCATCGCTGGATCGCTGTCACACACAACGATCCAGCGATGTCAGCGGGAGATCCAGCGACGAAAGAAAGTTCCATACGATCTGCTACGACGTACGATTCTCAGCAGGATCCCTGATCGCTGCTGCGTGTCAGACACTGCGATATCGTATGGATATCGCTAGAACGTCACGAATCGTACGGTCGTAGCGATCAAAGTGTGACTGTGTGACGGTACCCTAAGACTAGCGACCTGACAGATGTCAAGAAGGCCATCATTGACACCCTCAAGCAAGAGGGTAAGACCCAGAAAGAAATTTCTCAACAAATAGGCTGTTCCCAGAGTGCTGTATCAAGGCACCTCAATGGTAAGTCTGTTGGAAGGAAACAATGTGGCAGAAAAGGCTGTACAACGAGAAGAGGTGACCGGACCCTGAGGAAGATTGTGGACTGAGTCTGGTGTGGAAACATCCAGAGCCACCGTGCACAGGCGTGTGCAGGAAATGGGCTACAGGTGCCGCATTCCCCAGGTAAAGCCACTTTTGAACCATAAACAGCGGCAGAAGCGCCTGACCTGGGCTACAGAGAAGCAGCACTGGACTGTTGCTAAGTGGTCCCAAGTACTTTTTTCTGATGAAAGCAAATTTTGCATGTCATTCGGAAATCAAGGTGCCAGAGTCTGGAGGAAGACTGGGGAGAAGGAAATGCCAAAATGCCTGAAGTCCAGTGTCAAGTACCCACAGTCAGTGATGGTGTGGGGTGCCATGTCAGCTGCTGGTGTTGGTCCACTGTGTTTCATCAAGGGCAGGGTCAATGCAGCTAGCTATCAGGAGATTTTGGAGCACTTCATGCTTCCATCGGCTGAAATGCTTTATGGAGATGAAGATTTCATTTTCCAGCACGACCTGGCACCTGCTCACAGCGCCAAAACCACTGGTAAATGGTTTACTGACCATGGTATTACTATGCTCAATTGGCCTGCCAACTCTCCTGACCTGAACCCCATAGAGAATCTGTGGGATATTGTGAAGAGAAAGTTGAGAGACGCAAGACCCAACACTCTGGATGAGCTTAAGGCCGCTATTGAAGCATCCTGGGCCTCCATAACATCTCAGCAGTGTCACAGGCTGATTGCCTCCGTGCCACGCCGCATTGAAGCAGTCATTTCTGCCAAAGGATTCCCGACCAAGTATTGAGTGCATAACTGAACATTATTATTTGATGGTTTTTTTGTTTGTTATTAAAAAACACTTTTATTTGATTGGACGGGTGAAATATGCTAATTTATTGAGACAGGTTTTTTGGGTTTTCAGGAGTTGTATGCCAAAATCATCAGTATTAAAACAATAAAAGACCTGACAAATTTCAGTTGGTGGATAATGAATCTATAATATATGAAAGTTTAATTGTAATCATTACATTATGGTAAATAATGAAATGTAACACTATATGCTAATTTTTTGAGAAGGACCTGTACCTCTCTGTGTTCATCATCTCATTAAAAACATTTACATTTGACCAGCTTAATTTTCCTGAAATTGCCTACGCTCCCGACAACCAATGTGCGAAAATTTCATACGGGCCAACTGGTACTGTATATTTACAAAAAAAAATTGTTTTTGCCAAAGCCAAACGTTAACCACCTTGCTTAATGCAGGCTATGTCCTAAACATGGTTGCATCTCTTCCAGAATTATTTTTTTGTAAAGGAAAAGAGATCGCTCCTAAGAGTAATACCATCAGCAATACAATGTTAAAAAGGTGAGTGAATTAAGCTTACCCGAAGGTGTTGTGCTGCAGGCATAACACTGGTGTAAACTAGTACCTAAACTCCCATGGGCTGCTGCTACTTCCACAGAATCCTTAGGAGTGGTTAGGAATAGGGTTGAGCGACTTTCATTTTTTTAAGATCGAGTCGGGTTTTGTGAAACCCGACTTTGTCCAGAGTCGAGTCGAGTGCAGTCGGCCGATTATCGCTAAAAGTCGGGGATCGACCGAAACACGAAACCCAATGCAAGTCAATGGGGAAGCATAGTCGGCAGTGAGTGGAGGCCAGGAAAACACCTACAGTGCCCATTTTAATGCCAAAAACATCCATTCTTGTTTCTGAAGCTTGTCAATCTTAATTAACTTTATAATAATAGTTGGGCATTGGAACTTGGGGGTCATTTGGCAAAAGTTGTGGGGGGTAGGGCTGGTTCAAGGTTTTAGTGGGCCCAGGAAACGTGGACTACGTCACGGCGGTGGAGCAGGGAGAGGTAAGTATTTCAACGTTGCAAGTGCTGTGATCCTGAGCAAGCAGGGGGGGGACCCACTCGTTCGCATTGGCACTGGCACAGGGCCCCTCAAAGTACAGCGGTGTGTTTGCACGGCGGGGGCGCCTCCCACCAGCAGCGACACTTTTGCGTACTCTGAGGGGCCCTGTGCAAGTGACGTCGCCAACGAGTATGCCCCCCCACCTGATGAAGGAACCTGCACTTTCATCTGCACCTTCCTCTTTGTCCCTGTGTAAGGTGGTATAACATGCGGGAAGGGGAACCTTACTTTCAGCAGGGTCAGATTCTGGCTGTGTAGAATGCAAGGGGAATGTAGTGGTCTGGGTCAATGTACCAGCAGACTCATCTAGCAGTGGCTGGGCAATGGGCAGGATGAGGAGGAAACAGATATAGGGCCAAAGAATAAAGTAGGCTAAATGCAGTTCAAAATTGGTAACAGGACTAAACAGGCGGCACTGCTTTGTTCAGTGGAGTAGCAAACCCAAGAGCAGCAGACACTGTTTTAAGGGCCCAACCACACTAGTAGGCCAAATGCAGTTAAATATCTGATACTATAGGCCGAAAGCCAGAAGGTTGAAGCTCAGCTGTATTCAGTTGAGGTCAACACCAAGGAGGGGCAGACACCGTTAGTAGGCCCTAACCACCAATTTTTAAAAACACAGCACTTAATGAGAGCCAGAAGGTTGAAGCACAGCTGTATTCAGTTGAGGACAAACACCAGGCAGGGGCAGACACCGTTAGTAGGCCCTAAACACCATTTTTTTATTTAAAAACAGCACTTAATGAGAGCCAGAAGGTTGAAGCTCAGCTGTATTCAGTTGAAGGCAACACCAGGGAGGGGCAGACACCGTTAGTAGGCCGTAACCAAAGTTGAAGGCCAAATGCAGTTTAATATCTGATACTATAGGCCGAAAGCCAGAAGGTAGAAGCTGAGCTGTATTCAGTTGAGGTCAACACCAGGGAGGGGCAGACACCGTTAGTAGGCCCTAACCACCAATTTTTAAAAACACAGCACTTAATGAGAGCCAGAAGGTTGAAGCACAGCTGTATTCAGTTGAGGACAAACACCAGACAGGGGCAGACACCGTTAGTAGGCCCTAAACACCATTTTTTTTTTTAAATACAGCACTTAATGAGAGCCAGAAGGTTGAAGCTCAGCTGTATTCATTTGAGGGCAACACCAGGGAGGGGCAGACACCGTTAGTAGGCCGTAACCAAAGTTGAAGGCCAAATGCAGTTTAATATCTGATACTATAGGCCAAAAGCCAGAAGGTGGAAGCTCAGCTTTATTCAGTTGAGGGCAAACACCAGGGAGGGGCAGACACCGTTAGTAGGCCCTAACCACCACCAATTTTTAAAAACACAGCACTTAATGAGAGCCAGAAGGTTGAAGCTCAGCTTTATTCAGTTGAGGACAAACACCAGGGAGGGGCAGACACCGTTAGTAGGCCCTAACCACCACCAATTTTTAAAAACACAGCACTTAATGAGAGCCAGAAGGTTGAAGCACAGCTGTATTCAGTTGAGGACAAACACCAGGCAGGGGCAGACACCGTTAGTAGGCCCTAAACACCATTTTTTCATTTAAAAAAAGCACTTAATGAGAGCCAGAAGGTTGAAGCTCAGCTGTATTCAGTTGAGGGCAACACCAGGGAGGGGCAGACACCGTTAGTAACATAGTAATATAGTAACATAGTTAGTAAGGCCGAAAAAAGACATTTGTCCATCCAGTTCAGCCTATATTTCATCATAATAAATCCCCAGATCTACGTCCTTCTACAGAACCTAATAATTGTATGATACAATATTGTTCTGCTCCAGGAAGACTTCCAGGCCTCTCTTGAACCCCTCGACTGAGTTCGCCATCACCACCTCCTCAGGCAAGCTGTTATGACCCCAATGGCAGAGGGTCTCAGAAATAATTACTAAGTCTGCAAACACAAAAAACCAGCTCATAGGGCAGTGGTAACTGAGCTGACCATATATCTAATCCTAGCACCACAAATAGCAGCAGCCGGGGAACGTGCCTACGTTGGTTCTAGACGTCTCGCGCCAGCCGGAGAACTAACTAACCCTAGAAGAGAAAAGAAAGACCTTTCTTGCCTCCAGAGAAAAGACCCCAAAAGTTGGATACAAGCCCCCAACAAATAATAACGATGAGGTAAGAGGAAAAGACAAACGTAAGAATGAGCTAGGTATTTAGCAAAGAGAGGCCCACTAGCTAATAGCAGAATATAGTAAGATGACTTATATGGTCAGAAAAAACCCTATCAAAATATCCACGCTGGATATTCAAGAACCCCCGAACCGTCTAACGGCCCGGGGGGAGAACACCAGCCCCCTAGAGCTTCCAGCAAAGTCAGGAATCACATTTAGTACAAGCTGGACAAAAATAAGAGCAAAGCAAATAACCAAAAAACAAAGAAGCAAGACTTAGCTTAATTTTGCACGAACCAGGACCAGCAGACAGGAGCAAACAGAAAGGATCTGATTACAACGATGCCAGGCACTGGACTAAGGATCCAGGAAGTTTATATAGCAACACCTCTGGACTAACGACCCAGGTGGGTGCCAAACTGAGGAAAGACAATCCCAGAGTCATATCACTAGTAACCACAAGAGGGAGCCAAAAAGTCTAATTCACAACAGTACCCCCCCCTTAAGGAGGGGTCACCGAACCCTCACCAAGACCACCAGGGCGATCAGGATGAGCAGCGTGAAAGGCACGAACTAAATCGGCCGCATGCACATCAGAAGCAACCACCCAGGAATTATCCTCCTGACCATAGCCCTTCCACTTGACCATATACTGAAGCCTCCGTCTGGAGAGACGAGAATCCAAGATCTTCTCCACCACGTACTCCAACTCGCCCTCAACCAACACCGGAGCAGGAGGCTCAACAGAAGGAACCACAGGTACAACGTACCGCCGCAACAAAGACCTATGGAACACGTTGTGAATGGCAAACGACACCGGAAGATCCAAGTGAAAGGACACAGGATTAAGGATTTCCAATATCTTGTAAGGACCGATGAAGCGAGGCTTAAATTTAGGAGAGGAGACCTTCATAGGAACAAATCGAGAAGACAGCCATACCAAATCCCCAACACGAAGTCGGGGACCCACACCGCGGCGGCGGTTGGCAAAACGCTGAGCCTTCTCCTGTGACAACTTTAAGTTGTCCACCACATGATTCCAGATCTGCTGCAACCTATCCACCACAGAATCTACCCCAGGACAGTCAGAAGGCTCCACATGTCCCGAGGAAAAACGAGGATGGAAACCAGAGTTGCAGAAAAATGGCAAAACCAAAGTAGCGGAACTAGCCCGATTATTAAGGGCAAACTCAGCCAACAGCAAGAAGGTCACCCAATCATCCTGATCTGCCGAAACAAAACACCTCAAATAAGCCTCCAGAGTCTGATTAGTTCGCTCCGTTTGTCCATTAGTCTGAGGATGAAAGGCAGACGAAAACGACAAATCAATGCCCATCCTAGCACAAAAGGATCGCCAGAACCTGGAAACAAACTGGGATCCTCTGTCAGACACAATATTCTCAGGAATGCCGTGTAAACGAACCACATTCTGAAAGAACACAGGAACCAGATCGGAAGAGGAAGGCAGCTTAGGCAAAGGCACCAAATGGACCATTTTAGAAAAGCGATCACATACCACCCAGATGACAGACATGCCCTGAGACACCAAGAGATCTGAAATGAAATCCATGGAAATGTGTGTCCAAGGCCTCTTCGGGACAGGCAAGGGCAAGAGCAACCCGCTGGCACGAGAACAGCAAGGCTTAGCTCGAGCACAAGTCCCACAGGACTGCACAAATGACCGCACATCCCGTGACAAGGAAGGCCACCAAAAGGACCTAGCCACCAGATCTCTGGTGCCAAAAACTCCCGGATGCCCTGCCAACACCGAGGAATGAACCTCGGAAATGACTCTGCTGGTCCACTTATCAGGAACAAACAGTCTGTCAGGTGGACAAGAGTCAGGTCTACCAGCCTGAAATCTCTGCAACACACGTCGCAAATCAGGAGAAATGGCCGACAAGATAACTCCCTCTTTAAGAATACCAACTGGTTCTGCGACTCCAGGAGAGTCAGGCACAAAGCTCCTTGAAAGAGCATCAGCCTTCACATTCTTCGAACCTGGTAAATACGAGACCACAAAGTCAAAACAGGAGAAAAACAATGACCAGCGGGCCTGTCTAGGATTCAGGCGTTTAGCAGACTCGAGATACATCAAATTTTTGTGATCAGTCAAGACCACCACATGATGCTTAGCACCCTCGAGCCAATGACGCCACTCCTCAAATGCCCACTTCATGGCCAGCAACTTCCGATTGCCAACATCATAATTCCGCTCAGCAGGCGAAAACTTCCTAGAGAAGAAAGCACATGGTCTCATTACCGAGCAACCAGGGCCTCTCTGCGACAAAACGGCCCCTGCCCCAATCTCAGAAGCATCCACTTCGACCTGAAAGGGAAGTGAGACATCAGGCTGGCACAAAACAGGCGCCGAAGTAAACCGGCGCTTCAACTCTTGGAACGCCTCCACGGCTGCAGGAGCCCAGTTAGCAACATCAGAACCTTTCTTGGTCATATCCGTCAAAGGTTTAACAACGCTAGAAAAATTAGCGATAAAACGACGGTAGAAGTTAGCAAAACCCAAGAACTTCTGAAGACTCTTAACTGACGTGGGTTGAGTCCAATCATGAATAGCTCGGACCTTGACTGGGTCCATCTCCACCGCAGAAGGGGAAAAAATAAACCCCAAAAAGGGAACCTTCTGTACTCCAAAGAGACACTTTGAGCCCTTAACAAACAAAGCATTCTCACGCAAAACCTGAAACACCATCCTGACCTGCTCCACATGTGAGTCCCAATCTTCAGAGAAAACCAGAATATCATCCAGATAAACAATCATAAATTTATCCAGATACTTCCGGAAAATATCATGCATAAAGGACTGAAACACTGAGGGAGCATTAGAGAGCCCAAAAGGCATCACCAAGTACTCAAAATGACCTTCGGGCGTATTAAATGCTGTCTTCCATTCATCTCCTTGCTTAATGCGCACAAGGTTGTACGCACCACGAAGATCTATCTTGGTGAACCACTTGGCACCTTTAATCCGGGCAAACAAGTCCGACAACAGAGGCAAAGGATACTGAAATTTAACAGTGATTTTATTCAGAAGCCGATAGTCAATACAAGGTCTCAAAGATCCGTCCTTCTTGGCCACAAAAAAGAATCCCGCACCAAGAGGGGAAGAGGATGGACGGATATGCCCCTTCTCCAGAGACTCCTTGATATACGAACGCATTGCGGCATGCTCAGGTACAGACAGATTAAATAGTCTTCCCTTAGGAAATTTACTACCTGGAATCAAATCTATGGCGCAGTCACAGTCCCTATGAGGAGGCAGAGCACTGGACCTGGACTCGCTGAATACATCCTGATAATCAGACAAATACTCAGGAACTTCCGAAGGAGTAGAGGAAGCAATAGACACCGGCGGGGAATCAGCATGAATTCCCTGACAGCCCCAACTTGACACAGACATTGCCTTCCAATCCAAGACTGGATTGTGGGTCTGTAACCATGGCAGACCCAAAACGACCAAATCATGCATTTTATGCAGAACAAGAAAACGAATCACCTCCCAATGTTCAGGAGTCATGCACATGGTTACCTGCGTCCAAAACTGTGGTTTATTTTCCGCCAATGGCGTAGCATCAATACCTCTAAGAGGAATAGGATTTACCAACGGTTCAAGAACAAAACCACAGCGCTTGGCAAATGACAGATCCATAAGACTCAGGGCAGCACCTGAATCCACAAATGCCATAACAGGGTAAGAAGACAATGAGCAAATTAAAGTCACAGACAAAATAAATTTAGGTTGCAAATTACCAATGTCGACAGGACTAACAACCCTTGCTAGGCGTTTAGAGCATGCTGATATAACATGTGTAGAATCACCACAGTAAAAACACAACCCATTCTGACGTCTATGATTTTTCCGCTCATTTCTAGTCTGAATTCTATCACATTGCATTAAATCAGGTGTTTGTTCAGACAACACCACCAGAGGATTAGCGGTTTTGCGCTCCCGCAAACGCCGGTCAATTTGAATAGCCAGTGCCATGGAATCATTCAGACTTGTAGGAATGGGGAAACCCACCATCACATTCTTAATGGCTTCAGAAAGGCCATTTCTGAAATTTGCGGCCAGAGCACACTCATTCCACTGAGTAAGCACGGACCATTTCCGAAATTTTTGGCAATACACTTCAGCTTCATCCTGGCCCTGAGAAATAGCCAGCAAGGCTTTTTCTGCCTGAACTTCAAGATTGGGTTCCTTGTAAAGCAATCCGAGCGCCAGAAAAAACGCATCAATATTTGCCAATGCCGGATCTCCTGGCGCTAGCGAGAAAGCCCAATCCTGAGGGTCGCCCCGTAAAAAAGAGATAACAATTTTAACTTGCTGAGCTGAATCTCCAGATGAACGGGGTCTCAGAGATAGAAATAAATTACAATTATTCCTGAAATTCCTAAACTTAAATCGGTCTCCAGAAAACAGTTCAGGAATAGGTATTTTAGGTTCAGACATTGGACTACTGGTAACAAAATCTTGTATGCCCTGCACACGAGCAGCAAGCTGGTCTACACTTGTAATCAAGGTCTGGACATTCATGTCTGCAGCAAGCACAACCCACTCAGAGGTAAAGGGGAGGAAGAGAGGAAAAAAAAAAAAACTCAGAATTTCCTTTCTTATTATCCCACTTCTGCAATGCATTAAACATTCAATGTTGGCCTGGGATACTGTTACGACCCCAATGGCAGAGGGTCTCAGAAATAATTACTAAGTCTGCAAACACAAAAAACCAGCTCATAGGGCAGTGGTAACTGAGCTGACCATATATCTAATCCTAGCACCACAAATAGCAGCAGCCGGGGAACGTGCCTACGTTGGTTCTAGACGTCTCGCGCCAGCCGGAGAACTAACTAACCCTAGAAGAGAAAAGAAAGACCTTTCTTGCCTCCAGAGAAAAGACCCCAAAAGTTGGATACAAGCCCCAAACAAATAATAACGATGAGGTAAGAGGAAAAGACAAACGTAAGAATGAGCTAGGTATTTAGCAAAGAGAGGCCCACTAGCTAATAGCAGAATATAAGGTTCCCAACACAAGGACCCGAACCAAATGAGAACAAGACAGGGAATATTGAATTATTTAATTTATTAATAGATAGCAATAGTGACAATCATTTATTGGAAAAAAATAAAATAAAATAAAACACAATTAAAATACATATATTAATAATTTACAAAAAATTGTGCACTTAAAAAAACCGCAAGATCATAGGGCAAGCCAAATACTATAAAAGTACACTACCCCTGACGAAGGACTGCGTGTCTGAAACGCGCGTCGGGGTGCACAACATTAAACCGCTGGCAGCCTGGGGTCATTCCCTCTATTGATTATTGTAAGTAATTGATATTTATTCTAAGTTCATTGGCACACTGCACTTTGTGTGACCGTCTGGCAATTTCTCATCTATATTTGCACATTGCACCTTTTTGGCCTTCTGGCCATTTTCTTATATTTTCATGAGTTTTTGGTGGTAACTGGTATTGTTGCACATAGCACCTTATATATATTTTTTCACGAGGCCACTTTGAGATTTGTGAGATTTGTGAGTGAATTAATTGCAGTTTTTTTTATGAGATTTTTATCACTGACACATATTTTTATTTTTATATACTTCTTTTCCTTCTCTTTAAATCTTTTTTAGTATATATATTGAGATCAATTGCCATATATATTTTTATAGTATTTGGCTTGCCCTATGATCTTGCGGTTTTTTTAAGTGCACAATTTTTTGTAAATTATTAATATATGTATTTTAATTGTGTTTTATTTTTTTCCAATAAATGATTGTCACTATTGCTATCTATTAATAAATTAAATAATTCAATATTCCCTGTCTTGTTCTCATTTGGTTCGGGTCCTTGTGTTGGGAACCTTGCTCTCCACCTCTTAATGGTTTTCCATTATAACTAGCACAGTGGGTGACCCATTAATTATGGTTTATGGTATATATTCAATTCTATATTGATAATTGGAGTTTGGTGTCACTACTGTGTTTCTCTTACTAATAGCAGAATATAGTAAGATGACTTATATGGTCAGCAAAAACCCTATCAAAATATCCACGCTGGATATTCAAGAACCCCCGAACCGTCTAACGGCCCGGGGGGAGAACACCAGCCCCCTAGAGCTTCCAGCAAAGTCAGGAATCACATTTAGTACAAGCTGGACAAAAATAAGAGCAAAGCAAATAACCAAAAAACAAAGAAGCAAGACTTAGCTTAATTTTGCACGAACCAGGACCAGCAGCCAGGAGCAAACAGAAAGGATCTGATTACAACGATGCCAGGCACTGGACTAAGGATCCAGGAAGTTTATATAGCAACACCCCTGGACTAACGACCCAGGTGGGTGCCAAACTGAGGAAAGACAATCCCAGAGTCATATCACTAGTAACCACAAGAGGGAGCCAAAAAGTCTAATTCACAACAGCAAGCAATTCCAGATTCTCACTGCCCTAACAGTAAAGAATCCTCTTCTATGTTGGTGGAAAAACCTTCTCTCCTCCAGACGTAAGAATGCCCCCTTGTGCCCGTCACCTTCCTTGGTATAAACAGATCCTCAGCGAGATATTTGTATTGTCCCCTTATATACTTATACATGGTTATTAGATCGCCCCTCAGTCGTCTTTTTTCTAGACTAAATAATCCTAATTTCGCTAATCTATCTGGGTATTGTAGTGCTCCCATCCCCCTTATTAATTTTGTTGCCCTCCTTTGTACTCTCTCTAGTTCCATTATATCCTTCCTGAGCACCGGTGCCCAAAACTGGACACAGTACTCCATGTGCGGTCTAACTAGGGATTTGTACAGAGGCAGTATAATGCTCTCATCATGTGTATCCAGACCTCTTTTAATGCACCCCATGATCCTGTTTGCCTTGGCAGCTGCTGCATGGCACTGGCTGCTCCAGGTAAGTTTATCATTAACTAGGATCCCCAAGTCCTTCTAGGCCATAACCAAAGTTGAAGGCCAAATGCAGTTTAATATCTGATACTATAGGCCGAAAGCCAGAAGGTAGAAGCTCAGCTGTATTCAGTTGAGGACAAACACCAGGCAGGGGCAGACACCGTTAGTAGGCCCTAAACACCATTTTTTTATTTAAAAACAGCACTTAATCAGAGCCAGAAGGTTGAAGCTCAGCTGTATTCAGTTGAGGGCAACACCAGGGAGGGGCAGACACCGTTAGTAACATAGTAACATAGTAACATAGTTAGTAAGGCCGAAAAAAGACATTTGTCCATCCAGTTCAGCCTATATTTCATCATAATAAATCCCCAGATCTACGTCCTTCTACAGAACCTAATAATTGTATGATACAATATTGTTCTGCTCCAGGAAGACATCCAGGCCTCTCTTGAACCCCTCGACTGAGTTCGCCATCACCACCTCCTCAGGCAAGCAATTCCAGATTCTCACTGCCCTAACAGTAAAGAATCCTCTTCTATGTTGGTGGAAAAACCTTCTCTCCTCCAGACGCAAGAATGCCCCCTTGTGCCCGTCACCTTCCTTGGTATAAACAGATTCTCAGCGAGATATTTGTATTGTCCCCTTATATACTTATACATGGTTATTAGATCGCCCCTCAGTCGTCTTTTTTCTAGACTAAATAATCCTAATTTCGCTAATCTATCTGGGTATTGTAGTGCTCCCATCCCCCTTATTAATTTTGTTGCCCTCCTTTGTACTCTCTCTAGTTCCATTATATCCTTCCTGAGCACCGGTGCCCAAAACTGGACACAGTACTCCATGTGCGGTCTAACTAGGGATTTGTACAGAGGCAGTATAATGCTCTCATCATGTGTATCCAGACCTCTTTTAATGCACCCCATGATCCTGTTTGCCTTGGCAGCTGCTGCATGGCACTGGCTGCTCCAGGTAAGTTTATCATTAACTAGGATCCCCAAGTCCTTCTAGGCCGTAACCAAAGTTGAAGGCCAAATGCAGTTTAATATCTGATACTATAGGCCGAAAGCCAGAAGGTAGAAGCTCAGCTGTATTCAGTTGAGGTCAACACCAGGGAGGGGCAGACACCGTTAGTAGGCCCTAACCACCAATTTTTAAAAACACAGCACTTAATGAGAGCCAGAAGGTTGAAGCACAGCTGTATTCAGTTGAGGACAAACACCAGGCAGGGGCAGACACCGTTAGTAGGCCCTAAACACCATTTTTTTATTTAAATACAGCACTTAATGAGAGCCAGAAGGTTGAAGCTCAGCTGTATTCATTTGAGGGCAACACCAGGGAGGGGCAGACACCGTTAGTACTCCGTAACCAAAATTGAAGGCCAAATGCAGTTTAATATCTGATACTATAGGCCGAAAGCCAGAAGGTGGAAGCTCAGCTTTATTCAGTTGCGGGCAAACACCAGGGAGGGGCAGACACCATTAGTAGGCCCTAACCACCACCAATTTTTAAAAACACAGCACTTACTGAGAGCCAGAAGGTTGAAGCTCAGCTTTATTCAGTTGAGGACAAACACCAGGGAGGGGCAGACACCGTTAGTAGGCCGTAACCAAAGTTGAAGGCCAAATGCAGTTTAATATCTGATACTATAGGCCGAAAGCCAGAAGGTTGAAGCTCAGCTGTATTCAGTTGAGGACAAACACCAGGCAGGGGCAGACACCGTTAGTAGGCCCTAAACACCATTTTTTTATTTAAAAACAGCACTTAATGAGAGCCAGAAGGTTGAAGCTCAGCTGTATTCAGTTGAGGGCAACACCAGGGAGGGGCAGACACCGTTAGTAACATAGTAACATAGTAACATAGTTAGTAAGGCCGAAAAAAGACATTTGTCCATCCAGTTCAGCCTATATTTCATCATAATAAATCCCCAGATCTACGTCCTTCTACAGAACCTAATAATTGTATGATACAATATTGTTCTGCTCCAGGAAAACATCCAGGCCTCTCTTGAACCCCTCGACTGAGTTCGCCATCACCACCTCCTCAGGCAAGCAATTCCAGATTCTCACTGCCCTAACAGTAAAGAATCCTCTTCTATGTTGGTGGAAAAACCTTCTCTCCTCCAGACGCAAGAATGCCCCCTTGTGCCCGTCACCTTCCTTGGTATAAATAGATTCTCAGCGAGATATTTGTATTGTCCCCTTATATACTTATACATGGTTATTAGATCGCCCCTCAGTCGTCTTTTTTCTAGACTAAATAATCCTAATTTCGCTAATCTATCTGGGTATTGTAGTGCTCCCATCCCCCTTATTAATTTTGTTGCCCTCCTTTGTACTCTCTCTAGTTCCATTATATCCTTCCTGAGCACCGGTGCCCAAAACTGGACACAGTACTCCATGTGCGGTCTAACTAGGGATTTGTACAGAGGCAGTATAATGCTCTCATCATGTGTATCCAGACCTCTTTTAATGCACCCCATGATCCTGTTTGCCTTGGCAGCTGCTGCATGGCACTGGCTGCTCCAGGTAAGTTTATCATTAACTAGGATCCCCAAGTCCTTCTAAGCCGTAACCAAAGTTGAAGGCCAAATGCAGTTTAATATCTGATACTATAGGCCGAAAGCCAGAAGGTAGAAGCTCAGCTGTATTCAGTTGAGGTCAACACCAGGGAGGGGCAGACACCGTTAGTAGGCCCTAACCACCAATTTTTAAAAACACAGCACTTAATGAGAGCCAGAAGGTTGAAGCACAGCTGTATTCAGTTGAGGACAAACACCAGGCAGGGCAGACACCGTTAGTAGGCCCTTAACACCATTTTTTTATTTAAATACAGCACTTAATGAGAGCCAGAAGGTTGAAGCTCAGCTGTATTCATTTGAGGGCAACACCAGGGAGGGGTAGACAACGTTAGTACTCCGTAACCAAAGTTGAAGGCCAAATGCAGTTTAATATCTGATACTATAGGCCGAAAGCCAGAAGGTGGAAGCTCAGCTTTATTCAGTTGAGGGCAAACACCAGGGAGGGGCAGACACCGTTAGTAGGCCCTAACCACCACCAATTTTTAAAAACACAGCACTTACTGAGAGCCAGAAGGTTGAAGCTCAGCTTTATTCAGTTGAGGACAAACACCAGGGAGGGGCAGACACCGTTAGTAGGCCGTAACCAAAGTTGAAGGCCAAATGCAGTTTAATATCTGATACTATAGGCCGAAAGCCAGAAGGTTGAAGCTCAGCTGTATTCATTTGAGGGCAACACCAGGGAGGGGCAGACACCGTTAGTAGGCCGTAACCAAAGTTGAAGGCCAAATGCAGTTTAATATCTGATACTATAGGCCGAAAGCCAGAAGGTGGAAGCTCAGCTTTATTCAGTTGAGGGCAAACACCAGGGAGGGGCAGACACCGTTAGTAGGCCCTAACCACCACCAATTTTTAAAAACACAGCACTTAATGAGAGCCAGAAGGTTGAAGCTCAGCTTTATTCAGTTGAGGACAAACACCAGGGAGGGGCAGACACCGTTAGTAGGCCCTAACCACCACCAATTTTTAAAAACACAGCACTTAATGAGAGCCAGAAGGTTGAAGCTCAGCTTTATTCAGTTGAGGACAAACACCAGGGAGGGGCAGACACCGTTAGTAGGCCTAACCAACGTTGAAGGCCAAATGCAGTTTAATATCTGATACTATAGGCCGAAAGCCAGAAGGTGGAAGCTCAGCTTTATTCAGTTGAGGGCAAACACAAGGGAGGGGCAGACACCATTAGTAGGCCCTAACCACCACCAATTTTTAAAAACACAGCACTTAATGAGAGCCAGAAGGTTGAAGCTCAGCTTTATTCAGTTGAGGACAAACACCAGGGAGGGGCAGACACCGTTAGTAGGCCGTAACCAAAGTTGAAGGCCAAATGCAGTTTAATATCTGATACTATAGGCTGAAAGCCAGAAGGTTGAAACTCAGCTGTATTCATTTGAGGGCAACACCAGGAAGGGGCAGACACCGTTAGTAGGCCGTAACCAAAGTTGAAGGCCAAATGCAGTTTAATATCTGATACTATAGGCCAAAAGCCAGAAGGTGGAAGCTCAGCTTTATTCAGTTGAGGGCAAACACCAGGGAGGGGCAGACACCGTTAGTAGGCCCTAACCACCACCAATTTTTAAAAACACAGCACTTAATGAGAGCCAGAAGGTTGAAGCTCAGCTTTATTCAGTTGAGGACAAACACCAGGGAGGGGCAGACACCGTTAGTAGGCCCTAACCACCACCAATTTTTAAAAACACAGCACTTACTGAGAGCCAGAAGGTTGAAGCTCAGCTTTATTCAGTTGAGGACAAACACCAGGGAGGGGCAGACACCGTTAGTAGGCCGTAACCAAAGTTGAAGGCCAAATGCAGTTTAATATCTGATACTATAGGCCGAAAGCCAGAAGGTTGAAGCTCAGCTGTATTCATTTGAGGGCAACACCAGGGAGGGGCAGACACCGTTAGTAGGCCGTAACCAAAGTTGAAGGCCAAATGCAGTTTAATATCTGATACTATAGGCCGAAAGCCAGAAGGTGGAAGCTCAGCTTTATTCAGTTGAGGGCAAACACCAGGGAGGGGCAGACACTGTTAGTAGGCCCTAACCACCACCAATTTTTAAAAACACAGCACTTAATGAGAGCCAGAAGGTTGAAGTTCAGCTTTATTCAGTTGAGGACAAACACCAGGGAGGGGCAGACACCGTTAGTAGGCCCTAACCACCACCAATTTTTAAAAACACAGCACTTAATGAGAGCCAGAAGGTTGAAGCTCAGCTTTATTCAGTTGAGGACAAACACCAGGGAGGGGCAGACACAGTTAGTAGGCCCTAACCACCACCAAATTTTTAAAAACACAGCACTTAATGAGAGCCAGAAGGTTGAAGCTCAGCTTTATTCAGTTGAGGACAAACACCAGGGAGGGGCAGACACAGTTAGTAGGCCTAACCAAAGTTGAAGGCCAAATGCAGTTTAATATCTGATACTATAGGCCGAAAGCCAGAAGGTGGAAGCTCAGCTTTATTCAGTTGAGGGCAAACACCAGGGAGGGGCAGACACAGTTAGTAGGCCCTAACCACCACCAATTTTTAAAAACACAGCACTTAATGAGAGCCAGAATGTTGAAGCTCAGCTTTATTCAGTTGAGGGCAAACACCAGGGAGGGGCAGACACCGTTAGTAGGCCGTAACCAAAGTTGAAGGCCAAATGCAGTTTAATATCTGATACTATAGGCCGAAAGCCAGAAGGTTGAAGCTCAGCTGTATTCATTTGAGGGCAACACCAGGGAGGGGCAGACACCGTTAGTAGGCCGTAACCAAAGTTGAAGGCCAAATGCAGTTTATTATCTGATACTATAGGCCGAAAGCCAGAAGGTGGAAGCTCAGCTTTATTCAGTTGAGGGCAAACACCAGGGAGGGGCAGACACCGTTAGTAGGCCCTAACCACCACCAATTTTTAAAAACACAGCACTTAATGAGAGCCAGAAGGTTGAAGCTCAGCTTTATTCAGTTGAGGACAAACACCAGGGAGGGGCAGACACCGTTAGTAGGCCGTAACCAAAGTTGAAGGCCAAATGCAGTTTAATATCTGATACTATAGGCCGAAAGCCAGAAGGTTGAAGCTCAGCTGTATTCATTTGAGGGCAACACCAGGGAGGGGCAGACACCGTTAGTAGGCCGTAACCAAAGTTGAAGGCCAAATGCAGTTTAATATCTGATACTATAGGCCGTAAGCCAGAAGGTGGAAGCTCAGCTTTATTCAGTTGAGGGCAAACACCAGGGAGGGGCAGACACCGTTAGTAGGCCCTAACCACCACCAATTTTTAAAAACACAGCACTTAATGAGAGCCAGAAGGTTGAAGCTCAGCTTTATTCAGTTGAGGACAAACACCAGGGAGGGGCAGACACCGTTAGTAGGCCCTAACCACCACCAATTTTTAAAAACACAGCACTTAATAAGAGCCAGAAGGTTGAAGCTCAGCTTTATTCAGTTGAGGACAAACACCAGGGAGGGGCAGACACAGTTAGTAGGCCTAACCAAAGTTGAAGGCCAAAAGCAGTTTAATATCTGATACTATAGGCCGAAAGCTAGAAGGTGGAAGCTCAGCTTTATTCAGTTGAGGGCAAACACCATGGAGGGGCAGACACCGTTAGTAGGCCCTAACCACCACCAATTTTTAAAAACACAGCACTTAATGAGAGCCAGAAGGTTGAAGCTCAGCTTTATTCAGTTGAGGACAAACACCAGGGAGGGGCAGACACCGTTAGTAGGCCGTAACCAAAGTTGAAGGCCAAATGCAGTTTAATATCTGATACTATAGGCCGAATGCCAGAAGGTTGAAGCTCAGCTGTATTCATTTGAGGGCAACACCAGGGAGGGGCAGACACCGTTAGTAGGCCGTAACCAAAGTTGAAGGCCAAATGCAGTTTAATATCTGATACTATAGGCCGTAAGCCAGAAGATGGAAGCTCAGCTTTATTCAGTTGAGGGCAAACACCAGGGAGGGGCAGACACCGTTAGTAGGCCGTAACCAAAGTTGAAGGCCAAATGCAGTTTAATATCTGATACTATAGGCCTAAAGCCAGAAGGTTGAAGCTCAGCTGTATTCATTTGAGGGCAACACCAGGGAGGGGCAGACACCGTTAGTAGGCCGTAACCAAAGTTGAAGGCCAAATGCAGTTTAATATCTGATACTATAGGCCGAAAGCCAGAAGGTGGAAGCTCAGCTTTATTCAGTTGAGGGCAAACACCAGGGAGGGGCAGACACCGTTAGTAGGCCCTAACCACCACCAATTTTTAAAAACACAGCACTTAATGAGAGCCAGAAGGTTGAAGCTCAGCTTTATTCAGTTGAGGACAAACACCAGGGAGGGGCAGACACCGTTAGTAGGCCCTAACCACCACCAAATTTTTAAAAACACAGCACTTAATGAGAGCCAGAAGGTTGAAGCTCAGCTTTATTCAGTTGAGGACAAACACCAGGGAGGGGCAGACACAGTTCGTAGGCCTATCCAAAGTTGAAGGCCAAATGCAGTTTAATATCTGATACTATAGGCCGAAAGCCAGAAGGTGGAAGCTCAGCTTTATTCAGTTGAGGACAAACACCAGGGAGGGGCAGACACCGTTAGTAGGCCGTAACCAAAGTTGAAGGCCAAATGCAGTTTAATATCTGATACTATAGGCCAAAAGCCAGAAGGTGGAAGCTTAGCTTTATTCAGTTGAGGGCAAACACCAGGGAGGGGCAGACACCGTTAGTAGGCCCTAACCACCACCAATTTTTAAAAACACAGCACTTAATGAGAGCCAGAAGGTTGAAGCTCAGCTTTATTCAGTTGAGGACAAACACCAGGGAGGGGCAGACACCGTCAGTAGGCCTAACCAACGTTGAAGGCCAAATGCAGTTTAATATCTGATACTATAGGCCGAAAGCCAGAAGGTGGAAGCTCAGCTTTATTCAGTTGAGGGCAAACACCAGGGAGGGGCAGACACCATTAGTAGGCCCTAACCACCACCAATTTTTAAAAACACAGCACTTAATGAGAGCCAGAAGGTTGAAGCTCAGCTTTATTCAGTTGAGGACAAACACCAGGGAGGGGCAGACACCGTTAGTAGGCCGTAACCAAAGTTGAAGGCCAAATGCAGTTTAATATCTGATACTATAGGCCGTAAGCCAGAAGGTGGAAGCTCAGCTTTATTCAGTTGAGGGCAAACACCAGGGAGGGGCAGACACCGTTAGTAGGCCGTAACCAAAGTTGAAGGCCAAATGCAGTTTAATATCTGATACTATAGGCCGAAAGCCAGAAGTTTGAAGCTCAGCTGTATTCATTTGAGGGCAACACCAGGGAGGGGCAGACACCGTTAGTAGGCCGTAACCAAAGTTGAAGGCCAAATGCAGTTTAATATCTGATACTATAGGCCGAAAGCCAGAAGGTGGAAGCTCAGCTTTATTCAATTGAGGGCAAACACCAGGGAGGGGCAGACACCGTTAGTAGGCCCTAACCACCACCAATTTTTAAAAACACAGCACTTAATGAGAGCCAGAAGGTTGAAGCTCAGCTTTATTCAGTTGAGGACAAACACCAGGGAGGGGCAGACACCGTTAGTAGGCCCTAACCACCACCAAATTTTTAAAAACACAGCACTTAATGAGAGCCAGAAGGTTGAAGCTCAGCTTTATTCAGTTGAGAACAAACACCAGGGAGGGGCAGACACAGTTAGTAGGCCTAACCAAAGTTGAAGGCCAAATGCAGTTTAATATCTGATACTATAGGCCGAAAGCCAGAAGGTTGAAGCTCAGCTGTATTCATTTGAGGGCAACACCAGGGAGGGGCAGACACCGTTAGTAGGCCGTAACCACCACCAATTTTTAAAAACACAGCACTTAATGAGAGCCAGAAGGTTGAAGCTCAGCTTTATTCAGTTGAGGACAAACACCAGGGAGGGGCAGACACCGTTAGTAGGCCCTAACCACCACCAATTTTTAAAAACACAGCACTTAATGAGAGCCAGAAGGTTGAAGCTCAGCTTTATTCAGTTGAGGACAAACACCAGGGAGGGGCAGACACCGTTAGTAGGCCGTAACCAAAGTTGAAGGCCAAATGCAGTTTAATATCTGATACTATAGGCCGAAAGCCAGAAGGTTGAAGCTCAGCTGTATTCATTTGAGGGCAACACCAGGGAGGGGCAGACACCGTTAGTAGGCCGTAACCAAAGTTGAAGGCCAAATGCAGTTTAATATCTGATACTATAGGCCGAAAGCCAGAAGGTGGAAGCTCAGCTTTATTCAGTTGAGGGCAAACACCAGGGAGGGGCAGACACCGTTAGTAGGCCCTAACCACCACCAATTTTTAAAAACACAGCACTTAATGAGAGCCAGAAGGTTGAAGCTCAGCTTTATTCAGTTGAGGACAAACACCAGGGAGGGGCAGACACCGTTAGTAGGCCCTAACCACCACCAATTTTTAAAAACACAGCACTTAATGAGAGCCAGAAGGTTGAAGCTCAGCTTTATTCACTTGAGGACAAACACCAGGGAGGGGCAGACACAGTTAGTAGGCCTAACCAAAGTTGAAGACCAAATGCAGTTTAATATCTGATACTATAGGCCGAAAGCCAGAAGGTGGAAGCTCAGCTTTATTCAGTTGAGGACAAACACCAGGGAGGGGCAGACACCGTTATTAGGCCGTAACCAAAGTTGAAGGCCAAATGCAGTTTAATATCTGATACTATAGGCCGAAAGCCAGAAGGTTGAAGCTCAGCTGTATTCATTTGAGGGCAACACCAGGAAGGGGCAGACACCGTTAGTAGGCCGTAACCAAAGTTGAAGGCCAAATGCAGTTTAATATCTGATACTATAGGCCAAAAGCCAGAAGGTGGAAGCTTAGCTTTATTCAGTTGAGGGCAAACACCAGGGAGGGGCAGACACCGTTAGTAGGCCCTAACCACCACCAATTTTTAAAAACACAGCACTTAATGAGAGCCAGAAGGTTGAAGCTCAGCTTTATTCAGTTGAGGACAAACACCAGGGAGGGGCAGACACCGTTAGTAGGCCTAACCAACGTTGAAGGCCAAATGCAGTTTAATATCTGATACTATAGGCCGAAAGCCAGAAGGTGGAAGCTCAGCTTTATTCAGTTGAGGGCAAACACCAGGGAGGGGCAGACACCATTAGTAGGCCCTAACCACCACCAATTTTTAAAAACACAGCACTTAATGAGAGCCAGAAGGTTGAAGCTCAGCTTTATTCAGTTGAGGACAAACACCAGGGAGGGGCAGACACCGTTAGTAGGCCGTAACCAAAGTTGAAGGCCAAATGCAGTTTAATATCTGATACTATAGGCCGAAAGCCAGAAGGTTGAAGCTCAGCTGTATTCATTTGAGGGCAACACCAGGAAGGGGCAGACACCGTTAGTAGGCCGTAACCAACGTTGAAGGCCAAATGCAGTTTAATATCTGATACTATAGGCCAAAAGCCAGAAGGTGGAAGCTCAGCTTTATTCAGTTGAGGGCAAACACCAGGGAGGGGCAGACACCGTTAGTAGGCCCTAACCACCACCAATTTTTAAAAACACAGCACTTAATGAGAGCCAGAAGGTTGAAGCTCAGCTTTATTCAGTTGAGGACAAACACCAGGGAGGGGCAGACACCGTTAGTAGGCCCTAACCACCACCAATTTTTAAAAACACAGCACTTACTGAGAGCCAGAAGGTTGAAGCTCAGCTTTATTCAGTTGAGGACAAACACCAGGGAGGGGCAGACACCGTTAGTAGGCCGTAACCAAAGTTGAAGGCCAAATGCAGTTTAATATCTGATACTATAGGCCGAAAGCCAGAAGGTTGAAGCTCAGCTGTATTCATTTGAGGGCAACACCAGGGAGGGGCAGACACCGTTAGTAGGCCGTAACCAAAGTTGAAGGCCAAATGCAGTTTAATATCTGATACTATAGGCCGAAAGCCAGAAGGTGGAAGCTCAGCTTTATTCAGTTGAGGGCAAACACCAGGGAGGGGCAGACACCGTTAGCAGGCCCTAACCACCACCAATTTTTAAAAACACAGCACTTAATGAGAGCCAGAAGGTTGAAGCTCAGCTTTATTCAGTTGAGGACAAACACCAGGGAGGGGCAGACACCGTTAGTAGGCCCTAACCACCACCAAATTTTTAAAAACACAGCACTTAATGAGAGCCAGAAGGTTGAAGCTCAGCTTTATTCAGTTGAGGACAAACACCAGGGAGGGGCAGACACAGTTAGTAGGCCTAACCAAAGTTGAAGGCCAAATGCAGTTTAATATCTGATACTATAGGCCGAAAGCCAGAAGGTGGAAGCTCAGCTTTATTCAGTTGAGGGCAAACACCAGGGAGGGGCAGACACCGTTAGTAGGCCCTAACCACCACCAATTTTTAAAAACACAGCACTTAATGAGAGCCAGAAGGTTGAAGCTCAGCTTTATTCATTTGAGGGCAAACACCAGGGAGGGGCAGACACCGTTAGTAGGCCGTAACCAAAGTTGAAGGCCAAATGCAGTTTAATATCTGATACTATAGGCCGAAAGCCAGAAGGTTGAAGCTCAGCTGTATTCATTTGAGGGCAACACCAGGGAGGGGCAGACACCGTTAGTAGGTCGTAACCAAAGTTGAAGGCCAAATGCAGTTTATTATCTGATACTATAGGCCGAAAGCCAGAAGGTGGAAGCTCAGCTTTATTCAGTTGAGGGCAAACACCAGGGAGGGGCAGACACCGTTAGTAGGCCCTAACCACCACCAATTTTTAAAAACACAGCACTTAATGAGAGCCAGAAGGTTGAAGCTCAGCTTTATTCAGTTGAGGACAAACACCAGGGAGGGGCAGACACCGTTAGTAGGCCGTAACCAAAGTTGAAGGCCAAATGCAGTTTAATATCTGATACTATAAGCCGAAAGCCAGAAGGTTGAAGCTCAGCTGTATTCATTTGAGGGCAACACCAGGGAGGGGCAGACACCGTTAGTAGGCCGTAACCAAAGTTGAAGGCCAAATGCAGTTTAATATCTGATACTATAGGCCGTAAGCCAGAAGGTGGAAGCTCAGCTTTATTCAGTTGAGGGCAAACACCAGGGAGGGGCAGACACCGTTAGTAGGCCCTAACCACCACCAATTTTTAAAAACACAGCACTTAATGAGAGCCAGAAGGTTGAAGCTCAGCTTTATTCAATTGAGGACAAACACCAGGGAGGGGCAGACACCGTTAGTAGGCCCTAACCACCACCAATTTTTAAAAACACAGCACTTAATGAGAGCCAGAAGGTTGAAGCTCAGCTTTATTCAGTTGAGGACAAACACCAGGGAGGGGCAGACACAGTTAGTAGGCCTAACCAAAGTTGAAGGCCAAAAGCAGTTTAATATCTGATACTATAGGCCGAAAGCCAGAAGGTGGAAGCTCAGCTTTATTCAGTTGAGGGCAAACACCATGGAGGGGCAGACACCGTTAGTAGGCCCTAACCACCACCAATTTTTAAAAACACAGCACTTAATGAGAGCCAGAAGGTTGAAGCTCAGCTTTATTCAGTTGAGGACAAACAGCAGGGAGGGGCAGACACCGTTAGTAGGCCGTAACCAAAGTTGAAGGCCAAATGCAGTTTAATATCTGATACTATAGGCCGAATGCCAGAAGGTTGAAGCTCAGCTGTATTCATTTGAGGGCAACACCAGGGAGGGGCAGACACCGTTAGTAGGCCGTAACCAAAGTTGAAGGCCAAATTCAGTTTAATATCTGATACTATAGGCCGTAAGCCAGAAGGTGGAAGCTCAGCTTTATTCAGTTGAGGGCAAACACCAGGGAGGGGCAGACACCGTTAGTAGGCCGTAACCAAAGTTGAAGGCCAAATGCAGTTTAATATCTGATACTATAGGCCGAAAGCCAGAAGGTTGAAGCTCAGCTGTATTCATTTGAGGGCAACACCAGGGAGGGGCAGACACCGTTAGTAGGCCGTAACCAAAGTTGAAGGCCAAATGCAGTTTAATATCTGATACTATAGGCCGAAAGCCAGAAGGTGGAAGCTCAGCTTTATTCAGTTGAGGGCAAACACCAGGGAGGGGCAGACACCGTTAGTAGGCCCTAACCACCACCAATTTTTAAAAACACAGCACTTAATGAGAGCCAGAAGGTTGAAGCTCAGCTTTATTCAGTTGAGAACAAACACCAGGGAGGGGCAGACACAGTTAGTAGGCCTAACCAAAGTTGAAGGCCAAATGCAGTTTAATATCTGATACTATAGGCCGAAAGCCAGAAGGTGGAAGCTCAGCTTTATTTAGTTGAGGACAAACACCAGGGAGGGGCAGACACCGTTAGTAGGCCGTAACCAAAGTTAAAGGCCAAATGCAGTTTAATATCTGATACTATAGGCCGAAAGCCAGAAGGTTGAAGCTCAGCTGTATTCATTTGAGGGCAACACCAGGGAGGGGCAGACACCGTTAGTAGGCCGTAACCACCACCAATTTTTAAAAACACAGCACTTAATGAGAGCCAGAAGGTTGAAGCTCAGCTTTATTCAGTTGAGGACAAACACCAGGGAGGGGCAGACACCGTTAGTAGGCCCTAACCACCACCAATTTTTAAAAACACAGCACTTAATGAGAGCCAGAAGGTTGAAGCTCAGCTTTATTCATTTGAGGGCAAACACCAGGGAGGGGCAGACACCGTTAGTAGGCCGTAACCAAAGTTGAAGGCCAAATGCAGTTTAATATCTGATACTATAGGCCGAAAGCCAGAAGGTTGAAGCTCAGCTGTATTCATTTGAGGGCAACACCAGGGAGGGGCAGACACCGTTAGTAGGCCGTAACCAAAGTTGAAGGCCAAATGCAGTTTATTATCTGATACTATAGGCCGAAAGCCAGAAGATGGAAGCTCAGCTTTATTCAGTTGAGGGCAAACACCAGGGAGGGGCAGACACCGTTAGTAGGCCCTAACCACCACCAATTTTTAAAAACACAGCACTTAATGAGAGCCAGAAGGTTGAAGCTCAGCTTTATTCAGTTGAGGACAAACACCAGGGAGGGGCAGACACCGTTAGTAGGCCGTAACCAAAGTTGAAGGCCAAATGCAGTTTAATATCTGATACTATAAGCCGAAAGCCAGAAGGTTGAAGCTCAGCTGTATTCATTTGAGGGCAACACCAGGGAGGGGCAGACACCGTTAGTAGGCCGTAACCAAAGTTGAAGGCCAAATGCAGTTTAATATCTGATACTATAGGCCGTAAGCCAGAAGGTGGAAGCTCAGCTTTATTCAGTTGAGGGCAAACACCAGGGAGGGGCAGACACCGTTAGTAGGCCCTAACCACCACCAATTTTTAAAAACACAGCACTTAATGAGAGCCAGAAGGTTGAAGCTCAGCTTTATTCAATTGAGGACAAACACCAGGGAGGGGCAGACACCGTTAGTAGGCCCTAACCACCACCAATTTTTAAAAACACAGCACTTAATGAGAGCCAGAAGGTTGAAGCTCAGCTTTATTCAGTTGAGGACAAACACCAGGGAGGGGCAGACACAGTTAGTAGGCCTAACCAAAGTTGAAGGCCAAAAGCAGTTTAATATCTGATACTATAGGCCGAAAGCCAGAAGGTGGAAGCTCAGCTTTATTCAGTTGAGGGCAAACACCATGGAGGGGCAGACACCGTTAGTAGGCCCTAACCACCACCAATTTTTAAAAACACAGCACTTAATGAGAGCCAGAAGGTTGAAGCTCAGCTTTATTCAGTTGAGGACAAACACCAGGGGGGGGCAGACACCGTTAGTAGGCCGTAACCAAAGTTGAAGGCCAAATGCAGTTTAATATCTGATACTATAGGCCGAATGCCAGAAGGTTGAAGCTCAGCTGTATTCATTTGAGGGCAACACCAGGGAGGGGCAGACACCGTTAGTAGGCCGTAACCAAAGTTGAAGGCCAAATTCAGTTTAATATCTGATACTATAGGCCGTAAGCCAGAAGGTGGAAGCTCAGCTTTATTCAGTTGAGGGCAAACACCAGGGAGGGGCAGACAGCGTTAGTAGGCCGTAACCAAAGTTGAAGGCCAAATGCAGTTTAATATCTGATACTATAGGCCGAAAGCCAGAAGGTTGAAGCTCAGCTGTATTCATTTGAGGGCAACACCAGGGAGGGGCAGACACCGTTAGTAGGCCGTAACCAAAGTTGAAGGCCAAATGCAGTTTAATATCTGATACTATAGGCCGAAAGCCAGAAGGTGGAAGCTCAGCTTTATTCAGTTGAGGGCAAACACCAGGGAGGGGCAGACACCGTTAGTAGGCCCTAACCACCACCAATTTTTAAAAACACAGCACTTAATGAGAGCCAGAAGGTTGAAGATCAGCTTTATTCAGTTGAGGACAAACACCAGGGAGGGGCAGACACCGTTAGTAGGCCCTAACCACCACCAAATTTTTAAAAACACAGCACTTAATGAGAGCCAGAAGGTTGAAGCTCAGCTTTATTCAGTTGAGGACAAACACCAGGGAGGGGCAGACACAGTTAGTAGGCCTAACCAAAGTTGAAGGCCAAATGCAGTTTAATATCTGATACTATAGGCCGAAAGCCAGAAGGTGGAAGCTCAGCTTTATTCAGTTGAGGACAAACACCAGGGAGGGGCAGACACCGTTAGTAGGCCGTAACCAAAGTTGAAGGCCAAATGCAGTTTAATATCTGATACTATAGGCCGAAAGCCAGAAGGTTGAAGCTCAGCTGTATTCATTTGAGGGCAACACCAGGAAGGGGCAGACACCGTTAGTAGGCCGTAACCAAAGTTGAAGGCCAAATGCAGTTTAATATCTGATACTATAGGCCAAAAGCCAGAAGGTGGAAGCTCAGCTATATTCAGTTGAGGGCAAACACCAGGGAGGGGCAGACACCGTTAGTAGGCCCTAACCAACACCAATTTTTAAAAACACAGCACTTAATGAGAGCCAGAAGGTTGAAGCTCAGCTTTATTCAGTTGAGGACAAACACCAGGGAGGGGCAGACACCGATAGTAGGCCCTAACCACCACCAATTTTTAAAAACACAGCACTTAATGAGAGCGAGAAGGTTGAAGCTCAGCTTTATTCAGTTGAGGACAAACACCAGGGAGGGGCAGACACAGTTAGTAGGCCTAACCAAAGTTGAAGGCCAAAAGCAGTTGAATATCTGATACTATAGGCCGAAAGCCAGAAGGTGGAAGCTCAGCTTTATTCAGTTGAGGGCAAACACCATGGAAGGGCAGACACCGTTAGTAGGCCCTAACCACCACCAATTTTTAAAAACACAGCACTTAATGAGAGCCAGAAGGTTGAAGCTCAGCTTTATTCAGTTGAGGGCAAACACCAGGGAGGGGCAGACACCGTTAGTAGGCCGTAACCAAAGTTGAAGGCCAAATGCAGTTTAATATCTGATACTATAGGCCGAAAGCCAGAAGGTTAAAGCTCAGCTGTATTCATTTGAGGGCAACACCAGGGAGGGGCAGACACCGTTAGTAGGCCGTAACCAAAGTTGAAGGCCAAATGCAGTTTAATATCTGATACTATAGGCCGAAAGCCAGAAGGTGGAAGCTCAGCTTTATTCAGTTGAGGGCAAACACCAGGGAGGGGCAGACACCGTTAGTAGGCCCTAACCACCACCAATTTTTAAAAACACAGCACTTAATGAGAGCCAGAAGGTTGAAGCTCAGCTTTATTCAGTTGAGGACAAACACCAGGGAGGGGCAGACACAGTTAGTAGGCCTAACCAAAGTTGAAGGCCAAATGCAGTTTAATATCTGATACTATAGGCCGAAAGCCAGAAGGTGGAAGCTCAGCTTTATTCAGTTGAGGGCAAACACCAGGGAGGGGCAGACACCGTTAGTAGGCCCTAACCACCACCAATTTTTAAAAACACAGCACTTAATGAGAGCCAGAAGGTTGAAGCTCAGCTTTATTCAGTTGAGGGCAAACACCAGGGAGGGGCAGACACCGTTAGTAGGCCGTAACCAAAGTTGAAGGCCAAATGCAGTTTAATATCTGATACTATAGGCCGAAAGCCAGAAGGTTGAAGCTCAGCTGTATTCATTTGAGGGCAACACCAGGGAGGGGCAGACACCGTTAGTAGGCCGTAACCAAAGTTGAAGGCCAAATGCAGTTTATTATCTGATACTATAGGCCGAAAGCCAGAAGGTGGAAGCTCAGCTTTATTCAGTTGAGGGCAAACACCAGGGAGGGGCAGACACCGTTAGTAGGCCCTAACCACCACCAATTTTTAAAAACACAGCACTTAATGAGAGCCAGAAGGTTGAAGCTCAGCTTTATTCAGTTGAGGACAAACACCAGGGAGGGGCAGACACCGTTAGTAGGCCGTAACCAAAGTTGAAGGCCAAATGCAGTTTAATATCTGATACTATAGGCCGAAAGCCAGAAGGTTGAAGCTCAGCTGTATTCATTTGAGGGCAACACCAGGGAGGGGCAGACACCGTTAGTAGGCCGTAACCAAAGTTGAAGGCCAAATGCAGTTTAATATCTGATACTATAGGCCGTAAGCCAGAAGGTGGAAGCTCAGCTTTATTCAGTTGAGGGCAAACACCAGGGAGGGGCAGACACCGTTAGTAGGCCCTAACCATCACCAATTTTTAAAAACACAGCACTTAATGAGAGCCAGAAGGTTGAAGCTCAGCTTTATTCAGTTGAGGACAAACACCAGGGAGGGGCAGACACCGTTAGTAGGCCCTAACCACCACCAATTTTTAAAAACACAGCACTTAATGAGAGCCAGAAGGTTGAAGCTCAGCTTTATTCAGTTGAGGACAAACACCAGGGAGGGGCAGACACAGTTAGTAGGCCTAACCAAAGTTGAAGGCCAAATGCAGTTTAATATCTGATACTATAGGCCGAAAGCCAGAAGGTGGAAGCTCAGCTTTATTCAGTTGAGGGCAAACACCAGGGAGGGCCAGACACCGTTAGTAGGCCCTAACCACCACCAATTTTTAAAAACACAGCACTTAATGAGAGCCAGAAGGTTGAAGCTCAGCTTTATTCAGTTGAGGACAAACACCAGGGAGGGGCAGACACCGTTAGTAGGCCGTAACCAAAGTTGAAGGCCAAATGCAGTTTAATATCTGATACTATAGGCCGAAAGCCAGAAGGTTGAAACTCAGCTGTATTCATTTGAGGGCAACACCAGGGAGGGGCAGACACCGTTAGTAGGCCGTAACCAAAGTTGAAGGCCAAATACAGTTTAATATCTGATACTATAGGCCGAAAGCCAGAAGGTGGAAGCTCAGCTTTATTCAGTTGAGGGCAAACACCAGGGAGGGGCAGACACCGTTAGTAGGCCCTAACCACCACCAATTTTTAAAAACACAGCACTTAATGAGAGCCAGAAGGTTGAAGCTCAGCTTTATTCAATTGAGGACAAACACCAGGGAGGGGCAGACACCGTTAGTAGGCCCTAACCACCACCAATTTTTAAAAACACAGCACTTAATGAGAGCCAGAAGGTTGAAGCTCAGCTTTATTCAGTTGAGGACCAACTCCAGGGAGGGGCAGACACCGTTAGTAGGCCGTAACCAAAGTTGAAGGCCAAATGCAGTTTAATATGTGATACTATAGGCCGAAAGCCAGAAGGTGGAAGCTCAGCTTTATTCAGTTGAGGGCAAACACCAGGGAGGGGCAGACACCGTTAGTAGGCCCTAACCACCACCAATTTTTAAAAACACAGCACTTAATGAGAGCCAGAAGGTTGAAGCTCAGCTTTATTCAGTTGAGGAAAAACACCAGGGAGGGGCAGACACCGTTAGTAGGCCGTAACCAAAGTTGAAGGCCAAATGCAGTTTAATATCTGATACTATAGGCCGAAATCCAGAAGGTTGAAGCTCAGCTTTATTCAGTTGAGACAAACACCAGGGAGGGGCAGACACCGTTAGTAGGCCGTAACCAAAGTTGAAGGCCAAATGCAGTTTAATATCTGATACTATAGGCCGAAAGCCAGAAGGTAGAAGCTCAGCTGTATTCAGTTGAGGGCAACACCAGGGAGGGGCAGACATCGTTAGTAGGCCGTAACCAAAGTTGAAGGCCAAATGCAGTTTAATATCTGATACTATAGGCCGAAAGCCAGAAGGTGAAAGCTCCGATTTAGACAGTGGAGGACAATTTGAATTAGGGACTGCAGACAGACTTAGTAGGCTGTCCCCTGTGGACCATGCATCCACCACATTAACCCATTGCGCCTTAATGGACACGTAATCTTCCGTGGCCATGCCTACAGGTCCAGGCGTCTGTTGTCAGGTGCACCTTTGTACTCACAGATTGCCAGAGTGCATGGACAATGCGGTCTTTTACATGCTGGTGGAGGGTTGGGATGGCTTTTCTCGCAAAAGAAGTGTCGACTGGTTAGCTTGTAGCGTGGTACAGCGTAGTCCATCATGGCCTTATTAATAGTAAATAAAATATATAACTAGGCTCTATGAACTTTTAAATAGGTTCCAGGGGTACACGGGCAGCATTGGTGTGGTCAGTGGAGGAGTATTGCAAGTAGGGGCCGCAGACAGGCTATCAAAGGCCTAAAATAACAAACAATAGGCAGGCATGGCAGTTTAAAATCGGTTACATGGATACACAGGCAGGCACTCCAGGCAGCATTGTGGTCAGTGGAGGAGTATTGCAAGTAGGAGCCGCAGACAGGCTATCAAAGGCCTAAAATAACAAACAGTAGGCAGGCATGGCAGTTTAAAATCGGTTACATGGATACACAGGCAGGCACTCCAGGCAGCATTGTGGTCAGGGGAGGAGTATTACAAGTAGGGACCGCAGACAGGCTATCAAAGGCCTAAAATAAGAAACAATAGGCTCATGGCAGTTTTACATCGGTTACATGGATGCACAGGCAGCATTGTGGTCAGTGGAGGAGTATTGCAAGTAGGGGCCGCAGACAGGCTATCAAAGGCCTAAAATAACAAACAATAGGCAGGCATGGCAGTTTAAAATCGGTTACATGGATACACAGGCAGGCACTCCAGGCAGCATTGTGGTCAGTGGAGGAGTATTGCAAGTAGGGGCCGCAGACAGGCTATCAAAGGCCTAAAATAACAAACAATAGGCAGGCATGGCAGTTTAAAATCGGTTACATGGATACACAGGCAGGCACTCCAGGCAGCATTGTGGTCAGTGGAGGAGTATTGCAAGTAGGGGCCGCAGACAGGCTATCAAAGGCCTAAAATAACAAACAATAGGCTCATGGCAGTTTTACATCGGTTACATGGATACACAGGCAGGCAGCATTGTGGTCAGTGGAGGAGGATTGCAAGTAGGGGCCGCAGACAGGCTATCAAAGGCCTAAAATAAGAAACAATAGGCTCATGGCAGTTTTGCATCGGTTACATGGATGCACAGGCAGCATTGTGGTCAGTGGAGGAGTATTGCAAGTAGGGACCGCAGACAGGCTATCAAAGGCCTAAAATAACAAACAATAGGCAGGCATGGCAGTTTAAAATCGGTTACATGAATACACAGGCAGGCACTCCAGGCAGCATTGTGGTCAGTGGAGGAGTATTGCAAGTAGGGGCCGCAGACAGGCTATCAAAGGCCTAAAATAACAAACAATAGGCAGGCATGGCAGTTTAAAATCGGTTACATGGATACACAGGCAGGCACTCCAGGCAGCATTGTGGTCAGTGGAGGAGTATTGCAAGTAGGGGCCGCAGACAGGCTATCAAAGGCCTAAAATAACAAACAATAGGCTCATGGCAGTTTTACATCAGTTACATGGATACACAGGCAGGCAGCATTGTGGTCAGTGGAGGAGGATTGCAAGTAGGGGCCGCAGACAGACTATCAAAGGCCTAAAATAAGAAACAATAGGCTCATGGCAGTTTTACATCGGTTACATGGATGCACAGGCAGCATTGTGGTCAGTGGAGGAGTATTGCAAGTAGGGACCGCAGACAGGCTATCAAAGGCCTAAAATAACAAACAATAGGCAGGCATGGCAGTTTAAAATAGGTTACATTGATACACAGGCAGGCACTCCAGGCAGCATTGTGGTCAGTGGAGGAGTATTGCAAGTAGGGGCCGCAGACAGGCTATCAAAGGCCTAAAATAACAAACAATAGGCTCATGGCAGTTTTACATCGGTTACATGGATACACAGGCAGGCAACATTGTGGTCAGTGGAGGAGGATTGCAAGTAGGGGCCGCAGACAGACTATCAAAGGCCTAAAATAACAAACAATAGGCTCATGGCAGTTTTACATCGGTTACATGGATACACAGGCAGGCAGCATTGTGGTCAGTGGAGGAGGATTGCAAGGAGTGTCTGACACAGTTAGTACTCAAAAAAAAAAAAAATTAATGTCTCGCAAAACAACTATAAGTAAAAAAAGGGTGGCATGCTTAGGTACAGGGGTGGGCTCATCTGCAGAGTTTATGACAAAGTAATTTGGCAGTAAATTAGTATTTACTGGTGTCAATATAGGACACTGCCCCAGACTACTTTAACTAGCATCATAGATGCAAACAAATTGGTATTGTTTGTCAGTGCCAGGCATTGAATGATGTCAGTGCATAGACTAAACATTGGTGGAGCTGTGCGAGATAATTTTGCACGTGGTAGAGCACAGTTTGAGCTGGGGGGGGAACTCTCTTGTGGCCGGCGGTACCGCCCCAGGGCCCCTCATGTTACAACGGTGTTTCTGACGTTGGGTGCGCACCACCACCGCCAGAGACACTACATTGTACTATGAGGGACCCAGTGGCAGTGCCGTCGACCAAAAGCGAGCACACCCACCTCTTCTGACAAACAGCACTGTAACTAATGGGTGCTTGCGCCAAGTGTCGAGAGTGAGACAACGGCCCCGTGGGGGGAGTTTTCCCATTGGGGGAGGTGTAAACATGTCGTATGCTGGACAAACAGCTGCTGCAAATTAAGAGATAGGAACACTCAGTAAGACCAGTCCAGAAGCAAGACCTTTTTATAGGAAAGCTAGGTGTCAGCCGGGAAAGGTGGGGCAAAATAATTTGAAATCCAGGAGTGGTTCATTGTAATGAAGGTGAGATCATCCACATTTTGGGTAGCCAGACGAGTCCTTTTTTCGGTTAATATTGAACCAGCAGCACTGAATACTCTTTCTGATAGCACACTAGCTGCTGGGCAAGCAAGCTCCTGCAACGCATATTCTGCCAATTCAGGCCAGGTGTCTAATTTGGATGCCCAGTAATCAAATGGGAATGACGGTTGAGGGAGAACATCGATAAGGGATGAAAAATAGTTAGTAACCATACTGGACAAATGTTGTCTCCTGTCACTTTGAATAGATGCTGCAGTACCTGTCCTGTCTGCAGTCATTGCGAAATCACTCCACAACCTGGTCAGAAAACCCCTCTGTCCAACGCCACTTCTGATCTGTGCACCTCTAACACCTCTGCCCTGTAGCCCCCTGCAGCTTGTGTGAGAACCATCACCGGCGCTGTGTGCTGGGAATGCCTGAATCAAATGGTCTACAAGAGTAGCTTGTTTGGTTGTTAATATTTGTTCAAGGTTCTCATGTGGCATAATATTTTGCAATTTGCCTTTATAGCGAGGGTCAAGGATGCAGGCCAACCAGTAATCGTCATCGCTCATCATTTTAATAATGCGTGTGTCCCTTTTGAGAGTACGTAAGGCATAATCCGCCATGTGTGCCAAAGTTCCAGTTGTCAAATCTGTGGTTGTGCTAGTTGGAGGGGCTGTTACAGGCAAATCTACGTCACTTGTCTCCCTTAAAAAAACAGAACCCGGCCTTGCAACGCCACTAAATTCTGTTGGCCCAGGAGAAGCTTCCTCATTCAAAAAGTACTCATCCCCATCATCCTCCTCGTCCTCCTCCTCCTCTTCGCCCGCTACCGCGTCCTCTACACGGCCCTGACCAGACAATGGCTGACTGTCATCAAGGCTTTCCTCTTCCTCGGCTGCAGACGCCTGCTCCTTTATGTGCGTCAAACTTTGCATCAGCAGACGCATTAGGGGGATGCTCATGCTTATTATGGTGTTTTCTGCACTAACCAGCCATGTGCATTTCTCAAAACACTGAAGGACTTGACACAGGTCTTGTAGCTTCGACCACTGCACACCTGACAACTCCATGTCTGCCATCCAACTGCCTGCCCGTGTATGTGTATCCTCCCACAAAAACATAACAGCACGCCTCTGTTCGCACAGTCTCTGAAGCATGTGCAGTGTGGAGTTCCACCTTGTTGAAATGTCGATGATTAGGCGATGCTGGGGAAGGTTCAAAGACCGCTGATAGTTCTGCATACGGCTGGAGTGTACGGGCGAACGGCGGATATGCGAGCAAAGTCTGCGCACTTTGAGGAGCAGGTCTGGTAACCCCGGGTAACTTTTCAGGAAGCACTGCACCACCAGGTTTAAGGTGTGAGCCAGGCAAGGAATGTGTTTCAGTTGGGAAAGGGCTATGGCAGCCATGAAATTCCTTCCGTTATCACTCACAACCTTGCCTGCCTCAAGATGTACAGTGCCCAGCCATGACTGAGTTTCATTCAGCAAGAACTCGGACAGAACTTCCGCGGTGTGTCTGTTGTCACCCAAACACTTCATTGCCAATACAGCCTGCTGACGCTTGCCACTAGCTGTCCCATAATGGCACACCTGGTGTGCAACAGTGGCAGCTGCGGATGGAGTGGATGTGCGACTGCGGTGTGTGGACGAGCTCTCGCTTCTGCATGAGGAGGAGGAAGAGGAGGAGGGGGGGCTAACGCCTACAGCCAACTCTTTCCTTGACCGTGGACTAGGCAAAACTGTCCCAATATTGCTGTCCCCTGTGGACCCTGCATCCACCACATTCACCCAGTGTGCCGTGATGGACACGTAACGTCCCTGGCCATGCCTACTGGTCCATGCATCTGTTGTCAGGTGCACCTTTGTAGTCACAGACTGCCTGAGTGCATGGACGATGCGGTCTTTAACATGCTGTTGGAGGGCTGGGATGGCTTTTCTAGAAAAGAAGTGCCGACTGGGTAGCTCGTAGCGTGGTACAGCGTAGTCCATCAGCGCTTTGAAAGCTTCGCTTTCAACTAACCGGTAGGGCATCATCTCTAATGAGATTAGTCTAGCAATGTGGGCGTTCAAACCCTGTGTACGCGGATGCGAGGATGAGTACTTCCTTTTCCTAACAAGAGTCTCATGTAGGGTGAGCTGGACTGGAGAGCTGGAGATCGTGGAACTAGCGGTGGTGCCGGTGGACATGGCAGACTGAGAGAGGGTTGGAGATGGTATTCTTGCCGGTGCCCTACATGCAGTGTTTCCTACTGCAAACCTGGTGATTCCCTGACTGCTTTGGCCTGTCGACGAAAGCTGCACAGATACTGCCGGTGGTGCGGGAAATGGTGGGTTTACAGTGAGGGAAGGGATGTAGCGTTGCTGACTAGCTTCATTGGCCGAGGGTGCTGCAACCTTTAGGGACATTTGGTAGTTATTCCAGGCTTGCAAATGCATGGTGGATAAATGTCTATGCATGCAACTTGTATTTAGACTTTTAAGATTCTGACCTCTGCTTAAGGTAGTTGAACATTTTTGACAGATGACTTTGCGCTGATCATTTGGATGTTGTTTAAAAAAATGCCAGACTGCACTCTTTCTACTATCGGATAACTTTTCAGGCATTGCAGACTGAGCTTCTTTAACCGGATGGCCACGCTGTCCTCCAACAGGTTTTGGTTTTGCCACGCGTTTTTGGCCAGATACGGGCCCGGTAGATGGAACCTGTTGTGATGTTGATGCCTGCTGCAGCTCCTCCTCCTCCGCTTCAGAACTACTGCCGCCTGCACCCTGTTCCCCCAATGGCTGCCAATCGGGGTCAACAACTGGGTCATCTATGACCTCCTCTTCTATGTCGTGTGCAACTTCGTCTGTGTCACCGTGTAAGCCGGTGGTATAGCGTTCGTGACGGGGCACCATAGTCTCCGCTGGGTTTGATTCTGCCTTAGTACACTGCAAGGGCAATGTTCTTGTCTGAGTCAAAGGATCAGCATAGTAATCTGGCTGTGGCTGTGCATCTGTGCACTCCATGTCCGATTCAACTTCTAATGGGCATGGCCTGTTAACTGTTTCACTGTCTAACCCAGGAACGGTATGTGAAAAGAGCTCCATGGAGTAACCTGTTGTGTCGACTGACGCATCCTTCACTGTTGTTCTGGGTGAAGGACACAAGGAAGCGACTTGTTCCTGACCGGGAGCATCCACTGATGATGCACTGCTCTGACATTTGGCACTTTCCGAGGAGGAGGCGAAAGAGCTAGAGGCAGAGTGAGCAATGAAAGCCAATACTTGTTCCTCCTGCTCCGGCTTCAAAAGTGGTTTTCCTACTCCCAGAAAAGAGAGCGTTCGAGGCCTTGTGTAGGCAGATGACGTTTTTGGCTCAACAACTCGAGACTTAGGTGCTGTACTGCTTTTACCACGACCACCTGATGCTCCACCACCACTACCATCATTACCAGCTGACAATGACCGCCCACGGCCACGACCTCTTCCACTAGACTTCCTCATTGTTTGCAAAACGTAACCAAAGTAACGCTATTTGTTACTGTAAAACAACTTATAAGGTGAACTCAAACTTCTGTAGAATTTATATATACCTTTATAGGTGCCTGACACTGAAAGGAAAATCAGGCCCAATGTTACACACTCGATTTTCTGTGCCCCAATAATTTGAGACAGATGGCACACACAGGAGCAGCACTCAAGCAGACTTGCCAATATTTATCTCCCACTAATTTTTATTTTTTTTGAAAAGGGAGAATTTAGCCAAAAAAAAAAAAAAAAATGGCCAAGTATCACACAGTGGTTTTTTCGGTGCCACACAATGAGAGAGAGATGCCACCCACAGCAATGGCACGGAGGCAGACTTGCCAATATTTATCTCCCACTAACTTTTTTTGAAAAGGGAGAATTTACCCAAAAAAAACAAAAAGGCCCAGTATTACACACTGCTTTTCGGTGGGACACAATGAGAGAGAGATGCCACCCACAGCAATGGCACGGAGGCAGACTTGCCAAGATTTATCTCCCACTAACTATTTTTTTTTGAAAAGGGAGAATTTACCCAAAAAAACAAAAAGGCCCAGTATTACACACTGCTTTTCGGTGGGACACAATGAGAGACAGATGCCACACACAGGACTGGCACGGAGGCAGACTTGCCAATATTTATCTCCCACTAACTATTTTTTTTTTAAAAGGGAGAATTTACCCAAAAAAACAAAAAGGCCCAGTATTACACACTGCTTTTCGGTGGGACACAATGAGAGACAGATGCCACACACAGGACTGGCACGGAGGCAGACTTGCCAATATTTATCTCCCACTAACTATTTTTTTTTGAAAAGTGAGAATTTAGCGGAAAAAAAAATAAAAAATGACCAAGTATCACACAGTGGTTTTTTCGGTGCCACACAATGAGAGAGAGATGCCACCCACAGCAGTGGCATGGAGGCAGACTTGCCAATATTTATCTCCCACTAATTTTTATTTTTTTTGAAAAGGGAGAATTTAGCCAAAAAAAAAAAAAATGGCCAAGTATCACACAGTGGTTTTTTCTGTGCCACACAATGAGAGACAGATGCCACACACAGGACTGGCACGGAGGCAGACTTGCCAATATTTATCTCCCACTAATTTTTATTTTTTTTGAAAAGGGAGAATTTAGCCAAAAAAAATAAAAAATGGCCAAGTATCACACAGTGGTTTTTTCGGTGCCACACAATGAGAGAGAGATGCCACCCACAGCAATGGCACGGAGGCAGACTTGCCAATATTTATCTCCCACTAACTTTTTTTTTTTGAAAAGCGAGAATTTACCCAAAAAAAAAAAAAATGGCCAAGTATCACACAGTGGTTTTTTCGGTGCCACACAATGAGAGACAGATGCCACACACAGGACTGGCACGGAGGCAGACTTGCCAATATTTATCTCCCACTAATTTTTATTTTTTTTGAAAAGGGAGAATTTAGCCAAAAAAAAAATAAAAATGGCCAAGTATCACACAGTGGTTTTTTTGGTGCCACACAATGAGAGAGAGATACCACACACAGCAATGGCACGGAGGCAGACTTGCCAAGATTTATCTCCCACTAACTATTTTTTTTTTAAAAGGGAGAATTTACCCAAAAAAAACAAAAAGGCCCAGTATTACACACTGCTTTTCAGTGGGACACAATGAGAGACAGATGCCACACACAGGACTGGCACGGAGGCAGACTTGCCAATATTTATCTCCCACTATTTTTTTTTTAAAAGGGAGAATTTACCCAAAAAAAACAAAAAGGCCCAGTATTACACACTGCTTTTCGGTGGGACACAATGAGAGACAGATGCCACACACAGGACTGGCACGGAGGCAGACTTGCCAATATTTATCTCCCACTAATTTTTATTTTTTTTGAAAAGGGAGAATTTAGCCAAAAAAAAAAAAAATGGCCAAGTATCACACAGTGGTTTTTTCGGTGCCACACAATGAGAGACAGATGCCACACACAGGACTGGCACGGAGGCAGACTTGCCAATATTTATCTCCCACTAATTTTTATTTTTTTTGAAAAGGGAGAATTTAGCCACAAAAAAAAAAAAAATGGCCAAGTATCACACAGTGTTTTTTTCGGTGCCACACAATGAGAGACAGATGCCACCCACAGCAATGGCACGGAGGCAGACTTGCCAATATTTAGCTCCCTGCAGTTATCTCAGAAAAGTATGGCAGGCAGCTAGAAAAAGGACTGCTGCACACAAAAGTGTGGACAAACACACAAGATAGCTGTGCAGAAAGGAAGGAAATACAGGATTTGTGCTTTGAAAAAAGCAGTTGGTTTGCACAGCGGCGTACACACACACCAACGCAGCTATCAGGGAGCCTTCTAGGGCAGCCCAATGAGCTACAGCGCTGAGGAAAAAAAAATGTAGCTTCCACTGTCCCTGCAAACAAAAGGTGGTGTTGGACAGTGGAAATCGCTACAGCACAAGCGGTTTGTAGCTTTATGTACCCTGCCTATCACTATCCCTGCTTCTGAAGAAGCGGCAGCAACCTCTCCCTACGCTCACATCAGTAGCAGGAAGATGGCGGTCGGTGGGAACGCCCCTTTATAGCCCCTGTGACGCCGCAGAAAGCAAGCCAATCACTGCAATGCCCTTCTCTAAGATGGTGGGGACTGAGATCTATGTCATCACGCTGCCCACACTCTGCGTCCACCTTCATTGGCTGAGAAATGGCGCTTTTAGCATCATTGAAACGCGACTTTGGCGCGAAAGTCGCGTACCGCATGGCCGACCCCACACAGGGATCGGCTTGGTTTCATGAGACGCCGACTTTGCCAAAAGTCGGCGACTTATGAAAATGAACGATCCGTTTCGCTCAACCCTAGTCAGGAATCAAAAAGCCAATTTGAAAATAAAAAATAATACTGACGGCATCTCTGGTCTCCCATTGTTCTGACAGCACTCACAAAACCACAATTTTTTATTTTCAAATTAAAAATATTTTTTAGCATGTTGCATCTTTGCTAATTTTAACATTAACCCCTACCCCCAAGGGTGGTTTGCACGTTAATGACCAGGCCAATTTTTACAATTCTGACCACTGTCCCTTTACGAGGCTATAACTCTGGAATGCTTCAACGGATCCCGGTGATTCTGACAGATTTTTCTCAGGACATATTGTGCTTCATGATAGTGGTAAAATTTCTTTGATATTACCTGCGTTTATTTGTGAAAAAAATGGAAATTTGCGAAAATTTAGAAAATTTTGCAATTTTCCAAATATGAATTTTTAGGACCTTAAATCACAGAGATATGTCACACAAAATACTTAATAAGTAACATTTTCCACATGTCTACTTTACATCAGCACAATTTTGGAGCCAAAATTTTTTTTTGTCAGGGAGTTATAAGGGTTAAAAGTTGACCAGCAATTTCTCATTTTTACAACACCATTTTTTTTTTAAGGACCACAACACATGTGAAGTCATTTTGAGGGGTCTATATGATAGAAAATAACCAAATGTACACCATTCTAAAAACTGCACCCCTCAAGGTTCTCAAAACCACATTCAAGAAGTTTATTAACCCTTCAGGTGTTTCACAGGAATTTTTTGAATGTTTAAATAAAAATGAACATTTAACTTTTTTTCACAAAAAAATTACTTCAGCTCCAATTTGTTTTATTTTACCAAGGGTAACAGGATAAATTTGACCCCAAAAGTTGTTGTACAATTTTTCCTGAGTAGACCCCCTAAGGAACTTATCTAGATGTGTGGTGAGCACTTTGACCCACCAAGTGCTTCACAGAAGTTTATAATGCAGAGCCTTAAAAATAAAAAATCATATTTTTTCACAAAAATTATCATTTTTCCCCCAATTTTTTATTTTCCCAAGAGTAAGGGAAGAAATTGGACCCCAAATGTTGTTGTGCAATTTGTCCTGAGTACACTGATACCCCATATGTGGGGGTAAACCACTGTTTGGGCGCATGGCAAAGCTCGGAAGGGAAGGAGTGCCGTTTGACTTTTCAATGCAAAATTGACTGGAATTGAGATGGGACACCATGTTGCGTTTGGAGAGCCCCTGATGTGTCTAAACAGTGGAAACCCCCAATTCTAACTGAAACCCTAACCCAAACACACCCCTAACCCTAATCCCAAACACACCCCTAACCCCAACCACACCCCTAACCCCAACACACACCTAACCCTAATCCCAACCCTAACCACACCCCTAACCCTAATCCCAACTATAACCCTAACCACACCCCTATCCCTGACACACCCCTAACCCTAATCCCAACAGTAAATTTAATCCAAACCCTAACCCTAGCCCCAACCCTAACCCTAGCCCCAACCCTAACCCTAGCCCTAACCCTAGCCCTTACCCTAACCCTAGCCCTTACCCTAACCCTAGCCCTAACCCTAATCCTAACTCTAGCCCTAACCCTAACCCTAGCCCTAACTCTAACCCTAGCCCTAGCCCTAACCCTAGCCCTAACCCTAGCCATAACCCTAGCCCTAACTCTAGCCCTAACCCTAATGGGAAAATGGAAATAAATACATTTTTTTAATTTTTTAATTTTTCCCTAACTAAGGGGGTGATGAAGGGGGGGTTGATTGACTATTTATAGTGGGTTTTCTAGCGGATTTTTATGATTGGCAGCCGTCACACACTAAAAGACGCTTTTTATTGCAAAAATTTTTTTTGCATTACCACATTTTGAGAGCTATAATTTTTAAATATTTTAGTCTACAGAGTCATGTGGGTCTTGTTTTTTGCGGGACGAGTTGACGTTTTTATTGGTAACATTTTCCGGTATGTGACATTTTTGATCGCTTTTTATTCCGATTTTTGTGAGGCAGAATGACCAAAAACCAGCTATTCATGAATTTCTTTTGGGGGGGGGGCGTTTATACCGTTCCGCGTTTGGTAAAATGGATAAAGCAGTTTTATTCTTCGGGTCAGTATGATTACAGCGATACCTCATTTATATTTTTTTTATGTTTTGGCGCTTTTATACGATAAAAACTATTTTAGTGAAAAAATTATTATTTTGCATCGCCTTTTTCTGAGGACCATAACTTTTTTATTTTTTCGCTGATGATGCTGTATGGTGGCTTGTTTCTTGCGGGACAAGTTGTCGTTTTCAGCGGTACCGTGGTTATTTATATCCGTCTTTTTGATCGCATGTTATTCCATTTTTTGTTCGGCAGTATGATAATAAAGCGTTGTTTTTTGCCTCGTTTTTTTTTTTTTTTAAACAGTGTTTACTGAAGGGTTTAACTAGTGAGACAGTTTTATAGGTTGGGTCGATACGGACGCGGCGATACTAAATGTGTGTACTTTTATTTATTTTTTTATTTAGATAAAGAAATGTATTTCTGAAAACAATATATATATATATTTTTTTAGGAATTATTTTTTAATTTTTTTTACACATCTGAAAATTTTTTTTTTTACACTAACATTGCCCCGGGGGGCATCATGTTATAGTGTAAGATCGCTGATCTGACTTTTTGCTGTGCACTGTGTCAGATCAGCGATCTGACGTGCACTCCTGCAGGCTTACCAGCGATTGCTCTCAGCAGGCGCTGGTAAGCCACCTCCCTGCAGGACCAGGATGCAGCCCTGTGGCCATTTTGGATCCAGGGCCTGCAGGGAGGAGACGCTCGGTACAACGCGAGCACCTCGCGTTGTACCGAGGGTCTCAGGGAAGCCCGCAGGAAGCCCCCTCCCTGCGCGATGCTACCCTATGCCCCCGGAACACTGTGATCATGTTTGATCGCAGTGTTTTGGGGGTTAATGTGCCAGGAACGGTCCGTGACCACTCCTGGCACATAGTGCTGGATGTCAGCTGCGATAGTCAGCTGACAACCGATCGCTATGACATACTATCCCGTCGGTGGGCATACGGGCCCACCCCACCTCGACGGGATAGTACAGCTAATGTCAGAAAGGGGTTAAATGGCTACTGTTAGAATCTGTTTTGTTTTTGACCATCCGCCATCTTGTTGTGGTTTTCTGGCTGCTGGTCTTTTTCCCCTGGTGCTGGGTTGTCTTAGGTCAGGTGATTATATCACCCTTTATAACCCAGTGATAGCTTTCTGTGTTTGATATTGTGCAGCTTTGGGATCTCTGGTTCTGCTATCCTTAGTTTCTGTTTTCAGTTGGTTTCTCCAGCCGTCTCTGTGTTTTCTATTAGGAAGTGACCCGTTTTTATACCCAGGCCTTAGATCTTTCAGGGACCTCCTTTCCCCTATCTATAGGTCTTCTCTGAGATTAACCTAGGTGTCTATTCGCAAGGAATGGGTCGCCCACTCCATCATAGTATATCAGCTTAGTCTCAGTGCGGGGTCAGTTTTCCCCCTTCTATCCTAGTTCTGTGTTGCAGTTCTGTAACAGCTACCCCTGTTCTGTACAAAAAAGATGTAGGGATTTTTTTGTTATTTACCACATAAGGTTGTATTTAGTGTTGAGCATTCCGATACCGCAAGTATCGGGTATCGGCCGATACTTGCGGGTATCGGAATTCCGATACCGAGATCCGATACTTTTGTTGTATCGGGTATCGGTATCGAAACAACATTAATGTAATAATGTGTAAAAGAGAGAATTAAAATAAAAAATATTGCTATACTCACCTCTCCGACGCAGCCTGGACCTCAGCGAGGGAACCGGCAGCGTTGTTTGCTTAAAATTTGCGCGTTTACTTCCTTACGTGAAGTCCCGGCTTGTGATTGGTCACGTGCCGCCCATGTGGCCGCGACGCGACCAATCACAGCAAGCCGTGACGTAATTTTAAAATGCGCGCGTGTCCAGCCTCCCGTGACGTCACGGCTTGTGATTGGTCGCGTCGCCCATGTGACCGCGACGCGACCAATCACAAGCCAGAACGTAATTTTAAAATCCTGAAGGACCTAAAATTACGTCACGGCTTGCTGTGATTGGTCGCGTCGCGGCCACATGGGCGACGCGACCAATCACAAGCCGGGACGTCACGGGAGGCAGGACAAGCGCGCATTTTAAAATGCTCGCGTGTCCAGCCTCCCGTGACGTCACGGCTTGTGATTGGTCGCGTCGCCCATGTGACCGCAACGCGACCAATCACAAGCCAGAACGTAATTTTAAAATCCTGAAGGACCTAAAATTACGTCACGGCTTGCTGTGATTGGTCGCGTCGCGGCCACATGGGCGGCACGCGACCAATCACAAGCCGGGACTTCACGTAAGGAAGTAAACGCGCGAATTTTAAGCAAACAATGCTGCCGGTTCCCTCGCTGAGGTCCAGGCTGCGTCGGAGAGGTGAGTATAGCAATATTTTTTATTTTAATTCTTTCTTTTACACATTAATATGGATCCCAGGGCCTGAAGGAGAGTTTCCTCTCCTTCAGACCCTGGGAACCATCAGGGATACCGTCCGATACTTGAGTCCCATTGACTTGTATTGGTATCGGGTATCGGTATCGGATTGGATCCGATACTTTGCCGGTATCGGCCGATACTTTCCGATACCGATACTTTCAAGTATCGGACGGTATCGCTCAACACTAGTTGTATTCATTCATGGATGACAGAATGTATTTTTTGTAAAATTGATTTTAGGATTGAAACTAAATATTAAGACAAAGGGGAGTGTCCTTGCTATTGGCTTTCAGGCAGTAGCTCTAACCCTAGTTACCTCTTACCCTTCTCAAGTACAATAAAAGAAGACAAAGGCCGGGATTCATTAAGGCCCCATTCACACATCAGATTTTTGCCGTCAGGCACAAGCTAAGCTAAGAGCAGACTTCATCATACAACACATGTACTGTAGTCTTGGGATCCTAGGATCCTGACTTGTCAGCTGGGTCCTTGGCCCAAACATACTGTTATGGTAACACTGGTGGATGTGGACCCACCACAGGCCGGGCTTACTCTGCAGGGGCGTGACTAAGCAACTACCGGTTGTACACTAGTGCCTCTGGTGGTGAGGATAGGCTTGCCTGCAGGTAGTCACCAAGTACCACTCCAGGGCAGGCCCCTGATCTGCAGAAACTGACAGGATGGTCAGAGGCGCGGTACAGAAGGGCAAAGATAAAGCGCAGTCAGATGCTCCAAGGTCAGGGCAGGCAGCACAGGATCAGTAGGAAGAGTCGGGGTCAGGAGCTGAGGGGTTAGACAGGACGGATAGGCAAGCTGGGTCAGTAACAGACAATCAAAACAATTAAACGCACAAATAGGACACAGCAGATGAGCTAGCTAGGAACCAGCACTCGGGCATGGAGTGGTATGCGGAGTTCCCTGATATAGACCCTGCTAGCACCGAATAGACTGGAGAAGCTAATCTCTGCAGGACACAGCAGGGTCAAATTCCTGCAGAGACCAGCCAAGCTCCCCTAATGCTAGAAGCAAAATGCAGGTTCAGTAGTGCTGCATAAAGCAAGCAGCCTCTGTGGGACAGCCTGACATGAGGAAAAATTGCTTGATGAGCAGAGCAGCGATGGGAAGACCTGCGAGTCACCACTGTGTCACACATTTAAACTCTTATAATATGCACATAGAAAGCAGCTCATAATCTGTCTTGTCCAAATATCTCAAAGCGAATCTCCAGATATCTTCCAACACGTAATCTCCATTCTTTTCAAGACCTGCTTCATTCCTCCACAATTATTCGTGCGTCACCCAATCGCCTCCAAAACTTATCACAAGTAACCCACATCCTCTGCAATAATGTGCCCCAACAAGTTTGATTACCTATCATATTAGGAACTTTCAGACGGAACTTGAAAACTAATCTCTTCAAGAAAGCTTACAGCCTGCAATAACCCCGCAGCCACCTCACCATAGCAGAAACTGCTCCAAACGCCCACCAGTCTGTTATTGTTAATTGGTTCACTGTAGTTTATATTTATATTCTGTAGGTAACCCCTTCTCATGTACAGCACTATGGAATTAATGATGTTCTAAAAATTAATAATAATAATTTTCAAAGGTTGCAGCCAGGGAGGTCACGTAGATGCACCTGCTGTTATCTTTGGAGCAATAAGCTCCCTGCTGCCCCTATCGTCCAGACAATTTCACGATGGACCGACAATTACCGTAGGAGACTGCAGGCTGTTTCCACTATTAGGTCGGTTATATGGAAACTAACAGTGAGCGTGTGGTATATATACCTCCTATTCCAATTCCTGGAATATATGTATATGCCCCCAGTACATTCACTGCTAACTCCACAGTAACCCAAGAGTACTCGCTGCCATCACCGGTCATTTTTTGCTTTTTATATATAATTAGGCTGATTGGACGCCTGACAGGTAGCGTATGGCTTTGGGGAGCAGTTTACAGAATAAAAGGAACAGAAATATAATATTTTATATTTAAAGGGAACCTGTCACCCCCCCAAGGCGTTTTTAAGTAAAAGAGCCACCTTCAGCAGCACTAAGGCTGCATTCTGTGAAGGTGGCTCTTATGTTTAGCATCCCTAGGCATGCTGAAATAATCCCTTTTATAAATTTGTCACCATACCTCTATTGAGTCAGGGAGGCGGCACCCGGTGGGATGATGGACGGCTGCGAGGCGCTTGAGTCAGGGAGAAATCATACCTCCCTGACTCAATAGAGATATGGTGCCAAATTTATAAAATTGATTATATCAGCATTCCTAGGGATGCTAAACACAAGAGCCACTTTCACAGAATGCAGCCTTGGTGCTGCTGAAGGTGGCTCTTTTACTTAAAAACGCCCTGTGGGGTGACGGTTTCCTTTAATCCAGAACAATAAGCAGTGTTTATAAAAAATATATAAAAGATTTTACAAAGGGGACAAAACAATATGGCATATACAGTTACATATAATAGAAAGGATTAACCAAGAAACTTGCTACACCCATTAAAGAGATGATTCAGTTTAACAAAGGAGAGCACTTGGATTGGAGGCGTTCAGTGAATAGGATTCATGCATACACGAATGTGTATCTCTCTACAGGAACACAGAATTTGTCTTGATCTTCTATCAGCACCTGAGTTACACCCTGTGGGGACACAGGGAGGTTAGTGGGGGTTCTAGCCCGCTGGCCCAAGACCGCATGTACCAGGGCTCATCCCACTGAACTCCTTTCCCGTGGTTAGAATACTACTCGGACAACACAGGGTGTGGGCAAAATAGCGTGGCAATACTTTATTCAACCACCAAACATACAGTAACATATACAACAATACCAGCAAAATACCCAAGATGGTGCAAAATTACAAAGTCTCACCCTTCCACTGACTTGCCGGGATTAGAGCAACTGTGAGATTGGAGCTTCCAGGGCCTACCACACCCATCTGTGGCACCCATAGAGAGGAGGTAAAAACAAGCTTAGGAAGCTGACAGTCTATTGAGGTACGTTACCAAGTGACTGAAGGGTCACAACCTGGCTTCTCCATGGAGCCAGGTGACTGGTGAGTCCCAATCCTGGCTTCCCCAAACGTATGCTGGGGCTCAGGTGACCAGTGTGTCCAAATTCTGCCTTCACCAAACATATCCATGGGTTAAGTGTTGTTCAATAGAGAAAATCTGTATTCTTTCAGCTGTGGCCATGGTTTCATAAGCTGGCATCCTGTAGCATGTCAAATCTGTGTCCCGCATGATGGAACCATGATGTTGAGGCTTATGTAGAGTGATCCATGCCTGTGGTTTTCAGATTCTCAATTTCTTTCAGAAGGACAGAAAATCCCTGTTTATACTGTGACAGTCACTGGCTTTGTGGAGGAAGGGAGATATGTGTCACTGCACATGCAGCGGTCAGTGATATGAAACTGGAATGTTTTTGTGTTTCCAGCACACCAGGTGCTGAGAGACCATGTACAGAGTTCAATGGGCCAGTTTTATGTGAGCACCCGCAGTGCAGGTGGAAGGGTGTTTACCGTACCCCTTTCCCTGTAGGACCTGCAAGTGCTTGAGGACCTGCAATGAGGTCATGATCATGTGATCAATCACATGATGGGGAAGTTACAGGCTTACGTTGAAATAACCGAGCCTCACAGGCAGTCTGGGTTCAGCTAGCCTGGAGATAGGAGTCTCCAGATGCTTTGTGGCTCATTGAGCACAGACTGAACCTGTGCTGCTTCAGAGCGGGGTGCCACCCGCAACATACAGACTGTGTTGCAGCATTTTGCTTTTCTTTTTTCGTTTTGTTCCTGTTTTAGCAGGAAAGGCTGAGTTTGTTTTCCCCACTAGTTGGTTTATGCTGCCTTACAATAAACCAACGAGGTTCTTAAAGAAACAGTGTTCCCATTTTATCTACCTCTGTGTGCCGCCACATGAGTGAACTACCACAATACACACTTCTGTTTCTCAGGTCATCATCCATAGGTTAGGGGAGAGGTGGGATGACTATAGCTCTCAATGTTTGAGTATGTAATTAACCTGCATAGTTCATCCACTGTTTTGCAGGTCAACAAACTAGCTAGCCTAAACAATGTGTTTTATCAATATACTAACAAACATCTGTTGTTCAGTTACCTTGCATCCCTGTCATACAAGAAAACAGCACAATATGAAACAACAGACGTCAGCTTACGAGTCAACATTGAAGACTCATACGAACAATAGTCTGTTTCTTGACCAACCAAAGAAAGGCAGATAAATTCAAAAGTCAACATAAGGATAATAATATACTATATATCTCTGGGCCTACTTAATTTACATCTGGATAATTTAAGATTAAATGCTTTGTCTTCACACACCCACACACTCCCCTTGATGACCTCACATGGGCCAGTGTGTGGATATTATTTTTATTATTATTATTTATTTATAAAGTACCATTGATTCCATAGTGCTATACATGAGAAGGGGTTACATACAAATTACAGATATCACTTACAGTAAGCAAACTAACAATTACAGACTGATACAGAGGGGCGAGGACCCTGCCCTTGCGGGCTTACATTCATCAGGATGGTGGGGAAGGAGACAATAGGTTGAGGGTTGCAGGAGCTCCGGTGTTGGTGAGGCAGTAGCTTCGGTATTGGTGAGGAGGCAGCGGATTCAGTGCAGGCTGTAGGCTTTCCTGAAGAGGTGGGTTTTAAGGTTCCATTTGAAGGATTCAAATGTGGTTGATAGTCGGATGTGTTGGGGCAAAGAATTCCAGAGGATGGGGGATATTTGGGACAAGTCATGGAGGCGGTTGGGTGAGGAGCGAATAAGTGTGGAGGAGAGAAGGACGTCTTGGGAGGACCGGAGATTACGTGTGGGAAGATATCGGGAGATTAGTTCAAAGATATATGGAGGAGACAGGTTAATGATGGCTTTGTAGGTCAGTATTAGTAATTTGAACTGGATACGCTGAGGGAATGAGAGCCAGTGAAGAGATTTGCAGAGGGGTAAGCGGAGGAGTAGCAAGGAGAGAGAACAATTAGTCGGGCAGCAGAGTTAAGGACGGACTGGAGAGGTGCAAAGGTGTTAGCAGGGAGGTCACGGAAAAGGATGTTGCAGTAGTCAAGGCGGGAGAAGTTGAAGGCATGCACAAGCATTTTAGTAGATTGACGGTTGAGGAAAGGACGGATTCTGGAGATATTTTTGAGCTGGAGGCGACAGGAGGTGGAAAGAGCTTGGATATGCGGTTTGAAGGACAGGGCAGAGTCAAGGGTTACCCCGAGGCAGCGGACTTCCAGTACGGGGAAAGCGTGATGCCGTTAATTGCGATAGATAGGTCAGGTAATGAAGATCTATGAGATGGAGGAAAGATGATGAGTTCAGATTTGTCCACATTGAGTTTGAGGAAGCGAGAGGAGAAGAAGGAGGTTACGGCTGATAGACACTCCGGGATTCTGGACAGCAGAGAGGTGACATCTGGGCCAGAAAGGTAGATCTGAGTGTCATCAGCATAAAGGTGGTACTGGAATCCATGAGACTTTGAGTTGTCCCAGGCCAAGTGCATAGATTGAGAAGAATAGGGGTCCTAGAACAGAGCCTTGGAGGACTCCAACAGAGAGAGGGTGGGATGAGGAGGTGGTGTGGGAGTGGTTGGAAAGGTATGAGGAGATCCAGGATAGGGTGAGGTCTTTGATGCCAAAGGAGGAGAGGATCTGTAGTAGGAGGCAGTGGTCAACTGTGTCGAAAGCAGAGGACAGTTCTAGAAGGAGGAGTAGAGTATTGTCCGTTAGCTTTGGCTGTAGGTAGGTCATTAGTAATTTTGGTCAGGGCTGTCTCAGTTGAGTGATGGGGCGGAAACCAGATTGTAGATTGTCAAAGAGCAAGTTAGATGAGAGGTGGGAGGAAAGGAAAGTTCAGCGTGGAAGTGCTGCTCCAGGTGTTTGAAAGCGAATGGGAGCAGCGGCTGGCGTTTTAAGGATAGGCATGATTGCGGCATGTTTGAAAGCAAAAGGGAAGGTACCAGAAGTTAGTAATAGGTTGAAGAGGTGGGTTAGGGATGGCATAATAGTGGTGGTGAGGTTGGGGAGGAGGTGGGATGGGATGGGGTCGAGCGCAAAGATGGTGAGGTGCGATTTGGAGAGGAGACAATTAAGCCCCCCTTCAGTGATGTTGGATAGGGAGGTTATGGGGTTTGGACATTGGTCTGGTATACAAAGGGCTTGTGGTGGTTGAACAATGAAGACTTGCCTTGTTTGGTCGATCTTATTTTTAAAGTGTGTGGCAAAGTCCTCAGCAGAGATGAGGGAGGTTGGAGGGGGCAGTGGGGGGCGGAGGAGGGAGTTAAAGGTTTTGAATAGCTGTTTGGAGTTGTAGGATAGGGAAGATATGATGGTTGTGAAGTAGGCCTGTTTAGCAGATGTGAGAGCAGATTTAATAGCAAGTGTTGCCTGTTTGAATGCAGGGAAGTCATCTTGCAAATGTGTTTTCTTCCAATACCACTCTGCAACCCTGGACACTTGCCTGAGCTTTTTAGTGGTGTTATTGTGCCAGGGTTGTCTATTGATACGTCACATTCTGCCATGAATGAGAGGGGCAACTGTGCCAATAGCTGATGTGAGAGTGGCATTGTAGAGAGCAGTGGCACTGTCTGTGTTGTGGATTGAGGATATACAGGTCCTTCTCAAAAAATTAGCATATAGTGTTAAATTTCATTATTTACCATAATGTAATGATTACAATTAAACTTTCATATATTATAGATTCATTATCCACCAACTGAAATTTGTCAGGTCTTTTATTGTTTTAATACTGATGATTTTGGCCTACAACTCCTGATAACCCAAAAAACCTGTCTCAATAAATTAGCATATCAAGAAAAGGTTCTCTAAACGACCTATTTCCCTAATCTTCTGAATCAACTAATTAACTCTAAACACATGCAAAAGATACCTGAGGCTTTTAAAAACTCCCTGCCTGGTTCATTACTCAAAACCCCCATCATGGGTAAGACTAGCGACCTGACAGATGTCAAGAAGGCCATCATTGACACCCTCAAGCAAGAGGGTAAGACCCAGAAAGAAATTTCTCAACAAATAGGCTGTTCCCAGAGTGCTGTATCAAGGCACCTCAATGGTAAGTCTGTTGGAAGGAAACAGTGTGGCAGAAAACGCTGTAGAAGAGGTGACCGGACCCTGAGGAAGATTGTGGAGAAGGACCGATTCTAGACCTTGGGGAACCTGAGGAAGCAGTGGACTGAGTCTGGTGTGGAAACATCCAGAGCCACCGTGCACAGGCGTGTGCAGGAAATGGGCTACAGGTGCCGCATTCCCCAGGTAAAGCCACTTTTGAACCATAAACAGCGGCAGAAGCTGTTGCTAAGTGGTCCCAAGTACTTTTTTCTGATGAAAGCAAATTTTGCATGTCATTCGGAAATCAAGGTGCCAGAGTCTGGAGGAAGACTGGGGAGAAGGAAATGCCAAGATGCCTGAAGTCCAGTGTCAAGTACCCACAGTCAGTGATGGTGTGGGGTGCCATGTCAGCTGCTGGTGTTGGTCCACTGTGTTTCATCAAGGGCAGGGTCAATGCAGCTAGCTATCAGGAGATTTTGGAGCACTTCATGCTTCCATCGGCTGAAATGCTTTATGGAGATGAAGATTTCATTTTTCAGCACGACCTGGCACCTGCTCACAGTGCCAAAACCACTGGTAAATGGTTTACTGACCATGGTATTACTGTGCTCAATTGGCCTGCCAACTCTCCTGACCTGAACCCCATAGAGAATCTGTGGGATATTGTGAAGAGAAAGTTGAGAGACGCAAGACCCAACACTCTGGATGAGCTTAAGGCCGCTATTGAAGCATCCTGGGCCTCCATAACATCTCAGCAGTGTCACAGGCTGATTGCCTCCATGCCACGCCGCATTGAAGCAGTCATTTCTGCCAAAGGATTCCCGACCAAGTATTGAGTGCATAACTGAACATTATTATTTTATGGTTTTTTTGTTTGTTATTAAAAAACACTTTTATTTGATTGGACGGGTGAAATATGCTAATTTATTGAGACAGGTTTTTTGGGTTATCAGGAGTTGTAGGCCAAAATCATCAGTATTAAAACAATAAAAGACCTGACAAATTTCAGTTGGTGGATAATGAATCTATAATATATGAAAGTTTAATTGTAATCATTACATTATGGTAAATAATGAAATTTAACACTATATGCTAATTTTTTGAGAAGGACCTGTAGATGCCAATGGTAGGATAGAGTCAGAGAGTATTCTCAGGCCTTCAGGATTTCATGAAATTCCCAACTTATGAAATATCTTCACTTAATGATGATTGCAGAAGTTCGAGATCAGTGTCATATTTTTTATCACATATTTACTGTTACCCAGAGAGCAAACATGAAAAGGCTGTTGTCAGTGATCTGCCCACTGTTGATTTGTGTGTATTGATTTATAGGCAGAGGTTACAGTTATGAAAAAATATGCAACTTCTTCCCCGCATCATCTTGAAGCTAAAAATATATGTACCATCACTATTGAATTTATACACACTCTAATATTTCTATATGGACCCCAGAGCCAGGCTTCCTATTATAGATATAACATTTCCTATGATCAACAAAAGTCTCTTCCATTTTTCTATCTATGTGAAAACACATGTACCCTTTTGTTATTCAACCCTCTGAAAATACCTTTCCTGTCTTGGTTACCTGTACAATCTACAAAACCTCTGTCTATGCACAATAGACATCCTCGCTGACACTGCAGGAATCCTTTACTTCAAAAAGGAGCTGCGTGCATGTTAATTAAGATTGTCACTTCTTAACTATACCTAATTTCTTACTTCTTCATACCTATTGTACCAGTCTATTTCAAGGCAGCTCAAATTGCAAGCTCTTGTTCTACTGCAAAAGAGAGAGGAGGAGGGAGGGGGTAATTCCCCCCTCACTAATATTTTAATATTTCCTATGACAATAATAGTAATAATAATAATAAAAGTTTAATAGTAGTCAGCACACAGCTGGCATCATTTACTGTGAATCTGATTAACCCCTTATAAAGTTTCTTTCTTCAAGTAGGATTTTCCTGACATTTTTGCATTTTTCAACAAAAGTCATGATCAGCAAATAGTTTACAAAGGCAAAGGGATCTCACTGTTAAAAATTATCAGTCAACAGAATGGTACAAAGAAAAATTAAAGGCATTAGATATATCATGGAATACTGTGGTCAAGATTGTCACAGGGCTTAAAATTGGCAAAACAGTAACATTACCTTAAACTAGACATCCCTCAAACATTTATGAAAAAACAAGAAAAAATTTGTCATGGAGGCTGCCAAGAGGCCTACTGCAGCACTAACAAAGCTACAGTAATTTCTAGCAAGAACTGGTTGTGTACTGAATGTGACACCAATCTTCCATATTCTTCAAATATCTGAACTGTTGGGTTAGGTGGTAAAACAGACGATTTTTCCTAGAAAGAAAAACATCCAAACTTGTCAATATTTTGCAAAAGCCTATGTTAACTCTACCAAATATATATAGGAAAATGTGTTATTGTCTAATGAGATCAAGGTTGAACTTTTTATCCATATTTCCAAAAAGCCAATACTGCACTGCAAAGCCCCAAAAGAACTCCATACCCATAGTTAAGCATGGCAAAGGCGGCATTATGTTTTGGGATTGTTTTTCAGCAGCTAGAACTGGGACTTTAGTCAAAGTGGAGGGAATTATGAACAGTTCCAAATACCAGAACATTTGGCAACAAAACATTTGGACCTTTGCAATAAAGCTGAAGACAACAATCTGAAGTAACAATCTCTTCACTATTCCGCTGTATGACCAGCTCTAGCCTTACCTACTATATCTTCACCCATCCCTTGCAGACTGTGAGCGCTTGTGGGCACAGTCCTCTCTCCTCCTGCACCAGTCAGTGACATGTATTGATTAAGATCATTGTACTTGTTTTTTATTATGTATACCCCTTTTCACATGTAAAGAGCCATGGAATAAATGGTGCTATGATAATATATAATGATAATAACAACAATAGCTCTAAGCATTCCTCCAAATAACAAAACAATGGGTTCAAAGTTTTGGAATAGTTTAGTCAGAGCCCAGACCTGAAACCAATTGAAAATCTGTGAGTTGTCCTGAAGAGTACTGTACTCAGGAGATGCCCTCTCAAACTGACAAATTCAGAGCATTACTGCAAGGAAGAGTGACCAAAGATTACCAATTCTAAATGTAGCTCTGAATTTTTCCAAAGCTGTCAAAAGTACATTGCTGATGGAGAGATTGTGCCCAGGACCCAGATGTTGGCAGATATGCAATAGATACAGACTTATTCATGTGCAGGAGGAGTTTACACTTTTCTGACAGTAGATGGCGATGTTGTTACTGTTATATGCTTAGCTGAATGTAATGCATATACTTGTTGTACTTTGGTGTCACTTTCTTTCTGGTAAAAGGTCCTTTAGACTTCCTGTTATGCTGTATTCAGAAGCTGATGCATGTACCTCATGTTCTGTGTAGATAAAACTTGAATTACCCCATATAATCTACTCTCACAAGTTTCTTCTGTGACCAAACTATGCAACAGGTTATGGGCCCAGCATAGAAGACAAAATGGACTTGGTGAATGCAAAAGAATACTTCAGAGAAATTTTCTCCAAACAAGTAAGACAAATAAGTTAAAGATGAGCAGCAGTTCAGAGCTTAGACTCATAGTAGCTAAGCTGAACAATGAGAACTATCAGTTATGGAAGTTCTAAGTGGAGATATTATTGTCTAAAGATGATTTATGAGAAGTAATCACTATAGACAGACCAAATGATAATGATCATTATTTATTATCATTATTAGTGGAGGATCATCAATTAATCCACATAAGGAATGAGAATACAACAAAGGGAATGTGGGAAGCATTGAGAAAGCTACATGAAAGATCCAGCTTAAATCACAAACTATTCCTGCTAAGAAAACTTTACAAGATGAGATTAAGTGCAAGGAAAGACATGCAGGGGCATATAAACTCCATGATGAAGGTGGTAACACAGCTGAGATCAATCAGTGAAGACATTAAGAAAAGCCATATAGCAGCAATATTATTGTGCAGTTTACCAGTGTTACGTCGCTGCCACTGCCACTTCCCATGCCCTGCCATATCCACGTGTCCTCGGCATCCCGGCACATCTCCACAGCGTCTTCCCCTCAGAGCTCGCTCCCGGTTTCTGCCGCTCGTCGGGTGCGCACGCTCGCTAGGTTCAGCGCTGCACGTGCACATTTCTGAACTCCTTTCTGGTACCTCCGGAAGTGCTACGCACCGCCGCTTTATTACCCTGCCTCTTCCTTTCCCCTGTGCCTGATGCTCATTTGTTATTACAAGTGGTCTTGGCACACGCCTTTTTGTGTACCTTATTTCCTGACTTGGTTCTTCGTTTGCTCTCCTTAGATCCAGTCCTTGGTGTCCGTCCTGTTTGCCCTGTGTTTCTGCCGTATCTTCCAGCCCTGTGTTTCTGCTGTACCTGCCAGTCCTGTGTTTCTGCCATACCTGCCAGCCCTGAGGCTCTGCCTTGTCCGTCAGTCCTGTGTCTCAGCCGTACCTTCCAGCCCTGTGTTTTTGCCTTCCAGCTCTTGTCTTTACCGAGTTTGTGCTCCTGTCTCCCGCCTGTCAGTTCCCCTCCTCCGTCCAGTCCGTGACTCGCTCTCTAGTCCATCCTTGTTTCCCAGCTCCCGTGGCGATAGTCTCCCATGGGTCTGCCCCTAACACTCCCTGTATAGGGGGTAGTCCATCTGGTCAGCTCGCCCGAGGGAGGATCATTGTCACAGTCCAGTGGGTCCACTCCTTGGTATTCTCACTTGAGTCCTCATAACCAGATTCATACACTGCTCTGAAAAATGCACTAGAGACAAGACGTGAAGCAGACATTACACTAGAGTTTGTAAAGACCAGACTTATAGATTAATATCATAAAAGGAAAGAGCAATCAAATGATTCCACTGAAAGGGATAGTGAAAATTCTCTTAAAGCGACAGACAAGAAGCCCCATAATACAGAGGCAAGAGAATGTTTCAGATGTAAGAAAAAGGGACATTTAACCCCTTCCCGACATGCGCCATACTAATACTGCTCTGCGGGAACTGCATTCCCGCAAACAGCAGTACAATCGCGTGGTCTCACGGTGAGCGCCGCGGCGATCGCATGCGGGTGTCAGCTGTATGTGACAACTGACACCCCGCAGCAATGCCTATGATCGGTGCCAGTGCCGATCGTGGGCATTTAATCCCTCTAATGTCGCTATCAGCAGTGACAGCGGCATACAGAACAATCGTGCATGTAGACCCCCAGCTCCAAGATGGCCACGGAGTCTTTCCGGGTCCTTCAGTGAGGTGGCTTGCCAGAGCATGCCTCCTACACTGCCTGTCAGATTGCTGATCTGACACTGTGCTATGCACAACCCTGTGCATTAGGGCACTTCTCCCCAAGTTCGGTCCTCAAGAGCCACCAACAGGTCATGTTTTCAGGATTTCCTTACTATTGCCCAGGTGGGAATTTCATCACCTAGACAGGCAACAATTCCATCATCTGGGCCATACTAAGGAAATCCTGAAAACACGACCTGTTGGTGGCTCTTGAGGACCGGAGTTGGGGAACACTGCATTAGGGTTATGGTTAGGGTTGAGATTAGGGTTAGGGGTGTGTTGAGGTTAAGGTTGGAGTTAGAATTGAGGGGTTTCCATATTTGCATTGAAAAGTCAAATGGCGCTCTTTCCTGAGCTCTGCCATGTGCCCAAACATTGGTTTACCTCCACATATGGGGTATCAGCATAATCAGGACCAATTGCACAACAACTTTTGGGGTCCAATTTCTCCTGTTACCCTTGGGAAAATAAAAAATTGGGGGCGAAAAAATTATTTTTGAAAAAAAAATATGATATTTTATTCTTACAGCTCTACATTATAAAACTTCTGTTAAGCACTTGGGGGTTTAAAGTGCTCACCACACATCTAGATAAGTTCCTTAGGGGGTCTACTTTCCAAAATAGTGTCACTTGTGGGGGTTTTCCACTGTTTAGGCACATCAGGGGCTCTCCAAACGCAACATGGCGTCCGATCTCAATTCCTGCCAATTTTGCATTGAAAAGTCAAACGGCGCTCCCTCTCTTCCGAGCTCTGCCATGCGCCCAATCAGTGGTTTACCTGCATACATGGGGTGTAAGCGTACTCAGGACAAGTTGTACAACAACTTTTGGGGTCCAATTTCTCCTGGTACCCTTAGTACAATAAAACAAATTGGATCTGAAGTAATTTAAAAAAAAAAAAAAAGTTAAATGTTTTTTTTTTTTTTAAACATTTCAATAATTCCTGTGAAGCACCTGAAGGGTTAATAAACTTCTTGAATGTGGTTTTGAGTACCTTGAGGGGTGCTGTTTTTAGAATGGTGTCACTTTTGGGCATTTTCTGTCATATAGGCCCTTCAAAGTCACTTCAAGTGTGAGGTGGTCCCTAAAAAATGGTTTTGCAAATGTTATTGAAAAATGAGAAATCGCTGGTCAACTTTTAACCCTTATAACTTCCTAACAAAAGAAAATTACGTTTCAAAAATTGTGCTGATATAAAGCAGACATGTGGGAAATGTTATTTATTAACTATTTTGTGTGATATGACTCTCTGATTTAAGGGCATAAAAACTAAAAGTGGGTTAAAGAAAGGCTGTACTATATGGAAAGCAGAACAAAAGAAATTGCACAAAAAGGAGAATAAACAGAAAGTAAAAAGCACAATTTCTAACCCACATGCAGATCACTGGAATGATACATTTAGGGTATGTGCACATGTCCAGATTTCTTGCAGAAATTTCCTGAAGAAAACCGGAAATTTTCTGCAAGAAATCTGCATTTTTTTTTCCGCGTTTTTTTAGCATTCTGCAAGCGTAATTAGCTTGCAGAATGCTAACGTTTTCCAAGTGATCTGTAGCATCGCTTGGAAAACTAACTGACAGGTTGGTCACACTTGTCAAACATAGCGTTTGACAAGTGTGATCATCTTTTTACTATAGATGCTGCCTATGCAGCATCTATAGTAAAAGATAGAATGTTTAAAAATAATAAAAAAAAATTAAAAAAATGGTTATACCCACCTGCAGGCGTCCGTTCCTATAGATGCCGGTGTGGTTCAGGACCTTCCATGACGTCGCGGTCACGTGAGCGGTCACATGACCGGTCTCGACCAATCACAAGACCGCGACGTCATCGCAGGTCCTTCACCGCACACCAGCTATAGAAACCGAAGCGGCAGCATGCAGCGGAGAGGCGGGAAGACATTGAAGGTGAGTATATGACTATTTTTTATTTTAATTCTTTTTTTTGACCAATTATATGGTGCCCAGTCCGTGGAGGAGAGTCTCCTCTCCTCCACCCTGGGTACCAACCGCACATAATCTGCTTACTTCCCGCATGGTGTGCACAGCCCCGTGCGAGAAGTAAGCAGATCAATGCACTCCTAGGTGTGCAGAATCCCCTGCAATTCCGCATTTTAATGAACATGTTGCTTTTTTTTCCGCGATGCGATTTTTTCGCGGAAAAAAAGGCTACATTTGCACAAAAAAATGCGGAATACACTGAAAATAATGGGAGGCATATGTAAGCGTTTTTTTCACGTTTTTATCGCGTTTTTATCGTGAAAAAACGCGAAAAGTACTGAACGTGTGCACATGGCCTTAAAGTATATGATGAAGAGTCATCGTCAGGCTGGTTTATTGTCTAAGGAGCAACAAGTCACATGACTAGTGATAAAAGCTTCTTTACTGAACTTGATGAAAATAAGAACGAAGCAATTTATCTTACAGATGCACATAACCAAAGAAGGTATTGGACAAGGAATTCTAATCTATCCTGATAGATTTGGGCATAATTCACATCAGGGGCTCTCCAAATGCAACATGGCGTCCAATCTCAATTCCTGCCAATTTTGCTTTGAAAAGTCAAACGGCGCTCCTTCTCTTCCGAGCTCTGCCATGCGCCCAATCAGTGGTTTACATGCATACATGGGGTATCAGGGTACTTAGGACAAGTTGTACAACAGCTTTTGGGGTCCAATTTCTCCTGCTACCTGTCACGATCCATATTTGGATCTGTGGCAGATCTGGTTACCCTCAGATTAAAACCTTTTTCCTTTCAGGTCATCAGGGGTTAATGCAGTTTTTCCCCCGGTGAGCACTGGTGTAATTGCATTGCTTCTTGTTCTGCTGATGTGGGTGGTGACCACTCCCACCTTCCTTTAAAAGGTCACCTGGTGCATCAGCTGACTGTTGGTTATACAGGTCCTTTGGATACCTACCTTGCTGGAATAGGAGCTTGCTGAGTGCTGTGGTTCTACAGCTGAATACTCATTCCTGGTGCTTTACTGTTGTGAATTCTGCTCTTGGGCTCCCTCCGGTGGTTGTTGGTGGTAGTGCAGTTGTCTTGGGGTTGTAATCCAGGGCAGGTGTTTCTGCTGATTGCAGCTCTACTAGGTATTTAGGTGTGCAGGATCCATGAGTCCTTGCCAGTTGTCCATTGTTCTTGGAGGGATTGCATCTCTCTCTGGTTCCTCATGCCCTGCTGCCAATTCAGCTAAGATAAGTGTCTGCTTTTTTGTCTCTGTGCACACATGCAGTGTGCTTTGCAATTCAGTGCAATTCATTGTGTTTTTGTCCAGCTTAGACTTTGTTTGCATTTTTCAGTCATGCTGGATTCTCAGGAGATGCAGATATACTTTCTATGTCTTTAGTTAGATGTAGATTATTGTATTATCTGCTGTGGATATTTTTAGGATTTTAATACTGACCGCTTAGAATTCTGTCCTATCCTTTTCTATTTAGCTAGAAGTGCCTCTTTTGCTAAATACTGTTTATCTGCCTGCGTGTGTCTTTCCTCTTATACTCACAGTCAATATTTGTGGGGGGCTGCCTATCCTTTGGGGTTCTGCTCTGAGAAACAGTATTTACTGTTAATAATATATAAAACCCCAACCCACTAACGAAAAATTAAACAACAAGATAAATAAGTCACCAGATATCCTATTGACCTATTGAGATACTAGGTACAACTACCACTGACACCTACCTTGCTGCGGGGGTTGGCACCCTAAGAGGCGATTTTTTGGCGCCCCCGCTCAACGTAGGCTATCCCTTACTCCCCTACACTTTCCCTTAAGATAAAATGTGGGAAAACAATATAGGTGAGGAGTAGTGGTGAAGACACAAATAAACAAAAACCTAGATCTCCAAAAACACCTCCATATATACATATAAATATTTCCAGCACATCGCATAAATTGCATATGTCAGTATCCTCCTGGTCTCAAACAATTTAGCCTTAACAAACAGTGTTAGAATGGTCCCATATTAACAGAGTATCCCCCATCTCAGAAAGGAGGGGGTATAAAATATGCAAATAGATAATTCCTTATCAGAGGATAACTTAGCGTGTGCCGGTTTCACTTATCTTTCCAACACACCGCATGTATTGCATGTAAAGTATACTCTTGATCAAAAGCAATATGGCCTTAAAGACGATGTTAGAGTGATCCCATATCTAACAATGTATCCCCCCTATCGGCAAAGGGGTATAAGGCATGCTAGTAAATAATTCCTTATCAGAAGGATAACTTAGCGTGTGCCGGTTTACCTCCTCCTCGACACGTTTCCTGTTGTGAATTAGACTTTTTTGGCTCCCTCTTGTGGTCACTAGTGATATGACTCTGGGATTGTCTTTCCTCAGTTTGGCACCCACCTGGGTCATTAGTCCAGGGGTGTTGCTATATAAACTTCCTGGTTTCTCAGTCCAGTGCCTGGCATCGTTGTAATCAGTTCCTTTCTGTTTGCTCCTGTCTGCTGGTCTTGGATCTTGCAAAATTAAGCTAAGTCCTGCTTCCTTGTTTTTTGGTTATTTGCTTTGCTCTTATTTTTTGTCCAGCTTGTACTAAATGTGATTCCTGATTTTGCTGGAAGCTCTAGGGGGCTGGTGTTCTCCCCCCGGGCCGTTAGACGGTTCGGGGGTTCTTGAATATCCAGCGTGGAAATTTTGATAGGGTTTTTGCTGACCATATAAGTCATCTTACTATATTCTGCTATTAGTCAGTGGGCCTCTCTTTGCTAAATATCTAGTTCATTCTTACGTTTGTCTTTTCTCCTTACCTCACCGTTATTATTTGTTGGGGGCTTGTATCCAACTTTTGGGGTCTTTTCTCTGGAGGCAAGAAAGGTCTATCTTTTCCCTTCTAGGGTTAGTTAGTTCTCCGGCTGGCGCGAGACGTCTAGAACCAACGTAGGCACGTTCCCCGGCTGCTGCTATTTGTGGTGCTAGGATTAGATATATGGTCAGCCCAGTTACCACTGCCCTATGAGCTGGTTTTTTGTGTTTGCAGACTTGGTATGTACTTTTGAGACCCTCTGCCATTGGGGTCATAACAGTATGCCAGGCCAAGGTTGAATGTTTAATGCATTGCAGAAGTGGGATTACAAGAAAGGAAAGTCTGAGTTTTTTTTGTTTTTTTTTCTTTCCTCTCTTTTTTCCTCCCCTTTACCTCTGAGTGGCTTGTGCTTGCTGCAGACATGAATGTCCAGACTTTGATTACAAGTGTGGATCAGCTTGCTGCTCGTGTGCAGGGCATACAAGATTTTGTTACCAGTAGTCCAATGTCTGAACCTAAAATACCTATTCCTGAACTGTTCTCTGGAGACCGATTTAAGTTTAGGAATTTCAGGAATAATTGTAAATTGTTTCTATCTCTGAGACCCCGTTCATCTGGAGACTCAGCTCAGCAAGTAAAAATTGTTATCTCTTTCTTACGGGGCGACCCTCAGGATTGGGCCTTCTCGCTAGCGCCAGGAGATCCGGCATTGGCAAATATTGATGCGTTTTTTCTGGCGCTCGGATTGCTTTACGAGGAACCCAATCTTGAAATTCAGGCAGAAAAAGCCTTGTTGGCTATTTCTCAGGGTCAGGATGAAGCTGAAGTGTATTGCCAAAAATTTCGGAAATGGTCCGTGCTTACTCAGTGGAATGAGTGTGCTCTGGCCGCAAATTTCAGAAATGGCCTTTCTGAAGCCATTAAGAATGTGATGGTGGGTTTCTCCATTCCTACAGGTCTTAATGATTCCATGGCGCTGGCTATTCAAATTGACCGGCGTTTGCGGGAGCGCAAAGCCGCGAATCCTCTGGTGGTGTTGTCTGAACAAACACCTGATTTAATGCAATGTGGTAGAATTCAGACTAGAAATGAACAGAAAAATCATAGACGTCAGAATGGGTTGTGTTTTTACTGTGGTGATTCTACACAGGTTATATCAGCATGCTCTAAACGCCTAACTAGGGTTGTTAGTCCTGTCGCCAATGGTAATTTGCAACCTAAATTTATTTTGTCTGTGACTTTAATTTGCTCATTGTCCTCCTACCCTGTTAAGGCGTTTGTGGATTCAGGTGCTGCCCTGAGTCTTATGGATCTGTCGTTTGCCAAGCGCTGTGGTTTTGTTCTTGAACCGTTGGTAAATCCTATCCCTCTTAGAGGTATTGATGCTACGCCATTGGCGGAAAATAAACCGCAGTTTTGGACACAGGTAACCATGTGCATGACTCCTGAACATCGGGAGGTGATTCGTTTTCTTGTTCTGCATAAAATGCATGATTTGGTCGTTTTGGGTCTGCCATGGTTACAGACCCATAATCCAGTCTTGGATTGGAAGGCAATGTCTGTGTCAAGTTGGGGCTGTCAGGGAATTCATGGTGATTCCCCGCCGGTGTCTATTGCTTCCTCTACTCCTTCGGAAGTTCCTGAGTATTTGTCTGATTACCAGGATGTATTCAGCGAGTCCAGGTCCAGGGCTCTTCCTCCTCATAGGGACTTTGACTGCGCTATAGATTTGATTCCAGGTAGTAAATTTCCTAAGGGAAGATTATTTAATCTGTCTGTACCTGAGCATACCGCAATGCGTTCGTATATCAAGGAATCTCTGGAGAAGGGGCATATCCGTCCATCCTCTTCCCCTCTTGGTGCGGGATTCTTTTTTGTGGCCAAGAAGGACGGATCTTTGAGACCTTGTATTGACTATCGGCTTCTGAATAAAATCACTGTTAAATTTCAGTATCCTTTGCCTCTGTTGTCGGACTTGTTTGCCCGGATTAAAGGTGCCAAGTGGTTCACCAAGATAGATCTTCGTGGTGCGTACAACCTTGTGCGCATTAAGCAAGGAGATGAATGGAAAACTGCATTTAATACGCCCGAAGGTCATTTTGAGTACTTGGTGATGCCTTTCAGGCTCTCTAATGCTCCTTCAGTGATTCAGTCCTTTATGCATGATATTTTCCGGAAGTATCTGGATAAATTTATGATTGTTTATCTGGATGATATTCTGTTTTTTTCTGATGATTGGGACTCGCATGTAGAACAGGTCAGGATGGTGTTTCAGGTTTTGCGTGAGAATGCTTTGTTTGTTAGGGGCTCAAAGTGTCTCTTTGGAGTACAGAAGGTTCCCTTTTTGGGTTTTATTTTTTCCCCTTCTGCGGTGGAGATGGACCCAGTCAAGGTCCGAGCTATTCATGATTGGACTCAACCCACGTCAGTTAAGAGTCTTCAGAAGTTCTTGGGTTTTGCTAACTTCTACTGTCGTTTTATCGCTAATTTTTCTAGCGTTGTTAAACCTTTGACGGATATGACCAAGAAAGGTTCTGATGTTGCTAACTGGGCTCCTGCAGCCGTGGAAGCCTTTCAAGAGTTGAAGCGCCGGTTTACTTCGGCGCCTGTTTTGTGCCAGCCTGATGTCTCACTTCCCTTTCAGGTTGAAGTGGATGCTTCTGAGATTGGGGCAGGGGCCGTTTTGTCGCAGAGAGGCCCTGGTTGCTCTGTAATGAGACCATGTGCTTTTTTCTCTAGGAAGTTTTCGCCTGCTGAGCGGAATTATGATGTTGGCAATCGGGAGTTGTTAGCCATGAAGTGGGCATTTGAGGAGTGGCGTCATTGGCTCGAGGGTGCTAAGCATCGTGTGGTGGTCTTGACTGATCCAAAAAATCTGATGTATCTCGAGTCTGCTAAACGCCTGAATCCTAGACAGGCCCGCTGGTCATTGTTTTTCTCCCGTTTTGACTTTGTGGTCTCGTATTTACCAGGTTCAAAGAATGTGAAGGCTGATGCTCTTTCAAGGAGCTTTGTGCCTGACTCTCCTGGAGTCGCAGAACCAGTTGGTATTCTCAAAGAGGGAGTTATCCTGTCAGCCATTTCTCCGGATTTGCGACGTGTGTTGCAGAGATTTCAGGCTGGTAGACCTGACTCTTGTCCACCTGACAGACTGTTTGTTCCTGATAAGTGGACCAGCAGAGTCATTTCCGAGGTTCATTCCTCGGTGTTGGCAGGGCATCCGGGAATTTTTGGCACCAGAGATCTGGTGGCTAGGTCCTTTTGGTGGCCTTCCTTGTCACGGGATGTGCGGTCATTTGTGCAGTCCTGTGGGACTTGTGCTCGAGCTAAGCCTTGCTGTTCTCGTGCCAGCGGGTTGCTCTTGCCCTTGCCTGTCCCGAAGAGGCCTTGGACACACATTTCCATGGATTTCATTTCAGATCTTCCGGTGTCTCAGGGCATGTCTGTCATCTGGGTGGTATGTGATCGCTTTTCCAAGATGGTCCATTTGGTATCTTTGCCTAAGCTGCCTTCCTCTTCCGATCTGGTTCCTTTGTTCTTTCAGAATGTGGTTCGTTTACACAGCATTCCTGAGAATATTGTGTCTGACAGAGGATCCCAGTTTGTTTCCAGGTTCTGGCGATCCTTTTGTGCTAAGATGGGCATTGATTTGTCGTTTTCGTCTGCCTTTCATCCTCAGACTAATGGACAAACGGAGCGAACTAATCAGACTCTGGAGGCTTACTTGAGGTGTTTTGTTTCTGCAGATCAGGATGATTGGGTGACCTTCTTGCCGTTGGCTGAGTTTGCCCTTAATAATCGGGCTAGTTCCGCTACTTTGGTTTCGCCATTTTTTTGCAACTCTGGTTTCCATCCTCGTTTTTCCTCGGGACATGTGGAGCCTTCTGACTGTCCTGGGGTAGATTCCGTGGTGGATAGGTTGCAGCGGATCTGGAATCATGTGGTGGACAACTTGAAGTTGTCACAGGAGAAGGCTCAGCGTTTTGCCAACCGCCGCCGCGGTGTGGGTCCCCGACTTCGTGTTGGGGATTTGGTATGGCTGTCTTCTCGATTTGTTCCTATGAAGGTCTCCTCTCCTAAATTTAAGCCTCGCTTCATCGGTCCTTACAAGATATTGGAAATCCTTAATCCTGTGTCCTTTCGCTTGGATCTTCCGGTGTCGTTTGCCATTCACAACGTGTTCCATAGGTCTTTGTTGCGGCGGTACGTTGTACCTGTGGTTCCTTCTGTTGAGCCTCCTGCTCCGGTGTTGGTTGAGGGCGAGTTGGAGTATGTGGTGGAGAAGATCTTGGATTCTCATCTCTCCAGGCGGAGGCTTCAGTATCTGGTCAAGTGGAAGGGCTATGGTCAGGAGGATAATTCCTGGGTGGTTGCCTCTGATGTGCATGCGGCCGATTTAGTTCGTGCCTTTCACGCTGCTTATCCTGATCGCCCTGGTGGTCTTGGTGAGGGTTCGGTGACCCCTCCTTAAAGGGGGGGTACTGTTGTGAATTAGACTTTTTTGGCTCCCTCTTGTGGTCACTAGTGATATGACTCTGGGATTGTCTTTCCTCAGTTTGGCACCCACCTGGGTCGTTAGTCCAGGGGTGTTGCTATATAAACTTCCTGGTTCCTGGTTCCTCAGTCCAGTGCCTGGCATCGTTGTAATCAGTTCCTTTCTGTTTGCTCTTGTCTGCTGGTCTTGGATCTTGCAAAATTAAGCTAAGTCCTGCTTCCTTGTTTTTTGGTTATTTGCTTTGCTCTTATTTTTTGTCCAGCTTGTACTAAATGTGATTCCTGATTTTGCTGGAAGCTCTAGGGGGCTGGTGTTCTCCCCCCGGGCCGTTAGACGGTTCGGGGGTTCTTGAATATCCAGCGTGGAAATTTTGATAGGGTTTTTGCTGACCATATAAGTCATCTTACTATATTCTGCTATTAGTCAGTGGGCCTCTCTTTGCTAAATATCTAGTTCATTCTTACGTTTGTCTTTTCTCCTTACCTCACCGTTATTATTTGTTGGGGGCTTGTATCCAACTTTTGGGGTCTTTTCTCTGGAGGCAAGAAAGGTCTATCTTTTCCCTTCTAGGGTTAGTTAGTTCTCCGGCTGGCGCGAGACGTCTAGAACCAACGTAGGCACGTTCCCCGGCTGCTGTTAGTTGTGGTGCTAGGATTAGATATATGGTCAGCCCAGTTACCACTGCCCTATGAGCTGGTTTTTTGTGTTTGCAGACTTGGTATGTACTTTTGAGACCCTCTGCCATTGGGGTCATAACACATTCCATTCACTCTTTCTATGTCTCCATCACATCAGGAGATTATCTCCCTATTAGTCATTCCTGAGGGAATTGATGAGGTCCTGTTGGGGATACCATGGCTTCGCTATCATTCTCCTCATATAGAGTGGTCCTCAGGGAAAATTTTGGGATGGAGTAAATCATGTGAGGGTAGATGTCAGAGGGAGTGGGTTCAGGTTGCTTCTACAGAGATATCAACAGATCTTTCCTCTCTCCCCAAGCACTATTGGTCCTATGCGGACGTGTTCTCCAAAAGGGCCGCGGAGACCCTTCCTCCTCACTGCCCCTATGACTGTCCTATTGACCTCTTGCCTGGTGCAGAGCCTTCCCGGGGTCGAGTCTATACGTTATCTCTCCCAGAAATAGAGGCAATGTCCAAGTACATTCAAGAGAATCTGGCAAGAGAATTCATTAGGAAGTCAGTGTCACCTGCAGGGGCTGGGTTCTTCTTCGTGCAGAAGAAGAATGGAGAACTACATCCATGCATAGACTACAGGGGTCTTAACGCCATCACCGTTAAGAATAAATACCCACTACCCCTGATATCTGAGCTTTTTGATAGGCTACAGGGAGCAAGGGTATTTACTAAGTTAGATCTGCGGGGTGCTTACAACCTGATTCACATCCGTGAGAAGGACGAATGGAAGACGGCTTTTAACACCAGGGATGGGCACTATGAATATCTGGTGATGCCCTTCGGGCTCTGTAATGCCCCAGCCATTTTCCAAGACTTTGTGAACGACATCTTCCGAGAGATGCTCACCACCTCGTTCGTAGTCTATCTGGATGATATTCTCATCTACTCTCCAGATATTGACTCCCACCGGAGAGATGTTCGCAAAGTTTTTGACCTCTTACGGGCAAACTCCCTCTATGCCAAGTTGGAGAAGTGTGTGTTTGAGCAGGAGTCCTTGCCTTTCCTTGGCTGTATCATCTCTGCCCAGGGATTGGCTATGGATCCTGCCAAGCTGCAGGCTGTGATGGACTGGCAAGAACCCCATTCTCTTAAAGTGGTGCAGCGCTTTATGGGGTTCATTAAAGGGAACCTGTCACCTGAATTTGGCGGGACCAGTTTTGGGTCATATGGGCGGGGTTTTCGGGTGTTTGATTCACCCTTTCCTTACCCGCTGGCTGCATGCTGGCTGCAATATTGGATTGAAGTTCATTCTCTGTCCTCCGGAGTACACACCTGCACAAGGCAATATTGCCTTGTGCAGGTGTGTACTACGGAGGACACAGCAGGTAAGGAAACAGGTAAGGAAAGGGTGAATCAAACACCCGAAAACCCCGCCCATATGACCCAAAACTGGTCCCGCCAAATTCAGGTGACAGGTTCCCTTTAATTACTATCGACAGTTCATCCGACACTTCTCAACTTTGGTAGCTCCCTTGGTTGCCCTCAACAAGAAGGGAGCAAATCCCAAGTTGTGGTCGGAGGAGGTCTTCAAGGCCTTTCTCTTGATTAAGTCACACTTCGCTAGCGCTCCCATCCTACATCGCCCCGATGTAGATAAGCCATTTATTATGGAGGTGGATGCCTCATCTGTTGGTGCTGGAGCAGTCCTCTTCCAAAAGGATGCTCAAGGTCAGAAGTATCCTTGCTTCTTCTTCTCCAAGACCTTTTCACCAGCGGAGAGGAATTATTCCATCGGGGACAGGGAGTTGCTAGCCATGAAGTTGGCTTTCTCAGAGTGGAGACACCTCTTGGAGGGAGCTCGCTTTCCCTTCCAAGTGTTCACAGACCATAAGAACTTGGTGTACTTACAGACTGCCCAGCGGCTGAACTCTCACCAGGCTAGATGGTCCCTGTTCTTCTCCTGGTTCCATTTTACTCTCCATTTTGTCTCCAGGGAGAAGAACATTTGTGCCGACGCTCTCTCTCGCTCCATTGTGTCATCTGGGGAGGAGGAGGAGGAGCCTCGGCTTATTGTCCCTTCTGAGAGCCTGAGAAGTGTGGCTCCAGTTTCGCTAGAGTCTATGCCCCCCGGCAAGTCTTTCGTTCCATCTAATTTGCGACCGGAGGTTCTCACTTGGGCTCACTCGTCCAGGGTGGATGGACATTTTGGGACCAAGAGGACATCTGAGCTTTTGGCGAGGACGTACTGGTGGCCGCATATGGCCCGTGACTTCGGGGACTATATTCGGGCGTGTGTCTCCTGCGCCAAGAATCGGTCTCCTCGGCAACGGCCTGCTGGGCAACTTTACCCCCTGCCGGTGGCAGACAGGCCCTGGGAGATGGTCAGGATGGACTTCGTGGTGGGCTTACCCAAGTCTCGTAACTGCACCGTTATCTGGGTTGTCACCGATCGTTTCTCTGAGATGGTGCACTTGGTGCCGCTTCCACAGTTACCTTCTGCACAGGCCTTGGCGGCGTTGTTCATTAAACATATTTTCCATTTACATGGCATGCCTGATAAAATTGTCAGTGACCGGGGTCCCCAGTTCGCGTCTCGGTTTTGGAGAGAGCTCTGTTGTTTACTCAGCATAGAACTAAATGAATGAGTTGGTAGAGGGCCAACCAGACTCTGGTGACATATTTGCGACATTTTGTCTCTGCTAGGCAGGATGACTGGGCATCTTTGCTACCTTGGGCAGAATTTGCTCTGAACAATGCTGTAGCCGATTCCACTGGGCAGACTCCTTTTCTCCTTAATTATGGCCAGCATCCGCGTGTCCCTGTGCCCATGCCCATGTCATCCACTGATTCCAGGGTGGCAGACTGGGCAGTGGAGGCACGTGACATTTGGGACCGCACACAGGATGCCATTCAGGCTACCAAGGAGAGAATGAGGGTTTCTGCTGATGCTCACGGGCGCCCTGCTCCGGCCTTCGCTCCTGGCGACTTAGTACTCCGCCTGTAACATCAGGCTGCGAGTTGAGTCCACTAAGTTTGCGCCTCGCTACATTGGTCCTTTCAAGGTTCTGGAACAGAACCCTGTGGTCTACCGTTTGGCTATTCCTCCGCGCCTTGGTATCACCGACACCTTCCACGTTTCCCTCTTAAAGCCCGTCTATATGTCCCGGTTTTCTGAGTCATCTGCCGGGACATCGGGTTTGTCCACGAATGAGTACAAGGTGAATGCTATCGTGGGGTGCAAAGTAGTACGTGGCAAAAAATTCTATCTGGTGGACTGGAAGGGCCACGGCCCTAAGGACAGTACCTGGGAACCTGTAGAGCACATTTGGGCTCCGCTGCTCATTGCAGCCTTTGAGCGTAGCGAGGCCCACTAGGGGGGGCCCTAGGAGGGGGGATAATGTTAGGAGTTGAGTTCCCGCCGCTGCACAGGGGGAATCTCGAACCATGTCTGCTGCGGTCTCTTATTCTGCATCAGCCTCAGTGGAGCCTGCCCAGCGGAGACGTCGGTCCTAGTGTCTGGCTCACCCTGATATGGTGCGGATGAATACTGCTGCCTTTCCAGGCTCTGCCATTGTAGCCTGTACTGATCAGTGGCGCGCAGACGTCTCTGGGACTAAGTCCTGCTTTTCCCCTTTGGAGCATGCCCAAAGGAAGACATCTGGGGTCACATGCTCAGGTGCTGCAGTAGCTCCTATTGGTCCTCTAGGAAAGTCCTGAAGCTGCTCAGTTACTGTAGCAGTTCTCATTGGTCCTCTAGGAAGGTCCTGAACTTGTTGCAGCTATAAAAGGTTCACATGGCCGCACGGCCATGCGCTAGTATACACTTGTTTATGTGTGTGTGTGTGTGTGTTGTGAGTGAAAGTCACTTTTTAATCATCCCCTCCCTTGTGTTTGAATGTTCGCGTAAGGAGGATGATTGTAGTCTAGCCCCCGACTTGTAGCCAACACTGGTACACAAACAGCGTCTATTCCTGTGACCGCCAGTGCAGCGCCGTGCGCTATCACCGCGCTTTCCAAACCCAAGTCTGGGTGGTTAATGGCGTCTGCCAGTGTGGCATCGCATGCACTCTCATGCTATTTAATTATTATTTCTGTTACGTGCAGTACTGCGGCCCTGTGAGGCAACAGGGTTCGCTTCTTTCAAACAGGGTGAAGCTAACCCATGTGTATCCTCATTGTACCACCATAAAGTCCGTCATTGCTTAGCAGCAGGTTCCATCTCTGCACGATGGACCCTGGGCTGCGAACACATCTTATTCCTTTTCTCTAATTATTTGGTGTGTTTCGCTAGCCCTAACAGTTAGTGCAATTGTTTGGAGGCCCTGGACAGGTAAGCTTCTCTGCCTGTGCACTGACAGAAATACCAAAAGAAAAAAGACTATAGGATGTGTTGGAAGACAACATGGACTGTGTGTATCATAGAAATATATTGAATTTATGAGTGCTACATTTTTCCAGGACTCTATTGATAAGATAAACCACATACAAGACTGTGTAAAACTTTTAGGGGAGAAGGCCTGTGTTCTTATGTGTGATGTCCTTTGTTTTAGAGATAAGGCAAAGGTGCATCTGGATCGCCCCCAGGGTAGTGCCATGGGGTACTCGATACTGGGTCCTTCGGTTCGGGGGATGTCACGGTGGCCCGAACCGGTCCGTGGCCCTTTGAGTTTTTATGGGATAATGTTCATGACGCCGCCTGTGGTATTCAGTCAGGGTGACCGACACTGCTTAGGGGTCCGCTGGGGTGATGTTATGGCAGCTAGATGGTATACCTTCCCACAGGTGAAGTGCATCCCCAGGGCTTCCCAGAGGTGTAGATGGTGGATGGTGTAAGGCGCAGAGAATAATGAGGACACAAGGTTGCAGTCTCTTTACCTTTTACTGAAGGCTTCAGCATCCACAGTCCAGAGCACCGGGTCACAGGGCAGGCAGAGTCCAGCCAGTCTGAAGGCAAATCCAGAGTCCCCTTATCCAGGTGAAAATCAGTAGCCTTCCTCTAGTGCCTGTGTGTTGTAGTACCTTCCTGCTGAGCTTCTCAGTAAGGTCCTCACAACTGTTGTAGATGTTCTAGATGTTATGTCCTCCTCTCTGTCCCCCAGATGGTATGGATAGGACAAACCCGTATGACTGGTGGCCTGAGGCTTTTTTTACAGGGACCCTAGAGACGCCCTGGCCCCCACAAGTTGCCACCGTGCCTCCTGGGTATATGGTCAGGCAGCCAATGTGGAATTATCTGTCCTGCCAGTCTCTGAAGTAAAGCGTAGAGACTATTACTCCCTCGGTATTCTGGCTACCGGCTTCTGCGCCTCAGAAGGAGGCAGCCTTTTACAGGGCAGAACTCCTTCTCGTTTTATCTTCTTGTGCTAAGACTTCGTTTCTCACCCGCTACAATACAATTCTCTTTGTGTCCTTTCTTAGGATGCTGCCGCACGTGGGGCAGGCGCAGCTCCGTGGCCTTCTGTCTAGGCCTCTGACAGGATCCCACCCCTGTCAGTGACCTCTCTGTCTGCAGCTCTGATGTTCCTCCTTCCCCTCTGTCTGCCTGACAGGATGCTGCCTGGGAGAAGCCCAGTCAGCTTCTGACTCGATGTTACCTGGGCGAAGCCCAGTCAGCTTCTGTCTCCCTTTCTATCCAGCCCACCAGTTTTACATAATTGTGAGGAGTGCCCTAGTAGATAGGAGCAAGGCTCCCCCTGGTGGACTGGAGTGTGAAGTGTGGTGTAAGGTTTGTGATACCTGGCAGGAAGATCTCCTTTATTGCCATCAGACGTAATATCACTCCCCCTGGTTAAAGAATAACATTACTGCAATGACCAGGACTCTGGGGCGCTGCACATCAACATACAAAATGAATATTGGCCCTTCAACCTAATAGAAGATACAGGTGTATACTGTGGAAATCTTGAATGAATAGCCTCTATCCTGTTTGCGACCTATCATTATCTACATATGTACACAGCTCCTGTGGGTTTCCATTATAAACCACTGCTCATGAGATAGACATCCTGTCTTCGGCCTTTGGATATGTATATTGATACACAATGCCTGTGGTGTTTGGATGATAAACCATTGTTCTTTGAATGGACATCTTGAGGCCAGCCCAAATGGAGTTGAACCTGTCCTACACAAGAACTTTCTTCCCAAGTACGAGGATGCCATCCGCAGGAAGGTGATGATTACTGCAGCCAATGACATGTTCACATTGCCGGATGATTGGACATTTGCCACAGAAGATACTGGAATCAAGGGTGGAGTCATGGCTTGTATGTGGGTGTGGATGTGTATTGGTTTAATATATATGTAAGGATCAGTTATGTATCTCTTCCTCCCCACATCCCAGTTTCCACTACCCTCTCCTATTACCTCTTCCCTTTAGTCATACCCTTGTCCCTTAGTTAGACTTCCCTTATGTATGTCATTGTAAATACCTTGTTTGTAATAAACCCACTTTTAAAGATCCAGTAGTTCTTGTTAATTAGTATTAACTGGCACCCCAAAACTCAGCAGATTCTACATTATATAAATGAGTTTTTAAAGTAAAATATCAAGCAGATGGCACAGCTGATCGATACCGAGCAAGACTCGTAGCGAAAAGCTATTCTCAGAAATATTGGGAAGACTATGATGAGACATTTGCTCCAGTTGTCAAACACACCACAATCAGAACTTTGTTTCCAGTTGCAGCAACAAAACAAATGCAGTTGAAACATCTGGATGTATAGGCAGCATTTCTGAATGGAGATTTAACAGAAGACATTTACATGGAACAACCCCCAGGAATAAAAGGAAACCAAACATGGTTTGTAAGCTACGGAAAAGTATATACGGTTTAAAACAAGCCGCTAAAGCATGGAATGATAAAATCACAGAAGTACTCATAAATGAACATTTTCAAAGAAGCAAAGCGATCTTTGTCTATATACAAAGAGACTGACAGACGGATCTATGTGCTGATATATGTGGACGATATTTTAGTTTGTTTTGAAAAAGAAAGGGATGAAGCAGAGATAGTGAAAACTTTGGATCAAAACTTGGAGATCAAAATCTGGGAAATGTGAAACAGTACCAAGGAATACAGATAGAAAGAGAAGAAGACGGGAGTTTCCTTCACCAAAATCACATGATTCAAGACATAATCGAAACATTTGGATTGAAAGATGAAAAACCAGTAAAGTCTCCAATGGAAACCAACTATATGAAGGAAAAAAATGGTTAACAGAATCTGTTAGCGAATAATGATCAATACAGAAAGGCAATGCAAAAATTACTATATCTAGCGACTGTTACTATGCAAGACATTGCAGCACCAGTAGGAATTTTGAGCAGGAAGGTGTCAGAGTCAAACAAAATGGATTGGAATGCAATGAAGAGAGTAATAATCCGTTATTTAAAAGGGAATAGCAGTGTTAAACTGAAACTACCTGCAGGTAAGAAATGAATTTTAACTGAATATGTTGATGCAGACTGGGCTGGAGATCCAATTGACAGGAAATCTACCAGTGGCTATCTTTTTTCCAGTCTCCCTCCACGACAGCAGTATCGGAGGATGTCTCCCCGCCCTAAAAGGGGACAGGAAGCAAAGAGGTTAAATACCCCTCCCCTTCCTGCAACCACCAGTGTTTTTCCTGTCCCCTATGGGGCATGAAGAGGTTCTCTGATAGTGCTGCCATGGCCGGCGATCGGAGCACTATTACCTTCATTTGCCGGGCAGTCGAGGTCGGGGGCTCTGCTCTCCTCCTCCTCCTTGATTGCTCCCATCTCCGCGTCCACCGTGCGACTTGGGACCCCTATCCCGCCCTTCCTGCGCCTCCTTGTGGGGCAAAGCAGAGCGGTGAAGTGCATCGGGGTCTTCCTGTAGCTCCCCGGCTCTCTCCTCCCTCCTCGCTGCTGCCGGAGGCCGTGAGTGCACCGGAAGAGACGTGTCAGAACGTCCGATTTCATCTCCATGCGCTAGAGCTCGCGCGCGCACCGTCCGGTGTCCTAATCCTGCGGCAGCCATGACGGGCGATTACTGACATCACCCCCTATGGACCCTGGGGAGGAGGAGGAGCACTAAATTTGCTGGCGACCTCGATGCACATATATTCCTGGTCGGGGGAAGCCTCCAGGTAAGGCCTCTGTCTATGTCCCTTTGTGACCGGTGACTGACTGACCCTATGGACGGCGACAAACCTCTGCTCTCTGCTTCTGCAGAGCCCAGCATTCACCCTCCTACTGTAAGTAGAGGATGAGGTCCCTTGCTGTCCAATTATTTATAAAGTGACTTAGTTCACCTTTCTCTCTCTTTTTAGGGAGAAAAGGTCCCTGTCCCTAGGAAAGAAAAGATGCCCAGCCGCAAATGTGGTGCATGTGCGTCCAAGCTTCCCTCCGCATATAAGAAAAAGCTCTGCCAACCATGCACGGATGAAGTGCTGCATAGTGAAGAGCCCTCTCTCCTGGACAGCATCAGAACCCTCATCAAACAGGAGGTCCAGTCCTCTATGGCGGCCCTGTCTCAGGCCCCGACACCACAGCCCCCTCCTCCTAAGAAAAGGAAGATGGCTCCCATTGAATCTGACTCGGGCGAGATCCATACCTCAGGTTCAGAGGACATTTGGGAGAATGAGGGTTCTACTTCCACCCCCAAATCTGATAATAAAAAATATCTCTTCTCTTCCGAAGATATTGAATAGTTAATTTCCATGGTGAGGGGCACCATGGGGGTGGAGGAGGAGGTAGTGAGTCACTCCGTTCAGAATGATATGTTTGGAGGGTTAAAGCCAAGGACCCCGAAGGGGTTCCCTATACATGAGAATATTGAAAATCTTGTCCTTCATGAGTGGAGCCTACCCGAGAAAGGTTTGAGTGTCCCATCAGAATTAAGGAATCATTTCCCTCTTGATGGGGACTGTTCTTTATGGGAAATGCCTAAAGTAGATGTACAGGTGTCCAGGGTAACAAAAAAAACGGCTCTACCCTTTGAGGATTCCTCCCAGCTCACAGATCCTATGGATCGAAAAATTGAGAGCTTACTAAGGAAATCCTGGGACACATCTACTAACCTACTGAAGACAAATGTGGCCTCTACATGTGTTGCCCAATCCCTATTTCTCTGGTTACGTATCTTAGAAAATCAACTTTCTCAGGGGACATCAAGGGAGGAGATTCTAAATTCCCTACCACTCCTTCAGAGGGCAACAGGGTTCCTTGCGGATGCTTCTGCTGAATCTGTACGGGTAGCCGCTAGGTCTGCAGTTCTCTCCAATTCTGCTAAGTGAGCTCTATGGCTTAAATCCTGGGGAGGTGACATAACTTCTAAGTCCAAACTATGTGATATTCCCTTTCAGGGACATTATATGTTCGGGCCAGCCCTCGATGACATCCTAGACAAGGCTACAGATAAAAAGAAAGCTCTTCCGGAGCAAAGAAGCTCCAGGAAACGCTTTTTTCATCCCTCCCGTGAGCAAGTCCCCCAGAGAGATTACAGGGGTAAAGGTAAAACGGGTCGTGGAGCTAACTCAAAGGGGGTAAAACCAGGAACATCCTTGTCCCCCAACCCCAGCAGACCCCAGAGAAACAATGACTGCTCTCCAGTCGGGGGCCGACTCTCAGGTTTTCTTTCCCAATGGCAGGCCATCACCATAAATCAGTGGGTCCTGCGTACCATACAGGAAGGCCTGAGATTAGAATTCGAGAGTCCTCCTCCTCACCGTCTAACAATTACCTCCCTACAGTCTCCACACCTTTGGGAGTCCCTCAACGCAGATATTCTCAGTCTGCTTCAGGCAGGAGTAATCTCCCGGGTACCTCATCAGGAAATAGGGGAGGGTCACTATTCTCACCTATTTTTGGTGAAAATGCCCTCTTGGAAACACTGGGTTATCATAAACCTGAAACCCCTAAATCAAGTGATCAAATATCGAAGATTCAAAATGGAATCAATTAGATCAGCAATCCCGCTGATTGGTCAGGACTGGGTAATGGCTACATTAGATCTGAGGGACACATACTATCATGTGTCGATACATCCCGACCACAGGAAGTTTCTCAGATTTGCAGTGGCCCAAAACCATCGAGCCAGCAATTATCAATTCAATGTCCTTCCATTCAGAGTCTCGTCAGCTCCACGGGTCTTTACCAAGATCATGTCAGAAGCTGTGATCTTCATCCGACAACAAGGGATCTGTATCATCCTGTACCTAGATGATTTTCTTATTGTCGCTCCATCCATTCCTCGTCTGAATCAGGATGTGACGAGGGTCCTAGATATCCTGAAATCACTGGGGTGGATTCCAAACTTGGAGAAGTCGGACCTCCATCCATCTTCGAGGAAAAAATTCCTAGGAGTTCTTCTGGACTCGGGGAAAAGAATGTCCTTCTTACCCAGGGACCGTCAAATCGACCTCGTCCACAAGATCTCCAGGTTCAGGAGTCAGAGGACTCCGACCTTAAGAGACTCGATGTCAATCCTGGGCTCATTGACGTCTTGCATCCAAGCAGTCTCCTGGGCCCAGGCCCACACAAAAGTCCTTCAGTCCCACATCCTGATGCATTCAAAAGGACGCCAGAATGTATTAACCAGGAGGATTCCTCTTCCCACTAATGTAAAATTCTCCCTCTTATGGTGGCTGAACTCCCAGAACTTTCAACGAGGAGTCAGCTGGGATCAAATTCCTCTGAAGGTGCTCACAACAGATGCAAGCTAGAGAGGTTGGGGCGCCAAGATGGAAGGTTCCCACTTCCAAGGGTTGTGGCCCCCAAACATCAGGTCCAGATCCTCGAACCTGAGGGAACTAAAAGCGGTGGAGGAGGCGCTAAAAGCCGCATCTATCCTCATCCAAGGTCACTATGTATGTGTAATGTCCGACAACATGACTACAGTGGCCTACCTCCGACACCAGGGAGGCACGAAATACACCAGCCTGAAGTTAACCACTGCAAGGATTTTTTCCTGGGCAGAAAAACACCTCCTGTCCATCTCGGCAGTGCACATAAAGGGATCGGACAATGCCCAGGCGGATTTCCTCAGCAGGAGAGATTTCCATCCTGGAGAATGGTCTCTAAACCAAGAGGTATTCCTATCGCTGGTCCGGAGATTAGGAAGTCCCAACGTGAATCTGTTTGCCAACAGTCAGAACACGAAGTCAAGCACTTTCTTCTCCCTCAACCCCTCAAGCGAAGCACAGGGACTGGATGCCTTCTCCCATCCTTGGAAGTTTGCTCTAGCATACGCCTTCCCGCCAATTCCTATGTTACCAAGAACATTACAAAAGATCCGGGCAGATCGAGTCACAACGATTCTGGTAGCACCAATGTGGCCAGGAAGAAGCTAGTACGGCGCATTAACAGACATGTCTCTGGAAGGCCCAATACTGCTACCTCAGATAGTCCACCTTCTTCAGCAGGGACCCCTGCTACACCCAGACTTACAGACTGAAACTGGCGGCCTGGTTACTGAGGCCGAGATTCTGAGAGCCAGAGGTCTCTCAGATGACGTTATTCAAACCCTACAAAAAAGTAGGAAACCAATAACTAACGCCATCTATGGCAAAGTTTGGAAAAGATTTTCATCCTGGTGTTTCCCAAACAAACCTGATCCATTCCATCCCAATATCGCACAAATATTAGAATTTCTCCAGAAGGGTCTGGAGTTAGGACTCTCGCCTAGCACCCTAAAAGTTCAGGTGTCGGCACTGAGTTCTTTTTTTGATCAAGATTTAGCAGGTCACTGTTGGGTTAGACGTTTCATGACATCTGCAACTAGGATTCGCCCTAGGCTCCATGTCCAGACCCCTCCTTGGGATTTGAACCTTGTACTAAATAGTCTGACCGGGGACCCCTTTGAGCCCTTATCAGCCATCAGCTTAAAAATCCTGACCCTCAAGACTGTCTTCCTAGTAGCAATCACTACTGCTAGACGTATAGGAGAGCTACAGGCTTTGTCAGTACAGGAGCCATATTTAACCATATCCATGGATAGCATAATCTTTAAGCTAGACCCTTCCTTTATGCCTGAGGTGGTCTCGGACTTCCACAGAAGTCAGGATATTCTACCCTCATTCTGTCTAAATCCCTCTAATCCAAAGGAAGAAGCCTTTCACACCCTGGATGTCCGGAGGGTGGTCCTCTTCTACCCCCAACAAACGGAAGGTTGGTGGATAGACCAAAACCTATTCGTCCAGTTTTCAGGACAGAATAAAGGCAAAAAGGCAAATAAAAGTACGATCGCTAACTGGATGAAACAGGCCATTTGTCTTGAATATTCATCCCGGAAGCTTGCACCCCCGCCATCGCTGAAAGCTCACTCCACCCGTTCAGTCTTGACTTTCTGGGCAGAGAGAGGGAATGCATCGTCTCAGCAGATATGCAGAGCTGCAACCTGGTCATCAGTCCATATATTCACCAGGCATTACAGGCTAAATTTCAATAGGGACCTATCGTTTGGCAGACGTGTTCTGCAGACAGTTGTCCCTCCCTTAAGAAATTAGCTGTTGGTATCACTCCGATACTGCTGTCATGGAAGGTGACAGGAGAAAATAGAATTAGACTTACCGGTAATTCGGTTTCTAGGAACCTTCCACGACAGCACTAATTTTCCTCCCTATCTGATATTCTTATTGGATGATTCCTGCACTTAAAGTGGTAACTATGCATGCTACTGTGTCCAGAAAAAACACTGGTGGTTGCAGGAAGGGGAGGGGTATTTAACCTCTTTGTTTCCTGTCCCCTATTAGGGCGGGGAGACATCCTCCGATACTGCTGTCGTGGAAGGTTCCTAGAAACCGAATTACCGGTACATCTAATTCTATTTTCTTGCTCTCGGGTGGACCAATTAGTTGGACTAGTAAGAAACAATTTATAGTAACACTGTCGTCCACAGAAGCAGAATATGTCGCCGCAGAACATGCCATTCAAGAAGTTCTATGGTTAAGACAACTGCTAACAGATTTAGGACAATAACAATTGGGACCAACAAAGATGTATGAGGACAATCAAGGATGTCTAGTTCTTGCTCAGATAGGAAAAGTTAATCCAAGAACTAAACACATTGATGTAAAGTTTAACTTCTTGAGAGATCGCCAGGAACAAGGAATCCTAAATTTAGAGTACTACCCAACTGAAGATTTGACAGCAGATATTTTCACAAAGGCAATGAATGCTGAAAGACATCAGACACTGATGAAGAAATTAGGCTTAACTGAATAAGTCCTTACTGTTGAGAAAGGGTGTTGGCAGATATGCAACAGATACAGACTTATTGGTGTGCAGGAGGAGTTTACACATTTCGGACAGTAGATGGCGATGTTGTTACTGTTATATACTTAGTTGAATGTAATGCATATACTTGTTGTAGTTTGGTTTCACTTTCTCTCTGGTAAAAGGTCCTTTAGACTTCCTGTTATGCTGTATTAAGAAGCTGATGCATGTACCTCATGTTCTGTGTAGATAAAACTTGAATTACCCCATATAATCTACTCTCACAAGTTTCTTCTGCGACCAAACTATGCAACACCAGCTTTAGGCAGAGGGGCAGGGTATGTAGGAAGGAAGGAGGTAAATTCCTGGATGGTAGATATGTGTCGGTAATGTAAGCTGTAGGTTGCTTTTTGCTCAGTGTAAATTTTTGTTTCTAAACCCATCATAGTACATGCAGTATGCAAAATAGAGGGCAGGTAACTGAAAGATCAGTGCCCTGTCATAAGCCAATACAGATGAATATCTATGCAGAGCACCACATAGAGCCCCGCCCACAAGCCTGCTCCAAGGCAGGAGAATCTCATTAACTGAAAACTACAAATACAGATTAAACAACAACCACAAGATGGATTTCATTAACCAAGGTATCATGTTCACCAGCATAAAGGCACCATCTGACAATGTCTGTGGTTTACTGAGCAAAGTCCTGCTGACAAGTTGGCTTTAAAATTAGTGGAGGATGTACAATGTGGTGATGGATTGTTGCTTGATCTACTCCTCTTTGATGTCTTCACAAAGGGTTTAATCTGCAAAGGGTAATACATTCAGTTAGGATTCTTCATCCCAGGGAGCAAAGAAAACCAGGTCTTTGTTTAAAGTCTGCAAGAAAGAATAGACATGCACCACTAGAGAACCTCTGAAAAGAAAGGATTGGTATAATTAAATAAATAAAGAAAAAACATAACATGTGAACACATACAATTAGTCATAGTTACTGGTTATTTGTTATCAGGCTATGTAACCCTTAACAGTGTAGATAGAATTATGAAAGTCAATTCTCACACACTGAAATGATAACGGTCATCCTTTATTTTGCAAATGAAAATGGTGGCTTGCATCTATCAGATGATCAAAGATGTGGATGGTGAGAAGCTTCTCATATTTTTGAGTGACTGAAGAGCAAAAGTCCTAAAAGAGGATACGGCTGTTTTTACCTGTTGAGTTCATCCGATGGTATGCTCTCAAGATTTGTTCTTTATTGGACCAGATTAGGAATCTAGCAATGACCAGATATGGACTACCTCATCCTTGTTTACTGGGAGAACAAATGCAATGGGCTCTCTCAATCATCAGCAAATTCTTAGTGATAGTCAAATCTTGTATTAGATCATTAGTGGAAAAAGGTGGTTAGATTATCTCTAAATATATTTTCTGGGACACCGCAGAATCAGAGATTATTGCAGCTTTCTCTATATTCAAGGTCCTCCAACTTGTCATGGAGGGAAGTTTCTTCTCTTTGATTATAATAATTATGGATGGATGACTGAGCAAAAGTGGTGATGGTAGTTTCATAGCCATTGACTGTGTTCTCCAGTTCAAGCTTTTTTTGTGCATTTGTCGTAATCTGGGTTAGAGCATGGAGGACAGCTAATCTCTTAACAAAGAGCAGAATGAGGAGTCAACAGGCTTCTTGAGTGACAGCAGCCGCTTGTAGATTTTCTGTTATAGGCAAAGCAGGAGGAGTCTGGTGTGGTGACATATTAGGCGGGGTAATGTCCTCATCATTTAAAAATTCAAGCAAAGCCTCTGGTTTTTCCGATGATATTGTCATCTGAGATGTCATCATTAGGGTTGAGCGACTTTGAATTTTTTAGGGTCGAGTCATGTTTCGCGAAACCCGACTTTTTGAAAAGTCGAGTCGGGCGAAATTGGCCGATTACTGCGAAAAGTCGAGGATAGGCCGGAACACGAAACCCTATGCACGTCAATGGGGATTTTTTTTTTCTTTTTTTTCTCTCTCTCTCTCTCTCTTTTTCTCTCTCTCTCTCTCTCTCTCCCCTCCGTCCCAGCACAGAAAATTTCGTTTTACACATTGCAAATCCCTACTGCGCACAAGCGATAAAATGATGATAGGCGTGCACGCCCCTAACCCCTATGTCATCACTCTGCCCACGCTCCTTCATTGGCTGAAAAAATGGCGCTAAACGTGTCATACGAAACGCGACTTTGGCGCCAAGATCGCGTACCGCATGTCCGACCCCACACAGGGATCGGGTCGGGTTTCATGAGACGCCGACTTTGCCAAAAGTCGGCGACTTATGAAAATGAACGATCCGTTTCGCTCAACCCTAGTCATCATCAGTTTTCAATTTCTTTTGTTGTTTTTGCAATTTATATTTTTCGGTAGGGCAGAAGATGTAGATGTTTCCATGTCTGGTTGACATTTGCGATATAAAGTGAGGTGAATTTTTTTTTGCTTTGATAAGTATTTTTCCATGCCCAATATTTTCCATGCACAGCTCAATGACTATGAGGAGGTCATGAAAGAGGATGTATAATAAGAGTTTTTCGTGGCATTGGTGCTGGTGGATGGGGATCCTGATGGCATCTCCCTGGATGAGTCTCGACTCCGCAAAATCAAGCAGGTGGGCTGGCCGCCTGAGGAGTACTGCTCAGAGTTCAGGAGGTGGGTCACTGACATGCAGAGGAATGACCCTGCCCTTAGGAGCCATTTCTGTCAGGGTCTGTCACCTAGGCTGCAAGATACTCTGGTGTAGTATGCTCCTCCTGGGTCATTGGAAGCTGCCATAGCTCTTGCTATCTGGGTGAATAGATGCCTCAATTAGAGACATACACCAAATCTGCCCCCTGTTGTCCCTTCTAGGGAGGAGGACACATCGGTGCACATGGATGAACCTATGCAGGTGGGAGGAGTCTCATCGCAAACAGGGGTGCCTGCGGTTTGCCGTGGTATGGGGGCATGTTTCTACTGTGGGCAGACTGGTTATTTCATCAATGTCTGCCCAGCTCGCTTCAAAGTACCTTCAATATCTCAAAAGTCATGTCCCTCTGGTCGTGTGGAGGAAGGCGACCTGGGTGTGTATATTTCCCCAATATTTTCATCACAGTGCACCATCCCTCCTGAAGTGGTGGTTGGCGGGGTAACTGAGACTATACCTGTGCTTGTGGATAGTGAAGCTGGAGTCAATTTGGTGGATTCTCGCTTTGTCCATACCCATGGTAGGATGCTGGCGAGATCCCTAAGGCTACTTTCACATTAGCGTCGTGCATTGCACGTCGCTATGCGTCGTTCTGTAGAAAAAAGGCATCCTGCAAAAGTACTTGCAGGATGCGTTTTTTCTCCATAGACATGAATTAGCGACACAGTGCGACGCAGTGCCACACGTCGTGCGACGGTTGTGATGTGTTGCGTCGGACCGTCGGCACAAAAAAAGTTGCATGTAGCTTCTTTTGTGCGTCGATAGCGTCTTTTCCGACCGCGCATGCGCGGCCGGAACTCCGCCCCGCCTCCCTGCACATCACAATGCGGCAGCGGATGCGATGTAAAACAGCATCCACTGCCCCCGTTGTGCGGCGCTTCCACACTATGCGTCGGTGCGCTGCAACGTCGCATGGCGACGTGCAGTGCACGACGCTAGTGTGAAAGTAGCCTTAGTGTTCAGGCAATTGACTCTGCCCCAGGGGAGGGTGACCCAAATCGTAGATAATATAAATCTGCGTATAAGGTCTCGTCATGAAGAGTCCCTGTCATGCTACATCTTGAAGGGTATTAACACCTACAAATATGATACACAGACAAAAAATTCTTCAGAAATATATATTTTATTGTTACACAGTAATTACAGTATCTAAAAATAAGGGAACAGACCACCAGGTGGCAATAGAGTGCGAGATACCATACAGGGGAATGGGCAATAAATACAAATATCCAATTGACAATTTTAGTCAGTAGATAAATAAATAAATAGGCTAATATGTACTACCTGCTCACATCTCAGATTTCATAAACATACGTATGTCAAATAAATATTCAGAATAAAGTGAGCGCTGTGCAAAACTAATAAAATACCCCAATAAATTAAATAAATAAATTCATAAGTAATAAGACGAGGGAGACTTTGGCGAGTCTCCCTCGTCAAAGCTGAAAGCGAAACGCGCGTCGGGCCGTGCGGGCGTTTCATCGGGGTATGTATTATCAGGGCAATGCAATACCGCAGGATATTTATGTTTGATGCACCAATATAGTATGGTTCAGATTGATTAGGCTACTGTGCACCTGATATTCCCCTTTTATATATATTTATTACTTATGAATTTATTTATTTAATTTATTGGGGTATTTTATTAGTTTTGCACAGCGCTTTATTTGACCTACGTATGTTTATGAAATCTGAGATGTGAGCAGGTAGTACATATTAGCCTTATTTATATGATCAATTATTGTCTGGTCTCCTGTGTATAGTTTAATAATAATGGTAATATTTATTTATTTATCTACTAACTAAAATTGTCAATTGGATATTTGTATTTATTGCCCATTCCCCTGTATGGTATCTCGCACTCTATTGCCACCTGGTGGTCTGTTCCCTTATTTTTAGATATTGTAATTACTGTGTAACAATAAAATATATATTTCTGAAGTATTTTTTGTCTGTGTATCATATTTGTAGGTGTTAATGGTCTTGACTGATACACGACTATCTATGTATTTAAGTGTTTGGTTTATTATCTTGAAGGGTATGCCAACTCCCGTCATCTTAGGCCTCCCAGGGTTGAAGAAACACAACCCAGTCATAGATTGGTGGTCCAGGGAAGTAGTCACCTGGGACCAGTCATGTAAGGACTGGTGCCCGGGCGCTTCGATCTCTGCCGGCCTTCTTCAACTTACCCCTTCTTCTCCAGTAGGGGCTGCGGAGGTGCTGCCAGGGAATAGGGGCAAGACTCATCCCTCACCCCAAGTAAACCCTGGGTCTCGGAGTCCTCTTAGGAGCAGGCATCAGAGGAGGGTGTTGGTTCCCTCTGTGGGTAGTGGGGGTATGAGTTTCATGACACAGGGGGATGCCTCTGTTGTCGGTTCCTCAAAGAGTTCATCATGTTATGGCAAACACATGCGTTGAAATAAACGTTCAAGTCCGGACCTGTGTGTGAATGAGTATGTGTGGGTGTCCACCAAAAACGTCAGGTGGAAGTATGCTACTGGACCTGGAGTTCTAGGGTGATCGGACCATATTGGGTGTCGGCCATTCTCAGCCCGGGAACTTTCCAGCTAGAATTACCCCCAGTAATGCATGTACACAACATATTTCACAGGTTGGTGCTCTGGAGATTTGTGGCGCCTCCGGAGCCTACATTACTGCCATCTCCATTGGGCTGCGTTTGTGTCATGTCGGACGCTGTTCAGACCAGGTCGTCCGACAGACAGCGGTAATTCCGCTTTTGACCACTATTTGCTCATTGGCGTCTGCTGGATTTTGTCTGGCTGTTCCGGGGTTAATTTGCCTAGTCCTCGGATTGGAAGCTGGGCCATTCCCATGGCCTTTAAATAGTTCTCCTGCTCATTGGGCGTCGCCGATTATAGCTTCTGTCTTGTGCGTTGTTATCTCTCCCAGTGGAGAGCTGGTTGTTGGAGATTCGTTGCTGGTGGTGTATTTTCCTCTGTCTTATTTACTCCTTCCTATATTTGTATTTATTTTGCCCTGCACATTTATAGTGTATTCCTGAGTGACTGCGGCGTGGTGTATATTTTCCTTTATCCTTGTCTGTGCTAACTGTGGGTATTGGAATATTACCTCTTCACTGGGTGGAGGGCGGAGGTATCAGCCTAGGGTTAAAACAGGAGTCAGGGGAGGTTCGAGGCCTGGACATGCACACCTTCAGTGTAAACTCCAGGTAGAGGGTCAGTCAGGATTTCCCTAGTCTGAGGGAAACTGCAGGGGCCCGGGTATTTAGCTCTCGCTCACCTAGTCTCCCTGTGACATTATAATCGGCCTAACAACAAAAAAAAGGGGTTTCTTTTTTTGTGTGTGTGTGTTTTGTCATGGATCCCATGACTTCCATAACCCGCCAGTTGGAGGCGCTGTCCCTACAGGTCACTGAGTTGAGGGGGCAGTGCAGAAACAGGGACTAGCAGTGTCTAATGTGCAAGCTGGAGCGACAGGTAAAGTTGCTGAGCCTAACTTTCCTTTGCCTGAAAAATTTGCTGGGGAACGCAGTAAGTGTGTTTCTTTTCGTGAAGCTTGCAAACTATATTTCCGTATGCGCCCGATCTCCTCAGGTAATGAGGTTCAGCGTGTGGGCCTGGTGTTGTCATTGTTAAGCGGGGATCCCCAAGCATGGGCGTTTTCTTTGCCATCTGATTCTGCTGCATTTGACTCTGTGGAGAGTTTTTTTTCCTTTCTTGGAAACATTTACGATGAGCCAGACAGAATGGCTCTAGCAGAATCTAAGATACGCACTATTCGCCAGGGGGAGCGAGTTGCAGAGGATTACTGTTCTGAATTTCGTCACTGGGCGATCGATACACAGTGGAATGATCCAGCGCTGCGGAGTCAGCTTATTCATGGGGTTTCTGGAAGGGTTAAAAAAGCCCTTCTGATGTACGAGACTCCTACTTCTCTAGATTCCGCTATGAGTCTGGTTGTTCGCATTGATCGCCGTTTGCGTCAGGGGGAGCAGGAGACACCGCCTATGGGAGAGGGTTTAGGTTCACATGAGGTTGCTGCAGGTGAGCCCACGGAACCTATGCAAATCGCAGGGGTGTCACATGTTAAGCGCCGAGCCCCTGAGCTCAGGAAGCAGGGAGCCTGTTTTTACTGTGGTAAGACTGGTCATTTTATTAACATCTGTCCTCTACTGTCTAAGAAAAACGCAATGGCGGAAAACTTCTAAGCTCAGAGGGTGTGGAGGAGACCAATCTGAGCTTATGTATATCCTCCATGGTGGTTTCTCAATGCATGCTCCCTGCTAAGGTTATAATCGCTGGCAGTGAGCTGCCAATTACTGTTTTTGTGGATAGTGGTTCAGCCACAAATCTCATTGATGAGGAGTTTGCGCGCACAGCAGGTTTTAGGATTGAAAAACTGCCTCATCCTATCCGCGTGGTCACCATCAATGCTGCTCCTCTCTCACAGGGGGAGATTACTGAATTTGTGGCTGAGGTGAAACTCCACATTGGGGTTCTACATTCCGAGCAGGTTACATGTAAGGTGCTCAGGAATCTTCCTGCTCAGGTGGTTTTGGGTTTTACATGGTTGTCTATGCACAACCCGGTAATTTTATACATTACCAAAGAAGGGGGGGTCCAATAGTGAAACAGTCACCTCCAATCACTATAATTAACTCATAATCACCAGAAAATAACTGGTGAAATACCGAGGCTAAGACAAACATAGGTAAAATAAATATATTTATTAATACAGAAAATACATAAAATTTTACATAAAACAAGACAAGGGAATTTCCAAGATACGAAATAACTAATGGTCACATATACGTAAGGGTCCAAGAATTGTTGGACTACACAGATTCAAAAAAATATATATTGGTACATCATGTATTGCCCATTTTAACAAAATGTATTTCAGATGTATATTATTTTTATGTAAAAAAGGGGCAAAAATAAGCACAATTGCTGACTACAGAAAATTCTTATGGACGCAAATCTGCAGTCTATATGTATATGAAAACAAGGTTCTTAAAGTGCCTAATTGCTGTGCAAATAATGCTTTTTAGTTTAATCAAAATTTCATAAATCCATATACAGGTCCTTCTCAAAAAATTAGCATATAGTGTTAAATTTCATTATTTACCATAATGTAATGATTGCAATTAAACTTTCATATATTATAGATTCATTATCCACCAACTGAAATTTGTCAGGTCTTTTATTGTTTTAATACTGATGATTTTGGCATACAACTCCTGATAACCCAAAAAACCTGTCTCAATAAATTAGCATATTTCACCCGACCAATCAAATAAAAGTGTTTTTTAACACCAAACAAAAAAACCATCAAATAATAATGTTCAGTTATGCACTCAATACTTGGTCGGTAATCCTTTGGCAGAAATGACTGCTTCAATGCGGCGTGGCATGGAGGCAATCAGCCTGTGACACTGCTGAGATGTTATGGAGGCCCAGGATGCTTCAATAGCGGCCTTAAGCTCATCCAGAGTGTTGGGTCTTGCGTCTCTCAACTTTCTCTTCACAATATCCCACAGATTCTCTATGGGGTTCAGGTCAGGAGAGTTGGCAGGCCAATTGAGCACAGTAATACCATGGTCAGTAAACCATTTACCAGTGGTTTTGGCACTGTGAGCAGGTGCCAGGTCGTGCTGAAAAATGAAATCTTCATCTCCATAAAGCATTTCAGCCGATGGAAGCATGAAGTGCTCCAAAATCTCCTGATAGCTAGCTGCATTGACCCTGCCCTTGATGAAACACAGTGGACCAACACCAGCAGCTGACATGGCACCCCACACCATCACTGACTGTGGGTACTTGACACTGGACTTCAGGCATTTTGGCATTTCCTTCTCCCCAGTCTTCCTCCAGACTCTGGCACCTTGATTTCCGAATGACATGCAAAATTTGCTTTCATCAGAAAAAAGTACTTGGGACCACTTAGCAACAGTCCAGTGCTGCTTCTCTGTAGCCCAGGTCAGGCGCTTCTGCCGCTGTTTATGGTTCAAAAGTGGCTTTACCTGGGGAATGCGGCACCTGTAGCCCATTTCCTGCACACGCCTGTGCACGGTGGCTCTGGATGTTTCCACACCAGACTCAGTCCACTGCTTCCTCAGGTTCCCCAAGGTCTGGAATCGGTCCTTCTCCACAATCTTCCTCAGGGTCCGGTCACCTCTTCTCGTTGTACAGCGTTTTCTGCCACATTGTTTCCTTCCAACAGACTTACCATTGAGGTGCCTTGATACAGCACTCTGGGAACAGCCTATTTGTTGAGAAATTTCTTTCTGGGTCTTACCCTCTTGCTTGAGGGTGTCAATGATGGCCTTCTTGACATCTGTCAGGTCGCTAGTCTTACCCATGATGGGGGTTTTGAGTAATGAACCAGGCAGGGAGTTTTTAAAAGCCTCAGGTATCTTTTGCATGTGTTTAGAGTTAATTAGTTGATTCAGAAGATTAGGGTAATAGGTCATTTAGAGAACCTTTTCTTGATATGCTAATTTATTGAGACAGGTTTTTTGGGTTATCAGGAGTTGTATGCCAAAATCATCAGTATTAAAACAATAAAAGACCTGACAAATTTCAGTTGGTGGATAATGAATCTATAATATATGAAAGTTTAATTGTAATCATTACATTATGGTAAATAATGAAATTTAACACTATATGCTAATTTTTTGAGAAGGACCTGTACATACTGTATAAACACTCAGTATATCTCTACCTGAAATATCTAGATAAAGTGCCTAGTGCTGTACAACAATGCACTTACAATATAACAAGCAGCCGCAATAATACAAAAGCACTATGTAAAGTGCTTTGTGCTGTGCAAAGAGTGCATATTATAAATAAATCAGCAAATCAGCGACACAGGAGGAACTGAGATGCGGGAGTGCAGCAAAAATAATAACCGCACCCCAGCCTGTGCATCTTGCTCCTTACACTCAGTATATCTCTACCTGAAACATCTAACTAAGGTGCCTAATGCTGTACAACCATGCACTAACAAAATAACAAGCAACGGCACTAGTAGAAAAGCACTATGTAAAGTGCTCCGTGCTGTGCAAAAGAGTGCATATTATGAATGGATCAGCAGATCAGAGAAACAGGAGGAACTGAGATGCAAAAGTACAGCAAAAAAGTGACCGTACCCTGACCTATGAATCTTGCTACTTACACTTAGGAGACCATCAGTGACCCCGACAGCGCCGTTTCGCCATATTGGCTTCCTCAAATGGGGGTTCTACATTCCGAGCAGGTTACATGTAAGGTGCTCAGGAATCTTTCTGCTCAGGTGGTTTTGGGTTTTCCATGGTTGTCTATGCACAACCCGGTAATTGACTGGAAAACTCAGGACATAATTCAATGGAGCGAATTCTGCCAGGAGAATTGCCTGGCCACATGTGTGTCTGCTGTGACTTCAAGCGTTCCGGAGTCACTTCTGGCTTTTGTGGATGTGTTCTCTGAGAACGGTTGTTCAGAGTTGCCGCCACATCGCCCCTATGACTGTACTATCAGGTTTAAACCAGGGGCCAAATTGCCTAAAGCAAATATGTTTAACATCTCCGGTCCGGAGAGACAAGCATTAAAGGATTACATTGCTGAAAGTTTGAGCAAAGGGCACATCAGGCCTTCATCCTCACCAGTGGCAGCAGGGTTCTTCTTCGTGAAGAAGAAAGATGGCGGATTACACCTGTGTTTGGATTTCAGGGAATTGAACCAGATTACGGTTCGTGATCCATACCCTATGCCACTAATACCAGATTTGTTCAACCAGGTGGCAGGTGCTAAGTGGTTTACCAAGCTTGACCTCAGGGGGGCGTACAACCTCATAAGAGTCCGTCAAGGTGATGAGTGGAAGACGGCTTTTAATACCCCTGAGGGTCATTTTGAAAATTTGGTGATGCCATTTGGGTTGACTAACGCACCTGCAGTGTTCCAACATTTCATTAATGATGTGTTTTCGCATGTTTTGGGGAAATTCGTTATCGTGTACCTAGATGACATTCTCATATATTCTTGCGACCGTGATACTCATTTAGATCATGTCAGGCAGGTGTTACAGCTTCTCAGAGAGAATAAGCTGTATGCTAAACTTGAGAAATGTGTATTTTCTGTTCAAGAGTTGCCTTTCTTGGGTTATATTGTGTCTGCTTCTGGTTTTAAAATGGACGCCGCTAAGGTGCAAGCGGTGCTGCATTGGGAACGGCCTGATAACCTGAAAGCACTTCAGCGGTTCCTTGGGTTTTCTAACTACTATAGGAAATTTATCAAGGATTTTTCCATCATTGCTAAACCGCTAACAGACATGACTAAAACGGGTACCAATTTCTCCATTTGGCCTGAGGCTGCTGTGCGCGCATTTGAATTTCTTAAGAACAGTTTTGTTTCAGCCCCATTCTTGTGCAGCCAGACGTATCAAAACCCTTTGTTGTGGAAGTCGATGCGTCTGAGGTTGGTGTGGGGGCGGTACTATCTCAAGGCTCATCTTTAAGTGATTTGCGTCCATGCGCCTATTTCTCCAAGAAACTGTCGTCCGCCGAACGTAACTACGATATCGGCAACAGGGAGTTGTTGGCAATCAAGTTGGCCTTTGAGGAATGGCGACACTTCTTGGAGGGGTCGGTACATCAGGTTACTGTTATTACCGATCATAAGAATCTGCTGTATTTGGAGTCAGCAAAGCATCTGTCCCCCAGGCAGGTTCGCTGGGCATTGTTTTTCACGTGGTTCAATTTTGTGGTCACTTACAGACCGGGGTCTAAAATCACTAAAGCGGATGCTCTGTCCAGGTGTTTTCCGGGGGGAGAACCTCGGGAAGATCCAGTACCCATCCTCCAAAAGGGTGTTGTGGTTTCGGCTCTCACTACCGAGGTTGAGGCTGAGATTGCCGAGGCTCAGGAGGAGGTACCATCTGAGCTTCCTGTTATGATCTGGTGGCCTAAGAGCAGCATGAGATGTACTCTGGAGAAGGTGGTACCTGTACTGACCGCAGACCCTGAACTTAACACCGCAACTAGAAGTAGCCGTGGAATGTACCTATCACTCCCTAGACATCTCGACACAGCCGGAGGACTAATTACCCCTAGAGATAGAAAAGGGAAAACTATCTTGCCTCAGAGAAAATTCCCAAAGGACAGCCAGCCCCCCACAAATATTGACTGTGAGAGGAGAGGGAAAAAACATACACAGACTGAAATCAGAATTTAGCAAAGGAGGCCACTTCCAGCTAAATAGAAAGGATAGGACAGAGTACTATGCGGTCAGCATTAAAACACTAGAAAATATCCACCACAGAAAATACAAAAATCTCCACAGCTAACTAAAGATATGGAGGGTATATCTGCATCTCCAGAGATACCAGCTAGGCTAAACAAATCCTTATTCAGACCAAGCTGGATAAGACAAAAACATGGAAAAGAACTGAACAATAAGGCCACAGCATGTGGACAGCAAAAATCAAGGCCAGAACTTATCTTTGTTGAAAGGAACAGCAAAGCAGGAGAGAGCAGGCAAGGATGTGAATCCTCCAGGAACAATGGACAACTGGCACTGACTAAAGGGTCAAGCAAGGCCAAGTAGCCCAGTCAGGATTGCAAAAACTTGACACACCTGATGAATGCTGCGATCCAGAGACAGCAGCACTACCACTTATAACCACCAGAGGGAGCCAAAAAGTCTAATTCACAACAGTACCCCCTCCTTAAGGAGGGGTCACCGAACCCTCACTACGACCACCAGGGTGATCAGGATGAGCAGCGTGAAAGGCACGAACTAAATCGGCCGCATGCACATCAGAGGCAACCACCCAGGAATTATCCTCCATAGCCCTTCCACTTGACCAGATACTGAAGCCTCCGTCTGGAGAGACGAGAATCCAAGATCTTCTCCACCACGTACTCCAACTCGCCCTCAACCAACACCGGAGCAGGAGGCTCAACAGAAGGAACCACCGGCACAACGTAGCGCCGCAACAAGGACCTATGGAACACGTTGTGAATGGCAAACGACACCGGAAGATCCAAGCGAAAGGAAACTGGATTAAGGATTTCCAATATCTTGTAAGGACCGATGAAGCGAGGCTTAAATTTAGGAGAGGAGACCTTCATAGGAACAAATCGAGAAGACAGCCATACCAAATCCCCAACACGAAGTCGGGGACCCACACCGCGGCGGCGGTTGGCAAAACGCTGAGCCTTCTCCTGTGACAACTTCAAGTTGTCCACCACATGATCCCAGATCTGCTGCAACCTATCCACCACAGAATCCACCCCAGGACAGTCAGAAGGCTCCACATGTCCCGAGGAAAAACGAGGATGGAAACCAGAGTTGCAGAAAAATGGCGAAACCAAAGTAGCGGAACTAGCCCGATTATTAAGGGCAAACTCAGCCAACGGCAAGAAGGTCACCCAATCATCCTGATCTGCCGAAACAAAACACCTCAAATAAGCCTCCAGAGTCTGATTAGTTCGCTCCGTTTGTCCATTAGTCTGAGGATGAAAGGCAGACGAAAACGACAAATCAATGCCCATCCTAGCACAAAAGGATCGCCAGAACCTGGAAACAAACTGGGATCCTCTGTCAGACACAATATTCTCAGGAATGCCGTGTAAACGAACCACATTCTGAAAGAACACAGGAACCAGATCGGAAGAGGAAGGCAGCTTAGGCAAAGGCACCAAATGGACCATTTTAGAAAAGCGATCACATACCACCCAGATGACAGACATGCCCTGAGACACCGGGAGATCATAAATGAAATCCATGGAAATGTGCGTCCAAGGCCTCTTCGGGACAGGCAAGGGCAAGAGCAACCCGCTGGCACGAGAACAGCAAGGCTTAGCTCGAGCACAAGTCCCACAGGACTGCACAAATGACCGCACATCCCGTGACAAGGAAGGCCACCAAAAGGACCTAGCCACAAGATCTCTGGTGCCAAAAATTCCCGGATGACCTGCCAACACCGAGGAATGAACCTCGGAAATGACTCTGCTGGTCCACTTATCAGGAACAAACAGTCTGTCAGGTGGACAATAGTCAATACAAGGTCTCAAAGATCCGTCCTTCTTGGCCACAAAAAAGAATCCCGCACCAAGAGGGGAAGAGGATGGACGGATATGCCCCTTCTCCAGGGACTCCTTGATATACGAACGCATTGCGGCATGCTCAGGTACAGACAGATTAAATAATCTACCCTTAGGAAATTTACTACCTGGAATCAAATCTATGGCGCAGTCACAGTCCCTATGAGGAGGCAGAGCACTGGATCTGGACTCGCTGAATACATCCTGATAATCAGACAAATACTCAGGAACTTCCGAAGGAGTAGAGGAAGCAATAGACACCGGCGGGGGAATCAGCATGAATTCCCTGACAACCCCAACTTGACACCGACATTGCCTTCCAATCCAAGACTGGATTGTGGGTCTGTAACCATGGCAGACCCAAAACGACCAAATCATGCATTTTATGCAGAACAAGAAAACGAATCACCTCCCGATGTTCAGGAGTCATGCACATGGTTTCCTGCGTCCAAAACTGCGGTTTATTTTCCGCCAATGGCGTAGCATCAATACCTCTAAGAGGAATAAGATTTACCAACGGTTCAAGAACAAAACCACAGCGCTTGGCAAATGACAGATCCATAAGACTCAGGGCAGCACCTGAATCCACAAACGACATAACAGGGTAAGAAGACAATGAGCAAATTAAAGTCACAGACAAAATAAATTTAGGTTGCAAATTACCAATGGCGACAGGACTAACAACCCTTGTTAGGCGTTTAGAGCATGCTGATATAACATGTGTAGAATCACCACAGTAAAAACACAACCCATTCTGACGTCTATGATTTTTCCGCTCATTTCTAGTCTGAATTCTATCACATTGCATTAAATCAGGTGTTTGTTCAGACAACACCACCAGAGGATTAGCGGTTTTGCGCTCCCGCAAACGCCGGTCAATTTGAATAGCCAGCGCCATGGAATCATTCAGACTTGTAGGAATGGGGAAACCCACCATCACATTCTTAATGGCTTCAGAAAGGCCATTTCTGAAATTTGCGGCCAGAGCACACTCATTCCACTGAGTAAGCACGGACCATTTCCGAAATTTTTGGCAATACACTTCAGCTTCATCCTGGCCCTGAGAAATAGCCAGCAAGGCTTTTTCTGCCTAAACTTCAAGATTGGGTTCCTCGTAAAGCAATCCGAGCGCCAGAAAAAACGCATCAATATTTGCCAATGCCAGATCTCCTGGCGCTAGCGAGAAAGCCCAATCCTGAGGGTCGCCCCGTAAAAAAGAGATAACAATTTTAACTTGCTGAGCTGAATCTCCAGATGAACGGGGTCTCAGAGAAAGAAACAATTTACAATTATTCCTGAAATTCCTAAACCTAAATCGGTCTCCAGAGAACAGTTCAGGAATAGGTATTTTAGGTTCAGACATAGAACTACTGGTAACAAAATCTTGTATGCCCTGCACACGAGCAGCAAGCTGGTCTACACTTGTAATCAAGGTCTGGACATTCATGTCTGCAGCAAGCACAAGCCACTCAAAGGTAAAGGGGAGGAAGAGAGGAAAAAAAAAAAAAAAACTCAGAATTTCCTTTCTTATAATCCCACTTCTGCAATGCATTAAACATTCAATGTGGGCCTGGCATACTGTTATGACCCCAATGGCAGAGGGTCTCAGAAATAGTTACCAAGTCTGCAAACACAAAAACCAGCTCATAGGGCAGTGGTAACTGGGCTGACCATATATCTAATCCTAGCACCACAACTAACAGCAGCCGGGGAACGTGCCTACGTTGATTCTAGACGTCTCGCGCCAGCCGGAGAACTAACTAACCCTAGAAGGGAAAAGAAAGACCTTTCTTGCCTCCAGAGATAAAGACCCCAAAAGTTGCATACAAGCCCCCAACAAATAATAACGGTGAGGTAAGAGGAAAAGACAAACGTAAGAATGAGCTAGGTATTTAGCAAAGAGAGGGCCACTAGCTAATAGCAGAATATAGTAAGATAACTTATATGGTCAGCAAAAACCCTATCCAAAATATCCACGCTGGAAATTCAAGAACCCCCGAACCGTCTAACGGCCCGGGGGGAGAACACCAGCCCCCTAGAGCTTCCAGCAAGGTCAGGAATCACATTTAGTACAAGCTGGACAAAAATGAGAGCAAGCAAATAACTGAAAAAACAAAGAAGCAAGACTTAGCTTAATTTTGCACGAACCAGGACCAGCAGATAGGAGCAAACAAAAAGGATCTGATTACAACGATGCCAGGCCCTGGACTAAGGATCCATGAGGTTTATATAGCAACACCCCTGGACTAACAACCCAGGTGGGCGCAAACTGAGGGAAGAAAATCCCAGAGTCATATCACTAGTAACCACCAGAGGGAGCCAAAAAGTCTAATTCACAACAGCTGTCATTAACCCAGTAGCGTACCGATTGGAGCTTCCTACGGTGTATAAGATACCCAACGTGTTCCACAGGTCTCTTTTAAAGAAGGTGGTGGGTTCTGTGGACGCGGCGCCTATGCCACCTCCAGTCTTGGTGGATGGTAATTTGGAATTTGAAGTCTCCAAGGTGGTTGACTCTCATGTAGTGCGCCGCACTTTACAGTACTTGGTACACTGGCGTGGTTATGGGCCTGAGGAGAGGTCCTGGGTACCAGCCTCGGACATTCATGCGGATCGGCTGGTCAGGTTTTTTCACCGCCGCCATCCGGACAAGCTGGGTCCTATAAGCCGTGAGGGCCCTGGGGTCCCTCGTAGAAGGTGGGGTACTGTCATGTCGGATGCTGTTCAGACCAGGTCGTTTGACAGACAGCGGTAATTCCGCTTTTGACCACTATGTGCTCATTGGCGTCTGCTAGATTATATCTAGCTGCTCCGGGGTTAATTTAACTGATGCTCGGATTGGAAGCTGGGCCATGCCCATTGCCTTTAAATAGTTCTCCTGAACATTGGGCGTCGCCGATTATAGCTTCTGTCTTGTGCGTTGTTATCTCGGTCTGGAGTGGTGAGCTAGTAGTTGGAGTATCGTTGCTGGTGGTGTATTTCCCTTTGTCTTATTTACTCCTTCCTATATTTGTATTTATTTTGCCCTGCGCATTTATAGTGTATTCCTGAGTGACTGCGGCGTGGTGTACATTTTCCGTTATCCTTGTCTGAGCTAACTGTGGGTATTGGTGTATGATCTTTTCACTGGGTGGTGTGCGGTGGTTTCAGCCAAGGGTTGAAACAGGAGACAGGGCGAGGGTCAAGGCCTAGACATGCACACCATCAGTGTAAACTCTAGGTAGAGGGTCAGTCAGGATTTCCCTAGTCTGAGGGAAATTGCAGGGGCCCGGGTTATTAGCTCTTGCCCACCTAGTCTCCCCGTGACAGGTACACTTCAAACCAACTACATAGTCTCTGCTTGAAATCGCTCAGGGTGTGCAACTCCCCTGAGTATTGTGCTAACCAGGCCGCTCCCGGTATGTACGGCATTGATAATGGCATTTTGGGGGCTGCGGTCGCTGCTGGATCTCCACCCGGGTTGGACATTTTCCTCCCCCCAGTGAACCTTAGGCAGGTTCTAAATTTCTGCTGGCTTATCAGTCTGCTGCTCCATAGGCAGGATGAATCGAGCGCACAGGGGTTCCGGGACGAGGCCTCCTGCTTCCTGCTGGCTGACATCAGAGTGCAGGGCAGGGCTTCTCTTTGCGCCCTTTCTGCTTCTTGCACACCGCATGGGGTGATAATGGAGGTTACAAAACAGTTCAATAACGTTTATGGCACATAGGACCCGGTGTTACAGGGCTGCAAACTCCTGTTTGTGATGCCATGTTGCGACGCCCACCAGGGCTGTGGGGTACTCGGAACTGGGTCTGGCAGTACTTTGGGGAAGTCACGGGGCCGTGACCTGACTCCGTGGCCCTGGACCTGCAATAAAATTGCAAGGGGGAAAGTTATATGGGTTTGATTTGTGATGCCACCTGTAGTGTTCAGCAAGGGATGGCCAACACTGTGGTTCAGGTCTACTGAGGCCGATTGTGACACAGCAAAAATGGTAGAGCTCTCAACTGGTAGAGCGGGGCCCCAGGGCAGATATAACAGTCGGTTCAGATAGTGGTGAACGTTGTGGTGCAGAGAATAAGCAAGGGACGCAGAAAAGTGCAGTTTTCTTTACCCTTACTTCTTGGTAGATGAACATGCAGTCTGGGGTACCAGTTACATATGACAGCAGGAGTCTGGCTAGCCTGCAAGCATTCAGGGGTTCCACCTTGCCAGGTGGGGTTGGAGGCCTTCCTGCTGCCTGTAGCTAAGCTGCGGCCCTCTCCTGCGAGTTGGCTTCGACCTGTATGGCAGACAGCACGAGCCTATAACGGGCACTGCCTGTTCACTAGCAGCCGGTGTGGCCAGGGATCTTGCAATCCCCTGCCCTCCAGATTTGGCTGTCAGGGCGTACAGCACCTGCACAGCCAAGGACTCTGGCATCCTTCTTGTCAGCGCTCTGCTCCGGAGTCAGCTCTGTCACTGCTGCAATTCCCCAGAGCCCTTATCTCTGGTCCTCTCTCTCTCTCCTCCGACTAACTCCTCACAGACTACACTAACTCCTCCTCCTGACCAGAGAGAGCAGCTCCCCAAAAGTCGGGTCTACAGCTCCCTCCTCTGGCCTGGAGCAGGAACTATGATGCATGCTGTGTATTACCTGGCATGGGGACCTCTTCCTGCTTCCAGGCATGACATCACCCTACAGAGGGAGGCAATGTCACCATGGCAACCGGACACTGGGGTGCCACAGTTATGGCTAAGTCAAAGCATCTCGAAACAGCAGGTCTTGTATTGTGATTCTGTTGTGTTTATGTTTAACTAGACAGACAGTGATCTTGTTCAAGGAACATTGTTTTATAAACTGTAAAAAAAAATTCTAAAGAGTTTTTGTAATTTGTTCTTTTTATAACAGCCACATATTAGTACCATATGAAAACATTGCACTTGAATCTGCAAGAGAAAAATCAAAAATGTATAATCCATATTGCAGTAATGTCACGGGGTAAAAATAATGCGTGAGCTGAGATTGAAGAAAACACTCACTATGACGTGATTAAATCACTGCAGGCTAATCAGCACAGAAAGTGTGAGTTCTGGAATCTGAAAGGTGTTTAAATCCTCATTAAATGGTGGAATGTAGTTGATTATCTAAAGAGAGATGCAGCAGAAATGATTTTATTAGAAGCGGCTCATCACAGAAATTGAAAACCGCTCTCAATTCTTTCCATATTAACATTTCATGGCCAATGTGAAGTGGCCATGGAAACTATTAATTAAAGTAAAGAAAAAAAGAGAAATGATCCAGCTGGAGGTGGAGGCAGTTCAGACTTTGTGAATTAAATTTTATTAATTAAAGTAGACTTCTACTTGCTATTCAACTTTAAAAGGTTTGAGAAAAGGGTATAAGTGGTCAATCTCAATTAGTATTTGAATCAGTTTAACAATCTGTCAAATTATCTAATCTAGCAGAAACACAGTAAAGTATTACACTCAATTTGCACCTTTAAATGACAGTGTATTCGGGTCACTTCTTCAATTTTGTGCATCAATGGGAACTGTGAAAAGAACCAAAAGGTCTGCAGATATTACATTATGAGCTTTACAATGATGCTATGCACTTCACTCTGTTAAAAACTCATTTTTACTAGAAGTAAAAAGTCTATGCCATAAAACTAGTTATATCGGTTGCAGTCTCATCACTCTCAATCACAAAATGATTACCATAGTGTTTACTTGCTGTTCTGTCCTCACTAAATGAGGCAGGCTCATGTAGCTATACAGGCAGCTAAACCGCTATACCGGAGTCCAATAAGGAGACTGTGGTTGAGTCTGTGCTTTTATTGAACATGATAGTATATTGGAACAGTGAAACTGTAACCAATCATATACATACAATCAGTGCATGGTACAGCACAAATACATACTACACATGTTGTACATTATGCATGAACATTTACAAGGCTAGTAACTGAACTAGGAGTACAACTGACTAAGCTAGGCTAATATTAGAGCAGAAACTACCTACAGAAAGCATAAAGACATACCGGCAATGCAATCACAAGGGGGATGAAGAGAAAGCGTCTTTCCTTGAAAGCAGAATGAAATAAATGGAAGAAAATGGAGGGAGATGAAGGCTGAGCTACCATAATGCATTGCAAAAGGGGGAGGAGAATCAGACATGGAAAATAGAAAAAACAGAAAATAGGACTGTGAACATGACTCTGACTAGGTGGGAGCCAAAACACTACAGACAAATAAAGGTATGAATATATGAGTTCCTGTATACTCATACTACTGAGAAAACTGCAAATTATGTAAACAGATAACACTGGTCAACAGCATTTTTGGTGCCAAAGATATTTCATCGAATTTAGGGTAACTTTGTGGTGCTGATTCTGAATATGTCATCAGTTTTGCCAGATTGGCTCAAGTTTTTGAGATTTTTCGTAAAATGTGTTAAAAAAAGACGTAATTTGCTACACGCGCATTAACTTTATTGAAATAACAGTCATCATGATGATTTTTTTGCTCTCTCCACACCATTGGAACACCAAATTTGAAGCTTTTTCTTTGTCCTTTGCTCCATTTTCGTAATAATTCGATACATGCTTTGCACACTATGTCTTGGTCCCCAAGCATAACCCCAAAATAGGCAAAATACACTTTTTTTACGAAGTCTGTTATGTTTCTTCTATGTTTTGGCAGTGTGTATTCACCACAAAGGTAACAGAATGAGTCTGGATCGTTAAGACAACTTCTTCTTGATGAGTTCATGCTTTTCACTGGAAAACAGACAACAACATAAAGTTAGTGCAAAAATCAAGCTATGAACAAACTTTTAGAACACTAATTAACACAAAACTATATTGAGAACTGCTCAGTTCAAGTACTAATCCAAAGAAATTAATGAGATGATGCGTTGCATTTACCAACAAGTGCTATAAATAAGATACCAAAAATCTCAAAAACTTGAGCCAATCTGGCAAAACTGATAGCATATTCAGAATCAGCACCCCAAAAATACCCCAAATTCATTAAAATATTTTGGACACCAGAAAAAAAATTTTTTTTTGTTGACCTGTGTAATCAGTGGTAACAAATTAGATGGCGAAGACAGAACACTTGCTATTAATTTTCTTTTTTTTTCTAGTTTTTGCTGCACGTTTGCATATCAAAGAAATGAGCCAGAGCATAAGTTGGCATATGTACCGGATGCAGCGAAGTCACTAATCAGGAAAATTACTCAAACATTCATTTGTAAGCATGTTGCAGGATGCAGTGACGCAAGAGAGGCAGAGCAAGGGTTAACAGTTTTAATTTAACAGGTGATACTCCATGCAGGGAGATAAACAGTTAAATGAGGGTCAAACATTTCAAGGGTAGGCAATAGGTAGAGTTAGGCGATGTGCCCACGTTGCGGATTCGTGTGAGGATTTTTGCGCACAGATTTTGAAAAAAATCCCACAGATTTACCGCGGATTTCCAGCATTTTTTGTGCTGATTTCAAATGCATTTTAACACCTGTGGATTCCTATTGAGGAGCAGGTGTAAAACGCTGCGGAATCTGCACAAAGAATTGCCATGCTGTAAAAAATAACTGCAAAATAAAAACAAAATCCGCAGTGCACATGCTGCGGAAAATACATTCCGCAGCATGTGCACTGCGGATTTTGTTTTCCATAGGTTTACATGGTACTGTAAACCGGATGGAAAACTGCTGCAAATCCACAGCATCCAATCCGCTGTGGATCCCCAGGCAAATCCACAACGTGTGCACATACCCTAAATGAGCAATAAACAAGATAATGGCAGTTCTTTAAATCACTTATTGTGTCAAAGGCTTCCCAGTCTTCTGCTGAAGCTTGGAGGGTGGCGTCACCGACAACGGCTGGCGCAGTGCTGTCCCAATGGGGTCCTGCAAACAACAGTCCATCTCCTGGTGGCAGTGGTTGGTCTCCGGTACCTTCTGCTGAGCCCCTAGTTCATAAGTTGGTGCAGCTGGGATAAGAAGGGTCACGGCACTTGCAGGGTCCTACGTGTGCGGACCAGCAGCAATGGGCCAGGTAAGCTGCAGAAGTTCGTCTGATACCCGACTCTTTCTAGGCAGCACGTGCACTGTACTCCCAGCCACGGGGCACACGGTGCCTCTCAATCGTACAGAGGCAGGGCACATGGCACCTTGGGCTCTGACAGTCTCTCTGGTGGTAAAATTTCAAGAAGCTGACAGTCACATCCAAACATAGACTAAGTGTGAACCGGTGCTGAACCTAGAGTCACCAACTCGTATACAGTCAAATAAATAAGGCAGCACACTGTAGAGCCAAAACCTGCAAACATGAAACATGAAAATTGAATTACACTACTGCACTAGAAATATGAAAAATTGAGAAACTTTAGCGCATAAATTGGCCAATTTATGTGTACCTTGTAGCCACAATAAGGCATTTATCGTATACAAGGGCCTAGCAATGCCTTTCCTGTCTGAGAATAAAGTCTTCATCTGAATGGGAACCTAATGTGAGTCCTCTCTTTGACTAAAATCTCTGTCTGTGGAGGGGTAGTGGTCCTGCTGTGATTAAAAACTCCTGTGGCTAAAAGGAGGAGTGCTCAGTCAGAAGGCTAATGAACACAAATTTCAAAAAACTGACCGTCACATCCAAACATTGACTAAGTGTGAACAGGTGCTGAACCTAGAGTCACCAACTCGTATACAGTCAAATAAATAAGGCAGCACACTTTAGCGCCAAAACCTACAAACATGAAACATGAAAATTGAATTGCACTACTGCACTAGAAATATGAAAAATTTAGAAAGTTTAGCGCATAAATTGGCCAATTTATGTGTACCTTATAGCCACGATAAGGCATTTCTGGTATACAAGGACCTAGCAATGCCTTTCCTCTCTGAAAATAAAGTCTTCATCTGAATGGGAACCTAATTTGAGCCCTCTCTTTGACTAAAATCTCTCTCTCTGTGGAGGGGTAGTGGTCCTGCTGTGATTAAAAACACCTGTGGCTAAAAGGAGGAGTGTTTGCAGGTTTTGGCTCTACAGTGTGCTGCCTTATTTATTTGATAGTCTCTCTGGTGGTGGCCGGAGCTGGCGGGCGCAGACCGACGCGGCGCGGGTGCTCAGGGAACAGAGAACACTCAGCCTGCTGCACGCTGCTTGTCTGCGCAGAAAAAAAACTGCTGCCGTGCTTGCTTTTTCTTGTGTACGTCCCCTGCTTCCAGGTCAGGGTTCTGTCCGGGCCCTTATGCCTTTCCCCGGATGACAGAGGATGCAGTCTCAGCAGTTCCAGAACCGGCGTGGTGCAAATAACTGCAGTCCGGTGCTTCGCCTTATACATTCACCAAAATATTTTACTTGAGTGTGTGGATGAATGTAACTAAAAAGTGTGGGAAGATTCAAAAAAATTCAGACACTCAGCCGAGAGGCCAAGACCCTTGTGCTGTTCAGCATGGCACCGTAATATGTGCCAACTATACTCACTATATCTTTGCCTACAGACAGGCCTATAAAACAACCGCTGATTACCTATTAATGCCCTAATATCCGGAACAAATTGAATGGGTGTGTAATCCAGGCTCAACAGCAGTACAGCACAACAGCTTACAATGCATTAACTCTATTCCCCAACCAAATATTTCCCTTCCCCAATAGGACTACAGTGAACACTAAAGAATTAGTACAATATTTGACCTGTGTTCACTGCTGCTGCCTTAGTGCTCACCACTTGCAGCGTGAGTGGTGACAGAGATAAAATGTAGTTTAGAACACTACGCAATAAAATGGCTCCTGACTACACCTACAGCTACATACTGGAAAGCACAAGGAATATGCACAGTTCACACCTGAGACAGCCACAGTGTAAGGCCTGTTTCACACATCAGTGTCTCCTGTACGTGTAGTGACAGCTTTCTCACTTACTAGAGACACTGACACACGTAGACCCATTCAAATGAATGGGTCTATGCACATGTCAGCATGTTTTCACGGACCGTGTGTCTGTGTGCAAAACACACATACAAGTCTGTTTTTACTCAGACACACAGGCCGCAAAACATGCCACACACGTGCACATGGTGAACAGTGCACACTGTCCTCCATGTGCACAGATGGCTGCCGGGGAAGAAGCACTGCTGTAAGTGCTGTTCCCCTGCATGTGGTGCTGAAGCCGGCTGTCATCCCTTCACAGGTGCGGGCTGCTATTCTCAGGCTGGTAAGGGGACTGTTGTGAACTCTGTTTTCAGGCTCCCTCTTGTGGTCACAGGTGGTACTGTGTGAGTTTTGTTTTTGGGCTCCCCCTGGTGGCTTTGTTTGTTATCCTGCGGATCTGTGGCTGGATCAGCTGCCTTGTTATGCACTAGGGAGTTTCCTATTTAGCTCTGCTTCACCTACACTTGTTGCTGGCTGTCGATGTATTCAGTGCTATTCTGATCTCCCCTGATTATCTTCGTTTTCAGTCTCTTCTGGAGAAGCTAAGTTTCTGTTTGATTATTTTTTGCTCATCAGTCTGCAATATGATTTCAGTGTATGATGAGTTTAGTCCAGCTTGCTAATATGTGAGTTCTTGCTGCTGGTAAGCTCTGGTGTACGGAGTTGCTTTCCCCGCACCGTTAGTTGGTGCGGGGGCTCGAGCAATCTCTGCGTGGATATTTTGCTTAGGGTTTTCTATTGACCGCACAGCTCCCTTCCTATTTTCTGCTATCTAGTGTTAGCGGGCCTCATTTGCTAAATCTATTTCATCTCTGCGTTTGTGCTTTCCCCTTAACTCACCGTTAATATTTGTGGGGGGCTTTTCTATATCTTTGGGGTCATTTCTCTGAGGCAAGTAAGGACTTTACTTTCCCTCTAGGAATAGGTAGTTTCTCAGGCCGTGAAGAGACGTCTAGGATTTCCAGGTAACGTTCCACGGCTGCCTATAGTTGTTTGCGGATAGGATCAGGTTGCGGTCAATCCAGATACCACTTCCCCAGAGCTGGTCGTCGGTTTAGTTACTTAGCTAGTCAAACTTGTGATCCTTGCCACTAGGATCATAACAGTACAGCCAGCCCATAAAGTGTTAATTGCATGGCAGAAGCAGGAGAAGAGAAGCCTTGAGGAATTTTTTTTTTTTTTTCGCTGCCGTGTGTCTAGCTGCTGTGTGTCTAGCTTCTCTCCTCCTCTTAATCTTGGTGTGGCTCTGAGTTCAGCTGCTGACATGGATATCCAGAGTTTGGCCTCCAGTGTAGATCATCTTGCTGCAAGGGTACAAAGTATTCAGGATTTTGTTGTTCACAGTCCTATGTCAGAGCCTAGAATACCTATTCCGGATTTGGTTTCTGGAGATAGATCTAGGTTCCTGAATTTTAAGAACAATTGCAAATTGTTTCTTTCTTTGAAACCTCGTTCCTCTGGTGATTCCGTTCAGCAAGTTAAGATTATTATTTCTTTCTTGCGCGGCGACCCTCAAGATTGGGCCTTCGCATTGGCGCCAGGGGATCCTGCATTGCTCAGTGTGGATGCGTTTTTTCTGGCCCTTGGATTGCTCTATGAGGAACCTAATCTTGAGAACCAGGCTGAAAAAGCTTTGTTGGCCCTCTCTCAGGGGCAAGATGAAGCAGAGGTGTATTGCCAGAAATTTCGGAAATGGTCGGTGCTTACTCAATGGAATGAGTGTGCCCTGGCTGCAAATTTCAGAAAGGGTCTTTCTGAAGCCATTAAGAATGTCATGGTGGGGTTCCCTACGCCTGCAGGTCTGAATGAGTCAATGACTCTGGCCATTCAGATTGATCGGCGTTTGCGGGAGCGCAAACCTGCGCACCATTTGGCGGTGTCTTCTGAACAGACACCTGAGTCTATGCAATGTGATAGAATTCTGACCAGAAGTGAACGGCAAAATTATAGACGGCAAAATGGGTTGTGCTTTTACTGTGGTGACTCGGCTCATGTTATCTCAGCATGCTCAAAGCGCACAAAAAAGATTGATAAATCTGTCACCATCGGTACTTTACAGCCTAAGTTCATTTTGTCTGTTACCCTGATTTGTTCCCTGTCATCTTACCCGGTTATGGCTTTTGTAGATTCAGGAGCTGCCCTGAGCCTGATGGATTTGTCATTTGCCCGGCGCTGTGGTTTTGTTTTGGAGCCTTTAAAATTCCCTATTCCACTAAGGGGTATTGATGCTACACCATTGGCCATGAATAAACCTCAGTACTGGACGCAAGTGACCATGTGCATGACTCCTGTTCATCAGGAGGTGATTCGCTTTCTTGTTCTGCATAATTTGCATGATGTTGTCGTGTTGGGTCTGCCATGGTTGCAGACTCATAATCCAGTCCTGGATTGGAAAGCAATGTCTGTGTCAAGTTGGGGTTGCCAGGGAATTCATGGCGACGCTCCTGTGGTGTCAATTGCTTCATTCACTCCTTCTGAAGTCCCTGCGTTTTTGTCGGACTACGAGGATGTATTTGATGAGCCCAAACTCAGTTCTCTTCCTCCTCATAGGGATTGTGATTGTGCTATAAATTTGATTCCTGGTAGTAAGTTTCCTAAGGGACGACTTTTCAATTTGTCAGTGCCGGAGCATGCTGCTATGCGGAGTTATATAAAGGAGTCTTTGGAGAAAGGACTTATTCGCCCCTCCTCCTCCCCTCTGGGTGCGGGATTCTTTTTTGTGGCTAAGAAGGATGGTTCACTGAGACCTTGTATTGATTATCGCCTTCTAAATAAAATCACGGTCAAATTTCAGTATCCTTTGCCATTGTTATCTGATCTGTTTGCTCGCATTAGGGGGTCTAGTTGGTTCACCAAGATAGATCTTCGTGGTGCGTATAACCTTGTGCGTATTAAGCAGGGTGATGAATGGAAAACTGCATTTAATACGCCCGAAGGCCATTTCGAGTACTTGGTGATGCCTTTTGGACTTTCTAACGCTCCTTCTGTCTTTCAGTCCTTCATGCACGACATCTTCCGCGAGTATCTGGATAAATTTATGATTGTGTATCTGGATGATATTCTGTTTTTTTTCTGATGATTGGGAGTCCCATGTTAAGCAGGTCAGGATGGTGTTTCAGGTCCTGCGTGCCAATGCTTTATTTGTGAAGGGCTCAAAATGTCTTTTTGGAGTCCAGAAGGTTTCTTTTTTGGGTTTCATTTTTTCCCCTTCTACTATTGAGATGGACCCAGTCAAGGTTCAGGCTATTCATGACTGGACTCAGCCTACATCTGTTAAGAGTCTTCAGAAGTTCTTGGGTTTTGCTAATTTTTACCGTCGCTTCATCGCTAATTTTCTGGTGTTGTTAAGCCTTTGACGGATTTGACCAAGAAGGGTTCTGATGTTACTAATTGGTCTCCTGCGGCTGTGGAGGCCTTTCGGGAGCTGAAGCGCCGGTTTTCCTCGGCTCCGGTCTTATGTCAGCCAGATGTCTCTCTTCCTTTCCAGGTCGAGGTTGATGCTTCTGAGATTGGAGCGGGGGCTGTTTTGTCGCAGAGAAGCTCTGATGGCTCTGTGATGAAGCCATGTGCTTTCTTTTCAAGAAAGTTTTTGCCTGCCGAGCGGAATTATGATGTCGGTAATCGGGAGTTGTTAGCTATGAAGTGGGCATTTGAGGAGTGGCGACATTGGCTCGAGGGAGCTAAGCATCGTGTGGTGGTCTTGACTGATCACAAAAATCTGATTTATCTCGAGTCAAGCGGCTGAATCCGAGTCGGCCAAGCGGCTGAATCCTAGACAGGCTCGTTGGTCGTTGTTTTTCTCTCGTTTTGATTTCGTGGTGTCGTACCTGCCTGGTTCGAAGAATGTGAAGGCTGATGCTCTTTCTAGGAGCTTTGTGCCTGACTCTCCTGGAGATTCTGAGCCGGCTGGTATCCTCAGAGAAGGGGTGATTTTGTCTGCCATCTCCCCAGATTTGCGACGAGTGCTGCAGGAGTTTCAGGCGGATAGACCTGACCATTGTCCACCGGAGAGACTGTTTGTCCCAGATAGATGGACCAACAGAGTTATTTCCGAGGTTCATTCTTCGGTGTTGGCAGGCCATCCTGGAATATTTGGTACCAGAGATTTGGTGGCCAGGTCCTTTTGGTGGCCTTCCTTGTCGTGGGATGTGCGTTCCATTGTGCAGTCTTGTGGAACTTGTGCTCGGGCTAAGCCTTGCTGTTCTCGTGCCAGTGGTTTGCTGTTACCTTTGCCTGTCCCGAAGAGGCCTTGGACGCACATTTCCATGGATTTTATTTCAGATCTCCCTGTCTCTCAGAGAATGTCTGTCATCTGGGTGGTGTGTGATCGTTTTTCTAAGATGGTCCATTTGGTGCCCTTGCCTAAGTTGCCTTCCTCCTCCGAGTTGGTTCCGCTGTTTTTTCAAAATGTGGTACGTTTGCACGGGATCCCTGAGAATATTGTTTCCGACAGAGGATCCCAGTTTGTGTCTAGATTTTGGCGGACCTTTTGTGCTAAGATGGGCATTGATTTGTCTTTTTCGTCGGCCTTCCATCCTCAGACGAATGGCCAGACCGAGCGAACTAATCAGACCTTGGAAACCTATTTAAGATGTTTTGTTTCTGCTGATCAGGACGACTGGGTGGCTTTTTTGCCATTGACCGAATTTGCCCTTAATAATCGGGCTAGTTCTGCTACTTTGGTTTCGCCTTTTTTTTGTAATTCGGAGTTTCATCCTCGTTTTTCCTCGGGTCAGGTGGAGCCTTCTGACTGTCCTGGAGTGGATCTTGTGGTGGATAGGTTGCATCAGATTTGGGATCATGTGGTGGACAATTTGAAGCTGTCACAAGAGAAGGCTCAGCGCTTTGCCAACCGCCGTCGCTGTGTGGGTCCCCGACTTCGCGTTGGGGACTTGGTGTGGTTGTCTTCTCGCTTTGTTCCTATGAAGGTCTCCTCTCCCAAGTTCAAGCCTCGGTTTATCGGTCCTTATAAGATTTTGGAAGTCCTTAACCCTGTGTCATTTCGTTTGGACCTCCCAGCATCGTTTGCTATTCATAATGTGTTCCATCGGTCGTTGTTGCGGAGGTATGTGGTGCCTGTGGTTCCTTCGGTTGAGCCTCCTGCCCCTGTGCTGGTTGAGGGAGAATTGGAATACGTGGTGGAGAAGATCTTGGATTCTCGTATTTCTAGACGGAGGCTTCAGTATTTGGTTAAGTGGAAGGGCTATGGTCAGGAGGATAATTCCTGGGTTGTCGCCTCTGATGTTCATGCGGCTGATTTGGTTCGTGCCTTCCATGTGGCTCACCCTGATCGCCCTGGGGGTTTTTGATGAGGGTTCGGTGACCCCTCCTCAAGGGGGGGGTACTGTTGTGAACTCTGTTTTCGGGCTCCCTCTTGTGGTCACAGGTGGTATTGTGTGAGTTTTGTTTTTGGGCTCCCCCTGGTGGCTTTGTTTGTTATCCTGCGGATCTGTGGCTGGATCAGCTGCCTCGTTATGCACTAGGGAGTTTCCTATTTAGCTCTGCTTCACCTACACTTGTTGCCGGCTGTCGATGTATTCAGTGCTATTCTGATCTCCCCTGATTATCTTCGTTTTCAGTGTCTTCTGGAGAAGCTAAGTTTCTGTTTGATTATTTTATGCTCATCAGTCTGCAATGTGATTTCAGTGTATGATGAGTTTAGTCCAGCTTGCTAATATGTGAGTTCTTGCTGCTGGTAAGCTCTGGGGTACGGAGTTGCTTTCCCCGCACCGTTTGTTGGTGCGGGGGCTCGAGCAATCTCTGCGTGGATATTTTGCTTAGGGTTTTCTATTGACCGCACAGCTCCCTTCCTATTTTCTGCTATCTAGTGTTAGCGGGCCTCATCTGCTAAATCTATTTCATCTCTGCGTTTGTGCATTCCCCTTAACTCACCGTTAATATTTGTGGGGGGCTTTTCTATATCTTTGGGGTCATTTCTCTGAGGCAAGTAAGGACTTTACTTTCCCTCTAGGAATAGGTAGTTTCTCAGGCCGTGAAGAGACGTCTAGGATTTCCAGGTAACGTTCCACAGCTGCCTATAGTTGTTTGCGGATAGGATCAGGTTGCGGTCAATCCAGATACCACTTTCCCAGAGCTGGTCGTCGGTTTAGTTACTTAGCTAGTCAAACTTGCGATCCTTGCCACTAGGATCATAACAGGGGACATAGATATGGGCCCCCCAACCTAAAAACAGCAGCCCGCAGCTGCCCAGAAAAGGCGCATCTATTAGATATGCCAATTCTGGAGCTTTGCCCGGTTCTTCCCACTTGCCCTGTAGACATGGCAAGTGGGGTAATGAGGGTTTAATGTCACCTTCCTATTGTAAGGTGACATTAAGCCGGCTTAGTAATGGAGATTTGTCAATAAGACACCTTTCCATTACTAATCCTATAGCTGTTAAAGGGTTAATAAAAGACCACACAGTAAAAATAGTCTTTTAATGAAATCATACACCACAAAGTTTCCCATCTTTATTAGTCTGCCAATCCAAGTGAAGCCCTCGATCTCCTGTAAAAAACATAAAAATAATAAACCACCAATATACCCATATCTGTCAGGTGTACAGTCAGTCCCACGCCAAAATCCATATCTGGGGAATGTACAGTTTACAACTGGGAGCGGTGCTAATGCGACCGTCACCGGCTGTAAACTACTGGGGAATGAATGATACACAGCGGGTGCAGACTCAGTAACTAGCAGTGACGTCACTGAGTCTGTGCTCACTCGCCGGCAAGAACTCCTGTGACCTCAGGACCGTGGGAGAATGCAAGTGATGAGGCCGTCCGTGTGGTACTGATGCAGCACACGGGCGGCACACGGTTGCCACACGTGTGCCACACAAAGTGCACACAAGGACACTGATATCTCCGGTACCAGAAATATCAGAACGTGTGAAACTGGACTAAGAGATAGGGCCGAAACCACTAATGTCTCCTCTGACCTTTGCCTGCTGAATTTGCAGTGTGCAAATGTTGTCCTCTTGTAAAGTCCTCAAGCGAGGTAGACGTCGGCAAGTTGCTGCCTCCGCTCACTCTGCAGACAACATGTGTCCCCATCCCGGGGTGCTGCTGTGTGTGTGTGTGTGTGTGTGTGTGTGGGGTGCATCCACATTATGTTTTAGACAAAGTGGGGCCCTGGGCAAACAATTAAAGTGGGGCCCCAAATGCTAACATATTGCATCATCACACAAACATTTTGGTTGCATTTACATGAGCTGAGTTCAGGTCGTTAAACGAGCGTGATAGGCAGTATTGAAGTTGTTTGACTCTTGTTTCTGGGCCTCTTTACGTCAGCTGAGGAAGAATGATGGGGACAGAACGATCACTAGTAGATCAATCTGTCCCCATACAGTATCATGTTATCAACAGCATATCTGCAGTTTTCACCAGGTGATGTGCTGCTGAGAACAATGATTTATGTTCCGACATAAACAATCCAATCACTCGATGAATATTAGGCAGCATTTTGCTTGCTTAGTATACAATACACACCCCATGGTGCTCCAGATACTATAATACACACCGATAGTCCTCCATACAGTATAATACACTCCCCATAGTGCTCCATACTTTACAATGCACACCATAGTCCTCCATATAGTACAATGCAGCCCCACACAGGAGTACAATGCAGCTCCACACAGGACTACAGCGTAGCCCCACACAGGAGTACAATGCAGCCCCACAGAATGCAATGCAGCCAGCCTCCATAGAATGTTTAGCAGCCCCATAGAATGTAATGCAGCCCCCATAGAATATAATGCAGCCCCAAAGAATGCAATGCAGCCAGCCCCATAGAATGCAATGCAGCCAGCCCCCATAGAATGTAATGCAGCCCTATAGAATGTAATGCAGCCCCTTGGAATGGAATTCAGCCAGCCCCCATAGAATGTAATAGTCAGATCCAATAGAATGCAATGCAGCCAGCCCCTATAGGATGTAATGCAGCCTTATAGAATGTAATGCAGTCCCAAAAAATGTAATGCAGCCCACATAGAATGTAATGCAACCAGCCCCCATAAAACATAATGCAGCTCCCAGTTGTATGATGCCAATACAGTTGAATGCGTGATGTGGGGGGACTGGCACCGGGACCCCCTGACTCACAAGCCACATAGAGGCCGCACGGTCTGCCGCAATTAGTGGCATGCTATTGGGGCCCGGGGCTCCCATGGTTTAGTGGGGCTCTAAGCAGCTGCCTAGTCTGCCTGCTTCTAATGCTGGCCCTGAGTGCATCACACTTACTTCTGTCCTGCAGGCTCCATTGGCTTCAGGGTTTCCTCTTGTGGAACTTTGGCACCAATCAATCCAGGGGACACAGGTTTTGTAAAATCATTAAAACTTTTCCTGGACAGGTGGCAGTGTTTACAAACAGGCATATAGGAAAAGGTTATTGGTATAGGTAGAGTGTCCCTCTTGCTATCTTCACTGGCACTAGCAAGTCATCTCCACCACTAGCAGTGCACCAAGATTGCAACACATCATGCCTCACAGTGTGAGTCCATTTTTCCCTGTATCTTTAGAGGATGAGTGCGCCCATGGGCCCCGACGAGGGGCGGACATACTGCATGTGCAGCTGCCCTGGCCAGATTGCCCTCATGTGCAGCAGGCAGAGAGCGATCCCTGCAGCTCCGCTGCCTACAGGAGAAAATGGCAGCAGAGCGGAGCTGCAGGGATCTGTCCTCTGCTTCCCGTCCTCTGCTTCCTGTCTGATACAACTGTGTGGCTAGATGACATCAGCATTCAGCGCGCACCTGTTTTAGATAGAGAGCTGCTGGCGATGAAGATGCTGCGGCAGTTGGGGAACATACAGTGAGGAAAGTGGTGTTGTGTGTGTGTGTTGTGTGTGTGTAGACAATGTTGGAGGTGGTGATATTTCTGTGTGTGTGTGTGTAGGCAATGTTGGCGGTGGTGATGGAGGTGGTGGAGAAGACAATGATGGAGGTGGGGAAAAGGCAATGATGTAGGTGGTGAGGGAGAACAATAATTGGACTGGTGGGGGCAAACAATGATTGGGGTGGTGGGGGAAAACAATGATTGGGATGATAGAGTGGGCAATAATGGAGGTGATGGGGTTGGCAATGATTGGGGTGGTTGAGAGGGCAATGATTGGGATGATTGTGAGGGCAATGATGGAGGTGGAGGAGAGGGCAAAGATTGTGGTGGAGATGGTAATGAAGTAAGTGGGGAGAGGACAATGATAGTAGTGGTGGGAGAGAATAATGATTGGGGTGGTGGAGAGGGCAATGATTGAGATGGTGGAGATGACAATGAAAGGCTGGTGGAGAGGACAATGATGGAGGTGGGGGAGAAGACAATGATGGGATCCGAGGGGGACAATGAGGGATGTGGGGGATTGGGATTGGAGGAAGGGGGACTTACAAAGGACTTACAAACAAGGGGAGGGGGAGAAGGACTTTAGATATGAATGTAAAATGAATTGGGTGGTGGAGGAAGGTGATAAGCCCCTATAGTGTCCTCCTCCATCTCACAATTCATTGTGATGCTATCAGGGACTTAAAATTTAAATTTATTAGAGTGGGAGAGCAGGCAATAAGGTGCATAGGACACGTTACTATGAATTGAACATGACGAGAAGACAACCAGACCAAATCCCCAACCCGAAGCCGGGAACCAACACACCGACGACGATTAGCAAAACGTTGCGCCTCCTCCTGAGACAACACCAAATTGTCCACCACATGAGCCCAAATTTGCTGCAACCTGTCCACCACAGAATCCACACCAGGACGATCAGGAGGCTCAACCTGCCCTGAAGAAAAACGAGGATGAAAACCAAAATTACAAAAAAAAGGCGAAACCAAGGTGGCCGAACTAGCCCGATTATTAATGGCAAACTCGGCCAATGGCAAGAAAGCCACCCAATCATCCTGATCAGCAGACACGAAGCATCTCAAATAAGTTTCCAAAGTCTGGTTGGTTCGCTCGGTTTGGCCATTTGTCTGAGGATGAAATGCAGAAAAAGAAGACAAATCAATGTCCAGCCTAGCACAAAAGGCTCGCCAAAACCTAGAAACAAACTGGGAACCTCTGTCGGACACAATATTCTCCGGAATACCATGCAAACGAACCACATGCTGAAAAAACAATGGAACCAAATCAGAAGAGGAAGGCAACTTAGGCAAAGGCACCAAATGAACCATCTTAGAAAACCGGTCACAAACCACCCAGATAACTCACATCCTCTGGGAAACCGGAAGGTCTGAAATAAAATCCATAGAAATATGCGTCCAAGGCCTCTCAAGGACCGGCAAAGGCAAAAGCAACCCACTAGCGCGGGAACAACAAGGCTTAGCCCACGCACAAGTCCCACAGGACTGCACAAAAGAACGCACATCCCGCGACAAAGAAGGCCACCAAAAAGACCTACCAACCAAATCTCTGGTACCAAAAATACCAGGGTGACCAGCCAACACGGAACAATGAACCTCCGAAATCATCATAATAGTCCATTTATCAGGAACGAACAGTTTCCCGACTGGACAGCGGTCAGGTTTGTCAGCCTGACATTCCTGAAGGACCCGTCGTAGATCAGGGGAGATGGCAGAAAGAACCATCCCTTCCTTTAGAATGCCGACCGGTTCAAGGACCTCCGGAGAATCAGGCAAAAAGCTCCTAGAGAGGGCATCAGCTTTAATATTCTTAGAACCCGGAAGATACGAGACCACGAAATCAAAATGGGAGAAAAACAAAGACCATCAGGCCTGTCTAGGATTCAGCCGCTTGGCAGACTCGAGGTAAATCAGATTTTTATGATCGGTCAAAACCACAATGCGATGCTTGGCTCCCTCAAGCCAATGTCGCCATTCCTCGAACGCCCACTTCATAGCCAACAATTCCCGATTGACGACATCATAATTACGTTCAGCAGGCGAAAACTTTCGGGAAAAGAAGGCACATGGTTTCATCAAGGAACCATCAGAATTCCTCTGAGACAATACGGCCCTTGCCCCAATCTCAGAAGCGTTAACCTCAACCTGAAATGGAAGAGAAACATCTGGCTGACGCAACACCGGAGCAGAAGTAAATCGGCGTTTAAGCTCCTGAAAGGCAGAGACAGCCGCAGAGGACCAATTCGTCACATCAGCGCCCTTTTTCGTCAAATCGGTCAGGGGTTTAACCACACTGGAGAAGTTATGAAACGGCGATAAAAATTAGCAAAGCCCAAAAATTTCTGAAGACTCTTCATGGACGTCGGCTGAATCCAATCATGAATGGCCTGAACCTTAACCGGATCCATCTCTATGGATGAGGGAGAAAAAATAAAGCCCAAAAAAGAAACCTTCTGCACTCCAAAAAGACACTTAGACCCCTTCACGAACAAAGCATTGTCACGAAGGATCTGAAAAACCATCCTGACCTGTTTCACATGAGACTCCCAATCATCGGAAAAAATCAAAATGTCATCCAAATATACAATCATAAATTTATCAAGATAATTACGGAAGATATCATGCATGAAGGACTGAAAAACAGATGGAGCATTAGAGAGCCTGAATGGCATCACAAGGTATTCAAAATGGCCCTCGGGCGTATTAAATGCAGTTTTCCATTCGTCACCCTGCTTAATATGAATAAGATTATATGCCCCTCGAAGGTCAATCTTAGTAAACCAACTAGCCCCCTTAATCCTAGCAAACAAATCAGAAAGCAAAGGCAAAGGGTATTGAAATTTGACCGTGATCTTATTCAAAAGGCGATAATCAATACAAGGTCTCAAGGAGCCATCCTTCTTGGCAACAAAAAAAAAAAAATCCCGCTCCCAATGTTGAAGACGATGGCCGAATATGCCCTTTCTCCAAAGACTCCTTAATATAACTCCACATAGCGGTATGTGCAGGCATCGACAGGTTGAAAAGTCGGCCCTTAGGAAACTTACAACCTGGAATCAAGTCAATAGCACAATCACAGTCCCTATGCGGTGGAAGGGAACTGGACTTGGGCTCATTGAACACATCCTGAAAATCAGACAAGAACTCTGGAACTTCAGAAGGAGGGGAAGAGGAGATTGACATCAAAGGAACGTCACAAGTGTTGAGCGATACCGTCCGATACTTGAAAGTATCGGTATCGGATAGTATCGGCCGATACCCGAAAAGTATCGGATATCGCCGATACCGATACCCGATACCAATACAAGTCAATGGGACACCAAGTATCGGAAGGTATCCTGGATGGTTCCCAGGGTCTGAAGGAGAGGAAACTCTCCTTCAGGCCCTGGGATCCATATTAATGTGTAAAATAAAGAATTAAAATAATAAATATGGATATACTCACCCGTCCGGAGGCCCCTGCACCTTACCGCTGTTAACCGGCAGCCTGCTTTGCTTAAAATGAGCGCATTCAGGACCTTCCATGACGTCACGGCTTCTGATTGGTTGCGTGCCACTCATGTGACCGCCACGCGACCAATCACAAGCCGCGACGTCATTCTCAGGTCCTAAATTCCTAGAATGAGGAGTTTAGGGCCTGAGAATGACGTCGTGGCTTGTGATTGGTCACGTGGTGGTCACATATGCGGCACGCGACCAATCAGAAGCCGTGACGTGATGGAAGGACCTAAACGCGCTCATTTTAAGCAAAGCCGGCTGCCGGTTAACAGCGGTAAGGTGCAGGGGCCTCCGGAGAGGTGAGTATATCCATATTTATTATTTTAATTCTTTATTTTACACATTAATATGGTTCCGATACCGATTCCCGATACCACAAAAGTATCGGATCTCGGTATCGGAATTCCGATACCGCAAATATCGGCCGATACCCGATACTTGCGGTATCGGAATGCTCAACACTAAACGTCACCATGAACTCCCTGACAACCCCAACTAGTCACAGACATAGATTTCCAATCCAACACAGGATTATGTACCTGCAACCATGGAAAACCCAGCACAATAGCATCATGGAAATTATGCAACACCAAAAAGCGACAATCCTCCCGATGGGCTGGCGCCATGCACATGGTCACCTGTGTCCAAAACTGGGGTTTATTTTTAGCCAAAGGTGTAGCATCAATGCCCCTTAAAGGAATAGGATTCTCCAAAGACTGCAAGGGGAAACCACAACGTCTAGCGAATTCAAAGTCCATTAAATTCAAAGCGGCGCCAGAATCTACAAACGCCATGACAGAAAATGACGACAATGAGCAGATCAATGTCACAGATAACAGAAATTTAGGTTGTACGGTACCAATGGTAACTGAACTAGCGATTCTCTTAATATGCTTAGGGCAGACCAAAATGACATGAGAAGCATCGCCACAGTAAAAACACAACCCATTCTGACGTCTGAATCCCCGTCGTTCAGCTCCAGACAGAATCCTATCGCCCTGCATAGGCTCAGGTATCTGCTCTGAGGACAACACCACAGCGCGCACAACTCTGCGCTCACGCAGGCGCCGATCAATCTGAATGTCCAGAGACATAGAATCGCTCAGACCAATAGGCGTGGGAAACCCCACCATAACATCTTTAACAGATTCAGAAAGACCCTTTCTGAAAATTGCCGCCAAAGCATCCTCATTCCATTTAGTCAGCACAGACCATTTTCTAAATTTCTGACAATACAATTCTGCCGCTTCTTGACCCTGAAACAGGGTCAACAAGGTCTTCTCAGCATGATCCACAGAATTTGGTTCATCATATAATAACCCTAGAGCCTGAAAGAAGGCTTCTACATTAAACAAGGCAGGATTCCCAGATTCCAGGGAAAATGCCCAATCCTGAGGATCGCCACGCAGCAGGGAGATGACTATTTTAACCTGCTGAATGGGATCACCAGAAGAACGAGGTTTCAGAGCAAAAAACAGTTTAAAGTTATTTTTAAAACTCAAAAATTTAGACCTGTCCCCAAAAAATAACTCAGGAGTAGGAATCTTAGGCTCTAAAACCGGAGTCTGAACAATATAATCGGAAATGCCCTGTACTCTAGCAGCTAGTTGGTCTACACGAGAAGCTAATCCATGAACATCCATGCTAGCACACAGCTCCTCAGTCACCCAGAGGAAAAGAGGGAAGGAAAGACAAAACAGACTGCAGAAAAAAAAATGGCTCAGGACTTTTCTTCCCTTCTTCTGAGATGCATTTAACTCATAGTTGGCCAGTTGTACTGTTATGATCCGGTGACCCTGGAGCCGCATGAGACTATCTCTGGAGTAGGTGGTACCTGTACTGACCGCAATCCTAATACTGACACCGCAACTGGAAGTAGCCGTGGGATGTACCTAACCAGGCCTAGACACCTCGACACAGCCGGAGGACTAAATACCCCTAAAGATGGAAATGGGAAATCCTATCTTGCCTCAGAGCAGAGCCCCAAAGGATAGGCAGCCCCCCACAAATATTGACTGTGAGTTTAAGAGGAAATACGTACACAGGCAGAAAAAACAGAGTTTAGCAAAAGAGGCCCTTCTAGCTAGATAGAAAGGATAGGACAGAGTTCTAAACGGTCAGTATTAAAACACTAGAAAATTCCACAGCAGAAAATACTATATACTACATCTAACTAAAGACATAGGATGTATATCTGCATCTCCAGAGAAACCAGCATGACAGAAAAATCCAAACAAGTCAAGCTGGACAAAAACACAATAGATTGCACTGCACATAAAAGCACACTGCATGCGTGCTACAGAGAACCAAAACAAAGCACTTATCTTAGCTGAAATGACAACAGGGCAGTGGAGCCAGACAGAGATGCAATCCCTCCAAGATACAATGGACAACTGGCAGGGATTGATGGATCCTACAAACCTAAATACCCAATAGAACTGCAATAAGCAGAAACACCTGCCCTGGCATATAATCCAGAGACCACTGCACTACCACTAACAACCACCGGAGGGAGCCCAAGAGCAGAATTCACAACACATGACTGCAAAAAAAGCTGCTTGTGCATGCGTTTGTGTCATGATTCCCCAATGGCATGGGAACATCAGAAACACAAAATAACAGACTAGCCCTCGGGTGATGGAAACTCAAGCTGACCGTGACCTAAATCTACCACACAACTAACAGTAGCCAGGAAGCATTCCTACGGCTGCCTAGATGCCATGCGCCAGCCGGAGAACTAACTACGCCTGGAAGAGGAAGGAATAGACCTGGCTTACCTCTAGTGAAATTCCCCAAAGATGATAGTAGCCCCCACATATATTAACGGTGAGTTCAGAGGAAAAGACATACACAGTATGAAGGTAGATTTAGCAAAGCGAGGTCCACTTACTAGATAGAGGAAGGATACAAAAGAGGACTTCACGGTCAGCTGAAAAACCCTTTCAAAAACCCATCCTGAAATTACTTTAAGACTCCTGTGTCAACTCATGACACAGGAGTGGCAATTTCAGTCCACAAGAGCTTCCAGTAACAGGAACTGACAAACTGTAAACTGGACAAAAAATACAAAACAAAAAGGACAAGAGTCCACTTAGCTGATCAGCAGACTGGTAGCAGGAACATGCAACTGAAAGACTCAGGTTACAATGATGACCGGCAAGGAAGTGACTGGAGAGCAAGGCTAAATAGGGAACTCCCAAAACCGATGGAAGCAGGTGAGCTGAGGCAGAAAAGAACACACAAGTCTCCAGTACCACCAGCCACCACCAGGGGAGCCCAAAAAGCGGATCACAACAGTACCCCCCCCTTAAGGAGGGGGCACCGAACCCTCACAAGAACCGCCAGGGCGACCTGGATGAGCCCTATGAAAGGCACGAACCAAATCCGAGGCATGAACATCAGAGGCAGTTACCCAAGAATTATCTTCCTGACCATAGCCCTTCCATTTAACCAGATACTGGAGTCTCCGCCTGGAAATACGGGAGTCCAAGATCTTCTCTATAACGTACTCCAATTCACCCTCAACCAGCACAGGAGCAGGAGGCTCAGCAGAAGGAACCACCGGCACCTCGTATCTCCGCAACAACGACCGTTGGAACACATTATGGATAGCGAAAGATGCCGGGAGGTCCAAACGAAAGGAAACAGGGTTAATAATCTCCAAAATCCTATAGGGACCGATGAACCGAGGCTTAAATTTAGGAGAAGAAACCCTCATTGGGACAAAACGGGAAGACAACCACACCAAGTCCCCAACACGAAGGCGAGGACCAACCCGACGCTGGCGGTTAGCAAACCGCTGAGTCCTCTCCTGGGACAAATTCAAATTGTCCACCACTTGTTCCCAAATCCGATACAACCAATCCACCACAGCATCTACTCCAGGACAATCCGAAGACTCCGCCTGACCAGAAGAAAAACGGGGATGAAACCCCGAATTGCAAAAGAAAGGGGAAACCAAAGTGGCCGAACTAGCCCGATTATTAAGAGCAAACTCCGCCAACGGCAAAAAGGCAACCCAATCATCCTGATCCGCAGACACAAAACACCTCAAATACGTCTCCAAAGTCTGATTAGTTCGCTCCGTCTGGCCATTAGTCTGAGGATGGAAGGCAGACGAAAAAGACAAATCAATGCCCAACCTGGCACAGAATGCCCGCCAAAATCTAGAAACGAACTGGGTACCCCTATCAGAAACGATATTTTCAGGAATACCATGCAAGCGAACCACATTTTGAAAAAACAAAGGAACCAACTCAGACGAGGAAGGCAACTTCGGCAATGGCACCAAATGAACCATCTTAGAAAAACGGTCACACACCACCCAGATAACAGACATCCTCTGAGAGACAGGAAGATCAGAAATAAAGTCCATCGAGATGTGCGTCCAAGGCCTCTTCGGAATAGGCAAGGGCAACAACAACCCGCTAGCCCTAGAACAACAAGGCTTGGCCCGAGCACACACATCACAAGACTGCACAAAAACACACACATCTCGAGACAGAGATGGCCACCAGAAGGATCTAGCCACCAAATCCCTGGTACCAAAAATTCCAGGATGACCCGCCAGCGTAGAAGAATGAACCTCCGAGATGACTCTACTGGTCCAATCATCAGGAACAAACAGTCTACCAGGTGGACAGCGATCGGGTCTATCCGCCTGAAACTCTTGCAAAGCACGTCGCAGATCTGGGGAAATAGCGGATAATATCACCCCATCCTTAAGGATACCTGTAGGTTCCGAATCACCAGGGGAATCAGGCTCAAAACGCCTAGAAAGGGCATCTGCCTTCACATTCTTAGAACCTGGTAGATATGAGACCACAAAATTAAACCGAGAGAAAAACAACGACCAGCGCGCCTGTCTAGGATTCAGGCGCCTGGCAGACTCAAGATAAATCAGATTCTTGTGATCAGTCAAAACCACCACCTGATGTTTAGCACCCTCAAGCCAATGACGCCACTCCTCAAATGCCCACTTCATGGCCAAAAGCTCCCGATTACCGACATCATAATTTCTTTCGGCGGCAGAAAATTTTCGAGAAAAGAACGCACAAGGTCTCATCACTGAGCAATCGGAACTTTTCTGCGACAAAACCGCCCCCGCTCCGATCTCGGAAGCATCGACCTCAACCTGAAAGGGGAGAGAGACATCAGGCTGGCGCAACACAGGGGCAGACGAAAAGCGGCGCTTAAGTTCCCGAAAGGCCTCCACAGCGGCAGAGGACCAATTGGCAACATCAGCACCCTTCTTAGTCAAATCCGTAAGAGGCTTAGCAACACCAGAAAAACCAGTTATAAATCGACGATAAAAATTAGCAAAGCCTAAGAACTTCTGAAGACCCTTTAGAGAAGTAGGCTGCGTCCAGTCACAAATAGCCCGAACCTTGACAGGGTCCATCTCAACAGAAGAAGGGGAAAAAATGTACCCCAAAAAGGAAATCTTTTGAACCCCAAAAACACACTTAGAACCCTTTACACACAGAGAATTCTCCCGCAAGACCTGAAAAACCCTCCTGACCTGCTGAACATGAGACTCCCAGTCCTCAGAAAAAATCAAAATATCGTCCAAATACACAATCATAAATTCATCCAGATATTCACGGAAAATATCATGCATAAAGGACTGAAAAACTGAAGGTGCATTAGAAAGGCCGAAAGGCATTACTAAATACTCAAAGTGGCCCTCAGGCGTATTAAATGCGGTTTTCCACTCATCCCCTTGCTTAATTCGCACCAAATTATACGCCCCACGGAGATCAATCTTGGAGAACCACTTAGCCCCCCTTATGCGAGCAAACAAATCAGTAAGCAGCGGCAACGGATACTGATATTTGACAGTAATTTTATTCAGGAGTCGATAATCAATACAAGGCCTCAGCGAGCCATCCTTTTTAGAGACAAAGAAAAACCCAGCTCCTAAAGGTGATGAAGAAGGACGAATATGTCCCTTTTCCAGGGACTCCTTAACATACTCTCGCATGGCAGCATGCTCAGGTACAGATAGGTTAAACAAACGACCCTTTGGAAATTTACTGCCTGGAATCAGATCTATGGCGCAATCACACTCTCTGTGGGGAGGGAGAGAACCAATTTTAGGCTCTTCAAAAATATCCCCAAAATCCGACAAAAATGCCGGAACCTCAGAGGGAATAGATGACGAGATAGAAACCAAAGGTATGTCCCCATGAGCCCCCCGACACCCCCAGCTTAACACAGACATAGTTTTCCAGTCCAGTACTGGGTTATGAGATTGCAACCATGGTAATCCAAGCACTAACACATCATGTAAATTATGCAACACGAGGAAGCGAATCATCTCCTGATGGTCTGGAGTCATACGCATAGTCACTTGCGTCCAGAACTGTGGTCTATTACAAGCCAGAGGTGTAGAATCAATACCCTTCAGAGGTATAGGAACTTCTAGAGGCTCCAAATCAAACCCACAGCGCCTGGCGAAGGACCAATCCATGAGACTCAGAGCGGCGCCAGAGTCCACATAGGCATCCACGGTAATAACTGATAATGAACAAATCAGAGTTACAGACAGAAGAAATTTAGACTGTAAAGTGCCAATAGAAACAGACTTGTCAACCTTCCTAGTACGTTTAGAGCATGCTGATATAACATGCGCGGAATCACCACAGTAGAAGCACAAGCCATTTTTGCGCCTATAATTCTGCCGCTCGCTTCTTGACAGAATTCTGTCACATTGCATTTTCTCTGGTGTCCCTTCAGAAGATACCGCCAAATGGTGCACGGGTTTGCGCTCCCGCAAACGCCGATCAATCTGAATCGCCATTGTGATGGACTCATTCAGACCTGTGGGCGTAGGAAACCCCACCATGACATCCTTAACGGCATCAGAAAGGCCTTCTCTGAAAATTGCCGCTAGGGCACACTCATTCCACTGAGTAAGCACAGACCATTTACGAAATTTTTGGCAGTATATCTCAGCTTCATCTTGCCCTTGAGACAGGGCTATTAAAGCTTTTTCAGCTTGAATCTCCAAATTAGGTTCCTCATACAGCAACCCTAAAGCCAGAAAAAACGCATCCACATTGAGCAACGCAGGATCCCCTGGTGTCAATGAAAATGCCCAATTTTGAGGGTCACCTCGCAGCAAAGAAATCACAATCTTAACCTGCTGAACAGGATCTCCAGAGGAGTGAGGTCTGAGAGAAAGGAATAATTTACAATTACATTTGAAATTCAGAAACCGAGATCTATCTCCGGAAAATACCTCTGGTGTAGGAATCTTAGGTTCAGAAATAGGAGTACATATAACATAATCTTGTATATTCTGAACCTTCGTAGCAAGATTATTTAAACCTGCAACCAAACTCTGAGAGTCCATCCTTACACCGGAGAGATCAGAGCCATTCAAGAATTAGAAGGAGAGAAAGGCAAGGCTGTAAATAGAGCAGAAATACAACTGAGCCAACTAAGTAGCAAACAAGTGAGGAAAAAAAAAAAAAATCTACAGACTTCTTTTACTCTCCTTTCTTCTGCCAATTGCTTTAACAGTGGCCGGTCATACTATCATGATTCCCCAATGGCATGGGAACATCAGAAACACAAAATAACAGACTAGCCCTCGGGTGATGGAAACTCAAGCTGACCGTGACCTAAATCTACCACACAACTAACAGTAGCCAGGAAGCATTCCTACGGCTGCCTAGATGCCATGCGCCAGCCGGAGAACTAACTACGCCTGGAAGAGGAAGGAATAGACCTGGATTACCTCTAGTGAAATTCCCCAAAGATGATAGTAGCCCCCACATATATTAACGGTGAGTTCAGAGGAAAAGACATACACAGTATGAAGGTAGATTTAGCAAAGCGAGGTCCACTTACTAGATAGAGGAAGGATACAAAAGAGGACGTCACGGTCAGCTGAAAAACCCTTTCAAAAACCCATCCTGAAATTACTTTAAGACTCCTGTGTCAACTCATGACACAGGAGTGGCAATTTCAGTCCACAAGAGCTTCCAGTAACAGGAACTGACAAACTGTAAACTGGACAAAAAATACAAAACAAAAAGGACAAGAGTCCACTTAGCTGATCAGCAGACTGGTAGCAGGAACATGCAACTGAAAGACTCAGGTTACAATGATGACCGGCAAGGAAGTGACTGGAGAGCAAGGCTAAATAGGGAACTCCCAAAACCGATGGAAGCAGGTGAGCTGAGGCAGAAAAGAACACACAAGTCTCCAGTACCACCAGCCACCACCAGGGGAGCCCAAAAAGCGGATCACAACACGTTTGCATGTGTATTTGCATGCGTTTGAGTTGTTTATGCGCATGCCTTCGATATTTCCAATGTTTTCCAGTAGCTTTTCCTTGACATCAGACACCCAATGGGTGTGTCTCATGGGATTTCTATACATATATAGACATATTGCAATGAGGAAATTCTTATCTTTTGTTGCTGTATCCTGCTGTCATGTCGGACGCTATTCACACTAGGGTGTCTGACAGACAGCGGTAATTCTGCATTCGTCCACTATACGCTCAGTGGCGCCGACTAGATTTTATCTAGGTTGTCCGGGGTTAATTTAGCTGGTACTCGGGTTGGAGGCTGGGTCACGCCCACTGCCTTTAAATAGTTCTGCTGGACTTTGGGCGTCGCCGATTATAGCTTGTGCCTCATGCCTAGTGATTCCGGTCTGGAGTGGTGGTCTTGGAGTAGAAATATCGTATCTGTCATATTTCTCCTTCCTATATTTGTATTTGTTTTGCCCTGTGCACGTTAGTGTTTTCCTGTGTGTCTGCGGCGTGGTGGGTTTTTAGTTTTCCCTGTCTGTGCTTTCTGTTGAGGTTGGTGTGTGGTCTAATCACTGGGTGGCGGGTGGAGGTTTCAGCATAGGGCTGAAACAGGAGTCAGGGTCAGGCCTGGTGGCCCAGGCAAGCACACCATTAGTGTAAATTCTGGGAGAGGGACAGACAGGGTTTTCCCTAGTCTGAGGGATATCGCAGGGGCCCGGGTAACCAGCCTTAGTCTACCCAGTACCCCGTGACATTATAATCGGCCCCAAAATTTTGTATTCCATGGATCCCATGACTTCCATAACCCGCCAGTTGGAGGCGTTGTCCTTACAGGTCACTGAGTTGAAGGGGGCGGTTCAACAACAGGGTCTAGTAGTATCTAATGTGCAAGCTGAAACTGCAGAGCCAAAGATCCCTTTACCTGAGAGGTTTGCTGGGGAATGCAGTAAATTTGTTGTTTTCGTGAAGCTTGCAAATTATATTTTCGTATGCGCCCGATTTCCTCAGGTAATGAGGCTCAGCGTGTGGGCCTGGTATTGTCCTTACTGAACAGAGACCCCCAAGCTTGGGCATTTTCTTTACCATCTGATTCAGCTGCATTTAACTCAGTGGAGAGTTTTTTTTCTGCTCTTGGGCTCATTTATGATGATCCTGACAGAATGGCTCTAGCAGAATCTAAAATTCGCGCTCTCCACCAAGGGGAGCGAATGGCGGAGGATTACTGTTCTGAATTTTGCCGCTGGGCTGTGGACACACAATGGAATGACCCCGCACTGCGGAGTCAGTTTGTTCATGGGGTTTCGAGAAGGGTTATCCAAGCCCTCCTGATGTATGAGACTCCTGCTTCTCTAGAGTCTGCTATGAGTCTTGTCCGCATTGATCGCCATTTGCGTCAGGGGGTGTAAGAGATGCCGCCTATGGGGGAGGGCGTAGGTGCACGTGAGGTTGCTGCAGGTGAGCCCACGGAGCCTATGAAAATCACAGGGGTGTCACATCATCGAGCCCCCTTGCTCAGGAAGCAGGGAGCCTGTTTTTGCTGTGGTAAAAATGGGCATTATGTAAATGCTTGTCCTCTGTTATCTAAGAAAAGCGCAACGGCGGAAAAATAATAAGCTCAGAGGGTGTGGAAGAGGCTAATCTGAGCTTATGCATATCTTTTATTGTGGTCTCTCAATGTATGCTTCCTGCCAAAGTTATGGTCACTGGCAGAGAGCTGCCAATCACTGTTTTTGTGGATAGTGGTTCTGCCACTAATCTTATTGATGAGGAGTTTGCGCGCACAGCCGGTTTCAGGATCGAAAAATTGCCTCATCCTATCCGGGTGGTCACCATCAATGCTGCTCCTCTCCCACAGGGGGAGATTACTGAGTTTGTGGCTGAGGTGAAACTCCATATTGGGGTCCTACATTTCAAGCAGGTTACATGTAGGGTACTCAGTAATCTTCCTGCACAAATGGTTTTGGGTTTTCCATGGTTATCTATGCACAACCCAGTGATTGACTGGAAAACTCAGGACATAATCCAGTGGAGCGGATTCTGCCAGGAGAATTGCCTGGCCACATGTGTGTCCGCTGTGACTCCTAGCATTCCTGAGTCACTGCTGGATTTCGCGGATGTGTTCTCAGAGAAGGGTTGCTCAGAATTGCCACCACATCGCCCCTATGACAGTACTATTAGGTTTAAACCAGGGGCCAAATTGCCGAAAGCAAGGATGTTTAACATCTCTGGTCCTCAGAGGCAAGCTTTAAAAGACTACATTGCTGAGAGTGTGAGCAAAGGGCACATCAGGCCTTCGTCTTCGCCTGTGGCAGTGGGGTTCTTCTTCATTAAGAAGTGGTGGATTATGCACTGTTAAAAGTCATATCGGCAGTCGTTAATATTGTTTTAAAAAAAACTTTTGCTTCAACAAAATGGTGCTGGTTGTGTTCCGTGTGCCAGTGCGGGAGCGTTGCTATGTTCAACAGCGACAATTTCTTTTTCTTCATTATAATTTGTTATAACTAACCACAGTTAGTTACTATGCCCGGGCAACGCTGGGCTCTTCAGCTATTATTATATAAATCTTCAAATATGAGGGAAAATGTCTCAAAAAATTCATACCTATATTCTCCACCCAATATAGTGAGCAATGTGAAAAAATTTGACATACTGTCTAAAAACTGCTACCTGTTCTTCATACCGACAAATCTCTTCAAACCACATTGAATGCAGGAGTTAGATGTGTAGCAAAGAAAGACGCAGCTTGGCACAGCATTTATCTCCTGGTCTATATCAGGAAAAAAATCACAATCTAATGCAGTATAACTTCGCCATACAGGATGTTATAATGATGTACAATAACAAATTGTATTGTGGTACCGTGTTAGCCAGAAAAATCGATGTGAATACTTTTCTGTCCAATGATGACAAAAGTACTCTAGGAGTGATACCTTTATTGGCTAACCAGAAAATAATATGCTTGCAAGCTTTCAGAGCACAGTGGCTCCTTCTTCAGGCAAGAATACAAAACAAAAAAAAATTAAAAATAAAATTGTATTCTTGCCTGAAGAAGGAGCCACTGTGCTCTGACAGCTTACAAACATATTATTTTCTAGTTAGGCAATAAAGGTATCACTCCTCGAATACTTTTGTCATAATTGGACAGAAAAGTATTCACAGGATGTTATAAATGTGGTTAATCCCATTGTAGGTGCTGTGAAGTCCAGGATGTTTCCCAATTCTTTGCCTCAAGTGTGACTAATTAACAGCACAAGATAAAACATTACATTAATTGCAGCACACAACATATAATTTACCTGGCTACCTGTACAATATACCGATTGTTAAATGTGGGTTGTACGTCAGGCACCTTAAGAACCCGACTAACCCATTTCCGACATACAACATAACTGTACGTCATGATCGGGAAAGGGTTCCCACAAACTGACATACAGTTAAGTCGTTGCAGGCACATAAGCTGTCAAAATAAGGCCATGCAAAACCATTTTTTTCTACAGAATTGTTTCTACTAGGGTTGAGCGAAACGGATCGGTCATTTTCAAAAGTCGACGACTTTTGGCAAAGTTGGGTTTCATGAAACCCGATCCGATCCCAGCGTGGGATCGGCCATGCGGTACACGATCTTCGCGCCAATTTCCTATGACGCTTAAAGCGCCATTTCTCAGCCAATGAAGGTGCACGCAGAGTGTGGGCAGCGTGATGACATAGGTCCTGGTCCCCACCATATTAGAGAAGGGCATGGCAGTGATTGGCTTGCTTTCTGCGGCGTCACAGGGGCTATAAAGGGGCGTTCCCGCCGACCTCCATCTTACTGCTGCTGATCTGAGCATAGGGAGAGGATGCTGCCGCTTCGTCAGAAGCAGGGATAGCGTTAGGCAGGGTAAATTAACCCCAAAACCGCTTGTGCTGTAGCGATTTCCACTGTCCAACACCACCTTTTCTTTGCAGGGACAGTGGAGGCTAGATTTCTGTGCAACAGCTCTGTAGGTTATAAGGCTCCCTGATAGCTGCGTTGCTGTGTGTACGCCGCTGTACAAACCAACTGCTTTTTTCAAAGCACAAATCCTGTTGCTCCTTCCTTTCTGCACAGCTATCTTGTTTGTTTGTCCACACTTTTGACTTTTGTGTGCAGCAGTCCTTCTTATTGCTCCCTGCCATACTTTTCTGAGATAACTGTAGGGAGATAGTAATTGTAGTACAGTCCCTTTTTTTTTTTTTTTTTGTTATATCTCTTCAAGCCACTTTCTGCCACAGAAAATATACTCTAATACAGTGGCCCAGATTTATTCACTAGTCTCCCTGAAAAAATAAAAAAGGGGCAGATTAAAATTGGCAAATCTGCATCAGTGCCAGTCCTGTCTGTGGCATCTGTCTTTCATTTTCTGCCACAGAAAACCTACTGTATAACAGTGGGCCTGATTTCTTCACAATTCTCACAGGAAAAATAAAACAAGTGGGAGATTAAGATTGGTAAATCTGTATCAGTGCCAGTCCTGTGTGTGGCATCTGTCTTTTTTTTTCTGCCACAGAAAACCTACTGTATAACAGTGGGCCTGATTTCTTCACAATTCTCCCAGAAAAAAAAAAACAAGTGGGAGATTAAGATTGGCAAATCTGCATCAGTTTCAGTCCTGTGTGTGGCATCTGTCTTTTTTTTTCTGCCACAGAAAACCAACTGTATAACAGTGGGCCTGATTTCTTCACAATTCTCCCATAAAAAATAAAAGAAGTGGGAGATTAAGACTGGCAAATCTGCACCAGTGCCAGTCCTGTGTGTGGCATCTTTTTTTTTTCTGCCACAGAAAACCTACTGTATAACAGTGGGCCTGATTTCTTCACAATTCTCCCATAAAAAATAAAAGAAGTGGGAGATTAAGACTGGCAAATCTGCACCAGTGCCAGTCCTGTGTGTGGCATCTTTTTTTTTTCTGCCACAGAAAACCTACTGTATAACAGTGGGCCTGATTTCTTCACAATTCTCCCAGAAAAAAAAAATGGGAGATTAAGATTGGCAAATCTGCATCAGTGCCAGTCCTGTGTGTGGCATCTGTCTTTCTTTTTCTGCCACAGAAAACCTACTGTATAACAGTGGGCCTGATTTCTTCACAATTCTCCCAGAAAAAATAAAACAAGTGGGAGATTAAGATTGGCAAATCTGCATCAGTGCCAATCCTGTGTGTGGCATCTGTCTTTTTTTTTCTGCCACAGAAAACCTACTGTATAACAGTGGGCCTGATTTCTTCACAATTCTCCCAGAAAAAAAAAAGTGGGAGATTAAGATTGGCAAATCTGTATCAGTGCCAGTCCTGTGTGTGGCATCTGTCTTTCTTTTTCTGCCACAGAAAACCAACTGTATAACAGTGGGCCTGATTTCTTCACAATTCTCCCAGAAAAAATAAAACAAGTGGGAGATTAAGACTGGCAAATCTGCATCAGTGCCAGTCCTGTGTGTGGCATCTTTTTTTTTTTTCTGCCACAGAAAACCTACTGTATAACAGTGGGCCTGATTTCTTCACAATTCTCCCAGAAAAAAAAAAATGGGAGATTAAGATTGGCAAATCTGCATCAGTGCCAGTCCTGTGTGTGGCATCTGTCTTTCTTTTTCTGCCACAGAAAACCTACTGTATAACAGTGGGCCTGATTTCTTCACAATTCTCCCAGAAAAAAATAAAACAAGTGGGATATTAAGATTGGCAAATCTGTATCAGTGCCAGTCCTGTGTGTGGCATCTGTCTTTCTTTTTCTGCCACATAAAACCTACTGTATAACAGTGGGCCTGATTAAATCACTTTCAAGTCTCCCATATCCAAAAAAAAAATTAAAATAAAGGGAGAATAATCTTGGCAAATCTGTGCATCTGTGCCAGTGCTGTCTGTGGTATCTGTCAGTCATTTTGTGCCACAGGAACTATACCGTGATATAGTGGGCCTGATTAAATCCCTTGTCTCCCATATCAAAAAAAAGAGGGACATTTCTATTGCCAGTGTGTGCACCTGCGTCAGTCCTGTTAGTGCCATATCTGCTAGCCTCTTTCTGCCAATCAAACTGTGTAGTGTAATACAGTGGGCCTGATTTTTCCCAGCATTCTCCCACACATAAAGCGGGACATTTCTATTGCCAGTGTGTGCACCTGCATCAGTCCTGTTAGTGCCATATCTGCCAGCCTCTTTCTGCCAATCAAACTGTGTAGTGTAATACAGTGGGCCTGATTTTTTCCTGCATTCTCCCACACATAAAAAAGGGAGATTTAAATTCACAACAAGTTCACGTACACCTTCTACCTGGTTTTACAGGACCACATAATGGTTGTTAGTGTGATTACATTTTTCCAAGAATGAGGAAGTCTGGTGGAAGAGGTCGTGGCCGTGGGCGTTCATTGCCAGCTGGTGATGATGTTAGTGGTGGTGGTTGTGGAGCATCAGGTGGTCGTGGGAAAAGCAATATAGCCCCTAAGTCTCGAGTTGTTGAGCCAGCGTCATCGTCTGGCTACACAAGGCCTCGAAGGCTCCCTTTTCTGGGAGTAGGAAAACCGCTTTTGAAGCCGGAGCAGGAGGAACAAGTATTGGCTTTCATTGCTGACTCTGCCTCTAGCTCTTTCGCCTCCTCCTCGGAAAGTGCCAAATGTCAGAGCAGTGTGTCGTCAGTGGATGCTCCCGGTCAGGAACAAGTCGCTTCCTTGTGTCCTTCACCCAGAACAACAGTGAAGGATGCGTCAGGCGACACAACAGGTTACTCCATGGAGCTCTTTACACATACCGTGCCTGGGTTAGAAAGGGAAATTGTTAACAGGCCATGCCCATTACAAGATGAATCGGACATGGAGTGCACAGATGCACAGCCACAGCCAGATTATTATGCTGTTCCTTTGACTCAGATCAGAACATTGCCCTCACAGTGTACTGATCCAGAATCTGACCCCGATGAGACTATGGAGCCCCGTCACCAACGCTATAGCACCGGCTTACACGGTGACCCAGAGGAAGGTGCACAGGACATAGAAGAGGAGGTCATAGATGACCCAGTTGTTGACCCCGATTGGCAGCCATTGGGGCAACAGGGTGCAGGCGGCAGTAGCTCTGAAGCGGAGGAGGAGGAGCCGCAGCAGGCATCAACATTGCAACAAGTTCCATCTGGCAGGCCCGTATCTGGCCAAAAACGTGTGGCAAAACCAAAACCAGTTGTAGGACAGCGTGGCCATCTGGTTAAAGTAGCTCAGTGTGCAATGCCTGAAAAGGTATCCGATAGTAGGAAGAGTGCAGTCTGGAATTTTTTTAACCAAGATTCCAATGATCAGTGCAAAGTCATCTGTAAGAAATGCTCAAGGACCTTCAGCAGAGGTCAGAATGTTAAAAATCTAAATACAAGTTGCATGCGTAGACATTTAACCACCATGCACTTGCAAGCCTGGACAAACTACCAAATGTCCTTTAACGTTGTAGCACCCTCTGACAATGAAGCTAGTCAGCAACGCGACATCCCTTCCCTCACTGTAAGCCCACCGTTTACCACACCACCTGCAGGTAATGTGGCGGTTTCGTCGCAAGGCCAAAGCAGTCAGGGAATCACTAGGTTCATGGTAGGAAAAACTGTATGTAGGGCAACAGCAAGAATACCATCACCAACCCTCTCTGTCACCCATGTCCACCGGCACCCCCGCTAGTTCCACCCTATGCAGCTCTCCAGTCCAGCTCACCCTACATGAGACTCTCATTAGGAAAAGGAAGTACTCATCCTCGCATCCGCGTACACAGGGCTTGAACGCCCACATTGCTAGACTAATTTCGTTAGAGATGATGCCCTACTGCTTAGTTGAAAGCGAAGCTTTCAAAGCCCTTATGGACTACGCTGCACCACGCTACGAGCTACCCAGTCGACACTTTTTTCCAGAAAAGCCATCCCAGCCCTCCACCAGCATGTAAAAGACCGCACTGTCCATGCGCTCAGGCAATCTGTGAGTAGAAAGGTGCACCTGACAACAGATGCATGGACCAGTAGGCATGGCCAGGGGCGTTACGTCTCCATCATGGCACACTGGGTTAATGTGGTGGATGCAGGGTCCACAGGGGACAGTAATCTTGGGACAGTTCTGCCTAGCCCATGGTCTAGGAAACAGTTGGCTGTAGGCGTTCATCACCCCTCCGCCTCCTCGTCCTCCAGCAGAAGCGAGAGCTCGTCCACAGACCGCAGTCGCACGACCACTCCATCTGCAGCTGCCACTGTTGCACACGAGGTGTCCAATTATGGAACAGCTAGTGGCAAGCGTCAGCAGGCTGTATTGGCAATGAAGTGTTTGGGCGACAACAGACACACCGCGGAAGTTCTGTCCGAGTTCTTGCAGCAAGAACTCAGTCATGGCTGGGCACTGTACATCTTGAGGCAGGCAAGGTAGTGAGTGATAACGGAAGGAATTTTATGGCTGCCATAGCCCTTTCACAACTGAAACATATTCCTTGCCTGGCTCACACCTTAATCCTGGTGGTGCAGTGCTTCCTGAAAAGTTATCCGGGGTTACCCGACCTGCTGCTGAAAGTGCGCAGACTTTGCTCTCACATCCACCGTTCGCCCGTACACTCCAGCCGTATGCAGAACCATCAGCGGTCTTTGAACCTTCCCCAGCATCGCGTAATCATCGACGTTGCAACAAGGTGGAACTCCACACTGCACATGCTTCATAGACTGTGCGAACAGAGGCGTGCTGTTATGTATTTGTGGGAGGATACACATACATGGGCAGGCAGTTGGATGGCAGACATGGAGTTGTCAGCTGTGCAGTGGTCGAAGCTCCAAGACCTGTGTCAAGTCCTTCAGTGTTTTGAGGAATGCACACGGCTGGTTAGTGCAGACAACGCCGTAATAAGCATGAGCATCCCCCTAATGCGTCTGCTGATGCAAAGTTTGACGCACATAATGGAGCAGGCGTCTGCAGCCGAGGACGAGGGAAGCCTTGATGACAGTCAGCCATTGTCTGCTCAGGGAAGTCTACAGGACGAGGTGGCGGGCGAAGAGGAGGAGGACGAGGAGGATGATGGGGATAAGTATTTTTTGGATGAGGAAGCTTCTCAGGGGGCAATAGAAACTGCTGGCGGTGCAAGGCCGAGTTCAGGTTTTTTGAGGGAGACAAGTGACGTTGATTTGCCAGAAACTGCTCCTCAACCCAGCATATGCACTGATTTGACAACTGGAACATTGGCCCACATGGCGGATTATGCCTTGCGTATCCTCAAAAGGGACCCACGCATTATAAAAATGATGACTGATGACGATTACCGGTTGGCCTGCCTCCTTGATCCTCGCTATGAAGGCAAATTGCAAAATATCATGCCACATGAGAAACTCGAACAAATATTGGCAACCAAACAAGCTACTCTTGTAGACCGTTTGATTCAGGCATTCCCAGCACACAGCGCCAGTGATGGTTCTCACACGAGCTGCAGGGGGCAACAGGGCAGAGGTGTTAGAGGTGCACAAATCAGAAGTGGCGTAGGACAGAGGGGTTTTCTGACCAGGTTGTGGAGTGATTTCGCAATGACCGCAGACACGACAGGTACAGCAGCATCAATTCAAAGTGACAGGAGACAACATTTGTCCAGTATGGTTACTAACTATTTTTCCTCCATTACCGATGTTCTCCCTCAAACGTCATTCCCCTTTGATTACTGGGCATCCAAAATAGACACCTGGCCTGAATTGGCCGAATATGCATTGCAGGAGCTTGCTTGCCCAGCAGCTAGTGTGCTATCAGAAAGAGTATTCAGTGCTGCTGGTTCAATACTGACCGAAAAAAGGACTCGTCTGGCTACCCAAAATGTTGATGATCTAACCTTCATTAAAATGAACCACTCATGGATTTCAAATTATTTTGCCCCACCTTTCCCGGCTGACACCTAGCTTTCCTGTAAAAAGGTCTTGCTTTGGGACTGGTATTACTGACTGTTCCAATCTCTTAATTTGCAGCTGCTGTTTGTCCTGCATATGACATGTTTACACTTCCCAAAATGGCCTAACTCCCCCCACGGGGCCGTGGTCTCGCCACTTGGTGCAAGCACCCGTCAGAGTGCCGTTTGTCTGAAGAGGTGGGTGTGCCCACTTTTGGTCGACGGCACTGGCACTGGGTCCCTCATAGTACAATGAAGTGTCTCTGGCGGTGGCACCCAACATCAGACACACCGTTGTAACATGAGGGGCCCTGGGCTTGTACCGCCGGCCAGGAGAAAGTGTCCCCCCCCAGGTCAAACAGTGCTCTACCACTTGCAAAATTATCTGTCGCTGCTCCACCACTGTTTAGTCTATGCGCTGAAATCCTTCAATGGCTGGCACAGACAATAACAATTTGTTGACATGTATGATGCTAGTTAAAATAGTCAGGGGCCCTGTCCTACATTTACACCAGTAAATACTTTGCGCAAAATTACAATGTCTGAAAGTCAGCATAGGAGCACACCCCTGTACCTAAGTATGCCACCTTTTTTTTTTTTTTGTTTTGTTATTTGTTGGGATACATTAACATCAATTTAGTTTTTGGGAGTACTTACTGTGTCAGACACTCCTTCCAATTGTCCTCCGCTGACCACACCAATGCTGCCTGTGTACCCCTGCCACATAATGGAAGCTGCATAGAGCCTATTTTATTATTTTAGGCCTAGGAAGTCTGTCTGCGGTCCCTCCGCTGACCACACCAATGCTGCCTGTGTACCCCTGCCACATAATGGAAGCTGCATAGAGCCTATTTTATTATTTCAGGCCTAGGAAGTCTGTCTGCGGTCCCTCCTTCCAATTGTCCTCCGCTGACCACACCAATGCTGCCTGTGTACCCCTGCCACATAATGGAAGCTGCATAGAGCCTATTTTATCATTTTAGGCCTAGGAAGTCTGTCTGCGGTCCCTCCCTCCAATTGTCCTCCGCTGACCACACCAATGCTGCCTGTGTACCCCTGCCACATAATGGAAGCTGCATAGAGCCTATTTTATTATTTTAGGCCTAGGAAGTCTGTCTGCGGTCCCTCCCTCCAATTGTCCTCCGCTGACCACACCAATGCTGCCTGTGTACCCCTGCCGCATAATGGAAGCTGCATAGAGCCTAATTTATTATTTTAGGCCTAGGAAGTCTGTCTGCGGTCCCTCCTTCCAATTTCAAAGATAAAGCCGTGTGCACTACTACTGGTGGTGCCCAGGTAGGTTCCCACACCATGTGATACTAAAAGAAAGAACCTGGCACTCAACTTAATGCTTGTGAGATTTTAATCGTAGTAGCCAAAACGTTTCGGTCCTATATCTGGACCTTCATCAGTTACGTACTATGATGAAAAAAGTAAATGACTGTAGTGTCATATAAGGCAAAGCATGGTCTGCGTCTGGTATTTGCGCAGATAGGTTTAGGCACACAGAATGGAATTATTCACGCTGATAGGTGCTGTGCTTGTGTCCAGACACGGAATCCCCGCTTGTCTCACCACACCAATGCTGCCTGTGTACCCCTGCCACATAATGGAAGCTGCATAGAGCTTATTTTATTATTTTAGGCCTAGGAAGTCTGTCTGCAGTCCCTCCTTCCAATTGTCCTCCGCTGACCACACCAATGCTGCCTGTGTACCCCTGCGACATAATGGAAGCTGCATAGAGCCTATTTTATTATTTTAGGCCTAGGAAGTCTGTCTGCGGTCCCTCCGCTGACCACACCAATGCTGCCTGTGTACCCCTGCCACATAATGGAAGCTGCATAGAGCCTATTTTATTATTTTAGGCCTAGGAAGTCTGTCTGCGGTCCCTCCCTCCAATTGTCCTCCGCTGACCACACCAATGCTGCCTGTGTACCCCTGCGACATAATGGAAGCTGCATAGAGCCTATTTTATTATTTTAGGCCTAGGAAGTCTGTCTGCGGTCCCTCCGCTGACCACACCAATGCTGCCTGTGTACCCCTGCCACATAATGGAAGCTGCATAGAGCCTATTTTATTATTTTAGGCCTAGGAAGTCTGTCTGTGGTCCCTCCTTCCAATTGTCCTCCGCTGACCACACCAATGCTGCCTGTGTACACCTGCCACATAATGGAAGCTGCATAGAGCCTATTTTATCATTTTAGGCCTAGGAAGTTTGTCTGCGGTCCCTCCCTCCAATTGTCCTCCGCTGACCACACCAATGCTGCCTGTGTACCCCTGCCACATAATGCAAGCTGCATAGATCCTATTTTATTATTTTAGGCCTAGGAAGTCTGTCTGCGGTCCATCCCTCCAATTGTCCTCCGCTGACCACACCAATGCTGCCTGTGTACCCCTGCCACATAATGGAAGCTGCAAAGAGCCTATTTTATTATTTTAGGCCTAGGAAGTCTGTCTGCGGTCCCTCCTTCCAAATGTCCTCTGCTGACCACACCAATGCTGCCTGTGTACCCCTGCCACATAATGGAAGCTGCATAGAGCCTATTTTATTATTTTAGGCCTAGGAAGTCTGTCTGCGGTCCCTCCTTCCAATTGTCCTCCGCTGACCACACCAATGCTGCCTGTGTACCCCTGTAGCCAAATTTAAGCTGCATAGAGCCTATTTTATTATTTTAGGCCTAGGAAGTCTGTCTGCGGTCCCTCCCTCCAATTGTCCTCCGCTGACCACACCAATGCTGCCTGTGTACCCCTGCCACATAATGGAAGCTGCATAGAGCCTATTTTATTATTTTAGGCCTAGGAAGTCTGTCTGCAGTCCCTCCTTCCAATTGTCCTCCGCTGACCACACCAATGCTGCCTGTGTACCCCTGCCACATAATGCAAGCTGCATAGATCCTATTTTATTATTTTAGGCCTAGGAAGTCTGTCTCCGGTCCCTCCCTCCAATTGCCCTCCGCTGACCACACCAATGCTGCCTGTGTACCCCTGCCACATAATGGAAGCTGCATAGAGCCTATTTTATTATTTTAGGCCTAGGAAGTCTGTCTGCGGTCCCTCCTTCCAATTGTCCTCTGCTGACCACACCAATGCTGCCTGTGTACCCCTGCCACATAATGGAAGCTGCATAGAGCCTATTTTATTATTTTAGGCCTAGGAAGTCTGTCTGCGGTCCCTCCTTCCAATTGTCCTCCGCTGACCACACCAATGCTGCCTGTGTACCCCTGTAGCCAAATTTAAGCTGCATAGAGCCTATTTTATTATTTTAGGCCTAGAAAGTCTGTCTGCGGTCCCTCCCTCCAATTGTCCTCCGCTGACCACACCAATGCTGCCTGTGTACCCCTGCCACATAATGGAAGCTGCATAGAGCCTATTTTATTATTTTAGGCCTAGGAAGTCTGTCTGCGGTCCCTCCTTCCAATTGTCCTCCGCTGACCACATCAATGCTGCCTGTGTACCCCTGTAGCCAAATTTAAGCTGCATAGAGCCTATTTTAATTTTTTAGGCCTAGGAATTCTGTCTGCGGTCCCTCCCTCCAATTGTCCTCCGCTGACCACACCAATGCTGCCTGTGTACCCCTGCCACAAAATGGAAGCTGCATAGAGCCTATTTTATTATTTTAGGCCTAGGAAGTCTGTCTGCAGTCCCTCCTTCCAATTGTCCTCCGCTGACCACACCAATGCTGCCTGTGTACCCCTGCCACATAATGCAAGCTGCATAGATCCTATTTTATTATTTTAGGCCTAGGAAGTCTGTCTGCGGTCCCTCCCTCCAATTGTCCTCCGCTGACCACACCAATGCTGCCTGTGTACCCCTGCCACATAATGGAAGCTGCATAGAGCCTATTTTATTATTTTAGGCCTAGGAAGTCTGTCTGCGGTCCCTCCTTCCAATTGTCCTCTGCTGACCACACCAATGCTGCCTGTGTACCCCTGCCACATAATGGAAGCTGCATAGAGCCTATTTTATTATTTTAGGCCTAGGAAGTCTGTCTGCGGTCCCTCCTTCCAATTGTCCTCCGCTGACCACACCAATGCTGCCTGTGTACCCCTGTAGCCAAATTTAAGCTGCATAGAGCCTATTTTATTATTTTAGGCCTAGAAAGTCTGTCTGCGGTCCCTCCCTCCAATTGTCCTCCGCTGACCACACCAATGCTGCCTGTGTACCCCTGCCACATAATGGAAGCTGCATAGAGCCTATTTTATTATTTTAGGCCTAGGAAGTCTGTCTGCGGTCCCTCCTTCCAATTGTCCTCCGCTGACCACACCAATGCTGCCTGCGTACCCCTGCCACATAATGGAAGCTGCATAGATCCTATTTTATTATTTTAGGCCTAGGAAGTCTGTCTGCGGTCTCTCCCTCCAATTGTCCTCGCTGACCACACCAATGCTGCCTGTGTACCCCTGCCACATAATGGAAGCTGCATAGAGCCTATTTTATTATTTTAGGCCTAGGAAGTCTGTCTGCGGTCCCTCCTTCCAATTGTCCTCCGCTGACCACACCAATGCTGCCTGTGTACCCCTGCCACATAATGGAAGCTGCATAGAGCCTATTTTATTATTTTAGGCCTAGGAAGTCTGTCTGCGGTCCCTCCCTCCAATTGTCCTCCGCTGACCACACCAATGCTGCCTGTGTACCCCTGCCACATAATGGAAGCTGCATAGAGCCTATTTTATTATTTTAGGCCTAGGAAGTCTGTCTGTGGTCCCTCCTTCCAATTGTCCTCCGCTGACCACACCAATGCTGCCTGTGTACCCCTGCCACATAATGGAAGCTGCATAGAGCCTATTTTATTATTTTAGGCCTAGGAAGTCTGTCTGCGGTCCCTCCTTCCAATTGTCCTCCGCTGACCACACCAATGCTGCCTGTGTACCCCTGCCACATAATGGAAGCTGCATAGAGCCTATTTTATTATTTTAGGCCTAGGAAGTCTGTCTGCGGTCCCTCCTTCCAATTGTCCTCTGCTGACCACACCAATGCTGCCTGTGTACCCCTGCCACATAATGGAAGCTGCATAGAGCCTATTTTATTATTTTAGGCCTAGGAAGTCTGTCTGCGGTCCCTCCTTCCAATTGTCCTCCGCTGACCACACCAATGCTGCCTGTGTACCTCTGTAGCCAAATTTAAGCTGCATAGAGCCTATTTTATTATTTTAGGCCTAGGAAGTCTGTCTGCGGTCCCTCCTTCCAATTGTCCTCCGCTGACCACACCAATGCTGCCTGTGTACCCCTGCCACATAATGGAAGCTGCATAGACCCTATTTTATTATTTTAGGCCTAGGAAGTCTGTCTGCAGTCCCTCCTTCCAATTGTCCTCCGCGGACCACACCAATGCTGCCTGTGTACCCCTGCCATATAATGGAAGCTGCATAGAGCCTATTTTATTATTTTAGGCCTAGGAAGTCTGTCTGCGGTCCCTCCTTCCAATTGTCCTCCGCTGACCACACCAATGATGCCTGTGTACCCCTGTAACCAATTTAAAACTGCATAGAGCCAGCTTTTTGAGTTACCACATACTACCTTTGTCTGTCTGCGCCACTCAATCACGCGGTCCTCCACTGAAAAAGCTGAGCTTCAACCTTCAGGCTCTCGTTATGTAGTTTTTAATGTAACACTGCAGTTGCCCTACTACTTTGGTTGGGGCCTAGTAACGGTGTCTGCCGCTCCTTGGTGTTCTCCTCCAGATTTCCTTGTCTGAGCTTCAACCTTTAGGCTCTCTTTAAGTAGTTGCTTATATAAGACAGCAGTTGCCCTACTACTTTGGTTGGGGCCTAGTAACGGTGTCTGCTGCTCCTTGGTGTTCTCCTCCTCCTTGGTGTTCTCCTCCAGGTTTCCTTGTCTGAGCTTCAACCTTCAGGCTCTCATTAAGTAGTTTTTAATGTAACACTGCAGTTGCCCTACTACTTTGGTTGGGGCCTAGTAGCGGTGTCTGCCGCTCCTTGGTGTTCTCCTCCAGGTTTCCTTGTCTGAGCTTCAACCTTCAGGCTCACATTAAGTAGTTTTTAATGTAACACTGCAGTTACCCTACTACTTTGGTTGGGGCCTAGTAACGGTGTCTGCCGCTCCTTGGTGTTCTCCTCCTGGTTTCCTTGTCTGAGCTTCAACCTTCAGGCTCTCATTAAGTAGTTTTTAATGTAACACTGCTGTTGCCCTACTACTTTGGTTGGGGCCTAGTAACGGTGTCTGACGCTCCTTGGTGTTCTCCAGGTTTACTTGTCTGAGCTTCAACCTTCAGGCTCTCATTAAGTAGTTGTTTATATAAGACAGCAGTTGCCCTACTACTTTGGTTGGGGCCTAGTAATGGTGTCTGCCGCTCCTTGGTGTTCTCCTCCTCCTTGGTGTTCTCCTCCAGGTTTCCTTGTCTGAGCTTCAACCTTCAGGCTCTCATTAAGTAGTTGTTTATATAAGACAGCAGTTGCCCTACTACTTTGGTTGGGGCCTAGTAACGGTGTCTGCCGCTCCTTGCTGTTCTCCTCCAGGTTTCCTTGTCTGAGCTTCAACCTTCAGGCTCTCATTAAGTAGTTGTTTAGATAACACTGTATCAGGCCTACTAGTTTGGTTGGGGCCTTCTAACGGTGTCTGCCGCTCCTGGGTTTCCTCCTGTTTGTTTTTCTTGAGCTTCAACCTTCAGGCTCTCATTAGGTAGTTGTTAATGTAACGCTGCAGTTGGCCTACTAGTTTGGTTGGGGCCTAGTAACGGTGTCTGCCGCTGCTTGGTGTTCTCCACTGAACAAAGCAGTGCCGCCTGTTTCCTACTGTTACCAATTTAGAACTGCATTTAGCCTAGTTACTTATTTGGCCCTACTCACTGTGTCAGCCTCTCATTACAGTTGTCCTCCACTGAACAAGCTGAACACAGCACTTGCAACGTTGAAATACTTACCTCTCCCTGCTCCACCGCCGTGACGTAGTCCACGTTTCCTGGGCCCACTAAAAACTTTAACCAGCCCTACCCCCCACAACTTTAGCCAAATGACCCCCAATTTCCAATGCCTAACTATTATTATAAAGTAAATTAATATTGACAAGCTTCAGTAACAAGAATGGATGTTTTTGCCATTAAAATGGGCACTGTAGGTGTTTTCCTGGCCTCCACTCACTGCCGACTATGCTTCCCCATTGACTTGCTTTGGGTTTCATGTTTCGGTCGATCCCCGACTTTTCGCGATAATCGTCCGACTTCACTCGACTCGACTTTTCACAAAGTCGGGTTTCGCAAAACCCGACTCGATCCCAAAAAAGTAAAAGTCGCTCAACCCTAGTTTCTACATTAAAACACAATATAAATCTGGCATCGCTGCAATTGTACTGACCTGAAGAATAAAGCCATCTAATTACTTTTACCACACGGTGAACAGCATAAAAAGCCAACAAAAATACAATTCCTAAATTGCTGTTTTTTGCTAATTCTCCTATCCAAAACCCTGAATAGAAATTGATATAACAATATTATGTCCCGCAAAATGGTACAATAAAAACTCCAATTCATCCCACAAAAGACAAGCCCTCACATGACTCTGTCAGCAGAAAAGACAAGAAAATGCAGAAAAAATATGTTGAATAGTGTTGAGCATTCCGATACTGCAAGTATCGGGTATCGGCCGATACTTGCTGTATCGGAATTCCGATACCGAGATCCGATATTTTTGTGATATCGGGTATCGGTATCGAAACAACATTAATGTAAAAATGTGTAAAAGAGAGAATTAAAATAAAAAATATTGCTATACTCACCTCTCCGACGCAGCCTGCACCTTACCGAAGGAAGCGGCAGCGTTCTTTGTTTAAAATTCGCGCTTTTCTTTCCTTTACGTGAGTCCCGGCTTGTGATTGGTTGCGTGCCGCCCATGTGACCGGGACGCAACCAATCACAGCAAGCCGTGACGTAATTTCAGGTCCTTCAGGATTTTAAAATTACGTTCCGGCGTTGTGATTGGTTGCGTCGCAGTCACATGGGAGACGCAACCAATCACAGCAAGCCGTGACGTAATTTCAGGTCCTTAAGGATTTTAAAATTACGTCCCGGCTTTGTGATTGGTTGCGTCGCAGTCACATGGGAGACGCAACCAATCACAAGCCGTGACGTCACGGGAGGCTGGACACGCGCGCATTTTAAAATGGGCGCATGTCCAGCCTCCCGTGACGTCCCGGCTTGTGATTGGTTGCGCCGCGATCAACCAATCACAAGCCGGGAGGCTGGACACGCGCCCATTTTAAAATTTTAAAATGCGCGCGTGTCCAGCCTCCCGGCTTGTGATTGGTTGACCGCGGCGCAACCAATCACAAGCCGGGACGTCACGGGAGGCTGGACACGCGCCCATTTTAAAAAGCGCGCGTGTCCAGCCTCCCGTGACGTCACGGCTTGTGATTGGTTAATGGCGGCCATGTTGCCGGGACGCGGACCAATCACAGCAAGCCGTGACGTAATTTCGTCACGGCTTGCTGTGATTGGTCCGCGTCCCGGCAACATGGGCGCCGTGACCAATCATAATCCGGGACGTCACTGGAGGCTGGACACGCGCGCTTTTTAAAATAGGCGCGTGTCCAGCCTCCCGTGACGTCCCGGCTTGTGATTGGTTAATGGCGGCCATGTTGCCGGGACGCGGACCAATCACAGCAAGCCGTGACGTAATTTCGTCACGGCTTGCTGTGATTGGTCCGCGTCCCGGCAACATGGCCGCCCTGACCAATCACAAGCCGGGACTTCACGTAACCAAGTAAAAGCGCGAATTTTAAACAAACAACGCTGCCGGTTCCCTCGCTGAGGTCCAGGCTGCGTCGGACAGGTGAGTATAGCGATATTTTTTATTTTAATTCTTTCTTTTACACATTTATATGGATCCCAGGGCCTGAAGGAGAGTTTCCTCTCCTTCAGACCCTGGGAACCATCAGGAATACCGTCCGATACTTGAGTCCCATTGACTTGTATTGGTATCGGGTATCGGTATCGGATTGGATCCGATACTTTGCCGGTATCGGCCGATACTTTCCGATACCGATACTTTCAAGTATCGGACGGTATCGCTCAACACTAATGTTGAAGCAAAAAAATTTTTTTTGCAAAAAAGCATTTTTTTAATTTGTGATAGTAGTAAAACCTAAAAAAAAAACAATATATATCTGGTATCGCTGTGATCATAGTAACTCAAAGAATAAAGACATCCTATCACATATACTGCTATGTGAATGGTAAAAAAAAAAAACAATTCTTCACCTGCTTTTGATTTGTTCATTCTCCGTCTCAAAGATCGCAGTAAGGCTCGACTCACATTTATCCTGCGCTCTATAAAGAGCGCTTACACTTCGGTTTCCTTGTGAATCTCTGAAATACGTGATTCAGACCGAACCCCAGGTGGAAGATTCCCTATAATGAGGCTAATGGGGTCATTTTGGACTTCGTCTAACCTATGATCTGGCAGTATCCATTGCTTTACACTTTTTTTTAAGCATGCACATAATCCAAATCGGCAACAGCTTTGTGCGCCTTTGAAAAGATGGATACCACTGAAAAAAGACCAAATATGTTCAGAAAACGTTCGCCAATTTCAAATTCGGCACCAAAGTAGCACATTCGGATTCTTGTTTGCTTTCACAAGCATTTGTACGCAAAGTCGGCAAAATTTGGTCACAGTTCGGTAAATAATAACAAAAGCATTAGTGGAAATGTAATGAATTTGGCTGAAATATTGATGCTGTATGATGAGCAAGGGGATGGGGTGACGTGTTTGATAAGCCGTGGTGGTGTGGAGAGGTTAGAGGAGCAGCGCTCTCTTTTTTTTTCCCTTAACTTTATGTGTGTTGATTCCGGCAGCCAATCAGGACGCAGAAACCATCCATAACGCCATGACACTAGGTGTCCTGTGATTGGCTGCTGAAGTTAGATGTCCCTAACCATATAAAAAGCAGACATCTTATTTTGCTGGCACCAATTTTTCAGCGTTACAGTACAGAGAAGTCGCTTCTGATAGTGTTGAAAGTGATTTTGTCAGTTAGCTAGATAGAATCCAGTCCTGTGTGAAATCGATCTTCCAGCATCGAACTGGATTATGCAAAAACTGTGTGGCAGTCTCCAGAGGCCCCCTTTTTCAGTGTTACAGTACAGAGAAGTCGCTTCTGATAGTGCTGAAAGCGATTTTGTCAGTTTGCTAGATAGAATCCTGTCCTGTGTGAAATCGATCTTTCAGCATCGAACAGGATTATGCAAAAACTGTGTGGCAGTCTCCAGATGCCCCATTTGTTACTCCAAATCATTTGTTTATCGTGTGTTTCAGTGGTGAGTTAGAAGGCCAGATTTCCACTTAAAAATTGTTAGACCTAATATTGGGGTGCAGCCTGGAGGGCAAATTAGCTAATCCAAATCGTTTGTGATAAAACTGTGCTTCAGTGACAAATCAGGCCAGATTAACATCATTAGGTATAACAGTGTTGTTAACACACACTATTTAAGAAAATAAATAGTGATTGCTCATTTAGTGACAGGTGACTGACAGATGTGGGCCTGAGATTGTGAAACAGAAAGTTACAAGAGAGGAAGGCTACCTACATCATGAGTGGTAAAAAGCGAGGTTGTGGTGGAAGGGGAAATAGGCATGGTTTTCGACATGGGTTAGCTGTCAATGTTAATGAAATCTCAACTGAACAAACACTATCTCATCCTATCCAAAGAGCACCCTTGATTCCCCCTCGTGTCAAAAATGTTCAAACGCCCAAATGACTGTGGGGTACAACAGATGAGCCATTCTGCAGAGCTGTTCACACATTCTACTCCATGGGCATCAGAGGTCTACTCCGAAGAATCACAGAATCCAGAGGAAGAAAACAACTTCACTGATGCCCACATTTTTTTCATGTTGGATTCTGAGCCGGACGAAGTAGGGTCAAACCAGAATCCAAAAACTCGTCACCGAACGTTAACCACCAAGGGTGGAGGTGATCCTAATGAGAATCGGATATCAGAGGCGCACGCGGGCTGTACTGTGGTGTCAGGGCAGGAAGAGGAGAATAGTGACTCTCAGGGTGAGGAGTGTAAGAACATAGTTAGCAACATAGTAACATAGTTAGCAAGGCCGAAAAAAAGACATTTGTCCATCCAGTTCAGCCTACATTCCATCAGAATAAATCCCCAGATCTACATCCTTCTAAAGAACCTAATAACTGTAAGATACAATATTGTTTTGCTCCAGGAAGACATCCAAGCCTCTTCTAAACCCCTCGACTGAGTTTGCCATCACCACCTCCTCAGGCAAGAAATTCCAGATTCTCACTGCCCTAACAGTAAAGAATCCTCTTCTATGTTGTTGGAAAAACATCCTCTCCTCCAGATGCAGAGAATGCCCTCTTGTAACCGTCACCTTCCCTGGTATAAACAGATCCTCGGAGAGATATTTGTATTGTCCCCGTATATACTTATACATGGTTATTACATCGTCTCTCATTCGTCTTTTTTCTAGACTAAATAATTCTAATCTTTCTAATCTCTCTGGGTATTGGAATTCCCCCATCCCCTTTATTAATTTTGTTGCCGTCATTTGTACTTGCTCTAGTTCCATTATATCCTTCCTGAGCACCGGTGCCCAAAACTGTACACAGTACTCCATGTGCGGTCTAACCAGAGATTTGTACAGAGGTAGTATAATGCTCTCATCATGTGTATCCAGACCTCTTTTAATGCACCCCATGATCCTGTTTGCTTTGGCAGCCGCTGCCTGGCACTGGCTGCTCCAGGTGAGTTTATCATTTACTAGGATCCCCAAGTCCTTCTCCATGTCAGATTTACCCAGTGGTTTCCCGTTCAGTGTGTAAAGGTGATATTGATTCCTTCTTACCATGTGTACAACCTTACATTTATCATTGTTAAACCGCATCTGCCACCTTTCAGCCCAAGTTTCCAACTTATCCAGATCCATCTGTAGAATACTATCTTCTCTTGTATTGACTGCTTTACATAGTTTTGTATCATCTGCAAATATTGATATTTTACTGTGTAAACCTTCTACCAGATCGTTAATAAATGTGTTGAAGAGAATAGGTCCCAACACCGACCCCTGCGGTACCCCACTGGTCACAGTGACCAAGTTAGAGAATATACCATTTATAACCACTCTCTGCTTTATATCACTAAGCCAGTTACTTACCCATTTACACACATTTCCCCCCAGACCCAGCATTCTCATTTTGTGCAACAACCTCTTGTGTGGCACGGTATCAAACGTTTTGAAAAATCAAGATATACCACGTCCAATGACTCACCTTGGTCCAGTCTATAGCTTACCTCTTCATAAAAACTGATTAGTTTGGTTTGAAAGAAGCGATTCCTCATAAACCCATACTGATATATGTATCACCCCTGGATGAAGCTTTCCATAGCGAAACGCGCGTCGGGTGTGGTGGGTCCCTGGCTCTTGGCTTTTATTAGGTAAATATAATTTATGCTTTGCACATTGGTTTAACTTTTGTAATACGCTCTAGCACTGCGGGTGGTGGTGCCCTGGCACCATCTTTATTTATTATATTTTATTTATTATATTTTATATGTAATTACACTCACCTGACATGTTGATTATATTATGCTAATGCACCTTATATTTATGTGGTGCTTGATCACCACCACTTCCAGTTTTGAGCTGATGGACTGTATATAATACTTACAATGTGTTGATGTTTATACATTACTATTTTTGTGATATTGGTTACTTAGCCTTGTTATGTATTTGACATAAATTTGCCACTTTGAAGCCATACCCGCGGGTCTTTTTCCTATACTTGATTCCTTTTTTTCATAGTTTGTGCATGTTTTTATCGATATTGTTACATATATGGTTAAATAAAATTTGTATTGTTTAAACCTGCTTTAAAAGTGTCTGTTTTGGTGAGATTGACCATACTGATATGTAGTGTGATGCAGTGACCCCTGTGGCAGCTAGGGGGTGCTGTGTGTGTGCTCCTTGGGGTATGCATGGAGGCATATCTGTTGTGATAATAGTGGTGAAACAGTGACTGGCAGTGTTGTGAATGGCCAATATGTGTCGCAGAGGGAGTATGCGTCGTAAGTCTGATGTAATGTGGTTGTTCTGGGACCTGTAGTCCCTCAAGAGTTTGTGTAGTGTTGTATAATAGTCAAGGGAGACTTACTAGGCTAGTTGTGTGAGATGGGCGGGACAAACTAGCCACACATCCACACTCCCATCCAGGGGAGTGGTTAAGGGTATAAAATGTGACCAGGGTGTGGGTCACATGGGTCTGGTGTGGTTCCTGTGTTGGATTTCCATGGAGTAGGAGCCCTGAGGAGCAGATGTCAGTGTGTTGGATTTCCAGGGAGTAGGAATAGCACACTGTGCTACCTGTGTTGGAAGACCTGGGAGGAGGCTTCCTGAAGAGCACATGGTGGGACTTTGCTACTGGTTGCCTGGGTATTGGATGGTCCCAGCTGGGGATGGACGTCCTGAATAGTACCCGGACTGGCCACCTGTGTGATCCTGTGTAACCTGGGTGTTGGGAGGTCCTGGGAGTAGGACCGGATCCCTGAACAGCACGAGGTGAGGACCGGGATTTGCAGAGCCAGTGACAGCTACTGTGTGGGGAAGCTACCATCCTTCGGTGGGTCTGGACTGACTAAGATATGCCGCAAAGGCAAGTTGGTGATTCCTGTGAGGCAGCTTTCCCAGAAGAGAGGACTGACAAGGAGTCAGCAGGTGGAGCAGGAGCTCCCGTAAGGTACCTCCACAGTCTGTTGGTGCTTGTGATATGGACTGTGTGGTCTCCCATGGTGACTGAACGGAGTGAGGTTTGGCGTGTCTAGAGACCGTGACCCAGTGTCATATGCGCTGTTTGTGACTTGGGACATTGGTGAACTGTTCGGCGTACGGACATCCATGGTAATTGGAAGGAGTGAGAGGTCTAGCATGTTTAGTGTCTGTGAGACAAAGCCATATATGAAGTGTACAAGATAAAGCTGCAAGTTAATATCACCAATTGGTGCCTATTGTGTTCTAAGAAATGTATATGATGAACTGTGCATACCCGGTTTATGACGCCATAATAAACTGCATGGACTGTTTTGTGTGAAAAAACGTGCCTGTGTGCAAAGCGCGTGTCCCCCAATACACTCAGTAAGTGCAACCTTACAGTAGTTAAACAGTTATTCTCATTGAGATTATCCAGAATAACATCACTCAGAAACCCTTCGAATATTTTACCAAACAAAGAGGCTTACGATGAAGTTGTGGATCCCACTTTGTGTGAACCCAGAGGTATACAGCTGAGTAGCTCATCAGAGGAGGTGGAACAGGAGGAAGACGAGGAGGTTACGTTGCATCTCCCCACACAGACATTAAGTGATGCAACCACTGTATTATGTTTCCCGGGAGTGAGTCGGAGGGAAGGAGAACCCGAGAGTGGACCCTCTGGGTCGCGGCCCCAGAGCCCCCAAGGGCGAGCAAACCTGATGGATGCACCCCCTATACAGGGAGTGATAGGAGCAGGCCCGAGGAGGATGGAACTGCAACTGCCGGAGCCAAAGGGACGACTGGGTCAAAGCGGGAGAAAGCAAAGGTGCAGGACGATAGGCAGACACAGGCTCCAAAGATGACTGCAGGCAGAGAGCTGGAAAAGACACAAAGTAATAAGTGGAGGCAATACTGAGGACAAGTGGAACTGAGGAGGACAATAGGGCAGGGACCGGAGGAGACAGGGGAAAGACGGACAGCAGACAATAGGAAATAGGACTGGTAACTGGCTAGCAGAGCAGGAATAGACTCTGGGCTATCGAGTAGGCAGGCAGGGCAGGGACCTGGGGAACAACGAGAGACACCCAAGAGAAGCGGGCGTCACAACGATGAAGATTCGCAGGCACCTTACCGGGGAAAGCGCCGAACAGAAATACCCAGTGGGCGCCACAATATTGGGGCGGAGCCTCCGGGTCATGACCTCCCAGAATCCCTGGAGGCGGAAGAAAAGCTACGGCGCATGCACGCACCACTGAAACGCCAAAAGCCAGAGAAGCCGGGTAGAACGCAGCGAGGAGGGACGTCGGGAGCGCGCCGGCCGGACAGGTAAGAATCTACGGGTGTGACACACTGCATACTCAACCCCATCTCTGGCAGTGGTCGCGAGTGTGCAATTAGCAGGGGTGGTAAGGGTTGACTAGCCTGGACCTGTTTTGAGACTGCAAAGGATGATGCCACACATGTTATCTGCCAAATTTGCAAAAAAAAACTCAGTAGAGGCAATAGTTGCAATAATTTGACAACTACATGCATGAACCGACACATGCATGTGGGAATCTCACTGCACTAAAATGTGGACTAGCAGAATTGCCAATCACTGGCCTTCCCATCAACCCCCTCTATTACTTATTCCTCCCCCGTCACCATGCCAAGTCTTCTCGCATAGGTTTCCAGCCAAAGAAACTCCACTTTTTTACCCCCTACAGTCAGGGAGAGTGACAGCCCGTCAGCTGTTACGGAAGTGGACATAACTGCTGCTTTTGTGTCACCTAGCACAACACATTTTCTCAGTCCACCATTATATCTCCGCCTGCATCTCACTCACAGTCCAGCAATTTGTCCTTTTATACATACTCCACCCTTTCTCAGCACAGCAGCCAGCCCCCCTGTCCCACAGTTGTGATCACGTAAAAGAATGTTTCTACCTACACATGCGAAAGCTAAGAGCTTAAACTCCATCAATTCCAATCTGTTGGCCACGTAAATGCTGCCTTTGTGCCTGGTGGATACAGACGGTTTCAAAAAGTTGATGGCCGTCACAGTCCCCCAGTACCAGCTGCCCAGTTGGCATTACTTCTGTAAGAAAGCTGTGCCTGCACTAGCATGTTGCCAACAACATCACCCATTCCCTTAAAAAATCTATATCTGTCAGGGTGCATTTCACCACTGAGACCAAGATGAGCAAACATGGGCAGGGGAGTTCCATCTCACTGACTAGGCACTGAGTGACTCTGGTGGCTGGGGGGGCAGGTGGGCACGGGCTGCTCCACAACTCTTTGAATCCCCAAGGCTTGAGGGACAAACCTGTTGTGAACTCTATTTTTGGGCTCCCTCTAGTGGTCACAAGCGGTACTGTGTAGTGTTGTCTTTCTGCAGGTTGCAGCATCAGCTGGTTCGTTATCCTTGGTTGGTTTCCTATTTAGCCCACCTGGATATTCAGTTCCTTGCCTGCTATCAATGTATTCAGTGCTCTTCAGATTCCTTGTCTCTACCTTGCTCCAAGTCTCTCCAAGACAAGCTAAGTTTTTGTTTGATCATTTTTTGATTATCAGCGTTCATTATGTTTTTAGTCCAGCTCGCTAAAATGTGATTTCCTCGCTTGCTGGTTGCTCTAGGGGACTGAGTTTCTCCCCCCACACCGTTAGTTGGTGTGGGGGTTCTTGAAATCTCAGAGTGGATATTTTGTAAGGGTTTTTTACTGACCGCATAGATTCCCTTTTCTATTTTCTGCTATCTAGTATTAGTGGGCCTCATTTGCTGAATCTGCTTTCACCCCTGTGTATGTGCCTTCCTCTTACCTCGCCGTTATTATTTGTTGGGGGCTTCTATATCTTTGGGGATTATTTCTCTGGAGGCAAGAGAGGTCTTTCTTTCTCTCTAGGGGTAGTTAGTTCCTCAGGCTGGCTCGAGACGTCTAGGATTTTTAGGCACATTCACCGGCTACTTCTAGTGTGTTTGGATAGGTTCAGATTTGCGGTCAGTCCAGTTTGCCACCTCCCTAGAGCTTGTCCTATGTTTGTTACTTAGCTGGAGTAATTTGTGATCCTCAACCACTAAGGATCATAACACAAACCCCTGTATCTAACACTTCCTGCACTGCTTCTGGCTCCTACACCACCTCTAGGGCCTCCACCTGTGCCCTCAACCTCTCCCTTAATCAACACGCGTTCCAACAGTGCAGATAGAATCCCCCCACCTCCGTACTGCACAGCCATGGCTCACCACAATCATGCAGTGTTCAAATTAATATGCCTCGGGGAACACAGTCGAAAGCTCAAGAGTTGTGGATAGCTATCCAGGCCGAGTTAGATCAATGGCTGTCTCCTCTGAAACTGGAACCAGGGAAGGCCGTGTGCAACAACAGTGTAAACCTGGTGGCGGCCCTACACCAGGGCAGCCTCACACACATGCCTGGTGGTACGGAAAATTCTCTGCCAATATCCCGGCCTGGATGTGCTGCTGCAGAATGTACGGTCACTGTGTGCTCATTTCCAGCGATCGCACTCCGCGGGTCATCAACTTGCATTGCTACAGAAGTCCACTGGCCTACCGGTTAACCCTTTGATTTGCAATGTTCCGACAAGGTGGAATTCCACTCTGCATATGTTGCAGTGACTGTGGCAGCAGCGACGAGCCCTGGTGCAGTACGTTCTTTTGTATAGCCTGGGCCAAAGCAGTTGAGACATGTTGCAAATCACGCTTGTGGAGTGGGCACAGATGAAGGACCTTTGCACTCTTCTACACAGTTTTGAAATGGCTGATGCATCAGCATAACTATTCCAGTCATCTACATGCTGGAGCACACTTTGAATAGTCTATGTGATGAAGTGGTGGTCCCAGAGGAAAGGTGGAATTTTCTGGACTGTCGTCGCACAGGCGAGTGCCATGTAAGGGTGGCTTAAAGTGATCGATTGGAGGCTCATGGTACCAGACAAACTGTTAATGAAGGTGCAGGAGCCAAGGAACAAATGGAGGAGGACTAGTTGATGGACGTGCATACAGATAAAGAATATAATGATCTCCTCTCTTTTGTCCATGGTTGGCAGGAGGGGATGGAAGAAGCAACTTTGAGTGTTACCCCATCACCAACACACCATGGACTTCGACCTCATCGAAGTTCCCAACACATGAGCAAATTCTTGCTGCACAATCTTCAACATGATGCCCGTATTCTTAGGGTTAGAAATAGTGCTGACTAGTGTTCAGCATTCCGATACCACAAGTATCGGGTATCGGCCGATACTTGCGGTATCGGAATTCCGATACCGAGATCCGATACTTTTGTGGTATCGGGAATCGGAATCGGAAGTTCCCAGTGTATGGTTCCCAGGGTCTGAAGGAGAGGAAACTCTCCTTCAGGCCCTGGGATCCATATCCATGTAAAAAATAAAGAATTAAAATAAAAAATATTGGTATACTCACCTCTCCGGAGGCCCCTGGACATCACCGCTGGTAACCGGCAGCCTGCTTTGCTTAAAATGAGCGCATTCAGCACCTTCTATGACGTCACGGCTTCTGATTGGTCGCGTGCCGCTCATGTGACCGCCACGCGACAAATCACAAGCCATGACGTAATTCTCAGGTCCTAAATTCCTAGAATTCGGAATTTAGGACCTGAGAATGACTTCACGGCTTGTGATTGGTCGCGTGGCGGTCACATGAGCGGCACACAACCAATCAGAAGCCGTGACGTCATGGAAGGCCCTAAATGCGCTCATTTTAAGCAAAGAAGGCTGCCGGTTACCAGCGGTGATGTCCAGGGGCCTCCGGAGAGGTGAGTATATCAATATTTTTTATTTTAATTCTTTATTTTACACAGTAATATGGATCCCAGGGCCTGAAGGAGAGTTTCCTCTCCTTCAGACCCTGGGAACCATCAGGATACCTTCCGATACTTGGTGTCCCATTGACTTGTATTGGTATCGGGAATCGGTATCGGCGATATCCGATACTTTTCGGGTATCGGCCGATACTATCCGATACCGATACTTTCAAGTATCGGACGGTATCGCTCAACACTAGTGCTGACTACTGGGTTGCCTCTCTGTTAGATGCAAGGTACAAGAGTAAATTTTGTCAGATGCTTCCCCCCCTGGATAGCGATGCGCACATGCTAGAGTATCAAAACACACTTTAGACCAGGGGTCTCAAACTGCATTCCTCGAGGGCTTCAAACCATGCGTGTTTTCAAGATTTCCTTAGCATCGCAGAAGGTGCTGGAATCATTCTCTGCAGGTGATTCAATTATCACCTGTGCAATACAAGTAAATCCCGCAAACATGACCTGTTTGCAGCCCTCAAGGAATGCAGTTTGAGACCTCTGCTTTACACAATCTTAAGAGTGGTTTTCTCCAAGACAGCAGTGAGGCACACAGTGAGCATCCCAGTTCTAGATGTCCAACCCTGGGAACGTCAAGGTGTTATCGCAAAAATATTTGCAGGAGCAGCAGTGTAAGTGGCATAAGCAATTTCTGTAAGTCGTTTCAAACATTTTTAGAACAGTCCGTGCACCGGCAGAACACAGCACCAGTCTGACACATTGTGAATGACTGGAGAGGATGGTGCAGAAGAATCTGGAGCTCAATATCAATGCCAACAGGGGGTTTGGACACTTTTACATTTTGGTCTATAAAACTTGAAGCCTAGCCTGAGCTTGCCTGTCACGTCTTTGAGGTTTTGTCATGCCCATCAGCCAACGTTCTCTCAGAATGTGTCTTCAGCGCTGCCGGAGGTGTCCTGATGGTAAGTGCATCCGGCTGTCCTCTGAAAGTGTAGATCACCTAACTTTCATCAAAATGAATAAGTCATAGATCTTCAATGACTTTTGCACCCTAGTCCCATACTGGGCAGACTAGGCTATGGTGTCGTTTTTAGCATCATGCATTGATCTCACGCTATTGCAGTCTGTGCCATCTTTGAGGTGTCTTCTGTGTCTCCTGTTGCTACTGCTGCTGTTACAAACAATTTTTTGAAATGTGGAGACTCCAAGTTGGGTCTTCATCTGGTGGGTTGCCTGTAGTAGAAGGTGTGTCAAAGGTGTATTATAATGTTTCCACCCTGTGGAAATTGAAGCTACTTTATGTTACACCCGGTGTGGTCCCTTTACCTTTGCGGGGTCCCTGTCGGGACTCCCGCTCTGTGCTGGCTCCATGCTGTCCTGACAAGGCCTCTGCTTTCCCTTTCTCCCTTTCTCCTCTGCTTCCTGGCATGCAGCCAGCAGGTCCTTGGGCTGTGTGCTTAGCTTAGGTCGCTTGCTCCCGGTCTCTTAAAGAGACAGTGTGCATTTTCCAAAAAGTGCTTCTGTACAATGGCGTGTTAATGATTACTATTTCTGGCCCCTCCACCATAGGGAGGGCGCCGGAGCAACAAGTATCCTCAGTTGCTAAGTTCCGGTTCCTGCTAGCATGTGCTTCTGTTTCTGAAGTTCTCTGTCAGTGCTCCGCTTACACTGTTTGTCTCCACAGACTATCTGCTACCCGCTATCTGGCTCTCCTGGACAATCTAAAATTTGCTTACTCCAGTTCCGTCTCATCCCACCATTCTGTTACCTGAACCTCAGGATAATGTCAGTACCGCTGAAACCAGCTTCTACCCATACCCCCAGTATCCACCGGTTAGCTCTATGGCACCCACTAACCCTGCTTGTCCATCTGTCCCGCTTGGTCAGCTACCACTAGTCCGGGGTCTAACTGGAGGTAGCACCCGTGTCCCCCAGTTATCCAATTCTGACCCTGTTTGAGGGGTCTTACTACGGGTGTCTTGGGCTCACATAGTCACGCCCCCTTTGGAGCCCCCCGGACCGTGGTCCACAGGTTTCACGTTTAATTTCAATAAAAATGAATGTGAACTTCACCATCTGTGCCCCTGTTTCCATTCGTTACACTTTAGTGGTGTGTGATGAATTTTTTTTAAATGTGGAGACTCCAAGTTAGGCCTTCATCTGGTGGGTTGCCTGTGCAAGTAGGGCTCCCAGAGAGACAGGCCTGCACTTACTTTCAGTCAACTACCTGTGTTACTTTCCTTACATTTTTCTACTACCAATATTACTGTATGAAACTGATGTTTGTGCCATCTGAGTGCAGCTGGAATAAAAAAAAAAAAATTGGAGGTGTTGCATGAGGTCCCAGCTAAGAAGGCTTACACTGCTTTCTTATCCACCAGGTGCTCATTGAAACTTCAAATGCAAGCAGTAAATGCTGGGACAGACCCTGATATCTCATGCATGGCCCATGTCTGACTGCTTGTGTGCCCTTATAAAAAGTTCTACTGAGAATCAAGAAAGGCCGTACTGGCCCCTAGGGCCATCAGGGGAGGCCGACATGACGCTGCGGGGAGTTATTTGAATTGGTGAGGGGGGAGGGACCCAGAGGGGCGGAGTGAAGGGGCTTTGGGCTGAGAGACTGCAGGGCAGTTATTGGAAAACTGCCAAGGACGAGTCAGCATTCGGCTGGAGCACGTAATTACCTGCGGTCTGCCAGCAAGCGAAGCTCCAGCCTGCCAACAGCATGGATGTGGAAGCGCTCCTGCAGAGCCTCAGAGACGCAGCCAGCACGCAGGGGACAGCATGGCTGCAGCAAAATGTAAGCAGCCTTCTCCAGGGGGTGGCGAGCGAATCTCCCCAGGTCCCCACAGGAGGGCGCCGGCTGCGGCGGTCCCGGCCGCCGGCACGCTTAAGCCCCGATGTCCTTCCCGGGCCCGACACCGAGTTAGGAGCCCCTCCGGGGACCCTCCAGCTGATGGCGCGCGCCGCGGGACTGCTGGGTCCCGAGGGTGAGCTGGGACGAATCCAGTCACGCGGCGGGGCCTGCAACAGGGGGAGGCGGCGGCCTCCTCCTCAACATCCAGACCACGCAGGGTGTTGGGAGCAGGAACGGCCGGAGCCACCAGGGCAGGTGAGCCGGCTCAGCATGTGACAGGCAGGCGAGACCATATACGGGGGCCTGATCCACAGGCGCCTCAGCGGGGGGTGCAACGCGGGCGGCTAACAGCTGGCCCTAGCAGCGCCGCCTTACCAGGCACAGCGCAGAGCAGCAGGGGGTCGAGCATGGCGCGAGTCCTTGGGCCAATGATCGGCGCTGCGCAGGCCCCATCCCCCACTCCAGCGCGCAGGGACCACCAGCGGCGACAGTTCACGGATGACGCGGGCTCCCAGTCCACAGCACAGACTTCCGCGGCTCTTCCGATAACGCCAAGGAGAGCGTCACCGAGCAACTCCCGAATGGATCATGGTGCACCAGACCATGACAGGAGGACGGAGGAGGAGAGGCAGCATCAGGCTACCGGACCGTCGGCTGCCGGGTCCACAGCGCTCGGGCAGCTTGGTGAGAACATCCCTTTTTTACCTTATCCCCCTTTGTTAACCTCGTCTGGTAGGGGTAGTCATGAGGGGGTCCCAGGGGGGGTTAGTGGGGGATTAAATATTCTTATGCACGGTTTAAGAGACTTAGCTCTTCTGTGGGGGGCTGGGCAGACTGCTGCTCCACCATCTACTGCATGGCTGGGGTGTACAGGTAGGAGCGCTGGGCAAGGGGGCATGTTTGGTGAGCTATCCAATGTGCAGGCTAGGGATCCATTGGCAGAGAATTTAAGGAACCAGAGCGGAGGGGACGGTGCAGCCGTTTCTTCCGCTACAGTATCAGTGGCCAGTCAGGTAGGAGACAAGGAAAAGGAGAAGGAGGATACAGTGAGGTTAGACGATACAGCACGTGGAGAGGTATACGTCTGTTTTGAGGGCCCTTTAGGAGCTCACCTAAAAAACGAGACTAGGGAAAGAATATGGAAAGGGGAGTATGTGGAAATTTTTGCTTTATTGCCCCTAGAACGGTTTAATTTAGATAGAGTGAGGAGAGATGACTCTAAAAAAGAGAACGAGGAAAGGAGGAGGTACAGATTGATTCAGAGAACTTTTACAAATTGGCTGCAGGCATTTGCCATTTTGGCCAGTGTTATAGGAGAAAAGGCTCCCGAAAATTGTTCAGGATTATTCTGTTATATGGACGCCATAGGGGAGGCTTATCGCGTTTACGGGGGTCAGGGGTGGCTGAGATATGACGAGCAATTTCGTCAGAGGAAGGCAGTTAGGCCTAACATTCGGTGGGATCATAAGGCTATCGCTCTGTGGATGCGGGTGATGGTCCCATCCAGAGCGGCGCTTAGCACTCAGTCCTTTCCCGGGAGCGCAGGGGGCTATAGTCAGCCAGGACATTCAACGGCCATACAAAAGGGTTTGTGCTTCGCATTCAACGAGGGGGCGTGTAGATTTGGCGCAAAATGCAAGTTTAAGCATGAGTGTACAATCTGTGGAGGAGCACACGGATCAGCTAAATGTTTCAGGGGAAACAGACAGAGAGGAGCGGAGGGATCTGAAGAAAGGGGTGACGCCAATTCAGCTGGGAGAGATGGTACATTACCTAAATAGGTACCCAGATAGGATGGTAGCCAGGTTGTTGGAAGATGGTTTCAGGGATGGTTTTGGAATCCCGTCAGTTGATACGGAAGTAAATTTATCCCAAAAAAATTTAAAGTCAGCGCGGCAATTTCCTGAGGTTGTGTCGGAGAAGTTAGAGAAGGAAGTCAGTTTGGGTAGGATGGCAGGTCCGTTTGCTTGTCCTCCTTTGCGGAACTTAAGGGTATCGCCATTAGGTATAGTCCCTAAGAAGGAACCCAATAAAATTAGAATGATACATCATCTGTCATTTCCCAGGGGGTCGTCTGTAAATGATGGCATTGATCCGCAATTGTGGTCAGTGGTGTATACTTCTTTTGATGCAGCCATGCATTGGGTGCGGGTGTGCGGACAGGGTGCCAAGTTAGCAAAGACTGATATTGAAGCAGCGTTCAGGCTGTTACCTGTCCATCCTGATAGTATGCATTTGTTGGGTTGCTATTGGAATGGAGGTTATTTTGTCGACCGCTGTCTTCACATGGGATGCTCCCTATCCTGTGCATATTTTGAAGCATTCAGCACCTTTTTGGAATGGGTGATAAAAGACGTGTCAGGTTTAAATGCATGTATACACTATCTTGATGATTTTTTGTTCATAGGGGCGGCTCAGACTGCTGACTGTTCAATATTATTGCATTCAATGGAGAAGATTGCTAAGAGTTTTGGGGTCCCATTAGCAGATAAGACAATGGGCCCAGTTACTGTTTTAAGTTTTTTAGGTATTGAAATTGACACGATGGAAATGGTTTGCAGATTACCAGAGGAGAAAGTAGGCGCGCTGCGAGAGGAAGTATTTAAGGCGCACAGGGCGAAAAAACTGAGACTACGTGAAGTGCAGTCGTTGTTGGGAAAGTTGAACTTCGCTTGTCGGATCATGCCGATGGGCCGAGCATTTTGCAGGAGGCTTTCATTGTCAACAGCAGGTGTAAAATCTCCAGTTCATTTTATTAGATTGAAAAAAGAGTTACGGGATGATCTGGCAGTTTGGGCGAGATTTTTGAAGGATTATAATGGTAAGTCCATTTGGATTGAACCAGTGATAGACGCGGATGCTTTGGGGCTTTTTGTCGCAGTGGTAGACGGACGCGGTTTCGGTCTGATTTTTCAGGGAGCTTGGTTGTTGGCAGAATGGCCTGAATTTTGGAAGGAGCAAGGTTGGACAGCGAATCGGGTGTTGACGTACCTGTTTCCCATTTTGGTGGCCTTGTTGTTATGGGGTAAGGTTATCATGAACAAAAAGATACGTTTTCCATGCAGGTCACAAAGCGAGGCGAGGGTGATGAGTTCATTGTCAGCGGATTCCCCGTTAGTGGTAAAAATTTTGCAACGTCTGGTTTTCTTGGGTTTATCGTATAACTTGTGGATTGTGGCCGAAGTCAGGTCAATGGAGTGTAACTCAGTCGTTGTCGCTCTTTCTCATCTTCAGGAGGACCGTTTTCGAGAGCTGGTGCCTCAAGCGGACTCAACAGGCACGGAGTGTCCAGCGGATTTGTGGAATCTTCCTGGCGGGCTTTAGAGGGTTTGTTAGTGAACTCCTTATCCAATAGGTCCTGGAAGCAGTACGATCATGCATGGGGAGTGTGGGAGGAGTGGAAAGGTTGTTTAGGGGAGCGTTTACAAGATGAACCCAGATTGCTTTTGTTGATCAGTCACCTAAAAGAAAAAGGTCGGTCTGTTTCTAAATTGAACAAGCTGTTAGCAGGGTTAGCTTTTGGTTTTAAGGCCCGTGGTTCAAAAGATGTTACAAAATCGTTTTTGGTGGGCCAAGCGGTAAAAGGATGGAGAAAGGGTTGGAAAGTTCAGGATTTAAGGCGCCTGGTTTCGTACGAGGTGTTGTTGGTGTTAGGTGCACAGTTGTCGACGGTTTGTGGATCACAATGGGAGATCGATCTTTTTAGAGTAGCATTCGCTTTAGCCTTTTTTGGTGCTTTTCGCCTTGGGGAATTGGTTAGCCCCTCCAAACTGAAGAAAGGGGGTGTACGGAGGGAAGATATTAATGTGTTTGGCGACAGAGTCGAGATATTACTGAGGTCCTCTAAGGCCGATGTCTGCGGTAAGGGTTGCAAAATAACATTGTTTGCAGTTCCGGGTTCATTCATGTGTCCAGTGTCGTGCGCGAATAATTTCATTAGACACGGTGGTGCGTTATCCAACCCCTTTTTGATACACGAAGATGGGTCTTTCTTATCGCGATTCCAGTTTATCGCGGTGTTCAAACGGTGTTTGGCAGCTGGGGGTGTTTCGCCTAAGTACTACAGTGGACACTCGTTTAGGATTGGTGCGGCGACGGAGGCGGCAAGAAGAGGATTAGGTGAAGAAATGGTTAAGAGAATTGGTCGATGGGATTCGATTAGATTCAGAGCTTACATCCGCCCGAATTTGGGGGATTAGTTTTCGTGGGCTTCATAAAGTTTTTCTTACTTACGGTTTTTGTTATTTATTTCAGGCGGTACATCCCGTTTGGTCTGGATTTTAGGCCATTCATTCGTGTTCTGGGCGGCGCTAAGGGCAGAAGTTCGGCCGGATGGGCGTCAGCTGGGGTTCCAGAGAGATTCCGCGACGTTGCGATGGATCTGGAAGCGCGGGATGGTTTGGAGTCAATTCTTGCCGGAATTTCACCAATTCGTGCGCTTAGATCGAGCCCCAGATGTGGTGGTGGTTCACTTGGGCGGGAACGACTTGGGAAAAAGGCCATGGCGGGAGCTGATAAAGGACATAAAATTTGACATGCGGCAGTTGTGGGCGTCATTCCCGAAGTTGTTGGTGGTGTGGTCTGACATTGTTCCTCGAAAAGTGTGGCGGGGGCGAGGTCAGTGGAAGGAATAAATAAGGCAAGAATCAAGGTGAACAGGGCGATTTCGCGCTTCATGTCACGAAATGGAGCTGTGGTTGTACGGCACGTTAATTTAGAATCGGGAACAGGGGAATATTGGAGGTCAGACGGGGTTCACTTAAATGCAGTAGGGACGGACATGTGGTGTCTGGCCATACAAGAGGGCATTGAAACCGGCCTCAGGGTTTGGAGGGACATAAATGTTTGAGGTGTTAGAACATTTATGCTGGTGGCGGGTGGAGGGAGGTCCTCGAAGTTGGTGGAATGGGCGATCGCGGATTGCAGGGGGGTAGATCTCTATTGGTCATGGACTCCCCCGGAGTAGTTTACGAGGAAATGTGGTCGATCAGTCGGTGGAATGGATAATTTTGGGGAATTGGTATTGGTTGGTTTTGGCCGGGCTGGTCATTAGCTGCCTCCGAGCTGGTGCTTTGCGGCTGGGGGCAAGACTAAGCCTGGAGGCCAAAAGGAATATATAAAATAGGAACATTGAAAATCCTTAATTTTGTGGCTTCGAGGACCACCTCTTCCTAGTTTGGGTTTTTTATTTAATTGTGTAATTGTTTGTTAAAAAAAGGCTGCTGTGGCCATTTAATCCAAAACAGGTGTAATGTCATTCTTTTTGGGTATTACAACTGATGTTACTATAGGGTGGGGGCGGTATGGATAAGAATTTGGGAATAAGGGGATAGTATCGGAGGCGCTGGTGAGTCAAGTGTACCCCAGATGTCAAGAAAGGCCGTACTGGCCCCTAGGGCCATCAGGGGAGGCCGACATGACGGGGTCACATGCAAAATCAGGGCCACAAGGGGTTAATGGGCAGTTACAGGGTTAAGTGGGCTGCGGGGAGTTATTTGAATTGGTGAGGGGGGGGGACCCAGAGGGGCGGAGTGAAGGGGCTTTGGGCTGAGAGACTGCAGGGCAGTTATTGGAAAACTGCCAAGGACGAGTCAGCATTCGGCTGGAGCACGTAATTACCTGCGGTCTGCCAGCAAGCGAAGCTCCCACCCACCCTCCCTTAATTTTCGAAATCGGGATTTGATTTGTTAAGTTTGTTAACGGTATTTATGCTTATGTTAAATAGTGAGTGTTAATTTTCTGTCATAGCAGTAAGGCGGGGGAGGGAGGTCCTCGCAGTTGGTGGAAAGGGCGATGGCGGATTGCAGGGGGGGGGAATCTCTATTGGTCCTGGACTCCCCCGGAGTAGTTTACGAGGAAATGTGGTCGATCAGTCGGTGGAATGGATAATTTTGGGGAATTGGTATTGGTTGGTTTTGGCCGGGCTGGTCATTAGCTGCCTCTGAGCTGGTGCTTTGCGGCTGGGGGCAAGACTAAGCCTGGAGGCCAAAAGGAATATATAAAATAGGAACATTGAAAATCCTTAATTTTGTGGCTTCGAGGACCACCTCTTCCTAGTTTGGGTTTTTTATTTGTTTGTTAATAAAAGGCTGCTGTGGCCATTTAATCCAAAACAGGTGTAATGTCATTCTTTTTGGGTATTACAACTGATGTTACTATAGGGTGGGGGCGGTATGGATAAGAATTTGGGAATAAGGGGATAGTATCGGAGGCGCTGGTGAGTCAAGTGTACCCCAGACGTCAAGTGATCAGTTAACTACCTGTGTCACGTTCCTTACATTTTTCTATGAATAGTACTGTATGAAACTGATGTTTGTGCCATCAGAGTGTGGATGGAATAAAAAAAAATAGAGGTGTTGCATGAAGTATCAGGTCTCTCAGCTAAGAAGGCTTACACCATTCCCTTGACCACAAAGTCCTCATTGAAACTTCAATTCCAAGCTGTAAATGCTGAGCCAGACCCTGCATGGGTCATAGCGGACTGCTGCAGTGTAATTTGCAAATTTCTACTGTGGGTCAATTGATGCCACTTTTCATGGTGTCTGCCCCTAATTTTAGATGTTTGGGAAGCTTTTTGTCACCCCTTAACCCCTTAATCCCGTATGACGTACTATCCCGTCAAGGTGACCTGGGACTTAATTCCGGGTGACGGGATAGTACGTCATACGCGATCGGCCGCGCTCACGGGGGGAGCGCGGCCGATCGCGGCCGGGTGTCAGCTGCCTATCGCAGCTGACATCCGGCACTATGTGCCAGGAGCGGTCACGGACCGCCCCCGGCACATTAACCCCCGGCACACCGCGATCAAACATGATCGCGGTGTACCGGCGGTATAGGGAAGCATCGCGCAGGGAGGGGGCTCCCTGCGGGCTTCCCTGAGACCCCCGGAGCAACGCGATGTGATCGCGTTGCTGCGAGGGTCTCCTACCTCCTTCCTGGCTGCAGGTCCCGGATCCAAGATGGCCGCGGCATCCGGGTCCTGCAGGGAAGGAGGTGGCTTACCGAGTGTCTGCTCAGAGCAGACGCTGGTAAGCCTGCACCGATGTAAGTGAGATCGGTGATCTGATAGAGTGCTGTGCACACTATCAGATCATCGATCTGTGATGTCCCCCCTGGGACAAAGTAAAAAAGTAAAAAAAAATTTTTTACACATGTGTAAAAAAAAAAAAAAAAATTCCTAAATAAATAATAAAAAAAATATATATATTATTCCCATAAATACATTTCTTTATCTAAGTAAAAAAAACAAAACAATAAAAGTACACATATTTAGTATCGCCGCGTCCGTAACGACCTAACCTATAAAACTGCCCCACTAGTTAACCCCTTCAGTAAACACCGTAAGAAAAAAAAAAAAACCGAGGCAAAAAACAACGCTTTATTACCATACCGCCGAACAAAAAGTGGAATAACACGCGATCAAAAAGACTGATATAAATATCCATGGTACCGCTGAAAACATCATCTTGTCCCGCAAAAAACAAGCCGCCATACAGCATCATCAGCAAAAAAATAAAAAAGTTATAGTCCTGAGAATAAAGCGATACCAAAATAATTATTTTTTCTATAAAATAGTTTTTATCGTATAAAAGCGCCAAAACATAAAAAAATGATATAAATGAGATATCGCTGTAATCGTACTGACCCGAAGAATAAAACTGCTTTATCAATTTTACCAAACGCGGAACGGTATAAACGCCTCTCCCAAAAGAAATTCATGAATAGCAGGTTTTTGGTCATTCTGCCTCACAAAAATCGGAATAAAAAGTGATCAAAAATGGTCACGTGTCCGAAAATGTTACCAATAAAAACGTCAACTCCTCCCGCAAAAAACAAGACCTCACATGACTCTGTGGAGCAAAATGTGGAAAAATTATAGGTCTCAAAATGTGGAGACGCAAAAACTTTTTTGCTATAAAAAGCGTCGCTGGTTTCACACTTGCGTTTTTGTCTGCAGCGTTTTTTGCACAAAAAAACGCATGCGTTTTTTCCCTATATTTAACATTGAAAACGCATGCGTTTTTTTGTACGGGTTTGGTCGCATTTTCAAACGCATGCGTTTTTTTTCTGCATGCGTTCATTTTCAGAAATACAACCTGCAGTATTTTCTTGCGTTTTTAAGCACATGCGTTTGCGTTAAAAACGCATGCGTTTTTATCGGAAAAAAAAAACAGAAAACACACTGAAAAGCCACCCACCACCATCAAGGTGATAAAGAGATCCAAACCCTAACCCTAACTCTACCCCTAACCTCACCCCTAACCGTTTAATGAACATTTTCTGACAGTCATAGTGCCACGTATTTCAGTGCCACGTATTTCAGTGCCACGTATTTCAGTGCCACCTATTTCAGTGCCACGTATCACGCATTTCAGTGCCACGTGTTTCAGTGCCACGTATTTAAGTGCCACGTATCACGTATTTCAGTGCCACGTATCACGTATTTCAGTGCCACGTATTTAAGTGCCACGTATTTCAGTTGCACGTATTTCAGTTGCACGTATTTCAGTTGCACGTATTTCAGTTGCACGTATTTCAGTGCCACGTATTTCAGTGCCACGTATTTCAGTGCCACGTATTTCAGTGCCACGTATCACGTATTCCAGTGCCACGTGTTTCAGTGCCACGTATTTAAGTGCCACGTATCACGTATTTCAGTGCCATGTGTTTCAGTGCCACGTATTTAAGTGCCACGTATCACGTATTTCAGTGCCACGTATCACGTATTTCAGTGCCACATATTTAAGTGCCACGTATTTCAGTTGCACGTATTTCAGTGCCACGTATTTCAGTGCCACGTATTTCAATGCCACGTATTTCAGTGCCACGTATCACGTATTTCAGTGCCACGTGTTTCAGTGCCACGTATTTAAGTGCCACGTATCACGTATTTCAGTGCCACGTATTTAAGTGCCACGTATTTCAGTGCCACGTATTTCAGTGCCACGTATTTCAGTCACGGTTAGGGGTAGGGTTAGGGTTAGGGTTAGGGCTAGGGTTAGGGCTAGGGTTGGAGGTAAAGTTAGGGTTAGGGTTGGGGCTAAAGTTAGGGTTTGGATTACATTTACGGTTTGGATTAGGGTTGGGATTAGAATTATGGGTGTGTCAGGGCTAGGGGTGTGGTTAGGGTTACCGTTGGGATTAGGGTTAGGGGTGTGTTTGGGTTAGGGTTTCAGGTAGAATTGGCGAGTTTCCACTGTCCAGGCACATCAGGGGCTCTCCAAGCGCGACATGGCGTCCAATCTCAATTCCAGCCAATTCTGCGTTGAAAAAGTAAAACAGTGCTCCTTCCCTTCCGAGCTCTCCCGTGCGCCCAAAAAGGGGTTTACCCCAACATATGTGTTATCAGCGTACTCGGGACAAATTGAACAACAACTTCTGGGGTCCAAGTTCTCTTGTTATCCTTAGGAAAATAAAAATTTGGGGGGCTAAAAATCATTTTTGTGGGAAAAAAAAGATGTTTTATTTTCACGGCTCTGCGTTGTAAACTGTAGTGAAACACTTGGGGGTTCAAAGTTCTCACAACACATCTAGATAAGTTCCTTGGGAGGTCTAGTTTCCAATATAGGGTCACTTGTGGGGGGTTTGTACTGTTTGGGTAAATCAGGGGCTCTGCAAATGCAACGTGACGCCTGCAGACCAATCCATTTAAGGCTGCATTCCAAATGGCGCTCCTTCCCTCCCGAGCTCTGTCATGCGCCCAAACAGTGGTTCCCCCCCACATATGGGGTATCAGCGTACTCAGGACAAATTGGACAACAACTTTTGGGGTCTAATTTATCCTGTTACCCTTGTGAAAATACAAAACTGGGGGCTAAAAAATCATTTTTGTGAAAAAAAAAAGAATTTTTATTTTCACGGCTTTGCGCTATAAACTTTAGTGAAACACTTGGGGGTTCAAAGTTCTCAAAACACATCTAGATAAGTTCCTTGGGAGGTCTAGTTTCCAATATGGGGTCACTTGTGGGGGGTTTGTACTGTTTGGGTACATCAGGGGCTCTGCAAATGCAACGTGACGGCTGCTGACCAATCCATTTAAGTCTGCATTCCAAATGGCGCTCCTTCCCTTCCGAGCTCTGTCATGCGCCCAAACAGTGGTTCCCCCCCACATATGGGGTATCAGCGTACTCAGGACAAATTGGAAAACAAATTTTGGGGTCCAATTTATTCTGTTACCCTTGTAAAAATACAAAGCTGGGGGCTAAAAAATCATTTTTGAGAAAAAAAAAAATTATTTTCACGGCTCTGCGTTATAATCTGTAGTGAAACACTTGGGGGTTCAAAGCTCTCAAAACACATCTAGATAAGTTCCTTAGGGGGTCTACTTTCCAAAATGGTGTCACTTGTGGGGGGTTTCAATGTTTAGGCACATCAGGGGCTCTCCAAACGCAACATGGCGTCCCATCTCAATTCCAGTCAATTTTGCATTGAAAAGTCAAATGGCGCTCCTTCCCTTCCAAGCTCTGCCATGCGCCCAAACAATGGTTTACACCCACATATGGGGTATCAGCGTACTCAGCACAAATTGCACAACATTTTTTGGGGTCCAATTTCTTCTCTTACCCTTGGGAAAATAAAAAATTGGGGGCGAAAAGATCATTTTTGTGAAAAAATATGATTTTTTATTTTTACGGCTCTGCATTATAAACTTCTGTGAAGCACTTGGTGGGTCAAAGTGCTCACCACACATCTAGATAAGTTCCTTAGGGGGTCTACTTTCCAAAATGGTGTCACTTGTAGGGAGTTTCAATCTTTAGGCACATCAGGGGCTCTCCAAACGCAACATGGCGTCCCATCTCAATTCCAGTCAATTTTGCATTGAAAAGTCAAATGGCGCTCCTTCCCTTCCAAGCTCTGCCATGCGCCCAAACAATGGTTTACACCCACATATGGGGTATCAGCGTACTCAGGACAAATTGCACAACATTTTTTGGGGTCCAATTTCTTCTCTTACCCTTGGGAAAATAAAAAATTGGGGGTGAAAAGATCATTTTTGTGAAAAAATATGATTTTTTATTTTTACGGCTCTGCTTTATAAACTTCTGTGAAGCACTTGGTGGGTCAAAGTGCTCACCACACATCTAGATAAGTTCCTTAGGGGGTCTACTTTCCAAAATGGTGTCACTTGTAGGGGGTTTCAATGTTTAGGCACATTAGGGGCTCTCCAAACGCAACATGGCGTCCCATCTCAATTCCAGTCAATTTTGCATTGAAAAGTCAAATGGCGCTCCTTCCCTTCCAAGCTCTGCCATGCGCCCAAACAATGGTTTACACCCACATATGGGGTATCAGCGTACTCAGGACAAATTGCACAACATTTTTTGGGGTCCAATTTCTTCTCTTACCCTTGGGAAAATAAAAAATTGGGGGCGAAAAGATCATTTTTGTGAAAAAATATGATTTTTTTTTTTTACGGCTCTGCATTATAAACTTCTGTGAAGCACTTGATGGGTCAAAGTGCTCACCACACATCAAGATAAGTTCCTTAGGGGGTCTACTTTCCAAAATGGTGTCACTTGTAGGGGGTTTCAGTGTTTAGGCACATCAGGGGCTCTCCAAACGCAACATGGCGTCCCATCTCAATTCCAGTCAATTTTGCATTGAAAAGTCAAATGGCGCTCCTTTCCTTCCGAGCTCTGCCATGCGCCCAAACAGTGGTTTACCCCCACATATGGGGTATCAGCGTACTCAGGACAAATTGTACAACAACTTTGGGGGTCCATTTTCTCCTGTTACCCTTGGTAAAATAAAACAAATTGGAGCTGAAATAAATTTTGTGTGAAAAAAAGTTAAATGTTCATTTTTATTTAAACATTCCAAAAATTCCTGTGAAACACCTGAAGGGTTAATAAACTTCTTGAATGTGGTTTTGAGCACCTTGAGGGGTGCAGTTTTTAGAATGGTGTCACACTTGGGTATTTTCTATCATATAGACCCCTCAAAATGACTTCAAATGAGATGTGGTTCCTAAAAAAAAAATGGTGTTGTAAAAATGAGAAATTGCTGGTCAACTTTTAACCCTTATAACTCCGTCACAAAAAAAAATTTTGGTTCCAAAATTGTACTGATGTAAAGTAGACATGTGGGAAATGTTACTTATTAAGTATTTTGCGTGACATATGTCTGTGATTTAAGGGCATAAAAATTCAAAGTTGGAAAATTGCAAAATTTTCAAAATTTTCGCCAAATTTCCATTTTTTTCACAAATAAACGCAAGTTATATCGAATACATTTTACCACTAGCATGAAGTACAATATGTCACGAGAAAACAATGTCAGAATCGCCAAGATCCGTCAAAGCGTTCCAGAGTTATAGCCTCATAAAGGGACAGTGGTCAGAATTGTAAAAATTGGCCCGGTCATTAACGTGCAAACCACCCTCGGGGCTTAAGGGCTTAAGGCTGATGTGGGCAAATGGTGGCCCGCGGGCCACATCCGGCCCTTTGGTTGTTCCTGTCCGGCCCGCAGACAGAAACACCGAAAGGGCAGGAACTCACATGTGAGCTCACAGCTTGGTATTAGCCCCACCCTGCTGTCTTAGGCTGGTTTCACATTTGTAGTCGGGAGGGCTGCGGATGGCTGCCTACTTCCTCCTTTCTTCCTCCCTGAAGCGCCGCCTATGCTCCGCCTACTTATGTAAGCATCCTGCATACAACGCACGTCCCTGCGTACCCAATGTTAAAGATAGATACGCAGAGCAACGCAGGATACATGGATCAGTAAGCGGAGCATAGGCAGGGCTTCAAGGAGGAAGAAGGGAGGAAGTACACTGCCATCTGCAGCCCTCCCGACCACAAATGTGAAACCAGCCTTATTATTGGTGAACAACAATATCCATAAGGTGCAATTGCCCACAGATAATGAGTGATGCAGGCCAAGAAATTAAAAATTAATTTTTATTGTAATTCATTTAAAACCAAAACAATAAACAGGGTTAAGAAACCTCCATAAGGAGGCACACGCCCCCGGAAGAAGCGAGCAGCAAAACGGCGCCCGTTGGGCGGGAGGGAAAGACACAGGTCACAGTCTTGCGGTAAGCATCCTGGATATATCAGGCCCTCATTATCGGCACTGGCATTTGTTGCACTTTTGCATTTTTTGCACATTTACTCTCTTTATATATGATAATGATGGTCCAATACGGTTAATCTATTTATTTATTTATTTATTTAAATACCGGGATATGGCTTTGATTTAAGCCACAGTAGGAGGCCTTGTGGATATGTTTGATATATTAAATACCTAATCACATCCGCCTGCCCTCCACATGGGTTAATACATGGACAATTAGTGATATGCCACCCTATTTTTAAGATATATAATGCAAGGATAATAATTGGCTGTCAGTATTTATATACCCCACAGTTGACTGTAGTTGACTGTAGTATTGTACCTGTGTAACTTGTCCCTCCTTTTGGAGGTTTCTTAGCCCTGTTTATTGTTCAAGGTTTTAAATGAATTACAATAAAAATTAATTTTTAATTTCTTGGCCTGCATCACTCATTGTCTGTGGGCAATTGCACCTTATGGATATTGTTGTTGTATCTCTTGAGAGTGTCTATTTGGCAAACTATTTCTTCATGCACATTTAGTATTATTATTATTGGTGAAGCGGCTTCTGCCGGAGGAAGTGAGGAGCTGCTGAGATAACTCACACAGAGCAGCACTGGCTGCTGATGTAGCATCCCTGAGAAGTCCTGACTGCAGTGCAAAGCAGCTTCTGCTCATACTACCTGGTAATTAGTCACATTGTAAGTGGAGGGGGGATGTTTGAGATTAGAACTAGGAGGCAGTTGTGTTGGGTTTGTACTGTGTAAATGAAGACCAGCAGAGCTGTGTCCTTTTAACCCCACAACTGCTGGATCACAGCTTGAAATCAAACTGGAGGGAGAGCAGCTAATTTTTAACTGCTGCACCATTCCCTCCCTCCCCTGCAACTTCTAGCAGCTCAAGGATCAGGATGATACAAGATAAAACACTTGGGCCAAGTATGCTGTGTCCAAAAGGGAAGAGCACCCTCATCCTCACAAGATTCAGCCTGGAAATCTCACATTCTGTGTGCACCCCCTTCCTCTAACCTTCAGTAATGAAATATGCTTCCCAAACTTCTCTTCTTTTTGTGTGGCCCATGTACTCTGGTGACTGGTCTGTGTGTGTCTGTGGGTGCGTGTGTGTCAGTGTACGTGCCCATGTGTGCCCCAAGTACTCTGGTGGCTGGTGTGTGCCGGAGTGCACCGCATGTACTCTGGTGGCTGGTGTGTGTGTATACGTCGGTGTGTGTGTTTGTATGCGTGCACGTTTGTGTGTCTGTCTGTGTGTGCCCCATGTACTCTGGTGGCTGGTCTGTGTGTGTGTCTGTGTGTGTTCCGCCCCCATGTACTCTGGTGGCTGGTCTGTGTGTGTGTGTCTGTATGCATGCACGCGTGTGTGTGTTCCATGTAAGAAAAAACAAAGAAAAGGGTAGTATGCAAACAAAAAGGTATCATCAGGATAATTTACCAAAAAATAACACTTTTATTAAACCACAATCATTAGATACACTACAGCATAATTATTAAAAACACTTAAAATATTGCATAACAAAGCAAGTCATGTAAACTAGACCTGTAATAAGGTCAAGCCACAATGCCACCCTACAAAGTTCCTGCAGAGTCAAATAGAGAGTTCCCCCATGGCTACCAAGCAGTCAAATCCAAGGATGTACCATACTACCTGATAGAAAATGCCAGGCCTCGCAGGTGGCCTCCCACTAGAGCATATCAAGGCAATAGAACAGGGGGGGAAAGAAAAGGGCAGGTGGCACCGGGCAAGGATGCCCAACGCGTGTCGCCAGCGAACTGGCTTCCTCAGGGGCGATGGCAGAAGTGTCCCTAGACTGTGGTTAAATACCTGTAGAATAATTGTCAGAGTAGGGTCAGCTGGGAACCCTATATATATGAGCTCCATCTAATATCTATATATATATATATATATATATATATATATATATATATATATATAAAAAAACTTTTTTGTTACATCTATTATTATGTCAGGATTTGGCAGCCATCAGACTTGTACAGACATAGTATTTCTCAATCTTTAGCACTATGTCTTTATATGTTTATATATGAATATGTATGTAGCATCAAGTCTTCTTTTCTCGTTTTTGTATTCTTTTCAGTTATTTTGCTATGTCATCACTTATCTAGAGACCTAAGCGGGGATTTTTTGACCATTTATGTGCTTTTGTTTTTGTCTTTTATGTTGACATTTTTCCATCATTTAGTAAACATTCCTTTCTTTGAGATTCTTTATCTCATTCTTTCAGGCTGTTTGTATGTCCGCCCGTTTTAAGATTAATTCCTCATTAAAAAATTCGTGTAATTTACATCCTTCTAGGATTTATTTGGGATGCCTCCCCCTCTATCCTTCTGCCCCTCCATTTACCATACACCGTCCTCTTATTTGAGGTGGCTACCTTGGCTCCTTTTTTCCTGTATTTCCCACCTCCCTGCCCCTCGGTTGTCCGCTCCTGGCCCTCTGCGCGTGCGCCCTTTTGCGCGCGTGCACGGGGCCCGGGGCGGGCATCTTGGGACAGGGTACTATTACCTTAGGTGCCTTACCACGCATGCGCCTATTCTACGGCGCCTGTCCTTATATCTCCCGTCCCTCCATGCCCGCCTGGTGTATATTGCGCGTGCGCACTCCAGCGCATGCGCACTTGCGCCCCGGCACATGATCTATTATCAGCACTTTACCTCTACTGCGCAGCCGCCGGCGTTTGTGGGCCACATCCGGTCCTGATCGTATGTGCACAGGTTTAATCTAAAGCCCGGACACCTCCGGTTCCCAGCTGACCCTACTCTGACAATTATTCTACAGGTATTTAACCACAGTCTAGGGACACTTCTGCCATCGCCCCTGAGGAAGCCAGTTCGCTGGCGACTAGTGTTGAGCGATACCGTCCGATACTTGAAAGTATCGGTATCGGAAAGTATCGGCCGATACCGGCAAAGTATCGGATCCAATCCGATACCGATACCCGATACCAATACAAGTCAATGGGACTCAAGTATCGGACGGTATTCCTGATGGTTCCCAGGGTCTGAAGGAGAGGAAACTCTCCTTCAGGCCCTGGGAACCATATAAATGTGTAAAAGAAAGAATTAAAATAAAAAATATTGCTATACTCACCTGTCCGACGCGGCCGGGACTTCAGCGAGGGAACCGGCAGCGTTGTTTGTTTAAAATTCGCGCTATTACTTGGTTACGTGAATTCCCGGCTTGTGATTGGTCAGGTCGGCCATGTTGCCGGGACGCGGACCAATCACAGCAAGCCGTGACGAAATTACGTCACGGCTTGCTGTGATTGGTCCGCGTCCCGGCAATATGGCCGCCCTGACCAATCACAAGCCGTGACGTCACGGGAGGCTGGACACGCGCTCATTTTAAAATGGGCGCGTGTCCAGCCTCCCGTGACGTCACGGCTTGTGATTGGTTGCGCCGCGGTCAACCAATCACAAGCCGGGAGGCTGGACGCGCTCATTTTCAAATGGGCGCGTGTCCAGCCTCCCGTGACGTCACGGCTTGTGATTGGTTGCGCCGCGGTCAACCAATCACAAGCCGGGAGGCTGGACGCGCTCATTTTCAAATGGGCGCGTGTCCAGCCTCCCGTGACGTCACGGCTTGTGATTGGTTGCGCCGCGGTCAACCAATCACAAGCCGGGAGGCTGGACGCGCTCATTTTAAAATGGGCGCGTGTCCAGCCTCCCGTGACGTCACAGCTTGTGATTGGTCAGGGCGGCCATATTGCCGGGACGCGGACCAATCACAGCAAGCCGTGACGTAATTTCGTCACGGCTTGCTGTGATTGGTCCGCGTCCCGGCAACGTGGCCGACCTGACCAATCACAAGCCGGGAATTCACGTAACCAAGTAATAGCGCGAATTTTAAACAAACAACGCTGCCGGTTCCCTCGCTGAAGTCCCGGCTGCGTCGGAGAGGTGAGGATAGCGATATTTTTTATTTTAATTCTCTCTTTTACACATTTTAACATTAATGTTGTTCCGATACCCGATACCACAAGAGTATCGGAATCCCGGTATCGGAATTCCGATACAGCAAGTATCGGCCGATACCCGATACTTGCAGCATCGGAATGCTCAACACTACTGGCGACATGCGTTGGGCATCCTTGCCCGGTGCCACCTGCCCTTTTCTTTCCCCCCCTGTTCTATTGCCTTGATATGCTCTAGTGGGAGGCCACCTGCGAGGCCTGGCATTTTCTATCAGGTAGTATGGTACATCCTTGGATTTGACTGCTTGGTAGCCATGGGGGTACTCTCTATTTGACTCTGCAGGTACTTTGTAGGGTGGCATTGTGGCTTGACCTTATTACAGGTCTAGTTTACATGACTTGCTTTGTTATGCAATATTTTAAGTGTTTTTAATAATTATGCTGTAGTGTATCTAATGATTGTGGTTTAATAAAAGTGTTATTTTTTGGTAAATTATCCTGGTGATCCCTTTTTGTTTGCATACTACCCTTTTCTTTGTTTTTTCTAATGTGCTCTTCCGTAGTATGCTAGAGGTGATCCCTGACGGTGGTGCCTGCCTATACTTCTTGGTGCTGTGTGTTCCATGTACTCCCGTGGCTGGTCTGTGTGTGTCTGTGTCTGTGTGTATCTGTCTCTTCTCCACTCCATGGACTGAAAGGAAGACTTCTTAACGATTGTCACTTTCTCCCCACATGAGTGGTGAGTAGTGTTGAGCATTCCGATACCGCAAGTATCGGGTATCGGCCGATATTTGCTGTATCGAAATTCCGATACTGAGATCCGATACTTTTGTGATATCGGGAATCGGTATCAGGATCGATATTAATGTGTAAAATAAAGAATAAAAATAAAAAATATTGATATACTCACCCTCTGACGCTGGTTGTAACCGCCAGCCTCCGTTCATAAGAATGAGCGCTTGAAAGTCCTTAGATGACGTCGCGGCCTGTGATTGGTCGCGTTGCGGTCACGTGACTGCTCCGCGACCAATCACAGGCCGCGACGTCATCTAAGGACTTTCAAGCGCTTGAAAGACCTTAGATGACGTCACGGCTTGTGATTGGTCGCGTTGCGGTCACGTGACCGCTCCACGACCAATCACAGGCCGCGACGTCATCTAAGGACTTTCAAGCGCTCATTCTTATGAACGGAGGCTGGCGGTTACAACCAGCGTCAGAGGATGAGTATATCAATATTTTTTATTTTTATTCTTTATTTTACACATTAATATGGATCCCAGGGCCTGAAGGGGAGTTTCCTCTCCTTCAGACCCTGGGAACCATCAGGATACCTTCCGATACTTGGTGTCCCATTGACTTGTATTGGTACTTTCAAGTATCGGACGGTATCGCTCAACACTAGTGGTGAGCAATTCATTTTTGGAATGCCCTCAATTTTTTTTTCTTAAAGGAGTTTTCCAGATTCAGAAAACCCCACTGTTCCCCGAGTGTAACTTAACAAAAAAAAATAAGGCTGGCGTCACACTAGAGAGTTTTACGGACGTATGCGAGGCACAAAAACAACACATTGCACACGGACCAATGAATCTCTATGGGGCAGCTCCTATTTGGCGTATATTACGCATCCTTATTTTACGGGCGTAGAAAATTGCAGCATGCTACGTTTGTCAGCGTATTGCGCAAAAAATCAACCAATGAAAGTCTACGGGGCGAGAAAAATACAGATTACACACGGACCAACAGTGTGACTTGCGTAAAATACGCAAGAGTTCAGCAGGTGACAGGAAATGTGCCAAGCCCTCAATTAGGAAGCTCAGACATGCAAATTAGCTGAAAAAGCCAGACAGACATCAAGGAAGTCTGCCGCACGCCTCCATGGAGTCTCCTGCATCACGGCCAATATTATTAATGTTGAAATGCTGCTGGTCCTGGTGCAAGAGAGGCCAGAAATATGGGATCAGCGAGATGCCCATTATTCCAACTGGGCCAGAAAAGAGGCGGCATGGAGAAGCATATGTGGGATCCTTTTCCCAGAATATGAGCAGTGGCCACGTGAGGTCCAGAGGCAGATAAGTAAGTACACTCATGTTTCTCTATGAATAATATTGCAAACTGCACTACCTACATGAATTTGGGCCTTTTGATATTTTGATTAACATTAATCTCATTTATTTATATAGCACCATTAATTGCATGGTGCTGGACATGAGAAAGGGGTTACTTACAGAGTTTTATAGATGTCGTTTACATTAAACATATTTACAATGACATACTGCTACAGAGGGGAGAGGACCCTGTCCTTATGGCCTGAAATTCTATGTATTTTCCATTATATCGTATTGTGCTGTTTGTGTTTACAATATTTATGTTGATGATATTTTTTAAGAAATGCAGGTAACTAGGCCACATTAAAATCTGTTATATCACTGACACATTGTGTTACCACTGTGCACAATGGCCTTATACATTATTTTTTTCTCTTTCATTGCAGTGGAAGATGTTATAAGACGATGGCGCAGCATACGCGACCAATATAAGAGAGAAAGGCAGCAGCGGGCCAGGAGTGGGGCAGCAGCGCCTGCAAAAAAAAGAAAATATATTTATTATGACCAACTCTCCTTTTTAGATCCCAGTATGGATCTGAGACCATAAGTAGAAACATAAATAAAAATTACACATGTTTTATAAAAGAAAAATTTTAATTTTTCATTAATCATTCTCATACTTAACAAACAGAACACAGTCAAACCTCACTGAGAGGGAGACCGGCTCAGACTCAGAGGCCCTGATAGAATCGGTTGGGGAGGAAGAAGAGGTGGCTGGCCCATCTTCACATCCTTTCAGTGACATCACTCCTGCAACAACTTCAGTTGCACCACAAGATCCGGCAACAACTGGCCAAGAAGCTGCTCCACCACCCACAGCAGCACCACATCCAGGAAGTTAGGATGATCCAGGAAACAGTAGCAGCCCTACTGTTCCACTGGAGACATCCCCACAGCCTGCTGTCATTTCCTGCCGTGGCCGCAGAAGGAGAGAGCTGCAAGAAACTCACAGGAATGTGGACATTGGGGTCCTTAATTATTTGGCCAGGGCTGCACGGGATGATGGTGAGGAGGCCTATTCGAGGAGCCTGGCCCGGTACCTCCGTCCCATACCCTGTGAGGTGAGGCTGCATGTGAGAGGGTGTTTTCAAATACTTATTGATGCATGTACCCCACCAAATGAACCCTATGAATTATTTGAGTTCATTGAGAGGTGGCTGCTGTCAGCATGTAACGTCCTGCACCTTCCATCATCTCAACAGGTGCATGCTCAACAAGTATTTGAAGCACCCCCTCCACGTGTGCCTACACCTCTACCCGTTCCCACCCAAAACCCACCAAGACCAGCACATTACCATATGCCATCATACCATCAATGTTCCCAAAATGGCCACTTGTCCAGACCCAATGCTGGAGGCTGGTCCCAACCTGGTTTTGGATGACATGGCCACACTGCGGGGCAATACTCAAAACCCTTATTATAGCCAATACACAGCTGAACAATATGAGCAAGGGCATCATTTTGAGCAGGGACAGACATCATACACACAGGATGATGGACAATTGGCACAACAAAGGCCACCTGACCAGGACCCTGAGCTTCCACCATCACTTCCACCAACTTACAGAAATCTGTAATGAGAATTGTTTTATGATGATTCTTTTTTTTTTTTGTTCTAAACATGTTTTTCTTTGACTCTGCTGTGATAGCACTTTGTTATATTTTTCCAACACAATGGGTTATGTCATGTTTTCTGGAAGAAAAAACCATATGATATTAATATGGTGTTTAAAAAACAAAAAAGTATTTTGCTATAATAGAAAAATATAGTCAAAAGTCAATTTCAGTTTGTTGGACAAATCATCACAACATCATACTCAATTACCCAGTTGATAAACATTGGTTACATAAGTCAATGAAACACACATAGTTAAGTAATTTAAGTAATTTATGCATTTTTTCAAAAAATATATATAGATATATATGAAAAAATTACAACAAAGAAACAGCATTAACATGCCAGGGAGTAGCTCCCTGAGGAGAAACAAAATAATTTGTAAAAATATCCCTACCTTTTATGCCAGAAAGGGGACGCCGCGGAGGAAGGACTTGTGTTGTAGGCCTACCCACATTAGCCAACAAGCCTTGAACACTGTCAGCTGAGGAACACTCATGAATTCTTGTGAAGTTGTGTAAAACAACACAAGCTTTTATGACTTCATTTACATTTGCCTCACTCAGCTGAATGGCAGACTGGAGAACGCGCCATTTGGATGCCATAATGCCAAAAGTGCACCCCACCAGTCGCCATGCCCATGAAAGTCTGACATTAAACACACGCCTCCGGTGGTCAAGGTTGCGCCAGTGATAAGGCCTCATGACATGCCTGGTCAATTGGAAGGCCTCATCTGCCACAAGTACACATGGGACTGCTTCAGCATTGGAGCCTGGGAGTTGTCGTAGTGGTGGGAGGTCCAACAGGTTTTCACATAGCCGCCGACCCATAATTATAAACCTGTAGTTACTATGAACTACAACTAACTAACTACAGAGAAAAACTGCTTATAATTATAGAATTAGGTGGCAGACTTCGGCGGCTTACGCACCCTTGATATGTTTCCCATCCAGTGCTCCAATACAGTGCGGAAATTGACAACAGTCAGAAAATCCGCAGGCTATTTTCAGCCAATCCTCCATTTTGGGCTCCGGCATCACAAGTTCATGTAGTTTGTCCCATATTTGAACACATGTATTACGCACAACGCAGTATGGATGCCATACGGATTACACACAGAGGATAACATGCGTAAAATATGCAGACATACCCTGCCTATGGATGACATACGGAACACTGTTTTGGGATTATTTCTGCATATTACGCCTGTAAAATACGGACCGTATTTCCTTATGCTGAGTGTGACGCCGGCCTAACTGCTTTAGGGCTTAATCATACATCAGTTTTTCACGTACAAGTTCTATCCTTGTTTTTCACAGACAGCACTCATACCTAGTATCATCTGTGGGGCCTGTTCACATGTCCAATTTTTATTTTTATTTTTGCAGACTGAGAGGTCTTTGCAAAATTACAGACTCATGTGTGGTATTGCTCCGGTATTGTGTCTTATCAAACTCAGCAATGCAAGTCTGTGAGGAAAAAAAAAATATCGAACAGCACTGAGATGCCATCGGCTGATTGATAGGAAAAGGTTGAGAAACCTATTTTTTTCTCATTGGAAAAACTCATGAAACACAGACCAAACTCAAATGAAATGTTGACATTGTGGAAGATCTGATGAAACGCTGAACAGAATCACTGATGAAACAAGGACTGATCTTCTCATACATGAATAAAACGTATGTCTGAATGAGCTCTTACTCGCCTTTCCCAGGTTCAGCCGCTGATTCCATTGCCGGTTATTGTTTGCACAACTGACGTCATGTCGACACCACTGGATCCAATACCTGAGCTCAGCGGCTTCACATGGGTTGACGCCAGGGCCGGACTGGGACTAAAATTCAGCCCTGGCATTTGAAGGTACACAGGCCCACTTGTCACATGGTGACTGTATAATATCTTTGTGCGCCTGTAGGTCACAAGAAGTGAGGGGAGTGTAACACGACTATATAACATATAGTCACAGCTGTGCCCAGTATTACTGGGTAGCAGTAGCTGTAGCTCAGTCCTATATATTGCTCTTAGGTGCAGGAGCGGGCAAAACTGCTATTTTACACACAGAGGGGGTCTCATAGATAATGAAGATGATGCTGCACTCTACATGGTGCTGCGGCCTCTTCATACACAGTAATAATAATAATAATCTTTATTTTTATATAGGGCTAACATATTCCGCAGCGCTTTACAGGTTGCACACATTGTCATTGCTGTCCCCGTTGGGGCTCACAATCTAAATTCCCTATCAGTATGTCTTTGGAATGTGGGAGGAAGCCGGGGTGCCCGGAGGAAACCCACGCAAACACGGAGAGAACATACAAACTCTTTGCAGATGTTGTCCTTAGTGGGGCTTGAACCCAGGACGCCAGCACTGCAAGGCTGCTGTGCTATCCACTGCGCCACCGTGCTACCCCACAGTAGCTGATGGACAGTAATGCAAAGGGTCAGATACCAATGAGCTAATATTTATGTATTTATTTCACTCACTGATATAGCACCACAGGTCTTTACAGACGTTATCATCACTGTCCCCATTGGGGCTCACAATCTACATTCCCTATGAGTCTTTGGAATGTGGGAGGAAACCAGAGAACCGGAGGAAACCCACACAAACACGGGGAGAACATACAAACTCCTTGCAGATGTTGTCATTGGTGGGATTTGAACTCACGACCCCAGCGCTGCAAAGCAACAGTGCTAACCACTGAGCCACCAAAAATCTCTACAAAGGCCAAGATCTGTATTGACACCATATCGTTACCATATAGCAGTAGATATCAGCTCTGCATAACATATAAGAGATCATAGCACAGTTACAGATAATGACTTACAGATTACTTTCTTTCTGATTGACTCGTTCACTTTTCCCATCTTTTTCATCTGGCCTAGACCGACATGACAACTTCTCCAGCCACAACTCGTCTGCAGAGAATACAACAAAGACAAATTTCACTTCTCATATTCCAGCCTCATCATCATCACCATCTATTCCCAACCTGCACAAACTCCTCATCCTGCTGATACCCCAATACTGAGCCTCTGCTGCCATATGTGTCCCTATTACTGCCCCTGATACCCCAATACTGAGCCGCTGCTGCCGTATGTGTCCCTATTACTGCACCTGATACCCCAATACTGAGCCACTGCTGCCATATGTGTCCGTATTACTGCACCTGATACCCCAATACTGAGCCTCTGCTGCCGTATGTGTCCCTATTACTGCACCTGATACCCCAATACTGAGCCTCTGCTGCCGTATGTGTCCCTATTACTGCCCCTGATACCCCAATACTGAGCCGCTGCTGCCGTATGTGTCCCTATTACTGCGCCTGATACCCCAATACTGAGCCGCTGCTGCCATATGTGTTATGGTTCTGGTGGTAAGAACACATGAACTGACCTGATGGGTAAACCAAAAAATAGGACAAGCTCTGGGAATGTGGGAACTTTACTGACCGCAATCCTGATCCTATCAACACACACTATAGGCAGCCGTGGAGCGTTCCTAACTCGGCCTAGACGCCTCTGCACAGCCTGAGAAACTAGCTACCCCTAGAGAGAAACAAAGCCTCACTTGCCTCAGAGAAATTTTCCCCAAAGTGAGAGCAGCCCCCACAAATAATGACGGTGAGTTAAGAGGAAAACACAAACATAGAAATGAAAATAGGTTTTAGCAAATGAGGCCCGCTAATAACTAAATAGTCAGAGGATAGCAAGGAATCTGTGCGGTCAGTATAAAATGCTACAAAAATTATCCACGCAGAGAATACAAAAAGACCCCCACACAGACTCACGATGTGAGGGGCGCAACTCCGCACCCCAGAGCTTCCAGCTAGCAATCAAATAGCATATAAGCAAGCTGGACTGAACTCATCATATACTGAGAAACATTTTCAAATAGCAATGAGCAAAAATAGACTAGCATAAACTTAGCTTCTCCACGGGGAGACAGGTCACAAGGGAAGTCCCAGAGAGATCTGAACCAGTACTGAATACAACGACAGCAGGCGACAAGTAAAGGTCCAGGTGGAGTTAAATAGGCAGCAGGCCTAGCAGGAAACGAGGCAGCTGGAGTCCAGCTACAGACCAGCCGTAACACTCAAAGCCACCAGAGGGAGCCCATGAACAGAACTCACAAAGTACCACTCACGACCACAGGAGGGAGCCCGAGAACGGAATTCACAACACATATGTGACCCTATTACTGCCCCTGATACCCCAATACTGAGCCTCTGCTGCCGTATGTGTCCCTATTACTGCCCCTGATACCCCAATACTGAGCCGCTGCTGCCGTATGTGTCCCTATTACTGCACCTGATACCCCAATACTGAGCCTCTGCTGCCGTGTGTCCCTATTACTGCACCTGATACCCCAATACTGAGCCTCTGCTGCCGTATGTGTCCCTATTACTGCGCCTGATACCCCAATACTGAGCGTCTGCTGCCATATGTGTACCTATTACAGCACCTGCTGTGTGGTACAAAAACAGCACTCCTTTTACTGCCCTACATAATAATGCCACCACTGTGCCCTTTAAATAGTAATAATGCCTTTGTGCCTCTATATGGTAAAATTGCCCCCACTAGAAAATATTAATGCACTGTGCAAATGCACTTGAAAACAGTATCCACATTTTTCCCCTAGAAAGTAATAATGCCCCTTGTGCACATGACTGCCATAATACTCTGAGTGCCCCTATAACAAAGATGCTTCTTAAGTGCCCAGTTAACATCTACTAAAGTCCCCTGAGTCCCCAATGTACAACTCCTTTATATACATTATGATGGGCAAACAGCTCCCCTATATACAGTATAATACACCCAGAGTTACTCTATACACAATATGATGTTCCCACAACTGCCCTCTACACAGCATTATGGGCCTTAAACTCCACTATACATAGTGTGGTGGACCCACAGCTCCCCAATACACAGTATGGTGGGCCCACAGCTTCTCAATGCACAGTATGGTGGGCCCACAGCTCTCCAATACACAGTATGGTGGGCCCACAGCTTCTCAATGCACAGTATGGTGGTCCCACAGCTCCCCTATACACAGTATATTGGGCCCACAGCTCCGCTATACAGAGTATGATGTCCCCACTGCTCCCTCAAAATACTGACTACCACAGTAGCCCTCAGACTATATAATGGCCTCCAAATTAGTCACCAAACTGCATAATGGCCCCCGCACATTAGCTCACAAACTGTACACTATAATGCTCCTCCACATTAGCTCCCAAACTGTATAATGGTCCCTGCATTAGTCCCCAAGCTGTATAATGGCCCCCGCATTAGTCCTCAAGCTGTATAGTGACCCTTGCATTAGTCCACAAGCTGTATAACAGATGCTGAATTAGTCCCTGAATTGTATGAGGGCCCCCCACAAAGTTTCAGAGTCCCACACACTACGTGGAAGGGTCTCCCATTGTTTATGATGCCCCCACATCACATCACAAGCTTTAATTAAAAAAAAAATCATATACTCATCTAACCCAGGATCCTGACAAGTCCAGTGGCAAGGCAACGCTTTGTAGCATGCGCCAGGACTCTGATGTCCCCAGCGTGCGTCGGCGCCTCGGTGGTTCTGTAGACCTGAGGCATAAAGTGATCTGCGGTCTACAGAACAGAGAGCGGTAGTGCAGGGAGATCTACTGCAGGGCTCAACTGTATATGCACATTATACATGCTGATTAATTAAGGGTAGTGCAGCTTTGGGTGCGCCCCCTGAGGCCCAGGGTAACCGTCCACTCTGCACCCTGGTAGCTGCGCTGCTGTATACTGTGGCTACAGACATAAGACGTTACACCAGTCACATAGTTCCCTGTATATAACTTCCGATATCTGTGCACCACTTATATCATATCCCTGATATATCCTATGCTATGTGTCCAGACATCAGATGCTATATACAGGATTATATTTCATGTTGTATATTACACTATGAGTACAGACATCAGATCTTATATCATCACATATTCTCCTGTATATAAGATCAGATGTCTGTGCACATAGCACATAGTATAGGATATGAGTGACATATTCTCCTGTACACTATGTGTACTATGTGCACTGTGTATTGTATATTATGACACATGCATTGACCGATTGCTCCTGGACCGGGCCACAGGACATACATGATATAATATACAGTGGCTATATATATATATACATATATATATATACAGTGTATGATGTCCTGCAGCCAGGCTCAGGAGCAGTCAGCCTATGATCCTGATCCTGTATACAGCTGTCTGCTGGGAGTTATTGCTGCAGCTTGTTCCTGCACACAGATCAGGACACACTGGAGCTGGTGACCCCACTGACAGCGCGACCCCATCTGTGTGAAGCTTCAAGCTGGACAATAAATCATCTCACCGGCCTCAGCTTGACTGCAGTCACCATGGCAAGACAAGATCCGACTCTGTCAGAGACCTCCTGACCCGGCCCCCTTCTCTGCTGACCTCATTACTGAAGCTCCTCTCAGCCCGGCCGGCTCGCAGGTGACGTCCACCCTCACATCATGTGGTGTGTCTGCAATCCTGGGATGGCCGGGCCGGCACTTGTACAACTTGATGGTACAGTACAGTGCCGGGAGGCCTAAAACTTCTGCACGGGGCAGACCTGCACAGCGCCCCCTGCTTGTGTGCATGATCGCGCTGCAGAATTGAAATCAGCAGAGCCAAGGAGCAGCACAGAACAGCACAATGCCGCCCCTTTCCTGGTCCTGCTGGTTTCACCAGTGCAGCGTGATTGTGTGTGCAGGCAAGCTAATGCTGCGCCTGCCAGAAATGCACGCTGAAGAGGGAGTGGAGGTGATCGAGCGGCCCATTAGAGGGACCGGCCGTTCTGGCATTTGCCAGAAGTGCCCGATGGCCAGTCCGGCCCTGGTTGACGCCATGAATCGCCCATAGTCAATGAGCTCACCAACTGGCTGCAGCACTGCAGACCTGACGTGAGTAGTGATGAGCGAACGTGCTCACCACTACTTGGTACTCGCCCGAGTATCACTATGCTTGGTGTACTTGGTGAGCACCAAGTATTTCAGGGTTTATTCAGCAGGAGCTCGAGTCTACGCCCTGCAATTCTGGCGCTCTTTAGAGAGCCAATGACAGTGCAGGGATTGTCTGCCATGCACTGTAATGCCACCGCAATCTTTGTTGTGGTATTACAGTGATTGGCTGGCCGCACAGTGTCATCAGGTTTATAAGAGACCTGACACCGCCACATTCTGCTCCGGACTTAGCGAGTGTAGGGAGAGCTGCTGCTGACATAGGGTCAGAATGCTTTTCAGAGTAAGTGCTCATACTCACTTGTGAGAAACTCGGATTAGACTCGCACGTCAATACCCAGCACTGCACCTGGCACTAAGGAGTGGAGTGTGCGGCTGCATGCATTGCTATGCGGCCGCACGCTCCGATCTGAGTGCCAGGTGCAGTACCGGGTATTGACGTGCGAGACTCATCCGAGTTTCTCGCACGTGAGTATGAGCCCTTAGTGTAGGTCTGCAACTGTTCAGTCCACAACTCCTGAGAAACCAACAGTCCTTTTTAGGGCTAATTCGGGGGTCCCTAGATTGCAGCGCTAGGTAGGCAAGGGGAGTCTATCTGCGCATATCCACATCAGTGCAAGGCCTGCAGGCACTGTATGCGAGTACATAGCTCTCACTGCATACCTCCAAAAGCTCCATTACTGTCTGCTGCTGCTGCTTATTTAACATATATCTAGATGCATTTTTCTGTGGCTTTTTTTCTTCACCCCTTATTTTAACATTTATTTGCTTGTTCACACTCTCTACTACAGCCAGGTTACTGAAATCTAAGAACGTGCAAATTACTTTTTCTCTTTTTTGTCCCAGACACCAGATGTGAGTGTGCCAAAAAATATTTTTTTTATTTATTTTTTTTTTTTTGTGTCATAGCCAAGTTGTTGAGACAATTTAGTTGTGCCCAAAAAAATCAAGGCCACATTTGCATCAGTCTGTTATCTGAGGCTGACGGCTGTTGTATCGGTGGTGGAAAAATCATAACTTCGCAGGCATAAGTTTCATATTTCTGTATGCTAGCCTTGCTCCAGTTTTTTATTTTTTTTTATTATCCAAAAAAAAAAATTATACAGTCTTTTGTGTCACGCTGAGGCCTGGTGTATCTGTGATGGAAAAATCATAGCTTCGCAGGCACAATTTTCATAGTTCTGTCTGCTAGCCTTGTTCCACAATTTTTTGTTATTTTAAAAATTATCTAAACCCCCCCCAAAAGAAAATGATACAGTCTGTTATGTCAGGCAGAGGCCTGTTGTATCTGTGGTGGAAAAATCGTAGCTTCGCAGGCATAAGTTTCATAGTTCTGTCTGCTAGCCTTGTTCCACAGTTTTTTTGTTATTTTAAAAATTCTCCAAAACCCTCCCAAAAAATTATACAGTCTGTTATGTCAGGCTGAGGCCTGTTGTATCTGTGGTGGAAAAATCATAGCTTCGTAGCCACAACTTTCATAGTTCTGTCTGCTAGCCTTGTTCCAATTTTTTTTTTTTTGTTAAAAAAATTATCTGTTTTGCCTAGAAGCCAATCCCCAGTCCACCGTACATGTGAAGATGCCTCTAGCCCTGCACCTGTTGTTGCCAACAGTCAAGCAGAACCATCATCAAGCCCGTCCATGTCCCAGCACAGCCTTCAGTTGTCTGTACCCCAGTCATTGGAACGCAAGCGGAAATACCCAGCCAACGCCCCACAGGCCACAGTACTAAATTCTAACATTTCTCTTCTGCTTGCACTCGAAATGTTGCCTTTTAGGTTCGTTGAGATGGAAGCTTGGCAGCGGCCGTCCAAAGGTATTCGGTCCCCAGTCGCCACTATTTTTCCAAGTGTGCCGTACCGGCATTACACCAGCACGTGTCCCACAACATTACCCGTGCCATCAGTAATGCTGTTACTGGGAAAGTTCACCTAACCACGGACACGTGGACAAGTGCTTGTGGCCAGGGACGGTACATCTCACTGACGGCACACTGGGTTAACATAGTGGAAGCCGGGACCCAGTCAGACCTTGGGATTGAGCATATCCTCCTCATTCCAAGGATTGTGGGCCCTATGGCAATCAGGGTTGCCCCCACAGTCTACAGCTCCTGCACCACCACCTCCTCCTCCTCCTCTTCAGCCTCCATCTCTGAAATCAACACATCAGTCAGAAGCTTGAAGCACTGCAGCACTGCCTCAGCCAAGTGGCAACAGGCTGTGCAGAAGCTAATCTGCATAGGTGACAAACCGCATAATGCTGGAGTTGTGGACAGCGCTGAAAGAGCAGTCAGATATTTGGATGACACCGCTGAACCTACAGCCAGGTGTGGTCATGTGTGGCAGTGGCCGGAACCTGGTGGCGGCTCTAAGGCAAGGTGAGCTCACACTCGTACCTTGCTAGGCCCATGTACTTAACCTCGTGGTTCAACGATTTCTGAAAAGCTACCCGGAGCTGCGGGATCTGCTAGTGAAAGTACACCATCTGTCTGCCCACTTTAGAATGTCAGCTACAGCTTCAGTCGCCCTTGCCGTGCTTCAGCAGTGTTTGCAGCTTCTGGCTCACCGACTAGTGTGTGATGTCCCCACGCACTGGAACTCTACGCTGGGTATGTTGGAAAGGATTTGTGAGCAGAAGAGGGCAGTTGTTGACTACCAACATCAAGAAGGCCGTCAATATTCAGTTCAGACTCCACACATAAGACCTCAGGAGTGGACATTAATGTCCGACATATGTACCATCCTCCAAAACTTTGAGGACTGCACCAAGATGGTGAGCGGCGATGACTCCATAATTAGCATCACCATCCTGCTTCTCAGCATTCTGAAAACCTCTCTGCTCACAATTAACCCCTTAATCCCGTATGACATACTATCCCGTCAAGGTGACCTGGGACTTAATTCCCGGTGACGGGATAGTACGTCATACGCGATCGGCCGCGCTCACGGGGGGAGCGCGACCGATCGCGGCCGGGTGTCAGCTGCCTATCGCAGCTGATATCCGGCACTATGTGCCAGGAGTGGTCACGGACCGCCCCCGGCACATTAACCCCCGGCACACCGCGATCAAACATGATCGCGATGTGCAGGCGGTATAGGGAAGCATCGCGCAGGGAGGGGGCTCCCTGCGGGCTTCCCTGAGACCCCCGGAGCAACGCGATGTGATCGCGTTGCTCCGAGGGTCTCCTACCTCCTTCCTCCCTGCAGGTCCCGGATCCAAGATGGCCGCGGCATCCTGGTCCTTCAGGGAAGGAGGTGGCTTACCGAGTGCCTGCTCAGTGCAGACGCTGGTAAGCCTGCAGCCCTGTCGGTGAGATCGGTGATCTGACAGAGTGCTGTGCACACTATCAGATCATCGATCTGTGATGTCCCCCCCTGGGACAAAGTAAAAAAGTTGAACAAATTTTTTTGCACATGTGTAAAAAAAAAAAAATTCCTAAATAAATAATAATAAAAAAAAATATATTATTCCCATAAATACATTTCTTTATCTAAATAAAAAAAACAAAACAATAAAAGTACACATATTTAGTATCGCCGCGTCCGTAACGACCCAACCTATAAAACTGCCCCACTAGTTAACCCCTTCAGTAAACACCGTAAGAAAAAAAAAAAAAAACGAGGCAAAAAACAACGCTTTATTACCATACCGCCGAACAAAAAGTGGAATAACACGCGATCAAAAAGACTGATATAAATAATCATGGTACCGCTGAAAACGTCATCTTGTCCCGCAAAAAACAAGCCGCAATACAGCATCATCAGCAAAAAAATAAAAAAGTTATAGTCCTGAGAATAAAGCGATACCAAAATAATTATTTTTTCTATAAAATAGTTTTTATCGTATAAAAGCGCCAAAACATAAAAAAATGAAATAAATGAGGTATCACTGTAATCATACTGACCCGAAGAATAAAACTGCTTTATCAATTTTACCAAACGTGGAACGGTATAAACGCCTCTCCCAAAAGAAATTCATGAATAGCAGGTTTTTGGTCATTCTGCCTCACAAAAATCGGAATAAAAAGTGATCAAAAATGGTCACGTGTCCGAAAATGTTACCAATAAAAACGTCAACTCGTCCCGCAAAAAACAAGACCTCACATGACTCTGTGGAGCAAAATGTGGAAAAATTATAGGTCTCAAAATGTGGAAACGCAAAAACTTTTTTGCTATAAAAAGCGTCTTTTAGTGTGTGACAGCTGCCAATCATAAAAATCCGATATAAAAAACGCTATAAAAGTAAATCAAACCCTCCTTCATCACCCCCTTAGTTAGGGAAAAATAATAAAATTAAAAAAAATTATTTATTTCCATTTTCCCATTAGGGCTAGGGTTAGGGTTAGGGCTAGAGTTAGGGTTAGGGCTAGGGTTCGGGTTGGGGCTAAAGTTAGGGTTAGGGCTAGGGTTAGGGTTAGGGCTAGGGTTGGAGGTAAAGTTAGGGTTAGGGTTGGGGCTAAAGTTAGGGTTAGGGTTTGAATTACATTTACGGTTTGGATTAGGGTTGGAATTAGAATTATGGGTGTGTCAGGGCTAGGGGTGTGGTTAGGGTTACCGTTGGGATTAGGGTTAGGGGTGTGTTTGGGTTAGGGTTTCAGGTACAATTGGGGAGTTTCCACTGTTTAGGCACATCAGGGCTCTCCAAACGTGACATGGCGTCCAATCTCAATTCCAGCCAATTCTGAGTTGAAAAAGTAAAACAGTGCTCCTTCCCTTCCGAGCTCTCCCGTGTGCTCAAAAAGGGGTTTACCCCAACATATGGGTTATCGGCGTACTCGGGACAAATTGAACAACAACTTCTGGGGTCCAAGTTCTCTTGTTATCCTTGGGAAAATTAAAAATTTGGGGGGCTAAAAATCATTTTTGTGAGAAAAAAAAAGATGTTTTATTTTCACGGCTCTGCGTTATAAACTGTAGTGAAACACTTGGGGGTTCAAAGTTCTCACAACACATCTAGATAAGTTCCTTGGGAGGTCTAGTTTCCAATATGGGGTCACTTGTGGGGCGTTTGTACTGTTTGGGTACATCAGGGGCTCTGCAAATGCAACGTGACGCCTGCAGACCAATCCATTTAAGTCTGCATTCCAAATGGCGCTCCTTCCCTTCCGAGCTCTGTCATGCGCCCAAACAGTGGTTCCCCCCCACATATGGGGTATCAGCGTACTCAGGACAAATTGGACAACAACTTTTGGGGTCTAATTTATCCTGTTACCTTGTGAAAATACAAAACTGGGGGCTAAAAAATCATTTTTGTGAAAAAAAAAAAAGAATTTTTATTTTCACGGCTTTGCGCTATAAACTTTTGTGAAACACTTGGGGGTTCAAAGTTCCAACAACACATCTAGATAAGTTCCTTTGGAGGTTTAGTTTCCAATATGGGGTCACTTGTGGGGGGTTTGTACTGTTTGGGTACATCAGGGGCTCTGCAAATGCAACGTGACGCCTGCAGACCAATCCATTTAAGTCTGCATTCCAAATGGCGCTCCTTCCCTTCCGAGCTCTGTCATGCGCCCAAACAGTGGTTCCCCCCCACATATGGGGTATCAGCATACTCAGGACAAATTGCACAACAACTTTTGGGGTCTAATTTATCCTGTTACCCTTGTGAAAATACAAAACTGGGGGCGAAAAAATCATTTTTGTGAAAAAAAAAAGAATTTTTATTTTCACGGCTTTGTGTTATAAACTGTAGTGAAACACTTGGGGGTTCAAAGTTCTCAACACATCTAGATAAGTTCCTTGGGAGGTCTAGTTTCCAATATGGGGTCACCTGTGGGGGGTTTGTACTGTTTGGGTACATCAGGGGCTCTGCAAATGCAACATGACGCCTGCAGACCAATCCATTTAAGTCTGCATTCCAAATGGCGCTCCTTCCCTTCCGAGCTCTGTCATGCGCCCAAACAGTGGTTCCCCCCTACATATGGGGTATCAGCATACTCAGGACAAATTGGACAACTACCTTTGGGGTCTAATTTATCCTGTTACCTATGTGAAAATACAAAACTGGGGGCTAATAAATCATTTCAGTGAAAAAAAAAAAAATTATTTTCACGGCTTTGCGTTATAAAGTGTAGTGAAACACTTGGGGGTTCAAAGTTCTCACAACACATCTAGATAAGTTCCTTGGGAGGACTAGTTTCCAATATGGGGTCACTTGTGGGGGGTTGTTACTGTTTGGGTACATCAGGGGCTCTGCAAATGCAACGTGACGGCTGCAGACTAATCCATTTAAGTCTGCATTCCAAATGGCGCTCCTTCCCTTCCGAGCTCTGTCATGCGCCCAAACAGTGGTTCCCCCCCACATATGGGGTATCAGCGTACTCAGGACAAATTGGACAACAAATTTTGGGGTCCAATTTATTCTGTTACCCTTGTAAAAATACAAAGCTGGGGGCTAAAAAATCATTTTTGTGAAAAAAATATATATATATATTTTTACGGCTCTGCGTTATAATCTGTAGTGAAACACTTGGGGGTTCAAAGCTCTCAAAACACATCTAGATAAGTTCCTTAGGGGGTCTACTTTCCAAAATGGTGTCACTTGTGGGGGGTTTCAATGTTTAGGCACATCAGTGGCTGTCCAAACGCAACATGGCGTCCCATCTCAATTCCAGTCAATTTTGCATTGAAAAGTCAAATGGCGCTCCTTCCCTTCCAAGCTCTGCCATGCGCCCAAACAATGGTTTACACCCACATATGGGGTATCAGCGTACTCAGGACAAATTGCACAACATTTTTTGGGGTCCAATTTCTTCTCTTACCCTTGGGAAAATAAATAATTGGGGGCGAAAAGATCATTTTTGTGAAAAAATATGATTTTTTATTTTTACGGCTCTGCATTATAAACTTCTGTGAAGCACTTGGTGGGTCAAAGTGCTCACCATACATCTAGATAAGTTCCTTAGGGGGTCTACTTTCCAAAATAGTGTCACTTGTAGGGGGTTTCAGTGTTTAGGCACATCAGAGACTCTCCAAACGCAACATGGCTCTCATCTCAATTCCAGTCAATTTTGCATTGAAAAGTCAAATGACGCTCCTTCCCTTCCAAGCTCTGCTATGCGCCCAAACAATGGTTTACACCCACATATGGGGTATCAGCGTACTCAGGACAAATTGCACAACATTTTTTGGGGTCCAATTTCTTCTCTTACCCTTGGAAAAATAAAAAATTGGGGGCGAAAAGATAATTTTTGTGAAAAAATATGATTTTTTATTTTTACGGCTCTGCATTATAAACTTCTGTGAAGCACTTGGTGGGTCAAAGTGCTCACCATACATCTAGATAAGTTCCTTAGGGGGTCTACTTTCCAAAATAGTGTCACTTGTAGGGGGTTTCAATGTTTAGGCACATCAGGGGCTCTCCAAACGCAACATGGCGTCCCATCTCAATTCCAGTCAATTTTGCATTGAAAAGTCAAATGGCGCTCCTTTCCTTCCGAGCTCTGCCATGCGCCCAAACAGTGGTTTACCCCCACATATGGGGTATCAGCGTACTCAGGACAAATTGTACAACAACTTTGGGGGTCCATTTTCTCCTGTTAACCTTGGTAAAATAAAACAAATTGGAGCTGAAATAAATTTTGTGTGAAAAAAAGTTAAATGTTCATTTTTATTTAAACATTCCAAAAATTCCTGTGAAACACCTGAAGGGTTAATAAACTTCTTGAATGTGGTTTTGAGCACCTTGAGAGGAGCAGTTTTTAGAATGGTGTCACACTTGGGTATTTTCTATCATATAGACCCCTCAAAATGACTTCAAATGAGATGTGGTCCCTAAAAAAAAATGGTGTTGTAAAAATGAGAAATTGCTGGTCAACTTTTAACCCTTATAACTCCGTCACAAAAAAAAATTTTGGTTCCAAAATTGTGCTGATGTAAAGTAGACATGTGGAAAATGTTACTTATTAAGTATTTTGCGTGACATATGTCTGTGATTTAAGGGCATAAAAATTCAAAGTTGGAAAATTGCGAAATTTTCAAAATGTTCGCCAAATTTCCATTTTTTTCACAAATAAACGCAAGTTATATCGAATAAATTTTACCACTAACATGAAGTACAATATGTCACGAGAAAACAATGTCAGTATCGCCAAGATCCGTCAAAGTGTTCCAGAGTTATAGCCTCATAAAGGGACAGTGGTCAGAATTGTAAAAATTGGCCCGGTCATTAATGTGCAAACCACCCTCGGGGCTTAAGGGGTTAAAGAGGATGCATTGCAGGCAGAGCACGAGGACATGGATCAAAAAAACCATACAGGGGGATTACACTGAGCCCAGCCTCATGTCTTCTCTAAGTGGATTGGTAGGCAATGAGGAGGAAGAACAGGAACTACTTTCATGCGCTATAGATGGTACTACAAGCACAGCTGTCATATTGTCTGTTCAGTGGGGATGGCCTGAGGACAGGGATGAGGAGGACGGTCGCATGGTCAGTCTTCCTGTTTGTGAGGACACGAAAGTTTTGCCTGTTACCTGTCTGGCACGCATGGCTGACTTTCTGTTGAGCTGCGTTTCATATGACCCTCTCATTCTAAAAATTTTTGATGACACTCATTATTGGTTGGTGACACATCTAGACCAATGCTACAAGGAGAACTTTCAATCTCTTCTGCCAGAGGGAGAGAGGGGTACTAAAATGTTTCAGTACCAGAGGGCCCTTGTAGTGGAATTACTTAGAAAATTTCCATGTGAGAACGCTGGCAGCAGATGTCAGAGTTTGTTGTACAACCAAGGAGTCCAAGGGAGAGAGACAGAAGTACAATCCAGCTCAGGCAGGGTAATAATGGCCAAGCTCTGGGACAGTTTTCTCACACCCTCCCATCATGCCGGGACAGAGGCAAGGGGTGCTGTCACAAGAAGTGCAATGTTTGGGAAGATGCTGAGGGAGTACCTTGCAGATCGTACAAATGTCCTCCAGGATTCCTCTGTGCCTTTTAATTATTGGGTATTGAAGCTGGATATGTGGCATGAACTGGCTCTCTACGTCTTGGAGGTCCTGGCCTGCCTTGCTGCTAGACTTCTGTCAGAGCGGGTTTTTAGTACCACTGGTGGAATTATAACAGATAAGCGCATCCGCCTGTCAGCTGAAAATGCTGACAGGCTGATTCTTATAAAAATGAAAAAGGGCTGGATTGGGAAAGACTTCTGTAAACCACTAAGTGAAAACAGCAAAACCTAACCTCTAATACATTCTCTTTTTTGGGGAGGTGTATTCTCTTCCACCTCTTCACAACCACACATGGGTATACGCTTCCAGATTTGGTCTCTTTGTTGTTATCCTCCTCCTTATCCTCATTCTCATCATGCACAACCAGTAGAACACCAGGGTGGACGGATTCCGTGATGCCAAAGTCACATTTTTTTTGTGCAAGGGTGTTTTAATGATGCACATTACAAATTGGAAACCAAAACAAATGTTACTCCCACAGGGGGAAATGTCATAAAAAAGAGATGTACGTCCTATTATTCCCATGTATTCTTACATTTTCCATTTTCCCTATCTCTGGACAGTCCTCTAATGAGGTAGTGTATACCTCTACAATAGAAGATAATTCAAAGACTTTTATATTGTATTTTTATTTATAGCCCTGTCTCTGAACTGTTGCTAGGGACAAACATATCTCGTTGGACACATTCTGACTTCATATCTATGAACCTGTGTTTGCATCTCCCTTTTGTTATTTACTTTCATCGGTGGATTCACATTTTTTATGTATTTGTATTATTTCATTATGATTTATCCTTATGTCTCCTCATTCTCCACCACTAGATCACCAAGCTTAACGTCTTCTGTGCTGCTACAGACAGTCAATTTTTGGGCAAGGGTGTCTATGATGCCCATAGTATATTTTAAAAAAATGTACCCCATATGGAGGAATGTTTGTCAGCCCATACACTTAGTGTATGTGCATTACAAGTCTAGGAGACCCGCTCCTTTAAATTGGGCCTAGTTTGTAATGAGGCCTTCAGCAATGTCTCCTCATTCTCCACCACTAGATCACCAGGCTTAACGTCTTCTTTGCTGCTACAGACAGTCAATTTTTTGGCAAGAGTGTCTATGAAACCCATGAAATATTTTTTTTAAATTTACCCCCCCATGGGCAAATGCTTGTCAGGCCATGCACTCCATTACAAGTCTAAGAGACCCACACCCCTACATTGGGCCTACTTCTTAACTCGGTTTCCTGCAATGTCGTTTCCTTATCTCCGACTACATGTCCTGGGTGAACGTGTTCTGTACTGTTATAGGCCACTGAATTTTGGGCATTGGGGGCTGTGATGGCAATAGTATATATGGATAAAAAGTACCCCCCATTGGGGAATTGTTGGTCAGCTCATGCACTCCATTACAAGTCTCAGACACCCACACCCCTACATTGGGCCTACTTATTAACTCGATTTCCTGCAATGTCTCTTCCTTACCTGCCACTGGGATGACCAGGGCGAACGTGCTCTGTACTGTTATAGGCCGGTGAATTTTGGCCAAAGGGGGCTGTGATGGCAATAGTATATTTTTAAAAAAGGTCCCCCATTGGTGAAACCACATCCTTGTTGGCAAAGTCTTCATAACATTTGTGAACCTTAAAAAGCTCACTTGAAAAGCTCCTTTTTGTGTTGCCTGATTGCTCACATTGGACACCATACACTTCCTATAAATTTGATAAAGCAATGCTGTTAGTTTGGCTCAATAGTTTATTACAAATATTTCTTTGTCCACTATATTACATAGTTACATAGTTATTAAGGTTGAAGGAAGACTGTAAGTCCATCTAGTTCAACCCATAGCCTAACCTAACATGCCCTAACATGTTGATCCAGAGGAAGGCAAAAAAAACCCATGTGGCAAAGAGTAACTCCACCATGGGGAAAAAAATTCCTTCCCGACTCCACATACGGCAATCAGACTAGTTCCCTGGATCAACGCCTTATCAAGGAATCTAGTGTATATACCCTGTAACATTATACTTTTCCAGAAAGGTATCCAGTCCCCTCTTAAATTTAATTAATGAATCACTCATTACAACATCATACGGCAGAGAGTTCCATAGTCTCACTGCTCTTACAGTAAAGAATCCGCGTCTGTTATTATGCTTAAACCTTCTTTCCTCCAGACGTAGAGGATGCTGTTGTGAATCCGCTTTTGGGCTCCCCTGGTGGTTGCTGGTGGTACTGGTGACTTGTGTGTCTTTGCTGTCTCAGTTCACCTGCTCCCATCAGTGTTTGGGAGTTTCCTATTTAGCCTTGCTCTCCAGTCATTTCCTTGCCGGTCATCATTGTAACCAGAGCCTTCGGTTGCATGTTCCTGCTACTAGTCTGCTGATCAGCTAAGTGGACTTTGTCCTTTTGTTTTGTATCTTTTGTCCAGTTTGCAGTTTTGTTATTCTCTGTAGCTGGAAGCTCTTGTGGGCTGAAATTGCCACTCCTGTGTCATGAGTTGACACAGGAGTCTTAAAGTAATTTCAGGATGGTTTTTTGATAGGGTTTTCAGTTGACCGTGAAGTCCTCTTTTGTATCCTTCTGCTATCTAGTAAGTGGACCTCTCTTTGCTAAATCTACCTTCATACTGTGTATGTCTTTTCCTCTAAACTCACCGTCATTACATGTGGGGGGCTGCTATCATCTTTTGGGGTATTTCCCTAGAGGTAAGCCAGGTCTGTTCCTTCCTCTACCAGGGGTAGTTAGTCCTCCGGCTGGCGCGTGGCATCTAGGGTTAATCAGGTATGCTCCCTGGCTACTATTAGTTGTGTGGTAGATTTAGCTCACGGTCAGCTCGAGATTCCATCACCCAGAGCTCGTCCGTTATCTTTGTGTTTTGATGTTTCCCTGCCATTGGGAATCATGACAGTATGACCGGCCAGTGTTAAAGTTACTGGCAGAAGAAAGGAGAGAAAAAGAAGTCTGTAGAGTTTTTTTTTTTTTTTCCTATGTTTGTTCCATAGTTGGATCAGTTGTATTTCAGCTCTAATTACAGCCTTTGCCTTTCTCTCCTTCTAATCCTTGAATGGCTCTGATCTCACCTGTTTAAAGATGGATCCTCAGAGCTTGGCTGCAGGTTTAAATAATCTTGCTACTAAGGTTCAAAATTTACAAGAATTTGTTATACATACTCCGATGTCTGAACCTAAGATTCCTACACCAGAGGTGTTTTCCGGAGATAGATCTCGGTTTCTGAATTTCAAATATAATTGTAAATTATTCCTTTCTCTCAGACCTCACTCCTCTGGAGATCCTGTCCAGCAGGTTAAGATTGTGATTTCTTTGCTGCGAGGTGACCCTCAAAACTGGGCATTTTCATTGACACCAGGGGATCCTGCGTTGCTCAATGTGGATGCCTTTTTTCTGGCTTTAGGCTTGCTTTATGAGGAACCTAATTTGGAGATTCAAGCTGAAAAAGCTTTGATAGCCCTATCTCAAGGGCAAGATGAAGCTGAGATATACTGCCAAAAATTTCGTAAAATGGTCTGTGCTTACTCAGTGGAATGAGTGCGCCCTAGCGGCAAATTTCAGAGAGGGCCTCTCTGATGCCGTTAAGGATGTTATGGTCGGGTTTCCTGCGCCTACAGGTCTGAATGAGTCCATGACAATGGCTATTCAGATTGATCGGCGTTTGCGGGAGCGCAAGCCTGTGCACCATTTGGCGGTATCTTCTGAAAAGTCACCAGAGAATATGCAATGTGACAGAACTCTGTCCAGAAGCGAGCGGCAGAATTACAGGCGTAAAAATGGGTTATGTTTCTATTGTGGTGATTCTGCTCATGTTATATCAGCATGCTCTAAACGCACAAAGAAGGCTGACAAGTCTATTTGCACTTTACAGTCTAAATTTATTCTGTCTGTAACCTTGATTTGTTCATTATCAGTTATTACTGTGGATGCCTATGTGGACTCTGGCGCCGCCCTGAGTCTTATGGATTGGTCCTTTGCCAGGCGCTGTGGGTTTGATTTAGAGCCACTGGAAGTCCCTATACCTCTGAAGGGTATTGATTCTACCCCTTTGGCTAGTAATAAACCACAATTCTGGACGCAAGTGACTATGCGTATGACTCCAGACCATCAGGAGGTGATTCGCTTCCTTGTGTTGTACAATTTACATGATGTTTTAGTGCTTGCATTACCATGGTTACAATCTCATAACCCAGTCGTTGACTGGAAAACAATGTCTGTGATAAGCTGGGGATGTCGGGGGGCTCATGGGGATGTACCTTTGGTTTCCATTTCGTCATCTACTCCCTCTGAGATTCCAGCATTTTTGTCTGATTATCGTGATGTTTTTGAAGAGCCTAAGATTGGTTCTCTCCCTCCCCACAGAGATTGTGATTGCGCCATAGATCTGATTCCTGGCAGTAAATTTCCAAAGGGTCGTTTGTTTAATTTATCTGTGCCTGAACATGCTGCTATGCGAGAGTATATTAAGGAGTCCCTGGAAAAGGGACATATTCGTCCTTCTTCATCTTCTTTAGGAGCTGGTTTTTTCTTTGTGTCTAAGAAGGATGGCTCTCTGAGGCCTTGTATTGATTATCGACTCCTGAATAAAATTACAGTCAAATATCAGTATCCGTTGCCTTTGTTGACTGATTTGTTTGCTCGCATAAGAGGGGCTAAGTGGTTCTCTAAGATTGATCTTCGTGGGGCGTATAATTTGGTGCGAATTAAGCAGGGGGATGAGTGGAAAACCGCATTTAATACGCCTGAGGGCCATTTTGAGTATTTAGTAATGCCTTTCGGCCTTTCAAATGCACCTTCGGTCTTTCAGTCTTTTATGCATGATATTTTCCGTGAATATTTGGATAAATTTATGATTGTGTATTTGGACGATATTTTGATTTTTTCTGATGACTGGGAGTCTCATGTTCAACAGGTCAGGAGGGTTTTTCAGGTTTTGCGGACTAGTTCTTTGTGTGTAAAGGGTTCAAAGTGTGTTTTTGGGGTTCAAAAGATTTATTTTTTGGGGTACATTTTTTCCCCTTCTTCTGTTGAGATGGACCCTGTTAAGGTTCGGGCTATTTGTGACTGGACGCAGCCTACTTCTCTTAAGAGTCTTCAGAAATTCTTGGGCTTTGCTAATTTCTATCGTCGATTTATAACTGGGTTTTCTGGCGTTGCTAAACCTTTGACTGATTTGACTAGAAAGGGTGCTGATGTTGCCGATTGGTCCCCTGCTGCTGTGGAGGCCTTTCGGGAGCTTAAGCGCCGCTTTTCGTCTGCTCCTGTGTTGCGCCAGCCTGATGTTTCTCTTCCCTTTCAGGTTGAGGTCGATGCTTCCGAGATCGGAGCAGGGGCGGTTTTGTCGCAGAAAAGTTCCGATTGCTCAGTGATGAGACCTTGTGCGTTCTTTTCTCGTAAATTTTCGGCCGCCGAGCGAAACTATGATGTTGGTAATCGGGAGCTTTTGGCCATGAAGTGGGCGTTTGAGGAGTGGCGTCATTGGCTTGAGGGTGCCAGACATCAGGTGGTGGTTTTGACTGATCACAAGAATCTGATTTATCTGGAGTCTGCCAGGCGCCTGAATCCTAGACAGGCACGCTGGTCGTTGTTTTTTTCTCGGTTTAATTTTGTGGTCTCATACTTACCGGGTTCTAAAAATGTGAAGGCAGATGCTCTTTCTAGGAGTTTTGAGCCTGACTCTCCTGGGGATTCTGAACCTGCTGGTATCCTTAAGGATGGGGTGGTTTTGTCTGCTGTCTCCCCAGACTTGCGACGTGCTTTGCAAGAATTTCAGGCAGATAGACCTGATCGTTGTCCACCTGGTAGACTGTTTGTTCCTGATGATTGGACCAGTAGAGTCATCTCGGAAGTTCATTCTTCTACTCTGGCAGGTAATCCTGGAATTTTTGGTACTAGAGATTTGGTGGCTAGGTCCTTCTGGTGGCCTTCCCAGTCTCGAGATGTGCGTGTTTTTGTGCAGTCTTGTGATGTTTGTGCTCGGGCCAAGCCTTGTTGTTCTAGGGCTAGTGGGTTATTGTTGCCCTTGCCTATTCCGAAGAGGCCTTGGACGCACATCTCTATGGACTTTATTTCTGATCTCCCTGTTTCTCAGAAGATGTCTGTCATCTGGGTGGTGTGTGACCGTTTTTCTAAAATGGTCCATTTGGTGCCATTGCCTAAGTTGCCTTCCTCATCTGAATTGGTCCCTCTGTTTTTTCAAAATGTGGTTCGCCTGCATGGGATTCCGGAAAACATCGTTTCTGACAGGGGAACCCAGTTCGTGTCTAGATTTTGGCGGACATTCTGTTCCAGGTTGGGAATTGATTTGTCTTTTTTGTCTGCATTCCATCCTCAGACTAATGGCCAGACGGAGCGAGCTAATCAAACTTTGGAGACTTATTTGAGGTGTTTTGTGTCTGTGGATCAGGATGACTGGGTTGCCTTTTTGCCATTGGCAGAGTTTGCTCTTAATAATCGGGCTAGTTCTGCCACTTTGGTTTCCCCTTTCTTTTGCAATTCAGGGTTTCACCCTCGTTTTTCATCTGGTCAGGTGGAATCTTCGGATTGTCCGGGAGTTGATGCTGAGGTGGATCGGTTGCATCGGATTTGGGGACAAGTGGTGGACAATTTGAAGTTGTCCCAGGAGAGGACTCAGCAGTTTGCTAACCGCCGGCGTCGTGTTGGTCCTCGCCTTCGTGTTGGGGACTTGGTGTGGTTGTCTTCCCGTTTTGTCCCTATGAGGGTTTCTTCTCCTAAGTTTAAGCCCCGGTTCATCGGTCCTTATAGGATTTTGGAGATTCTTAACCCTGTGTCCTTTCGTTTGGACCTCCCGGCATCTTTCGCTATCCATAATGTATTCCATCGGTTGTTGTTGCGGAGGTATGAGGTACCGGTGGTTCCTTCTACTGAACCTCCTGCTCCTGTGCTGGTAGGGGGTGAATTGGAGTACGTTGTGGAGAAGATCCTGGACTCCCGTATTTCCAGACGGAGACTTCAGTATCTGGTTAAATGGAAGGGCTATGGTCAAGAAGATAATTCTTGGGTAACTGCCTCTGATGTTCATGCCTCGGATTTGGTTCGTGCCTTTCATAGGGCTCATCCAGATCGTCCTGGTGGTTCTCGTGAGGGTTCGGTGCCCCCTCCTTAAGGGGGGGGTACTGTTGTGAATCCGCTTTTGGGCTCCCCTGGTGGTTGCTGGTGGTACTGGTGACTTGTGTGTCTTTGCTGTCTCAGTTCACCTGCTCCCATCAGTGTTTGGGAGTTTCCTATTTAGCCTTGCTCTCCAGTCATTTCCTTGCCGGTCATCATTGTAACCAGAGCCTTCGGTTGCATGTTCCTGCTACTAGTCTGCTGATCAGCTAAGTGGACTTTGTCCTTTTGTTTTGTATCTTTTGTCCAGTTTGCAGTTTTGTTATTCTCTGTAGCTGGAAGCTCTTGTGGGCTGAAATTGCCACTCCTGTGTCATGAGTTGACACAGGAGTCTTAAAGTAATTTCAGGATGGTTTTTTGATAGGGTTTTCAGTTGACCGTGAAGTCCTCTTTTGTATCCTTCTGCTATCTAGTAAGTGGACCTCTCTTTGCTAAATCTACCTTCATACTGTGTATGTCTTTTCCTCTAAACTCACCGTCATTACATGTGGGGGGCTGCTATCATCTTTTGGGGTATTTCCCTAGAGGTAAGCCAGGTCTGTTCCTTCCTCTACCAGGGGTAGTTAGTCCTCCGGCTGGCGCGTGGCATCTAGGGTTAATCAGGTATGCTCCCTGGCTACTATTAGTTGTGTGGTAGATTTAGCTCACGGTCAGCTCGAGATTCCATCACCCAGAGCTCGTCCGTTATCTTTGTGTTTTGATGTTTCCCTGCCATTGGGAATCATGACAGGATGCCCCCTTGTCCCTGTCTCAGGTCTATGATTAAAAAGATCATCAGAAAGGTCTTTGTACTGTCCCCTCATATATTTATACATTAAAATAAGATCACCCCTTAGTCTTCGTTTTTCCAAACTAAATAGCCCCAAGTGTAATAACTTATCTTGCTATTGGAGACCCCCCAGTCCTCTAATAACCTTGGTCGCTCTTCTCTGCACCCGCTCCAGTTCAGCTATGTCTTTCTTATACACCGGAGACCAGAACTGTGCACAGTATTCTAAGTGTGGTCGAACTAGTGACTTGTATAGAGGTAAAATTATGTTCTCCTCATGAGCATCTATGCCTCTTTTAATACATCCCATTATTTTATTTGCCTTTGTAGCAGCTGCCTGACACTGGCCACTGAATTTGAGTTTGTCATCCACCCATATACCCAGGTCTTTTTCATTGACGGTTTTGCCCAGAGTTTTAGAATTAAGCACATAGTTATACATCTTATTACTTCTACCCAAGTGCATGACCTTACATTTATCCCCATTAAAGCTCATTTGCCATTTATCAGCCCAAGCTTCTAGTTTACATAAATCATCCTGTAATATAAAATTGTCCTCCCCTGTATTGATTACCCTGCAGAGTTTAGTGTCATCTGCAAATATTGAAATTCTACTCTGAATGCCCCCTACAAGGTCATTAATAAATATGTTAACAAGAAGAGGGCCCAATACTGACCCCTGTGGTACCCCACTGCTAACCGCAACCCAGTCCGAGTGTGCTCCATTAATAACCACCCTTTGTTTCCTATCCCTGAGCCAGCTCTCAACCCACTTACACATATTTTCCCCTATCCCCATTACTCTCATTTTATGTAACAACCTTTTGTGTGGCACCGTATCAAAAGCTTTGGAAAAGTCCATATACACTACGTTCACTGGGTTCCCTTGGTCCAGTCCGGAACTTACCTCTTCATAGAAGCTGATCAAATTAGTCTGACATGAACGGTCCCTAGTAAACCCGTGCTGATACTGGGTCATAAGGTTATTCCTCTTCAGATACTCTAATATAGTATCCCTTAGAATGCCCTCCAGGATTTTACCCACAGTAGAGGTTAAGCTTACTGGCCTATAATTACCGAGTTCAGTTTTTGCCCCTTTTTTGAATATTGGCACCACATTTGCTATACGCCAGTTTCTCTTCTTGAGAGCCATAACTTTGACTGCATCAAATGGTAAGAGTTCAATACAAAAAAGTGATGGCTGAATGCTTGTAGATGCAGAGGACTTAATACATTTTGGCTGAGATACTTGTATCAGGGAGACAGCATGTTCCGTCTTTCTTTCTAGGATAATATACAGGAATAATAATAAATGCTCTTTTTATCTGTAAAGTAATTATTTGAAAGGATGTCAGATCATCTATTGTTTCTCCAATATTTACTACACAGCCGAACGGAACAGTTATGGAAAATTTAGCATGGTCACAGTTATTTTTTAGAACATATTAACATTCTTGCAGTTCTCACTTTTATTTCCGGAATACATAGTAGCTGCTATTTTTAACATTACTTACTTATAGACTTATACTGGTCAAAAAGATTTTCATGATTACCCAGAGTACTCAGTGGGTTAAGCTTAAGTTGTTGTAGAAAGGCTGTTTGCTGTTAATAGTGTAGTGCGAATATACAAATGGCGATTTTGAATCCAGATTGAAATATACCGAATACATTCAGACAGAATGTTTCTTGTAAAACATTTACATATGTGACAGACAATGCTCATCGTGACACAATCTTGAGAATTCTTTATTCTTGTTTATTCACTTCACAAACAGTTCTAAGCTTCTATGTGTCTGTTATTTGGCATTGTAAAACATTAAGGTTTACTGAACCTCTGCCTGTGGTGGTTTTATCTAAATCCTTGTGGCTTTTATATTCTAAGGGTTTATGGCCCCTCGTCTGATGACTCCATGATATCTCAGTTTCATCCGACCTTGAAAGCTGGCCACTTGAAGGGCTGGGTGAAACTAGAGTTACTACATAGTGTAAATCACTATATAAGAACAGACAAACATGACTAAGACAGATGCCAAAACTGGTGTACCTTGACATGTACAGTGTGATCATACCTGCATAATTGGGGACGCCCATGCAGTGTAGGTAATCTCCCAGGGGTTCTCTGTCTTGGTGTTGCTTCTCTGATATTCCAGAAAGATGATGTTTAAAAACCTCTTGATGATGATGTAAGTATACTGTATGTAGTTAATCTTTATATATACTTAATCATTATATGTATTTAATCCTTAGATGTACTTAACCTTTATATGTTAACATATACAAAAGTGTACGCACACATACTATTCCTTGAATTTTGTACTTTGAAATAAAATTGCGTTGTATTGCAAGTATTAGCCTTCTTTAGGCTATGTGCACACGATGCGGATTTACGGCAGTTCCGCAGCGCTTTTTCCCCCGCAGAAACGCTGCAGATCCGCAAAGTGATTTACAGTACAATGTAAATCAATGGGAAAAAAAATGCTGTGCTAATGATGTGGAAAATTGCTCATGAAACACCCTTCCATTATAGAAATCCGCAGGGGTAAAAAACGCAGTAAATCCACACAAAAACGCATAAAATCCACACCTGCGTTTTCTGCCAGGAGATGCAGATTTTGTGCAGAAAATGTTACACCCCAATCCGCAACGTGTGCACATAGCCTTAAAGCCGTATCAGTCAGTTCTCCTTAACTCTGTGTGATTTTTTATTTGAACATTGAAAAATAGATTTGGTAGGGGAGGAACGCACTTTTCTGACATTTGAAGAAAATCTTTTGGAACCATGCCTTGTTTAACGTCCACCATCTTGCAATATACGATCTTTGCCTACAGTTTAACAGTTCCCTTCCAAGCTCTCCCATGCACCAAAACAGGGGTTTACCCCAACATATTGGGTATCAGCGTACTCAGGACAAATTGCACAACAACTTTTAGGGTCCAATTTCTCCTATTACCCTTGGGAAAATACAAAACTGGGGGCTAAAAAATAATTTTTGTGGAAAAATATGATTTTTTATTTTTACGGCTCTACATTAAATTTCTGTGAAGCACTTGGTGGGTCAAAGTGCTCACCACACATCTAGATAAGTTCGTTAGGCGGTCTACTTTCCAAAATGGTGTCACTTGTGGGGGGTTTCAATGTTTAGGTGCATCAGGGGTTCTCCAAACGCGACAAGGCATCCCATCTCAATTCCAGTCAATTTTGCATTGAAAAGTCAAACGGCACTGCTTCCCTTCCGAGCTCTGCCATGAGCCCAAACAGTGGTTTGCCCCCACATATGGGGTATCAGCGTACTCAGGACTAATTGCACAACAAATTTTGGGGTCCAATTTCTCTTGTTACCCTTGGTAAAATAAAACAAATTGGAGCTGAAGTAAATTTTTTGTGAAAAAAGTTAAATGTTCATTTTTTTTAAACATTCCAAAAATTCCTGTGAAATACCTGAAGGGTTAATAAACTTCTTGAATGTGGTTTTGAGCAACTTGAGGGGTGCAGTTTTTAGAATGGTGTCACACTTGGGTATTTTCTGTCATATAGACCCCTCAAAGTGACTTCAAATGTGATGTAGTCCCTAAAAAAAAATGGTGTTGTAAAAATGAGAAATTTCTGGTCAACTTTTTAACCTTTATAACTCCCTAACAAAAAAAAATTTTGGTTCCAAAATTGTGCTGATGTAAAATAGATGTAGACATGTGGGAAATGTTACTTATTAAGTATTTTGTGTGACATATCTCTGTGATTTAAGAGCATAAAAATTCAAAGTTGGAAAATTGCGTAATTTTCAAAATTTTTGCCAAATTTCTGTTTTTTTCACAAATAAACGCAGGTAATATCAAAGATATTTTACCACTATCATGAAGTACAATATGTCTCGAGAAAACAGTCTCAGAATCATCAGGATCCTTTGAAGTGTTCCAGAGTTATAACCTCATAAATGAACAGTGGTCAGAATTGTAAAAATTGGCCCGGCCTTAACGTGCAAACCACCCTTGGGGGTTAAGGGGTTAAAGACTGACAATATTACCAGGTATTCGAAAACCATTCCAGCAAAATCTTCACTTAGCGCCATGCTCCTTCCCTTCTGAGTTCTGCACTGTGCCTGAAAAGTAGTTTCTGACCACATGTAGGGAATTGGCGTGCTCAGGAAAAATTGTGTAACAAATTGTATGGTCCAATTTTCTCTTAATAGCCCTTTTGAAAATTAAAAACTTTGGGCTAAAACATGGTGTGCCCCGCCTGGGCCGTGGGGTACTCAGTACTGGGTACCGTCACTCTTAAAGGGGATGTCACGGTGGCTGCGACCCGGTCCGTGGCCCTGGGCTTCCAATTAAAGGGGAAAGGTATTTTAAGGGGAATTGTGGTAAAGTCTGCCGTGACGCCACCTGTGGTTTTCGGTCAGTAGGGACCGACTCTACTTAAGGGGGTCCTCTGGGGTGATGGTATGGCGGCCAGGTGGTGATGCTTCCCACAGGTAAAGCCGGGTCCCCAGGGCTCCCAATATGTGTTGGTAAGGGTGGTGAATGCCGATAAGAAATGGAAGGACACAGCAGGTTGCAGTTTTTCACAGCCGGGGTGCTGTGTCCTCCAGGTAAGAAGTCCAGAGAACTCTCCAGCAAGTCGGGCATCTGTCCAGAACTCCACTTATATGTATGCCTCTCCTGGCCATCTTTCTGCGCTGGCTATCGCCTCTTCTGCCTCGGCGCTTGCCACTCAGTGTCCCAAGCCAGTGAATGCGGGTATTGTCGGGCAATGTACTCTTTGTCCCCTGGACCCTATGTGTTCACCTTTTTGGCGAGTAGGTGCAAATGTGGCTGCTGCACCTGCAATCACAGCAGCCTTCGGATTCTTAGCTGGAGCCTGGAATGTTCCCACTAATTCAGGGGCTGGATCCCCTACTGCGGCCTGGTTCCTCCACTGTTGCTAGTCAGCCTGGATATGGATCCCAAGGGTGGCCTCCGCACTTCCCGTGTTCCTGGAACCCCTTCTACTGGGATTCTCTTCTCCTCCCCTTCAATTCTTGCTCTTTCTCTCAGTCTGTCTGGAGCTGCAGACTCTCACGTCTGCTCAGCTGCACTCCTCTCATACCAACTCCGCCTAAGCTGATGTTTCCTTACAAACTCCTCTTTTCCCCTCCGCCTCAGACTTCCTTCCACTTTGGTCTCTCAGGACCAACTTCTCTCACACACTCTTCCCCGCCTGATTAGCTCCTCCCCTTTTTCCTACCTTCTCCACCCACTCCCCAACACCCTTTCCTATCTAAACTGGTGTCTGTTGGGTGCAAGTGTTAGAGTTCTGTACAAAGTTCCCTTCTAACCAGAGAGTTGGGATACCACATCTCTGGCTGAGATGCAGTACATCTGTGGCATCAGGAGCTTCAGAGGTGCCACAAACAACATTTTAGTAAAATAATTATTTTTCATTTCCACAGCCCAATATAACACTATTCTGTGAATCACCTGTGAGATTAAAATGCTCAATACACCCCTAGATGAATTCCTCATGAGTTGTAGTTTCCCACTTATGGTGAGTTTCTGCTGTTTTGACACTTTAGCGGCTCTTCAAATCGACCTGGCATCCGTAGTCTATCCCTGTGAAACTTGTGCTCAAAAGTTCAATAGCGCTCTTTCCCTTCCGAGCCCTACCGTGCACCCAAATAGAAGTTTTCCTACATATATGGGGTATCAGTGTACTCAAGAGAAATTGCACAACAAATTACGTGGTCCATTTTCTCCTATTATTTTCACATTTCAACCCCTCATTGTGCCTGGGATACAGTTACTGACAGCTCAGCCATCCAATCTGGTGTAAGGGCGTGTTGAGCTGTCTGTGTGTTGATTGACAGCTTGGCTGTCCAATCTGAGACTGGGAGGTGTTAACTGTCTCCAAGTGTTCATTATCCCAGGTGAAGGTCAGGATAATAAACTAAGCTGTTTCTCCCAGACCTCTGTCAGACGTACATTCAATTAAGTGGTGTTATGTTTCCTCTCTACCTTGCATTTTATATGTTGATCTTTTGTTGCCTGACCTTGGACCTCATTCTGACCATCCATCTGTTTAACCCCTTCTGCTCTGATCCACTATCTGATCTCGGAACGTTACCTGACTATGCGTTTAGCGCTTCCTTCTATTTATTATGTAACCTCCTGGCTTCTGATCTTGGACTCCTCGACTATCCTGACTCACAGCTTGGTCATGAGAAGTGACTAGCATCACATTATGTCTGGCCCAATGTGTTTTTCTTTTTCGCCAGTGTGGATCCTGTTCACACGCTCTGTGATCAGGTGTCGAGTTTGACGCAGATGACTCAGGATCTGGCTAAGGATTGCCAGAGTCTGAAGTCATTGCAATATTAGTACAGGGTCAGGTAAATAATTTGATGATGACCCCCTATAGCTTTACACTACCAGCAGTGGCTGTGATGTCAGTACCATATGATGTACAGTTTTCCTCTCCCGAACCTGTAATGGCCCTCCCTGATACATTTTTGTAAAAAAGACCACTTTAGGATATTCAGGGAGAGCTGTAGACTATTTTTTACCCTGCGACCCTGGTCGTCAGGGGAGGAGTACTAGCGTATGGGAATAATCTTGTCAATACTGCGAGCGGGGTCATCAGACCTGGGCATTTCTTTGCCTCTACAAGCCCCAGAACAGTTTTCTGTTGATGTTTGTTTGACAATTTAGGTCTGACATATGACGAACCTGAAAAGGTCCAGGTTGCTGAGGCTAAGATAATGAGCTAGGGACAGAGGGGTCACACAGCTGAAGACTACTTTACTGAGTTTGGGCAGTAGTCCACTGAAGTTTTATAGAACAAAGCTGCTCTCAGGTGCCAGTTCTAAAAAGAGCTTTCTGAAACCCTCAAGGATGCTCTGGTCCTTCATGATGCCCCTTGTTTTCTGGTGGAGGCTAAGACTCAGGCCATATGAATGGACCGCATAATCCATGAGAGATGTTGTGATCGGCAGGCTACTTGCTATACTTCCTTGGAGGAGGTCCATTTATCTGGAGGTGGACCCATTGAAGTTTAGATTAGCCAGTTTTCGTGTTGCGAAGAGAATACATAAACAAGCTCTCAGACTCTGTCTATACTGTGGTCTCTATGGATATTTTCTTAAGTATTGCCCAAATCATCATCGAGCTCGCAAACCATTGGGAAAACATCTTGAGTCTGGTTGACGGCCGAGGTGGTCACCCAGACTCCCAGATACCTTTTTCTTCCTCTGATAAAGCACTGATAAATACAATGTTATCCTCCGAGAATTGTGTTGTCAACATTGGCGTTCATTGACTGTGGATCTGCTGCTAATTTTATTGATTTGGGACTGGTTATGAAGTTGGAGTTAGGGACAGTTAGTTTAGAAAGACCCATTCAAATCATCGCCCTTGACGAGACACCGTTAGCTCATAATTTGGTCAAGAGAGCAATGGTGGATTTCTCTTTCCAAGTTGGACCACTCCATTGTGAATCCATTTCCTGATTTGTGTTGGATAATTTATCTGCTGAGATGGTACTGAGGTTTCCATGGTTGAATATTCACAATGCTGTCATCGATTGGTGTCAGAAGGATAATATGAAATGGAGCCCAAATTGTTGCAAAAAATGTCTAAAAAATGTACAAATATGCTCCACTAGTCAGAAGTGTCTTCTAGGGTCCCTGGAGAGGCGGATATACTACATCCCCACCATTCCTATGATTGTGTAATTGATCATATTCCTAGCACCAAATTGCCTAATGCTTGCCTATACAATTTGTCAGGGCCTGAATGGAACACCATGAAATAATGTTAACGAAAGTTTACGGAATGGTCATATCCATCCTTCCTCCTCCCACAAATCTGCTAGATTTTTCTTTGTTAAACAGAAAGATGGGAGTTTCTGTCCTTGCTTTGATTTATGAGAACTAAACAAAATCACGGTTAGAAATACTTACCCTCTTCCACTCATCCCCGACCTGTATAATCAGCTTCTGGGGGCCAGGGTGTTTTCTAAACTTGATCTTAGATTTACTGACCTTACACGTAAAGGGGTAGAATCTCAAGGTTTGGTCGCCGAATGCTATGAAGGCTTTTGAAAGATTAAAAGAGTGTTTCATGTAGGCACTAGTGATGAGCGAATATACTCGTTACTCAAGATTTCTCGAGCATGCTCAGGTGTCCTCCGAGTATTTTTTAGTGCTCGGAGATTTAGTTTTCTTTTTTTTGTATGTATTCTTTATTTAGAAAATTTCAATAATATAACAGGAAAGGAAAAAGGGTAAATATTTTCCAGAAATAGTAAAAATGTAGAAAAACAAACAAACGAAAATACAATCGTAATAAACCACAACGATAACGCTACAAGGCTGCGGATTTGTGAATCAAAATGGTTGTAAGAAGAATTTAAAAAACAAGGGGCAGTGGTGGGGGAGGGACACGGGAAGGAAAGGGAAGGGTAGGGAGTCAGAAAGTCCTGCTTAAAATATAGAGATTAACTAAGCGATTTGGGAGATCAAACTCAAATCAAGGCATCAACATTACAGAACAGACTATATATAAAGAAAAAAGAGAAAAAGGGAATAACAAAAGAAATTTGTAGAGAGACAGAAATTAAGGATTACTTAAGATGTTCAACCAGGCTATCCATACGTTTAGAGTCTTTAGGTTTTTAGATCCTGAAAATTTTCTCATATATAGCGATTTGGTTGGATTCTTTTATCCATTCTTTGCAAGTAGGGGTCTCTACATCTTTCCAATGTCTTGTGATAGTTATTTTAGCTGCTTTGAGCAGGTAAGGTATCAGTGAGCCTTTTTCAAAGTGTAAATTTGAAGGATCCAGATTGAATAGAATGAAACTTGACATTAATGGAATGTCTATGTTTAAGGTTTTCTTTATTTTCTCTCTAACTCTCTCCCAGAAACTTTTAATTTTTGTGCATTCCAACCAAATATGAGATAGAGAACCCTTCTCTTTGGTGCATCTCCAACAAAGAGGGGAGATTGAGCTGTCTATTTTATTCAATATGTCAGGTGTTTTATATCATCTTGATATGATTTTATAGCTAAGTTCTTAATAATAAATTAATTAATAAATTAAGCAGAGTGAAAATCGCATAGATAAAATACGAAGCAAGTTCCAGGAGTGAGATAGATGGCTCCACAAAATGTAAAAATAGAGCAACTGATATATAGTCCACAAAAAAAATCACATAAATAAATGCAAGACGAGTCCCAGGAGTAAGCTAAATGGCTTCACAATGTGTGCAGTTAAAATGACTGATGCATAGAGTCCCTCATAAAGGGTTACCTCTCGAGATGCTGGAGTCCGTATTCACAAATTCTTCTTTATAGCAGCCAAAAAAAAAAAAAAAAAGAAGAAGGAAGGAAGGAAAAAAATACCTTACAGGAGCGCGGTCCCGGCCGGTGACACATGCTCCCTGAGCCTGCTAACCGCCGGCGTAGGAACATAGAGATGCTCCTGCTTGTAGTCCATAGGAGTAGGACCTTGCGTGACATAAGCAGTTACGTGACTGGCGGAGTAAGAGGCGTGATGAGGACCAATTCCAACGCGTTTCGGAGAACACGGTCTCCTTCGTCAGGGATGGTCTTGTCTAAAGATCGTGTGACTCCACAGTCATGGGTCAGGTGCTGTACGGTGTTTCCTTCTCATATGACCAACTCCTTTGCATTCCTCCCAACTTCAACTTGGTGTCAGAGAAATCTCTCAGGATATATCACAAATTATTCACCAGCTCGTTTCATCTCCAGCCTCAGCAAATTAATGGTAATTTGCTCCTTAAACCCGCAGTCTTTAATCACTTTCACTCTTTTCCGTCTCACTCCCCTCAACCCAGCATTTCTGATGGTATATTTGAGGTTGAGGTTATTATAGCCAAAAAGACAGTTAGGGGGAGGACTTTATTTTTAATTGATTGGAAGGGATTTGGTCCTGAGGAGAGATCCCTTTTAAAGGAGTTTATTCCTTCTGCATTGTCTCCCTCATTCCCTCCTCCTCTGGTTTCAGCAGAAAGTGGCCTAGCATGTGAGGTTCACAGTCTTGTGGATTCTCAGAGGGTCCGTAATTCATTCCAATACCTCATAAACTGGAGGCGATATGGACAAGAGAATAGATCCTGGGTCCGAGCGCGAGAGGTGAAGGCCAATCAGTTAGTGAGGGCCTTCCATCTAAAATATCCTGGGAAGCCTTGGGGTCTGGTGGATCCCGTAGAAGAGGAGGTGCTGTCACAGTTCCACCTTCAGTGTGTGTGAGATACAGTTACCTGACAGCTCAGCCATCCAATCTGGTGAAGGAGCGTGCTAAGCTGTCAGTCTGTTGATTGATAGCTCGGCTGTCCAATTTGAGACTGGGAGGCGTTAACTGTCTCCAGGTGTTCATTATTCTCGGCGATTGCTAGGCTACTCAACAAAGCTGTTAAACCATGGAGGACAAAGAGTCAATTCTGATATATAGAAAAGTGAAAAGCTTTATTAACATTGATTGATCACACATAAAATATTTAAAACAGAGAGCACAAAGAACAACACAGCGCATATACAAGTGTATTCATGCGAGGTATTTTAAAGACAAATCCAAGCTGAGTGCCAATGCAAAAGTACCAGAACAAGAGGGTACTATATAGCATATACGCTGGTATATCTAATATCTCATGCCAACCAAAGATATGGAGCTAGATTGAGTGACTCAATATAATCCCAGGCTAGTATACGTCCCAGTGGACATCAGACATCATCAATGGAAAATACCTCACTAATACAATAAGATACAGCCAGGGAATGAGCCCAAACGACTCTGCTCAACAAAAACACATGGTAGCATAAATAGAGCTAAAGTGACAGCATATGCTATAGAGATGTTAGTTACCCGTCATTGTCACTGGTATATGCTATACCTCTTGTTCTGGTACTTTTGCATTGGCACTTAGCTTGGATTTGTCTTTAAAATACCTCGCATGACTACACTTGTATATAGGCTGTGTTGTTCTTTGTGCTCTCTGTTTAAATATTTTATACGTGTGATCAATCAATGTTAATAAAGCTTTTCACTTTTCTATATATCAGAATTGACTCTTTGTCCTCCATGGTTTAATATGTTATTGAGTCGTTTTTTTCTGTTTTCACAACATGCAATGTAGCATGTGTAAGCAAACTTTTGCTAGGGAATGAATTTACCCTATTGATATATAAAAATGCGTTTGGGACTATTTTTGCAATTTGTACTTAACAAAGCTGTTTCTCTCAGTTCTCTGCCAAACATATATTCAGCGAAGTGTGGTTTGTTTCCTCTGTGCCTTGCGTTTTGTATGTTGATCTTTCTTTGCCTGACCTTGGACCTCGTTCTGCCCATCCGTTTGTTTAACCCCTCGTGCTCTGATCTGCTATCTCCTGGTATTCTGACCTCGAAACGTTACTATGCTTTTGTCTCTGCCTTCTGTTTATGACATACCCTCCTGGCTTCAGGCCTTGGACTCCTCGACTATCCTGACTCATGGCTAGGCCATAAGAAGTGACTATTATCACAATTACCTTGTGAAAACGAAACATTTGGGGCTAAAGCAACATTCATTTTTTTTATATTCTATTGTTTTCAACCTGTGGGTTTAACATGCTGAAACCACCTGTCTACAAATTCCTTTGGAGCAGTTTCCAAAATGTGGTCACCTGTGGGGGGAGGTGGGGTGGGGTTCTGCTGGTTTGGCACCTTGGGAATGCATTGAGGTAATATAAAATATGAGATGTAGCAGTTTTCTGAAGACTTTGTAATGAAAGTTATATATTAATAACCTTACTTTCACGTTAGGGGTTAAAAATGCTCATTGAAACTCAGTCTTGTCAAAAATTTGGAAACTGTTCTTGTGTTCAGATATTGACTAAAATAAAGGGATGCTGTATGTATAAATTTATACAGCTGTAGCAACAATTAAGAGACTACCACATCAAAACTCTGTCATGGGCAGCCCAATCTCCAGACCTGAACCCCATTGAAAACCTCTGGAATGTAATCAAGAGGATGATGGATATTCACAAGCCATCAAACAAAGAAAAACTGCTTACATTTTTTTCACCAGAAGCAGTGTGAAGACTGGTGGAAAGCATGCCAAAACGCATGAAAGCTGTGATTAAAAATAATCGTTATTCCACAAAATATTGATTTCTGAACTCTTCCTGAGTTAAAACATTAGTATTGTTGTTTCTAAATGATTATGAACTTGTTTTCTCTGCATTATTTGAGATCTGAAAGCACTGGGTTTTTTTCTGCAATTTTGACCATTTTTCCTTTTCAGAAAAAAAATACAAAATTTATTGCTTGGAAATTAGGATGCATGTTGTCAGAAGTTTATAGAATAGAAGAATAATTTACATTTTACTCAAAAATATACTTATAAAGAGAAAAATCATACAAACTGAACATTTTGCAGCAGTCTCTTAATTTTTGCCAGACTGTATATAGCAGCTTGCACATTGTTCATTTTAGTAGAAACAGAGGTTTTATAAGAATACGATTACAGATCTAAAACATATCAAACCATAATAAATAATGTTCATCTATAAATCCAGGTATATGTACAAATACTTGTGCAAAAATAGCCACTCAGAATAAAACTCATAGAAAAGCATTCATAAACAACCAAAATACTCACTTGTAGAATGGTCATTATTAGTGTTGAGCATTCCGATACCGCAAGTATCGGGTATCGGCCGATACTTGCGGTATCGGAATTCCGATACCGAGATCCGATACTTTTGTGGTATCGGGAATCGGAATCGGAAGTTCCCAGTGTATGGTTCCCAGGGTCTGAAGGAGAGGAAACTCTCCTTCAGGCCCTGGGATCCATATCCATGTAAAAAATAAAGAATTAAAATAAAAAATATTGATATACTCACCTCTCCGGAGGCCCCTGGACATCACCGCTGGTAACCGGCAGCCTGCTTTGCTTAAAATGAGCGCGTTCAGCACCTTCCATGACGTCACGGCTTCTGATTGGTCGCGTGCCGCTCATGTGACCGCCACGCGACCAATCACAAGCCGTGACGTCATTCTCAGGTCCTAAATTCCTAGAATTCGGAATTTAGGACCTGAGAATGACGTCACGGCTTGTGATTGGTCGCGTGGCGGTCACATGAGCGCACGCAACCAATCAGAAGCCGTGACGTCATGGAAGGCCCTAAACGCGCTCATTTAACGCAAAGAAGGCTGCCGGTTACCAGCGGTGATGTCCAGGGGCCTCCGGAGAGGTGAGTATATCAATATTTTTTATTTTAATTCTTTATTTTACACAGTAATATGGATCCCAGGGCCTGAAGGAGAGTTTCCTCTCCTTCAGACCCTGGGAACCATCCAGGATATCTTCCGATACTTGGTGTCCCATTGACTTGTATTGGTATCGGGTATCGGTATCGGCGATATCCGATACTTTTCGGGTATCGGCCGATACTATCCGATACCGATACTTTCAAGTATCGGACGGTATCGCTCAACACTAGTCATTATCAATATTAAATAGGGTCTATTAGCCCACAACAGGGATGGACTACCATTATGATTACTCAATAGTAACGCCTACAATTATGGTGGAACATTGAAGAATTATACAGTGGCATGTAAAAGTTTGGGCACCCATGGTCAAAATTACTGTTATTGTGATCAGCTAAGCAAGTTGAAGATGAAATAATCTCTAAAATGGCTAAAATTAATTATAACACATATACTTCATGTGTGTACTTTTTGAAATCATTTCATTTTCAACTTGCTTAACTGTTCACAATAACAGTAGTTTTGACCAGGGGTGCCCAAACTTTTACATGTAAGGATATGTGCACACGTTGCGGATTTCCAGCGTTTTTTTCCATGCAGAAACGCTGCAGATCCACAAGTGATTTACAGTACAATGTAAATCAATGGGAAAAAAAATGCTGTGCTAATGGTGCGGAAAATTCCACGCGGAAACGCTGCGGATTAAAAGAAAGAGCATGTCATTTATTTGTGCGGATCTGCAGCATTTTTGTACCCATTCCATTATAGAAATCTGCAGCGGTAAAAACTCAAGAAATCCGCAGCAAATCCACACAAAATCCGCATTAAAAAAGCATCAAATCCGCACCTGCGTTTTCTGCCAAGAGATGCAGAATCCGCACAAAAAATTCCAGAGGCAAATCCGCAACGTGTGCACATAGCCTTAGTGTCATACTGTCAAGTAGTAAAGTTATTCACAATGGGCTCGTTCCGCACTGCGTATAAAGCGGTCAGGAAGAGCGTGATGGTGACAAACTGTCTCTCTTCACCTTCTCTATACATTGTCACAGCTAGTTCCCAACTTCTGCATTGACTTTAACATCTTTGCACTGTTATATGCAGACAGCTCCTATGTTTTAAGACATTGGGTGGTCAGCAAGTAGTTAAAATAGTAGTTGTGAAAATAATATAATTAACCCCTTAATCCCATATGACGTACTATACCGTTGAGGTGGGGTGGGCCTTAATTCCCGGTGACGGGATAGTACGTCATACGCGATCGGCCGCGCTCACGGGGGGAGCGCGGCCGATCGCGGCCGGGTGTCGGCTGCATATCGCAGCTGACATCCGGCACTATGTGCCAGGAGCGGTCACGGACCACCCCCGGCACATTAACCCCCGGCACACAGCGATCAAACATGATCGCGGTGTACCGGCGGTACAGGGAAGCATCGCGCAGGGAGGGGGCTCCCTGCGGGCTTCCCTGAGACGATCGGTACAAGGTGATGTACTCACCTCGTACCGAACGTCTTCTCCCTGCAGGCCCCGGATCCAAAATGGCCGAGGGGCTGTATCCGGGTCCTGCAGGGAGCACTTCCGGGTCGGAGCAGGCTGCAGATGAAAGCTGCAGCCTGCTCCGATGAAAGTATGATCGCAGATCTGATAGAGTGCTGTGCACACTATCAGATCTGCGATCTGTGATGTCCCCCCCTGGGACAAAGTAAAAAAGTAAAAAAAAAAATTTCCACATGTGTAAAAAAAAAAAAAATAATTCCTAAATAAATAATAATAAAAAAAAAAATATTATTCCCATAAATACATTTCTTTATCTAAAAAAAACAAACAAAAACAATAAAAGTACACATATTTAGTATCGCCGCGTCCGTAACGACCCAACCTATAAAACTGGCCCACTAGTTAACCCCTTCAGTAAACACCGTAAGAAAAAAAAAAAAAAAACGAGGCAAAAAACAACGCTTTATTACCATACCGCCGAACAAAAAGTGGAATAACACGCGATCAAAAAGACGGATATAAATAACCATGTTACCGCTGAAAACGTCATCTTGTCCCGCAAAAAACGAGCCGCCATACAGCATCATCAGCAAAAAAATAAAAAAGTTATAGTCCTCAGAATAAAGCGATGCCAAAATAATTATTTTTTCTATAAAATAGTTTTTATCGTATAAAAGCGTCAAAACATAAAAAAATGATATAAATGAGGTATCGCTGTAATCGTACTGACCCGACGAATAAAACTGCTTTATCAATTTTACCAAGCGCAGAACGGTATAAACGCCTCTCCCAAAAGAAATTCATGAATAGCTGGTTTTTGGTTATTCTGCCTCACAAAAATCGGAATAAAAAGTGATAAAAAATGGTCACGTGTCCGAAAATGTTACCAATAAAAACGTCAACTCGTCCCGCAAAAAACAAGACCTCACATGACTCTGTGGACCAAAATGTTGAAAAATTATAGGTCTCAAAATGTGGAGACGCAAAAACTTTTTTGCTATAAAAAGCGTCTTTTAGTCTGGTTTCACACTTGCGTTTTTATCTGCATGCGTTTTTTAAAAAAACCGCATGTGTGAAAAAATGCATGTAAACGCGGTAAAACGCATGCGTTTTTATAGAAAAACACAAGAAAACAAGAAAAAAACAAAAAACCCTAACCCTACCACTAACCCTACCCCTAACCTGAAATACGTGGCACTGAAATACGTGGCACTGAAATATACGTTTATATACGTATATACGTATATAAGTGCCACGATATTTCAGTGGCCACGTATATAAGTGCCACGTATTTAAGTGCCACGTATTTAAGTGCCACGTATTTAAGTGCCACGTATTTAAGTGCCACGTATTTAACTGCCACGTATTTACGTGCCACGTATTTACGTGCCACGTATTTTTCAGTGCCTGAAATACGTGGCACTGAAATACGTGGCACTGAAATATCGTGGCACTGAAATATCGTGGCACTGAAGTATTTACGTGCCACGTATTTTTCAGTGCCTGAAATACGTGGCACTGAAATACGTGGCACTGAAATACGTGGCACTGAAATATCGTGGCACTGAAATATCGTGGCACTTAAATACGTGGCACTTAAATACGTGGCACTTAAATACGTGGCACTTATATACATGGCACTTATATACGTGGCACTTATATACGTGGCACTTATGACTGTCAGAAAATGTTCAGTAAACGGTTAGGGGTAGGGTTTCAGGTAGGATTGGGGAGTTTCCACTGTTCAGGCACATCAGGGGCTCTCCAAACGCGACATGGCGTCCAATCTCAATTCCAGCCAATTCTGCGTTGAAAAAGTAAAACAGTGCTCCTTCCCTTCCGAGCTCTCCCGTGCGTCCAAAAAGGGGTTTACCCCAACATATGGGGTATCAGCGTACTAGGGACAAATTGAACAACAACTTCTGGGGTCCAAGTTCTCTTGTTATCCTTGGGAAAATAAAAATTTGGGGGGCTAAAAATCATTTTTGTGGGAAAAAAAATATGTTTTATTTTCACGGCTCTGCGTTGTAAACTGTAGTGAAACACTTGGGGGTTCAAAGTTCTCACAACACATCTAGATAAGTTCCTTGGGAGGTCTAGTTTCCAATATGGGGTCACTTGTGGGGGGTTTGTACTATTTGGGTACATCAGGGGCTCTGCAAATGCAACGTGACGCCTGCAGACCAATCCATTTAAGTCTGCATTCCAAATGGCGCTCCTTCCCTTCCGAGCTCTGTCATGCGCCCAAACAGTGATTCCCCCCCACATAGGGGGTATCAGCGTACTCAGGACAAATTGGACAACAACTTTTAGGGTCCAATTTATCCTGATACCCTTGTGAAAATACAAAACTGGGGGCTAAAAAATCATTTTTGTGAAAAAGAAAAATAATTTTTATTTTCACGGCTCTGCGTTATAAACTGTAGTGAAACACTTGGGGGTTCAAAGTTCTCACAACACATCTAGATAAGTTCCTTGGGGGGTCTAGTTTCCAATATGGGGTCACTTGTGGGGGGTTTGTACTGTTTGGGTACATCAGGGGCTCTGCAAATGCAACGTGACGCCTGCAGACCAATCCATTTAAGTCTGAATTCCAAATGGCGCTCCTTCCCTTCCGAGCTCTGTCATGCGCCCAAACAGTGGTTCCCCCCCACATAGGGGGTATCAGCGTACTCAGGACAAATTGGACAACAACTTTTAGGGTCCAATTTATCCTGATACCCTTGTGAAAATACAAAACTGGGGGCTAAATTTCATTTTTGTGAAAAAAAAAAAAAAAAATTATTTTCACGGCTCTGCGTTATAAACTGTAGTGAAACACTTGGGGGTTCAAAGTTCTCACAACACATCTAGATAAGTTCCTTGGGGGGTCTAGTTTCCAATATGGGGTCACTTGTGGGGGGTTTGTACTGTTTGGGTACATCAGGGGCTCTGCAAATGCAACGTTACGCCTGCAGACCAATCCATTTAAGTCTGCATTCCAAATGGCGCTCCTTCCCTTCCGAGCTCTGTCATGCGCCCAAACAGTGGTCCCTCCCCACAAATGGGGTATCAGCGTACTCCAGACAAATTGGACAACAACTTTTGGGGTCCAATTTATCCTGATACCCTTGTGAAAATACAAAACTGGGGGCTAAAAAATAATTTTTGTGAAAAAAAAAAATAATTTTTATTTTCACGGCTCTGCGTTATAAACTGTAGTGAAACACTTGGGGGTTCAAAGCTCTCAAAACACATCTAGATAAGTTCCTTAGGGGGTCTACTTTCCAAAATGGTGTCACTTGTGGGGGGGTTTAATGTTTAGGCACATCAGGGGCTCTCCAAACGCAACATGGCATCCCATCTTAATTCCAGTCAATTTTGCATTGAAAAGTAAAATAGCGCTTCTTCCCTTCTGAGCTCTGCTATGCGCCCAAACAATGGTTTACACCCACATATGGGGTATCGTCGTACTCAGGACAAATTGCACAACAACTTTTGTGGTCTAATTTCTTCTCTTACCCTTGGGGAAATAAAAAAATGGGGGTGAAAAGATCATTTTTGTGAAAAAATATGATTTTTTATTTTTACGGCTCTGCATTATAAACTTCTGTGAAGCACTTGTTGGGTCAAAGTGCTCAACACACATCTAGATAAGTTCCTTAAGGGGTCTACTTTCCAAAATGGTGTCACTCGTGGGGGGTTTCAATGTTTAGGCACATTAGGGGCTCTCCAAACGCAACATGGCGTCCCATCTCAATTCCAGTCAATTTTGCATTGAAAAGTCAAATGGCGCTCCTTCCCTTCTGAGCTCTGCCCTGCGCCCAAACAATGGTTTACACCCACATATGGGGTATCAGTGTACTCAGGACAAATTGCACAACAATTTTTGGGGTCCAATTTCTTCTCTTACCCTTGGGAAAATAAAAAATTGGGGGTGAAAAGATCATTTTTGTGAAAAAATATGATTTTTTATTTTTACGGCTCTGCATTATAAACTTCTGTAAAGCACTTGTTGGGTCAAAGTGCTCACCACACATCTAGATAAGTTCCTTAGGGGGTCTACTTTCCAAAATGGTGTCACTTGTTAGGGGTTTCAATGTTTAGGCACATCAGGGGCTCTCCAAATGCAACATGGCGTCCCATCTCAATTCCAGTCAATTTTGCATTGAAAAGTCAAATGGCGCTCCTTTGCTTCCAAGCTCTGCCATGCGCCCAAACTGTGGTTTACCCCCACATATGGGGTATCAGCGTACTCAGGACAAATTGTACAACAACTTTTGGGGTCTATTTTCTCCTGTTACCCTTGGTAAAATAAAGCAAATTGGAGCTGAAATAAATTTTGTGTGAAAAAAAGTTAAATGTTCATTTTTATTTAAACATTCCAAAAATTCCTGTGAAACAAATGAAGGGTTAATAAACTTCTTGAAAGTGGTTTTGAGTACCTTGAGGGGTGCAGTTTTTAGAATGGTGTCACACTTGGGTATTTTCTATCATATAGACCTGTCAAAATGACTTCAAATGAGATGTGGTCCCTAAAAAAAAATGGTGTTGTAAAAATGAGAAATTGCTGGTCAACTTTTAACCCTTATAACTCCGTCACAAAAAAAAATTTTGGTTCCAAAATTGTGCTGATGTAAAGTAGACATGTGGGAAATGTTATTTATTAAGTATTTTGTGTGACATATGTCTGTGATTTAAGGGCATAAAAATTCAAAGTTGGAAAATTGCGAAATTTTCAAAATTTTCGCCAAATATTCGTTTTTTTCACAAATAAACGCAAGTTATATCGAAGAAATTTTACCACTAACATGAAGTACAATATGTCACGAGAAAACAATGTCAGAATCGCCAAGATCTGTTGAAGCGTTCCAGAGTTATAACCTCATAAAGGGACAGTGGTCAGAATTGTAAAAATTGGCCCGGTCATTAACGTGCAAACCACCCTCGGGGCTTAAGGGGTTAAATAACTTTAATACATTATTTGCTTCTTAATAAGATAGATGCATAAAATATGGATTAAATATTTTTACCTTTTTACCTGGTCAGTATTCTAGCCTTGAAATTATTTCTTCATATCACACAGAGCAGATTGTCGTTTTTTTAAACCCCAAAAAATAAATTGCCAAAAGGAAGTTTATTAATTTGATACAATTATTAACCATAATTACTGCAGCTGCCAAAAATGTCTACAAAAAAAAATTGAAATATCTGTGTTCCTGATAATAAATCAAACCATGGCGAAAACTGTTGCATGATGTGAAGCAAGAGCTTCATCTAGGGGATGCATTCTGTCATTGCACTTCCATTAACCACACAAAACTTAGAAATGTATTCATTTTTGGTTATTTATTGCTAGTTTAAACTAAAAAAAAAAGAATATAAAACTGTATTCCTGAATCCCTACAGTAGCTAGTTTAGTAGCTGATATTGTTTAGATTCATATAATAATACTTAAAAATTGGTATAGCATACTAACCTCAAATGAGAGTATAATATAATAAAAATATAATCAAACGGAGGTCTTCATTGTTAGTTGTAAGGCTAAGTTCACCCTCCCATTTGCACATTACATTTAGTGTCACTGAAGAATGGAAGAAAGCATTCTGAATTTTTCTTCTGTTCTAAATATTGCCATCTTTGATGGCTCTGTTGGCAAAAATGGACACAATACAATGATGAAAATCTGAGCCAGAACACTAATGAAAATCCGTACTTTTTTTTTGCATATGAGAAAAATCACTGATGTCAGAATAAGGCCTGAGAATGAGCTGTAACCTGGGCTCTGACAGATGATATACAGTCCAGGCAAGAGGGGATGGGAGGATACATGATTGGACCAATTGCCTGCAAAATCCTGTATTCTAAGGCAGAACCTTTAATGACAGTTCATTAGCAGCCATTTTATTAATACAATTAATTAAAATTCTGCACAGCTGCAGTGTAACTTAATGGACAAAAATCATTTTCCATATGATTCTATAATGACTGATCCAAAAATATACTGAAACATTCTTTTGGGGCTGTATTTAGGTTCTGTGTGACATCATTTTTGACATGCATTATTTAGTTTTTTTGTGGAAATATGATTTCTGACCCTTACAAAATGCACTGATTTTTACGAGAAGCGCTCTGTCTGTCTTTGGAGGGATAAACAAGGATACCTGGTATTGGCTTTCTTTTAAATCCACACTCTGCGGACTGTGTGCCCGCTCAGGCAGAACCTGTATATTCCTGGCTCCTGAGCTCCGCACATAAGGTGTATTTTGTTCAATCTCAATAAAAAGGCAGTAAAAGGCAGAAACATGTAATCAAAAAACGACATACTGTTTAAATCAGGTTTTTATGTTATGCATATTAAAAATATGTTAAATAACAATATTAGTAATCTATAGCTGTGGGGGCAGGTGGGCAAGGGCTGCTCAAGTCTTGGAATTCACAAGGCTTGCAGGACAAACCTCTGTATCTAACACTTCCTCCACTGCTTCTACCTCTTCCACCTCCTCTAGAGCCTCCACCTGCGCCCTCAACCTCTTCTTAATGAGGCATGCGTTCCAACAGTGCGGAGAGAATCCACATCACCTCCATACTGTGTTGCCATGGCTCACCGTAATCAGGTAATCTTTAAATTAATATGCCTTGGAGATCGCAGTCACACAGTTCAATAGTTGTGGACAGTTATCCAGGCCGAGTTTGAGCAATGGCTGTCTCCACTGAAGCCAGAGAAGGCCATGTGTGATAACGGTGCGAATCTGATGGCCGCCCTACGCCGTGGCAACCTTATACACATGCCTTGCATGACTCATCTCCTCAACCTAGTGGTACAGCAATTTTTTTGCCACTATCCCGGCCTGCATGTGCAGCTGCAGAAAGCACAGTCGCTGTGTTCTCAGTTCCACCTGTCGCACCGGGTAGGTCATTGACATGCATCACTACAGAGGTCTTTCGACCTACCAGTTAACCAGTTGATATACGGTGTGCCAAAACAGTGGAATTCCACTCTGCACATGTTGCAGCTACTGTGGCAGCTCCGACGAGCCCTGGTGCCGTATGACCTTTTGCATAGCTTGAGCCAACGCATTACGGATGAGGTGCAAATCAAGTTTGCAGAGTGGGCACAGATGAAGGACCTCTGCACTCTTCTATACATGGAAGCACACTTTGAATAATCTGCGGGAGGAGGTAGTGGTCACAGAGGAAGAGATGGAAGCAGAGGAGGATGTGGAGGGGACAACAATATCATGAAATTTTGGACTGTCGTCGCACAGGTAGGTGCCATGGTAGAGTGAATTACAGCGATCGATGGGGGCCCATGGTACCACACAAACTGATTGTGAAAATACAGGAGCCGAGGAACAAATAGAGGAGGAAGAGGTGTTGGGCGCACAACAGTCAGGAGATGAAGAGGATAATGATCCGCTATCTATTGTCTGTTATTGACGGGAGAGGATGGAGGAAGCAAGCTTGAGTGTTACCTTGCCACCAACACACCATGGACGTGGACCTCATGGAAGAATCCAACACATGAACGCCTTCTTGCTGCACTATCTGCAACATGATGCCCGTCTTCTTAGGGTTAGAAACAGTGCTGACTATTGGGTTGCCACTCTATTAGATCCACGGTACAAAAGTAAATTTTGCCAGATGTACCCCCCCTCGGGGGACACGTGCATGCTGGAGTATCGATGTTGTAGACTATCTTAATAGTGGTTTTTCCCAAGACAGCAGTGAGGCACACAGTGTGCATCGCAGTTATAGACTTCCAACCTCAGGAACATCAAGTCATCAATGCAAAAACATTAGCAGCAGAAGCAGTAGTGTAAGTGGCATAAGCAATTTCTGTGAGTCGTTTCACACATTTTTTTAGACCAGCCCGTGTACCAGCAGAACAGAGTGCAAGTCTGACACGTTGTGAACAACTGGAGAGGATGGTGCAGGAGAATCTTGAGCTCAAAATCAGTGCCATCGGGGGGATTTGGACCTTTTGCATTTTGGTCTTCAAAAAAATGGAAGAGTTACCTGAGCTCGCCTGTCACACCTTTCAGATTTTGCCATGCCAGGTAGGCAGCGTTATATCAGAATGTGTCTTCAGTGTTGCTGGTGGTGTCATGATGGATAAGTGCATAGGGCTGTCTCCTGAAAATGTAGGCCACCTAACTTTCATCAAGTCATGGATCTCCAATGACTTTTGCACCCAAGTTGCAGACTTGGCAGACTAGGCGATGGGGTAGTTTTTGGTGTGCTGTATTGATCTTGCGTCATTGCAGTCTGTCACCTTTGCCATGGCTTCTGTACCTGCTATTGCTACTGCTGCTGATGTTACAAACAATTTTTTTAAATGTGGAGCCTCCAAGCTGGGTCTCCATCTGGTGGGTTGCCTGTAGTGGAGGGGGTGTGAAGCCCTATTATACCATTTCTACTCTGGAGAAATTGATACCACTTTAGTGGTGCGTGGCAATAATTTTTTAAGCGTTTGGACTTCAACTTGAGTCTCCTTCATGTGTGTTGCCTGCAGCAGTAGGGCTTCCCGAGCGGCAGGTTTGCACATACTTTGTCATAAAAAAAAAATTACCATCACATCTAAACATGAATCAAGTCTAAAAAGGTGCTTCTTACTCGCACTTACTTTGTCAACTACCTGTGTTACTATACGTAAATGTTTCTAACTAGAGTTGAGCGACTTTTACTTTTTTAGGATCGAGTTGGGTTTCGCGAAACCCGACTTTGTCAAAAGTCGGGTCTGCTGAAATCGGCTGATTATTGCGTAAAGTCGGGGGCCGACAGAAACACGAAACCCAATGCAAGTCAATGGGGAATCAAAGTCAGCAGTGAGTGGAGGACAGGAAAACACCTACAGTGCCCATTTTAATGCCAAAAACATCAATTCTTATTACTGAAGCTTGTCAATCTTAATTTACTTTATAATAATAGTTAGGCATTGAAAACTGGGGGTCATTTGGCTAAAGTTGTGGGGGGATAGGGCTGGCTCAAGATTTTCGTGGGCCCAGGAAACGCGGAGTAGGTCACGGCGGTGGAGCAGAGAGAGGTAAGTATTTCAACTTTGCAAGTGCTGTGATCCTGAGCAAGCAGGGGGGCCCACTCATTGGCATTGGCACTGGCACATTGCCCCTCATAGTATGGCGGTGTGTTTGACGGTAGGTGGCGCCTCCCAAGAGCAGAGACACTTTTGTGTACTATGAGGGGCCCTGTGCCAGTGATGTCGCCAATGAGTATGCCCCCCACCTGATGAAGGAACCTGCACTTTCATCTGCACCTTCCTCTTTGTCCCCGGGTAAGGTGGTATAGTATGCGGGAAGGGGAACCTGACTTTCAGCAGGGTCAGATTCTGGCTGTGTAGAGTACAAGGGGAATGTAGTGGTCTGGGTCAATGTACCAGCAGACTCATCTAGCAGTGGCTGGGCAATGGGCAGGAAGAGGAGGAAACACAGTAGGCACAAATAATAAAGTAGGCTAAATGCAGTTCAAAATTGGTAACAGGACTAAACAGGCAGCATTGCTTTGTTCAGTGGAGGACAACTGTAATGAGGGGCAGACACAGTTAGTAGGCCCAAATAATAAAGTAGGCTAAATGCAGTTCAAAATTGGTAACAGGACTAAACTGGCGGCATTGCTTTGTTCAGTGGAGGACAACTGTAATGAGGGGCAGACACAGTTAGTAGGCCCAAATAATAAAGTAGGCTAAATGCAGTTCAAAATTGTTAACAGGACTAAACAGGCGGCATTGCTTTGTTCAGCGGAGGACAACTGTAAGGAGTGGCAGACAGTTAGTAGGCCCAAATAATTAAGTAGGCTAAATGTCTGCTAAAAAATTGTTCATAAATAAACAGGTGGCATAGCTAGGCACAGGGGTGGGCTCCTCTGCTGAGTAGCAGACAGTGGTAGTAGGCGCAAAGTATTAACTGGTCTAAATGGAGGCCAGGGCCCCTGTATATTTTAACTATCATCTATCATTTCAACAAATTTGTATTGGCAGTGCCATTGAAGGATTTAACAGCCCAGACTACACAGTGGTGGAGCAGGGAGAGGTAAGTATTGCAAGTGGTAGAGCACTGTTTGAGCTGGGGGAACACTCTCTCGTGGGCGGCGGTACTGGCACAGGGCCCCTCATATTACGACGGTGTGTCTGACGTTGGTTGTGCACCACCGCCGTCAGAGACATTTCATTGTACTGAGGGACCCTGTGCCAGTGCCGTTGCCCAAGAGTGGGAACACCCACCTGTCCAGGCAAACGGCACTCGCACGGGTGCTTGCGCCAGGTGGTGACCACGGCCCTGTGGGGGGAGTCAGCCAATTTAGGGAGGTATAAAAATGGCCTATGGTGGACATTCAGCAGCTGCAAATGGAGGAATTGGAGCAGTCAGTAAGAGGAGGCCAAAAGCAAGACATTTTTCAGGCAAGCTACATGTCAGCAGGGGAAGGTGGGGCAAAATAATTTGAAATCCATGATTGGTTCATTTTAATGAAGGTTAGATCATCAACATTTCGGGTAGCCAGACGTGTCCTTTTTTCGGTCAGTATTGAACCAGCAGCACTGAAGACTCTTTCTGATAGCACACTAGCAGCAGGGCAAGCGAGCTCCTGTAATGCATATTCTGCCAATTCAGGCCAGGTGTCTATTTTAGATGCCCAGTAATCAAAGGGGAATGACCTGTGAGGGAGAACATCGATAAGGGAGGAAAAGTAGTTTGTAACCATACTGGAGAAATGCTGTCTCCTGTAACTTTGAATCGATGCAGCAGTACCTGTTGTGTCAGCAGTCATTGCGAAATCACTCCACAACCTGGTCATAAAACCCCTCTGTCCAACGCCACTTCGGATTTGTGCACCTCTAACACCTCTGCCATGTTGCCCCCTACGGCTCGTGTCAGAACCATCACCGCCGCTGTGTGCTGGGAATGCCTGAACCAAACAGTCTACAAGAGTAGCTTGTTTGGTAGCCAATATTTGCTCAAGGTTCTCATGTGGCATGATATTTTGTAATTTTCCTTTGTATAGTGGATCCAGGAGGCAGGCCAACCAGTAATCATCATCGGTCATCATTTTGATAATGCGGGGGTCCCTTTTTAGGATACGCAAGGCATACTCAGCCATGTGGGCCAATGTTCCAGGTGTCAATTCACTGCTTCTGCTGGGTTGAGGAGCACTTTCTTGCAAATCAACATCACTTGTGTCCCGCAAAAACCCTGTACCTGACCTTGCAATGCCACCAGTTTCTATTGCCCCCTGAGAAGCATTCTCCTCCCATAAATATTCATCCCCATCCTCCTCCTCTTCGTCCACCACCTCGTCCAGGAGAGTTCCCTGAGCAGACAATGGCTGACTGTCATCAAGGCTTCCCTCCTCCTCGGCTGCAGACGCCTGCTCCTTAATGTGCGTCAAACTTTGCATAAGCAGACGCATTAGTGGGATGCTCATGCTTATGATGGTGTTGTCTGCACTTACCAGCCGTGTGCATTCCTCAATACACTGAAGGACTTGACAGAGGTCTTGTAGCTTCGACCACTGCACACCAGACAACTCCATGTCTGCCATCCAAGTGCCTGCCCGTGTATGTGTATCCTCCCACAAATTAATTACAGCACGCCTCTGTTCGCACAGCCTCTGAAGCATGTGCAGTGTGGAGTTCCACCTTGTTGCAACGTCGATTATTAGGCGGTGCTTGGGAAGATTCAGAGATCGTTGATGGTTCAGCATACGGCTGGAGTGTACGGGCGACTGGCGGATATGCGACCAAAGTCTTCGCACCTTCAGGAGCAGGGCTGGTAACCCCGGATAATTTTTGAGGAAGCACTGCACCACTAGGTTCAAGGTGTGAGCCAGGCAAGGTATGTGTTTCAGTTCTGAAAGGGCTATGGCAGCCATAAAATTCCTTCCGTTATCACTGACTACCTTGCCTGCCTCAACATGTACACTGCCCAGCCATGACTGCGTTTGTTGCTGCAAGTACTCGGCCAGTACTTCAGCGGTGTGTCTGTTGTCGCCCAAACACTTCATTTGTAACACAGCCTGCTGACGCTTACCACTAGCTGTTTGATAATGGGACATCTCGTGTGAAACACTGGCAGCTGCGGATGGAGTGGTCATGCTACTGCACTCTGTGAACGAGCTTTCGCTTCTGTACGAGGAGGAGGAGGAGGAAGGGTGGCGAACAACTACAGCCAACTGTTTCCTAGACCGTGAGCTAGGCAGAACTGTCCCACTATGGCTGTGTTGTGAATTCCGTCTGGGCTCCCTCTGGTGGCCTTTAGCGATACTGCGGGTCTGGAGCTGGGCTCAGCTGCCTCATTTCCTGCTATGCTGGTTCCTATTTAATTCCACCTGGACCTTTACTTGTTGCCTGCTGTCGTATTCAGTACTGGTTCTGACCTCTCCTGGATTTTCCTGGTGACCTGTCTATTTCTGAGAAGCTAAGTCTTGCTAGTTCTTTTTGCTCATTGTTTCCTTGAATATGTTTCTCAGTATATGATGTGTTCAGTCCAGCTTGCTTATATGTGATTTTTCGCTTGTTGGTAGCTCTGGGGAGCAGAAGTGCGCCCCTCACATCGTGAGTCGGTGTGGGGGTTCTTGTACTTTCTGCGTGGATAGTTTTTGATAGTTTTTGTACCGACCGCACAGATCCCTGCTATCTTCTGTCTATTTAGTGTTAGCGGGCCTCATTTGCTTAAACCTGTTTTTCATTCCTACGTTTGTATTTTCCCCTTAACTCACCGTTATTATTTGTGGGGGGCTGTCTAAACTTTGGGGTCATTTCTCTGAGGCAAGTGAGGCTTTGCTTTCTCTCTAGGGGTAGCTAGTTTCTCAGGCTGTGAAGAGGCATCTAGGTTTTTAGGTAACGCTCCACGGCTGCCTTTAGTGTGTGTCGATAGGATCAGGTTTGCGGTCAGTATAGTTCCCACATTCCCGAAGCTTGTCCTACTATTCAGGTTTACCTATCAGGTCAGTTTGGTGATCCTACCACCGGATCATAACAGTACAGCAGGCCAGTAAAGAGTTAATGCATCGCAAAAGAGGGATAAGAGAAATCCTGAGTTCATTTTTTTTTCCTCTGCAGTGTGTCTAGCCTCTCTCCTCCCCTTAATCTCTGGGTGGTTCAGAATTCAGCTGCAGCTATGGACCTTCAGAGTCTGTCTTCTAGTGTGGATCATCTCACTGCTAGGGTACAAGGCATTCAGGATTATGTAGTCCGCAGTCCTATGTCAGAGCCTAAGATACCTATTCCTGAGCTGTTTTCTGGAGACAGATCTAGGTTTTTGAACTTTAAAAATAATTGCAAATTATTCCTTTCTCTGAGACCTCGTTTCTCTGGTGATCCAGTTCAGCAAGTTAAAATTATTATTTCTTTGTTGCGTGGTGACCCTCAAGATTGGGCATTCTCTCTGGCGCCGGGAGATCCTGCATTGCAAAATGTGGATGCGTTTTTTCTGGCGCTCTGGGTGCTTTTTGAGGAACCTAATCTGGTAGACCAAGCAGAAAAGGTTTTGCTGGCTCTCTCCCAGGGTCAGGATGAAGCAGAGGTTTTCTGTCAGAAGTTTAGGAAATGGTCTGTGCTCACTCAATGGAATGAGTGTGCCCTGGCAGCGATTTTCAGAAAGGGTCTTTCTGAAGCCATTAAGGATGTTATGGTGGGGTTCCCCACGCCTGCGGGTCTGAATGAGTCAATGTCTTTGGCCATTCAGATTGATCGGCGCTTACGGGAGCGCAAACCAGTGCACCATCTGGCGGTATTTTCTGAGCAGAAGCCTGAGTCTATGCAATGTGACAGGATTCTGACCAGAATTGAACGGCAAAATCACAGACGTCAGAATGGGTTGTGCTTTTACTGTGGTGATTCTGCTCATATTATCTCAGATTGTTCTAAGCGCATAAAAAACTTCGCTAAGTCTGTCACCATTGGTACTGTACAGCCTAAATTCATTTTGTCTGTTACTTTGATTTGCTCTCTGTCATCCTACTCAGTTATGGCTTTTGTGGATTCAGGTGCTGCCCTGAATTTGATGGATTTGTCTTTTGCCAGGCGCTGTGGTTTTATCTTGGAGCCTTTGCAATTCCCTATTCCACTAAAAGGAATTGATGCCACGCCATTGGCCAAGAATAAACCTCAGTACTGGGCTCAAGTGACCATGTGCATGACTCCTGCACATCAGGAGGTGATTCGCTTTCTTGTGTTACATAATTTGCATGATGTTGTCGTGTTAGGTCTGCCATGGCTGCAGGCTCATAATCCAGTCCTGGATTGGAAAGCAATGTCTGTGTCAAGTTGGGGTTGCCAGGGGATTCATGGCGATGCTCTTTTGGTGTCTATTGCTTCTTCTACTCCTTCTGAAGTCCCTGAATTTTTGTCGGACTACCAGGATGTATTTGATGAGCCCAAATCCAGTGCCCTACCTCCTCATAGGGATTGTGATTGCGCCATAAATTTGATTCCTGGTAGTAAGTTCCCTAAGGGACGACTTTTTAATTTGTCTGTACCAGAACATGCCGCTATGCGGAGTTATATCAAGGAGTCTTTGGAGAAGGGGCATATTCGCCCGTCCTCATCCCCTTTGGGTGCGGGGTTCTTTTTTGTGGCCAAGAAGGATGGTTCTCTGAGACCCTGTATAGATTATCGCCTTCTAAATAACATCACGGTCAAATTTCAGTATCCTTTGCCACTGTTGTCCGATCTGTTTGCTCGGATTAGGGGGGCCAGTTGGTTCACCAAGATAGATCTTCGTGGAGCGTATAATCTTGTGCGTATAAAGCAGGGCGATGAATGGAAAACAGTATTCAATACGCCCAAAGGCCATTTTGAGTACTTGGTGATGCCTTTTGGGCTTTCTAATGCCCCTTCTGTGTTCCAGTCCTTCATGCACGACATCTTCCGAGAATATCTGGATAGGTTTATGATTGTGTACCTGGATGATATTTTGGTCTTTTCTGATGATTGGGAGTCTCATGTGAAGCAGGTCAGGATGGTATTTCAGGTCCTGCGAGCCAATGCCTTGTTTGTGAAGGGCTCTAAATGTCTCTTCGGAGTCCAGAAGGTTTCCTTTTTGGGCTTTATTTTTTCTCCTTCTACCATTGAGATGGATCCAGTCAAGGTCCAGGCTATTTATGACTGCACTCAGCCTACATCGGTAAAGAGTCTTCAGAAGTTCTTGGGTTTTGCTAATTTTTACCATCGCTTCATCACTAATTTTTCCAGTGTGGTTAAGCCTTTGACGGATTTGACCAAGAAGGGTTCTGATGTGGTGAATTGGTCTCCTGCGGCCGTGGAGGCCTTTCAGGAGCTCAAACGTCGGTTCTCTTTGGCTCCTGTCTTGCGTCAGCCGGATGTCTCTCTGCCATTCCAGGTCGAGGTTGATGCTTCTGAGATTGGAGCTGGGGCTGTCTTGTCACAGAGAAGCTCTGATGGCTCTGTGATGAGGCCATGTGCTTTCTTTTCAAGAAAGTTTTCGCCTGCCGAGCAGAATTATGATGTTGGTAATCGGGAGTTGTTGGCAATGAAATGGGCATTTGAGGAGTGGCGACATTGGCTAGAGGGAGCCAAACATCGTGTGGTGGTCTTGACGGATCACAAGAATTTGACTTATCTCGAGTCTGCTAAACGGCTAAATCCTAGACAGGCTCGATGGTCGCTGTTTTTCTTCCGTTTCGATTTCGTGGTTTCATACCTTCCGGGTTCGAAGAACGTTAAGGCTGATGCTCTTTCTAGGAGCTTTGTGCCTGACTCTCCGGGAGTTTCTGAACCGGCTGGTGTCCTCAGAGAGGGGGTGATTTTGTCTGCCATCTCCCCTGATTTACAACGGGTACTACAGGAATTTCAGGCCAATAGACCTGACCGTTGTCCACCGGAGAGACTGTTTGTCCCGGATAGATGGACCAGTAGAGTCATTTCCGAGGTTCATTCTTCGGTGTTGGCGGGTCATCCTGGGATTTTTGGTACCAGGGATTTGGTGGCTAGGTCCTTTTGGTGGCCTTCCTTGTCGCGGGATGTGCGTTCCTTTGTGCAGTCCTGTGGGATTTGTGCTCGAGCCAAGCCTTGCTGTTCTCGTGCCAGTGGACTGCTTTTGCCTTTACCTGTCCCGAAGAGGCCCTGGATGCATATTTCCTTGGATTTTATTTCGGATCTTCCAGTCTCTCAGAAGATGTCTGTTATCTGGGTGGTTTGTGATCGTTTTTCTAAAATGGTCCATTTGGTGCTCTTGCCTAAGCTACCTTCCTCCTCCGATTTGGTTCCACTGTTTTTTCAGAATGTGGTTCGTTTGTATGGTATTCCTGAGAATATTGTGTCTGATAGAGGATCCCATTTTGTGTCCAGATTTTGGCGGTCCTTTTGTGCTAAGATGGGCATTGAATTATCTTTTTCATCGGCCTTCCATCCTCAGACGAATGGCCAAACCAAACGAACTAATCAGACCTTGGAGACTTATCTGAGATGTTTTGTTTCTGCTGATCAGGATGATTGGGTGACCTTTTTGCCATTGGCTGAGTTCGCCCTCAATAATCGGGCTAGTTCTGCTACTTTGGTTTCGCCTTTTTTTTTTGCAATTCTGGTTTTCATCCTCGTTTTTCCTCAGGTCAGGTTGAGCCTTCTGACTGTCCTGGGGTGGATTCTGTGGTGGATAGGTTGCAGCAGATTTGGAACCACGTGGTTGATAATTTGACGTTGTCACAAGAGAAGGCTCAGCGCTTTGCTAACCGCCGGCGCTGTGTGGGTCCCCGACTTCGTGTGGGGGATTTGGTATGGTTGTCTTCTCGTTATGTTCCGATGAAGGTTTCCTCTCCTAAGTTCAAGCCTCATTTCATGGGTCCTTATAAGATTTTGGAAATCCTCAACCCTGTGTCATTTCGTTTGGACCTTCCAGCATCATTTGCTATTCACAATGTGTTCCATAGGTCATTGTTGCGGAGATATGTGGTGCCTGTGGTTCCTTCTGTTGATCCTCCTGCTCCGGTCTTGGTCGAGGGAGAATTGGAGTATGTGGTGGAGAAGATCTTGGATTCTCGTGTTTCGAGACGAAAGCTTCAGTACTTGGTTAAGTGGAAAGGCTATGGTCAGGAGGATAATTCCTGGGTTGTCGCCTCTGATGTCCATGTGGCCGATTTGGTTCGTGGCTTTCATTCGGCTCGTCCTGATCGGCCTGGGGGCTCTGGTGAGGGTTCGGTGACCCCTCCTCAAGGGGGGGGTACTGTTGTGAATTCCGTCTGGGCTCCCTCTGGTGGCCTTTAGCGATACTGCGGGTCTGGAGCTGGGCTCAGCTGCCTCATTTCCTGCTATGCTGGTTCCTATTTAATTCCACCTGGACCTTTACTTGTTGCCTGCTGTCGTTGTATTCAGTACTGGTTCTGACCTCTCCTGGATTTTCCTGGTGACCTGTCTATTTCTGAGAAGCTAAGTCTTGCTAGTTCTTTTTGCTCATTGTTTCCTTGAATATGTTTCTCAGTATATGATGTGTTCAGTCCAGCTTGCTTATATGTGATTTTTCGCTTGCTGGTAGCTCTGGGGAGCAGAAGTGCGCCCCTCATATCGTGAGTCGGTGTGGGGGTTCTTGTACTTTCTACGTGGATAGTTTTTGTACCGACCGCACAGATCCCTGCTATCTTCTGTCTATTTAGTGTTAGCGGGCCTCATTTGCTTAAACCTGTTTTTCATTCCTACGTTTGTATTTTCCCCTTAACTCACCGTTATTATTTGTGGGGGGCTGTCTAAACTTTGGGGTCATTTCTCTGAGGCAAGTGAGGCTTTGCTTTCTCTCTAGGGGTAGCTAGTTTCTCAGGCTGTGAAGAGGCGTCTAGGTTTTTAGGTAACGCTCCACGGCTGCCTTTAGTGTGTGTGGATAGGATCAGGTTTGCGGTCGGTATAGTTCCCACATTCCCGGAGCTTGTCCTACTATTCAGGTTTACCTATCAGGTCAGTTTGGTGATTCTACCACCGGATCATAACAGTCTGTCCCCTGTGGACCCTGCATCCACCACATTAACCCAATGCGCCGTGATGGACACGTTACTTCCCTGGCCATGCCTACTGCTCCATGCATCTGTTGTGAGGTGCACCTTTCCACTGACTGATTGCCTCAGTGCATGGACAATGCGGTCTTTGACATGCTGGTGGAGGGCTGGGATGGCTTTTCTCGCAAAGAAGTGCCGACTGGGTAGGTCATAGCGTGGTACTGCGTAGGCCATCAGGTCTTTGAAAGCTTTGCTTTCAATCAACCGGTAGGGCATTATCTCTAACGAGATTAGTCTAGCAATGTGTGCGTTCAAACCCTGTGTATGCGGATGAGAGAATGAGTACTTTCTTTTCCTAACGAGAGTCTCTTCTAGGGTGAGCTGGACTGGAGAGCTGCATATGGTGGAACTGGAGGTGGGGGTGGACATGGTGGATTGAGAGAGGGTTGGTGATGGTATTCTTGATGTTGGCCTACATACAGTGTTTCCTACCAATAACCTTGTGATTCCCTGACTGCTTTGGCCTTGCGACGATACCTCCACATTTACTGCTGGTGGTGTCCTAACCGGTGGGCTTACAATGAGGGAAGCAATGTAGCGTTGCTGACTACCTTCATTCTGAGCAGGTGCACCAACGGTACGTGACCTTTGGTAGTTAGTCCAGGCTTGCAAGTGCATGCTGGTTAAATGTCTACGCATGCACGTTGTATTTAAATTTTGAAGATTATTCCCTCTGCTAAAGGTCTTTGAGCATTTCTTACAGATAACTTTTGACTGATCATTCGGATCTTGGTTAAAAAATTGCCACACTGCACTCTTCCTACTATCGAATACCTTTCCAGGCATTGCACGCTGTGCTACTTTCACCGGATGGCCACGCTGTCCTAAAACTGTTTTTGTTTTTGACACACGTTTTTGGCCTGATACGGGCCTGCCAGATGACAGCTGTTGTGATGTAGATGGCTGCTGCGGATCATCCACCTTTGCTTCTGAGCTACTGGCAGCGGCACCCTCTTCCCCCAATGGCTGCCAATCTGGGTCAACAACTGGGTCATCTATCACCTCCTCTTCAATGTCCTGTGCACCTTCCTCTGTGTCACCGTGTAAGGTGCTATAGCGTTCGGGACGGGGCACCATAGTCTCATCAGGGTCAGATTCTGGCTGAGTACACTGCGAGGGCAATGTAGTGATCTGAGTCAATGGAACAGCATAATAATCTAGCTGTGGCTGTGCATCAGTGCACTGCACTCCATGTCCGATTCATCTTGTAATGGGCAGTTAACAATTTCCCTTTCTAACCCAGGCACGGTATGTGTAAAGGGCTCCATGGAGTAACCTCTAGTGTCGCCTGACGCATCCTTCACTTTTGGTTTGGGTGAAGGACACAAGGAAACGCCTTGTTCCTGACCGGGAGCATCCACTGACGACTCGCTGCTTTTATATTTTGAACTTTCTGAAGAGGAGGCAAAAGAACTAGAGGCTGAGTCAGCAAGGAAAGCCAAAACTTTTTCCTGCTGCTCCGGCTTTAAAAGCGGTTTTCCTGCTCCTAGATAAGGGAGCCTTTGAGGCCTTGTGTAGCCAGACGATGACGCTGGCTCAACAACTCCAGCCTTAGGTGCTATTTTGCTTTTCCCACTACCACCAGATGCTCCACCACCACCACCACCATCAGTACCAGCTGGCAATGACCGTCCACGGCCTCTTCCACCAGACTTCCTCATTTTTGGGAAAATCTAACCAAAATAACAACCGTTATATGGTACTGTAAAACAAGGTAGAAGGTGTATATAAACTTGTTGAGAATTTAAATCTCCCTTTTTTTTTTCTGGGAGACTGCACCAAAACTCAGGCCCAGTGTATAACACCACACAATGTAAGTGGCAGAACGTGGCTGGCTGATATACGACAAACTAACAGAACTGACGTATATCCACTTTGTGACAATTTGAATCTCCCTTTTTTGGGGGGGAGACTGCACCAAAACTCAGGCCCAGTGTATAACACAACACAATGTAAGTGGCAGAACGTGGCTGGCTTACATATATATGACAAACTAACAGAACTGACGTATATCCACTTTGTGACAATTTGAATCTCCCTTTTTTGGGGGGAGACTGCACCAAAACTCAGGCCCAGTGTATAACACAACACAATGTAAGTGGCAGAACGTGGCTGGCTGATATACGACAAACTAACAGAACTGACGTATATCCACTTAGTGACAATCTGAATCTCCCTTTTTTGGGGGGGAGACTGCACCAAAACTCAGGCCCAGTGTATAACACAACACAATGTAAGTGGCAGAACGTGGCTGGCTGATATACGACAAACTAACAGAACTGACGTATATCCACTTTGTGACAATTTGAATCTCCCTTTTTTGAGGGGGAGACTGCACCAAAACTCAGGCCCAGTGTATAACACAACACAATGTAAGTGGCAGAAAGTGGCTGGAAGATATATGAAAAAATACAAGGACTGTAGTACAATTTCAATCTCCCTACAATGATCTCAGGACAAGTATGGCAGTAATACAAAGGACTGCTGCACACAAAAGTGTGGACAAATAAACAAGATAACTGTGCAGAAAGGAGCAACAGGATTTTTGCTTTTAAAAAAGCAGTTGGTTTGCACAGCAGCGTACAAACAGCAATGCAGCTATCGGAGCCTTATAAGGCAGCCTAATAAGCTACAGAGCTGATGCACAAAAATATAGCCTCCACTGTCCCTGCAAAAAAAAGGTGGTGTTGGACAGTGGAAATCGCTACAGCACAAGCGGTTTGGGGGTTAATCTTCTCTCCCTAACTATATCCCTTCTTCTGACGAAGCTGCAGCAACCTCTCCCTATGCTAAGATCGGCAGAAGTAAGATGGCGGTCGGCGTGCACGCCCCTTTATACCCCCTGTGATGCCGCAGAAAGCAAGCCAATCACTGTCATGCCCTTCTCTAAGATGGTGGGGACCGAGACCTATGTCATCACGCTGCCCACACGCTTCGTCCTCCTTCATTGGCTGAAAAATGGCGCTGAACGCGTCATATGATACGCGACTTTGGCACGAAGATCGCCGACCGCATGGCCGATCCCACACTAGGGTCGGGTTTCATGAAACCCGACTTTGCCGAAAGTCGGCGATTTTTGCATTTGTCCGATCCGTTTCGCTCAACCCTATTTCTAACAATAGTAGCTTATACTTATGCCACCTGAGTGTGGCTGAGAAGAAAAGTAGTTTGAACTATTGCATGAAGTATCATAGCTCCCAGCACTGTAGGCTTACATCGGTCCCTCACTCATCTTAATTTAAGCAAATTCAAAGCTCTAAATGCTGGCCAAGACCCTGTACCTCATGCATGGCTCATAGCTGACTGCTGTGCCATTACCAAATTTCTAATGTGGGTCAATTGATCATTGAGACATGTCTCTCTTTTTTTCTGAAATCCCTGCACCTGCATTGCAATATTAGCACTACCGCACTTTATGTTAGGGGTCAAGTTCCCGCCGCTGAACAGGGGGAATCTCGAATTATGTCCTCTGCGGTCTCCCATTCTCCTCCAGCCACAGTGGAGCCTGCTCAGCGGAGACGTAAGGCCCAGTGTTTGGCTCAAGTTGATACTGTGCGCTTGATTACTGCTGCCTTTCCAGGCTCTGCCTTTGTAGCCAGTACTGATCAGCAGCGAGCAGGCATTTCAGGGACTAAGTCCTGCTTTGCCCATACTGAGCATGCCCACAGGACGACCTCCCATTGGAGGTCGGGGGTCACACGCTCAGGTCCTGTAGCAGCTCCTATTGGACCACTAGGAAGGTCCTTGAGAGCTACAGCTATAAAAGGTTTGCGTGGCCGCGCGGCCATATGCTAGTATAAACTTGATAACGTGTGTGTGTGTAGATGAATGTCTGTCGATGGATGAAAGCTCCTTAATCATTCCCATTCCTTGTGTTGATGACTGCTCGACAATGGTGGAAGCTACCTAGCGGCCGACAGTGCTACCTGCACACTTATCACGCGTTATAGCATCTATTTGCCGTGCCCACCTGTACAGCACCATGCTCAATCAGTGCGCTTTCCTGACAGCCGGTCAGTGTAGGGTGGGAACTCCTGCTTGGACTCAGCATCTGACTCAGAGCATCCTCAGGCGCGGGCTCAAAAGCCATCTAGGGTCAGAGCGAGTCCAATCACCAGTTTAGTGGGGGTGATTCATAGGGATCTCACTAGTGTCTTTCAGCTGCACCCTGTGACTGCTAACAGGGCACAGCGTATTTATGGCGACTCTGTGAAGCAACAGAGTTCGCTTCCATTCACACTGGGTGAGGTCTAACCCACATGTGAGCCAGTGTCCATCCGCCATTACTCAGCAGCAGGTGTCATCTCTGCACGGTGGACCCCGGACTGCGAACGCACCTCTTATTCTCTAATATTATTATTTGGTGCGTTCCGCCAGTTCTAACACTTTATTTTAATGTTCTGGATGTTAAGAAAATAAAAATGGACTGATTTATCTGCAGACTGGGTGTGTACTGACATTCTTTCTTCTCTTTGAAAGTTAGTCCATACATCTGTTGAGAGCTGACCGCTATGGAGAAACACAGGGATAGCACAGGTTCAGTCATTTCTCCTCAGGACACAAACTGCTGGAGTTCCTCTGTACAGCCCTCCAGAACCCTGACTGCGTCTGGCGGCCAGATATTTAAGTCCCAGACCACACACTGGAGCGGAGATAAGGTGGACAACCTCCCACCCCCTCTATGGTTGTTCATTAAAAAAAAAGCTCTTTTTCAAATTGGCTATTAGCCCCTTGCAACACTTAATGTTTGTGTCGTTCAGGAAAGCTGTGCGCTGAAATGAATAACCTCGGAAGCTCCATGGGTATTACCTCCTTCCCAGGCCATAAACATCAGCCCCCATCTGTCTGCTTTCCCCCTATTGGTTAATAAATTGTCAGGTATCACATGTCATTTTTTTTCAGAAAATAATTTTTCTTAAAAAAAAAAAACATATACAGGAAGTTACACAATCACTGTAATAATTATACATATATGTGACCTACATCTTTATATCTATTGTCTTCTGTGATTTTACTGTACACGGCAGATGAATGACTTTTCAAAGGACATCGGTGTGTAGAAAAAAAATCTGATGGCACACGCATGGCCTGAGTACTGTGCAATTTTTTTATTTTTATTTTTTCTTGCACCAATTGCCAAATGTGATCCGATTTCCAATTACAATCATAGAATGCTGTGATTGTTTTTCCAGTCCAATCGTGATCCGATTCAGGCTGGAAAAAAAAATCACAGATGAACACACAATGATATAATAACAGATACATTTTTAATCAAATTGCATTCGTCCAATTTCATTGCAAGTGAGAATGAGCCCTTACTATCCCTCACATTAGTCATCTACCAAGCTGATATTTGTGCCACCTGAGTGTGGCTGAGCAAAAAAAACTGTTTGAGCTGCTTCATGAGGTATCAGGGCTACCAGCACAACAGGCTTACACTGGTCCCTCACTCACCGCATCTTAATTTAAACTTAAGTTCAAAGCTCTAAATCCTGGCCCAGACCCTGCTACCTTATGTATGGCCCATGCCTGACTCTGCTGCTATGCCATGATCAGATTTCTACTGTGTGTCAATTGATGCCACTTTTCCTGGCGTCTGCTCCCAATTTTTGGAAATGTTTGGGCTCCAAGTTGAGCCTCCTTCATGTGTGTTGCCTGAATTTGTCACGGCTGTCAGAGCTCCAGGCCTACACCCGTGACTCATCCACCTGTTACTGATCAATGTTTAAGCTGGAAATGCTGGTCCAAGCCTTGTCTCAGGCCCTGTCCCGTGCATCCGTGATGCACAATTATACTATTTGTACTCTGGATCAATTGATGCCACTTTTCCTGGTGTCTGCCTCTAATTTGAGCTGCTTTAGAAGCTTTTTGCACCCCCCCCCCCCCGAAGGTGTTGTCTATGCGTTTGGTTTTGCCCCCCCCCCCCATTGAATTAAATGGGGTCCAGATACGTTCGAACATCGGGAGTTCGCCAATCGGAACCAAACCGATCTTTGAAAGGTTTGCTCATCTCTGAACAGAAATAAACACAAAATGCAGTTTTTAAATTAAGGTCTTTATTAAAGGGAAAAAAATCCAAACCTACAGGGCCCTCTGTCAGAAAGTGATTGCCCCCTAAATCTAATAATTGGTTGGGCCACTACTAGCAGCAACAACTGTAATCAAGTGTTAACAGGCAAGGAGTCTTTTACAATGCTTTGGAATTTTGGCCCATTCATCTTTGCAGAATTGTTGTAATTCAGCCACATTGGAGAGATTCCAAGCATGAACAGCCCTTTTAAGGTCATGCCTCAGCATCTCAATTGGATTAAGGTCAGGACTTTGACTAGGCCACTCAAAAGTCTTAATTTTGTTTTTGTTAAGCCAATCAAAGGTGGACTTGCTGGTGTATTTTGAATCATTTTCCTGCTGCATAACCCAAGTGCACTTCAGAATGAAGTCACGAACTGATGTCTGGACATTATTATTCAGGATGTTTTGGTAGACCGCAACATTCATGATTCCATTTACCACATCAAGTCTTCCAGGTCCTGAAGCAGCAAAACAGCTGCAGACCATCACACTACCACCACATTTTACTGTTAGTATATGTTCCTTTTCGGAAATGCTGTGTTGCTTCTACGCCAGATGTAATGTGACACACACCTTCCATATATTTCAACTTTTGTCTCATCAGTCAAGAGAGTATTCTCCTAAAAGTCTTGGAGATCATAAAGATCGGGGCAAAACTGAGATGAGCCTTTATGTTTTTATTACTCAGCAGTGGTTTTCATCGAACTCTGCATTGCAGGCCGTTTTTGCCCAGTCTCTTTTTTATGGTGTAGTCATGAACACTCACCTTAACTGAGGCAAGTGATGAGGCCTGCAGTTCTTTCGATGTTGTTGTGGGGTCTATTGGGACTTCTTGGATGAGTTGTCGCTGCACTCTTGGGGTAATTTTGGTTGGCCGGCCAAGCCTTGGAAGGTTCACCACTGTTCCATGTTTTTGCTATTTGTGGATAATGACTCTCACTGATTTGCCTGAGTCCCAAAGCTTTACAAATGACTTTATAACCTTTACCAGACTGATAGATCTCAATTACTTTGTTTCTCATTTGTTCCAGAACTTCTATTTCACACAGTGCCCTATAGGTTTGGATTTCTTTTGCTATTAATACAGACCTTAATTTAACCCCTTGACTACTACCGATACGCCTTTTAAGGCGGTAGTTTGGGGTACTTAAACTACAGCGCTGAGGAAAAAGTGTATAGCGCACCCCAGAGTCAGAATTTCTCTGGGGTCTCGGATGTCGGGGGTAGCCGAGACCCCAGAGAACATGATTCAGGATGGTTTTTACCGACCCCCGGGGTTGAAATTGCCGTTATTTACTGTATAACAGCGACCACAAAGAAAAACAAACTGATTTGCCGTTTAATTTCTCTCTCCTCTGATGTGATCGCACATCAGAGGAAAGAGAAATAGAGTCCCTGATCATCCCCCCGATACCTCCTGTTATGATCCTGGTGGTAGGATCTCAAACTGACCTGACAAATATACCCTGAGTATATAGGACAAGTTCTGGGAATGTGGAAGCTATACTGACCGCAATCCTGATCCTATCCAAACACACTAAAGGCAGCTGTGGAACGTTACCTGAAAACCTAGACGTCTCGTCACAGCCTGAGAAACTGATTACCCCTAGAGAGAAAGCAAAGACCTCACTTGCCTCAGAGAAATGTACCCCAAAGTTTTAGATAGCCCCCCACAAATAATAACGGTGAGTCAAGGGGAAAACACAAACGTAGAGATGAAACAGATTTAGCAAATGAGGCCCGCTAATACTAGATAGGCAGAAAATAGATAGGTGGGGGGAGAGGAAATAAATCCAAAAAAGATAACCTAATGTCTTTAAGTAAAAATGCTTTATTAAAGTGCAAGGCATGGGAACAATGGTGACAACACAGTCACCCAACAAGCATTAAAAACAAGTAGCACACACAAGACACCGGGAGAAAGCCACTGCAAACACCTATTAAACTATTGTTATTATAGCAAGCAGCCTATGGTAACATATCGGGTTAAATAGCTCAAAGCCAGCAAGGCTATATAGCCAGAAAAAGGGCGGCCTGCCTAGAAAGATCACCACATTCCATGAGGAGCAGTGTCACAATTAGCCATACAGTTTATCATACCATGCTGAAAAATACAAGGAGAGGCGATACTAGGCGGTAAAAGTAATTAAATAATACATCACCCGAAGATATAGTGCGCAGCAGATGCAGAGTCCCGGTGTCCGCCCCAACGCGCGTTTCGGAAACCCTTCGTCATGCGCCCCCTGACGAAGGGTTTCCGAAACGCGCGTTGGGGCGGACACCGGGACTCTGCATCTGCTGCGCACTATATCTTCGGGTGATGTATTATTTAATTACTTTTACCGCCTAGTATCGCCTCTCCTTGTATTTTTCAGCATGGTATGATAAACTGTATGGCTAATTGTGACACTGCTCCTCATGGAATGTGGTGATCTTTCTAGGCAGGCCGCCCTTTTTCTGGCTATATAGCCTTGCTGGCTTTGAGCTATTTAACCCGATATGTTACCATAGGCTGCTTGCTATAATAACAATAGTTTAATAGGTGTTTGCAGTGGCTTTCTCCCGGTGTCTTGTGTGTGCTACTTGTTTTTAATGCTTGTTGGGTGACTGTGTTGTCACCATTGTTCCCATGCCTTGCACTTTAATAAAGCATTTTTACTTAAAGACATTAGGTTATCTTTTTTGGATTTATTTCCTCTCCCCCCCCCTTCTATGATGTTTAGGATAACTGTCTTGATCCATTAGTAGGGCAAAAATAATTTTATCTGGAAGGTATTATTATTTAATATACCATTTACATATAATTTTTTCCAGATGATATACTTTAAATATTGTTTGCCGCTGGTTACCCATCTTTTTCTTCAGAAAATAGATAGGTGTCTGTGAAGTCAGTACAAAAACTATCAAAAGTAAACCACGCAGAGAATACAAGAACCCCCACACCGACTCACGATGTGAGGGGCGCACTCTGCACCCCAGAACTAACCAGCAAGCAAAAAAAAATCACATAAAAGCAAGCTGGGCAGAACTCATTTTATAATGAGAAACGTTTTCAAGGAAATAATGAGAAACTGAACAAGCAAACTTAGCTTCTCATAGCAGGAGACTAGTCACAAGGAATATTCAGGAGAGCACAGGATCAGGACTGAATACACCGACAGCAGGCGACAAGTAAAGGTCCAGGTGAGTTAAATAGGCCCAGCCTAGCAGGAGATGAAACAGCTGAGCCCAGCCAAGACCAGCCATATCGCTAAAGGCCACCAGAGGGAGCCCAAGAACAAACTCACACAGTACCACTCATGACCACAGGAGGGAGCCCGAGAACGGAATTCACAACAGTACCCCCCCTTGAGGAGGGGTCACCGAACCCTCAACAGAGCTCCCAGGCCGATCAGGACGAGCCAAATGAAAGGCACGAACCAAATCGGCCGCATGGACATCGGAGGCGACAACCCAGGAATTATCCTCCTGACCATAACCCTTCCATTTCACTAAGTACTGAAGCCTCCGTCTCGAAATACGAGAATCCAAGATCTTCTCCACCACATATTCCAACTCCCCCTCAACCAAGACCGGAGCAGGAGGATCAACAGAAGGGACCACAGGCACCACATATCTCCGCAACAATGACCTATGGAACACATTATGAATGGCAAACGATGTTGGGAGGTCCAAACGAAAAGACACAGGGTTGAGGATTTCCAAAATCTTATAAGGACCGATGAAACGAGGCTTGAACTTAGGAGAGGAAACCTTCATTGGGACATAACGAGAAGACAACCATACGTTATCCCCCACACGAAGTCGGGGACCCACACAGCGACGGCGGTTAGCAAAGCGCTGAGCCTTCTCTTGGGACAAAGTCAAATTGTCCACCACATGGTTCCAAATCTGCTGCAACCTATCCACCACAGAATCCACCCCAGGACAGTCAGAAGACTCAACCTGACCCGAGGAGAAACGAGGATGAAAACCAGAATTGCAAAAGAAAGGTGAAACCAAAGTAGCAGAACTAGCCTGATTATTGAGGGCGAACAGCCAATGGCAAAAAGGTCACCCAATCATCCTGGTCAGCAGAAACAAAACATCTCAAATAAGTTTCCAAGGTCTGATTAGTTCGTTCGGTTTGACCATTCGTCTGAGGATGGAAGGCTGACGAAAAAGACAATTCAATGCCCATCTTAGCACAAAAGGATCGCCAAAATCTGGACACAAACTGGGATCCTCTGTCAGACACAATGTTCTCCGGAATACCATGTAAACAAACCACATTCTGAAAAAACAATGGCACCAAATCGGAGGAGGAAGGCAACTTAGGCAAGGGTACCAAATGGACCATTTTGGAAAAACGATCACAAACCACCCAGATGACAGACATCTTCTGAGAGACAGGAAGATCCGAAATAAAATCCATGGAAATATGCGTCCAAGGCCTCTTTGGGACAGGCAAAGGCAAAAGCAATCCACTGGCACGAGAACAGCAAGGCTTGGCCTGAGCACAAATCCCACAGGACTGCACAAAGGAACGCACATCCCGCGACAAGGAAGGCCACCAAAAGGATCTCGCCACCAAATCCCTGGTACCAAAAATCCCAGGATGACCCACCAACACCGAAGAATGAACCTCGGAAATAACTCTACTGGTCCATCTGTCTGGGACAAACAGTCTCTCCGGTGGACAACGGTCAGGTCTATTGGCCTGAAACTCCTGCAACACCCGTCGCAGATCAGGAGAGATAGCAGACAAAATCACCCCCTCTTTGAGAACACCAATCGGTTCAGAAACTTCCGGGGAGTCAGGTACAAAACTCCTAGAAAGGGCATCAGCCTTCACGTTTTTCGAACCCGGAAGATATGAAACCACGAAATTGAAACGAGAGAAAAACAGCGACCATCGAGCCTGTCTCGGATTCAACCGTTTGGCAGACTCGAGATAAGTCAAATTCTTGTGATTCGTCAAGACCACCACACGATGCTTGGCTCCCTCAAGCCAATGTCGCCACTCCTCAAATGCCCACTTCATTGCCAACAACTGTCGATTACCAACATCATAATTCCGCTCGGCAGGTGAAAACTTTCTTGAAAAGAAAGCACATGGTCTCATCACAGAGCCATCAGAGCTTCTCTGCGACAAAACAGCCCCTGCTCCAATCTCTGAAGCATCAACCTCGACCTGAAAGGGAAGAGAGACATCGGGCTGGAGCAAGACAGGAGCTGAAGAAAACCGACGTTTCAACTCCTGAAAGGCCTCCACGGCCACAGGAGACCAATTCGTCACATCAGAACCCTTCTTGGTCAAATCCGTCAAAGGCTTCACCACACTAGAAAAATTAGTGATGAAGCGACGGTAAAAATTAGCAAAACCCAAGAACTTCTGAAGACTCTTCACAGATGTAGGTTGAGTCCAGTCATGAATAGCATGAACCTTGACTGGATCCATCTCGATAGTAGAAGGAGAAAAAATAAAGCCCAAAAAGGAAACCTTCTGGACTCCGAAGAGACATTTAGAGCCCTTCACAAACAAGGCATTGGCACGCAGGACCTGAAATACCATCCTGACCTGCTTCACATGAGACTCCCAATCATCAGAAAAGACCAAAATATCATCCAGGTACACAATCATAAATCTATCCAGGTACTCTCGGAAGATATCGTGCATGAAAGACTGAAACACAGAGGGGGCATTAGAATGCCCAAAAGGCATCACCAAGTACTCAAAATGGCCTTCGGGCATATTAAATGCTGTTTTCCATTCATCGCCCTGCTTTATGCGCACAAGATTATACGCTCCACGAAGATCTATCTTGGTGAATCAACTGGCCCCCTGTTATGACCCCAATGGCAAAGGGTCTCAGGAATAATGCTAAGTCTGTAAATACAAAAAACCAGCTCATAGGGCAGTGGTAACTGGGCTGACCATATAACTAATCCTAGCACCACAAATACCAGCAGCCGGGGAACGTTCCTACGTTGATCCTAGACGTCTCGCGCCAGCCGGAGAGCTAACTACCCCTAGAAGGGAGAAGAAAGACCTTTCTTGCCTCCAGAGGAAATACCCCAAAAAGTTGGATAGAAGCCCCCCACAAATAATAACGGTGAGGTAAGAGGAAAAGACAAACATAAGAATGAGCTAGGTATTTAGCAAAGAGAGGCCCACTAGCTAATAGCAGAATATAGAAAGATAACTTATATGGTCAGCCAAAAAATCATCAAAATCAAAAATATCCACACTGGAAATTCAAGAACCCCCGAACCGTCTAACGGCCCTGGGGGAGAACACCAGCCCCCTAGAGCTTCCAGCAAGGTAAGGAATCACATTTGGTACAAGCTGGACAAAAATGATAGCAAACAAATAACCCAAAAAACAAAGAAGCAAGACTTAGCTTAATTTAGCACGAACCAGGACCAGCAAACAGAATGTGTCTGATAACACCGATGCCAGGCACTGGACTAAGGTTCCAGGAGGTTAAATAGCAACACCCCTGAAGTAACGACCCAGCTGGGTGCAAACTGAGGGAAGGAAATCCCAGAGTCATATCACTAGTAACCACAAGAGGGAGCCAAAAAAGTCTAATTCACAACAGCCCCCCTAATCCGGGCAAACAGATCGGACAACAGTGGCAAGGGATACTGAAATTTGACCGTGATGTTATTTAGAAGGCGATAATCTATACAGGGTCTCAGAGAACCATCCTTCTTGGCCACAAAAAAGAACCCCGCACCCAAAGGGGACGAGGACGGGCGAATATGTCCCTTCTCCAAGGACTCCTTTATATAACTCCGCATAGCGGTATGTTCTGGTACAGACAAATTAAAAAGTCGTTCCTTAGGGAACTTACTACCAGGAATCAGATTTATGGCACAATCACAATCCCTATGAGGAGGTAGGGCACTGGATTTGGGCTCATCAAATACATCCTGGTAGTCCGACAAAAATTCAGGGACTTCAGAAGGAGTAGAAGAAGCAATTGACACCAAAGGAGCATCGCCATGAATCCCCTGGCACCCCCAACTTGACACAGACATTGCTTTCCAATCCAGGACTGGATTATGAGCCTGCAGCCATGGCAGACCCAACACGACAACATCATGCAAATTATGTAGCACCAGAAAGCGAATTACCTCCTGATGTACAGGAGCCATGCACATGGTCAATTGAGTCCAGTACTGAGGTTTATTCTTGGCCAATGGTGTAGCATCAATTCCCTTTAGCGGAATAGGGAATTGTAAAGGCTCCAAGATAAAACCACAGCGCCTGGCAAATGACAAATCCATCAAATTCAGGGCAGCACCTGAATCCACAAAAGCCATAACTGGGTAGGATGACAGAGAGCAAATCAAAGTAACAGACAAAATGAATTTAGGTTGTACAGTACCAATGGTGACAAACTTGGCAACCCTTTTTGTGCGCTTAGAGCATGCTGAGATAACATGAGCAGAATCACCACAGTAAAAGCACAACCCATTCTGACGTCTGTGGTTTTGCCGTTCAACTCTGGTCAGAATCCTGTCACATTGCATAGGCTCGGGTTTCTGCTCAGAAAATACCGCCAGAGGGTGCACAGGTTTGCGCTCCCACAAACGCTGATCAATCTGAATGGCCAAAGACATTGACTCATTCAGACCCGCCGGCGTGGGGAACCCCACCATAACATCTTTAAGGGCTTCAGAAAGACCCTTTCTGAAAATCGCCGCCAGGGCGCACTCATTCCACTGAGTGAGCACTGACCACTTCCTAAACTTCTGACAATAAACCTCTGCTTCATCCCGACCCTGAGAGAGAGCCAGCAAAACCTTCTCTGCTTGGTCTACCAGATTTGGTTCCTCATAAAGCACTCCAGGCGCCAAAAAAACGCCTCAACATTTAGCAGTGCCGGATCTCCTGGCGCCAAAGAGAATGCCCAATCTTGAGGGTCACCCCGCAACAAAGAAATAACAATTTTGACTTGCTGAACAGAGTCGCCAGATGAGCGAGGTCTCAGAGAAAGAAATAACTTACAATTATTCTTAAAGTTCAAAAACCTAGATCTATCTCCGGAAAACAGCTCAGGAATAGGTATTTTAGGCTCTGACATAGGACTGCGGACTACATAATCCTGAATGCCCTGTACCCTTGCAGTGAGATGATCCACACTAGAAGACAGACTCTGAATGTCCATATTAGTAGCTGCATACAGAACCACCCAGAGATTAAGGGGAGGAGAGAGGCAAAACACAGTGCAGAAAAAAAAAAAAATGACCTTAAGATTTCTCTTCTCCCTCTTTAGCTGCATTAACACTTTCGGGCCTGCTGTACTGTTATGATCCTGGTGGTAGGATCTCAAACTGACCTGACAAATATGCCCTGAGTATATAGGACAAGTTCTGGGAATGTGGAAGCTATACTGACCGCAATCCTGATCCTATCCAAACACACTAAAGGCAGCTGTGGAACGTTACCTGAAAACCTAGACGTCTCATCACAGCCTGAGAAACTGACTACCCCTAGAGAGAAAGCAAAGACCTCACTTGCCTCAGAGAAATGTACCCCAAAGTTTTAGATAGCCCCCCACAAATAATAACGGTGAGTCAAGGGGAAAACACAAACGTAGAGATGAAACAGATTTAGCAAATGAGGCCTGCTAATACTAGATAGGCAGAAAATAGATAGGTGTCTGTGCGGTCAGTACAAAAACTATCAAAAGTAAACCACGCAGAGAATACAAGAACCCCCACACCGACTCACGATGTGAGGGGCGCACTCTGCACCCCAGAACTAACCAGCAAGCAAAAAAAAATCACATAAAAGCAAGCTGGGCAGAACTCATTATATAATGAGAAGTGTTTTCAAGGAAATAATGAGAAACTGAACAAGCAAACTTAGCTTCTCATAGCAGGAGACTGGTCAAAAGGAATATTCAGGAGAGCACAGGATCAGGACTGAATACACCGACAGCAGGCGACAAGTAAAGGTCCAGGTGAGTTAAATAGGCCCAGCCTAGCAGGAGATGAAACAGCTGCGCCCAGCCAAGACCAGCCATATCGCTAAAGGCCACCAGAGGGAGCACAAGAACAAACTCACACAGTACCACTCATGACCACAGGAGGGAGCCCGAGAACGGAATTCACAACAACCTCCATTGTCCCTGCATGGCTCCCTGAAGTCCCCTGGGCCTCCGGCTTCTTCTTCTCGGAGAAAATGGTGGACGCATGCACAGTGCGCCCGCCGAAATCTGCCGGCTGGCACCCGGCAATAATAGGGAGATTTTTCCTATTGGTTAATTTTGGTCACTGTGATAGACCTTATCACAGTGATCAAAATAAAAAAAATAGTAGAAAACAACCCCCCCTTTATCACTTCCTTAGTTAGGGAAAATAATAAAATAAAGAAAATGTATTTATTTCCATTTTCCCATTAGGGTTAGAGATGGGCTAAAGTGAGTTGGGCTAAAGTTAGGGTTGGGGTTAAAGTTAGGGTTAGGGCTAAAGTTAGGGTTAGGATTAGGGATAGGGTTGGGATTAGGGTTGAGATTAGGATTAGGGTTAGGGTCTTGGTTAGGTTATAGTTGGGATTAGGATTAGAGGTGTGTTGGGATAAGGTTTGTGGTTAGGGTTATGGTTAGTGTTGGGATTAGTGTTAGGGTTGTAGTTAAGGCTATGGTTAGGGTTGGGATTAGGGTTAGGGGTGTGTTGGTGTTAGAGTCGTGATTAGGGTTATGGTTAGGGTTGGAATTAGGGTTAGGGGTGTGTTGGGGTTAGGTTTAGAGTTAGAATTGGGGTGTTTCCACTGTTTAGGTACATCAGGGGGTCTCCAAACGCGACATGGTGCCACTATTAATTCCAGCCAATTTTGAGTTAAAAAAATCAAATGGTGCTCCCTCCTGAGCTATGCTGTGTGCCCAAACAGTGGTTTACCCCTACATATGGGGCATGAGCTTACTCAGGACAAATTGGACAACTTTTGGGGTCGAATTTCTCCTGCTACCCTTGGGAAAATAAAAAATTGGGGGCTAAAAAATCATTTGTTGCATTTGTTGTGGAAAAAAAATGATTTTTTATTTTCAAGGCTCTGCGTTAAAAACTTCTGTGAAGCACTTGGGGGTTCAAAGTGCTCACCACACATCTAGATAAGCTCCTTGGGGGCTTTAGCTTCTAAAATGGGTTCACTCATGGGGGATTTCTACTGTTTAGGCACATCAAGGGCTTTGCAAACGCAACATGACGTCCGCAGACCATTCCATCAAAGTCTGCATTCCTAAACGTCACTACTTCCCTTCCGAGTCCCGACGTGTGCCCAAACAGTGGTTTCCCCCACATATGGAGTACCAGTGTACTCAGGACAAGCTGGACAACATCTTTTGGGGTCCAATTTTTCCTGCTACACTTGTGAAAATAAAAAATTGCGGGCTAGAAAATAATTTTTGAGGAAAGAAATGATTTTTTTATTTTCACGGCTCTGCGGTATAAACTTCTGTGAAGCAATTGGGGGTTCAAAGTGCTCACCACACATCTAGATAAGGTACTTAAGGGGTCTATTTTCCAAAATGGTGTCACTTGTGGGGGGTTTCCACTTTTAAGGCATATCAGGGTCTCTCCAAACGCGACATGGCGTCCGATCTCAATTCCAGCCAATTCTGCATTGAAAAAGTCAAACGGCGCTCCTTCCCTTCCGAGCTCTGCCATGTAACCAAACAGAATAAGGAGTATCGGCGTACTCATGACAAATTGCACAACAACTTTGGGCGTCTAATTTCTCCTGTTACCCTTGGGAAAATAAAAATTTGGGGGCGAAAAGATCATTTTTGTGGATAAAAGTCATAGTTACCTACCAGTAACGATATTTTTCGAAGCCCATGACTGAACCACAAGAGAGGGGATCTGCCCTTCAGCGACAGGAAACCTACAGATACAAAAGGGCGGCACCTCTCCCATGCATCAGTTGGATTACTGAGCTCGAGAGGATCGCCATGGTTGAAAAAAAGCAACAAAGATCAGCTCACTTCCTCTCAGTCCCTCCGGAATTCATTGCATGCAGGAATGCATAGAGAAGGACCTGATAGAACTTACGAATAAATCCTCTTGTAACCACAACAGACCCAATCTGAGTAAAACAGAAAGGAAAGCTTTGGAGGAGATCAAAGGGAACCCGGATCTCATAGTCAGAAAAGCTGACAAGGGAGGAGCTGTGGTTCTATTGAATGCAGGTCTATACAGTATGTAGAGCAGAACATGTTGATGCTGAATAACAATAGCACCTATAGGAGACTACAGCATGATCCCACTGAATTATTACAGAAAAAACTAAGATCTGCTTTCTGAGGGTTTTGCTATAGGAGCACTGGATAAAAAACTGTCTGAGAATTTATTTGTGGAACACCCTATAATCCCTATCTTCCATTCCCTGCCTACGATCCACAAGGAAGTCTTTCCTCCTACATTCAGACCCATAGTTGCAGGGATTGGAAGCATGGGTGAAAATCTTAGTACCTGAGTGGATATGTATGTGCAACCACTGGTTTCTAAACTACCAGATTACATAAAAGATACAAAGCATTTTATTTTCTCCCTGGATAAAACTGAATGGTCTAGAGACTGTATATTCATCTCCTGTGATGTGGAGGCTCTGTATCCTTCCCTGATGCATGATCTGACTATCTCCATCCTGAGAAGACATCTCCAGGATTACAGTGACTACACTCTGGCTATACAGGAATTTTTGATTTCCTATGTGGGCTTTCTCCTTAACCTCTTAAGCCCCGAGGGTGGTTTGCACGTTAATGACTGGGCCAATTTTTACAATTCTGACCACTGTCTCTTTATGAGGTTATAATTCTGGAACGCTTCAACGGATCCCGGTGATTCTGACTTTGCTTTCTCGAGATATATTGTACTTCAAGATAGTGGTAAAATTTCTTTGATATTACCTGCGTTTATTTGTGAAAAAAATGGAAATTTATCAAAAATTTTGAAAATTTCACAATTTTCCAACTTTGAATTTTTATGTCCTTAAAGGGAACCTGTCACCCCCAAAATGGCTGGTGAGGTAAGCTCACCGGCATCAGGGGCTTATCTACAGCATTCTGTAATGCTGTAGATAAGCCCCCGATGTAACCTGAAAGAGGAGAAAAAGACGTTAGATTATACTCACCCAGGGGCGGTCCCGGTGCGGTCAGGTCGCATGGGTGTCTCCGGTCCGCTCCGGCACCTCCCATCTTCATTCCATGACGTCCTCTTCGGGTCTTTATGCCGCGGCTCTGGAAAGGTCAGAGAGGCCTGGCGCCTGCGCACTGCAGTACTTTGCTCTGCCCTCAACAGGGCAGACAAAGTACGCCTGCGCCGGAGCCACGGGGTAAAGACCCGAAGAGGACTTCATGGAATGAAGATGGGAGGCGCCGGAGCGGACCGGAGACACCCATTTGACCAGACCGCACCGGGACCGTGCCTGGGTGAGTATAATCTAACGTCCTCTTTCAGGTAACATCGGGGGCTTATCTACAGCATTACAGAATGCTGTATATAAGCCCCTGATGCCGGTGAGCTTACCTCACCAGCCATTTTGGGGGTGACAGGTTCCCTTTAAATCACAGAGATATGTCACACAAAATACTTAATAAGTAACATTTCCCACATGTCTACTCTACATCAGCACAATTTTGGAAACAAATTTTTTTTTGTTAGGGAGTTATAAGGGTTAAAAGTTGACCAGCAATTTCTCATTTTTACAACACCATTTTTTTTTAGGGACCACATCACATTTGAAGTCATTTTGAGGGTCTATATGATAGAAAATAACCAAGTGTGACAGCATTCTAAAAACTGCACCCCTCAAGGTGCTCAAAACCACGTTCAAGAAGTTTATTAACCCTTCTGGTGCTTCACAGGAATTTTTGGAATGTTTAAAAAAATAATAATTTTTTTTCACAAACAATTTACTTCAGCTACAATTTGTTTTATTTTACCAAGGGTAACAGGAGAAAATGGACCCCAAAAGTTGTTGTACAATTTGTCCTGAGTACCCCGATACCCCATATGTGTGGATAAACCACTGTTTGGGCGCATGGCAGAGCTCGGAAGGGAAGGCGCACCATTTGACTTTTCAATGCAAAATTGGCTGGAATTGAGATGGGACGCCATGTTGCATTTGGAGAGCCACTAATGTGCCTAAACATTGAAACCACCAGAAGTGACACCATTTTGGAAAGTAGACCCCCTAAGGAACTTATCTAGATGTGTGGTGAGCACTTTGACCCAAAAAGTGCTTCACAGAAGTTTATAATGTAGAGCGGTAAAAATAAAAAATAATAATTTTTCACAAAAATTAACTTTTCACCCCCAATTTCTTATTTTCCCAAGGTTACCAGAAGAAATTGTACCACAAACATTGTTGTGCAATGTGTCCTGAGTACGCTGATATCCCATATGTGGGGGTAAACCACTGTTTTGGGTGCATAGCAGAGCTCGGAAGGGAGGGAGCGCTGTTTGACTTTTCAATGCAAAATTGGCTGGAATTAAGATGGGACTCCATGTTGCATTTGGAGAGCCCCTGATGTGCCTAAACATGGAAACCCCCCACCATTGACACCATTTTGGAAAGCAGACCCCCTAAGGATCTTATCTAGATGTGTTGTGAGAGCTTTGAACCCCCAAGTGTTTCACTACAGTTTATGACGCAGAGCCGTGAAAATAAAAAATCATTTTTTTCCTACAAAAATGTTTTTTTAGCCCCCCAAATTTTTAGTTTCCAAAGGGTAACAAGAGAAATTGGACCCCAGAAGTTGTTGATCAATTTGTAATGAGTTGATACCCCATATGTTGGGGTAAACCCCTGTTTGGGCGCACGGGAGAGCTTGGAAGGGAAAGAGCACTGTTTTACTTTTTCAACGCAGAATTGGCTGGAATTGAGATCGGACGCCATGTTGTGTTTGGAGAGCCCTGATGTGCCTAAACAGTGGAAACCCCCAATTCTAACTGAAACCCTAACCCAATCACACCCTTAACCCTAATCCCAACCATAACCCTAACACCCCTAACCCTGACACACCTAACCCTAATCCCAACCGTAAATGTAATTAAACCCTAACCCTAACCCCAACCCTAACCCTAACCCTAGCCTCAACCCTAACCCTAGCCTTAACCCTAACCCTAACCCTAGCCCCAACCCTAACCCTAGCCCTAACCCTAGCTCTAAAGGGAAAATGGAAATAAATACATTTTTTTAATTTTTTTATTTTTCCCTAACTAAGGGGGTGATGAAGGGGGGTTTGATTTACTTTTATAGCAGGTTTTTTAGCAGATTTTTATGATTGGCAGCTGTCACACACCAAAAGACGCTTTTTATTACAAAAAATATTTTTTTGCGTTACCACATTTTGAGAGCTATAATTTTTCCATATTTTGGTCCACAGAGTCATGTAAGGTCTTGTTTTTTGCGGGACGAGTTGACGTTTTTATTGGTAACATTTTCGGGCACATGACATTTTTTGATAGCTTATTATTCCGATTTTTGTGAGGCAGTATGACCAAAAACCAGCTATTCATGAATTTCTTTTGGTGGGGGGGGTGTTTATACCGTTCCGCGTTTGGTAAAATGGATAAAGCAGTTTTATTCTTTGGGTCAGTACGATTACAGTGATACCTCATTTAGATTTTTTTTATGTTTTGGCACTTTTATACAATAAAAACTATTTTACAGAAAAAAGAATTATTTTTGCATCGTTTTATTCTGAGGACTATAACTTTTATATTTTTTCACTGATCACGCTGTATGGCGGCTCGTTTTTTGCAAGACAAGATGCCGTTTTCAGCGGTACCATGGTTATTTATATCTGTCTTTTTGATCGCGTGCTATTCCACTTTGTGTTCGGCGGTTTGATAATTATAGGGTTGTTTTTTGCCGCGTTTTTTTAAAAATTTTTTTACAGTGTTCACTGAAGGGGTTAACTAGTGGGACAGTTTTATAGGTCGGGTCATTACGGAAGCGGCAATACTAGATATTTGTACTTTGATTGTTATTTTTTTTATTTAGATAAAGGAATGTATTTATGGGAAAAAATTTTTTTTTTTTTTCTTTATTTAGGAATTTTTTTTACATTTTTTTTTTTTACACATGTGAATATTTTTTTTTTTTACTTTTTTACATTGCCCCAGGGGGGGACATCACATTATAGTGACAGATCGCTGATCTGACACTTTGCAGAGCACTGTGTCAGATCAGCGATCTGACATGCAGGGCTCCAGGCTTACAGGCGCCGGTTCTGAGCAAGCACTTATAAGCCACCTGGACCCGGATGCAGCCCCGAGGCCATTTTGGATCCGGGGCCAGCAGGGAGGAGATGCTCAGTACAAGGTGAGCATATCGCCATAGCATAGCGCGATGCTTCCCTATACCACCGGAACACTGCGATCATCTTTGATCGCAGTGTGCCAGGGGTTAATGTGCCGGGGGCAGTCCGTGACCGCTCCTGGCACATAGTGACGGATGTCAGCTGCGATAGTCAGCTGACACCCAGCCGCGCTTTCCCCGTGAGCGCGGCCGATCGCTATGACGTACTATTCCGTCCCTGGGAATTAAGTCCCAGGTCACCTTGATGGGATAGTACGTCCAATGGGATTAAGGGATTAAGACTAGTGTTGAGCATTCCGATACCGCAAGTATTGGGTATCGGCCGATATTTGCGGTATCGGAATTCCGATACCGAGTTCTTATATTTACCGCATATCGGATACCGGAATCGGAAGTTCCCAGAATTCAAACTGCACGAATTCAGCCAATGAGGAATGATTACAAGTGTGGGCACAACCTGTTCAGCATGGTGGGCATGTAACTACTGACAAGGCTGTGATTGGCTGCTGAAATTATGTCATGATGCACTATAAAAAATGCTGCTGCCATTTCTGGCTCACTCTGCTGTGAATTCAGTTAGGCATAGGACGCTGTGTTCTGACTGAGGGCCATTTGAGATAGCGATTTGCTTCATTGTGCTTTTCCCAGGCTAATTTAGCAACCGCTGTGTGATCACCTTGCTTTTGCCTTGCAGCGCTGTTTTCACAGTGATCTGCAAGGTCTGTGTGTGTGTGTGTGTGTGTGTGAGTGCAGCCCACTCTGTAGTCTGTGTGCAGCCATAGCCGGTTGTATTCAGCTCAGGGTGGTTCACTGCCTCATACTGTTCTATCCATTGTCCTTTTTTGCAAATAGTGCAGCCTGCTGCACATGTTTTCAAATAATTCCTATTAGTGGCTTTCCACCCGTATCCAGCTAAATTGTGGAAAAAAAGTTGTTAAGGGACCAGAAGGATGTTGCGAATGGAAGGGTATATAGATGGCGTAAACCCAACCCTACGGACGGTCTAAGAAATAGGACAGATTCCATCTCTTCAAATCCTGGTTTGGGCAGTGTTTCTAGTGCCTCCTCCTCCGCCTCCACCTCAACCTCTATTATATCTACACCGAAACGTAAGCGCGAACCACGATATGCATCAGCTAAACGTGGATTTGTGAATTTCTCTGAGGAATCCAGAACAAATTTAAAGGTGATCAATCTTAGTACACATATTTTATCTGATGTTGAGATTGATGTTCTAAAAAGGGGATTTATGTTTTGCCCTACAGCCAGTTTTGATAAGTTCGAGGCTGTAAAGGACTTGCATTTATTTGCAAGAAAGCTATTATTTAAACGGCATTTCCATAATGAAACTGTATTACAATTATTCCCTACAGAGGCGGAGCAGGAGGCACTAGGCATACTGGACGAATTGGCCCAAGAGCACCATGACCCAATAGGAGGTAAGGTCCCTGAATGCATTCGACCCAAGTCCAAAAAATTTCCCCCCTTGTCAAGCTGTTCGACTATTGATGTCTTTGTTAAGACTGTAAGCAAGGAGTTTGATAGAATTCCTCGCTTTCCGGATCTTGAAAATCTTAATAAATATGAAAAACTGGCACTTAAAAGGCTTAAAGAATTGCCTGATGTGATATTTAAACCAGCTGACAAGGGGGGAAATATAGTTATTTGGCCCAAGAAACTCTATGAAAATGAAGTCTTCCGCCAGTTAAAAGATGGGATTTACTACAAAAAGATGACGTTTAACCCTCTGGTGAAGTTTAAGTCTGAATTATTGGGCCTCCTTCGGGAAGCCTTGGATGCAGGTGTAATTAATAAGGACCTGTTTACGGCTCTTCAGGTGTCTGAACCAACGATTTCCACACTTTATTTACTCCCCAAAGTGCACAAGAGCCAAACCACGCCACCAGGCAGACCCATAATCTCGGGGTGTGGGAACTTTCTGGAAAATATAAATAAATTTGTAGATTCCAGATTGAAGCCACTTGTTGAGGAACTGCCATCCTACATCAAAGACACTAATGAGTTCCTCAAAAGAATTGATGGATTGTATGTAGGTAATGACACAATTTTAGTGTCTTGTGACGTGGAAAGTTTATATACAAACATCCGCCATACTGATGGGATTCGTGCAGCCACACACTTTATGGGGTCATCAATCATGCCTAGTTCCATGAGACAGTTCACTATACGGTTACTTGAGTTTTCGTTGTCGCATAATTTTTTTCTTTTTAAGGGGTCCCTCTACCTACAGCTCCAGGGTACAGCCATGGGGGCTTCATTTGCGCCCGCATATGCAAATCTATTCCTGGGGCTGTGGGAGAGGGACCTCTTCATGTCTGAAACATGGATGAATCGCATCCTATTATGGGTGCGATTCATTGATGATGTATTTTTTATTTGGCAAGGATCGGAGGTTTCACTACAGTCTTTTATGTCAGATTTGAATCAGAACAACTCTAATATACATTTAACGTATAAATTTAACTCTAAGTCTTTGGACTTCCTTGATGTACGTGTTTTTAAGGGTGAAGATGACTGTTTAAATACTAATATCTATAGGAAGTCTACAGCAGTGAATTCACTTCTACACGGTACCTCCTCACATCCCCCTGCAATGGTACGCTCTATCCCTATAGGGCAATTTTTGAGGTTGAGGAGAATTTGCTCCAATGATACTGATTTTGAAAAACAAGCTCAGGACCTTAAAGAAAGATTTATTGAAAGAGGATACAGTAGACGTTCTATTAAAAAGGGGTATAATCGTGCCAAGAATATTACTAGACATCAAGCGTTGTATGGTCAAAAGACTTCCAAATCGAATCAAATGGTTAGATACATCACCAGATATCATGGACAAAATGATTTAATGAGATCTTGTTTAACTAAGTCATGGGGGATTCTTAAAGCCGACCCCATTCTAGCTCGATATATTGGCAGGGGACCTAATATTACGTATAGGAGATGTTCGAGTTTAAAAGATCATTTGGTGAAGAGTCATTATGCCCATAATCCAGTTGTACCATCATTTTTAACAAATACTAAACACACCAGTGGTTGTAAATCATGTGGAAGATGTGTGGCATGTCCCAACATTGATAGAGCACAGACTTTTTGTAACTCTGAGGGGACGATGAATTATGAGATTAAACAGGCCATAACATGTACAACTACAGCCGTTATTTACTATGCCACATGTCCATGCTCACTCATTTATGTGGGCATGACTACTCGTCAACTAAAAATAAGGGTTCGTGAGCATGTGTTGGGGATCCAAGCAGCCAAAGAGATTGATGACATATCCCTATTAAAAACCATTCCCAAGCATTTTAAATTGAAACACAACTGTGAGGCATCACTCCTGAGGGTCAAGGGTATAGATATGATTACACCCAATGAAAGGGGAGGTAAAATAAGTGTGACACTAGCACAGAGGGAAACGAAATGGATATGGACGTTGAATTCAGTGTCCCCACATGGACTGAATGAAAATCTTAGCTTTGCTCCTTTTTTATAATGTTCTCTTTATTTTTATATTTCCATTTTTATGTCTTTTACACCACTTGTTTGTTATATGTGCAATTTTATTGTTTTTTATATTTTTTAACATATATTGTATATTTCTGTGGCTTTTTACTAATTATTTATTTATCCTTTTAGCCTAATTATACTTACGTAATACCGCCGGCTTCACCTTTATGTCAGATATATGGATTGGATCGATAAAGTTCTGACTGAGATGAAAAGGGACGAAATATTTGTTTGCGTCGCTGTTTATGATGGATATAATTCCTATGAATGAGAAAGAGAGATATTGGACTGATATTATTATGAAATTTCTTTATGTATCTTTTTTTGTTATATTTTCTGTTTTCCTTTTTTTTATATTAATTTTTTTATTTTTATTTTTTATATTTAATTTTGTTATATTCATGTATTCTATGTACAACTATATATTGTATAATTTATTATATACTTTTTGGTTTGATTGTATAATAGTCTGATCCATATTAGTTATGGTTATTTTTTGTCATTTTTCTTTTTATATATCTTTTTTGTGTCTAATCTGATTATTATTATACTTTTGTAGCCTATATTTAGATTTAGAGTCTCAGTCCATCTCCGAGACCATATATTCTATCCCAATATGAAGACTTTGTCTTCTTTTCTTTTTTCCTTCCCTTTTTTACATATAAATTTACATATCTGCCTCCGTTCTATCTCAATTAGTTTTCCCCATGTGTTAGCAGCACCTCGTTTTTTTGCTGTTTTCCTTGCGGTGGTCCCGGTGGTGCGCCTGCGCTGTCTGCGTCCTGGAGCCCTGGCGTCCGAGTCACTGTGTCTTAGCAACGCCGGGTACTCCGTCCCTGTGCGGGCTGTCACGTGGCTCGGGCGCTCGGACTTCTGGGTCCACCTGACGGCGCATGCGCCGGCCTCACCTGAATCATCACAACGAGATTGGATATGATATAAAAAGGCCCTCTAGTATACAAACGCCACCCCCTGACGAAGGAAAGTGTTTTCCGAAACGCGCGTCGGGGTGCGCGGTGTCAGGACCTGGCGTCCCTCCTCACAGGTAATTCACAGATAGAATACCCCAATAATTTCTTTGCACTCAGCACTTTTTTCGGTGTGTTCACTTTGCAGCTACATGCTGCTTTCATGAGTGGTTTTGCACACATTGAATAGTGTGCCTTTATATTTTTGGAGTCCCACATACTACCACCATATGGTATTTATATATTTTTTCACTTATGCACTTTAATGCGTTTTTATTGAGTTGAAATTTTAGGTGGTCACCGCTTATTTTTAATTTTATATTTTAAGTTGGTTTCTATCTGTATTAACCAAGATTGGAGGGCACCATATATTATATTTTTTTATTTTTTTGTTAAAATATATATTTTTTCTATTGTCCTGAAAGTAAATCGCGTACTTGTTTTTATTGTATATTTTATTACAAATTTTATGTACATATAACCCTTGTTTTGCCACTCACTGTAATAAAGACTATTTTATATCTATTTCCTGTGTGGGTCAACTCTTTCTGGCATTCCATGTCTTGACTGTGGTGGTTGTTTCATACTTGAGTGTTTAGTCACTACTTTTCACAGAGCACCGATACACAATATATATTTTATTGAATTTTAACTTCTATTATTATTGGTTTAATTTTTATTGGTACATCTGTGTATTCTAATCGCCATAGCATAGCGCGATGCTTCCCTATACCACCGGAACACTGCGATCATCTTTGATCGCAGTGTGCCAGGGGTTAATGTGCCGGGGGCAGTCCGTGACCGCTCCTGGCACATAGTGACGGATGTCAGCTGCGATAGTCAGCTGACACCCAGCCGCGCTTTCCCCGTGAGCGCGGCCGATCGCTATGACGTACTATTCCGTCCCTGGGAATTAAGTCCCAGGTCACCTTGATGGGATAGTACGTCCAATGGGATTAAGGGATTAAGACTAGTGTTGAGCATTCCGATACCGCAAGTATTGGGTATCGGCCGATATTTGCGGTATCGGAATTCCGATACCGAGTTCTTATATTTACCGCATATCGGATACCGGAATCGGAAGTTCCCAGAATTCAAACTGCACGAATTCAGCCAATGAGGAATGATTACAAGTGTGGGCACATCCTGTTCAGCATGGTGGGCATGTAACTACTGACAAGGCTGTGATTGGCTGCTGAAATTATGTCATGATGCACTATAAAAAATGCTGCTGCCATTTCTGGCTCACTCTGCTGTGAATTCAGTTAGGCATAGGACGCTGTGTTCTGACTGAGGGCCATTTGAGATAGCGATTTGCTTCATTGTGCTTTTCCCAGGCTAATTTAGCAACCGCTGTGTGATCACCTTGCTTTTGCCTTGCAGCGCTGTTTTCACAGTGATCTGCAAGGTCTGTGTGTGTGTGTGTGTGTGTGTGAGTGCAGCCCACTCTGTAGTCTGTGTGCAGCCATAGCCGGTTGTATTCAGCTCAGGGTGGTTCACTGCCTCATACTGTTCTATCCATTGTCCTTTTTTGCAAATAGTGCAGCCTGCTGCACATGTTTTCAAATAATTCCTATTAGTGGCTTTCCACCCGTATCCAGCTAAATTGTGGAAAAACACTACATATGATAATGTAGAGAAGGTTTTTTGGGCCTTGCAGCGCTGTTTACGGCTGTCTGCACGGTCTCCGTGTGAGTGCAGCTCGCCCTGTAGTCTGTGTGCAGCCACAGCCGGTTGTATCCAGCTCAGGGTGCGTCACTGCCTCATACTGTAAAATACATTGTCCTTTTTTGCAAATAGTGCAGGCTGCTGCACATTTTTTCAAATAATTCCTATTAGTGGCTTTCCACCCATATCCAGCTAAATTGTGGAAAAACACTACATAGGATAACGTACAGGAGGTTTTTTGGGCCTTGCAGTGCCGTTTACGGCTGTCTGCACGGTCTCCGTGTGAGTGCAGCTCGCCCTGTAGTCAGTTCTGCCAAAAAAAAAAAAATAAATAATAAAGTTCATCAAACACACCACTATACAGTTGTGTAGGCCACAGTAGCTCATATTAAAGTCTAGTCCACACTTTAGAAAATTAGTGTTTCTTATACCTGTTAGGAGCCGTTCAGGAATAAGCACACTAAGCCCTTAGTACTTTTCTGCTTATCTTTATCAGTCAACCAAGATGAAGAAGGCAGGGAGTAAGGCATGTGGGCGTTGGCGTGGAGCAGGGAGAGGATGTGGGGATTCTGTGCCTGCTGCGGGCACCGGTGACTCATCATCACCCAGTTTCAGCAGGGAACAGTCCTTCATGTGCAGCTTTGTTGGAGAGCGCCGTACACCGCTGCTGCGTGAAGACCAAATTGAAGCCGTTGTCGGATGGATGGCAGCTAACGCATCGACTTCAATTAGTGCCACATCCTCTCAGGCACAGAGCACTGGAGAGCACCCATCTGTCTCTTCACCACCTGCCAAATTGCCCAGGCAGTCAGAGAGCCCAGGACAGGAGCCGTCTCTACTTCTGTTCTCTGAATCTCTTGGCTTGGAAACAGGTCCAGCCAAGCAGCATTGGAGAAATGGAAGAAGAGGCAGTGTGCAGTGATGCGCAACAGCTTTGTCTCTCTGACTCTGAAGAGGCGGGTGGGCCAGTGCCTCCGGTCACCACACCGCAGTACGCATCTGATGATGACACTCAGGTGCCACTTTCTGGTGCGTGCTGTGCTGCCGAGACTACCCAGGAGGAGCAGTTGGTGGCAGCGGGTAGTGTAGATGATGAGGTCCTTGACCCATCGTGGCGTGAGGAACAGGAAGGTGGTGGGAGCAGCTCTGAGGAAGAGATTCCCCGAACGGGCAAAAGAGGGAGAGGGAGGGGGAAGACTGCGGAGCCTGTAGCCTCCACTTCGGCACCCGTTAGGAGCATGTCTCTTCCAAAAGTCAAAAAGGGCGCTCCCAAGACTTGCAGTGCCTGGTCCTTTTTTGACACAGTTGCAGATGACATGTGCTTTGTCAAATGCAAGGTGTGTCATCAGAAAATCAAAAGAGGGAGAAATGTCAACAACCTCAATACCTCAAATATGTGGAAGCATGTGCGGACCAGGCACGCGGTGGAGTTACAAAAACACACTGAAGACCTAGGCCAACCAACAGCGGCAGCTACCACCTCTTCAGCTCATGTTGCCTCTTCCTCCAGCTCACACACAGCTGGTTCGGCTTCCTCCCAGGATCGCCATGGAAGAATCTCTGGCACTATTGTCCAGAAACCCACTGTAATTCCACCAGCAGCACCACGTTCCCAGTCTTCCTCACATTCCCAGCCCAGTCTACAGCCATCGGTAGTACAGGCATGGGAGAAAAGGCGGCCATTCTCGGCAAACCACCCACGAGCACAGGCTCTGAATGCAGGCATTGCCAAACTTCTGTCACTGGAAATGCTGTCATTCAGGCTGGTGGAGACTGACAGATTCCGTGACTTGATGGCATTGGCAGTCCCACAGTACAATGTGCCCAGCAGCTTTTATTTCAGCAGGCAAGCCGTCCCTGCCCTGCACAAGTTTGTGGAGGGACATATAAAACACACGCTACTGAACGCCGTCAGTAGCAAGGTCCACCTCACCACCGATGCATGGACCAGTCACCATGGACAGGGGCGATACCTTTCCCTCGCTGCCCATTGGGTTAATGTTGTTGAGCCGGGTACAGATCGTGCGAGTGGCGCAGGACGTGTCCTGCCTACTCCAAGGATTGCAGGAATCCAGTCTGTCTGCATTGACTCCTCCTCATACACAAGTTCCTCAGAATCATCGCTGCAGCAGCCGTCACAGTCCACCTCCACATGGACCCGTGAACGTTTACCTGTTACGACCGACATGAGCACAGCCGTGGCCAAACGCCAACAGGCCATCTTGAAATTAATTTCTTTGGGGAATCGAAGCCACACAGCGCAGGAGCTCTGGAATGCCATCAAGCAGGAGAGCGATGTGTGGTTTATGCCAGCGAATCTCCAGCCAGGCATGGTAGTGTGTGACAATGGCTGAAATCTGGTGGCAGCTCTGGGCCTCGGCAACCTCACTCACATCCCATGTCTGGCACATGTGCTCAACTTGGTCGTGCAGAGTTTTTTGAGGGACTATCCGGATCTTGATGCACTGCTGCACAAGTTCCGCCTAGAGTGTGCTCACTTGTGGCGTTCCAGCACGGCAAGATCGCGCATTGCAGCTCTGCAGTGCCGATTCCACCTTCCGGAACATCGCATCATATGTGACCTACCTACCAGGTGGAATTCCACGTTACATATGTTGGAGCGGTTGTGTGAGCAGCAGCAAGCAGTAATGGAGTACCAGCTGCATCAGGCGCAAAGAAGTCGCACTCCGCGCCGTTCAGACTTCACAACTAGGGTTGAGCGAAACGGGTCGGCCATTTTCAGAAGTCGCCGACTTTTGGCAAAGTCGGGTTTCATGAAACCCGACCCGACCCCTGTGTGGGGTCGGCCATGAGGTCGGTGATCTTCTGAATCTGGTATCGGAATTCCGATACCGAGTTCCGATATGTTTGCGATATCGGGAATCGGTATCGGAATCCATATTTAAGTGTTAAATAAAGAATCAAAATAAAAAATATTGATATACTCACCCTCGGACGCGCCCTGGTACTAACTGGCAGGCTTCCTTCCTAAGAATGAGCGCGTGAATGACCTGCGGTGACGTTGCGGCTTGTGATTGGTCGCGAGCGGTCACATGGACAAGCCGCGACGTCATCTAAGGTCCTTCACGCGCTCATTCTTAGGAAGGAAGGCTGCCGGAAAGAAGCAGGGCACGTCCGAGGGTGAGTATATACCTAATAGGAATATACTCACCCTCGGACGCGCCCTGCTTCTTTCCGGCAGCCTTCCTTCCTAAGAATGAGCGCGTGAAGGAGCTTAGATGACGTCGCGGCTTGTCCATGTGACCGCTCGCGACCAATCACAAGCCGCAACGTCACCGCAGGTCATTCACGCGCTCATTCTTAGGAAGGAAGCCTGCCAGTTAGTACCAGGGCGCGTCCGAGGGTGAGTATATCAATATTTTTGATTTTGATTCTTTATTTCATTTAGTTTCCTCTCCTTCAGACCCTGGGAACCATAGTATCCCATTGCACTGCATTGGGTTTCGTGTTTCGGCCGACCCCGACCCCGACTTTTTTATAGGATCGGCCGATTTCACTTGACCAGACTTTTGAGAAAGTCGGGTTTCGTGAAACCCGACCCGATCCTATAAAAATAAAAGTCGCTCAACCCTATTCACAACCACAGAGTGGGCCACTATGAAAGATGTGTGCCAGGTTTTGCGTCCCTTCGATTATTCCACATGGATGGCGAGTGCACATGATGCACTAGTCAGCATGACTGTCCCCCTTATCTGCCTGCTTCAACAAACACTGCAAGCGCTAAGGGATGATGTTGTGGAAGAGGTGGAGGATGAGGATTCACCATTTCCATCAGCTTCTGGACAGTCAGCGCCACGTGGTTCCTCACAAACGCGTAGGCAGGGGACACTTTGTGACAAGGATGAGGAGGAGTCAATGGAGGAGGAAGACATCCGTCCAGAGGAGGGAGTTACACAATTGTCCAGTAGTCAGTGTGTACAGCGAGGGTGGGGTGATGAAGAGCGGGCAGAGATCACTCCTCAAGCAGGGGACAGCGTTTCTTGGCCAGTTGGCAGTCTGCAGCACATGGTTGATTACATGCTGCAGTGCCTGAGAAACGACCGCCGCATCGCCCACATTCTCAACATGGCTGATTATTGGGTGTACACCCTCCTCGATCCTCGCTACCGGGACAACGTACAAAGCCTCATCACACCGTTGAACCGGGAGCGTAAAATGCGGGAGTACCAAGACACACTGGTGAATTCCATCATCTTCTCCAGTCCAACTGAGAGAAGTGCTGCTAGTGCTTTACAAAGCAGCTCAGTGCATCCAGGCAGTGGAGGTGGCTCTGCACAAAGAGGGAGCAGAAGCAGTGCCTCTGCCCAAGGCAAGACCAGTATGGCCCAACTGTGGCACAGTTTTCTGTGCCTGCCACAAATGTCTACACCATTACAGGCGGCTCCAGTCAGCAGGAGGCAACGGTTCCGTCAGATGGTGACAGACTACATGTATTGCCCTCTTACTGTACTCCCAGACGGCTCTTCCCCTTTCAAGTTTTGGGTCTCTAAGCTGGATACATGGCCAGAGCTAAGCCAGTATGCATTGGAGGTGCTGGCTTGCCCTGCGGCCAGTGTATTATCGGAACGTGTCTTTAGTGCTGCAGGTGGTGTACTAACAGACCGTCGCATGCGACTATCCTCCGATAACATTGACCGGCTTACTTTGCTGAAAATGAACCAGGCCTGGATCTCGCAGGAATTTGCCACTCCTCTTCCTGATTAAATAATTGGGTGACTGTCTACAGTATCCAGGTCTCCTGTTGTGTTCATCTTTCTACCACCTGAACTGTAATTCCTGGGCTCCAACACCACCAGTTGAGGCTCAGAAGTGCCGTCTGCACAGTCAAAACATACGACCCAGTGTTATTGGGTTTCAGTAACGTCAGCTGATCCCCAGCTGTGTAGCCAGCAATGTGTCCTGCGACCGCCACGCTAACACAACTGAAATTGAAGGGAACCTGTCCCCCCCAGGCGTTTGTTACTGAAAGAGCCACCTTGTGCAGCAGTAATACTGCACAACGAAAAGGTAGCTATTTTAGTTTAGCTCCTTGCACACGCAGAACTTAACACTTATAAAATGTGTCCACTGATACCATAAAACCGTCCCGGAGGTGGGACTTTCCTTCGTAATGTGACGCAGCACAGCCGTCATTCCTACCCCCTTGGTGCCGTGCGCCGCCTCCTCAGCATTGTTTGATTCTGTCCCAGAGCCTGCGCTGTTATGTTATCCCTTGGCCAGGCACACTTAGCACTGCCCGTCTTCTAACATCATTTGGTGTCAGGCTGACTGCGCCTGTGCGGCTGTGCTGGCCGAGATCCCGCCTCGCAGTGTCTTCTGATTTAATCACACTGCGGGCCTGGGATCCATGGGCATGCACAGTGCATATCTTCACCTCAGGCTCTCACTCATCTCCCTCCGCCTTTTTCAGACTGTGCGCCGTCAGCTGATCCCTAATAGCATGCCACGGCCGTGACACCACACAGTCTGAAGAAGCCGGAGGGAGGGGAGTTAGAGGCGAGGATATGCCTGTTCTGTGTTTGCAAGGAGCGTAATTAAAAGAGCCACCTTTTCCTTTTGCATCCTTAGTGCTGCACAAGATGGCTCTTTCAGCTACAAAAGCCTTGGGGGGTGTTAAAGGTTCCCTTTCGACTTGCTCCAATGAGGCTTCGGCCTACACTGTGTTCCTCTGCTCCTCCTGCTGTCCCTGGGCTCCAACACCGCCAGTTGGTGCCTGGAAGTGCTGTGTTGTGAACTCCGTTTTCAGGCTCCCTCTTGTAGTCACAGATGGTATTGTGTGACTTTGGTTTTTTGGCTCCCCCTGGTGGTTTGGTTTATTATCCTGCGGGTCTGCTGGATCAGCTGCCTCGTTATTCATCAGGGAGGCTCCTATTTAGCTCTGCTTCACTTCCACTTGTTGCCGGCTGTCAATGTATTCAGTGCTATTCTGATTACTCCTGATTATCTCGTTTTCTGCCTCTTCAGGATAAGCTAAGTTCTGTTTGAATATTTTTTGCTCATCTGCCTGCAATATGATTTCTGTGTATGATGAGTCTAGTCCAGCTTGCTAACATGTGATTTCTTTTTGCTGGTAAGCTCTGGGGTACGGAGTTGCTTCCCCCGCACCGTTAGTTGGTGCGGGGGCTCGAGCAATCTCTGCGTGGATATTTTGAATAGGGTTTTTTATTGACCGCACAGTTTCCTTCCTATTTTCTGCTATCTAGTATTAGCGGGCCTCATTTGCTAAATCTGATTTCATCTCTGCGTTTGTGCTTTCCCCTTAACTCACCGTTAATATTTGTGGGGGGCTATTCTATATCTTTGGGGTCTTCCACTGAGGCAAGTGAGGACTTACTTTCCCTCCAGGAATAGTCAGTTTCTCAGGCCGTGACGAGACGTCTAGGATTTTTTAGGTAACGTTCCACGGCTGCCTATAGTTGTTTGCGGATAGGATCAGGTTGCGGTCAATCTAGTTACCACTTCCCCAGAGCTAGTAGTCTGTTCAGTTACTTAGCTAGTCCGACCTGCGATCCTTGCCACTAGGATCATAACAGTACAGCTGGCCTTTAAAGTGTTAATTGCATGGCAGAAGCAGGAGAAAAGAAGCTTGGAGATATTTTTTTTTTGTTGCTGCCGTGTGTCTAGCTGCTGTGTGTCTGGCTTCTCTCCTCCTCTTAATCTTGGTGTGGCTCTGAGTTCAGCTGCTGATATGGATATCCAGAGTTTAGCCTCCAGTGTAGATCATCTTGCTGCAAGGGTACAAAGTATTCAGGATTTTGTTGTGCACAGTCCTATGTCAGAGCCTAGAATACCTATTCCGGAGTTGTTTTCTGGAGATAGATCTAGGTTCCTGAATTTTAAGAACAATTGTAAGTTGTTTCTTTCTTTGAAACCTCGTTCCTCTGGGGATTCTGTTCAGCAAGTTAAGATTATTATTTCTTTCTTGCGTGGCGATCCTCAAGATTGGGCTTTCGCATTGGCTCCAGGGGATCCTGCGTTGTTCAGTGTGGATGCGTTTTTTCTGGCCCTTGGATTGCTCTATGAGGAACCTAATCTTGAGAACCAGGCTGAAAAAGCGTTGTTGGCCCTCTCTCAGGGGCAAGATGATGCAGAGGTGTACTGCCAGAAATTTCGGAAATGGTCGGTGCTTACTCAATGGAATGAGTGTGCCCTGGCTGCAAATTTCAGAAAAGGTCTTTCTGAAGCCATTAAGAATGTCATGGTGGGGTTCCCTACGCCTGCAGGTCTGAATGAGTCAATGACTCTGGCCATTCAGATTGATCGGCGTTTGCGGGAGCGCAAACCTGCGCACCATTTGGCGGTGTCTTCTGAACAGACACCTGAGTCTATGCAATGTGATAGAATTCTGACCAGAAGTGAACGGCAAAATTATAGACGGCAAAATGGGTTGTGCTTTTACTGTGGTGACTCAGCTCATGTTATCTCAGCATGCTCTAAGCGTACAAAAAAGATTGATAAATCTGTCACCATCGGTACTTTACAGCCTAAGTTTATTTTGTCTGTTACCCTGATTTGTTCCCTGTCATCTTACCCGGTTATGGCTTTTGTGGATTCAGGTGCTGCCCTGAGTCTGATGGATTTGTCATTTGCCAGGCGCTGTGGTTTTGTTTTGGAGCCTTTAAAATTCCCTATTCCACTAAGGGGAATTGATGCTACACCATTGGCTACGAATAAACCTCAGTACTGGACACAAGTGACCATGTGCATGACTCCTGTTCATCAGGAGGTGATTCGCTTTCTTGTATTGCATAATTTGCATGATGTTGTCGTGTTGGGCCTGCCATGGTTGCAGACTCATAATCCAGTCCTGGATTGGAAAGCAATGTCTGTGTCAAGTTGGGGTTGTCAGGGAATTCATGGCGACGCTCCTGTGGTGTCAATTGCTTCATCCACTCCTTCTGAGGTCCCTGCGTTTTTGTCAGATTACCAGGATGTATTTGATGAGCCCAAACTCAGTTCTCTACCTCCTCATAGGGATTGTGATTGTGCTATAAATTTGATTCCTGGTAGTAAGTTTCCTAAGGGACGACTTTTCAATTTGTCAGTGCCGGAGCATGCTGCTATGCAGAGTTATATAAAGGAGTCTTTGGAGAAAGGACTTATTCGCCCCTCCTCCTCCCCTCTTGGTGCGGGGTTCTTTTTTGTGGCTAAGAAGGATGGTTCCTTGAGACCTTGTATTGATTATCGCCTTCTAAACAAAATCACGGTCAAATTTCAGTATCCTTTGCCATTGTTATCTGATCTGTTTGCTCGCATTAAGGGGTCTAGTTGGTTCACCAAGATAGATCTTCGTGGTGCGTATAACCTTTTGCGTATTAAGCAGGGTGATGAATGGAAAACTGCATTTAATACGCCCGAAGGCCATTTTGAGTACTTGGTGATGCCTTTTGGACTTTCTAACGCTCCTTCTGTCTTTCAGTCCTTTATGCACGACATCTTCCGCGAATATCTGGATAAATTTATGATTGTGTATCTGGATGATATTCTGTTTTTTTCGGATGATTGGGAGTCCCATGTTAAGCAGGTCAGGATGGTGTTTCAGGTCCTGCGTGCCAATGCTTTATTTGTGAAGGGCTCAAAATGTCTTTTTGGAGTCCAGAAGGTCTCTTTTTTGGGTTTCATTTTTTCTCCTTCTGCTATTGAGATGGACCCAGTCAAGGTTCAGGCTATTCATGACTGGACTCAGCCTACATCTGTTAAGAATCTTCAGAAGTTCTTGGGTTTTGCTAATTTTTACCGTCGCTTCATCGCTAATTTTTCTGGTGTTGTTAAGCCATTGACGGATTTGACCAAGAAGGGTTCTGATGTTACTAATTGGTCTCCTGCGGCTGTGGAGGCCTTTCGGGAGCTGAAGCGCCGGTTTTCTTCGGCTCCGGTCTTATGTCAGCCAGACGTCTCCCTTCCTTTCCAGGTCGAGGTTGATGCTTCTGAGATTGGAGCGGGGGCTGTTTTGTCGCAGAGAAGCTCTGATGGCTCTGTGATGAAGCCATGTGCTTTCTTTTCAAGAAAGTTTTCGCCTGCCGAGCGGAATTATGATGTTGGTAATCGGGAGTTGTTGGCTATGAAGTGGGCATTTGAGGAGTGGCGACATTGGCTCGAGGGAGCTAAGCATCGTGTGGTGGTCTTGACTGATCACAAGAATTTGATTTATCTCGAGTCGGCCAAGCGGCTGAATCCTAGACAGGCTCGTTGGTCGTTGTTTTTCTCTCATTTTGATTTCGTGGTCTCATACCTGCCTGGTTCGAAGAATGTGAAGGCTGATGCTCTTTCTAGGAGTTTTGTGCCTGACTCTCCTGGTGATTCAGAGCCAGCTGGTATCCTCAGAGAAGGGGTGATTTTGTCTGCCATCTCCCCAGATTTGCGACGAGTGCTGCAGGAGTTTCAGGCGGATAGACCTGACCGTTGTCCACCGGAGAGACTGTTTGTCCCGGATAGATGGACCAGCAGAGTTATTTCCGAGGTTCATTCTTCGGTGTTGGCAGGCCATCCTGGGATTTTTGGTACCAGAGATTTGGTGGCTAGGTCCTTCTGGTGGCCTTCCTTGTCGCGGGATGTGCGTTCCTTTGTGCAGTCTTGTGGAATTTGTGCTCGGGCTAAGCCTTGCTGTTCTCGTGCCAGTGGCTTGTTGTTGCCTTTGCCTGTCCCGAAGAGGCCTTGGACGCACATTTCCATGGATTTTATTTCAGATCTCCCTGTCTCTCAGAGAATGTCGGTCATTTGGGTGGTGTGTGATCGTTTTTCTAAAATGGTCCATTTGGTGCCCTTGCCTAAGTTGCCTTCCTCCTCCGAGTTGGTTCCTCTGTTTTTTCAAAATGTGGTTCGTTTGCACGGGATCCCTGAAAGTATTGTTTACGACAGAGGATCCCAGTTTGTGTCTAGATTTTGGCGGACCTTTTGTGCTGATGATGGGCATTAATTTGTCTTTTTCGTCGGCCTTCCATCCTCAGACGAATGACCAAACCGAGCGCACTAATCAGACTTTGGAAACCTATTTAAGATGTTTTGTTTCTGCTGATCAGGACGACTGGGTGACTTTTTTGCCATTGGCCGAGTTTGCCCTTAATAATCGGGCTAGTTCTGCTACTTTAGTTTCGCCTTTTTTTTGTAATTCAGGGTTTCATCCTCGTTTTTCCTCGGGTCAGGCGGAGTCTTCTGACTGTCCTGGAGTGGATGTTGTGGTGGATAGGTTGCATCAGATTTGGAATCATGTGGTGGACAATTTGAAGCTGTCACAAGAGAAGGCTCAGCGCTTTGCCAACCGCCGTCGCTGTGTGGGTCCCCGACTTCGCGTTGGGGATTTGGTGTGGTTGTCTTCTCGCTTTGTTCCTATGAAGGTCTCCTCTCCTAAGTTTAAGCCTCGGTTTATCGGTTTTTATAAGATTTTGGAAGTCCTTAACCCTGTGTCATTTCGTTTGGACCTCCCGGCATCGTTTGCTATTCATAATGTGTTCCATTGGTCGTTGTTGCAGAGGTATGTGGTGCCTGTGGTTCCTTTGGTTGAGCCTCCTGCCCCTGTGCTGGTTGAGGGAGAATTGGAATACGTGGTGGAGAAGATCTTGGATTCTCGTATTTCTAGACGGAGGCTTCAGTATTTGGTTAAGTGGAAAGGCTATGGTCAGGAGGATAATTCCTGGGTTGTCGCCTCTGATGTTCATGCGGCCGATTTGGTTCGTGCCTTCCATGTGGCTCACCCTGATCGCCCTGGGGGTTTTGATGAGGGTTCGGTGACCCCTCCTCAAGGGGGGGGTACTGTTGTGAACTCCGTTTTCAGGCTCCCTCTTGTGGTCACAGATGGTATTGTGTGACTTTGGTTTTTTGGCTCCCCCTGGTGGTTTGGTTTATTATCCTGCGGGTCTGCTGGATCAGCTGCCTCGTTATTCATCAGGGAGGCTCCTATTTAGCTCTGCTTCACTTCCACTTGTTGCCGGCTGTCAATGTATTCAGTGCTATTCTGATTACTCCTGATTATCTCGTTTTCTGCCTCTTCAGGATAAGCTAAGTTCTGTTTGAATATTTGCCACTAGGATCATAACAGTGCTGTCTGCACAGTCAACAGTCGCTCCTCTGTTATTGGGGTTCAGTAACGTCAGCTGTTCCCCAGCTGTGTGTGCGGCAATACCTCCAAACTGCTCCTCCTGCTGTCCCTGGGCTCTAACACCGCCAGTTGGTGCCTGGAAGTGCTGTCCGCACAGTCAACAGTCGCTCCTCTGTTATTGGGGTTCAGTAACGTCAGCTGTTCCCCAGCTGTGTGTGTGGCAATACATCCAATCTGCTCCTCCTGCTGTCCCTGGGCTCTAACACCGCCAGTTGGTGCCTGGAAGTGCTGTCTGCACAGTCAACAGTCGCTCCTCTGTTATTGGGGTTCAGTAACGTCAGCTGTTCCCCAGCTGTGTGTGCGGCAATACCTCCAATCAGCTCCTCCTGCTGTCCCTGGGCTCTAACACCGCCAGTTGGTGCCTGGAAGTGCTGTCCGCACAGTCAACAGTCGCTCCTCTGTTATCGGGGTTCAGTAACGTCAGCTGTTCCCCAGCTGTGTGTGCGGCAATAACTCCAATCTGCTCCTCCTGCTGTTGTGAATTTGGATTCTGGGCTCCCCCGGTGGCCGCTTGTGGAATTGGACTTGTCATCCTCTTTCCTGTTTCACCTGGTTCCATCAGTAGTGGGTGTCGCTATTTAAGCTCATTTCTCTGGTGGTTTCTTGCCGGTCAACAATGTTATCTGATGCCTCTCAGTGCTTGTTCCTGCTTCTAGACAACTACTAGATAAGTTGGACTTTTGTCCATGTTTTGTTTTGCCTATTTGTTCCAGTTCACAGCTGAAGTTTTGTTACTGTGTCTGGAAAGCTCTCGTTGATCAGGGATTGCTACTCTGGCGTTATGAGTTAATGCCAGAGTTTAAGGTAATCTCTGGATGGTGTTTTGTTAGTGTTTTTCTGCTGACCATGAAAGTATACTATCTGTCTTCTGCTATCTAGTAAGCGGACCTCAAATTTGCTAAGACTATTTTCCTGCTGCGTTTGTTGTTTCATCTGAACTCACCGTCATTATATGTGGGGGGCTACTGTCTTCTTTGGAATATTTCTCTAGAGGTGAGCCAGGTCTTATTTTTCCCTCTGCTAGCTATTTAGGTCTTAGGCCAGAGCTGGGCATCTAGCGATAATTAGGAAATGCTACCTGGCTATTTCTAGTTGCGCGGCAGGCTTAGTTCATGGTCAGTATAGTTCCATCTTCCGAGAGCTTGTCCCTCTATAGGCTTGCTATGATCTCTGCCTGCAGAGATCATGACAGTTTGACCGGCCAATAAAGTGTTAAAGACCCAGGTTGAGAAAGGAGAGTTATAAGAAGTCTGCTGGAATTTTTTTTTTTTTTTTTTTTTTTTTTTTTTTTCCTCCAGTCTGCCTTGCTGCAGTCTTTTTTCTCTCTCTCCTCCTAATCTCTGTATGGCTCTGTGTGCACCTGACAATAATGGATCTCCAGAGTGTAACTGCGGGTTTGAATAATCTCATCATGAAAGTACAAAATTTACAAGATTTTGTGGTACATGCTCCGGTATCTGAGCCGAGAATTCCTTTGCCGGAGTTCTTCACAGGGAATAGAGCTAGCTTCCAGAATTTCCGAAATAATTGTAAGCTTTATTTGTCCCTGAAGTCTCGTTCAGCTGGAGACCCTGCTCAGCAGGTTAGGATTGTGATTTCCTTGCTCAGGGGTGACCCTCAAGATTGGGCCTTCTCATTGCCAGCAGGGGATCCTGCGTTACGCGATGTGGATGCGTTTTTTCTGGCCTTGGGCTTGCTTTATGAGGAACCTCATTTGGAACTTCAGGCAGAAAAAACTTTGATGGCACTATCTCAGGGGCAAGACGAAGCTGAAGTTTTCTGCCAAAAATTCCGTAAATGGTCTGTGCTTACTCAGTGGAATGAGTGCGCCTTGGCGGCAACTTTCAGAGAAGGTCTCTCTGATGCCGTTAAGGATGTTATGGTGGGGTTCCCTGTGCCTGCAGGTCTGAATGAGTCCATGACAATGGCTATTCAGATTGATAGGCGTCTGCGGGAGCGCAAACCGGTGCACCATCTGGCGGTGTCTATGGAAAAGACGCCAGAAAGTATGCAGTGTGATAGAATTCTGTCCAGGAGCGAGCGACAGAATTTTAGACGGAAGAATGGATTGTGTTTCTATTGTGGGGATTCTACTCATGTTATATCAGCATGCTCTAGGCGTACAAAGAAGCTTGATAAATATGTTTCCATTGGCACCATTCAGTCTAAGTTTATTTTGTCTGTAACCCTGATTTGCTCTTTGTCATCCATTGCCACGGACGCCTATGTTGACTCTGGCGCCGCTCTGAGTCTTATGGATTGGTCCTTTGCCAATCGTTGTGGTTTTGATTTAGAGCCTTTGGAGACTCTTATTCCTCTGAAGGGGATTGACTCCACCCCATTGGCTAATAATAAACCACAATACTGGACACAAGTAACCATGCGTATCAATCCGGATCACCAGGAGATTATTCGTTTCCTGGTGCTGTATAATTTACATGACGATTTGGTACTGGGATTGCCATGGTTGCAGTCTCACAACCCAGTCTTGGACTGGAGAGCAATGTCTGTGTTGAGCTGGGGATGTAAGGGTATTCATGGGGACTTACCTTTGGTTTCTATTTCGTCGTCCATTCCCTCTGAAGTCCCTGAGTTCCTCTCTGATTATCAAGACGTCTTTGACGAACCCAAGCTTGGGTCGTTACCTCCGCACCGTGAGTGCGATTGTGCCATAGATTTGATACCGGGTTGTAAATATCCAAAGGGTCGTTTGTTTAATCTGTCTGTGCCGGAACATGCTGCTATGCGGGAATATATAAAGGAGTCTTTGGAAAAGGGACATATTCGTCCATCTTCTTCTCCCTTGGGAGCTGGGTTTTTCTTTGTCTCAAAAAAAGACGGCTCTTTGAGACCATGTATTGATTATCGGCTTCTGAATAAGATCACTGTTAAGTATCAATACCCATTGCCATTGCTTACTGATTTGTTTGCTCGTATAGAGGGTGCTAAGTGGTTCTCTAAAATTGATCTTCGTGGGGCGTATAATTTGGTGCGGATCAGGCAGGGGGATGAGTGGAAGACCGCATTTAATACGCCCGAGGGCCACTTTGAGTATTTGGTCATGCCTTTTGGTCTTTCTAATGCCCCTTCAGTTTTCCAGTCTTTTATGCATGATATTTTCCGCGATTTTCTGGATAAATTTATGATAATATATCTGGATGATATTCTGATTTTTTCTGATGACTGGGACTCTCATGTCCAGCAGGTCAGGAGAGTTTTTCAGGTTCTGCGGTCTAATTCTTTATGTGTGAAGGGGTCTAAGTGCGTTTTTGGGGTCCAGAAAATTTCCTTTTTGGGGTATATTTTTTCTCCCTCTTCCATTGAGATGGATCCCGTCAAGGTGCAAGCTATTTGTGACTGGACTCAGCCCTCCTCTCTTAAGGGTCTTCAGAGATTTTTGGGCTTTGCCAACTTTTACCGCCGATTTATTGCTGGTTTTTCGGATGTCGTTAAACCACTGACTGATTTGACCAGACAAGGCGCTGATGTTGCTAATTGGTCCCCTCATGCTGTAGAGGCCTTTCAGGAGCTTAAGCGCCGTTTTGCCTCTGCCCCTGTGTTGCGTCAGCCTGATGTGAATCTGCCTTTTCAGGTTGAGGTTGACGCTTCGGAGATCGGAGCTGGGGCAGTGTTGTCGCAGAAAGGTTCCGACTGCTCCGTCATTAGGCCTTGTGCCTTCTTTTCTCGCAAATTTTCGCCCGCAGAGCGGAATTATGATGTTGGGAATCGGGAGCTTTTGGCCATGAAGTGGGCGTTTGAGGAGTGGCGCCACTGGCTCGAGGGGGCTAGGCATCAGGTGGTGGTATTGACTGACCACAAAAATTTGATTTATCTTGAGACTGCCAGACGCCTGAATCCTAGACAGGCGCGCTGGTCTTTATTTTTTTCTCGCTTTAATTTTGTGGTGTCATACCTACCGGGTTCTAAGAATGTTAAGGCAGATGCCCTTTCTAGGAGTTTTGACCCGGACTCTCCTGGTAATTCTGAACCCACAGGTATCCTTAGGGAGGGAGTAATTTTGTCGGCCGTTTCTCCTGATCTGCGGCGGTCCTTGCAAGAGTTTCAGGCGGATAGACCGGATCGTTGTCCGCCTGATAGACTGTTTGTTCCGGATGATTGGACCAGCAGAGTCATCTCTGAGGTACATTCTTCTGCATTGGCAAGATCCTTCTGGTGGCCTTCCCTGTCACGAGATGTGCGAGTCTTTGTGCAGTCATGTGACGTTTGTGCTCGGGCCAAGTCTTGTAGTTCTCGGGCTAGCGGACTGCTGTTGCCCTTGCCTATTCCTAAGAGGCCTTGGACACACATCTCGATGGATTTTATTTCAGATCTGCCTGTTTCCCAGAAGATGTCTGTCATCTGGGTGGTCTGTGACCGTTTCTCTAAAATGGTCCATTTGGTTCCTCTGCCCAAGTTGCCTTCTTCTTCTGAGTTGGTTCCTCTGTTTTTTCAGAATGTTGTCCGATTGCACGGTATTCCTGAGAATATTGTTTCTGACAGAGGTACCCAATTTGTGTCTAGATTTTGGCGGGCATTCTGTGCTAGGATGGGCATAGATTTGTCTTTTTCATCTGCTTTTCACCCTCAGACTAATGGCCAGACCGAGCGGACTAATCAGACCCTTGAGACATATCTGAGGTGTTTTGTCTCTGCTGACCAGGATGATTGGGTTGCTTTTTTGCCATTGGCAGAGTTTGCCCTCAATAATCGGGCCAGCTCTTCCACCTTGGTGTCCCCGTTTTTCTGTAATTCGGGGTTTCACCCTCGATTTTCCTCCGGTCAGGTGGAATCCTCGGATTGTCCTGGAGTGGATGCGGTGGTGGAGAGATTGCATCACATCTGGGGGCAGGTTATGGACAATTTGAAGTTGTCCCAGGAGAGGACTCAGCGTTTTGCCAACCGTCATCGTCGTGTTGGTTCTCGGCTTTGTGTTGGAGATTTGGTGTGGTTGTCTTCTCGTTTTGTCCCTATGAGGGTCTCTTCTCCTAAGTTTAAACCTCGGTTCATCGGCCCTTATAGAATATTGGAGATTCTTAATCCTGTTTCTTTCCGTTTGGACCTCCCTGCGTCCTTTTCCATTCATAACGTTTTTCATCGGTCGTTATTGCGCAGGTATGAGGTACCTGTTGTACCTTCAGTTGAGCCTCCTGCTCCGGTGTTGGTTGAGGGTGAGTTGGAGTACGTTGTGGAGAAAATTTTGGACTCTCGTGTTTCCAGACGGAGACTCCAGTATCTGGTCAACTGGAAGGGTTACGGCCAGGAGGATAATTCTTGGGTCAATGCATCTGATGTTCATGCTTCTGATCTTGTTCGTGCCTTCCATAGGGCTCATCCTGGTCGCCCTGGTGGATCTGGTGAGGGTTCGGTGCCCCCTCCTTGAGGGGGGGGTACTGTTGTGAATTTGGATTCTGGGCTCCCCCGGTGGCCGCTTGTGGAATTGGACTTGTCATCCTCTTTCCTGTTTCACCTGGTTCCATCAGTAGTGGGTGTCGCTATTTAAGCTCATTTCTCTGGTGGTTTCTTGCCGGTCAACAATGTTATCTGATGCCTCTCAGTGCTTGTTCCTGCTTCTAGACAACTACTAGATAAGTTGGACTTTTGTCCATGTTTTGTTTTGCCTATTTGTTCCAGTTCACAGCTGAAGTTTTGTTACTGTGTCTGGAAAGCTCTCGTTGATCAGGGATTGCTACTCTGGCGTTATGAGTTAATGCCAGAGTTTAAGGTAATCTCTGGATGGTGTTTTGTTAGTGTTTTTCTGCTGACCATGAAAGTATACTATCTGTCTTCTGCTATCTAGTAAGCGGACCTCAAATTTGCTAAGACTATTTTCCTGCTGCGTTTGTTGTTTCATCTGAACTCACCGTCATTATATGTGGGGGGCTACTGTCTTCTTTGGAATATTTCTCTAGAGGTGAGCCAGGTCTTATTTTTCCCTCTGCTAGCTATTTAGGTCTTAGGCCAGAGCTGGGCATCTAGCGATAATTAGGAAATGCTACCTGGCTATTTCTAGTTGCGCGGCAGGCTTAGTTCATGGTCAGTATAGTTCCATCTTCCGAGAGCTTGTCCCTCTATAGGCTTGCTATGATCTCTGCCTGCAGAGATCATGACATCCTGCTGTCCCTGGGCTCTAACACCGCCAGTTGGTGCCTGGAAGTGCTGTCCGCACAGTCAACAGTCGCTCCTCTGTTATTGGGGTTCAGTAACGTCAGCTGTTCCCCAGCTGTGTGTGCGGCAATACCTCCAATCTGCTCCTCCTGCTGTCCCTGGGCTCTAACACCGCCAGTTGGTGCCTGGAAGTGCTGGCAGCACAGTTAACACTTGCTGCCTTGTTATTGGGGTTGAGTAACGTCAGCTGCTCCCCTGCTGTATATCCGGCAACGTGTCATGCGACCGCCACGCTGGCGCACTAACAGACATTTACATGCCTCCAGTGCAGGCTTCGGCCTACACTCTGCTCCTTCTGCTGTCCCTGGGCTCCAACACTGCAGGTTGCTGCCCGCAAGTGCTGTTTGCACAGAGCCAAACACCTCGCCAATGTGTTAGTGGGGTTCAGTAACGCCTGCTGCTCCCCTGCTGTGTATCCGGCAACGTGTCATGCGCCCGCCACGCTGGCACAACTAAAATTTAAGGGAACCTGTCCCCCCCCAGGCGTTTGTTACTGAAAGAGCCACCTTGTGCAGCAGTAATGCTGCACAAGGAAAAGGTGCCTATTTTCGTTGCGCTCCTTGCACACGCTGAACCTAACACTTATGAAATGTGTCTCCTCACACCATTAAACCGTCCCGGAGGTGGGACTTTCCTTTGTAATGTGACGCAGCACAGCCGTCATTCCTACCCCCTTGGCGCCGTGCGCCGCCTCTTCAGCGTTGTTTGATTCTGTCACGGAGCCTGCGCTGTTATGTTATCCCTTGGCCATGCACACTTAGCGCCGCCCATCTTCTGACATCATTTGGTGTCAGGCTGGGTGCACCTGTAAGGCCATGCTGGCCGAGATCCCGCCTCACAGTGTCTTCTGATTTAATCACACTGCGGGCCTGGGATCCATGGGCATGCGCAGTGCATATCTTCACCTCAGGCTCTCACTCATCTCCCTCCGCCTTCTTCAGACTGTACGCCGTCAGCTGATCCCTAATAGCATGCCACGGCCGTGACACAACACAGTCTGAAGAAGGGAGGGGAGTGAGAGGCGAGGATATGCACTGCGCATGCCCATGGATCCCAGGCCCACAGTGGGGTTACATTAGACGACACTGCGAGGCGGGATCTCGGCCAGCGCGGCCGTACAGGCGCAGCCAGCCTGACACCAAATGATGTCAGAAGACGGGCAGCGCTAAGTGCGCCTGGCCAAGGGATAACATAACAGCGCAGGCTCTGGGACAGAATCAAACAACGCTGAGGAGGCGGCACACGGCACCAAGGGGGTAGGAATGATGGCTGTGTTGCGTCCCATTACGAAGGAAAGTCCCACCTCCGGGACAGTTTTATGGTGTGAGGGGACACATTTCATAAGTGTCTAGTTCAGCGTTTGCAAGGAGCATAATTAAAAGAGCCACCTTTTCCTTTTGCAGCATTAGTGCTGTACAAGATGGTTCTTTCAGCAACAAACGCCTGGGGGGGTGTTAAAGGTTCCCTTTCAACTTGCTCCAGTGCAGGCTTCGGCCTACACTCTGCTCCTCCTGCTGTCCCTGGGCTCTAACACCGCCAGTTGGTGCCCGGAAGTGCTGGCTGCACAGAGAAAACACTCGCCACTGTGTCAGTGGCCTTCAGCAACGCCAGCTGTTCCCCTGCTGTGTAGCCGGCAACGTGTCCTGCAAACGCCACGCAGACACATCAGACCTAAAACTGCCTCCAGTGCAGGCTTCGGCCTACACTCTGCTCCCTCTGCTCCTCCTGCTGACTCTGGGCTCTAACACCGCCAGTTGGTGCCCGGAAGTGCTAGCTGAACAGAGAAAAACACCAGCCAATGTGTCAGTGGGGTTCAGCAACGCCAGCTGTTCCCCTGCTATGTAGCTGGCATCGTGTCCTGCAAACGCCACGCAGACACAAAGCTGCCGCCAGTGCAGGCTTCAGCCTACACTCTGCTCCTCCTGCTGACCCTGGGCTCTAACACCACTAGTTAGTGCCCGGAAGTGCTGGCTGCACAGAGAAAAACACCAGCCAATGTGTCAGTGGGGTTCAGCAACGCCAGCTGTTCCCCTGCTGTGTAGCCGGCAACGTGTCCTGCAAACGCCACGCAGACACAACAGACCTAAAACTGCCTCCAGTGCAGGCTTCGACCTACACTCTGCTCCCTCTGCTCCTCCTGCTGACCCTGGGCTAACACCGCCAGTTGGTGCCCGGAAGTGCTAACTGCACAGAGAAAAACACCAGCCTATGTGTCAGTGGGGTTCAGCAACGCCAGCTGTTCCCCTGCTGTGTAGCCGGCATCGTGTCCTGCAAACGCCACGCAGACACAACAACTGAAATTGAAGGGAACCTGTCCCCCCCCAGGTGTTTGTATGTATAACAGCCACCTTGTACAGCAGTAATGCTGCATTTGTACAAGGTGGCTCATTAAGTTATTCTCCTTGCACACGTCGAACTCAACACGTATAAAATGTGTCCCCTGAGACCATTACACCGTCCCTGCGGTGTGAAATTCCTTTGTAATGACACGCAGCAACCCCCTTGGTAGCGCTGCCCGTCTTCTGACATCATTGGTTGGCTGGCTGCGCCTCTGCGGCCGCCCTGCCCGACACAACGCCCCTCGGTGTCTTATTTATTTTGACTGCGAGGGGGTGATTGATGGGCATGAGCAGTGCATATCTTCGCCTGTCACTCATCTCCTTCCGCCTTCTTCAGACTGTGCGGCTTCATGGCCGTGGCATGCGATAAGGGATCAGCTGACGCCGCACAGTCTGAAGCAGGTGTGAGGACACGAGGGAGAGGCGAACATATTTACTGCGCAAGGCCATGAATCCCAGCCCCGCAGTGTGAATAAATGAAAAGACACTGCGGGGCTGGGATTCATGGGCATCGTGAACTGCACCGGCCGACATCAAATGATGTCAGAAGACGGGCAGCGCTAACAGCGCATGGCCAAGGGATAACACAACAGCGCAGACTCGTGTACAGCAAAATGTGACGCTCAGGAGGCCGCGCCCAGCACCAAGGTGTTATTTTTGACAGCTGTGCTGCATCTCATTAAGAAGGGAACTCCCGCCTCCAAGACAGTTTGACTGTATAAGGGGCTAAATTTTATACGTGTTTCATTCAGCGTGTGCAAGGAACAAAATTAAAAGAGCAACCTTTGACTTGTGCAGCATTACTGCTGCACAAGGTGGCTCTTCTAGTTTGTAACACCTGAGGGGGGGTTAAAGGTTACCTTTAAAATTGGTTCAATTAGGCTTCGGCCTACACTCTGCTCCTCCTGCAGACCCTGGGCTCTAACACCGCCAGTTGGTGCCCGGAAGTGCTGGTTGCACAGAGAAAAACACCCGCCAATGTGTCAGTGGGGTTCAGCAACGCCAGCTGTTCCCCTGCTGTGTAGCCGGCAACGTGTCCTGCAAACGCCACGCAGACACAAAGCTGCCGCCAGTGCAGGCTGAGGCCTACACTCTGCTCCTCCTGCTGACCCTGGGCTCTAACACCGCCAGTTGGTGCCCAGAAGTGCCGGCTGCACAGAGAAAAACACCAGCCAATGTGTCAGTGGGGTTCAGCAACGCCAGCTGTTCCCCTGCTGTGTAGCCGGCATCGTGTCCTGCAAACGCCACGCAGACACAAAGCTGCCTCCAGTGCAGGCTTCGGCCTACACTCTGCTCCCCCTGCTGACCCTTTGCTCCAACACCACAAGTTGGGGCTCTAGGAAGACAATCTTGAATAGGTCCCCATCCTGGTTCCAGTACTGTCAGCTGGTTCCGGGTAGAGCCTTTGGCTTAGGTGCCTACTTCTGGGTATCCGAGTTCCACCAACGTCAGGTGGTCCTTGGCAGTGCTTTCAGGCACGGGTACCTCCTGCTTAGTAACCGGGTTCCAGTAATGTCAGCTGGTCCTCGGTAGTTCCATTGGCTCTTGGACCTTCGGCTACCCATCCGGGTTCCAGTACCGTCAGCTGGTTCTTGGCAGTGTCTTTTGCTGTTGTACCTTCTGCTCCCCATCCTGGTTCCAGTACCGTCAGCTGGTTCCGGGCAGAGCCTTTGGCTTAGGTGCCTCCTTCTGGGTATCCGAGTTCCACCAACGTCAGGTGGTCCTTGGTAGTGCTTTCTGGCACGGGTACCTCCTGCTTAGTAACCGGGTTCCAGTAACGTCAGCTGGTCCTCGGTAGTTCCATTTGCTCTTGGACCTTCGGTTAGCCATCTGAGTTCCAGTTCCATCAGCTGGTTCTCTGCATTTTCTCAGCCTTCTTGTACCTTCTGCTACATTTCCAAGTTCAAGACCTTAAAGACGACGACCCGGAAGACCACCCCTAAGATGACGACGACACCAGAGACGACAACCACTGAGATGACGACGACGATGACGACCCCGGAGACGACGACCCTGGAGACGACGACATGGAAGACCGAGAAGCAGAAGAACAAGAGGCTGCAGAACAAAGAGCAGAAGAACATTAAGCATAACACTAAATATCAGAGCAAAAGATATTATCTAAATTATAAGCAGAAGAAGACTAAGCAGTGTATGGGGGTGAGTCCGTTCCTCCTCGTGGTGCCCCTGGATAAAGCCTGATGCTGCAGGCCAAACTGAACACGGACAAATGTAACTCTTTTGTGACAGGCAGAATGGAAGGTGTAATCTTCAAACTTTTATAGATAACAACTACAGGAATGCCTGTCACAAATAAGAATATGATGAAGAAGTAGATAATGAAGAAGAATACTAGTTGAATAAAAAGAATATGAAGAATGTAACAAAAAAAAATAATAGGTAGAAGATGAAGAAGAAGATGAATTGGGCTAAACCTCTATGCCTTTAATGTCTCCGCCACCTCCCCCAATACATCCTACCTTATTCTTAGTTGTTTTCCTTCATGTAGAATGAACCTACAAGGAAAGAAAGGGTTTATTTTAATTCCGATATTTTCGTCCCATTGACTTGCATTGGTATCGGGTATCGGTATCGGCGAGATCCGATATTTTGCTGATATCGGCCGATCCAATCCGATACCGATACTTTCCGATATCGGAAGGTATCGCTCAACACTAGTTAAGACTGAAGGAAGACTTTAAGTCCATCTAGTTCAACCCATAGCCTAACCTAACATGCCCTAACATGCTGATCCAGAGGAAGGCAAAAAGACTCCATGTGGCAAAGAGTAAGCTCCACATTGAGGAAAAAAATTCCTTCCCGACTCCACATACAGCAATCAGACTAGTTCCCTGGATCAACGCCCTATCAAAGAATCTAGTATATATAACTTGTAACATTATTCTTTTCAAGAAAGGTATCCATTCCCCTCTTAAATTTTAGTAATGAATCACTCCTTACAACATCATACGGCAGAGAGTTCCATAGTCTCACTGCTCTTACAGTTTTTTGCCGGATCCGGTGCAGTTTTGATGCAGTTTTTGGTGTGGTTTTTGCGCAGTTTTGATGCAGTTTTTGGAAATAAATAAATAAACAGAAAATGGGCATGATTTGAATGGAAACTTGCATGAAAAAACGGACTCGGAGGCCGGATTCATCATTTCACATCTCAGTTTCATACGTTTTTCGCCAGATCCGTCGCTGTGTGTTTTTTCGCCGGACAGAAAAACTGTTGCTCTGTATGTGTTTTCCGTCCGGCGGAAACAGCTTTTTTGACGGATCCAGCAAAAAGTGGATGAAACGTGTGGCCATCAGGCACAATCTGGCGCTAGTACAACTCTATGAGAAAAAACGGATCCAGCAGAAAAAAAGGATAGTTTTTTTTAAAAACTCACCGGATTGTGCCTGACGGCAAAAACCTGATGTGTGAAATTAGCCAGATAGATATATGGATAGAAACATCTATGTATCTATAGATATATCTATAGATAGATATATACATAGATAGGCCGATGTTGATTAATGAACATAAAGAAAAAAACGCGACAAAAAATGGCGTAGGTTCCCGTGCAATTTTCTGCGCCAGAGGGAGAAAGCCGACGGCCGGGGCCAATATTTGTAGCCTGGGAAGGGGTTAATACCCATGGCCCCTCCCAGGCTATGAATATCAGCCCGCAGATGTCTGCATAGCCTTTACTGGCTATTAAAATAGGGGACCCCCCCAAAAAAAATGACGTGGGGTCCCCCTATATTTTATAGCCAGAAAGGCTACGCAGACAGCTGCGGGCTGATATTCATAGCCTAGAGAGGGGCCATGGATATTGACCCCCTCGGCTACAAATACCAGTCCGCAGCCGCCTCAGAAATGGCGCAATCTGTAAGATGCTCCAATTCCGGCACTTAGCCCCTCTCTTCCCACTCCCGAGTAGTGGTGGGATATGGGGTAATAAGGGGTTAATGTCACCTTGCTATTGTAAGGTGACATTAAGCCGGGTTAATAATGGAGAGGTGTCAATAAGACACCTATCCATTATTAATCCTAGAGTAGTGAAAGAGTTAAAAACAAAATAAAGACACAACCAGAAAAAAGTATTTTATTATTCTTAATTTAACCATACTTACCATACTTTAGCACCTGCAAAAAACGTAAAATAATAAACCGTATACTCCCTGTCTGACACAGTCCAATTAATAACGAGTGTCCCACGACGATCTCCCCTATAGAACAGGGGTGATGTCACTGCACTATAGGACGTCCAGTGACACACTGACAGGAGACTGTCAGGACTCTGAACATTTTTTATTACCTTTTGTGCATTACTGCCCTTTCCCAAGATGGCGTCTTTGGTCTCATGTGCACTGTGTCTTCCTGCTATAAAACTCCACCCCAGTCTTCAGTCTGTGCTAGAGTATTCTGCCTTGCATCCAGCTCCTGACCTCTGATTACTCCCTGGCTATATACCTGCTCCTGTGAACCTGTGTGGTGATCCTGCTACTCTTTTCTGAGTTCCTGCTGCATACATTGGTTTCCAGTAATCCTCCTTCATCTGCTACTCGTGTTTACTTCCATCTGCATTTGCTGGACATGTAAGCTGTTTCTGCTCTGAAATAACCTGAGGCTATTAACCAGGCCTCCCTGGTTGAGCTAAGATATGATTTGAACTGCCTTATAGCATATCTATCTGTGTTTTGAACTACCAAGGACTTATTCGTGTCAAGTATCCTCAAGAATAACTGTGCTTCATAGACTTTCTGCTTGATTGCATTTTCCTCTGAAGTTTCCTATAGACTGCTAAGCTGCGTTTAATATTTACACCAAGTGTTGTGGACTTGAGTTTCTCTCTGCACCTGTTTGAATCACCGTGTGATAATATAGACTTTACCACTTATAAAACTGTGTCCTGTAGTTGTCTTGTTCCGCGCAAAGAGTCTCCTGAGTTATCCCCTATAATTATTACAGAGATATTGGCTCCTGCAGTGCATCACTGAGAGGTTACTGTAGTTCACTGGTCTCATTTTATGGCAATTGCTGTGTGGGAACTTTCTCACACAGCAGTGTCAAAAGTGAGACTAGGGACTATTTTTTACAGTGGCAGAGGAATACAGTGTGGAAGGATACCTCCCTCCTGTATGTCTATATGTATGTAATGTATGAATGTATTGTATGTAGTATGTATGTTGTATGTATGTAGTATGTTGTATATATGTAGTATGTATGTAGTATGTATGTATGTAGTATGTATGTTGAATGTATGTATGTAGTATGAATGTAGTATGTACAGTATGTATGGATGTAGTATGTATGTTGTATGTATGTAGTATGTATGTATGTTGTATGTATGTTGCATGTATTATGTTGTATGCATGTAGTATGTAGTATGTATGTTGTATGTATGTAGTATGTATGATGTATGTTGTATGTATGTAGTATGTATGTATGTAGCATGTTGTATGTATGTTATATGTATGTTGTATGGATGTAGTATGTATGTTGCATGGATGTAGTATGTTTTGTATGTTGTATGGATGTAGTATGTTATGTATGTTGTATGTATGTAGTTTGTTGTATGTATGTTGTATGTATGTACAGTTGTGGCCAAAAGTATTGACACCCCTGCAATTCTGTCAGATAATACTCAGTTTCTTCCTGAAAATGATTGCAAACACAAATTCTTTGTTATTATTATCCTCATTTAATTTGTCTTAAATGAAAAAACACAAAAAGAATTGTCCTAAAGCCAAATTGCATATAATTCCACACCAAACATAAAATAGGGGGTGGACAAAAGTATTGGAACTGTTCGACAAATCATGTGATGCTTCTCTAATTTGTGTAATTAACAGCACCCGTAACTTACCTGTGGCACCTAACAGGTGTTGGCAATAACTAAATCACACTTGCAGCCAGTTGACATGGATTAAAGTTGACTCAACCTCTGTGCTGTGTCCTTGTGTGTACCACATTGAGCATGGAGAAAAGAAAGAAAACCAAAGAACTGTCTGAGGACTTGAGAAAACAAATTGTGAGGAAGCATGAGCAATCTCAAGGCTATAAGTCCATCTCCAAAGACCTGAATGTTCCTGTATCTACCGTGCGCAGTGTCATCAAAAAGTTTAAGCCCATGGCACTGTGGCTAACCTTCCTAGATGTGGACGGAAAAGAAAAATTGACAAGAGATTTCAACGCAAGATTGTTCAGATGCTGGATAAAGAACCTCGACTAACATCCAAACAAGTTCAAGCTGCCCTGCAGTCCGAGGGTACAACAGTGTCAACCCGTACTATCCGTCGGCATCTGAATGAAAAGGGACTGTATGGTAGGAGACCCAGGAAGACCCCACTTCTTACCCCGAGACATAAAAAAGCCAGGCTGGAGTTTGCCAAAACTTACCTGAAAAAGCCTAAAACATTTTGGAAGAATGTTATCTGGTCAGATGAGATAAAAGCAGAGCTTTTTGGGTAAAGGCATCAACACAGAGTTTACAGGAGAAAAAAAAAGAGGCATTCAAAGAAAAGAACACGGTCCCTACAGTCAAACATGGCGGAGGTTCCCTGATGTTTTGGGGTTGCTTTGCTGCCTCTGGCACTGGACTGCTTGACTGTGTGCATGGCATAATGAAGTCTGAAGACTACCAACAAATTTTGCAGCATAATGTAGGGCCCAGTGTGAGAAAGCTGGGTCTCCCTCAGAGGTCATGGTTCTTCCAGCAGGACAATGACCCAAAACACACTTCAAAAAGCACTAGAAAATAGTTTGAGAGAAAGCACTGGAGACTTCTAAGGTGGCCAGCAATGAGTCCAGACCTGAATCCCATAGAACACCTGTGGAGAGATCTAAAAATGGCAGTTTGGAGAAGGCACCCTTCAAATATCAGGGACCTGGAGCAGTTTGCCAAAGAAGAATGGTCTAAATTTCCAGCAGAGCATTGTAAGAAACTCATTGATGGTTACTGGAAGCGGTTGGTCGCAGTTATTTTGGCTAAAGGTTGTGCAACCAAGTATTAGGCTGAGGGTGCCAATACTTTTGTCTGGCCCATTTTTGGAGTTTTGTGTGAAATGATCAATGTTTTTGCTTTTTGCTTCATTCTCTTTTGTGTTTTTTCATTTAAGACAAATTAAATGAAGATAATAATACCAAAGAAATTGTGATTGCAATCATTTTCAGGAAGAAACAGAGTATTATCTGACAGAATTGCAGGGGTGTCAATACTTTTGGCCACAACTGTAGTATGTATGTTGTATGTATGTAGTATGTATGTAGTATGTTGTATGTAGTATGTATGTTTGTGGTTTTTTTTTTTTACATTCAACACATTAGCCGGATGATGAGACTACTACTGTCCCATCATTGGCTAATGTGTCAATCACTGTCATTGCAGCAGGCATAGCCCAATGGGACTTGTAGTCTCATCGGACTATGCCTGCACACACACACACAAAGACCCCTGGCAGGCCCGCACAGACCCCCGGCAGGCCCGCACAGACCCCCGGCAGCCCGCACAGACCCCCGGCAGGCCCGCACACACAGACACGCAGTCTCCGCCCACACATCGCCCACACTCCATTATAGTGCATCATGACATCATTTCAGCAGCCAATCACAGACATGCCATTAGTTAACATACCTAACAGGATGTGCCCACACTTCTTAGGATCCTCATTGGCTGAATAAAATCAAACTGGCTCATTGCATTATTGGAACTTCCAATTGCGGTATTCGATATTCTAAAAGTATCGGAACTCAGTATCGGAATGCCGATACAGCGAATATCGGTCGATACCCGATATTTCAGTATCAGAATGCTCAACACTAGTAATAACCTATCTTGGTATTGCAGACCCCCCAGTCCTCTAATAACCTTGGTCGCTCTTCTCTGCACCCGCTCTAGTTCAGCTATGTGTTTCATATACACCGGATACCAGAACTGTACACAGCATTCTAAGTGTGGTCGAACTAGTGACTTGTATAGAGGTAAAATTATGTTCTCCTCATGAGCATCTATGCCTCTTTTACTACATCCCATTATTTTATTTGCCTTTGTAGCAGCTGCCTGACACTGGCCACTAAATGTGAGATTGTCATCCACCCATACACCCAGGTCTTTTTCATTGACGGTTTTGCCCAGTGTTTTACTCTTACTAAAGAATTACTGCACTATGTGCGTACAGCACCACTCTGGCAGATGCCACCATGGCGATGGGCCATGAAAGCGCACTAGTTGTGCACGGTGCCGCACTGGCAGTGACTGCTGAAAGACGTAGTATGCTCGTGCCTAGAGCTGGATGGCAGAGTCTGGCGCTAGATAGCTCACTCATCCAACATGCAACAATGCTAGGAATGGGTATGATTAGGAGCTTTCACCAGATTCAGTCACACATCCACACACAAGTACAGTTCTATACTAGCGCATGGCCGAGCGGCCATGCGAGCCTTTTATAGATGTAGCCTTCCGGGACCTTCCTAGTGGTCCAATCTGAGCCGCAACAGGACCTGAGCATGTGACCTCCGACCTCCAATGAGAGGTCATCCCACGGGCATGCTCAGTAGACGAAAAGCTGGACTTAGTCCCTGGAACGACTGCTCGCCGCTGATCAATACTGGTTACAAAGGCTGAACCTGGAGCGGCAGCTGTAAACAGACGTGCAGTATTTTGTCTGGCATACCGTGTATGCGGAAAACGTGCATAATAAACAACACCGCCAAGGCCCGTGCAGAAGTTAGCCATGAAAGAGGCACCAAGTGCACCATTTTGGAAAAATGGTCGGTGACTACCCAGATAACGATGCAGCTACGAGACTTGGGTAAGCCCACCACGAAGTCTGTCCCAACCATTTCCCAGGGCCTGTCTGCCACCGGCAGGGGGTAAAGTAACCCAGCAGGCCATAGCAGAGGAGACCGATTCTTGGCACAGGAGACACATGCCCGAATATAGTCCCTGAGGTCACGGGCCATATGCGGCTACCAGTATGTCCTCACTAGAAGCTCAGATGTCCTCTTGGTCTCAAAATATCCACCCACCCTAGATGAGTGAGCCCAAGAGAGAACCTCCGGTCGCAAATTAGGTGGAACAAAAGTCTTGCCTGGGGGCACAGACTCCAGCGAAACTGGAGCCACAGTTCTCAAGCTCTCTGAAGGGAAAATAAGCCGAGGCTTCTTCTCCTCTGATGACACTACGGAGCGGGAGAGAGCATCGGCACGAATGTTCTTCTCCCTGGAGAGAAAATGGAGGGTGAAATGGAACCGGGAGAATAACAGGGACCATCTAGCCGGGCGAGAATTTACCTGCTGGGCAGTCTGTAGATACACCAAATTTTTGTTGTCAGTGTAAACTTGGAAGGGAAAACAACCCCCCTCCAGGAGGTGTCTCTACTCTGAGAAGGCCAAGTTCATGGTGAGCAACACCCTGTCCCCGATGGAATAATTCCTCTCCACTGGTGTGAAGGTCTTGGAGAAGAAGAAACAAGGATGCTTCCGACCTTGAGCATCCTTCTGGAAGAGGACTGCTCCAGCACTGACGGAAGAGGCATCAACCTCCATGATAAATGGTTTATCAACATCGGGGCGATGTAAAATGGGAGCACTAGTGAAGTGTGACTTAATAGAGAGAAAGGCCTTGGAGACCTCCTCTGACCACAATTTGGGATTTGCTCCCTTCTTGGTGAGGGCAACCAAGGGAGCTACCAAAGTTGAGAAGTGGGGAATGAACTGGCGATAATAATTAATGAACCCCATAAAGCGCTGCAACACTTTAAGAGAATGGGGTTCCTGCCAGTCCATCACAGCCTGTAGCTTGGCAGGATCCATGGCCAATCCCTGGGCAGAGATGATATAGCCTCTTGCTCAAACACACATTTCTCCAACTTGGCATAGAGGGAGTTTATCTGTAGGAGGTCGAAGACTTTGCAAACATCTCTCCAGAGGGAGTCTATATCAGGAGAGTAGATGAGAATATCATCCAGATAAACTACAACCGAGATGGTGAGCATATCCCGTAAGATTTCATGCACAAAGTCTTGGAAAATGGTAGGAGCATTACGGAGCCCGAAGGGCATCACCAGGTATTCATAGTGCCCGTCCCTGGTGTTAAATGCCGTCTTGCATTCGTCCCCCTCATGGATGCGAATCAGGTTGTAAGCACCCCGCAGATCAAGCTTAGTAAATACCCTCGCTCCCCGCAACCTATCGAATAGCTCAGATATCAGAGGCAAAGGGTATTTGTTCTTAACAGTCATGGCGTTAAGACCCCTGCAGCTATGCAGGTACGTAATTCTCAATTCTTCTTCTGCACGAAGAAGAACCATTGCCATAGTATCCCTAACAGGACCTCATCAATTCCCTCGGGAATGACTAGCAGGGAGATAATCTCCTGATGGGATGGAGACATGGATAAAGTAAATTGGATAGTCTGGTGTGTTATCTGTGAGGGCAGTGTTGACCCATTTACCACTCGTACGGTCACAGGTTTGACGAGCATCACCAGGGGTATTGCTTGCCGTTGGGAGAAGGCAGATGACATAAAATTGCCTTCCGCTCCGGAATCCACGCAAAGCTCTACCATAAGAGTGGATAGGCCAATGGAAATTGTCCCCTTGAAGGACAGTTTGGAGTAAAACGTCGCCTTGTCTAGTGTACATCCTCCTACAACCACTAGACGCTGACGTTTTTCCGACCGCTGGGGACATCTGGATGCAGATGTCCTGACCTCCAGCAGACATGACAGACCTTGAGTGCACGAGCGGTCCAGGACTTAGATCCCGCTCGTGATACCTCCATGGCCTCATGTGGCTCGGATGCCTGGACTGGAGATTCCAGAGTTATGGCGAAGGTGGGAGCCAGCCGAAACCTCTGCCTACACTGGGCTCGCTCCAACCTTCGCTCGTTAAAACGAAGGTCAATGCGAGTTGATACAGCTATTAGCTCCTCCAGTGTGGCAGGAATCTTCCTAGTGGCTAAAGCGTCCTTCACACAGCCCCCCTCCAAAATACAGGGATGAGGGCTTTATCCGGCCACTCCAGGTCAGATGCTAAAGTCCGGAAGTGGATGGAAAAATGGCTGACCAAGGATGAGCCCTGTGTCAGTGCCAGCAGTTGGACCTCCATATCATGGGTGACTTGAGGACCTAAAAAGACCTGTTTCAGAGTGCTCAGGAACTGCAGAGCACTCTGCACCACATGATCATCACACTCCCACAGCAGCGTAGCCCACTCCAACGCCCTGTCTGACAAGAGAGATATAATGAATCCCACTTTAGCCTGCGGGGAGGGGAAACATGCAGCCAGGAGCTCAAGGTGTATCGCACACTAGTTCACGAATCCCATGCATGAGTTACTATCGCCAGAGTACTTATCTGGCAGCGGGAGGTGGGATAAGGTTGGAACAGGGGTGGCAGTGGACAAACTAGCTGCAGCCACTCTAGCAGCCTGAACAGCTACTGTGGTAACATCCACTGCCGAGGTTGTGCGCTCGTGAGCCGCCAACCTGCCCTCCAGGTGCCGGATGTACCGCTGCAGTCGCTGTTCGTCCGCCATTACTAACCAGACCCTGTTAGAGCTGGCGGAACGCATCAAATAATATAATGAGAAATATGAGGTGCGATAGCAGCCTGGGGTCCACCGTGCAGAGATGGAACCTGCTGCTAAGTAATGACAGACTATATGGCGGTATAATGTGAACATACACAGGTTAACTTCACCCGGTATGTAGAAGGCGAACCTCTGTTGCGTCACAGAGCTGCAATACTGCAGAGTGAACACTAATGTTCTGGTCACAGGACCCTTCCCCAAGGACACAGGGTTAGAATCCCTCTAGACCCACTAGCGTTCGGTGCCGCAACTGCGGTGCCAGGGAAAACTCTTACTAAAGATTTACTGCACTATGTGCGTACAGCGCCGCTCTGGCGGACGCCACTAACCACCCTAACTAGGGCCAGGAAAGCGCACTAGTTGCGCACGGTGCCGCACTGGCGGTTGGGGCTGAAAGATGCAGTATGCTCGTGCCTAGAGCTGGATGGCACAGTCTGGCGCTAGATAGCTCACTCATCCAAGAACATGCAACAACGCTAGGGATGTGTATGATTAGGAGCTTTAACCAGATTCAGTCACACATCCACACATCCACACATACACATACACATACACACACACACACACACACACACACACACACACACACACACACACACACACACACACACACACACACACACACACACACACACACACACACACACACACACAAGTACAATTCTATACGAGCCTTTTATAGATGTAGCCTTCCGGGACCTTCCTAGTGGTCCAATCAGAGCCGCTACAGGACCTGAGCATGTGACCTCCGACCTCCAATGAGAGGTCATCCCACGGGCATGCTCAATAGACGAAAAGCAGGACTTAGTCCCTGGAACGACTGCTCGCCGCTGATCAATGCTGGTTACAAAGGCTGAACCTGGAGCAGCAGCTGTAACTAGACGCGCAGTATCAGCTTGAGCCAGATGCTGGGATCGACGTTTCTCCTGAGCAGACTCCACTGCGGCTGGGGAGGAATGGGAGACCTGTGACCGAACACTAGCGTTTATTCTGTGGTATTATGGCTCTGTGATGTAACAGGGTCCGTTTCTAATTCACTCCAGGTGACATTAACCTGGGTGTGCTCTTACTATACCGCCATATACCATCCGCATTTACCAGGCAGCAGGTAATATGTCTGCACGGTGCATCCCGGGCTGGTAACGCACCTTATAGCTTCCTTTATACACTACTCAAAAAAATAAAGGGAACACTTAAACAACAGAATATAACTCCAAGTAAATCAAACTTCTGTGAAATCAAACTCCCACTTAGGAAGCAACACTGTTTGATAATCAATTTCACATGCTCTTGTGCCAATGAAATAGACAACAGATGGAAATTATTGGCAATTATCAAGACACACTCAATAAAGGAGTGGTTCTGCAGGTGGGGACCACAGACCGCATCTCAGTACCAATGCTTTCTGGCTCATGTTTTGGTCACTTTTGAATGTTGGTTGTCCTTTCACACTCGTGGTAGCATGATATGGACTCTACAACCTACACAAGTGGCTCAGGTAGTGCAGCTCATCCAGGATGGCACATCAATGCGAGCTGTGGCAAGGTTTGCTGTGTCTGTCAGCGTAGTGTCCAGAGGCTGGAGCTACCAAGAGACAGGCCAGTACACCAGGAGACATGGAGGGGGCTGTAGGAGGGCAACAACCCAGCAGCAGGACCACTACCTCAGCCTTTGTGCAAGGAGGAACAGGAGGATCACTGCCAGAGCCCTGCAAAATGACCTTCAGCAGGCCACAAATGTACATTGGCTGTAAAAATGGTTAGAAACTGACTCCATGAGGATGGTCTGAGTGCCCGACGTCCACAGATGGAGGTTGTGCTCACAGCCCAACACTGTGCAGAACGCTTGGCATTGGCCAGGAATGGCAAATTCGCCACTGGCGCCCTGTGCTCTTCACAGATGAAAGCAGGTTCACACTGAGCACATGTGACTGTCTGTAGACAGCGAGGAGAGTGATCTGCTGTCTGCAACATCCTTCAGCATGAACGGTTTGGCAGTGGGTCAGTAATGGTATGGGGTGGCATTTCTTTGGAGGGCCGCACAGCCCTCGATGTGCTTGCCAGAGGTAGCCTGACTGCCATTAGGTACCAAGATGAGATCCTCAGACTCCTTGTGTGACCATATGCTGGTGCGGTTGGCCCTGGGTTCCTCCTAATGCAGGACAATGCCAGACCTCATGTGGCTGTAGTGTGTCAACAGTTCCTGCAAGATGAAGGCATTGAAGCTATGGACTGGCCCGATCGTTCCCCAGACCTGAATCCGATTGAACACATCTGGGACATCATGTCTCGCACCATCCACCAACGTCACGTTGCACCACAGACTGTACAGGAGTTGGCGGATGCTTTAGTCCAAGTCTGGGAGGAGATCCCTCAGGAGACCATCCACTGCCTCATCAGGAGCATGCTCAGGCGTTGTAGGGAGATTATATAGGCACGTGGAGGCCACACACTCTACTGAGCATCATTTCCTTGTCTTGAGGCATTTCCACTGACGTTGGATCAGCCTGTAAGTTCATTTTCCATTTTGATTTTGAGCATCATTCCAACTCCAGACATCTGTGGGATATTAGTTGTGATTTACATTGATCATTTTAAGGTTTTATTGTTCTCAACACATTCCACTATGTAATGAATAAAGATTTACAACTGGAATATTTCATTCAGTGATATCTAGGATGTGAGATTTTAGTGTTCCCTTTATTTTTTTGAGCAGTGTATTATTCGGTGCGTTCCGCCAGCCCTAACATTATACTAGAACCAGGGTCTGGCTAGTAATGGTGGACGAGCAGCGACTGCAGTGGTACATCCAGCAGTTGGAGGGCAGGTTGGTGGCTCTCGAACGCACAACCTCAGCTGTGGATATTACCACAGTAGCTGTTCAGGCTGCTAGCGTGGCTACAGCCAGTGTGTCCGCTACCACCCCTGTTCCCACCTTATCCCGCCTTCCACAGCCAGATAATTTCTCTGGCGATAGCAAGTCGTGTAGGGGATTCGTGAGCCAGTGTGCAATACATCTTGAGCTCCTGGCTGCACGTTTTCCTACAGAGCGGGATAAGGTGGGATTCATATTATCCCTCCTGTTGGACAGGGCGATGGAGCGGGCTACGCCGCTGTGGGAGCATGACGATCACGTGGTTTAGAGTGCTCCGCGGTTCCTGACCACTCTGAAACAAGTCTTTTTGGGACCTCGAGTCACCCATGATACGGCACTCCAACTGCTGGCACTGACACGGCTCATCCACTTCCGGACTTTAGCATCTGACCTGGAGTAGCCGGATAAAGTCCTCATCCCAGTATTTTGGAGGGGGCTGTGTGACGATGTGAAGGATTCTTTGGCCAATAGGGAGATTCTCGCCACACTGGAGGAGCTAATTGAGGTCTCCACTCGCATCGACCTTCATTTTAATGAGTGAAGGTTGGAACGAGCCCAGTGTAGGCAGAGGTTTCGGCTGGCTTCCACCTTCTCCAGACCTCTGGAATCTTCGGTTCAGGCGTGCGTGCCACATGAGGCCATGGAGCTGTCACTTGCGGGATTTAAGTCTCGGCCCGCTCATACATCCATGGTCTGCCATGTCTGTCGGCAGTCAGGACATTTTGCCTCCTGATGTCCTCAGCGGTCCAAAAAAAATCAGTGTCTGGTGGCTGTAGGAGGAGGAACACTAGACACGGCGACGGTTTCCTCCAAATTGTCCTTCAAGGAGGACACTCACCTTTGGCCCATCCACTCACGCGGTAGAGCTTTGCGTGGATTCCGAGGCAGAGGGCAATTTCATGTCTTCTGCCTTCACCCAACGGCATGCAATCCCTCTGGTAATGCTTGCCAAACCAGTGACCGTATGAGTGGTAAATGGGTCGACACTGCCCTCACAGATTACACACCAAATCATCCCACTTACTCTCTCCATGTCTCCTTCTCATCAGGAGATTATCTCCCTAATAGTCATACTCGAGGGTATTGATGAGGTCCTGCTAGGTGTACCTTGGCTATGCTATCACTCCCCACATATTGAGTGGTCCACAGGGAGAATTCTGGGATGGAGTAAATCTTGTGAAGGTAGATGTCTGAGGGAGTGCGTTTAGGTTGCTACTACAGAGGTACCCGCAGATCTTTCCTCTCTCCCCAAACACTATTGGGTCTATGCAGACATTTTCTCCAATAAGGTTGCGGAGACCCTTCCACCTCACTGCACCTATGACTGTCCTGTTGACATCTTGTCTGGTGCTGAGCCTCCCCGGGGTCGAGTCTACTCATTATCTCTCCCGGAGATGGAGGCAATGTCTGAGTACATTCAGGAGAATCTGGCAAGAGGATTCATTAGGAAGTCAGTGTCACCAGCAGGGGCTGGTTACTTCTTCGTGCAGAAGAAGAATGGAGAATTACGTCCCTGCATAGCTACAGGGGTCTTAACGCCTGCTGCCGTCCCAAGTCCAGCTATTGTAACCAGCATTAATCAGCGGTGAGCAGACGCTCCTGGGACTAAAGGTACCTTCACACTAAGCGACACTGCAGCGATACAGACGATGCCGATCGCTGCAGCGTCGCTGTTTAGTCGTTGTGTGGTCGCTGGAGAGCTGCCACACAGACGGCTCTCCAGCGACCAACGATGCCGAAGTCCCCTGGTAACCAGGGTAAACATCCGGTTACTAAGCGCAGGGCCACGCTTAGTAACCCGATGTTTACCCTGGTTACCATTGTAAAAGTAAAAAAAAAACCACATACTCACATTCCGGTGCCCGGCGTCCGCTTCCCTGCACTCTTCCTGCATCCTGTGTCAGCGCCGAACATCTCCGGCATCTCCCACAGAGCAGATCGGTGACGTCACCGCTCTGCTTTACGGCCGGCACTTACACAGGATGCAGGAGGAGTGCAGGGAAGCGGACGCCGGGCACCGGAATGTGAGTATGTGTTTTTTTTTAAACTTTTACAATGGTAACCAGGGTAAACATCGGGTTACTAAGCGCGGCCCTGCGCTTAGTAACCCGATGTTTACCCTGGTTACCAGTGAAGACATCGCTGGATCGGTGTCACACACACCGATTCAGCGATGTCAGCGGGAGATCCAGCGACGAAATAAAGTTCTGGACTTTCAGCAACGATGTCACAGCAGGATCCTGATCGCTGCTGCCTGTCAAACACAACGATATCGCTATCCAGGACGCTGCAACGTCACGGATCGCTGTCGTTATCGTTGTAAAGTCGCTTAGTGTGAAGGTACCTTTAGTCCTGCTTTTTGTCTTCTGAGTACTGCGTCAATACCCCGGCTTTCATCTCATGGACAAGACAACAAAGCCAAACAAAAAAACAAATAGAAAAAAGATTAAAGGTACCTTCACACGAAACGACTTTACAACGAGAACGACAACGATCCGTGACGTTGCAGCGTCCTGGATAGCGATATCGTTTAGTTTGACACGCAGCAGCGATCTGGATCCTGCTGTGATATCGCTGGTCGTTGCATAAAAATCAGAACTTTATTTGGTCGTCAGATCGCCGTGTATCGTCAGGTTTGACACCAAAAGCAACGATACCAGCGATGTTTTACGCTGGTAACCAGGGTAAATATCGGGTTACTAAGCGCAGGGCCGCGCTTAGTAACCCGATGTTTACCCTGGTTACCAGCGTAAAAGTAAAAAAAACAAACAGTACATACTCACCTGCGCGTCCCCTGCCGTCCGCTTCCTGCTCTGACTGAGCGCCGGCCCTAAAGTGAAAGTAAAAGCACAGCGGTGACATCACCGCTCTGCTGTTAGGGCCGGCGCTCACACAGTACAGGAGGCGGACGCCGGGGGACGCGCAGGTGAGTATGTGCTGTTTGTTATTTTTACTTTTACGCTGGTAACCAGGGTAAACATCGGGTTACTAAGCGCGGCCCTGCGCTTAGCAACCCGATGTTTACCCTGGTTACCAGGGGACCTCGGCATAGTTGGTCGCTGGAGAGCGGTCTGTGTGACAGCTCTCCAGCGACCAAACAGCGACGCTGCAGCGATCGGCATCGTTGTCGCTATCGCTGCAGCGTCGCTTCGTGTGAAGGTACCTTAAGGCTATGAGCACACATTCAGGACTTTTAGCATTTTTTTAGTGTTTTATTCGGACGTTTTCTGCCGAAAAAACGCTTACATAAGCATCCCATCATTTTTAATGCATTCAAAAATTTTTGTGCACATGCTGTGTTTTTTTCTGCGGCGGAATCGCATTCCGGAAAAAAAAGCAGCATGTTCATTCTTTGTGCGGAATCGGGGGGAATAAGCACACATAGGAATGCATTGATCCACTTACTTGCCGCATGGGGCTATGCCCACCATGTGGGAAGTAAGCGGATCATGTGCAGATGGTACCCAGGGTGGAGGAGAGGAGACTCTCCTCCAGGCCCTGGGAACCATATACGGTAATTGTTAAAAAAAGAATTAAAATAATAAATCGTGATATTCCCCCCTTCCGGCGGCCCCCGCAGCGTTCCCGCTCCTCGTGATGCTCCCGTTCCCAGTAATGCCTTGCGGCAATGACCTGTGATGATGTAGCGGTCTCGCTTGTCGCGAGGCATTACTGGGAACGGAAGCTGCCGGGAGCATCGCGAGGAGTGGGAACGCTGCGAGGGACGCCAGAAGGTGAGACTATCACAAATTTTTTTTTAATTATTATTTTTAACATTAGATCATTAGGCAGCATCAATAGTAAAAAGTTGGTCACACTTGTCAAACACTATGTTTGACAAGTGTGACCAACCTGTCAATCAGTTTTCCAAGCGATGCTACAGATCGCTTGGAAAACGCTAGAGGTTAGTGGGAAAACGCATGCCAATTCCACATACGTATTTCCCGCCGCAGGGAGTTGCAGAATTGCCGCGGAGTTGTAGTTGCTAGAGGGCAGAAGCACTTGTGCCCGAGATGCTTCGTTACATAAGCAGTGTACTTCGTTTCCTCTGCTTCTTAGAATGTCTGTAACGGACGGTGTATTGTATGTAGCCACACCACGCATGCGCAATGTTCTTCGTTCTCACAGAATGCTCTGCTCCCTAGCAACTACAATTCCTAGCCATCCTAAAGGCTAGCTCCTCCCACACACGTGACAATCACATGGTCATGACGTAATGAAAGGTCCTTAAAGTAGCAGGAGCTGATATCTTCCATGTCGTTCCCGTCAACCTCAGTGTGAGTGTATGTTCATCTGTTGCTGAAATAAAGCTGTATTTAGTAAGTTGTAGTGTGCGGGCATGGCCGAGGTGAGCGGCGGCACGTCAGGTGTATTGTGATGTCTCGGGCCAGCTGTGCAGTGAAAGAGCAGCCACGTGCTGGGTTTAATGAAAACTAATTGTTCGATGCTGTAGTGGTGATAGTGTCCTTGTCACATAGAGAGCAGCTCATCTGGTGGATGACCACTGTGGCTGCCTCATAGAGAGCGGCACATCTGGTGGATGACCACTGTGACTGCCTCATAGCGGCACATCTGGTGGATGACCACTGTGACTGCCTCATAGCGGCACATCTGGTGGATGACCACTGTGACTGCCTCATAGCGGCACATCTGGTGGATGACCACTGTGACTGCCTCATAGAGAGTGGCACATCTGTGGATGACCACTGTGACTGCCTCATAGAGAGCGGTACATCTGGTGGATGACCACTGTGACTGCCTCATAGAGAGCGGCACATCTGACGGATGACCACTGTGACTGCCTCGTAGAGAGCGGCACATCTGGTGGATGACCACTGTGACTGCCTCATAGCGGCACATCTGGTGGATGACCACTGTGACTGCCTCATAGAGAGTGGCACATCTGGTGGATGACCACTGTGACTGCCTCATAGAGAGTGGCACATCTGTGGATGACCACTGTGACTGCCTCATAGAGAGCGGTACATCTGGTGGATGACCACTGTGACTGCCTCATAGAGAGCGGCACATCTGACGGATGACCACTGTGACTGCCTCGTAGAGAGCGGCACATCTGGTGGATGACCACTGTGACTGCCTCATAGCGGCACATCTGGTGGATGACCACTGTGACTGCCTCATAGAGAGTGGCACATCTGGTGGATGACCACTGTGACTGCCTCATAGAGAGTGGCACATCTGTGGATGACCACTGTGACTGCCTCATAGAGAGCGGTACATCTGGTGGATGACCACTGTGACTGCCTCATAGAGAGCGGCACATCTGACGGATGACCACTGTGACTGCCTCGTAGAGAGCGGCACATCTGGTGGATGACCACTGTGACTGCCTCATAGCGGCACATCTGGTGGATGACCACTGTGACTGCCTCATAGAGAGTGGCACATCTGGTGGATGACCACTGTGACTGCCTCATAGAGAGTGGCACATCTGTGGATGACCACTGTGACTGCCTCATAGAGAGCGGTACATCTGGTGGATGACCACTGTGACTGCCTCATAGAGAGCGGCACATCTGACGGATGACCACTGTGACTGCCTCGTAGAGAGCGGCACATCTGGTGGATGACCACTGTGACTGCCTCATAGCGGCACATCTGGTGGATGACCACTGTGACTGCCTCATAGAGAGTGGCACATCTGGTGGATGACCACTGTGACTGCCTCATAGAGAGTGGCACATCTGTGGATGACCACTGTGACTGCCTCATAGAGAGCGGTACATCTGGTGGATGACCACTGTGACTGCCTCATAGAGAGCGGCACATCTGACAGATGACCACTGTGACTGCCTCGTAGAGAGCGGCACATCTGGTGGATGACCACTGTGACTGCCTCATAGAGAGTGGCACATCTGGTGGATGACCACTGTGGCTGCCTCATAGAGAGTGGCACATCTGGTGGATGACCACTGTGACTGCCTCATAGAGAGTGGCACATCTGGTGGATGACCACTGTGACTGCCTCATAGAGAGTGGCACATCTGGTGGATGTCAAATAGTCAACCGAGTCAAATAGTAGTCCTTTCCTGCTGGAATGATGCCAGCCCCAATGTGTTCATTTTGGCATACTGCCTTCATCTTCATTTTTTTACAATTATAACTATTGTGGGCTTACTACAATTTTTTCCCTTCTCTGATTTTTCTGGAGCATAGAGAGCAGCACATCTGGTAGATAGCCACTGTCCCCGCAACTAGCTAGCAGTGCACTTGGTGCATACCTACTATCACTGCCACAAAGCCGTACATCTGGTGAATGGCCACACTCTGTCGCTTAGAGAGCAATACATCTGTTGGATGACCACTGCACCTGCCATATGGAGAGCAGGACACCTGCTGGATGGTCACTGTGCCTACCACATAGAGAACAGCACGCCTGGTAGATGACCACTGTCCTTGCCAGATAGCTAGCAGTAGACTTGGTGGATGCCCACAGCCTCTACCACATAGCAGTACATCTGGTTGATGGCCACTATCCCCGCCGCTTAAGAGATCAGTACACCTGGTGGATGCCCCTTATACCTTTCACATAGTGATCAGTACATCTGGTAGATCCCCACTGTACCTGCCATATAGAGAGTAGTACATATGCTGGATGGCCACTTTACCTGCCACATAGAAATCAGCACACCTGGTAGATGGCCACTGTCTTTGCCACATAGCTAGCCATACACTCAGTTAATTCCCACTGTCGGGACCACACTCAGTCGGAGCAGCCTTTGGAAGTGGGGAATCACCAGAAATAATACACAAGACACGTCTCGTATAGTATATCACTGGGAAGCCTATGAAGCACGCCTGCCTTCAAGGTGCTATCCCCTCTTTATATAGTTGTACAGGTAGTTTCAGTGGTTATACAAGTTTTGCTTGTTTAAACAAAGAGAGAAAAGAGAAGACAAAAGAAAACAGTTTCGGCTATGTGATAGTTTCACAACAAACAAAACAGTACAGTTTCGCCTAAGTGGCAGTTTCACAAACAAAAAATAGGATTTCACACTATGGCTAAAATGTCCTTGAATGGACAGGTCAATATTGATCACAAATTCTTTTTGGTTCATTGAGGTAACCATTTTTGTTCCGCTCTTCACAATCCCCCCTTTGACATATTCCATTCAAAACCTTGTCATATAGACGATTATTTTAGTCATTCTTTTTGTGATAAAAAAAAACAAAAAAAAAAACTTTATATTCTCGCATCCATTACACAAAATTTATTTGTGCATACCGAGATACCCTTGAATACAACCTTGAATAATACATATATAATTACAATAACTATAACTGTATGTATTAGGCTTTGCATAATCCCGGTAACCCACCCACCGATCCCCCTGAACCAATTGGCCGGGTTAAGAAAAGAAAAGGTATCTGACCACCAGCTATCCTTATTTTGGTCTAGAAAAGGTATACTTGTGGCTGATACTGGTGAATGGGTACAGATCCAACAATCTGCCAGGGGTTGCGTATTATTTAACAAATCATGCACTAATTTTCTATGATGTTGTACGAATCTATTGTTCAAAGGGGCTAGAGAATTCATCTTTCCCATGCCTCTGTTGAGGTTAACATTATTAACATCAATATCATGAGTCTTATACTGCTTTTTTGCAATGGCTTGCATGTATCCATGATGCCTTTCCTTCAAGCTTGACTGCTGTTGGAGTTGTTAACAGGACTTGGAAAGGTCCGTTAAATCTCGGTTCCAGAGTCTTTCTGGTGTGTCTTTTCACGTAGATTTGATCACCAGGTTCCAACTTGTGGCCTCCTTCGAGATTTTCTGGATCTGGAAGGGAAGCAAAAACTTGCGAATGCACTTTAGTTAAACGTTTTTGTAATTCTTGTACATAAGCAGTTAAAGTCTCAGTATTCAACATCAGTTGTTGTGGAAAATAACAACCCAAATTTGCTGCTCTACCAAAAAGAATCTCATGTGGTGACAGCTTAGCCTTCCCCCTTGGGGCGTTTCGGATGGAATACAGGGCAAGTGGTAGACACTCGGTCCAAGGCTTTCCTGTTTCTGCCATGGCCTTCTGGATTTTTAATTTTATTGTTCCATTTAATCTTTCCACTTTACCTGAACTCTGTGGGTGATACGGAGTGTGAAACTGGTTTTCTACTCCCAACATTTTCATAACATTCTGGAATATTTCTCCAGTAAAATGGGTACCCCTATCTGACTCGATCACCTCAGGCATGCCGTAACGGGGTATCAGTTCATGTGCTATTTTAATGGCAGTAGTTTTTGCTGAGGCTTTACGAACTGGATAAGCCTCTGGCCACCCTGAGAACATGTCCACACACACAAGCACATATTCGTATCCATTGTACCTAGGAAGCTGGATGTAGTCGATCTGGAGTCTTTGAAAGGGATACAGTGGTCTTACATGATGCTTGGTTGGGGTTTTAATGGTCTGACCTGGATTGTGTGCCAGGCATATAGCGCATGCAGCACACATGTTCCGAGCGAAATTACCAAAGCCTGGAGCCAACCACCTTTCTTTTACCTTGAGCGTCATACCGTTTGCCGATACATGCGTAGGTAGGTGGAGGTCACTCGCCACTGCGGGGTACCAGGCTCTGGGTAAACACAACAAAGTTCCTTTTTTCCATAATCCTTGCTGATCTTCTGCCCCTTTTTTCTGCCACTGCCCTCTTTCTTCGTCGTCTACCTGTTTCTGAGCTTCCTTCAATCTCTCCTCATCATCTTCAGAGCTATCTAGTGTGTGGGCATGATGTAAGGGTTTACGTGCTGCCTGTTTTGCTGCTTTGTCGGCTTTATCGTTACCCCTGGCTTCCTCGGTGTCGAGTCTCACATGTGCAGCTATGTTGTGAAATTGGATTTTGGGCTCCCCCGGTGGCCACTGGTGGAATTGAACTGGTGTGCATCATCCCCTCTGTTCACCTGTTTCCATCAGGATGTGGGAGTCGCTATTTAACCTTGCTCCTCTGTCACTTCCATGCCGGTCAACATTGTAATCAGAAGCCTTTCTGTGCATGTTCCTGCTGCTAGACAACTCCCAGCTAAGTTGGACTTTAGTCCTCGTTTGTTTTTGCATTTTGTTCCAGTTCACAGCTGTAGTTTCGTTTCTGTGTCTGGAAAGCTCTTGTGATCTGAAATTGCCACTCTGATGTTATGAGTTAATACTAGAGTCTTAAAGTAATTTCAGGATGGTATTTTGATAGGGTTTTCAGCTGACCATGAAAGTGCCCTTTCTGTCTTCCTGCTATCTAGTAAGCGGACCTCAATTTTGCTAAACCTATTTTCATACTACGTTTGTCATTTCATCTAAAATCACCGCCAATATATGTGGGGGCCTCTGTCTGCCTATCGGGGAAATTTCTCTAGAGGTGAGCCAGGACTATATTTTCCTCTGCCAGGATTAGTTAGTCCTCCGGCCGGCGCTGGGCGTCTAGGGATAAAAAACGTAGGCAACGCTACCCGGCTACTGTTAGTTGTGCGGCAGGTTTAGTTCATGGTCAGTTTAGTTTCCATCCTTCCAAGAGCTAGTACTTATGTTTGCTGGGCTATGTTCTCTTGCCATTGAGAACCATAACAGTTTGACCGGCCAAAAAGGGTTAAATTAATTGACAGAGAAAGGAGAGAAAAGAGAAGTCTGCTGAAGATTTTTTTTTTTTTTTTTTTTCCCCTTCCCTTCAGTTCTGAGTGTGCTTGTAATTGAATCTCTTGCAAGTCTGCCTATATTGCAGCCTTTCTCTCTCTCTCTCTCCTTCTAATCCTGGAATGGCTCTGTGTTCACCTGTTTAAAATGGATATTCAGAGTTTAGCTGCAGGTTTGAATAATCTCACCACAAAAGTTCAAAATTTACAAGATTTTGTTGTTCATGTTCCTATATCTGAACCTAGAATTCCTTTGCCTGAATTTTTCTCGGGGAATAGATCTTGCTTTCAAAATTTCAAAAATAATTGCAAGTTGTTTTTGTCCCTGAAATCTCGCTCTGCTGGAGATCCTGCTCAGCAGGTCAGGATTGTGATTTCCTTGCTCCGGGGCGACCCTCAGGATTGGGCTTTTGCATTGGCTCCAGGGGATCCTGCGTTGCTCAATGTGGATGCGTTTTTTCTGGCCTTGGGGTTGCTTTATGAGGAACCTCAGTTAGAGCTTCAGGCGGAAAAGGCCTTGATGTCCCTATCTCAGGGGCAAGACGAAGCTGAAATATACTGCCAGAAATTCCGTAAATGGGCTGTGCTTACTCAGTGGAATGAGTGCGCCCTGGCGGCGAATTTCAGAGAGGGTCTCTCTGATGCCATTAAGGATGTTATGGTGGGGTTCCCTGTGCCTGCGGGTCTGAATGAGTCCATGACAATGGCTATCCAGATCGATAGGCGTCTGCGGGAGCGCAAACCTGTGCACCATTTGGCGGTGTCTACTGAGAAGACGCCAGAGAATATGCAATGTGATAGAATTCTGTCCAGAAGTGAACGGCAGAATTTAAGACGAAAAAATGGGTTGTGCTTCTATTGCGGTGATTCAACTCATGTTATATCAGCATGCTCTAAGCGTACTAAGAAGCTTGATAAGTCTGTTTCAATTGGCACTTTACAGTCTAAGTTTATTCTATCTGTGACCCTGATTTGTTCTTTATCATCTATTACCGCGGATGCCTATGTCGACTCTGGCGCCGCTTTGAGTCTTATGGATTGGTCCTTTGCCAAACGCTGTGGGTATGATTTGGAGCCTCTTGAAACTCCTATACCCCTGAAGGGGATTGACTCCACCCCATTGGCTAGTAATAAACCACAATACTGGACACAAGTAACTATGCGGATTAATCCGGATCATCAGGAGATTATTCGCTTTCTTGTGCTGTATAACCTACATGATGTGTTGGTGCTTGGATTGCCATGGCTGCAATCTCATAACCCAGTCCTTGACTGGAAAGCTATGTCTGTGTTAAGCTGGGGATGTAAGGGGAAGCATGGGGACGTACCTGTGGTTTCCATTTCATCATCTATTCCCTCTGAGATTCCTGAATTCTTGACTGAATATCGTGACGTTTTTGAAGAACCTAAGCTTGGTTCATTACCTCCGCACCGGGAGTGCGATTGTGCCATAGATTTGATTCCGGGTAGTAAATACCCTAAGGGTCGTTTATTTAATCTGTCTGTGCCTGAACATGCTGCTATGCGAGAATATATAAAGGAGTCCTTGGAAAAGGGACATATTCGTCCTTCGTCATCTCCCTTAGGAGCCGGTTTTTTCTTTGTGGCTAAGAAAGATGGCTCTTTGAGACCGTGTATTGATTATCGGCTTTTGAATAAAATCACGGTTAAATATCAATATCCGTTGCCACTGCTGACTGATTTGTTTGCTCGCATAAAGGGGGCCAAGTGGTTCTCTAAGATAGATCTCCGTGGGGCGTATAATTTGGTGCGAATTAAGCAGGGGGATGAGTGGAAGACCGCATTTAATACGCCCGAGGGCCACTTTGAGTATTTGGTGATGCCTTTTGGTCTTTCAAATGCCCCTTCAGTCTTTCAGTCCTTTATGCATGACATTTTCCGTGATTATTTGGATAAATTTATGATTGTGTATCTGGATGATATTTTGATTTTTTCGGATGACTGGGACTCTCATGTCCAGCAGGTCAGGAGGGTTTTTCAGGTTTTGCGGTCTAATTCCTTGTGTGTGAAGGGTTCTAAGTGCGTTTTTGGGGTTCAAAAGATTTCCTTTTTGGGATATATTTTTTCCCCCTCTTCCATCGAGATGGATCCTGTCAAGGTTCAGGCTATTTGTGATTGGACGCAACCCTCTTCTCTTAAAAGTCTTCAGAAATTTTTGGGCTTTGCTAACTTTTATCGTCGATTTATTGCTGGTTTTTCTGATGTTGTTAAACCATTGACTGATTTGACTAAGAAGGGTGCTGATGTTGCTGATTGGTCCCCTGCTGCTGTGGAGGCCTTTCGGGAGCTTAAGCGCCGCTTTTCTTCCGCCCCTGTGTTGCGTCAGCCTGATGTTGCTCTTCCTTTTCAGGTTGAGGTCGACGCTTCTGAAATCGGAGCTGGGGCAGTTTTGTCGCAGAGAAGTTCCGATTGTTCCGTGATGAGACCTTGTGCCTTTTTCTCGCGTAAATTTTCGCCCGCCGAGCGGAATTATGATGTTGGGAATCGGGAGCTTTTGGCCATGAAGTGGGCTTTTGAGGAGTGGCGTCATTGGCTTGAGGGGGCTAGACATCAGGTGGTGGTATTGACTGACCACAAAAATCTAATTTATCTTGAGTCCGCCAGACGCCTGAATCCTAGACAGGCGCGCTGGTCGTTGTTTTTCTCTCGGTTTAATTTTGTGGTGTCCTACCTGCCGGGTTCTAAGAATGTTAAGGCGGATGCCCTTACTAGGAGTTTTGAGCCTGACTCCCCTGGTAACTCTGAACCTACAGGTATCCTTAAGGATGGAGTGATATTGTCTGCCGTTTCTCCAGACCTGCGGCGGGCCTTGCAGGAGTTTCAGGCGGATAGACCTGATCGTTGCCCACCTGGTAGACTGTTTGTTCCTGATGATTGGACCAGTAAAGTCATTTCTGAGGTTCATTCTTCTGCGTTGACAGGTCATCCTGGAATCTTTGGTACCAGGGATTTGGTGGCAAGGTCCTTCTGGTGGCCTTCCCTGTCTCGAGATGTGCGAGGCTTTGTGCAGTCTTGTGACGTTTGTGCTCGGGCCAAGCCTTGTTGTTCTCGGGCTAGTGGATTGTTGTTGCCCTTGCCTATCCCGAAGAGGCCCTGGACGCACATCTCGATGGATTTTATTTCGGATCTTCCTGTTTCTCAGAAGATGTCTGTCATCTGGGTGGTGTGTGACCGTTTCTCTAAGATGGTCCATTTGGTTCCCCTGCCTAAGTTGCCTTCTTCTTCCGAGTTGGTTCCTCTGTTTTTTCAAAATGTGGTCCGTTTGCATGGTATTCCGGAGAATATCGTTTCTGACAGAGGAACCCAATTCGTGTCTAGATTTTGGCGAGCATTCTGTGCTAGGATGGGCATAGATTTGTCTTTCTCGTCTGCTTTCCATCCTCAGACTAATGGCCAGACCGAGCGGACGAATCAGACCTTGGAGACATATTTGAGGTGTTTTGTGTCTGCAGATCAGGATGATTGGGTTGCTTTTTTGCCTTTAGCGGAGTTTGCCCTCAATAATCGGGCCAGCTCTGCCACCTTGGTGTCTCCTTTTTTCTGTAATTCGGGGTTTCATCCTCGATTTTCTTCTGGTCAGGTGGAATCTTCGGATTGTCCTGGAGTGGATGCTGTGGTGGAGAGGTTGCATCAGATTTGGGGGCAGGTAGTGGACAATTTGAAGTTGTCCCAGGAGAAGACTCAGCTTTTTGCCAACCGCCGGCGTCGGGTTGGTCCTCGGCTTTGTGTTGGGGACTTGGTGTGGTTGTCTTCTCGTTTTGTCCCTATGAGGGTTTCTTCTCCTAAGTTTAAGCCTCGGTTCATCGGCCCGTACAAGATATTGGAGATTCTTAACCCTGTGTCCTTCCGTTTGGACCTCCCTGCATCTTTTTCTATTCATAATGTTTTTCATCGGTCATTGTTGCGCAGGTATGAGGTACCGGTTGTGCCTTCCGTTGAGCCTCCTGCTCCGGTGTTGGTTGAGGGCGAGTTGGAGTACGTTGTGGAAAAAATCTTGGACTCCCGTGTTTCCAGACGGAAACTCCAGTATCTGGTCAAATGGAAGGGATACGGTCAGGAGGATAATTCTTGGGTGACTGCCTCTGATGTTCATGCCTCCGATCTGGTCCGTGCCTTTCATAGGGCTCATCCTGATCGCCCTGGTGGTTCTGGTGAGGGTTCGGTGCCCCCTCCTTGAGGGGGGGGTACTGTTGTGAAATTGGATTTTGGGCTCCCCCGGTGGCCACTGGTGGAATTGAACTGGTGTGCATCATCCCCTCTGTTCACCTGTTTCCAACAGGATGTGGGAGTCGCTATTTAACCTTGCTCCTCTGTCACTTCCATGCCGGTCAACATTGTAATCAGAAGCCTTTCTGTGCATGTTCCTGCTGCTAGACAACTCCCAGCTAAGTTGGACTTTAGTCCTCGTTTGTTTTTGCATTTTGTTCCAGTTCACAGCTGTAGTTTCGTTTCTGTGTCTGGAAAGCTCTTGTGATCTGAAATTGCCACTCTGATGTTATGAGTTAATACTAGAGTCTTAAAGTAATTTCAGGATGGTATTTTGATAGGGTTTTCAGCTGACCATGAAAGTGCCCTTTCTGTCTTCCTGCTATCTAGTAAGCGGACCTCAATTTTGCTAAACCTATTTTCATACTACGTTTGTCATTTCATCTAAAATCACCGCCAATATATGTGGGGGCCTCTGTCTGCCTATCGGGGAAATTTCTCTAGAGGTGAGCCAGGACTATATTTTCCTCTGCCAGGATTAGTTAGTCCTCCGGCCGGCGCTGGGCGTCTAGGGATAAAAAACGTAGGCAACGCTACCCGGCTACTGTTAGTTGTGCGGCAGGTTTAGTTCATGGTCAGTTTAGTTTCCATCCTTCCAAGAGCTAGTACTTATGTTTGCTGGGCTATGTTCTCTTGCCATTGAGAACCATAACACAGCTACCTTTATCACCGCTATTTCTTTAGTTTCTTGTGCTGCCTCCAGAATCTGTCTAATGAGGGAGGCATGTTTAACAGGTTGGCCTGAAGCAGTCATATAACCTCTGGCTCTCCATATTACGCCAAAATCGAAAATAATGCCATGTGCATATCTAGAATCAGTGTATATGTTTGCTGTCTGATCTTTGGCTATTTTTAGAGCTTCAACTAATGCCGTAAGTTCTGCTTCTTGTGCAGACTGATTAGCAGGGAGAGGTTCTGCTTTCAGCACTTCATGCTGAGTTACTACCGCATAACCTGTATGAAATTGTCCATTCATATCTGCATATCTACTGCCATCTATGAAAAGTTCAAATGTAGCATTACAGAGTGGCTTGTCACGTACATTACGTAAGCCCTGAGTCTCTCGTTCCATTAATTGTACACAATCATGCATTGACTCTGATGGGTCAAAGGAGTTGGAGAGTGCAGTTTCCTCAGGTATGGTACCCCCCTCAGACTCTAAAGGGAGCAAAGACGCGAGATTAAGAGTCTGAACCCTGGCAAAGGAAATGTTGGGCGGCAGTAGTAGGGAACATTGGAGACGGAGGTGTCTGGCCATTGAAATATGTTTAGGTTGGACCTGGTTAAGAATGCCATGTACATCATGAGTGGTCTGAACTAGAAGTGGGTGATCAAGAACAATCTCAGAAGCTTTATCTAATAACAGTGAAATTGCGGCTACTACTCTTACACAAGAAGGTGCGGCTCTAGCTACAGGGTCCAGATGAGCTGATATGTATGCCACAGGTCTCTGTTTGTTTCCATGTTTTTGTGTGAGCACCCCTGTAGCATGTGAGGATATCTCAGCTGCCATCAATTGAAAAGGTTTAGTGTAGTCTGGGAGTCCCAGAGCCGGAGCTGATACCAGTGCTGTTTTCAAAGAGGAAAATGACTGTTTAGCCTCTTCACTGAGTGAATATGGCGTGTTGGCAATACAGTCATATAAAGACTGCATGAGTTGACTTGCATGTATGATCCACTGTCTACAGAGTGAAACAATACCCAGGAAAGCACGCAGCTGTTTGTGATTCCTGGGTTCAAGCATGTTACGTATGGCTTCCGTACGTTGAGGTGTGAGGTGTCTGATGCCCTGTGATATGCAGTGACCTAAGAACACGACTGTTTGTTGACAAGCCTGGAGTTTCTGTCTATTTACTTTACAGCCTTCTTGCGCTAGGAAAATTAAGAAATTAACAGTTGAGGTAACTGCCGTCTGCTCATCAGGGCAACAAATAAGTAAATCATCTACATACTGTAGAATGACTACTCCTGGTTCTGGGGTGAAATTTTTCAGCACGGTCTGCATTGCTTCAGAGTACAAAGTTGGTGAGTGTACCATACCTTGTGGCAATCTTGTCCATGCTAATTGTTTACCCTTGAATGTAAAGGCAAACAAATGCCAACAGTTCTTATGTAGTGGCACAGAAAAAAATGCGTTTGATAAGTCAATTACCGTAAAATATGCAGCAGTGCTGGGAATTTGAGACAGTAAGGTATGAGGATTCGGTACCACAGGGGTGACCGGTGCCAAAACCTTATTGATTTCCCGTAGGTCGTGCACCATGCGAAACCATAGTTTCTTTGGAGGAAACTTTCTTTTTAACAGGATATAAGGGTGTATTGGCGGGTGACCTGATTTCTACCAAAACACCTTGTAACACATAATCCTGAATTTGTTGAGAAATCGCCAGTTCTTGCTGGGGTATTGCCTAAGCTGAGGTAAAATGGTTCCCGGGCAGTTTCTAACAGTATAGGAGCTACTGATAAGAATCCTACATCAGTGTCTCCTTTTGCCCATAGGCTGTCAGGAACCCGAGACAAGTCAATTTTTGCTTGTTGAGTGTAAATTTCGGGAAAATCCTCCATTGCCTGTATTCTAACATATTGTTCCAGAGTTTCTGCATCTTCAGGGATGGTCAGCATAACTGTGCCATTTTCTCTAAAATGGATGTTTGCGTGCATTTTACTTAAGACATCAGTACCCAGCAAGCAGGTAGGTGCACCTTTAGCAAATAAAAATTTGGATACAAAGGTTTTAGGGCCAAAGCTCACATTTAAAGGTTTTGTAAAAGGCAACGCCTGAATTTTACCATCATACCCTTCTGCATATGTTACCTTTGAGGATATATTGTCAGGATATGGTAAAAAGTCTTGATTTTAAATGGAGGATGTTGCTCCCGTATCTATCAGAAAAGGTACATTTTTACCCTCAACCTCAACTTGTATTATTGGTCTTCTAGAAGGAAGAGAGACCTGCATAACCTTCAGTCATTCTGAGCTGTCTGTTTGATCAGGCGCTGGGTTATTTATCCTATTTTTGGGTACAAAGGTTCCTGAATCTATATCTGCTTTTCTCTTCCTACATTCCCTTTGGAAATGTCCTGGCTTCTTACAGTAATGACAAGTAAACTTTTGATTAGCAGAGCCAGTATTAGCCTGTGCAATTCTTACTGGCTTAGAATTTTCTCTTAAGTCCATTTCTATCCCTACAGCTTTCTGTCTAGCCAGGTGTGGGTCTTCCAAGGTTCTCCAATCAGGGGTTGCGGCCTTAAGCTTTTCCTTCACTTTTGGAGACAATCCATCTATAAAGGTTTTTGTAACTAACCTCATCATTCCTGAAGCGGTTAGATCCATGCCTTCATCTCTGAAATTATTTTCTACACTTAGATAATATTCGTCTACTGATTGTCCAGATTTCTGAGCCACCACTCCCGTTGTTCCTCTCTGCCTCTGTTTTTCCCTCATGAAGATCATTAAGTGATCTATAAATTGCGTACCTGATTCTATCGTTTGTAAGGCACCATCTCCTGCCTGGGGCCTATGTACCTGTAGATTTGCTAATAGCTCCTGGAAGAGTCCAGGAGTCATTTTCATTCTACATAATTCTTCTCCATCTGCCCAAACTCCAGCGTGAGTCTGCATAATTTGCTGTATATATTGTGCAAATCTAACTGGACACTGGGTGGGATCTGGTGCGTTATGCAAGAGAGACATGCCTTCAGCGGGGGACCAAGGGAAATATTGTCGAGTTTGGTGATATCTAGTTCCCATTACTCCGTCAGCACCAGGTTCCCTAAAGGGTCTTGGTACTACCCTAACAGGGGCAAGTACAGCGCCATGTCTAGGTGTACCACAGGCTAGGCAATCATTTCTCCAGTCTGGATTTTGTTGTCCACAGTGCGGACATACCCATCCTCCTGGTCCGGCTAAACTTTGAGGTGGTGTTTGGAGAAAAGATGGGGCATGTGGGTTAAGGTATGGGGGTGGGGTGTTCTTATATTCCACATTTTGTTTTTCTCCATAGCCTGCGGGTCTAATACACCACTTTTTATTCTGTTGATTATATGTCCATCCCTCTTTTTCTGCTACCCTAGAGACATCAATCAACGCTTGGATCTGATCTATCCATTTCTTGTCTCTGATTATGCCTTTTTTTCTTTCCTGAATTCCTTCCCATTTTTTCCTACTAAAGGCTTCTGCCTTAGTAACTCCAAACTTACTAAAAATCTTTCTCAGCCCCTTAGTGGCATCTTCACCACTTCTCTCCTTTATGATAGTATAGATATCTAATTCTTCTGGTTCCGACTTTGTTTGCTTATTCCCCATTTTCTTATCCTGAGCTTTTTTCTTTTCTTGCCCTAGGTGGCGTTTGGGTATGAGAATACCTCGTTACCTTCTTCCTAAGGAGCTAGGATGTTTAACGGCTTCTGCGTACCGTGCTGATGTAAGAAAAATCCTGATTCCTACACCTATAGCAAACAACACAAATGCAACCAGACAGAGGATCAAAATACAACGTATCTTGTCCCAGGCTAATTTATCTGTCCTGGGCTCATACTATCATACACTTATCCGTCACCAGGTTTTCGTCAAAGACAGGATCAGAGATTGAACATAGGCGCGGAGGTCTCCCCGAAAGGACGCAACCACGTTGCCCAGTGGGACAGTCACTTCTTCTGTTTCAACACCCTGGGCGGCTTATAGGGCTATTCCCAACTTCCACACACCTTCTATTCACATTCACTCTCATTCAATGCCGTACTCCGTGAGGTGGTCAATTCCTAAGTAGTTCAAGAACCCGAGCTATAGGTATCCTCCTCTACTAGAACTACCCGCTAAAGGACACGACACAGAAAATCTTACGGACAGTGCAGGGCAGATATAAGAGATCTAACAGTGTCTCTTACCTGGCCAGGTTTTTATTCATCTGCCGTCCATTATCCCAGATTCTCTTTTCGTTCGTATTCTGCCGGTGTTCTTGAAGGAGTACACAGACCTCGGGTCCCTGTTCAGGCGCCAGGAAATGTCGGGACCACACTCAGTCGGAGCAGCCTTTGGAAGTGGGGAATCACCAGAAATAATACACAAGACACGTCTCGTATAGTATATCACTGGGAAGCCTATGAAGCACGCCTGCCTTCAAGGTGCTATCCCCTCTTTATATAGTTGTACAGGTAGTTTCAGTGGTTATACAAGTTTTGCTTGTTTAAACAAAGAGAGAAAAGAGAAGACAAAAGAAAACAGTTTCGGCTATGTGATAGTTTCACAACAAACAAAACAGTACAGTTTCGCCTAAGTGGCAGTTTCACAAACAAAAAATAGGATTTCACACTATGGCTAAAATGTCCTTGAATGGACAGGTCAATATTGATCACAAATTCTTTTTGGTTCATTGAGGTAACCATTTTTGTTCCGCTCTTCACACCACTATCTCTGCTATATAGCAGCACATGAGATGAATCGCCATTGTTCCTGCCACATATAGAGCAGTACACCTGGTGGATGGCCACTATCTTTGCACATAGCAGTACACCTGTGGATAGCAATTTTCTCTTCCACATAGAAAGGAGCACACCTGGTAGATGGCCATTTTCCTTGCCACATAGAGAGCAGTACACCTAATGGATGGCCACTGTCTCTGCCAGATAGAGACCATTGCATCTATTGGATGTCTGCTATCCCTGCTGCATGGAGAGCAGTACATCGATCTGATGGGTGGCAAATATCTGTGCTGCATAGAGAACTGCATACCTTATGAATATCCATTGTCCCCGACACATAAAGAGCAGTACATCTGGTGAACGGCCATTGTCCCTGCTACAGAGAGAGCAGTACACCTGGTGGAGTTTGGATGTGTGGCAAAAGCATAGTATCATCAGCTCCTCCTCACTATGCTCCGCTCCATCGGCCTCAAGGACACCATTCTCTCTTGGTTCTCCTCCTATCTCTCTGACCGATCCTTCACTGTATGTTTTGCTGGTTCCTCCTCTCACCTTCCCCTTACTGTTGGGGTTCCTCAAGGATCAGTCCTAGGCCCCCTCCTCTTCTATTTGTATACTGCCCCTATTGGACAAACAATCAGTAGATTTGGTTTCCAGTACCATCTCTATGCTGATGACACCCAATTATACACCTCTTCTCCTGTTATCACGCCGACCTTTTTAGAAAACACCAGTGATTGTCTTACCGCTGTCTCTAACATCATGTCCTCCCTCTATCTGAAACTGAACCTGTCAAAAACTGAACTCCTCGTGTTCTCTCCCTCTATTAACCTACCTTTGCCTGACATTGCCATCTCCATGTGTGGTTCCACCATTACTCCAAAGCAACATGCCCGCTGCTTGGGTTCATACTTGATTCCGAGCTTTCATTCACCCCCCACATCCGATCACTGGCTCGCTCTTCTTATCTGCATCTCAAAAACATTTCTAGAATTCGCCCTTTTCTTACTTTCGACTCTGCAAAAACTCTTACTGTCTCACTTATTCATTCTCGTCTGGACTATTGTAACTCTCTACTAATCGGCCTCCCTCTTACCAAACTCTCCCTGCTCCAATCTGTCCTGAATGCTGCTGCCAGGATCATATTCCTCACCAACCGTTACACCGATGCCTCTACCTTGTGCCAGTCATTACATTGGCTACCCATCCACTTCAGAATCCAGTACAAAACTACTACCCTCATCCACAAAGCACTCCATGGCTCAGCACCACCCTACATCTCCTCTCTGGTCTCAGTCTACCTCCCTACCCGTGCCCTAATGACCTCAGGTTAGCATCGTCAATAATCAGAACCTCCCACTCCCATCTCCAAGACTTTACACGTGCTGCGCCGATTCTTTGGAATGCACTACCTAGGTTAATACAATTAATCCCCAATCCCCACAGTTTTAAGAGTGCCCTAAAAACTCATTTGTTCAGGCTGGCCTACCGCCTCAATGCATTAACCTAACCATCCCTGTGTGGCCCATTAAAAAAAAAAAAAAAAACATAACCAGGTTCCTCTCATCATGTTCTCATACACTTTATGCAGTTAATAGCACTCTGTGTCTGTACTGCTACATACTTAGGCAGTTAACTGGTTCATGCAGCTTTACATGAACACCCGAGCCTTACACTATGGCTGGTCCGAACAACGAAAGCAATTGTTACCATCCACCTCTCGTGTCTCCCCTTTTCCTCATAGATTGTAAGCTTGCGAGCAGCAGGGCCCTCATTCCTCCTGGTATCTGTTTTGAACTGTGATTTCTGTTATGCTGTAATGTCTATTGTCTGTACAAGTCCCCTCTATAAGTTGTAAAGCGCTGCGGAATATGTTGGCGCTATATAAATAAAATTATTATTATTATTATTATTATTATTATTATTATAGTATGTTGAAGGACTCACTGTAATATAGTAATACACTAGTGTAACCCCCTTATACAGCATTTCTGTGACACATGTTATAGAGTGTCAGTGCAGAGTAATGTATGGTGAATGCTCAGAAGTTTACAGTCTATGGGCAGTCCAGAAGCAGATTTTTGTTTTTGTGTTAAACATTTTTTTTAACCCCTTAGGGACGGAGCCAAATTTTTGAAATCTGACCAGTATCCCTTTATGTGGTAATAACTCTGCAACGCTTCAACAAATCCCAGTGATTTTGAGTTTGTTTTTTCATGACACATTATACTTTATGATAATGGTAAATTTGGGTCAATACGTTTTGTGTTTATTTATAAAAAATATAAAAAATTTGAGAAAAATGTTAAAAAATTAGCAATTTTCTAAATTTCAATAATTATCCCTTTAATCCAGATGGTCATACCACAGCAAACCATTAATAAATAACATTTCCCTCATGTCTGCTTTACATCAGGACCATTTGTAAAATGTTATTTTATTTTGTTAGCATTTTAGGAGGTTTAAAAATGTAGCAGCAATTTTTCATTTTTTTCAAGGAAATTTACAAAATGTATTTTTTTTAGGGACTTATCCAAGTGACTTTAGGGGTCTCATATATTGGGAAACCCCCAAACATGATGCCATTTTAAAAACAGCACCCCTAGACATATTGAAAACTGCTGTCAGGTAGTTTATTAACTCTTCAGATGCTTTACAGGAATTAATGCAAAGTGGTATGACCGAAACGAAAATGTGTATTTTTACCACCTAAATGTCTCTAAAGGTACCGTCACATTAAGCGACGCTGCAGCGATATCGACAACGATGCCGATCGCTGCAGCGTCGCTGTTTGGTCGCTGGAGAGCTGTCACACAGACAGCTCTCCAGCGACCAACGATGCCGAAGTCCCCGGGTAACCAGGGTAAACATCGGGTTACTAAGCGCAGGGCCGCGCTTAGTAACCCGATGTTTACCCTGGTTACCATTGTAAATGTAAAAAAAAAACAGTACATACTCACCTTCTGATGTCCGTCAGGTCCCTGGCCGTCTGCTTCCCGCACTGACTGTGAGCTCCGGCCAGCCGTAAAGTAAAAGCAGAGCACAGCGGTGACATCAACGCTGTGCTGTGCTTTACGGCCGGCCGGCGCTCACAGTCAGTGCGGGAAGCAGACGGCAAGGGACCTGACGGACATCAGAAGGTGAGTATGTACTGTTTGTTTTTTTTACATTTACAATGGTAACCAGGGTAAATATCGGGTTACTAAGCGCGGCCCTGCGCTTAGTAACCCGATGTTTACCCTGGTTACCATTGTAAAACATTGCTGGTATCGTTGCTTTTGCTGTCAAACACGACGATACACGCCGATCTGACGACCAAATAAAGTTCTGGACTTTCAGCAACGACCAGCGATATCACAGCGGGATCCAGATCGCTGCTGCGTGTCAAACTCAACGATATCGCTATCCAGGACGCTGCAACGTCACGGATCGCTATCGTTATCGTTGTAAAGTCATTTAGTGTGAAGGTACCTTAACTTGTGAACAGAATACAACAGCCGTCAGACTCTAAGGCCGCTATTTGGTCATGAATTGCTAATGGCAAACATCCGGACCACACAATCATGATCTGAGGGCACCAATTTGGATAAAGAGGAAGCCCCCACACGCTGTTAACTATTTATAATGATGTAGTCACTATTGACAGCAGCATCTAAGGGGTTAAACAGATGTGGACGGTGCCAACACTGATCGTGGCTGATGCAGCAAGTTGTCAGGTATAGTGTACAGCCGACAGCTGCTGGATTGTCACCTGTATGTGGAGGCTATTCTCTTATATCTCAGGTCAGTTAAAAGACGTATTGGCTGTCATTAAGGGGTTAAAGATTTTGTTCTTGTTTATTTTTATATGTTGCATGTCTATATTAAAAATATCTTGCAGTTTTCACTTCTGCCACTAGGCTTAGCATTAGGCTAATACTTTCTGTTCTGTTGAGATTACATTTCAACATTCCTGCTATCATCAGAGGCAAAATGTATAGAATAGATAACACAGGATTCACAATTCCGAAATACTAAGCTGCTCACCTTTTCTCTTCCCCTTGCACATTGCTCTCTGCACCATAACGAATGCCTAGGTAATTCTCCTATAGAAGTCATTGAGCATTTGCAGATTATTGTTTCTTATGGCTCATGGGGCTGCTATAAAACATCTCTGACTGTTGTTAAAAGCAGCTCAGGAAAGGCCGGTTTCACATTTGCGGTTGTATCCGCAGCGTTTCTTCCGCTATTATGCGCATGCGTTGTGTATTCCTATATTTAACATTAGGGACGCATGCGTCTGCGATCGATTGCGTTTTGCCGCGTTTGACGACGCATGTGTCGTTTCATCGTCTGCGGTTTGGGGCGGTAAACGTTACATGTAGTAATTTTAGAGGCGTCAATTTGCCGCCTAGAAACGTATGCGGTTGTTAGCGGATGGAATGCGGCCAAAAAACACATTGCTGTCTATGTGAATGCATGCAGCCGCAAGCACATGCATTTGCTTGCATTTGTGCGTTGCACCACAGCAAAACATGTCTAGACACTGATTAGCCACCCCCCACATACAAGGTGGTAAAGGGGGGGAATGGACAGTTGCAGGTCACTACTCAGCAGACAGAGAAGCAGGACAGACCCAGGCAAGAACCTTGGAGGAAACAAGACACTGAACAATGTGAGTATATCAAAGCCAATGCCTTTATTTTCTATTTTCTGTCTCTACATGTCCTAATTTCTGCCATTTCTTTCTTTCTGCATGCATCAGAATGTCTTCTTCTGATGAGGATCAGCGTCCTGGGCCTGCACAAGCCGAACATGTCAGTGAAGTGAGTACTCACCTCCTCAGATTGGTAAGTATTCACTGTCACATCTACACATATGACAATTTTTTTTTCCTTTTTTTAGAGCACTTCTTCCACTGCGGCAGAGGGTGAGCAGGAGCAGCGGGGTCATGGTCGGGTGGCAAGGCGGCAGCGTGTACGTATACCAGGCTGACTGTTTACTGTATCTTCACTTTAGTATTCTTGAATCTTCCTTTCTTTACTTTCCTCTTTCTTAATATTTTTCTTCTGGACTCCGTTTTTATCTTCACTTTCATTATTCATGCCATTTCTCAGCTTCTGTTTTCTTTCTTTTCCTTATGTTAATGTATCCAACATTAATGTATTCATTTATTTTATAGGTTCCAGGACGGGATGAAGACCTCATTGACAACGATATCCTCATCTCCCTGGTCCATGAGCGAGTCCCGTTGTGGGACACCCGGGTTCCCCAGCACTCGGACAATGTGACGATCCGGCGGCTATGGAATTAGGTGGCCAAAGCGATGTGGGATGGCTGGGACAATGCCCCGACTCGAGTCCGAAATGCATTTTGTAAGTATTGCAATGCAGTGTGATGCAGCAGAGACCTTGGCTGTGCTCACTAAACTGTGTGTGATGACAGAAACTCTCAGGAGTTTCTCTCATCACACACAGTTGTGTGGGCACGGCCAAAAGTCCATTGTCTAACCATTATTTTTGTTTTTTCAACAGTGACCAGAGTCAAAACACGTTGGCGTTTGATGAAGGACCGCTTTAACAAGGACCTGCGTCAAGAGAGCCGTGTTCCCAGTGGTTCTAGAGCAAGGATCCGAAAGTATAAATACTATCGCATTCTGGCATTTTTAAGACCGGTCTTTGCCCATAGAACGTAAGTATTTTTTCGGTGTATTAAGTTGTGTTGTATTGCCATAATCTGTATGTTTCTATTCAACAGGAGTTGGCGTTTTTTAAGTTTTTGGTATTAATTTTTTTTTTTCACAGCACATGGAGCAGCACTGTTGACCCAGGTTCTGGAGCGATCCTTCCTCAGACAGCCATGGACCCGTCCCAGCCATCCAGCAGCGCTGCAGCAAGTGGGCCTGCCACACTAACTGGAGACCAGGAAGCTGGTCCATCAGGTGTTCCCCTTTCCCAGTCCTCTGCCTCTGCCCCTTTTTTTTGGGCTCCTTCCGGCAGCGGCAGAGGGCATCGGACAGGTCACTCATGCCCGAGTTTTTGCACTTGAGCTCGATTTTTCACGATGACTCAAGGCTTTGGGTGACCACCTGGATGCTGCCATTAGCCATATGAATACACGTATCCAGGAGGTCACCAAAAGCCTTGACCAAGTAAAAGCCGACCTCCAGAGGCCCATCATTTTTTTAACCAAATTGAACAGGGCATGTCGGAACACCTTACTCCTGATCTCCAGCTTAGTGACATGCAGGTCTGCAATGCTGCTTGCGTGCAGGCTATGCAGCTGAGTCGGTATTTTCAGCAGACAGTGGCGGCATATCCACCTGTGCCTTCACTGTCACGATTGACCTCAATGCCGACCTCTGCTGCATACCACTGCATGGCCACCTCCATTCCAAGCACTGCCGGACACCACTACAGCACCACCACCATGCCGAGTGCTGCAGGACAGCCCACCACCACCACCATGACAACTGCTGCTCCTGCTTGGACCTCCTCCACTGACACCACCATGCAGCAGCAGGACCCTGGCATGGCCTTCCGCTCCGCCACCACGATGCAGCAGGACCCTGGCATTCCCATCCGCTCTGCCACCACGATGCAGCAGGACCCTGGCATTCCCTTCCGCTCTGCCACCACGATGCAGCAGGACCCTGGCATGGCCTTCCGCTCTGCCACCACGATGCAGCAGGACCCTGGCATTTCCTTCCGCTCTGCCACCACGATGCAGCAGGACCCTGGCATTCCCTTCCGCTGCGCCACCACGATGCAGCAGGACCCTGGCATGGCTTTACAAACTTCTACCGCAACCATACAGCAGCATGATAAGGACAGTGACAGTTTGGCCACTATGACCAGGCCGCAAGAAATGAGCCCGCCGAGGCTCCCCAGACCACTGGGCCGATCCCAAAAAGGAAGAAAAAAAAAGACACTTCCAGTGTTTCTCAGCCCTCTCATGCGTCGAGCCCCATTCCCGATCTGCCAGACCCCAGTAATTTACTTGCCCCTTCTCCTGTCACCCCTGCGTCGTCCACAGTGAGTCAAGCTTCACAGCTACAAACCCCCCATTTCCAGCACTCTACCCCAAGCAGGCGCAGTTAATTTTTTTTTTATTTGTTAAAAAAATAAATAAAAATGTTTCTTGCCCCCAAAAAGGTTTGGTTAATTGTGTATTTCGCTGCCGGCAACACACACCGTGCTCCAAATAAAAAACTGCGCCGCACACTTTATTTTTTGCCCACATCATAGCTCCAGTAGTTAGCAAGTACAACACTGTAGTTTTGTGCGTCTTTAGTATAAAGATATGAGGTGGCCAAAAAATTTATACGTTTATGTTATCCATAATCTCTTCTTCTGCTTAGTCTATGACTATTGTTGCAAACTGAAGAGAAAATGGCGGCAATACAATGCAGAACTGTACTCAACAGGTCAGGTGTCCAAAAACTCATTAGTTAGGACACCTGACCTGGTGAGTAGAGAACTGCCTTGTATAACCTCCATTTTCTCTTCTGTGTACGTAGTCTATTTCACACAAAGTGAAGGGATGACAGAGGTCATACAAGGCATATCTATGCTCACCTGGACATGTGTCAGAAATAGTGAATTCATGAGGCTGTTATATGGGCATCATGAATTCATTATTTCTGACACCTGACTTGATGAGTATAGATCTGTTTTGTATTAAACAGCCATTGTCTCTTCAGTCTGCGTCCAATGGATACTGCAGAACAGAATCAGGACGCAATGACGTCAACAACCTTACCACTAAAGCAACATGGCTGTCGTCACACTAGCAGTATGTGGCCAGTGTTTTATATCAGTATTTATAAGCCAAAACCAGGAGTGGAACAATTAGAGGAAAAGTATAATAGAAAAATATGCACCACTTCTGCATTTATCACCCACTCCTGGTTTTGGCTTACAAATAATGATGTAAAATACTGACCAAATACTGCTAGTGTGACGGCAACCTTGGTTTGTAGAGGAAATACATAGAAGACACGGTCAAGATACCCAAAAATTAAAGTTTATTAACAACAAATATTATTAACATTTAAACAAATAACTGGTACAGACCAAATCCCAGCAGGACATTTACACAACATTGTCCTGCCATGACACACGTCCAATATCAGAATCAAAAAAGGAAGCAAATTGGTCCCGCATGTGGCCAACTTCAGCAGTTGACCGCAGAGGGTGATGCTGGTAATCTGGCAATGGGTTTCCAACTGGTTCATCCAGTTCAATGTTGGGTCGCTTCTTAGCTATTATGTAATTGTGGAGAACCACACAGGCTTTGACCACCTCATCGACTGTCTCCATTTTTAGATTAATGGCTGTTGCAAGAATGCGCCATTTTGAGACTAGAATCCCAAACGTACACTCTACTGTTCTTCGGGCCCTGGTCAGTCTGTAATTAACCCCTTCACCCCCGGAGCTTTTTTCGTTTTCGTTTTTCGCTCCCCTCCTTCCCAGAGCCATAACTTTTTTATTTTTCCGTCAATATGGCCATGTTAGGGCTTATTTTTTGCGGGACGAGATGTACTTTTGAACGATACCATTGGTTTTACCATGCCATGTAACAGAAAATGGGAAAAAAATTCCAAGTGCAATGAAATTGCAAAAAAAGTGCAATCACACTTGTTTTTTGTTTGGCTTTTTTGCTAGGTTCACCAAATGCTAAAACTAACCTGCCATTATGATTGTCCAGCTCATTACGAGTTCATAGACACCAAACATGTATAGGTTCTCTTTTATCTAAGTGGTAAAAAAAAAATTCCAAAGTTTGCTAAAAAAAAAAAATTGCGCCATTTTCCGATACCCGTAGCGTCTCCAATTTTCGTGATCTGGGGTCGGGTGAGGGCTTATTTTTTGCGCACCAAGCTGGCGTTTTTAATGATACCATTTTGGTGCAGGTATGTTCTTTTGATCCCCGTTATTGCATTTTAATGCAATGTCGCGGCGACCAAAAAAACGTAATTTTGGCGTTTTGATTTTTTTTTCTCGCTACGCCATTTAGCGATCAGGTTAATTCTTTGGTTTTATTGATAGATTGGGCGATTCTGAACTCGGCGACACCAAATATGTGTAGGTTTGATTTTTTTTTTTTGTTTTATTTTGATTGGGGCTAAAGGGGGGTGATTTGAACGTTTATATATTTTTATTTTTTTTATATTTTTAAACACTTTTTTTTTTAAATTTTGGCATGCTTCAATAGCCTCCATAGGAGGCTAGAAGCATGCACTACACGATCGACTCTGCTACATAGAGGTGAAGCACAGATCACCTCTATGTAGCAGAAATGCAGGGTTGCCTTGAACGCCGACCACATGGTGGCGCTCAAAGCAATCGGCCATCAACAACCATAGAGGTCTCATGGTTCTCATGTGATGGGGGTCAGCGGTGCGAGCACTTCAGGCCGCGTGGCCGGGAGCGCTAGTTAAATGCCGCTGCCAGCGTTTGACGGCGGCATTTAACTAGTTAATGGGCGTGGGCGGATCGCGTTTCGGCTTGCGCTCATTGCGCGCATATGTCAGCTGTACAAAACAGCTGACATGTCGCGGCTTTGAGGTGGGCTCACCGCCGGAGCCCACCTCAAAGCGGGGGTTCTGCCAGCTGACGTACTATTCCGTCAGCTGGCAGAAAGGGGTTAAAGATCCTTTTAGTGTGGTTCAAGTCCCGACTGGAATAGGGCTTCAGTAGGTTTTCACACATCTGAAAGGCCTCATCCCCAACCATAACAAATGGGCTCGGTGGACCTTGAGTGTTGGGGAGAGGACGTGGCCGCGGAAAATTAAAATTTTTGCCATACACACGGCGGCCCATATCAGAGTTCTTAAAAGTCTGGGAATCGTTGCCAAGGCCAAAAGCTCCAATGTCCACGGCGATGAAGCGACAGTCCGCATCGGCTATTGCCATGAGGACAACAGAAAAATATTTTTTTATACAGTTATATGAAAAAGTTTGGGCACCCCTATTAATCTTAAGCTTAATGTTTTATAATGTTTTTTTTGCAACAGCTATTTCAGTTTCATATATCTAATAACTGTTGGACACAGTAATGTTTCTGCCTTGAAATGAGGTTTATTGTACTAACAGAAAATGTGCAATCTGCATTAAAACAAAATGTGACAGGTGCATAAGTATGGGCACCCTTATCATTTTCTTGTTCTAAATACTCCTACCTACTTTTTACTGACTTACTAAAGCACTTTTTTTTGGTTTTGTTACCTCATTGAGCTTTGAACTTCATAGCCAGGTGTATGCAATCATGAGAAAAGCTACTTAAAGTGGCCACTTGCAAGTTGTTCTCCTGTTTGAATCTCCTCTGAAGAGTGGCATCATGGGCTCCTCAAAACAACTGTCAAATGATCTGAAAACAAAGATTATTCAACATAGTTGATCAGGGGAAGGATACAAAAAGCTGTCTAAGAGATTTAACCTGTAAATTTCCACTGTGAGGAACATAGTAAGGAAATGGAAGAACACAGGTACAGTTCTTGTTAAGGCCAGAAGTGGCAGGCCAAGGAAAACATCAGAAAGGCAGAGAAGAAGAATGGTGAGATCAGTCAAGGACAATCCTCAGACCACCTCCAGAGAGCTGCAGCATCAACTTGCTGCAGATGGTGTCACTGTGCATCAGTCAACTATACAACTCACTTTGCACAAGGAGAAGCTGTATGGGAGAGTGATGCGAAAGAAGCCATTTCTGCAAGCACGCCACAAACAGAGTCGGCTGAGGTATGCAAAAGCACATTTGGAGAAGCCAATTTCTTTTTGGAAGAAGGTCCTGTGGACTGATGAAACCAAGATTGAGTTGTGTTTGGTCATACAAAAAGGCGTTATGCATGGCAGCAACAAAACACAGCATTCCAAGAAAAACACTTGATACCCACAATAAAATTTGGTGGATGTTCCATCATGCTTTGGGGCTGTGTGGCCAATGCCGGCACCGGGAATCTTGTTAAAGTTGAGGGACGCATGGATTCCTTTCAGTATCAGCAGATTCTTGACAATAATGTTCATGAATCAGTGACAAAGTTGAAGTTACGCAGGGGATGGATCTTTCAGCAAGACAATGATCCAAAACACCGCTCCAAATCTACTCAGGCATTCATGCAGAGGAACAATTACACTGTTCTGGAATGGCCATCCCAGTCCCCAGACCTGAATATCATTGAACATCTGTGGGATCATATGAAGAGGGCTGTCCATGCTCGGCGACCATCAAACTTAACTGAACTGGAATTGTTTTGTAACGAGGAATGGTCAAAAATACCTTCATCCAGAATCCAGGAACTCATTAAAAGCTACAGGAAGCGACTAGAGGCTGTTATTTTTGCAAAAGGAGGAACTACTAAATATTAATGTCACTTTTCTGGTGCCCATACTTATGTACCTGTCAAATTTTGTTTGAATGCAGATGGAGGGATGATAAACTCTCTCCGGTTGCCAGAAATCTGTAATAAAATAAATAAAAAAAAAATTAACAATCAATTCTATTTATGGTGTTGTTCTGCTAAAGACATTAAGGAAAATACAAAGAATACATGTCAGACCAACAATAATTATGACTGGCATTTGTTTAGAATTGTTACGTACCTTAATGTAACCAGCAGACGTTCCTCTGGTGGAATCGCTCTACGGAGCTGGGTGTCCTGTCTCCGGATGGTTCCTTGGACACGAGCAAGCAAATCCTGGAAAGAGTCTTTCGACATCCTTGTACATTCCGGGAATTTGTCCGGGTTGGCATTAAGCTCGCCATACAGCGTGTGATAGGTTCCACTGCTCTCACGTAGTTCGATAACGGGGTGTCGCCAAAAACGCCTACTCCGTCTCCTTCTCCATCTTTCACGATTTCTGTGTTGCTCCCAAGCAAACGCACAGGCAAGAAACAGCTTGATGCCTAAATCCAGGTTGAAATAAAAGCTCTCCATGCGAAGATCCATCATGACACAGGATACAGTAGCAAAATCTGAAGATTCCAGCTGTTCAAGGGTCTATATAAAGATATCCCATAATACACGCCCTCTGTAGTCACATTGGCGGTGTCTGGTTATCTAGATTTTTCTCCTGTTAAATTTTCCACCATGCACACCAAAAACGCAAACGCATGACAAAACGCATGATAAAGCGTGAAAACGCTGCGTTTTATTAACCGCATGCGTTCTCGCATGCGTCTAAAAAACGCCGCGTTTGTACGTGTTTCTATGCATTTTTTCCTGCACTTGCAGATGCGGATTAAACGCTGCGGATTCGAACGCAAATGTGAAACTAGCCAAAGATGGTCATCCTGATAATCGTGCAGAAAGTCGAATTAAAACATCAGTACAACTGGAAAATAAATGCATATCAGGTAGAATATATATCAGAATTTGGTCTTCCATATTACCGGTAATTCTAACTTGTCTCCCACCCTCTGCAGGTAAATGACTTCTATAAATGTGAGAGATATACCGGTGCACAAGAATTGTAACTTATTAAAGTGGACTTAAGATAAAGCCAAATAGTACTCGTTCCCTCTCCAGCGCTTGCTCTTCTCCTTTGTTGTGTATTGGCTGCAGTGACATCATCGACATCGCTCATCATCATGGTTTACCAGGTCAACGTATGCACTATACTTATCCATAGGGTTCAATTAGTCAGACACAGTTCCAACGAGTGCACTTTTGTCTTCTGTCCACTCTACATGTCAATATGTCGCAAAAGCCTTAATTGAAGAGCATAGTACATTATGCTATTACAGCCCACGGAGTCAAACAGAAAATGTATATATTTCTGTATAACAGTTTTTTTTATTTTACATTGAAGCCTATGAATGATGGCTGCTATAATAATATCTTTCATTTTACTTCGTCTTTTCTTTTTTTTGATTTTGTGGCATCAGAATTATTTACAAGTTTTCAGATCCTTCCTCTGGAACAATCCAATGTGTATTTGTCGTTGATTTTGTGACAAATCTGAGGCTGAGGCTCAGGCTCATACAAAAACACGTGGAATCTGCTGAGGATCCATGTGAAATCCACTTCAGTTCGCACTAGACAAATCAGCAGTAGATTTTCCTTTGAAAATAATGGGAGGCAATTTGTAGATGTATGGAAAAAATCAATGGCTCATACCCATCAATGTTAATAAAATCGCTCCTATGTTGTTCCTGAAAAGTCAAACATGTGTCATACAAGTATCATGCAAGTACAATGCGATTTTTCTCACCTAGAATCCGTATAATATTGGTATGACATGTGTATGCAATCCATAATGCAATGCGATTTTAACATCAGATTTTACAGAGTATTTCTCTGTCATTTAAAGATAGTTTTCTAGCTAAATATTCTTCAGTATATAGGTAGAAATATGTGAGTGAGATATATAATCATTGCTTTGCGTGTGTAGCCTACTGTACATGTATTTAAGTCATAAATAAATTATCTCACAGCTGTCTGCCTAGCCTTTGCTGGTTATTAGTTATAGAGGGCCTGACATTTTTTTGTGGTATCTCCCATTTTAATAACCAGTAAAGGCTAAGTATACAACTGTGAGCTGATATTAATAGCCTGGGAAGCCCCATGTTTATTACCCCCTTCCCAGGCTAAAAAAATCAGCCCTCAACTGTCAGATTTCCCTCAGCTGGTTATTAAAATTTCAGGAGGAACCAACTGCCATTTTTTTTTAGGTTAATGAATTATTAGCTAAATACATTAACATTAAAGGGGTTGTCCACTACTTTCAATTATCCCCCCAATGTATCCCCCCGGGGCCCCTGACGAATTGTGTAAATACCTTGCGTTGCCGTTTTTGCCTGTGAGTGGCGCTATGCTGGTGGCTGAGTCCGGGTCACGTGACCCCCAGGCTGCAGCCACCGCTAATTTCCGCCGACGTCACGTCAATTTCCAGACTCTGGAAATTGACGTGACGTCAGTAACAGGCGTGTCCCAGCCGCACAGTCAGTAGTCACTCAAGAGTGACTGGGCTGTGGGCGGGACTGTGCTGTGCTGGGGGCGGGTGGGGCGGGCGGGGCTTTGCTGGGGGGCGGGCGGGGCTGTGCACCGCAGGTGTCAGGTGCTGGGATGGGATCTGCTTGCCGAGATGTGCTGCGGCGGCGGCTGATCCCGTGGCTGCGGCCGGTGCCGTGGCGGCGGCCGGTCCGTCGGGGGCCGGTCCCGCGGCGGCTGGTGCGTCGGCGGCCGGTCCCGCCGCGGTGGTCGGTGCCGTGGCGGCGGCGGCCGGTCCCGCGGCTGCGGCCGGTCCCGCGGTGGCTGCGGCTGGTGCGTCGGCGGCCGGTCCCGCCGCGGTGGCTGGTGCCGTGGCGGCGGCGGCGACCGGTGCAACGGCGGGGGTCTGCGTGGTGCTGAAGGTGGCTGTGCGGTGGTGGTGGGGGTGGCGTTGTCTCTGTGTGCAGGCATGTCCGATGGGACTACAAGTCCCATCGGGCTCTGCCTGCTACAGTGACAGTGAGTGACACATTAGCCAATGATGGGACAGTAGTAGTCCCATCATCCGGCTAATGTGTTGAATGTAAAAAAAAAACAAAGAAAAAAAAAACACATATACAGTACATACATACATAGAACACATACAGAACATGCGCCATGCGACGACATGCACCATGCGACGACATGCTGCATGCGATGACATTCGGCATGCGACGACATTCGGCATGCGACGACATGCGGCATGCGACGACATGCGCCATGCGACGACATGCTGCATGCGACGACATGCGGCATGCGGCGCCATGCGACGACATGCGCCATGCGACGACATGCTGCATGCGCCGACATGCGCCATGCGACAACATGCTGCATGCGACGACATGCGCCATGCGACGACATGTTGCATGCGACGACATGCGCCATGCGACGACATGCGCCATGCGACGACATGCACCATGCGACGACATGCGCCATACGACGACATGCTGCATGCGACGACATGCGCCATGCGACGACATGCGTCATGCGACGACATGCGCCATGCGACGGCATGTGCCATGCGACGACATGCGCCATGCGATGACATGCGCCATGCGATGACATGCGCATTCAGTACGTGTACATACATAGACATACAGTACATACACACATACATACATACAGTACATATAACATAGAGTACATACTCATCATCACTTGTCACTTTGATCCCCGAAGCCATTGTCATCTGTAAAAAATATTAAAATAATAAACAAACAATATACTCCCTGATCCGCAGAAATCCAATTAAAACGAGTGTCCCTCGACGATCTCCCGTGGAGAGCAGGAGCATCTGCTGATGCAACCACTCTCCAGGGGCCCCAGGAACACAATGAGGGGAGGAAGGTATCCTTCCACAATGTATTCCCCACAATGTATTCCTACGCCCCTGTGAGAAAATAGTCCCTAGTCTCACTTTATAGCATGCTGTATGAGAAAGTTCCCACGCAGCTTTTTGCCATAAAGTGAGACCAGTGAACTATAGCAACCTCAGTGATGCACTGCAGGAGCCATTGTCTCCTGTCAGTGTGTCACTGAGGGTCCTATAGAGCAGTGACATCACCCGATGTCACTGTTCTATAGGGGAGAACGTCGTGGGACACTCGTTATTAATTGGACTACGGCGGGCAGGTAGTATACGGTTTATTATTTTAAGTTTTTTGTAGGCGCTGAAGTATTGTAAGTTTGGTTAAATGAAGAATATTAAAATACTTTTTCCTACTGTGTGTGTGTTTTATTAACCCTTTTTTAGTATTGGATTAATAACGGATAGGCGTCTTATTGACGCCTCTCCGTTATTAACCCGGCTTAATGTCACCTTACAATAGCAAGGTGACATTAACCCCTTATTACCCCATATCCCACCGCTACACGGGAGTGGGAAGAGAGGGGCTAAGTGCCGGAATTGGCGCATCTTACAGATGCGCCATTTCTGGGGCGGCTGCGGACTGGTATTTGTAGCCGGGGGGGGGGGGACCAATATCCATGGCCCCTCTCTAGGCTATGAATATCAGCCCGCAGCTGTCTGCGTAGCCTTTATGGCTATAAAATATAGGGGGACCCCACGTCATTTTTTTGGGGGGGTCCCCCTATTTTAATAGCCAGTAAAGGCTACGCAGACAGCTGCGGGCTGATATTCATAGCAGGCTACAAATAATGGCCCTCGGCCGTCAGCTTTCCCCCTCTGGCGCAGAAAATTGCGTGGGAGCCCACGCCGTTTTTTTCCATTTTTTATTAAATTAAACGCTCATTAAGGCCTGTTTCACACTTGCGTCGGCACGGGTCCATCGCTATGCGTTGGGCCGACGCACGTTGTGAAATTTGTGCACGTCGTGGGCAGCGGATGCAGTTTTTCAACGCATCCGCTGCCCATTCTGAAGTCCGGGGAGTAGGGGGCAGAGTTTTGGCCGCGCATGCGTGGTAGAAAATGGCAGACACGAGGGACGTGCCAACGGTCCGCCAAAACACGACGCATCCGTTGCACGATGGACGCGACGTGTGGCCATCCGTCGCGATCCTTCACTAATACACGTCTATGGGTAAAAAACGCATCCTGCGAGCACATTTGCACGATCCGTTTTTTTCCCAAAAAGACGGATTGCTAAAAACGCAAGTGTGAAAGTAGCCTTAGGCTGCTTTCAAACTAGCATCGGTAAGGGTCCTTGCGCTGCGTCGCTAATAAAAGTCTATGGAGAAAAAACGCATCCTGCAGACAACTTTGCAGGACGAGTTTTTTCTCCACAGCGACGCATTGCGATGTGCAGTGCACGACGCTAGTGTGAAAGAGGCCTTAGAAACATCGGCCTTTCTATTATATATCTATGGATATATCTATCTATAGATATATTTATAGATAGATATATCTACAGATACATAGATGTATCTATCCATATATTTGGGTGCTTTCACACATCAGGTTTTTGCCGTGAGGCACAATCCAGCGAGTTTTGAAAAAAACGGATCCATTTTTTTCCGCCGGATCCGTTTTTTTCTCATAGAGTTTCATCCGTTTTTTGCCGGATCCGTCAAAAAAGCTGTTTCCGCCGGATGGAAAACACATACAGAGGAACGTTTTTTCTGTCCTGCGAAAAAACGCACAGCGACGGATCCGGCAAAAAACGTATGAAACTGAGCTGTGAAATGATGAATCCGGCCTTGGAATCCGTTTTTTCATGCATGTTTCCATTCAAATCATGCACATTTTCCGTTTATTTACTTATTTCCAAAAACGGCATTAAAACCGCGCATAAACCGCACCAAAAAAAGCATCAAAACTGCACCAAAAACTGCATCAAAACCTGGTGCAGTTTTGCAGTTTTGGTGCGGTTTTGATGCAGTTTTTGGTGCGGTTTTGATGCAGTTCTTGGTGTGGTTTTGGTGCAGCTTTTTCCGCAGCATGTGCACAACAAGTCTGCGGCTCCCATAGACTTACATTGGTTGTGCACTACACTGCGGATTTGATGCAATTCAGTGCGGCAAAAAACGCTGCGGATCTGCAATCAGATCCGCAACGTGTGCACAGCCTTAGCATTTAGTGAACCTAGCAAAAAAGCCAAGCAAAAAACAAGTGTAAGATTGCACTTTTTTTGCACTTTCATCGCACTTTGAATTTTTTTCACATTTTCTGCTACACGACATGGTAAAACCAATGGTGTCGTTCAATAGTAGAACTTGTCCCGCAAAAGATAAGTCCTCACATGGCCATATTGATGGAAAAATTATGGCTCTGGAAAGAAGGGGAGCGATAAACGAAAACAAAAAAAGCTCCAGGGGTGAAGGGGTTTAGAAACATGGATATGGACATATCTATGGAAATAGACATAGATATATAGATATATCTGTATGTATGTATCTATCTATCTATCCCATATCTATCTATCCATCCATCTATCTGTGTGTAATGGAGCGTGGGTTGGACAAATGTAAAAGAGGAGGTTGGACAGAAATGACATCACAAATCTTTTTGAAGATAGAGGGGGGAGAGGAGGGAGGGGTTTGGGTGTGTTTTGGAGTGGGTGTGCCAGGTGCAGAGTTACAGGCGAGTGCAATGCATCATGGAACTTGTAGTATTAGAGCACAGTAACTCAGGAGAAAGGAAGTTGTCGATTAACCCCATGAGAGCTGAATCCGGCACTAAAGATGTGCTGCTACAGCATGATAAAAGGTAATATTGCTAAAATAAACACAGTAGATGTTTTCAGTGGCACATAATAGCAAGATTGATGAAAAAAAAAAAAAGGTTATAGTAGTGGACAACTTCTTTAACCCCTTCCCGACATTTGACGTACTATCCCGTCGAGGTGGGGTGGGCCCCCATGACCGCCGACGGGATAGTACGTCATACGCGATCGGCCGCGCTCACGGGGGGAGCGCGGCCGATCGCGGCCGGGTGTCGGCTGCATATCGCAGCTGACATCCGGCACTATGTGCCAGGAGCGGTCACAGACCGCCCCCGGCACATTAACCCCCGGCACACCGCGATCAAACATGATCGCGGTGTACCGGCGGTACAGGGAAGCATCGCGCAGGGAGGGGGCTCCCTGCGTGCTTCCCTGAGACGATCGGTACAAGGTCACGGTGATGTACTCACCTCGTACCGAACGTCTTCTCCCTGCAGGCCCCGGATCCAAAATGGCCGAGGGGCTGTATCCGGGTCCTGCAGGGAGCACTTCCGGGTCAGAGCAGGCTGCAGATGAAAGCTGCAGCCTGCTCCGATGAAAGTATGATCGCGGATCTGATAGAGTGCTGTGCACACTATCAGATCTGCGATCTGTGATGTCCCCCCCTGGGACAAAGTAAAAAAGTAAAAAAAAAATTTCCACATGTGTAAAAAAAAAAAAAAAAAAATCCTAAATAAATAATAATAAAAAAAAAAATATTATTCCCATAAATACATTTCTTTATCTAAAAAAAACAAACAAAAACAATAAAAGTACACATATTTAGTATCGCCGCGTCCGTAACGACCCAACCTATAAAACTGGCCCACTAGTTAACCCCTTCAGTAAACACCGTAAGAAAAAAAAAAAAAAAACGAGGCAAAAAACAACGCTTTATTACCATACCGCCGAACAAAAAGTGGAATAACACGCGATCAAAAAGACGGATATAAATAACCATGTTACCGCTGAAAACGTCATCTTGTCCCGCAAAAAACGAGCCGCCATACAGCATCATCAGCAAAAAAATAAAAAAGTTATAGTCCTCAGAATAAAGCGATGCCAAAATAATTATTTTTTCTATAAAATAGTTTTTATCGTATAAAAGCGTCAAAACATAAAAAAATGATATAAATGAGGTATCGCTGTAATCGTACTGACCCGACGAATAAAACTGCTTTATCAATTTTACCAAGCGCAGAACGGTATAAACGCCTCTCCCAAAAGAAATTCATGAATAGCTGGTTTTTGGTTATTCTGCCTCACAAAAATCGGAATAAAAAGTGATAAAAAATGGTCACGTGTCCGAAAATGTTACCAATAAAAACGTCAACTCGTCCCGCAAAAAAAAAAAAACCTCACATGACTGTGGACCAAAATGTGGAAAAATTATAGGTCTCAAAATGTGGAGACGCAAAAACTTTTTTGCTATAAAAAGCGTCTTTTAGTCTGGTTTCACACTTGCGTTTTTATCTGCATGCATTTTTTAAAAAAACCACATGTGTGAAAAAATGCATGTAAACGCGGTAAAACGCATGCGTTTTTATAGAAAAACACAAGAAAACAAGAAAAAAACAAAAAACCCTACCCCTAACCCTACCCCTAACCTGAAATACGTGGCACTGAAATACGTGGCACTAAAATATACGTTTATATACGTATATACGTATATAAGTGCCACGATATTTCAGTGGCCACGTATTTAAGTGCCACGTATTTAAGTGCCACGTATTTAAGTGCCACGTATTTAAGTGCCACGTATTTAAGTGCCACGTATTTCAGTGCCACGTATTTAAGTGCCACGTATTTCAGTGCCACGTATTTCAGTGCCACGTATTTAAGTGCCACGTATTTAAGTGCCACGTATTTAAGTGCCACGTATTTCAGTGCCACGTATTTACGTGCCACGTATTTACGTGCCACGTATTTACGTGCCACGTATTTTTCAGTGCCTGAAATACGTGGCACTGAAATACGTGGCACTGAAATATCGTGGCACTGAAATATCGTGGCACTGAAGTATTTACGTGCCACGTATTTTTCAGTGCCTGATATACGTGGCACTGAAATACGTGGCACTGAAATACGTGGCACTGAAATATCGTGGCACTGAAATATCGTGGCACTTAAATACGTGGCACTTAAATACGTGGCTCTTAAATACGTGGCACTTATATACGTGGCACTTATATATGTGGCACTTATGACTGTCAGAAAATGTTCAGTAAACGGTTAGGGGTGAGGTTAGGGGTAGGGTTTCAGGTAGAATTGGGGAGATTCCACTGTTCAGGCACATCAGGGGCTCTCCAAACGCGACATGGCGTCCAATCTCAATTCCAGCCAATTCTGCGTTGAAAAAGTAAAACAGTGCTCCTTCCCTTCCGAGCTCTCCCGTGCGTCCAAAAAGGGGTTTACCCCAACATATGGGGTATCAGCGTACTAGGGAAAAATTGAACAACAACTTCTGGGGTCCAAGTTCTCTTGTTATCCTTGGGAAAATAAAAATTTGGGGGGCTAAAAATCATTTTTGTGGGAAAAAAAATATGTTTTATTTTCACGGCTCTGCGTTGTAAACTGTAGTGAAACACTTGGGGTTTCAAAGTTCTCACAACACATCTAGATAAGTTCCTTGGGAGGTCTAGTTTCCAATATGGGGTCACTTGTGGGGGGTTTGTACTATTTGGGTACATCAGGGGCTCTGCAAATGCAACGTGACGCCTGCAGACCAATCCATTTAAGTCTGCATTCCAAATGGCGCTCCTTCCCTTCCGAGCTCTGTCATGCGCCCAAACAGTGGTTCCCCCCCACAAAGGGGGTATCAGCGTACTCAGGACAAATTGGACAACAACGTTTAGGGTCCAATTTATCCTGATACCCTTGTGAAAATACAAAACTGGGGGCTAAAAAATCATTTTTGTGAAAAAAAAAAAATAATTTTTATTTTCACGGCTCTGCGTTGTAAACTGTAGTGAAACACTTGGGGGTTCAAAGTTCTCACAACACATCTAGATAAGTTCCTTGGGGGGTCTAGTTTCCAATATGGGGTCACTTGTGGGGGGTTTGTACTGTTTGGGTACATCAGGGGCTCTGCAAATGCAACGTGACGCCTGCAGACCAATCCATTTAAGTCTGCATTCCAAATGGCGCTCCTTCCCTTCCGAGCTCTGTCATGCGCCCAAACAGTGGTTCCCCCCCACAAAGGGGGTATCAGCGTACTCAGGACAAATTGGACAACAACGTTTAGGGTCCAATTTATCCTGATACCCTTGTGAAAATACAAAACTGGGGGCTAAAAAATCATTTTTGTGAAAAAAAAAAAATAATTTTTATTTTCACGGCTCTGCGTTGTAAACTGTAGTGAAACACTTGGGGGTTCAAAGTTCTCACAACACATCTAGATAAGTTCCTTGGGGGGTCTAGTTTCCAATATGGGGTCACTTGTGGGGGGTTTGTACTGTTTGGGTACATCAGGGGCTCTGCAAATGCAACGTGACGCCTGCAGACCAATCCATTTAAGTCTGCATTCCAAATGGCGCTCCTTCCCTTCCGAGCTCTGTCATGCGCCCAAACAGTGGTTCCCCCCCACATAGGGGGTATCAGCGTACTCAGGACAAATTGTACAACAACTTTTGGGGTCTATTTTCTCCTGTTACCCTTGGTAAAATAAAACAAATTGGAGCTGAAATAAATTTTGTGTGAAAAAAAGTTAAATGTTCATTTTTATTTAAACATTCCAAAAATTCCTGTTGAACACCTGAAGGGTTAATAAACTTCTTGAAAGTGGTTTTGAGTACCTTGAGGGGTGCAGTTTTTAGAATGGTGTCACACTTGGGTATTTTCTATCATATAGACCCGTCAAAATGACTTCAAATGAGATGTGGTCCCTAAAAAAAAATGGTGTTGTAAAAATGAGAAATTGCTGGTCAACTTTTAACCCTTATAACTCCGTCACAAAAAAAAATTTTGGTTCCAAAATTGTGCTGATGTAAAGTAGACATGTGGGAAATGTTATTTATTAAGTATTTTGTGTGACATATGTCTGTGATTTAAGGGCATAAAAATTCAAAGTTGGAAAATTGCGAAATTTTCAAAATTTTCGCCAAATATTCGTTTTTTTCACAAATAAACGCAAGTTATATCGAAGAAATTTTACCACTAACATGAAGTACAATATGTCACGAGAAAACAATGTCAGAATCGCCAAGATCCGTTGAAGCGTTCCAGAGTTATAACCTCATAAAGGGACAGTGGTCAGAATTGTAAAAATTGGCCCGGTCATTAACGTGCAAACCACCCTTGGGGGTGAAGGGGTTAAACTACACATGCACTGCACTAATTGTATATGTCATTGACATCTTTCTACCTATCTATTCAATGTATTTTCTATTCTGAAGGGTCACACAGTGAATTTACTGTATTCAGCTGATGAAATGTTGGGTTTTCTAGGAGATGGGTGCATAAACATCTGACAGCACTTGCATGGTGAGTCTCATCTGATATACTTGGCCAATCACAACATGCTGCAGTTTTTTTCTCTGTCTGATCTAAGCTGAGAAAAAAATCGCAGATGAGCAGGGACTAATAGAATAACATTAGTCAGAGTGCAATCTGATTTTTTTTTTTTTTTTTAATATATATCTAATTGCACTTGCCCCTTTTACGCACAGATGAGTATGAGCCCTTATAGTCGGACTTTACAATATCAATGTATCAGGTTAAATATACTGAATTTTCACTCTTCTTTCTTTGGTTCAGTTTATGAATATTTCAGAAAGATGACTCAATATCGTTTACCTCCATTGCCGACCATAAGGGAAATTATAAAACTTTACAATTTAAGAGCAGAAAAACAACTGTCCCAAAATTTCCTGCTGGATTTGAAACTCACTGGTAAGTTTTCTTTTATCATCAAATGTGGTTTCTACTAAAGTTTTTATTCCTTAGGCTTATTTCTGTACAGAAATAAGGAAATGAGGATTCTTTACTGACTGCCCTTAATCTTTGTTGACTCGGCTGTATGAGTGTCATGGTGACTAGAGTATGTGACTGCTGCAGCCAATCACTGCATATCAGAGGAGTAAAAGTTTGGAGGTACATACCTTATCATAGCATACACCCTTTTCAGTTTAACAGGAGTGTAGTATATTTCTGTGCCATATTACAGCCCAGTGTTCCAGTCTGGCTACACAACTTTAAAGGGATCTATTTCTGGTCACATTGGGTCATTGGATCTACAGAAATGCCATTGTGTTATGCTTGTGTGAATATGATATAAGAGTATGGGTTCTAAATCATTTGATTTATTCTAGGCAACCCATTAGTAAAACTACCCCTATGCAAATAAAGGTGTGGGATAGTGCAGTGTAAAAGGTACCTTCACACGAAGCGACGCTGCAGCGATAGCGACAACGATGCCGATCGCTGCAGCGTCGCTGTTTGATCGCTGGGGAGCTGTCACACAGACCGCTCTCCAGCGACCAACGATGCCGAGGTCCCCGGGTAACCAGGGTAAACATCGGGTTGCTAAGCGCAGGGCCGCGCTTAGTAACCCGATGTTTACCCTGATTACCAGCGTAAAAGTAAAAAAAACAAACAGCACATACTCACCTGCGCGTCCCCCAGCGTCTGCTTCCTGACACTGACTGAGCTCCGGCCCTAACAGCAGAGCGGTGACGTCACCGCTGTGCTTTCACTTTCACTTTAGGGCCGGCGCTCAGTCAGTGTCAGGAAGCAGACGCTGGGGGACGCGCAGGTGAGTATGTACTGTTTGTTTTTTTTACTTTTACGCTGGTAACCAGGGTAAACATCGGGTTACTAAGCGCGGCCCTGCGCTTGGTAACCCGATGTTTACCCTGGTTACCAGTGTAAAACATCGCTGGTATCATTGCTTTTGCTTTCAAACACAACGATACACGGCGATCGGACGACCAAATAAAGTTCTGGACTTTATTCAGCGACCAGCGACATCACAGCAGGATCCTGATCGCTGCTGCGTGTCAAACTAAACAATATCGCTAGCCAGGACGCTGCAACGTCACGGATCGCTAGCGATATCGTTACAAAGTCGTTTCGTGTGAAGGTACCTTAAGACTTTATGGAAGATAACTAACATGGCGCCATCACTTGCACCAAAATTTGGCTTTTGTTGATATGCAAATTAGGTCACTTGTAGACGTGACAATGCACTAGCATTCTAGGGCTCCACTCACCCCGTGAGACAGAGGGTTTGCTGCATAAGACTACTCCCTCTCTCCACTGTCAATAAACGGACATGTCCTGGCATCGAGAAACCATAGACTGCAAGTGCATTTCCAGATCAATGAAAGCCAGTATTTGACGCTGTAATAGGCGTATTTCATAGTGTTTTACACCCTTAAAGGGAACCTATCAGCAGGATTGTGCACAGTAACCTACACACAGTGTCAGGTTGGCGCCGTTGTACTGATTACAATGATACCTTGGTTGATGAAATCTGTCTTGTGGTTGTTGTTTAATATTAATTTTCAGTTTTGAGTTACTGATATGCTCGTGCCCTAGGGAAGGCCTGCAAGGGGGTCTTTATATGGTGATCTGATTAGGTATTCATATGTATGGCTTCTGACAAGTCACTGATCCCTCACTGACCTGCCCCCTAGTTTACATAATGACTATTATGTATACATATTGAAGAAATAAAAACCCTTATGCAGGCTGGTGCCAGTGGTGCCACCTTGGAGGAGGAAATGTTTTTTTTCTCTATCAACATGGTGCCGCCTGCGCAGTAGCTGCTATTGCTCGGACCTGACGGGTGCCATTTTCAAACGGATTTTTTTTTTTTTTTATGAATATCAGGATTACATCATCATGGGCATATCATGGACTCAAAACTGAAAATATGGCCATGTGAGGGCTTATTTTTTGCGTGACGAGTTGTACTTTTGAACGACATTATTGGTTTTACCATGTCGTGTAACAGAAAATGGAAAAAAATACTGCCAGCTGACGCACTATTCCATCAGCTGGCAGAAAGGGGTTAAAGAAGAACCACAAAACGGATTTCATCAACCAAGGTATCATTGTAATCAGTATAACGGCGCTGACCTGACACTGTCTGTAGGTTACTGCCGACAGGTTCCCTTTAATACTGAACAATCTCTGCTTGCTCAGGAGTAGTTTTACTGTCAGATTCCCGTTAACAGCGATATTCATTTATCCTAGTTTTTAATGATCATCAGATTATGTATGTCTGTGCTTTACAGTTATTCCTTGGTAAAATGCTTTTAATGTTTTGTTATTCTTTTTTTTAATAAATTTGCAAAAATTTCTACATTTCTGTTTTTTTCAGTCATGATGGGGTGCAGAGTGTACATTAATGAGAAAAAAATGAACTTTTTTGAGTTTATCAAATGGCTGCAATGAAACAAAGAGTGAAAAATTTAAAGGGGTCGGAATGCTTTCCGTACCCACTGTATACTGCCCGTGGATTGGGCAGCATGTAGCAGCTGTCAAGTTCTCTTTAAATTTTTCTTCTTTTCTGATAAATGTTATATACTCGGATATGTTGTTCTTAGAGTAAAAGAGGTTTTCATATTCTCCAGATGGCATGATTTAGTTTGTTTTTCTACATGTGATATTACATTCATTTAGAAAGTTCTTGTTTTTCAGATAAAATTGTACGGAAAGCTGGAAATATCAAAAATACTTATGTGTGTGAGGTTGGCCCTGGGCCAGGAGGTATCACAAGGGCTATACTAAATTCAGGTGCTGAAGAACTCCTTGTGGTTGAAAAGGATACTAGATTTATTCCTGGACTTAAGGTATATACTTTATCACCAAGTCTACCTGTTACACTTAAAGGGAACCTGTCACCCCGTTTTTTCCGTATGAGATAAAAATACTGTTAAATAGGGCCTGAGCTGTGCATTACAACAGTGTATTTTGTGGACCCCGATTCCCCACCTATGCTGCCGAAATACGTTACCAAAGTTGCCGTTTTCGCCTGTCAATCAGGCCATTTTCCTGAAGCCGAGATGCAAACTCTGCTTCAGGAAAATGGCCGCCGCGATCTCCATCTGCGCACGCGCGGCATCCCGCGGCCATTTTCCTGAAGCCCCGGGCAGCAGAGCGCTCCATCTGCGCACACGCGGCCACAGGAAGATGGCCGCCCCCACCGGTCACCAGGGGAATAGCGCAGATCGCGCTCTTTTCACTCCCCTGTGCAGTGGATTCTCGACTTGGGCATGCGCAAACCACTACGCCACCAACGGAAAAATAAGCAAGATCTGGGGGAAGACACCACGCCCATCTGACCAGACCAGCCTGATTGACAGGCGAAAACGGCTACTTTGGTAACGTATTTCGGCAGCATAGGTGGGGAATCGGGGTCCACAAAGTACACTATTGTAATGCACAGCTCAGGCCCTATTTAACAGTATTTTTATCTCATACGGAAAAAACGGGGTGACAGGTGCCCTTTAACATTCAAATGATTTGGCCTGTCTTTGTGAATGTGTGTGCTAAAGAAAAGGGGATGTTCCCTTCTCCCAACCCCTTTATCAGAAATGGTGAGTCTTTCTCAATAGGTCCATTTTTTTCTGTGCATTACATCTGCCCATCCGAAAATACACCATGGGCAGTATGTGGACTCATATTCTCCTTGTTTGCTTTCTACATTGAGGCCTTTCACATTTCCGTCTTTCTTTTTACATCACAATGCGTCGTTTTGTGAAAAAAACGGATCTAGGAAATGTTTCTGCTGGATCCGCTTTTTTCTCATAGACTTGTATTAGCGATGGATTGTGACGGATGGCCTTCCGTTTCATCCGTCGTGCACTGGATCCGTTGTAAAATCGCTGTCCGTCGGGCGGAGACAACGCACATAGAAATGTTTTTGTGTACGTCGGAAAATTGCTCAGCGACGGATCCTGCGCTGCCAGTCGGCACCCGTTTTTTACAATCTGCACAGGATCAGTCTTTTCAACAACGCCATGGAAGACCATGAAATTCCAGGCAAAAGTAATACCAATTAAAATGCCTTTATTAATACAAATAGCAATAGAAATAATACATTAAAAGTGTGCACACAACATAGCGGGTGACCCCCTGACGAAGGAAAATACTTCCGAAACGCGTGTCGGGGTGCGTACATCACATTGACCAGACGGACCTTAACCCCTTCATGACCTTGGGATTTTCCGTTTTTCCTTGTTCGTTTTTCGCTCCCCTCCTTCCCAGAGCCATAACTTTTTTATTTTTCCGTCAATATGGCCATGATAGGGCTTATTTTTTGCGGAACGAGTTGTACTTTTGAAAGACATAATTGGTTTTACCATGTCGTGTACTAGAAAATGGGAAAAAAATTCCAAGTGCGGTGAAATAGCAAAAAAAAGTGCAATCCCACACTTGTTTTTTGTTTGGCTTTTTTACTAGGTTCACTAAATGCTAAAACTGACCTGCCATTATGATTCTCCAGGTCATTACGAATTCATAGACACCAAACAGTGTCAATAGCAGCTACTGCGCAGGCGGCACCATGTTGATAGAGAAAAAAAAACATTTCCTCCTCCAAGGTGGCACCAGTGGCACCAGCCTGCATAAGGGTTTTTATTTCTTCACTATGTATACATAATAGTCATTATGTAAACTAGGGCACAGGTCAGTGAGGGATCAGTGACTTGTCAGAAGCCATATATATGAATACCTAATCAGATCACCATATAAAGACCCCCTCCCAGCTTCTCTTTTATCTAAGTGGTGAAAAAAAATTTCAAACTTTGCGGAAAAATTTTTAAAAAAATTGCGCCATTTTCCGATACTCGTAGCGTCTCCATTTTTCATGATCTGGGGTCGGTTGTGGGCTTATTTTTTGCGTTCCAAGCTGACGTTTTTATTGATACCACTTTTGTGCAGATACATTTTTTTGACCGCCCGTTACTGCATTTTAATGCAATGTCCCTGCGACCCAAAAAACGTAATTCTGGCGTTTCAAATTTTTTTCTCGCTACGTCGTTTAGCGATCAAGTTAATGCTTTTTTTTTATTGATAGATCGGGCGATTCTGAACGCGGCAATACTAAATATGTGTAGGTTTGATTTTTTTTACTGTTTTATTTTGAATGGGGCGAATTTGGGGGCGATTTAAACTTTTTTATATTTTTTTTATTTTTTTCACATTTTTTTTTTACTTTTTTTTTTTTAAACTTTTGCCATGCTTCAATAGCCTCCATGGGACGCTAGAAGCTGGCACAACTGGATCGGCTCAGCTACATAGCAGCGATCATCAGATCGCTCCTATGTAGCTGAATTACACGCTTGCTATGAGCGCCGACCACAGGGTGGCTCTAACAGCAAACCGGCATCAGTAACCTTAGAGGTCTCAAGGATCTCTATGGTTACTATGCAGACGCATCGCTGACCCCCGATCATGTGACGGGGTCGGCGATGCGCTCATTTCCGGCCTGATGGCCGGAAGCGCCGGTTAAATGCCGCTGTCAGCATTTGACAGCGGCATTTAACTAGTTAATAGCGGCGGGTGGATCGCGATTCCACCCGTTGCTATTGCGGACACATGTCAGCTGTTCAAAACAGCTGACATGTCCCGGCTTTGATGTAGCCTCACCGCCGGAGCCCGCATCAAAGCGGGGGTTCTGACCTCGGACGTACTATCCCATCCGAGGTCAGAAAGGGGTTAAAGATATAGCCATCCTACTACCTCACCACCTTTGATATAATTACATTTAAATTTGTGACACTCTGCACTTTATTTTCCCTTGAAAGACCATGATTATACATGGGTCCTAAAGGGCATTGGCACTTTATTATTGATTACTTTCACCAATTTGATTATTTATTTTTGCCACTTTGCAATTTACTCCTGTGCGGAGATCACTAGTGATAGGATTTCATTTTCCTTTTAACCCGTTAATCCCATGACGTACTATCCCGTCGAGGTGACCTGAGACTTAATTCCCAGTGACGGGATAGTACGTCATATGCCGATCGCGGCCGGGTGTCAGCTGACTATCGCAGCTGACATCCGGCACTATGTGCCAGGAGCGGTCACGGACCGCCTCTGGCACATTAACCCCCGGAACACTGCGATCAAACATGATTGCAGCGTTCCGGCGGTACAGGGAAGCATCGTGCAGGGAGGGGGCTTCCTGCGGGCTTCCCTGAGACCCTCGGTACAAGGCGATGTTCTCACCTTGTACCGAGCGTCTCCTCCCTGCAGGCCCCGGATCCAAAATGGCCGTGGGGCTACATCCGGGTCCTGCAGGGAGGTGGCTTACCAGCGCCCGCTCAGAGCAAACGCTAGTAAGCCTGCAGCCCTGCATGTCAGATTGCTGATCAGTGATCTGACCCTATAACATGATGCCCCCCCAGGGCAATGTTATAAAGTAAAAACAAAAATATTCACATTTCTTTATCTAAATAATAATAAAAAAACAACAATAAAATATTTAGTATCGCCGCGTCCGTAACGACCCCACCTATAAAACTGTCCCACTAGTTAACCCCTTCAGTGAACGCGGTAAAAAAAAAAAAAAAGAGAGAGAGAGGCAAAAAACAGCACTTTATTATCATACCTCCGAACAAAAATTGGAATAACACGCGATGAAAAAGAATATAAATAACCTTGGTACCGCTAAAAACGTCATCTTGTCCCGCAAAAAACGAGCCGCCATACAGCATTATCAGCGAAAAAATAGAAAAGTTATAGTCCTCAGAATAAAGCGATGCAAAAATAACTATTTTTTCTATAAAATAGTTTTTATCGTATAAAAGCGCCAAAACATAAAAAAAGACATAAATGAGGTATCGCTGTAATCGTACTGACCCGAAGAATAAAACTGCTTTATCAATTTTACCAAACGCGGAACGGTATAAACGCCCCCCAAAAAGAAACTCATGAATAGCTGGTTTTTGGTCATTCTGCCTCACAGAAATCGAAATAAAAAGCGATCAAAAAATGTCACGTGCCCGAAAATGTTACCAATAAAAAAAAAATAAAAAAAATAAATAAATAATTTATACCAATAAATAAAAAATAAAAACGTCAACTCGTCCCTCAAAAAACAAGACCTCACATGACTCTGTGGACCAAAATATGGAAAAATTATAGCTTTCAAAATGTGGAGACTCAAAAACTATTTTTTGCAATAAAAAGCGTCTTTTAGTCTGTCAATCATAAAAATCCACTAAAAAAACCGCTATCAATAGTAAATCAAACCCCCTTCATCACCCCCTTAGTTAGGGAAAAATAATAAAATTAAAAAAGTATTTATTTCCATTTTCCCATTAGGGTTAGGGCTAGGGTTAGGATTAGGGTTAGGGCTAGGGTTAGGGGTAGGGTTAAGGCTAGGGTTAGGGGTAGGGTTAAGGCTAGGGTTAGGGTTAAGGCTAGGGTTGGGGCTAGGGTTAGGGCTGGGGCTAGGGTTAGGGTTTCAGTTAGAATTGGGCGTTTCCACTGTTTAGGCACATCAGGGGCTCTCCAAACGTGACATGGCGTCTGATCTCAATTCCAGCCAATTCTGCGTTGAAAAAGTTAAACCATGCTCCTTCCCTTCCGAGCTCTCCCGTGCGCCCAAACAGGGGTTTACCCCAACATATGGGGTTTCAGCGTACTCAGGACAAATTGGACAACAACTTTTGGGGTCCAATTTCTCCTGTTACCCTTGGAAAAATAAAAATTTGGGGGGCTAAAAAACAATTTATGTGGGAAAAAAATTATTTTTTAGTTTCACGGCTCTGCGTTATAAACTGTAGTGAAACACATGGGGGTTCAAAGTTCTCACAACACATCTAGATAAGTTCCTTGGGGGGTCTAGTTTCCAATATGGGGTCACTTGTGGGGGGTTTCTACTGTTTAGGTACATTAGGGGCTCTGCAAACGCAATGTGACGCCTGCAGACCATTCCATCTAAGTCTGAATTCCAAATGGCGCTCCTTCCCTTCCAAGCTCTTCCATGCGCCCAAACGGTGGTTTACCCCCACTTATGGGGTATCAGCATACTCAGGACAAATTGCACAACAACTTTTGGTATCCAATTTCTTCTCTTACCCTTGGGAAAATAAAAAATTGGGGGTGAAAAGATCATTTTCTTGAAAAAAATATGCTTTTCTAATTTTACGGCTCTGCATTATATACTTCTGTGAAGCACTTGGTGGGTCAAAGTGCTCACCACACATCTAGATAAGTTCCTAAGGGGGTCTACTTTCCAAAATGGTGTCACTTGTGGGGGGTTTCAATGTTTAGGCACATCAGTGGCTCTCCAAACGCAACATGGCGTCCCATCTCAATTCCTGTCAATTTTGCATTGAAAAGTCAAATGGCGCTCCTTCCCTTCCGAGCTCTAATGGCGCTCCTTCCCTTCCGAGCTCTGCCATGCGCCCAAACAGTGGTTTACCCCCACATATGGGGTATCGGCGTACTCAGGACAAATTGTACAACAACTTTGGGGTCCATTTTCTCCTGTTACCCTTGGTAAAATGAAACAAATTGGAGCTGAAGTAAATTTTGTGTGAAAAAAAGTTAAATGTTCATTTTTATTTAAACATTCGAAAAATTCCTGTGGAACACCTGAAGGGTTAATAAACTTCTTGAATGTGGTTTTGAGCACCTTGAGGGGTGCAGTTTTTAGAATGGTGTCACACTTGGTCATTTTCTATCATATAGACCCCTCAAAATGACTTCAAATGAGATGTGGTCCCTAAAAAAAAAATGGTGTTGAAAAAATGAGAAATTGCTGGTCAACTTTTTACCCTTATGAGTTAACTCCCTAACAAAAAAAAAATTTTGTAGACGTGTGGGAAATGTTACTTATTAAGTATTTTGTGTGACATATCTCTGTGATTTAAGGGCATAAAAATTCAAAGTTGGAAAATTGCGAAATTTTCAAAATTTTCGCCAAATTTCCATTTTTTTCACAAATAAACGCAAGTCTTATCGAAGAAATTTTTTGCCACTATCATGAAGTACAATATGTCACGAGAAAACAATGTCAGAATCATCAGGATCCATTGAAGAATTCCAGAGTTATAACCTCATAAAGGGACAGTGGTCAGAATTGTAAAAATTGGCCCGCGTGCAAACCACCCTTGGGGCTTAAGGGGTTAATGTGGCAATTCTTGCACTTTTGGCACAATTTGTTTTTTTTTATTATTATCTACACTTTTTAGCATTATTATTATAAAAATTACAATTATTGTTGGCCTATAAGGAGGTATTACATTGGGGTCTAGTGAGTTACCCTTTGGTCATACTGTGCTTTTGCTTTTAAGTCTGGTATAATATTAATCTTTGCTAATTTCCGCTATGTTGTGTGCACACTTTTAATGTATTATTTCTATTGCTATTTGTATTAGTAAAGGCATTTTAATAGGTATTACTTTTGCCTGGAATTTCATGGTCTTCCATGGTGTTGGTTCTTTTCACTTTACGAGTAGTAATTTACTCATTCTCTTTGTAGTACACCGGGTGTCCTTAATATAATATTACAGTATATGTTTTAGTATTACCAAAAAATCCTACATTATCCCGAAGGTGTTACTATTGTGATTCTGATTGTAAAAAGCGGAAGTATGAAAGAGGCCTAAGTCTTTCTGCAGTGACATGAAAATGCATATGCAATTTTGCTTCCGTACATTTCACCCTTTGTATTGCATGGTAGTTATCAAGGCAGCCTCTCATTTCTCAGACTTGTGAATGGATATTAACGGCATGGCCCATAAAGGGGTTATCCAACAATGTAATGAAATGGCCCTTGTCATCTAATTCAGAGAACAGTAGTCATATGACAGGACGGGCTGCAGAGTAGCTGTATCGGAAGCACACATACTGAAGCTACCAGAGAAAGGTTCTGACAGGAGAAGAAATAAATTCTCAGCTGACTGTGTGCATGGATGGCTGTTTAAAAAATGCATTGTGCTCAGGCAGTCAAGGAGAAGATTTCTTCTGGTTGCCCAGCTCTTTCCTTGGCTCATGGAGGTATGTATGCTTACGATACAGTGCCTCTGTTAGTTAAGAAGTAGGAGATAGACATTCTAGTAGACCACGCTACTGTGAAAAATGAGTAGTTTCATATATGATAATTCTTAAAGTATATTTTATGAATGCGTTTCAGGTTCATACTGAATTCTTTATCAAAACTGAACCAGATGTATATTAAAGTTCTGAGACATGGTTGGGTAAGAACCTGAAACGCGTTACTAAAAGCTACTTGAAGTATTGCCACACACGTGGAACTACTCCTTTTTCACAACAGCTTGGACTACCAGAACGTCTATCTCCTACTTCTCCTCAATCGACATACAGAAGAATATCCTCTTTTATCTGCAGACTGTCACGGGTTTACTACGACAGAGAGGAGCCAGAATACCACAGCATCTGATTTCTCCTACTCCTGCACTGTTTAGAAGCACTTCACCTTCACACTAAAGGGTGCAAGTTTCTTTTTGCAGTGCAGGGGTTAATCTGCCCAGTTCAGAGCTCTTGGAAGCTTTACTGTATTAAGGCCTCAGCTGTTCACTGTTGGCCACTCTCTTCTCCTATATATTCTGGGGCCTGGCAAGCACTCATCGCCATAGCTAGCTTCATGCTGCATGTTTCGGAGATGGTGGTTTGTTGTTGTTGTTTGAGAAGGCGTTTGGTGGATTTATGTGAGACTTTTGCTAGGTTTTGGTTGTGTACTAATTCCCCTCCTTCTCCTACTTTGGTTTTACCCCATCCGTCACTCCCCCGTGTATACCTCTATTGTTTGTGTGAGTATATTTGTATGTTTGGTATTTTCCTTCATCCCTGTTTGTATTACCTTGTTAGTCTGGTTGGTGTATATGATATGCTACGCTACTGCTCTCCTCTTACTTGGGTGGGGAAAGGGTACAGACTGAGGGTGGATTCAGGAGCTAAGGCAAAGTACGTGACCCCAATGTCTTCACCATCAGTTGGAATTCAGGGGACAGGGAGAGCTAGTGCGCCCCTATCGTTAGGGACAGGGAAGGAACCCCTGGTCCCAGGATACCCTAGAATACAATCGTGACACAGACTTGATGGCAGCAGCTGAATAATCTATGGGCGTTCATTGTAGTTGTGACATACACAACTCAGTCAGGTGGGCATCCCCCTCAACCCCTCATTTCACTTTTAAAATACATTATTGCCCTTTGTGCTCTTGTTCTTGGAGAAACACTTACATTATTATTTAAATTGGGGGGACTTTCTAATCAAAGTATGAGAAAGTACTGCAAAAATGCCTTAAAGTCAACATGTCATCAGCAATTGACCCATTGTTTAACTTAAGTTAAATCCTTAGGATAGTGCTTAAAATCTGACCAGTGAGGGTCCAAAACCGCACATGCCCACCAAGCTTCTGTTATTAACTCCACTGATGAAGAGATGTAAACATTGTACAAAGCTGAACAGCATAGCTATGTTGAATGTGTGGCAACCTGTGCCAAGAACTGTAGATCAGCTCCTTTATTTGGGTAGGAACTGATGTGCAGCTCTTTGCTTCATTGAATTGAATGAAGCTGTGCTACACAGCTCTGTTCAGTATTTCTATCTGGCCATAGCTTTAATAGATGAATGAGCAGACCCCTATTGATCGGATATTGATGACCTATCCTAAGGTCATCAATATTCTTTAACCCCTTCTCATTGCAGCCAGTTTTCACCTTCCTAACAGAGCACCATTTGTCATTTTATGTGATAATAACTTTGTAATTATTCTATATATCCAAGTGATTCTGACATTATTTCGCGACACACTGTACTTTATTTTAGTTATACATTTTGTTCGATATTGTTTGCATTTATTTATGAAATTATTTGAAATTTGAAACATTTTTTGCAATTTTGAAGCTTTTAGTTATAATGTCCGGCAGGGCACGAAACCCCATTGTTGTGAACAGGTACAGCTGAAGCTGAATAGTTCTTGCATAATTTGGAGGTGTGCTTTGGGTCATTGTCTTGTTGTAGGATGAAATTGGCTCCAATCAAGCACTGTCCACAGGGTATGGCATGGCATTGCAAAATGGAGTGATAGCCTTCCTTATTCAAAATCCCATTTACCTTGTACAAATCTCCCACTTTACCAGCACCAAAGCAACCCCAGACCATCACATTACCTCCACCATGCTTGACAGATGGCGTCAGGCACTCTTCCAACATCTTTTCAGTTGCTCTATGTCTCACAAATGTTCTTCTGTGTGATCCAAACACCTCAAACTTGGATTCATCTGTCCATAACACTTTTTTCCTTGCAGTCCTCTTTGGCCCCAATCTTCTCCATCTCATGTCCTGATTCTGCTCTGAAGCATTACAATGAAACCCTGCAAAGTGCCCTGGATGAAGCTGCACCTCATATACATATAATAACTCGGCACAGATGGCGACAACCGTGGCACACGCTGCAAACACGTTTCCTGCAGCAGTGCTCCAGGTGCGCTGAACGTCTGTGGAGAAAATCTAATCTACCTAAAGATTTCCTCCATTATAAGTTCATGCTAAAAACATACAACTCTGCCCTTCACCTCTCCAAACAAACCTATTTCAACACCCTCATCACCTCACTGTCAAATAACCCTAAACTTCTCTTTGACACTTTCCAGTCCCTACTCAACCCAAGAGAGCAGGCCCCAACCACAGATCTCCGCGCTGACGATCTGGCCAATTACTTCAAAGAAAAAATTGACCACATTCGACAGGAAATCATCTCCCAATCTCTTCATACCATGCACTGTCCTCCCTCCTCCACTGCATCTAGTTCACTCTCTGACTTTGAACCAGTTACAGAAGAAGAAGTAAGCAGGCTCCTTGCATCTTCTCGCCCGACCACTTGAACCAGTGACCCCATTCCGTCACATCTCCTCCAGTCCCTTTCCCCGGCTGTCACCTCTCACCTAACAAAAATATTCAACCTTTCCCTCACTTCCGGTATTTTTCCCTCCTCATTTAAGCATGCCATCATACATCCATTACTTAAAAAACCCTCCCTCGACCAAAATTATGCCGCTAATTATAGACCTGTCTCTAATCTTCCCTTCATCTCTAAACTCCTCGAACGCCTGGTCCACTCCCGTCTTATCCGCTATCTCTCATATAACTCTCTTCTCGACCTTCTTCAATCTGGCTTCCGCTCTTTACACTCTACTGAAACTGCCCTCACTAAAGTCTCTAATGACCTACTAACAGCTAAATCTAATGGTCACTACTCCATGCTAATTCTCTTGGATCTCTCTGCAGCATTCGATACTGTGGATCATCAGCTCCTCCTCACTATGCTCCGCTCCATCAGCCTCAAGGACACCGTTCTCTCTTGGTTCTCCTCCTATCTCTCTGACCGATCCTTCACTGTATGTTTTGCTGGTTCCTCCTCCTCTCACCTTCCCCTTACTGTTGGGGTTCCTCAAGGATCAGTCCTAGGCCCCCTCCTCTTCTCTTTGTATACAGCCCCTATTGGACAAACAATCAGTAGATTTGGTTTCCAGTACCATCTCTATGCTGATGACACCCAATTATACAATTCTCCTGTTATCACGCCTGCCTTTTTAGAAAACACCAGTGATTGTCTTACCGCTGTCTCTAACATCATGTCCTCCCTCTATCTGAAACTGAACCTGTCAAAAACTGAACTCCTTGTGTTCTCTCCCTCTACTAACTTACCTTTGCCTGACATTGCCATCTCCGTGTGCGGTTCCACCATTACTCCAAAGCAACATGCCCGCTGCCTTGGGGTCATCCTTGATTCCGAGCTTTCATTTACCCCCCACATCCGATCACTGGCTCTCACTGGCTCGCTCTTATCTGCATCTCAAAAACATTTCTAGAATTCGCCCTTTTCTTACTTTCGACTCTGCAAAAACTCTTACTGTCTCACTTATTCATTCTCGTCTGGACTATTGTAACTCTCTACTAATCGGCCTCCCTCTTACCAAACTCTCCCCGCTCCAACCTGTCCTGAATGCTGCAGCCAGGATCATATTCCTCACCAACCGTTACACTGATGCCTCTACCTTGTGCCAGTCATTACACTGGCTACCCATCCACTCCAGAATCCAGTACAAAACTACTACCCTCATCCACAAAGCACTCCATGGCTCAGCACCACCCTACATCTCCTCTCTGGTCTCAGTCTACCACCCTACCCGTGCCCTCCGCTCCGCTAATGACCTCAGGTTAGCATCCTCAATAATCAGAACCTCCCACTCCCGTCTCCAAGACTTTACACGTGCTGCGCCGATTCTTTGGAATGCACTACCCAGGTTAATACGATTAATCCCCAATCCCCACAGTTTTAAGCGTGCCCTAAAAACTCATATGTTCAGACTGGCCTACCGCCTCAATGCATTAACCTAACTATCCCTGTGTGGCCTAATAGAAAAAATAAAAAATAATGGTTCCTCGCATCATGTTCTCACACACTTTATGCAGTTCATAGCCTCTGTGTCTGTACTGTTACATACTTAGGCAGTTAACTGGTTCATGCAGCTTTACATGAACACCCGAGCCTTACACTATGGCTGGTCCAAATAACTAAAGCAATTGTTACCATCCACCTCTCGTGTCTCCCCTTTTCCTCATAGTTTGTAAGCTTGCAAGCAGGGCCCTCATTCCTCCTGGTATCTGTTTTGAACTGTGATTTCTGTTATGCTGTTATGTCTATTGTCTGTACAAGTCCCCTCTATAAGTTGTAAAGCGCTGCAGAATATGTTGGCGCTATATAAATAAAAATTATTATTATTATTATTTCCAATCTTCCTCTGTCCCATGTCTGTGTTCTTTTGCCCATATTAATCTTTTCCTTTTATTAGCCAGTCTCAGATATGGCTTTTTCTTTGCCACTCTGCCCTGAAGGCCAGCATCCCGGAGTCACCTCTTTACTGTAGACGTTGACACTGGCATTTTCCGTGTACTATTTAATGAAGCTGCCAGTTAAGGACCTGTGAGGCGTCAATTTATCAAATTACAGACTCTAATGTACTTGTCTTGTTGCTCAGTTGTGCAGCGGGGCCTCCCACTTCTCTTTCTACTCTGGTTAGAGCCTGTTTGTGCTCTCCTCTGAAGGGAGTAGTACACACCGTTGTAGGAAATCTTCAGTTTCTTGGCAACTTCTCGCATTGAATAGCCTTCATTTCTAAGAACAAGACTAGACTGTCGAGTTTCACATGAAAGTTCTTTTTTTCTGGCCATTTTGAGAGTTTAATGGAACCAACAAATGTAATGCTCCAGATTGTCAACCAGCTCAAAGGAAGGTCAGGTTTGTAGGTTCTCTAATCAGCCAAACTGTTTTCAGCTGTACTGACATACTTGCACAATGGTTTTCTAACCATCCATTAGCCCTCTTACACAGATAGCAAACACAAAGTACCATAAGAACACTGGAGTGATGGTTGTTGGAAATAGGCCTCTATACACCACATTAACAATGTATAGAGTCTGCAATTTTGCAGAGACTAATCAATCCACAAAAATAATCACTGACATGAACAGCCCCATAGACTAACACAGCTGTGTACGTGTGCTATTTGTGAAAAAAACGGATAACACTGCTGCGTGAGCATCTGATGTGTGAATGAGCCCTCACTGTTGTACTCCAATTGGCGCTTCTTCCTTTGTGACATGCATCCCCACAGTATTATACCACTCTATGTAGGGTATTGTCCTCCTCGGATAAATTACCTTAACATTTTTGTGGTGTTTTTTCTCTTATTATACTTTTTGAAAATAACAAAATTTGATGCTAAATGAGTGATACAGTGGATAGGGGATACGTTTCAAACTTGAGAATACCCCTTAAAGTCAAATATGCATTCTACCAAATGGGAGAAATTCTAGCCACTACTAACAGTTGGTATTTTATGTCGGCTACCAAATTTTATAGCTACAACAATTTCATCCTTTTCAGCTGCCAGTATGTTATATGCTGCTGTCAAGTATAATTGCAGATAATGAAACAAGGTTCAGCTTAAAACTGGGTTATTAGAAGAGTTGGAAGCGACAGATGTATAACAGTTTCTGAGATTTCCATTGCCCAACATTACATAAGAGTACTGCACCAGCAAGTATGCGGTTAACCTGTGGGCTTTGCCAAGATATTTAAATGTCGGGATTAAATGTAAAGTGCTGCCTTTCTGTAGAACATGTACATCAGAAAAGAAATGTTATGAAGGAGAAACAATCAGGCGAGTGATTCACCCTTTACGAGCAAAATACTTGCCGTTCTAAGTGTATAATGCAGAGCTCACGCAGCACGACAGGACTAGGAATAGAAAAGCAATGTGCAATGGAAAAGTAAATTACAATGGGAGATAGGTTACAATTATCTGAGATTTCTGCGAAATTAGAATCATTTCCACAGCACAGTGAGGCGGCTTTTTATGCTAATAGTAATATTTTAGCCATTGTACATTTCTTTCTACTTGGCGGAAAGACGGACATATTAATGTTGGAAATGTCATGTTAGATATGCAGATAAGTTTCCTTAATAATCGTCCTGCCAATTGTCTAGTGCAAGAGATAAATATGTTGGATTTCCAGCTACAAGCGCAAGTCTGGGAATGATAGAATCTGCCCACACCGTGCATTTTAGACTTTTCCAAGTACAGTTCTTACTAATGTGCTCACGAGTTTACAATCCACACCACAACGTTGGTAACCTCAGGATTAATGGTCACAGAAAGCTTGGTGCCATCGGCAAAAAAGCAGCTGTCGCCTGAGGTCAGCTCTGCACAGGGGGCCTATGGCACATCGCAGAGCGGTCAGCTAACTACATGGCTGAGGACAGGGCGGCCATGAGAAATGTAGTGTACAGTGGTCACACGGTCAGCACTGAGCAGAGAGACACAATCATGTAAAAGTCCCTGGAGGCATGGCTGGGATTCTTTACAGGGGTTATTAGACTATAGGGAGTTTGAAAAAATGACAGATTTTGGGATATGGCAGCCCAGTTATGCCAATCAAGACTTCCGACCATCGCAGGGCTCACGTGACCTAACAACTGCGCGTGAGCCCTGGGAACCCGACACTGGAGGTGAGTATAAGGGGTAAACATTCAGAATGGGAAGTAGTAGACAGCCTCTTTACATAAAGTAGATCGCACACATTTTAAATTGAGGGAAAAAAAGGCAAAAATGAACACTATACAGTGGCCTGTGAGGTGAGGCAGTAAAAAAGCCTGTGGAGACTCCAGTCTTGAGATGGAAAGATAAAGACAAAGAGACAGGTTCTGGGGGAAGAGTCTGAGCACTGAGTGTGGGGGCTGTTAGAAATCACAGTTTTGGTCTGATCTAAAAAAAAGAGTCAACTTATTCTTGTTTTATGTTCCATTTTGTAATGTTCAAAAATCATCCCTCATGAGTGTTGAAACCATCAAACACATTGTGTCTGTTAAAGCAACAGTAACCAAGATGGCAGCTCGGTGGCTCAGCGGTTAGCACTGTTGCTTTGCAGCGCTGGAGTACCGGGTTCAAAGGACAACACCTGCAAGGAGTTAGTATGTTCTGTGTTTGCGTGGCTTCCTCCCACACTCAAAAGACATACTGATAGGGAATCTAGACTGCGAGCCCCAATGGGGACAGCGATGACAGTGATGGTGCTATGTAAGCAAAGCATTATAAATACATGTGCGCGGCCACAGCATCTGACTGTGGACTTGAGCTATACAGAAGGCTGTTATATTTATTATATTTACTGTGATTGCTCATTTTACAGATGTTAAATGAAGCATCTATGGGGAAAGTGCGCATTGCTCATGGGGATATTCTCACATACAAGCTGGACAGAGCATTTCCCAAGCATTTGCAGAAAACATGGGAAGATGGTAAGCAAACATTATTTTTAGAAATGCCATTTTTGCTTTGGTGTTAGAGTGAATGCAAATAATGTGTGCATTATTAATGTAAATTTCTAACAATACCACACTATAACATTTAGCGGTAATTCTTTCAGAACTAGCACATAGTATAAGAAAGCAGCAAAGAAATAGTAACGCTGTCTAGATACATCACACAGCAAGTCGGGTGATTTTGCATATCGTAAATAATGAAGTGATTTTTCACGAATTTCGATAGTCTGTAACGGTCATCTAAATGTGTGAAGACTTCCAGATGTCTGGTGAAAGGATTATCCCCCTCCATCTCAGCTGTTCATGGTGGAGAGGAGAATGGCAGTGCCCAGTAACCGGGCGCAGGAGGGCGGCTTCGTTGTGTTCTTCCTGTAACCCCCAAGGAAATAGAAAGTACAAAACGCCGTAGCTTGCTGGGCTTTGTGGTTTCTGTAACTCACTTCTATGGGTGTTAATGAAACGGTGTAGCTCAGTCGTGCTTATCTGTTTCCATAGCTTTCCTCACATCTATCAGCTATAGCTAAAAAGTCCACTCCCAGTTCTGCATACTACCAGTTATGACCCCTGAGACGCCCCTTCACTGTTTTCCTGGCAGGTTTAAACACCTCATAAAAAGAGAGTAAGAATGTGTTTTAACGCATTATTTCTTTTTCAGATCCACCAAATATACATATTATTGGAAATCTGCCTTTTAGTGTCTCAACACCTCTAATCATCAAGTGGTTAGAAGAAATGGCCAACAAAACCGGTCCATTCAGATATGGCAGGACTCAAATGACTCTGACGTTTCAGCATGAAGTAGCTGAGGTATGATTAACCCAGTAGAAACTACAGTCCATATTATGGAGCACATAGAAATTGTAATTATTTAGTAGGAAATTATCACGCAAATAAGTCCCTCACACTTCTCTTCCTTCTACACTTTGAACTGTATGAGCAAGCTCCCTGATTTTTGTGAAATTTAACACGATCTTAGACGACTAGGCAAGGAGAGCTAACTTTTTATGTCATAGTACTGTAAAAATATCAGAGAAAATGAATTTTTCTTTTTTTCTATGGTGCACACCACCCGAATAAGGTACTGCTCTTCAGATCATGTGATGTGACCCAATTAGGTGAAAAGTAGAGATTTATTAACAATGGTGCAGTGTCATTGACCAGCCAGGGTGCCTAGTACATCATTAAGGTGCACACCCCATTCATTAATCTGGCAAAATAGTGTCAGAAACAAAAAAATGTAGTGCACAGGAGTCATTGGCTGTTGCCTATCAGGAATACATCGTCGCCCAATGTAGATTTTCCTCCAAACTAACCGACATCCTGTTTTGGATAGCTGCTCATGAATGCGCTATGCACAATACTACTTTGACATCTGCCAGAAATCCTGTGTCATGCCTCTTCTTCAATCCATAGCTACTGCTTTTTGCTGCAGCTAAAGTTATAAATTGGCCATCAGTCCAGTGTTTCTCTGAATGACCTTGTGCACATAAAGGCTATCCACTATCCCGGTTCTTTTTTTGTCGAATATGGGAGTTGAATAAACTTACGCACAGCACTACTTTCTTCTGTGCGTAAGGTTATGATTGCCCTCATTCATTTCTGAACATGCTCTGGTGAAATGAAAGCTGGGGCATTGAGTTGCCAATCGTATGTAAGTTTGCAGACCGTCCACAAAAACAGTTGTTTTTTATTCTGCCACCAGCAGATAAAAGCACTATCCATGATTTGTGCTGTGCAGACTTGCAAACACACCCACAATGAGACTGTCAAACCACCACCTCAGAAGATGGAAGAGATTGAGCTAGGAGGTGTTCTGTGCCAATCATCGCTGAGTGGGATCTTTTTCGTGCACTTACCACCCTGGCTCTAAGCCTTCTGGGGCCTATGTTTTCCTCCAAAGCTCCACTCCAAGTCATTCTGCACATAACCGCACACCCGTAACCACCGGGCTCAGTCTCCTCAGCTGAAGGTAGCACGTCACTGATCCGGATGAGACTGACCACCTTCCAGGGCAATTGCCACTTCATAGTTGAGTCAGCCAATCTAACTGGGATCCTCAGTATTGCAGATCGCACAGACAGTACTCTGATCATTTTTCTCAGCACATCAGCACAACAAGCGAGGCCTCTCGTAGGGCTGGTCGTGCATGGAATCCAGTTTGCACTCTGGCTCCTATACAGGGTGAGTCAACATCTAGCATATACTGCTGTATAGATTAATCTGCAGGCATGAATCAGTGTGTCTCTGACCTCATTCAAGGTGAGTCAGACCTATCAGCAGAGACATCTCAGTTTGGCGAAGTCGCAAGACTCCTATGCGGTTCTCTAACTTCCACCGAAAATCTTTTTCTACGAAAGAGACCATTCAGTTCAGCTCATCTCTATAGCAATCCAGGTAGACTTGCTCCATCTTTTCATGCTGGAGATTAGCTCCCTTTTTGTGTATGATTGCAACCTTCTCTTCTATTTCTAGTGGCAGGGGTGACTGCCTCACTCAGCTATTGTTTTTTAATTAGCAACGGGGAATGCTGGTGGGTCACACTGTATAGGCTTCTTCAGCCAGTAGGAGTCCTTTGTTTGTGGTATCTTAGACCATAGATAAGATACGCCACTCCCAGAACCATCAGGTCAGGTCACATGGTATCCTCTCAACAGTCTGACCTTTTTGCTAATGGGCTTCAGTTTTTCTTGGAGCTCACGAATTCCCTGCCCATTTTGATGCATTGTCCCTGGAGAGTGTGCCATGTTAACATGCATTGATTGTTGTTTGTTGAAGGCTCCCCTCGAGCGGCTAGTCCAGAACTTTGGGTAATCCGGCATGCTGACTCCGTCCCCAAGGCCAGTCTCCATATATCCTATTTGTTTTGCCTGCGATTTTAAAAAAGGCAAAGTGCCATCAAAAAAGCTTTTTCAAAAATTGCAAAAATGTAAAGTATCAATGTTTTAATAAAAAAAAAACTTTTATAATTTTTCACATGTTTTTACAATTAAAAAAGTTTTGATATTTTCCACTTTTAACCCCTTCACCCCAAAGCCTGTTTTCACCTTCCTGACCAGGCCAATTTTTACAATTCTGACCACTGTCACTTTATGAGGTCATAACTCTGGAACGCTTCAACGGATCTCAGTGATTCTGAGACTGTTTTCTCGTGACATATTGTATTTTATGTTAGTGATAACATTCCTTTGATTATTTCTTGTATTTATTTGTGAAAAAAAAGAAAATTTGGTGAAAATTTAGCAATTTTCAAACTTTAATTTTTATGCCCTATAATCAGAGAGTTATATCGCACAAAATAGTTAAGAAATAACATTTCCCACATGTCTACTGTACATCAGCACAATTTTGGAAGCATTTTTTTTGTTAGGAAGTTATAAGCGTTAAAAGTTGACCAGCGATTTCTCATTTTTACAACAAAATTCGCAAAACCATTTTTTAGGGACCACCTCACATTTGAAGTGACTTTGAGGAGCCTGTATGACAGAAAATAACAAAAGTGACACCATTCTAAAAATTGCACCCTCTCAAGGTACTCAAAACCACATGCAAGAAGTTTATTAACCCTTCAAGTGCTTCACAGAAATTTTTAGATAAACCAGGGAATTGCTGTGGATATGGTCCACGCTGCTGAATAATGTAGCTCCAGACGTGTTTCACATAAGGAATGGTGGTTTATTCAACGCGTTTCAAAGTCTAAATGACTTCTTCATCAGGAAATACCACATGTGCTATGGCGTCCACAGTACCTCCATTCACCTCATTATAGAGAATTTTCTGCCAGGGGTTCTGTCTGAATCATTTATTTCAGAAATTTACACAGAAACCCCGTTGCAAGCACTCAGCGCAGAGCGCAGGATAAATGTGCGCTGATCTTTGGGAGTCAAAATGGAAAAATCAACAGCAGGTGAAAAATTGGTTTTATTTATTTTTTATGTCGTACCGGAATAAGTGATTAGGCAACTTTATTCTTTGGGTCGGTGCGATTACAGCGATAACAGATTTTTATCGAATTTTTATATTTGGTTGCTGTCACACACTAAAAGACACTTTTTATTGCGAAAACTAGTTTTGCATCACCATATTTTGAGAGCTACAATTTTTCCATATTTTGGCCCACAGAGTCCAGTGAGGGCTTGTTTTTTTGCGGGACGAGCTGACGTATTTATTGGTACCATTTTCGGGCACATGACAGCATTTTTTTGATCGCTTTCTATTCTGATTTTTGGGAGACAGAATGAACAAAAACCAGCAATTCAGAAATTGCTTTTTGTTTGTTTTTTTTATACTGTTCCGCGTGTGGTAAAATTGATAAAGCAGTTTTATTCTTCGGGTTAGTACAATTACAGTGATACCTCATTTATCTTTTTTTTATGTTTTGGCACTTTTATACAATAAAAACTATTTTATAGAAAAAATTATTATTTTTGCATTGCTTTATTCTGAGAGCTATAACTTTTTTTATTTTTCTATGGACGGAGCTGCATGGCGGCTTGTTTTATGCGGGACAAGATTTATTTACATCCGTCTTTTTGATTGCGCTTTATTGCACTTTTTTTTCCGGCAGTATGATGACAAAGCATTGTCTTTTGCCTTTTTTTTTTTTTTTAGACGGCGTTCACTGAAAGGGTTTACTAGTGGGACAGTTTTATAGCGGGTCGTTGCAAAAGCGGGGATACCACATGTGTCCTTTTATTGCTTTTTATAATTTACATAAATAAATGTATTTATTTGAGACATATTTATTTATTTATTTATTTTTTCTTTATTTAGGTATTTTAAAAAAAAATATTTTTACTCTTTGTAATTTTTTTATTTTAACTTTTTTACATTGTCCCAGGATGGGACATCACTACAGAGTGTCAGATGAGGATCTGACAGACAGGGAAGGAGGCATTCCAGTTCCTGCTCTCAGCAGGTGCTCACAAGCCACCTTCCCTGCAAGACCCGGAAGTACCCCGTGGCCACCTTGGGGCCGGGGGTCTCCATGAAGACCATCAGGACAGCGCAATCACATCATTTTGTCCTGATGGAAGTGCGCAGTGAGCCCCCTCCATGTGCGATGCTCCTGTGTCGCTGTCACTACTGACAGCGGCATCAGGGGGGTTAAATACCCTTGATCGTGGACATGCTGCGAGGTGCCAGCTGTCACATACAGCTGACACCCGCACACGATTGCCGTGGCACTCAGCGTGAGGCCACACGTTCGGTTCGTCATACTAGTACTGCTGTTTGAGGGAACACACTATGAGGAGTACAGCCACTGCACTTTTTATCGCATTACTTCCTCAAACGGACACAGCTCTGCTATGTATAACCAGAATACACAGAACTTTAGGGAGACCAAGATCAGAAGACTTCCCTAGAGATGTTGTGCTCAAACTACACCATGAGGATGCCAGGAACTTAAGTTTGAGTGCCGCAAGAGAGAACCCTGCTTTACCAGACCTCCCAAATTCGGTTCGCCTTTTTGCAGATATCGCTCCTGCTAACCTTTCCAGAAGAAGAGCTCTCAGACCAGTCACTACTGCCTTTCAAGCGGTACAAGTTAAATTCAGATGGGGTTTCCCCTTTGCTCTTTCTTTTTCCCACAGCAAAAAAACATTTATATGCTGGTCTCTGGAAGATGGCAAACAAGCCCTTAACCAAGCTGGTATACTATTCTCAGATGAATCTTAACCACCACTGATAGGACGACCGCGACCAACCAGAGAGTGGAAGTCTGCGCCCATCACCAGGAGCCAGAATGCACAAATTACTTGACTGGGGACTAGCCTAGTGGCTGTTAACCACTGGAGGGGCTCAGAATGTTTGTCCACGATCTGAATGGACTGTTGAAGTCTGGTTATGGTTTAATTGTTTTCAATCCCTAGTTTGCTAGCTCTACATCAAAATTGGTTGTTAGGGTACCGTCACACAGTGCCATTTTCATCGCTACGACGGCACGATTCGTGACGTTGCAGTGTCGTATGATTATCGCTCCAGCGTCGTAGACTGCAGTCACACGTTGCAATACACGGCGCTGGAGCGATAATTTCAATGCGTATTTGCGATGTAGAAGCCGTTGGTTACTGTGCGCACATCGTATACAACCTGTGTCACACGATGCAATCATGCCGCCACAGCGGGACACTAGACGACGAAAGAAAGTTTCAAACGATCTGCTACGACGTACGATTCTCAGCGGGGATCCGGATCGCAGTAGCGTGTCAGACACAACGATATTGTAACGATATCGCTAGAACGTCACGAATCGTGCCGTCGTAGCGATGAAAATGGCACTGTGTGACGGTACCCTTATGCAAGAGTTATATAGAGCTACAGAGGGTGAATCTCACCGTATTCAAATAATTTCTTAATACGATCACCAAATTGATCCGTTTACTGCTACCCATGTCAGTTATTCTAACATTCCACTGGAAACCCAATGGCACGGTGACTTATCATAAGCTGGGGTTTGGCTGTCTGGGTCATTCCATGTTGCCAAACTTTAGTGATACCTGAATCCCCCTGTAAATATGGGTCTCCAGTTCACTATGATTATTGAGCATTTTGCTTATTTCGTTCTAGTACTACCGTATATAATTTGTTATGTGTCCTTTTCTATCCCCCTCCCCATTCTTCCTATTGTTTCCCCACAGAGATGTCTTCATTTATTTCACCCACTTTGTTCAGAAGTAATTATTTTGTGACAAACTATACCCTGGAGCCTATTTTAGTTGGAAAGTTATAAGGGTTGGGTCATGCCCGAGCATTACACATCTGTTTAATCATGTGGAAAGTTTTATCCCACAATGTACGGGGTTTTAACTCCCCCATGAAATGAAAGAAGGCCTTCCTAGACTATCAAAAATAGGGACCTGAAATAATTTGCCTCCAAGAGACTAATTTTTCCAACTCCTCATGCCCGAAATATTTGGACTCTGCTTACTCTCATTTTTATATATATATTTTTATATATATATTGGGAGCAAAAACGAGATGAGTAGTTATTTTTATCAAGAATAGTTTTCCATTTCAACCCACCAATTCACACTCAGACCCTGAGGGTAGATTTATTTTGTTACAGGGATCCCTACAGGGACAAAAATATTTGCATTGTAAATAGCTACATCCCTGCATCAACTCAACTCTGTCTTTAAATTGATATTCGCCAAACTCATCGCTATTTCATTTCACCACCTGATGTGATGTGGCGATTTTAACTTTACAATAAACCCAGGTTTAGACAGTAGTGCCTTGAGATGATTTGACATTACAAATATAGATAAGAAAAAAATACTTCGCCTCATGAGTGAGAATCATGTGGTGGACATATGGAGAGAAATAAATAGATCCAAAAAGGGCTACACGTACTTTTCCCCAGCCCACAAAGCATACTTCAGAACAGATCTTCACTTAACAACAGCCAACTCACTCCCGAATGTTCTATATACTCGCCATATACCCCCCTCATGGTCTGACCATGACGCATTGTTTTCGGTTTTCAAATTTAACATAACCATGTCTAGACTATATCTATGGAGATTAAATGAGTCCTTATTGACAGATCCTACTGTCAATAATCAAATTAAAGAGGACATAAAAAACATTTTTTAAACCAATATCACTACGGACTCCTCGACCAGGGATGGTCTGGTTAGCTCATAAAAAATACATGACTGGTTATCTGATCAAGCTGGCTGCTAATAAGAAAAAAAAAGAGATCCGAATTACAAGCGAGTTTGGAAAATAAACTTTTAGAACTAGAGTTGGCAAACCAAATTTCCACTTTCCTTTATTTAACTAAACAAATACAGGACATTAAACTACAATTAGACGCTACCCTTACCACAAGAACCAAGAGAGCCCTGACATGGACTAAAGCTACATTTTATAAACAGGCTAATAAACCCAATAGAATGTTAGCGTGAAAACTTAAGGTACCGTCACATTAAGCGACGCTGCAGCGATATAGACAACGATGCCGATCGCTGCAGCGTCGCTGTCTCGTCGTTGTGTGGTTGCTGGAGAGCTGTCACACAGACAGCTCTCCAGCGACCAACGATGCCAAAGTCCCCGGGTAACCAGGGTAAACATCGGGTTACTAAGCGCAGGGCCGCGCTTAGTAACCCGATGTTTGCCCTGGTTACCAGTGTAAATGTAAAAAAAACCAAACACTACATACTTACATTCCGGTGTCTGTCACGTCCCCCGGCGTCCGCTTCCCTGCACTGTGTAAGCGCCAGCCCTAAAGCAGAGCGGTGACGTCACTGCTGTGCTCTGCTTTACGGCCGGCCGGCGCTGACACAGTGCAGGGAAGCGGATGCCGGGGGACGCGACAGACATCAGAAGGTGAGTATGTAGTGTTTTTTTTTTTTTTACATTTACAATGGTAACCAAGGTAAATATCGGGTTACTAAGCGCGGCCCTGCGCTTAGTAACCCGATGTTTACCCTGGTTACCAGTGAAGACATCGCTGGATCGGTGTCACACACACCGATCCAGCGATGTCAGCGGGTGATCCAGCGACTAAATAAGGTGCTGACCTTCTAGCTCCGACCAACGATATCACAGCAGGATCCTGATCGCTGCTGCGTGTCAAACACAACAATATCGCTATCCAGGACGCTGCAACGTCACGGATCGCTATCGTTTTCGTTGTTAAGTTGTTCAGTGTGAAGGTACCTTTAGAATGAGAGAATCACTCAATACTATATCCTCTATAAAAGAGTCTACAGGATAAGTATCAGCACATCCAGATACTATTTACAATACATTCCATGCCTATTATCAGAAACTATATTCAACTCCACAGCCACACCTACCACAACTCCTAGAATCCTTTTTACAAGACCTTCATCTCCCCAGGATCATGGGACCTACAGCCCAACAACTTCATCAGGATGTTTGAAAAGAAGAAATAAATTTAGTTGTTAAAAATTTTAAAAAAGGAAAAGCCCCTGCTCACAGCAATATATTACAAAAAATTTGTATAGACGCTAGCTCCCCATATTAAAAACTTTTGTAAGTCACTACTAAATGGTACCCAGATGTTCTATGTGGCACATGTGACCGTGATACCTAAACCCAAAAGAGATAATTTGCTAACAAAAGATTTTAGACCTAACTCGTTATTAAACATAGATTTAAAAATTTTCATGTCTACTGTTACGGATAGGCTTAATAAATTACTACCTTCGCTTGTCCACCATGACCAGGTGGGTTTTATACCCACAAGGCAAGCACCTGATAATATCAGAAGGAATCTAAATATTATCCACTTTGCAAATTACCATAAAAAATTCTGTAATGCTGTAGATAAGCCCCCGATGTTACCTGAAAGAGGAGAAAAAGATGTTAGAGTATACTCACCCAGGGGCAGTCCAGCTGCGGGGCGGTCCCGCTGTGGTCCGGTCCGATGGGTGTCTCGAGTCCGGTCCGGAGCCTCCCGTCTTCATTCCATGACATCCTCTTCTGGTCTCAATGCCGCGGCTGCGGCGCAGGCGTACCTTGTCTGCCCTGTTGAGGGCATTGCAAAGTACTGCAGTGCGCAGGCGCCGTGACAGCTCAGAGAGGCCCAGCACCTGCGTACTGCAGTACTTTGCTCTGCCCTCAACAGGACAGACAAAGTACCCCTGCGCTGTAGCCGCGACGTTGAGACCAGAAGAGAACGTCATGGAATGAAGATGGGAGGCTCCGGACCGGACCTGAGACAATCATCGGACCGGACCGCAGCGGGACCGCCCCATGGGTGAGTATAATCTAACGTCTTTTTCTCCTCTTTCAGGTAACATCGGGGGCTTATCTACAGCATTACAGAATGCTGTAGATAAGCCCCTGATGATGGTGAGCTTACCTCACCATCGATTTTGGGGGTGACTGGTTCCCTTTAATACACATCCAATTCCAATAAACATAAGAAGAGGCACCAAACAGGGCTGCCCTCTATCACCAGCCCTCTTTGCTTTAGCCATGGAACCCCTGGCAGAGGCTGTACGAAAAAACCCCAATATTACTGGCTCTGATAATTTGGGGGACCGATACAAAGTTAGTCTCTTCGCGGAAGACCTCTTCCTGACTTTAACCAACCTACACACCACCCTTCCAAATTTATTTTCGCCCCTTTATAATTTTGAGGTGATTTGGGGTCTTAAAATAAACATATATAAATCTGAGGCACTATTTTTGAACACCCCAAAAGAAAAGCAAACCAACATAGTTTCTCACTTTGGATTCACAAGACGAGAACATTATCTAACTTATTTAGGGATCAATTTAACAACTACCAGGTCGACCCTATTTAAATGGAATTATAACCCATTAATACTAAATCTTCAGGCTGATTTGAAGAAGTAGTCTCCCTTAACTCTGTCCTGGCTCGGTAGATTGCATGCAATAAAGATGGTTTCACTACCCCGCTTTTTTTATATTTATTCCGATCCCACCCGATCATGGTCCCAACTAAGACATTCACCAATATTCATACTATAATTTCTAAATTTATATGGCAGGGGAAAAAACACAGAATTTTGCAAAAAACTGCACTTTCACAGGAAATTTGGAGGACTATCATTACCTAATTTTGCTTTATATTTCAAGTCTGCCCAAATAGCCCATTTAACTAATTGGGTCTTCTTGGAATCATTTCTTACTAAACCATTCTCATTACCAGGATTAATGTGGATTACGGAGAGGCTCCCATAGAGTTTAACCGTTTTTGCACCTTCTACGGCACATTCTCTCATTCTTTGGAGGAAATTAAGATTTAAATTCAAATTACAGTCTAGCCCATCCCAATTACTTTCCCTCTTCCATAATTTAATATTTTTACCTGGCCTTGAGCCTCATTCCTTCTCGTGGTGGAAGTTGAAGGGGATCTCCTTATTAAAACATATTTGCTCCCCATTTAATGTACTGCTTGATAGGCAGGAGTTTATTCAGAAATTTGAGCCTCCTGCTAGGGAAGCAATGTGGATAAATCAAATATTTCACTTTGCCAAGCAAAGTTTTACAACTAATACTCCCCTTCAAATATCTAGTTTCGAGCAAAAGTGTCTAAATGACCCTTTGGGGAGGGGAATAATATCATTAATCTATTCAATTATAGTTATATGAAAAAGTTTGGGCACCCCTATCAATCTTAAGCTTAATGTTTTATAAAAATTGTTTTTTTTGCAACAGCTGTTTCAGTTTCATATATCTAATAACTGTTGGACACAGTAATGTTTCTGCCTTGAAATGAGGTTTATTGTATTAACAGGAAATGTGCAATCTGCATTCAAACAAAATTTGACAGGTGCATAAGTATGGGCACCCTTATCATTTTCTTGTTTTAAATACTCCTACCTACTTTTTACTGACTTACTAAAGCACTTTTTTTGGTTTTGTAACCTCATTGATCTTTGAACTTCATAGCTAGGTGTGTTGTGAATTTGGATTCTGGGCTCCCCCGGTGGCCGCTTGTGGAATTGGACTTGTCATCCTCTTTCCTGTTTCACCTGGTTCCATCAGTAGTGGGTGTCGCTATTTAAGCTCATTTCTCTGGTGGTTTCTTGCCGGTCAACAATGTTATCTGATGCCTCTCAGTGCTTGTTCCTGCTTCTAGACAACTACTAGATAAGTTGGACTTTTGTCCATGTTTTGTTTTGCCTATTTGTTCCAGTTCACAGCTGAAGTTTTGTTACTGTGTCTGGAAAGCTCTCGTTGATCAGGGATTGCTACTCTGGCGTTATGAGTTAATGCCAGAGTTTAAGGTAATCTCTGGATGGTGTTTTGTTAGTGTTTTTCTGCTGACCATGAAAGTATACTATCTGTCTTCTGCTATCTAGTAAGCGGACCTCAAATTTGCTAAGACTATTTTCCTGCTGCGTTTGTTGTTTCATCTGAACTCACCGTCATTATATGTGGGGGGCTACTGTCTTCTTTGGAATATTTCTCTAGAGGTGAGCCAGGTCTTATATTTCCATCTGCTAGCTATTTAGGTCTTAGGCCAGAGCTGGGCATCTAGCGATAAATAGGAAATGCTACCTGGCTATTTCTAGTTGCGCGGCAGGCTTAGTTCATGGTCAGTATAGTTCCATCTTCCGAGAGCTTGTCCCTCTATAGGCTTGCTATGATCTCTGCCTGCAGAGATCATGACAGTTTGACCGGCCAATAAAGTGTTAAAGACCCAGGTTGAGAAAGGAGAGTTATAAGAAGTCTGCTGGAATTTTTTTTTTTTTTTTTTTTTTTTTTCCTCCAGTCTGCCTTGCTGCAGTCTTTTTTCTCTCTCTCCTCCTAATCTCTGTATGCTCTGTGTGCACCTGACAATAATGGATCTCCAGAGTGTAACTGCGGGTTTGAATAATCTCATCACGAAAGTACAAAATTTACAAGATTTTGTGGTACATGCTCCGGTATCTGAGCCGAGAATTCCTTTGCCGGAGTTCTTCACAGGGAATAGAGCTAGCTTCCAGAATTTCCGAAATAATTGTAAGCTTTATTTGTCCCTGAAATCTCGTTCAGCTGGAGACCCTGCTCAGCAGGTTAGGATTGTGATTTCCTTGCTCAGGGGTGACCCTCAAGATTGGGCCTTCTCATTGCCAGCAGGGGATCCTGCGTTACGCGATGTGGATGCGTTTTTTCTGGCCTTGGGCTTGCTTTATGAGGAACCTCATTTGGAACTTCAGGCAGAAAAAACTTTGATGGCACTATCTCAGGGGCAAGACGAAGCTGAAGTTTTCTGCCAAAAATTCCGTAAATGGTCTGTGCTTACTCAGTGGAATGAGTGCGCCTTGGCGGCAACTTTCAGAGAAGGTCTCTCTGATGCCGTTAAGGATGTTATGGTGGGGTTCCCTTTGCCTGCAGGTCTGAATGAGTCCATGTCAATGGCTATTCAGATTGATAGGCGTCTGCGGGAGCGCAAACCGGTGCACCATCTGGCGGTGTCTATGGAAAAGACGCCAGAAAGTATGCAGTGTGATAGAATTCTGTCCAGGAGCGAGCGACAGAATTTTAGATGGAAGAATGGATTGTGTTTCTATTGTGGGGATTCTACTCATGTTATATCAGCATGCTCTAGGCGTACAAAGAAGCTTGATAAGTCTGTTTCCATTGGCACCATTCAGTCTAAGTTTATTTTGTCTGTAACCCTGATTTGTTCTTTGTCATCCATTGCCACGGACGCCTATGTTGACTCTGGCGCCGCTCTGAGTCTTATGGATTGGTCCTTTGCCAATCGTTGTGGTTTTGATTTAGAGCCTTTGGAGACTCTTATTCCTCTGAAGGGGATTGACTCCACCCCATTAGCTAATAATAAACCACAATACTGGACACAAGTAACCATGTGTATCAATCCGGATCACCAGGAGATTATTCGTTTCCTGGTGCTGTATAATTTACATGACGATTTGGTACTGGGATTGCCATGGTTGCAGTCTCACAACCCAGTCTTGGACTGGAGAGCAATGTCTGTGTTGAGCTGGGGATGTAAGGGTATTCATGGGGACGTACCTTTGGTTTCTATTTCGTCGTCCATTCCCTCTGAAGTCCCTGAGTTCCTCTCTGATTATCAAGACGTCTTTGACGAACCCAAGCTTGGGTCGTTACCTCCGCACCGTGAGTGCGATTGTGCCATAGATTTGATACCGGGTTGTAAATATCCAAAGGGTCGTTTGTTTAATTTGTCTGTGCCGGAACATGCTGCTATGCGGGAATATATAAAGGAGTCTTTGGAAAAGGGACATATTCGTCCATCTTCTTCTCCCTTGGGAGCTGGGTTTTTCTTTGTCTCAAAAAAAGACGGCTCTTTGAGACCATGTATTGATTATCGGCTTCTGAATAAGATCACTGTTAAGTATCAATACCCATTGCCATTGCTTACTGATTTGTTTGCTCGTATAGAGGGTGCTAAGTGGTTCTCTAAAATTGATCTTCGTGGGGCGTATAATTTGGTGCGGATCAGGCAGGGGGATGAGTGGAAGACCGCATTTAATACGCCCGAGGGCCACTTTGAGTATTTGGTCATGCCTTTTGGTCTTTCTAATGCCCCTTCAGTTTTCCAGTCTTTTATGCATGATATTTTCCGCGATTTTCTGGATAAATTTATGATAATATATCTGGATGATATTCTGATTTTTTCTGATGACTGGGACTCTCATGTCCAGCAGGTCAGGAGAGTTTTTCAGGTTCTGCGGTCTAATTCTTTATGTGTGAAGGGGTCTAAGTGCGTTTTTGGGGTCCAGAAAATTTCCTTTTTGGGGTATATTTTTTCTCCCTCTTCCATTGAGATGGATCCCGTCAAGGTGCAAGCTATTTGTGACTGGACTCAGCCCTCCTCTCTTAAGGGTCTTCAGAGATTTTTGGGCTTTGCCAACTTTTACCGCCGATTTATTGCTGGTTTTTCGGATGTCGTTAAACCACTGACTGATTTGACCAGACAAGGCGCTGATGTTGCTAATTGGTCCCCTCATGCTGTAGAGGCCTTTCAGGAGCTTAAGCGCCGTTTTGCCTCTGCCCCTGTGTTGCGTCAGCCTGATGTGAATCTGCCTTTTCAGGTTGAGGTTGACGCTTCGGAGATCGGAGCTGGGGCAGTGTTGTCGCAGAAAGGTTCCGACTGCTCCGTCATTAGGCCTTGTGCCTTCTTTTCTCGCAAATTTTCGCCCGCAGAGCGGAATTATGATGTTGGGAATCGGGAGCTTTTGGCCATGAAGTGGGCGTTTGAGGAGTGGCGCCATTGGCTCGAGGGGGCTAGGCATCAGGTGGTGGTATTGACTGACCACAAAAATTTGATTTATCTTGAGACTGCCAGACGCCTGAATCCTAGACAGGCGCGCTGGTCTTTATTTTTTTCTCGCTTTAATTTTGTGGTGTCATACCTACCGGGTTCTAAGAATGTTAAGGCAGATGCCCTTTCTAGGAGTTTTGACCCGGACTCTCCTGGTAATTCTGAACCCACAGGTATCCTTAGGGAGGGAGTAATTTTGTCGGCCGTTTCTCCTGATCTGCGGCGGTCTTTGCAAGAGTTTCAGGCGGATAGACCGGATCGTTGTCCGCCTGATAGACTGTTTGTTCCGGATGATTGGACCAGCAGAGTCATCTCTGAGGTACATTCTTCTGCATTGGCAGGTCATCCCGGAATTTTTGGTACCAGGGATTTGGTGGCAAGATCCTTCTGGTGGCCTTCCCTGTCACGAGATGTGCGAGTCTTTGTGCAGTCATGTGACGTTTGTGCTCGGGCCAAGTCTTGTAGTTCTCGGGCTAGCGGACTGCTGTTGCCCTTGCCTGTTCCTAAGAGGCCTTGGACACGCATCTCGATGGATTTTATTTCAGATCTGCCTGTTTCCCAGAAGATGTCTGTCATCTGGGTGGTCTGTGACCGTTTCTCTAAAATGGTCCATTTGGTTCCTCTGCCCAAGTTGCCTTCTTCTTCTGAGTTGGTTCCTCTGTTTTTTCAGAATGTTGTCCGATTGCACGGTATTCCTGAGAATATTGTTTCTGACAGAGGTACCCAATTTGTGTCTAGATTTTGGCGGGCATTCTGTGCTAGGATGGGCATAGATTTGTCTTTTTCATCTGCTTTTCACCCTCAGACTAATGGCCAGACCGAGCGGACTAATCAGACCCTTGAGACATATCTGAGGTGTTTTGTCTCTGCTGACCAGGATGATTGGGTTGCTTTTTTGCCATTGGCAGAGTTCGCCCTCAATAATCGGGCCAGTTCTTCCACCTTGGTGTCCCCGTTTTTCTGTAATTCGGGGTTTCACCCTCGATTTTCCTCCGGTCAGGTGGAATCCTCGGATTGTCCTGGAGTGGATGCGGTGGTGGAGAGATTGCATCACATCTGGGGGCAGGTTATGGACAATTTGAAGTTGTCCCAGGAGAAGACTCAGCGTTTTGCCAACCGTCATCGTCGTGTTGGTTCTCGGCTTTGTGTTGGAGATTTAGTGTGGTTGTCTTCTCGTTTTGTCCCTATGAGGGTCTCTTCTCCTAAGTTTAAACCTCGGTTCATCGGCCCTTATAGAATATTGGAGATTCTTAATCCTGTTTCTTTCCGTTTGGACCTCCCTGCGTCCTTTTCTATTCATAACGTTTTTCATCGGTCGTTATTGCGCAGGTATGAGGTACCTGTTGTACCTTCAGTTGAGCCTCCTGCTCCGGTGTTGGTTGAGGGTGAGTTGGAGTACGTTGTGGAGAAAATTTTGGACTCTCGTGTTTCCAGACGGAAACTCCAGTATCTGGTCAACTGGAAGGGTTACGGCCAGGAGGATAATTCTTGGGTCAATGCATCTGATGTTCATGCTTCTGATCTTGTTCGTGCCTTCCATAGGGCTCATCCTGGTCGCCCTGGTGGATCTGGTGAGGGTTCGGTGCCCCCTCCTTGAGGGGGGGGTACTGTTGTGAATTTGGATTCTGGGCTCCCCCGGTGGCCGCTTGTGGAATTGGACTTGTCATCCTCTTTCCTGTTTCACCTGGTTCCATCAGTAGTGGGTGTCGCTATTTAAGCTCATTTCTCTGGTGGTTTCTTGCCGGTCAACAATGTTATCTGATGCCTCTCAGTGCTTGTTCCTGCTTCTAGACAACTACTAGATAAGTTGGACTTTTGTCCATGTTTTGTTTTGCCTATTTGTTCCAGTTCACAGCTGAAGTTTTGTTACTGTGTCTGGAAAGCTCTCGTTGATCAGGGATTGCTACTCTGGCGTTATGAGTTAATGCCAGAGTTTAAGGTAATCTCTGGATGGTGTTTTGTTAGTGTTTTTCTGCTGACCATGAAAGTATACTATCTGTCTTCTGCTATCTAGTAAGCGGACCTCAAATTTGCTAAGACTATTTTCCTGCTGCGTTTGTTGTTTCATCTGAACTCACCGTCATTATATGTGGGGGGCTACTGTCTTCTTTGGAATATTTCTCTAGAGGTGAGCCAGGTCTTATATTTCCATCTGCTAGCTATTTAGGTCTTAGGCCAGAGCTGGGCATCTAGCGATAAATAGGAAATGCTACCTGGCTATTTCTAGTTGCGCGGCAGGCTTAGTTCATGGTCAGTATAGTTCCATCTTCCGAGAGCTTGTCCCTCTATAGGCTTGCTATGATCTCTGCCTGCAGAGATCATGACATAGGTGTATGCAATCATGAGAAAAGCTACTTAAAGTGGCCACTTGCAAGTTGTTCTCCTGTTTGAATCTCCTCTGAAGAGTGGCATCATGGACTCCTCAAAACAACTGTCAAATGATCTGAAAACAAAGATTATTCAACATAGTTGTTCAGGGGAAGGATACAAAAAGCTGTCTCAGAGATTTAACCTGTCAATTTCCACTGTGAGGAACATAGTAAGGAAATGGAAGAACACAGGTACAGTTCTTGTTAAGGCCAAAAGTGGCAGGCCAAGAAAAACATCAGAAAGGCAGAGAAGAAGAATGGTGAGATCAGTCAAGGACAATCCTCAGACCACCTCCAGAGAGCTGCAGCATCAACTTGCTGCAGATGGTGTCACTGTGCATTGGTCAACTATACAACACACTGCACAAGGAGAAGCTGTATGGGAGAGTGATGCGAAAGAAGCCATTTCTGCAAGCATGCCACAAATAGTCAGCTGAGGTATGCAAAAGCACATTTGGAGAAGCTAATTTCTTTTTGGAAGAAGGTCCTGTGGACTGATGAAACCAAGATTGAGTTGTTTGGTCATACAAAAAGGCGTTATGCATGGCGGCAAAAAAACACAGCATTTCAAGAAAAACACTTGCTACCCACAGTAAAATTTCTTGGAGGTTCCATCATGCTTTTGGGCTGTGTGGCCAATTCTGGCACCGGGAATCTTGTTAAAGTTGAGGGACGCATGGATTCCTCTCAGTATCAGCAGATTCTTGACAATAATGTTCATGATTCAGTGACAAAGTTGAAGTTACGCAGGGGATGGATCTTTCAGCAAGACAATGATCCAAAACACCGCTTCAAATCTACTCAGGCATTCATGCAGAGGAACAATTACACTGTTCTGGAATGGCCATCCCAGTCCCCAGACCTGAATATCATTGAACATCTGTGGGATCATTTGAAGAGGGCTGTCCATGCTCGGCGACCATCAAACTTAACTGAACTGGAATTGTTTTGTAAAGAGGAATGGTCAAAAATACCTTCATCCAGGATCCAGGAACTCATTAAAAGATACAGGAAGTGACTAGAGGCTGTTATTTTTGCAAAAGGAGGATCTACTAAATATTAATGTCACTTTTCTGGTGAGGTGCCCATACTTATGCACCTGTCAAATTTTGTTTGAATGCAGATTGCACATTTTCTGTTAACTGTATCAACCCTCCACATGATGAAGAAAAACTAACATATATGGTACAGTGGGAGGAAGACCTAGTCACTACCCTACCTTTAAAAGAATGGCAGCGATGCTGCAATACGCTATCAAGAGCTAGCCACCAGACATCCCTTGTGGAGACATCTTTGAAGGTCTTACATAGAACATATCTTATACCAGTTAGACTCCATGGCATCTATCCAAATGTCTCCGACAGATGCTTTAGAGGGTGTGACTCACTAGAAGACATGAAGCACATCTGATGGGCTTGTCCTTTGGTATCGAATTTATGGCAGAAGGCGAGGTGAGACTCTTGGTGGAACTAATTTTTGGTGGGATACTTCAATAAACCCCTCTGTTTTTTTTCTTTGAATGAAACATCCGAACTTCAATGACTTTCACAGATTGGTTAATTTTCTGTTCATGGCCACCAAAATCCACATAGCGGCTAAGTGGAGGTCTCCCTCATTATCTATGACTTCGGTGAGAGATAGGATGAATACCATCATTCTATATGAACATATGGAAGCCACTAGAACTGATAGGTGGGACCCTTTTTTACAATTTGGAATCCTTGGATAGAATTAGACTCGAATGCACAGTTGAACCTGGCACTACGTTTATCTCCCTGATACAGGAAGTCACATAGGTTCCCTGAGAGATGGTTTATAAGAGCTAAGGAAGGCTTAATCACTCGATCCTGATAAAGTAGACCAGATTATAAATTATAACTACCTACCATCTAGCTTAACTCATATTTATGTTTTACGTGTGATCCAACTCGATTACTTTTGTGACACTGATATCGCGAGTGATTGAAAATGCTATCTGCTAAATAGAAATTACACTATGGATTATCAGTATGTCTCCCTCTCTTACTTCCCTACCCCTCCCTCTGTCTGATCTTCTGTCACTGTTCACGGGGTGGATACCCTTATCATCCCCACCACTCACACCAATTTGTCATAAACAGGGGTTGTTTGGTTGCCCCTGGTTCCTTTCTGAAGGGGATTTATCTATATCCCACTTCCCAGTTCCGGTTTGGAACTTGCAGCTCTCTGACGCCTCCCTTACCCTCAGGTCAGACAGGGTACTGCACCTAGGATAATTAGTCACCAGAAAGGCTGCCTTACTTTGTACTGGCTAATGGGCAAACTGCAGCGAGGGCAATATAACTACTTCCACTCATAAGAACAACACAATGATCAGGATGTTCACCACGTCAGGTGGGGTTTTTAATTATAAACACGGCGTAGATACATGACCCACTTACGGAGAAATCTGCTCCTTGCAACTTGTTGGGTTTAGCTTCTAGCGATTTTAGTGAGTTATAGATTGGACATCCGGAATATGTAATCCTTATATCTCTAGCCCTGATCGGTGCCAGTATGCATAACGTTAAAAGATCAAAAGAGTCTCATGCAATTTGGGAAGTGCCTGTACCAGTTTTGGCTGGCTTTAGGCAGGAAGGGGAATGAAGGGTTTTGACAGAGACTGACTTTGCAGCACAAGAGCCATAAAAATTCCTCAGGGAATGTTGTTGGCTGGTCTCAGCCAAATGTTGCTGGGAGTTCCTTGTGTGTAATTGAAGTAATCAGAACTTCTTCCTATTTCCTGACATCTTCCTATATGTAAAAGTTGTATTTGTGAGTTATTATGGAAATTATCATTCATATCTCCCCTGTGTGGAGGGGTATTATCAAACAGTTGTACACTTTTATTGCCATGTTTCTAAAATAAAATGTTTTATTGAAACTAAACACTATGGGGAGCATCTGCTGTAATTTGCCATGAAAGCCCAGTGTACTTCTAGCTCATATTACTACAGCTGTAAATGTGGGCGGGGTCTGCTCACGTGTGTGTGTGTGTGTGTGTGTGTGTGTGTGTGTGTTTGTGTGACGTCACTCCTCCCCTCCCCTTCCCTTCTGAGTGTTTGCAAAAGGATAAGGGAAGATGTAGTTTAGGATCACAGTGAGGATACATTTTGGTGTATGCAAAGTGATATTAACATGTGGAAAGTGTCAGTTAGGATGGCAAGCGGAGCTGATTCTGTTAATTGGTGCTGCTCGCCGTATCATATGTTGGGGTTAGATACTCTTAAGTGTATTAAATGCTGTGATTTGATATATGAACTGTATCATACACTGGTGTTCGATACAGAGATCAGTGTAGTGTATCACATGTTGTCATGGGGATACCGCAACGGAGCTGAGTCAGAAGACCGTAGCGTCTGGTCGTTCCTACTAGGCTGAGAAGAAGCACTTCTCCGGTGTATTAAACGTGTTTATTTCTTCCAGCAGAACAGGGGTTAATCGGCCATATTGGAAAACTCCCACATTCAGCTGTGCTCGGTTAGCCACTCCTTTTCCCTACAAAATCTGGGCTCCATTACCTAGTCATCATCAGTGTTAGCAATTTGCTGCTTGATCTTGGAGTGGGAGAAGCTGTTGTTGTGAAGGAGAGCTGGAGGAGTTTATTAGCGACTGTTGGCTGATTTTGTCACTTGGAAATTCCTTATCCTTCCCTGTTTTACTTTATTTCCCCTCCCTACACACTCTGGTGAATACCTCTGTTATATGTGAGTGTATATTTTGTGTGTATAGAGTTTTCAGTTTACCCTTGTCCTCGTCACCCTGTCTTTCGGGTTGGTGTACTGCGGTACACAGTAGCGCCTCTCTTCCCCGGGTTGGGGAAGGGGAGAGACTTAGGTATGTTCTAGGATATAAAGCAAGGGTAGAGGCCCCAGCATCTTTGCCATCTGAAGTTTCACGGGGAACAGGGCAAACTTGGGCACCCCCTGGTGTTAGGGCCAGGAAAGATGCCCCCTGGTCCCAGGTCACTCATCAGTCGAATCGTGACACATGATGGGATTAGATACAGGCAGGGTAAAGGACTTGTAATGAATTGGGAGGATGCAGAGGATGTTAAGTACCTGATAACATCTTATCCCATCCCCAAATTCATTAGAATGCTATCAAGGACTTATAATGAATGGGGGGACACTGGACAGGGATTAAGACTATGTGCAAATGTTCACGATTTGCAGGAGAAAATTCTACTGCATGTCCTAATATGTTGGCAGAAAGCATGATGCATAAAATACATTTTGGCCATGTTTTTGAATTGAATTTGTTGCATATTTTCCCCCACTCACTAGTGTGGGTGAAATATGCTGCAAGAATTGATATTATGCAGATTTTAATCTGCAAGGAGTCTGATCCGATTTTGAGGATCAGAATAGGACATACTCAATGTGTCTGTAAAATCGGTCAGCACACCAAAACTGCACACGGATAGAGGAATGTAGCCTTATTATGTATAGCACAGTCCCTTAGTATATTGTGTACTCACGTATTGTGTGTAGCGCAGTCCTTAGTTACATACAGTAGGTTCCTTTTTATTATGTGTAACACCGTCCCTTATTGCGTACCGTCTTCTCTAGTAACGTATGGGGCGTTCCCTTATTATATAGCTTCTTCTGCTGTTATGTTCAGTGCTGTCCCTTAAATAGTGTACTCTTGTTATTCACAGCTCCCTCTTTTATAACATAGTCCTCTCTTTTTAGATATAAAATGACTGCTGATGGAGCAGCACAAGACCAGTCCATCAGCTGCTCCATTAGAAAAGACTCTTTCCCATGCTTCATCATCAATCATTGCATTATATATCTAATAGGAGAGGACGGTGTGTAATAAAAAAACAGGGCTCTATATGATCTGATATGTAAGGGACAGCACTGTACATAATGAGAGGGCATTGTGTAATTAGGGACGGTGATATACATAATAAAAGAGACTATGTAAGATATACAGCTCTGGCAAAACTTAAGAGACCACTGCAAAATTTACAGTATAATCTTTAATAATCTTCCGAGTATGTCTGATTTTTCTCTTTATAGGTATATTTTTGAGTAAAATGTCAATTGTTCTTTTATTGTATAAACTACTGACAACATGTCTCTGAAGTTCGAAGCAATACATTTTGTATATAATTTTCTGAAAATGAGAAATGGTCAAAATAACAAAAAAATTGCTTTGCTTGCATACCTCAAATAATAAAAAAAAACAAGTTCATAATCATTTAGAAACAACAATACTAGTGTTTTAACTCAGGAAGAGTTCAGAAATCAATATTTTGTGGAATAGCCATGATTTTTACCTTACCACTAACAACCTAAGTGGTTTGTAGAGGAAATACATAGGAGACACGGTTAAGATAACAAAACACGTAGTTTATTAACAACAAATATTAGTGGCATTTAAAACATAACTGGTACAGACCCAAACCCAACAGGACATTTTACACAATATTGTCCTGCCATGCCACACGTCCAATATCAGAATAAAAAAAGGCAGCAAATTGATTCCGCATGTGGCCAAGTTCAACAGTTGACCGCAGCGGGTGATGCTGGTAATCTGGCAATGGGTTTGCAACTGGTTCATCCAGTTCAATGTTGGGTAACTCCTTAGCCATAATGTAATTGTGGAGAACCACACAGGCTTTGACCACCTCATCAACTGTCTCCATTTTTAGATTAATGGCTGTTGCAAGAATGCGCCAATATGAGACTAGAATCCCAAAGGTACACTGTACTGTTCTTCGGGCCCTGGTCAGTCTGTAGTTAAAGATCCTTTTAGTGTGGTTCAAGTCCTGACTGGAATATGGCTTCAGTAGGTTTTCACCTACTGTTAGGGAGAGGTCGTGACCGTGGAAAACTAAATTTTTTGCCATACACACGTCGGCCCATATCAGAGTTCTTGAAAGTCTGGGAATCGTTGTCATGGCCAAAAGCTCCAATATCCACGGCGATGAAGCGACAGTCCGAATCTGCTATTGCCATGAGCACAACAGAAAAATATTTTTGTAGTTGAAGTACTCCGATCCAGTTCTGGCGGGTTTGGTAATGCGTATGTGCTATCCATCCACCGCACCCAAACAGTTGGGGAAATCACACACACTCCAGAATTTCTCTGCAATTACCATCCACATGTCCTCGGTGGGTAGGGGTATAAATTCATCCTGGAGAACGTTCCACAAAGCCCGGCAGGCAGGGTGGAAATTCCAAGCCGGTACTGGAAGTGGAGGGATGATAAGCTCTCTCCGGGTTGCCAGAAATCTGTAATAAAATAAATAAAAAATAAATTACAATCAATTCTATTTATGGTGTTGTTCTGCTAAAGACATAAAGGAAAATACAAAGAATGCATGTCAGGTTAATAATAATTATGACTGGCATTTGTTTATAATTATTACGTACCTTAATGTAACCAGGAGACGATCCTCTGCAGGAATCGCTCTACGGAGCTGGGTGTCCTGTCTCCGGATGGTTCCTTGGACACGACCAAGCAAATCCCCAAAAGAGTCTTGCTACATCCGGGTATATTCCGGGAATTAGTCCGGGTTGGCATTAAGCTCACCATATAGCGTGTGATAGGCTTCATGGCTCTCCCGGAGTTCGATAATGGGGTGTCTCCAAAAACGCTGACGCCGTGTCCTTCTCTGTCTTTCTCGATTTCATTGTTGCTCCCAAGCAAATGCACAGGCAAGAAACAGCTTAATGCTTAAATCCAGGTTGAAATAAAAGCTCTCCATGCGAAGATCTATCATGACACAGGATACAGTAGCAAACTGTTAACATTTCAGCAGATATCCCATAATACACGCCCTCTGTAGTCCCATTGGCGGTGTCTGGTTATCTAGATTTTTCTCCTGTGAAATTTTCCACCATGCGCACAAAAAACGCAAACGCATGCAAAAGCATGAAAACACCGCATTTTTTAAACCGCATGCGTTACCATATGCGTCTAAAATACGCTGCGTTTGTACGTGTTTCCATGCGGTTTTTCCTTCATTTGCAGTTGCGGATTAAACGCCTCGGATTCTAACGCAAATGTGAAACTAGCCTAAGCTAGGGAACGCCTGCCAGGACACAGCTCTCTTCCCTCGTGTGGTTGAAATCTCATAGGTCATATGCCTCCAGGCATCTGTTTTTCTATTCCATAGAGTCACTACTTAGGCTTCAGTCCACATCTGTGTAGAGCTAGTTTTTGGTATTTCAGGTGGCAGTTGAATTGATGAAATGCTGTTCATTCTTCTGCAATACTGGTATTAGTTTGCCCATCACATGGACTGCTTTAGGAAGTTCCATGGTTCCTGTGTTTTCAAAAGAAGCGGCCAAAAATTGAAGATTTTTTTTGGTACTCATAATAAAATCACTTACTGTTAGCCAATCACTTACTGTTAGCCTTCATGAGGGTATACAGCAACCTCCATTGTTGGGGTCTTTTAATTCTATTAATTCTATTCCTTCTACTGCTTTTGCACTAACTGAATAACTGGGTGCTGACTGGCCAGGAGTAAGGAGGAACCAACTTTCTTTCTAAGAGGTATTCTTAGTCTCCGTCTCCAGGAGGCAGCATATAATCCATAATTTTTTGTGCTACTGTGAAGGCTACAAAAAAGAGATTTTACAGCGAGTACCAAAAATCATCATTTTCAAAAAATCTTGCATTTACAGGCTTTGGCACAAGAACAGTTTTTGAACATGAAAATATCAGGCTGCATGTTGCTTGTGTTACAATGAGCAACTTGCTTAACCTAAATTTGCTAACAAGGCCTAGAGCATCTCCACTCTTAACTCCAATTGAGAACATCTGGGGCATTATTTTACAGCATTTGGAAAGGGAGCTGCCAGCAGCTGATCTTGATGATTTATGTGCTCAGGTGCATTCAGTGTGGCAGACCATTTCTCAGACAACCATTAAATGTAAGTGTCTTTTTTTTCTGTGTGTGGCATTCATAGAATCATAGAATGTTAGAGTTGGAAGGGACCTCCAGGATAATCGTGTCCAACCCCCTGCTCAATGCAGGATTCACTAAACCATCTCAGACCGGTGTCTGTCCAGTCTGTTTGAAGACCTTCACTGAAAGGACAACTTACCACCTCTCATGGCTGCCTGTTCCACTCATTGATCACCCTCACTGTCAAAAAGGTTTTTTTAATATCTAATGTATATCTTCTCCCTTTCAGTTTTATTCCATTGCTCCTCGTGTTTCCATGTGCAAATGAGAATAATGATGATCCCTCTACACTGTGACATCCCTTTAGATATTTGTAGACAGCTATTAAGTCTCCTCTTAGCCTTCTTTGAGCAAGTTAAACATTCCCAGATCGTTTAACCGTTCCTTGTAGGACATAGCTTGCAGTCCTCTATCCATCCCTGTAGCTTTTCTCAGAACTTGCTCCAGTTTTTCAATGTCTTTTTTAAAATGTGGCGCCCAGAACTGGACATAGTATTCCAGATGAGGCCGACCAAGGAGCAGTAGAGGGGGATAATTACTTCACGTGATCTAAACGCTATGATTCTCTTAGGCTAGGTTCACATTAGCGTTTGTGTGCGCAGCGTATCATCTGCATGCCAAAACGCATGTTGACGCAGCGTTTTTTATCCGCATGATCTTACGCCTGACGGCAAAACAACGCTGCGTGTGCATGCGTTTGCGTTGTTTATGCGCATGCGTTTGCGTTGTTTATGCGCATGCGTACGGTATTTCCCAATGGGCGTGGCTTGTGGGATTTCTATATATAGAGACACTGAACAGATGAAATCCTCTTCTTTTGATGCTGTATCCTGCTTCAAGATGGATCTTAACGTGGAGAGCTTCAATCTGAATCTGGATTTATCATTGAAATTGGCTTTTGCTTCTGCTGTGGCTTGTGAGGAAGAAAGGAGAAGAGAAAGACGGAGAAGACGTCGTCGCTATTGGTAACACCTCATTGTTGAAGTCTGAGAGAGCCTCTATGTTGGATGACTATGCGACATAGATGTGAAGTAGCTCTAAAAAACTGTGGGTAACAGCTAAATATTAGTTTAGTGATTCACAGCAATGCTAAATCCACAGAATAAAGTACATATTTATATAAAGTGAGTTTGTAAAGAAAAATGCAGACACTGCTATATTTTAGACCAGCCCAATGGTCATTTTTGGTATTTTCTGTAAAGTAGTTCAAATAATTTTCATTTCTCTTCATGTTTTGAGTTAGAGAACAGTGAACAATGTTCCCAATGTATGGAAATAAAAACTAGTGTACCGATTTTGTGATTAACTCATGGTTTTGAACACACTGCTATTGTTTTGAACACTACTGTATGTGCTCAACAGTTCTAGGTTTTTCGTTGTCAGATTTTTGGCTTTAAAATGCGCCAAGAATGTTCTATTGATGAAAGGTCTGGCCTGCAGGAGAGCAGCGAATCATCCAAACTCTTCAGTGAAGCCATGCTGTTGTGATGGATGCAGTATGTAGTTTAGCATTGCCCTGCTGAGATATGCAGTGCCTTTCCTGAAATATACATTGTCCGGATGGGAGCTTATTTTGCTGTAAAATCTCTAATTCTCAGCATTGTGAGTACCTTTCAAGATGTGTAAGCAGGATAGTCACACTCCTTTTGAGTCCTCATGACTTTAAATTTTGATTCATCTAACCATAGTACAATTTTCTATTTCGTCTCGGTCCAACACCCCACAAGTGTTCTATCGGATTAAGGTCCGGGGATTGCACTGGCCTAATCCCAATTTTGTTGGACTGGAACAATGATTTTGCTTGCTTACTGGCGTGTTTAGGGTCGTTATCTTGTTGAAATTTCAAGGGCATATCCTCTTCAGCGTAAGGCAACATGACCTCTTGAAGTATTTTAATATATTTGAACTGGTCCATGATCCCTGGTAGTCGGTAAATAGGTCTGGCGCCATAGTAAGAGAAACCTATCCATATCATGATCCTTGCACCACCATGCTTCACTGTCTTCACAGTGTACTGTGGCCTGAATGCTGAGTTTGGGAGTCGTCTGACGAACTGTCTGCCGCCCTTGGACCCAAAAAGAACAATTTTACTTTCATCCGTCCGCAGGAAGTGTTTACAGAGCTAGAATTAAAACGACACTGCTCCTTACTGCTGTAAAACGCCCACCATGTTGTGCTGCTTCTGGTCATGTATTACATAGAGACATTAGAGCAGGAATCCCTTTTATCTCTACGTACTGTGTTTGGGAGCCATCATAGAAGTTAGTCTCCACCCAGTAGCTCAGGGTAAACTGACAATTAAAACTGGATCCTGCAGAAGTGAAAACTGGTGAAAGATGGAGGATAATAATTCATATAATAATTAAAAATAGTGTTATTTCTTTCTTACTAATAGCTTATTCTGATTTCTGAGCAATCACTTGAACTATCAATTCTTGAGTTAAACGTGATATTAAAGTATTCTTCGTATATAAAAAATGCTTCTTACATTATTTTCAGAGGATGACAGCGCCCACTGGTGGTAAACAGAGGAGTAGACTGTCGATTATGACTCAGTATCTCTGCGAAGTCAAACATTGCTTTAGTATTCCTGGTCGAGCCTTTGTCCCAAAACCTGAGGTATGATGCTGTATGTTTTAAAGGGATTATGTGGAATGTATGTAGGGTTCACCAATATGTAGTTACGATAACATTTTGCCTCTATTCTAGTGATTGGTGGGGAGGACTCTTTTAAGGTTGACTGCCTTCTCTTCATTATGATTATGGCAATTCTTAGTGCCCATTTGCCGCCGGGTGTCAGCTGATTCCGAAAGCTAAGACCCGGCACTCCGTGCTGGAGCGGTACTTGCACTACTCTCGGCACTTTAACCCCTTCATGACCCAGCCTATTTTGACCTTAATGTATATATAACTTAGCACTCAACTTGGGATGCTTGAGCAGAGGAATTTATTTAGAAGTATACACACGCAATATGTGTATACTGCAAAATAAATTCCTCTGTTCAAGCATCCCAAGTTGAGTGCTAAGTTATATGTAGATTAAGTGTATGGCGTGGGAGCCTAACTTTAGCACCACTTTGTAGCTGTGCTCACGGTGTTTTTTTCACATATTTTGACCTTAATGACCTGGCCATTTTTTGCATTTCTGACCAGTGTCCCTTTATGGGTTAATAACTCGGGAATGCTTCAACAGATCCTAGCGGTTCTGATACTGTTTTTTCGTGACATATTGGGCTTCATGTTAGTGGTAAATTTAGGTCGATCATTTTTGCATTTATTTGTGAAAAAAATGGAAATTTGACTAAAATTTTGAAAATTTCGCAATTTTAAAATTTTGAATTTTTATTCTGTTAAACCAGAGAGTTATGTGACACAAAATAGTTAATAAATAGCATTACCCACATGTCACACATCAGCACAATTTTGGAAACAACATTTTTTTTTAGCTAGGAAGTTATAAGGGTTACAATTTGACCAGCGATTTCTCATTTTTACAACAAAATTTACAAAACCATTTTTTTTAGGGACCACCTCACATTTGAAGTCAGTTTGAGGGGTGTATATGGCCGAAAACACCCCAAAATGACACCATTCTAAAAACTGCACCCCTCAAGGTGCTCAAAACCACATTCAAGAAGTTTATTAACCCTTCATGTGCTTCACAGCAGCAGAAGCAACATGTTAGGAAAAAATGAACATTTAACTTTTTAGTCACAAAAATGATCTTTTAGCAACAATTTTTTTTCCCAAGGGTAAAAGGAGAAACTGGACCCCAAAAGTTATTGTACAATTTGTCCTGAGTACTCAGATACCCCATATGTGGGGGGGAGCCACTGTTTGAGCGCACGACAGGGCTCGGAAGGGAAGGAGCGCCATTTGACTTTTTCAATGAAAAATTGGCTCCAATCTTTAGCGGACCCATGTCGCGTTTGGGGAGCCCCTGTGTACCTAAAGATTGGAGTTCCCCACAAGTGACCCCATTTTGGAAACTAGACTTCCCCAAGGAGCTTATCTAGATGCATAGTGAGCACTTTGAACCCCCAGGTGCTTCACAAAGTGATCCGTAAAAATGAAAACGTACTTTTTTTTTCACATAAAATTTCTTTTAGCCTCAATTTTTTCATTTTTACATGGGCAACAGGATAAAATGGATTCTAAAATGTGTTGGGCAATTTCTCCTGAGTACAACGATACCTCACATGTGGGGGTAAACCACTGTTTGGGCACACAGCAGGGCTCGGAAGGGAAGGAGCGCCATTTGACTTTTTGAATGAAAAATTAGCTCCAATAGTTAGCGGATACCATGTCGCGTTTGCAGAGCCCCTGATATGACTAAACAGTAGAAACCCCCACCAAGTGACCCAATTTGGAAACTAGACCCCCCCAAGGAACTTATCTAGATGTGTGGTGAGCACTTTGAACCCTCAAGTGCTTTACAGAAGTTTATAACGCAGAGCCGTGAAAATAAAAAAAACATTTTTCTTTCCTCCAAAAATTATTTTTTAGCAAGCATTTTTTTATTTTCACAAGGGTAACAGGAGAAATTGGACCCCAAAAGTTGTTGTCCAGTTTGTCCTGAGTACACTGATACCCCATATGTGGGGGGGGAACCACTGTTTGTGCACACGTCGGGGCTCGGAAGGGAAGTAGTGACGTTTTGGAATGCAGACTTTGATATAATGGTCTGTGGGCATCATGTTACGTTTGCAGAGCCCCTGATGTGCCTAAACAGTAGAAACCCCCAACAAGTGACCCCATTTTAGAAAATAGACCCCCCCATGGAACTTATCTAGATGTGTAGTGAGCACTTTTTACCCCCAAGCGCTTCACAGAAGTTTATAACGCAGAGACGTGAAAATAAAAAATCTTTTTCTTTTCCTCAAAATTGATTTTTTTAGACCGCAATTGTTTATTTTCACAAGGGTAACAGGAGAAATTGGACCCCAAAAGTTGTTGTCCAGTTTGTCCTGAGTACGCTGGTACCCCATATGTGTGGGTAAAACACTATTTGGGCACACGTCGGGGCACTGAAGGAAGTAGTGACATTTTGAAATGCAGACTTTGATGGAATGGTCTGCGGGCGTCATGTTACATTTGCAGAGCCCCCTGATGTGTCTAAACAGTAGAAACCCACACAAGTGACCACATTTTGGAAAATAGACCCCCCAAGGAACTTGTCTAGATGTGTGGTGAACACTTTGAACTCCCAAGTGCTTCACAGAATTTTATAACGTAGAGCCGTGAAAATAAAAAATCATTTTTTTTCCCCACAAAAATAAATTTTTAGCCTCCAATTTTTTATTTTCCCAAGGGTAGCAGGAGAATTTAGACCCCCAAAGTTGTTGTGCAATTTTTCCTGAGTATGCTGATACCCCATATGTTTGGGTAAACCACTGCTTGGGCGCACGTCGGGGCTTGGAAGGGAGGCAGCACCATTTGACTTTTTGAACACAAGATTGGCTGGAATCAATGGTGTCGCCATGTCGCGTTTGGGACCCCCTGTTGTGCCTAAACAGTGGAAACCCCTCAATTCTAACTCCAACACTAACCCCAACACACCCCTAATCCCAACCCTAACCATAACCCTAATCACAACCCTAACCACAGCACACCCCTAACCCTAATCCCAACCCTAAGCATAACCCTAACCCCAACACACCCCTAATCCCAACCCTAACCACAAGCCTAACCCTAACCCCAACACACCCCTAATCTTAACCCTAATTCCAACCCCAACTCTAATCCCAACCCTAACTCTAATTCCAACCCTAAGGCTATGTGCCCACATTGCAGATTTGTGTGCAGATTTTTCCCACCGTTTTTGAAAAGTCTGCAGGTAAAACACACTGCATTTTACCTGCGTATTTCACCTGCGGTTTTACACCTGCGGATTCCTATTGAGGAGCAGGTGTAAAAAGCTGCGGAATCCGCAAAAGAATTGACATGCTGCGGAAAATACAACTCAGCGTTTCCGCGCGGTATTTTCCGCACCATGGGCACAGCGGATTTGGTTTTCCATAGGTTTACATGGTACTGTACAACGCATAGAAAACTGCTACGAATCCGGAGCGGCCAATCCGCACCGTGTGCACATACCCTAATTCCAACTTTAATTACTATTTTTTATTTTATCACTGTGATAGGTTGTATCACAGTGATCAAAATGTACCTCGGAAATTAATGAATCTGCCGGCCGGCAGATTCGACGGGCGCACTGCGCATGCGCCCACCGTTTTTGGAAGATGGCAGCGCCCATCGCTAAAGACCGCTGGCATCGGGAGGGACGCCAGGACTTGGGAGGCACAGAGGGGGTGAGATCGGACAGCGGCGGGGGGGGGGACAGAGGACAGGACAGGGGGATGGATGTTAGGACGGGGGGCGGAGGACAGGACGGAGGGGAGAGGAGGGCTGACGGCGGCAGCTGTTGTGAATTCTGCTCTTGGGCTCCCTCCGGTGGTTTTGAGTGGAACTGCTGCTCCTTGGATTTAGCAGTCAGCAGCTGCTTCCACTGATCGTCTTTCTGGCTCGGCTATTTATCCTGGCTCTATCCTTCAGCCTGGGCCAGTTGTCAATGGTTCCTGCTTGGATTCACATCTCTGCTTGGATTTCCCTGATATTCTGATCAGTTCAGCAAAGATAAGTCCTTGCTTGTTCTTTTGCTGTCCACATATTGTGGACTTAATCGTTCAGCTCTTTCTATGTTTTTTCTTGTCCAGCTTGTCAATATGGATTTATTCAGTTAAGCTGGAAGCTCTGGGAAGCAGATTTACCCTCCACACCTTTAGTCAGGTGTGGAGATTTTTGTATACTCTGTGGTGGATTTTTCTAGTTTTTTATACTGACCGCACAGTATTCTGTCCTGTTCTATCTATCTAGCTAGACTGGCCTCCTTTGCTACATTCTGATTTCATTCTGCGTATGTCATTTCCCTCTCCACTCACAGTCAATATTTGTGGGGGGCTGCCTTTCCTTTGGGGATTTTCTCTGAGGCAAGATAGCTTTCCTGTTTCCATCTTTAGGGGTAGTTAGTCCTCCGGCTGTGACGAGGTGTCTAGGGAGTGACAGGAACATCCCACGGCTACTTCTAGTGTTGTGATAAGCTCAGGAACTGCGGTTAGTACAGGTACCACCTCCTCCAGAGCTCGTCCTATGTTGCTCCTAAACCACCAGTTCATAACAGGCAGCAGATCGCCGCTGTCAGTCGGTGGCGGGGGTGGATCGGAGTCTCCAGCCGTGGCCGATGATATTGCAGCATCGGCCATGGCTGGATTGTAATATTTTTATCAAGTTTCACTGGTGAAATATTACAAATTGCTCTGATTGGTTGTTTCACTTACAACAGCCAATCAGAGCGATCATAGCCACGTGGGGGCAAAGCCACCCCCCCTGGGCTGAAGTACCACTCCCCCTGTTCCTGTAGGTCGGGTGAAATTACAGTTAACCCTTTCACCCGACCTGCAGGAACGTGATCATTCTGTGACACAGCATATGCGTCACAGGTCGGATTGGCACCGACTTTCATGACGCATACGCTGTGTCACAGGTCGGGAAGGGGTTAATCCCCTAAATACTGCGATCCCTAGTGATCACATCTTTTAGCAGGCATGTAGAGAGAGGGAGTTCTGACAGTTCTAATGAATTGCAATGCTGTTGCATTGCAATTCATTAGAACTGTAATCAGACTGCAAAAAGTGAAAGTATCATAGAGGGGGAAAAAGTAAGAAAAAATTGTAAAAATATTTTTTTAAATCACATAATAATAAAATATATTATAGTACAGACCAAAAGTTTGGACACACCTTCTCATTTAAAGATTTTTCTGTATTTTCATGACTATGAAAATTGTAAATTCACACTGAAGGCATGAAAACTATGAATTAACACATGTGGAATTATATACTTAACAAAAAAGTGTGAAACAACTGAAAATATGTCTTATATTCTAGGTTCTTCAAAGTAGCCACCTTTTGCTTTGATGTCTGCTTTGCACACTCTTGGCATTCTCTTGATGAGCTTCAAGTGGTAGTCACCGGAAATGGTTTTCACTTCACAGGTGTGCCCTGTCAGGTTTAATAAGTGCTATTTATTGCCTTATAAATGGGGTTGGGACCATCAGTTGTGTTGAGCAGAAGTCTGGTGGACACACAGCTGATAGTCCTACTGAACAGACTGTTAGAATTTGTATTATGGCAAGAAAAAAGCAGCTAAGTAAAGAAAAATGAGTGGCCATCATTACTTTAAGAAATGAAGGTCAGTCAGTCTGAAAAATTGGGAAAACTTTGAAAGCTTCCCCAAGTGCAGTTGCAAAAACCATCAAGCGCTACAAAGAAACTGGCTCACATGAGGACCTCCCTAGGAAAGGAAGACCAAGAGTCACCTCTGCTTCTGAGGATAAGTTTATCCGAGTCACCAGCCTCAGAAATCGCAGGTTAACAGCAGCTCAGATTAGAGACCAGGTCAATGCTACACAGAGTTCTAGCAGCAGACACATCTCTACAACAACTGTTAAGAGGAGACTTTGTGCAGCAGACCTTCATGGTAAAATAGCTGCTAGGAAACCACTGCTAAGGACAGGCAACAAGCAGAAGAAACTTGTTTGGGCTAAAGAACACAAGGAATGTACATTAGACCAGTGGAAATATGTGCTTTGGTCTGATGAGTCCAAATTTGAGATCTTTGGTTCCAACCACCGTGTCTTTGTGCGACGCAGAAAAGGTGAACGGATGGACTCTACATGCCTGGTTCCCACCGTGAAGCATGGAGGAGTAGATGTGATGGTGTGGGGGTGCTTTGCTGGTGACACTGTTGGGGATTTATTCAAAAATTGAAGGAATACTGAACCAGCATGGCTACCACAGCATCTTGCAGCGGCCTGCTATACCATCTGGTTTGCGTTTAGTTACACCATCATTTATTTTTCAACAGGGCAATGACCCCAAACACACCTCCAGGCTGTGTAAGGGCTATTTGACCAAGAAGGAGAGTGATGGGGTGCTATGCCAGATGACCTGGCCTCCACAGTCACCAGACCTGAACCCAATCAAGATGGTTTGGGGTGAGCTGGACTGCAGAGTGAAGGCAAAAGGGCCAAAAAGTGCTAAGCATCTTTGGGAACTCCTTCAAGATTGTTGGAAGACCATTTCCGGTGACTGCTCTTGAAGCTCATCAAGAGAATGCCAAGAGTGTGCAAAGCAGTCATCAAAGCAAAAGTTGGCTACTTTGAAGAACCTAGAAAATAAGACATATTGTCATGCCGCCGCTACCGCCGTCACTCCCTGCGCCTCGCCATACTCGCCTGTCCTCGGCGTCCCGGCGCAACTCCTCTGCTGCAGCGTCCTCTTCTCAGCGCTCGCTCCTGTCTTCTGCTGTTCTTCGGGTGCGCGAACATGCCAGGTTTACTACTGCGCGCGCGCACTTCTAACTTCTTCTGCCACTTTCGTCCTGTCCTCTCTATCACCTTGGAGGACTCTCACCCGGAAGTACTGCGCAGTGTCGCTTTATTAATCCCTTCCTTCCTCTCCCCTGTGCCTGATGATCATTTGTGTTTTCATGTGTTCTGGGCCGCACGTTCACCTTGTTGTCTTCCTTGCTTTCCCTACATTCAGTCCTGTGTCTCCGCATACAGTACCTGCCAGTCCTGTGTTTCGGCATGCCTGCCAGCCCTGTGTCTCCGCATATCTGCCAGTCCTATTCCTGCCAGTTCTGTGTTTCGGCATACCTGCCATTCTAGTGACTCTGCATACCCGCTAGTTCTGTGTCTCTGTTCTCCCTCCACTCCTGTGTCTCTGCATATCCACCAGTCCTGTGTCTCTGCATATCCGCCAAGTCTGTGTTTCTGCATACCCGCCAGCCCTGTGTCTCTGCACGCCTGCCAGTCCCGTGTTCTCTCCGTTAGTTCTATTATCCTGCCTAATCCGCCCGTACAGTGTCTCTTGCACTCTCGTTAGCCTGGTGTTCCTGAGGATCACTTTCTTGTCCTTTTTGGTCCCCCAGTTGCTGTGGCGATAGTCCCCCACGGGCCTGCCCCTACCACTCCCTTTATAGGGGGCGGTCTATATGGTCAGCTCGTCCGTGGGTGGGTCGTCGTCACGGTCCAGTGGGTCCACTTCTTGTTTTTTCTTTTGTATCCTCACACATATTTTCAGTTGTTTCACACTTTTTTGTTAAGTATATAATTCCACATGTGTTAATTCATAGTTTTGGAGCCGTCAGTGTGAATTTACAATTTTCATAGTCATGAAAATACAGAAAAATCTTTAAATGAGAAGGTGTGTCCAAACTTTTGGTCTGTACTGTATATTATACCCATAAATAAATATTTTTTATAAAAAATAATCAAAAGAATAGTGTGTATTTGGTACTGACCCAACTTTTAAAAGTGTCCCACCAGTTAACTCCTTCAGTGAACACTGTAAAAATAAAAAGCGAGGCAAAAAATTATGCTTTTTCATCATACCGGCGAGCAAAAAGTGGAATAAAACGTGATCACAAAGACGAATGTCAATAAAAATGTTATTGCTGAAAACGTGATCTTGTCGCGGAAAAAAACAAGCCACCATACAGCTTAATCAACGGAAAAATAAAAAAGTTACAGATCTAAGAATAAAGTGATGCAAAAATAATTATTTTTCTATAAAATAGTTTTCATTGCGTAAAAGTTCCAAAACACAAACAAACTATATAAATGTGGTATCGCAGTAATTTTACTGACCCTAAAGAATAAAGCTGCCTTATCAATTTTATCACACACGGAACGTTATAAAAACAAAACATAAAAAAATCCTGAATTGCTTGTGTTTGCTCATTCTGCCTCCCAAAAATTGAAATAAAAAGCAATCAAAAAATGTCATGTGCCCGAAAATGGTAACAATAAAAACATCAAATCATCTCGCAAAAAAACAAGTAAATGTGGAAAAATTATTGTTCTCAAAATATGGCAGTGCAAAAACTGGAACATAGGTTAGACTCTAGAAGAGCAAAATGGCTCCTCAAAATCCAGCGAATTCTGCTCTCCCAAATCCAAATACGGTACCCCTCTCCCTTCTGATTCACAGTGTGCCTATGTGTAGAGCACAGTATAAATGTGATCCCAAACATTATGTAAAATGTTCCTAACAAAAGCTTCAACTCAATTCACAAAAATAGCAAGTCCTGACTCAGGTCCATGGAATGGTCAATGGAAATATAGGTGGCTTCTACGTTACTGATAGTACAAAGGCTCTAGAAAAGCAAAATGGCTCCTTGAAATCCAGAGAATTCTGCTCTCCCAAAACCAATTCACCACACCTGTGGTGTCAATATGATCACTGGACTCATAGGCGAATTCATTGAGAGGTGTAGTTTGTTAAATTGTGTCTTTTATGGGGCATTCTGCTGTTTTGGCACCTCAGGAGCTCTGCCAATGTAACATGGCACCCTAAAACGGGTCCATCAAAATCTGAACCCCTATATGGCGTTTCTTCCCTTCTGAGATGTGCTCTGTGCCTCAAGAGGAGTTTTCCACCACATATGGGGTATCAGCGTACTCAGGAGAAATTGCACAACACATTTTCAGGTCCATTTTCTTTTGCTATTCTTGAGAAAATGAAAACATTTGGAGCTAAAACAGCAGTTTTGAATGAAAAATATATATATTTTTTTCATTTCCACAGATCAACTTTGTAAAATTTGGTGAAGCACCTTTGGGTTCAAGGTGCTCACTACACATCTAATTTCTTTGATGGGTCTAGTTTCCAAAATGGTATCATTTGTAGGGGTTTTCCACTGTTTAGGCACATCAGAGGCTTTCCAAATGCGACACGACACCGGCAGACCATCCTACTATACCCACACAGGGCTGCCACCAGGAATTTGGGGGGCCCCATACTGGCAAAATTTTCGGGGCCCCCTTGAGAACTCCGCCCAGGCTCCAGCCCAGCTCTGCCTCCACCCCTCGAACCTTCCACAGACCCACCGCCCACTCTTGGAAAAATCCAACCTTTGGAAATTGCAGCGATCTGAAGAATGGGGAACTTTTATACCATTTTAAAATGCAGCATCAGGCAGGATATCTGTCTGCAGCTGCATTCATGCTCTTTGGGACTTACAGAAAAAGCCAAGTGCAGCGTGCAGCCACTGTGGGAATGAATGGATCAGTGGTCGAGTTGCACATTAGCTCCATTCTAAAGGGGATAAAAGTTCAACATTCGGCCGATCAGTGCGGGTCCCATAAGTCATACCTACACCAATTTATAAGTTATTACTTATCATCAGGCCACATTCACATGTTCAGTATTTTACATAATTTATTTGTAAACCAAAATCTGGAGCGGAAAAATCGGAGGAAAAGTATAATAGAAACACGTCACCACTTTCGCATTTTTCACACACTCCTAGTGTTGACTTACAAATACTGAGGTAAAATCTTCACCAAATACTGAATGTGTGAATGGGTCTTTGGGATAGGTGATTACTTCTTTAAACCAGAGAACCTCTGTAAGTGCATATTTGCTACTGTGTAACAGTCACAGGACAGGGAGGGGTTAAACAGCCAATTAATTAATCTATAATGTAAATAAATATCTTCCCCTTATTGAAATCTGAGTGAACAATTGACCTCCATACATAACGCAATCCTCTATACCAAAACCAATAATACCACATACAAAGGACAAATACGTCACACCATGACCAGACCATATATTACCACCACATAACGACCGCATAATACAGGGGACCGTGACCAAATCACATATTACCACAACATAGTGACCAAATAATACCACATACAAGAGACAAATACCACCACACCATAACCAGATCACATATTACCACCACATAGTTACCAAATAATACATACAAGGGACAAATACCATCCCACTATGACCAGACCATATATTACCACCACACAGTGAGTGAGTAATACCACATTCAAGAGAGGAATACAGCCACACCAGGAGCAAGTCTTATATTACAACATACTGACCAAGTGATACCACAAACGGGGAACAAATGCCGTCACACTATGACTAGATCACATACTACCACCACCACTCAATAGTATCACATACAAGGGACAAATACCACTACACCATGTCCAGACCACATATTACCACCACATAGTGACCAAATAATACTACATACAAGGGACAAATACCATCACACCATGACTGGACCACATATTACCACCACATAGTTAGTGACCAAATAATACTATGTACAAGCGACAAATACCATCACACCATGACTGGACCACATATCACCACCACATAGTGAGTGAATAATACCACATACAAGAGAGAAATAAAGCCACACATGAGCAAATCACATATTACAACATACTGACCAAGTGATACCACATACAGGGAACACCATGACCAGATCACATACTACCACCACACAGTGACTGAAAAATACCACATAAAGGGAACAAATTCTTCACACCATGACCAGACCACAATGGGCTGCCATTACAAATTTCGGGACCCCATACTGGCAAAATTTTTGGGGCCCACTTGAGACTCCACCCAAGCTCCACCCCAGCATCGCCTCAACCCCTTGAACTGTCCACAGTCCCACCGCCCTCTCTGGGAAAAACTCAATTTCTGCACCACGTCCTCACCAATCACACATTAACAGTTCCCATCACCAGATCACATAGCTTGCCAGGAGCTTTTGTTTTGGCCAAAACATTTTTTTTTAATACCGCGACAGGTCGACTCTTTTGTCCGAGCTCTATTCAATTCTAACCTATTAATATTAATTTGTTAAAATATCCAATACAATTTAGGTATATTTTTGTTTATTTTTCATTGTTTAAAATAACCAATAATACCACAATAATATTACACACAAGGGACAAATACCATTGCACCATGACCAGACAACATATTATCACCACATAGTGACCTATAATACCACATACAAGGAACAAATACAGCCACACCATGGCCGACCACATAGTGACTGAATACTACAATACTGATCATTAATAAAAAAAAAAAAAACCCACAATGCTAATATCACCATAAGTGCCAATATACATAGGAGATCTGTATTTTGTATGCGGTGTCTGTGTACAGATAATACAGTGATCAGTGGCATTATACACAGGAGTGTTGTGAATTCTGCTCTTGGGTTCCCTCCGGTGGTTGTTGGTAGTAATGCAGTTGTCCCTGGGTTGCAATCCTGGGCAGGTGTCCCTGCTGATTGCAGCTCTGACTGGGATATTTAGGTGTGCATGATTCATTAGCCCTTGCCAGTTGTCCATTGTTCTTGGAGGTTATGCATCTCTGTCTGGTTCCTCCTGCCCTGCTGCCAAATCAGCAAAGATAAGTGTCTGGTTTTGTTTCTACAGCCACATGTTGTGTGCTTTACAATTCTGTGCTATTCAATGTTTTTTCTTGTCCAGCTTAGACTGTGTTTGGATATTTCAGTCAAGTTGGATTCTCAGGAGATGCAGATATACATTCCTGTTGTGAATCCGCTTTTGGGCTCCCCTGGTGGTTGCTGGTGGTACTGATGACTTGTGTGTGCTTTGCGGTCTCAGTTCACCTGCTCCCATCAGTGTTTGGGAGTTTCCTATTTAGCCTTGCTCTCCAGTCATTTCCTTGCCGGTCATCATTGTAACCAGAGCCTTCGGTTGCATGTTCCTGCTACTAGTCTGCTGATCAGCTAAGTGGAATTTTGTCCTTTTGTTTTTGTATCTTTGTCCAGTTTGCAGTTTTGTTATTCTCTGTAGCTGGAAGCTCTTGTGGGCTGAAATTGCCACTCCTGTGTCATGAGTTGACACAGGAGTCTTAAAGTAATTTCAGGATGGTTTTTTGAAAGGGTTTTCAGTTGACCGTGAAGTCCTCTTTTGTATCCTTCTGCTATCTAGTAAGTGGACCTCTCTTTGCTAAATCTACTTTCATACTGTGTATGTAGTTTCCTCTGAACTCACCGTTATTATATGTGGGGGGCTTCTATCATCTTTGGGGTATTTCACTAGAGGTAAGCCAGGTCTGTTTCTTCCTCTACCAGGAGTAGTTAGTCCTCCGGCTGGCGCGTGGCATCTAGGGATAATCATAGGTATGCTCCCTGGCTGCTATTAGTTGTGTGGTAGATTTAGTTCACGGTCAGCTCGAGATTCCATCACCCAGAGCTCGTCCGTTATTTTTGTGTTTTGACGTTCCCCTGCCATTGGGAACCATGACAGTATGACCGGCCATGTGTTAAAGTTATTGGCAGAAGAAAGGAGAGAAAAAGAAGTCTGCAGATTTTTTTTTTTTCCCCTATGCTTGCTCCATAGTTGGATCAGTTGTATTTCAGCTCTAATTACAGCCTTTGCCTTTCTCTCCTTCTAATCCTTGAATGGCTCTGATCTCACCTGTTTAAAGATGGATCCTCAGAGTTTGGCTGCAGGTTTAAATAATCTTGCTACTAAGGTTCAAAATTTACAAGATTTTGTTATACATACTCCTATGTCTGAACCTAAAATTCCTACACCAGAGGTGTTTTCCGGAGATAGATCTCGGTTTTTGAATTTCAAATATAATTGTAAATTATTCCTTTCTCTCAGACCTCACTCCTCTGGAGATCCTGTCCAGCAGGTTAAGATTGTAATTTCTTTGCTGCGAGGTGACCCTCAAAATTGGGCATTTTCATTGACACCAGGGGATCCTGCGTTGCTCAATGTGGATGCGTTTTTTCTGGCTTTAGGGTTGCTTTATGAGGAATCTAATTTGGAGATTCAGGCTGAAAAAGCTTTGATAGCCCTATCTCAAGGGCAAGATGAAGCTGAGATATACTGCCAAAAATTTCGTAGATGGTCTGTGCTTACTCAGTGGAATGAGTGCGCCCTAGCGGCAAATTTCAGAGAGGGCCTCTCTGATGCCGTTAAAGATGTTATGGTCGGGTTCCCTGCGCCTACAGGTCTGAATGAGTCCATGACAATGGCTATTCAGATTGATCGGCGTTTACGGGAGCGCAAGCCTGTGCACCATTTGGCGGTATCTTCTGAAAAGATGCCAGAGAATATGCAATGTAACAGAACACTGTCCAGAAGCGAGCGGCAGAATTATAGGCGTAAAAATGGGTTGTGCTTCTATTGTGGTGATTCTGCTCATGTTATATCAGCATGCTCTAAACGCACAAAGAAGGTTGACAAGTCTGTTTCAATTGGCACTTTACAGTCTAAATTTATTCTGTCTGTAACCTTGATTTGTTCATTATCAGTTATTACCGTGGATGCCTATGTGGACTCTGGCGCCGCCCTGAGTCTTATGGATTGGTCCTTTGCCAGGCGCTGTGGGTTTGATTTAGAGCCTCTGGAAGTCCCTATACCTCTGAAGGGTATTGATTCTACACCTTTGGCTTGTAATAAACCACAGTTCTGGACGCAAGTGACTATGCGTATGACTCCAGACCATCAGGAGGTGATTCGCTTCCTTGTGTTGTACAATTTACATGATGTTTTAGTGCTTGGATTACCATGGTTGCAATCTCATAACCCAGTCCTTGACTGGAAAACAATGTCTGTGATAAGCTGGGGATGTCGGGGGGCTCATGGGGATGTACATTTGGTTTCTATTGCCTCATCTATTCCCTCTGAGGTTCCGGCGTTTTTGTCTGATTATCGTGATGTTTTTGAGGAGCCTAAAATTGGTTCACTCCCTCCCCACAGAGATTGTGATTGCACCATAGATCTGATTCCTGGCAGTAAATTTCCAAAGGGTCGTTTGTTTATTTTATCTGTACCTGAACATACTGCTATGCGAGAGTATATCAAGGAGTCCCTGCAAAAGGGACATATTCGTCCTTCTTCATCTCCTTTAGGAGCCGGTTTTTTCTTTGTGTCTAAAAAAGATGGCTCTCTGAGGCCTTGTATTGATTATCGACTCCTGAATAAAATTACAGTCAAATATCAGTATCCGTTGCCCTTGCTGACTGATTTGTTTGCTCGCATAAGGGGGGCTAAGTGGTTCTCTAAGATTGACCTTCGTGGGGCGTATAATTTGGTGCGAATTAAGCAGGGGGATGAGTGGAAAACCGCATTTAATACGCCTGAGGGCCATTTTGAGTATCTAGTAATGCCTTTCGGCCTTTCTAATGCACCTTCAGTTTTTCAGTCCTTTATGCATGATATTTTCCGTGAATATTTGGATAAATTTATGATTGTGTATTTGGATGATATTTTGATTTTTTCTGATGACTGGGAGTCTCATGTTCAACAGGTCAGGAGGGTTTTTCAGGTTTTGCGGGCTAGTTCTTTGTGTGTAAAGGGTTCAAAGTGTGTTTTTGGGGTTCAAAAGATTTCTTTTTTGGGGTACATTTTTTCCCCTTCTTCTATTGAGATGGACCCTGTCAAGGTTCGGGCTATTTGTGACTGGACGCAGCCTACTTCTCTTAAGAGTCTTCAGAAATTCTTGGGCTTTGCTAATTTTTATCGTCGATTTATAACTGGGTTTTCTGCCGTTGCTAAGCCTTTGACTGATTTGACTAAAAAGGGTGCTGATGTTGCCGATTGGTCCCCTGCTGCTGTGGAGGCCTTTCGGGAGCTTAAGCGCCGCTTTTCGTCTGCCCCTGTGTTGCGCCAGCCTGATGTTTCTCTTCCCTTTCAGGTTGAGGTCGATGCTTCCGAGATCGGAGCAGGGGCGGTTTTGTCACAGAAAAGTTCCGACTGCTCAGTGATGAGACCTTGTGCGTTCTTTTCTCGAAAATTTTCGGCCGCCGAGCGGAATTATGATGTTGGTAATCGGGAGCTTTTGGCCATGAAGTGGGCGTTTGAGGAGTGGCGTCATTGGCTTGAGGGTGCCAGACATCAGGTGGTGGTTTTGACTGATCACAAGAATCTGATTTATCTAGAGTCGGCCAGGCGCCTGAATCCTAGACGGGCACGCTGGTCGTTGTTTTTCTCTCGGTTTAATTTTGTGGTCTCATACCTACCGGGTTCTAAAAATGTGAAGGCAGATGCTCTTTCTAGGAGTTTTGAGCCTGACTCTCCTGGGGATTCTGAACCTGCTGGTATCCTTAAGGATGGGGTGGTTTTGTCTGCTGTCTCCCCAGACCTGCGACGTGCTTTGCAAGAATTTCAGGCGGATAGACCTGATCGTTGTCCGCCTGGTAGACTGTTTGTTCCTGATGATTGGACCAGTAGAGTCATCTCGGAAGTTCATTCTTCTACGCTGGCAGGTCATCCTGGAATTTTTGGTACCAGAGATTTGGTGGCTAGGTCCTTCTGGTGGCCTTCCCTGTCTCGAGATGTGCGTGTTTTTGTGCAGTCTTGTGATGTTTGTGCTCGGGCTAAGCCTTGTTGTTCTAGGGCTAGTGGGTTATTGTTGCCCTTGCCTATCCCGAAGAGGCCTTGGACGCACATCTCTATGGACTTTATTTCTGATCTCCCTGTTTCTCAGAAAATGTCTGTCATCTGGGTGGTGTGTGACCGTTTTTCTAAAATGGTTCATTTGGTACCTTTGCCTAAGTTGCCTTCCTCATCTGAATTGGTCCCTCTATTTTTTCAAAATGTGGTTCGCTTGCATGGTATTCCTGAAAACATCGTTTCTGACAGGGGAACCCAGTTCGTGTCTAGATTTTGGCGGGCATTCTGTGCCAGGTTGGGCATTGATTTGTCTTTTTCGTCTGCATTCCATCCTCAGACTAATGGCCAGACGGAGCGAACTAATCAAACTTTGGAGACTTATTTGAGGTGTTTTGTGTCTGCGGATCAGGATGACTGAGTTGCCTTTTTGCCGTTGGCGGAATTTGCTCTTAATAATCGGGCTAGTTCTGCCACTTTGGTTTCCCCTTTCTTTTGCAATTCAGGGTTTCACCCTCGTTTTTCATCTGGTCAGGTGGAATCTTCGGATTGTCCGGGAGTGGATGCTGTGGTGGATCGGTTGCATCGGATTTGGGGACAAGTGGTGGACAATTTGAAGTTGTCCCAGGAGAGGACTCAGCAGTTTGCTAACCGCCGTCGTCGTGTTGGTCCTCGCCTTCGTGTTGGGGACTTGGTGTGGTTGTCTTCCCGTTTTGTCCCTATGAGGGTTTCTTCTCCTAAGTTTAAGCCTCGGTTCATCGGTCCTTATAGGATTTTGGAGATTCTTAACCCTGTGTCCTTTCGTTTGGACCTCCCGGCATCTTTCGCTATCCATAATGTATTCCATCGGTCGTTGTTGCGGAGGTATGAGGTACCTGTGGTTCCTTCTACTGAACCTCCTGCTCCTGTGCTGGTTGAGGGTGAATTGGAGTACGTTGTAGAGAAGATCCTGGACTCCCGTATTTCCAGACGGAGACTTCAATATCTGGTTAAATGGAAGGGCTATGGTCAAGAAGATAATTCTTGGGTAACTGCCTCTGATGTTCATGCCTCGGATTTGGTTTGTGCCTTTCATAGGGCTCATCCAGATCGCCCTGGTGGTTCTCGTGAGGGTTCGGTGCCCCCTCCTTAAGGGGGGGGTACTGTTGTGAATCCGCTTTTGGGCTCCCCTGGTGGTTGCTGGTGGTACTGATGACTTGTGTGTGCTTTGCGGTCTCAGTTCACCTGCTCCCATCAGTGTTTGGGAGTTTCCTATTTAGCCTTGCTCTCCAGTCATTTCCTTGCCGGTCATCATTGTAACCAGAGCCTTCGGTTGCATGTTCCTGCTACTAGTCTGCTGATCAGCTAAGTGGAATTTTGTCCTTTTGTTTTTGTATCTTTGTCCAGTTTGCAGTTTTGTTATTCTCTGTAGCTGGAAGCTCTTGTGGGCTGAAATTGCCACTCCTGTGTCATGAGTTGACACAGGAGTCTTAAAGTAATTTCAGGATGGTTTTTTGAAAGGGTTTTCAGTTGACCGTGAAGTCCTCTTTTGTATCCTTCTGCTATCTAGTAAGTGGACCTCTCTTTGCTAAATCTACTTTCATACTGTGTATGTAGTTTCCTCTGAACTCACCGTTATTATATGTGGGGGGCTTCTATCATATTTGGGGTATTTCACTAGAGGTAAGCCAGGTCTGTTTCTTCCTCTACCAGGAGTAGTTAGTCCTCCGGCTGGCGCGTGGCATCTAGGGATAATCATAGGTATGCTCCCTGGCTGCTATTAGTTGTGTGGTAGATTTAGTTCACGGTCAGCTCGAGATTCCATCACCCAGAGCTCGTCCGTTATTTTTGTGTTTTGACGTTCCCCTGCCATTGGGAACCATGATACATTCCATGTCTTTAGTTAGATGGTGGAATTTTTGTATTATCTGCTGTGGATATTTTTAGGGTTTTAATACTGACCGCTTAGTATTCTGTCCTATCCTTTCCTGTTTAGCTAGTGTGGCCTCTTTTGCTAAATCCTGATTTCTGCCTGCGTGTGTCTTTCCTCTAATACTCACAGTCAATATTTGTGGGGGGCTGCCTATCCTTTGGGGTTCTGCTCTGAGGCAAGATAGAATTCTCATTTCCATCTATAGGGGTATTTAGTCCTCCGGCTGTGTCGAGGTGTCTAGGATGTGTTAGGTACACCCCACGGCTACTTCTAGTTGCGGTGACAGTTTAGGGTTTGCGGTCAGTATAGGTTCCACCTACTCCTGAGAAAGTCTCATGTGGCTCCAAGGTCACCGGATCATAACACAGGAGCTCTGTATACAGTGTCAGTGTACAGGTAATACAGTGATCACTAGTGACATTGTACACAGGAGCTCTGTATATAGTGTCAGTGTACAGGTAATACAGTGATCACTGGTGACATTGTACACATGATCTCTTTATATAATGTCAGTGTACAGGTAATACAGTGATCACTGGTGACATTGTACACATGACCTCTCTATAAAGTATGCAGTGTGTTGTGTCAGTGTACAGGTAATGCACTGACTCACCAGTGACGTCTCTAGGTGAAGTCCTTCAACTTCACTTTTCATCTTCATCCAGCACAGCCCGCCATCACTTCTTCCAGTCAGGGCTCGTCTCTGCAGGAAATAATAGTTATCTAGAGCACCACTTGCAGAGCACATTACTTTTTTGCCAACTTCTACCCTACACCAGATGAAGAAAAAAAGGCGAGATAGTGTCGCTCTGCACGGTACCAGGACCCCCCCCCCCCCCCATTGAAAACAATATCTTCAAAAAATAAAATAAATGACTGCAGTAATAATATGCATTAATTAGCCCCTAGGGTAATAATCTCCCCATCCTGGCCCCCTTGTGTCTCATTCCTGTCTCCATTCATATGTTCTCCCATCCTACCCTCATGAGATGTCCCATCCTGCCCCATATGATCTCCCCATTCCGCCCCATCTGTCTCATGATCCTACCTCATCTGTCCCTTGATCCTGCCCCATCTGTGCCGTGATCCTGTCTCAACTGTGCTATGATCCTGCCTCATCTGATCCTGTCTCAACTGTGCTATGATCCTGCCTCATCTGTCCATTGATCCTACCCCATCTGTCTCCATCGTATCATCCTGCACCATGTGTCTCCATCCTGCCCCATCTGTCGCCATCCTGCCCCATGATCCTGCCCCATCTGTCTCCATCCTGTCCCATCTGTTTCCATCCTGCCCCATGTTCCTCCCCCATCTGTCTCCATCCTGTCCCATCTGTCTCCATCCTGCCCCATGATTCTGCACCATCTGTCTCTATCCTGCCTCATGTCGCCATCCTGCACTATGTGTTTCCATCGTGCCCCATCTATCTCCATCCAGCTCCATGATCCTGCACCATATGTCTCCATCCTGCACTATGTCACAAGGCAATAGAGTTTAACTGAAACTGTGTCTCAGAGGCAGGTTCAGTTACTGCATCATCAGAATCCTGCCGCTGGGGCCCGGTAAGCAGAGCTCAGCGGGCCCCATACACCAGTCAGGGGAGTAATGCCCTGATGGCGGCCATGGTGATAATTCTCTCATGCGAGAGAATCGGCTCAGTTATGCTACTAACACTCGGCTCAAACTCTCATCCGAGTATCATCTTAGTGTGATCTGATTCTCTTGGGTGAAAGAATCAGAGCACATTGAGAAGAGAGAGAACCTAATTTCTCCATCTTCTCCATCGACTCAGGCTGTGGATGTCGGACCGCATTCAGATAACAGCTGAGTGCATGACGATGTTTCACACGCAACCATAGACTTGAATGGGTGCGTGTGATCCAAATTTCGGAGTCACTCAAGTGACAGCATACTGCAAATTATTTTTCCACAGACCAATTCGGTCTGTGAAAAAAGTCACAGATCTGCCCTGCCCCATAGTATAACATTGGGCCTTGTGCTGTCCAATAAAACATCATATAGCACTCGGCCGTGTTATACTCTCGTGTGAGCGAGGTAAGAAGCTTTATTCCCCCTGCAGATCTTCTGCAATTAGTCTTTCAAGCTGGAGTCCGGCCTCAATTTCTTTTTTTTTTTGCAATACTGTCAAATTTTGGCATCCTTCTACATATACTGTACTTGTGATATGTGTACACTATACATATATAGTGTGTGTTTCTGTTACCTGACATCTCTGGAAGGTGAACCTACTCGTCAGCTATAAATCCTGATGTGCAGTGTCCTGGTGATCCCCTCTCCCCTGCAGAGACACATAAGGTTGCTGTGCCCAGTCTGCCCTCTGACGGGTCACAGCAGCTCTATTCTGAAGACTGAAGTTTTTCAGAGCAGTTTGGAAAGTAAATGCCACCTGTGGGAATCTTGAGAGGGGGCTGAAGTGTCCTGTTAGGGGGCATATTGGGCTCAACAGCCTTATGCTTCTCTGCAGGAGGTGGGGGGGAGGGGTCATCAGCACAGACCATGCTGTGCTCTTATCAGGATCTATAGCTGACACACACACACACAGACAGGGGTTAGGACATAACAGCGTCCTCGGTGAGCCATCTGCTGTGTTGATAGTATGGCTGATGCAGTGACTGAGCACACCAGCCGGCTCACTGATGATGCGTCTGCTGCACGTGTGGACTGGAGCCTGTCAGGACACCATTTACCAGCACAGACTCAGGCACTCACCCAGTGTGGGCTGCGCTGCTCCTGCTGCTCTGTGATGCTGTGATGACTGACTGGGGAGAATAATGCAGGAACCCGGGCTCAGCAGGAATTGGATGATGGAAAGTCCCACCCTGCTGTGGCTCAGCACTGGCTGCCTCTCACAGCTGTCTGTAAGTGACGCTCCTTCTACTGCTCCCTCAACACCACTTTGGATTATGAAAATTGATGCCGGGCCCCTCCAGCTTACGGGCCTCCTACACCAGTAAGGGTAATAATGCCCTGATGACGGCCCTGAGACCACATATTCCGACCACATAGTGACTGAATAATATCACATACAGGGAACAAATGCCTCCACACCATGACCAGACCGAATAATGCCACATACAGGGGACAAATACCGCAGGCCACAAACAGCTGGAGACAGACAGATCGGCGGTGATAATAAATGAAGATGCCAGAAGGCAAGAGAATCAGATAGGAGACTTGGATTTAAAGCACCACTCTAGCGGTGACATAAAAAAAGCTGGAGTGGTTCTTTAGGTATTTCCTGTGTTTTTTTGCAGCAAAAACTGCAGCATTTCTTAGTACCAACTAAGTGAATAAGATTCCTGACTTCTCATGTATATGTTGCTTAGTTTTGCCTTGCAGATTTGAAGCAGTTTCAAATCTGCAGCATGTCAATTCTTTCAACGTTTTTCACCGTAAGCAATACAATTAGGGGAAAGTAAAGCTTGTAAAAAATAAAGAATGTAAGTGTAGAAAATGGGGTAAAATGGTGTGCATTTTATATTGCGTTTTTCCTGCCACAAGACATGTTTTTGGTGCAAAAATGTCTGCAGCAAATACTTAATGTGTGCACATACCCATACACAGACTATTTCCTACACACAAATTCAGATACATGCCTTATACTGTATATTCACAAATGCACACATATAGGAATTGCCGTGTGCAAAAACACAGCCACAAACATGCAGTACATGGCACATATATTTTACACATGTACACTGTGTAGAGCACTGGGCAGCATGCATCCTCAGTCTCATGCAATGCGGTGTGGGGCACAGGACCCTCACTAAGTTCTCCATGTGCAGCTCTGTGCACAGCAGACTACTCCCCTCCAGTTTGCTGACTGCTACTAGAAGGCAGGAGGGGGAGTTGTAGTAATTGCTGTGTGGTTGATTAGAAGCAATAGTGCTGAATAGGGGGCAGGGGGATTAGTATGCCGAGTCCTGTTGTAAGAACAAACCTGTGTGCCGCAAAGAAGAGCCTTCTTCATCCTGGAGTCAGTCTGCTCTGGTCTGCAGGTGGCTATGGGGAGTGGGCAGAGTCAAACTCTGAAGATTGCAGCAGCCGCAACAGTGAGCGCACTATAAGCAGAGCAGTGAGTGCAGCAGCAGCCAGAGCAGAGTTGTGAGTGCAGCAGCAGCCAGAGCAGAGTTGTGAGTACAGCAGCAGCCGGAGCAGAGTTGTGAGTGCAGCAGCAGCCGGAGCAGAGTTGTGAGTGCAGCAGCAGACGGAGCAGAGTTGTGAGTTCACCCGGAGCAGTGCGGCGCTCCTAGCTTTTGTTTAGCTGCTGTCCTGCGTGGAGCACAGGCACATGCGGGAGCGGTCACTTCTATATGTTGTGCTTCGGGTGCAGGAGAGGAGTGAGGAAAGGCTGCACTTCTGTGTCAGGCTGCACTGGAAGAACATGCCCTCTGGAGTTCAGAGCATCGATCTTTTGGTGGCCCTGTACCCACATATGGGGTTTCTGTGTACTCAGAAGAAATTGCACATCAAATTTTGGGGTCAATTTTTCCTGTTACCTTGTGAAAATAAAAAATTTGGGACTAAAAGAAGAAAGGAGAAATTGCACAACAAATTGTATGGTGCAATTTCTCCTGTTACCTTTATGAAAATGCAAAATTTTCGTGCTAAAAAAACATTTATCTGGGGAAAAATGTGTTTTTTTAATTTTATTTTCAGGGCTCAGTATTAGAAATGTCTATGAAGTACTTCGTGGTTCAAGATGCTCACCTCACATTTAGATAAGTTTCCTGAGGGGTCTAGCTTCCAAAATGGTGTCATTTGTGAGGTGTTTCCCCTGTTTAGTCACATCAGGGGCATTCTAAACATGATATGGTGTTCGCTAATTATTCCAGAAAATGTTGCTTTCAAAAAGTCAAATGGCGCTCCTTCCCTTCCGAGCCCTGTGATGCTCCCAAACATTGGTTTTCCCCTACTTATGGGGTATCGACATGCTCAGGAAAAATTGCACAACAAATTTTGGGATCTATTTTTTTTGTTACCCTTGTAAAAATAAAAAAAAGGGTCTAAAGTAAAATTTTTGTGAAAAAAGTTAAATGTTCCTATTTTCCATATTCCAAAACTTCCTGTGAAGCACCTGAAGGGTTAATAAACTTCTTGAATGTGGTTTTGAGTACCTTGAGGGGTGCAGTTTTTAAAATGGTGTCACTTTTGGGTATTTTTTGTCATATAGACCCCGCAAAGTAATTTCAAATGTGATATGGTCCATAAAAAATGGTTTTGTAAATTTTGGTTACAAAATTAGATATCACTGGTCGATTTGTAGGCCTTGTTCACACTATCCTTTTTTTGCTGCGGATTTTTCAGGTCCTGATTTGGAGAAACCGCAGTGCAAAACCGCGGTGGTTTTCACTGCGGTTTTCTGTCCTTTTTCTCCTGCGGATTCCACTGCGGGTTTCCAGCTGCACTTTCCTATTGGTGCTGTTGGAAACCCGCAGCGGAATCCGCAGAAAGAATTGACATGCTACTTCTTTTTTTCCGCAGAAAATCAGCGTGGATTTTCAAGCCGAAAAAAGGAAAGTGGGCACAGCGGTTTTGGTTTTCCATAGGGTAACATTGTACTGTACCCTGCATGGAAAACGTCTGCGGATCCGCAGCTGCAAATCCACTGCGGATCCGCAGCAAAAACCGCATCGTGTGAACATAGCCTTAAACTTCAAAACAAACAAAAATTATGCTTCAAAAATTGTGCTGATGTAAAGTAAATATGTGGGAAATTTTATTTATTAACTATTTTGTGTGATATATCTCTCTGATTTAAGGTCAGAAAAATGTAATATTTGAAAATTGCCAAATTTCCCTTTTTTTCACAAGTATCTGCAAGTCATATATAAAGAAATGTTACTACTATCATGAAGTACAATATGTCATTACGAAAAAAAACAGTCTCAGAATCATTGGGATGTATTGAAGCGTTCTAGAGTTATTACCTCATGAAATGACATTGGTCAGACTTGTAAAATTTGGCCTGGTCGTGAAGGTGCAAATGACCTTTGGGGGAGTAAAGCCGTTATATGCATTGTTCCCTCTAATTTGTGTTATTTGGAAATGGGGGCATTAAAAACTTCTATCCTCTGCAGATAAATACAGCCACTGCAAAATTTTCAGTTTATCTGATTTTTCTCTTTATAGGTATATTTTTGAGTAAAATGTAAATTGTTCTTTTATTCTATAACCTCTGACAACATGTCTCTGAAGTTCCAAGCAATAAATTTTGTATTTATTTTCTGAAAATGAGAAATGGTCAGAATAACAAAAAAAATGCATTGCTTGCAGACCTCAAATAATGCAAAAAAAAACAAGTTCATAATCATTTAGAAACAACAATACTAATGTTTTAACTCAGGAAGAGTTCAGAAATCAATATTTTGTGGAATAACCATGATGTTTAATCACAGCTTTTATGCGTCTTGGCATGCTTTCCACCAGTCTTTCACACCGCTTTTGGGTGAACTTATGCCACTCCTGGTACAAAAATGTAAGCAGTTCTTCTTTGTTTGATGGCTTGTGACTATCCATCTTCCTCTTGATTACATTCCAGAGGTTTCAGTGGGGTTCAGGTCTGGAGATTGGGCTTGAAAGCTGAACAGTTTATTCATAATTTTCCTATTAGCATCATCTAATTTGTGGTCAGTGATTTGTAAAAATGAAGGTGCAGAATTGGAACAAGCCCCGAATGCTTGTGCAATTCTAACAGTCCTAAGTGTTTCTGGTCTGGACTCAATAAAATCCATGTTAAAGCTGATAAGGGGAGAAATTGCAATTAAAATTTACTGCAGATTTACCTAATTTATAGAACAGAAAATACCAATTAGCAAGGGGGATAGATATAGACACGAGTATTAACCACCTACAATTGAATCTAGAAAATATGGATACCAGAGAACAATTCAGTTGATGCAAAAAAGAAAAGTGTCAATGCTAGATTTAAAACAGAGTTGGTAACGTCCGTTGCACTTGAAGGGTTAATATGTTTCCAATTAAAGTTAGTAATAGAAAATACAGTCCTTTTAATTTTAAATTTCAAATGAAGGTGCATTCCCAATGACAGCATACATAGATTAGTGAGGTCCGTTGAATTAGTAGGGTTGGTAGTGTCCTCAGTGGAGATCACAACAGGCAGGCAGAGAAAACAAAAAAAAAAGGAACCAGATTGAGAGGTATCAGAGTTAAAAATGAGCCCGAAGAAATTATTGCCAACTAACCTTTGTAGGTTATGCACCCATGCATAACATTGGTGAGAGTGCAGTGGCGAACAGCGCCAGGGTGAAAATGCTGCCTGAAGGATCGCAGCCAACAGGTAATCAAAGGGTGGCCAGGTAGCACAAGGAATGTTGCAGAGTAAACGCCAGCCAGCGTATGGAAAGAGCAGGCGCCGCCTCTGTTAGCGTCAGTGATCACATGACCCCAGGTCCTTTAGGTAACAGACTGAAGACTCCTGTGGACGTTGAGCAGCATGCAAACCACAGATGGGAGCGCAGATGGAAGAGCACTGAGGGACAGTGCTTACTGGTGAGTAAAAGTCAGGGGGCTAAGCGAGAATGGGAGCAAGGGTTTGTTAGGAGTACACACCAGCCGGCCTTGAAGAGTGCAGGCACCGGCTCTGTGAGCCCAGGATGTCACGTGACACTGGGTGCTGGGACACGTGATGGAAGGTTCTGCAGGCAATGAGAAGACACCGCTCCACTTCCCATCCTGCCGTCACCGTCGCGGAGGGGAGATAATTATAGAGAAAAAGAAAATGACAAACGGCTTCACAGGAGTGCCAAGCTGGTGTTAGGGGTGGTTCAAACGGAAGATACGCTGCAGCTCCAGCCAGATGCCTCACAAGACGATCTAACAAAAGGGACAAAAAAAGGTCATAGGAGCGCATGTGAGACAGTTGATATAAAAGCTTAATTTATTAGTTTCCACAACACGTTTCAACAGAATAGCTCCGTCTTCCTCAGGTGGCAGTTATAGGTAGAGTGTGGTGGGGAAAGTATATAAAGGGAAGGCCGCCTATTAACAATCAGAAACAATTCCACAGACCGCCCACATAGTTAAAAAGGCCAATCAAGGCTCCACTAAAGCAGAGGTGTCAAACTGCATTCCTCGAGGGCCACCAACAGGTCATGTTTTCAGGATTTCCTTGTATTGCACAGGTGATAATTTAATCACCTGCACAGAATGATTCCAGCACCTTGTGCAATGCTAAGGAAATCCTGAAAACATGACCTGTTGGCGGCCCTCGAGGAATGCAGTTTGACACCTCTGCACTAAAGAGTGTAACAGGGATAATACAAAATAAAACACATAATTTAAAAACAATCTAAAATTAAAAGACAAATAAGAACAGTACATGCAAAATATACACATTCATATATAAATAGCAGCATGCATATATTATGTAATTTTCTCAATAGCGAGGTTTAACCCTTCAGGGGCAGTGTGCCAACCTTAAAAATCCAGAAACTCTCCCTTCTTATTAGATTATTATACCGGTCAGGCCAATCATCTGGAATCTGATCGATAACAGTAAGTTTTAATGTATTCCAATTCCTCACCGTCGAACTTTCCACGTCTGAGACTGAATCTTACCTACATGTGAATCCTAAAACAAAACCCAGTAAATTCTATCCTGTCCATCATAAAGGTGCTCACTTAGAAACCTTCCAACAGCTCATATTCAAAGAGCTACGTTTCCTCCCTACGGTTTATAATATATTTTCCAATTTAAGTTTTGCTTTTGAGAAAGCAGCAGTGAAATCATTAAGAGCTAATAATGACATAATTATAAAAAGTGCTGATAAGGGAGGTGGGGTGGTCATCAGGGATAGGGACTGATATGTGAAAGAAGGTTTTAGAATCTTGGATGATCCTGAACATTATGTCAAACTGGAACAAAGCCCGTCTACCGTCACCATTTCCAATTATACCACTTTTATTAGGGGAGCCTGGTCCCTCGGTATTCTAAATAAAAAGGAATTTAAATTTCTTAACATTCCCAGATATAGGTCCCCTTTCTTTTATTTTTTACCCAAAATACATAAAGCCCCTGTTAATCCTCCCGGCCGTCCCATCATATCGGGCATAGACTCCATCACCAGTAATCTCTCTCATTACGTTGATTTGTTTCTTCAAGAACATGTTATTAAACTGGATTCCAACATTAAGGACTCCTCACATTTGATTGATCACCTTTTAGCACTACCCAACCTAGAGAGCTGTCTTCTGATAACCATGGACGTTGAAGCCCTGTACTCAAATATTCCCCACAATCGGGGTCTTGAAGCGGTTTCTCAATTCCTTTTAACTGATGATTCACTACCTCCCTTACAAATGGTTTTTTTGAAGAAAGCCGTAATGTTTGTTCTTGAAAATAATGTTTTTTCGTTTGAAGGGAACTTTTATCGCCAAATAAGGGGCTGCGCGATGAGGACGAGATTCGCCCCCAGTTATGCTAATCTGTTTACGGGGGCTTTTGAATCTGTCTTCATCGCGCAGTCCCTATTGGCTTCTGGCAAGATTGCTATATACCGTCGGTTCATTGATGACCTCTTCATCATCTAGACTGGGTCTGAACAGGAAGCAATTGGCTTTACCCATTCCCTTAATTCCAACTCCTGGGGACTTAAATTCACAGCCAAGAACTCTAATACTATGATCCAATTTTTGGACTTAATGGTGTGTGTTGATCCGTCTAATCGTTACTCAGCTTCCACTCACTTCAAAAAGGTGGATGTAAACAGCTATCTCAACTTTAGTAGCGGCCACCTCCCTAAGTGGATCTCCAATATCCCCTATGGACAATATTGGAGGATCAGAAAGAACTGTATGGAGGATGCTGATTTCTTTAAAGAGGCTGTTGCTCTTAACCTTTGCTCCTGAAACGTTTTTTATCATAAAAAGCTGTTATGTGATGCCTTTACTAAGGCCAAAACTTTTAAACAAAAGAAATGCATAGAGAAAATAAAATCTTAAGGACAGCATGCTGGATAAATCCTTCGATATAGTAAACTGGAGTTTCATCACTACACTGTGTGCAGAATTATTAGGCAACTTGTATTTTAGAGGATTATTTTTATTATTGATCAACAACTATGTTCTCAATCAACCCAAAAGACTCATAAATATCAAAGCTTAATATTTTTGGAAGTTGGAGTGGTTTTTTTTTTTAGATTTGGATATCTTAGGAGGATATCTGTTTGTGCAGGTAACTATAACTGTGCAGAATTATTAGGCAACTTAATAAAAACCAAATATATGCCCATCTCACTTGTTTATTTTCACCAGGTAAACCAATATAACTGCACAAAATTTAGAAATAAACATTTCTGACGTGCAAAAACGAAACCCCCCAAAATTAGTGACCAATATAGCCACCTTTCTTTATTATGACACTCAACAGCCTTCCATCCATAGATTCTGACAGTTGATTGATCTGTTTACGATCAACATTGCGTGCAGCAGCCACCACAGCCTCCCAGATGCTGTTCCGAGAGGTGTACTGTTTTCCCTCCCTGTAGATCTCACATTTTATGAGGGACCACAGGTTCTCTATGGGGTTCTGATCAGGTGATCAAGGGGGCCATGTCATTATTTTTTCTTCTCTGAGACCTTTACTGGCCAGCCACGCTGTGGAGTAGTTGGAGGCATGTGATGGAGCATTGTCCTGCATGAAAATCATGTTTTTCTTGAACGATACCGACTTCTTCCTGTACCACTGCTTGAAGAAGTTGTCTTCCAGAAACTGGCAGTAGGTCTGGGAGTTGAGCTTCACTCCATCCTCAACCCAAAAAGGTCCCACAAGTTCATCTTTGATGATACCAGCCCATACCAGTACCCCACCTCCACCTTGCTGGCGACTGAGTCGGAGTGGAGCTCTCTGCCCTTTACTGATTCAGCCTCTGGCCCATCCATCTGGCCCATCAAGAGTCACTCTCATTTCATCAGTCCATAAAACCTTTGAAAAGTCAGTCTTAAGATATTTCTTGGCCCAGTCTTGATGTTTTATCTTATGTTTCTTGTTCAAAGGTTGTCGTTTTTCAGCATTCCTTACCTTGGCCATGTCCCTGAGTATCCCACATCTTGTGCTTTTTGTTACTCCAGGAACGTTGCAGCTCTGAAATATGGCAAAACTGGTGGCAAAAAGGCATCTTGGCAGCTTCACGCTTGATTTTCCTCAATTCATGGACAGTTATTTTGCTCCTTTTTTGCCCAACACGCTTCTTGCGACCCTGTTGGCCATTTGCCATGAAACGCTTGATTGTTCGGTGATCATCACGCTTCAAAAGTTTGGCAATTGCAAGAATTCTGCATCCCCTGCAAGACATCTCGAAATTTTGGACTTTTCAGAGACCGTCAAATCTCTCTTCTGACCCATTTTGCCAAAGGAAAGGAAGTTGCCTAATAATTAAGCACACCTTATATAGGGTTTTGATGTCATTAGACAACACTCCTCCTCAATACAGAGATGCACATCACCTGATTTACTTAATTGGTAGTTGGCTCTCAAGCCTGAACAGCTTGGAGTAGGACAACATGTATTAAAAGTATCATGTGATCAAAATACAACTTGCCTAATAATTCTGCACACAGTGTACTTTTAACCAATCCCACTCCACTATACGTAATTTGATTAAAAAAAAACATTGGTTTATCCTTAAAGGGGACCCTATATTATCAATGCACATACCTGCACAACCTAGAACGATCTTTCCAAAAAATCGTACTCTTCGGAATCTTGTCTCCCTCAGCAACACAACTCTCAAGTCCTCATCTTCTTGCACAACCCGGATATGCCCTAGACCAAGTTGTTTTGCATGCAGGACCCCTAAGTGCCTGTGCTGTGCTTCTATATTGAATGGGACACAGGAATTCAAAATCAACTACCATGTTAAATGGAATCCTGCTATGTCATTTATTTAATTGAGTGTGGTTGTGGTTTGCAGTACATTGGTCAGACGATGCATGCTAGACTCAACAAGCACCGTCTCGTTATCGACCAGATTCCAGATGATTGGCCTGACCGGTATAATAATCTAATAAGAAGGGAGAGTTTCTGGATTTTTAAGGTTGGCAAACTGGCCCCTGAAGGGTTAAACCTCACTATTGAGAAAGTTACATAATATATGCATGCTGCTATTTATATATTAATTATGTGTATATTTTACGTGTACTGTTCTTATTTGTCTTTTAATTTTAGATAGTTTTTTCATCATGTGTTTGATTTTGTATCATCCCTGTTACATTCTTTAATGGAGCCTTGATTGGCCTTTTTAGCTATGTGGGCGGTCTGTGGAATTGTTTCTGATTGTTCATAGGCAGCCTTCCCTTTTTATACTTTCCCCACTCTACCTATAACTGCCACCTGAGGAAGACTGAGCTATTTCGTTGAACCGCGTTGTGGAAACTAATACATGAAGATTTTATATCAACTCACCATCTCGCATGCGCTCCTATGACCGTTTTTTTGTCCCTCCTTGTTTGATCCTCTTGCGAGGCATCCGGCTGGAGCTGCAGCGTATCTTCCGTTTTAACCACCCTTAACATCAGCTTGGCACTCCTGTGAAGCCGTTTGTCATTTTCTTTTTCTATGAGTTAAAACATTAGTATTCTTGTTTCTAAATGATTATGAACTTGTTTTTTTAATACATTATTTGAGGTCTGCAAGCAATGCATTTTTTTGTTATTTTGACCATTTCTCATTTTCAGAAAATAAATACAAAATGTATTGCTTGGAACTTTGGAGACATGTTGTCAGTAGTTTATAGAATAAAAGAACAATTTACATTTTACTCAAAAATATACTCGTAAAGAGAAAAATCAGACAAACTGAACATTTTGCAGTGGTCTCTTAATTTTTGCCAGAGCTGTATATCAGTAGGGGTATGGCAATATGATACATTTTCAGCATTGCTGAAGCTCCGTCAATTCAGGGCATGCCAATATCCACATTATTGTGGAACAATCATGCAGCAAATGGCCAACGCGGTATGAAGAGTTTTTGCTACAGTCTGACCATACCCTAATTAGGCTCATCGGCCTCAAAATTGCATTGTTTTTTGCTTTCAAAATTGGAACACTGACTGGACATCAGAAAAAATTCATAAACAGGTTGTATGTATGTTAAAATGGTATGGATAAAATCAAGTTCTTATGCCATTCAGTGAGGAAATGTTAAAGTTATGTATCAGAATATGGAAACACAAACCAATTTTTGATTTGCATTCTGCAAGTTCAAAGTCATATTGTCTTACAGAATGCTACAAAAAACACAAACAATGAAGGAATATTTTCCACTTTTTTTTCTACTTTTCGACATTAAGTTAAATGGTGCCATTAAAAAAATAAGTTTCTCCAGAAAAAAAACATACTACAGAATAGCCCTTGTTTGATTCTTGAAGGTATAAAACAAATGTTGTAGCATCACATATGGTTATTGTGATGTGTAGAAATGTCCCAATATATTCTGAAGCCTTACAAGTTTTCTACTGTTTCAACGTCTGCCATTAATTTTTGCAAGTACTATTAAGTTTTCAATCAATCAAGTCCATGAAACTTAGAATTGTACAGACAGCCTTTGTTTGGGGTACACAGACATACATCAAGCTTATTTTCTATACATGAACTGTGTACCTGAGCATATGGCCTTTAAAAGCACTTGTTCTCAAAATTACAACTTACTGTATTTTTGCATTAATGGTCTACAGTGTCCTCATTGTGGAGTTGGTGAAAATGCATGTAATGATATAGTGTAGCATTGGTGGTTTTCAAAAAGCCGCAGCCATCCACACAGGTTCCTTGTTGGCACTTTATTGTCACTACTTAGCAAAAAAAAGTTAAAAGATATGTAGGCTTTTGTAACCATGTCTTTATTTAATGATCCAAAACTTCTAAAGTAAAATGAAGACATTGGCTTGATATATACAGTGGGGAAAATAATTTGATACACTACCAATTTTGCAAGTTTTCCCCCTACAATGAATGGAGAGGCTTGTAATTTTTATCGTAGGTACACTTCAATTGTGAGAGACAAAATTTTTTTAAAAATCCAGAAAATCACATTGTATAGTATTATAGGCACTACATTGTCCTCCATACAGTACTATGGGCACCACACAGTGCTCCATACAGTATTATGGGCATCACATTGTGCTCCATATAGTAGTATGTGTACCACATAGTCCTCCATGCAGTATTATGGGCACCACATAGTCCTCCAAACAGTATGATAAGCACCACATAGTCCTCCATACATTATTATGGGCACCACATCGCACTCCATGCAGTAGTATGGGTACCACATTGTCCTCCATATAGTAATATGGGCACCACAAAGTACTCCATTCAGTGTTATGGGCACCACATAGTCCTCTATACAGTATACTGGGAACCATATAGTGCTCCATACAGTATTATGGGCCCCATATATTGCTCCATACAGAATAATGGGCCCCATATATTACTGCATACAGTGTAATGAGCCCACATAGTGCTCCATACAGTATAGTGGGACCATATATTGCTCCATACAGTATAATGGGCCCCATATATTGCTGCATACAGTATAATGGGACCACATAGTGCTCCATACAGTATAATGGGCCCCATACAGGTGTGTGAAAACCTGTTTGCCCCTTCCTGATCTCCTATTCTGTTTAATGTTTGTCACACTTAAATGTTTCAGATCACCAAATAAATTTAAATATTAGACCACTATAACACGTTAATAGAAAATGCAATTTTTAAATAAAGGTCTTTATTATTAAGGTAATAATAAGAATCCAAACCTAAAGGCCCCTGTGTGAAAAAGTGATTGCCCCCTATATTTAATATCTAGTTGGGCCACCCTTAGCAGCAACAACTGCAATCAAGCATTTGCTATAACTGGCAATGAGTTTTTTGCACTGTCCTGGAGGAATTTTTGTCCCACTTATCTTTGCAGAATTGTTGTAATTCAGCAACATTGGAGGGTTGACGTGCATTAATTGCCTCTTAATCTTGTTTTTCTTAAGCCCTTCAGAGGTGGACTTGCTCCATACAGAATAATGGGCCCCATATAAAGATTGATACAGTATAACAGCCCCATATATTGCTCCATACAGTATATAATGGCCCAATAGATCTCTTCATACAGTTTATGATGGCCCCATATAGTTCTCCATACTCTATAATGAACCCATATATTGCTCCATACAGTATAATAGGCTCCATATAATGCTCCATACAGGATAAAATGGCCCCATATATTACTCCATACAGTATATACAGTATATAATGGCCCAAAATAATGCTCCATACAGTTCATTGACCCCATATATTGCTCCATACAATATATAATGGCCCAAAATAATGCTCCATACAGTATAATGAGCCCCATATAATGCTTCATACAGTATAATATCCCCATATATTGCTCAATACAGTATATAATGGCCTCATATATTGCTCCATACAGTATTAAAGCCACATATATTCCACCAAACGGTGTTACGGACCCGTATAATTCTCTATAAAGTATAATAGTCCCCATATATTGCTCCATACAGTATAATGGGCCCAACATAATACTCTATACAGTATATTTGGCTCCATATGTTGCTCCATACAGTGTAATGGGCCCCATATATTGCTCCATACAGTATAATGGGCCTCATATATTCCTCCATACAGTATAATGGGCCCCATATAATGCTCCATACATAAAAAATACATAATCAAATACTCACCTCTAGATGTTCCCCATTGCTCCTGTCTCCTCAGCTTCTTCTAGCTCTCTGCACTGCTTAGCAAAGAGGGTACTCTGCCCTCAGATGTCACAGAGAGTTGAAAGATACTGAGGAGACCAGAGTACCTTGGAATGTGAAGAAGTGAGTATTTGACGAGGGGCACCGGGCTACACCGACTATCAGGCCCCCAGTGTTCTGGTATTCCTGACAGCGAGTGACCCCCGCCCATTCGTCCAGGGCCCCTGCACTTGTTCGGGTGTTGGGCTCTCCATGCATGTGTTGTGACTGTGACACAGCCACGGCACAACCAGCTACAGAGCCGATCAGCCGGCGCGCCCCATGTATCCGGGTTCCCTCTGCCGCTTATTCAGTAAGCGCTATAGCTTGCTGAATAAGCAAGGACCCGATCAAATTTGCTCATCTCTGATAGCGAGTTCAAACAGGTCCAATTAATACAGGTAATGAGTGAAGAGGAGGAGGGCTTCTTAAAGAACAACTAACAGTTGAGATTTTTGTAATGAAAAGTGGATGGGATTTCACATTGTCCACAGTTCATAGCATTTAAATTTTGTGGCAGACTTGTTGTAGGTTGCTTGCTTGTATTGAGTTCAACAGGAAAGTGAAAATCCACATAAATCCCATTTGTTGCAGGATTTTTCACAAGTCCTGGGGAAAAAAGCCTTTTTCTCAAAGTTTAAAAGAAAAATACTATGCTTGTGCTCCCTTGCCTCGTTCCCTGTCGGTCTCTATATAGCCTGGTTGCCTGCAATATTGTCTTAGACTTGGCAAGAGACTTTCCAAAATACCATGGAAGGTTTGCATAATGTTTTTAGATCTGATGGGGATTGATGAGGATTTGGTAGAACAGTGTCCACCGCAAATCTGCTATGTATGTATATACCCTTACACACATCAATCCGCCATCCCTTTCATTTTTTTAACGCAGAGAAATTAAAGGAACAATAGTGACTTATACATCTGTGCTGGATCTGACTACACACAGGGTTTGTTTGTACTCAGTAACCATGGATCCATATAGGTTTTCATAGAAGCTGTACATACACAACCTTACGGTTTTAACCAAGACATTATTTTCTTTAGCAATATTTTTTTTATTGATTTTAAACATAGAAAAGCCATATAAATGCAATGAATGCCGAATAGCCACAACGGAGTACATGGATTAGCATCAACAACGTACAATGAGAATAACAACATCTCATCCTGTGCTGCTTTAACAATGTAGAGTACGATAGCCCATAATGAGTGGTGAGTAAGAATATACTATGGGAAGATAGAAAAGAAAGGGAAGGAGGGAAAGACGGAAGAAGAGGGAAGGGCACTGGTGTAGCTTCATAAGACCCATGCTTCAGTAATGAGTTGTGGATGGGCTTAGCTGATCCATTACAACCAAATTTTGGTGAATTTTTCATGGGTGTCTGTAAGAATACTGCTTAGTTTTTCATTCATTAAAAATCCATCCAATCCGAAATTCACTTCATGGAATAGAACATTTCCAATGAGTTACTGCCATACTTCAGCAATCATTTGCTTAGCAGCTAAAATGAATAGGAAAGGATTTTGAATTAAAAGGGTGTAAATTTTGTTATATCAAAATGTATGGGGGCTTCCCATTGGGTTTTATGGATATCATAATAAAAGAGAGAAAAATATCAGACTATACACTCTAGACCAGAGCTGGATCAGTCTAGGACATGACCACCAGGTATATAAGAGGACTCTTGTAGGCCCCTCCTCGAAAGCAGAGGGGGAGAAGCCTGGTGATTAAGGTTGGTACAATGTACCATATCTTAGGCACTGACTATATGATCATGGTATTATTTGACAAGAATTGATATAGGATCTGGCCCAGTGCCATTCTGCATCTTCCTTATTCGCTCCCATTTAACAAAATAGTTCTGAAAAATATGAGAGGTATTATTTATAAGAGACGAATCATTAACCAAAACATTTTGAGATGTGTAGTTTTCTCCTTTATACTTTTGCTTCCTTTTGGATCCACTGATGACATAGGCTGTGGCATTATCAGACCATTTCTGATAGCTTTATTTCCACACTCAGAGCGATCAGACTGGACTGTAAAAGACCCCTCAATACACAGCGGCTTCATTGCGGATTGGGTCCAGTAAGTAGAGAAAGCAAACAGCAATAGTAAAGTAGAAAGTAGGAACTAGTTGGAGGGAATAGTACATTCACTGCTCTTTTTAATATGCTAAGATTGTTTAATATCCCTTTCATTAGGAAAACAGGTTGGACCTAGTGCCATTTTCATTCAGTCCATATTGGAATGAGTTTCCAATTCTGCCATTATCTTGTACACATAAATTATTCAAATTAAACTCCTTCATAATCCCCTGTTAATTAATATTTAATAATTAAAGCAGCTGGTTCTTTCTTATCCCAACAAAATATAAATAGAAAAACATGATAAAGTATAAAACCTTAAAATGGTCCGTTTACCCTAGGTTATTAGTCATGCTGTAGTGACAGGTTGAAAATTAACCTAAAGAGAAACCAATATTTTTATTTACCATAATAAATCAATAGTACACATGAAAATAAGAAGCTTGTAGTATATCGGAGAAATCTGCTTCTTTTCCCTCCTGGACAGATCATTCACTCTCAATTCATGGAAGAAATCTTTGTTCAGTGAAGACAGATTTTCCCGTTACGGAGATAGATGGCAGTTATAGCTCATAAGATTCTGCGGAGTGAGAAACTAGCGGCAGAGACAGATGGACATTCTCTACTACAAGTTTTCCTGAAATGTTAGTTACTGTTCTCTGTAAAAAAAAAAAAAAAAATATGAGAAAAAGCAGCGGTCATCTTCTATCTCAGTAATAGGAAAGTCTATATTCATTGAAGACAGATTTTACCTGGGAATTAAGAATTCATGAGAATGAAAGCTCAGTCCTGGAGGAGAAATCTCTAATATGATATATTACAAACTTTTTTTATTGTCACCTGTACTATTGATTTATAAAAATAAAACTGTTAAGCTCCCCATATGTATTAATGGTTAGTTGGCAGATCTTATCAATATCTGTAGGACTGGATGACCACCTAATATGAAGAGGGGCTTCAACGCTCCCACTAGCAGATGATGTACAGAAAATAAAATGGGGCTGTTTAAATTTTAGGTACCTGGTGTTAGGGCTAGCGGAACGCACCAAATAATAAAGATATTGATACGAGGTGCGTTCGCAGCCCGGGGTCCACCGTGCAGAGATGGTACCTGCTGCTATGTAATGGCGGATGGACACTTAGCTCACACGTGGGTTAGACTTCACCCCGTGTGAAATGGTAGGGAGCTCTGTTGCTTCACAGTCGCACAATACGCTGCGCCCTGTTAGCAGTCACAAGGTGCAGCTACAAGACACTAGTGGGATCCCTAAGAATCACCCCCACTAATCTGGTGATTGAACTGGCTCTGACCCTCGGTGGCTTTTGAGCCCGCGCCTGAGGATGCCCCGAGTCAGATGCACAGTTCAAGCCGGAATTCCCACCCTATACTGACGGTTGTCAGGAGAGCGCAATGATAGCGCATGGTGCCGTAGAGACGGGCACTGTAACATGTGCTTAGTGAGCAGATAGCACTGTCAGGCGCTAGATAGCATGCATCCACCATTCGCGAGCAGTCAACTACACGAGGAATGGGAATGATTAAGGAGCTTTCATCCATCAACAGTCACACATCTACACACACACATTGTCAAGGTTTATACTAGCACATGACCGAGCGGCCATGCACACCTTTTATAGCAGTAGCAGACCGGGACCTTCCAGATGGTCCAATAGGAACCGCAACAGGACCTGAACATGTGACCCCGACCTCCAGTGGGAGGTCGTCCCGTGGGCATGCTCAGTATGAAAAAAGCGGCACTTAGTCCCAGAAAGGCCTGCTTGCTGCTGTACTGTACTGCTACTGACATACAGGCTACAATGGCAGAGCCTGGAAAGGCAGCCGTAACCAGCCGCACAGTATCAGCTCGAGCCAGACCCTGGGACCAACGTCTCCGCTGAGCAGGCTCCACTGCGGCTGGAGAAGAATAGGAGACCGCAGCGGAGATGGCCCGAGATTCCCCCTGTGCAGAGGCGGGAACTCGACACCTAACACCTGGTTCCATTTTCTGATAAGCAGTCAGCACTGGCATCTGACATCCATTTTCTACCCATTATAAACACAGGAATAAGTGTTCAGCTGATAGCTATCTAAAGCTTGTGGGCACCTTTTGGTTAAACCTTTGATTATTTTAGTGTGGATTAATGCCACAGCTTCAAAATGACCACCTCCCCCTTCATTTATTTTATCTTAATGACATATACATTCCAGTAAACATCCGTGAGTCACACTTCTATCACCCTAGTATCCACGCCATTACATTACATCGCCAGACATTCACCCAGGCCCCCACTTCATTCAGTGCATCTACCTGTGACTCATGGTTATCTAGCAAACATTCCACATTGTCATCCCCAATTATGCCCTTAACACGTCATAATAGCACAGCACATAGGTAAAAAATGGGTGAACGTGGGGAAATGCCAGATCATTAAATGTGTGACTGCTTGGCTGCATCTATGCACCGAGGCTAGTAGTTGCCTACCTAAATAAAGGCCAACAGGGAGCACACTGGTTTTAACAGGTAGGTATAGTTTTTTATTACTGACCCCGGCCCTCCACATTAGCGATTGCCTCAGGATCCCAGAAATAAATGGTAACGCTGCTGTTAGAGAAAATGACCTATGCCATTTATCCACATTGGATACACAGGAGGTGTTTTAGGAGTTCTAGTGTAATCCTTTGTTGGTTCAGTGCAACCCGAAGCTACAAGGCCAATTACAGACATAGCTGTAGAAAATACAAAGTAGCTTTTTGTGTAAGAGGCAGACTGTAGTTTCTATAGAAACCATAAGCACGAATATAAAAAAGAATGTCTCCAACACTTTTAGTAGCGAGTTTACAGATGTCAATAAAATATTAGTGCATTACTATTTATTGCAAATGTATTTCCTTTTGAAGAAAGCCTTGCTTAGTAAAATATGTAATTGTGTCATAGTAATTGGATTAAATAGAAACTAAGATGCGTAACATGTCAGTATGTTTCCATTTACACGTAGTCTTGGAGGTTATAACCTGCATTGCTGTTTTCGGACTGCTGAGCTGCCGAATCTGGTGGCTTTGTCGGAGGAGAGTCATGTCGTTGCTGCTGATTTTTAGTACAGGTTGCACAGAAGATTATACCTGATAAAAAATGCATCCCAGCAGACAGAAAGCCTACATACACTGCTCCTCCTGGCTCATGTTTGCTACTCTCTGGGATAGAGGGATCCAAAAAGCTTGAAATGATCTCTTTCAAGTACCAGCTCACTGAAATCATGCCAAAAATACCGGCTAGCAAAAAACACGTTCCTCCTGCAAATGCTATATTGCTTTTTGTTTGACCATCACCACCTAGCTTCGTACATTTCATTCCTGCAATGGAGACAAATATCCCGACACATGAGAATATGCAGGCCAGTACCATTGTGGTCCGTGCTGTCTGAATATACAGAGGGAGTGATAGAATGGAATACTTCACAGTGCAGCTAAACATACCGGTACTGTACCATGTGCAGTCCATCCACAGACCTTGCATTTGTATGACAGCAGTAACAATATTTGCCCCAGTGTCAGCAGTGATCTTCCAGTTTGGGAGCAGAGTTGCTGCAATGGCCCCACACATTGCAATCAGTGCACTAATAAATGCAGTCATTTGTAGGCCCATTGATGCCATGGTGTGTTATCCAGTTCTCGTTTTCTTTACGTTGCCTGGCCTCTTCCGTCCACAATGTCCAGCACTGGCGACAGTTCTGGGGAGAAACAGAAAGGTAGCAGTTTTGTGGGGGATGAGGGACTCAGGCGAGCAGGCAGGCAACAAATAAGTATTCCGTTAGTGATTCATCGCCGAGCTCTTTCAATTTGCCGAGGGAGCCCTTCAGGAGAGTAAAAGCCTGCGCTCACAAGGACACATGGCTCCCAAGCATTTGTTACATGGGGGAATATAGATTTTTTTTAAAAGGCAGCTGAACCCTAAATTACTTTTGGTCTTTGAAATTCATCTACGAGTGACACCAGTGTATCTCCACATCTCTGACAATAATAAATTGGATGATGAGGACCTGACTAACAATGATCCTTTTGGTATAACAGAAAAATACCCTGTATTGAAAAATGTGCAGAGCAGACGTACAACACATGTTTCATTAATTTAAACTGCTTGTCGTGCTTTTTCTTCATTTACAAGTAGACGTTTTGTTCTATAAAATCATTACAAAAGCAGGTACAGCTGCAACATAAACCAGTGAAGGGTTATCAAAAACTAATAGTATTTAGATTAAACCTCCCCCCCAAAAAAACAAAATGAGCATATACCCTATAGTAAGTACGGTAAATAGTAATAGTACATGTAAATAACATAGGGTTAAAAAAATCATAAAAGCCATTCCACCGCGAGAATGTGAACCCAATCGGGATGCTCCTATCCTATCTCTGGTATTTAAATCTCGCCTTATGTCAGCCAACCTCAATGTGAATAAAGGAAGAGCAGGCCTCAGGCCTAACTGTTTGGACACCTGCCCATGGGAAGCTATGTAGATGAAGTGCCTAGCTAAGAAATGGGGGCCACATAACCTATGTTATTTACATGTACTACTACTAATTATTTACTACACTGTATATGATCATTTTGTTTTTTTCTTGTGTTTTGTCTGTAAAGTAGCCACATATACGGTATGCCAACTTGTGCTCTGTCTCATTTCTTTTGTTTTATCATTTCTTTTTAAGGATATAGAAATATATACAGTGGGTATGGAAAATATTCAGACCCCTTTACATTTTCCACTCTCTGTTTCATTGCAGCCATTTGGTAAATTTAAAAAATTCATTTTTTTCTCATTAATGTACACTCTGCACCCCATCTTGACTGAAAGAAAACAGACATGTAGAAATGTTTGCAAATTTAAAAAAAAAAGAAAAACTGAAATATCACATGGTCACAAGTATTCAGACCAGTGGCTCAGACACTCATATTTAAGTCACATGCTGTCCATTTCCTTGTGATCCTCCTTCAGATGGTTCTTCTTCATTGGAGTCCAGCTGTGTTTAATTAAACTGATAGGACTTGATTTGTAAAGGCACACATCTGTCTATATAAGACCTTACAGCTCACAGTGCATGTCAGACCAAATGAGAATCGTGAGGTCAAAGGAACTGGCCAAGGTGCTCAGAGACCGAATTGTGGCAAGGCGCAGATTTGGCCAAGGTTACAAAAGAATTTCTGAAGTACTCAAGGTTCCTAAGAGCACAATGGCCTCCATAATTCTTAAGTGGAAGAAGTTTGGGACCACCAGAAGTCTTCCTAAACCTGACCATCCAGCCAAACTGAGCAATCGTGGGAGAAGAGCCTTAGTGAGAGAGGTAAAGAAGAACCCCAAGATCACTGTGGCTGATCTCCAGAGATGCAGTAGGGAGATGGGAGAAAGTTCCACAAAGTCAACTATCACTGCAGCCCTCCACCAGTTGGGCCTTTATGGCAGAGTGGCCTGACGGAAGCCTCTCCTCAGTGCCAACATATTTGAAAGCCCACAAAGAGTTTGCTAAAAAAAACACATGAAGGACTCCCAGACTATGAGAAATAAGATTCTCTGGTCTGATGAGATGAAAATAGACCTTTTTGGTGATAATTCTAAGTGGTATGTGTGGAGAAAACCAGGCACTGCTCATCACCTGCCCAATACAATCCCAACAGTGAAAAATGGCGGTGGCAGCATCATGTTATGGGGGTGGTTTTCAGCTGCAGGGACAGGATGATTGGTCATCATTGAAGGAAACATAAATGCGGCCAAGTACAGAGATATCCTGGATGAAAACCTCTTCCAGAGTGCTCTGGACCTCAGACTTGGCCAAAGGTTCACCTTCCAAAAAGACAATGACCCTAACCACACAGCTAAAATAACAAGGGAGTGGCTTCAGAACAACTCTGTGACCTTTCTTGACTGACCCAACCAGAGCCCTGACCTAAACTCAATTGAGCATCTCTGGAGAGACCTGAAAATGGCTGTCCACCAACGTTGACCATCCAGGATCTGCAAGGAAGAATGGCAGAGGATCCCCAAATCCAGGTGTGAAAAACTTTTTGCATCATTTCCAAGAAGACTCATGGCTTTACTAGCTCAAAAAGGTGCTTCTACTCAATACTGAGCAAAGGGTCTGAATACTTATGACCATGTGATATTTCAGTTTTTCTTTTTTAATAAATTTGCAAAAATGTCTACATTTCTGTTTTTCTTCAGTCAAGATGAGGGGCAGAGTGTACATTAATGTGAAAAAAATACTTTTTTGAATTTGCCAAATGGCTGCAATGAAACAGAATGAAAAATTTAAAGGGGTCTGAATACTTTCTGTACCCACTGTACTTGTGAGGTACCTACCGTATTTTTCGGACTATAAGACGCGCCGGACTATAAGGCGCACCCAGGTTTTAGAGGTGGAAAATAGGGAAAAAAAATATTTGCAGCAAAAAAATGTGGTAAAATATTTAATAACATAAATAACATACTATTATATGTGGTGTTATTACATATAATAGTATGTTATTATGTTGGAAGCTGCGGGACCAGTGTGGTGTCTGTACAGTACTATATGAAGATGCTGGAGGGTGAGTATAAGAATGGGGGCACAGGGCTGATATTGAAAGCACCACTATAGCACTGCAAAATAGCACTGGAGTGCTGCTTTAAAATCCCATGGGAGAACTATAACTCCCAGCATGTCCTGCAGATCCTATGACATGCTGGGAGTTATAGTTCACCACAGGAGTGGCAGAGTGCTTTATTGTGTATGGTAAAGACTAACCTCTTAATTGTGGCAGCCTGCCAGCCTGTGGTGAGGTAAAAGCATCCCATGACTGCACACAGAGCCCTCCCTCTTGTTGCCTCTCCACAGCACAGGTTATGAGGAAGCTGCAGATTCTAGTGGAGAGCCTGAAGGACCTGTGATGATGTCAAGAAGAGGGAGGGCTCTGAGCTGCCATGTGATGCTCCAGCCCGCCCACTCCTGACATCACACAGGTCCTGTTTGTGCACAGCACTCGGCATCCAGGCATGGCAGGCAGGTATACAGCGATCTCCTCTCCGCTCTGGCCCCTGCTGCTGCTGCTGCCTCCTCCCCCGGACACACAAATCTCCCTAGCTGCTGCAGCAATCAGCGCTGACGAAGCCATGCGTGTCCCTGCTTAAGTGCAGTATTCATTTGCTGCTCCTGGCTCACCGCTCAGCTGATCGGTGGGTGGGGAGTAGCTAATGAATATTCACTGCACTTAATCATCCGGACCACATGGTTATCCCAGGGCTCATTCCGGGCAGCGGGGACATCCTGAAGTGGGATAACAGTGCGATCCCACTCACTGCTGCCCCCCTCCCCACATGCTACATCCGTACCATAAGACGCACCCATACTTTCCTCCCAAATTTGGAGGGAAAAAAGTGCGTCTTATGGTCGGAAAAATACGGTATATCGTTTATACACATATGTGGCTTCATTAGGATGCACCACATAATATATTTAAGAAATCTAGAAATTAGAAATAAACTGCATGATATTAACCCCCTGACGAAAGCCTTATGGGCCTTACGCCATTTAGATGGGTGGAAACAAGTATGGGTTGTTTACTTGCTCTTTAGCATGACTCACTGGTTCTCATGTCATTCTTTTGAAGTCTGTCAAGTGTAGTGACCTATCATTATTTATAAATGTATGTTATTTTATTTTCTACTGGTATGTTTTAACTTCTTTAATGAAATGGCCATAATGGTTTATTAGATTTATTAGGATTTTTGAATGCCTCCTGTGTTCCTTGTTATCTTATTATATATACCGTACTTCATTGGCCTCTGTCATCACGACATTTGATCAAATCAACTGGTTTAATACTATTTAATATCCTTGATCAAGCACTTTTGGATTTGTTTAATTAATTGGTTATAATTACCTATTAAATTTCTTATTATTTATTAATTCAGAACAACTTACCAATTACTGATCTCATTTTGTAGTACATTTTTTCCTTGCTTTCACTTATTTTTTTCTTTGTTGCCTCCTAGTGCAATTTTTGTTGCCATTATTTAGGAGTTTTTACTATTTTGAAATTTTGTTTAACTGATTACTAATAAAAATTGAGATATTTGTTTAATCATGTGGCTATTTTCTTCATAGGACATATGGCATTGTATATACCTAAACACGCCAAAACTTTATCAATTACCCAGTCCTTTTGTATTAGGTCCGACTTTAGATCTGCACCTAGAAAGATAGATAAAACACTGCATAGTTTTTGTCTTTCTGTATTCTAGCTATTCGGCATGTTAGAATACAATGTTCCCATTGTTATTGCGGGCTGCAGAAGAAGGCTTTGTCTTGGCAATGGCAGCATATTACTTTGAATCCTTAGTGTAAAAATAGTACAGTAATAATGCATTTTAGTAATAGGCGGGCGTTCTGTAACAATCTCCTTAATGACTCATGGTTGCCTGCCTGTTGGCTGAGCAGCAGAGCATTGCGCCCTTTGCAGAAGAGCACTAGGTAAAGAATACCTCACTATTTACCTAGAATTCAAAAGCACTTACTGGTAAATACGGTAAGGAGCAATGTTCTAAGTCTTCCTTGCTGCTAGACGTAAACAAATTCTGGAAGTGAAAATCATATTTCTTCTCTGTACCATGGATAGGAAATAAAGAAAGATGGATATTTAATAGCTGGTAACTTTTAAAAATAAATAAAAGCAAAATCTCTGATGGTTTGTGCTGTCAACGTCCTTTATGAAGAAACAGTCTGGTCAACATGAGGTTTTACTGAAGGAACAGTGCATGAGCCAGCAAAACGTAGAAAAACATGACAAGGAATGGGAGTTGTGGCAGTGCCGATGCTGAGACAATACCAACCTTTAAGCAAACGAACAAGTGACTTTTGTGTTCTGTTTCCAAACTTGTCTAAATGTTGCAGATCATAAACTTTAGCTGTATAAATTAAAATGCTAGATGCATTTCTAAAATATGCTCCACAAGGCCAAGCAAGACATTGCATTTTGTGCCAATGTGTATTTTGTGGCGGTAAATGAGCGCCGATCAGCTGTTACAGCATATGTTCATTCAGTGATTGGCAGCCTATTTACATTTATAATTATCGGGAAACAAGCATTCCTAGGAAAACTCATTCCTGATAACCAGCATGTCAGAGTATGTCCGCACAGCACACATTTCATGCAGAAATGTTTGCCATTGCCATTCATCTATATGGACCTTGCAGAAATCTTTGCAATTGCTATAAAAACAATTCTAAGGCTAAATCACATTAGCGTCTCTGTGCGCAGCTTATCATCTGCATGCGCAAACGCATGGTTATGCTGCGTTTTTTTTGTCCACATCAGTTTACGAATGACGCCAAAAAATGCTGCGTGTGCATGCATTTGTTTGTGTTTTTGCATGACTTTGCATTTTTTCAGCACATGCGTTCGAATTTTCAAAGAATTTTGTTATGTGGCAAATGCAGGAGAATTTCTGATATTAACAGTTTCCAGCAGACACCAGATCACACACATAGCCAGCAGCTATTGTTTTGGCCAAAAGAATATTTAAGCTGGCACCACGATAAGGTAGACTCTTTGGGCCGGGCCCTACTCTACTCTGACCTATTAAGCATTTCTTAAAATATACAATAATCTTTTTAGGTATATTTTTCTTTTTCTTTAAGAGAATGAGTCACATATTTTTTAGAATGACCATTAATACCACATTCAAGGGACAAATACCATCACACCATGACCGGACGACATATTACCACCACATAGTGACAGAATAATACCACATACAAGGAACAAATACCTCCATACCGTAACCATATCACATAATACCATCACACAGTGACCAAATAATACCACATACAGGGAGAAATACCTCTACACCATAACCAGGTCACATACTACCACCACATAGTGACTAAATAACAAACAAAACAATACTGATCATTAATTAAAAAAACACAACACTAATGCAATTATATACAGGAGCTCTGTATATAGTGTACAGTGAACAGGTAATAGAGCGTATAGTGTCAGTGTACAGGTAACACTGACTCAGCAGTGAAGTATCTAACTGAAGTCCTTTATCTTTGCTTTTCTTTTTCGTGCAGCGCAGATCACCATAATTTCTTCCAGCCAGGACTTGTCTCTGCATAAAATAACATATAGTTACCTAGAGCCCCACTTCCAGAGCACATTCCCCACTTTTTCCCTTTCTTCTACACTACACATCTGAATACAGACGTGCACCCACTATTAATATATAATTAGTTATTATTAATCCACCACTGTGCCCCCACCAACTATAAATAGCCCTTTTCCCACTTAATAAATATATACATTAATTAGCCCCTGTACTCTTTCCCCCAATTCATTACCAGTCACTGCATCCTCAACACCCCCACTATGTGCCTCCCACTCCCCCGATTCATTATATTTACATGCCCCTTCCACCCCAATTCATTGTCATGTCTTCTCTCTCCCACCCCCACCCTCTATTCCTTATCAACTGCTCTCCCCCACATTCAATACATTATTTATTCCCACCGCCCTCAAAATTCATCATTATTTGCTCTCCCCAGGTCCTCATTTGCTCTCCCCATCCCCCACCTTCAACTCAATTGCTGTTCCCCATGCCTCACTTCACCATTTGCAGTCCCCCTCACTTCATCATTTGCTGTCCCCCTTCCCCCCTCACTTCATCATTCGCAGTCCCCCCTCCCTTCAACATTTGCAGTCCCCTATTCTCCCCTCACTTCATCACGTGCAGTCCCCTTCTGTTCATGTGCAGTCCCCCTCCCCCCACTTCATCATGTGCAGTCCCCTTCCGTTCATGTGCAATCCCCCATCCCCTCCCTCACATCATCATTTGCTGCCCCCTCCATCATTTGCAGCCCCTACTCGATCCTTTGCAAATTGCAGCCCCCCTCCATCATTTTTTGCATCCCCCTCATCATCATTTGCATTCCCCTCCATCATCATTTGCAGCCCCATCCATCATCATTTGCAACTCTCTCCATCATTTGCAGCCCCCTTGATCATTTACAGATCCCCCCCCTTTCATCATTTGCAGATCCCCCATCATCATTTGCAGATCCCCCTTTCATCATGTGCAGACCCCCGAGAAAGCTCCGGGGCGCCGACGTGTGCACTGCAGGTCCGCAGCGCACAGTACATTCGTGCAGAATGGGGCCCGATGAGCAGTAGCACAAGAGGCGGGGCCCAGCAGGCCCCCCTGTGTGCCGCTGGCCATCGGGCCCCATACTGCATTAATGCCCTGATTGCAGCCCTGCCTGCACATGAGGAAAGAGACATAGCGAATCAAAAAAACTATACTACATTTCTAATTGGAGATACAGTTATATGAAAAAGTTTGGGCACCCCTATTAATCTTAAGCTTAATGTTTTATAAAAATTGTTTTTTTTGCAACAGCTATTTCAGTTTCATATATCTAATAACTGTTGGACACAGTAATGTTTCTGCCTTGAAATGAGGTTTATTGTAATAACAGAAAATGTGCAATCTGCATTCAAACTAAATTTGACAGGTGCATAAGTATGGGCACCTCACCAGAAAAGTGACATTAATATTTAGTAGATCCTCCTTTTGCAAAAATAACAGCCTCTAGTCACTTCCTGTATCTTTTAATGAGATCCTGGATGAAGGTATTTTTGACCATTCCTCTTTACAAAACAATTCCAGTTCAGTTAAGTTTGATGGTTGCCGAGCATGGACAGCCCTCTTCAAATAATCCCACAGATGTTCAATGATATTCAGGTCTGGAGACTGGGATGGCCATTCCAGAACAGTGTAATTGTTCCTCTGCATGAATGCCTGAGTAGATTTGGAGCGGTGTTTTGGATCAGTCTTGCTGACAGATCCATCCCCTGTGTAACTTCAACTTTGACACTGATTCATGAACATTACTGTCAAGAATCTGCTGATACTGAGAGGAATCCATGCGTCCCTCTCATCTTTAACAAGATTCCCGATGCCGGCATTGGCCACACAGCCCCAAAGCATGATGGAACCTCCACCAAATTTTACTGTGGGTAGCAAGTGTTTTTCTTGGAATGCTGTGTTTTTTTTGCTGCCATGCATAACGCCTTTTTGTATGATCAAACAACTCAGTCTTGGTTTCATAAGTCCACAGGACCTTCTTCCAAAAAGAAATTGACTTCTCCAAATGTGCTTTTGCATACCTCAGCCGACTCTGTGGCGTGCTTGCAGAAACGGCTTCTTTCGCATCACTCTTCCATACAGCTTCTCCTTGTGCAAAGTGCGTTGTATAGTTGACCGATGCACAGTGACACCATCTGCAGCAAGTTGATGCTGCAGCTCTCTGGAGGTGGTCTGAGGATTGTCCTTGACTGATCTCACCTCTCTTCTTCTCTGCCTTTCTGATGTTTTTCTTGGCCTGCCACTTCTGGCCTTAACAAGAACTGTACCTGTGTTCTTCCATTTCCTTACTATGTTCCTCACAGTGGAAATTGACGGGTTAAATCTCTGAGACAGCTTTTTGTATCCTTCCCCTGAACAACAATGTTGAATAATCTTTGTTTTCAGATCATTTGACAGTTGTTTTGAGGAGCCCATGATGCCACTCTTCAGAGGAGATTCAAACAGGAGAACAACTTGCAAGTGGCCACTTTAAGTAGCTTTTCTCATGATTGCATACACCTGGCTATGAAGTTCAAAGCTCAATGAGGTTACAAAACAAAAAAAAAGTGCTTTAGTAAGTCAGTAAAAAGTAGGTAGGAGTATTTCAAACAAGAAAATGATAAGGGTGCCCATACTTATGCACCTGTCAAATTTTGTTTGAATGCAGATTGCACATTTTCTGTTAGTACAATAAACCAATAAACCTCATTTCAAGGCAGAAACATTACTGTGTCCAACAGTTATTAGATATATGAAACTGAAATAGCTGTTGCAAAAAAAAACAATTTTTATAAAACATTAAGCTTAAGATTAATAGGGGTGCCCAAACTTTTTCATATAACTGTATTTGCTAATGTTATTATTATTACACCTACTACATATTCTGATAGGATCTTGGAGTTGGGAATACCCTTTAAGACCTGGAGCTATTATATATCCTGTGTGATCATCAGGAAAATAGTTCACCTGGATACAGATACTGGATGCAGTTTCTAGACATTGTTAATAAAGTGCACTGTTAGGTCGAGGTATGGCTGTGTAGTCCTGCTAAACCAGAAATCTGATGTTTAGGAATAGAACTGAAGACTTTTCAGCTGCATTAAAACACTTTCTATAGTAAAATTATACAAATACCTGCAGTACGGCAGTTGATATCTTAGATCCTTTGTATGAGGTAACCTTTTGCTTCTGGACTGTATAAACTGGAACCATATCTTTGGCTATGTTAAGTGACACTGCATTGGTGATTTACTGCTGATTGACCACTTCTCACATTGGGTGCACTGGTAAATGAAGCTGCTAATGTCATTTGTCGTTTTTTTTTACTGGCTTTTTTTTTTTTAAATTCGTTTATTAACCACAAAGTAAAAGTATACAACATGCACATTTGTATTCATTGGTAATACATTCAATATGGAACATGTACATTGTATGCATAACTGAGTATCACAACTGTGCTTAGCATATCATTTACTCCATTCGAACCAAACAAACACAACATGGAGTTGTGAGAATTTACAGTCATTGAACCACAACTACAACTATATCCTAAATTAAAACAAAGGACTGCCGCGCTCAAACACAGATAAATGAACAGATGACCACGTGACAATGCCCACCTTACTGTGTTTGTGTTCGCACGTGTCTGCTCAATCCCGGAATGGAAGGGGCAACACCAGCTGGTGTGCCCGAAGTCTCTGGTGTGTCCGCTACCTGTGCTGGGTCTGCAGATGGGGAGCGTCCTCCCTATACACCATAAGTGGCTCCTGGAGAGCTTGTATGTCAAAACCGGCGTTGTACCTCGGCCGAAGGCACCGCCGTATGTTAGCGAGGTGTGCAAGGGGCGTGGTTTAACGGTGACGTCACCTGTCCGTAGAAGACGGACATGTACAGGGGCCAATGACCGACGCGTTTCGAGGGAGCCGTCCCTCTTCCTCAAGGTACCTTTGTCACGTGGTCATCTGTTCATTTATCTGTGTTTGAGCGCGGCAGTCCTTTGTTTTATTTTTGGTTTGGTCATTTGTTTGGGCAGGTTCGCACATCCCACCTGCCAGGGTGCCAGCAGCTCACACAGTACAGTATATTAGGACAGCGCCGGTGTACCATTGTTGTTTACAACTATATCCTATTAACTACCTTTCTGCCGCTTAATACTAAACTCGCATCTATCTCTGCGTAACGTCTATGGGAATTTAATACCTTGCATTAGAGTAATTAACTATGAATTTAAATTATAAAGTAAGGTGAGAGGAGTTCCATCCGCTCCAAATTTTCTCAAATTTACTTGGACATCCTCTATTTTGATATAGCGTGCGTTCATATGGAATGACCGAATTTACCAACTCCAACAAGGCTCTCAGGGAGGGGCATGAACCCCCCATCCATCGCATTGCTATTACCTTCCTTGCCATAAAAAGTGATTCCCGTAAAAAGATCCCAATATGGTGTCCCCAAGTCTCTTCATCCCATACCCCAAATAAACAAATTAATGGCTCAAGAGGAACAGGAGGTACTACTATGGACGAAAGTAGTGATGTCACCTCTTTCCAATATTGAAGGATAATAGGGCAATTCCACATCATGTGGATAAAATCTGCGTCTGGTGAATGGCAACGCAGGCATTCCGAAGAGTGAAGTCGACCCATTTTAAAATGCCGTGTGGGAGTCAAATATGACTGGTATATTATATATAGTTGAGTCATTCTGTTATTAATTGACGGGGATACCCCAAGTGGGGACTCTAAGGCCATGTTCACACTTTGCGGGTGACCTCTGCGGGTTCTCCCGCAGCGGATTTGATAAATCTGCAGGGCAAAACCGCTGCGGTTATCCCTGCAGATTTATCGCGGTTTGTTCCGCGGTTTCCGCTGCGGGTTTCCGCCTATACTATTGATGCTGCATATGCAGCAATATGCAGCATCAATAGTAATGTTAAAATAAAAAAAAAAGTTTATATACTCACCCTCTGATGTCCCGATCTCCTCGGCGCTGCACGCGGCGGTCCGGTTCCAAAGATGATGTGCGAGAAGGACCCTTCGTGACGTCACGGTCATGTGACCGCGACGTCACGGTCATGTGACCGCGACATCACCGCAGGTCCTGTTCGCACAACAACTCTGACCGGCTGGCCGCGTGCAGCGCTGAGAGGTGAGTATAACATGATTTTTTATTTTAATTCTTTTTTTTACCCCAAATATGGTTCCCAGGGCCTGGAGGAGAGTCTCCTCTCCTCCACCCCGGGTACCACCCGCACATTATCCGCTTACTTCCCGCAACGTGGGCACAGCCCCAAGCGGGAAGTAAGCGGTTCAATGCATTCCTATGGGTGCAGAATCGCAGCGATTCTGCACAAAGAAGTGACATGCTGCGGGTTGTAAACCGCTGCGTTTCTGCGCGGTTTTTCCCACAGCATGTGCACAGCGGTTTGCGGTTTCCATAGGGTTTACATGTTAATGTAAACGCAATGGAAACTACTGCTCACCCGCAGCATCAAAATCGCCGCAGATCCGCGGTAAAAACCGCAAAGTGTGAACATGGCCTAAAATTTCCTCCCATTCTTCTTCCTGTACCTCAGGCAGGAGTCTCTCCCATTTCCCCCTGATGAGTCTTATAGTGGATCCAGTCCCCACTGATAGCATATAGGTATATAAAGAAAAAATAAGGCCCTGGGGTCCCTGGGATTTGAGGATTCCTATCAGAGGCAGAGACTTACTGGCTGTTTTTGAAGTGGGATTTTACAGGTAACTTTACTTTGGCTGATGTCTGACTTCAAGAAACCAAACCACTTCTAAATGATTGAGATCACATTGCTTTTCCTAGGAATAAGCACTTCCTCATCAGCATTAATGGAAATGCTTCCTGACACTGGCACAGCCACATCCATTTTCATCAAGAAATGCCAATCTTTGCTGGCTGGTCTACAATTCTGTTGAAGAAAGTGTCTACTCTCCACCATTACTGTCTAGTACTACTAAATATTCAGGCTAGCACCAGTTCCGGCCCATGTAACATTAAGGCCTCCATACACAATAGATAACGTTGCACAAACTTGTCAATTTTGGTAGGATCACTAAGCCACCACTCGTGTATGTGAGACTAGAGTAGAAAAGAATGAGGCCTGACTGTAGGAATTCCTAAATGCTGGTTTTCCAATCCTTTTGTTTTCAGAGGATTTAAGCCGCCTTGTAATCCCAGATTTAAAGGGAACAGTCACAGCAGATAATGCTATAAACCTGCAGATATAGGGTTAATCTGAAAATTAATAATGTAAGAAAGGTGCCCAGCTGCTGTACAATAAGTGCAGCACCCGGGAGAAAATAACCTTTATTCCTTTGGTCCCAGGAGTTTCCAGCATTCAATCATACAGGCGTGACAGCAATTCAGGTGTATATGTGGTAGCATTGTGCATGTCAAGAATTTCAATGATATACTGGGATAATCTGTCTGACATTACCTGGTGGGGTGGTGAGGATAGAATAGGAAGATATATTTTTAAAATAAGATGTTGAATCATTGTGTACACTACCTCAGGTAGGGAATAGAAATAAGAAATCAATCGTTGCCCTATTTATTGCAAGCAGGTAGGTACTGCTGCATGCTCTACTATGGGGCGGCAGCTGAGTTATCTTAGTGGTACTGCTCTTCTCTACATCGGCATGGATGTGAATATGGTCCTGATACCAACCGTACCTATCTATAAAGTTCTATACTAGCAGCAAGCTGGTAGAGTGGTGCCCCAGACAACCATAATGCTGCCATCTTGTAATACTGCAGGCACAGTGGTGCCTAACTGCCTGCAATAGAAAGGACAACTGCAAAGAAAGTGATTTCTTATTTATATTCCCTTTCCTAACCATATTATTAGGGAGTGTTACTCATTAAAAAACATAAATTCACTTGGAGCTGGTCCTGATCCAATAGATCACTTGTACTGCGTGATCTCAGGATGTAATGTTCATTTGTCACACTAGAGATTATAGAGGGCTGTTCTCTGGGACTGGGAGTAGTAGCCCGTTGTCGGCTGGTAAAGTGTGACTCAGACAACCAAAGACGTTAAGTTGAATTTAACTAAGGTATGGAGCGGAACCGACAATATAGAAGACATTCTATCTACACCACCACCCACCTACTTATTCAGATTGAGAAGGGGATATCCTAGTAGTGGACAACCCATTTAACTGTTGTTTGGCCCCTGTCAAAATTAAAACATTTATACAAAGCTCTGGTGCCGGCGCCATTCCAGCGGTGTCAGCACTCGCGTTACCAGTCAAACGTAGGGTTGTGACGTCACACAAGATCTGAGTCCAATTAGCTCTGGTGTCACTATCTCCGCCTTCTTCTCCAGCTTCCTAAAGGGACCATTGGACTAGTACACATTCACTTTTTCCATAGCAGGATGGGGTGGGGCCAGTCATACTAGGATAAGGATGGGGCCATGCATACCAGGACCGGAATGGGGCCATGCATACCAGGTTAAGGATAGGGCCCTGCATACCAGGATAGGGATGAGGTCATGCATAATAGGACGAGATGGGAGCCCTGCATACTAGGATAGGGACGAGGGTGATCATTCCTGCCAGGATAGGGATGAGAGGGCCATGCCTTCCAGGCTACAGATAAGGGGGACTGTCATGATTCTCAATGGCGAGAGAACATAGCCCAGCATATATGAGAACTAACTCTTGGAAGATGGAAACTATACTGACCATGAACTAAACCTGCCGCACAACTAGAAGTGGCCGGGTAGCATGCCTACGTTTTTTAACCCTAGATGCCCAGTGCCAGCCGGAGAACTACCTAATCCTAGCAGAGGAAAAGACAGTCCTGGCTCACCTCTAGAGAAATTTTCCCAAAAGGCAGACAGAGGCCCCCACATATATTGGCGGTGATTTAAGATGAAATGACAAACGTAGTATGAAAATAGGTTTAGCAAAATCGAGGTCCGCTTTCTAGATAGCAGGAAGACAGAAAGGACACTTTCATGGTCAGCAGAAAACCCTATCAAAACACCATCCAGAAATTCCTTTAAGACTCTAGCATTAACTCATAACACCAGAGTGGCAATTTCCGATCACAAGAGCTTTCCAGACACAGTAACGAAACAGCAGCTGTGAACAGGAACAAAATGCAAAAACACACAAGGACAAAAGTCCAACTTAGCTGGGAGTTGTCTAGTAGCAGGAACAAGCACAGAAGGCTTCTGATTACATTGTTGACCGGCAAGAAACTGACAGAGGAGCAAGATTATATAGCGACTCCCACATCCTGATAGGAGCAGGTGAACAGAGGGGATGATGCACACAAGTTCAATTCCACAAGTGGCCACCGGGGGAGCCCAGAATCCAATTTCACAACAGTACCCCCCCCTCAAGGAGGGGGCACCGAACCCTCACCAGAACCACCAGGGCGATCAGGACGAGCCCTATGAAAGGCACGGACAAGATCGGAGGCATGAACATCAGAGGCAGTGACCCAAGAATTATCCTCCTGACCGTATCCCTTCCATTTGACCAGATACTGGAGTCTCCGTCTGGAAACACGAGAGTCTAAGATCTTTTCCACAACGTACTCCAACTCACCCTCAACCAACACCGGAGCAGGAGGCTCAACGGAAGGCACAACCGGTACCTCATACCTGCGCAACAATGACCGATGAAAAACATTATGAATAGAAAAGGATGCAGGGAGGTCCAAACGGAAGGACACAGGGTTAAGAATCTCCAATATCTTGTACGGGCCGATGAACCGAGGCTTAAACTTAGGAGAAGAAACCCTCATAGGGACAAAACGAGAAGACAACCACACCAAGTCCCCAACACAAAGCCGAGGACCAACACGACGACGGCGGTTGGCAAAAAGCTGAGTCTTCTCCTGGGACAACTTCAAATTGTCCACCACCTGCCCCCAAATCTGATGCAACCTCTCCACCACAGCATCCACTCCAGGACAATCCGAAGATTCCACTTGACCGGAGGAAAATCGAGGATGAAACCCCAAATTACAGAAAAACGGGGACACCAAGGTGGCAGAGCTGGCCCGATTATTGAGGGCGAACTCCGCCAAAGGCAAAAAAGCAACCCAATCATCCTGATCCGCAGACACAAAACACCTCAAATATGTCTCCAAGGTCTGATTAGTCCGCTCGGTCTGGCCATTAGTCTGAGGATGGAAAGCAGACGAAACAGACAAATCTATGCCCATCCTAGCACAGAATGCCCGCCAAAATCTAGACACGAATTGGGTCCCTCTGTCAGAAACGATATTCTCAGGAATACCATGCAAACGAACAACATTTTGAAAAAACAGAGGAACCAACTCGGAAGAAGAAGGCAACTTAGGCAAGGGAACCAGATGGACCATCTTAGAGAAACGGTCACACACCACCCAGATGACAGACATCTTCTGAGAAACAGGCAGATCCGAAATAAAATCCATCGAGATGTGCGTCCAAGGCCTCTTCGGAATAGGCAAGGGCAACAACAATCCACTAGCCCGAGAACAACAAGGCTTGGCCCGAGCACAAACGTCACAAGACTGCACAAAGCCTCGCACATCTCGTGACAGGGAAGGCCACCAGAAGGACCTTGCCACCAAATCCCTGGTACCAAAGATTCCAGGATGACCTGCCAACGCAGAAGAATGAACCTCAGAGATGACTCTACTGGTCCAATCATCAGGAACAAACAGTCTACCAGGTGGGCAACGATCAGGTCTATCCGCCTGAAACTCCTGCAAGGCCCGCCGCAGGTCTGGAGAAACGGCAGACAATATCACTCCATCTTTAAGGATACCTGTGGGCTCAGAATTACCAGGGGAGTCAGGCTCAAAACTCCTAGAAAGGGCATCCGCCTTCACATTTTTAGAACCCGGTAGGTAAGAAACCACAAAATTAAACCGAGAGAAAAATAACGACCAGCGCGCCTGTCTAGGATTCAGGCGCCTGGCGGACTCAAGGTAAATTAAATTTTTGTGGTCAGTCAATACCACCACCTGATGTCTGGCCCCCTCAAGCCAGTGACGCCACTCCTCAAAAGCCCACTTCATGGCCAAAAGCTCCCGATTCCCAATATCATAATTCCGCTCGGCGGGCGAAAATTTACGGGAAAAAAAAGCACAAGGTCTCATCACGGAGCAGTCGGAACTTCTCTGCGACAACACCGCCCCAGCTCCGATTTCAGAAGCGTCGACCTCAACCTGAAAAGGAAGAGCAACATCAGGCTGACGCAACACTGGGGCGGAAGAAAAGCGGCGCTTGAGCTCCCGAAAGGCCTCCACAGCATCAGGGGACCAATCAGCAACATCAGCACCCTTCTTAGTCAAATCAGTCAATGGTTTTACAACATCAGAAAAACCAGCAATAAATCGACGATAAAAGTTAGCAAAGCCCAAAAATTTCTGAAGACTCTTAAGAGAAGAGGGTTGCGTCCAATCACCAATAGCCTGAACCTTGACAGGATCCATCTCGATGGAAGAGGGGGAAAAAATGTATCCCAAGAAAGAAATCTTTTGAACCCCAAAAACACACTTAGAACCCTTCACACACAAGGAATTAGACCGCAAAACCTGAAAAACCCTCCTGACCTGCTGGACATGAGAGTCCCAGTCATCCGAAAAAATCAGAATATCATCCAGATACACAATCATAAATTTATCCAAATAATCGCGGAAAATGTCATGCATAAAGGACTGGAAGACTGAAGGGGCATTTGAAAGACCAAAAGGCATCACCAAATACTCAAAATGGCCCTCGGGCGTATTAAATGCGGTTTTCCACTCATCCCCCTGCTTGATTCGCACCAAATTATACGCCCCACGGAGATCAATCTTAGAGAACCACTTGGCCCCCTTTATACGAGCAAACAAATCAGTAAGCAGTGGTAACGGATATTGATATTTAACCGTGATTTTATTCAAAAGTCGATAATCAATACACGGCCTCAAAGAGCCGTCTTTCTTAGACACAAAGAAAAAACCGGCTCCTAAGGGAGATGATGAAGGACGAATATGTCCCTTTTCCAAGGACTCCTTTACATATTCTCGCATAGCAGCGTGTTCAGGCACAGACAGATTAAATAAACGACCCTTAGGGTACCTACTACCCGGAATCAAGTCTATGGCACAATCGCACTCCCGGTGCGGAGGTAGTGAACCAACCTTGGGTTCCTCAAAAACGTCACGAAAGTCAGACAAGAATTCAGGAATCTCAGAGGGAATAGATGATGAAATGGAAACCAAAGGTACGTCCCCATGAGTTCCTTTACATCCCCAGCTTAACACAGACATAGCTCTCCAGTCGAGGACTGGGTTATGAGATTGCAGCCATGGCAATCCCAGCACCAAAACATCATGTAGATTATACAGCACCAGAAAGCGAATAACCTCCTGGTGATCCGGATTAACACGCATAGTCACTTGTGTCCAGTATTGTGGTTTATTACTAGCCAATGGGGTGGAGTCAATCCCTTTCAGAGGTATCGGAGCCTCCAGTGGCTCCAAATCATACCCACAGCGTTTGGCAAAGGACCAATCCATAAGACTCAAAGCAGCGCCAGAGTCGACATAGGCGTCCGCGGTAATAGATGACAAAGAACAAATCAGGGTCACAGATAGAATAAACTTAGACTGTAAAGTGCTAATTGAAACAGACTTGTCAGGCTTCTTAGTACGCTTAAAGCATGCTGATATAACATGAGTTGAATCACCACAATAGAAGCACAACCCATTTTTTCGTCTAAAATTCTGCCGCTCGCTTCTGGACAGAATTCTATCACATTGCATATTTTCTGGCGTTTTCTCAGTAGACACCGCCAAATGGTGCACAGGTTTGCGCTCCCGCAGACGCCTATCGATCTGAATAGCCATCGTCATGGACTCATTCAGACTCGCAGGCACAGGGAACCCCACCATAACATCCTTAATGGCATCAGAGAGACCTTCTCTGAAAATCGCCGCCAGGGCGCACTCATTCCACTGAGTAAGCACAGACCATTTGCGGAATTTTTGGCAGTATATTTCAGCTTCATCTTGCCCCTGAGACAAGGACATCAAGGCCTTTTCCGCCTGAAGCTCTAAATGAGGTTCCTCATAAAGCAACCCCAAGGCCAGAAAAAACGCATCCACATTGAGCAACGCAGGATCCCCTGGTGCCAATGCAAAAGCCCAGTCTTGAGGGTCGCCCCGGAGCAAGGAAATTACAATCCTGACCTGCTGTGCAGGGTCTCCGGCAGAGCGAGACTTCAGGGACAAAAACAATTTGCAATTATTTTTAAAATTTTGAAAGTGAGATCTATTCCCCGAGAAGAATTCAGGCAAAGGAATTCTAGGCTCAGACATAGGTGCATGAACAACAAAATCTTGCAAATTTTGTACCTTTGTGGCGAGATTATTCAAACCTGTAGCTACACTCTGAAGATCCATTTGAAACAGGTGAACACAGAGCCATTCAAGGATTAGAAGGAGAGAAAGAGAGGAAGGCTGCAGTATAGGCAGACTAGCAAGTGATTCAATTAAGAGCACACTCAGAACTAGAGGAAAAAAAAAAAAAAAAAAAAAATTGTAGCAGACTTCTTTTTTCTCTCCTTTCTCAGCCAGTAATTTAACCCTTTTTTGGGCCGGTCAAACTGTCATGATTCTCAATGGCGAGAGAACATAGCCCAGCATATATGAGAACTAACTCTTGGAAGATGGAAACTATACTGACCATGAACTAAACCTGCCGCACAACTAGAAGTGGCCGGGTAGCATGCCTACGTTTTTTAACCCTAGATGCCCAGTGCCAGCCGGAGAACTACCTAATCCTAGCAGAGGAAAAGACAGTCCTGGCTCACCTCTAGAGAAATTTTCCCAAAAGGCAGACAGAGGCCCCCACATATATTGGCGGTGATTTAAGATGAAATGACAAACGTAGTATGAAAATAGGTTTAGCAAAATCGAGGTCCGCTTTCTAGATAGCAGGAAGACAGAAAGGACACTTTCATGGTCAGCAGAAAACCCTATCAAAACACCATCCAGAAATTCCTTTAAGACTCTAGCATTAACTCATAACACCAGAGTGGCAATTTCCGATCACAAGAGCTTTCCAGACACAGTAACGAAACAGCAGCTGTGAACAGGAACAAAATGCAAAAACACACAAGGACAAAAGTCCAACTTAGCTGGGAGTTGTCTAGTAGCAGGAACAAGCACAGAAGGCTTCTGATTACATTGTTGACCGGCAAGAAACTGACAGAGGAGCAAGATTATATAGCGACTCCCACATCCTGATAGGAGCAGGTGAACAGAGGGGATGATGCACACAAGTTCAATTCCACAAGTGGCCACCGGGGGAGCCCAGAATCCAATTTCACAACAGGGGACATTCATTTCAGGCTATGGATGAGGAGGCATGAATACCAGGATGGGGATAAGGGGGCCATGCACACCAGGATAGGAATGAGGGGGCCATGCATAACAGGGTAAGGATGAGGGGGGCCATGCATACCAGGGTGGGGATGAGGGGGGCCATGCATACCAGGGTGAGGATGAGGAGCCATGCATACCAGGATAGGGATGAGGAGACCATGTGTTATCAGGATGGGGATAAGAGGGCCATGCACACCAGCATCGGGATGAGGGAGCAATGCATACCTGGTTAGGGATGAGGGGGGCCATGCATACCAGGATGGGGATGAGGGGACCATAAATACCAGGACAAGGGATATTACGTACAGAATTGACCCCATTTTTTGCTTCAATTTTTTTTCCTAATTTCCTCCTCTAAAATCTAGGTGCGTCTTATAGTCCGAAAAATATGGTAATCGCTGAACCCTACCTTATGTACTTTATGACCGTTTATCAGGATCCACAAAGCAATCCTGTGGGTCAGTGTCATATCTGGTACATTATTTAGCAAGCTTAATGTAATCTAAATGTACTCTTTTTTTTTTTTTTTACTTCGAGTGACGTAGTAAATGTGATACTGTTTTGAAGTGTCTTGATTATAGTTTGTCCTTGCTCTGCTTAGCTTAGCATCACACTGATTAGCAAGAAATGTTGAACATGTGTATTCTCCTAACATTAAGGTTGCATACAGTAATTGAATTACCGGAGAGGCTTCTGAAATCTACATAGCAGCACTGAACAATTCTCTATTTTTCCTTCTTAACAGCATTCCTTTCCTCCTCTCCCAGTACCACCCTCAGAATGTACTAAAGGGCAAAACCAACAATGTAGTTATACTAGTAAATTAGGATTTATTTTTTTGTTTGAAAACCAGTTTGACCTAAATAATCAACTGGACGATGTTCATGTATCATATGCTATTATTAGCTAATCTACACTATTTAAAGAAAACGGTTGGCCTATGAAAAAAAGGAAATGAAACATGAATTGGCATGTAAAAGTTTGGGCACCCCTGGTCAAAATTACAGTTACTGTGAACAGTTAAACAAATTGAAGATGAAATGATCTCTAAAAGACCCAAGTTAAAGATGATACATTTCCTTTGTATTTTCGGCAATACACATATAAATATATCTATTTATTTTATGCTTTACATTTTAAATATTACAAAAAGGAAAATGGAAAGATGCAAAAGTTTGGGCACCCTGCATGGTTAGTACCTAGTAGCACCCCCTTTTAAAAGTGTCATAGCTTGTAAATGCTTTTTGTAACCAGACAAGAGTCTTTCCATTCTTGTTTGAGTGATTTTCATCCATTTTTCCTTTGAAAATTCTTCCAGTTCGGTGAGATTCTTTGGATGTCTTGCGGGCACTGCTATGTTGAGATCTAGCCACAGATTTTCAGTGATGTTCAGATCAGGGAACTATGAGGACCAGTGTAAAATCTTCCACTTGCGCTTTTTGAGGTAGTCTATTGTGGATTTTGTTGTGTGTTTAGGATCATTATCCATTTGTAGAAGCCATCCTCCTTTCAACTTGAGCTTTTTTTTTAAAGATGGTGTTATGCTGGCATCAAATATTTGTTAAAATTTCATTGAATCCATTCTTCCCTCTACCCATGAAATGTTTACTGTGCCATTAGCCATTGATTGATCCACCCCCATGCTTGGCAAGATGTTCATTCCCTGAAATTCTGTGGGTTTTTTCTCCACAAATACCTTTGATCATTGTGGCCAAAGACTTCTATTTTAACCTCATGTCAGATACTGCTAGTAACTAGAGATGAGCGAATTTGATCAGGTCCCTGCTTATTCGGCAAGCTACCGAATAAGCTACAGCGGGAACCCAGATACATGGTGCATGCAGGCTGATCAGCTGTTCGGCTACGCAGCTGTATGTGTCGCTGCTGTGTCACAGTCACAACACATGTATGGAGAAGCCTGTGTGTTGGACTCTCCATGCATGTGTTGTGACTGTGAAACAGCCGGGACACATGCAGCTGCGAAGCTGAACAGCCGGCGTGCACCATGTATCTGAGTTTCCGCTGTAACTTATACGGTAAGCACTATAGCTTGCCCAATAAGCAGTGACCCGATTAAGTTCGCTCATCTCTTCTAGTAACCTGCAGATATATGATTAATCTGCAGGTTAATAGCGTTATGAAAGTGCATAGCCACTGTACTGAAAGTGTAGCTTCCATAAGAAAATGAACTTTACTCCTCCCAGGAACCACCGACTTTCAGCCATGCAGGTGTGAAGGTGTGGCTTCAGTAATTGCTAACGGCATCGTAAGCAGCAGCTGTAAGCATGCCCCGTCACTTTGAGTGACAGTCCGTCTGCTGCAAATGTCTGGGCTGGGTTGTATGGGCAGCCATTCTCCTTAACAGTATGGTTTAAAGAGCATGACAGTATAGTCAGCAGTTTGGACTTTCAATGATGTCCATATCAGGGGATTGTGTGGGCAATTGTAAAACTTTCCGCTTGCATCTTTTGAGGTAGTCTATTATGGATTTTGATGTGTGTTTAGGATCATTATCCATTTGTAGAAGCCATCATCTTTTCATCTTAAGCTTTTTTACAGATGGTTTTATGTTGGGATCAAAAAGTTTGTTGAAATGTCATTGAATCCATTCTTCCCTCTACCCGTAAAATGTTCCCAGTGCCATAGACTACAACACAACCCCAAAGCATGATTAATCCACCCCATGCTTAATGGTTGGCAAGATGTCCTTTTCCTGAAATTCTGTTGTTTTTTTCTCCACAAATACCTTTAATTATTGTGGCCAAAGACTTCTATTTTAACCACGTCGGTCCACATGACTTGTTTCCAAAATTTAGATATTCTTTTGCATACTTCTGAAAGTGAATTTTATGATGAGGATGCAGGAGAAGTTTTCTTCTCATGACTCTTACATGAAGGCCATATTTGTGCATGTGTCTCTGAACAGTAAACAATGGACCACAGCTCAAGAGTCTGCTAAATATTTCTGAAGGTCTTTTGCAGTCATTCGGGGGTTTTGGTTTTCTAGTCTCTAGCAATCCTATGAGCAGCTCTCACTGAAATTTAGCTTGGTCTTCCAGACCTTGTCTTGACCTCCACTCTTCCTGTTAACTGCCATTTCTTAGCCCCTTTACCCCTGAGGGTGGTTTGCATGTTAATGACCAGACCAATTTTTACAATTCTGACCACTGTCCCATTATGAGGTAATAACTCTGGAACACTTCAACGGATCCCACTGATTCTGACATTGTCTTCTCATGACTAGCATTTACTGGTGAAAAAAATGGAAATGTGGCGAAAATTTTGAAAATGTCGCAATTTTCCAACTTTGAAGTTTCATGCCCTTAAATCACACTGATATGTCACACAAAATACTTAATAAGTAACATTTCCCACATGTCTACTTTACATCAGCACAATTTTGGAGCCCCAATTTTTTTTTGTTAGGGAGTTATAAGGGGTAAAAGTTGACAAGCGATTTCTTATATTTACAACACCATTTTTTTTAGGGAACACATCACGTTTGAAGTTACTTTGACGGGTCTATATAATAGAAAATACCCAAAAGTGACACCGTTCTAAAAACTGCACCCCTCAAAACAACGTGCAAGAAGTTTATTAACCCTTCTGGTGCTTCACAGGAATTTTTGGAATGATTTTTTTTTTTAAAAATGAACATTTAACTTTTTTTCACAAAAAAAATTACTTCAGATCCAAATTTTTTTATTTTCCCAAGGGTAACAGAATTTCTTTTGGGGGAGGGGGGAGTTTATACTGTTCCGCGTGTGGTAAAACTGATAAAGCAGTTTTATTCTTCGGGTTAGTACGATGACAGCGATACCTCATTTATATAATTTTTTATGCTTTGGCGCTTTTATACAATAAAAACTATTTTACATGAAAAATAATTATTTTTGCATGGATTTATTCTGCCAGCTATAACTTTTATATTTTTCCAGTGATGGAGCTATATGGTGGCTTGTTTTTTGTGATGCAAGATGACGTTTTCAGCAGTACCATGTTTATTTATATCGGTCTTTTTGATCGCGTGTTATTCCACTTTTTGTTCGGTGGTATGATGATAAAGCATTTTGCTTTGTTTTTTTTTGTTTTTTATGGTGTTTACTGAAGAGGTTAACTAGTGGGACAGTTTTATAGGACGGGTCGTTACGGACACGGGGATACCAAATATGTGCAAAATTATTGTTTTAATTTGTTTTTTCTCTCAAATATTTATTGATATAATAAATATTTTTTTTTTATTAGTATTTTTTTTTTTTTTTTTTAATATTTTTACAATTTAAAAAAATAATTCATTTTTATTTTTTCACTGTGTCGCACTATGGGACAATAATTTTTTGCAGGCTGACCGCTTCTATAGCATGCAGATCTGCATGCTACAGGAGCTGTCAGCGCTGCAGCTTCTGTGCACTAACATTAGAGACTTCCTGACATGCACTGCGCATGACAGGAAGTCTCTTAGCTCTGGAGACCCGGATGTCGTCATGACGGCATCGGGTCTCCATGGCAGCGATCGGAACCCCATGGGGTCTCTGAACCAAAGGCTGAGGTGCTGTCAGCTGGCTCCGGAACTCTGCGATCATGTTTGATCGCAGTGTTGCGGGGGTTAAAGTACCTGGAGCGGGGGGCTGTGTGCCGGCTCCGGAATGCTGCGATCATGTTTGATCGCAGTGTTTCAGGGGTTAAAGTGCCGGGAGCGGGAGGCTGTGTGCCAGCTCAAGAGCCTGCTATCATGTTTGATCGCAGTGTTTGGTGGTTAAAGTGCCGGGAGCGGTTCGTGACTAATCCTGGCACTTGGTGCCAGGTGTCAGCTGTGTGAATCAGCTGACACCCAGCCCAAATCGGCCACACCCCCCCCGTGTGCTCGACCGATCGGCTACGATGTACTGTTCTGTCCATGGGGATTAAGTCCCAGGTCACATGGTTGGAATAGTACGTCAGATGGCAGAAAGGGGTTAATGACATTTTGAACTGAGGAAAGGGCAACTATTATTTGACTCTAGAAAGACAAATTTTATTGGAATCAGAAAGAGGGTAGGAAAGGTTCACTGGCTGGATGTTCTAAAAGACAGAAATGTCCAAGAGAATTGGAGATTTTGCTATATGAAATTCTCACTGCACAATCACAGTAACAATCTTGAAAAGAAGGAAGAATCGGAAGCATTTAAAGAGACCAGGATGGAGAAACACAGAACATAATCACTTGTTAAAAAGGAAAAAAGAAATGTATATTAAATGCAAAGTGGGGGACATATCTAAAGAAGAATATAATGTTGTTTGCAGGGAATGCAGGGCAAGCGTTAGAAGAGCTAAAACCAGTAATGAAGTGACGATTGCAAGGGACATCAAAAGCAATGAAAAAGGATTTTGGAGGTACAGTATATCAAAAGCAAAAGAAAACTCAAAGATGCTATAAGATGTTTACAGGATGAAAAGAGTGAAGTGGTCAAAAATTATGTTGAGAAGGCCGAACTTTTAAATTGCAAATTTGCATCTGTGTTCGCTAAGAAAGCAATTGTAACATCAACTGATCTTCATGGTATCATTGAAGGAATAAAATAATCCACACTATCTATATACAGAAAGATGATGAGGGGACACCTAGCTAATATAAATGAATTTAAATTTTGTGGTCCAGATGAATGATATCCTAGGGTACTTAAGGAGTTAGCAGAGGAAATTGCAGAACCACTAGCCAGAATCTTTGAAAAATCCTGGAGAACAGGAGATGTCCTAGAAGATTGGAGAAGGGCAAATGTTGTCCCTATCTTCAAAAAAGGAAAGGACATGGAGTCCTTTCTGCCTGCCCGCTCTCCTGCCGAGCGCCTGCACGTTGGATCTCCCACCACAGGACCGGACAGACCACGCCATTCACCACTACACCTGCATCTTGGTGAGTCTCCGCCTGGTGCGGCACTATCAGTGGTCTAACTTCTGTGGCCGTCCCTGCCCCCAGGCATGGCACTAAGTTAACTGCAGCCCATACGTAATAGTTTCATGATTTGTAGGCTATTATTAGAACCCACATCATTAACTCCTTGCGGCTCTAACACATTTCTGGCATCAGCGCCCAGCAGAGGGACTTGACGGGGGTTAGATTTTTATGAGGTAACATTGGTTGTTTTTCCACACTTTCTTTGCATTATATTATCCCTTGAGTGTGGAATCAACTGCTTTGTTACTGATTGTTCATCCTCTGACAGTGGTGGCACCTACCTGTCTTTACTCCTGCAGCTGAGGGATATACAGGGACGTACACTTTTGTGAGGCAGCGCGTGTGTGTTCTTCTACACTACAGTTACTTCTCTTCAGGTTCCTACACACCCCAGCAGCTCCTCAAATGGCCATTCACGCCTTGTGGATGGATAGGGATCACCGATTATCATTTATTAAAGATAAATTTTCGTTCTTTAGTGCGTCGCAACCGGACTCCTTCATAGCCAGAGATTTGTTGAAATCACTGGAGAAACTACTTTTGGCTGAAATGAGGGACATGTGGGAGGTGGCCTCGTTGGAAAAGTACGCCCAAGCCCACATAGTCCCGAGAGGTTTAAAAATCTATAAAATGCTAGCGGGGGATTTTGGGGACCCCACCACATTACGAGAATGGGATAGCATGTTCAATTCCTTTTCTCTTAAAATACTTCAGTTTGTAATAGACAAGTGGCTGTCTAACATTGACAAAACAAGCCGGTTAATTGAGCAAACATTTGAGCAGCTGTATACCTGCAACCTGACCAAGGATATACAGGAATTAGTTGCTAGCATCCTATACAGACTCAAGGAAAAGGACATTCTTAATAAGAAAATCAGGAAATTCCAAAGGGATAATATACCGGAGGAGTTGTATATGAACCATCACACAACAACAAGTCTGGGTGATACATGTAATAATGATACACAACCGAAATCTGACGATCTATTGGTACTGGATGAATACAATCTTACAACTGATCAGAATGAGGCAGACCTCTCATTGATTTTTTTCTACATATGCTGAGTCTAATTCGACTCAATACACACCAGTATCCACTAGTAATAAGATCTATTCCAAATCACCAGACACTGTGAACCAGAACAATGATAATACCTTGGAAGTTTCAATATACCCCAGAACGCCCCCTCAGGCAGACCTCAGTGTGCTTGAGGATGATAATCCATGCCCTAGTGTTCTGTTGTGAATTTGCTTTTTGCTCCCTCTAGTGGTTACTAGTTTTTTGACTCTGGTTTTTCTGTCATTCCTTTTATCCGCACCTGGGTCGTTAGTTAGGGGTGTTGCTATATAAGCTCCCTGGACCTTCAGTTCAATGCCTGGCAACGTAGTTATCAGAGCTAGTCTGCTGTGCTCTTGTCTACTGATCCTGGTTCCAGTTATATCAGCTAAGTCTGCCTTTTGCTTTTTGCTATTTGTTTTGGTTTTGTATTTTTGTCCAGCTTGTTCCTAATCTATATCCTGACCTTTGCTGGAAGCTCTAGGGGGGCTGGTGTTCTCCCCCCGGACCGTTAGACGGTTCGGGGGTTCTTGAATTTCCAGTGTGGATTTTGATAGGGTTTTTGTTGACCATATAAGTTACCTTTCTTTATTCTGCTATCAGTAAGCGGGCCTCTCTGTGCTAAACCTGGTTCATTTCTGTGTTTGTCATTTCCTCTTACCTCACCGTCATTATTTGTGGGGGGCTTCTATCCAGCTTTGGGGTCCCCTTCTCTGGAGGCAAGAAAGGTCTTTGTTTTCCTCTACTAGGGGTAGCTAGATTCTCCGGCTGGCGCGTGTCATCTAGAATCAACGTAGGAATGATCCCCGGCTACTTCTAGTGTTGGCGTTAGGAGTAGATATATGGTCAACCCAGTTACCACTGCCCTATGAGCTGGATTTTTGTATTCTGCAGACTTCCACGTTCCTCTGAGACCCTCGCCATTGGGGTCATAATAGTTTGCCAGGCCAGTATTAAATGTTTAATGCATTGCAGAAGAGGGATTATAAGAAAGAAGATTCTGAGTTTTTTTTTTTTTTCTTCTTCCCCTTTACCTCAGAGTGGCTATGCTTGCTGCAGACATGAATGTCCAGACCTTGATTACAAGTGTGGACCAGCTGGCTACTCGTGTGCAGGGCATACAAGACTATGTTATCAGAAATCCTAGGTCAGAACCTAAAATACCGATTCCTGAACTGTTTTCCGGAGACAGGTTTAAGTTTAGGAATTTCGTGAATAATTGTAAATTGTTTTTGTCCCTGAGACCCTGTTCATCTGGAGATTCTGCTCAGCAAGTAAAAATTGTTATTTCGTTCTTACGGGGCGACCCTCAGGATTGGGCTTTTTCGCTGGCGCCAGGAGATCCGGCATTGGCTGATCTTGATGCGTTTTTTCTGGCGCTCGGTTTACTTTATGAGGAACCCAATCTTGAGATTCAGGCAGAAAAGGCCTTGCTGGCTATGTCTCAGGGGCAGGACGAGGCTGAAGTGTATTGCCAAAAATTTCGGAAATGGTCCGTGCTGACACATTGGAACGAGTGTGCACTGGCCGCTAATTTTAGAAATGGCCTTTCTGAAGCCATTAAGAATGTTATGGTGGGTTTTCCCATTCCCACAGGTCTGAATGATACTATGGCACTGGCTATTCAAATTGACCGGCGGTTGCGGGAGCGCAAAACCGCAAATTCCCTCATGGTGTTGTCTGAACAGACACCTAATTCGGTGCAATGTGATAGAAAAACCGCAAATTCCCTCATGGTGTTGTCTGAACAGACACCTGATTTAATGCAATGTGATAGAATCCTGACTAGAAATGAGCGGAAAATTCATAGACGCCGGAATGGCTTGTGCTACTACTGTGGTGATTCTACACATATTATCTCAGCATGCTCTAAACGTATAGCTAAGGTTGTTAGTCCTGTCACCGTTGGTAATTTGCAACCTAAATTTATTCTGTCTGTAACTTTGATTTGCTCACTGTCATCTTATCCTGTCATGGCGTTTGTAGATTCAGGTGCTGCCCTGAGTCTCATGGATCTCTCATTTGCTAAGCGCTGTGGTTTTACTCTTGAACCATTAGAAAATCCTATTCCTCTTAGGGGTATTGATGCTACACCATTGGCAGCAAATAAACCGCAGTATTGGACACAGGTTACCATGTGCATGACTCCTGAACACCGCGAGGTGATACGTTTCCTGGTTTTACATAAAATGCATGATTTGGTTGTTTTAGGGCTGCCATGGTTACAGACCCATAATCCAGTCCTGGACTGGAAGGCTATGTCAGTCTCAAGTTGGGGCTGTCGTGGTATTCATGGGGATTCCCTGCCTGTGTCTATTGCTTCTTCTACGCCTTCGGAAGTTCCGGAGTATTTGTCTGATTATCAGGATGTCTTCAGTGAGTCTGAGTCCAGTGCACTGCCTCCTCATAGGGACTGTGACTGTGCTATAGATTTGATCCCGGGCAGTAAGTTTCCTAAGGGAAGACTGTTTAATCTGTCGGTACCTGAACATACCGCTATGCGTTCATATATCAAGGAGTCTCTGGAGAAGGGACATATTCGTCCGTCTTCTTCCCCTCTTGGTGCGGGATTCTTTTTTGTGGCAAAAAAGGACGGATCTTTGAGACCTTGTATTGATTATCGGCTTTTGAATAAGATCACTGTCAAATTTCAGTATCCTTTGCCGCTGTTGTCTGACTTGTTTGCCCGGATTAAGGGTGCCAAGTGGTTCACCAAGATAGACCTTCGTGGTGCGTACAACCTTGTGCGCATTAAGCAAGGTGATGAATGGAAAACCGCATTCAATACGCCCGAAGGTCATTTTGAGTACTTAGTGATGCCTTTTGGGCTCTCCAATGCGCCTTCAGTTTTTCAGTCCTTTATGCATGACATTTTCCGGAAGTATCTGGATAAATTTTTGATTGTTTATCTGGATGATATTTTGGTTTTTTCTGATAATTGGGATTCGCATGTGGAGCAGGTCAGGTTGGTCTTTAAAATTTTGCGTGAAAATTCTTTGTTTGTCAAGGGCTCAAAGTGTCTCTTTGGTGTACAGAAGGTTCCCTTTTTGGGGTTCATTTTTTCCCCTTCTGCTGTGGAGATGGACCCAGTCAAGGTCCGAGCTATTCTTGATTGGACTCAGCCCTCGTCAGTTAAGAGTCTTCAGAAGTTCTTGGGCTTCGCTAACTTCTACCGTCGTTTTATCGCTAATTTTTCTAGCATTGTGAAACCTTTGACGGATATGACCAAGAAGGGCTCCGATGTAGCTAACTGGGCTCCTGCTGCCGTGGAGGCTTTCCAGGAGTTGAAACGCCGGTTTACTTCGGCGCCTGTTTTGTGCCAGCCTGACGTCTCACTTCCCTTTCAGGTTGAGGTGGATGCTTCGGAGATTGGGGCAGGGGCCGTTTTGTCGCAGAGAGGCCCTGGTTGCTCTGTTATGAAACCTTGTGCCTTTTTCTCTAGGAAGTTTTCGCCTGCCGAGCGAAATTATGATGTGGGCAATCGGGAGTTGTTGGCCATGAAATGGGCATTTGAGGAGTGGCGTCATTGGCTCGAGGGTGCTAAGCATCGTGTGGTGGTCTTGACTGATCACAAAAATCTGATGTATCTCGAGTCTGCTAAACGCCTTAATCCGAGACAGGCCCGCTGGTCATTGTTTTTCTCCCGCTTTGATTTTGTTGTCTCGTATTTACCAGGTTCAAAGAATGTGAAGGCCGATGCTCTTTCCAGGAGCTTTGTGCCTGATGCTCCTGGAGTCACTGATCCTGTTGGTATTCTTAAAGATGGAGTTATCTTGTCAGCTATTTCTCCGGATCTGCGACGTGTGTTGCAGAGATTTCAGGCTGATAGGCCTGAGTCTTGTCCACCAGACAGACTGTTTGTCCCGGATAAGTGGACCAGCAGAGTCATTTCCGAGGTTCATTCCTCGGTGTTGGCAGGTCACCCGGGAATTTTTGGCACCAGAGATCTGGTGGCCAGGTCCTTTTGGTGGCCTTCCTTGTCAAGGGATGTGCGGTCATTTGTGCAGTCCTGTGGGACTTGTGCTCGAGCTAAGCCTTGCTGTTCTCGTGCCAGCGGTTTGCTCTTGCCCTTGCCTGTCCCGAAGAGACCTTGGACACATATCTCCATGGATTTCATTTCTGATCTTCCGCTATCTCAGGGCATGTCCGTTATCTGGGTGATATGTGATCGCTTCTCCAAGATGGTCCATTTGGTTCCTTTGCCTAAGCTGCCTTCCTCTTCCGATCTGGTTCCTGTGTTTTTCCAGAACGTGGTTCGTTTGCACGGCATCCCTGAGAATATTGTGTCAGACAGAGGATCCCAGTTCGTTTCCAGGTTCTGGCGATCCTTTTGTAGTAGGATGGGCATTGATTTGTCGTTTTCGTCTGCTTTCCATCCTCAGACTAATGGACAGACGGAGCGAACCAATCAGACTTTGGAGGCTTATTTGAGGTGTTTTGTCTCTGCTGATCAGGACGATTGGGTGACATTCTTGCCATTGGCTGAGTTTGCCCTTAATAATCGGGCTAGTTCCGCCACCTTGGTTTCGCCTTTTTTCTGCAACTCTGGTTTCCATCCTCGCTTTTCTTCGGGTCATGTGGAGCCTTCTGACTGTCCTGGGGTGGATTCTGTGGTGGATAGGTTGCAGCAGATCTGGAATCATGTGGTGGACAACTTGAAGTTGTCACAGGAGAAGGCTCAGCGCTTTGCCAACCGCCGTCGCGGTGTGGGTCCCCGACTACGCGTTGGGGATTTGGTGTGGCTTTCTTCCCGCTTTGTTCCTATGAAGGTCTCCTCTCCCAAATTTAAACCTCGTTTTATTGGGCCTTACAAGATATTGGAAATCCTTAATCCTGTATCTTTTCGTCTGGATCTTCCTGTGTCGTTTGCTATTCACAATGTATTTCATAGGTCCTTGTTGCGGCGGTACATTGTGCCTGTAGTTCCTTCTGCTGAGCCTCCTGCTCCGGTGTTGGTTGAGGGCGAGTTGGAGTACGTGGTGGAGAAGATCTTGGATTCTCGCCTCTCCAGGCGGAGGCTTCAGTACCTGGTCAAGTGGAAGGGCTATGGTCAGGAGGATAATTCCTGGGTGGTCGCCTCTGATGTTCATGCGGCCGATTTAGTTCGTGCCTTTCATGCCGCTCATCCTGATCGCCCTGGTGGTCGTGGTGAGGGTTCGGTGACCCCTCACTAAGGGGGGGGTACTGTTGTGAATTTGCTTTTTGCTCCCTCTAGTGGTTACTAGTTTTTTGACTCTGGTTTTTCTGTCATTCCTTTTATCCGCACCTGGGTCGTTAGTTAGGGGTGTTGCTATATAAGCTCCCTGGACCTTCAGTTCAATGCCTGGCAACGTAGTTATCAGAGCTAGTCTGCTGTGCTCTTGTCTACTGATCCTGGTTCCAGTTATATCAGCTAAGTCTGCCTTTTGCTTTTTGCTATTTGTTTTGGTTTTGTATTTTTGTCCAGCTTGTTCCTAATCTATATCCTGACCTTTGCTGGAAGCTCTAGGGGGGCTGGTGTTCTCCCCCCGGACCGTTAGACGGTTCGGGGGTTCTTGAATTTCCAGTGTGGATTTTGATAGGGTTTTTGTTGACCATATAAGTTACCTTTCTTTATTCTGCTATCAGTAAGCGGGCCTCTCTGTGCTAAACCTGGTTCATTTCTGTGTTTGTCATTTCCTCTTACCTCACCGTCATTATTTGTGGGGGGCTTCTATCCAGCTTTGGGGTCCCCTTCTCTGGAGGCAAGAAAGGTCTTTGTTTTCCTCTACTAGGGGTAGCTAGATTCTCCGGCTGGCGCGTGTCATCTAGAATCAACGTAGGAATGATCCCCGGCTACTTCTAGTGTTGGCGTTAGGAGTAGATATATGGTCAACCCAGTTACCACTGCCCTATGAGCTGGATTTTTGTATTCTGCAGACTTCCACGTTCCTCTGAGACCCTCGCCATTGGGGTCATAACAGTGTTCCTCTCCAAATTTTCCTCGAGATTCTCCCCGCTGTCCTTGGGTGGGGCAGGTATAGACTCTGTGAACACGTGTGGATGAAAATGGACACACCACTCAACAGACCACTCAGCAGATCACATCCACACAACAAAGTCCCACTAACAAAAATTCAGGGGACCCACAGGAAATATCTAATGGCAAAACCACCGCCAATTTATTCTTTGGACCCAGTAGAAATACGATCCTTATAAATGGATAAATGGATATAGAACTACTGCTCCAAATAGGAACAAGGGTGCTAGTATGTCATCAAGAAACACAGTTGGACCCAAGCCCCGCCAAACGGCAAAGCAGGATTTTTTTCGGGTAAGACCCACAAAACTAAGAGGGGCAGGAGGGGGAGGAAACTCTCCAAAAAAAAAATGAGTTCATTAGTCAACAACCCACAAAAAATATTCAATTTAAGTTCACATGAGCTAACCAGCAACGAAATCTCACTTTTGCAAAAAGGTCTAAAGTATGCACCCACCTCTATAGGCAAACCATTCAATCTTTATATAAGTATGAAAAAATACCTGCAAAATCTTTCCTTGAAGAAATACTTTCTTAAAAAGGGTAAATCTTCCATAGAAGCCATTCATCACAACCCTGGGACATAGATTCATACCTCATTGGCCAACCCCTCCACCTTTAACCCCATTCAGGAACAGTCAGAGGCATTCATCACCTTTGATAGGCTGGTTACTAATGACATTAGAAAACTAAAGAGGGTAAAACCCAAATTTATACCCTGTAACCTAAACAATTCAGAGAAGAAAGCAATTAAAGACATACAGAATAACAACAATATTATTATCCGCCCCGTGGACAAGGGAGGGGGATTATCATTCTGGACCAAGCCATGTACCATGAAGAATCCGTTCAGCGTTGCTCAGCGATGAAGTCACATATAGAAAACTTAGGAGTGACCCCACACTACAGTTTATTAAGAAATTAAAAACTTTGTGCCTTAAAGGCCAAGCCCTGGGCATTTTAAACAAAAATGAATTCCAATTTGTGTTCAATAAGGGCCCCAGTCTAGCTATCTTTTACCATATCTCCAAGATCCATAAAAGTACGACATGCCCTCCAGGCAGGCCCATCATTTCGGGTATAAATAGCCTTACGGCCAATCTGTCACGGTATGTGGACATGCACTTACAAAAGTGCATGCTACTTATACCGGCCTACTTGAAAGATACTGGTCACATCCTTCAAGTCCTTGAGAAAGTCAAATGGGAACCCAACTACTTTTTGGGTACCCTGGATATAAAATCTTTATACATGGTAATTGACCAGAAAATGGGTTGCCGTATTGCAGGCCAATACCTCCAGTCCCTGGGGATATATCCGGAAACCCAGGTCTCATTTATTGAAGAGTGTATTGAATTTATTTTATATCATAATTATTTTTGGTATGAAGGTGATTTCTTTTTGCAGACCTGGGGCACTGCCATGGGCAATCGTTTTGCCCCCAGCTATGCCAACCTGTTTGTGGCCAAATGGGAGGAGTCCCACATTTACACCTGGAGGTCTTCATACAGGTCTAGTCTTATGGCGCCGCTTTATTGATGATGTGCTGTTTGTTTGGAATGACCCGAGACTTGAGTTGGACTTATTCATGTCCAATCTAAACAACAACAGCTTCGGGCTAGAATTTACACCCACAATCAGCACTACGAGCATTAATTTTCTGGATCTCAATATATATGTAGATGATGGTCAGCTACTTTCCAAGTGTTATTGAAAAGAAGTAGACTCCAACAGTTTTATCAGTATCACCAGCTGTCATCTTCCAGTCTGGCTCACGAACATCCCTAAAGGCCAGTACACGAGAATCAGACGTAATTGTACTACTTTGGAGGACTATAATAAAGATTCTGAGATTCTGACCCAACAATTTCTTGACAAGGGTTATCCCGGTCCACTGCTCGAACAAGCCAAACAACATGTGATAGCCATACCAGGGACTCTCTGATACACAGAGTGAAACCCACCAAACAAATGAATGGCATTCACGATCAAATCCGCCAGCTACCGTTCATCACACAGTTTCACGCAGGGTACTCCAAGTTCAGGTCCATTATTCAAAACCATTGGTCTGTGCTTCAAAGTGATAAAACCATAGGAGAATATTTGCCGACCACACCCAGATTTGTATTTAGAAAGGCCAAGTCTTTGGGCAGTATCATAGCCCCCACTACAAAATCGTCCTTTAATCAGAAACACCAAGCTGGTGCCCTTGGCGGAACCAGGCCAGGGTTTACACCCTGTGGGCACTGTTTTGGGTGCCGACACACATCTTTTAATAAGATTTGGCGCTCTACATTCACTGACTCTGATGCCGTGAATGATTTAAGTATTAGGGACAGCATCACATGTTCCACGACAAAAGTTATTTATTTAATTGAATGTCCTTCTAAAAAATTATACATAGGCCACACTAAGAGACCCCTCATGGTTCAGGTCAAGGAACATTTCACCAATATTCAGAAAGGCTACATGGGTCATCCACTTTCATGCCACTTCAGTGAGAAGCACAATAAATTAACCAAGGGTGCACTCTTTTTGGGCATCCAGAGGATTAAACAAAATCTAAGAGGGGGTAACCTAATACAGGCTATGTCCAGGGCTGAATCCAAGTGGATATTCTCCCTGGATAGCCTTGCACCTAAAGGCCTCAATCACGGGCTAGAATTGTATGCTTTCTAACAAGTTATCCACTTTTGCATCATTCCTAGCTCTGTGGATGCCATCTTAGCTATGATCCACTGGCGTCCATCTTTTTAGGTGTGCATAAAAGTGCAGTCCGCTACAGTTTGTTCACCTCTGAAAACAAAGGACACCACTGAACATAGTCCAAATGGAGTCCAAAGTAACTCTGCTGCCTCATTATAGTGAGTGTCTCTTTCGGGGGTTTCATCTGAATCAAGTCACTTGGAAATTTAGATGTAAACCCTGATGTAAGTGCTCAGCGTAGAGCATCGGATAAATATGATCCCAAATGTTATGTAAAATGTTCCCAACAAAACTTTCAACTCAGTCCACAAAAAAACAAGTCCCCACTCAGATCAGTCATCTATCACTGGAAATATAGGGGGCTTCTGCATTACTGGTCATGCATTTCTGTAGCGATGACAGCCTGCCTAATTTATGGGTGTGTGTATCCAGAAGCACAGGCTGGGCACTACAATGTACTGGGGACTAAAACATAGTGGGCACTACTGTGTACTGGGTACTACAATGGCAGTTTTCAATTTTCACTCAGAAACATCCACTACTGCTTGTTTCTGGATAACACTCATGGTAGATAAACTTCCAAAGGGGTATACTTTCCAAAATCGGGCCACTTGAGGGGGGATTGCGCTCTTCTATCACTTAGGGGCTCTGTATATGAAGTCTGCAAAATCTGTGCTCCAGGAAACAAATGGCACTCCCTCCCTAGTCTAGCCGTGTGACTAAGCAGTTCTGTTCAGCCACATATTGGGTATTTCTACATTTAGCAGAAATTGTGGGACAAATTTTGGCGCCATTTTTACCTATTTCCCATGTGAAAATTTAAAATTTGTGGCCAAAACAATATTTTGGTGGTAAAAATTTACCGTATATACTCGAGTATAAGCCGACCCGAGTATAAGCCGACCCCCTAATTTTGCCACAAAAAACTGGGAAAACTTATTGACTCGAGTATAAGCCTAGGGTGGAAAATGCAGCAGCTACCGGTGAATTTCAAAAATAAAAATAGATGCTCCATACCGTTCATTATGGCCCCATAGCTGTGCCATATAGTGCTCTGCACCATTCATTATTGCCCCATAGCTGTACCATAGAAAGCTGTGCCATATAGTGCTTTGCACCGTTCATTATGGCCCCATAGCTGTGTCATATAGTGCTCTGCACCGTTCATTATTGCCCCATAGCTGTACCATAGAAAGCTGTGCCATATAGTGCTCTGCACCGTTCATTATTGCCCCATAGCTGTGCCATATAGTGCTCTGCACCGTTCATTATTGCCCCATAGCTGTACCATAGAAAGCTGTGCCATATAGTGCTCTGCACCGTTCATTATTGCCCCACAGCTGTGCCATATAGTGCTCTGCACCGTTCATTACTGCCCCATAGCTGTGCCATATAGTGCTCTGCACCATTCATTATTACCCCATAGCTGTGCCATATAGTGCTCTGCACCGTTCATTATTGCCCCATAGATGTACCATAGAAAGCTGTGCCATATAGTGCTCTGCACTGTTCATTATTGCCCCATAGCTGTGCCATATAGTGCTCTGCACCGTTCATTATTGCCCCATAGCTGTGCCATATAGTGCTCTGCACCGTTCATTATTGCCCCATAGCTGTGCCATATAGTGCTCTGCACCGTTCATTATTGCCCCATAGCTGTGCCATATAGTGCTCTGCACCGTTCATTATTGCCCCATAGATGTACCATAGAAAGCTGTGCCATTGCTGCTGCTGCAATAAAAAACATAGAAGACATAGTCACCTCTCTTGCTTGCAGCTCCTCAGCGGACCGTCCCGACGTCTCTCTGCACTGACTGATCAGGCAGAGGGCGGCGCGCACACTATATGCGTCATCGCGCCCTCTGACCTGCACAGTCAGTGCGGAGAGACGCCGGGAAGATGGAGCGGCGCCCGGCGTGTGGAACGCGGACAGGTGAATATGTAATGCTTACCTGCTCCCGGCGTCCCACTCCTTCCCCCGGACAGCTGGTCTTCGGTGCCGCAGCCTCTTCCTCTATCAGCAGTCACCGTTACCGCTCATTAGAGAAATGAATATGCGGCTCCACCCCTATGGGAGTGGAGTCCATATTCATTTCTCTAATGAGCGGTCCCACGTGACCGCTGAACAGGGGAAGAGCTGCGGCACCCGGAGACCGTGGGACTGCAGGGACAGCGCCAGGAGCCCCAGAAGCAGGTAAGTATGCCTCAGCGCCCTCTCCCCCTCACCCGCCGACCCTGCTGCCGACCGTGACTCGCGTATAAGCCGAGAGGGGCACTTTCAGCCCAAAAATTTGGGCTGAAAATCTCGGCTTATACTCGAGTATATACGGTAATTATTTTTTCTTCACCGTCCAATCGTATAAAATTCTGTGATACATATGTGGCATCAATATGATCATTGCACCCCTAGATTAATTCATTATAAGGTGTAATTGGTAAAATGAGGTCACTTATGAGGGGTTCTGTTTTACCGCCTCAGGGACTCTACCAATGTCACATGGCACCCTCAAACCAGTACAGCAAAATCTGAAATTCAATATGGCACTTCTTCCCAAATATGGAGTATCAGCGTACTCAAGAGAAATTGTACAACAAATTTGATGGTCCATTTTCTCCTCTTACCCTTGTGAAAATAATAAATTTGGGGCTAAAACCATTTTTATGGGGAAAATGTGATTTTTTTTATATTAACGTCTAAACGTTATGAACTTTTATGAAGCAACTGGGGGTTGAAGATGCTCAACACATATCTAGATAAGTTGCTTGAGGGTTCTAGTTTCTAAAATGTTTTCTTGTAGGGGGTTCCCACACTCTAGGCACAGCAGGGGCTCTCCAAATGCAATATGGCATCCGCTAATGATTTCAGCTAATTTTGCATTCATAAGGTCAAAATGGTCCTCCTTCTCTTCCAAGCACTGCCGGGCACGAAAACAGTAGTTTTCCTCCACATATGGGGTGTCTGTGTGAGCAATTTCTCATGTTACTCTTGTGAAAATGCAAAATTTGGGGCTAAAAAACATTTTTGTGGGAATTTTTTTTTTCACACCTCAACTTAGCACCTGGGAGGGGTTCAAGGTACTCACTATACATCTAGGTAAGTTCCCTGAGGGGTCTAGTTTCTAGTGGGGTCTAGTGTCACTTGTGAGCGATTTACACTATTTAGGCACATCATGAGGGCTCTTTAGATTTTGTATTAGTCTATGCCTTATGAAGAGATCTGACGAGTCTCGAAAGCTTGCAATTTGTAACCATCTTCTCAGTTAGCCATTAAAAGGTATCAACCACTGAGGACTCTCAATTCAAAATATTTTTCTATCTACTGGCTAACACGATATTTATCTTTTCTGTACCTCATAATGTGATACTGATTAGAATTGTAAAATGTGGCCTTGTCAGTAAGGTGAAAACAGACTTGGGGGTGAGGTGAAGGGTCATCAGAGAATGACTTTGATTATGCACACAGAGTTCTGGTCAGCCAGTCTAAACATGTCATTAAGCGACCACCAATTAGCTTGCATGTAGCCAATTGGCCGTTTAATGGTTGCCATCAATCCAGCATTGCTCTTACCAGTTTACCACCTTTGTGACTTTGCTTTGTGCTGTTTTTTTTAATAAATATTATAAGCTACAAACCGTGCTGTTCTTGTAATTATGGTAATGTCTGCAGAATAAAAAGTCACAAATCAATCATTTTATTGGCGTGTCCTCTCACAGATAAAATAGCTCTTTCCTCTATTAGTTGCCACAGCTACATCGTGTATATGATCGTTTCAAGTACGGCTTGCTTTGGTCAGTGAGAATCTCTTTATAGGGAATAACATTATCTGCATACGTTTGTAGTGATAATTGATTTCAGAACTTCTTGTGTTGTACTGCTCATCATCGCTTTTTTTTTCTTTGTTTTTATTATGTGCAGCAATAATTTATTCCAGCAGAATTAATTTAAGCAAATGTATTCTTTTTCTTTTTTACCTCCATTTTTTATGAATTGAGAGAGCTTGTCATTTTTTCGCCACAACTTAGGCTAGTTTCACATTTGCGGTAGAATCCGCAGCGTTTAAACCGCAACCTGAAATGCACTATAAACTGCATGTAAACGCAGCGTTTTTTAGACCCGTAAAGTAACTCAAGCAGTTAAAAAAAATGCTGCATTTTCACGCTTTTTCATGCGTTTGCGTTTTCTGTGCGCATGCTGGAAAATTTAACTGGAGAAAAATCTAGATACACAGGCACCGCCAATGGGACTACAGAGGGCGTGTATTATGGGATATCTTTATATAGACCCTTGGACTGCTGAAATCTACAGATTTTGCTACTGTATCCTGTGTCATGATGGATCTTCGCATGGAGAGCTTTTATTTCAACCTGGATTTCAGTATCAAGCTGTTTCTTGCCTGTGCGTTTGCTTGGGAGCAGCAAAGAAATAGAGAATGACAGAGAAGGACACGGCGTAGACGTTTTTGGAGACACCCCATTATTGAACTCCGGGAGAGCCGTGGAGCCTACCACACGCTGTATTGGCAAGCTTAATGCCAACCCGGAGAAATTCCCGGAATATACCAGGATGTCTCAAGAGTCTTTTCGGGATTTGCTTGGTCGTGTCCAAGGAGCCATCCGGAGACAGGACACCCAACTCCGTAGAGCGATTCCTGCAGAGGAACGTCTCCTGGTCACATTAAGGTACGTAACAATTCTAAACAAATGCCAGTCATAATTATTGTTGGTCTGCCATGTATTATTTGTATTTTCCTTTATGTCTTAGCTAAACACCACCATAAATAGAATTGTTTGTAAAAAAAATTTTAATTATTTTATTTCAGATTTCTCCCTACCTGAGAGAGCTTATCATCCCTCCACTTCCAATACCGGCTTGGAATTTCCACCCTGTCTGGAATAGTTGCGTACACCTGCCGGGCTTTGTGGAACGTTCTCCGGGATGAATTTATCCCCCTACCCACCGCGGACATGTGGATGGAAATTGCAGAAAAATTCTGGAGTGTGTGTGATTTCCCCAACTGTTTAGGAGCGGTGGATGGAAAGCACATTCGCATTATCAAACCAGCCAGAACAGGATCGGAGTACTTAAACTACAAAAAATATTTTTCTGTTGTGCTCATGGCAATAACAGATGCGGACTGTCACTTCATCGCCGTGGACATTGGAGCTTTTAGCCGTGACAATGATTCCCAGACTTTCAAGAACTCGGATATGGACCGACGTGTGTATGGCAAAAATTTTAATTTTCCCCTGCCACGACCTCTTCCCAACACTGAAGGCCCACCGATGCCATTTGTTATGGTTGGGGATGAGGCTTTTCAGATGTGGTGAAAACCTACTGAAGCTATATTGCAGTCGGACTTAAACCACACTAAAAGGATTTATAGGTACAGACTGACCAGGGCCCGAAGAACAGTGGAGTGTATCTTTGGGATTCTTGTCTCAAAATGGCGCATTCTTGCGACAGCCATTAACCTGCACAAGAAATCACATCACAATTCTTTTATTTTGTTCAGGAAAGATATATATCTTGGTACCGTGTCAGCCAGTAGATAGAAAAATGTTTAGAATTGAGAGTCCTCAGTGGTTGATACCTTTTAATGGCTAACTGAAAAGATGGTAACAAATTGCAAGCTTTCGAGACTACTCAGGTCTCTTCATCAGGCAAAGACTAATACAAATTCTGAAGAATCACATATTTATGCACAACATAGCACAGAACAAAAAAAAAAAAACATGGATAAGACAGGTGACATGAAGCAGAATTACCATGAGTGATAAACAGTTATGTCAATAAATGTTGGGCCAGTTCTTAGATAAGGAATGTTTTATTGTCCTGATTGGGGTCTCTGTTGTGATGACCCCTTATAGTCTGAGGGGCAAGTTCCTTAGTTGATGTAGAAAGACATAAATCCATGCGACACATGAAACATCACAGGGTTTGGGAATACAAATTCATTAACATCTTTGATTCTGTTCACACAGGACTCAATTTGTCAGGAGGATTTATGGCCCACTACCAAATCTGAACAATTTCCTCCAAAAACAATGATGGCACCTCCAGCCCTTTGATCTCACATGCATATGGGGTACATGAAACTTTCACACCACTTGTCTAACATTACCTAATTAAGGATTCTCTCTTTAACCCCTTCCCGACCTCCGCCATATTGTTACTGCGGAGGTCGGGTCCCCTGCTTTGATGTGAGCTCTGGCGCTGAGCCCAGCTCAAAGCCAGTACATGTCAGCTGTTTTGAACAGCTGACATGTGCCCGCAATAGCGGCGGGTGAAATCACGATTCACCTGCCACTATTAACCAGTTAAATGCCGCTGTCAAACGCTGACAGCAGAATTTAACCGGCGCTTCCGGCCGCACTGCCGGAAATGATCGCATCGTCGACCCCTATCACATGATCGGGGGTCGGCGATGCGTCAGGATGGTAACCATAGAGGTCCTTGAGACCTCTATGGTTACTGATGCCGGCATGCTGTGAGGGGCCACCCTGTGGTCGGTGCTCATAGCAAGCCTGCAATTCAGCTACATAGCAGCGATCAGATGATCGCTGTTATGTAACAGAGCCGATCCAGTTGTTGCAGCTTCTAGCCTCCCATGGAGGCTATTGAAGCATGGCAAAAGTTAAAAAAAAGTTTTAAAAAATATGCAAAAAAAAAAAAAAGTTTAAATTACCCCCCTTTTGCCCCATCCAAAATAAAACAATAAAAAAAATTAAACCTACACATATTTGGTATTGCTGAGTTCAGAATCGCCCGATCTATCAATAAAAAAAAGCATTAACCTGATTGCTAAACGGCGTTTAGCCAGCTAAAATGCCAGCTCGGCACGCAAAAAATAAGTCCTCACCTGACCCCCAGATCACGAAAAATGGAGACGCTACGGGTAATGGAAAATTGCACAATTTTTTTTTTATCAGCAAAGTTTGGAAATTTTTTTTACCACTTAGATTAAGACATGTTTGGTGTCTATGAACTCGTAATGACCTGGAGAATCAAAATAGCAGGTCAATTTTAGCATTTAGTGAACCTAGCAAAAAAGCCAAACAAAAACAAGTGTGGGATTGCACTTTTTTTTTCAATTTCACCGCACTTGGAAAGTGCAACTTGTCCCGCAGAAAACAAGCCCTCACATGGCCATATTGACAGAAAAATAAAAAAGTTATGGCTCTGGGAAGGAGGGGAACGAAAAACGAGAACGCAAAAACGGACAAGGGCAAGGATGTGAAGGGGTTAAGCTCAGTGTTTGTTTATTTAAATGTCCTGTTTATTTAAATGTCCATGTATCACACCTTGCCTGTGCTCATCTATGTATATACACTCACCGGCCACTTTATTAGGTACACCTGTACAACTTCTTGTTAACACTTAATTTCTAATCAGCCAATCACATGGCGGCAACTCAGTGCATTTAGGCATGTAGACATGGTCAAGACAATCTCCTGCAGTTCAAACCGAGCATCAGTATGGGGAAGAAAGGTGATTTGAGTGCCTTTGAACGTGGCATGGTTGTTGGTGCCAGAAGGGCTGGTCTGAGTATTTCAGAAACTGCTGATCTACTGGGATTTTCACGCACAACCATCTCTAGGGTTTACAGAGAATGGTCCGAAAAAGAAAAAAAATCCAGTGAGCGGCAGTTCTGTGGGCGGAAATGCCTTGTTGATGCCAGAGGTCAGAGGAGAATGGGCAGACTGGTTCGAGCTGATAGAAAGGCAACAGTGACTCAAATCGCCACCCGTTACAACCAAGGTAGGCCTAAGAGCATCTCTGAACGCACAGTGCGTCGAACTTTGAGGCAGATGGGCTACAGCAGCAGAAGACCACACCGGGTACCACTCCTTTCAGCTAAGAACAGGAAACTGAGGCTACAATTTGTACAAGCTCATCAAAATTGGACAGTAGAAGATTGGAAAAACGTTGCTTGGTCTGATGAGTCTCAATTTCTGCTGCGACATTCGGATGGTAGGGTCAGAATTTGGCGTAAACAACATGAAAGCATGGATCCATCCTGCCTTGTATGGAGCATCTTTGGGATGTGCAGCCGACAAATCTGCGGCAACTGTGTGATGCCATCATGTCAATATGGACCAAAATCTCTGAGGAATGCTTCCAGCACCTTGTTGAATGTATGCCACGAAGAATTGAGGCAGTTCTGAAGGCAAAAGGGGGTCCAACCCGTTACTAGCATGGTGTACCTAATAAAGTGGCCGGTGAGTGTAATTGTCTAAGGGTTTTTCTGTCTGTCCTGGAAATCCCGCGTCTCTGATTGGTCGAGGGCGCCAGGCGTAGATGTCATAATGGTTGCCATGGCGACGATGATGTCATAAAGGTTGCCTGGACCAATCAGCGACGGGCACAGTCTGCCGCGAATTCTGGAATCATCATTGTCCATCTATCGAAACGCAATACATGCTACTGCGCAGGAGCGGCCGCCGGCACCATTTTGAGTAAGATTTTTTATTCCAGCAAAACAAAATGCCTAAATCAAATGAATATATGCACATTATTATTATTATTATTATTATTACTATTTATATAGCACCGTTGATTCCATGGTGCTGCACATGAAAAAGGGTTACATACAAATTACAGATATCACTTACAGTAAGCAAACTAACAATTGCAGACTGATACAGAGGGGCGAGGACCCTGCCCTTGCGGACTTACATTCTACAGGATGGTAGGGAAGGAGACAGTAGGTTGAGGGTTGCAGGAGCTCCAGTGTTGGTGAGGCGGTAGCTCCGGTAGTGGTGAGGAGGCAGTGGGGTCAGTGCACTCTGTAGGCTTTCCTGAAGAGGTGGGTCTTCAGGTTCTCTCTGCAGGATCCGAATGTGGTTAATAGTCAGACGTGTTGAGGCAAAGAATTCCAGAGAATGGGGGATAGTTGGGGGAAGTCTTGGAGGTGGTTGGGTGAGGAGCAAATAAGTGTGGAGGAGAGAAGGGGGTCTTGGGAGGACTGGAGATTACATGAGGGAAGATATCGGGAGATTAGTTCAGAGATATATAGAGGAGACAGGTTATGGATGGCTTTGTAGGTCAGTATTAGTAATTTGAACTGGATACGCTGAGGGAATGGGAGCCAGTGAAGAGATTTGCAGGGTGGGGAAACGGACGAGTAGCGAGGAGAGAGATGAATTAGTTGGGCAGCAGAGTTAATGATGGACTGGAGAGGTGCAAGGGTATTAGCAGGGAGGCCACAGAAAAGGATGTTGCAGTAGTCGAGGTGGGAGATGATGAGTGCATGTACAAGCATTTTAGTAGCTTGACGGTTGAGGAAAGGACGGATTCTGGAGATATTTTTTAGCTGGAGGCGACAGGAGGTGGTAAGAGCTTGGATGTGTGGTTTGAAGGACAGGGCAGAGTGAAGGGTTACTCTGAGGCAGCAGACTTCCAGTACGGGGGAAAGCGTGATGTTTTTAATTGTGATAGATAGGTCAGGTAAGGATGATCTATGAGATGGAGGAAATATGATGAGTTCAAATTTGTCCACATTGAGTTTCAGGAATCGAGAGGAGAAGGAGGATATGGCTGACAGACACTCCGGGATTCTGGACAGAAGAGAGGTGACATCTGGGCCAGAGAGTTAGATCTGAGTGTCATCAGCATGAAGGTGGTATTGGAATCCATGGTACTTTGAGTTGTCCCAGGCCAAGTGTATTAGATTGAGAAGAGAAAGGGTCCTAGAACAGAGCCTTGCGGGACTCCAACAGAGAGAGGGTGTGATGAGGAGGTAGTGTGGGAGTGGAAGGCGCTGAATGTGCGGTTGGAAAGGTATGAGTAGATCTACGATAGGGGGAGGTCTTTGATGCCAAAGGAGGAGAGGATCTTTAGTAGGATGCAGTGGTCAAATGTGTCAAAAGCAGAGGACAGGTCTAGGAGCAGGAGTTTAGAGTATTGTCTGTTAGCTTTGGCTGTAAGTAGTTTGTTAGTAATTTGGTCAGGGCTGTCTCAGTGGAGTGATGGGGACGAAAACCAAATTGTAGATTGTCAAAGAGCAAGTTAGATGAGAGGCGAGAGAAAAGTTCAGCCTGGACGTGCTGCTCCAGGAGTTTGGAAGCTAATGGGAGCAGCGATATTGGGCGATATCTGGACATAGCGGTTGGGTCGAAGGCTGGCTTTGTAACCCCTTCCCGACCTGTGACGCCACGTAGGCGTCATGAAAGTCGGTGCCAATCTGACCTGTGACACCTATGTGGCGTCATGGAGGGATCGCGTCCCTGCAGATCGGGTGAAAAGGTTAACTCCAATTTCACCCGATCTGCAGGGACAGGGGGAGTGGTACTTCAGCCCAGGGGGGTGGCTTAGCCCCCCTGTGGCTACGATCGCTCTGATTGGCTGTTGAAAGTGAAGTAGCCAATCAGAGCAATTTGTAATATTTCACCTATGAAAAGTGGTGAAATATTACAATCCAGCCATGACCGATGCTGCAATATCATCGGCCATGGCTGGAAACCCTGATCTGCCCCCGCCACCACTTCCGATCTCCTCCCCAGTCCTCCGTCCTGTCCCATACTGTGCTCCGCTCCCCTCTGTCCTCCTGTCTGCTCCCCCGTGCTCCGATCCCATCCTCTCATACTTACCGAGCCTCCCGGTGTCCGTCCGTCTTCTCCATGGGCTCCGCCATCTTCCAAAATGGCGGGTGCATGCGCAGTGCGCCCGCCGAATCTGCCGGCGGCCGGCAGTTTCGTTCCAGGTACATTTTGATCACTGTGATAAAACCTATCACAGTGATCAAAATAAAAAAATAGTAAATGAACCCCCCCTTTATCACCCATGTGACCCATGACCCCCATAAGTAGGGACAATAATAAAATAAAGAAAATATATTTACTTTTATTTTTCCACTAGGGTTAGGGTTAGAACTAGGGTTAGGGCTAGGGTTAGAATTAGGGTTAGAACTAAGGTTAGGGTTAGGGCTAGAATAAGGGTTAGAACTAGGGTTAGGGTTAGAATTAGCCTATGTGCACACGGTGCGGATTTGGCTGCGGATCCGTAGCGGATTGGCCGCTGCGGATTCGTAGCAGTTTTCCATCACGTTTACAGTACCGTGTAAACCTATGGAAAACTAAATCCGCTGTGCCCATGGTGCGGAAAATACCGCGTGGAAATGCTGCGTTGTATTTTCCGCAGCATGTCAATTCTTTGTGTGGATTCCGCAACGTTTTACACCTGTTCCTCAATAGGAATCCGCAGGTGAAATCTGCACAAAAAACACTGGAAATCCTCAGTAAATCTGCAGGTAAAATGCAGTGCCTTTTACCTGCGGATTTTTCAAAAATGGTGTGGAAAAATCTCACACGAATCCGCAACGTGGGCACATAGCCTTAGGGTTGGGGTTGGAAATAGGGTTAAGATTAGGCTTGTGGTTAGGGTTATGGTTAGTCGTGTGTTGGGGTTAGGATTAGGGTTAGGGTTGGGATTAGGGTTAGGGGTGTGTTGGGGTTAGGGGTGTGTTGGGGTTAGGGTTGTGATTAGGGATATGGCTAGAGTTGGGATTAGGGTTAGGGGTGTGTTGGGGTTATTGTTAGAGTTAGAATTGAGGGGTTTCCACTGTTTAGGCACATCAGGGGTCTCCAAACGCAACATGGCACCACCATTGATTCCAGCCAATCTTGCGTTCAAAAAGTCACATGGGGCTCCCTCCATTCCGAGCCCCAGCGTGCGCCCAAACAGTGGTTTACCCCCACATATGGGGTACCAGCATACTCAGGACAAACTGGGCAACAACTATTGGGGTCCAATTTCTCCTGTTACCCTTGCGAAAATAAAAAATTGCTTGCTAAAACATAATTTTTGAGAATAGAAAAATGATTTTTTATTTACACGGCTCTGCGTTGTAAATCTCTGTGAAGCACTTGGGGGTTCAAAGTGCTCACCACATATCTAGGTAAGTTCCTTGGGGGGTCTAGTTTCCAAAATGGGGTCACTTGTGGGGGGTTTCTACTGTTTAGGCACATCAGTGGCTCTGCCAACGCAACGTGATGCCCGCAGACCATTCCATCAAAGTCTGCATTTCAAAACGTCACTACTTCCCTTCCAAGCCCCGACGTGTGCCCAAACAATGGTTTACCCCAACATATTGGGTATCAGCATACTCAGGACAAACTGGGCAACAAGTATTGGGGTCCAATTTCTCCTGTTACCCTTGTGAAAATAAAAAATTGCTTGCTAAAACATAATTTTTGAGGAAAGAAAAATGATTTTTTATTTTCACGGCTCTGCGTTATAAACTTCTGTGTCTGTGAAGCACTTGGGGGTTTAACGTGGTCACCGCACATCTAGATAAGTTCCTTGTGGGGTCTAGTTTCCAAAATGGGATCACATGTGGGGGAGCTCCAATGTTTAGGCACACAGGGGCTCTCCAAACACGACATGGTGTCCGCTAGCGATTGGAGCTAATTTTCATTCAAAAAGTCAAATGGCGCTCCTTCCCTTCCGAGCCCTGCCATGTGTCCAAACAGTAGTTTACCCCCACATGTGGAGTATGAGTGTACTCAGGAGAAATTGCCAAATAAATTTTAGGATCCATTTTATCCTGTTGCCCATCTGGAAATGAACAAATTGAGGCTAAAAGAAATTTTTTGTGAAAAAAAGTACTTTTTCATTTTTACGGATCAATTTGTGAAGCACCTGGGGGTGCAAAGTGCTCACTATGCATCTAGATAAGTTCCTTGGGGAGTCTAGTTTCTATAATGGGGTCACTTGTGGGGGACCAACAATCTTTAGGTACACAGGGGCTCTCCAAACGCGACATGGTGTCCGCTAACGATTGGAGCTAAATTTTCATTGAAAAGTCAAATGGCGCTCCTTCCCTTCCGAGCCTTGCCGTGTGCACAAACAGTGGTTTGTGACCACATATGAGGTATCGGTGTACTCAGGAGAAATTGCCCAACACATTTTAGGATCCATTTTATCCTGTTGCCCATGTGAAAATGAAACAATTGAGGCTAAAAGAATTTTTTTGTGAAAAAAAAGTACTTTTTCATTTTTACGGATCAATTTGTAAATCACCTGGGGGTTCAAAGTGCTCACTATGCATCAAGATAAGCTCCTTGGGGGGTGTAATTTCCAAAATGGGTTCACTTGTGGGGGAGCTCCAATGTTTAGGCACACAGGGGCTCTCCAAACGCGACATAGTGTCCGCTAAAATTGGAGCCAATTTTTAATTGAAAAAGTCAAATGGCGCTCATTCCCTTCCGAGCCCTGTCGTGCGCCCAAACAGTGGTTCCCCCCCACATATGGGGTATCAGCGTACTCAGGACAAATTGTACAATAACTTTTGGGGTCCAGTTTCTCTTTTTACCCTTGGGAAAATAAAAAAATTGTTCCTAAAAATCATTTTTGTGACTAAAAAGTTAAATGTTCATTTTTTCCTTCCATGTTGCTTCTGCTGCTGTGAAGCACCTGAAGGGTTAATAAACTTCTTGAATGTAGTTTTGAGCACCTTGAGGGGTGCAGTTTTTAGAATGGTGTCACTTTTGGGTATTTTCAGCTATATAGACCCCTCAAACTGACTTCAAATGTGAGGTGGTCCCTAAAATGAGAAATCGCTGGTCAAATTTTAACCCTTATAACTTCCTAGCGAAAAAAAATGTGCTGATGTAAAGTAGACATGTGGGTAATGTTATTTATTAACTATTTTGTGTCACACAACTTTCTGGTTTAACAGAATAAGAATTCAAAATTTAAAAATTGCGAAATTTTAGCCAAATTTCCATTTTTTCACAAATAAACGCAAAAATTATCGACTTAAATTTACCACTAACATGAAGCCCAGTATGCCACAAAAAACAGTCTCAGAACCGCTGGGATCCGTTGAAGCGTTCCTGAGTTATTACCTCATAAAGGGACACTGGTCAGAATTGCAAAAAAACGGCCAGTTCATTAAGGTCAAAATAGGCTGGGTCATGAAGGGGTTAAGGATAAGCGTGATTGCGGCATGTTTGAAGGCAAAAGGGAAGGTACCAGAAGTTAGTGATAGGTTGAAGAGGTGGGTTAGAGATGGGATAAGAGTGGTGGTGAGGTTTGGGAGGAGGTGGGATGGGATGGGGTCGAGCACACAGATGGGAGGTGCGATTTAGAGAGGAGACAATTAAGTTCCCCTTTAGTGATGTTGGATAGGGATGTTATGGGTTTTGGGCATTGGTCTGGTATGCAAAGGGTTGTGGTGGTTGAACAATGAAGACTAGCCTTGGCAATAGCTGTTGCGAGAGTGGTATTGTGGAAAGCAGTGGCACTGTCTGTGTCATAGAGTGAGGATATGGATGCCAGTGGTAGAATAGAGTCAAAGAGCGTGTGGGTGTCTAGGTGTGCAAGGTTTCTGCAGGGGTGCGCATGTTGCTGGATCTTCAGTATGTTAGGTATTCATTATGTAAACTAGAGGGCAGGTCACTGAGAGATTAGTGAGCGGTCAGCAGTCTGCATTATGAATATATAATCAGAGCACCTCATACATCAGCCCCGCCTTAGGGCACGAGAAGCTCATTAACGACAAACTGAAAATTAAGACAGTTTCATCAACCAAGGTGTCATTTTATTCAGTATAACGGCGCTGACGTGACACTGTGTGTAGGTTAGGCTACTTTCACACTAGTGTTAACTGCAATCCGCCACAATGCGTCGTTTTGCCGAAAAAACGCATCCTGCAAAAGTGCTTGCAGGATGCGTTTTTTCCCCATAGACTAACATGAAGCGACGTATTGCGACGGATTGACACACGTCGCAACCGTCGTGCGACGGATGCGCCGTGTTGTGGCGGACCGTCGGGACCAAAAAACGCTACATGTAACGTTTTTTGCTCACGACGGTCTTCTTTTTCCGACCGCGCATGCGCGGCCGGAACTCCGCCCCCATTTCCCCGAACCTCACAATGGGGCAGCGGATGCGCTGGAAAAATGCATCCGCTGCCCCCGTTGTGCGGCGGAGACAACGCTAGCGTCGGGAACCTCGGCCCGACGCACCGCGACGGGCTGAGCCCGACGCTAGTGTGAAAGTAACCTTACAGTGCACAATTCTGCTGACAGGTTCCCTTTAAAGGGCACACTAGACAATACACTATATACACAGTGGTTACACATATATGATGGTCAGATATGAAAATATAATAGTGGTATGACAGAAGATATAAGCAGAATATATGGATCAGATTAAAGGCCTGGCTTGCGGAGAGGGCCTGCCACATAAGAGGCTTGTGGTCCTCTCTGTTCCTGGACTTCTGTTCACAAGATACATGTCGTGGCAGCCTCCCCCAGAGAAAAAGCACTAGGCCATGCTTTACACAAGCATTTAACCCCTCTGGGTCTCTCCCCTCCTGCCCACTGGGCTGAACCTAAATCCACTTCCCATGCCTCTGCAGCTTCAAAGCTCCAAAACCTATGAAAGATCGTAAATCCGTTCTGGACAGTCCTAGGATTGCAGTTCTGGTGCCATCAGGTCTAGCCAGGCCCCTGCTACGCGTTAAGACCAAAACACACCTGGCTTCTAGTAGCTGTTCTATGTATCTCTATATCAAGAGGTTCTAGAGCGGAAAAAGACATTGGGAAGGCATTCGGGCCTGTCCAGAGATCTCAGAAATATACACGATGTATGGCTAGGATGTGTAGTATCTGCATAACTCCTTATGGAATCATAACTGACTTAACAAAGCAATTTTGACAGCATGGTCTCCACATGGCAGCAAGCCTTTTGTTCTGCTCGGAGCTGGACAAGGTGTCAGTTTTCTCACTCACAGCCCTTTGAATCTCAACCCCCTGCTGCTGCTTGGTGTTCTGTTACAACTGCACACTGAAGGGATTTTTATAATCCAATGCCAAATAGGATAGAAATAATTTACATGGAATTATATGTCCAATATTCTTCACACTTTTTATTTATATTTATTTTGTTTCAAACAAATTTTCAAATCCAATTTTTTACAGGCCTATTCAGTTTTGAAGGGACTTTGAGTGGCCTGTATTTTGGAAAACCCCAGAAGTGATACCATTTTAAAAACAAAACTTAAATTATTATTTTAGACTGCTGTGAGAAAATTTGTTATTTCTTCAGGTGCTACACAGGAATTAAGGCAAAGTGGATTGAAAAATTACATTAAAATTACACTATAATATTTCTTTAGCTGCAAATTTTTCATTTTCACAAAGAGTAGTAGGAGAAAATGGATTTTAAAATGTATTAAGCAAAATATACCAAATGTTTCAATAATAATCTTTAATAATCTTTATTTTTTATATAGCGCTAACATATTCCACAGTGCTTTACAATTTGCACTCATTATCATCGCTGTCCCTGATGGGGCTCACAATCTAAATTCTCTATCAGTATGCCTTTGGAATGTGGGAGGAAACCTGAGTAGCCTTAGGAAACCCACACAAACATGGAGAGAACATACAAACTCCTTGCAGATGTTGTCCTTAGTGGGCTTTCAAACCAGGCTCCAGTGCTAATCACTGAGCCATTGTGCCGCCCAATATCCCATATGTGGTCAAATTTGCTATTTGGACATTCGGCAGAGCTCAGAAGGGAAGAAGCGCTATTTGTAGTGTAAATTTGACTTGAATAGATTGTGAATGCTGTCCCATTTGCAGAGCCCCTGATATAGTAGAAATCTCCTCACAAGGTATGCCATTTTGGAAACTAGATCCCTCAAGGAATTTATTTAATGGTATAGTGAACATTTTTAACCTACAGTTGATTCATAAAATGTTATAACCTTAGATGTGAAAACAAAAAATTAAAGTTTTTCCTTTAAAATACAGTTTTACCACCAAATTTAACATTTCCACAGGCAGTAATAGGAGAAAATGGACCTAATAATTGTTTCGCAATTTCTCCCGAATGCAGTGATTCCTCATATGTTGTCAAAAACTAAGGTTTGGGTACATGTCAGAGCTCAGATGGGAAGGAGTTCTTATTGACACTTAGAATTCAGATTTCCTTTGAATAGATTGTGGGCCACATTAACTGAGCTGCAGAGGTGCCAGAACAGCCGAAACCCCCACAAGTGACCCCAAATTGGAAACTTCACTTCTTAAGGAATTCATCTAGGGGTATAGTGAGTATTTTGAATCCACAGATTCCTCACAGAATTTCAGAACATTGGGACATGGAAATATAACATTTTAGTGATAGAAATGGAATCTTTTTATTAGCTACAAATTTTTCTGTTAAGGGTTAATAGGTTAAACTGGACCCGACAAATTATTGCACAATTTCTCACAAATAGGGTGATGCCTCATATGTCATCAGAAACTACTGTTTGACCTCACAGAAGGGCTGAAATCTTTGATCACTTTTTATTCAGATTTTTCAGATTAATAATGAACGAAAACCAGCAATTTCAGTTATTGGATTTATATTTTTTTTTCACAGTTCACTGTACAGTAAATGTGATAAGACCAATTTATTCTTTGGGTCAGTACAGTGTGGCTATGTGCCCACATTGCAGAAATGCTGCAGAAATGTCCGCAGCATTTCCGCAACTCCCTGCCGCGGGTAAAACGCATGTGGAATTCGCATGCGTATTCCTGCAAAACACAAGCATTTTGCAAGGGTTTTTAGCTTGCATCAATAGTAAAAGATAGAATGTTAAAAAAAATATATATATATGGTTATTCTCACCTTCCGACGGCCCCCGATCTCCTCAGTGGTGCTCACGGTACATTCCGTTCTCAGGGATGCTTTGCGCGAAGGACCTTTGTGATGTCATCTCAGGTGATTCGCGCAATGCATCCCTGGGAATCACTGCGATTCTGCAGAAATAATGAACATGCTTCAGATTTTACCGCTATGCGATTCCGCAGCGGGAAAATCCGCAGCATGGGCACAGCAACTGCGGAATCCCATAGGATTGCATGGGAATTCGTTTTAAGCGTTTTTAAGCATTTCCGCTGGGACAAAAAAAAGCTGCGGAAACACATAAACGCAACGTGGGCACGCAGCCTTTTAGCGAATCCATATTGATACTGTTTTGTTATGCTTTGCTTCTTTTTCAAACTAAAAATAATATTTTACCAAAATTTGTTTTTATGTAGCCATATTCTGAGAGTTGTACATTTTTTAGTTTTTTTGCCGAAAGTGTCTTACCAGGTTTTTTGCTGGACCATTTGGTGTTTTATTTATGTTTTCTGTGGTTTAAACACAAAAGCTGTGCTTTTAATGGCAAAATATCTTTTTTGATTTTTGTACCTTTTTTTGTGTTTTTTACTTTTACACTTTTTTTTACCTTTTATTACTTTATCACATAGTCCAAATGTGGCACATGAATATTTTTCAATTTGATTGCTGGTCCCATGCATTGCACTATGCGTGTACCGCAGTGCCTCAGACCTTTCAGTTCTTCTCTGACACAACCTGTTACTCACTGCTTATAGCAGGATCTAACAGACCATCATACACTGAGGTCATCTGATGACCTCAGGATGCAATGGTAATTATTTCTACCTGCGATTATGATCATGGGGTTGATAGTGTAAAAGGGGGAGTCCTCTCCCCTTTCTATCAACTCAGATATCGCTGAAAAATACTCACTGTATGAACAACAGTGTGGACTTCCAATTTAAACCAATGGAAAGCATATTTACAGTGTTTTTCTTATGTGGATTTAGGAGCAAACACTGTTCAAAATCCTCATAAAAACTGCAAGAACAGTTTCCTATAGAATGTTTATGTAAAATATAATCTGATATCAGTGGGTTAACTGATATGCTCATTTATTAATTTTGACTGTTTTAGCAGAAGACCTTAAAGGGAAGATATCATTAGAAAATTACCTATTGTTTAAAACCATTTTTTGTGTAATGTGTATTTTTTAATCATTTTGGTAATGTTTTGTTCTTGTTTTTTTTTTATGTTAGCTTGCATTTTCACAATGGCCACTGTTTTGGGGACTTATACTCTCTACCTTTTCTGGAATAGTTTACAGGAGTGTTCAATCAGTAGATGCAGGAATATTATAGTCAGTGTCAGATCATTGTGTCTATATACATATGTTGTTTCCCAAAACAAAAGGGATAAAGTCTGAAAAAGACCCAGTGGGCTGTGGGAAAATTGCAAGATTTCTATTATATGTTTAAAAAAAGACAAAAACATGTCCACATTTAAAAAAAAAAAAAACATATTTAACACAGAAACTTGATTTAATCAATACGTCATTTTCTGATCGTAGCTTCCTTTTGATACCCTCTGATATATACATGTGAATTTATGTAGCGCTGTATATTTTTATATAATAACCAAGCAAAGTTAATTTTCACACAAGACTTAATTGTAGCATAAAGTTCAGACCCTAAACATATGTTTGTGTTCTTCAGTAAGTAGATTTAAACTGCTGTACTCATTGGGTAAAATTGTTTTCCTTTATTGTATATCTTTATATTTTATATAGATGACATTTTATTTAGAGGATGATAATATATCTTCATATTGTAGTGCAGCGGCAGCACCGTATGCAGTGATGAAGCAGTGACCCAGCAAAGTTCTAAACAAAAGTCTCTTTAATGTTCAACTCATATAAACACAGCACACGATATCCTCTGGATCACAGCTGGGAACCATATCCTCCAGTTTACAGTCACTAAACACGCCAGTCCTCCTTCGGGCACAGGACAGTCTACCTCCGGGCACAAGTCGGTCCACCTCCGAGACCAGTTGCCATGGGCGACTGCACCACTGTGTACGCTGTGGGTGCCAGGCGTCTCAGCTCCCCTGGCTGTTTGGCTCTGCTGGCCTGTGTTGCCTCACACAGCATGGAGCTCTGTAGAGCCGACTGCTCTGTACTCCTCCAAACACCAAACTGACACTGACACACCCAAACCTTATGCTACAGGGTTTTTAACTAGCAACCTGTGGCCTTTAGGCACATGGAAAACCCGGCCCAGGAATGAAAGGACTTCACCAATTCCATCTGCAATCTGTTTCAAAACGACAAAGCCCAGAGCAGGTTTTCCCTAAATCTGCCTTGGACAACTAGCATGTCCAAGACCTATACTCACTTTAGTCTGCATTGCAACCACAACTACACCTGTGAATTCAATGTCCTCTCATGATCTCAATACGCCTCCGTACGCATCCTGGGGAGAACATACAGCGACCCCTACAGGTAACACCAGTCACTGCCTCACAATATGGACAACAATACATCTTTATATGAATGTGAAAGAAGGTATATTTATATTTTCTTTCACATCCATCAAGACATTTCCTCAGGGCTTGATTCAAGCCCTGAAGAAGCATTGTGATGGATGTGAAACGTCCATATGCTAGCTATGTGCTGTTTGTTCTAACTAAATATCTTGCATATGTAAAAGTAAAAAAATATTTTACCTGGTGAGTGCAGCTGTTCCAATCTTCTTACTATTTACACTATTTTTTGCTGAGCTCCACTTAAGATTTCTGATTGATCGCTTCACTGACTCTTAAGAATGCTGCATAAGCTACTTCAAGTGTAACAGTGCTGACATTCACTATATACTATGAAATCTATATATTTTTGTGGTCTAAATTATATAGGTAGTGTATAGAGCTTCGTGCATAGCTACTAATGTAGAGACAGCGGGTACAGTACACACATACAACAATCTGTTTTGTTGGATTATTTTATTCCTTTAGTCACTAGTAAGTATGAGTCAGGACATTGCAGATATATATATATATGTATATATATATATATATATGTGTGTATAAGGCTCCTCAATCTGACATGCCAGACCTGGCTAGTTACTTTCCACAAGGAGAAATGTTACCCCTTAGATCCCAGTCTTAAGCATCTCCCCTAACCAAATCAGATGTCATACATTGCACTGATGAGGGGCAATGCCCCCAAAACACCATGTCTGAAACTTGAGATTCTGGTTTGGCTTTTATCCTACGTCATATGTCAAAACCTGGTAAAGGGCCAATATTAACTGTTAGGATCACTACTTCCAATAGGTGGCACTAGAGTTCTATTCCTCTTCCTCTCTGAAGAGGCAATTGGTATAGCCATATATTAGGCACAAGTTTTGTTTCAAAGATAGCTGCAGGGAAACTGAGATGGCTGGAACAAACATGCTCGAAAAGGAAATAGGCCATTTCGATTCAAACTGAACATTACCACAGTCTTTTATAATTGTTTATTTTATTTTAACTTTAACCTCACTGATTAAAAGTTAAATGTAAATATTTTGATTACATCAATTATATTATATCTTTTTTGTGATACTGGCCCAGTTAATACATAGTAACATAGTTATTAAGGTTGAAGGAAGATTTTAAGTCCTTCTAGTTCAACCCATAGCCTAACCTAACATGCCCTAACATGTTGATCCAGAGGAAGGCAAAAAAAACCATGTGGCAAAGAGTAAGCTCCACATTGGGGAGAAAAATTCCTTCCCGACCCCACATACGGCAATCAGACTAGTTCCCTGCATCAACACCCTAACAAGGAATCTAGGGTATATACCCTGTAACATTATACTTTTCAAGAAAGGTATCCAGTCCCCTCTTAAATTTAAGTAACGAATCACTCATTACAACATCATACGGCAGAGAGTTCCATAGTCTCACTGCTCTTACAGTAAAGAATCCGCGTCTGTTATTATGCTTAAACCTTCTTTCCTCCAGACGTAGAGGATGCCCCCTTGTCCCTGTCTCAGGTCTATGATTAAAAAGATCATCAGAAAGGTCTTTGTACTGTCCCGTCATATATTTATACATTAAAATAAGATCACACCTTAGCCTTCGTTTTTCCAAACTAAATAGCCCCAAGTGTAATAACCTATCTTGATATTGCAGACCCCCCAGTCCTCTAATAACCTTGGTCGCTCTTCTCTGCACCCGCTCCAGTTCAGCTATGTCTTTCTTATACACCGGAGACCAGAACTGTGCACAGTATTCTAAATGTGGTTGAACTAGTGACTTGTATAGAGGTAAAATTATGTTCTCCTCATGAGCATCTATGCCTCTTTTAATATATCCCATTATTTTATTTGCCTTTGTAGCAGCTGCCTGACACTGGCCACTGAATGTGAGTTTGTCATCTACCCATACACCCAGGTCTTTTTCATTGACGGTTTTGCCCAGAGTTTTAGAATTAAGCACATAGTTATACATCTTATTACTTCTACCCAAGTGCATGACCTTACATTTATCCCCATTAAAGCTCATTTGCCATTTATCAGCCCAAGCTTCTAGTTTAAATAAATCATCCTGTAATATAAAATTGTCCTCCTCTGTATTGATTACCCTGCAGAGTTTAGTGTCATCTACAAATATTGACATTCCACTCTGTATGCCCCCTACAAGATCATTAATAAATATGTTAAAAGAAGAGGGCCCAATACTGACCCCTGTGGTACGCCACTGCTAACCGCGACCCAGTCCGAGTGTGCTCCATTAATAACCACCCTTTGTTTCCTATCCCTGAGCCAGCTCTTTACCCACTTACACATATTTTCCCCTATCCCCATTATTCTCATTTTATGTATCAACCTTTTGTGTGGCACCGTATCAAAAGCTTTTGAAAAGTCCATATACACTGTGTCCACTGGGTTCCCTTGGTCCAGTCCGGAACTTACCTCTTCATAGAAGCTGATCAAATTAGTCTGACATGAACGGTCCCTAGTAAACCCGTGCTGATACTGGGTCATAAGGTTATTCCTCTTCAGATACTCCAGTATAGTATCCCTTAGAATGCCCCCCAGGATTTTTCCCACAGTAGAGGGAAGCTTACTGGCCTATAATTTCCGAGTTCAGTTTTTGGCCCCTTTATGAATATTGGCACCACATTTGCTATATGCCAGTCCTGTGGTACAGACCCTGTTATTATGGAGTCTTTAAAGATTAAAAATAATGGTCCATCAATGACTGTACTTAATTCCTGCAGTACTCGGGGGTGTATCCCATCTGGGCCCAGAGATTTGTCAATTTTAGTGATTTTTAGACGCCACCGTACTTCCTGCTGGGTTAAGCAGGTGACACTTAATGGGGAATTTTTGTTATCACTGATCATATTGTCTGCCATGGAATTTTCTTGTTTAAATACTGATGAAAAAAAGTCATTTAGCATATTGGCTTTTTCCTCATCCTCATCCACCATTTTACCCAGACTATTTTTAAGGGGGCCAACACTATCATTTTTTAGTTTCTTACTATTTACGTAGTTAAAGAATATTTTGGGATTATTTTTACTCTCTCTGGCAATGAGTCTCTCTGTCTCAATCTTTGCTGCCTTGATTTGCTTTTTACAGAATTTATTTAATTTTCTGTATTTATTTAATGCCTCCTCACTACCTACTTCCTTTAATTCTCTAAATGCTTTCTTTTTGTCCCTTATTGCGCCCCTTACAGCTCTATTTAGCCATATTGGTTTCCTCCTATTTCTAGTATGTTTATTCCCATACGGTATATACTGTGCACAGGTCCTATCCAGGATGCTAATAAACGTCTCCCATTTTCTTTGTGTATTATTATGTCTCAGGATATCGTCCCAGTTAATTGCCCTCCTGAAGTTTAGTGTCCTTGTAACCCCCCTACTACACATCTTATTAAAGGTTACATGAAAACTTATTATTTTGTGATCACTATTCCCCAAGTGACCCCCAACCCTTATATTTGCTATGCGGTCTGGCCTGTTGGTTAATATTAGGTCTAGCAGTGCCCCCCTCCTTGTTGGGTCCTGAACCAGTTGTGAAAGGTAATTGTCTCTCATAGTTGTCAAAAACCGATTACCTTTGCTGGAACTGCAGGTTTCTGTTCCCCAATCTATTTCAGCGTAGTTGAAGTCCCCCATAATAATGACTTCTCCTTGAGTCGCAGCTTCATCTATTTGCTTTATGAGGATATTCTCCGTTGCTTCCATTATTTTTGGAGACTTATAACAAACTCCTATCAGTAATTTTTTATTTTTCCCCCTCCCCTTATCTCCACCCCCAGGGACTCTACATTTTCATTAGATTGACCTATATTATCAGGCAGGATGGGTTTTAGGGAAGATTTTACATACAGACACACCCCTCCCCCTCACTTATCCGTTCGGTCATTTCTGAACAGACTATAGCCCTGCAAGTTAACAGCACAGTCACGGGCTATTGCACTAAAAGTAACAAATTCAAGTTATTATGAATAAGATACAAATGTTAAAAACCTTTTTTTTGTAAGTTGTGTTGAATTTTTTTTTTCCACTCGTAAGCATTTTAAAAACATTTTAAAGGATTATCAGTGGCTTAAATGTGTCTAAAAAAGTTAGTATTGCTTTTAGGAACCTCATAAAACTAAAATCATTTGGACTATGTAACACTCGTAACATTCCCTGTAACACAGGAATTATGTTTTTGTTAAAAAAAAAAAAAAATAACCATGAAATAATAATACATTTCTAATATTATAGCATGGGAACTTAACTACAACCAGTAAAAAATATAATTATTGTCCAGTTTACAGAGTTTGAAGCTTTCTTTATTCTATATAGGACTCTTTATACTTTTGGTAACACCCAGGTTAATTATTTTTTTCACTGCAATTTAAATAGGATCTGCAATTTCACCACATAAGTTGAAAATATATAATAAGGCATATCTGTTTCTACTATATAAACAAATGTAGTATATTTCCTTATAATTTATTTATACATGTTAAGCTGTATGAATGTAACCCCACCCCCCTTAACTATGGAATGGCCCATATGTGAGACAGGTTTGACTTAGCACAGAATGGAGGAGCTATAGATCATATGCCAATATACCCTTCCCAGAAGTACCTTGTAATTATTATGCTTTTTGTACTTGTCTGTATACACATTTTTTTTCCACAGCATTTTTTTTATATTACAGGTAGATGTTGGTGTTGTGCATTTCACGCCATTAATACAGCCAAAAATTGACCAGCCTTTTAAACTCATAGAAAAAATAGTTCGAAATGTCTTCCAGCTCAGAAGAAAACACTGCTACAGAGGAATCTCGTAAGTGAAATATATTTTTATAGTGTCATAAATAGAATGATTAACTATGTTTATAATATTCACATATAGAAACCATGATTATTGGGAGGAGAAAATAGATTTTCAAAGTGGTTAAATGGGGGTGCATCTTATAATCCGAATGTAGCTTCCCGTAGAGTCAGGGTCACTTCTGCAGGAACTGGCGGTGGCAGGAGTGGGGCGATGCTGCAAGTTCCAGGCTGGGAGGATGGGGTGTTCGGCAGTGCGAGGCCGCGGCATGCTCCAGTCTTTCAGAAAATGGCTCCTGAGATCTTAATCTGCTCATGTGCCGCCTCTGGCGACCATTTCCCCAAAGTCCACCACAATGAAAAGGATGGGAAGCACGTGGACTCCCTACATTTTCTGGAAGCCTGGAGCCCATAGCAGCCTTGCACTTCCGAAAACCCCCTCCTCCCAACCTTGTGCCTGCAGCATTGCCCCACTTCTGCTGCTGCTTCCAGCTTCCTGGAGCCCCGACCTTCTTCCTGGGACCACACTCAACCGCAGCCAACCCACCTGGTAAGCTACAGTAAAATCTTACTACAAGATGCACCACCATTTTATTGAAAAAAATAATTCCTATTTTCCTCCCCAAAATTTGAGGTGAATCTTATAGTCTGCATAATACAGTTGGGTGTAAAGATATTTTCCCTTGATGAGTATTGATGCTGCAGATTTTCTGTTGCGTTTCTGCACCTATTAGGTAAATTTGGTTACTTGTATTTTTTACATTACTTTTTTGAGTGTTTTTATTGTGTTTTTGATGTTGCAGTTTTTGTCTCTTGTTGCTTTGTTATGTTTAAAATAAAACATTTTTTTACACTTTTAGGTATTTGGCATTAACCAAACTTTATTGAGTCATATGAGGAATACATACATATTTAGTTCGTTTCCGCTTTTTTTTCTTATGGATTTTCCAAATGTAATACAGTTCTATAGGAAAAATCTGCACGTAAAACTCAGCGTACTTGCAGCAGAAATTGAAATCTTTCAGATTTTAAAAATGCACCGCAGTTCAGTTTAGATTTCTATAAATCCCATTCAATTTGCTGGAACTGTAAGACATAATGTTTTTTGCTCAACGAAAACAGTGTCAAAAACTGACCAAAAACTCATTGTGGGAACTTAAAGGGGTATTCCCATCTCCGAGATCGTACCCCAATATGTAATAGGTGTAATAATATATTATCAAATATCTCCAATTAGAAATGTAGTATAGTTTTTCTGATTTACTGTGTCTCTTTCCTCATGTGCAGGCATTGCAGGACCTTAGGTATCCATGGTTTCTTCCACTGATATAGTGACAGCTAGTTGCTGTTGGTCATAACCATTGATACCTAAGGTCCTTGTGACGGATCGCAAAGGGGAAGGGGTGTGTCGACTTCACTCACCTCTGGGGAGGGGAGAGAAGGACCCAGCAGGGATCGACTCTCTGGCACCACCACTTGTCCCTGGTCAGTCAGGGAACTGCACCGAGGGCAAATGGTCTCCGGAAAGGCTTCGCTTATAGGCACGAGTTATTGAGGCGCTCCCAGTGAGGGAGGAGATATACATCACCAGTCCAGGCTGGGGATATATATATATATAAACCTCCCATCCATCACTATCAGAGTTCCTCACTAACAAAGTACGGTATTCTACCACCAGTTCCTCGTTCGATATAAGCCCCGTCTGACAGCAGGCTTATATCGGGTCAGAAACCAACCCTGGTAGCGTATAATAACCAACTGAGCATGCGGAAGTGGGGATTCATGAATTGAGATAAAAGAGCAGCCCAAGATTAATTTTATATTTAATCGCCGAAAGGCGCACTAGAAAGATACATGTATATACTGTATATACAAAAGCAAATATACAGGCATACAGTCAAGAGTGTAGTACAATGGTAGGGTATAGATAGGTTGCAATTGCCGTGTTATGTAGCTTGTGACCACAGGGAGGCGCTGATGGATCACAGGTCCCAATCTTGTTACGTGATTCCCTGGCCACGTCAGCTAACGGGCCTCCTGCCAGTAGAAAAGCTGAGTCCAAAATGAGAAGCTGCCTATTATCCCCTAGGCTGCTCCCTCCCACATGCTGCGCTAGCCCCTTTGCTGGGCAGCCTCCCTCCTCCCATATCTGAGAGTATGGTTTTCCAGGCCAGAACTGTGGAGATCCATAACTTTCCGCCCAAAGCTCTAAATGGAATGGCAGTGGCGCCACTGGATTCTGCTGGATATTATCTGTGCAGGGAGATCAAATATGTCTACCGTATGTAATTCCTGGTAGCTATGCTTTATAACTCAATAACACAAAGTTCTACATGTGGCTGCAGGGGACGGGCGTGTGGGGACAGGAATGCCAATTCCGATTATGTGCTCAGCTAGTCTCAGAGATATTGCATTCTGTTATTATAGGTCATTTTCCAGATTCAATATCTCAGAGCCTTGTGCTGGGATCTGTGGTGCCCGATGTCTGCCTATGGCTTGAGTCAAACAAATGACTCCAGTTGACTGGTCCTGCACAAGAACTCGCACCCCTGTGATAATTGCGGAACTTGGTGCTGGGAGACACAGAGTCAATGGTTTTTCGCCCCTAAGGAGAGAGCTTCAAAGGCCTGATATCATTCCCCAATCTCTCACAGTCCCACAATACTTGCACATGAGGAAAGAGACATCGTGAATTAGAAAAACTATACTACATTTCTAACTGTTGACTAATATTATTACACCTACTACATATTGGGATAGGATCTTGGAGATAGGACCCCTTCTTTCCTCCAGACGTAGAGGATGCCCCCTTGTCCCTGTCTCAGGTCTATCATTAAAAAGATCATCAGAAAGGTCTTTGTACTGTCCCCTCATGTATTTATACATTGTAATAAGATCACCCCTTAGCCTTCGTTCTTCCAAATTAAATAGCCCCAAGTGTAATAATCTATCTTGGTATTGCAGACCCCCCAGTCCTCTAATAACCTTGGTCGCTCTTCTCTGCACCTGCTCTAGTTCAGCTATGTCTTTCTTATACACCGGAGATCAGAACTGTACACAGTATTCTAAGTGTGTTCGAGCTTGGCCGAGCATGCTTGGGTGGTCTCCGAATATTTTGGCGTGCTCGGAGATTTAGTTTATATCGATGCAGCGGCATGATTTGAGGCTGCTAGACAGCTTGAATACATGTGGGGGTTGACTGTTTGTTACGCAATCCCGAAATACTCGGAGACCACCCGAGCATGCTCGGAGAAACTCGAGTAACGAGCATACTCGCTCATCACTAGTTATAACCTATCTTGTTATTGCATACCCCCCAGTCCTCTAATAACCTTGGTCGCTCTTCTCTGCACCCGCTCCAGTTCAGCTATGTCTTTCTTATACACCGGAGATGAGAACTGTGCACAGTATTCTAAGTGTGGTCGCACTAGTGACTTGTATAAAAGTAAAATTATGTTCTTATGAGCAGATGCCTGTTTTAATGCATCCCATTATTTTATTTTCCTTTGCAGCTGCCTGACACTGGCCACTAAATTTGAGTTTGTCATCCAGCCATACCTCCAGGTCTTTTTCAGTGACGGTTTTGCCCAGTGTTTTACAGTTAAGCACATAATTATATATCTTATTTCTTCTGCCCAAGTGCATGACCTTACATTTATCCCCATTAAAGCTCATTTGCCATTTATCAGCCCAAGCTTCTAGTTTACATAAATCCTCCTGTACTACAAAATTGTCCTCCTCTGTATTGATTACCCTGCAGAGTTTAGTGTCATCTGCAAAAAATTGAAATTCTACTCTGTATGCCCTCAACAAGGTCATTAATAAATATGTTAAAAAAAGTGGGCCTAATACTGACCCCTGTGGTACCCCACTGTTAAAGGGCCGCTGTCACCCCCCTCCAGCCGTTATAAACTAAAGGAGCCACCTTGTGCAGCAGTAATGCTGCATTCTAACAAGGTGGCTCTTTTAGTTTTAGGTTCAAGTATACCCAAAATAAAGCGTTTTGATACTTAGCCACAATACCGGTCTCTAGCCAGGGAGGCGGGTCCTCACTCCCCAGCTTGAACCGCTACTCTGCCGTCACTCCAATCTTCATGGGCTTTCGGCACCGCCCCCTCAGCGCTGTTTACGTTTTAAAACCGGCGCCTGCGCTGTGTACTACTGTGCTGCGCAGGCGCAGTAAGCTCTGGCCGTCTGACGTCCCAGCCAGGCTTGCAGACTGCGCCTACAAAGGAGCGCTTCACCTATACTTGGAATGCCCATACACTAAGTGTATGGGCTGACAAACATTTTCACTTGGGGGGGTACATATCACCATAGTGTGTAATTCTTTATTTTTAAGGAGCATCATAAATGCCATACATGATTAACCCCTTCCTGACCTGTGACGCAGTGTATGCATCATGAAAGTCGGTGCCAATCCGACCTGTGACGCAGCGTATACGCCATGGTGGGATCGCGTTTCTGCGGGTCGGGTGAAAGGGTTAACTGAAATTTCACCGGACCCTCAGGAACAGGGGGACTTGTACTTAAGCCCAGGAGGGGGTGGCTTTGCACCTCTGTAGCTATGATCGCTCTGGTGACCACTTTTTCACCACCCCCCAGATCTGATTGGAGATAGTGTCCATGTGACGCTATCTCTCCATTCAGATGTGGAGGGGCGGAGTAAACTATGGCTTCCTCGCTATCCAGCTTCATGTCATCCGTGGAAGCTGAACAGCGAGGTGCCTGCTTGCTGCCCTGCAACATACTCACCGCGATCGCTGCCGCCATCATCGCTGCCGCCACCAGGTACTCCCCTCTGCTGCCCTCCGCTCCCCCCACCGTCTGCTCCTCTCCCCCTGCCCCGGTGATCACCCCTGATCACCGCCCCTGCTGCTGCATCTTAGCCACCGTGCCTGACAGCCCCCTCCTGCCCCCAGTGATTCCCCCCCCAGTGATCACCCCCTGATCGCCCCTGATCATCCTCTGCCCCCTAATCGCCCCCTTGCTGTTGTGGATTCTGTTGGTGGGCTCCCTCTGGTGGTTACTGCTGGTACTGGGTGACTTTGGTGGGTTGCGGCCTTTGGTTTCCACCTGTCCATCAGAGGCTGGGTGTTTCCTATTTTACCTGGCCTTTCTGTCATTTCCCTTGCCGGCTATCAATGTGTTCAGATGTGCTCTGTTTGGTTCCTGCCTACCTGCTCCCAGATCTTTCAGGATAAGCTAAGTGCTGATTTTCAGTTGTTTGGTTTTTGGTCCAGCTTGCTTAGAATGTCTCTATGCTAGCTGGTTGCTCTAGTGGACTGAGGTTCTCCCCATGTGCCATGAGTTGGCACATGGGTTCTTGTAATCTCAGGATGGTGTTTTTGATTAGGGTTTTTTGCTGACCGCTCAGTCCCCTTTTGTATCATTCTGCTTTCTAGTTTTCAGCGGGCCTCTATTTGCTAAAGCTATATACATCATCTCTATGTGTGTGCCTTCCTCTCATTTCACCGTCAATACATGTGGGGGGCAACTATACCTTTGGGGTTAATTCCTCTGGAGGCAAGTGAGGTCTTGTTTTCTCTGCAGTACTAGTTAGCTCTTAGGCTGGTGCGTGGCGTCTAGAACCAACGTAGGAACGCTCCCTGGCTATCTCTAGTTGCGTTTGTCAGGCGTAGGGCAGCGGTCAGCCCAGGTTCCATCACCCTAGAGCTCGTCCGATATTTGTTATACTTTGCTTGTCCTGTGCTATCCCTAGCCATTGGGGATTCATGACAGTATAGCCGGCCCACAAAGTGTTAATTGTTTGGGCTGAAGCAGGAGGAAAAGAAGTGTTCAAGGAAATTTTTTTTTTTTTTTTTTTCCTTCAGAGTTTTGCTGCCTAGCCCTTAATTGCTGTCTAGCCGCTTCTTACCTCCTCTTAACCCTTGAATGGCTCTGATCTTAGCTGTTTATCATGGATGTCCAGAGTTTGGCTTCCAGCCTGAGTAATCTCGCGGCAAAGGTTCAAAACATACAGGATTTCGTTGTTCACACTCCCATGTCTGAACCTAGAATTCCTATTCCAGAGTTTTTTTCTGGAGATAGATCTACCTTCCTGAATTTCAGGAACAATTGTAAATTGTTTCTCTCTTTGAAATCTCGCTCCTCTGGAGACCCTGCTCAACAGGTCAAGATTGTTATATCGTTCCTACGGGGCGACCCTCAGAATTGGGCATTTGCATTGGCACCAGGGGATCCTGCGTTGCTCAGTGTGGATGCGTTTTTTCTGGCATTGGGATTGCTCTATGAGGAACCTAACCTAGAGATTCAGGCTGAAAAGGCTTTATTAGCCCTCTCTCAGGGGCATGATGAAGCGGAAATATATTGTCAGAATTTTCGGAAATGGTCGGTGCTTACTCAGTGGAATGAGTGCGCCCTGGCTGCAAACTTCAGAAATGGTCTTTCTGAGGCCATTAAGGATGTTATGGTGGGGTTCCCTGCGCCTACAGGTCTGAATGAGTCTATGGCTATGGCCATTCAGATTGATCGGCGTTTACGGGAGCGCAAACCCGTGCACCAGTTGGCGGTGTCTTCTGAACAGGCACCTGAGACTATGCAATGTGATAGAATTCAGTCCAGAAGTGAACGGCAAAATTATAGGCGGAAAAATGGTTTGTGTTTTTATTGTGGTGATTCAGCTCATGTTATATCAGCATGCTCTAAACGCACAAAAAGGGTTGATAAATCTTTTGCCATTGATACTCTGCAGTCTAAGTTCATTTTGTCTGTGACTCTGATTTTTTCACTGTCTTCCATTTCCGTCGATGCCTATGTGGATTCAGGCGCTGCCCTGAGTCTTATGGATCGGTCATTTGCTAAACGCTGCGGTTTTAGTCTAGAGCCTCTGGAAGTTCCTATTCCTCTGAAGGGAATTGATTCTACACCATTGGCTATGAATAAACCGCAGTATTGGACACAAGTGACCATGCGCATGACTCCCGTTCATCAGGAGGTGATTCGCTTCCTTGTACTGTATAATTTACATGATGTACTAGTGCTTGGTCTGCCATGGTTACAAACTCATAATCCTGTCCTGGACTGGAAAACAATGTCTGTGCTAAGCTGGGGATGTCAGGGGGTTCATGATGATGCACCTCCGATTTCTATCGCTTCATCGACTCCTTCGGAGATCCCTGCGTTTTTGTCAGATTATAAGGATGTTTTTGAGGAGCCTAAGCTCAATTCGCTCCCTCCTCATAGAGAGTGTGACTGTGCTATAGAATTGATTCCTGGCAGTAAGTTCCCTAAGGGTCGTTTATTTAATCTGTCACTGCCAGAGCATACTGCTATGCGGAATTATATTAAGGAGTCCTTGGAAAAGGGACATGTTCGTCCATCTTCGTCCCCTCTGGGAGCAGGTTTTTTTTTCGTGGCAAAAAAAGATGGTTCCCTGAGGCCTTGTATAGATTATCGCCTTCTGAATAAGATTACAGTCAAATACCAGTATCCATTGCCATTATTTACTGATTTGTTTGCTCGCATTAAGGGGGCTAGGTGGTTCACTAAAATAGATCTTCGTGGTGCGTATAATCTGGTGCGGATAAAACAGGGTGATGAGTGGAAAACCGCATTTAATACGCCTGAGGGCCATTTTGAGTATTTGGTAATGCCTTTTGGACTCTCCAATGCTCCGTCAGTCTTTCAGTCCTTTATGCACAATATTTTCCGTGAATATCTGGATAAGTTTATGATTGTGTATTTGGATGATATTTTGGTGTTTTCTGATGACTGGGAGTCTCATGTTCTACAGGTCAGGAAGGTGTTTCAGGTTTTGCGGGCCAATTCTCTGTTTGTGAAGGGCTCAAAGTGTCTCTTCGGAGTCCAGAAGATTTCTTTTTTGGGGTACATTTTTTCTCCTTCTACTATTGAGATGGATCCCGTTAAGGTTCAGGCTATTTGTGACTGGACACAACCTACATCTGTTAAGAGCCTTCAGAAGTTCTTGGGGTTTGCTAATTTTTATCGTCGGTTCATTGCTAATTTTTCCAGTATTGTTAAACCTTTGACTGATTTGACTAAAAAGGGTGCTGATGTTGCTGATTGGTCTCCTGCGGCCGTGGAGGCCTTTCGGGAACTTAAGCGCCGGTTTTCTTCTGCTCCTGTGTTGTGTCAACCAGATGTTTCACTTCCTTTTCAGGTGGAGGTTGATGCTTCCGAGATTGGAGCGGGGGCGGTTTTGTCACAGAGAAGTTCTAATGGCTCGGTGACGAAGCCATGTGCTTTCTTCTCTAGAAAATTCTCGCCCGCCGAGCGCAATTATGATGTGGGTAATCGGGAGCTTTTGGCCATGAAGTGGGCATTTGAGGAGTGGCGTCATTGGCTTGAGGGTGCTAAACATCGCGTGGTGGTCTTGACTGATCACAAGAATCTCATTTACCTTGAGTCTGCCAGGCGTTTGAATCCTAGACAGGCTCGTTGGTCATTATTTTTTTCTCGTTTCAATTTCGTGGTTTCATACCTGCCAGGTTCAAAGAATGTGAAGGCAGATGCTCTTTCCAGGAGTTTTGTGCCTGATTCTCCTGGAGACACTGGGCCTGCTGGTATCCTTAGGGATGGGGTAATATTGTCCGCCGTATCCCCAGACTTGCGACGCGCATTGCAGGAGTTTCAGGTGGATAAACCGGATCGATGTCCACCAGAAAGACTGTTTGTTCCGGATGATTGGACCAGTAGAGTCATCTCCGAGGTCCATTCTTCTGTGTTGGCTGGTCATCCTGGAATATTTGGTACAAGAGATTTGGTGGCCAGGTCTTTTTGGTGGCCTTCCTTGTCTAGGGATGTGCGTACCTTTGTGCAGTCTTGTGAAGTGTGTGCTCGAGCTAAGCCTTGCTGTTCACGGGCTAGTGGGTTGTTGTTATCTTTGCCCATCCCGAAGAGGCCTTGGACGCACATTTCCATGGATTTTATTTCTGATCTCCCGGTTTCACAGAAAATGTCCGTTATCTGGGTTGTGTGTGACCGCTTTTCTAAGATGGTTCATTTGGTGCCCTTGCCTAAGTTGCCCTCCTCCTCTGAGTTGGTTCCTTTGTTTTTTCAGAACGTGGTTCGTTTGCATGGGATTCCGGAGAATATCGTTTCTGACAGGGGATCCCAGTTTGTGTCTAGATTTTGGCGGACGTTTTGTGCCAAGATGGGCATTGATTTGTCTTTCTCGTCTGCATTCCATCCTCAGACGAATGGCCAGACGGAGCGAACTAATCAGACCTTGGAAACTTATTTGAGGTGTTTTGTTTCTGCTGATCAGGATGACTGGGTTGCTTTTTTGCCACTGGCCGAATTTGCTCTTAATAATCGGGCTAGTTCTGCCACGTTGGTCTCTCCTTTTTTTTGTAATTCGGGGTTTCATCCTCGTTTTTCCTCTGGTCAGGGGGAATCTTCGGATTGTCCTGGAGTGGACGTGGTGGTGGACAGGCTACATCAGATTTGGAATCAGGTGGTGGACAATTTGAAGTTATCTCAGGAGAAGACTCAGCAGTTTGCTAATCGCCGTCGCCGCGTGGGTCCCCGACTTCTTGTTGGGGACTTGGTGTGGTTGTCTTCTCGTTTTGTCCCTATGAAGGTCTCTTCTCCTAAGTTCAAGCCTCGGTTCATCGGTCCTTATAGGATCTCGGAGATTCTTAACCCTGTATCTTTTCGTTTGGATCTCCCAGCATCGTTTGGTATTCATAATGTGTTCCATCAGTCGTTGTTGCGGAGGTATGAGGTGCCCGTTGTTCCTTCGGTCGAGCCTCCTGCTCCGGTGCTGGTGGAGGGAGAATTGGAGTATGTTGTTGAAAAGATCTTGGATTCTCGTGTTTCCAGACGCAAACTCCAGTATTTGGTTAAGTGGAAGGGTTATGGTCAGGAGGATAATTCCTGGGTGGTCGCCTCCGATGTTCACGCGACTGATTTGGTCCGCGCCTTCCATAGAGCTCACCCTGATCGCCCTGGGGGTTCTCGTGAGGGTTCGGTGACCCCTCCTCAAGGGGGGGGTACTGTTGTGGATTCTGTTGGTGGGCTCCCTCTGGTGGTTACTGCTGGTACTGGGTGACTTTGGTGGGTTGCGGCCTTTGGTTTCCACCTGTCCATCAGAGGCTGGGTGTTTCCTATTTTACCTGGCCTTTCTGTCATTTCCCTTGCCGGCTATCAATGTGTTCAGATGTGCTCTGTTTGGTTCCTGCCTACCTGCTCCCAGATCTTTCAGGATAAGCTAAGTGCTGATTTTCAGTTGTTTGGTTTTTGGTCCAGCTTGCTTAGAATGTCTCTATGCTAGCTGGTTGCTCTAGTGGACTGAGGTTCTCCCCATGTGCCATGAGTTGGCACATGGGTTCTTGTAATCTCAGGATGGTGTTTTTGATTAGGGTTTTTTGCTGACCGCTCAGTCCCCTTTTGTATCATTCTGCTTTCTAGTTTTCAGCGGGCCTCTGTTGTGAATTCGGTTTGTGGGCTCCCCCGGTGGTTTGTTATGGTAGTGTCTCTTATGTGCCTTCTTCCATCTCTGATTACCTGTCGCCACCCTCCAGGGGAGTTTCCTATTTAAGGCTGCTTGGCTGTTAGTCATATGCCGGCCAACAATGTGCTAGTAGCATTCTGTTGCATTCACCTGCTTCAAGTCCCAGTTCAGCTAAGTTGAATTTTGTTTCTTGTTTTGCTATTTTTGTCCAGCTATCTGCAATGTGACCTTTCAGTGCTGGAAGCTCTTGTGGACAGAAAATTACTACTCCAGTGGCATGAGTTGTCACTGGAGTTTAAAGTAGTTTCTGGATGGTGTTTTTGAATAGTGTTTTTAGGTTGACCGTGAAGTAACACTTTCCTGTCCTTCTGCTATCTAGTAAGCGGACCTCACTGTGCTAAATCTGCTGTTCATCCTACGTATGTCATTTCCTCTGAACTCACCGTCAATATCTGTGGGGGCCTACTATCATCTTTTGGGGTTCCTCACTGGAGGTAAGGCAGGCCTGTATATTCTTCTTATAGGGGTAGTTAGATCTCCGGCTGGCGCGTGGTGTCTAGGGCATCGTAGGTACATCCCCCGGCTACTGTAAGTGTTGGGTCAGGTTCAGGTCACGGTCGACCTTAGTTTCCATCACCCGAGAGCTAGTTCGTTTTGTATTTTTATTCCCCTGGTCATTGGGGTAACCATAACAGTTTGGCCGGCCTGTAAAAAATCTATGTGTTAAAATATGCACTAAAGCAGGAAGGAGGAGAAAAGGTTTTTTTTTTTTTTGTGTTTGAAAGTGCACCTTAGTTTGCTCATTTGTATTCCTTGCTTAAATTGCAGTCTTCAGCCTTTTTTTTTTTCTCCTCTCCTCTTAACCTCTGAATGCTTGGGTTACACCCATTTGAATCATGGATTCACAGAGTTTAGTTGCAGGTTTGAATAACCTTGCGACAAAAGTACAGAACCTACAAGATTTTGTTATACGTGCTCCAATGTCTGAACCTAAGATCCCTATGCCTGAATACTTTACCGGAGACAGATCCCGGTTTTTGAGTTTCAGGGAAAATTGCAAATTGTTTTTGTCTCTGAGATCTCACTCTGCTGGTGATCATACTCAACAAGTTAAAATTGTTATCTCTCTACTGCGCGGCGACCCACAAAGTTGGGCATTTGCATTATCGCCAGGGGATCCTGCGTTGTTAAATGTAGATGCGTTTTTTCAGGCTTTGGGGTTGCTTTATGAAGAGCCTAATTTGGAGATTTTGGCTGAGAAAGCCTTGATAGCTCTTTCCCAAGGGCAAGATGAAGCTGAGATATACTGCCAGAAATTCCGTAAATGGTCGGTGCTTACTAGATGGAATGAGTGCGCTTTAGCAGCTAATTTCAGAGAAGGTCTCTCTGATGCCGTGAAGGATGTCATGGTGGGGTTCCCTGTGCCTACAGGTCTGAATGATGCCATGAAATTGGCTATCCAGATTGATCGGCGTTTGCGGGAGCGCAAATCTGTGCACCATATGGCGGGGTCTTCTGAGGAAAAATCTGTGCACCATATGGCGGTATCTTCTGAGCAAAAACCTGTGCACCATATGGCGGTGTCTTCTGAGCAAAGACCTGTGCACCATTTGGCGGTGACCTCTGAAAAGGCATTAGAGCATATGCAATGCGATCGTGTTTTGTCTAGAGGCGAACGTCAAAATTACAGGCGCAAAAATGGATTGTGCTTCTACTGTGGTGATCCAGCTCATGTTATATCAGCATGCTCTAAACGTATAAATAAGGTTGATAAAAAGGTTGATAAATCTTTTTCTACAGGTACCTTGCAGTCAAAATTTCTTTTGTCCGTGACATTGATTTGTACTTTATCATCTGTTACTGTGAATGCTTATGTGGATTCTGGCGCCGCTCTGAGTCTCATGGATTGGTCCTTTGCCAAGCGTTGTGGGTTTGATTTGGAGCCGTTGGAAGTTTCTATTCCCCTGAAGGGTATTGATTCTACACCTTTGGCTAGCAATAAACCACAATATTGGACACAAGTGACTATGCGTCTTACCCCAGACCATCAGGAGATTATTCGTTTCCTTGTATTATATAACCTACATGATGTCTTAGTGCTTGGATTACCATGGTTACAGATTCATAATCCCGTCTTGGACTGGAAATCTATGTCTGTGTTGAGCTGGGGATGTCGGGGTATTCATGGGGATGCACCTTTGGTTCCTATTTCTTCATCTACTCCCTCTGAGATCCCAGCATTTCTGTCAGATTTTTATGATGTCTTTCAAGAGCCTAAAGTTGATTCTCTCCCTCCTCACAGAGAGTGTGACTGCGCTATTGAATTGATCCCCGGTAGTAAGTTTCCTAAGGGTCGCTTGTTTAATTTGTCTGTGCCCGAACATACTGCTATGCGGGAGTATATCAGAGAATCCTTGGAAAAGGGTCATATTCGCCCCTCGTTGTCTCCACTAGGGGCAGGATTTTTCTTTGTAGGTAAAAAGGATGGTTCATTGAGACCTTGTATCGACTATCGACTTTTGAATAAGATTACAGTTAAATACCAGTACCCGTTACCTTTACTGACTGATCTGTTTGCTCGTATAAAGGGGGCTAAGTGGTTCACTAAGATCGATCTACGTGGTGCGTATAATTTGGTGCGGATTAAGCAGGGGGATGAGTGGAAGACCGCATTTAATACGCCTGAAGGCCATTTTGAGTATTTGGTAATGCCTTTCGGTCTCGCAAATGCCCCTTCCGTTTTTCAGTCCTTTATGCACGATATTTTCCGTGAATATCTGGATAAGTTTATGATTGTGTATTTGGATGATATTCTTGTTTTTTCGGAGGACTGGGAATCTCACGTTCAACAGGTCAGGAGAGTTTTTCAGGTTTTGCGAGCTAATTCTCTTTTTGTAAAGGGCTCAAAGTGTAGTTTTGGAGTTCAGAGAATTTCCTTTTTGGGATATATTTTTTCCCCTTCATCTATGGAGATGGACCCTGTCAAGGTCCAGGCTATTTGTGATTGGATGCAACCTACTTCTTTGAAGAGTCTGCAGAAGTTCTTGGGTTTTGCTAATTTCTATCGCCGATTTATAGCGGGTTTTTCTGCCATTGCTAAACCTTTGACTGATTTGACCAAAAAGGGTGCTGATGTTGCTAATTGGTCCTCTGCGGCTGTGGAGGCCTTTCAAGAGCTTAAGCGCCGCTTTTCTTCCGCTCCTGTGTTGCGCCAACCTGATGTGTTACTTCCGTTCCAGGTTGAGGTGGATGCTTCGGAGATCGGAGCAGGTGCAGTTTTGTCGCAGAAAGATCCTGACTGCTCAGTAATGAGACCATGTGCGTTTTTCTCCCGAAAGTTTTCGCCCGCTGAGCGAAATTATGATGTGGGAAATCGGGAACTTCTGGCCATGAAGTGGGCGTTTGAGGAGTGGCGTCATTGGCTTGAGGGTGCTAGACACCAGGTGGTGGTCCTCACTGACCACAAGAATCTAATTTATCTTGAGTCGGCCAGGCGTCTGAATCCTAGACAGGCGCGCTGGTCGTTGTTTTTCTCCCGATTTAACTTTGTGGTGTCATATCTGCCTGGGTCCAAGAATGTGAAGGCGGATGCCCTCTCTAGGAGTTTTGAGCCTGACTCGCCTGGTGATTCCGAACCTACCGGCATCCTGAAGGATGGGGTGATATTGTCAGCTGTCTCCCCAGACCTGCGGCGTTCTTTGCAGGAGTTTCAGGTGGATAGGCCTGATCGCTGTCCGCCTGGTAGACTGTTTGTCCCTGATGATTGGACCAGTAGAGTTATCTCGGAGGTTCATTCTTCCGCGTTGACGGGTCATCCTGGAATTTTTGGCACCAGGGATTTGGTGTCTAGGTCCTTCTGGTGGCCTTCTTTGTCTCGAGATGTGCGCATGTTTGTGCAGTCTTGTGATGTTTGTGCTCGGGCCAAGCCCTGCTGTTCTAGGGCCAGTGGGTTGTTGTTGCCCTTGCCTATTCCTAAGAGGCCTTGGACGCACATCTCTATGGACTTTATTTCTGACCTTCCGGTTTCTCGTAGGATGTCTGTCATCTGGGTGATTTGTGACCGTTTTTCTAAGATGGTTCATTTGGTACCTTTACCCAAATTGCCCTCCTCCTCTGAGTTGGTTCCTCTGTTTTTTCGGAATGTGGTGCGTTTGCATGGTATTCCTGAGAATATAGTGTCTGACAGGGGTACTCAGTTTGTGTCTAGATTTTGGCGGACGTTCTGTGCCAGGATGGGTATCGATTTGTCTTTTTCGTCTGCATTCCATCCTCAGACTAATGGCCAGACTGAGCGTACTAATCAGACCTTGGAGACTTACTTGAGGTGTTTTGTGTCCGCTGATCAGGATGATTGGCTTGACTTTTTGCCGTTGGCGGAGTTTGCCCTTAACAATCGGGCCAGTTCTGCTACTTTGGTTTCTCCATTTTTTTGTAATTCAGGGTTTCACCCTCGGTTTTCGTCCGGTCAATTGGAGTCTTCGGATTGTCCTGGAGTGGATGCTGTGGTTGACAGGATGCATCGGATTTGGGGACAGGTTGTGGACAATCTAAAGTTGTCCCAGGAGAAGACTCAACAGTTCACTAATCGTCATCGGCGTATTGGTCCTCGTCTTTGTGTTGGGGTCCTGGTGTGGCTGTCTTCTCGATTTGTTCCTATGAAGGTCTCGTCTCCTAAGTTTAAGCCTCGGTTTATCGGCCCTTATAGGATTCTGGAGGTTCTTAATCCTGTGTCCTTTCGTTTGGACCTCCCAGCATCTTTTAATATCCATAATGTTTTCCATCGGTCATTATTGCGGAGGTATGAGGTACCGGTTGTTCCTTCTGCTGATCCACCTGCTCCTGTGTTGGTTGAGGGTGAATTGGAGTATGTGGTGGAAAAGATCTTGGACTCCCGTGTTTCCAGACGGAAACTTCAGTATCTGGTTAAGTGGAAAGGTTATGGCCAGGAGGATAATTCTTGGGTGACGGCATCCGATGTTCATGCTCCCGATTTGGTTTGTGCATTTCATAGTGCTCATCCAGATCGCCCTGGTGGTTCTGGTGAGGGTTCGGTGCCCCCTCCTTAAGGGGGGGGTACTGTTGTGAATTCGGTTTGTGGGCTCCCCCGGTGGTTTGTTATGGTAGTGTCTCTTATGTGCCTTCTTCCATCTCTGATTACCTGTCGCCACCCTCCAGGGGAGTTTCCTATTTAAGGCTGCTTGGCTGTTAGTGATATGCCGGCCAACAATGTGCTAGTAGCATTCTGTTGCATTCACCTGCTTCAAGTCCCAGTTCAGCTAAGTTGAATTTTGTTTCTTGTTTTGCTATTTTTGTCCAGCTATCTGCAATGTGACCTTTCAGTGCTGGAAGCTCTTGTGGACAGAAAATTACTACTCCAGTGGCATGAGTTGTCACTGGAGTTTAAAGTAGTTTCTGGATGGTGTTTTTGAATAGTGTTTTTAGGTTGACCGTGAAGTAACACTTTCCTGTCCTTCTGCTATCTAGTAAGCGGACCTCACTGTGCTAAATCTGCTGTTCATCCTACGTATGTCATTTCCTCTGAACTCACCGTTAATATCTGTGGGGGCCTACTATCATCTTTTGGGGTTCCTCACTGGAGGTAAGGCAGGCCTGTATATTCTTCTTATAGGGGTAGTTAGATCTCCGGCTGGCGCGTGGTGTCTAGGGCATCGTAGGTACATCCCCCGGCTACTGTAAGTGTTGGGTCAGGTTCAGGTCACGGTCGACCTTAGTTTCCATCACCCGAGAGCTAGTTCGTTTTGTATTTTTATTCCCCTGGTCATTGGGGTAACCATAACAGGCCTCTATTTGCTAAAGCTATATACATCATCTCTATGTGTGTGCCTTCCTCTCATTTCACCGTCAATACATGTGGGGGGCAACTATACCTTTGGGGTTAATTCCTCTGGAGGCAAGTGAGGTCTTGTTTTCTCTGCAGTACTAGTTAGCTCTTAGGCTGGTGCGTGGCGTCTAGAACCAACGTAGGAACGCTCCCTGGCTATCTCTAGTTGCGTTTGTCAGGCGTAGGGCAGCGGTCAGCCCAGGTTCCATCACCCTAGAGCTCGTCCGATATTTGTTATACTTTGCTTGTCCTGTGCTATCCCTAGCCATTGGGGATTCATGACACCTTGCCCTGCTGATCTCCCCCCTGCCCCACTGATCTCCCCCTTGCCCCACTGATCTCCCCCTTGCCCCGCTGATCTCCCCCTTGCCCCGCTGATGTCCCCCTTGCCCCGCTGATGTCCCCCTTGCCCCGCTGATCTCCCCTCTGCCCCACTGATCTCCCCCCTGCCCCGCTGATCTCCCCCCTTCCCCGCAGATCTCACCCCTGCCCCGCTGATCTCCCTCCTGCCCCGCTGATCTCTCCCCTGCCCCCTGATCTCCCCTCTGCCTCGCTGATCTCCCCCTGCCCCACTGATCTGTCCCCTGCCCTGCTGATTGCCCCCTGCCCCACTGATCTCCCCCTGCCCTGGTGATCTCACCCTGCCCCGGTGATCACCCTCCTGCCGCAGTGATCATCCCCTCCAGCCCCAGTTTTGCCATTAGGGATAGAGTTGGGCTAAAGTTAGGGTTAGGGTTGGGGCTAAAGTTAGGGTTGGGATTAGGGGGTAGGGTTAGGGTTGGGATTAGGGTTAGGGTTAGGGGTGTGTTGGGGTTAGGGTTGGAGTTAGAAATGGGGGTTTTCCAGTGTTTAGGCACATCAGGGGCTCTCCAAACGCAACATGACGGCCGCGGACCATTCCATCAAATTCTGCATTCTAAAATGCAACTACTTCCCTTCTACTTGCTTACCACACATCTAGATAAGTTCCTTAGGGGGGTCTAGTTTCCAAAATGGGGTCATTTGTGTGGGGTTTCTACTGTTTAGGCACATCAGTGGCTCTGCAAACGTAACATGATGCCCGCAGACCATTCCATCAAAGTCTGCATTTCAAAACGTCACTACTTCCCTTCCGAGCCCCATCTGAAAATCAGCTCATCAAGAGAATGCCAAGAGTGTGCAAAGCAGTCATCAAAGCAAAAGGTGGCTACTTTGAAGAACCTAGAATATAAGACGTATTTTCAGTTGTTTCACACTTTTTTGTTAAGTATATAATTCCATATGTGTTAATTCATAGTTTTGATGCCTTCAGTGTGAATGTACAATTTTCATAGTCATGAAAATACAGAAAAATCTTTAAATGAGAAGGTGTGTCCAAACTTTTGGTCTGTACTGTAGGTGATAATTATTCAGACCTATTTGCTTCACAATATATTCATCTTCTTCAAGGCTTCGGAATATAATGTTGTGAAAGTGAAAGCAAGTTGGTGAAGTGTTTGTTAACTGAAATGTGAAAGTAATTGTCATCTTTACTATTTCTCCATTGCATGTGTGGCTAACCACCTCATTGATCTTATTTGATCTTATTTGATCTTATTTTGTATCTTTGGCAAGAAAACAACAACTCCATGCTGGTAAAGTACAGGTGAGATCAGGGATCTACATAACATCTGTGGACTGTAGTCAACATGACACTGTGACAAGACCCACTGGGGTGTAGCTACCAATTTGACATAGTTTGTGCACAGCTGAACAGAGTTGCGAGAAAAAAAAGATTTTGATTCAACAACATGTTGGATGGATTGTCTAGTGGAAACACCTATATAGTATAAGTCACATCTATGACCACCACACTCTCCAATTGACACCTCTTGAAATACAGCCGAAATGTGAAAATGTCTAGCTTCTGTTCCAGAAACTGCAGGGGCTCCTTTTTTACATCCTCGTCCAACAAGTTCAGAATTAGTAGATGATGGATTGTCAGAATCTGGCCCAGGAACACAAGGCTTCAGTAGTTACGAGTCCTGGCCCGTGCTCTTCCACGTGCTCTTGCTCTAGCTCTTCCAGTCATGATTTAATCTAGAAGATTTTGCCTTCGTAATCCAGAGACAGAGTACAACACCACCCAAGCATTCACCGTCTGTTCCTCAGACTTTCTCTCTGCGCAGTAACTGCCTCTAGGCAGAAGATGATGATGGTGGTAGTAGTTGGTGCATTTAAGACACATTCCTGAAGCAGCTATAACAACTTGAAACAGAAGTCTTTTTACCGAGATACCACATTGTAAAATATGTGGCCTGTGTTTTTATTTAATCCCAAAAAATAGTGTATAAAAATATAGCCAGAGACAGCAAATACAATAGAATGTAGCCCTGAAATGACACAATTTGTAGGCCACAGATACATCTGGCGTTTGACTGAGATACCAGACAGTTCAATATGTGGCCTGTATTTTTATAATTTGTACCCCAAAATAATGTACAGAACTAGGGTAACAGGCAGCAAAGACAGTGGAATGTAGGCCTGAATTGCCACAATTTGTAGGCCACAGATAGATCAGGCATCTGACAGCGATACCAGACTGTTTCAGTATGTGGCCTGGAGTTTTTTTTTATTTTATTAATCACAAAATACTGTATAGACCAAGGGTAGCAGACAGACAAAAAAGTGGAATGTATGCCTGAAAAGCAAATATTTGGAGACCACAGATAGACCGGGCGTCTGACTGAGATAACAGACTGTTTCAATATGTGGCCTGGAGTTTTTTATATTTTTTTGAACCATAAAATACTGGATAGCCCTAGGCTAGCAGACAAACAAAAATGTGGAAGGTATGCCTGAAAAGCAAGTATTTGAAGACCACAGATAGACCGGACATCTGACTGAGATAACAGATTGTTTCAATATGTGGCCTGGAGTTTTTTAAATTTTTTGAACCACAAAATACTGGATAGACCAAGGGTAGCAGACAGACAAAAAAGTGGAATGTATGCCTGAAAAGCAAGTATTCGGAGACCACAGATAGACCAGGAGTCTGACGGAGATAACAGAATGTTCAATACGTGGCCTGTATTTTTTTATTTTTTACCCCAAAATAGTGTTTTGAGCTAAGGTAACACACACAGCAAAAAGGTGAATGCAAGCCTCAAAAGCACACTTTATAGGCCACAGATAGATGAGGCGTGTCACAGAGATACCAGTCTGTTCAATATATGGCTGGTTTTTTTTTATTATTTCACCCAAAATAGTCTATACTAGACCTAGGGTAGCAGACAGCAAAAAAATGTAATGTAGGCCTGAAAAGCAACTATTTGTAGAGCACAGATAGACCAGGAGTCTGACGGAGATATCATACTCTTCAATATGTGGCCTGGAGTTTTTATTATTTTTTTCACCCCAAAATACTGTATAGACCTAGGGTAGCGGACAGCCAAAAAAGTGGAATGTAGGCCTGAAAAGAGACTATTTGTAGAGCACAGATAGACTAGGAGTCTGATGGAGATACCACACTCTTCAATATATGGTCTGTATTTTTTTATTTTATTCCCCAAAATAGTGTACAGAACTAGGGTAACAGACAGCAAAGACAGTGGAATGTAGGCCTGAATTGCCACAATTTGTAGGCCACAAATAGATCAAGCATCTGACAGTGATAACAGACTGTTTCAATATGTGGCCTGGAGTTTTTTAAATATTTTGAACCACAAAATACTGGATAGACCAAGGGTAGTAGACAGACAAAAAAGTGGATTGTATGCCTGAAAAGCAAGTATTTTGAGACCACAGATAAACTGGGCGTCTGACTGAGATAACAGACTGTTTCAATATGTGGCCTGGAGTTTTTTAAATATTTTGAACCACAAAATACTGGATAGACCAAGGGTAGCAGACAGACAAAAAAGTGGAATGTATGACTGAATTGCCACAATTTGGAGACCACAGATAGACCGGACGTCTGACTGAGATAACAGACTGTTTCAATATGTGGCCTGCAGTTTTAAAAAAAATTTTATCCACAAAATACTGTATAGAACAAGGGTAGCAGACAGACAAAAAAGTGGAATGTATTCCTGAAAAGCTAGTGTTTGGAGACCTCAGATAGACCAGGCGTCTGACTGAAATAACAGACTGTTTCAATATGTGGCCTGGAGTTTTTTTTTTAAATTTAACCACAAAATACTGTATAGACCAAGGGTAGCAGACAGACAAAAAAGTGGAATGTATGCCTGAAAAGCAAGTATTTGGAGACCACAGATAAACCGGGCGTCTGACTGAGATAACAGACTGTTTGAATATGTGGCCTGGAGTTTTTAAAAATGTTTAAACCACAAAATACCGTATAGACGAAGGGTAGCGGACAGACAAAAAAGTGGAATGTATGCCTAAAAAGCAAGTATTTGGAGACCAGAGATAGACTGGGCGTCTGACGGAGATAACAGACTGAACAAAATATGGCATTTTTTTGGGGGCCACCAAAATTGTGTCAATAAGTAGGCTATGACAAAAAAAATTTGAGTACTAAAATTGTAAAATATTTATGGCAATTAGATGCGTTGCATGCACAAATCAGAGTTATAAATATAAGAACTGTAGCTAATTATTTTTGGGCCTTCTAAAGATTTTTTGGTTAGCTAAATGGTGTCCAAAAACATTGTATGACACTCCAAAAAGCATTATAGTACCAAAAAAAAGGCCAGAATTTTCTGCGCACTCACATCTGATGCCTGGGACAAAAACATCTGTTTTAAATTGTTCGATTTTCACGCTTTGTTAGATTCTCACACTGCAGACTACAGAACTGGCTGTAGTCTGCAGTGTGACCAAGCAAATAAATGTAGAAAAAATGGGCTATGGATTGCTTTGTAATACAATTAGCAGGTATAAGGTGTTAAAAAAAAAATCCTAGCCACGGATACCTACAGCTAGGTTTGTATAAAATACGCAGCAGCAGACAGTAATGGAGCCTTTTGAGGTATGCAGTGAGATCTATATACTCACATACAGTGCCTTGCACTGATGTGGATATGCTGTGCCCTGCCTACCTAGCACTGCAATCTATGTACCCCCGAATTAGCCCTAAAAAGGACTTTTGGTTTATCAGGATTTGGGGATTGAACAATAGTAGACTCGCACTAACTAATAAAAGAATGAATCTGACCCTATCTCAGCAGCAGCTCTCCCTACACTGGCTGAGTCCGGAGCTGAATGCGCGGATCAGGGCGGTGTCCGGTCTCTTACCTGATGACACTGTGCAGCCAGCCAATCACTGTAGTACCACAACAAAGATGGCTGCGGCATTAGAGTGCATTGCAGATAATCCCTGCATGTTCATTGGCGCTCTAAAATGCACCAAAACGTAAAGGCGGAGACCTGAGCTCCCGCCGAATAATCCCGGAAATGCTCGGTGCTCGCTGAGTACACCGAGTACCGTGATACTCGGGCGAGTACCGAGTAGTGGCGAGCATGCTCGCTCATCACTAACAGCCACCACCTGCAGCGCCTCACTCTTCTCTATACACAGCCTCATACTGCCGCAGCACCTCACTTCCCTCATTTTCCCCCTGACATCTCTCATGTTGCCCCTCACATCTCTATCCATGAGGCTTCTCCCTTTTCCTTGACGTCAAGCCTCACAGAAGCAACTTCATTCTAGACACAGCGAAGCTAGATATGGCCTGTGCCTACTATGCGGAGTGGGCGTGGCTATGTGGAGTGGGTGGCGTGGCTCGATACATATACATACACTCAACTTTATATATTAGATTAACCAGATTTTTCTGTAAATTCTTCTTTTGCAGATTGTTATTCCCAGAAGAAAAACGCACAAAACTTACAGAGCAAATTCTGATGTTCGCTGATGTAGAACCAACATTGCGACCTACTGAACTGTCAATGAAGCATTTCCAAGGATTATGTAATGCCTATAGAGAACTGTGTGATCGGGATCCAGATTTATTCACTTACAACTTTAGAGAGGAGCTTCGTCAGAAAAAAATAAAGAGTCAAGATATCTATAAAACTGAAGAAAATGACATACTCTGATTGTAATAGAATCATCATCCTTATAATGCTACTCGTACAACACTGCAACAGTAGACCCTTGTAGTAACTTTATACATAGTGACTGCATGGCTTCAGAAGTACACACATTTATTATAGATGTACTGAGTAGCCATAATTGATTTACCCATTATCAGTAAAATGTTAAAAATCAACAGGAAATTTGATTTTTTTTGTCAAAATAAGAACATTACTTCCAGGAACAAGTTTTTTGTGTGCATTATATGTATCTGGGGTGTGCAATGTTAATACCTATGTATTAGCCAATGATAAAACAAAAAACATTTAAACCTAACTTTTCAGGTAAAACCTACTTTGTGTTAAAAATAGTTACAAAAAATTAAGGGGCTTTCTAATATTTTTTTTTTTTTTTAACTTATAAGGCTTGCCGAGGTTATAAAAGGAAAAAATAATTTTTGGAAAACCCTCTTCAACTAAAAACTCAAGTGTAATGACTGTCAAAAATAAGTAAGGTATAAGATCTCCTACAGTGTGCACTTCATAACCTATCCAATGATGGGTATTAACTAGATGGTAGTTGAGTAACCACTGGAGCTTGCACTGATTCAGAGAAAAAAAGTGCTGAAAAACTCGGATTATACTCGAGTATATAACGTAGTTTTTTATTGTTAGGAAGTCAAAAGGGTTAAAAGTTGATCAGCAATTCCTAATTTTTCCCAAATAATTTATAAAACCTGTTTTTAGGGACCACGTCACTTTTCAAGTGACTTTGAGGCATCTATATGTCAGAAAATACTCAAAAGTGACACCATTCTTAAATTAACATTTAAAATTAACATTTCACTTTTTTTCACACAAATTTTACTTTAGCACCAAATTGTTTATTTTCATGAAATTAACAGGAGAAAATGGACCCCTAAATGTGATAGGCAATTTCTTATGCATACGCAAACACCCCATATGTAGGGAAAACTACTGTCTGGGCGCATGGCAGACCTCAGAAGAGAACCGCTTTACTTTTTGAACTCAAAAGTGTCTGGAATCTAGAACAGATGCTATGCTGTGTTTGAAGAGCCCCTGAAGGGTCTAAACAATTGGTACCATTTTTGGGCACATTACATCTTTTGGTATCGCTGTCTTGTCTCGACACAGCTGTTGGGTGACCCGGGAGCAGGGGCTCCTTTCCTGTCACTAACACTAGGGGGCGCCCTAGCTCGCCCTGTTCCTCGGGATACTTCAGATGGCGAAGATGCTGGGGCCTCCGCCCTTGCCTTATCTCATAAGTTAGCCTTCCGTCTGTTCTCCTCCCCCACCCAGGGAAGAGGGGGCGCTAATGAGCACCGCTGTACACCAATCCGACAAACAGGGCAACACAGTCAAGGGTTAGCAGAAAACTCCAGACATACAAAATATTCACTCACATATAATAGAGTTAATGCACAGAGGGGTGCGGAAAGGGATAAAAACCAAAATGGAGAAGGAATAAAGATTTACCATGCGTACAAACCAAGCAACAGTCACTAATAACTCCCTATCTCTCCTTCTCATACCAACTTCTTTCCCTCCGTTAGCCATTCAGCAATAAAGCTATCTTTGATGAGGATTAGTAACAGATCCCAGATTATAAAGGGAAAAGGAGTAGCTAACCGAGCTCAGCTGAGCACAGGGATTTCCAACATGGCCGATTAACCCCTGTTCTGCCCAAAAAAATAAACACATTTAATATGACAGAAGTGCTTCTTCTCAGCTCTGGAGTGGGAGCAATGAGACACTGCAGTCTTCTGGCTCAACACTGTCACGGTATCCCCGTGACATTTCTATTCTGATTTTTGGGAGGCAGAATAAACAAAAAACAGCAATTCAGGAATTGATTTTTGCGGGATTTTTTATGCAACTCATCCCCTGTATCATGATGCTTTTGGATTATGTAGCAAAAACCTGTTAACTAATTCAATTTAAGGCCTCAGTGACCAAGCCAATTTTGACCTTAATGACTAGGCCAAATTTTAGAAATCTGACCAGTTGTTTTTTCGTGACATACAGTGGGGAAAAAAGTATTTAGTCAGCCACCAATTGTGCATGTTCTCCCACTTAAGATGAGAGAGGCCTGTAATTGACATCATAGGTAGACCACAACTATGGGAGTCAAAATGAGAAAACAAATCCAGAAAATCTCCTTCTCTGATTTGGCAAGATTTATTTTGCAAATTATGGTGGAAAATAAGTATTTGGTCATTAATAATGATGAGCGAGTATACTCGTTGCTCGGGTTTCCCCGAGCACGCTCGGGTGATCTCCGAGTATTTGTAACTTCTCGGAGATTTAGTTTTCGTTGCCTCAGCTGCATGCACTACAGCTGATAGACAGCTTGAATACATGTGGGGATTCCCTAGTAACCAGGCAACCCCCACATGTACTCAGGCTGGCTAGCAGCCGTAAATCATGCAGCTGAGTCAACAAAAACTAAATCTCCGGGCAGTTACAAATACTCGGAGACCACCCGAGCGTGCTTGGGAAAACCCGAGCAACGAGTACACTCGCTCATCATTAGTCATTAACAAAAGTTCATCTCAATATTTTGTTATATATGCTTTGTTGGCAATGACCGAGAACAAATGTTTTCTGTAAGGTTGGCACACACTGTTGGTGGTATTTTGGCCCATTCCTCCATGCAGATCTCCTCTAGAACAGTGATGTTTTGGGCCTGTCGCTGGGTAACACAGACTTTCAACTCCCTCCAAAGGTTTTCTATGGGGTTGAGATCTGGAGACTGCTATGTCATGCCAGGACCTTCAAATGCTTCTTACGAAGCCACTCCTTCATTGCCCTCGCGGTGTGCTTGAGATCATTATCATGCTGAAAGACCCATCCACGTTTCATCTTCAGTGCCCTTAATGTTGGAAGGAGGTTTGCACTCAAAATCTCACAATACATGGCCCCTTTCATTATTTCATGTACACGGATCAGTCATCCTGGTCCCTTTGCAGAGAAACAGCCCCAAAGCATGATGTTGCCAACCCCATGCTTCTGTCTCCTCCAAGCACAACGAGTTCAAACTTCAGATGGGCCCGGTCATGTACTGACTTAAGCAGGGGAATACGTCTGGCACTGCAGGATCTGAGTCCCTGGCGGCGCAGTGTATTACAGATGGTCAATGCCGCCATCAGGGCATTACTGCCCTTACTGCTGTATGGGGTCCGGTGAACAGCAGTACACAGAGGGCCCTGCAGGTTCGGGGCCCCGCTTATGTGGTACTGTTCATCAGACCCCATTGTGCAGCAAAGTCGTGCATGCTGCAGCGCACACGTCGGCGCTGGGACCCAGGAGCTTTCCCGGGGCTGTGAACAGCCGTCTTACCTTACTCCCTCTTCGGTTGAGCCTAGACTGTATGGTCTCCTTCCAGGTCCTGACTGCAGCCCATACAATCTAGCCGGCTCACTACTGAAGATGGTGGCTTCTCTTCCTGCCTTTGCTAAGTCAGAACATGCCTCCCGGTATGACACGCTCCCGGAAATGACATCATACCTGGAGGGAGCCCATACAGTCTAGCATTCACCCTGGAGGCAGAGCTGCGCTGCTGGGGAGCGACTGTGAGGTAAGTATAGCAAACTTTTTGTTTTCTGTACAAAATGAACTAAATGGGTGAGGAGGAGGAGTTGCACATTATGATGGAGGAAGAAGTAAGAGGGAACTGCACATAATGATATGGAGAGGGGGTTAAAGGGGGACTTCACATGACTTGGGGAGGGAGGTTAAAGGGGGACTGCACATAATGATGTGGAGAGGGTGTTTAATGGGGGACTGCACATGATGTGGGGATGGAGGGTTATAGGGGGACTGCACATGATGTGGAGAGGGGTTAATTGGGGACTGCACATGATGTGAGAAGGGGGTTAAACGTGGACTGCACATGATGGAGGAAGGGGGACTGCACATGATGATGTGGAGAGGGGGTTGGGTTAAAGGGGGACTGCCCCTGATGATGTGGGGAGGGGGATTAAAGGGGGACTGCACATGATATGGAGAGGGGGTTAAATGGGGACTGCGCATGATGATGTGGGGAGGGGGGTTAAAGGGGGACTGTACATGATGTGGAGGGGGGTTAAAAGGGGACTGCACATGATGTGGGGAGGGGGTTAAAGGGGGACTGCACATAATGATGATGTAGAGAGGGGTTAAAGGGGGACTGCACATGATGTGTGAGAGGAGGATAAAGGGGGACTGCACATGATGTGGGGAGGGGGGTTAAAGGGGGACTGTATATAATGATGTGGAGAGAGGTTAAAGGGGGACTGCACATGATGTGGAAAGGGGTTAAAGGGGGACTGCACATGATGTGGGGAAGGGGATTAAAGGGGGACTGCACATCATGATGTGGAGAGGGTGTTTAATGGGGGACTGCACATGATGTGGGGATGGAGGGTTATAGGGGGACTGCACATGATGTGGGAAGGGGGTTAAACGTTGACTGCACATGATGATGGAGGAAGGGGGACTGCACATGTTGATGTGGAGAGGGGGTTGGGTTAAAGGGGGACTGCCCCTGATGATGTGGGGAGGGGGGTTAAAGGGGGACTGCACATGATATGGAGAGGGGGTTAAAGGGGGACTGCGCATGATGATGTGGGGAGGGGGGTTAAAGGGGGACTGTACATGATGTGGAGGGGGGTTAAAAGGGGACTGCACATGATGTGGGGAGGGGGTTAAAGGGGGACTGCACATAATGATGTAGAAAGGGGGGTTAAAGGGGGACTGCACATGATGTGTGAGAGGGATAAAGGGGGACTGCACATGATGTGGGGAGGGGGGTTAAAGGGGGACTGTATATAATGATGTGGAGAGAGGTTAAAGGGGGACTGCACATGATGTGGGGAGGGGGGTAAAAGGGGACTGCACATGATGTGGAGAGGTCGATTAAAGGGGGACTGCACATGATATGGGGAGAGTGCTTAAAGGTGGACTGCACATGATGACGGGGAAGGAGTAAGGGGGACTGCACATGATGATGTGGAGGGGGGGGTTGGGTTAAAGGGGGACTTCACATGATCATGTGGGGAGGGGGGTTAAAAGGGGACTGCACATGATGTGGAGAGGGAGTTAAAGGGGGACTGCACATGATGTGGGGAGGAGGGTTAAAGGGGGACTGCACATGATGTGGAGGGGGTTAAAGGGGGACTGCACATGATGATGTGGGGGGTTTAAAGGGGGACTGCACATGATGAAGTGGGGGAGGGGACGGGAGACTGCAAATGATGAATTGAGAGTGAGGGAAGAGGGACAGCAATCGAATTGAAGGTGGGGTGGGGAGATCAAATGATCTGGAGAGCAAATAATGAATTTTGAGGGTGGGGGAGTAAATGATATATTGAATATGGGGGTAGAGCTGTTGATAATGAATAGTGGGTGGGAGAGAGAAGACATGACAATGAATTGGGGCAGAAAGGGCATGTAAATATAATGAGTCGGGGTAGCAGGAGGTACATAGTCGGGGGCATTGAGTATGCAGTGACGGGTAATGAATTGGGGAAAGAGTACAGGTGCCAATTTAATTTATATATTAGGTGGGCAAAGTGGCTATGTATACCTAGAAGGGGCTCAGTGGCGTTTTATAATTTACATTTGGAATGGTGGATTGCATAATAACTAATTATATATTAATGATGGGTGCATATCTATATTCAGATTTGTAGTGTAGAAGAAAGGGAAAAAGGGGAATGTGCTCTGGAAGCCGTGCGCTAGGTAACTGTGTTATTTTATGCAGAGATGAGTCCTGGCTGGAAGAAGTGATGGCGGTCTGCGCTGCATGAAAAATAAATGCAAAGATGAAGGACTTCAGCTAGAGACGTCACTGGTAAGTCAGTATGTTACCTGTACACTAACACTATACACTATATACAGAGCTAATATGTGTAATGTCACCAGTGATCACTATTACCTGTACACTATACACTATATGCAGAGCTCCTGTGTATAATGTCACCAGTGATCACTGTATTACCTGTACACTGACACTATACACTGTATACTCTGTACAGAGCTCCTGTGTTTAATGTCACCAGTGATCACTATATTATCTGTACACTGACACTGTATACAGAGGTCCTGTGTATAATGTTACTGGTGATCACTGTATTACCTGTACACTATAGTATAGTATACTATGTACAGAGATTCTGTGTATAATGTCACTGGTGATCACTGTATAACCTGTACACTGACAATGTAAATGTAAATACAGAGTTCCTGTTTATAATGTGACTTAGTATTGTGTTTTTTATTATTGATCAGTATTGTATTCAGTCACTATGTGGTGGTAATATATAGTCTGGTCATGGTGTGGGGGTATTTTCCTTGTAAGTGGTATTAGGTCACTATGTGGTGGTAATATGTGGTCTGGTCATGGTGTGGTGGTATTTGTTCCCTGTATGTGGTATGATTTGATCACTATGTGGTGGTAATATGTGGTCTGGTCATGGTGTGGCGGTGTTTGTCCCTTGTATGTTGTATTAATGGTCTTTTTAAAAAATGTATGTGACTCATTCCCTTAAAGAAAAATACATAAAAATATATTTATATTTAATAGGTTAGAGTAGAGTAGGGTCCGGCCAAAAGAGTCTACTGTGTCCTGGTGGTGGTTCAAAAATTATTTTGGCCAAAAGCTGCTGGCTATGTACAGTATACAGTACATGATCTGGTGTTTGATGGGAACTGATAATGTGTGATTGATGAGGACGTGGTGGAGAAGTTGAGTTTTTACAAGAGTGAGTATTGGGACTGTTGAAGGTGCGAAGGGTGGAGACGGAGCTGGGGTGGAGCCTGGGTGGAGTCTCAAGGGGGCCCGAAAATTTTGCAAGTATGGGGCCCCGAAATTCCCAGTGGCAGCCCTGCTGATGGTAGCCTTTGTTACAGTGGTCCCAGCTCTATTCAGGTCATTCACTAGGTCCCACAAGGTGGGATTTTTGCTCACTGTTCTTGTGATCATTTTGACCCCGCGGGGTGAGATCTTGCATGGAGTTCCAGATCGAGGAAGATCATCAGTAGCCTTGTATGTCTTCCATTTTCTTATTATTGCTCCCACAGTTGATTTCATCACACCAAGCTGCTTGCCTATTGCAGATTGAGTCTGCCCCGTGCAGGGCTACAATCTTGTTTCTGGTGTCCTTCGATAGCTCTTTGGTCTTCACCATAGTCAGAGGCATAACAACCACGGTCATAGTGGTCACCGCTGTGACCGGGCCTGGCAGGTCAGGGGTCAAGCAGGTCAGAAGCACCCGACTCCCCCCGCCATCGCCACATTGAACTATACCAGCGTCTATGACGCCGATACAGTTCAAAGCAACAGGGCTGGCGTTAGGGGCAGGCAGCTGACTAGGGCACCCACTCCCCCAGGGGCCCCCAGCTAGCGGCACATAATGCAGCTGCTATGGGCCCCCTGTGAGGCAGGGGGTCTGCCTGCCGCCATCACCGACTCCCCGCATTGAACTATACCAGCGTTTGCCGGTACAGTTCAAAGCAATGATGGAGGAGAGAGCATTAGCTGACGCTCCCTCTCCCATCATTCCCTGCACTGCCTCTGACACTGCGGGTGCACAATGACATCATCGTCCACTCACTGTGTGCCAGGCAGTGCAGCTACAGAGACCGGAGCAGAGCGTGTTGTGAACTCTATTTTTGGGCTCCCTCTAGTGGTCACAAGCGGTACTGTGTAGTGTTGTCTTTCTGCAGGTTGGCTGCATCAGCTGGTTCATTATCCTTGGTTGGTTTCCTATTTAGCTCACCTGGATACTCAGTTCCTTGCCTGCTATCAATGTATTCAGTCCTCTTCTGATTCCTTGTGACTACCTTGCTCCCAGTCTCTCCAAGACAAGCTAAGTTTTTGTTTGTTCATTTTTTGATTATCAGCATTCATCATGTTTCTTGTCCAGCTTGCTAAAATGTGATTTCCTTGCTTGCTGGTTGCTCTAGGGGACTGAGTTTCTCCCCCCACACCGTTAGTTGGTGCGGGGGTTCTTGAAATCTCAGAGTGGATATTTTGTAAGGGTTTTTTACTGACCGCATAGATTCCCTTTTCTGTTTTCTGCTATCTAGTATTAGTGGGCCTCATTTGCTTAATCTGCTTTCACCCCTGTGTATGTGCCTTCCTCTTACCTCACCGTTAATATTTGTTGGGGGCTTCTATATCTTTGGGGATTATTTCTCTGGAGGCAAGAGAGGTCTTTCTTTCTCTCTAGGGGTAGTTAGTTCCTCAGGCTGGCTCGAGACATCTAGGATTTTTAGGCACGTTCACCAGCTACTTCTAGTGTGTTTGGATAGGTTCAGATTTGCGGTCAGTCCAGTTTGCCACCTCCCTAGAGCTTGTCCTATGTTTGTTACTTAGCTGGAGTAATTTGTGATCCTCAACCACTAAGGATCATAACAGTATAGCAGGCCAAAAAGTGTTTAATGCATCGCAGAAGTGGGATAAAAAGAAGACCTGAGTACATTTTTTTTTTTTTCCTCCAGCTTTTCCTTTGCTGCAGTCGGTTTAGCTTCTTTCATCCCCTTGAACTCTGGGTGGTTTTGAGCTCAGCTGCAGACATGAATGTTCAGACTCTGACTTCTAGTGTGGATCATCTTACTGCACGGGTGCAAAGTATTCAGGATTTTGTTATTCATAGCCCTATGTCAGAACCAAAGATACCCATTCCTGAGTTGTTTTCTGGAGATAGATCTAGGTTTCTAAATTTTAAGAATAATTGTAAGTTATTTCTATCTCTGAGACCTCGTTCCTCTGGTGATTCCGCTCAGCAAGTTAAAATTGTTATCTCAGCATGCTCTAAACGCTTAAAGAAAATCGCTAAACCTGTCACCATTGATACTATACAGCCTAAATTTATTTTGTCTGTTACTTTGATTTGTTCTTTGTCGTCCTACTCGGTTATGGCTTTTGTGGATTCGGGTGCTGCCCTGAATCTGATGGATTTGTCGTTTGCCAGGCGCTGTGGTTTTGTCCTGGAGCCTTTGGAATTTCCTATTCCTCTGAGGGGAATTGATGCTACGCTATTGGCTGAGAATAAGCCTCAGTATTGGACGCAAATGACCATGTGCATGACTCCCGTACATCAGGAGGTGATTCGCTTTCTTGTTCTGCATAATTTGCATGATGTTGTCGTTTTGGGTCTGCCATGGCTGCAGGCTCATAATCCAGTTTTAGATTGGAAAGCTATGTCTGTGTCAAGTTGGGGTTGTCAGGGAATTCATGGCGATACTCCATTGGTGTCTATTGCTTCTTCCAATCTTTCTAAGGTCCCTGAGTTTTTGTCTGACTACCAGGATGTATTTGATGAGCCCAGGTCCAGTGCCCTGCCCCCTCATAGGGATTGTGACTGTGCTATAAATTTAATTCCTGGTAGTAAATTCCCTAAGGGACGACTTTTTAATTTGTCTATACCAGAGCATACCGCGATGCGGAGTTATATAAAGGAGTCTTTGGAGAAGGGACATATTCGCCCATCCTCTTCCCCTCTTGGTGCAGGATTCTTTTTTGTGGCCAAGAAGGACGTTCTTTGAGACCTTGTATAGATTATCGTCTTCTGAATAAAATCACAGTCAAATTTCAGTATCCTTTGCCACTATTGTCTGATTTGTTTGCTCGGATTAAGGGTGCCAGTTGGTTCACCAAGATAGATCTCCGTGGTGCGTATAACCTTGTGCGCATTAAGCAGGGAGATGAATGGAAAACAGCATTTAATACGCCCGAAGGCCATTTTGAGTACTTGGTGATGCCTTTTGGACTCTCTAATGCTCCTGTGTTTCAGTCCTTCATGCATGACATCTTCCGAGAATATCTGGATAAATTTATGATTGTTTATCTGGATGACATTTTGGTCTTTTCTGATGATTGGGAGTCCCATGTGAAGCAGGTCAGGATGGTGTTTCAGGTCCTGCGTGCTAATGCTTTATTTGTGAAGGGCTCAAAATGCCTCTTCGGAGTACAGAAGGTCTCCTTTTTGGGTTTTATTTTTTCTCCTTCTACTGTGGAGATGGACCCAGTCAAGGTCCAGGCTATTCATGACTGGACTCAGCCCACGTCTGTTAAGAGTCTTCAGAAGTTCTTGGGTTTTGCTAATTTTTACCGTTGTTTCATCGCTAATTTTTCTAGCGTGGTTAAACCTTTGACGGATTTGACCAATAAGGGTTCTGATGTGACTAATTGGTCTCCTGCGGCCGTGGAGGCCTTTCGGGAGCTGAAGCACCGGTTTTCTTCAGCTCCAGTCTTATGTCAGCCAGATGTCTCTCTCCCCTTCCAGGTCGAGGTTGATGCTTCTGAGATTGAAGCAGGGGCTGTTTTGTCGCAGAGAAGCTCTGATGGCTCTGTGATGAAGCCATGTGCTTTCTTTTCAAGAAAATTTTCGCCTACCGAGCGGAATTATGATGTTGGTAATCGGGAGTTGTTGGCTATGAAGTGGGCATTTGAGGAGTGGCGACATTGGCTCGAAGGAGCTAAACATCGTGTGGTGGTCTTGACTGATCACAAAAATCTGATTTACCTCGAATCTGCCAAGCGCCTGAATCCTAGACAGGCTCGTTGGTCGTTGTTTTTCTCCCGTTTCAACTTCGTGGTCTCATACCTGCCTGGTTCAAAGAACGTGAAAGCTGATGCTCTTTCTAGGAGTTTTGTGCCTGACTCTCCGGGAGTTTCTGAGCCGGCTGGTATTCTCAGAGAGGGAGTGATTTTGTCTGCCATTTCCCCAGATTTGCGACGAGTGCTGCAGAAATTTCAGGCGGATAGACCTGACCGTTGTCCACCAGAGAGACTGTTTGTCCCGGATAAATGGACCAGCAGAGTTATTTCCGAGGTTCATTCTTCGGTGTTGGCGGGTCATCCTGGGATTTTTGGTACCAGAGATTTGGTGGCTAGGTCCTTCTGGTGGCCTTCCTTGTCGCGGGATGTGCGTTCCTTTGTGCAGTCTTCTGGGATTTGTGCTCGGGCTAAGCCTTGCTGTTCTCGTGCCAGCGGTTTGCTTTTGCCTGTCCCGAAAAGGCCTTGGACGCACATTTCCATGGATTTTATTTCGGATCTTCCAGTATCTCAGAAAATGTCTGTCATCTGGGTGGTGTGTGATCGTTTTTCCAAGATGGTCCATTTGGTGCCCTTGCCTAAGTTGCCTTCCTCCTCCGATTTGGTTCCTCTATTTTTTCAGAATGTGGTTCGCTTGCACGGCATTCCTGAAAATATTGTGTCTGATAGAGGATCCCAGTTTGTGTCCAGGTTTTGGCGGACTTTTTGTGCTAAGATGGGCATTGATTTGTCTTTTTCGTCGGCCTTCCATCCTCAGACTAATGGCCAAACCGAGCGAACTAATCAGACGTTGGAAACTTATTTGAGATGTTTTGTTTCTGCTGATCAGGATGATTGGGTGACTTTTTTGCCATTGGCCGAGTTTGCTCTTAATAATCGGGCTAGTTCTGCTACTTTGGTTTCGCCTTTTTTCTGCAATTCTGGTTTCCATCCTCGTTTTTCCTCGGGTCAGGTTGAGCCTTCTGACTGTCCTGGGGTGGATTCTGTGGTGGATAGGTTGCAGCAGATTTGGAACCATGTGGTGGACAATTTGAGGTTGTCACAGGAGAAGGCTGTGCTTTGCCAACCGCCGCCGCGGTGTGGGTCCCCGACTTCGTGTTGGGGATTTGGTGTGGCTGTCTTCTCGGTATGTTCCTATGAAGGTCTCCTCTCCTAAATTCAAGCCTTGCTTCATTGGTCCTTATAAGATCTTGGAAATCCTTAACCCGGTGTCTTTTCGTTTGGATCTCCCAGCATCGTTTGCCATTCATAATGTGTTCCATAGGCCTTTGTTGCGGAGGTATGTGGTACCTGTGGTTCCTTCTGTTGAGCCTCCTGCTCCGGTGCTGGTCGAGGGCGAATTGGAGTACGTGTTGGAGAAGATTTTGGATTCTCGTATCTCTAGACAGAGGCTTCAGTATTTGGTTAAGTGGAAGGGCTATGGTCAGGAGGATAATTCCTGGGTTGTCACCTCTGATGTTCATGCGGCCGATTTGGTTCGTGCCTTCCACGTGGCTCATCCCGATCGCCCTGGGGGTCTTGATGAGGGTTCGGTGACCCCTCCTCAAGGGGGGGTACTGTTGTGAACTCTATTTTTGGGCTCCCTCTAGTGGTCACAAGCGGTACTGTGTAGTGTTGTCTTTCTGCAGGTTGGCTGCATCAGCTGGTTCGTTATCCTTGGTTGGTTTCCTATTTAGCTCACCTGGATACTCAGTTCCTTGCCTGCTATCAATGTATTCAGTCCTCTTCTGATTCCTTGTGACTACCTTGCTCCCAGTCTCTCCAAGACAAGCTAAGTTTTTGTTTGTTCATTTTTTGATTATCAGCATTCATCATGTTTCTTGTCCAGCTTGCTAAAATGTGATTTCCTTGCTTGCTGGTTGCTCTAGGGGACTGAGTTTCTCCCCCCACACCGTTAGTTGGTGCGGGGGTTCTTGAAATCTCAGAGTGGATATTTTGTAAGGGTTTTTTACTGACCGCATAGATTCCCTTTTCTGTTTTCTGCTATCTAGTATTAGTGGGCCTCATTTGCTGAATCTGCTTTCACCCCTGTGTATGTGCCTTCCTCTTACCTCACCGTTATTATTTGTTGGGGGCTTCTATATCTTTGGGGATTATTTCTCTGGAGGCAAGAGAGGTCTTTCTTTCTCTCTAGGGGTAGTTAGTTCCTCAGGCTGGCTCGAGACATCTAGGATTTTTAGGCACGTTCACCAGCTACTTCTAGTGTGTTTGGATAGGTTCAGATTTGCGGTCAGTCCAGTTTGCCACCTCCCTAGAGCTTGTCCTATGTTTGTTACTTAGCTGGAGTAATTTGTGATCCTCAACCACTAAGGATCATAACAGTATAGCAGGCCAAAAAGTGTTTAATGCATCGCAGAAGTGGGATAAAAAGAAGACCTGAGTACATTTTTTTTTTTTCCTCCAGCTTTTCCTTTGCTGCAGTCGGTTTAGCTTCTTTCATCCCCTTGAACTCTGGGTGGTTTTGAGCTCAGCTGCAGACATGAATGTTCAGACTCTGACTTCTAGTGTGGATCATCTTACTGCACGGGTGCAAAGTATTCAGGATTTTGTTATTCATAGCCCTATGTCAGAACCAAAGATACCCATTCCTGAGTTGTTTTCTGGAGATAGATCTAGGTTTCTAAATTTTAAGAATAATTGTAAGTTATTTCTATCTCTGAGACCTCGTTCCTCTGGTGATTCCGCTCAGCAAGTTAAAATTGTTATCTCAGCATGCTCTAAACGCTTAAAGAAAATCGCTAAACCTGTCACCATTGGTACTATACAGCCTAAATTTATTTTGTCTGTTACTTTGATTTGTTCTTTGTCGTCCTACTCGGTTATGGCTTTTGTGGATTCGGGTGCTGCCCTGAATCTGATGGATTTGTCGTTTGCCAGGCGCTGTGGTTTTGTCCTGGAGCCTTCGGAATTTCCTATTCCTCTGAGGGGAATTGATGCTACGCTATTGGCTGAGAATAAGCCTCAGTATTGGACGCAAATGACCATGTGCATGACTCCCGTACATCAGGAGGTGATTCGCTTTCTTGTTCTGCATAATTTGCATGATGTTGTCGTTTTGGGTCTGCCATGGCTGCAGGCTCATAATCCAGTTTTAGATTGGAAAGCTATGTCTGTGTCAAGTTGGGGTTGTCAGGGAATTCATGGCGATACTCCATTGGTGTCTATTGCTTCTTCCAATCCTTCTAAGGTCCCTGAGTTTTTGTCTGACTACCAGGATGTATTTGATGAGCCCAGGTCCAGTGCCCTGCCCCCTCATAGGGATTGTGACTGTGCTATAAATTTAATTCCTGGTAGTAAATTCCCTAAGGGACGACTTTTTAATTTGTCTATACCAGAGCATACCGCGATGCGGAGTTATATAAAGGAGTCTTTGGAGAAGGGACATATTCGCCCATCCTCTTCCCCTCTTGGTGCAGGATTCTTTTTTGTGGCCAAGAAGGACGGTTCTTTGAGACCTTGTATAGATTATCGTCTTCTGAATAAAATCACAGTCAAATTTCAGTATCCTTTGCCACTATTGTCTGATTTGTTTGCTCGGATTAAGGGTGCCAGTTGGTTCACCAAGATAGATCTCCGTGGTGCGTATAACCTTGTGCGCATTAAGCAGGGAGATGAATGGAAAACAGCATTTAATACGCTCGAAGGCCATTTTGAGTACTTGGTGATGCCTTTTGGACTCTCTAATGCTCCTGTGTTTCAGTCCTTCATGCATGACATCTTCCGAGAATATCTGGATAAATTTATGATTGTTTATCTGGATGACATTTTGGTCTTTTCTGATGATTGGGAGTCCCATGTGAAGCAGGTCAGGATGGTGTTTCAGGTCCTGCGTGCTAATGCTTTATTTGTGAAGGGCTCAAAATGCCTCTTCGGAGTACAGAAGGTCTCCTTTTTGGGTTTTATTTTTTCTCCTTCTACTGTGGAGATGGACCCAGTCAAGGTCCAGGCTATTCATGACTGGACTCAGCCCACGTCTGTTAAGAGTCTTCAGAAGTTCTTGGGTTTTGCTAATTTTTACCGTCGTTTCATCGCTAATTTTTCTAGCGTGGTTAAACCTTTGACGGATTTGACCAAGAAGGGTTCTGATGTGACTAATTGGTCTCCTGCGGCCGTGGAGGCCTTTCGGGAGCTGAAGCACCGGTTTTCTTCAGCTCCAGTCTTATGTCAGCCAGATGTCTCTCTCCCCTTCCAGGTCGAGGTTGATGCTTCTGAGATTGGAGCAGGGGCTGTTTTGTCGCAGAGAAGCTCTGATGGCTCTGTGATGAAGCCATGTGCTTTCTTTTCAAGAAAATTTTCGCCTGCCGAGCGGAATTATGATGTTGGTAATCGGGAGTTGTTGGCTATGAAGTGGGCATTTGAGGAGTGGCGACATTGGCTCGAAGGAGCTAAACATCGTGTGGTGGTCTTGACTGATCACAAAAATCTGATTTACCTCGAATCTGCCAAGCGCCTGAATCCTAGACAGGCTCGTTGGTTGTTGTTTTTCTCCCGTTTCAACTTCGTGGTCTCATACCTGCCTGGTTCAAAGAACGTGAAAGCTGATGCTCTTTCTAGGAGTTTTGTGCCTGGCTCTCCGGGAGTTTCTGAGCCGGCTGGTATTCTCAGAGAGGGAGTGATTTTGTCTGCCATTTCCCCACATTTGCGACGAGTGCTGCAGAAATTTCAGGCGGATAGACCTGACCGTTGTCCACCAGAGAGACTGTTTGTCCCGGATAAATGGACCAGCAGAGTTATTTCCGAGGTTCATTCTTCGGTGTTGGCGGGTCATCCTGGGATTTTTGGTACCAGAGATTTGGTGGCTAGGTCCTTCTGGTGGCCTTCCTTGTCGCGGGATGTGCGTTCCTTTGTGCAGTCTTCTGGGATTTGTGCTCGGGCTAAGCCTTGCTGTTCTCGTGCCAGCTGTTTGCTTTTGCCTTTGCCTGTCCCGAAAAGGCCTTGGACGCACATTTCCATGGATTTTATTTCGGATCTTCCAGTATCTCAGAAAATGTCTGTCATCTGGGTGGTGTGTGATCGTTTTTCCAAGATGGTCCATTTGGTGCCCTTGCCTAAGTTGCCTTCCTCTTCCGATTTGGTTCCTCTATTTTTTCAGAATGTGGTTCGCTTGCACGGCATTCCTGAAAATATTGTGTCTGATAGAGGATCCCAGTTTGTGTCCAGGTTTTGGCGGACTTTTTGTGCTAAGATGGGCATTGATTTGTCTTTTTCGTCGGCCTTCCATCCTCAGACTAATGGCCAAACCGAGCGAACTAATCAGACGTTGGAAACTTATTTGAGATGTTTTGTTTCTGCTGATCAGGATGATTGGGTGACTTTTTTGCCATTGGCCGAGTTTGCCCTTAATAATCGGGCTAGTTCTGCTACTTTGGTTTCGCCTTTTTTCTGCAATTCTGGTTTCCATCCTCGTTTTTCCTCGGGTCAGGTTGAGCCTTCTGACTGTCCTGGGGTGGATTCTGTGGTGGATAGGTTGCAGCAGATTTGGAACCATGTGGTGGACAATTTGAGGTTGTCACAGGAGAAGGCTGTGCTTTGCCAACCGCCGCCGCGGTGTGGGTCCCCGACTTCGTGTTGGGGATTTGGTGTGGCTGTCTTCTCGGTATGTTCCTATGAAGGTCTCCTCTCCTAAATTCAAGCCTCGCTTCATTGGTCCTTATAAGATCTTGGAAATCCTTAACCCGGTGTCTTTTTGTTTGGATCTCCCAGCATCGTTTGCCATTCATAATGTGTTCCATAGGCCTTTGTTGCGGAGGTATGTGGTACCTGTGGTTCCTTCTGTTGAGCCTCCTGCTCCGGTGCTGGTCGAGGGCGAATTGGAGTACGTGTTGGAGAAGATTTTGGATTCTCGTATCTCTAGACAGAGGCTTCAGTATTTGGTTAAGTGGAAGGGCTATGGTCAGGAGGATAATTCCTGGGTTGTCGCCTCTGATGTTCATGCGGCCGATTTGGTTCGTGCCTTCCACGCGGCTCATCCCGATCGCCCTGGGGGTCTTGATGAGGGTTCGGTGACCCCTCCTCAAGGGGGGGTACTGTTGTGAACTCTATTTTTGGGCTCCCTCTAGTGGTCACAAGCGGTACTGTGTAGTGTTGTCTTTCTGCAGGTTGGCTGCATCAGCTGGTTCGTTATCCTTGGTTGGTTTCCTATTTAGCTCACCTGGATACTCAGTTCCTTGCCTGCTATCAATGTATTCAGTCCTCTTCTGATTCCTTGTGACTACCTTGCTCCCAGTCTCTCCAAGACAAGCTAAGTTTTTATTTGTTCATTTTTTGATTATCAGCATTCATCATGTTTCTTGTCCAGCTTGCTAAAATGTGATTTCCTCGCTTGCTGGTTGCTCTAGGGGACTGAGTTTCTCCCCCCACACCGTTAGTTGGTGCGGGGGTTCTTGAAATATCAGAGTGGATATTTTGTAAGGGTTTTTTACTGACCGCATAGATTCCCTTTTCTGTTTTCTGCTATCTAGTATTAGTGGGCCTCATTTGCTGAATCTGCTTTCACCCCTGTGTATGTGCCTTCCTCTTACCTCACCGTTATTATTTGTTGGGGGCTTCTATATCTTTGGGGATTATTTCTCTGGAGGCAAGAGAGGTCTTTCTTTCTCTCTAGGGGTAGTTAGTTCCTCAGGCTGGCTCGAGACGTCTAGGATTTTTAGGCACGTTCACCGGCTACATCTAGTGTGTTTGGATAGGTTCAGATTTGCGGTCAGTCCAGTTTGCCACCTCCCTAGAGCTTGTCCTATGTTTGTTACTTAGCTGGAGTAATTTGTGATCCTCAACCACTAAGGATCATAACAAGAGCGGGCATGAGGTGAGGTGAGGATTGTGTGTTTTTTTTATTTGACTAAACAGTGAGTACTGGACTGTGGAGCCATTCTCGGGGCGGGGGAGGGATGCAGGCTGTGCCTATATACTACTCGGGCAGTGCTATATACTACATGGGCAGTGCTATATACTACGTGGGCAGTGCTATATACTACACGGGCTGTGCTATATACTGTGCAGGCTGTGTTTATATACTGTGCGGGCTGTGTTATTTACTGTGTGGACAGTGCTATATACTGCGCAGGCAGTGCTATATACTATGCGGGCAGTGCTATATACAATGCGGGCTGTGTTATATGCTATGGGGTATATTATATTCTATGGGGGAGGCTGTGTTATATACTATGGGGGTATATTATATATTATATTCTCTTAGGGAGGCTGTGTTATATACTATGGTGCGCTGCATTATATTCTATTGGGGGCTACATTATATACTATGGGGAGGTGGGCTGTATTATATTCTATGGGGGCTACATTATATACTATGGGGAGGTGGGCTGTATTATATTCTATGGGGGGCTACATTATATTCTATGGGGAGGTGGGCTGTATTATATTCTATTTGGGGCTACATTATATTCTATGTGGGCTGTATTATACAGGGGTGATTGCATCATACTCTATGAGGGGGGCTGCATTGTATTCTATGGGAAGTTACATTATACTCTGTGGGGTGGCTGCATTATGCTCTAAGGGGTGGCTGCAATATACTCTGTGGGGTAGCTCCATTATACTATATGTGAGCTGCATTATACTTTATCGAGGACTATGGGGAATACATTATACTATGCGAAGAACTATGGGGTGCATTATACTATGAGAAGTGAATTGTATGACATGAATGAAGATGGCGGTGCATTATACTATATAGAGTACTATGAGGAGTATTATACTATATGGAGGACTATGAGGAGTGTATAATACTATATGGAGGACTGAGGAGTGTATTATACTATATGGAGGACTATGAGGGGTGCATTATACTATATGGAGCACTATGAGCAGTGTATTATACTATATGGAGGACTGTATTATACTATATGGAGGACTGAGGAATGTATTATACTATATGGAGGACTGAGGAGTGTATTATACTATATGGAGGACTGAGGAATTTATTATACTATATGGAGGACTATGAAGGGTGTATTATACTATATGGAGCACTATGAGCAATGTAGTATACTATATGGAGGACTAAGGAGTGTATTATACTATATGGAGGACTGAGGACTATTATACTATATGGAGAATGAGGATTGTATTATACTATATGGAGCACGATGAGGAGTGTATTATGCTATATGGAGCACTATGAGGAGTGTATTTTAATATATGGAGGACTATGAGGAGTGTATTATACTATATGGAGGACTGAGGAGTGTATAATACCATATGGATGACTATGAACTGTGCAGTATATTATATAGAGGACTATGGGGATGTGTTAAATTTTAAGGAGGACTATGGGGGTGCATTATACTTCTTATATGGATCCCCATGACTTCTATGTAGCCCCTGATGAGTATAATGGTTTATTTTCTTTTATACATTACATAACAATGGCAGTACGGGGGACAAATATATACCAGGATGGGGCACCGGATAGTGGCGCCACTGAGATCACACTATACAACTTTGCAATAAAGCTATAGTGTGTGAAATGAATAGAGAAAATGTGAGTTTGGGTGGAAAATATTTTGGCATGGTGGGGGGGCCCATTTGAAAGTTCGCATCGGGGCCCATAACTTTGTAGTCACACCACTGACCATAGTGGAGTTTGGAGTGTAACTGTTTGAGGTTGTGGACAGGTGTCTTTTATACTGATAACAAGTTCAAACAGGTGCCATTACTAAAGGTAATGAGTGGAGAACAGAGGGGCCTCTTAAAGAGTAAGGAACAGGTCTGTGAGAGCCAGAAATCTTGTTTTTAGGCGACCAAATACTTATCTTCCACCATAATTTGCAAAATAAATGTTTCCAAATCCGAGAGGGTGATTTTCTGGATTTGTTTTCTCATTTTGACTCTCATAGTTGTGGTCTACTTATGATGTCAATTCCAGGCCTCTCTCATCTTTTTTAAGTGGGAGAACTTGCACAATTGGTGGCTGATTAAATACCGTTTTTCCCCACTGTATTGTACTTCATGTTAGCGGTAAATTTTGTCCGATATGACTTGCATTTATTAAAAGTATTGCAATTTTGGAAAAAAATTTAAATTGAGATTTTTTTTTAATCAAAGTTTCAATCTTTATATCCTTAACCCATTTACCCCCAAGGGTGGTTTGCATATTAATGACCAGGCCAATTTTTACAATTCTGACCACTGTCCCTTGACAGTGAGGTTATAACTCTGGAACGTTTCAACGGATCCCCGTGATAATGACTTTGTTTTCGCATGACATATTGTACTTCATGATAGTGGTAAAATTTATTTGATATGACTTGTGTTGATTTGTGAAAAAAATGGAAATTTGGTGGAAATTTTTTAACTTTTGCAATTTTCTAACTTTGAATTTTCATGCCCTTAAATCACACAGATATGTTACACAAAATGCTTAATAAGTAACATGTGCTGCATGTCTACTTTAAATCAGCACAATTTTGGAACCAAATTATTTTTTTATGGAGTTATAAGGGTTAAAAATTGACCAGCGATTTCTCATTTTTACAACACCATTTTTTTAGGGACCACATCACATTTGAAGTCACTATTTGATAGAAAATACCCAAAAGTGACACCATTCTAAAAACTGCACCCCTCAAGGAGCACAAAACCACATTCAAGAAGTTTATTAACCCTTCACAGGAATTTTTGGAATGTTTAAAATAAAAATGAACATTTAACTTTTTTTCACAAAAAATTACTTCAGATCCAAATTTGTTTTATTTTCCCAACGGAGAAAGTTATTCTGCAATTTGTCCTCAGTACGCTGATACCCTATATGTGGGGGGACCACTGTTTAAGCGCATGAAGGGAAGGAGCGCCGTTTGACTTTCTCAATGCAAAATTGGCTGGAATTGAGATCGGACACCATGTCACGTTTGGAGAGCCCCTGATGTGCCTGAGCATGCCATATAAGCTGTCAACGCTGCACTCTGTGAACACTGACCTCAGAGACTTCCTGACATGCACTGCGCACGACAGAAAGTCTCTCCGCTCTGGTAAGCCAGATGTCATCATGACGACATCGGGTTACCTTGGGAATGATCGAGAGCCCGCGTCATGCCACTGGGTCTCCGATCTAAAGGCTGAGGGGTTGTCAGCCCCTCTGCTGGCTCCAGAACGCTGCGATCATGTTTGACCACAGTGTTTCAGAGGTTAAAGTGCCGGGAGTGGTCCGTGACCACTCCTAGCACTTAGTGTCGAGTGTCAGCTGACACCCTGCCGCGATCAACCACGCTCCCCCCGGGAACGCGGCTGATCTCATGTGACGTAGTATTCTGTCCACGGGAATTAAGTCCCAGGTCATGCTGTACAAAATATTAAAACATTTACCATCTGCATTTCACATCTGCATCATTTTTCAATCATTTTATTTTGTTATGATGATGTTAGCGGAGTTTAAAGATTTTTCAACAATATTACAAAATCTTTTTCTTTAATGAAATATGCAGATTTCGTTGAACTTTGAAGGGCCTATATATTGGAAACTTTCAAAGTGATACCATTTTAAAAACTACACCTTCAGATACTTCAAAACTGTTGTCAGGGAAAAAAAATGTAACGCTTCACATGCTACACCGTAATTAATGCAAAGTGCAATGAAAATAATAAATACATTTTATCTTTAAAATGTTTCTTTAGTCCCAATTTGTTCACTTTTGCAAGAGGTAATACCAAAAATTGGACACCACAGTGTGTTACCTGTAGTCAAAAAGTTCCGTTTGTACAAACTGCCGAGCTTGGAAGGGAAGGAGCCATATTTTTCAACACAAATTGACTGAAATAGATTGCGGGCAATATGTCACATTTGTAGGGCCTGTAAGCCGCCTTAACAGTAGAAATCCCACACAACTGACCCCATTTTGGGAACCATATACATCAAGGATTTTATAAAGGTTATAGGGAGGATTTTGAAAAAGTCATGCTGTTGCCTGGAGCCAGCCAGCTGATCTCATCAGGCGCACTCCTCAGTTTTCTTCGTGAAGTGGAGGCAGAGGGCCGGAGGATGGCAGAGGTACCGAGGGGAGCTTGGGAACATCATTTCTTGTCCTCTGACATGTAATATCACGTCAGAAGAGAAATTATTTTAATAGCTGATCACACTGTCTTTACGTGATCGCCGTAATTCATTAAAAAGATGACCCTGATCGTGGTAGTTGAGAGCCCATAGATTTTTGGACTGTGTGGGAAGGTATTTATTCCCAATCGCCGTTTTAAAATGTCGGTGAGGGAATAAGGCCCCTTAGTGACGCCATTTTAATGCGTATCTGCAGACATCAAAAGGTTAAAGTAGCTGCAGTAATTTCTGGCAAGTACTGGTTTTGTGACTACAGTCTCCCATAAACTTTTTAGGTCTGGCTTATTGGAAATGTTGGCAAGACTTTCTTATAGAAAAAAAACATCCAAGCACAGCTATTCTTTTTGCCAAAACCTCATTAAGTTTGTGTGACATTGTGTTATGGTCCATTGAGAGCAAAGTTTAACTTTTTTGCCATAATTCCATACCCACAGTGAAGCATGGTGGAGGCAGCATTATGCTTTAGAGCTGTTTTAGTATAGGTGGAACTGGAGCTTTAGTCAAGTTGGATACAACCCACACAAGTGGCTCAGGTAGTGCAGCTCATCCAGGATGGCACATCAATGCGAGCTGTGGCAAGAAGGTTTTCTGTGTCTGTCAGCATGGTGGCCAGAGGCTGGAGGCACTACCAGGAAACAGGCCAGTACACCAGGAGATGTGGAGGGGGCTGTAGTAGGGCAACAACCCAGCAGCAGGACCGCCACCTCAGCCTTTGTGCAAGGACAAACAGGAGGAGCACTGCCAGAGCCCTGCAAAATGACCTCCAGACGGCCACAAATGTGCATATCTGCACAAACGGTTTATAAAGTGATTCCATGAGGATAGTCTGAGTGCCCGACAGCATGTGTGCACAGAGACAAAAAAACAGACACTTAGCTGAATTTGCAGCAGGGCATGAGGAGCCAGAGAGAGATGCAATCCCTCCAAGTACAATGGACAACTGGCACAGACTCATGGATCCTGCACACCTAAATACCTAATAGAGCTGCAATCAGCAGAAACACCTGCCCGGATTACAACCCCAAGACAACTGCACTACCACCAACAACCATCGGAGGGAGCCCAAGAGCAGAATTCACAACACCCGACATCCACAGACGGGGGTTGTGCTCAAAGTCCAAAACCATGCAGTACACTTGGCATTTGCTACAGAACACAAGGATTGGCAAATTCACCACTGGCGCCCTGTGCTCTTCACAGATAAAATCAGGTTCACACTGAGCACGTGACAGAAGTGACAGAGTCTGGAGATGCCGTGGAGAGTGATCTTTTCCCTGCAACATCTTTCAGTATGACCGGTTTGGCAGTGAGTCAGTAATGGTGTGGGGTGGCATTTATTTGGAGGGCTGCACATCCCTCAATGTGCTCATCAGAGGTAGCCTGACTGCCATTAGGTACCGAGATGAGATCCTCAGACCCCTTGTGAGACAATATGCTGGTGCGTTTGGCCCTGGGTTCCTCCTAATGCAGGACAATGCCAGACCTCATGTGGCTGGAGTGTGTTAGCAGTTCCTGCAAGATAAAGGCATTGGAGCTATAGACTGGCCCACCTGTTCCCCAGACCTGAATTCGATTGAACACATCTGGGACATCATGTCTCGCACCATCCACCAATGCAACATTGCACCACAGACTGTCCAGGAGTTGGTGGATGCTTTAGTCCAGGTCTGGGAGGAGATCCCTCAGGAGACCATCCGCCGCCTCATCAGGAGCATGTCCAGGCATTGTAGGGAGGTCATACAGGTACGTGGAGGTCACACACACTACTGAGCATCGTTTCCTTGTCTTAAGGCATTTCCACTGAAGTTGGATCAGCCTGTAACTTCATTTTCCACTTTGATTTTGAGCATCATTCCAACTCCAGGCCTCCATGGGATATTAGTTGTTATTTACATTGATAATTTTTAGGTTTTATTGTTCTCAACACATTTTACTTTGTAATGAATAAAGATTTACAACTGGAATATTTCATTTAGTGGTATCTAGGATGTGGGATTTTAGTGTTACTTTTATTTTTTCAGCAGTGAATATAGGCATAACATCATGGGAATTGAGAGTGCGTGTGAGAGAGCATGTGTGGGACATTGGTGCAGCTAGGACAGTGGTGGATGTGTTAACTCTTAAGACCATTCCTAGACATTTTAGGATGGTCCATAATTGTAATCCCATGGAATTTAAGGTTAGGGGAATATGTGTGGTGCATGTGGGAATTAGGGGGGAAAACATAAAAAAAACTAGCGCAGCGGGTGTTAAAATGGATTGTGACATTGGGGACAATGAAACCTGCTGACCTTAATGATTCCCTAAATTTTGGCCCTTTCTTGTGATGTAGTTGTTAAAATAGTTATAACCCCTAGTGCCCTCTCTTTTTGTATTTTTAACTGACTTGCGTGTGTTTTTGTTTTTAATATTTGTATTTTTTGTCCATATAGTTTGATATGTTGTGCACAGTTCCCTGCAGGATCATTCAATTCACCATAGGTCTTACTCCTGATCTGGTCATCTACTATGAGCATGTAAGGATTGGTGTCCTAATAGAAGCCATTGGAAGAGGATTTAGCAATTACTTCTTATCTGCGATTACGGACGGAATATAATTTCTATGTGTCCTATTATCTTCTTTCTTCTGTTTATATATGTCACTTATTTTATCTATTCTTTGATTTTATGACATATGCAGTATAATATACATTTTGTGCCCGTTACGGCTGCGGTGCGCTTGCGCTCGCCGGCTGCTTGTGGCTGCCCCTCACTATCCGGCGCTGTCCTGCTGATGTGTGACTGAGACCCTTCGGGTGCTCGTTTGTGTGTGCGGCTGGATGCGTCCGGGTCACGGGGGTTCAGCGCGGGTGGCGACACGTGCATGTGCCACATCTACACAGCCAGGAGGGGGCCGGGTCATGTTATACCCATGTGACCGGTATCCATGGATATTTAAGGTCCTGTAAGAGATCCAAACCACACTTTCCCTTGAGAAAGCGAGGCTGACAGCAGTGAAACGCGCATCGGGGTGCAAAGTAATTGACACTTGCACCCTGTGCTCTTCATAGATGAAAGCAGGATCACACTGAGCACGTGACAGATTTGACAGAGTCTGGAGACGCCGTGGAGAGCGATCTGCTGCCTGCAACATCTTTCAGTATGACCAGTTTGGCAGTGGGTCAGTAATGGTGTGGGGTGGCATTTCTTTGGAGGGCCGCACAGCCCTCCATGTGCTCGTCAGAGGTAGCCTGACTGCCATTAGGTACTGAGATGAGATCCTCAGACCCCTTGTGAGACAATATGATGGTGCGGTTGGACCTGGGTTCCTCCTAATGCAGGACAATGTCAGACCTCATGTGGCTGGAGTATGTCAGCAGTTCCTCCAAGATAAAGGCATTGAAGCTATAGACTGGCCCACCCGTTCCTCAGACCTGAATCCGATTGGACACATCTAAGACATCATGTCTCGCACCATCCACCAATGTCACATTGCACCACAGACTGTCCAGGAGTTGGCGGATGTTTTAGTCCAAGTCTGGAAGGCGATCCCTCAGGAGACCATTTCCAGGCATTGGAGGGAGGTCATACAGGCACATGGAGGCCACACACACTACTGAGCATCATTTCCTTGTCTTAAGGCATTTCCACTGAAGTTGGATCAGCCTGTAACTTCATTTTCCACTTTGATTTTGAGCATCATTCCAACTCCAGACCTCCGTGGGAAATTAGTTATTTACATTGATAATTTTTAGGTTTTATTGTTCTCCACACATTTTACTATGTAATGAATAAAGATTTACAACTCTAATATTTCATTCAGTAGTATCTAGGATGTGGGATTTTAGTGTTACCTTTACTTTTTGAGCAGTGTATATAGGCATAACATCATGGGAATTGACAGTGCGTGTGAGAGAGCATGTGTGGGACATTGGTGCAGCTAGGATAGTGGAGGATGTGTTGACTGTTAAGACCATTCCTAGACATTTTAGGATGGTCCATAATTGTAACCCCATGGAATTTAAGGTTAGGGGGATAGATGTGGTGCATGTGGGAATTAAAAAAAAATCTTAGCACAGCGGGAGTTAAAATGGATTGTGACATTGGGGACAATGAAACCTGCTGGCCTTAATGATTCCCAAAATGTTTGCCCTTTCTTGTGATGTAGTTGTTAAAATAATTATAACCCCTAGTTGTCATGAATCCCAATGGCTAGGGATAGCACAGGACAAGCAAGGTACAAATAAATAACGGACGAGCTCTAGGGTGATGGAACCTGGGCTGACCGCTGCCCTACGCCTGACAAACGCAACTAGAGATAGCCAGGGAGCGTGCCTACGTTGGTTCTAGATGCCACGCACCAGCCTAAGAGCTAACTAGTACTGCAGAGAAAATAAAGACCTCACTTGCCTCCAGAGGAACGAACCCCAAAAGGTATAGTTGCCCCCCACATGTATTGACGGTGAAATGAGAGGAAGGCACACACATAGAGATGATATATATATAGGTTTAGCAAATTGAGGCCCGCTGTAAACTAGAAAGCAGAACGATACAAAAGGGGTCTGAGCGGTCAGCAAAAAACCCTAATCAAAAAACCATCCTGAGATTACAAGAACCCATGTGCCAACTCATGGCACATGGGGAGAACCTCAGTCCACTAGAGCTACCAGCTAGCATAGAGACATAATAAGCAAGCTGGACAAAAAAACAAACAACTGAAAATCAGCACTTAGCTTATCCTGAAAGATCTGGGAGCAGGTAGGCAGGAACAAAACAGAGCACATCTGAATACATTGATAGCCGGCAAGGAAATGACAGAAAGGCCAGGTAAAATAGGAAACACCCAGCCTCTGATGGACAGGTGGAAACCAAAGGCCGCAACCCACCAAAGTCACCCAGTACCAGCAGTAACCACCAGAGGGAGCCCACAAACAGAATCCACAACAGTACCCCCCCCTTGAGGAGGGGTCACCGAACCCTCACGAGAACCCCCAGGGCGATCAGGGTGAGCTCTATGGAAGGCGCGGACCAAATCAGTTGCATGAACATCGGAGGCGACCACCCAGGAATTATCCTCCTGACCATAACCCTTCCACTTAACCAAATACTGGAGTTTGCGTCTGGAAACACGAGAATCCAAGATCTTCTCAACAACATACTCCAATTCTCCCTCCACCAGCACCGGAGCAGGAGGCTCAACCGAAGGAACAACGGGCACCTCATACCTCCGCAACAACGACCGATGGAACACATTATGAATAGCAAACGATGCTGGGAGATCCAAACGAAAAGATACAGGGTTAAGAATCTCCGAGATCCTATAAGGACCGATGAACCGAGGCTTGAACTTAGGAGAAGAGACCTTCATAGTGACAAAACGAGAAGACAACCACACCAAATCCCCAACAAGAAGTCGGGGACCCACGCGGCGACGGCGATTAGCAAACTGCTGAGTCTTCTCCTGAGATAACTTCAAATTGTCCACCACCTGATTCCAAATTTGATGTAGCCTGTCCACCACCACGTCCACTCCAGGACAATCCGAAGACTCCACCTGACCAGAGGAAAAACGAGGATGAAACCCCGAATTACAAAAAAAAGGAGAGACCAACGTGGCAGAACTAGCCCGATTATTAAGAGCAAATTCGGCCAGTGGCAAAAAAGCAACCCAGTCATCTTGGTCAGCAGAAACAAAACACCTCAAATAAGTTTCCAAGGTCTGATTAGTTCGCTCCGTCTGGCCATTCGTCTGAGGATGGAATGCAGACGAGAAAGACAAATCAATGCCCATCTTGGCACAAAATGTCCGCCAAAATCTAGACACAAACTGGGATCCCCTGTCAGAAACGATATTCTCCGGAATCCCATGCAAACGAACCACGTTCTGAAAAAATAAAGGGACCAACTCAGAGGAGGAAGGCAACTTAGGCAAGGGCACCAAATGAACCATCTTAGAAAAGCGGTCACACACAACCCAGATAACGGACATTTTCTGTGAAACCGGGAGATCAGAAATAAAATCCATGGAAATGTGCGTCCAAGGCCTCTTCGGGATGGGCAAGGATAACAACAACCCACTGGCCCGAGAACAGCAAGGCTTAGCTCGAGCACACACTTCACAAGACTGCACAAAGGTACGCACATCCCTAGACAAGGAAGGCCACCAAAAAGACCTGGCCACCAAGTCTCTAGTACCAAATATTCCAGGATGACCAGCCAACACAGAAGAATGGACCTCGGAGATGACTCTACTGGTCCAATCATCCGGAACAAACAGTCTTTCTGGTGGACAACGATCCGGTTTATCCACCTGAAACTCCTGCAATGCACGTCGCAAGTCTGGGGATACGGCGGACAATATTACCCCATCCCTAAGGATACCAATAGGCCCAGAATCTCCAGGAGAGTCAGGCACAAAACTCCTGGAAAGAGCATCTGCCTTCACATTCTTTGAACCTGGCAGGTATGAAACCACGAAATTGAAACGAGAAAAAAACAACGACCAACGAGCCTGTCTAGGATTCAAACGCCTGGCAGACTCAAGGTAAATGAGATTCTTGTGATCAGTCAAGACCACCACACGATGTTTAGCACCCTCAAGCCAATGACGCCACTCCTCAAATGCCCACTTCATGGCCAAAAGCTCCCGATTACCCACATCATAATTGCGCTCGGCGGGCGAGAATTTTCTAGAGAAGAATGCACATGGCTTCATCACCGAGCCATCAGAACTTCTCTGTGACAAAACCGCCCCCGCTCCAATCTCGGAAGCATCAACCTCAACCTGAAAAGGAAGTGAAACATCTGGTTGACACAACACAGGAGCAGAAGAAAACCGGCGCTTAAGTTCCTGAAAGGCCCCCACAGCCGCAGGAGACCAATTAGCAACATCAGCACCCTTTTTAGTCAAATCAGTCAAAGGTTTAACAATACTGGAAAAATTTGCAATGAACCGACGATAAAAATTAGCAAACCCCAAGAACTTCTGTAGGCTCTTAACAGATGTAGGTTGTGTCCAGTCACAAATTGCCTGAACCTTGACGGGATCCATCTCAATAGTAGAAGGAGAAAAAATGTACCCCAAAAAAGAAATCTTCTGGACTCCGAAGAGACACTTTGAGCCCTTCACAAACAGAGAATTGGCCCGCAGAACCTGAAACACCTTGTTTTATCCGCACCAGATTATATGCACCGCGAAGATCTATCTTAGTGAACCACCTAGCCCCCTTAATGCGAGCAAACAAGTCAGTCAATAATGGCAATGGATACTGATATTTGACTGTAATCTTATTCAGAAGGCGATAATCTATACAAGGCCTCAGGGAACCATCTTTTTTTGCCACGAAAAAAAAAACCTGCTCCCAGAGGGGACGAAGATGGACGAATATGTCCCTTTTCCAAGGACTCCTTAATATAATTCCGCATAGCAGTATGCTCTGGCAGTGACAGATTAAATAAACGACCCTTAGGGAACTTACTGCCAGGAATCAATTCTATAGCACAGTCACAATCTCTATGAGGAGGGAGCGAATTGAGCTTAGGCTCCTCAAAAACATCCCTATAGTCAGACAAAAAGTCAGGGATCTCAGAAGGAGTAGATGAAGTGATTGAAATCGGAGGTGCATGATCATGAACCCCCTGACATCCCCAGCTTAACACAGACATTGTTTTCCAGTCCAGGACAGGATTATGAGTTTGTAACCATGGCAGCCCCAGCACTAGTACATCATGTAAATTATACAGTACAAGGAAGCGAATCACCTCCTGATGAACGGGAGTCATGCGCATGGTCACTTGTGTCCAATACTGCGGTTTATTCATAGCCAATGGTGTAGAGTCAATTCCCTTCAGAGGAATAGGAACTTCCAGAGGCTCCAGACTAAAACCGCAGCGTTTAGCAAATGACCAATCCATAAGACTCAGGGCAGCGCCCGAATCCACATAGGCATCAACGGAAATGGAAGACAGTGAAAAAATCAGAGTCACAGACAAAATGAACTTAGGCTGCAGAGTACCAATGGCAAAAGATTTATCAAGCTTTTTTGTGCGTTTAGAGCATGCTGATATAACATGAGCTGAATCACCACAATAAAAACACAATCCATTTTTCCGCCTATAATTTTGCCGTTCACTTCTGGACTGAATTCTATCACATTGCATAGTCTCAGGTGCCTGTTCAGAAGACACCGCCAACTGGTGCACGGGTTTGCGCTCCCGCAAACGCCGATCAATCTGTATGGCCATAGCCATAGACTCATTCAGACCTGTAGGCGTAGGGAACCCCACCATAATATCCTTAATGGCCTCAGAAAGACCATTTCTGAAGTTTGCAGCCAGGGCGCACTCATTCCACTGAGTAAGCACCGACCATTTCCGAAATTTTTGACAATATATTTCCGCTTCATCATGCCCCTGAGAGAGGGCTAACAAAGCCTTTTCAGCCTGAATCTCCAGGTTGGGTTCCTCATAGAGCAATCCCAATGCCAGAAAAAACGCATCCACACTGAGCAATGCAGGATCCCCTGGTGCCAATGCAAATGCCCAATTCTGAGGGTCGCCCCGCAGGAAAGATATTACAATCCTGACCTGTTGAGCAGGGTCTCCAGAGGAGCGAGATTTTAAAGAAAGAAACAATTTACAATTGTTCCTGAAATTCAGGAAGGTAGATCTATCTCCAGAGAAGAACTCTGGAATAGGAATTCTAGGTTCAGACATGGGAGTGTGAACAACAAAATCCTGTATGTTTTGAACTTTTGCCGCGAGATTACTCAGGCTGGAAGCCAAACTCTGGACATCCATGTTAAACAGCTAAGATCAGAGCCATTCAAGGGTTAAGAGGAGGTAAGAAGCAGCTAGACAGCAATTAAGGGCTAGGCAGCAAAACTCTGAAGGGAAAAAAAAAAAAAAAAAAATTTCCCTTAAACACTTCTATTTCTCCTGCTTCAGCCCAAACAATTAACACTTTGTGGGCCGGCTATACTGTCATGAATCCCAATGGCTAGGGATAGCACAGGACAAGCAAGGTACAAATAAATAACGGACGAGCTCTAGGGTGATGGAACCTGGGCTGACCGCTGCCCTACGCCTGACAAACGCAACTAGAGATAGCCAGGGAGCGTGCCTACGTTGGTTCTAGACGCCACGCACCAGCCTAAGAGCTAACTAGTACTGCAGAGAAAATAAAGACCTCACTTGCCTCCAGAGGAACGAACCCCAAAAGGTATAGTTGCCCCCCACATGTATTGACGGTGAAATGAGAGGAAGGCACATGCTGCGCCCCCTCCACCGCCGCAGGGCCGAGGGGTACCCGGTACCGGGCCTCTGAGTCTCTGCTTCTGGGGTTGTCACGGCGGCTAGGCCCCGGTCCGTGACCCTGCCGTGGGGCGCACAGTAGAATGAAGGTGTGGGTGTTGGTAGTGATGATAGCGATGTAACGGTGCAGTTGTGGGGTGCAGGTCGCAGTAAATAACAAGGACACCAGGTTGCAGTCTCTTTACCTCTTTACTGGAGATCTCTGAGTCCTCAGTCCAGAACACGGTTCACCAGGCTACGCAAGTCCAGCCGGTCCAATGGCACCTCCAGAGTCCTCCTCTCAGGTGGAAATCTGTGCCTTCCTTCTAGCGCTATGTGTTGTAGTCCTTCCCTGCAGTGCTCACGGAAAGTGACCCCACAACGGTTGTGTCTGTTTCTTAAGTTCCCTCACAACTCGATTTGATGTTCCTCTGTAATCCACCCCTCCCTGTATTCAGGTTGGAATGGCACCCGTTTGTCAGGTAGGCCTGGAGTTCTTCCGGGACCCTAGAGACGCCCCTCTCCCGCAATTGCCCCCCAAGACTTCATAGGTGATATGTGGTAGACAGCCCGCCTGAGACCGACTGTCCTGCCGCTGTTTGGATTATGGCTTGAAGCTGTATTCTAATCCACTCCCTCGGCGTTCCGGCCACCGGTATTGCGCCTCAGCAGGGTGCTGCCTCTTTCAACAAAACCCCTGCTGGTATTCTCCTTCTGCTTGATCTCGTTTCTCACTCAGCACAATCTGCCTCGCTTCTAGTCCTTTCTTGGGCACCGCCGCTAAGCTGAGCAGGCACGGTCCCGTTACGTTCTCTCAATGCCAAGCCTCTGCCAGGATCCCACCCCTGGCAGAGACCCTACAGTCTCTCCCTTCACAACACCCTCTGCCACAGGGTGTTGCTCTGTTCAATCCCGTCAGCGTTCTCTCTCTAACTTCCTGCCTGACCCCCAGTTTACCCACTATGGTGGGGAGTGGCCTAATGAATAGCACCCTTAGCTCCCCCCGGAGGCCCTGCTGTGAAACATATTGGTGTCTGTGATACCTGATTGGAGGAACTCCTTCAGTGCCATCGAACGTACCATGGCTCCCGTTAGTGGCAGAGCCACAGTACTGCAACGACCAGGACTCTGGGGCGCTGCACTCCCCCCTGGTTAAACACAGTACTCCGGGACTGGGAAGAAAAACAACAATACAGATTAGTAAACAGACATACAGTTTTGTTGAGTGCAAAACAATAAGTATACTTGAACAGGCTTCCCTTTATGGGAGGTGAGGACACTTTTAACGTTACAAACATAGTCAACATTATAAATTACAGGCTATACATAACTCCTGTTACCCAACCGGGTATTCTACTTAGTGCAAATTCTGGAACAATAAATTAACATTGCCCTTAAGAAACATACACTCTTAGTTTACCAAAGGCCTTCCTATAATCACATTACAGGGTAGGGTAACTTCACATTCTCCTACTTTGAACCTGCAGGACCGCCTGTCCCTATGGCACCAGACCTACTGCCTCTCCTTTCTTTTACAGGACCGCCCCGTTCAGCCAGGGCCTACTGCCTTTCGCTACTATACATAGTATAGACATAACATTCCTTTCGTTTAAAGAACTCTGAGCCAGCTCTACTCGGCTCCTTTAAGGACTCACTCTCTAACCCCTACGGGTTCGCTTTCTGTCCTTAGTAACAAAGTAACTTTCTATGGGGACGCAGGGTTTACCTTCTATCCTCACCTTCATCATTACTTCTTTACTTTCAACTATGCAGATCTCTACTTCTACCCCTGCGGGCTCTCTGCATCTTTTCCTTTCACAAAACATTATTTTCAGATTTCACAATTCAAACAATTTAAACACATATAACTTTTCATGTAAAACAGTTACATTCTTTCTCAAAGCATCATCATATTACCGTTCTAAAACAGTATCGCTTTCAAGTTCAATTCCACGCATCCCCTTTAAGAGGGGACCAAGCCTTTCTGAGGTAGCTCGTCTTCTCAGCCTACCAGTCCACGCAAAGGCTCCGGAATGGCATCTTCGCAAAGTGTCTTTTAACTAAAACCAGTAGGAAAGGTATCTTCGCAAAGTGTCTTTTAACTAAAACCAGTAGGAGGCACCCTTAAGAAGGTGCAACTATTTACAAGGAAGTTCGAATCATGCACAGTCCATGATTTCACAGTTTGTGTAACTTTTGTGCAAAACTTCAAGGAAACAGCAATAGTGACCCCGGGTCAACAAAGGGGTCACCTTTTAAAGTTTACCCTGGACGGGTTTTAGCAGCAAACAATCAGGAACAGTTAAAGGAAAACTATTTACATTTTTCAGGTTTCCAAGGTTTATTCTTCTTCAGGTGGCTTTGGTTCCGGGACCCCGGCCACTGTAGCGCCAGTGTCCGCGGTTCGAACATGCAGATGAACTCGATTGGCCAACTCTGGGGCTGCCACTAGGCGTACCGTTGCGATGGTGACAAGTTCGGGTACTCCCGGGACCAGGTCTGGGGTAACTAGTGCCGCGGCTCCAGACATACACCGTCGAACATTCCGTGCATACCACCCGAGTGGGTTCAAGTGGCGGCTGTAGGTCACTGGATCCCCCTTTTGTAAGGGTTCTCCGCTTCGGCCACAACAGGGAGCCCTCACGTTACAATGCGCAACGAAAACATCAGTATCCAGCCCCGGCTCGTGTATGAGGCCCCACCCCCTTTTTACATGGTAGGCCAACACAGTGCCCCGCCTTACCGCGTCTCTGTCATCCCCTGTCGGGGGGGGTTGTCGTACTTTCGATGGGCCCATCGACTCAGTCCCTTTCCGCCCTTTCCACTGCAGAATCAAGCACTGTCTATATTGTTCCCATGTAAGCACCGCAAGAGTGGACCCGTTCTCCCGGGATCCATCTGCTCTAAACCAGGGGGTGTCCCACCGAAGAACTACTCCATCTAAGCTCACATCCACGGGCTCCCCCACTCCAGTTGACAGCGGTGGCACCATCCTCCCCAGGTCATCGGGGGATAGCACCATTAGCCCTGCCGAGATAAGTCGCTCCCTACTGAGACGGAGGTGGGTCATGGAATCGGGCTCGTGAAGGGGAGCAGGGACGTCGGCCATACCTGCGCCTAATGTGGTTCCATCGGTGTCGCTCCGGTCCATTAACAAGGGTGCTGGAGTCGGCTGCAGCCCGGACTGCGGCTCCTCCAATAGGATTCTCGGATTCGGCTCCGCTTGCTGTAGTTCCTCCTCCTCTAACTCCGAAGTCAGGATTGGTGGACGTAGCCCCGCTGTCGGGTCCGCAGGCTTCCGGTCCATCGTTGGTGAAGGAGGACAAGCCGGAATCGCTTCCTCCTCGCTCAGGCACTCGCTGTTCATCATCGCTGCCCGATAGTCGGTGGCAGTGCATGCACCTAACTCTGCCATTTCTCCGAGGTCGGGCTTCTCCGTCCCCAGCCCCTCGCTGTTGCATATCAAGGGGTGTTTCTCTTCCGTTTTGGGGCGGGTCATTCCTCTGCAACCAGAAGTGCAGGGGGCGGTAGCCATTTCCCGCGCCACACTGGGAGTCTCCGCCCATAACACGCCCTCCTTCCCCTTGGATGTAGCAATGGCGGCGCCTTTTGGCGGGAACTTTTGGCGGCTAATGGCGCAGCACAGTCTTACAATAAAGTACAGTTCAAGCACAGTAAATCACAGTCTCTAGGCACACATGACCTGATTCTTCAGGCTTAAGTAGATCCTGTTCGTGACGCCAAGTTCTGCTGCGCCCCCTCCACCGCCGCAGGGCCGAGGGGTACCCGGTACCGGGCCTCTGAGTCTCTGCTTCTGGGGTTGTCACGGCGGCTAGGCCCCGGTCCGTGACCCTGCCGTGGGGCGCACAGTAGAATGAAAGTGTGGGTGTTGGTAGTGATGATAGCGATGTAACGGTGCAGTTGTGGGGTGCAGGTCGCAGTAAATAACAAGGACACCAGGTTGCAGTCTCTTTACCTCTTTACTGGAGATCTCTGAGTCCTCAGTCCAGAACACGGTTCACCAGGCTACGCAAGTCCAGCCGGTCCAATGGCACCTCCAGAGTCCTCCTCTCAGGTGGAAATCTGTGCCTTCCTTCTAGCGCTATGTGTTGTAGTCCTTCCCTGCAGTGCTCACGGAAAGTGACCCCACAACGGTTGTGTCTGTTTCTTAAGTTCCCTCACAACTCGATTTGATGTTCCTCTGTAATCCACCCCTCCCTGTATTCAGGTTGGAATGGCACCCGTTTGTCAGGTAGGCCTGGAGTTCTTCCGGGACCCTAGAGACGCCCCTCTCCCGCAATTGCCCCCCAAGACTTCATAGGTGATATGTGGTAGACAGCCCGCCTGAGACCGACTGTCCTGCCGCTGTTTGGATTATGGCTTGAAGCTGTATTCTAATCCACTCCCTCGGCGTTCCGGCCACCGGTATTGCGCCTCAGCAGGGTGCTGCCTCTTTCAACAAAACCCCTGCTGGTATTCTCCTTCTGCTTGATCTCGTTTCTCACTCAGCACAATCTGCCTCGCTTCTAGTACTTTCTTGGGCACCGCCGCTAAGCTGAGCAGGCACGGTCCCGTTACGTTCTCTCAATGCCAAGCCTCTGCCAGGATCCCACCCCTGGCAGAGACCCTACAGTCTCTCCCTTCACAACACCCTCTGCCACAGGGTGTTGCTCTGTTCAATCCCGTCAGCGTTCTCTCTCTAACTTCCTGCCTGACCCCCAGTTTACCCACTATGGTGGGGAGTGGCCTAATGAATAGCACCCTTAGCTCCCCCCGGAGGCCCTGCTGTGAAACATATTGGTGTCTGTGATACCTGATTGGAGGAACTCCTTCAGTGCCATCGAACGTACCATGGCTCCCCTTAGTGGCAGAGCCACAGTACTGCAACGACCAGGACTCTGGGGCGCTGCACGCACACATAGAGATGATATATATAGGTTTAGCAAATTGAGGCCCGCTGTAAACTAGAAAGCAGAACGATACAAAAGGGGTCTGAGCGGTCAGCAAAAAACCCTAATCAAAAAACCATCCTGAGATTACAAGAACCCATGTGCCAACTCATGGCACATGGGGAGAACCTCAGTCCACTAGAGCTACCAGCTAGCATAGAGACATAATAAGCAAGCTGGACAAAAAACCAAACAACTGAAAATCAGCACTTAGCTTATCCTGAAAGATCTGGGAGCAGGTAGGCAGGAACAAAACAGAGCACATCTGAATACATTGATAGCCGGCAAGGAAATGACAGAAAGGCCAGGTAAAATAGGAAACACCCAGCCTCTGATGGACAGGTGGAAACCAAAGGCCGCAACCCACCAAAGTCACCCAGTACCAGCAGTAACCACCAGAGGGAGCCCACAAACAGAATCCACAACACCTAGTGCCCTCTCTTTTTGTATTTTTAACTGATTTGTGTGTGTTTTTGTTTTTAATATTTGTATTTTGTGTCCATATAGTTTGATATGTTGTGCACAGTTCCCTGCAGGATCATTCAATTCACCATAGGTCTTACCCCTGATACGGTCATCTACTATGAGCATGTAAGGATTGGTGTCCTAATAGAAGCCATTGGAAGAGGATTTAGCAATTACTTCTTATCTGCGATTACGGACGGAATATAATTTCTATGTGTCCTATTATCTTCTTTCTTCTGTTTATATATGTCACTTATTTTATCTATTCTTTGACTTTATGACATATGCAGTATTATATACATTTTGTGCCCATTATGGATGCGGTGCGCTTACCAGCTATTCGTGGCTGCCCCTCGCTATGCGACACTGTCCTGCTGATGCGTGACTGAGACCCTTCGGGTGCTCGCTCGTGTGTGCAGCTGGATGCATCCGGGTCGCGGGGGTTCAGCGCAGGTGGCGACGCGTGCATGCTCCACATCTACACAGCCAGGAGGGGGGGCACTTCAGCACATGGATAGAGCCTTTCTTTCCTTTTCCTTTTCTTCCCCCTTTATGTCCACCATGCTAAGCGCATTTAGTATGGTTTAATGCCTTAAGATGCTGGTGGATGCATATGGGAACATTGGCCCAGGTGGCCATAATGGATTTTCAGTGATTGATATGGCTTTGATAAACTGTATATAGGGACATGTTATGGGATAACATAAAGAAGAGGATTTCTCTCACGAGCTTATAGATATCTTATATGATGTAATATACAATTCGCACTGAGTGCCACAATTTTTTGGTGTCTTATATATAACACATCTTTTTACTCATGTGTGTTTTTAACTTTTTGCATTTTTTTTTCAAACTCCTACGACTCTCCAGTATTTTGTAATGTTAGTTATGGAGTGATACGTAATGGCCAAGTGATTCACACAGGTCACTCTATGGAGTCTGCATATTGTGGTATTAATATTGTTCTCTGTGCTTTTCACAGTAGGTTCCAGTGCTACTATTATGGATTTCAGAGCCTGTAACGATGCATGGCTCTCACAAATAGATGATGTGTCCAAAGACACCAATGATACAAATGTGGAGGGTAACAGTAAAAGGTTATTCGAGATTACTACAAAATGTAAGGATCTTTTGAAGAAAAGGACGAAAATATAGTGGAATCATGCTTTTTTGGACAAGTATTTACAGAAGGGGCTTATCCCTAGGGGTCTAAGGGTGCAGGTTTTTCCCTCTTTCCGGTGGAAAATCACGAGATTTGGGACAGATGGGAGAGTTATGCTAATACCTGCTCTTTTGGCTTCATGGAAATCATAAAGGAGATGAAAGCTGATTCCCTGAAAATGATTGAAGGGGAAATGGAAATTTTACAAAATGCTATTAAAAAAGATATGTCTAATGAGGCTTTAAAGAAATTTAATTCTGAGATTGAGGATGAAGCGTAAAAATGGGCCGAAGAAATACAACAAATAAAATTAAAAAAAATCCAACAGGATATGAATGCCAAGCAACTAAATAGGACTTATAAATGGAGAAACTTAAAAGAAGCATCAAGTTCTTTCCATAGGAATAGATCACGTTCATGGTCTGCGTCCGTAAGATCAACTAGATCTGAAGATCACCAGTCTTTTAAAAAGAACAGAGTAGAGACGGATAATGATGGTGCCTCAACGAGTGGCAAGAAAATAAATAACATCTGTGAAACAATGGGAAACTAAATCCCAGGGAGGGTTGCAGGTAATCAACCTATCCAATCATGTGTTGACTGATACCCAATTAGAGGTACTCAAGTAATGGTTTTAATTACTTTACAGCGTTAAAAGACCTTCACTTGTTTTCACGTAAATTAATCTTGAAAAAACTACATTGTAAGGGAGAAGAATTGGAGAGCTGCTGAGAGAGATGCCATTCGGATATTGGAAGAATTGCTTGATGAACAAATCCCAACTAATGAAGGTGGGTTCCCTAAATCTATTCTTCACAGATCGACAAAGTTTTCCCCCTTGTCACTATGCCCGGCGGTGGAGGTGTTTACTAAATTGGTGTCAGAAAATCTAAAAAAGTTATCCACCCATCACTCTTTTGATAATCTTACTCATAAGCAAAGGGAAGGCATCCGCCAATTACAATTTTTGATGTTGTGTTTAAGGCGGCTGACAAGGGGGGAGGGGGGGGTATCGTCATTTGGCCAGTTGTTACATATGAACAGAGACGTTCTGTCAGTTACGGGACAATGAAGTATACACTAAGTTAAGCCATAATCTGATGGCCTCTATTTCAGCACAACTCCAAAAAAATCCTTTTAAAATCATTTGATCAAGGGATTATCAATAAACAAGCTTTGGAAGGTCTAACAGTGGTATTCCCTAAAGTACCAACTTTTTACTTACTTCCTAAGGTGCATGAGGACACTATCAATCCACCAGGACGTCCAATTGTGTCCGGGATAGATGGTCTATGTGATCCCATATGTAAGTTCATCGATCATTATTTAAATACTCTGGCAGAAACCCTACCTAATTATGTTGAAGACACAATGAATGTCCTTGCTAGGGTTGACGGTGTCTTTTTTGACACGGGGACACTTTTGGTGACAGTGGATGTCGAGACGTTGTACAATTGTATAAACCATGAAGATGGTTTGTGGGCAGTCCGTTTCTTCCTCGAGGCCTCCGACCTGGACAGCCCTCTTTGTTAGCTTATCCTCGAACTGCTGCACTTTGTCCTGACGCATAATTTTTTTTTACTTCCAAAGATCAATTTTACCATCAGAAGCGCAGCGCAGCCATAGGTGCGGCCTGTGCACGCCAACCTTTTCCTAGGGTTCTGGGAAGGGTTGGTGGTTAGTGACTCGGGGGCGGGGGCTGCCGACCATGTGCTGTGCTGGTTATGCTATATTGACGATATTTTGTTATTTTGGCTAGTGATGGTGCAGCAGTTGGAGGATTTTATGGCTATGTTGAATACCAACACTTTGAATATTAGATTGACTTATAGGCATGACTCTACTAAAATTGATTTTTTAGACATTAGTTTGGAGGTGGATCCATCGTTATCTATCCAGACAGATGTCTTTCGAAAAACAACATCAGTTAATGCTTTAATACATGCCAAGTCCGCACATAGCCATGCTACGATTAGGGTCGTCCCAGTCAGACAGTTCTTGAGGATGAGGTGGATCTACTTGATGAATCAGAAGTTTGAGACACAGGTCTAGGACTTAACCCCTTAACCCCCCCAAAGGGTGGTTTGCATGTTAATGACCGGGCCAATTTTTACAATTCTGACCACTGTCCCTTCATGAGGTTATAACTCTGGAATGCTTCAGCGGATGCCAGTGATTCTGGCAATATTTTCTCGTGACATATTGTCCTTCATGTTAGTGGTAAAATTTCCTTGACATTACTTGCGTTTATTTGTGAAAAAAAAAAAATTGGGCGAAAATTTTGAAAATTTCGCAATTTTACAACTTTGAATTTTCATGCCCTTAAATCACAGAGATATGTCACACAGAATACTTAAAAAGTAACATTTTCCACATGTCTACTTTACATAAGCACAATTTTGGAAGCAAATTTTTTTTGTTAGGGAGCTATAAGGGTTAAAATTTGACCAGCAATTTCTCATTTTTACAACATTTTTTTTTTTTTTTTAGGGACCACATCACATTTGAAGTCACTTTGAGGGGTCTATATGATAGAAAATACCCAAGCGTGACACCATTCTAAAACCATCACCCCTCAAGAAGCTCAAAATCCCATTCAAGAAGGTTATTAACACTACAGGTGTTTCACAGGAATTTTTGGAATGTTTTTTAAAAAAAAGGAACATTTTACTTTTTTTCACAAAAAAAAATTAATTCAGATCCAATTTGTTTCATTTTACCAAGGGTAACAGGAGAAATTGAACCCCCTAGTTGTTGTAGAATTTGTCCTGAGTACACAGATACCCCATTTATGGGGGAACCACTGTTTAGGCGCATGGCAGAGCTCGGAATGGAAGGAGCGCCGTTTGACTTTTCAATGCAAAATTGGCTGAAATTGAGAAAGGACGCCATGTCGCGTTTGGAGAGCCCCTCATGTGCCTTAACAGTGAAACCCCCAACAAGTGACACCATTTTGGAAAGTAGACCCCCCTAAGGAATTTATCTAGATGTGTGGTGAGCACTTTGTCCCACCAAGTACTTCATATAGTTTATAATGTAGAGCCGTAAAAATAAAAAATCATATTTTCACCCCCAATTTTTTATTTTCCCAAAGGTATCAGAAAAAATTGGACCCCAAAATGTGTTGTGCAATTTGTCCTGACTACGCTGATATCCCATATGTGGGGGTAAACTACTGTTTGGGCGCATGGCAGAGCTCGGAAGGGAATGAGCGCCGTTTGGAATGTAGACTTAGATGGAATGGTCTGCGGGTGTCACGTTGCGTTTGCAGAGCCCATGATGTACCTAAACAGCAGAAACCCCCACAAGACACCCCATATTGGAAACTAGACCCCCCAAGGAACTTATCTGGATGTGTTGTGAGAACTTTGAACCCCCAAGTGTTTCACTAGTTTATAACAGAGCCGTGAAAATAAAAAATCCTTTTTTTTCCACAAAAATTATATTTTAGCTCCCAGTTTTGTATTTTCCCAAGGGTAACAGGAGAAATTCGACCCAAAAAGTTGTTGTCCAATTTGTCCTGCGTACACGGATACCCCATATGTGGGGGGAACCACCATTTGGGGGCATGGCAGAGCTCGAAAGGAGCGCCGTTTGGAATCCAGACTTAGATGGAACGTCACGTTGCGTTTGCAGAGCCCCTGATGTACCTAAACAGTATAAAACCCCCACAAGTGACCCCATATTGGAAACTAGACCCCTCAAGAAAATCATCTAGATGTTTTGTGAGAACTTTGAACTCCCAAGTGTTTAACTACAGTTTATAACGCAGAGCCGAGAAAATAAAACTTTTTTCCCACAAAAATGATTTTTAAGCCCCCAAATTTTTATTATTGCAAGGGTAACAAGAGAAATTGGAACCCTAGAGTTGCTGTCCAATTTGTCCTGAGTGCGATGATAGCCCATATGTTGGGGTACACCCCTGTTTGGGCGTACAGGAGAGCTCGGAAGGGAAGGAGCACTGTTTTACTTTTTCAACGCAGAATTGGCTGGAATTGAGATCGGACGCCATGTCGCATTTGGAGAGCCCCTGATGTGCCTACACAGTGGAAACCCCCTATTCTAACTCCAACCCTAACCCCAACACACCCCTAACCCTAATCCCCACCCTAACCATAACCACACCCCTAACCCTAGTCCCAACCATAAATGTAATCCAAACCCTAATGTTAGCCCCAACCCTAACTTTACCCCCAACCCTAATGGGAAAATAGAAATAAATACATTTTTTTAAATATTATTATTTTTCCCTAACTAAGGCGGTGATAAAGGGGGGTTTGATTTTACTATTTAGAGCAGGTTTTTATAGCAAATTTTTATGTTTGGCAGCTGTGCTCCCCCCGTGATGTACTATCCTGTCACTGGGAATTAAGTCCCAGGTCACCTCGACGGGATAGTATGTCAGATGGCAGAAAGGGGTTAAGAGAAAGATTTAGACAATGTGGTTATGATCCAAAAATCTTAAGGATTTGCTAATAAAAAGCCATCATGTAGCAACTAACGTAAACCCATTTGGTTCAACAAAACCAGTCAGAGGCTGCTTTAAGTATTGCCACTGCATAGCTTGCGCCAATGTCCTTTGCACCTCCTCTTTCTGTTTGGCAGATAGTAAAAAAGAATTTGAAATTAGGGAATACATCTCTTGTAATACTAGTAATGTGATCTACTATGCAACATGCAGCTGCCCTTTAATATATATATAGGCTTAACATCACAGGAATTAATAGTGCGTGTAAGAGAGCATGTGCAGGACATTGGTGCAGCTAGGATAGTGGTGGATGTGTTGACTCTTAAAGGGCACCTGTCACCCCGTTTTTTCGGTATGAGATAAAAATACTGTTAAATAGGGCCTGAGCTGTGCATTGCAATAGTGTAGTTTGTGGACCCCGATTCCCCACCTATGCTGCCGAAATACGTTACCAAGGTAGTCGTTTTCGCCTGTCAATCAGGCTGGTCTGGTCAAAAGGGCGTGGTGTCTTCCCCCAGATTTTGCTTAGTTTTCCGTTGGTGGCGTAGTGGTGTGCGCATGCCCAAGGTCCCGAATCCTCTGCCAGGGGATTGAAAAGAGCGCGATGTTCGTTATTTCATTGGTGATCGGTGGGCGCGGCCATCTTCCTTTGGCCGCGCATGCGCAGAAGCGGCGCTCTGCTGGCCGCGGCTTCAGGAGATGCGAACTCTGCTTCAGGAAAATGGCCGCCGCGATATCCATCTGCGCACGCGCGGTATCCTGCGGCCATTTTCCTGAAGCCGCGGCCAGCAGAGCGCCGCTTCTGCGCACGCGCGGCCAAAGGAAGATGGCCGCGCCCACCGATCACCAATGAAATAACGAACATCGCGCTCTTTTCACTCCCCTGGCAGAGGATTCTGGACTTGGGCATGCGCACACCACTACGCCACCAACGGAAAACTAAGCAAAATCTGGGATAGACACCACGCCCTTTTGACCAGACCAGCCTGATTGACAGGCGAAAACGACTACTTTGGTAACGTATTTCGGCTGCATAGGTGGGGAATCGGGGTCCACAAACTACACTATTGTAATGCACAGCTCAGGCCCTATTTAACAGTATTTTTATCTCATACGGAAAAAACGGGGTGACAGGTTCCCTTTAAGACCATTCCTAGACATTTTAGGATGGTCCATAATTGTAATCCCATGGAATTTAAGGTTAGGGGAATATATGTGGTGCATGTGGGAATTAGGGGGGGAAACATTAAAAAAAACTAGCGCAGCGGGTGTTAAAATGGATTGTGACGTTGGGTACAATGAAACCTGCTGGCCTTAATGATTCCCTAAATTTTGGCTCTTTCTTGTGATGTAGTTGTTAAAATAGTTATAACCCCTAGTGCCCTCTCTTTTTGTATTTTTAACTGATGTGTGTTTTTGTTTTTAATATTTGTATTTTTTGTCCATATAGTTTGATATGTTGTGCACAGTTCCCTGCGGGATCGTTCAATTCACCATAGGTCTTACCCCTGATACGGTCATCTACTATGAGCATGTAAGGATTGGTGTCCTAATAGAAGCCATTGGAAGAGGATTTAGCAATTACTTCTCATCTGCGATTACGGACTGAATATAATTTCTACATGTTTATGTCACTTATTTTATCTATTCTTTGACTTTATGACATATGCAGTATTATATACATTTTGTGCCCGTTATGGCTGCGGTGCTCTTGCACTCGCCGACTGCCCCTCTCTATCTGGCACTGACCTGCTGATGCACGACAGACCTTTCAGGTGCTCGCTCGTGTGTGCAGCTGGATGCATCCGGGACACGGGGGTTCTGCGTGGGTGGCGACGCACGCATTCGCCTCATGTACACAGCCAGGAGGGGGCCGGGTCACGTGATACCCATGTGACCGGTATCCATGGATATTTAAGATCCTGTAGGAGATCCAAACAACAACTCCCCTTGAGAAAGCGAGGCTGACAGCAGCAAAACGCGCATCGGGGTGCGTTCAGTGGGCACTTCAGTACATGGTGAGAGCCTTTCTTCCTTTTCTTTCCCCTTTATGTCCACCATGCTAAGCGCATTTAGTATAGTTTAATGCCTTAAGATGCTGGTGGATGCATATGGGAACGTTGGCCCAGGTGGCCATAATGGATTTTCAGTGATTAAAATGGCTTTGATAAACAGTATATAGGGACATGTTATGCGATAACATAAAGGAGCAGATTTCTCTCACCAGCTCCTGGATATCTTTTATGATGTAATATAGAATTTGTACTGAGTGCCAGAATTTTTTGGTGTCTTGTATATAGCACATCTTTTTACTCATGTGTGTTTTTTAACTTTTTGTATTGTGACAATAACGTTTTTTGTATTTTTTATTCAAACTCCTATGGAACTCCAGTATTTTGCATTGTTAGTTATGGAGTTATACTTCGTGGCCAAGTGATTCATACAGGTCACCTTATGAGTCTGGATATTGTGGTATTAATAATATGGAATATATATTTTTTGTATAGAGCGCTCAGGTTAAATACAAATGAGAAAACGATAAACAATAGTTTAAAACAAAACAAACAAAAAAAAAAACAATGAGAGAGAAAAATAGAAAAACCTAAAGAGGACTCTGACACTAGTATTTAACACCCTTTACATTAAATTAGTATTCAAACACATTTTGACTCGCCTTTGGTAAATAACAAATGAGAATCACATGTGATTAGTGTTGAGCGATACCGTCCGATACTTGAAAGTATCGGTATCGGAAAGTATCGGCCGATACCGGCAAAGTATCGGATCCAATCCGATACCGATACCCGATACCAATACAAGTCAATGGGACTCAGGTATCGGACGGTATTCCTGATGGTTCCCAGGGTCTGAAGGAGAGGAAACTCTCCTTCAGGCCCTGGGAACCATATAAATGTGTAAAAGAAAGAATTAAAATAAAAAATATCGCTATACTCACCTGTCCGACGCAGCCGGGACCTCAGCGAGGGAACCGGCAGCGTTGTTTGTTTAAAATTCGCGCTTTTACTTGGTTACGTGAATTCCCGGCTTGTGATTGGTCAGGGCGGCCATGTTGCCGGGACGCGGACCAATCACAGCAAGCCGTGACGAAATTACGTCACGGCTTGCTGTGATTGGTCCACGTCCCGGCAACATGGCCGCCATTAACCAATCACAAGCCGTGACGTCACGGGAGGCTGGACTTGCGCACTTTTTAAAAAACGCGCGTGTCCAGCCTCCCGTGACGTCACGGCTTGTGATTGGTTAATGGCGTCCATGTTGCCGGGACGCGGACCAATCACAGCAAGCCGTGACGTAATTTCGTCACGGCTTGCTGTGATTGGTCCGCGTCCCGGCAACATGGCCGCCCTGACCAATCACAAGCCAGGAATTCACGTAACCAAGTAAAAGCGCGAATTTTAAACAAACAACGCTGCCGGTTCCTTCGCTGAGGTCCAGGCTGCGTCGGACAGGTGAGTATAGCGATATTTTTTATTTTAATTCTTTCTTTTACACATTTTTACATTAATGTTGTTTCGATACCGATACCCGATATCACAAAAATATCGGATCTCGGTATCGGAAATTCCGATACAGCAAGTATCGGCCGATACCCGATACTTGCAGCATCGGAATGCTCAACACTACATGTGATTAATTGTGGGTGCCCATGAGAAAGGAATTAGCCAATGAATGATGACTTTAGTGTTTTAAAAAGCTTCATTTTAGGCCCTGTTCCTTTCTCACCACGGTGAAGACAAAGGAGATGTCTGAAGACATCAGAACTGCTATTATTAGCAAACACAAGACATCCAAAGGGTATAAGGCCATCTCCTAAGGCCTTGGTATCCAAGTTTCAACAGAGAACAATGTTATTAAGAAGTTTGTGCAATGTCTGTGTATAAGAAAAATAGAGGGCACTCACCGGTCTTCACTAGATTAAGTCCTTTATTAATAAAATATAACACACGAATTCATGGCCGGAGTCGATGGAGCCGAAGCTCGCGTGAGCAGGGGAGATTGCAGACGACGGCCGTTTCGCGCTGTGCCTGCGCTTCTACGGGTCAACGTGCAAGGGTAAAGTGGTGGAAATATAGTGCCGACCATGACACCTCCCCTTCCACCAACACCCTCCCACCAGCATAAAATACACTCAAAATTAAAAAGCACATATAAAATACAATTACTGTTATACATACACATATATATACCAAATTTAGCTGTTTAAACCTACATCAATCAAATTTCTGCTATGCTTATAGAGGATCATTTAATCCAGTTTCTATCGTATTGTTATCCTAGAATCTGTCCTCCACTATAAACTTTCACCATTTATTTAGATTTCTATTTTTCCTCCTCACTTATAATCTATAATCTTACAAAAAAATAGACATATCGACCCTGTCATTAAATCCCAAGGGTCCTAGCGCATTACTGCGCATGATCCATTTTGCCTCACACCGCAACAGCAAGTTATTCAAATCTCCTCCTCCCGGTGGTAGATTGATTTTTTCAATTCCCGCAAAGGTAAGACTATCTGCCCTACCTCCATGTTTCTCTTTCATATGGGTAATTAACCGCGGCACCCCTTTCCCCGTTACTATAGATCTGCAATGTTCTCGGAACCGCACATACATCGGTCGGATGGTCTTCCCGATGTAATAATACCTGCAGGGGCAAAATATTACGTAGATAACATGATCTGTTCTACAAGTAATAAAATCGCATACCTTGTGCTCCACTGCGCCCATATGTAACGTACGATCTATCAAATGTTGATTGCAAAAAGAGCAATAACTGCATCTAAAATTCCCTTTGGGTGCGGTAGTATTAAGCCAGTTCTGATTAGGTTTCAAAATGCGATTTCTCACTAGTTTATCCCTCAATCTGACACTCCGTTTGTTTGCTATTAGGGGGCCTCATGCTACAACTTCCACCAGCTCTTTATCACGTCCTAGGATATGCCAATTCTTTTTTATCGCCAGACGTATCTGACTATCCATATTACTATATGTAAAACTAAAAGTAAATCTTTTATCTTTATTAGTTTTTTGGCTGCCTGATGTATATTTCCTCTTAATCTTTCTTTCTTCTACCACCTTATCCCTCGCTGGTATTACTACATTATCTGGGTAGCCCCTTTGTTTAAACCTTTGCAGCATTTCTTCTGATTGTCTTATAAAACCCTCCTCAGTGTTATTTACTCTGCTCACCCTTAAAAATTGGCTACGGGGTAGCGCTCTTTTTGTATGCGCTGGGTGAAAGCTCTCATAATGCATCATGGTATTTGCTGCCACTGGTTTCCGATATAGAGATGTACATATTTTCTCTCCTCTAATTTCTACTAAGACATCCAAGAATTCCAGCCTCTGCCCCCCAAATACTGACGTAAAGGCCATATTCATCTGATTATGAGTATTTAAATATGAAACAAAATTATTAAAATCTTCCTCTGTACTATCCCATACTATTACTATGTCGTCGATGTATCTTAGATAGAATTTAATGTGCCGTAAAAAACCATGATCATTAGAATAAATGTATTTCTCTTCAAAAAGACCCAAAAAAAGGTTAGCGAAAGTGCAAGCTGCCGGAGTCCCCATCGCAGTCCCCACCTGTTGTACGTACCAATCATCCAAAAACATAAATGCATTGTGTGTGAGGATAAAATCCAAACCTTCACAAATAAATTTAATGAATTCACGACTTTTATCTGTAGTGCACAAAATCTGCTCAATAGCCTCTACTCCTGTCTTTTGAGGAATCCTAGTGTATAAGCTTTCTACATCAATTGAAGCTAACGAATAATTCTCCTGCCATTCAAATTCTTGGATATTAGATAGAAAAGAATTTGTATCTTTGCAGTAGGCAGGGATATCCTTCAAAAGAGGGCGCAATAACCAATCAATGTACTGGGATAGGGGCTCAGTGAGCGACCCTATCCCAGCCACAATCAGTCGCCCAGGGGGGCGATGAACAAACTTGTGCACTTTAGGATTATGGTACCAATGGGGTCTGGTGGGGAACTCCGGCAGCAATTTTTCCGCTTTCTTTTGGGTAATAATGCCCAGTTCTACATATTTTCTCAAATATGTTCTCAATTCGGTTTTATACTTATGTACTGGACTCCCTGTCAGCTTCCTATATGCTGCACCATCTGATAATTGTCTATCCGCTTCGGCGACATAGTAAGATCTGGGAAGTAAGACTATTTTTCCCCCCTTATCTGCAGCCCATACTACCGTGTCTTCCCACGAGCATATTTCTCGTAGGGCTTTATTTTCTTCAAACGATAAATCACTAAGCAGCCAAAAAACTAATAAAGATAAAAGATTTACTTTTAGTTTTACATATAGTAATATGGATAGTCAGATACGTCTGGCGATAAAAAAGAATTGGCATATCCTAGGACGTGATAAAGAGCTGGTGGAAGTTGTAGCATGAGGCCCCCTAATAGCAAACAAACGGAGTGTCAGATTGAGGGATAAACTAGTGAGAAATCGCATTTTGAAACCTAATCAGAACTGGCTTAATACTACCGCACCCAAAGGGAATTTTAGATGCGGTTATTGCTCTTTTTGCAATCAACATTTGATAGATCGTACGTTACATATGGGCGCAGTGGAGCACAAGGTATGCGATTTTATTACTTGTAGAACAGATCATGTTATCTACGTAATATTTTGCCCCTGCAGGTATTATTACATCGGGAAGACCATCCGACCGATGTATGTGCGGTTCCGAGAACATTGCAGATCTATAGTAACGGGGAAAGGGGTGCCGCGGTTAATTACCCATATGAAAGAGAAACATGGAGGTAGGGTGTTATGACCCCAATGGCGAGGGTCTCAGAGGAACGTGGAAGTCTGCAGAATACAAAAATCCAGCTCATAGGGCAGTGGTAACTGGGTTGACCATATATCTACTCCTAACGCCAACACTAGAAGTAGCCGGGGATCATTCCTACGTTGATTCTAGATGACACGCGCCAGCCGGAGAATCTAGCTACCCCTAGTAGAGGAAAACAAAGACCTTTCTTGCCTCCAGAGAAGGGGACCCCAAAGCTGGATAGAAGCCCCCCACAAATAATGACGGTGAGGTAAGAGGAAATGACAAACACAGAAATGAACCAGGTTTAGCACAGAGAGGCCCGCTTACTGATAGCAGAATAAAGAAAGGTAACTTATATGGTCAACAAAAACCCTATCAAAATCCACACTGGAAATTCAAGAATCCCCGAACCGTCTAACGGTCCGGGGGGAGAACACCAGTCCCCTAGAGCTTCCAGCAAAGGTCAGGATATAGATTTGGAACAAGCTGGACAAAAATACAAAACCAAAACAAATAGCAAAAAGCAAAAGGCAGACTTAGCTGATATAACTGGAACCAGGATCAGTAGACAAGAGCACAGCAGACTAGCTCTGATAACTACGTTGCCAGGCATTGAACTGAAGGTCCAGGGAGCTTATATAGCAACACCCCTAACTAACGACCCAGGTGCGGATAAAAGGAATGACAGAAAAACCAGAGTCAAAAAACTAGTAACCACTAGAGGGAGCAAAAAGCAAATTCACAACAGTACCCCCCCCTTAGTGAGGGGTCACCGAACCCTCACCACGACCACCAGGGCGATCAGGATGAGCGGCATGAAAGGCACGAACTAAATCGGCCGCATGAACATCAGAGGCGACCACCCAGGAATTATCCTCCTGACCATAGCCCTTCCACTTGACCAGGTACTGAAGCCTCCGCCTGGAGAGGCGAGAATCCAAGATCTTCTCCACCACGTACTCCAACTCGCCCTCAACCAACACCGGAGCAGGAGGCTCAGCAGAAGGAACTACAGGCACAATGTACCGCCGCAACAAGGACCTATGAAATACATTGTGAATAGCAAACGACACAGGAAGATCCAGACGAAAAGATACAGGATTAAGGATTTCCAATATCTTGTAAGGCCCAATAAAACGAGGTTTAAATTTGGGAGAGGAGACCTTCATAGGAACAAAGCGGGAAGAAAGCCACACCAAATCCCCAACGCGTAGTCGGGGACCCACACCGCGGCGGCGGTTGGCAAAGCGCTGAGCCTTCTCCTGTGACAACTTCAAGTTGTCCACCACATGATTCCAGATCTGCTGCAACCTATCCACCACAGAATCCACCCCAGGACAGTCAGAAGGCTCCACATGACCCGAAGAAAAGCGAGGATGGAAACCAGAGTTGCAGAAAAAAGGCGAAACCAAGGTGGCGGAACTAGCCCGATTATTAAGGGCAAACTCAGCCAACGGCAAGAATGTCACCCAATCGTCCTGATCAGCAGAGACAAAACACCTCAAATAAGCCTCCAAAGTCTGATTGGTTCGCTCCGTCTGTCCATTAGTCTGAGGATGGAAAGCAGACGAAAACGACAAATCAATGCCCATCCTACTACAAAAGGATCGCCAGAACCTGGAAACGAACTGGGATCCTCTGTCTGACACAATATTCTCAGGGATGCCGTGCAAACGAACCACGTTCTGGAAAAACACAGGAACCAGATCGGAAGAGGAAGGCAGCTTAGGCAAAGGAACCAAATGGACCATCTTGGAGAAGCGATCACATATCACCCAGATAACGGACATGCCCTGAGATAGCGGAAGATCAGAAATGAAATCCATGGAGATATGTGTCCAAGGTCTCTTCGGGACAGGCAAGGGCAAGAGCAAACCGCTGGCACGAGAACAGCAAGGCTTAGCTCGAGCACAAGTCCCACAGGACTGCACAAATGACCGCACATCCCTTGACAAGGAAGGCCACCAAAAGGACCTGGCCACCAGATCTCTGGTGCCAAAAATTCCCGGGTGACCTGCCAACACCGAGGAATGAACCTCGGAAATGACTCTGCTGGTCCACTTATCCGGGACAAACAGTCTGTCAGGTGGACAAGACTCAGGCCTATCAGCCTGAAATCTCTGCAACACACGTCGCAGATCCGGAGAAATAGCTGACAAGATAACTCCATCTTTAAGAATACCAACAGGATCAGCGACTCCAGGAGCATCAGGCACAAAGCTCCTAGAAAGAGCATCGGCCTTCACATTCTTTGAACCTGGTAAATACGAGACAACAAAATCAAAGCGGGAGAAAAACAATGACCAGCGGGCCTGTCTCGGATTAAGGCGTTTAGCAGACTCGAGATACATCAGATTTTTGTGATCAGTCAAGACCACCACACGATGCTTAGCACCCTCGAGCCAATGACGCCACTCCTCAAATGCCCATTTCATGGCCAACAACTCCCGATTGCCCACATCATAATTTCGCTCGGCAGGCGAAAACTTCCTAGAGAAAAAGGCACAAGGTTTCATAACAGAGCAACCAGGGCCTCTCTGCGACAAAACGGCCCCTGCCCCAATCTCCGAAGCATCCACCTCAACCTGAAAGGGAAGTGAGACGTCAGGCTGGCACAAAACAGGCGCCGAAGTAAACCGGCGTTTCAACTCCTGGAAAGCCTCCACGGCAGCAGGAGCCCAGTTAGCTACATCGGAGCCCTTCTTGGTCATATCCGTCAAAGGTTTCACAATGCTAGAAAAATTTGCGATAAAACGACGGTAGAAGTTAGCGAAGCCCAAGAACTTCTGAAGACTCTTAACTGACGAGGGCTGAGTCCAATCAAGAATAGCTCGGACCTTGACTGGGTCCATCTCCACAGCAGAAGGGGAAAAAATGAACCCCAAAAAGGGAACCTTCTGTACACCAAAGAGACACTTTGAGCCCTTGACAAACAAAGAATTTTCACGCAAAATTTTAAAGACCAACCTGACCTGCTCCACATGCGAATCCCAATTATCAGAAAAAACCAAAATATCATCCAGATAAACAATCAAAAATTTATCCAGATACTTCCGGAAAATGTCATGCATAAAGGACTGAAAAACTGAAGGCGCATTGGAGAGCCCAAAAGGCATCACCAAGTACTCAAAATGACCTTCGGGCGTATTGAATGCGGTTTTCCATTCATCACCTTGCTTAATGCGCACAAGGTTGTACGCACCACGAAGGTCTATCTTGGTGAACCACTTGGCACCCTTAATCCGGGCAAACAAGTCAGACAACAGCGGTAAAGGATACTGAAATTTGACAGTGATCTTATTTAAAAGCCGATAATCAATACAAGGTCTCAAAGATCCGTCCTTTTTTGCCACAAAAAAGAATCCCGCACCAAGAGGGGAAGAAGACGGACGAATATGTCCTTTTTCCAGAGACTCCTTGATATATGAACGCATAGCGGTATGTTCAGGTACCGACAGATTAAACAGTCTTCCCTTAGGAAATTTACTGCCTGGGATCAAATCTATAGCACAGTCACAGTCCCTATGAGGAGGCAGTGCACTGGACTCAGACTCACTGAAGACATCCTGATAATCAGACAAATACTCCGGAACTTCCGAAGGCGTAGAAGAAGCAATAGACACAGGCAGGGAATCCTCATGAATACCACGACAGCCCCAACTTGAGACTGACATAGCCTTCCAGTCCAGGACTGGATTATGGGTCTGTAACCATGGCAGCCCCAAAACGACCAAATCATGCATTTTATGTAAAACCAGGAAACGTATCACCTCGCGGTGTTCAGGAGTCATGCACATGGTAACCTGAGTCCAATACTGCGGTTTATTTGCTGCCAATGGTGTAGCATCAATACCCCTAAGAGGAATAGGATTTTCTAATGGTTCAAGAGTAAATCCACAGCGCTTAGCAAATGAGAGATCCATGAGACTCAGGGCAGCACCTGAATCTACAAACGCCATGACAGGATAAGATGACAGTGAGCAAATCAAAGTTACAGACAGAATAAATTTAGGTTGCAAATTACCAACGGTGACAGGACTAACAACCTTAGCTATACGTTTAGAGCATGCTGAGATAACATGTGTAGAATCACCACAGTAGTAGCACAAGCCATTCCGGCGTCTATGAATTTTCCGCTCATTTCTAGTCAGGATTCTATCACATTGCATTAAATCAGGTGTCTGTTCAGACAACACCATGAGGGAATTTGCGGTTTTTCTATCACATTGCACCGAATTAGGTGTCTGTTCAGACAACACCATGAGGGAATTTGCGGTTTTGCGCTCCCGCAACCGCCGGTCAATTTGAATAGCCAGTGCCATAGTATCATTCAGACCTGCGGGAATGGGAAAACCCACCATAACATTCTTAATGGCTTCAGAAAGGCCATTTCTAAAATTAGCGGCCAGTGCACACTCGTTCCAATGTGTCAGCACGGACCATTTCCGAAATTTTTGGCAATACACTTCAGCCTCGTCCTGCCCCTAAGACATAGACAGCAAGGCCTTTTCTGCCTGAATCTCAAGATTGGGTTCCTCATAAAGTAAACCGAGCGCCAGAAAAAACGCATCAAGATCAGCCAATGCCGGATCTCCTGGCGCCAGCGAAAAAGCCCAATCCTGAGGGTCGCCCCGTAAGAACGAAATAACAATTTTTACTTGCTGAGCAGAATCTCCTGATGAACAGGGTCTCAGGGACAAAAACAATTTACAATTATTCACGAAATTCCTAAACTTAAACCTGTCTCCGGAAAACAGTTCAGGAATCGGTATTTTAGGTTCTGACCTAGGATTTCTGATAACATAGTCTTGTATGCCCTGCACACGAGTAGCCAGCTGGTCCACACTTGTAATCAAGGTCTGGACATTCATGTCTGCAGCAAGCATAGCCACTCTGAGGTAAAGGGGAAGGAGAAAGAAAAAAAAAAAAAAACTCAGAATCTTCTTTCTTATAATCCCTCTTCTGCAATGCATTAAACATTTAATACTGGCCTGGCAAACTATTATGACCCCAATGGCGAGGGTCTCAGAGGAACGTGGAAGTCTGCAGAATACAAAAATCCAGCTCATAGGGCAGTGGTAACTGGGTTGACCATATATCTACTCCTAACGCCAACACTAGAAGTAGCCGGGGATCATTCCTACGTTGATTCTAGATGACACGCGCCAGCCGGAGAATCTAGCTACCCCTAGTAGAGGAAAACAAAGACCTTTCTTGCCTCCAGAGAAGGGGACCCCAAAGCTGGATAGAAGCCCCCCACAAATAATGACGGTGAGGTAAGAGGAAATGACAAACACAGAAATGAACCAGGTTTAGCACAGAGAGGCCCGCTTACTGATAGCAGAATAAAGAAAGGTAACTTATATGGTCAACAAAAACCCTATCAAAATCCACACTGGAAATTCAAGAATCCCCGAACCGTCTAACGGTCCGGGGGGAGAACACCAGTCCCCTAGAGCTTCCAGCAAAGGTCAGGATATAGATTTGGAACAAGCTGGACAAAAATACAAAACCAAAACAAATAGCAAAAAGCAAAAGGCAGACTTAGCTGATATAACTGGAACCAGGATCAGTAGACAAGAGCACAGCAGACTAGCTCTGATAACTACGTTGCCAGGCATTGAACTGAAGGTCCAGGGAGCTTATATAGCAACACCCCTAACTAACGACCCAGGTGCGGATAAAAGGAATGACAGAAAAACCAGAGTCAAAAAACTAGTAACCACTAGAGGGAGCAAAAAGCAAATTCACAACAGTAGGGCAGATAGTCTTACCTTTGCGGGAATTGAAAAAATCAATCTACCACCGGGAGGAGGAGATTTGAATAACTTGCTGTTGCGGTGTGAGGCAAAATGGATCATGCGCAGTAATGCGCTAGGACCCTTGGGATTTAATCACAGGGTCGATATGTCTATTTTTTTGTAAGATTATAGATTATAAGTGAGGAGGAGAAATAGAAATCTAAATAAATGGTGAAAGTTTATAGTGGAGGACAGATTCTAGGATAACAATACGATAGAAACTGGATTAAATGATCCTCTATAAGCATAGCAGAAATTTGATTGATGTTGGTTTAAACAGCTAAATTTGGTATATATGTGTATGTATAACAGTAATTGTATTTTATATGTGCTTTTTAATTTTGAGTGTATTTTATGCTGGTGGGAGGGTGTTGGTGGAAGGGGAGGTGTCATGGTCGGCACTATATTTCCGCCACTTTACCCTTGCACGTTGACCCGTAGAAGCGCAGGCACAGCGCAAAACGGCCGTCGTCTGCAATCTCCCCTGCTCACACGAGCTTCGGCTCCATCGACTCCGGCCATGAATTCGTGTGTTATATTTTATTAATAAAGGACTTAATCTAGTGAAGACCGGTGAGTGCCCTCTATTTTTCTTATACACAGACATTGCACATATGTCTTTTTTCAGAGGAGCACCCAAAGTCTAGATTACTGGGATATGTCAAAGGCACCAATATTACAGTCTGGATAATACCTCACATAGTCAGTGCCGCCCCATTTCTATTTTTTGTTTGATTAGTTATTAAGAAGTTTGCCAAGCATGGAGCCATCAAGACCTACCTGGACGTGGGGGAAAGAGGAAAATTGACAAGAGAGGTCTTCGAACGTTGGTGCGAATGGTGGAAAAACGTAACATTTCCTAAGATCTGAAGGCTAATCTGGAGAAGTCTGGGGTCATGGTTTCAACAAGTATACTCCACACACAAAACCAAGCAGAGCTTTATAGGCAAAGACCAAGGAAGAAACCATTGCTGAAGAACAGACATAAAAAGGAACGACTGATCTTTGCCAAAAAGTACCTTGACAAACCACAATCCTTCTGGAAAATGTTCTGTGAACAGATGAAAAGAAAGTAAAGCTTTTTGGTAGTGATGAGCGAGTGTACTCGTTGCTCTGGTTTTCCCGAGCCCGCTTGGGTGACCTCCGAGTATTTATGATTGCTCGGAGATTTTGTTTTCATTGCGGCAGCTGAATGTTTTACAGCTACTAGTCAGGCTGAGTATATGTGGGGGTTGCCTGGTTGCTAGGGAATCCTGGCAGGAATCAAGCAGGCTAGTAGCTGTAAATCATTCAGCTGCCGCGATGAAAACTAAATCTCTGAGCAGTCCTAAACACTCGGAGGTCACCCGAGCGTGCTCGGGAAAACCCGAGCAATGAGTACACTCACTCATCACTACTTTTTGGCAATGCAAAGCAACTGTTTGTTTGCAGACTATGCAATGAAGCTTAGAAGGAAAAGAACACCCTACCAACAGTTAAGCATCCATAATGCTGTCTGGATGCTTTGCTGCATCTAGCACTGGAGGCCTTGACCGTATCACAGGAATCGTGAAATTAGAAAATTATTAAGAGATTTTTGAACGAACTGTCCTACCCAGTGTAAGAAAACTTGGTTTGAGTCGAAGATCATGGGTCATCCAGCAAGACAATGACTGAAAGCAAACATCAAAAAGTACACAGGATTGTTTAAAAATGAAAAAATGTACTGTTTTAAAATGGCCAGCAATGAGTTCAGACCTCAATCCCATTGAAAATCTTTAAGCTGAAATCTGCCATTGGGAACAAGCCCCCTGCAAACATTCAAGAGCTTGAACAAACTGCAAAGGATGAGTAAGAGAAAATACCAGCTGAGAAGTGCAAGAAGCTTGTCGATGGCTCCAACAAATGTTTGTAGGCTGTCATCGATGCCAAAGGGGGTGCAACCAAGTATTAATTAGGAGTGCCTTTATTGCTGCACATGCTGTTTATTCTGTTTCTTCTTGGAAATTGCAACATGCATGTTGAAAACCAATGTTTTATTGTTATATTACTTTGGACCACTAATTAAGAAATCCTGAGGATATAACTTTGAAATATTTCCATTTATTTATGAAGATATTGTACAGTCTATGAAAAAATTAAGGGGTGGCAATAATGATGAGCAGGACTGTATACATATAGATATAATAAGAATACCGGAACAGCGCAAAATAAATCAGACATGGGTTCAAGGCCCCCAGACAACTATCCTATTGTCATATACTGTAAATATAATTTCAGAAAAGTAGGCAGCACTCCAAAAAAGATGAAAAATGAGGACTTTATTAACATACATACATTATATATACACACACACACACATATATATATATATATATATATATATATATATATATACATATATATATATATACACACACACACATACACACACACACACACTCACCAAATGAAACATTCCACAGTGATTTAGGGCAACAACTCATTTTACTGTACAAGATAAAGAAAGTAAAATACAGCCGACAAAAGTACATCATTTTTTTTTTTTTACACATGTATTGTATTAATATTTTTTGCTAAACCATATTATGGTGTACAAAATGAAATGCCTGCATGTTTGTGCACAATAACTTAAATGATTAAAAAAGAAATGCCCAAAGTCTTCAGTCACTGATAGCTCATCGGTGTTTAATTCATCCTCATTGTATAGTAATGATGTTACGTAACTGAACTTTTGAGGCATTTTATTTATGTCCTCCACTGCTTTATTAAAAAAATAACTTATCTCATTGACAGCATGCACAATGTGTACCACATTTTATGTTACACGTTAAATAATTAAGACAACATATTGATATCCTTTCAAAAGTTTTGAATTTGGTCTACTTTATTTTGCAATTCACAATAAATAAAAAAAATAACTTAAACAATATGTGGCATCATGAAATAGTGCACAAGAAAAAAAACAGATACAGTAAGTAGTTTTTCATCAATTTCTAATCCATGTGTAGCTTACAACAAGATTTCATCAGCTCAATACTTTTGTTATTTTTTCAAAACCCTTTACTTTTCTATACATTAAATTTACACAAGTTGGAATTGTCTACATAAGCAAAGGAGCTAGGACTTTCCACAGTTCCCAACAGTTTCATAAAAACAGTCTTCATTTACTACAGATGTTAAACTCTGAATGCTGAATTCCCTCTCCAAAATGGCATTCAGGTCAATATTTGCAGAATCAGAATGGCTGTCAAGAGATTGTTGGTGGTCCTTCATCGCTTTTATTATAGTCTTTTCCCGTTTTGTGCTGGTCACCTTTCGTTTAATTGGACAAAAGTGTCCCCGTACAAGTTTTGGATGTTCCTCATGTTGGAAGTTACCCTCTGCATCAATCATTTTGGGCTCCATGTATTTTGCTTCAATTTTAGAGTGTTCAGATATATTTAGGTTCTGGAAGTGTACCTCTATTCCTTGATTTGGGCTGTTTCTCATACTTGCTGAGCTGCCGGTCACATTTGACAACCTGTAATCCTCATCATCATCACTGAGAATGTCCGATTCCTTTACTGTTGCATTTGGTAAAGTTGGGACATTCTTCTTTAGGTGTTTGATTGGAGATTGATTTTTTGACTCCTGCAAGCTTTCTATTGTTGGACAACCACTACTTTGCGTACCGCTGCTTAGGCTGCCATCATCTGAATCTAGTCCATTTCCTTTGTCCCTTGTGCTGTTACTCCAATCTGTACTGGAGCTATGCTTTAGCACTTTTAACGACCTTGTTGATGCTGTTGAAGGTAATAAAAGATTTATGTTTTAACTTTGCAATTAAAAAAAAAGTTCAAGTACATAGAAAAAAGTTAAAAGTGAAACATTCCATACACAGATCTAACAAATGTACCAACATGTCGAAAGTTTTTAGGTGCGTATTTTGCTGCACTAGTAGTTATTAGAATAACTAGCACAATCAGTTAACCAAATTTGTTATTTTACTTGCATATTAAATTACATATAAACAATTATAATTGGAGAATCATACTGTATTGAGAACACTTAGGCAAGTATAATTATATATACATATGCATAAAATGGTAAGGAAGCCAAACAAGATAAGTTAGTAGTGAGCTAAATAAATCTATAATATACAATCCCTGTGTGGGCAATCATATGGGTCAGCTCTGTGATTAGATAGGTAAGGTGTATAATGCATACATAATGTGCACATGGCTTTAGTGAATGCATGGCCGGACATTGTTGCCTAGCACATATACTTCATATAAGTGCACTAAGAGAGACAAAATAACAATCCATGTACCTGTGTTAATTCAGAATCAGCGCTTCATAATTGAGTGAAGCTGACATGCATTTCGCCAACACTTCTTCCTGGAGCAAATATTGCATCAAACAGGGGGCTTTTTTATTTGCTAATGAACCAATAGGAGCTAGCCCAAGGGCAGCCATACTATTGGTTCAGTGTGAGCCTGATGCGTCTTTTGCTATGATTATTATTTTTTATTATAACGCCATTTATTCCATGGCGCTTTACATGTGAGGAGGGGTATACATAAAGACAAATACAATAATCTTAAACAATACAAGTCACGACGACTGGTACAGGAGGAGAGAGGACCCTGCCCGCGAAGGCTCACAATCTACAAGGGATGGGTGAGAATACAGTAGGTGAGGATAGAGCTGGTCATGCAATGGTTTGGTGGATCAGTGCTACTGCTTCTTTCTGGGGCAAACAGGATTTTTTATGTGCCATTAAACCAATAGGACTTAGCTCCAGGGGTAGGCATACCAGTAATAATGCAACCTGTACAGCTGGACAGGGGTCCAGAGGTTAAGGGGGCCCATTTCCACCTCCACAGCAACAAGCAGCTTCTGTCACAGACACACAGAGGAATGCATCATGGGGAACTATTGGACTGCAAAGAGCCCATGTGCTGGCCTTCTGTCTGTGTCCGACTCTGGCCTAGTTCATTGGCAGGTTCAGAAATGCACATTTGATCAAATTAAGGACCTGGGACCAGAGAATCCAGTGTAAGTGTGATGAGACATCACGTTAGAGCCATGAAAACAGAAAACACAAGCAAGAAGATGCAACTGATTGTATAGTCACCTCTATTATGCAGATCTCTATTAATATTAGCCAAAAAGGCATAGTTACCCTTGTTCTTTTCTTGTATATCAGAGAGTTATAATTATTTACCTCCTCACCAACTTAGCACGTGTTTGGTTCCCTTACCATATAGATAACTTCTCAGGTGCTGGGCCTGGATTTATTCACGTGTATATAAAGATGTATTATGCACTTACCTAAGTGTTCTCAGTACAGTATGATTCTCATATTCTAATTGTTTTAATTATGTAATTAATATGTAATAAAATAACAAGTTTGTGGCAGCCATTTTACAGATTTAACTTTAGAAATCAGTGACAATGATGTTATTATATTCGTTATACAACTGAGTTTTTTTACCTACTGAAAATAGATATGCAAAACCCAGTCAGTAGATTTACTTCCTTTCATTAATTTGTGTCACTATTTTTGAAACCATTTATGTCTAAATATGCATCTAATCATGTTCATTTCTGTGTGAAATTGGTTGTTTTGTTTTTTTTTCTTTTTGTAGAAATAGATGCAAATTGATCCAAATAGAAGGCTTTCTGTTTAAAAATCATTTAAACTACATTTTAGAAAAAAATATGTTTGTTCTGCTCAGTTTCTGCTTTTCTAAACAGAAAGAAAGATACGTGCCGGGAACACTACTCTGTCGCCGGTATCTGCATTTTGACACATACCATCTGTTCCTATTTGTAAGAAATCTTTCTGTCCCAGGTCTCTAAGGTGTCATACTCACATGCGAGAAACGCGGATGAGTCTTGCACGGCAATACCCGGCACTGCACCTGGCACTCAGATCAGAGCATGCGGCCGCATGGCAATACATGCGCTGAACACTCCACTCCTGAGTGCCAGGTATTGACGTGCGAGACTCATCCGAGTTTCTCACGTGTGAGCCCTTATCAGTATTTCCTTTAGTATTTGCATCAATATTTGTAAGCCCAAACCAGGAGTAGCTCCAATATACACGGAAGAGGCGCTATTTAGACTTACAAACTCTATTGTAAGATGATGTGCGATTTGTCCGTACACCGAAACGGCCCTTACAAATCCATTAGGCACCGCCTAAAGCAGAGAAACCCTTTTCCTAAATTTCTTGTTTTAACCTTGTTCTTGTAGTTTGGAAATATAGAATTACTAATAAGATGTCTTCAAAAATACATTTGTTCAGGATTCATTCATCGGAGCTCTGAACACCTTCCCAAACACAATTTATAAGACTCCTTCTAGTTAGTACAGCATGATTCCATCTTCATTTTACTTGCATGTCTTCAATAATATGTTTTTTGCAACATACCTAATTTTGCTGACAGTGGAACTCTGTTTCTTAATGGGCCCAGTCGATCTTTATTGGTTTTCTCCAAAGGCAAGTCACACTTAATGTTCCGCCTTAGGTTTTCTCTCAAAATAGAACGTATCACTTTAATCGTGCTGGTCTTACTTTCACAATCACTGCATAAATTTAATTTTACAGGTTAAAATTTAGTTATACATAAATATTAGCCATAAATATTTCTTAAATCTTGCCACCTTGTTTAGGATCATGTAGGTACAGTGACATGTAAAAGTTTGGGCACACCTGTTATTGTGAACAACAGTTAAGCAAGTTTAAGATGAAATGAGCTCTAACAGGCCTAAAATTAAAGATGACACATTTTCTTTGTATTTTAGGCACAAAAATATATATTGTAATTTTTTACATTTTAAAAATTAAAATTACAAAAAGGAAAATGGGCCAATGCAGAAGTTTGGGCACCCTTGGAGATTTGGGTGTTCAGAAAACTTTGACCAAGGTTTCAGACCTTAATTAGCTGGTTAGCTTTTTGGCTGGTTCACCATCATCATTAGGAAAGGCCAGGTGATGCAAATTTCCCAGCTTTATAAAAACCCAGCCTCCTCTACCCTTGTGCCAAAAAACAGCAACAATGGCTTCTTCTAGCACTCTGAAAATGAAAATGGTGGAGGCCTACAAAGCAGGAGAAGGCTATAAAAAGATAGCACAGTGTTTTCAAGTTGCCTTTTCCTCAGTTCAAAACTTAATTAAGAAATGGCAGTTAACAGGAAGAGTTGAGGTAAAAAAATAAGGTCTGGAAGACCAAGCAAATTTCCAGTGAGAGCTGCTCATAGTATTGCTAGAGTCTGGCAAATCAGAACCCCTGCATGACTACAAAAGACCTTCAGAAATATTTATCAGACTCTGGAGTTGTGATACATTGTTATACTGTTTAGAGACACCTGCACAAATATGGCCTTCATGTAAGAGTCATGAGAAGAAAACTTCTCCTGCATCTTCACCATAAAATTCAGCATCAGAAGTATGCAAAAGAACATCTAAACAAGTTTGATGCATTTTGGAAACAAGTCACGTGGATAGATGAGGTTAAAATAGGACTCTTTGGCCACAATGATCAAAAGGTATGTGGGGAGAAAAAACCCTCACAGAATTTCAGGAAAAGAGCATACTGCCAACCGTTAAGCATGGGGTGGAACAATCATGCTTAGGGGTTGTAGCTAATGGCATGGCAAACATTTCACGGGTTGAGGGAAGAATGGTTTTAATGAATTTACAACAAATTCTTCATGCCAATATAACACCATATATAAAAAAGCTGAAGTTGAAAGGAAGATGGCTTCTACAGATGGATAATAATCATAAACACATGTCAAAATTCATAATAGACTACCTCGGGCGGAAGCTGAAGGTACGTAGGTCATGGTAAGCTGAATACAATTATACCTAGATATCTACGATTTGATGATCTTATTTTACATGAAGGAGGCATTTCCAGTGTGATGTGTAATGGTCGCTGCCAGTTCTCCTGATCTCACTGCAGAGCTGTGTGTGATTATACCTGACACATCTGCAGGTTCCTCTCAGTGTCCATCTCACAGGCAGACAGGGTTACAATACAGCAGAGCTGTAGAGCTGCAGAAAAATTTGTTTGCAAGAAGACAAAGTTAATTTCTCCTATACTACATTAGTTATGTGGCACCCCGGGAGTTCGGGTACCACAGTTGTGCTGCCTTCCTCTCAGGGAGGGTAGTGCTATGGCTGGAAACAAGAGGGATCTCTTTGGCGACTGGGTCGCAGCCACCGTGACATCCCCTTTAATAGCCGACCGGACCCGGTACCGAGTACCCTGCTCTTGTGGGTGAATCAGTTACATGTCTCACACTGGTAATGCCCCCTTTTATTAAAAATAAGCTCTGGTGCAGAGTATCTTGCAGATCACTGTTTGACCTATAGCCTGGAAAGCTCATTTATAAATAAGAAATGTGTGGATTACTGTGAAATAAAATAGACGCTCACAGATATCAAAGTATCTTTTTATTCTATGACCTACATGCCAATATAGACAACTTAGGAGGAACGATCGTACTGACAGATTCCCTTTAAGGGTATGTTTCCACGGTCAGGAAACGCTGCGGGTTTGACGCTGCATACATCTTCAGTGTCCAACCCGCAGCGTCCAGATGTTACAGCATATTGGAGGGGATTTCATGAAATCTCATCTCCACTACGCATTCAGAGACGCAGGCGGCAGATCTGCATATCCTCAGCTCAGCTGAAGACTTTGCCTCATTTTTCAAGCAGAAGATTGAGAACATCAGAGACAGTTTTGGTCAACAACCCCCAGAGCCCTTCCTCCCGAGTTCCCAGCCCTCCACCTCCAAAACCAACTTCTCCACCATTACAGAAGATCAACTCTCCACTCTACTCTCAAGATTGCATCTCACCACCTGTGCACTTGACCCGCTCCCATCCCACTTCATCCCAAACCTCATCACAGTCTTCATCCCAACCCTAACCCATCTCTTCAACCTATCACTAACAACTGGTGTTTTCCCCTCAAGCTTTAAAAATGCCTCCATCACACCTGTCCTCAAAAAGCCCTCTCTTGACCCATCCTCTGTATCTAGCTATCGCCCTATATCACTCCTCCCTTATGCCTCCAAACTACTAGAACAACACGTCTACCTTGAACTGTCCTCCAATCTCTCTTCTTGCTCCCTCTTTGACCGCTTACAATCTGGCTTCTGGTCACACCATTCCACTGAAACTGCCCTAACTAAGGTCACCAATGACCTCTTAACCGCCAAGAGCAAGCGACACTACTCTGTCCTCCTCCTCCTCGACCTGTCGGCTGCCTTTGACACAGTGGACCATTCCCTATTATCACAGACCCTCTCATCCCTTGGCATCACAGACTTGGCCCTATCCTGGATCTCATCATACCTAACAGACCGGACCTTCAGCGTCTCCCACTCACACACCACCTCCTCACCTCGCCCCTTATCTGTCGGAGTCCCACAAGGTTCAGTCCTTGGGCCCCTGCTCTTCTCCACTTACACCTTTGGCCTGGGACAGCTCATATAATCTCATGGCTTTCAGTATCACCGCTATGCTGATGAAACACAGACACACAGATCTACATCTCTGGACCAGATATCACCTCCCTACTAACCAGAATCCCTCAATGTCTGTCCACTATTTCATTCTTCTTCTCCGCTTGATTTCTGAAACTTATGATGAATTCTGTTTTGTCCATGCTCTTTCCCCCATCTCACGCGACCCCCCCAACGAACCTATCCATTACAGTACATGGCTGCCCACTCTCCCCAGTCCCACAAGCTCGCTGCCTCGGGGTAATCCTTGACGCTGAGCTCTCCTTCAAACCACATATCCAAGCCCTTTCCACTTCCTGCCGACTTCAACTCAAAAATATTTCACGAATCCGTACATTCCTCAACCAAGAATCTGCAAAAACCCTAGTCCATGCCCTCATCATCTCTCGCCTTGACTACTGCAACCTCCTGCTCTGTGGCCTTCCCTCTAACACTCTCGCACCCCTCCAATCTATTCTAAACTCTGCTGCCCGACTAATCCACCTGTCCCCCCGCTATTCCCCAGCCTCTCCCCTCTGTCAATCCCTTCACTGGCTCCCCATTGCCCAGAGACTCCACTACAAAACCCTAACCATGATGTACAAAGCCATCCACAACCTGTCTCCTCCATACATCTGTGACCTCGTCTCCCGGTACTTACCTACACGCAACCTCCGATCCTCACAAGATCTCCTTCTCTACTCCCCTCTTATCTCCTCTTCCCACAATCGTATACAAGATTTCTCTCGCGTATCACCTCTACTCTGGAACCCTCTACCACAACACATCAGATTCGCCTACCATCGAAACCTTCAAAAAGAGCCTGAAGACCCACCTCTTCTGACAAGCCTACAACCTGCAGTAACCACCGATCGACCAAACCGCTGCATGACCAGCTCTATCCTCACCTACTGTATTCTCACCCATCCCTTGTAGATTGTGAGCCTTCGCAGGCAGGGTCCTCTCTCCTCCTGTACCAGTTAAGACTTGTATTGTTTAAGATTATTGTACTTGTTTTTATTATGTATACCTCTCCTCACATGTAAAGCGCCATGGAATAAATGGTGCTATAACAATAAATAATAATAATAATATCCGGACGCACAGCGTGTCTTTTCAGACCGCAGCATGTCTATTTACGATGCAGAGACGCTCCGTCCCCGCACCGTAAATTTCCCATCATTAGATGCAGTAAAACCGCATCCAATTATTAGTCACAAGCATAATAACTGCATAAACGCAGCTTACTACGCATGCGAACAAATTATATCTTACCGTGTGACAGCGGGAAGTCCGCATCCACTGCAGTTCTCGCGATGACTGAGCTCACTGTGAGAACTGCTCTGCACATGACCGCCAGGATTACCTTCGGTCAGCTGATTAGCTGATTTTGAGAACTGCAGTGCAGGTGACCGCCGGAGTTATCTCCGGCAGTCATCTACAAGCTCTGCTACATCTGGATGTAAGGCATCCAGATGTAGCAGTGCTGGACTCGTCATGGGACACTCGTTATTAACGACTGCGTCAGAACAGGGAATATTTGTGTTGGTTTATTTTATTTTTTTTTGCAGGAGATAGAGGGCTTCAAGGAATTAGCAGAACAATAAAAATGGGAAAACTGTGTGCTGTCTTATTTCATTAAAATACTTTATTCTGGCTGTGTCTTTATTTACCATATAAACTATAGGATTAGTAATGGATAGGTGTCTTATTGACGCTTCTCCATTACTAAGCCGGGCTTGATGTCACCTTACAATACAAAGGTGACATTAACCCCCAAACTAATATCCCATTTGCCACCGCTACAGGGCAAGTGAGAAAAGCGCGGCTAAGTGCTGGAATTGGTGCATTTTAGGCTGCCATCACACTAGCAGTATTTGGTCAGTATTTTACATCAGTATTTGTAAGCCAAAACCAGGAGTGGGTGATAAATGCAGAAGTGGTGCATATGTTTCTATTATACTTTTCCTCCAATTGTTCACCTCCTGGTTTTGACTTACAAATACTGATGTAAAATACTGACCAAATACTGCTAGTGTGATGGCAGCCTTAGAGATGCACCATTTCTGTGGCGGCTGTGAGCTGGTGTTTTTTAGCCGGGGGGAGCAATATCCATGGTTCCTTCCTAGGCTATTAATATTAGCCCACAGCTGTCTGCCTAGCCTTTGCTGGTTATTAATTATAGGGGAACCACACATTTTTGGGGGCTCCCCCTATTTTAATAGCAAGTAAAGGCTAAGTATACAGCTGTAAGCTGATATTAATTGCCTGGGAAGCTCCATAGGTATTACCCCCTTCCCAGGCTATAAACCCCCAGTCACTGGCTTTCCCTCTGCTGGTTTGGAAAATTGCACTGGAGCGCATGCCATTTTTAAAAAAATTTTATTTAGTTAAAGAAAAAAAAAAGAAAGGACATTACATATTCCTGTGTGGCCGGTGTCACACTTGCGAGTGTGATGTGAGAAACTCGCGCGAGTCTGTCACATCAACACCCGTCACTCGGAACCGGAGTGTGCAGCTGCATGTATTTCTATGCAGCCGCACACGTCGGTCCGAGTGCCAGCAGCAGCGCCAAATGTTGATGCGAGACACTCGCGTGAGTTTGTTACATCACACTCGCAAGTGTGACACCGGCCTGTCACGTACTTCCGGATGTGACAAAATTCAACATATGTAAATTAGTACACATGCGAAGTAAGCTGCGTTCCCGCAGTTAATACGCATCTCACTAATAATTTAATGCGGTTTTACCTAATGATAGTCTATGGGAAATTTACGCTGTGGAGACTGAGCAGCGTATTGTAAGTAGACATGCTGCGGTCTGGAAAGACGCGCCACATGTCCGTTTACGCAGGTCTACCGCCTGCGTCTTTGGACGCATAGTGGAGATGGGATGTCATGAAATCCCATTCACTATGCTGTAACATCTGGCCACTGCGGGTTGGACGCTGCAGATGTATGCAGTGTCCAACCTGCAGCGTTTACTGACTGTGTGCACCTACCCTATCTGCAAACAGGAAACCACTTTTTTTTCCTTCCCAGAAGCCAACTTTCAACAAGCTTTATTTCAAGTGACAAAAAAAAACCACATGTAATGAAACACCGCATCAAAAACACATGTAAAATGCAGGTAAAAAAAAAACGCATAAAAAACGCAGGTGACCTGCCAGTGACCGAAGATGCAGATTTTACCTGCGTCAAATCCTGAGCAAATATTGAGCCATTCCTGACCGTGGAAACATACCCTCATATGGCCATTTGCCTCAGCGCTGCATTTAAAATAGATCATAATAAAGCTAACTGTACTTACCTACTACAGAGCTGAAAAATAGTTTCTGGCCTCCCCTGAAGTTCTGACTTTGTATGGATAAGTTCCCACAAGCAGTTATTTTCTGCACCTGTGTAGAGAAGTTGAAGGAAAAGTGAGATACATTTTCGTGTTAACTTATAGTTATTATTTTTAACCTTTAAAAAGCAGTCCCATCCAAGTTTTTATCCCCTTAAAGGGAATCTATCAGCATAAGGCAGGGGTTAAAATACTTAACCCCTTAGTGACAGACAATTTTTACAATTCTGACCAGTGTCACTTTATGAGGTAACAACTGTGAAGCACGTCAGCAGATCACACCGATTCTGAGATTGGTTTTGTGACATATTGTACTTCATGATAGTGGTAAAAAAAAATGCGATACTCCGTACGTACCCGAGCACTTGATGCAAACTTGAGTAGCAAGCGCTTGCGCTCAAAACTAGCTGTTCTATTTTTTTATTTTTTTTTTTACTTTTGAAGAAACCCCAAATTTAACTCCAACCCTAACTTCAAAGAATGGAAAAAAAATAAAAAAAAATTCATAGAATTTTTATCTAACTAAGGAGGATTTGATTTACTATTATTTTATATTGATCACTATGATAGTGTCTATCACAGTGATCAAAAGGAACGAAACAGGAAAAATCCCCTATTGTTGCCGGGTACCGGTAGGCAGATCTCAGTGGGAGCACTGCGTATGCATCCGCCATTTTTTTTTCCAGGAAGATGACATGGGGGGACCGGGTGATGAAGCAGGAGGGTCTGAGGATGACGGAAGTCTTGGGGGCTCGGGGGACCCCATTTTTGTTTTCTCTGATAATGCTAAATCATCAGCGAAGAGAGAAATTAACTGTAAATTAGACTTATTTGTGATCGCTGTTATTCGGAGAATTAAAGATGATCACGTGACAGGGGACTATAAAAACCAACCCTGATCATATTTCTCCAGGGTCTCGGCTAACCCTGGTGGGGGGCACTATACCCTTATTTCACTGTGCTGTTGAAAAGCGGCGCTGAGGAATAAGTACCCTTAACTGCTGCCGTTAAAAGGCGTATTGGCGGTCGTTAAGGGTTAATTCAACGATTTACACTGAAGGTTTTATCACCTGGCGATTATTATTGCTGTGACTTGCAGGTACCGCTTCCAGGATCGACTTTGCCCCCTCCTATGATTAGCATCTCATTGTCTATAGCTATGTATACAGTGCCTGGTGAGGGCGGGGGCACCTGGGGGGGGGGGGTACAGCTTTCTCAGCTCCTTGCCTTCTCTGCCTCCTCGCTTTCTGTTATTTGGAGCCAGAATATTCTCCTCAGTGCCTTTCACTGCGCTGTCTCTGCCTCTAATCTCTACATTTACTTACAGCTAAACCCCGGTATAACCCTTCTCTTCTCATTGTTAGTAGGTCTAGTAAATGTACATATGTATATCTCCCTGTACAAATAATTGTTTTTGGGGGAAGATATTTAGTTTGTCTTCAGATCAACCCATCCTATGTTTCCATGCACGGTCTTATTTGGTATGAAATGTTTTAAATTTGTAGGTCAAAGTGTGTATTAATGTAATATATACTGATATTTTGGCACATACAATTCTTTATTCTGACCGACATGTAGAAGAGCGGTATGTGTTATAGTAGCTCAACTTCCCCCATAGTGACACATTCAGCTCCGCTCCATCCATAGTGACACATTCAGCTCCGCTCCATCCATAGTGACACATTCAGCTCCGCTCCATCCATAGTGACACATTCAGCTCCGCTCCATCCATAGTGACACATTCAGCTCCGCTCCATCCATAGTGACACATTCAGCTCTGCTTCATCCATAGTGACACATTCAGCTCCGCTCCATCCATAGTGACACATTCAGCTCTGCTTCATCCATAGTGACACATTCAGCTCCGCTCCATCCATAGTGACACATTCAGCTCAGCTTCCCCCATAGTGACACATTCAGCTCCGCTCCATCCACAGTGGCACATTCAGCTCTGCTTCATCCATAGTGACACATTCAGCTCCGCTCCATCCATAGTGACACATTCAGCACTGCTTCATCCATAGTGACACATTCAGCTCCGCTCCATCCATAGTGACACATTCAGCACTGCTTCATCCATAGTGACACATTCAGCTCCGCTCCATCCATAGTGACACATTCAGCTCTGCTTCATCCATAGTGACACATTCAGCTCCGCTCCATCCATAGTGACACATTCAGCTCAGCTTCCCCCATAGTGACACATTCAGCTCCGCTCCATCCACAGTGGCACATTCAGCTCTGCTTCATCCATAGTGACACATTCAGCTCCGCTCCATCCATAGTGACACATTCAGCACTGCTTCATCCATAGTGACACATTCAGCTCCGCTCCATCCATAGTGACACATTCAGCACTGCTTCATCCATAGTGACACATTCAGCTCCGCTTCATCCATAGTGACACATTCAGCTCCGCTCCATCCATAGTGACACATTCAGCTCTGCTTCATCCATAGTGACACATTCAGCTCCGCTCCATCCATAGTGACACATTCAGCTCTGCTTCATCCATAGTGACACATTCAGCTCCGCTCCATCCATAGTGACACATTCAGCTCAGCTTCCCCCATAGTGACACATTCAGCTCCGCTCCATCCACAGTGGCACATTCAGCTCTGCTTCATCCATAGTGACACATTCAGCTCCGCTCCATCCATAGTGACACATTCAGCACTGCTTCATCCATAGTGACACATTCAGCTCCGCTCCATCCATAGTGACACATTCAGCACTGCTTCATCCATAGTGACACATTCAGCCCCGCTTCATCCATAGTGACACATTCAGCTCCGCTTCATTCATAGTGACACATTCAGCTCCGCTCCATCCATAGTGACACATTCAGCTCTGCTTCATCCATAGTGACACATTCAGCTCTGCTTCATCCATAGTGACACATTCAGCTCCGCTCCATCCATAGTGACACATTCAGCTCTGCTTCATCCATAGTGACACATTCAGCTCCGCTCCATCCATAGTGACACATTCAGCACTGCTTCATCCATAGTGACACATTCAGCTCCGCTCCATCCATAGTGACACATTCAGCACTGCTTCATCCATAGTGGCACATTCAGCCCCGCTTCATCCATAGTGACACATTCAGCTCCGCTTCATTCATAGTGACACATTCAGCTCCGCTCCATCCATAGTGACACATTCAGCTCTGCTTCATCCATAGTGACACATTCAGCTCTGCTTCATCCATAGTGACACATTCAGCTCCGCTCCATCCATAGTGACACATTCAGCTCCGCTCCATCCATAGTGACACATTCAGCCCCGCTTCATCCATAGTGACACATTCAGCTCCGCTTCATCCATAGTGACACATTCAGCCCCGCTTCATCCATAGTGACACATTCAGCTCCGCTCCATCCATAGTGACACATTCAGCTCCGCTCCATCCATAGTGACACATTCAGCACTGCTTCATCCATAGTGACACATTCAGCCCCGCTTCATCCATAGTGACACATTCAGCTCCGCTTCATCCATAGTGACACATTCAGCCCCGCTTCATCCATAGTGACACATTCAGCTCCGAGAAGGGTTATACCGGGGTTCAGCTGTAAGTAAATGTAGAGATTAGAGGCAGAGACAGCGCAGTGAAAGGCACTGAGGAGAATATTCTGGCTCCAAATAAGGGGCAGGAAAATTAAGGAAAAGAGATAAAGCAAAGGGGACCGAGCAGCTGGGTCAGGGGTCTCATATGAACACTTGATCTCAGTAAGGAGATTATAGAGCAAATCTAGACCTAGCGATGTCATGTAAGAACTATCTAGTGTCTATACAAAACATTCTGCAAACCGCTAAAATGAAAAATATATTTCATTTAGTATTTCAAAATTATTTAGAAAAAGACAATGTAAAAGCACAAAACACGGCTTCTTTATTGTAAGAGCTTTCAGATGGCTCACCACTTGGATGTGACAGAACTGGTTCAATAACCACCAGGTGCTGATGAACTAAAATGTTATTTATGTAGATAATTGAAATCATTTGTTGAAATCTTGATACCTTTGAATGACGTCTGTGGATTGTGTTATTTACCTGCAGCATTTCCCATCCTGACTTGAACAGTAGACAATGGAATCAGCCAGCGGAATTTAAACTGATCAATATCGCCGTATGTTTGGGAGCTTCGTGTGTTCTGGCTCTGCCCAAATATGCATGCATTAAAAAAATACATTAAGTTTACATTAAATGTAGACCGTAAGAAAGATATTCTAAGCAAATACACATAATGCAAGAATAAAATATTGCAATGTTAGTCCAAAGCAGCGTACTGATTGATGAGCGTGGGATCTATTTGTTTTCATGAAAGAACATTGGGGCAAATTTACCAATACTGTGTAATTCTTAAAGAGTGACAACTCTGACAATCTAAAGATTCCCCAGATCATTGATCATAGTTGTTGCTATCTAATGTTAAGACTGTTTTGTATAAGTTTACACTACTTACAAGTTGCTTATTTTGTGCAAAAAAAACATGTGCCACAAAGTGTCAAAAATACTAATATTATGCAGGTCATGAAAGGTAGTTTGTTGGTGCAGACTATGACAGTATTCTGGGGCATTTCAAGGGGTTGTCTGGTCCAAAATTATAAGTCTGCAGTCAATGTGCGACTGCAGACTTATGAATCACCCAGCGCACACACTGTTTGCTGCAAGGATTAACCGGTTTCTGAGCCAGGACCGGAGGGTATGTATACTACCAGCCACAGCCAGTGTTGTGACCTCGCTCCATATATTTGTATTGAGTGAAGCCACATCTACTGGACGGCCTGTTCTCTACACGTGGCACGGCCTCACTCCATACAAGTGTATGGAGCAGAGGCGTAGCTAGGGTTTCAGCTTAGGGGGGCGAAAAATCTGAGTAGCTGACTACAGCTACGTGGTGCACCCTAATTGTGAGTATAGTGGAACATCAGCAGATGACCGAGCTGTGATTGAAAATAAATCTATATACAAAAACAAACAGTGATATTACTATATGGAGACCATATAATGGTAGATACCAGTCCTGAAGACCATATAAGAGGTCACAGCACAGTTACAGATGGTGACTTACAGCTGATGTTACTTCTCGTGGAGTCTTCACTTTTCCAGTCTTTTCCATCTGGCCCAGACAGACATGATGAATTCTCCATCCAGGACTCAGCTGCAGAGATTATGCAACACCCCAGGTAACCGGTTGTTAGAGTGATGTTGCCTTCCTTTTGGGGAGGGCGATATCATGCTTGGAGGCAAGAAGGATTCTCTTTACCAGGTAATGCACCCACATTCAACACATTCCGAATCCAGGAAAGAAGGGGGAGCTCTGAACCCGGATTCAGGTGCGCTTCCCTCAGATAGATATTTCCTGGTCTGGAGGAGGGGTTAGACAGTCTGTTGGAGGGAGAGGAGAGAAGGAAGTCTGGAACAGAGAGCAGACAGCAGAGCCATGCAGCCAGGACCGAGCTGCAGCTACAGGGAAGCAAGTGAACCCGAGGGGTTGAAAGTGGTGGAGCTACTGAGGAAAGGAGCAAAGTGGAGAAGGAAAGGGGCTCAGAGGGGAACTGTGACCGGGCACTCTCAGAGCCGGAGCGAAGAAACCAGGCATCAGGAGCCCGAGATTGTCGATAACTGCAAGGTCCAAAGTAGACCCGGAGGGCATAGAACTGTATGTGATTTGCCCACACTACACCTGAAGGTGAAGCAGCACCTGAAGAGCCCGTGTCATGATAGAGACCCTATAAAACAGCTCAAGTTGCCCACCATACAGGTAACTGTCCCAGGACAGAAGAGATAGGACTTTGCCAGCAGCTACAGGCAGCAGGGACCTCGCACACTAGCGCAAATAGGAAGGCTTAAGGACCTCAACTGGGAGAGGCATTCACTATTGCCTCTAGGCCAGCCCATACCATCACTGTTCCTGGTACTCTGGACTGTAGACTGCTACTGTCAGTAAACCAGGTAAAGACTTTACCACTTTGTGTCCTCCACTTATTTGCCAGCATACACCATCCTTGCCCATACACCTTGGGAGCCCTGTGGACCCCACTTCACCTGTGGGAAGAGTCACCATCTTGCTGCAACAACATCACCCCAGAGGACCCCTTTAAACAGCGTCGGTCCCCTCTGACCGAGAACCACAGGTGGTGTCACGAACACAAACTTTAATACAAAACAATTTAAAAGACCTTCCCCTTTAATTGAGTTCCCAGGGCCACTGTCCGGGTCACAGCCACCTTGACATTCCCTTTAAGTGCGACTTGACCCGGTACCAAGTACCCCACTGCTCAATTACAACAACATCACATCTGACTTCTCACATCCCCATCCCCGTCCCCAATCTTGACAAGCTACTCATCTTGCTGATACCCCAATACTAAGCCGTTGCTGCCATATGTGTCCTACAGCACCTGCTGTGTGGTACAATAACTTCTCCTCTTACCACCCCACATAATACTGCCACCACTGTGGCCGTGACATAGTAATAATGATTCCTTTGTGCTCTCTAGATAATAAAATTCACCCCTAGAAAACATTGATGCCCTATGCTAGTGCCCTCCACATTTTGTCCCTAGAAAGTAATAATACCACATATGCAATTTTGATGGTCACAGTACTCTGAGTGCCCCTATAACAATAATGCTTAAATGCCCACTTAACTTTAATAATGTCACCTAAGTAGCCCCCATGTAGAGCTCCACTATACACTGTATGATGAGCCCACAGCTCCCCTATACACAGTATGATGAGCCCACAGCTCCCCTATACACTGTATGATGAGTCCACAGCTCCCCTATACACAGTATGATGAGCCCACAGCTCCCCTATACACAGTATGATGGGCCCGCAGCTCCCGTATACATAGTATGATGGACCCCCAGCTCCCGTATGCACAGTATGATGGGCCCGCAGCTCCCTTATACACAGTATGATGAGCCCACAGCTCCCCTATACACAGTATGATGAGCCCACAGCTCCCCTATACACTGTATGCTGAGTCCACAGCTCCCCTATACACAGTATGATGAGCCCACAGCTCCCCTATACACAGTCTTATGCCGACAGAGCTCCACTATAGAAAGTATAGTGCCCCCAGAGCTCCCCTATATACACTAATCAACACCCCCCATCAATTATGGGAGAATTAGAGGCAACAGCCAAAAAATAAACGTATGATATAAAATTTATTGTTTTATTACATATATAAAAGTTACAATTAACAAGGGAATATCACAAAAAATCCGAGGACAGTACAAAAAAATCACACCAAGGGCATAAGTACACACATCATGTTATTGGCAATGTTAAAGCACCCAGCTAACCTAATGTCTATATGCCTACAAACAAAAAATGGAAACTGCTTAATATCAGGATCCTATTTGTAAAGTGGCAATGCCATATGCAAAATAAGGCAAACAAGGCTATGTGTATACATGTCAATAACTCTAAATGGAAACCGCTCTATGTCAGGATCCTAGTTATAAAGTGGCAGTGTTTTGTGCAAAAAATACCAGCGTATACAAGCCTAAGCCAGGTTATCAGTGTTTACAGCATGCTACTTACATGTGACCTAAAGGGTACCGTTACACAAAACGATTTACCAACGATCACGACCAGCGATACGACCTGGCCGTGATCGTTGGTAAGTCGTTGTGTGGTTGCTGGGGAGCTGTCACACAGACCGCTCTCCAGCGACCAACGATGCCGAAGTCCCCGGGTAACAAGGGTAAACATCGGGTTACTAAGCGCAGGGCCGCGCTTAGTAACCCGATGTTTACCCGGGTTACCATCGTAAATGTAAAAAAAAAAAAAACGTACATACTCACATTCCGGTGTCCGTCAGGTCCCTTGCCGTCTGCTTCCCGCACTGACTGAAAGCCGGCCGTAAAGTGAAAGCAGAGCACAGCGGTGACGTAACCGCTGTGCTCTGCTTTTACTTTCCGGCCGGCAGTCAGTCAGTGCGGGAAGCAGACCGGCTAGGGACCTGACGGACACCGGAATGTGAGTATGTACGTTTTTTTTTTTTTACATTTACGATGGTAACCAGGGTAAACATCGGGTTACTAAGCGCGGCCCTGCGCTTAGTAACCCGATGTTTACCCTGGTTACAAGTGAACGCATCGCTGGATCGGTGTCACACACACCGATCCAGCGATGACAGCGGGAGATCCAGCGACGAAAGAAAGTTCCAAACGATCCGCTACGACATACGATTCTCAGCGGGGTCCCTGATCGCTGCTGCGTGTCAGACACAGCGATATCGTATGGATATCGCTGGAACGTCACGGATCGTACCGTCGTAGCGACAAAAGTGCCACTGTGAGACGGTACCCTTAGACCTTGTGTGTACTGCCTCGGACACCCCGACAGCGCCGTTTCGCCATGTAGCTTCCTCAACAGGGGGCCCCCTGTTGAGGAAGCTACATGGCGAAACGGCGCTGTCGGGGTGTCCGAGGCAGTACACACAAGGTCTAAAGGTCACATGTAAGTAGCATGCTGTAAACACTGATAACCTGGCTTAGGCTTGTATACGCTGGTATTTTTTGCACAAAGCACTGCCACTTTATAACTAGAATCCTGACATAGAGCGGTTTCCATTTAGAGTTATTGGCATGTATACACATAGCCTTGTTTGCCTTATTTTGCATATAGCATTGCCACTTTACAAATAGGATCCTGATATTAAGCAGTTTCCATTTTTTGTTTGTAGGCATATAGACATTAGGTTAGCTGGGTGCTTTAACATTGCCAATAACATGATGTGTGTACTTATGCCCTTGGTGTGATTTTTTGTACTGTCCTCGGATTTTTTGTGATATTCCCTTGTTAATTTTAACTTTTATATATGTAATAAAACAATAAATTTTATATCATACGTTTATTTTTTGGCTGTTGCCTCTAATTCTCCCATAATTGATGGGGGGTGTTGATTAGTGATTATAGGTGTGGGGGTGTTGCCTCATAATTTGGATCTTTGTTATGTATACTCCCCTATATACAGTATAATGGGCCAACAGCTCCCCTATGCACAGTATAATGCCTTCATAGCTCCCCTGTACACAGTATGGTGGGCCCACAGCTCCTTTATATACAGTATGATGTCCCCCACAATTCCCCTTTACACAGTATAATGGGCTAACCGCTCCCTTAAACACAGTATAATGCCCCCCACAGCTCACGTATACACAGTATGGTATGCTCACAGCTCCCTTATACACAGTATGATGGGCCCACAGCTCCCATACATACAGTATGATGTCCATTAGAGTTCCCCTACACAGAATGATGTCCCCACTGCTTCCCCAAAACACAGTATAATAGTTAATAGTGTTCTGACACCGTGTATCGCCTGCACTGAGAGTCACACTACCAGGAGGAAATTAACTTTATTCCTCACTGCAGCCTTGGGGGCGGCACCGACACGGTTTCAGTCACCGTTCTGTATATAGAGAGCGGCAGCTGTAACTGCACCTCTTACCCTGACTGACAGCCAGCGCAGCAGCCTCTACCACCCAGTAGCTGCACACTGGTGCCCCTATAAATAATAATGCTTAAGTGCCCACTTGACATTTAATAATGTCCCCTGAGTCCCCTCATGTACAGTAATAATGGCCTCAGCATTGCTGATGTCAGCAGGCGATCAAGTGATGACTCTTTTGGCTTCTGTCAATTCTCTTCTATTGAAAGAAACCAAACCTTTCTAGTCGATACAAACACATAGCAAACATGGGGTCCATGACCGCTTGATAACGCCAGTGATATTGGGGGCTCATGCAGCAGGCGCTCCCTTTCATGATTTGGCAGTCTGCTGATTATTAAATTATTAAAGCACCACTCTATCAGGGTTGTTTTTTTTCACTGCTGGAGTGGTGCTTTAAGCGCAAGTCATATACTCATCCTCCGCCGTATTCACCGCTTTTTGGCACCGCTCCAGTACCACTGCTCCATCTTGTGAGCGCAGCTTACGATTGGCCAGAAGTTAGAAGCTACGCGATAAGTGCTCAATGTACGTCTATGAGGGCCAGGAAGAGGCAAGAAAGAGGCCAAAATGAGGCTCTCTGACTCAGTGACCTCCATACCGCTCCATGAAACACTGTGGCAGTGGACATGTCACAAACTGCAGGAAATGGACCCAAGCGGTGCGATGATGAAAACACCGGAATGTGAGTATCAGACAGTCGGGTCTTGGATTTAAAGCTCAATTCCAGCAGTGAAATTAAAAAAAATGCTGGTGTGGTGCCTTAAATGTGATGCAGCTCATGGCTTACCCAGCTGGTAAGTATAAAAAGCCCCCTACCTCCCCATCCCAGAGAACAACTATTACATGTGATGGAGTGCATATAATCTCATAACCAAACCATATAATAATCAGCCTCCCCAGTGCCGTTGCCACTCCCCCATCTCAGCCCTCACAATACCCTTGTCTTCTCACATTCACCTCAGCCCCACAACACCCTCATCCTCTTACATTCACCCCCAGTGCCCTCTCTGTCTCCCTCACAATACCCCCACCCTCTTACATTCACCCCCCAGTGCTCTGCCCCCCTCCCCCACCTCAGCTCCCACAATATCCTCATTGTCTCACATTCACCCCCCAGTGCCCTTTCATCCTCCCCACCTCAGCACCCACAGTACCCCCATCGTCTCACATTTATCCCCGTGCCCTGTTGACCCTCCCCACCTCAGCCCCCATAATACCCCCATCCTCTCCCTTTCACCCCCCCAGTGCCCTGCCCCCTCCCCCACAATACCCCATCCTCTCACATTCTCAATTCCAGCTTGCATGGAGTGAAGAACACTGCAGCCTGGGAGAAGCTCCTGAGGGCAGTTAGCACAATACAGTGCAGGAGAAAGATTCTGCAACTGGCCACTGTGCTAGCAGCGTGCAGAGTCTCTGTCAGGCAGGGGAGCAGGCATTTTACTGCTCTCCTCCTGTGCTGTATTGTATTGTGCCTCATCACTGAAGTGGCATTGCAGGTTCCCAGTGGGCCCCTTCATGTGACGGGGCCCGGAGCAAAGGCCCCCCTCTGCCCCCCAGTAGCTATACTACTGGTATGGAGCAAGGTCGCTCCTACTAGTCGGGCTCTGGCCAGATGTATATATAAAATGCATTTGCACCCCCCGATCCCGACTCAGAAACCGGCGAATCCCCGCAGCACACAGTGCGTGCACTGGGGGGATTCATAAGTCTGCAGTCACACAGAGTGATTGCAGACTCATCATTTTGGACCAGACAACCCCTTTAAGCTGAATAAATCTCCTCCATTTTTGTGTTTGGCAGATAAAGATTCATCTACCCTGGAGGCGGATGCTTACCATCATTCATATTATTAATTTTCATGAAATCATGAGTTACTTTAGAAGCAGAAAAGTAATGATGGAAAGCTTCTTATTCAGATCTGTAAAGTAGTTCATGATAAAATGATGTATTTTTAGCAATAACAGAAAAATGCAATAATTAGACAAAGCAATGTGCTAGATCAATGAAATGTGGTTTAAGTGATCAATATGGAGATGGATGCAATATGTCATTAGCGATATATTAGATTTCACCCACAAGTTTGTGATAACCAAAGTCACCTGAAAAAACATCACTTGTCATTAGAGATGAGCAAACTTTTCAAGGCTCAGTTTGGCCATGTTCGCCAAACTTCCCGATGTTCGCCAAATAGCATTCAATTCAATGGGAGGCCAAACCAAACGCATAGATAACACCTTCAAGAAGGTCCAAAAGCTGCCGAAACAGCTCAAATTAGGGGCAGACATCATGAAAAGTGGCATCAATTGACCCATCAATTGCGCTACAAATAATTTAAAAAAATTGATGTAGGTTCCCCTGTATTTTTGATAACCAGCCAGCCAAAACGGACACCTGGGGGCTGAAAACTTCAGATGTCAGTGTTAGCAAGGCTAGTTATCGAGAATAGAGGGGTCCCATACTGTTTTAATTATTTAAAAAAACGATGTGGGGGTCCTCCCAATTTTTTACAACCAGCCAAGATAAAGCAGACAGCTGAGGGCTTGTATTCTCAGGCTGGTAAGGAGTCAAGGATATTGCCCACCGTCAGCCTAAGAACAGCAGCCCGTAGCTACCCAGAAAAGGCACATCTATTAGATGTGCCAATTCTGACACTTTGCCTGGCTCTTCCCATTAGCCCTGTGGCGGTGGCAATTGGGGATCATATTTGTGGGGTTGATGTCACCTTTGTATTTCCTGGTGACATCAAACCCACGGCTTAGTAATGGAGAGTGTCTATAATACACCTATCCATTACTAATCCTATAGTTATATTGTAAATAAAGAATTAGAAATAAAATCAAAACACACATTTTCTTGTATTTAAAAATACCAAAAACACAGTTATACTAACCTAATGCCCAATTCCATTGAATCCCTTGTCTCTTGTAATAAAATAAAAATAAAAAAAGCAATATCCTTCATCTGTCCGACGTTCTGTCCCACACCGTAATCCATGTTTGGGAATAAATAGTTTTCAACCTGGACGGTGCAAAGATGCAGCCGTCAAGGCTGAGAACCACTGGTGAAAGAGCTGCTGGGAGTGCAGCGTCAGTGACCTGCGGTGACCTCATCAAGGTTACTGGAGGTCACTGAGTCTGCGTTCCCATCCGGGCCCAGCTTGAACTGCGGTGACCTCAGCATCATGAGAAAAAGTCAGTGAATTCACAGCAGTTCACCGTGGTCAATTCACTAAGCAATTAGAGTTATCTTTTGCAGTCAATTATATTCAACTAGATTTTAGCCGTCTCCCTAGGATTTTGGTTTTCTTTTCTCCATAATTAATTGATAGGACTGCTATAACTAATATGTTACCAGTGTCAGTGCTTTGATTTCTATGTGACATTCTGGGACTTTACTTTTTAAGAACTTTGCATATAAAAACCGAGAAATTGATTAAATAAGTGTGACGGTAAAATGCTGTCATCATCTTAATCTGCAGTCTATTTTTCCTACAGGGCCTAATTACAAATGGTACATTTGTTCGTGCCACCTACACGCAGTAATGCACGTTTTCATTTTCTTCCCAGAAATTCCTGGCTCCCCTCAGCATCCCCTTTACCATCCAGACTGAGTTTTTAGACTATTAGGAGTATGCACACCAAGGCCGGTTTCACATTTGCGCATCTGTGTGCAGCCTTTGATCCATATAGATCAGCATGCATTTTACGTACATACATGCGTCGTTTTGTGGTGTGCGGCGGGGTCCGGCAAACGCAACATGTTGCATTTTTTGAGAAGTCAATTACGCGCAATCATCCACATGCAGATGATTGTGGATGGAGTGCATCAAAACGACGCATTACTGTCTATGGGAACTAATGCATATGCAAGGACATGCATACGCATGTGTTCGATGCGCTTGCGTACTTCGGACTGCGCATGTCCAGGAACTGTTTTGATACACGCCCATTGAGACATGCCCTCTTGGAAATATCGAATGCATGTGCATAAACAACGCAAACACAGTCAAAAACGCATGCACACGCAGCGTTTTTTTTGCCATCATGCATAAGCTGATGCAGATAAAAAACGCAGCGTAAACATGCATTTTGGCATGCGTTTGCACATGCAGAGGATACGCTGCGCACAGAAATGCTGATGTCAACCTAGCAAAATCCAGTGCATTTAAAGGACAATTGTCAGCTTTCTTCTGAGGATTATGGTCGTAAGCTGGTTAGTAAAATGTAAGGAAAATAATAGATGCAAGACTTTTTTTGTATACAGATTTATATTTTAAAGGGAACCTGTCATCAGATTTTGCCACTATAAGATGCAGCCACTGCCTTTCTTCTTCTATAGCATTCTATAATGCTGTAGATAGGTCCCCGGTCTGACCTGCAAGTGAATAAAAATAAGCTATATTATATTCACCCGGTGTGGTCCGGTCCGATGGGTGTCACAGGTCCGGGCCCGGCGCCTCCCATCTTCTTGTGATGACGCCCTCCTGCTTCTTCATCGCTTCCTGGCATCGGCGCTCCTACGCAGGCGTACTTCTCTGCCCTCTTGAGGGCAGAGTAAAGTACTGCCGTGCGCAGGCGCTGAGAAAGGTCAGAGAGGCCCAGCGCCTGCACACTGCAGTACTTTACTCTGCCCTCAAGAGGGCAGAGAAGTACGCCTGCGTAGGAGCGCCGAAGCTGGGGAGCGATGAGGAAGCAGGAGGGCAGCCCAGCAAGAAGATGGAAGGCGCCAGACCCAGACCTGTGACACCCATCGGACCGGACTACCCCGGGTGAGTATAATATAACTTAGTTTTCATCACTTGTAGGTCGGAGCGGGGCTTATCTATAGCAATATAGAATGCTGTAGATGAGCCCTGAAAGGCCGTGGCTGTATCTTATAGCGGCAAAATCTACTGACAGGTTCCCTTTAACATTTTGGGCACAAAACTGTCAACCTGCACTGCGTAGAGGGTTAGTTTTATGACGTGATGATACTTAATGGAATCAGTTAGGAGGAGAGCCATATTTACAAATACGGAGCATTACAAGGACATGTAGTGAAACCTGTGGGGTACTCACAGTTTTTTTTTTTAGCTTGAAGTTTTCTTTGTGCACAAGAATGACTGCCCTTCTAAACACTGCAAGGAACAATACAAAAAGAAGTTTTTTTTAAAGAAATTTAAAAAAAAATTAAAATTCATATTTATTTACACAGATAAAACATATGCACACAGCTTGAAAGGATTGGCTTTTTACCAACCACCCCTTCTAGAAGCGGTGCTCTACCTTCCACCCAGTACACTAGGTCTCATGATTGTGAGAAGATTACAACACCATGCACAACTTGGATTTGTTATGCAATGTACATTATTTTCCCGGTTTTGGCATTAATTTGACGACTTCATCCCCTTCGCGACCAGAGGTATTTCCGTTTTTGTGTTTTCATTTTTTGCTCCCCTTCTTCCCAGAGCCATAACTTTTTTATTTTTCAGGCAACATAGTCAGGTGATGGCTGGCTTTTTGCAGGACAAGATGTACTTTTGAAAGACACCATTGGTTTTAACATATCATGTACTGGAAAACAGGAAAAAAATACGGTGAAATTGCAAAAAACTATTCCACAAGTTTGTTTGTTTTTTTACCATGTTTACTAAATGCTAAAACTGACCTGCCATTACGAGTTCATAGACAGCAAACATGTCTAGGTTCTTTTTTATTTAAGTGGCGGAAAAAAAATGGAACCATTTTCCGAGACCTGTAGCGTCTCCATTTTTCAGGATCTGGGGTTGGGTGAGGGCTTATTTTTTTGTGCGACGAGCTAACGTTTTCATTGATACCTTATTTTGTAGATATGATCTTTTGATCGCCCGTTATTGCCATGTTGCGGTGATCTAAAAAAACATAATACTGACATTTTTAATTTTTTTCTCACTATGCCGTTTAGCGATCGGGTTAACTGCTTTCTTTATATTGATAGATTGGGCGACTCTGAAGGCAGTGATACCAAATATGTGATATTTGAATTTTTTGTATAGTTTTATTTTGAACGGGGCAAAAGGGTGGTGGATTTTAACTTTTATTTTTTTTTATTTTTTTTTTTAAATATTTTTTAAAAACCTTTTTTACTTTTTGCGTACATGAATAGTCTCCATGGGAGGCTAGAAGCTGCACTACTTTGATCTCTTATGCTACATATAGCCAATGATCAGAACGCCTTTATGTAGCAGAAATGCTCACTTGCTATAAGCGGCGGCACTCATAGCAATCCAGCAATGACAACCATAGAGGTCTGCTTCAGACCTCTTGTTGTCATGCCAACCGTAAATGCCAACCGTAAATGCCAACCGTAAATGCCAACCGATGGGCGGGATTTACGACGCACTTCCAGTAAGTGTGAGATAAATGCCGCTGTCAAATTGACAGCGGCATTTAACTAGCTAACAGCCGCAGTTGGATCACAATTCCACCCGCGGCTCTTGCCAGAGCCTGTACCAAACACGGGGAGGCCAACATCGGAGTACTATTACTCCCAATGTCGGAAAGGTGTTAAGTCCTGAAGTAGGAGACCAAGGACAGATACAGATATACTGCTTCTGATACAGCATACACAATGCCAAATCTTAACAAAAGAATGGGGTCTCTCCCACTCTCTGCAGTTCTGTTGCCAAGTAACAGCTCACTCGTTCTATAGCATTGATTATCAAAACAGCACAAACACTAAATGTTCATTAGTTTGTCTAAAGCACTTCATATTACAAAAAAATGCTTTTTAAGAGTATAACTTTTAGTTTACAAAGAAAAGGCTTTCCTTTCAATTATGAAATTCAACAAGTTAACTGCATATTGTATAAAGCAGAGCACAGTAGAGATGAGCGATCTTTTGAAAATCAAATTCTCTGGCATTGCCAAATTTTCCGAAAAAGTGCAATTTGCATCAAATTATTTTGCACGAATCACATAATTAAATAGCCTCTAATTGCCTGGAAAATTTGTGTAGTACTCTGTGAGTTACCTTTGGAATCAAATGAAAATGTTTTGAGCTCTGTGATTCAAATAAAGTCTTTATAATGTCCAAATGTATTAAACCCATCCAGTTAGGGGAAAATGGATGGTAACTAGAGGTAACCAACAGCATTTTTTTTTCAAACTGAATATTTATTGAAAAAGAAGGCAGCACAAAAAGAAAACAAAGGGTGCAAAAAATCCTTCCAGGTATATACCAAACCTCATGCTATTATCCAGAAAAATGAAGGCAGCACTTTACAACTGCTTGAGAAAGGTCCACATCCTTGACTGAAACGTCACACTTGGGCCAATAAACCACATTTATTTTTTCTATTGGAGTGCTGCCTTCATTTTTCTGGATAATAGCATGAATATTTATTGAGTTTTTCAATATAAAGATACAGAATACAGAAAAAGAACATACACTCCCTGACAGAAGTTATGCTGCTTATCCATGTTACATATGTAAATAAAAGCTTATAACCTGCAGTTAATTTATACAACCAATGGATGAATTTATAGTTTTGAAAGCTGAAACCCTCCGAAATGTGGTTTAGGTTAAGAAAATAAATTGGCATCAATGCAGAAATATTGGTCAGTTAATGGACACAGAATGATCAGATTTTGGCAAGACAAAAGTTTTGTCGCCCACAGAAAGTAATGTGATATTCAAACAAATAATTAACTTAAAATACAAATATATGTTGCATAACATTGGTGAATGAAGTTGTGGTGCTATTAGAGTCATATTTAATACTCAATACTTGGTCAGGGCTAATTTTGCATCAATTACTGCATCAATGCGGCGTGGCATGGAGGCGATCAGCCTGTGGCATTGCTGAGGTGTTATGGAAGCCCAGGTTGATTTGATAGCAGCCTTCAGCTCCTCTGCATTGTTGGGTCTGGTGTCTCATCTTTCTCTTGACAATACCTCATATAGATTCTGTATTCGGATAAGGTCAGGCGAGTTTGCTGGCCACTCAAGCACAGGGATACTGTTGTTTTTAAACCAGGTATTGGTACTGTTGGTAGTGTGGACAGGTGCCAAGTCCTGCTAGAGAATGAAATTTCCATCTCCAAAAAGCTTGTCGGCAGATGTAAGCATGAAGTGCTCTAAAATTTCCTGGTCGACGGCTGCGCTGACTTTGGTCTTGATAAAACACAGTGGACATCAGCAGATGACACAGCTCCACAAACCATCACTGATTGTGGAAACTTCACACTAGACCTCAAGCAGCTTGGATTGTGTGCCTCTCCACTCTTCCTCCAGACTATGGGACCTTGATTTCCATTTGAAATGCAAAATTTACTTTCATCTGAAAACAACACCTTGGACCGCTGAGCAACAGTCCAGTTCTTTTTCTCCTTACCCAGGTAAAACGCTTCTGGTGTTGTCTATTGGTCATGAATGGCTTGACACAAAGAATGCGACACTTGTAGCCCATGTCCAGGATTCTTCTGTGTGGCGGCTCTTGAAGGAATGACTCCAGCACCAGTCCACTCCTTGTGAATCTCCCCCAAATGTTTGAATGGCCTTTTCTTAACAATCCTTTCAAGTCTGTGGTTATCCCGGTTGCTTGTGCACCTTTTTCTACCACACTTTTTACACTTTTAAAGCTGGATTTGGATACAAAATGATTTCCAAAACTTTAAACATCCCAAGGAACAATGTGCAAGCAATCATATGGAAATGGAAGGAGTATCATGCCACTGCAAATCTACCAAGACCCGGCCGTCCCTCTAAACTTTCATCTCAAACAAGGAGAAGACTGATCAGAGATGCAGCCAAGATGCCCATGATCACTCTGGATGAACTGCACAGGTCTACAGCTGAGGTGGGACAGTCTGTCCATAGGACAACAATCAGTCGTACACTGTACAAATCTGGCCTTTATGGAAGAGTGGCAAGAAGAAAGCCATTTCTAAAAAGATATCCATAAAAAGTGTTGTTTAAAGTTTGCAACAAGCCACCTGGGAGACACACCAAACATGTGGAAGAAGGTGCTCTGGTCAGATGAAACAAAAATCGACATTTTTGGCAACAATGCCAAACGATATGGTTGGCGTAAAGGCAACACAGCTCATCACCCTGAACACACCATACCCAATGTCAAACATGGTGGTGGCATTTCATGGTTTGGGCCTGCTTTTCTTCAGCAGGGACAGGGAAGATGGTTAAAATTGATGGGAAGATGGATGGAGCACAAATACAGGACCATTCTTGAAGAAAACCTGTTGGAGTCTGCAAAAGACCTGAGACTAGGATGGAGATTTGTCTTCCACCAAGACAATGATCCCAAACATAAAGCAAAATCTACAACGGAATGGTTCACAAATAAACGTATCCATGTGTTAGAATGGCCAAGTCAAAGTCCAGACCTCAATCCAAACAATAATCTGTGGAAAGAGCTGAAAACTGCTGTTCACAAACGATCTCCATCAAACCTCACTGAGCTCGAGCTGTCTGCCAAGGAAAAATGGGCAAGAATTTCAGTCTCTCAATGTACAAAACTGATAGTGACATACCCCAGGCGATTTTCAGCTGTAATCGCAGCAAAAGGTGGCGCAACAAAGTATTAAATTAAAGGGGCCGAATAATATTGCACGTCCCACTTTTCAGTTTTTGATTTTTCACAAAAATGTATGATAACCAATACATTTCGTTCAACTTTCCAATTGTGTTCCACTTGTTGTGGATTCTTCACCAAACATTTACAATTGGTATCTTTGTGTTTGAAGCATGATACAGTTGTGGCCAAAAGTATTGACACCCCTGCAATTCTGTCAGATAATTCTCAGTTTCTTCCTGAAAATGATTGCAAGCACAAATTCTTTGGTATTATTATATTCATTTAATTTGTCTTAAATGAAAAAACACAAAAGACAATGAAGCAAAAAGCAAAACATTAATTATTTCACACAAAACTCCAAAAATGGGCCAGACAAAAGTATTGGCACCCTCAGCCTAATACTTGGTTGCACAACCTTTAGCCAAAATAACTGCGACCAACCGCTTCCGGTAACCATCAATGAGTTTCTTATAATGCTCTGCTGGAATTTTAGACCATTCTTCTTTGGTAAACTGCTCCAGGTCCCTGATATTTGAAGGATGCCTTCTCCAAACTGCCATTTTTAGATCTCTCCACAGGTATTCTATGGGATTCAGGTCTGGACTCATTGCTGGCCACCTTAGAAGTCTCCAGTGCTTTCTCTCAAACCATTTTCTAGTGCTTTTTGAAGTGTGTTTTGGGTCATTGTCCTGCTGGAAGACCCATGACCTCTGAGGGAGACCCAGCTTTCTCACACTGGGCCCTACATTATGCTGCAAAATTTGTTGGTAGTCTTCAGACTTCATAATGCCATGCACACGGTCAAGCAGTCCAGTGCCAGAGGCAGCAAAGCAACCCCAAAACATCAGGGAACCTCCGCCATGTTTGACTGTAGGGACCGTGTTATTTTCTTTGAATGCCTTTTTTTTTCTCCTGTAAACTCTATGTTGATGCCTTTGCCCAAAAAGTTCTACTTTTGTCTCATCTGACCAGAGAACATTCTTCCAAAACGTTTTAGGCTTTTTCAGGTAAGTTTTGGCAAACTCCAGCCTGGCTTTTTTATGTCTCCTTGTAAAAAGTGGGGTCTTCCTGGGTCTCCTACCATACAGTCCCTTTTCATTCAGACGCCGACGGATAATACGGGTTGACACTGTTGTACCCTCGGACTGCAGGGCAGCTTGAACTTATTTGGATGTTAGTCGAGGTTCTTTATCCAACATCCGCACAATCTTGCGTTGAAATGTCTTGTCAATTTTTCTTTTCTGTCCACATCTAGGGAGGTTAGCCACAGTGCCATGGGTTTTAAACTTCTTGATGACACTGCGCATGGTAGACACAGGAACATTCAGGTCTTTGGAGATGGACTTGTAGCCTTGAGATTGCTCATGCTTCCTCACAATTTGGTTTCTCAAGTCCACAGACAGTTCTTTGGTCTTCTTTCTTTTCTCCATGCCCAATGTGGTACAGACAAGGACACAGGACAGAGGTTGAGTCAACTTTAATCCAGGTCAACTGGCTGCAAGTGTGATTTAGTTATTGCCAACACCTGTTAGGTGCCACAGGTAAGTTACAGGTGCTGTTAATTACACAAATTAGAGAAGCATCACATGATTTTTAGAACAGTGCCAATACTTTTGTCTACCCCCTTTTTTTGTTTGGTGTGGAATTATATCCAATTTGGCTTTAGGACAATTCTTTTTGTGTTTTTTCATTTAAGACAAATTAAATGAAGATAATAATACCAAAGAATTTGTGTTTGCAATCATTTTCAGGAAGAAACTGAGTATTACTGTATCTGATGCAGAATTGCAGGGGTGTCAATACTTTTGGCCACAACTGTATGTGGGAAAAGGTTGAAAAGTTCCAGGGAGCCGAATACTTTCGCAAGGCACTGTATCTTCATTATCCTACAACCCAAAACAACTGTTCAGCACATTCAACTCTCTCCTCCACCCACCACTGCCTCCTCCAACTCCCCTAATCTCTGCCGAGGACTTTGCCACCTACTTCAAAGATAAGATTGACCAAACAATGCAAACCTTTACTGTTCAACACCCCAACCACTCCATATTCCAGACCTCTGCCCATCCCTAATAACCTCCCTCTCCAACATCACTGAAGGAGAGCTTACTCACCTCCTTTCCAAATCACACCTCACCACCTGTGCACTTGACCCCATCCCTTCCCACCTGCTCCCCAACCTCACTAACATACATGAGTATGTATGTATTCCAGCCCTACCCCATCTCTTCAACCTATGACTATCTTCTGGTACCTTCCCCTCTGCCTTCAAACATGCCACCACCACGCCCATCCTCAAAAAAACCTAACCTTAACCCAACTGCTATGTCCAGCTATCGCCCCATATCATTGCTCCCATTTGCTTCCAAACTCCTTGAGCAGCAAGTCCATGCTCAACGTTTCTCCTACCTCTCATCTAACTCTCTCCTTGACAACCTCCAATCTGGCTTCCGCCACCACCACTCCACCGAAACTGCCATAACCAAAATTACTAATGACTTACTCACAGCCAAAGCTAACAGACAGTTCTCCATCCTCCTCCTTCTGGACCTGTCCTCTGCCTTCGACACAGTCGACCGCTGCCTACTGCTACAGATTCTTTCTTCCCTTGGCATCAAAGACCTTACCCTGTCCTTGATTGCCTCATACCTTTCCGACCGCACATTTAGCGTTTCCCTCTCCTACATTACCTCCTCATCCCGCCCTCTCTCTGTTGTCCCTCAAGGATCTGTCCTGGGGCCCCTACTCTTTTCCATCTATACCCTTGGCCAAAGACAACTCATAATGTCCCATGGCTTCCAGTATTACCTGTATGCGGACGACACTCAGATCTACCTCTCTGGCCCAGATGTCACCTCTCTGCTGTCCAGAATCCCGGAGTATCTATCAGCTATATCCTTGTTCTTCGCCTCTCACTTCCTAAAGCTCAATGTAGACAAAACCAAACTCATCATCTTTCCTCCATCTCGCGTATCTCCCCTACCCGACCTGTCTATTATGGTAAATGGCATCACTCACTCTCCCGCACCTGAAATCCGCTGCCTCAGAGTAACTCTCGACTCTGCCCTGTCCTTCAAACCGCACGTCCAAACTCTTGCCACCTCCTGTCGCCTCCAACTCAAAAAAATTTCCAGAATCCGTCCCTTCCTCAGCCCTCAATCTACTAAATCTCTTGTGCATGCCCTCATCATCTCCCGCCTTGCTTACTGCAACACCCTCCTCTGTGGCCTCCCAGCTAACTCTCTTGCACCACTCCAGTCTGTCCTCAACTCTGCTGCCTGACTAATCTACCTCTCTCCTCCCCTGTTTCTCCCCTCTGCAAATCCCTCCACTGGCTCCCATTTCCCCAACAAATCCAGTTCAAACTACTAACACTGACCTACTAAGCCATCCACAACCTGTCCCCTCCTTAGATCTCTGAACTAATCACCCAATATCTTCCCTCATGTAATCTTCGATCCTCCCAAGACCTCCTACTCTCCTCCACACTTATTCATTCCTCACACAACCGCCTCCAAGATTTCTCCTGAATATCCCCCATCCTCTGGAATTCCACGCCTCAACAAGTCTGATTATCCACCATCCTCGGATCCTTCAGATGGAACCTGAAAACCCATCTCTTCAGGAAAGCCTACAGCCTGCAATAACCATTCTGCTGCCTCACCACCACCCGAGCTGCCGCCTCACCACCACCAGAGCTGCTGCACCCCTGACCTTCTGTCTCTTCCCCATTATCCTGTGGAATGTAAGTCCGCAAGGACAGGGTCCTCTCCCCTCTGTACCAGTCTGTCATCGTAAATTTGTTTACTGTAAACGATATCTATAACTTTGTATGTAACCACTTCTCATGTACAGCACCATGGAATTAATGGCTGTATAAATAAAAAATAATAATAATAATGACTATATAATATGAGTTTCACTTTTTGTATTGAAGAACTGAAATAGAATATCATCAAATTAACTGTGAGAAGCACCTGTATGTCTGCAAAGCAAAAAAGTTGCTTATTGATCCATGGTTTAATCAAGGTGGCATCCAAGCTATCAGGCAATGTGGGATTAAATAAAAAGGAGGTCACAGGGGAGCGTTCCAACATTAACTGAGAATTTTTCCTGGCAGGTTTTCTTAGTAAGAGACATTGGTCCCAACATTGGGGTGCCCAGCTTATTGGAGGTAGTAGCCCAAAGGTATGACTTCGGGTAAATCAGGGCTAACCACAGTTTCTATTTCTATTCCATCTACCTAGAAAGATGCTCTAAGAGCTGACCAGGCTAGGATGTAACGTAAAGGAGTTGCCGAATAATATCCAGTACACTCAATCTGCCCCTGATTTTACCTGTTAGCATAAAAATCAAGTTATTGCTGTGCCTTTTGTGGACTCAAATAAATTAGAGAATAGATGACTGATCATCTTTCAGCACCTTATAAGGAGCACAAATAGGGAAAGTTTCAAAAGGTATAGAAGTTTAGGCAGTATAATCACAACTGCTGAGATTCTGCCAAAAATATATTTGGGAGACTATTCTATTTATTAAGTATAGTGACTTGTAAGTGGAGGTCAAAGCAAAGAGGAGTCCTTCCATCTATAAATATAATTTTCATTGAAAGAAAGGGCTTCTGCTTTACCATTATTAATTTTAGTAACCCACTAAATGGCCAAATTGTCATCGCATATATAATGTGTATGTAATCCTTTTCTTTCAGGTCATCCTTAAATTCGTAAAAAAAAAAAAAAATCAGTTTGAAAATGGTGCCGGTCGCACCTGTGCATTAGTCGCTATCGGCGATCCGATAGCTGCTACCGTGCAGGTGCCAGCGGCACCATCTTGGAGGAGGCAATATATTTTCTCTAGCAAGTTGGCACCGCCAGCGCACTAGCAAAATTATATTGTACCAGTAGTAAAATACCAAGGTATCATTTTTATCAGTATAATAGCACCGACCTGACAGTGTATGTAGGTTACTGTGCACAATCCTGGTGAGAGATCTTCCCTTTAAACAATGCCCACACTCCGGTAACAACTTGTAGTTAAGCTTAAGGATTAGGGAGAATTCTCTTTAAGAAAGAGAATGGTGCAATTGTACTAGCTCCAAAAAATTCAAAAGCCTAACCAGCACCTGGTGAAAAATCAGACATCACTGGGGTGACACATGGTTTTCATGAAAAAGCTATTCATTTTTCTTACCAACCCATTGACTAGAAAGATTGACTTTGGTCCAAAACACAGGTGAAAGCAAGACGGATAGTACATGCCCTTTATACTGCACCTGATCAGGAAACAAAAGCATTTAGCTCTTTTTTTTGGCTGATCACTGCCATTTTTACATGGGCCATTTATTGAAAGGAGCATATTTGTGAAAACATAGTCAACGGATTGTAAGCCAGCCCAGACTTAATTGTTTTATTCCTATATTTATTTAATATTTTGTCCTGTATTTTTGCTCCCCATTTCTTCAGAATAATTATATTAAATAGTCTAAGCATCATTTCTGAAAAATCAATGTAGTTACATGTATACAAGGGTATCTGGATTTGCTACGCATTTTCTCCAAGTGCCATCTACCTCATCCACTAAAAATAACAACTATGTAACTGTACTGACACATTGCAGAATGTACTTTGTATGGCAGTGCATTTCTCTTCGATGATTGCCGACATTAGTCAGGCAATTTATGGCTGCAATCATTCATCCTCCACTAGTCAGGGTGTTACGCAAGTGCAAAATGCTTTTAGTGGTGGTGTTTTGTTTTACTTACTGTGTTTTTAAAATTCTATTTTCAGTCTGACTATTTATTGTGGGTTTCTGACTCTTTGACAAGTGCTAAGTTTTAAAAGGTTTTGCTTTTAACAAAAAAGGTAGGGAAGCACATAGGAGATGGTAGGATATTTATCTACAGGGACAGCTGAGGAGGGGCAGACGTTAAGGGAACACCAGGGCATGATCGGGCAGAATCTGGATGCCTTTTAAAAGGACTGAAGTAGCAGTGGGAACTCCGAAACCTCATTACCCTGACTCATGGAAGTGGGAAGAACGATCCTTTTCCATATAACCCTTTTTTGATTTATGGCTGGTTTGTTAATATATGGTCTGATTAATGTGGTGGTATATGACCACTGTAGGCACCACCTCATTGATTGATGTAGTGTCTCAATATCTATATGTTACAACCAGGGTGAGAAGGTCTAAGAGAAAGTTAGTCCAGCTCATCTTTCTGCTTATAGAATGTGATCCGGAACATGGAAGGCTTATCCGCCCTTGCACCAACTATCAGGAAAGGAGAATAGTAGTCCAGATTCAGGGGAAAGCAGTATTTTATTAAATGTGCAAAACAATTTGATGACAGGTTTAAACTCAAACATCTACGCGTTTCAGGGGCATAACCCACCCGCTATCATGAGGTCTAGTATAGCATGCCGTACATCTATACAGTTTGTTACGGTGCGTACAGCGATGGTATAAAATTAGACAATCAATTTAAAGAAAATCACAACTTGATAAAACTAAAATACGATTTTATTACTATATATATATATATATATATATATATATATATATATATATATATATATATATATATATATATAAACTATATATATATATATATATATATATATATATATATATATATATATATATATATTAATAATGCTAAAGAAATGTGAGCCATAGTAATACAATGTTCATGATTATTTAATAATGCAGCATACTATTTGTAGATTGAGCCTGAAAGTGCTTGTGTGTTTAGTTTGAAAATCCACTGCGCTTCTCTATTTTTGAGGATCCGTTCTATATCCTCATCCTTTTTTGGGGTTATTAATGTGTTCAAAGGCATCGGTTTTCAAGGATGATCATTAATTGTCATAAAAGTAATGCAAGGGTTTAGATGCTTGTGACTTTGCTCTTGTAGTGTTACTATGCTCAATATTGTACGGATGTTCCCGAAACCGGTTTTTAAGTTGTCTTGTGGTGCAACCAACGTACTTCAGTTTACATGTCACACAATCAATAATATCAAACTACATGTGTGGAATTGCAGTTAATGAATGATTTGACTAGAAAACATTCCTTTTCAGAGGAATCGTTAAAAGGTTTTGCATTGTAGTGTCAGTATACAGTGGGGCAAAAAAGTATTTAGTCAGTCAGCAATAGTGCAAGTTCCACCACTTAAAAAGATGAGAGGCGTCTGTAATTTACATCATAGGTAGACCTCAACTATGGGAGACAAACTGAGAAAAAAAAATCCAGAAAATCACATTGTCTGTTTTTTTATCATTTTATTTGCATTTTATGGTGGAAAATAAGTATTTGGTCAGAAACAAACAATCAAGATTTCTGGCTCTCACAGACCTGTAACTTCTTCTTCTTTAAGAGTCTCCTCTTTCCTCCACTCATTACCTGTAGTAATGGCACCTGTTTAAACTTGTTATCAGTATAAAAAGACACCTGTGCACACCCTCAAACAGTCTGACTCCAAACTCCACTATGGTGAAGACCAAAGAGCTGTCAAAGGACACCAGAAACAAAATTGTAGCCCTGCACCAGGCTGGGAAGACTGAATCTGCAATAGCCAACCAGCTTGGAGTGAAGAAATCAACAGTGGGAGCAATAATTAGAAAATGGAAGACATTCAAGACCACTGATAATGGGGTCAGAATGATCACAAGAACGGTGAGCAAAAATCCCAGAACCACGCGGGGGGACCTAGTGAATGAACTGCAGAGAGCTGGGACCAATGTAACAAGGCCTACCATAAGTAACACACTACGCCACCATGGACTCAGATCCTGCAGTGCCAGACGTGTCCCACTACTTAAGCCAGTACATGTCCGGGCCCGTCTGAAGTTTGCTAGAGAGCATTTGGATGATCCAGAGGAGTTTTGGGAGAATGTCCTATGGTCTGATGAAACCAAACTGGAACTGTTTGGTAGAAACACAACTTTTCGTGTTTGGAGGAAAAAGAATACTGAGTTGCATCCATCAAACACCATACCTACTGTAAAGCATGGTGGTGGAAACATCATGCTTTGGGGCTGTTTCTCTGCAAAGGGGCCAGGACGACTGATCCGGGTACATGAAAGAATGAATGGGGCCATGTATCGTGAGATTTTGAGTGCAAACCTCCTTCCATCAGCAAGGGCATTGAAGATGAAACGTGGCTGGGTCTTTCAACATGACAATGATCCAAAGCACACCGCCAGGGCAACGAAGGAGTGGCTTCGTAAGAAGCATTTCAAGGTCCTGGAGTGGCCTAGCCAGTCTCCAGATCTCAACCCTATAGAAAACCTTTGGAGGGAGTTGAAAGTCCGTGTTGCCAAGCGAAAAGCCAAAAACATCACTGCTCTAGAGGAGATCTGCATGGAGGAATGGGCCAACATACCAACAACAGTGTGTGGCAACCTTGTGAAGACTTACAGAAAACGTTTGACCTCTGTCATTGCCAACAAAGGATATATTACAAAGTATTGAGATGAAATTTTGTTTCTGACCAAATACTTATTTTCCACCATAATATGCGAATAAAATGATAAAAAAACAGACAATGTGATTTTCTGGATTTTTTTTTCTCAGTTTGTCTCCCATAGTTGAGGTCTACCTATGATGTAAATTACAGATGCCTCTCATCTTTTTAAGTGGTGGAACTTGCACTATAAATACTTTTTTGCCCCACTGTATATAATAGTTCAAAACATCTGTAGAGATTACTCACGTGTGTCATAAGTCAATATCATGTGTAAGTATTTAATACAATCACATTTATTATCCTGGTTTTATCAAGTTGTGATATTAATAAAGAAAAAAAGGGGCAGCAGTGCTTACCTGCCCAGGTCTCAGAACTAATGCACTACAGGAATGCAGCAAACCCATGTAGCAAAGATGGCGGCAACACAGGTGGAAAATACTGATGAGACACCAACTCACAACCTATCAACTCAGGGAGGGAGTGATTGCTTAGTATTAGATTGCACAAAAGAGGCTTGTATAGGGTGCTGGTCACACACAGGTAATGCACGGTGTCTGGCTTACAACCTATTAATGATACTGTTAGATCTCTGACAGCGGCATTTAACAAGTGCTTCTGGCTATCGGGCCGGAAATGCATGCACCGGTGACCCCATCACGTGATCGGGGGTCATCGGAGCGCTGGCATAACAACCAGAGGTCACCTGAAGACCTCTATGGTTGTTGATGCCAGATTGCTGTGAGCGCCACCCAGTGGTCAGCGCTCATAGCAATACAGTAATTCAGCTACATAGGATCTATGCATCGCTCCTATGTAGCAGAGCTGATCGAGTTGTGCCAGCTTCTAATCTCCCATGGAGGCTATTGAAGCATAGCAAAAGTTTTTAAAAAAATGCTTTAAAAAATATGAAAAAAATTTAAAAAATATAAAAGTTTAAATCCCCCCTCCTTTCGCCCATTCAAAATAAAACAATACAAAAAAAAAAAATCAAACCTACACATATTTGGTATAGTCTTGTTCAGAATTGCCTGATCTATCAACAAAAAAACCTGATCGCTAAATGATGTAGTGAGAAAAAAATTAAAAACGCCAGAATTACGTTTTTTTGGTCACCATGACATTGCATTAAAATGCAATAACAGGCGATCAAAAGAATATATCTGCACTAAAATGGTATCATTAGAACCATCAGCTCAACACATAAAAAATAATCCCTCACCTGACCCCAGATAACGAAAAATGGAGACGCTATGGGTATTGTAAAATTGCGCAATTATTTATTTTTTAGCAAAGTTTAGAATTTTTTTTCACCACTTAGATAAACGAGTCATGTCATGTTAGGTGTCTATGAACTCGTAATGACCTGGAGAATCATAATGGCAGGTCAGTTTTAGCATTTAGTGAACCTAGCAAAAAAGCCAAACAAAAAACAAGTGTGGGATTGCACTTTTTTTTGTAATTTCACTGCACTTGGAATTTTTTTCTCGTTTTCTAGTACATGACATGGTAAAACCAATGGTTTCGCTCAAAAGTACAACTCGTCCTGCAAAAAATAAACCCTCACATGGCCATATTGACGGAAAAATAAAAAAAAAAGTTATGGCTCTGGGAAGGAGGGGAGTGAAAAACGAAAACGCAAAACCGAAAAAAGCTGGGGTCATATAGGGGTTAATCTTACATAGGAGAATGTTGCTGGGTTAGGGGGTATGCAGGACCTGACAGGCTTCCTTTAAGCTCATAGCTTATGGGCAGATTCCTTGATAATTTGCATGCCCCATTTGATTGCACTTCTTGTTCATGTGCAAAGTACCATAAGTTGGTTATGTTTTTTGGCATTTACGTCCTATTCACTACAGATGAGCTGCAAAATAAAAAGCTCTCTACTCCATTTTGGATAACCTAAAAAGGCCTGTGCTCCTCCCCCTCTTTAAAAAAAAATATTTAGGAAGGTGATTATGGAATATTAAAATTATTTTAAAACACCGCTCTAGTCAAAGCCTAAAACACAAATGCCTCTGAAGGGGGTAGTAGACATCTCTTTTAGTATGATGTGACAAGTTATAAGATAGTTCTAGGAAACCTCTAAAATAAAGTACCCGAGCTCATAGTAGCTTAGTTTATTTTCTGTTAATATTCTATTTTGGTCATTTTTCCTAATCAATGAACTTCATAGTTCATAATTTCAGTTGTTTCACAGTTTTTTGTTAAGTATATAATCCCACATGTGTTAATTCATAGTTTTGATGCCTTCAGTGTGAATGTACGATTTTCATAGTCATGAAAATACAGAAAAATCTTTAAATGAGAAGGTGTGTCCAAACTTTTGGTCTGTACTGTATAATATATATATATATATATATATATATATATATATATATATATATATATATATATATATATATATATATATATATATATACATACATATACACACATACGCACACATACGCACACACACACACACACACAGTATAATAATACAATATATATACAATATATACAACACTTACCAAACACTGTCAGTTCAAGCTCTTTTCTTGTTTTGCCAAGAGATGGAAAGATATTAAGCCAGGTTACAGTAGAATATACCAACAGTTCCCCCATAGAGAGCTCTGTGACCTGCGAATATAAAACTTCATTTGAAAGGTGCCCTCCCAAGAAAACATTGTTACCAGTGGAGAGGTCCAGATTTTTAGGTTACCTCTTTCTCCGTTCCACTCTGCTCTGCTACTAGTTGATCGAACACGGTTCCATAGTCTTCGTAGATTTTCTGCATTTCATTAATGTGACTGGCCACTTTCTCCATAGCCTTTAGTGCTTCTGTAAATTTAGAAAGTAGAAAATTCAATAATTGACTGACATTGCAGACTACAAAGTATGGAAACAGAATAGTTTCATTTTTGAAGTGATAAAATATTGGGATTTTTGGGATTCAAACATGTGATTGCTGCCAAGCAACTCATTAATTTTATCAATCAAACAGATGAAGCATGAACAACATCAATGGAGCATATTTATTAAAGTGATCAATCCCTGAAGTTTTATCAAATTCCTGAGCTTCCTGAAGTTTTATTACGTCCCTGTAGTTTTGTTGGAAAGGAGGAGACGGTATTATTCACCATATATAACCTGGTTTAGGGGTTTGGTACAGTATTGGCCATATTCCTCGATCAACATGTGCGTCCTACAATATTGACACAATGGTATAATGTTTAGAAGCTTGCCAGTCTTAGCAAGTGTGTAAATCCAATTGTTAAATAGAAAAAAAGGAAATAAAACAAAGTAATAAAAAAGGGCAATTCATCACTAAAGTTTCAAATTGTATCGCGATCAGTTACATTAAAAAAAAAATGGAAACAGTAAAACTTTACATTATAAAAAAAGTTAATTTGCATTTCTAGTTTTAGGATCATATACTTTCTAAAGAAGTTTGATCCAACCCATACAGGTTCTTTGCTCATTTCCACATCTATAAAAAGTCTACTGTGAGTATTTAATTAGAAATGTACAATATTAACACCATAGGAACATGCAATGCTGCTTGCTAGAACTGCTCAGAGACAGCTTGCACAGATGGACCAACACTTTTCTTGTATAGCTGTGATAATAACCATTTTTTTATTCTGTGGATCATAAATTAACCAGATATACTCAGCTCGGCGCTTAGCCATTTCAGAGCATATTCTCTTCAAAATTACACGGCTATAAAAAAGATCAAGGAGGTACTTAGAGGTTAACATGAACTAGTTGGCTACAAAATGTTTCCATCTTAGAAAAAAAACCTTTCTGACTTCACATATGTATCCCTGGATCAACATCCTATTGTAGAATCTAGTACCCATAACCTGTAACACATTTTTCAAAACAGGTATCCAGGCCCTTTTTGAACCATTTTTAGGTAATCAACTATTACAACATCATGTGGCAGAGTTCCAGAATCTCCCTGCTCTCACAGTAAATAACCACCATCTGTGACTATGATTTCAGCTACTTTTCTCTAGAATTAGAGGATGATCCATAGTCACAAGACTAGGTGTAAAAAGGCCATTCTAAAGACATCTGTACTGTGCCTTCATATTTGCACATTGTAATAAGATCGCCCCCATTCCTTCATTTTTCCAAACTGAATAACCCCAAGTTTGATAACCCGTCTTGCGATTGCAGGTCACCCATCTTTTAAATAACCTGGCCACCTTTCTCTGCACCTACTTTAGTTTAGCTTTGTTCGTCTTATACAATGGAGCCCAAAATTGTGCACAGTATTCTAGAAGGGCTGCACTAGTGACTTGTATAGAAGCAAAAGTATATTCTTTTCATGAGCATCTGTGCCTATATTAAATGCTTCTCATGATTGTATTTGCCTTGGCTGCAGCTGCCTGGTACCAAGTCACTAAAGTGGACTTTGCCATCTACCCATGAGCTCAATTCTTTTTCAGTAACCGTGTTACAGTTTTATCTTCCTCTCTGATACAGTAATTTTCCTACCACTTCAGTTCCTAGTTTAAACACTCCCCCAGCTCATTTGCACCCGCTTAATTGAGGTGCAGCCCACCCCTCTTTTAGAGCCTTTGCCACTTATTCACCTGCCTAATCGCCCGCTATCTATCCAACATGGCATATGGTACTGGCAGTATTTCAGAAAATACTACCTTCAAGGTCCTTTCCTTAAAGGGGTTGTTCACTACTTGAACATTGATGAAGTAACCTTAGGAAAGGGCCCTGATGTCTGATCAGTGGAGGTGGGACACCTGGCACCCCTGCTGGTCAGCTCCTCTAGGTGCCTGTAGCAGCCAGAACTGCCCAGTCACTGAGCTGCTCCGTCTACTGATGATAGAAATGGCCAGGGACTGCACATCTGCCCCAATTTATTTGAATAGGGGGCAGATGTGCAGTACCTGGCCGCCGTCACTATCAGATGGAACAGCTCCGTACTTAAGCACTTCCGGCCGTCGCCGGCATCGAGAACAGCTGATCGGCAGGATGCCCAGTGTCGGACCTCGGCCGATCAGACAATGATAACCTATCCCAAGTCTAGGTCAATGCTAAAGTAGTGGACAACCTTTTTAAATCAAAGACCTTGAAGGTACTATTCTCTGATTCCACTGATCAGACACTGATGACCAATTCTAAGGATTGGCCATCAATGTTAAAGTATTGGACAACCACCTACCACCTTTACTGGAGCAGACATTCCCATGTCTTTCAGACGACATGTCTTGCTGCAGCAGTGTGATGCCTCCACTGACACACCCTTCATTGTCAACTTCTCAAACTTGCTGGGGTGTGCCGGATCAGGACTATTCTCCCTGACACTCTTCCATCTATTCCACTGCTTGCCGTCTCATTGTCCTGAAGATTCATGCTACAAGTTTCCCCTTCTAAACTCCATGAATCCAAAGTCACATTTAAGGAGTATTCCCATTTCCAAGATGCTATTGCAATATGCAGAAAGTGTAATAATAATAACATTAAGACATTTCACCAACGAGAAATGGAGTATATGCAGCGCCCCAGGGTCCTGGTTGCTGCAGTAATGTTGTTCTCCCACCAGGGGGAGCAATATTACGTCTGGAGGCAATAAAGGAGATCTTCTGTCCAGGTATCACAAACACACCACACACTTCACACTCCAGTCCACCAGGGGGAGCAAAGGTTCTATCCATTAGGCCACTCCTCACAGTTAGGTAAAACTGGTGGGTTGGATAGGAAGTAGGGAGAAGCTAGCTGGATTCGATCCAGTGAGCATCAGAGGAAGTTCCTGGCAGGAGACAGAGAGAAAGGTCTCCAGGCCGAGCTGTCTGGAGTGATCTCCAGCAGATCCAGACTTCGGTCTGAGGAGGACAAGGGTACACAGAGCTGCGCCTGCACCCCATGCGGCAGCATCCTAAGAAAGAGCCATTGAAAGGAAGTGTGTTCTAGTGAGTGAGAAACGATGGCATAGCAACAAGTGGATACCAGAGAGGATAGTAGACGTGAGGAGCTGCATCCTTCTGGTGCGTGTTCCGTTAGCCAGGATACCGAGGGAGTGAAGCGCTCTACGCCATTGCTTCAGAGACTGGCAGGACAGTCAATTCCAAGTTGGCTGCCCGACCTGAAATACCTAAGAAGACAGGTGGCAACTTGTGGGGGTCGGGGTGTCTCTAGGGTCCCTATAAACAAGCCTCAGGCCATCAGTCATACGGGTTTTGTTCTATCCGACCACGGGGAACAGAGAGAAGAGTAATAACAGTGTGGACTTCATTAGAGCTTAAGCAAGTGAGGACCTACTGTGTTACTGTGCGCATAGGAAGGCTATTGCATTCCACCTGGATAAGGAGACTCTGGATTTGCCTTCAGACCGGCCGGACTCTGCCTACCCCGTGATCTGGCGCCCAGGACTGTGGACACTGAAGCTTCCAGTAAAAGGTAAAGAGACTGCAACCTTGTGTCCTCGTTATTCACCGCGCCTTACACCATCACCATCTACACTTCTGGGAAGCCCTGGGATACACTTCACCTGTGGGAAGGTATACCATCTAGCTGCCATAACATCACCCCAGCGGACCCCTAAGCAGCGTCGGTCACCCTGACCGAATACCACAGGTGGCGTCACGAACATCATACAAACTTTCCTTTTCATTGGACATCCCTCAAAGGGCCACAAACCAGGTCAGGCCACCGTGACATCCCCCGAACCGAAGGACCCAGTACCGAGTACCCCATTGCCCTTAACTCGGGGGCGCTCCATATAGTTCTCATGATTCACTATGTGGCTTACCCCATGTGCAGGCATTGCAGTAGCTAAGGTATCCTTGGCTATGACAACTCATATAGTGACGGTTAGTTGATAGTGGTCGCAACCATAGATCTTTAAGCTACTGCAATACCCTGCACATGGGGTAAGCCACATAGTGAATCAAAAATATTACAGTGCATTTCTAATTAGAGGTGATACCAAATATTATTATTCCTACATCTTCTACATTATGGGATAGGATCTTGGAGGTGGGAATACCACTGTAAGGCAATCCACTCACAAGCTCTTTTACTCACTATTTCAGATGCTTTAAAAATAGTTGATTTTCTTTATTTGCAATACAACCTGCAACTCACTGCAATGTTTGCAAAGGGGAGTATATAATAATTATTTAATATTACTTATACAAAGACAGCCTGGGCATCATAGAGTGTGGGGGCCATCATATAATGTAAAGGGCATCAAACTGTGATCAGTGGAGCTGTGGGTCCATCGTAGTGTGGAACTGTGGGCACACAGTGTATATAGGGAAGCTATTGCCCCACCATACTGTGTATACGGGAGCTGTGGGCCCATCATATTGTTTTTAGGGGCAATGTACATGGGGGACTCAGGATACTTTACTGTAAATGGAGGGGACTCGGGCCATTATTATTGTAACGGTGAGACTTAGGAGACATTATTCAATTTTAAGAAGGCACTTAAAAAGCAATATTGTTATAGGAGATTAGAGATATTATGTCCCTCATAGGTCCACACAGGGGACATTATTATTTTAGGGGGCAAAATGTGGGCACTGGTTTTTAAAAGCTCATAAAATTTTCAAGTGGACAATTTTAACTTTTAGAGGGTGCAAAAGTGGCATTTTACTTTGTAAGGGGCACAGTGGTGGGCATTATTATGTGGGAACCCAGAGGAGCATTGTTTTTGTGCCACACAGCAGATGTGGTAATCGAGTTACATATGGCAGCAGAAGGCTCAGCTGTGGGATGAGGCGTTTGTGCAGGTTGGGAATAGATGGAGACAATATTTGAAATGTCACAAATCAAATGTGTCTTTGTTTTAAAATCTATTGTAGCACCATAGGTGAAAGACATTGTTATATTGGCTTGGGCCTGATGAAAGACAAAAAAGTGAACGAATACGTCAGAAAAAACATCACTTGTAAGTTATCTATAACTGTACTGTAATCTCCTATATGTTCTGCAGGACAACTATATGATCACCATACAGAAGTAATATCGGTGTTTGGATACAGATACAGTGGCATATAAAAGTTTAGGTACCCCTGATCAAAATGACTGTCATTGTGAACAGCTTAGCAATTTTTTTTAATTTACAAAAATGTTTTAAAAATTACAAAAAAGGGAAGTAGGCGATGCAAAAGTTTGGGCGCCCTTGGAGATTTGTGTGCGCAGATAACTTTGACCAAAATTTCACCAAAATTTCACTCCCTAATTATCCTGTTAGGGTAATGGCTTGTGCACCATCATAATTAGGAAAGGCCAGGCAATACAAATTCCCCAGATTATAAAACCCAGCTTCCTCTAACCTTGTGCCAAAAAACAGCAGCCATGGGTTCTTCTATTCAGGTGCCTAGCACTCTGAAAATGAAAATAGTGGAGGCCCACAAAGCAGAAGAAGGAAGTAAGAAGAAAGCAAAGCATTTTCAAGTTGTCCTTTCCACAATTGGAAATGCAATTAAGTAATGGCAGTTAACAGGCACAGTGGAGTAAAGATAAGGTCTGGAAGACCAAGCTAAATTTCAGTGAGATCTGTTTATAGGATTGCTTGGGAGGCAAATCAGATCCCCCGCTCAACTTGAAAAGACCTTCATAAAGATTTAGTAGACTCTGGAGTTGTGGTACATTGTTCTTCTGTTCAGAGACATCTGCACAAACATGGCAAAGAACATCTTGCCAGCCGTTAAATAGGGGGATTGATCAAACATGCTTTGGGATTGTGTTGTAGCCAATGGCACGGGGAACATTTCAATGAAATTTTAATTATGCAAATTGTCTCTTCAGAGAGGAAGAGAACTAGAGCTCTAGTGCCACCTATTGGAAGGTAGCAAACCTACAAGTCAATGTCGACCCTTTAACGAGCCTGGTCACATGAAAAGTTGCCTTATTTTAACAAATTCTTGATACAAACATAACACCATCTGAAAAAAAGATTAAGTTGAAAAGAGGATGGCTTGTACAAATGGATAATGATACTAAAACACACGTCACAATCCACAATAGACTTCCTGAAAAGGTGCAAGCTACACTGGCCCTCACAGTCCTCTGATCTGATCATTGAAAATCTGTGGCTAGACCTCAAAATAGCAGTGCATGCAAGACAATCCAGGAATCTTACAGAACCGAAAGAAATTTCCACGGAAGAATTGAAAAACTCTTGGCTGGTTACCAAAAGAGCTTACAATCTGTGGTACTAGGTGTGTACTAGGTTCTAACCATGCAAGGCATCCAAACTTTTCAATGAGCCCATTTTCTTTTTTTGTAATTTTTAAAATGAAAAAACTGAAAATGTATATTTTTGCCTAAAAGACAAAGGGAATGTGTCTTTTCCTCTTCAACTTGCTTAACTGCTCACAATAACAGTAATTTTGACCAGGGGTGCCCAAACTTTGACATGCCATTGTATATTTTCAGTAACATCATGGTCATTTGCCAAGTTCACTTTATACCCACATTTTGAAGTGCCACCATAGTTGTAAACATGGTTAGTGGCTCATGAACTGAACCCCTAGCTACTCCACTGAACAGATGTATTAACTTCATCCATTTAAAGAGGCAATTTAAGTGAAAATGATCCACTGATCAGTCACAAATAAATCTGTAAAGATCAGAAAGGTCTTGTTTGTCATCGCCAATGATCCCCAGAATGAGAGGAGTTTAAACCCCTTTGAATAGGCAAAAAGATTTACAGGACCATGATCCAGTGGCCATGTCTTTAGTCCATGGCTGCACGACTAGAGCTCTGCCAACCTCTTGTCACATGTCAGCATCACTGGCACCTCTTCTAATTAGTAGGTCAACAAAGTAATCACACAGCAGCCTATTAATCAGAAGATTCACAGTTGATGTTCACAGATATTAAGGTTCACAGATATTGGCACAGGGTCCATCGGCCATGGACTACTAACGTAGCAGGTGCAGCAGATTTCTACAATTTTTTCTCAACCTCTCCTTAAAAAAAAATTTTGTTTCTAGAAAGCTGACAACTTTCATAATCACTGTCTGTTTGCTTAGCGTATATTGGCAAATGTATACGATCTGAATTTTACTAGCAGTATCGAACGGCTTTAAAGAGATATTACCGTGTTGGACATTTGATGCGCACACACAAGATATGCCTGTCTGTCCAATAGAGGATTCAAGTGTCATTATGTGTGTGAGTATAAATATTACACATGTCCATAAATGTAATATATCATAAATACAAGTTACACACAATGTAAGAAAATGTACCTGTCAGGTGATAATGCTCTTCACTTTCATGGTCTGTCAAGGACACCAGTTCTTTTAATAAAAGTGGGTATTTGAGAACCCTCTGCACTGGTTTGATTAGATATGACTCCAAGGTAGATGAATGCTGCTTTGTGGGATTTCTTGCATCCAAAAAATCCTTGAAAGCTGGGTCTGTCCTAGCTGCAGTGAAAATAGGTGGAAGAAATTGTGGTATAGTTACAAATGTGACTGACCCCCGGTGTCTACAGTATCCACCACTGTGCACATAGTATAATGATTTACTCTAAAGTGGGGCATTCAATGAATTCACAATAAGTAGTGGCTGCATTACCTCTTTCTAGAACTTTTTGCACTTTTATATGGTTTGCACAGAATCCGCTGTACAGTTTGAAGTGATCTGCATAATAAAGAAATGATCCCCCCAGGGAAAACAGCAATTTCTGAAAAATAAAAAAGACAATTATTGATTTTCATTCCTCTTATTTTCCATTAAAAAGTGCAAGAACATGTGGTACATCCCATACCCAAGAAGACCACACAAGTACCCAAGGGTGAAGATACCGTATCCCCATAATCACGCCTGGTTTACTCATACATTTAGTGTCATCATTCATGATGCACACACTCAGAGTAATAATCCATGGCACCAAGTGAGTAAAAAGCATATTTTCTGTCAAGTTCTAAAACTTTGTCATTTATAATAACAATGAGTAATCCAACCTACAGTAAACTAGGACACTTACATAACATATGTCATGCACATTATCCTGTTTGCAATAATAAGAACCAATTAATGACTTACTCGAAACTGCGACGGAGTCTCAAGTATGTTGAAGTCGGTAGAACTTGAAATGCCATCTTCCAAGGTTTGGAGGAATATCTTCTGGAAATCAAGCATTTCAGGCAGACTGCCAAACAAAGAATCCATCTAAGAGCAGCACCAAAAAGAAAAGTTTTAGGGCTAAAAAAATAGCAAACAATCAGCTTGATATGAGTATTGTACATTACATGATCACTCATTCTTAGGCTGGGGTCACACGACCGTGTATTCTTTTGTCCGAGAGAATCGGGCCGATTATGCTAATTACACTCAGATCAAACTCCGATCAGAGTTAGATCAGAGTGTGTTCCAAATTTTTGGATGAGGAGAAGGAAAAAAGTCTCCATTTTCTCCATTCTTTCAGAGGGAACTCACATCCGAGTACAGTCCGATGTTTTGCAGAGACTCATTGACCAAGTGCGATCCGATAGTCAAATCCAATCAGAAAATACTGCAGACATGAACATTGCCCCATAGAACAATTTTGGTCCGAGAGCAAGCTATTTGGTCGGATCCAACTCGGACCGAAAATATGGTCATGGGTACGACCCCTTACTCGTAGGCATGCAGTTTTAGCTAGCTTTTGGCTGAATGGCTGTTCAGTCCTCTCCTCCCCTATATACATGCATGTGCTTTCAGTAGCATGAGTAGAGTTTCTCACAGATAATATTCTGTATGGGGAGTCTCAGGAAGCCTCCATTAGATTATCATCAGGTCCGTCCTGAGAAATTGGCAGATTATAACTATACAGTGCATGGCTATTTTATGAGTCTAATGAGCGTTTACCTACTAAAAGTTGGTATTTTAAGAAGGTTCTAGTAAAACAGATTTGTAAAATGCACAGACAGAAAAGTAAAGAGTTATACGTATTACTGTCATTAACCAGAATAAACCTAGCAGTGCTAAAGCTGATCAAAACTAAATATTACCAGCCAGTCTGCAGAACAAAAAACATATCAACATGATATAAAAGGGAATTTGTCAGGCCACATCGCAAATTAAACCATTTATGTGTGTGTGCGAGTGATAGAGATTTTATATATACATATACACACACACAGTACAGACCAAAAGTTTGGACACACCTTCTCATTTAAAGATTTTTCCGTATTTTCATGACTATGAAAATTGTAAATTCACACTGAAGGCGTCAAAACTATGAATTAACACATGTGGAATTATATACTTAACAAAAAAGTGTGAAACAACTGAAAATATGTCTTATATTCTAGGTTCTTCCAAGTAGCCACCTTTTGCTTTGATGACTGCTTTGCACACCCTTGGCATTCTCTTGATGAGCTTCAAGAGGTAGTCACCGGGAATGGTTTTCACTTCACAGGTGTGCCCTGTCAGGTTTAATAAGTTGGATTTCTTGCCTTATAAATGGGGTTGGGACCATCAGTTGTGTTGAGCAGAAGTCTGGTGGATACACAGCTGATAGTCCTTCTGAATAGACCGTTAGAATTTGTATTCTGGCAAGAAAAACGAGTGGCCATCATTACTTTAAGAAATGAAGGTCAGTCCAGTCCAAAAAATTGGGAAAACTTTGAAAGTGTCCCCAAGTGCAGTTGCAAAAACCATCAAGCGCTACAAAGAATCTGGCTCACATGAGGACCGCCTCAGGAAAGGAAGACCAAGAGTCACCTCTGCTTCTGAGGATAAGTTTATCCGAGTCACCAGCCTCAGAAATCGCAAGTTAACAGCAGCTCAGATTAGAGACCAGGTCAATGCCACACAGAGTTCTAGCAGCAGACACATCTCTACAACAACTGTTAAGAGAAGACTTTGTGCAGCAGGACTTCATGGTAAAATAGCTGCTAGGAAACCACTGCTAAGGACAGGCAACAAGCAGAAGAGACTTGTTTGGGCTAAAGAACACAAGGAATGGACATTAGACCAGTGGAAATCTGTGCTTTGGTCTGAGGAGTCCAAATTTGAGATCTTTGGTTCCAACCACCGTGTCTTTGTACGACGCAGAAAAGGTGAACGGATGGACTCTACATGACTGGTTCCCACCGTGAAGCATGGAGGAGGAGGTGTGATGGTGTGGGGGTGCTTTGCTGGTGACACTGTTGGGGATTTATTCAAAATTGAAGGCATACTGAACCAGCATGGCTACCACAGCATCTTGCAGCGGCATGCTATTCCATCCGGTTTGCGTTTAGTTGAGCCATCATTTTTTTTTCAACAGGACAATGACCCCAAACACACCCCCAGGCTGTGTAAGGGCTATTTGACCAAGAAGGAGAGTGATGGGGTGCTACGCCAGATGACCTGACGGTTTGGGGTGAGCTGAACCGCAGAGTGAAGGCAAAAGGGCCAACAAATGCTAACCATCTCTGGGAACTCCTTCAAGATTGTTGGAAGACCATTTCCGGTGACTACCTCTTGAAGCTCATCAAGAGAATGCCAAGAGTGTGCAAAGCAGTCATTAAAGCAAAAGGTGGCTACTTTGGAGAACCTAGAATATAAGACATATTTTCAGTTGTTTCACACTTTTTTGTTAAGTATATAATTCCACATGTGTTAATTCATAGTTTTGATACCTTCAGTGTGAATGTACAATTTTCATAGTCATGAAAATACAGAAAAATCTTTAAATGAGAAGGTGTGTCCAAACGTTTGGTCTGTACAGTATATACATACACACATACATTATATTATATATATATATACACATATACAGACACGAGGACCTCAGTGCCTCATTGGGTGGCCAAGGGCTCAGTGTACTGTTCTGCCCCATGAATTACAATCCTCTCCTTATATTGTTTAGTGTGACTAACAGCACTGGCTTATGAGCGCTGCCTGAATCCCCAGCCCTGCACACAATGCAGAGGGGGCGAGGGATGGGTGACAAGCTCAGTACAACCTTAAAATGGTGATTTTAGAATTACCTCATCCTGAGTAAGGAAGGTTTCATTTTGCAAGGGTTCCAAGTACAATTCAAAGAGAAAACTTAAATCCTGCAAGAAATGAATCAAGTACATTTAAAAAAAATGACAGCTGAACAAACATAAAGCAGAGAATTACCAGACATCAGTAACAAAACATTACAGTAAATACTTGGGAATTATAAATGTACGGTATGTAAATACTTGAGATTTTTTACTATTACACTTCTTATTTAGTAATTTTTCCTTTATAGTATACTTAATTTCTGGAATAAGGGACGTATTCATTGCAAACCTGCAGCATATATTCAAACATTTAACAAACTTAATACGTGGGAAGTTTTACACTTCATAGGCATATAGCCAACGAGGAGTTTGCTTATTCTCTTCATCTTTGTATTGCTTTTCTCTAGATCTCCAGCTTACTTCCACACTAAGAGGTTTTACAGCTTCCTGCTAAAATGGCCCTACTATGCACGTGGCGCAAATTAGATTGGAAACCACCACAATCTAGACTGAAATGAATGGTAAACTCTGTACAGTACTGCGGAATAATTATATAACTGACAGTATACTATACAGAGTATAATAGAGTGATCATAGGTTTTACCTTAACATAAGATTTTTCTGTATCCACCAGTTCTTGTATAACCTTCCGAAGTCTATCTGCATCTGATAAGTGACGAGCTAGTGGTCGCCTCGGAGGGTCGGGGCTTTCATTTTGACCATCCACCATGTCTTGGTTGACTTCTTGCATACTTCGACACAATGCTGAGATCTGATCAGCACTCTTGTAGAAATAAAAAGAAATATCATTGATTAATTCCAAGTTAAAGCATTGAGGGTCTACTATTTAAAAAAGGAGTAAAGGAAGCATTAGAATTGATGGTAAATGACTTGCAGGACCAAGTCGATCAGCCATATTAATAATCTGTGGCTGATGTACAAGAGACCTGAAAACCACTTCCTACCCAATGGCATCAGTGGCTCTTCGTTTGACTATCAAGACAGTCATCACGTGACATTTGTGTCACACCACAATGATGAATTTGTGCCAGGCAATCAAAAGAGCAGCCTCTGATGCCAGGAGGTAGAAGTGATTTTCAGGGCTCTCGTCTGGTGGCCACAAATTAGGAATGTGGTTAACGGACCAAGTCCTGCGAATAGATCTGCACTAACTAATGCATTAAAGCAGTATATAGGGTCAAATTAAAGGAAGAGACAATGTTTTAAATTACACATATTTATCACTTTGAAAAGAATTATACCAGAGTGATAAAAATAAAATAAGTTTTGAAATGTGGCCAGAAAGCAGGGTATGGGGTGCGGTAAGACAACCAAATAAGATAGTCTGCTAAATTTTCTACTGCTTCAACAATTGCATCAGTGGCCTCACCAGAGTTTGTTACCTCTCTTGCAGTAATAAGATTCTAACTTCTGTGGCCATGTGACAATGAGGCCTTACAATTTTCAAACCTTATACGAAGAGATACGCACAACAGTTCTGGTGCTACAGAACAAAAAGGCCATACGTCATCAATTTTATTTACATACTGCTCTCATACAGAGATATTACATGGCTTTGTAATTGAGGGTGGTTTATACCATCAAGACAACCTTGTTCCATTTTCTTATTGGAACACACGAAAAAGCCATGCGCTTATGGTACAGACCCACAACCATACAATCCTCTGATTGCAGAACCTTTTTATCCCCTTCACCCCACCAAAGTAACTTGCACATTAATAACCAGGCCAATTTTTACAATTCTGACCACAGTCACTTTAGGAGGTAATAACTCTGGAACACTTCTACTGTTTAGGCTCAAGCTGGGGCTCGGAAAATAAGGAGTGACGTTTTGGAATGCAGACTTTTATTGAATGGTCTGCGGGCATCATGTTGCGTTTGCAGAACCCCTGATGCACCTAAACAGTGGAAATGCCCCACAACTGACCCCATTTTTGAACTGATCTACTGTTTCCTGGTATTTGAATTTTATAATACATACATACTTGGCATACGCAAGTTGTGTACAGTGCATCGGGTTGGCATACGTGAGTAGTGTAGTGTCTGTCAGGTTGGCATACGCGAGTTGTGTAGTCCATGGATGTGTGGTACAGTCTGAAGCATTATTTCATACACAGACAAGGTTTGTCGAGGCAGGTGTCACATTGATAAGTGGTGTCCTTCCGTATCCCCCTTCGTAACACTATGGGACCTCTTCTATGACCTTCCTTGTTTTGTGTTTTAAGGCACCTCCCTGGGGAAATGTTGGCCTGGTACAGCCTGGGACCTGCTCCTTCCTGACCTCCAAAGATTAGTCATAGGAAATTTCATATACCATAATTACTTTCCCTTTGATCAATTCACCTAGATCCCTTTAACTGTCCTTTCAGTAGAATAGAAAACCCAAATTACAGCAAGTGAATCTCTTTACCAGATTAATAACTAATTACTAAGCAAAAATACAATGTTGACAGAAGCCACTGCAGTATTTGCAGTAAGCTATGTACCCTGGTCACGCTATCTTAGGGTCAGTGTGGTCTGGGGTAAAAACCTTGAACATCGAAACCCTTACATTGCATCTTTATCCTTTTAGCATAAACACATGGAATCATTTTATGTAACTTCTTGTCATGATCTGATTGGTTGTTAATTGTTTGTACTGTAATATGATTGGTTACTTGATGATTGGTTACTTGATGATTTCCCCATGTCCCTCCTACCTGAACATCCTCCCAATAATTTTATAAGAATTGTGCCGCGATACATTGGAGGTACTTCTGTTCTAACATCGATCAGAGCTCTTGTGGCTACAATAAACCTTTCTTTAACCCAATTTAAGGTTGTGACATCATCCTTGAGAGACTGATAAGTTATTCCTTATCAATTAGGGCTTTAATTACTACCTCTGGAACTGAAGGATTGATGTACTGGCCTGCACATTGTGATAGCAAGCACAAAAGCTTGCTTGTAAATTGCCATCTGTACGATGTACATGGCCAGCTTCTTGTACCACACATTGACCTTTCTCATGGCATTGTATTTTATGTCTGGAGAACTTGATCAGTGAGATAAACTCACCCTCGCTCCCATGTTCTTGTTGTACCCCAGTGCACAGTCCAGTTTAAAGACCTGTGTAGCGGTACTGTGTATAGTGCTAGGGGTGCTGCTGTCACCATGTACGATAGTCAAGAAAAGGAAATTCCTCTTGTCCTTGTACTTGACCACCAACATGTTATTGCTACATAGGGCTCTACTTTCACCTTTTTTGAGCAGTTGAACAATTAGCATCTTAGGGAGGCCTCTCTGATTTCTGTGATAGCTCACGCAGAGAGGGACAAGAACAGTTTGATGCTGGTATAAAAGTTATCTACTGTATTTTTCAGATTAGAAGATGCACTTTTTTCATGCCAAAATGTAGAGGAAAATGGGTGATGCGTCTTATAGTCCAGATATATTGGCTCTAACTGTGGTGGGGGAGCGGTATCAGAGGAGCAGTGGGTCACAGAGGCAGGAGCCGGCGGCTCCAGCTAACTCCTGTGCCCGCTGCTAAAGAGAAATTAATATGCACTGCCCATGGGCGTGGAGGGCAATGAATATTCATTTCTTCCTGGCATCCTGGTATGATTGATTGACCCCATCCCAGTCCTGGTATCCATGGCCCCATCAGAAAAGATTAAGAAAAACAAACCTTTACTCTTACCTTCCTCCGCTCCCTCGCAGTTCCAGCGTCCTGCTCCGGTACCAGCCGCTGCTTAATGCTTGTAAGCAGCGCAAGGCAGGGACATCATGCGCTGCTCACAAGCAGAGCACAGCTGTAGGAATACTCACCGGGTGTTCATCAGAGATTGCGGTGAGTATCCATTCCTCTTCAGTAGCGCGCAATGTCAGCCAGAGACTTCCTGCCTGGGCCAGCGATCACTTGTGCCGATACTTAAGAGAAATGAAAATTCAGAATATTCATTTCTCTTAAGTATCGGCACATGTGACAGCCGGCTACAGCAGGAAGCAGGCGGCTGACAGTGTGTGCTACTGAAGAGGAATGGATACTCACCACTATCGCTGCTGGCAGTGGAGCAGGATGCTGCAACTGCAAGGGAGTGGAGAAAGGTAAGACTAAAGGTTTGTTTTTTTAATCTTTTCAGATTGGGCCATGGATACCAGGACTGGGATGGGGCCAATTATACCAGGAACTGGATGGGGCCAATCAATCATACCAGGAACTGGATGGGGCCAATCAATCATACCAGCAAGGGGATGGGGCCAATCAATCAAACCAGGAACTGGATGGGGCCATGTATACCAGGAACGGGATGGAGCAAATCAATCATACCAGGAACAGTATGGGGTCAATTAATCATATCAGAATAAGAATGGGACCATGCATACCAGGACTGGGAAGGGGCTAATCATACCAGAATAAGAATGGGGCCATGCATACCAGAATAAGGATGGGGCCATGCATACCAGGATGGGGATGAGTTTCATACATACCAGGATAGGCAATGGGGGGGACCATATTTACCAGGATAGGTGATCTTAAGTACAGAATTGACCACATTTTTTGCTTACATTTTTCTTCCTAATTTCCTCCTCTAAAACCTAGGTGCGTCTTATGGTCCGGTGCGTCCTATAGTCCGAAAAATACAGTACATAGAGGTGACAATCTTGATCCAGCAGTGGGTGCACAAAATCCCATACAATTTTCACACTCACTCCCAGGACAGGGTGGGCATTCAGGGGGTTCAATCCGGGTGTCCTTCCCTTCATAAACCCTAAACTTGAGGGTGTACCCTGAGGTACTTTCACATAAGCTGTACAAACTAAGGCCGTTTTTTTTCTCGGGCGTATTCTACGTCCAAGTGAAATCACAGCATGCTGCGATTTTACGCATACATCGGCCGAGTCTCACTAATGCAAGCCCATGGGTGCGAGAATAAAAAATTGTCCATTTTTTACACACCAGTGTCCTTTGAAAAGCCGGTAATTCCTGTGTGGTGTACAGTAAAATCACACTGTCATTTTCCCACAGTCCAGAGTTCATTGCAGTTTAGGCTGTGAAGGAGTGCAGCTTCAGTGACGTCAATGCTAGTCACTGAAGCTCCACTCTCAGCAGCTCATTCACCAGTGGTTTTCAGCCGTGAGAGTCGCATCTTGGCACCGTCCTGTATGAAAATTGTATATCCCCAGATATGGATTACTGCATAGCACACAACCACGGACAGGTATGGTATATTGTTGGTTTATTATTTTACTTTGTTTACAAGAGATCGAGGGCATCGGGGAGTTAGGTGTGGCAGTAAGTATGGTTTAATTTAGAACATTAAAGGAGTCTGGGTCTTTATTTCAATTAAATAATTTTTTACTGGGTGTCTGTTTTCTTAAAAATTTTACTATGGCGTTCATAATGGGGGCGTCTTATTGACGCCTCTCTATTACTAACCTCAGGGCTTGATGTCACAAAGGTGACATCAACCCCCACAACTATTACCCCACTTGCCACCGCTACAGGACAAGTGGGAAGAGCAAGGCTAAGTGCCAGAATTGGCGCATCTTAGAGATGCGCCTATTCTGAGGCAGTTGAATGCTGATGTTTTTAGCCAGTGGGGGGGCAATATCCATGGCCCCTTCCTAGGCTATTAATATCAGCCCACAGCTGTCTGCATAGCCTTTGCTGGTTATTAATTCTAGGGGGACCCCACATTTTGGGGGGCTTCCCTATTTTAATAGCCAGTAAAGGCTAAGTATACAGCTGTGAGCTGATATTAATAGCCTGGGAAGCTCCATGAGTATTACCTCCTTCCTAAGCTATAAACATCTGCCCCCAGTCGTAGGCTCTCTCTCTGCTGGTTGCGAAAATTTCGTGGGAGCCCACACCATTTTTTTCCATATAATAATCTTTTATTAATTAAATACATGTTCAGTAATTTTCACACACACTGTACCAATTGTATTTGTCACTGACATCTATATATCTACCTATTCTATTTGTATTTACTGTATGTAGTCCATCTCTTCTACCCTGTCAGCTCCTGCAGTGATTTTACGGAAGCCGGCAGGTAAATTACCGGCTTTTCTTCTATCTTTCTATGCATTATAAATACATATACAGCTCTGCAAAAACTAAGAGACCACTGGAAAATTTTCAGTTTGTCTGATTTTTCTCTTTATATGTATATTTTTGAGTAAAATGTATATTGTTCTTTTATTCTATAACTACTGACAACATGTCTCCGAAGTTCCAAGCAATACATTTTATATTTATTTTCTGAAAATGAGAAATGGTCAAAATAACAAAAAAATTGCATTGCTTGCAAACCTCAAATAATGCAAAAAAATCCAAGTTCATAATCATTTAGGAACAACAATACTAATGTTTTAACTCAAGAAGAGTTCAGAAATCAATATTTTGTGGAATAACCATGATTTTTAAATCACAGCTTTCATGTGTCTTGGCATGCTTTCCACCAGTCTTCACACTGCTTTTGGGTGACCTTATGCCACTCCTGGTACAAAAATTTAAGCAGTTCTTCTTTGATGGCTTGTGACTATCCATCTCCCCCTTGACTACATTTCAGAGGTTTTGAATGGGGTTCAGGTCTGGAGATTGGGCTGACCATGACAGGGATTTAATGTCCTTAATCCACACATTGATTGACCTAGCTGTGTGGCATGGCGCATTGTCCTGCTGGAAAAACCAGTCCTCAGTTGGGGAATTTTGCGTGAGCAGAAGGAATCAACTGTTTTTCCAGGATAACCCTGTATGCATCTTGAATCATATATGTCCTTCGCAAAGAACAACGTGCCCAATTCCAGCCTTGCTAAAGCATCCCCAGATGCGTCACCAATCCTCCACCAAATTTCACAGTGGGTGCAAGACAATGCGGCTTGTACGCCTCTCCAGGTCTCCGTCTAACCATTAGACGACCAGGTGTTGGGCAAAGCTGAAAATTATACTCATCAGAGAAGATTACCTAACTCCAGACCTCTATGGTCCAATCCTTATGGTCTTTGGCAAACTTCAGCCTGACTCTCCTTTGCTTCTCATTGATGAAAGGCTTTTTTTCTAGCTCTACATGACTTGAGTCCTGCCTCTGGGAGCCTGTTACGAACTGTTCTTTCCATGCACTTCACCCCAGCTGCCATTCCTTTTCTTAGGTCACTTGATGTCATCCTGCGGTTGCTGAGTGATATTGCAATAAGATGAGTCATCCACGTCAGTGGAGGGTTGTTTTCGCCCTCTGCCGGTCTGTAGCTTTGTTGTCCCCAATGTCTGCTGCTTGACCTTGTTGTAATGGACTGCCATGCTAGAAATGTTAAGGATGGAGGCAACATGACGCTCACTGTGTCCATCTGCTAGTAAAGCCAGAATTGAGCCCTTCTTTTCCTCACTCAAGACTTTTCTTTTCAACTCCTTTGGCATGGTTAAAAGTTATTTTTTCATTCTATTAATTTTGGAATATTACTAGCACTTGTTTTGCCATCCAGCTTGTCCTATTGCAAGAGGATTGAGAACACCACATCAGTGTTTTTCCTTCGTTAAATAAGATTTAAAAAATTTCACATGCTGTTGTGTAAATGGAATAAACAGATGGAAATTATTGGCATTTATCAAGACACACTCAATAAAGGAGTGGTTCTGCAGGTGGGGACCACAGACCACATCTCAGTACCAATGCTTTCTGGCTGATGTTTTGGTCACTTTAAATGTTGGTTGTGCTTTCACACTCGTGGTAGCATGAGATGGACTCTACAACCCACACAAGTGGCTCAGGTAGTGCAGCTCATCCAGGATGGCACATCAATGCGAGCTGTGGCAAGAAGGATTGCTGTGTCTGTCAGTATAGTGTCCAGGAGCTGGAGGCGCTACCAGGAGACAGGCCAATACACCAGGAGACATGGAGGGGGCAGTTGGAGGGCAACAACCCAGCAGCAGGACCACTACCTGAGCCTTTGTGCAAGGATGAACAGGAGGAGCACTGCCAGAGCCCTGCAAAATGACCTCCAGCAGGCCACAAATGTGCATGTGTCTGCACAAATGGTTAGAAATCGACTCAATGAGGATGGTCTGAGTGCCCGACATCCGCAGATGGGGGTTGTGCTCACAGCCCAACACCATGTAGGATGCTTAGCATTTGCCACAGAACACCAGGATTGGCAAATTAACCACTGGCACCCTGTGCTCCTCACAGATGGAAGCAGGTTCACACTGAGCACATGTGACAGACATGACAGAGTCTGGAGACGCCTAGGAGAGCGATCTGCTGCCTGCAACATCCTTCAGCATGACCGGTTTGTCAAACATGGTGGTGGCAGCATCATAGTTTGGGCCTTCCTTTCTTCAGTAGGGACAGGGAAGATGGTTAAAATTCATGGGAAGTTGGATGGAGCCAAATACAGGATCATTCTTAAAGAAAACCTGTTGGAGTCTGCAAAAGACCTGTGACTGGGATGGAGATTTGTCTTCCAACAAGACAATGATCCCAAACATAAAGCAAAATCTACAATGGAATGGTTCACAAATAAACGTATCCAGGTGTCCAGAATGGCCAAGTCAAAGTCCAGACCTCAATCCAATCGAGAATCTGTGGAAAGAGCTAAAAACTGCTGTTCACAAACGATCTCCATCAAACCTCACTGAGCTCGAGCTGTTTGCCAAGGAAGAATGGGCAAGAATTATAGTCTCTCAAGGTACAAAACTGATAAAGACATACCCCAAGCGACCTGCAGCTGTAATCGCAGCAAAAGGTGGCGCAACAAAGTATCAAGCTAAAGGGACCTAATAATATTGCACGCCCCACTATTCAGTTTTTGAATTTCCACAAAAATTTAAAATAATAAATTTCATTCAACTTCTCAACTTCACAATTTTGTTCCACTTGTTGTTGATTCTTCACCAACAGTTTACATTTGGCATCTTTATGTTTGAAGCATGATATGTGGGTAAAGGTTGAAAAGTTCCAGGGAGCTGAATACTTTCGCAAGGCACTGCATATATATATATATATATATATATATATATATATATATATATATATATATATATATATTATACACATACATACACAAAAAATATACTGAAAGAAGAAAGTTGTGAAAAACAGTGAGACAGTGTGAATCATCAATTTGAGTCTCTGATCAACTCTCAGCGGCTGCTGGATGGATGCATAGAGGTGGTGCAAAAGGGAAGGGGGAGGGGAATGGGCAGGGACGAAAAGAGTCCTGGAAACAGCGACAAAGGACGATGGTCAGCATTATGAGTCACTTATCAGCACTCAGTCGCTGCAGGATGCAGGAAAAAGAAAACTGCTAAAAATCAAGCAATCAAGTACTGATCAGCACTCTGCGGCAGAAGGGGGGTTAGGGGAAAAAGGGGGGATGAGAGGGGGATTGGGGTGGATGAAGAGAGAAAAGGGATCAGAAACTCTTCTTACTTCTTTCTTCAGCAGGTGCGACGATAATCAGGCAGCAGCAGGATCTGTGATGTTACAGGCTTCTGTGGCACCACAGGGCCCAGCACAGTGCACAGACAGGCAGAGTGACCGTCCTGTACAAATTCAAAGCTAGAATGAGGACGTACAGGGCGGTCACTTGCAGGTAATAGCGTGTCTGTGCGCTCTGATTGGTGCGATCGATGTCATAGTCTTTCGCACCAAATCAGAGCTGGCCCTGGTGATCCTGGCATTGCCAGGCACTTCTCTCTGATTGGTACTCCTACAGCATCCTAGGCTGGACATCAGCATTTCAGGCAATCTAATTGCCTGAAACACTGAGAAATGCTGTGATTGTTTATAATTGAACAGCCAATCACATTGATCATAGTTGCGGGCGGTGTTGCCACCCCCTGGAACGACGATACCATGTGCCCAGCTTCAAGATGGCACTGGAATTTTAATGGCAGTACCGCGATATCTGTCGCTGTTAGTGTTGAGTGATACCTTCCAATATCCAGAAGTATCGGTATCGGATTGGATCGGCCGATATCCAAAAAAATATTGCATATCGCCGATACCGATACCCGATACTAATGCAAGTCAATGGGACACAAATATCGGAATGTAAATAAGCCCTTTCTGTCCTTCTACATCCTCTTCTGGAGGGGCGAAGAGTGTGGGCGGTGCGTGGACGGACACTGTGCGTGTCTGTGTGTGCGGGCGAGGTCTGTGTGGGCCTGCCGGGGATCTGTATGGGCTTCTCGGGGGTCTGTGCGGGCTTCCGGGGGTCTGTGCGTGCCTGCTGGGGGTCTGTGCGGGCTGCCGGGGGTCTGTGCGGGCTGCCGGGGGTCTGTGCATGCCTGCCAGGGGTCTGTGCGGGCTACCGGGGGTCTGAGAGGGCTGCTGGGGGTCTGTACGGGCCTGCCAGGGGTCTGTGTGGGCCTGCCAGGGGTCTGTGCGGGCTGCCGGGGGCCTGTGCGTGTGTGCAGGCATCGTCCGATGGGACTACAAGTCCCATCGGACGATGCCTGCTACAGTGACAGTGATTGACACATTAGCCAATGATGGGACAGTAGTAGTCCCATCATCTGGCTAATGTGTTGAATGTAAAAAAACCCAAAAAACATACATACATACTACATACATACATACATACTACATACATACTACATACAACATATAATACATTCATACATTACATACAATACATACATACAGACATACAGTACATTAAACATAGATTACATACTCACCATTGCTTGTCATTTTGATCCCTGAAGCCAGTGTCATCTGTAAAAAAGATTAAAATAACAAACAACCAATATACTCCCAGTCCGCAGAAATCCACGAGTGTCCCACGACGATCTCCCGTGGAGAACAGCAGCATCAGCTGATGCGACCGCTCTCCAGGGGCTCCAGGAACACAATGACGGGAGGAAGGTATCCTTCCGCACTGTATTCCTCTGCCGCTGTAAAAAGATAGTCCCTAGTCTCGCTTTTGGCATTGCTGTGTGAGAAATTTTCCCACGCAGCAATTGCCATAAAGTGAGACTCTGAGAGGTTACTATAGTTCAGTGATGCACTGAAGGAGCCCTGTCTTCTGTCAGTGTGTCACTGAAGGTCCTATAGAGCAGTGACATCACCCGATGTCACTGTTCTATAGGGGAGATGCATGAAAAAATGGATTCGGAGGCCGGATTCATCATTTCACATTTCAGTTTCATCCGATTTTTGCCAGATCCATCGCTGTGCGTTTTTTTGCCGGACAGAAAAACCGTTCCTCTGTATGTGTTTTCCGTCCGGCGGAAACAGCTTTTTTGACGGATCCTGCAAAAAACAGATGAAACGCGTGGCCATCAGGCGCAATCCGGCGCTAATACAACTCTATGAGAAAAAACAGATCCGGCGGAAAAAAACGGATCCTGCAAATGTGCTCGCAGGATGCGTTTTTTACCCATAGACTTGTATTAGCAACGGATCGCGATGGATGGCCACACGTCGTGTCTGTCGTGGAAAAGATCTGTCGTGTTTTGGCGGACTGTCGGCACGAAAAAACGTTCAAGTGAACTTTTTTTGTCCGTCGTGTCTGCCATTTTCTACCATGCATGCGCTGATGAAACTCCGCCCCCTCCTCCCCGGACTTCAGAATGGGCAGCGGATGCGTTGAAAAACTGCATCCGCTGCCCACGTCGTGAACAAATTTCACACCGTGCGTTGGTACGTCCATAGCAACGGACCCGTACCGACAAGTATGAAAGAGGCCTTAATGAACGTTGAATTAAAAAAAAAAAAACGGAAAAAAACGGCGTGGGCTCCCGTGCAATTTTCTGCGCCAGAGGGGGAAAGCCGACGGCCGAGGGCCAATATTTGTAGCCTGCTATGAATATCAGCTGTCTGCGTAGCCTTTACTGGCTATTAAAATAGGGGGACCCCCCAAAAAAATGACGTGGGGTCCCCCCTATATTTTATAGCCAGAAAGGCTATGCAGACAGCTGCAGGCTGATAGTCATAGTCTAGAGAGGGGCCATGGATATTGGCCCCCCCAGCTACAAATAGCAGTCCGCAGCCACCCCGGAAATGGCGCATCTGTAAGATGCACCAATTCCAGCACTTAGCCCCTCTCTTCCCACTCCCGTGTAGCGGTGGGATATGGGGTAATAAGGGGTTAATGTCACCTTGCTATTGTAAGGTGACATTAAGCCAGGTTAATAACGGAGAGGCGTCAATAAGACGCCTATCCATTATTAATCCAATACTAGTATGCAGTATGCATGTATGTAGTATATATGTAGTATGTATGTAGTATGTATGTAGTATGTGGTTTGTATGTAGTATGTTGTATGCATTATGTATGTAGTATGCATGTAGTATGCATGTAGTATATATGTTGTATGTATGTATGTATGTATGTTGTATGTATGTAGTATGCTGTATGTATGTAGTATGTAGACCCCCGGCAGCATGCACAGACCCCCCAAGAGGCCCGTACAGACCCCCAGCAGGCCCACACAGACCCCCGAGGCCCGTACAGACCCCCAGCAGGCCCGCACAGACCCCCAATGGTCACGCACAGACCCTGCCCGCACACACACACACACAAGTCTCCGCCCACGCACCGCCCACACTCCATTATAGTGCATAATTGCACTATAGGAACTTCCGATTCCGATATCCGATATCGCAAAAGTATCGGAACTCGGTTTCAGAATTCCGATACAGCGAATATCGGCCAATACCTGATATTTGCAGTATCGGAATGCTCAACACTAGTCGCTGTGCCACATTAAAGATGACACGTATCCATACATCCCAGGTCAATAAGTACCAGGTCTAGCTGGGAAAGGGGTTAAATAGGCAAAAGTAAATAAGTGACTGCCTTTTATTTCATCAAATGTTAGTGCCAGGGGTCAAAGAAGTTGGATCCATAATGACTGACTAACCATAATGAATTATTTAATTCTCCTTTAAGTTAATTAATGATAATCTACAAATGTATGATTAAGACAGTTTTGGATATCTATTTTGTGTATAACTGTGCTGAGGTTAAACTCTAAGCACATACAAAAAGCACAGCTTAATAAGACAAAATGAATTGTTTAGTTTTCAAGGACTCCATAATCTACATATGATTCTGCAAGGATATATCAACCTAAATCACTTGGGAGATTAGCTATTCAAGAGACATTTAGAATAATAATCTTTTTTTGGGACCGGCATTTGCAGCTATATTGGATGCCACCTTATATGGTTAGACACATATAGAAATATCAACAAGAGAAAAGGTCAACCTAAATGGATTGTGTAAAATGTTTGAAAAAGGCCAGAAATCAAGAATTGCACACACCTACACACACACACTCACAAGATATTTATCCAGTAAACCCCCCTGTCATTAAAGCATCATCACTCTGGTGGTCCTGTCAATGATTGGTGCCTGTCCTGCAGTGGTGACATTCCGACTTCCATCAAGTGATCACTGCAGCCAATTACTGACCTTAGTGGTAATGGCCTCAGGTCAGCGGGTGATTAAAGAGGCCAGCGTCAGCATGCATAACTACAGACCAGCTGACAAAGAGCTGCAGGGCCACTTAAGCTGTGGAAGATTTAAGGGGCAAGCAAAAGTTATTTTGTTAATCTAATGCATACCCTGCTTTCTGTACATGCTTCTAAAATGATGGACTATCCCTTTAAAGATAGATTTTAATGTATTAAAAACTTCTTTTAAATCTGTGCAGGTAAACATGCCATCAATGATTTATGGTATAGTATGACAGTTCGTGATGTTAAGCAATTTGTTCTATGCTCATTGAAACCAACCTCAAGGTTATCGCTTATTTTTCCTGTCACTTATGTATTCATTTTGAGACAATGTTGATAGAAATAAGAAAAAACAGAGCTTACTCCAGTTCCCTTTGTATAATGGCTTTATACATAGATCCATTTGGTCAACACCTCCAGAACAGTGGAGATGAATACAAGCTGAAGATAAAAGGTTTGTATCTAGCAAAGCAAATCTGCAGCATTTTCTGTTGCCAAGTATTTGTAACCCATGTGTTCAGCTTCACATTATACAGAATTCTTCTCTCAGACTACTGGGAAACTGCCCTACCTTCAAAAAAGGGATTTAGAATCAGCATTCATGTACTAGCAACCATAAAGCATGTAATCTAGGTATCCTGAGAAAAATGGAGACCCTTCGGTTTTATCATGCCCTCATATTACCCATGTCTATCAAAAGGGAGTGAAGTCAATTGTTACGCGATTTCTGAATGACAGTGGAATACGAAGATATGAAATTCATATGATTGTGCATATTACTTTATATACAATGAGTAATTGCCCTTCGGGCGCGCGCTGTGATTGCGAACCACGCAATGGGGTGTAACCATGCAGCAGACTGACCTCGCAATGGGGTGTACCCTCGCACCCAGCTGGTGTATGTGCAGACTAATAGCAAACAAATACCTGGTGTACCTCTCTCCTGCCACTCCTACCTTGTGTATGAAAAAGATCTATAGTTAATACTGTTTAGGTAGAGCTATCCGGTAGCGCTATCCATGAAGGAAGTGAACGGGTAGAGCTATCCCATAGCCCTATTCCTAAAGGAAATGAACGGGTAGAGCTATCCCATAGCCCTATTCCTAAGGAAGTGAACGGGTAGAGCTATCCCATAGCCCTATTCCTAAGGAAATGAACGGGTAGAGCTATCCCATAGCCCTATTCCTAAGGAAATGAACGGGTAGAGCTATCCCATAGCCCTATTCCTAAGGAAGTGAACGGGTAGAGCTATCCCATAGCCCTATTCCTAAGGAAATGAACGGGTAGAGCTATCCCATAGCCCTATTCCTAAGGAAATGAACGGGTAGAGCTATCCCATAGCCCTATTCCTAAGGAAGTGAACGGGTAGAGCTATCCCATAGCCCTATTCCTAAGGAAGTGAACGGGTAGAGCTATCCCATAGCCCTATTCCTCAATGTCCCTGAGCGTAAGCTATTTCACATGATCTGCCCCCAAGGCCCTGCCCATGCCCAATGTTTGGTGCGTAGACCGCGGCTAGGAGTTAGTCCCGCTTTTGTGTACAAATTGTTTTGGCTTTTACAATTGGTAAAAAGCTTAATAAAAGACTTCTTTGTACACACAGTTGACAGTAAACCATTAGTCAACGTTAGGAATAAGTTTACCTTCCTTCTGTGTCTCAAATATTTTGACCCTTATTTGTTGGCTTTTCTTTCCCCTGGTGAAAGCCACATATAACTGCCCATGTGAAAACACTGGGAGAGGCAAATAAATTCCTACAATATCCAAGGGGACGGTGGCACCTCAGAGCTCCAGTGTCCATTCAGGTAATTTACCTCCATCACTTGGTCATTTCATCTGACCTTCCCTCTTTTTTTGCTCGTATTTCAAGGGTGGTATACAGCCTCCTTGGTGCACTTGGTGTTTATGTGTTTTTTTGCACTAATATAGGTTAAATTTAGTTGAGCAAAGATACTGTATTCTTTAGTATATACCTGAATGTACCCGTCTCTGGCTATGGTGCCACCTACTTCTGGCTTACCCTGTCACATCCCTCTTTGTTTATCTTGGTTTTTTAATATACTTAATAAAAAATTTTAACTTTTATTATAATTGGTATTTGTTGGTGCTTTCTTTTTATATGATTTTCAATATCCAAGGACTGTCTGTTCTGCCCATTAATGTGCAGCAAGTTAATTCACAATGTAGTACCAGTTGTCACCATTAGAGGTCATTAAGTACACATTTATCCTGTTCCTGTATCCAGGAGCTTATCGCTTTAAGCCTGTGTTCTGACTAGAACCGTCCCCCTGGTTTCCCAGACAAGAGTAGCCATTTTCCCCCAGACCTTGAGTCTTAGGGTACCGTCACACTAAGCGACGCTGCAGCGATAGCGACAACGATGCCGATCGCTGCAGCGTCGCTGTGTGGTCGCTGGAGAGCTGTCACACAGACCGCTCTCCAGCGACCAACGATGCCGAGGTCCCCGGGTAACCAGGGTAAACATCGGGTTACTAAGCGCAGGGCCGCGCTTAGTAACCCGATGTTTACCCTGGTTACCAGCGTAAAATGTAAGTACATACTTACATGCGTCCCCCGGCGTCCGCTTCCTGTAATGACTGAGCGCCGGCAGTAGCAGGGCACAGCGGTGACGTCACCGCTGTGCTGTGCTTTCACTTTCAATTTGCGGCGCTCAGTCAGTGTGGGAAGCGGACGCCGGGGGAAGCATGTGAGTATGTAGTGTTTGGTTTTTTTTACATTTTACGCTGGTAACCAGGGTAAACATCGGGTTACTAAGCGCGGCCCTGCGCTTAGTAACCCGATGTTTACCCTGGTTACCAGCGTAAAATGTCGCTGGTATGGTTGCTTTTGCTGTCAAACACGGCGATACACGGCGACCTAGCGACCAAATAATGTGCAGACCTTCTAGCAGCGACCAGCAATTTCACAGCGGGATCTAGATCGCTGCTGCGTGTCAAATACAGCGATATCGCTACCTAGGACGCTGCAACGTCACAGATCGCTGGCGACGTTGCTTAGTGTGACGGTACCTTTACACACATGTTCCTGGCTCTCTCTTCCTGCAGATCATTGCTCTAGATAAGCGGATTCCGGTGAGTCACAAATGTACTTACATGTGTGTGTTATGTTAGAACAGTTATGCAGCCACTGTGTAGCAGAGTATGTAGTTAGGCATGTTGGGCTTTGTTTCATATTGCTGTTTCTCTGTATGCAGATAGATGTTTGCCTGTATAAAGTAATACAATGCTGACAGCCTGAACTTGCCCTAAGATAGCCATGATAACTGTGTATCTGCCTTATGCTGGGTCAGTTCTGTAATCTCTGTTATTCATGTTATTGCATCCTGTAACATGCTGTAATCTGCCAAGTACTGATGCACTGTTATTTCCTTTGTAGTTTTTACCTGATGATCCATTATATCGCATATCTCACAATATCATCTACTATTGTTGTTCATCGTTCACCACCTCAATAAATATAGACTTAAGAACCTATACAGTCTGTTTACTGAGGAAATGGATGAAGTTTTAGCCGTATGCTAGAATCCACACTGCATCAAACATGGAGGAAGGCAGAACAGTAGAAACGTAACCGCTGGTCGCACGCGGTGATTACACAGACTGTAAGGGACCGATACCACCCAAACTGCTCCGCATACTGGTATTACAGCAGCTGCCATACAGCCACAGGGAATAAGAACCCAGGACCCAGTAAGAACAGTTTAGCCGCCTTCAGTGAAACTGATAGCCGGTCGCAGGCTGTAGTTGATCAGACTGTACGGGACCGCTAACACCCATACTGCTCCGCATACGGGTATCAAAGGAGCCGCCATACAGCTGCAGAACAATTCTGCAGCCCACCAAGAAGTGCTACGCCATTCCGCCAAGCAGAAGCTTGCCCGCACAAAAAAAACCCTCAGTTTCCCGCCAAAACACTAAGTAGTACGCAGCTAAGCGCACGTCTCGACGCGATACATCCTCACTCAAAATGAGGTCATGAGCAGGCTCTGACAAGTCTTCAATAAGAGAGCTTGCTGCTGTTGCTCTTGCTGAAGGCGAAGCGGCCAAAGCGAGGTCCTCTTTCGCCGAACAAGAGATGCATCTAAAGATGAGACAAGCAGAACGTGAAGCAGAACATGAAGCAGAAACTGCACGTTTGCAGGCAGAGAAAGAAAAGGAGAGTGTGCACCTGCGAGCGTATCTAGAAAGACTTGCAGCAGACAAAGACAGCAGCTGCAATAGCTAAGGCTACTTTCAAAATAGCATCGTACCGACGCATACAGTGAAAAAAAAAAAAACACAACAGGGGCAGCGGATGCAGTTTTACAATGCATCCGCTGCCCCATTGTAATGTCCGGGGGGGAGGGGGGGGAGTTCCGGCCACGCATGCGTGGTCGGAAATGGCGGACACGACGCACAAAAAAAGTTACATGTAACTTTTTTTATGCCGACGGTCTGCCAAAAATGCGACGTGTGGCAATCCGTCGCAATGCGTCGCTAATGCAAGCGTATGGAGAAAAAACGCATCCTGCGGACAACTTTGCAGGTTGCGTTTTTTCTCCAAAACGACGCATTGCAACGTGCGTCGTACGACGCTAGTGTGAAAGCACCCTAAGGCAGAGTACTTGGAAGCTATGGAGGATCCTGATGATGAGACACAGCAACATTCTCGGAACACATCTAGAGCAGCAAGATCCAGCGCAGTGCGTCACAGAGTACATCCATCAACATTCTGGCATGGAAGACAGCCCTGACGTACTACACCGACCAGCCTATGCGGATTACCAGCGCACCAACCCCGATCTTTGCTACTATAGACACGAGATGCTAGAGAGATTTTAGCTGCAAAGGATGAGAACGAGGTGGGAAATTTAAAAACTATTCCGAGACATTTTTGGTTAAAACATAAGTGTAACCCGAATGAGCTAAAAGTGTGGGGTATCGATAGGATCCATACTGGTATTAGAGGTGGTGATAGTAAACGCCTGTTATGTCAACGTGAATGCAGGTGGATTACTATCCTTAATACAGTGACCCCATATGGTCTCAACGAGCAGAATAGTTTCGCCTCTTTCCTATAGACATTGATGTTCTGGTTTCTCTGGACTTAGATTTTATTGTCTCTGTGTGTCTTTTGATTTTTTAATAATTTTTGTTTGTATTGTATTTTATTTTCAGTTCCTAATGTGAATATTACCAACAGTGATTTCCACCGCATCTCGAGAGAGGTGATCTGAGCGGAATAGGCACATATGAATATGGCTGTTCACTTCATCACTGGAGAACTCCATGCTTTGACACGTTGCCTTTATGGTTTTAATAATGTTGCACTTTATTAAGTCTTTTATAATAATTGTTTTCCCGCTATGCCACTGATTTTTATTCTGTACGTATATGTACACCTTGTACCACTTATCCTGTTGTCTGCACGATTTATACATTGCACTGTAGCACTTTTACACTGTATATTCTCAATATATTTGGTTATACATACTGAGATCCGCTCTCTTCGCCTAAGTCCTCCCTCGGGGCTTGTGCGCATGTCTGTGACGTCGGCGTGACGGTGCGTCGCCGCGGGCGCCCATTGGTTCTGGCGTGTGAGACATGGTTGCCGTGGATACGGCTCCCTGTCTCACCGCTAGATCCGGACGTCCGGGCGGCGATGCTAGTTCCGGCGCCGTGGCCACTCGGACATGCGCCGTTCCATTGCCTCTTGATTTACTTCAAGTGCGGTGACCCTATATAAAAATCACCTAGTGACACACGCTGGACAGCCCCCCGAAGAAGCCTACGCGAAACGCGCGTAGGGGCTGGCGTTTCCACAGGTTCATACCACGTCAAACATGGGTGAGGTCCGGTCTCTTACTAACTGTTAACCCCTTATTTCACATGCATTGTGGGTGGGATTTGTAAGTGGGTATTGCCACTTACTCATTGTATTTACCCGGACTCTCAAGGCGTACATTGTAGGTACGACCTGTGGATTTTGTCTACCTGTTTCCATTATTCACAGTATTATCATGTTATGATTTTGTATGTACATTTTACTATTAGCATTTCCTATATGTATGGGTGTTAAATAAACATGTCAATTTTTTGTACCTTTAAAGACAACTCTATGACTCCTTTTTTCAGATTATATATATTGTTGGGGAGTTTTTGTTGTATCCAGTTTTGGATTTATATGTGGCTGAGTTCTAATTTTGCATATAGACACGAGGACGCCCAGCATAGAGATGTCGACCACAGCTACCATTCCACTGAGCAGAAGGTACAGCTCCTGTCCCACCTTAAAGAGACAACTTCACCAGAAAGGTACTATGCAGACTATCCGAAACCAGGAATGTCTCACAGGTATGGTGGTACACCACGCATTAGACATGACTATAACACACCGACTCGTACCAGCACTGACCAAGCCACCATGGACTTTGCAAAGTTCTTTGCCCGAGAACTGGTTACTAAAGGACTTGTAAAGTTCACTGATAAAGCTGAAAACTACAGATCATGGCGTGCCTCATTCCAGAACGCCATTCAACGACTGGACCTTTCTAGTAGCGAGGAATTAGATCTCCTGGTAAAGTGGCTCAGAAGTGAGACGGTCGAGCATGCCAAAAGACTAAGAGACATTAATATAAAGTATCCACACAAAGGTCTACGGTAAAGTGTGGGAAAGAAGGCCCAAGGTTGGCTTGTAGATCACACCCTTGGTGAAGTTTTTTCAATTGTAGTGGCAGTTGAGCTTTGGGGATCTCAGTTATCTAACAGAAAAATTTGTTTTACGACAGATAGTGTCAGTGGTGCACGCTGTATCAATCATAGGCCATCAACGTTGCTTCCAGTATTGGGTGTTCTATGCCGTTTAGTGCTGCTTTGTTTACAATTTAATATTTGGCCTCATGCTCAGCAAGTACAGGATACGGTTAACATCTTTACTAACGTTTTACCACATTTCAATTGGCAGGTCTTCAGAGACAGATTTCCCACTGTCCAACCGATGGGCCTAACCCTAACTTTCCCTCATTCTCTATGGGACGTGGTAGCGAACTGCTGATGCCACTAGTTTGTTCATCGGTGGCCCCTTCGACTTGGCAAACGTATGGTAAGGTATGGGAAGACTGGTGAAATTTGATAGGGGGCAGATCAGTAGAAGATTGTGATCAAGCTAGGTTGGAAGTCACCATTGAATTTCTTTCTCAACTTGTAACAAGGGCATTTCTGGCGCGTCTACACAAGCAGTGCTTGCCGGGTTTAGCGTTTTATTTCCAATTGTTTGGTTGGGCTGATGTTACAAAAGCATTTATAATTAGACAGGCAATGAAAGGGTGGAGAAGAGCGCAACCGAGTAACGAATGTAGACGCACTATTTCTTTAGCATTACTCGGCTGGTTAATTGCCAATACAGCTGTTACATGTGGTTCTTTATTTGAGTCAACACTCCTATCTGCCGCTTTTGGGTTATCCTTTTTTGGAGCCCTTTGTATCGATGAGCTGGTCCCTCAGTTGAGAATTAGCAGGGTTGGTGGTTTATTACATGAAGATGTCCTATTATTGGATGATGCAACACGCCTTCGTATTCGAAAACGGATGCATCAGGTAAGGGTGCTTGGCTGCTGCCTCATCCCTCTGATGGCCCAGCTTTTCCAATCAAGCTAGTTAACACTTACTTAGCTGTCAGACGAGGTGGGAGTTTTTTCTTGACTCACGTTTCTTGACTGTTCCCTGTTAACGAGGTATCAATTTTGATTTTTATTTGGGAAATGTTTAACAGGTTCTGGGGTTTTGCAAAAGGATTATGGGGCACATTCATTCCACATTGGAGCTGAAATTGTGAAGGTGCACACAACAAGAAGAAAACCGGTATAAATGGGTGTTACCTGTAAGAAATGTTGTTGAATGCCTCTGTATAGTGCAGAGGAGGAGGGGTGCTGCGTGCCGATTGGGCGCTTGGGATTGTAAATTTCTTAGGATCTGGCCGCAATTAATCTTGTTTGAGCACTCAGATTTTGGGACACACATGGTTCCTCCAATTACTTTTCTGAGGATTTAATTTTATAAAGTACAATTTTTATTGTTATTTGCAGGCTATATTGATTCTATCTATGCCTTGGTTGGTAGTGCAAAAAATCTTATCATCTTGATGTGGTGGCTTGCTGTGCCCTTTCCCCTGAAATTCCCTTGGAGGTCTTTTTTCATTCCCATGTCTTTTATATTTAGTAATTGAATTTTATCATTGTTATCTAATAAAGAATTCTTTTACTTTTACATTATTTTACTTCTCTCATTTTTCGGTCACTTTGTACTGTTATGATTACTCCATGCAGTTTTGTGTTATTACTTATTTGAGGGTGCCATGTTACATTGGCAGAACCCCCTTAAGTGACCCTATTTAATAAACTAAACTTCTCAATGAATTCATCTAGGTGCAGTGATTATAATCGACACCAAAGGTGTGTCACGGAATTGTATACTATTGAGCAGTGAAGATAAAAATTTACATTTTTACCACAAGATTGTCTGTCAGCCCCAAGTTTTACATTTTCATACTGGGAAATGGGTAAAAATGGCATCAAGATTTGTCCCTCAATTTCTACTGAACGTGGCAATACCTCATATGTGGCTGTGCAGTACTACCTAGCCATACGGGAAGACTTGTGAGGGACAGAGCACTATTTGCCTCCTGGAATACAGATTTTTGTAGAATAGTTTGTGAATTCCATGTAAAGGACCCCTAAGTGCTAGAAAAGCAGAATCCCCCCTCAAGTGACTCCATTTTGGAAATTATAACCCTTTGGGAATTTATCTACAGATGTAGCGACGATTTTAACACCATGGGCCTTTTCCAGAAGCAAGCACCAGTGGATGTTGCTGAGTGAAAAATGCAAACTACCGTTGTAGTGACCAGTACATTATGCCCAGCTTCATTATGCTTCTGGAGACACGCACCTGTAAATTAGGTGGGCTCTCATCACTATAGAAATGCCAAACATGTGGGCACTGTTATTATGAATTTTTATAGTGCCATTTATTCCATGGCGCTTTACATGTGAAAAAAGGGGCATACATAGACAAGTACAATAAACATGAACACTACAAGGCACACACAAGTACAGAAGGAGAGAGGACCCTGCCCTCACCGTCTACAGGGGATGGGTGAGGATACACTAGGAAAGGGTAGAGCTGGTCGTGCATGATGTGCTTATTTTCCATTGCCACACAATGAATATACTGTATCTTATGGTGACAGCAGCAGGTAACCCTCCAATATGAGGATGCAATAAGCCTATTGTGACAGCTCCCTTTTCTCCCAGGTCACCAGTGACTGAGAATGTTGTCCCTGAGGGTCTCGCTCTAGTCCTGGCACCTTCATCTTGGAATAGTCTGAATAATTGATGCAGCGCTCCAGCTGTGTGATTGGGCGGCTGTTATAGGTCTCATGCCCTAAATGTGGTTTAGGCACACTGGGGCTCAGAAGGGAGGGGGGTATTTGACTTAGGAAGCGGAGAATTTGCTGAATTTCTTTTGGGGGGCGAGGAGCCATTTTGCTTTTCCAGAGCCTTTGTGCTACCAGTAACATTGAAAGCCCCCTACATTTCCATTAACAGATGGCGGACCTTTTTTGTGGATTGAGTTGAAGCTTTTATTGGGAACATTTTACATAGCATTTATGATCACATTTATCCGGCACTCTACGCTGAGCACTTACATTGGGGTTTCCGTCTAAATCTGTAAGTGATGTGACAGATGAAAGCACTGAAAGCACTAAAAGTAGGCAGCAGAGTTACACTGGACTCCGTCTGGCCTCTGTTCAGTGGTGTCCTTTTCAGACGGACACCACCAGATCACAGGTCCTATGGAATCCACAGTGCCTCCATCTGCCTCATTATAGGGAATCTTCTGCTGAGAGTTCTGTCTGAATCATGTATTTCAGAGACTAAGGGTACTGTCACACAGTACCATTTTGATCGCTACGACGGTACGATTCGTGACGTTCTAGCGATATCGTTACGATATCGCAGTGTCTGACACGCAGCAGCGATCAGGGATCCTGCTGAGAATCGTACGTCGTAGCAGATCGTGTGGAACTTTCTTTCGTCGCTTGATCACCCGCTGACATCGCTGGATCGTTGTGTGTGACAGCGATCCAGCGATGTGTTCGCTTGTAACCAGGGTAAACATCGGGTAACTAAGCGCAGGGCCGCGCTTAGTAACCCGATGTTTACCGTGGTTACCAGCGTTAACGTAAAAAAAACAAACAGTACATACTTACATTCCGGTGTCTGTCCTCCAGCGTCTCAGCTTCTCTCCACTGTGTGAGCGTCTGCCAGCCGGAAAGCGAGCACAGCGGTGACGTCTGACGTCACCGCTGTGCTTGCCGGCTATGGCGCTTACACAGTGGAGAGAAGGAGAACGCCGGGGACAGACACCGGAATGTGAGTATGTAGTGTTTGTTTTTTTACGTTTACGCTGGTAACCACGGTAAACATCGGGTTACTAAGCGCGGCCCTGCGCTTAGTTACCCGATGTTTACCCTGGTTACCGGGGACTTCGGCATCGCTCCAGCGCCGTGATTGCAAAGTGTGACCGCAGTCTACGACGCTGGAGCGATAATCATACGATCGCTGCGACGTCACGGATCGTGCCGTCGTAGCGATCAAAATGGTACTGTGTGACAGTACCCTTACACAGAAACCCCGGCGTAAGCACTCAGCGCAGGATAAATATGTGCCAAGCCTTACTGCGATCTTTGGGAGGCAGAATGAAAAAAAAAAAACAACAGCATGTGATGACTTGGTTTTATTTATTTTTTATGCCATTCCTCGAACGGTATAAGTAATTAGACGACTTTATTTTTTGGGTTGGTGCGATTACAGCGATACCAGATTTAGATCGGGTTTTTATGATTGGCTGCTGTCAAACACTAAAAGACCTTTTTTATTGCGCAAACTAGTTTTTGCATCACTATTTTGAGAGCTACAATTTTTCCGTCTATCTGCCAACAATCATGTGAGAGTTTGTTTTTTACGGGACGAGCTGACGTTTTTATTGGTACCATTTTCAGGCACATGACAGTTTTTGATTGCTTTCTATTCCGATTTTTGGGAGACAGAATGAACAAAAACAAGAAGCAATTCAGGAATTGCTTTTGTTTTTTTATACTGTTCTGCATGTGGTAAAATTGTTATGGCAGTTTTATTCTTCGGGTCAGTACGATTACAGCGATATCTAATTTATTTTTTTATGTTATGGCTCTTTTACACAAAAACTATTTTATAGAAAAAATTATTATTTTTACATCACTTTATTCTGAGAGCTAAAACTTATTTTTCTGCTGATGGAGGTGTATGATGGCTTGTTTTTTGCGGGACAAACTGATGTTTTCAGCAGTACCATTTTTAGTTACATTCGTCTTTTTGATCACGTTTTATTGCATTTTTTGTTCGGCAGTATGATAAATAAAAAATTAGGCAAAACACAATGTTTTATCTCTTTTACAGTGTTCACTGAAGGGGTTAAATAGTGGGAAACATTTATAGAGCGGGTCATTAAGGACGGGCAATACCAAATAGGTGTACTTTTATTGTGTATGTATTTATTGGAAAAATATATTTTTTTTTTATTTGGGGATTTAAAAAAAATACATTTTTACACTTTTTATTTTTAACATTGTCCCAGGATGGGACATTACTGTATAACATGAGATCGCTGATCTGATGTTCTGCAATACATCTGCACTTCAGGGCATTAGACCAGGCAGGGAGGAGGTGTCTTAGGTCCTGCTCTGAACAGTAACTGACATGCCACCTTCCCTGAAGGACCCCGTGGCCATCGTGCGGCCAGGGGTCTCCATGTAGACCACCAGGACAATGCGATTGCATCACGTTGTCCTGATGGAAATGTGCAGGGAGCCCCCTCCCTGTGCGATGCTCCTCTATGTTGCTGTCACTACTGACAGCGACATCAGAGGGGTTAAATGCCTGCCAGCGGTGCTAGCATCGATCATGGGCATCATCTGATCGCCACGGCGCTCATCATGAGGCCGTGCAATCTATGCACTGTACTAGTACTGCTGTTTGCGGAAACACAGTTTTTGCAGAGCAGTACTAGTACGACGCATGTCGGGAAGGGGTTAAGTGATGACGATATGACTACATAATTTCATCAAGTTCTGTGTAGTACCTGTGGGTTCAAAATGATCACTATAGCACTGGATAAAATCCTTGAGGGGTGTATTTTCCAAAATTGGGGCACTTTTGGGGGGTTTCTACACATCAGAGGTCCTGCAAATGCGACATGGTGACCACAGTTTATTTCAGCCAAATTTATGTTCCAAAATTCAAATATTGCTCCTTTCATTCCAAGCCCTGTCATTTGTCTAAACAGACTACATGTGGGGTATCCCTGAGCCCATAAGAAAGTAGGTCCACTTTTTGGTGTTCTCTCTTGCAAAAGTTAAAAAAACTGGGGCTAAAGTAACATATTTGAGGTAAAATGTATTTATTTTTTTTCATTCGACTTTGCATTAATTCCTGTATAGCACCCGAAGAGTTAAAAATTTCCAGACAACAGTTTTGAAGTATTTGAGGGGTGCAGTTTTTAGACTGGTATCACTTTTGGGGAGTTTCCAATATATAGGCCCCCAAAGTCTATTGAAATATGAATAGGTTCCGAAAGAAACAAGTTTTGTAAATTGAGGAAAAAAGAGAAATTTCTGCTAAACTTTTAATTCCTCTAACATCCTAACAAAATAAAAGGACACTTGAAAAATAATGCAGATGTAACGTAGGCATATGGGAAATGTAATTAATTATATTGTACAACATGAATAACTGGCTTAAGGATATAAAGATTAAAAGTTTAAAAATTGTGGGTTTTTTTATTTTAATTTGCCAAAATTCCAATATTTTCACAAATGAAGGCAAGTCATATTGAACAAATTTTACCACTAACATGAAGTATAATGTGTCACAGAACAGTCTCAAAACCACTGGGTTATGTTGAAGCCTTCCAGAATTATTACCACAAAATTTGGCCTGGTCATTAAGGAAAAATATTTCTGTCATAAAGGGGTTAAACAATGATGGGTAGATATAAGCACAAATGCAATGATCTCCCAGAGAATGTATGCATGGTAAAAAAAATGTAATTTTTTTTTTTTTTAATCATGAATGGCCCATGCGTCACCTTGCAGAGGAGCAGCAATAATTATTCAAACCGGCTTAGCATTTAGTACTTCCCAGATATAAGAAAAAGGGACCGAATCAACTATAGTGAAGAGCCATAAAGTGAAAAGATGCTCTATGTGCTTCCCTTAGTTGAAGTCTAAAGTTATGGCCATAACCTTGGACATTAACTAAGGGAAACACATCTAGCTAATGATAGTGATGAGCGAGTATGCTCGTTACTCGGGTTTCTCCGAGTATTTCGGTGTGCTCTGAGATTTAGTTTGTCGACGCAGCTGCATGATTTGTGGCTGCTAGACAGCTTGACTACATGTGAGGCTTGCTTAGCAAACAGGCAATCCCCACATGTATTCAAGCTGTTTAGCTGTCTAAATCTCCGAGCACGTTGAAATACTCGGAGACCACCTGAGCATGCTCGGAGAAATCCAAGTAACGAGCATACTCGCTCAATCACTACCAGTAGGTATATATACATATACACACACAGGGTGGGCCATTTATAAGGACACCTAGATAAAATGGGAAGGGTTGTTGATATCAACTTCCTGTTTGTGGCACATTAGTATATGGGAGGTAGAAAACTTTTCAAGATGGGTGGTGACCATGGCGGCCATTTTGTAGTCGGCCATTTTGGATCCAACTTTATTTTTTCCAATGGGAAGAGAGTCATCTGTTCAAAGTGCTGCCCAAAGTGCTGCCCATTGTGTTGGATTGTAAATGCAACTCTCTTCTCCCACTCTTGACATACTGATAGCAACACCGCAGAAGAAATGCTAGCACAGGCTTCCAGTATCCGTTGTTTCAGGTGCTGCACATCTCGTATCTTCACAGCATAGACAATTGCCTTCAGAGATAAAAGTCTAAGGGGGTCAGATCGGGAGACCTTGGTTGCCATTCAACTGGCCTATGACGGTGTGTGTGTGTGTGTGTGTGTGTGTGTGTGTGTGTGTGTGTGTGTGTGTGTGTGTGTGTGTGTGTGTGTATGTGATAACACATACTACTGTTCAAAAGTTTAGGGTCACCCAGACAATTTTGTGTTTTCCATGAAAACTCATACTTTTATTAATCAAATGAGTTGCCAAATGAATTTAAAATCTAGTCCAGGCATTGACAAAATTTGAAAAAAAGATTTTTATTTTAAATAATAATTTTCTCCTTCAAACTTTGCTTTCGTCAAATAATGCTCCCTTTGCAGCAATTACAACATTGCAGACCTTCGGCATTCTAGCAGTTAATTTGCTGAGGTAATATGGAGAAATTTCACCCCATGCTTCTAGAAGCTCCTCCCACAAGTTGGTTTGGCTTGATGGGCACTTTTTGCGTACCATAAGGTCAAGCTGCTCCCACAACAGCTCAATAAGGTTGAGATCTGGTGACTGCGCTGGCCACTTTATTACAGACAGAATACCAGCTGCCTGCTTCTTCCCAAAATAGTTCTTGCTTAATTTGGCAGTGTGCTTTGGGTCATTGTCCTGTTGTAATGCTGTCCACAGGGTATGGCATGGCGTTGCAAAATGGAGTGATAGCCTTCCTTATCCAATATCCCTTTTACCTTGTACAAATCTCCCACTTTACCAGCACCAAAGCAAACCCAGACCATCACATTACCTCCACCATGTTTGACAGATGGCGTCAGGCACTCTTCCAGCATCTTTTCAGTTGTTCTGCGTCTCACAAATGTTCTTATGTGTGATCCAAACACCTCAAACTTGGATTCATCTGTCCATAACACTTTTTTCCAATCTTCCTCTGTACAATGTTTGTGTTCTTTTGCCCATATTAATCTTTTCCTTTTATTAGCCAGTCTCATATGGCTTTTTCTTTGCCACTCTGCACTGAAGGCCAGCATCCAGCAGTTGCCTCTTTGCTGTAGACGTTGACACTGGCGTTTTGCGTGTACTATTTAATGAAGCTGCCAGTTGAGGACCTGTGAGGCATCAATTTCTCAAGCTACAGGCTCTAATGTACTTGTCTTGTTGCTCAGTTGTGCAGCGGGGCCTCCCACTTCTCTTTCTACTCTGGTTAAAGCCTGTTTGTGCTCTCCTCTGAAGGGAGTAGTACACACCGTTGTAGGAAATCTTCAGTTTCTTGACAATTTCTCACATGGAATAGCCTTCATTTCTAAGAAGAAGAATAGACTGTCGAGTTTCACATGAAAGTTCTTTTTTTCTGGCCATTTTGAGAGTTTAATGGAACCAACAAATATAATGCTTCAGATTCTCAACTAGCTCAAAGGAGATCAGGTTTATAGGTTCTTTAATTAGCCAAACTGTTTTCAGCTGTGCTAACAAACTTGCACAAAAGGTTTTCAAGGGTATTCTAACCATCCATTAGCCTTCTTACACAGTTAGCAAACACAAAGTACCATAAGAACACTGGAGTGATGGTTGTTGGAAATGGGTCTCTATACACCTATGAAGATATTGCATTACAAACCAGACATTTGCAGCTAGAATAGTCATTTACCACATTAACAATGTATAGCGTGTATTTCTGAATCATTTAATGTTAGCTTCATTGGAAAAAACTGTGCTTTTCTTTCAAAAATAAGGAAATTTCTATGTGAGCCTAAAATTTTGAACGGTAGTGTATATATACACACATTCAATTTTTCAATGCACATCCATTACAATATTTACTATTTTCAATTAGTTTTTCATTCCTATGTTGGACTGGGGTGTTGGATGTGACCTGGAACTAATTCATGCAATCACATGTGGAACATACAAGTTCCATGCAGATGTGGGCTTTGCTTGGAACCCAGCATTGTAAGGAACAAGTAATAAATGTGAACCCAGCCTATCCAAAACAGGTCGGAACAGTTGGATAAATGGAAGTAGAATACAGTTGGTTCTCACAAAATTAGAATATCATCAAAAAGTTAATTTATTTCAGTTTTTCAATACAAAAAGTGAAACTCATATTACATAGAGTCATTACAAACAGAGTGATCTATTTCAAGTGTTTATTTCTGGTAATGTTGATGATCATGGCTTACAGCCAATGAAAACCCAAAATTCATTATCTAAGTAATTTAGAATACTTTATAACACCTGCTTGAAAAAATGATTTTAACATCCGAAATGTTGGCCTACTGAAATGTATATTCAGTAAATGTACTTAATACTCAGTCGGGGCTCCTTTTGCATCAATTACTGCATCAATGCGGTGTGGCATGGAGGCGATCAGCCTGTGGCACTGCTGAGGGGTTATGGAAGCCCATGTTGCTTTGATAGCAGCCTTCAAGTCATCTGCATTGCTGGGTTTGGTGTCTCATCTTCCTCTTGATGATACCCCATAGGTTCTCTATGGCAGGGGTCCCCAACCTGTAGTTCAGGAGCCACAAGTGGCTCGCAGTCCCATGAACTGTGTCTAACGGCTGTCTGCCAGCTTGGTGGATTAGCTCCATATTTAGTAAACTGGTATGAAGAGTAGGGTTGAGCGACCTTAGCTTTTTTAGGATCGAGGTGGGTTTTGTGAAACCCGACCTTCTCGGATGTCGGATCGTATGGAATCGGCCGATTCTACTGTAAAGTCTGGTTCCGGAACACGAAACCCAATGTATGTCAATGAAATTATTTTTTTTATTCTCTCTCTCTCTCTCTCTCTCTCTCCTTCCTCCGTGCAAGGCATATGTTATTTTTTGACTCCGGAAATTACTGCGTCCGAAAACGTAACATAGCACTATGATGCCGCAGGAGCCGGAACCTATGTCATCACGCTGCCCACAATTAATTGGCTCAAAAAAATGGCGGGGAAGGCGTCATTCGAAACGCGACTTTGGCGCCAAGTTCGCGTTCCACGTGGCCGACCCACACTGGGATCGGATCGGGTTTCATGAGACGCCGACTTTGCCAAAAGTCGGCGACTTATGAAAATGAACGACCCGTTTCGCTCAACCCTAATGAAGAGCATATCTCAAAATGGTGAACTTTGTGAGTAGCCCTGCACAGAAGAACAGATCTTGGTACACATCTACTGGTCTTGGAGGTTTACAGATAATTTAAGTATGGTACGCTGGAGACAGGATGATACTAACGGTCAGAGGAGGTGCTTGAAGATGGATGTGACTGTGTTGGGAGTGCGTGATGGAAGTGATTTGTGTGGAAATGCTTTGGTTATCATTATACCCGTAATGGGGGCTTTGGTTGCCACTACTGTGAGGGGGGACAGGAGCTGGATGTGGCTGTCAAGGTCAGAAAGGTTGGGGACCACTATCTATGGGGTTAAGGTCAGGCAAGTTTGCTGGCCAATCAAGAACAGTGATTCTGTTGTTTGTAAACCAGTTATTGGTACTTTTGGCAGTGAGGACAGGTGTCAAGTCTTGCTGGAGAATTATATTTCCATCTCCAAAAAGCTTGTCGGCAGAGGAAAGAATGCAGTGCTCTAAAGTTTCCTGGTAGACAACTGTGCTGACTTTGGTCTTGATAAAACACAGTGGACCTACACCAGCAGATGACATGGCTCTCCAAACCATCACCAATTGTGGAAACCTCACGCTAGACCTCAAGCAGCTTGGATTGTGTGCCTCTCCACTCTTCCTCCAGACTCTGGGACCTTGATTTCCAAATGAAATGCAAAATTTACTTTCATCTGAAAGCAACACCTTGGACCACCGAACAACAGTCCAGTACTTTTTCTCCTTGGCCCAGGCAAGACGCTGGCATTGTCTATTGATCATGAGTGGCTTGACACAAGGAATGCGACACTTGTAGCCCATGTCCTGGATATATCTGTGTGTGGTGGCTCTTGAAGCAATGACTCCAGCAGCAGTTCACTCCTTGTGAATCTCCCTCAAATTTCTGATTGACCTTTTCTTACCAATCCTTTCAAGGCTGCGGTTAACCCGGTTGCTTGTACACCGTTTTCTACCACACTTTTTTCTTCCACTCAACTTTTTATTAATATGCTTGGATATAGCACTGTGAAAAGCCAACTTCTTTAGCAATGACCTTTTGTGGCTTATCCTCCTTATGTAGTGTGTCAATGACTGCCTTCTGGACATCTGTCAAGTCAGCAGTCTTCCATGATTGTGGAGCCTACTGAAACTGACTAAGGGACTTTTTTAAACACTTAGAAAGCATTTGCAGGTGTTTTTTGTTAATTATTCTACTTTACTGAGATAATGACTTTTGTGTTTTCATTGGCTGTAAGCCATAATCATCAACATTAACAGAAATAAAGACTTCAAATACATCATTCTGTTTGTAATGACTATATAATATGAGTTTGACTTTTTGCTTTTAAGAACTGAAATAAATTAACTTTTTGATGATATTCTAATGTTGTGAGAAGCACATACACTCACCGGCCACTTTATTAGGTACACCTGTCCAACTTCTTGTTAACACTTAATTTCTAATCAGCCAATCACATGGCGGCAACTCAGTGCATTTAGGCATGTAGACATGGTCAAGACAATCTCCTGCAGTTCAAACCGAGCATCAGTATGGGGAAGAAAGGTGATTTGAGTGCCTTTGAACGTGGCATGGTTGTTGGTGCCAGAAGGGCTGGTCTGAGTATTTCAGAAACTGCTGATCTACTGGGATTTTCACGCACAACCATCTCTAGGGTTTACAGAGAATGGTCCGAAAAAGAAAAAAAATCCAGTGAGCGGCAGTTCTGTGGGCGGAAATGCCTTGTTGATGCCAGAGGTCAGAGGAGAATGGGCAGACTGGTTCGAGCTGATAGAAAGGCAACAGTGACTCAAATCGCCACCCGTTACAACCAAGGTAGGCCTAAGAGCATCTCTGAACGCACAGTGCGTCGAACTTTTAGGCAGATGGGCTACAGCAGCAGAAGACCACACCGGGTACCACTCCTTTCAGCTAAGAACAGGAAACTGAGGCTACAATTTGTACAAGCTCATCGAAATTGGACAGTAGAAGATTGGAAAAACGTTGCTTGGTCTGATGAGTCTCGATTTCTGCTGCGACATTCGGATGGTAGGGTCAGAATTTGGCGTAAACAACATGAAAGCATGGATCCATCCTGCCTTGTATGGAGCATCTTTGGGATGTGCAGCCGACAAATCTGCGGCAACTGTGTGATGCCATCATGTCAATATGGACCAAAATCTCTGAGGAATGCTTCCAGCACCTTGTTGAATCTATGCCATGAAGAATTGAGGCAGTTCTGAAGGCAAAAGGGGGTCCAACCCGTTACTAGCATGGTGTACCTAATAAAGTGGCCGGTGAGTGTATATGTCTGTTTTTAGAATGTAAAATAAGTTCTGTATAAGGTGCTTTTTTTAATGAAAAACACAGATGGACTCTATAATTCCCAACTGGGAATTTGGTTTATATTATACAACTGATCTGCTTTGGCTAGTCTGCGTTCACAACTGCAGAATTTATGACTGATGTCAGCGTAATTATAATGGCACCTTTAATTATTATGGGGTAGGTCAGGGTTTCGGTAAGTGTATGTTTTAAGAACAGGAAAAAAAAAAAGTTTTGCACGAGGAGCTTTTTATTTTTCAAAACCTGACAGCCTTCCTGCTGCCCAGATAATGTCTTTTGGTACATAAAACTTTAAAAAACACAAAAGAAACACTACAAAAAAAAAAAAGTGCACATGACAGTACACTACATGTTTGATGGAAGATTGGTGAAAATAAACCCATCGTATACTGTAATATATTCATATTTAATGCAACCCCATCAAAAATTGTAACATTCATATAATGCATTACACAAAAACACCATATTATCACATAGCCAAGCATAAATTTTGCAACTTTTTTAATCTAGGTCTGTATACTTATTATGTCGCTAATCTACAATGCCGACATGACAAACTTATGCTGATACTTTAAACCGGCAATATGACACTACACAGCATTATGTCAGAAGGGATCATTAGCAAATCCATATCTCTTACCGTACCGAAAAATAGAAATCCGAATCCTCTGCAAAGCTGAGACATGAGGTGAGATCTTTGAGCGTGTTCTTCAATGCAAGCTTCACTGCTAAAATAGCCAATTGTAAAGAAAGGATTTTTTCCTCCATTTTGTGCGCAGAATATATGTCCAAAGTATGCTTCTGATTCCGTTTCTCATAGATATTTCCTATTTTATGTATTCTACCCCAGTGCTTATCCAGATTAGCCTGGGACAGAGCATGTAAGGAAGTGGCCCTGCACAAACGTTCTATTGCGAGTTCTAAGTAAAGCAGGATTACTTAGGATTACTTGCTTGACGTTGACCATATGGCAATTTAAAAAGGTTTGTAGACGCGCTGTGCATCATCACCTTTAACATGTTCAAGCAACTTAGTCAGATATATTTGCACAGTGTTTGTAGATATACTCAGGGAAGATTCATCTGGTCTTAAAAATAGCTTCCATGGCTGACATATAGTGGTTTGCGAAAGTATTTACCCCCTTGGCTTTTTACCCATTTTGTTACTTTACAACTTGTGTTTAAATATTTTGTAATCAGATTTGGGTGATCCATCAGCACTAAGTAATCTAAGTGAAGTGAGACAAATCTGGAATCAAGTATCTAAAAATTTCCATGTGCATATGTATTCACCCCTTTTGCTATGAAGCCCTAAAAATGTCTGCAGCAAGCAATTACCTTCATAAGTCACATGCTTAGTGAAAGGAAGCCCACCTGTGTGCAAGCGAAGTATCACAGGTCTGTCAGTATATACACACCTCTAGGCCGGAGTCACACTACTGTTGAATACTGACGAGTGCTATGCGATTAAAAAAATAAAAAGCCAAAATAAAAATCGCATAGCACTCGGACCAGTATTCATCTATGGGGCAGCTCACTTCACTGTATTTTTTTTTTTTCTGTTTTCAGTGTGCGAGTGAAATCTCAGCATGCTGCGATGGTCACCGACACTTGGCCGAGTCTCAGCTCACTCGCACCTATATAAGCCTATGGGTGCGAATGAGACAGCGCACATCACTTGGATATCATCCGAGAGCGGTTAGATATACACTGACCCCGGCAATGGAGGAGATGGAGAAATTTATTTCTCCACCTCCTCCACAGCTGTGCTCTGATCTTCTCTGTGCAAGAGGCTCGGGGCACAGACTCATGACACTCGGCTCCGGCTCGCAGCAGAGCAGGAGCCGAGGGCCATTAGCTCTCGCATCGGATGCCATATGCTAGTGTGACTCCAGCCTCACTGAAAGGCCACAGAGGCTGCAACACCATTAAAGCAAGAGACACCACTAACCTAACACCACCATGAAGACCAAGGAGATCCCGAAACAAGTCAGGCACAAAGTTGTTGAGAAGCACAAGTCAGGGTTGGGTTATATAAAAAAAAAAACTGATGATCCCCATGAAAATGCTTTAGGGTATGTGTCCACTTTCAGGATGGCCGTTGGTTTGGACGGAGCGGCAAACTTGCTCCGCCCAAAGCTCCGCCCCCTTCTAGAGACGCGATGATGCCGGATGTGTTCATTGCACACATCCGGCATCATCGCACCCCACACATAGGGCCCTGTGTTATTCCTTGCGGCAGCGCAGCGTCGCCACAAGGTAAACGGACATGCTGCGATCTAAAAAGACGCGCCGCATGTCCAGAATCGCAGGGCCGCCGGGTGCGTGTTACCACGCATAGTGGAGACGGGATTTCATAAAATCCCATCCACTACGCTATAACATCTGGACGCTGCGGATTGAACGCTGCGGCTCCACGCAGCGTTCAATCCGCTGCTATTCCGGATGTAAAACGGCACGTGGACACATACCCCTAAACTGTGGTATAAATCTGGACAGAGGGGGTGAGAAATGTTACCCTGTATGCTCTAGTCTGCAGAGAAAATTGTTCATAAAGTATTTTGCAAGCAGTTCTATGGCTAAGCATGGAAGGAAGATCATTTTTCCACTTTCTTGCCATTACTGTGGGAGATTTCCATTTTAGCTTTGTCATGGATTTCAGAATCCAAGCCAAATCAGGCATCCCATGTAAATGAATGGGGTTTCCACAACTATATTCACTTGCCATTATTTGCATGACAGAGCCAAGGCTTATAGTCCCATTAAAAGACAATGGGGCTCATACTCATATGTATCTGTAGCAGTTAAAATGGCACACCCATGGCAGAAATTGGAGTGGATCCTCACATTTTTTCAGCATGAACTTTTAGGGTATGTGCACACGTTGCGGATTCGTTTGTGGATTTTTCCAAACAGATTCCAAAAAATCCTGCGGTTTTACTGCAGTTTTTGTGCAGATTTCACCTGCGTTTTTACACCTGCGGATTCCAATTATGGAGCAGGTATAAAATGGAATTTTCCGCAGCATGTGCACTGCAGATTTGGTTTTCCATAGGTTTACATGGTACTGTAAACTGCATGGAAAACTGCTGCGAATCCACAGCATCAAATCCGCAGAGTGTGCACAGACCCTTAAAGATTCACACAATCTGATATGTAAAATTATTCAATGTGCTATAAACAAACCATAAAATGTGGACCATTTTAACTTAGAAAAAAATATGCAAATAGCAAAAAAAAAAAAAAAAAAAAACCTGACTGGTTTGTTATGTCTGTCATGCAGCATTTATAGCATTTGGAGAAAGCATTGCAGATCTTACAACAACAAGTTCTAATTAGAATAATCAAATAGTAGACATTGTATTAAATGCGAAGTGGCAAATTTAATGATACAGCAGACAATCTGATCTAAAACTATATCGTAATGAAGAAGGGTGCAGTTTTGATACAGGGTTTTGGCCAGTTTTTAAAATCAATGCGATGTGCACACCTTGAGTATATGGGATGCAGAATTTTCTGCGTCTCTTGGCAGGAAAAATGCAGCTGCAAAAACGCGCTTTTTCCTGTGTTTCTGGCTGCGCTTTTGACTGATTTGAGTGAGAAATGCAGGGCACACAGAGAATTGACAAGAAGCAGATTTTTTTCTGCATCAAATCTGCAAGACACAAATAAGCAACGTGTGCACGACACTTCAGGTTTCTCATTCACTTTGCTGGCATCAAGATTGCTTCAGATTATTTTCAAATCTGCATTGCAAAAATGCACCAAATCTGCAACGTGTGCACAAACGCCAAGACTGTTTAGTAATATAGGGAAAAATATATATTAAGGGTATGTGCACACCCTGCAGATTTGCCTGTGGAATTTTCTGTGCAGATTCTGCATCTCTTGGCAGAGAACGCAGGTAAAAATCCACGCGGATTTGATGCGTTTATGCGTTTTTTTCATGTGTATTTGTATGTGTTTTTGTAAGCTAAATAAAGATCTATTATTTAACAAAGGAAAAAAAGAATTGTGATGTAATTTCTTGTCCAACCTCTTCATTTACAAACTCCATTGAAGAATAATGTTTACACACACAGATAGATCTATAGATAGATGATAGATAATAGATCATCTATCGATCTATCTCAATCTATAGATCTATCGATATATCTATCTATAGATCTATCATCTATTGATATATCTACCTATTGATAGGACAGATAATACCAAGCCCAATGTTTAGTAATAAACGTACTAAAATGGTACATAGAGAGCTAAATAAAGATATCTGCCGATGTGACAGCTCTCCATGGGAGATCGTTGTGGGACACTTAAATGGATTACATCGGAACAGGGAGTATACTGTTGCTTTATTATTTGAATTTTTGTTACAGGTGATCGAGGACGTAGGGGGACTAGGTGATTGGTGAGTATGTGTACTGTATATGGTTTTTTTTTGTTTTGTTTTTTAACACACACACAGTAGCTGGATGATGGGACTACTGCTGTCCCATCATTGGCTAGCTGTTACTGTGGCAGGCATAGCCGGATGGGACTAGTAGTCCCATCACACGATGCCTGCCTATATACAGACCTGCTCACACAGCCCTGCACACACACACACACACACAGCCCCGCACAAACATCTGCACACAGACACACACATCTTCTCCGTGCACACAGTCTCCGCCCACATACTATTCTTCCTCCCGATCTGCATCGTTTCTTGCAGGCAACTCTGCAGCAAAATTGCAGATCTTTTTAAACCTGCGGTTTTGCCTGACTCAATGGTAGTCAATGGGTGCAGAAACGCTGCAGATCTGCTAAAAGAATTGACATGCTGTGGAAAATAAAATGCTGCAAATCCATGCATTTTTTTCCACAGCATGTGCACACCAATTCTCAATTTCCCATTGACTAACATTGCTTGTGCACTAAACTGTGGATTTGATGCAATTCCGCGCATCCAAAAACGCTGCTTAAATGCATCAAAATCCGCAACGTTTGCACATAGAATCTTTAGGCTAATTCCTTTTTTTTTCTCCATAATTAACTCCTAGTTTTATAATCAAAAACTATATCAATTGGCTCTAAAAAGAACCATAAAGAATTTGAGGAAAAATCACTAATAACTACTGCACAAAGAAAATTCGAAATTAGTACTGCAGAGGGAAAATAATGGAGAAATAAGAAGCCATGACTTTTGGATATGGGATAGACCCCACTCCATCTTAAAACAACCATAACTACAGTAAACCTAGGCACTAAAATAAATACACAAAACACATTATTTTGGCTGTCAAAATGGCCACAAATTTTATTTAAATCACAGGATTAAATAATCACAGTAGGAGTCAGGTGGAGTGCTAGTACATTTGGATTCACAAGTACTGCGATATCCCCAGCTGTCTGACATACAGCACCAGGACAGACAGCCATAAAGGGGCGGCACGCACTGGCTTGCCATTCAAGCAGAGCCAGTAAACTTTCAGGGCACCAATGACCCCATTATCCTCACTCCTGTGCTTAACCACCTTGCCCACACCTGATTGACGTTACCATTACAACGTCCTTGAGGACGGCCACCAAAGCGGAGCCTGCTCACCACCATGAGGTTTTACATCCTCTATTAGTTAAAATGAGTCCACCTTAACTTGTCCGTAACTTCCACCTGACTCCTAAACCCCAAATCCGTGATGGGTTATAAATTCCAAGTCACATTTGACACTTTTTTAAATTATAACACTTTTGAAAACTTAAAAACTAGAAGTCCCTGCAAAAGCATTAAGGGAAGGAAACTTGGCAAACCTCCGACTCACAAAGAGTCATCCTACAGCTCTCAGGAGAGAAAAAACCCCTGTGGAGGAAACCTCCAGGGAACCATGGCTGAAGGATTACTCTTCCATTGGGTTTAGAAGGTTAATGCAAATGATAACTCTTTATAGCCAATATACAATTGAACCTGGTACAAGATATAAAATGGCAAATTCCAAAATACAATAAAACATTCATCATTATACAAGCAATAATTAAAATGTTTTAGGACAGAGATTATAAAGAGGTGGGAGGGCGGGTAATGTTTCCTCCAATTCATCCGGTGAGAGAAAGAGGGAGAGTCAGGCCATGTGCACACGTACAGTATTTTTCGTGTTTTTTTCACGTTTTTCGCTATAAAAACGCAACAAAAAACACGAAAAAAACGCTCACATATGCCTCCCATTATTTTAAGTGTATTCCGCATTTCTTGTGCAAATGTTGCATTTTTTTCCGCGAAAAAATTGCATCGCGGAAAAAAAAAAGCAACATGTTCATTAAATTTGCGGAATTGCGGGGTTCCGCACACCTAGGAATGCATTGATCTACTTACTTTCCGCATGTGGCTATGCCCACCCACGGACTGGGCACCGTATAATTGGTAAAAAAATGAATTAAAATAAAAAATCATGATATACTCACCTTCTGATGGCCCCAGGAGTGTTCCCGCCTCTCCGGTGCATGCTGCCGCTTCCGTTCCTATAGATGGTGTGGCGAAGGACCTGTGATAACGTCGCGGCTTGTGATTGGTCGCATGACCGCTCATGTGACCGCTCACGTGACCACGACGTCATCGAAGGTCCTGCGCACACACACCATCTATAGGAACGGACGCCGCTGAGGAGATCGGCTGTCTGCAGGTGAGTATAACCATTTTTTTTATTTTTTTTATTATTTTTAAACATTCTATCTTTTACTATTGATGCTGCATAGGCAGCATCTACAGTAAAAAGTTGGTCACACTTGTCAAACACTATGTTTGACAAGTGTGACCAACCTGTCAGTCAGTTTTCCAAGCGATGCTACAGATCGCTTGGAAAACTTTAGCATTCTGCAAGCTAATTTCGCTTGCAAAATACTAAAAAAAACGCGAAAAAACTGGGAAAAAAACGCAAAAAAAAAAAGCGGATTTCTTGCAGAAAATTTCCGGTTTTCTTCAGGAAATTTCTACAAGAAATCCTGACGTGTGCACATACCCTCAGAGTTACCTCCTCTATATAAGCCCCACCCTCCTCACAGTAATACACAGGCACAAACATACTAAGCTCCTTTGTCTTAAAGCAGCATCACTCTTGTTTAAAATCTACACTACAATACAAACAAAGCTGCAGGAGTTAAAGGTCCACCCAGCCCCAAGTCATGTCCACCTCCATCTAGTCTCCAGTGGTTTCTTTAACTGGGTAGAGATCAAACATTTGATAGAACTACAGTTGAGCTGATCGATCGGAAGATCAAGTTCAATCTCTTGAAATCTGCGGTTTCATCTGTAAGCGAACAAGCTTCAATTTGATTTGCAGGTTGCAATTTTGAAGAACAAAAAAAAAAATGCCCAGCGCCATATCAGCCATGCTGCACACTCCATGAGGCAATATGGGGAAATATAAAAGGTCACCTTATTTTTTTTGGATACCTTTTTAACTTGTCTACTCTAGATACTGCATACACCCACAGCCATACTACTGTATTGCCACATATTTAGCAGTCGTGAACGTATGTGTATCAACTTCAAAACCTAGCATTTTAGGTTTCATTAATTAAAGGCATTCAGTTAAAATGTAAAGTATTTATGAAAAAAAAACACACAACAACAAGAGGTTAAGGTTTTATAACAGTATGACTAGTCGCATTTAACAATACTGCTGATGGTTGCCGCAAATTACTTTCCATGATTGTACTTAAATAGCAACCTCATTATTAAGGGTTAAATTTTTTTCTCAAGGTTGAGAGAATTTTAAAACAAAAATTTGTTAAGTCAACAGACTTTAGAAACAAATTCAACTTAATACTTTTGTTCAAAATGTATGCTGCTAAACCAAAACATGGCACAGGAGTCAGAAATGGCAGGGCGATAAAAAACAAACCAACCTAATATCACAGATAAGAATGTGGTTACCATTAGCAGTAGCTCTAAGGCCGAGTTCACATTAGCGCAGCGTACAGATCCGCATGCGTCTTGCGTACCTATATTTAGCATTGTGTACGCAGGGACATACGTTGGCATCAGTTTGTATGCAGATGCGTCCCCATGCATTGTTTTGATGAGCCTATCAAACGCAACATCTTGCATTTTTTGTTCGATTAAAATATGCGCAGGCATGCGGATGAGTGCGTCAAAACAACGCATTACTGTCTATGGGAACGCATTGGTACGCAAGGACATGCATACGTTTGCATTCGATGTGCTTGTGTACTTCGGACTGCGCATGTCCTTGAACTGATTGAGACATGCCCTCCTGGAAATATCGAACGCATGTGAATAAACAAAGCAAGCACAGGCAAAAAACGCATACAAACGCATGCACACGCAGCGTTTCTTTTGGCATCATGCGTAAGCTGATGCAGATTTAAAAAAATGCAGCGTAAGCATGCCTAACACCATCGGTAATGCTGGCAGTAACTGTCCCAGCAGTAGTAGTATCAAACACAAGTCACATTTGGCCGTCTTTACAAACTCTGGCAAGTGCATTAGTGGGGAGGAAGCACAGGGTTCAATGCAGTACACTATGTTCCAAATTATTATGCAAATGACATTTTTCTCTGATTTTCCTAAATGGTCGGTGCAAATGACAGTCAGTCTAATAAAAGTCATCACCCGTTAGCGTATACATTGAATTTTATTAAAGAAACCTCCCAATGATAACAGTATAATCTCTCAAATGAATAAAAACTCAAAATGCACTGTTCCAAATTATTATGCACAGTAGGATTTCTAAACATTTCATATGTTTTAAAGAACTGAAAATGCTCATTTGAAGAATTTGCAGCATTAGGAGGTCACATTCACAGAACAAAAAAGCTATTTAACTCCAAAACATCCTAACAGGCCAAGTTACATGTTAACATAGGAACCCGTCTTTGATATCACCTTCACAATTCTTGCATCCATTGAACTTGTAAGTTTTTGGAGAGTTTCTACTTGTATTTCTTTGCATGAAGTCAGAATAGCCTCCCAGAGCTGCTGTTTTGATGTGAACTGCCTCCCACCCTCATAGATCTTTTGCTTGATGATAATCCAAAGGTTCTCTATAGGGTTGAGGTCAAGGGAAGATGGTGGCCACACCATGAGTTTATCTCCTTTTATGCCCATAGCAGCCAATGACTCAGATGTATTCTTTGCAGCATGACAGCATGAGATGGGGCATTGTCATGAAGATGCTTCTGCTCCTGAAGGCACATTTCTGCTTTTTATACCATGGAAGAAAGTTGTCAGTCAGAAACTCTATACACTTTGCAGAGGTCATTTTCACACCTTCAGGAACCTTAAAGGGCCCTACCAGCTGTTTCCTGCCAAAACATGACTCCTCAACCTCCTTGCTGACGTCGCAGCCTTGTTGGGACATGGTGGCCACCCACCAACCATCCACTACTCCATCCATCTGGAGCACCCGGGGTTGCTTGACACTCATCAGTAAACAAGACTGCTTGAAAAATAGTCTTCATGTATGTCTGGGCCCACTGCAACCATTTCTGCTTGTGATCACTGTTTAGGGGTGGCCGAATAGTAGGTTTATGCACCAAAGCAAGCCTTTGAAGGATCCTACACCTTGAGGTTTGAGGGACTCCAGAGGCACCAGCAACTTCAAATAACTTTTTGCTGCTTTGTAATGGTATTTTGGCAGCTGCTCTCTTAATTCAATGATTTTATCTGGCAGAAACCTTCCTCAATATGCCTTTATCTGCATGAACTCTGTTTCAGTCATAAATCTCTTCATAGTATGATGATCACTCCTAAGTTTTCATGAAATATCTAATGTTTTCAAACCTTGTCCAAGGCATTGCACTATTTAACACTGTTCAGCAGCAGAGAGATCCTTTTTATTTCCTATATTGCTTGAAACCTGTGGCCTGCTTAATAATGTGGAACATCATTTTTAAGTAGTTTTCCTTTAATTAGAATCAACTGGAAAACTAATTATCACATGTATTTAAGATTGATTTCAGTGATCCATTGAGCCCTGAGATACAATATCATCCATGAGTTTATTTGAAAAACAAAATGATTAAATCTTTATGACACTTAAATCCAATTTGCATAATAATTTGGAACACAGTGTATATGTCCCATTGCACATCTCAATCACATCAAGATGATGTAGCTTCTGACTGAGACATCAGCTCAAGTACAGTGTTCTGCTCAGTCCACCTCCTCTGCTGCAAAAACCATTAATGTTTGGAAGGGCAAAATATCCAATTTGTTAATGACACCCGTTTCTATTCTGCCTCAAAGTCCTGTCACCCACTGCACTCAGTGGGCTAAGGAACATTCTTCACCAGAAAAAGGTCTTCTGCTTAATATTTTGGCTGACTTGAACGGTCAGCCTTTATTCTTGGAATACATGGTGCTGGAAGAGATGGACAGCATGATTCTAATACTAATCTGTGAATCTGTGCTGCTGGTACTGCAACCCATGGTGGTAGGGACAGTGTCAGTGGTAGCAGCACTTTAAGCCAGGGCAAAATACAGGATGGGAATCATGTGGATGGGCAAGGAGCACTGGCAATTTCATTTGTGGAGGCACCTGTCAATCAAATCATAAATTATAATAAAAATTGTGATGATTTTGTGTTGGACAAAACCTGGGAATCAGACGGGGGGGGGGGGGGATACGTGAGATTAGAGGTTGTTGGCATTGGCGATACACAGTGCAGGCGACATCCGTTAAGAACATACTTTGCGGACAAATCAGCTCTTCCAGTTATGCCATGCAAGCCTCGCAGCAAATCAGCTGCCACTTCACTCTCATTTTCTTCAGACAAAACTGAGAGTTGCTGCTGCTTTCTGACAGTCACTCAAACCACTGGAGAGTAGGTGCCAATATCGCTGGAACGGCACCTACATGGCAAGAATAGCTGCTATTTTACATGGTGCCGCTATGGTTTTTGAAAGGGGGTTGACCAAGTAGTTGACAATCCCTTGAAATCGGTTTTCATTACTTAGATACCTCTCCTCAGGATATGGAGGGGTCCAAAACCCAGAACACTCACCCATCAGCTCTAGGGGCAATTGGATGTAAACAGTGTACGGAGTAAGAACAGAATAGCTCTGCACAGTCTAGCTGGTTATATGTAGATATGAAATGAAGGTCATCATGATCTTCATATTGAAAAATTGTCAAATCCAATTTATACTTCATAATGAAGATATAACTACCAAGAGCCCTGTTGCCACCAAGCTGTGGGGCTGCACAGCTTCTGAGCTCATGCCGCTCAATACCGATCACACACAGTGCAGCTGCAGACTGGTCAATGAAGCAAAATGACACTCCTTCTTCCTTGGCCACTAAAGCTTTTGAGTAGAAAATGCTTCCAATGGCTCAGGAGTAAGGGACATCTCTCAGGTAAGAGTGACATTGGCAAACTGGTGTGACAGGGAGATGTTTTGATTGTGGGGTTGTCCAAGCCAGCCAAACTGGTAGACGTAATTAAATGAAGGAGAAAGTTATTGGCACAAACATTTGGGAAGTAGCAGATCGTGCGAAGAACTCAATGTGTCCATCTTTTGTAAAAGTTCTGTACTGATACTTCTTAGCCCACTTGGCAATGTGTGGGGGATGAACTATACCGCAATGTTCTTCTCATATTGACTTATGAATCATAAGTTATGATGTGTTAATTATTGGGATCAAGGTTTTTTTAGCCACTTTTATGCCTCACTTTCATAACACTGATAATAAGGCCTGTTGGGGATACTAAGGTATGACACATAGGAATACTTACTATAAATGTGAGGCATCTTTGCTTATTAATGGGAGGTACATAGGACTAATGTGAACTATGTAGAGTTACTTACTGTCAATCGGCAAATTAGAATAAAATTGTAGCATCATATGCCTCATCAGGTCTGCTGTTTCCAATGTCAACAATGGGAAAATGAATCACTGTATATTGGACAAGTCTCAAAGTCACTAGTCACTAAAAAAGCTATAAAATAATTTTGCACCGTCAGTCTTGTATAAAGAAAAATAAAAATCTATTCAAATTTGAAAAAAATAGACTTCTCTGTTTTCTCTGTATATTTGTGAGTTTGCTGATAAACAAGTGCAGTTTTTGTGATGCCAACATACAGTCTTGGCATTGGATTAGTTCCAAAATGAAGATAGAGATACTGTATACAGGATTTCTTAATAATTGCTCATATAATTTAATTAAGTAAGTACTGAAGCAGAGTGGAAATAAAAGAATAAAATAAAAGTGTGAATGTATAATATATAATCTCATTTTCCTTGTTCTCAACTTCACACAATGCAGGTAAAGTACGGACGATACTTGACCTTTTATTTAAGCGTCACAATTTATATTACAATGCTAAAGCACTGACTCGGACCTCCTGCTTTCCACACATTCGTCTTTAATAATAAGCTAAAAGGGATGGTTGCCCCTAACAACTCATAGTTAACTCTTTTCTTCCGATTTAGAGTAAAATCCTCGGTCATACAACCAATTCGTTTTACAGACAACTCCTAGAAGTAAATATCTCAAAGAATTTGCAATGACTTCTCTATGACCGACATTATACTATACATAAATCTGCATTTGACAGCAAAAGGTTACATTTTTTTAGTTCAAGCCTCACTCAAAAATGGCATAACACGCAAAGAGAAGCCACAATCTTCAGAGTGAAGAAGGCTGACATTAAAGAATTGTTTTCTGCTACATCTAAAGAAGATTCACATAACAGAATAATTTGATAATAATGATAAAAAAGGAATCACTGGAAGATTTCTATAAATTAAATCTACATTAACAAGGCATGAAAATTGTACAATAAACGGATGCACATTTTATAGATCTACACAAGAGCCACATTTATTATATACATACAAGCATACAATATACAATGGTGAGAGATGTAAATCTTATGCACAAAAATCATCTAAACTCAAAATATTTTCTGCAGACTATTTGGCTAATTGTCACTTACTTGATATATCAGGAAAACCAAGTCGGAATCCATGGCTACAAATAAGTGATCAGGTATACAGCTGTTGCCTATGGGGAAATGAGCAATGCTCTCTCAGTGCTCGGAAATCATCCCAACTGGCAGCTTTGCCTAGCGCCACCAACCTCTAGTGAATGGAGGAGCTCCTGACAGAGACCAGGGATGCTGACACCCCCCATCCTTTTCATCGCAGCCTTGCCTGTGGAACACTAGTGTCTTATGATACAAATGGCCTGATCGCTCGCAGCCAGCTAATATTTGCTGGAGAAAAGTATTCTGCGGAATTGCCAAGCATAATTTAATGTCACATAACATTAAAAGGTTTTGATTAGCAGTAATGTGTGCAGTTCCAGAACAACATGAACCAAAATGTTCCCTTTTTTCCTAGTAGAGGAACATTCAAAGCAATAGTGTTCTTTAGTATCCAAACTGAATAGCTCTCACATATGCAGAAACGTCGCTGTCGTTTCAGCTCTGAATTGTGCTAGCAACACACTTGGTTAAAATAAATTATCTGGAAAGAGAACTTTGACAGTAATGGGCACCTACAGCAGAACGCTACCCTATTATTCACTGTTTCGTTAAATTGCAGAGCTGTCGACGGCTGAGATACAGTTGCTGCTCAATCCAGCAAGACTAAATTTCATCTACAATTTTAGATACAGGATAACAACATATCTAGAACGAGTTCATTTTGGCTGAAACTAATAGGTCACAACGACAGGACTATAGATCAACTGGACTGTTTCATCGCATCCCACCCAGAACCACAAAATATTAATATTTTCTGGGATGCTCTTAAAGCATATCTGAGAGGATGTTTGTCCTCTACAATCTCTTATATCAAACACTTGACTTCACAGGAAGATGATGACATGGAGAGACGTCTGAAAGACTCGGAGGCGGCTTACATAGCTAATCAGACAAGTGAAAATAGAGCTGAGTGGTTACATTCTTCTAGATTATATAGTCAATATGCTGACACTAAATCTAAACGTAAGCTGTTTTTTACTAAACAGGCGTATTTTGAACTGGGTAACCAGTCTAGCAAACTTTTAGCTTTTATGGTACACCAACATAATACATCTAACACTATACTTAAAATCCGGAACTCAGACGATTCAATAGTAACTTCGACGGACGACATACTTCAACGTTTTCATGACTATTATAAAGAGCTATATAGCTCCAAGGGGGATTCTGATACTTTGGATTGCCTAAACTATTTCTCAAACATAGAGTTTCCTACACTGAGCCCCACACAACAAGCTTTCTTAGGTGCAGATTTTACTCTGGATGAGATAAATGCGGCCATAACAGATATGGCTTCTGGAAAGGCACCCGGCCCAGATGGATTTCCCATAGAGATGTATAGGAAATATCGAGACATTCTGGTGCCAATTCTTATGAAAGTATTTCAGGGGATTTGGGGGGGGGGGGGGTTCTTTGCCACATTCTTATTATGATGAAAATATTATAATTCTTAAAAAAGAAGGGAAGGACCCCTTGGAATGTGGATCTTATCGTCCTATCTCATTAGTCAACGTAGATTGTAAAATTTTAACTAAAGTTTTGGACACTAGGTTGAATACAGTAATATTGGAAATAATACACCCAGATCAGACTGGATGTATGCCGAGAAAGAGTACGTCTATAAATATTAGGAGAGTTCAGTCAATAGCCCAATATAGTGCATTAATACCGGAGAATAGATGGGCTATGGCCTCGCTAGACGCGGCCAAGGCATTTGATTCTCTCGAATGGCCTTTCCTATTTGCATGTCCACAGAGATATCAATTTGGCCCTAAATTTGAGAAATGGATTGGCGCAATATATATGAAACCAAAAGCTCCAATAATTATTAATAATGCTATATCTGAAACACTCTCCTTGAAAGGGGAACCCGCCAGGGATGCCCTCTCTCCCCGGCCCTCTTTGCTCTTGCGATAGAAGCTCTAGCAATACGTATAAGATCCACTCCAGCCATCAGGGGGATTAGAATAGCGGACCGCACGGATATTATTGGTTTATACGCGGATGACATGGTAATATTTATGGATGAGACCTTACCACGTGTGATCACCATTGTAGAGGGATTTGGTAAACACTCGGGACTATACATTAACTGGGATAAGTCCGCCTTAATGCATCTTTCCCATGACTCCACAGATCACCTTGAAACGTTATCCCCACTACCGGTCGTCTCTAAATGTAAATACCTAGGAATAATTGTACCAAAATGCAGCAGACTTAATCTACAATTTAATATTCTCCCATTGCTGGACCTAGTCAAACACAAATTTGCTATATGGAGTAAATTACCACTGTCTGTTTCTGGTCGTATAAATTTGATTAAAATGATATTACTTCCGAAGCTTAATTACTCCCTTCAACATAGTGCAGTACCGGTCCCTAGATCTTTTTTTTTTCAAACTTAAACTCTCTAGCTTCGTCCTTTATATGGGGGAAGGCCAGACCTAAACTTAAATTGTCTACCTTGCATACTTGCATAGGTCTAAACAAATGGGGGGAGCGGCGTTACCAGATTTTTTTCTGTATTATTTGGCTGGACAACTTAGGGTACCGTCACACAGTGGCATTTTTATCGCTATGACGGCACGATTCGTGACGTTCTAGCGATATCGTTACGATCTCGCAGTGTCTGACACGCTACTGCGGTCAGGCACCCAGCTGAGAATCGTACGTCGTAGCACATCGTTTGAAACTTTCTTTCATCGCTGGATCTCCCGCTGTCATCGCTGGATCGTTGTGTGTGACAGCGATCCAGCGATGCGTTCGCTTGTAACCAGGGTAAACATCGGGTAACTAAGCGCAGGGCCGCGCTTAGTAACCCGATGTTTACCGTGGTTACCAGCGTAAAAGTAAAAAAAAAAAAACAGTACATACTCACCATCTGATGTCCGTCAGGTCCCTTGCCGTCTGCTTTCCGCTCTGACTGTCTGCCGGCCGGAAAGTGAGAGCAGATCACAGCGGTGACGTCGCCGCTGCGCTCTGCTCTCACTGTACGGCCGGATCTCAGTCAGAGCGGAAAGCAGACGGCAAGGGACCTGACGGACATCAGATGGTGAGTATGTACTGTTTGTTTTTTTTTACTTTTACGCTGGTAACCACGGTAAACATCGGGTTACTAAGCGCGGCCCTGCGCTTAGTAACCCGATGTTTACCCTGGTTACCTGGGGACTTCGGCATCGCTCCAGCGCCGTGATTGCAACGTGTGACCGCAGTCTACGACGCTGGAGCGATAATCATACGACGCTGCGACGTCACGAATCGTGCCGTCGTAGCGATGTAAATGGTACTGTGTGACGGTACCCTTAGAGCTTTGGGACAGTGGATGCCTGGGGGCTGTTTGCCAAACTTAGAGAGCCATCTGGCTCATGCCGCAAAGATTGATTGCCCGGTGGGTTTTCTAGAAGTAAATAGGCCTAATACCCCTAGACTATTACCATTACTCCGGTTGGCGAGATTGATTTGGAAGCAAGTAAAAAAAAAGGTAATCCACTTTGATGGTATTATAGCTGAAATGCCTCTATGGAATAATGAATATTTCCCGAGGTTACTGAGTCACCCATCTGCTCAATTCTGGATATCACATGGTGTCTTGTGATCTTTATGAACAAGGAACCTTAATGTCTTTTGAACAACTGCAACTAAGGTATGATATCCCAAGACCTCAATTCTTTCGATATTTGCAGCTTAGATCAGCGATTCAATCACATATGCGTAGCATGAACATGGTGCAAATAATATCATCCTTTCCACTGATATGGATCCTTAAATCACAGGGACCCTGTGGTCTTATCTATGCACTATACACATATATGCTATCCGTGGGTGCTGATTCTGCTCTATTGTCAGCTAGAGAAAAGTGGAGACTCCTGATCCCTGATCTTCAGAATCAGGATTGGGAGATGGCTCTTGAGTCTCCAACTAGGGTATCCCCTTCGTCTAACAATAAAATGATACAAATGTATATAATACATCAATCATATTTAACCCCGCTACGATTATTTAAAATAGGGTGGTCTCAATCTTCAGAATGCCTCAGATGCCACACAGGGGAGGCAGATTTTATACACATGATATGGGGATGTCCAGTTATTCTCTCTTTTTGGAAAGAGGTAACTTCATTGTTGACCTCTCTTGTGCATGTTCCCGTCCCTCTAAATCCATTAGTGTGTTTATTTTGGGTACTAGAAGAAGAGCTGTGGGGACACCATGTGCAAATCCTGTTGAGAGAGACACTTTTTTGGCAAGGAAACTGATAGCCTTACGCTGGATGGGGAATACGCATACATCTCTCAGGGCCTTTATTGAGCTGGTAAATTCAATCATACCATACGAACGAACTTTATACCAGAATAGGGGCTGTTTAGAAAAATTTAATAAAATTTGGGATATATGGAACTCGTCGTACCTTACTATATCCTCACGTAGTTGATGGCCTAGCTCCAATATGAAAGAGCTCACGGCAAAATATGCATTGTTCACGCTGTACTTCAATATTACTTTATTAATGTGATGTGGATTGTTCTGGCAGTAAAATAGTTTTAGGGTTTTAACTCCTTTCTGACCTCGGACGGGATAGTACGTCCGAGGTCAGATCCCCCTCTTTGATGTGGGCTCCGGCGGTGAGCCCGCATCAAAGCCGGGACATGTCAGCTGTTTTGAACAGCTGACATGTGCCCGCAATAGCGGCGGGTGAAATCGCAATTCACCCGCCGCTATTAACTAGTTAAATGTCGCTGTCAAACGCAGACAGCGGCATTTAACCGGCGCTTCTGGCCGGGCGGCCGGATATGAGCGCATCGCCGACCCCCGTCACATAATCGGGGGTCGGCGATGCTTCTGTATGGTAACCATAGAGGTCCTTGAGACCTCTATGGTTACTGATCCCCGGCAGCTGTGAGCGCCACCCTGTGGTCGGCGCTCATAGCACACCTGCATTTCTGCTGCATAGCAGCGATCTGATGATCGCTGCTATGTAGCGGAGCCGATCGCGTTGTGCCAGCCTCTAGCCTCCTATGGAGGCTATTGAAGCATGGCAAAAGTAAAAAAAAAAAAGTAAAAAAAAATGTGAAAAAAATAAAAAAAATATAAAAGTTTAAATCACCCCCCTTTCGCCCCATTCAAAATAAATCAATAAAAAAAAAATCAAATCTACACATATTTGGTATCACCGTGTTCAGAATCACCCGATCTATCAATAAAAAAAAGCATTAACCTGATCGCTAAACAGCGTAGCGAGAAAAAAATTCGAAACGCCAGAATTACTTTTTTTTGGTCGCCGTGACATTGCATTAAAATGCAATAACGGGCGATCAAAAGAACGTATCTGCACCGAAATGGTATCATTAAAAATGCCAGCTCGGCACACAAAAAATAAGCCCTCAAACGACCCCAGATCATGAAAAATGGAGACGCTACGGGTATCGGAAAATGGCGTAATTTTTTTTTTTTTTTTTTTTTTAGCAAAGTTTGGAATTTTTTTTCACCACTTAGATAAAAAATAACCTAGACATGTTAGGTGTCTATGAACTCGTACTGACCTGAAGAATCATAATGGCAGGTCAGTTTTAGCATTTAGTGAACCTAGCAAAAAAGCCAAACAAAAAACAAGTGAGGGACTGCACTTTTTTTGCAATTTTGCCGCACTTGGAATCCCTCGTTGGCTTTTGCTGCTTCCTGTCCTGGCCGCACCTTCTACTGTATGCGGTCACGTGGGGCCACTGATTACAGTCATGAATATGCGGCTCCACCTCCCATAGGGGTGGAGCCGCATATTCATTACTGTAAATGAGCGGCCCCACGTGACTGCATACAGGAGAAGCTGCGGCCAGGACAGGACACTGCGAGGGAGGCGGGTGAGTATTTTCAGAACAGCGGGGGGGCGCACAGGGGGTGGGGACATGGAGCTTTATTTTAAACACGAAATGCCACAAAAAAAATGGATTATTCATATCTTCTTTACAGCAAACGCTGCTGCACAGAAGATATGAATCGCGGCTTCAGCACGATGCAGGGGACAGCGCTAAACTTTAGCGCTGTCTCTCCTGCACGGTCCGTGTGGTACCCAGGTGGCACACAGCTGCCGCACGTGTGCCACACGGATGGCTTACGTGAGCTCACGGACACACGGACACGGATAACTCCGGTACCGATTTTTTCCGGTACCGGAATTATCTGGACGTGTGAGACTGGCCTCAACAGGTATTTCCCCGCCATGCCCCAGCCACTTTAACTTGATTAGTAGCTCACTGTCTGTGTGATATCAGGGGCCAGGCAAGGAAATCAGACAGTGAGCTACTAATCAAGCTAAAGAGGGCGGGGAAACAACTTTCCCCACATCCTGAAAAGTGCAATCTATCAGAATATAAAACTACCGTAACTAACCAGATTGGTAAGCACTGTAAGGCCACGTTCACATGTTCAGTATTTGTAAGTAAGCCAAAACCAGGAGTGGATGAAAAATACAGAAGTGGTGACTAGTGTTGAGCGATACCGTCCGATACTTGAAAGTATCGGTATCGGAAAGTATCGGCCGATACCGGCAAAGTATCGGATCCAATCCGATACCGATACCCGATACCAATACAAGTCAATGGGACTCAAGTATCGGACGGTATTCCTGATGGTTCCCAGGGTCTGAAGGAGAGGAAACTCTCCTTCAGGCCCTGGGATCCAAATAAATGTGTAAAAGAAAGAATTAAAATAAAAAATATCGCTATACTCACCTCTCCGACGCAGCCTGGACCTCAGCGAGGGAACCGGCAGCGTTGTTTGTTTAAAATTCGCGCTTTTACTTGGTTACGTGAAGTCCCGGCTTGTGATTGGTCAGGGCGGCCATGTTGCCGGGACGCGGACCAATCACAGCAAGCCGTGACGAAATTACGTCACGGCTTGCTGTGATTGGTCCGCGTCCCGGCAACATGGCCGCCATTAACCAATCACAAGCCGTGACGTCACGGGAGGCTGGACACGCGCGCTTTTTAAAATGGGCGCGTGTCCAGCCTCCCGTGACGTCCCGGCTTGTGATTGGTTGCGCCGCGGTCAACCAATCACAAGCCGGGAGGCTGGACACGCGCGCATTTTAAAATTTTAAAATGGGCGCGTGTCCAGCCTCCCGGCTTGTGATTAGTTGACCGCGGCGCAACCAATCACAAGCCGGGACGTCACGGGAGGCTGGACACGCGCCCATTTTAAAATGCGCGCGTGTCCAGCCTCCCGTGACGTCACGGCTTGTGATTGGTTGCGTCTCCCATGTGACTGCGACGCAACCAATCACAAAGCCGGGACGTAATTTTAAAATCCTTAAGGACCTGAAATTACGTCACGGCTTGCTGTGATTGGTTGCGTCGCCCATGTGACTGCGACGCAACCAATCACAACGCCGGAACGTAATTTTAAAATCCTGAAGGACCTGAAATTACGTCACGGCTTGCTGTGATTGGTTGCGTCCCGGTCACATGGGCGGCACGCAACCAATCACAAGCCGGGACTCACGTAAAGGAAAGAAAAGCGCGAATTTTAAACAAAGAACGCTGCCGCTTCCCTCGGTAAGGTGCAGGCTGCGTCGGAGAGGTGAGTATAGCAATATTTTTTATTTTAATTCTCTCTTTTACACATTTTTACATTAATGTTGTTTCGATACCGATACCCGATATCACAAAAATATCGGATCTCGGTATCGGAATTCCGATACAGCAAGTATCGGCCGATACCCGATACTTGCAGTATCGGAATGCTCAACACTAGTGGTGACGTGTTTCTATTGCACTTTTCCTCTCATTGTTAGGCCGGGATCACACATGCGAGAAATACGGCCGAGTCTCGCATGTTAATACCCGGCATTGCTGCCGTCACTCAGGAGCGGAGCATGCGGCTGCATGTATTGCTATGCAGCCTTAGTCTCCTGATTTTGGCTTACAGATACAAAGGTAAAAGAACTCACCAAATACTGAATGTGTGAACGTGGCTTTACAAGAAAAAATATCAACATGCAAGATTTTTTTAGTCATCACACCATCTAAATAAAAACACTAAAAAAGTGATCAAAATGTCACATGGAACTTAAAATAGCATCAATGAACACAACACAAGCAATAAAAAGCCCTTAACTAGTGCCATTGACAGAAAAGTAAAATATTCAAGTACTCGCCGTAATCATACTGACCTGGATAATCACATTACCTGGTCATTTTTACCATATAATGACTGGTTTAAAAACAAAACTCCAAAAACAATCATGGATTTTGTTCCTGTTATTCTAAACAGTGTATGGTAAAATGGATGGTGTAAATCAAAAATAAAACTTGTCAAACAAAAAAGTCCACATACGTCTATCTGGACTGAAAAATAAAAACTGTATGATTTGGGATGAAGTGGAGGAAAAAAACGAAAGCTCAGTGAAAAAATAAGGCTGAAAATGTATTTCTTGTTTGAAGAAGTGAATCTTCTTACCTTATAGGTTTGATCTGTCCGTGGCCTGCACTTCACCTGATCCAAGGCATCATCTGTGCTACTCCGTTTCAAGGTACCAATGGTGACATCTGGTACATTGCTTAAATCTAAAAAAAAAATTACAGGAATGGTCATGATTGCAAGAAAAATCATAAGATTTCACTACAATTTCATACATTTGTATTTAGAACTTTACTTGAACAACCTCAAAAACCCTTCCAAGATTTTGCATGTAAAATGCACATCGTGTTAGGCTCACAGATTTTCGGTCAGAGGCTTTGGTCACACATCAGTATCAGCAATTAGACTATACTAACAATGCTTAAAAAGGAATTCCATGGTCAGAAAGCAAGATATATATAATAAGCACAAGTAGGACCTTAGCTAAGCAAGTAAATTGCGCCAAAATCTGCTCTCCGACAGCTCATATAGAAATAACGGCTGAGGAATAGTGATGAGCGAGTATACTCGCTGCTCGGGTGGTCTCCGAGAATTTGTGACTGCTCGGATATATAGTTTTCTTTGCCGCAGCTGCATGATTTGCGGCTACTAGACAGCTTGATTACATGTGGGGATTCCCTAGAAACCAGGCAACCCCCACATGTACTCAAATCATGCAGCTGCGTCAACAAAAACTAAATCTCCGATCAGTCACAAATACTCGGAGACCACACGAGCGCGCTCGGGAAAACCCGAGCAACGGGTACACTCGCTCATCACTACTGAGGAATCATACACTGGTGGTAAGGATGCTCCATATATATTACAGGGATTATCCAGTGCCTCAAACTTCCACATCAATATGTGAGAGACCTGTCCTGACAAATGTAACATCCGTGTCTGAACATACTTCTGCTAACCCTGCCTTGGTCCCCAGGTGGTGCTGCACTAATGTCATGACTACTGCTGGACATCGTCAGTTTGTGGCAATTTAGCTTTTAGGGCTCATACTCATCTGCAAGAAAAATGGATGAGTGCGATCTGATAAAAAATCAGATTACACTCTGGCCAATGTTAATCTTTGAGTCTCTGCTCATCTGAGATATTTTTCTCAGCTGAAATCGGACTGAAAAAAAAATCACAGCATGCAGTGATTGTCCTCATATCAGACGAGACTCGCCAATGCAAGTCAATGGGTGTCATAAAAAAATCACACAGCACATGGACCATGCGACTGCCACCCGATTTTTACACACCCATGTCCTTTGAAAAGCCAGCATTTCAGTAGCCCCATGCAGTAAAATCACAGCGTGACCCAACAGAATAGAATAGATTACATACAGTATACACATAGAATAGATAGACATAAAAATATCAGTCACATATACAATTAGCACAGTGTGTCTGCAGCTTACTGTACATGTATTTAATTAATAATTACTTATTTTTCTGGAAAAAAATGGCGTGGGCTCCTGTGTTATTTCCCAAACCAGCAGAGGGACATCCGAAGGCTGTCGGCAGATGTTTACAGCCTGGGAAGGAGGTAATACCCATGGAGCCTCCCAGGCTTTTAATATCAGCTCACAGCTGTATACTTAACCTTTACTCAATATTAAAATGGGGGATCCCCCCACAAAAAAATGACTTAAGGACCCCTATAATTAATAACCAGCAAAGGCTAGGCAGACAGCTGCAGGCTAATATTAATAGGCTATCAAGGGACCATGGATATTGCCCCCACCAGTTTAACCTCTTCACCCCAAAGCCTGTTTTCACCTTCCTGATCAGGTCAATTTTTACAATTCTGACCACTGTCAATTTATGAAGTCATAACTCTGGAATGCTTCAATGGATCATGGTGATTCTGAGATGGTTTTCTCATGAAAAATTGTACTTTATGATAGTGGTAAAATTTATTTGGTATGACTTGCGTTTATTTGTGAAAAAAATAGAAATTTGGCACAAATTTTGAACATTTTGCAATTTTCAAACTTTTAATTTTTATGCTTTTAAATCAGAGAGTCATACCCACAAAATAGTTAATAAATAACATTTCCCACATATCTACTTTACATCAGCACAATTTTGGAAACTATTTTTTTGTTAGGAAGTTATAAGGGTTAAAAGTTGACCAACGATTTCTAATTTTTACAACAAAATTTGCTAAACCATTTTTTTTAGGGACCACATCAGATTTGAAATCACTTTGAGGGGCCTACATGACAGAAAATACCCCAAAGTGACACCATTCTAAAAACTGCACCCCTCAAGGTGCTCAAAACCACATTCAAGAAGTTTATTAACCCTTCAGGTGCTTCACAGGAATTTTTGGAATGTGGAAGAAAAAAATAAACATTGACTTTTCTTTCAAAAATAATTTCATTTAGACCTAATTTTTGTTTTTACTTTCGCAAGGATAACAGGAGAAAATGTACCATACAATTTGTTGTGCAATTTCTCCTAAGCATGCCGATACCCCATATGTGGGGGAAATCTACTGTTTGGGAATACTGCAGGGCTCGGAAGGGAAGGAGCGCTATTTGACTTTTTGAATGTAAAATTTGCTGGAATAATTAGTGGATGCCATGTCATGTTTGGAGAGCCCCTGATGTGCCTAAACTGTTTAAGCCCCCAACAAGCGACACCTTTTTGGAAACTAGACCCACTTAGGAGACTTATCTAGATGTATGTTGAGCACCTTGAACCCACAGGTGCTTCACAGAAGTTTATAAGGTTAAGCCGTGAAAATAAAAAATCTAATTTTTCCCAGATAAATCTTTTTAAGCTCCACATTTTGCATTTTCATAGGGGTAACAAGAGAAATTGCTCAATACAATTTGTTGTTCAATTTCTCCTGAGTGCGCAGATACCCAATATGTGGAGGAAAACAACTGTTTGGATGCACAGCAGGGCTTGTAAGGAAAGGAGCGCCATTTGACTTTTTGAATGTAAAATATGCTGGAATAATTAGCAGGTGCTGTGTCGCGTTTGGACAGATCCTGATGTCCCTAAACAGTGGAACCCCCACAAATGATGCTATTTTGGAAACTAGACCCCTTTAGAACCTTATCTAGATGTGTATTGATCACCTTGAACCCCCAGGTGCTTCTCAGAATTTTATAATGTTAAGCTGTGAAAATAAAAAAATCATATTTTTCCCACAAAAATCTTTTTTAGCTACATATTTTGTATTTTCACAAGGGTAAAAGGAGAAAATGGACCCCAAAGTTTGTTGAGCAATATCTCCTAAGTTCACCGATACCCCATATATGGCCCCATATTATAGTGCAGATTTTGCTGCACTAGCTTGAGGATGCCATGTTAGGCTACGTTCACATTTGCGTTGTGCGCCGCAGCGTCGGCGCCGCAGCGCACAACGCAAACAAAAACGCAGCAAAACGCATGCACAACGCTGCGTTTTGCGCCGCATGCGTCCTTTTTTTAATTGATTTTGGATGCAGCAAAAATGCAACTCGCTGCGTCCTCTGCGCCCGGACGCGGGCGCCGCAGCGACGCATGTGGCGCAAAACGCAAGTGCGACGCATGTCCATGCGCCCCCATGTTAAATATAGGGGCGCATGACGCATGCGGCGCCGCTGCGGCGCCCGCCGCTGCGGCGCCCGCGGCTAATGTGAACGTAGCCTTACATTGGCAGAGCCCCTAAAGTGCCAGAACAGCAGAACACCCCATAAGTGACCTCATTTTACCAATTAAGCCTCTCAATGAATTCATCTAGGGGTGCAGTGATTATATTGACACCACAGGTGTGTCACAGACATTTATACCATTGGGCAGTGAAGAAAAAATAATGTACATTTTTACCACCAAGATTGTGTGTTAGCCACAAGTTTTATATTTTCACACTGGGAAATGGTTAAAAATGGCATAAAATAGTAGAAATACCTCATGTGGCTGTATAGTACTACTTTGCCGTACTACTTTGCGGATTCCATATAAAGAGCCCCTAAGTGCAAGAAAAGCAGAATCCCATCTCAAGTGACCACATTTTGGAAATTATAACCGTTTGGGAATTAATCTACAGATTTAGTGACGATTTTGACTCCATGAGTGTTTTCCAGAAAGAGGCAGCAGTGAATGTTGCGGAGTGAAAATTGCATACTGCCGTTGTAGTGACCATGTCACGGTTCTACCCCTCAGGGTGTCTGGGATGCAGCTATTGACAGCTCGTCTGTCCAATCCGGTACAGGTGCATGCTGAAGCTGTCAGTACTTTGATTGTGAGCATGGCCATCCAATCTGGTTCAGGGTCGTGCTGAGCTGTCAGTGTGTTGATTGACAACTCGACTAGCCAATCTGTGACTGGGAGGCATCGGCTGTCTCCAAGTGTTCACTATCCTGGGTGATTGCCATGCCTACTTAACTGAGCAGCTTCTGCCAGATGTACATTCAACAAGTGAGGTTGGTTGGTGAGGTTGGTGCACCCTGTGCCTTGAGTTCTGTATGCTTGATCTGTTGCCTGACCTTGGAGTTCGTTCTGACTATCCGCCTGTTTAACCTATTCTGCTCTGACCCGTTATTCCTCCTTGTACTCTGACTTAGGAAAGTTACATGACTATGCTTTTTTTCTCTTCCTTCTGTTTATGACATACCCTCCCGGCTTCTGACCATGGACTCCTTGACCACTCTGACTCACGACTTGACCATGAGAAGTGACTAGAGTAACAGACCAGTACACTGTAGTGACCAGTACATTATGCCCAGCTCATGCTTCTGAAGACATGCACCTGCAAATTAGGCGGGCTCTTATCACTACGGAAATGCCAAACATGTGGGTGCTAAATGTGGTTTAGACACACTGGGCCTCAGAAGTGAGGGGGCATTTGGATTTGGCAGCGGAAAATTTTCTGAATTTCTTTTGGTGGATGAGGAGCCATTTCATTTTTCCAGAGCCTTTGAGTAACCAGTAACATGGAAGCCCCCTATATTTCTGTTAATAGATGACAGATCTGAGTGGGCACTTGCTTTTTTTGTGGATAGAATTGAAGCTTTTATTGGTAACATTTTACATAACGTTTGGGATCACAGTTATCCAGCGCTCTACGCTGAGCACATACTTTGGGGTTTCCATCTAAATGTGAGTGACATGACAGATGAAATCCCTGAGGGATCCATTCACTATAATGAGGCAGCAGATTTACTCTGGCCTCTGTCTGACCTCTGTTCAGCGGTGTCCATTTTAGAAGTGCACAAAACTGTGGCCGATGACACTTTTATGCAATCCTAAAAAGACTGACACCACCGGATCACAGGTCCTATGGCATCCACAGTGCCTCCATCTGCCTCATTATAGGGAATTTTCCACCGGGGGTTCTGTCTGAATCACTTATTTCAGAGATTTACACGGAAACCCCAGTGTAAGCACTCAGCGCAGAGCACAGGAGAAATGTGTGCCGAGCCTTACTGCAATGTTTGGGAGGCAGAATGAACAAATCAACAGCATGCGAAGAATTGGTTTTATTTATTTTTTGCAGTGTAAGTGATTAGGTGACTTTATTCTTCGGATCAGTGTGATTACAGCGATACCAGATTTATATCGGGTATATATGTTTGGCTGCTGTCAAAAAGACGCTCGTTATTGCGAAAACTAGTTTTTGCATCACCACATTTTGAGAGCTATAATTTTTCTCATATGTTGGCTGACAGTCATATTGGCTTGTTTTTTTTGCGGGACGAGCTGACGTTTTTATTGGTACCATTTTCAGGCACATGACCTTTTTTGATCACTTTCTATTCTGATTTTTGGGAGACAGAATTAACAAAAACCAGCAATTCAGGAATTGCTTTTTGTTTTGTTTATTTATACCATTATGTGTGTGGTAAAATTGGTAAGACCACTTTATTCTTTGGGTCAGTATGATTACATTGATACCTCATTTATTTTTTTATGTTTTGGCGCTTTTACACAATAAAAACTATATTTTATAGAAAAAATAATTATTTTTGCATAGCTTTATTGTGAGAGCTATAACTTTTTATTTTTCTGCTGATTGAGCTGTAGGGTGGCTTGTGTTTGGCAGGACAAGATGACCTGTTCATCAGTTCCAGTTTTATTTACATCCGTCTTTTTGATCGTGTTTTATTACACTTTGTTCGGCGGTATGATGAGAAAGCATTGTTTTTTTGCCTCGTATTTTATTTTTTTACGGTGTTCACTGAAGGGGTTAACTAGTGGAGCCGTTTTACAGAGCGGGTCGTTATGGACGTGGACGATACCAAATATGTTTACTGTTTTTTGCTTTTTTTTTATTTACATAAATAAATGTATTTATTGGAAAAATATTTATTTATATTTTCTTCATTTGGGGATTTAAAAAATATATTTTTACTTTGCAATTTTTTTTATTTTTTTTACATTGTCCCAGTATAGGACAACACTGTACTGTGTTAGATCACTGATCTGACACTCTGCACTGCAGAGTATCGGATCAGCAATCTGACAAGCAGGGAAGGAGGCTTCTCAGGTCCTGCTCTCTGCAGGCACTGGGAAGCTACCTTACCTGCAGGACTTAATGTAATGTAATGTGATCGCATTTTCCTGATGAAAGCACACAGGGAGCACCCTCCCTGCACGATGCACCTTTATGCCGCTGTCACTACTGACAGAGGCATCAGAAGGGTTAAACTCCCGTGATCAGTGCTAGCACTGATCGTGAGCATTGCTGTGGGGTGTTTAGCTGACACCACATACAGCTGACACCACTACCTGAAGCTTCCACGAACAGTGATCCCTTAACAGGTTAATAAGACAGTAATCTGACCATCAGACCTAGGAGGCAGCAGTGTGTTTGAAGTGGGGAGAGAAGCAGGACAGCTGTAATGTCCCACCCTGATGCACTTGACTCATTAGCATACAATTTCAGTGCTAGATTTCTCAAACTACAACACTGATTTCTTCACATAAGGTAAGGATGTAATCAGTATTGAAGTGCCTGTATACTAATATCAGTAGTTTAGGTGTAAAATTCTCATAACAGGTTCCCTTTAATCTCTAAATATACACAGAGCACTAGAAACCTACATGGACATTGTATTCAGCTCAAGCTGTATGTGCCTTACTAACACAACTTTCGTATCTAAATTTCCATCTGTAAATCTTTTACGGTATGAGACTTCTCCTTTAGTGATGGAAGAACCCGAACAGTAAATTTTGTGGTCCATACTGAACACCTACTCATGTTACTTCTCGGGTTCAGCACCCCCAACATCGTCTGCTTCCCACGCTGTAATCCTCAAGACAGCGCAAGAAACACTGGCGTTCTGATCGGTGGTAAGATTATTACCGCCGGTCAGAGTGACAGCACTGTGACCGGCGGTGGAAAGGTTACTTACAGTCACAGAGGCGTTAGATAATGTGAGTACTACTTCCATCAGCCTACACTTGCTGCAGCTAATACCAGCGAGAGCAGGCGCTGCTGAATATTCATCAGCTAGTGCCTGTGCTAGATTTAAAAAAATTACGTGGAGTGTTTTCTATTTTTGATAACCAGCATGGCAAAACTGACAGCTGCATGCTGCAACCCTCAGCAGTCTGCTTTATCATGTGTGGTTATCAAAAATAGAAAGGTCCCCATGCCGTTTTTTAAAATGATTTAAATAAATAATTTAAAATAACAGCGTGGGGTCCCCCCCATTATTGACAATCGGCCAAGCTAAAGCAGACAGAAGGGGCTGGTATTCTCAGACTGGTAAGGGGCTATGGATAATGGCCCCCAGCATAAAAATATCAGCCCGCAGCTGCCCCAGAAAAGACGCATCAATCAGATGCACCAATTCCAAAGCTTTTCCTGGGTCTTCCCACTTGCCCTGTGGTGGTGGCAAGTGGGGTTCATATTTGTGTATTTTCAGGTGACATCAAGCCCAGCAGTTCAGTTAGTAATGGAAATTTAGTAAGAAATTTCTCATGGTGAACTCACTGAGCTCAGCTTTACACCATGAGTTCATTGGCTTGGCTCACACTGAAGTGATCTGGGAATGCAGCCTCAGTGATCTGCGGCAACCTCTGACACTGTGCTCTCAGTCACTGATGATGCACTTGCAGCAGCTCACTCTTCATTGCTTTTCAGCTTGTACAGTGGCATTATTGCACTGTCCAGGTTGAAAACCAAAAATCGCAGAAATGGATTACGGCATGGGACAGTAAAACTGTTTGTAAAAACCGTGTGTATTTTTAAATAAAGGACTTTATTCTGGGTGTTTTTTACTGACAATATGACTATGGGGTTAGTAATGGAGAGGAGTCTTATAGCCTTTTCTCCATTACTAACTGCTGAGCTTAATGTCACCTGAAAATACAAAGGTGACATCAACCCCACAAATATGAACCCCACTTTCCACCATCACAGGGCAAGAGGGAAGAGATGAGCAAAGCACCAGAATAGGCGCATCTAATAGATGCAGATGCGGGCAGCTATTTTTAGGCTGTAGGGGAAAATCCATGGCCCCTTACCAGTTGGACAACCAGCTGTCTGCTTAAGCTTGGCTAGTTGTCAAAAATGGGTTGATCCCACACTGTTTTTTTATAATCATTTATTTAACTAATTAAATAAATGTTTGGGGATCCCTTTGTTCTTGACAACCAGCCAGGGTTGCAGCAAAACTTAGTTTCGCCATACTGCTTATCAAAAATAGAAAGACCCCATGTGAATTATTTTTATTTATTTATTTATAGCGCAGACGCCGGCTGATGAATACTCCCATCAGGACCCCCTGCTATCTCGGTTATTAACGGCAGCAGGCATAGGCTGATGGGAGTAGTATTTTCTCATCAGCCGACGCCTCTGTGACCGAAGGTAAATGTTTTACCTTCGGTCACAGATGCTGGCTCACGTTGTCATCTGACAGCGTGGTAACTGCAGCTCTCTGACCGGCAGTAAAGATCTTACTGCCGATCAGAGATAGTGTTTGTTGCGCTGTCATTCAAATTACAGCATGGCAAACAATGGATGTTAATGGAGACAGGGTTTCGTGTCCTGTTCTGGTACCCGAATCAAACTTTTTTTTAACTGTTTAATTCCTGATAGAAGAGGATTTTTAACCAGCATTTTGGGAATCATTGAGAAAATGATGCACAGTTATAAATATATTGTGATTCAATTGATTTAGCAACCTGTTTAGATACGCCATGTTTAATCGCTCCAGTGTTGACACCATTCTAGGCAACTACAGAGATGAAGTAAACGCTATAGGATTGCAATTAATTGCATAGAGTTTCCACTGTGTCATAACCACATCAGGTGGCTTCTAGCCTGCGCACATACACAATCCATGCTCCCCCGATGTTCCAATCATTCTAAGTATCCTGCTTGTTCTGATCATTTGATACAATACAGAGACTGAGTCATAAGAGGCAACAAAAAGCAGGAGTAGGAATATGTCACTATCACCCACCAGGAAAGGCATTCACCCACAAGAGTAGGAAAATGCACAAACTGCTCTTATTGTTGGGTCATTTAACATGTTCCAAGCCTATAATTACTGGGCTCTGCTCCAATTCAGAATATCAAGATAATGACTAGTGGATTATCAGGAGAACGAGTCTATTGTCTTCTCAACCAGGCCTAAATATTCAGGTGTGAACTATGTCTTTCTTGTATTAACTATAAAGAACACTGCATTGTAGGTTTGGGACATCCCTTCTATACCAAAGACAGTGACACAATGTGGATTATTCCCTCTGGAGGCAAAGTGCAGGAGGTTATCATTGGGCTGGTGACGATGAAAACAATAGTCACAAAATAGATTGCACCTATGGAAGACACAATTTGGGAAAGTGCACACAACACTGAATTCCACTGGAAAAGGCACAAATTAAATGCTCAAAAGACTGAACATATGGCTTTCTATGTGAACACCACTTGCTATTCATATATTCAGTCTTTTGAGCATGGTTCGTTTTTTGTTTTTTAAAAGGTTTTATAAGATGCCAAGTGATTAACGGAAGTGATCAGACCAGTCTTCATTCTTGTGCTCTGAAGACACTATATTGTATAATAGTAGTTACTGGGGCACAAGAGATGCCTGGTTGTTTTTTTTTTTGTTCGTTTTTTGGGAGGTTTTCATTGTTGAATGCAGTTAAATGAAAAAAAGAAAATCTGGAAAATGCCATTAAAAAATGCCACCCAAAATGCTGGAAAAAGGCTAAAAAAAATGCTTGTGGCAAAAAGTTAAAGTGCACAAGTAACAAACACAAAAATTATTAAAAAAAATACACTTCAGAAAACCACCAGTGTGCTTTCATTGGCTTGGTAAAGACGTGTGCATATGCCCTTAGAGGGGTGGTCCAAACATGCATTTTGCTGGTATTGGACAAAAGTGAAGACAATGCTGGTAAATTACGGTAACCTTCTAATGATGCCTACTTTATACCTCGCGTGACTGGCTGCATGTCGACAGTGCAGCAGCGGAACTTGAACTCGTATGATCTGGTGGTATTAGAAGCCATGTGATGGGGTCACTTGACTGCTGTGTTGCGAGGAGACACAGGGGTGGCAGATTTTCAGTAACAGGAGAATAAAATGGCAATTACTAAGCAATTACCACACATAAGTGCTGGGACTTCCACTGATGCATCACCCAGACTTTACTCATTTTTTCTTTCTTTATTTTCTTTTTTAATTCTATATTCTGTATATAGACTTCTATAAGGCCGGCATCATACTAGCGAGTTTTCCGGATGTATGAGAGGCGCAGAAAATACGCATTGCACACGGACCAATGATTCTCTATGGGGCAGCTCCTATCTGCCGTATGTTACGCATCCGTATTATACGGTATTGTACGGGCGTAGAAAATCACAGCATGCTGCGTTTGTCAGCGTATTGCGCAAAAAATACGCCAATGAAAGTCAATGGGGGCGAGAAAAATATGGATTACACATGGACCAACAGTGTGACTTGCGAGAAATACACAGTGGTGTTCTATAGAAAAGCCGGTAATTCAGTGCGGTGTACAGTAAAATCACACTGACAGGTTAGAATAGAATAGATAAAATTAATGTCTACACATAGTGTAGGGAGATATATATATATATATATATAGTAAGTGAGACACATATATATATATATATATATATGTATATATATATATATATATATGTATATATATATATATATATATATATATATATATATATAGTAAGTGAGACACATATATATATATATATATATATATATATATATATATATATATATATATATATATGTATTTATATTTCATACAGCGCTAGATAGCAGAGAATCCGGTAATTCAATTGCCGGCTTTTGCTATCTCCTTATCAAACCCGACAGGATATGAGACATGGTTTACATACAGTAAACCATTTCATATCCCTTATTTTTTAACATATTCCTCACTAATAATGTTCCAAGTGTCTGTTTGCAAAAATTTGGGGGCTCTAGCTGTTAAAATAAAGGGTTAAATCGCGGAAAAAACTGGCATGGGCTCCCTCTCAATTTTCTCCGCCAGAGTGGGAAAGCCAGTGACTGAGGGCAGATATTAATTACCTAGAGAGGGACCATGGATATTGGTTCCCCCCTGGCTAAAACATCTGCTCCAGCCACCCCAGAAAAGGCACATCTGTAAGATGTGCCTATTCTGGCACTTAGCCTCTCTCTTCCCACTCCCGTGTAGCAGTGGGATATGGGGTAATAAAGGGGTAATGTCACCTTGCTATTGTAAGGTGACATTAAGCCAGGTTAATAATGGAGAGATGTCAATAAGACACCTATCCATTATTAATCCAATAGTAGTAAATGGTTAATAAAACACACACATTAGGAAAAAAGTATTTTATTGAAATAAAGACACCCCTGCCTGTAAAAACTGGGGAATGAATGGAAAGCAGGGGAACGTAGCTACCTAGACTTGCGGTGCTGCGCCCCCTGCTGGTATAACCTCAGATGAACTCGAGCATGAGAAAATATTCAGAAAAATTCCCACGCTCGAGTTCATCTGAGGTTATGCCAGCAGGGGGCGCAGCACTGCAAGTCTAGGTAGCTACGTTCCCTTGCTTTCCATTCATTCCCCAGTTTTTACAGGCAGGGGTGGCTGCATTAGCAGGCTACTGCTTGTAAAATTATTTAACCCCTTCAGATGGATTTACAGCGTGGAACAAGACTGAACAACGGAAGGTATGGGATATTGTTGATTTTTTATTTTAACTTTGTTTCAGGTGACAAGGGTCTTCAATTGGATTGAGAGTATAATAAACTATTACAACACCCTGTGTCTTTATTTCAATAAAATACTTTTTCCCTAATGTGTGTGTTTTATTAACCATTTACTACTATTGGATTAATAATGGATAGGTGTCTTATTGACACCTCTCCATTATTAACCTGGCTTAATGTCACCTTACAATAGCAAGGTGACATTAACCCTTTATTACCCCATATCCCACCGCTACACAGGAGTGGGAAGAGAGGGGCTAAGTGCCAGAATAGGCGCATCTTATAGATGTGCCTGTTCTGGGGTGGCTGGAGGCAGATGTTTTTAGCCAGGGGGGGCAATATCCATGGTCCCTCTCTACGCTATTAGTATCTGCCCTCAGTCACTGGCTTTCCCACTCTGGCAGAAAAAATTGCGCGGGAGCCCACGCTAGTTTTTTCCGCGATTTAACCCTTTATTTTAACAGCTAGAGCCCCCACATTTTGCACATACACACTACTAACATTAGTAGTGAGGAATATGCAAAAAAAAGGGATATGAAAAGGTTTACTGTATGTAAACCATGTCTCATATCATGTCGGGTATGGGAAGGAGATAGCAAAAGACGGCAATTGAATTACCGGCTTTTCTGCTATCTAGCGCTGTATGAAATATACATATATATATGTGTGTCTCACTGACATATATATATATATATATATATATATATATATATATATATATATATATATATATATATATATATATATATATATATATATATATATAGACTGTATATATGTTTTCATGAATATTTGAGCCCGTGGATCCATTGTATGTCCGTTTTGCAAGCCGGCGACAAAATCTTGCTGAACGGATGCCATACGGATTACATACAGAGGATGACATGTGCAAAATACGCTGCCACACCCCGCCTACGGATGACATACGTATCACTATTTTGGGAACAGTTCTGCGTATTATGCATGTAAAATGCAGACCGTATTTCCCTACGATAAGTGTGACGCCGGCCTAAAGGTAGGGGGGAAGGTAGAAGTGAGTTGTGGCAATTACCTATTGTTAATGTTATACTAGTCTCAAGCTTTATAAGTAGTGTTGAGCGATACCGTCCGATACTTGAAAGTATCGGTATCGGAAAGTATCGGCCGATACCGGCAAAGTATCGGATCCAATCCGATACCGATACCCGATACCAATACAAGTCAATGGGACTCAAGTATCGGACGGTATCCCTGATGGTTCCCAGGGTCTGAAGGAAAGGAAACTCTCCTTCAGGCCCTGGGATCCATATTAATGTGTAAAAGAAAGAATTAAAATAAAAAATATTGCTATACTCACCTCACCGAGGGAACCGGCAGCGTTGTTTGCTTAAAATTCGCGCGTTTACTTCCTTACGTGAAGTCCCGGCTTGTGATTGGTCGCGTGCCGCCCATGTGGCCGCGACGCGACCAATCACAGCAAGCCGTGACGTAATTTCAGGTCCTTCAGGATTTTAAAATTACGTTCTGGCTTATGATTGGTCGCGTCGCGGTCACATGGGCGACGCGACCAATCACAAGCCGTGACATCACGGGAGGCTGGACACGCGCGCATTTTAAAATGCACGCGTGTCCAGCCTCCCGTGACGTCACGGCTTGTGATTGGTCGCGTCGCCCATGTGACCGCGACGCGACCAATCACAAGCCAGAACGTAATTTTAAAATCCTGAAGGACCTGAAATTACGTCACGGCTTGCTGTGATTGGTCGCATCGCGGCCACATGGGCGACGCGACCAATCACAAGCCGGGACGTCACGGGAGGCAGGACACGCGCACATTTTAAAATGCGCGCGTGTCCAGCCTCCCGTGACGTCACGGCTTGTGATTGGTCGCGTCGCCCATGTGACCGCGACGCGACCAATCACAAGCCAGAACGTAATTTTAAAATCCTGAAGGACCTGAAATTACGTCACGGCTTGCTGTGATTGGTCGCGTCGCGGCCACATGGGCAGCACGCGACCAATCACAAGCCGGGACTTCACGTAAGGAAGTAAACGCGCGAATTTTAAGCAAACAACGCTGCCGGTTCCCTCGGTGAGGTCCAGGCTGCGTCGGAGAGGTGAGTATAGCAATATTTTTTATTTTAATTCTCTCTTTTACACATTATTACATTAATGTTGTTTCGATACCGATACCCGATACCACAAAAGTATCGGATCTCGGTATCGGAATTCCGATACCCGCAAGTATCGGCCGATACCCGATACTTGCGGTATCGGAATGCTCAACACTATTTATAAGGCTATGATCACAGATTTTTTTGCAGCATTTTTTAGGCAAATTAACAGCTGTTTTTAACAGTACCAGCAAAAGCTACGAGATTTCAAAAACCTCTTGCACACGCTTGTGGTTTTTTTTCTGACAATGTGAAAACTGCTGCGTTTTAAAAAAAAATCTGCAGCATGTCAATTGTTTCAGCATTTTAGTAGGTATATTTTACCCATAGAAAGCCATGAGAAAGTGAAAAAATGCTGCAAGAAATGCAACAGCATTTTTTTTGCTGTGTTTTTGAAGTCTCATCAGTACTGCGGTTCCTGTATGGTACTCAGTCTGATGACTGGTAACAGCAACTCCCAGTATCTCCTTAAAATTGTTAATTAGTACGGGTGATTTAATCATGTACTGATGGTGGTTTTGGTGGTGTATTTCTGCACTGTTGTTGTTGGTTCTTATGCCCTGTTCTTCTTGAACTGTTATTGGTTCTGTCTTGTACACATGTAAATCGATAACTTGTCAGATAAACCTATAAGTTGATAAAAAAAACTTTTCGGATGGCACAATAAGGGTTACTATATCTGTAATTACGTTAGGAACATTACATGTAAAATTCAGCGCTGTATCGTGCCAAATCCTAACATACTTAGTCAAGTGCCAATTGGCTTTTTTTCCTGCTTCTCTCAATGATTTTTCATCCCAGGAAGTATCAAAGCAGCTTTATTTAAAACACAACATACCATAAAGAGACCAAATCCGCAGGGACAAATGGCATAAAAATGCATGTAAAATAAAAATTATACTGAAACGCAAGTAAACTAATTTACCTAATAGGTGCAGAAAAGCTTCAGAAAATCTGCAACATCAAAAAATCACTAAATGCTCATAATGGGAAAGTAGACTAAAGTTAAAGGGAACGTCACATGAAAAAAAAAAACTATTAACTAGAGGTGAGCAAACTTGCTCGGGAAATGTTCGTCAATCTCAAAATCAGCACTAACATAGCACATTCATGTTCGGTTTCCCAAGCATTTTTCCTCAAAGTCGTCACAGATCAGTAAATGATTGCATTTCCACTAATGATTTTGCTTTTTGACTTCGGCTAGGAAAGTGGTCCTGAATGATGAGCGTGAGACAAGTGTTTTATGAGGGGAGAGGGTGTGTGTACACGTCAAAGGAACAGCAGAGTGTAATTTTTTTTTAATAACTTAATGTGTGTACATTTCTGCAGCCAATCAGGGCACAGAAACCATCCACAACGTCATGACATAAGGGCTTCTGTGATTGTCTGCCGAAGTCACATGTCCCTCTCCATATAAAAAGCAGACATGTTGTTTTGCTGGCACCATTTTCTCAGCGTAAGAGCGCAGAGAGGCCTCTCCTGCTGCTGCTGCAAGTTAACTTTTCATTTAGTTAGATAGGATCCTGTCCTGTGTGAAATCGACCCTCCAGCATCTAACAAGTTTGTGCTAATAGTGTTGTGCAGGTATGAGTCCATATTTTCTACTCAAAAACGTTTGGGCTAATACTGTGTTGCAGTCAGGATTCAGGAGGCCCCATATGCTTATCAAAATCATTAGGTTTAATATTGAGGTTTAACCAGGAGGCCCCATTTGCTAATCCAAATTGTTAGGGCTAATAATGTTGTGCAGTCCGTAGTCCACCTTTCTTACTCAAAATCATTTGGGCTAAAACTGTGTTGCAGTCAGGACTCAAGAGGCCCCATATGCTAATGAAAATCTTTAGGTTTAATATTGTGCCTCAGCCAGGAGGCCTCACTTGCTAATCAAAACCGTTAGGGCTAATAGTGTTGATCAGGCCGGAGTCCACATTTCCTACTCAAAATCGTTTGCGCTAGTACTGTTTTGCAGTCAGGACTCAGGAGACCCCATATGATAATCAAAATTGTAAAGTTTAATATTGGGGTTCAGCCAGGAGGCCCATTTGATAAAAGACCTTTCCCCTTTTACTTGGGCGCCCAGGGCCATGGAACGGGTCGCTGCCACCGTGACTACCCCTTTAATTGCGACCGGACCCGGTTCCGAGTACCCCAGGCCCTGACGGGTGACTCAAAAGCATCTGCACAGATGCCACAAATTTTATCCTGTTGGATCAGATAAAGTAGGGTCTAAGCAGAATCTAGACACTCATCACCAGACATTATCCCCCTGGGGTAGAGATGATGCTGTGCTGATAGGACAGGAAGAGGAGGAGGATGACTCTCAAGGCGAGGTGTGGGATAACAGAGAGAATGAAGATGAGGTTGTAGATCCCACTTGGTGTGAACCCAGAGGCATGCAGCTGAGTAGCTCAACAGTGAAGGTGGAGGAGGAAGAAGACGAGGAGGTTGCACTGGGCTTGCTGCACAGACACAGAGTGATGCAGCCACGAAAAGCACTGCATCCTCAGCCACAACTGTGGCTAGCACCGGTCACAAGTCTGCAGTTCGCAAGGGCAGCAAGGGTTGCCTAGCCTGGGCCTTTTTTGAGACTGCAAAGGAGGACCAAACTCACATTATCTGCCAACTTTGCCAAAAATGACTCAGTGGAGGCAAACATTGCAATAATTTGACTACTACATGCATGAACCAGCACATGTGCGATCAACATGCTTTAGTCTTGGAATCACACTGTGCTAAAATGCAGACTGGCGGGCCTTGACAACCACTGGCCATGCCTTCAACCACATCTGCTGCTTCTTCCTCCTCCATCACCGTGCCAAGTGTTCTCACACAGGTCTCCGGCTGCAGAACCTCTACTTGTTTAACCCTTACAGTTGAAGGGAAGTGAGAGCCTGTCAGCTGATATGGAAGTGGAGATGCCTTGTGTTTTCATTTCACCGAGCACAGCACATCCTTCTCATTCCACCATAATATCTCTGCCTGCACCTCACTCACAGTCCGGAAGTTTGTCCTGTTCACCCTACTCCACCCTCTCTCAGCACGGCAGCCAGCCCTCGGTCCCACAATTGTGGTCACGTAAAAGAATGTTTCCTCCTACACATGCCAAAGTGAAGAGCTTGATCTCCACCTTCTCCAATCTGTTGGCCACGGAAATGCTGCCTTTAAGCCTGGTGAATACAGACGGTTACAAAAGTTGATGGTCGTCCCAGACCCCCAATTGCCATTACTTATCTAAGAAAGCTGTGCCTGTGCTACACCAGACAACATCATGCATTCCCTGAAAAAAACTATGTCTGCCAGGGTGCATTTCACCACTGACACCTAGATGAGCAAACATGGGCAGGGGCGTTACATCTCACTGACTGGCCACTGGGTGACTCTGGTGGCTGTGGAGGCAGGTGGTCAAGGTCCACAAGTCTTGGAATCCTTCTGTATCTAACAATGTCCAGAAAAAAGAAAAAAATATACTGTATATACCCGCACTGCCGCTTTCTGCGATCACCTATCAGCGTGCCTTAAGCTGCTATGCCAGTACCCATACCACCTACTCCATACACGGGCGCTTCGGGTGCATAACCAAAAAAGTGCTTGATATCCAGAGAAAAAGAAAAAAATGGTTTGCACTCACCAAGCCCGATAAAACAGATAAGACTTTATTAGGACATATGCAAAATGGACAAGGAGATCATGTTGACCACAGGATGACAGCTGTTTCGCGCACGCAGCGCTTCCACAAATCCCGATGATCATCGGGATCTGTGGAAGCGCTGCTTGCACGAAACAGCTGTCATCCTGTGGTCAACATGACCTCCTTGTCCATTCTGTATCTAACACTTCCTCCACTGCTTCTGGCCCCTCCATATCTAGGACCTACACCTATGCCCCCAACCTCTTCTTTAATGAGACACGCACTTCAAAAGTGCAGAGAGAATACTGCCCCACCTCCATATTGCGCAGCCAGGGCTCACCGCAGTCAGACAGTGTTTAAATTAATATGTCTTGGAGACCACAGTTACACAGCTCAAGAGCTGTGGACAGCTATCCAGGCCAAGTTACAGCTCCTGTCTCCACTGAACCTGGAACCAGGGAAGGCTGTGTGCGATAACGCTGTGATCATGGTGGCTGTCTTACTCCAGGGCAATGTCACACACGTGCCTTGCACGGCTCATGTCCTCAACCAGGTGTAAAGAAATTTCTCTGCCACTGCTGCAGAAAGCATGGCTGCTGTGTGCTCACTTTCGCCGATCGCACCCCACAGGTTATGGACTTGCATAGCTTCAGAGGTCTTTCCGCTTACCGGTTAACCGTTTGATTTGTGATGTGCCGTCACTGTGGAATTCCATTCTGCACATGTTGCAACAACTGTAGCAGCAGCGATGAGCAATGGTACAATATGTCCTTTTGCACAGCCTGGGCCAACACAGTACGGACGTGGTGCAAATCATGCTTGCAGAGTGGGAACAGATGAAGGACCTCTGCACTTTTCTGCAGTTTTGATGCCGTCACCAGTATCACTCTTCCGGTCATCTACATGCTGGACCACTCTTTGAATAATTTTGTGGCAGGAGTTGGTGGTCTCAGATGAAGAGATGGAAGCAGAGGAGGATGAGGAAGGGATAACAATATCTCAAAGTTCCGGACCGCCGTCGCACAGGTGGGTGCCATGGGAAGGTGGATTACAGCGATCAAGGAGGGCTCATGGTACCAGACAAACTGTTATTGAAGGTGCAGGAGCCGAGGAACAAATCGAGGAGGACGAGGAAGAAGAGGTGATGGGCACGCAAGTCAGGAGATGAAGAGGATAATGATCCCATATTTGTTGTCCATGGTTGGCGGGAGGGGATGGGGAAAGCAAGCTTGAGTGTTACCCCGCCACCAACACACCATGGACTTGGACCTCATGGAAGCGCCCAACACATGAGCGCCTTCTTGCTGCACTTTCTTCAACATGATGCCCATATTCTTATGGTTAGAAATAGTGCTGACTACTGGGTTGCCACTCTGTTGGATCCACAGTACAAGAGTAAATTTTGCCAGATTTTTTCCCCCCTGGAAAGGGATCCACACATGCTGGAGTATCGAAACACACTTGTAGACCGCCTTAAGAGTGTTTTTCCCCAAGACAGTTCTAGACTTCCAACCCCAGGAACGTCAAGGCGCAACCGCAAAAACATTACCAGCAGCAGTGTAAGTGACATAAGCAATTCCTGTAATTTCACATATTTTTTAGACCAGCCCATGCACCAGCAGAACAAAGTACAACTCTGACACGTGAACGACTGGCGAGAATGGCGCAGGGGTATCTCGAGCTCAATATCCATGCCGTCAGGGGGAATTTTACATTTTGTTTTTCAAAAATGAAAGAGTGGCCTGAGCTCACATATCACGCCTTGAAGGTTTTGTCATGCCTGGCAGCCAGTGTTCTTTCAGAACGGGTCTTCAGCACTGCTGGTGGTGTCCCGATGGATAAGCTCATCTGGCTGTCACCTGAAAGTGTAGATCACTTAAGTTTCATCAAAGTGAACAAATCATGGACTCATGTATTTATGCAGCGTCAAACCCCCAGTGTCCAGCTGAGACTGCATAGTGGATGGGATTTGCAGAAATCTCATGTCCACTATGCATTTATCTGCATCTGCGGATCACCCGCAAGCACTGACATGCGGCCAGCGCCTGAGAGTGGGGCCCCCCCCGCCCGCTTGCAATACTTACCTCTCACCATTCCTGCACAGCTGCGGCATCTTCCACATCTTCTGACTTTGTGACGTTTCCGGTCAGAGGACGCAATGACGTGAGTAGTGTGCGCCCTCTGCTCTGAACGTTCAGAGTACAGAGAGCCAGAAGACTGCAACGCTGAGGAGTCCGGAACAAAGCAGCGACCAGGCCAGTGAGGAGAGGTATTTCATTTTTTTTTATGTTTGGAGCATTATATTGGGGCTCCTCATATACTGGAGCATTATATGGGGCCCACTATATATGGAGCAATATATGGGGCCCATCATATGCTGGAGCATTATGTGGAGCCCATTCTGAATTGAGCATTATATGGGGTCCATTATGTATAGAGTATTATATGTTGCCCGTTATATATGGAGCACTATGTTATTCCCATAATACTGTATGGAGGACTATACTGTCCGGATTCTGAGCTATTGTAGAATTTACAATAGATATCACTCACGTAACGTAAGAAGTGAAATCTTTGGCATTGTACTATACCTATATCTCTCTGTCGTATCTGTGCATCATGAATTCTGGTATGTGTTAAAGGAGCCCACTTAGACTCTCTACCCTGGGTCCAACGAAAACCTGGAGCTGGCCCTGGCACCCGGCCTTAGTGGTTACAAAGGAAAAAAGCATGGCAACTGTTAAACTACTTTGGGCTCGTTCACATGAGTGTATACATAGGACAAGTGCTATCCCAAATTTTATTGGATAGTACTTGGACCAATGTTAAACTATGGAGCATTGCTGATCAGTGTTTTTTTTTCGCATGCTGATTCAGCATGAGACAAATATTGCCGCGCACTGCAAGTTGCTGCACAAATCGGATCGCACTCATCTACTCAAGTCTATGGGTGCGTGGAAAACTTTAGACTGCACTCTGACCAAATACTGAACGTGTGAATGTGGCCTTAGACTACACATCAGCCTTGTGACTTTTTATACAGCAAAGATGGGTTAAGATCTCCACTTGCAACAAGAACAGACATATTTTTAATTAAAGGTTGTATAAAACAAATGTTTTGCTGAGCCGGCACAGCTTGTTTTGTTCTTTCTGACATCATCCATCCCACACCACCCACCCACCACCTAATGATGTAACAGTACACACATTCCAGATATCCTGCTATTCACACAGTGTAATGTAAGTGGATAAAAACTCATCCTAAACGTGGGGAACATACAGCACCCCATGAAAATGATCTTATTATTCCTACCCAGGAGTGGCATAATGAGTAAATGTCATTGATAACATAACATTCCCCAGTCTGGTGCACTTTTTAATATTCCTTACAAGAAGTGCAGAGACGACTTAATTAGAAGCAATGATTCATCTAATGTGCACTGAAAATTCAGTTTACAAGGAAAAGAAGAGCTAGAGAATTAAGCAAGCTTAATTTTTTTTACTTGTTGTGCCAGAATCATTGGAAATAATGAAAATCACACGGCTATTTCTCCAAAATGTCCCAGAAACAGTTTTTCAACCCCTCAGGTTTTGTGTTCCTCATGCTACTGTGAGCAGCCTGCATGTCCTAAACATGCTACTAGGCCTGCAGCATCTCCAGACTTGTCTCACATCGAGCACATCTGGGACAACTTTGGTCGGCAACTGCAAAAGTAGGGGCCAGCAATGGATCGGAATGATTTGCCCAAGTGCATTCAGTGTGGCAGAACGTTCCTCGGACAGCCATTAATAACGTAACATGCCAAGGCATGTAAGTGCTTGTATTTCTGATGATGGTGCTCATACTCAATACTGAATAAATTGAGATGTTTTGAAAATGTAGTTTCCAGTTTTTGAACATTTGCATGCCATTAACATGTCTATCTATCCTGTGATCTCCAAAATTCCACGACTTTTCCTTCTTGGTGTTAAAATTTCAATTGAGTGTTTATTAAGAAAGCAATCATCACAGAATGTTAAACCAGTTCAGGAAAAAGCTATTCAAGGGTAGACATTTATGTTAAGTTGAAGACATATGTTCATCTATGAATATCATTATGCAGATTGTACGTTTTACAGAATACTGCACTTTTACTTTTAGTAATCCTCCTGACTATAGTCTATATTATAGTTCAATTGCAAACACAATTCTGATTAGTGCTACTAGGAGCAAGCCTGTTGTGAATTTGGATTCTGGGCTCCCCCGGTGGCCGCTTGTGGAATTGGACTTGTCTTCCTCTTTCCTGTTTCACCTGGTTCCATCAGTAGTGGGTGTCGCTATTTAAGCTCATTTCTCTGGTGGTTTCTTGCCGGTCAACAATGTTATCTGATGCCTCTCAGTGCTTGTTCCTGCTTCTAGACAACTACTAGATAAGTTGGACTTTTGTCCATGTTTCGTTTTGCCTATTTGTTCCAGTTCACAGCTGAAGTTTTGTTACTGTGTCTGGAAAGCTCTCGTTGATCAGGGATTGCTACTCTGGCGTTATGAGTTAATGCCAGAGTTTAAGGTAATCTCTGGATGGTGTTTTGTTAGTGTTTTTCTGCTGACCATGAAAGTATACTATCTGTCTTCTGCTATCTAGTAAGCGGACCTCAAATTTGCTAAGACTATTTTCCTGCTGCGTTTGTTGTTTCATCTGAACTCACCGTCATTATATGTGGGGGGCTACTGTCTTCTTTGGAATATTTCTCTAGAGGTGAGCCAGGTCTTATATTTCCCTCTGCTAGCTATTTAGGTCTTAGGCCAGAGCTGGGCATCTAGCGATAAATAGGAAATGCTACCTGGCTATTTCTAGTTGCGCGGCAGGCTTAGTTCATGGTCAGTATAGTTCCATCTTCCGAGAGCTTGTCCCTCTATAGGCTTGCTATGATCTCTGCTTGCAGAGATCATGACAGTTTGACCGGCCTCTAAAGTGTTAAAGACCCAGGTTGAGAAAGGAGAGTTATAAGAAGTCTGCTGGAATTTTTTTTTTTTTTTTTTTTCCCTCCAGTCTGCCTTGCTGCAGTCTTTTTTCTCTCTCCTCCTAATCTCTGTATGGCTCTGTGTGCACCTGACAATAATGGATCTCCAGAGTGTAACTGCGGGTTTGAATAATCTCATCACGAAAGTACAAAATTTACAAGATTTTGTGGTACATGCTCCGGTATCTGAGCCGAGAATTCCTTTGCCGGAGTTCTTCACAGGGAATAGAGCTAGCTTCCAGAATTTCCGAAATAATTGTAAGCTTTATTTGTCCCTGAAGTCTCGTTCAGCTGGAGACCCTGCTCAGCAGGTTAGGATTGTGATTTCCTTGCTCAGGGGTGACCCTCAAGATTGGGCCTTCTCATTGCCAGCAGGGGATCCTGCGTTACGCGATGTGGATGCGTTTTTTCTGGCCTTGGGCTTGCTTTATGAGGAACCTCATTTGGAACTTCAGGCAGAAAAAACTTTGATGGCACTATCTCAGGGGCAAGACGAAGCTGAAGTTTTCTGCCAAAAATTCCGTAAATGGTCTGTGCTTACTCAGTGGAATGAGTGCGCCTTGGCGGCAACTTTCAGAGAAGGTCTCTCTGATGCCGTTAAGGATGTTATGGTGGGGTTCCCTGTGCCTGCAGGTCTGAATGAGTCCATGACAATGGCTATTCAGATTGATAGGCGTCTGCGGGAGCGCAAACCGGTGCACCATCTGGCGGTGTCTATGGAAAAGACGCCAGAAAGTATGCAGTGTGATAGAATTCTGTCCAGGAGCGAGCGACAGAATTTTAGACGGAAGAATGGATTGTGTTTCTATTGTGGGGATTCTACTCATGTTATATCAGCATGCTCTAGGCGTACAAAGAAGCTTGATAAGTCTGTTTCCATTGGCACCATTCAGTCTAAGTTTATTTTGTCTGTAACCCTGATTTGCTCTTTGTCATCCATTGCCACGGACGCCTATGTTGACTCTGGCGCCGCTCTGAGTCTTATGGATTGGTCCTTTGCCAATCGTTGTGGTTTTGATTTAGAGCCTTTGGAGACTCTTATTCCTCTGAAGGGGATTGACTCCACCCCATTGGCTAATAATAAACCACAATACTGGACACAAGTAACCATGCGTATCAATCCGGATCACCAGGAGATTATTCGTTTCCTGGTGCTGTATAATTTACATGACGATTTGGTACTGGGATTGCCATGGTTGCAGTCTCACAACCCAGTCTTGGACTGGAGAGCAATGTCTGTGTTGAGCTGGGGATGTAAGGGTATTCATGGGGACTTACCTTTGGTTTCTATTTCGTCGTCCATTCCCTCTGAAGTCCCTGAGTTCCTCTCTGATTATCAAGACGTCTTTGACGAACCCAAGCTTGGGTCGTTACCTCCGCACCGTGAGTGCGATTGTGCCATAGATTTGATACCGGGTTGTAAATATCCAAAGGGTCGTTTGTTTAATCTGTCTGTGCCGGAACATGCTGCTATGCGGGAATATATAAAGGAGTCTTTGGAAAAGGGACATATTCGTCCATCTTCTTCTCCCTTGGGAGCTGGGTTTTTCTTTGTCTCAAAAAAAGACGGCTCTTTGAGACCATGTATTGATTATCGGCTTCTGAATAAGATCACTGTTAGGTATCAATACCCATTGCCATTGCTTACTGATTTGTTTGCTCGTATAGAGGGTGCTAAGTGGTTCTCTAAAATTGATCTTCGTGGGGCGTATAATTTGGTGCGGATCAGGCAGGGGGATGAGTGGAAGACCGCATTTAATACGCCCGAGGGCCACTTTGAGTATTTGGTGATGCCTTTTGGTCTTTCTAATGCCCCTTCAGTTTTCCAGTCTTTTATGCATGATATTTTCCGCGATTTTCTGGATAAATTTATGATAATATATCTGGATGATATTCTGATTTTTTCTGATGACTGGGACTCTCATGTCCAGCAGGTCAGGAGAGTTTTTCAGGTTCTGCGGTCTAATTCTTTATGTGTGAAGGGGTCTAAGTGCGTTTTTGGGGTCCAGAAAATTTCCTTTTTGGGGTATATTTTTTCTCCCTCTTCCATTGAGATGGATCCCGTCAAGGTGCAAGCTATTTGTGACTGGACTCAGCCCTCCTCTCTTAAGGGTCTTCAGAGATTTTTGGGCTTTGCCAACTTTTACCGCCGATTTATTGCTGGTTTTTCGGATGTCGTTAAACCACTGACTGATTTGACCAGACAAGGCGCTGATGTTGCTAATTGGTCCCCTCATGCTGTAGAGGCCTTTCAGGAGCTTAAGCGCCGTTTTGCCTCTGCCCCTGTGTTGCGTCAGCCTGATGTGAATCTGCCTTTTCAGGTTGAGGTTGACGCTTCGGAGATCGGAGCTGGGGCAGTGTTGTCGCAGAAAGGTTCCGACTGCTCCGTCATTAGGCCTTGTGCCTTCTTTTCTCGCAAATTTTCGCCCGCAGAGCGGAATTATGATGTTGGGAATCGGGAGCTTTTGGCCATGAAGTGGGCGTTTGAGGAGTGGCGCCATTGGCTCGAGGGGGCTAGGCATCAGGTGGTGGTATTGACTGACCACAAAAATTTGATTTATCTTGAGACTGCCAGACGCCTGAATCCTAGACAGGCGCGCTGGTCTTTATTTTTTTCTCGCTTTAATTTTGTGGTGTCATACCTACCGGGTTCTAAGAATGTTAAGGCAGATGCCCTTTCTAGGAGTTTTGACCCGGACTCTCCTGGTAATTCTGAACCCACAGGTATCCTTAGGGAGGGAGTAATTTTGTCGGCCGTTTCTCCTGATCTGCGGCGGTCCTTGCAAGAGTTTCAGGCGGATAGACCGGATCGTTGTCCGCCTGATAGACTGTTTGTTCCGGATGATTGGACCAGCAGAGTCATCTCTGAGGTACATTCTTCTGCATTGGCAGGTCATCCCGGAATTTTTGGTACCAGGGATTTGGTGGCAAGATCCTTCTGGTGGCCTTCCCTGTCACGAGATGTGCGAGTCTTTGTGCAGTCATGTGACGTTTGTGCTCGGGCCAAGTCTTGTAGTTCTCGGGCTAGCGGACTGCTGTTGCCCTTGTCTATTCCTAAGAGGCCTTGGACACACATCTCGATGGATTTTATTTCAGATCTGCCTGTTTCCCAGAAGATGTCTGTCATCTGGGTGGTCTGTGACCGTTTCTCTAAAATGGTCCATTTGGTTCCTCTGCCCAAGTTGCCTTCTTCTTCTGAGTTGGTTCCTCTGTTTTTTCAGAATGTTGTCCGATTGCACGGTATTCCTGAGAATATTGTTTCTGACAGAGGTACCCAATTTGTGTCTAGATTTTGGCGGGCATTCTGTGCTAGGATGGGCATAGATTTGTCTTTTTCATCTGCTTTTCACCCTCAGACTAATGGCCAGACCGAGCGGACTAATCAGACCCTGGAGACATATCTGAGGTGTTTTGTCTCTGCTGACCAGGATGATTGGGTTGCTTTTTTGCCATTGGCAGAGTTCGCCCTCAATAATCGGGCCAGCTCTTCCACCTTGGTGTCCCCGTTTTTCTGTAATTCGGGGTTTCACCCTCGATTTTCCTCCGGTCAGGTGGAATCCTCGGATTGTCCTGGAGTGGATGCGGTGGTGGAGAGATTGCATCACATCTGGGGGCAGGTTATGGACAATTTGAAGTTGTCCCAGGAGAAGACTCAGCGTTTTGCCAACCGTCATCGTCGTGTTGGTTCTCGGCTTTGTGTTGGAGATTTGGTGTGGTTGTCTTCTCGTTTTGTCCCTATGAGGGTCTCTTCTCCTAAGTTTAAACCTCGGTTCATCGGCCCTTATAGAATATTGGAGATTCTTAATCCTGTTTCTTTCCGTTTGGACCTCCCTGCGTCCTTTTCCATTCATAACGTTTTTCATCGGTCGTTATTGCGCAGGTATGAGGTACCTGTTGTACCTTCAGTTGAGCCTCCTGCTCCGGTGTTGGTTGAGGGTGAGTTGGAGTACGTTGTGGAGAAAATTTTGGACTCTCGTGTTTCCAGACGGAGACTCCAGTATCTGGTCAACTGGAAGGGTTACGGCCAGGAGGATAATTCTTGGGTCAATGCATCTGATGTTCATGCTTCTGATCTTGTTCGTGCCTTCCATAGGGCTCATCCTGGTCGCCCTGGTGGATCTGGTGAGGGTTCGGTGCCCCCTCCTTGAGGGGGGGGTACTGTTGTGAATTTGGATTCTGGGCTCCCCCGGTGGCCGCTTGTGGAATTGGACTTGTCTTCCTCTTTCCTGTTTCACCTGGTTCCATCAGTAGTGGGTGTCGCTATTTAAGCTCATTTCTCTGGTGGTTTCTTGCCGGTCAACAATGTTATCTGATGCCTCTCAGTGCTTGTTCCTGCTTCTAGACAACTACTAGATAAGTTGGACTTTTGTCCATGTTTCGTTTTGCCTATTTGTTCCAGTTCACAGCTGAAGTTTTGTTACTGTGTCTGGAAAGCTCTCGTTGATCAGGGATTGCTACTCTGGCGTTATGAGTTAATGCCAGAGTTTAAGGTAATCTCTGGATGGTGTTTTGTTAGTGTTTTTCTGCTGACCATGAAAGTATACTATCTGTCTTCTGCTATCTAGTAAGCGGACCTCAAATTTGCTAAGACTATTTTCCTGCTGCGTTTGTTGTTTCATCTGAACTCACCGTCATTATATGTGGGGGGCTACTGTCTTCTTTGGAATATTTCTCTAGAGGTGAGCCAGGTCTTATATTTCCCTCTGCTAGCTATTTAGGTCTTAGGCCAGAGCTGGGCATCTAGCGATAAATAGGAAATGCTACCTGGCTATTTCTAGTTGCGCGGCAGGCTTAGTTCATGGTCAGTATAGTTCCATCTTCCGAGAGCTTGTCCCTCTATAGGCTTGCTATGATCTCTGCTTGCAGAGATCATGACACAAGCCATTAGCCTCCATATTTGTGAATTCTTGTTTAGACTGTAATTCAGAATCATTGGTAAGGCTCTATCCTCTTCTGACTGCAGTCTTAATATTTTTAATTGCAAAAATATAATAGTCTACAATAATATTTATGCTATCAAATACTGGAACTTAGATGGTAACATTATGGGACACCAATAACTGTCAAGATTGGACAATAATTTGTCATAGACATCTTGCCTCCATGATGAACAGAAACCATGATATTTGTGTGTTAAGGGCCCATATTATAAATGGTATCCAGTGGTGAACATGATCTGTAAGCAAAGTAACTGTACTGCACAACATGCAAACAATATCTAATGAGTTATTTTGACTAATGTACTAAAGGACCTGTCACATCTTTTTGCCATTCAATTGGCCCTACTGTGTTATTAGTGATGCATTGTGCATTGCTAACATGGTTTTCTCAAAGAAAAGCTCCCAATACTATGTTTAAAAAACACTTTATCATTAGGGGATTGCCACACATACCTTAGTTTCAGTCATAGGGGTGGCGTGATCTGAAGTTAAATCACTGAGCTGAACTGCCATGAAGTCACTGAGTTTTTCTCACAGTGATGAGCTCACCATAGTTCAGCCTGGATGGGATCGTAGCCTCATTGACCGGCGTTAACCTTGATGAGGTCACCGCTGCTCACTGATGCTGCACTCGCAATAGCTCATTCATCAGTGGTTCCCAGCCTGGATGGTCAAATCTTGGCACTGTTCAGGTTGAAAACTGTTTATGTCCAGACATGGATTACGACGCTGGACAGAATGTCAGAGAGGATATGGTTGTTTTTTATTTTTGCTTTATTACAGGAGACAAAGGATTCAATAGAATGGTCATTAGGTGAGTATTAACTGTGTTTGTTATTTTAAAGAAAAAAGGAAAATTGTGTTTTGTTTTATTTCAAATAAAGGACTTTATACTTGATGTGTCTTTATTTACCATATAGGATTAGTATTGGTTATATATGTGTAGCGCCCCCACTGCCACAGGGCCGAAGGGTACCCGGTACCGGGCCTCTGAGTCTCTGTCTGGGGTGGTCACGGTAGCTAGACCCGGTCCGTGACCCTGCTGAGGGGCGTACAATTAAATGTGGTGGTATGGTGCGGCGAAGTGCCGGTCGCAGCAAATAATGAGGACACCAGGTTGCAGTCTCTTTACCTCTTTACTGAAGGCTTCAGGGTGTCCAATCCAGGGCACTGTTAACCGGGCTGTCCGAGACCGGCCGGTCCGAAAGCACATCAGGAATTCCCCTTCCAGGTGGGGATCAGTGTCTACCTTCCAGTGCCTGTGTGTTGTAGTCCTTCCCTGCTGAGCACCCCGGGATAGTCCTCACAACTGCTGTGTCTGTCTCTGATGTTCGTTATCTCCGTCCCCCAGATAATATGGCTAGGACGCACCCGTATGACGGGGTAGGCCTGGAGTTCTTCCGGGACCCTAGAGTTGCCCCTCTCCCACAGCTGCCTCCGTTGTCTGCTTAGGTGTTTTAGTGAGACAGCCAACCTATAATTGGCTGTCCTGCCGTGGTTTGAAGTAATGCTTGTAGTCTCTTACTTGCTCGGCGTTCCGGCCACCGACTGTTTGCTCCTCAGAAGGATGTTGCCTCGATCTTACAGCACGACTCCTTCTGGTCCTATCACCTCTTTGCTGTATCCCCGTTGCTCACTGGTTTGTGCTATTCTTAGGAGTCTGCCAGGATCCCATCCCTGACAGGTCCTCTCACTAGCTCTTCCCAGTAACTTCTCTTCCTGTCTTCCTGTCCAACCCCCAGTTTTACCAGAGTGTGAGGAGTGGCCTATTAGATAGAACCACCCCCCCTGGTGGCCGGAGTGTGAAGTGTGGTGTGAGTGTTACCTGGTCAGGTGAACTCCTTTGGCGCAGTCAGACATAACATCACTCCTCTTAGTGGCAGAGCGACATTACTGCAACGACCAGGACTCTGGGGCGCTGCACATGCCTATGCATTACTAAGCTGTGTGCGTGATGTCAACAGACAATAGAAAGGTGACATCAACCCCACAAATATAAACACCACTTGCCACTGCCATATGGCAAGTGGGAAAAGCTAGGCAAAGTGGGAGAATAGATGTGCCTTTTCTGGGTGGCTACAGGCTGCTGTTCTTAGGCTGAGGGGGCCAATATTCATGGCCCCTTACCAGCTTGAGAATACCAGCTGTCTGCTTTAGCTTGGCTGGTTGTCTAAAATGGGGGGACCCACACCGTTTATTTATATATTTAAATAAGTAAAAATATGTCATGTATTGCCTGGCTGGTTATCAAAACTACGGGGAAACCCCACATTGGTTTTTTTATTATTAATTATTTATTTATAGCTCAGGTCGCTGCCTTCTCTCACTGTCATCAGCTGAATGCAACTCTCAACATTGTCCCCTCCTAGCTCTGATCTCAGCGCAAGCAGGGGAGAATGATGAGAGCAGTCTTCACTGCCCAACGCTAAAGAACAAGGCTGATTCCCATCCGCCAGTACATGTCACACTGATGACACATGAATGTTATCTGTGTGTCTTTAGTGTGCACATGTGTGGGATGTTTTGCATCCCGTGCTGCTTTTAAAAAACGGACATGTCAGTGAGTTTTGCCCACAGACACATGGTCCGCTGAAACAAACTAACATAACAACTAACGACCTACTTACCGCCAAAGCTACTGGACAATACTCTGTACTCCTCCTTCTAGACCTGTCCTCTGCTTTTGACACAGTTGACCACTGCCTCCTACTACAGATCCTCTCCTCCTTTGGCGTCAAAGATCTCGCCCTATCCTGGATCGCCTCATACCTTTCCAACCGCACTTTCAGCGTCTCCCACTCCCACACTACCTCCTCATCCCACCCTCTCTCTGTTGGAGTCCCCCAAGGCTCTGTTCTAGGACCCCTACTCTTCTCAATCTATACACTTGGCTTGGGACAACTCATAAAGTCCCATGGATTCCAGTACCACCTCTATGCTGATGACACCCAGATCTACCTCTCTGGCCCAGACGCCACCGCTCTGCTGTCCAGAATCCCAGAGTGCTTATCAGCCATATCCTCCTTCTTCTCCTCTCGCTTCCTCAAACTCAATGTGAACAAATCCGAACTCATCATCTTTCCTCCATCCCACATATCTTCCTTACCCGACCTATCTATCGCAATCAATGACATCATGCTTTCCCCCGTACCGGAAGTCCGCTGCCTCGGAGTAACCTTCGACTCTGCCCTGTCCTTCAAACCGCACATCCAAGCGCTTTCCACCTCCTGTCGCCTCCAGCTCAAAAATATCTCAAGAATCCGTCCTTTCCTCAACCTTCAATCTACTAAAATGCTTGTGCATGCCCTCATCATCTCCCGCCTTGACTACTGCAACATCCTTTTCTGCGGCCTCCCTGCTAACACCCTTGCACCTCTCCAGTCCATCCTTAACTCTGCTGCCCGACTAATCCATCTCTCTCCTCGCTACTCCTCCGCTTCCCCCCTCTGCAAATCTCTTCACTGGCTCCCATTCCCTCAGCGTATCCAGTTCAAGTTACTAATACTGACCTACAAAGCCATCCATAACCTGTCTCCTCCATATATCTCTGAACTAATCTCCATATATCTTCCCTCACGTAATCTCCGGTCCTCCCAAGACCTCCTTCTCTCCTCCACACTTATTCGCTCCTCATCCAATCGCCTCCAAGACTTCTCCCGAATATCCCCCATCCTCTGGAATTCTCTGCCCCAACACGTCCGGTTATCCACCACATTCGGATCCTTCAGACGGAACCTGAAAACTCATCTCTTCAGGAAAGCCTACAGCCTGCACTGACCCCGCTGCCTCCTCATCACCACCGAAGCTACCGCCTCACCAACACTGGAGCTCCTGAAAACCCCCAACCTACTGTCTCCTTCCCCTTAATCCTGCAGAATGTAAGCCCGCAAGGGCAGGGTCCTCGCCCCTCTGTATCAGTCTGTCATTGTAAGTTTGTTTTCTGTAAGTGATATCTGTAACTTGTATGTAACTCCTTCTCATGTACAGCACCATGGAATCAATGGTGCTTTATAAATAAATAATAATAATAATAATAATAATAATATGCACAGATGAATGGGTCTGTGTGCGTAAGTGGCTCCGGTATGTGTGAAAACTGTCACCACACGTACCGAACCCACTGACGTCTAAGAGCCCTTAGAGAAATCTATAGTTGAAATTTTTCCTATTTCCCTCTGGTGCCTGACTCCTGTCTCTGACTGATGGGTCACTCATGCTTCAGTGACCTGTGATTTCTTGTCATAAGTTTACATCGTATATCAGGAAGGGGTTAAAGGAGTTTTCCGTTTTAAAATTTTATTTTTCCATGAGGTTGCAGATCTATTAAATAATAAATGGAGCTGTTAGTTTCCCTTCCCAGGTGCACCATAGCACAAATATAGCACATGTGACTTGTGCGGCTAATCACCAAACACATTTTTTTTCAGTATTTTCAATCAGTATTTGTAAGTCAAACTCCGAATTGAACTAACGCACTGTAAGTATAATGGAAAGATCTACTCGACTCGTCTTATATGTATCTAACTCACACATGGTTTGACTTGCACATACTGAAGTGAAATACTGCTCTATTAAATTAAAGGTGTGGTCAGGTCCAAATCGATAAGTCTGTGGTCACTTTGTGTGACTGAAGACTTATGAATCTCTCAGCACACACTGTACGCTGCAAGGATTCACACCAGAGGGTATGTATAAGTTATACCTACTCCCGACCAGAGCCCGTACAAGTGTATGGAGTGAGGCTGTGCCCTCTAGCCAGACATGCCCACTGGACAGCCTTGTCACTAGTCGGGGCGCGACCTCTCTCAATACAAGTATATGGAGCTACAGGTTCATCTCACAAAATTAGAATATCATCAAAAAGTTAATTTATTTCAGTTCTTCAATACAAACAGTGAAACTCATATCATATAGAGTCATTACAAACAGAGTGGTCTATTTCAAGTGTTTATTTCTGTTAATGTTGATGATTATGGCTTACAGCCAATGAAAACCCAAAATTCATTATCTAAGTAAATTAGAATACTTTATAACACCTGCTTGAAAAATGATTTTAACATCTGAAATGTTGGCCTACTGAAATGTATGTTCAGTAAATGCACTCAATACTTGGTCAGGGCTTCTTTTGCATCAATTACTGCATCAGTGCGGCGTGGCATGGAGGCGATCAGTCTGTGGCACTGCTGAGGTGTTATGGAAGCCCAGGTTGCTTTGATAGCAGCCTTCAGCTTAATTGCATTATTGGGTCTGGTGTCTCTCATCTTCCTCTTGACAGTACCCCATAGATTCTCTATAGGGTTAAGGTCAGGCGAGTTTGCTGGCCAATCAAGCACAGTGATACTGTTGTTTTTAAACCAGGTATTGGTACTTTTGGCAGTGTGGACAGGTGCCAAGTCCTACCGGAGAATTAAATTTCCATCTCCAAAAAGCTTGTTGGCAGAGCTAATTATGAATTGCTGTAAAATTTCCTGGTTGACGGCTGTGCTGACTTTGGTCTTGATAAAACATAGTGGACCTACACCAGCAGATGACATGGCTCCCAAAACCATCATTGATTGTGGATACTTCACACTAGACATTGGAAATCAAGGTCCCAGAATCTGGAGGAAGAGAGGAGAGACAGACAATCCAAGCTGCTTAAGGTCTAGTGTGAGGTTTCCACAATCAGTGATGGTTTGGGGAGCCATGTCATCTGCTAGTGTAGGTCCACTGTGTTTTATCAAGACCAAAGTCAGCACAGCCGTCTACCAGGAAATTTTAGAGCAATTCATAATTAGCTCTGCCAACAAGCTTTTTGGAGATGGAAATTTAATTCTCCAGTAGGACTTGGCACCTGTCCACACTGCCAAAAGGGGAATTTTTAGAGCACTTCATGCTTCCCTCTGCCAACAAGCTTTTCATTCTCCAGCAGGAGACTTGGCACCTGTCAAAAGTACGAATACCTGGTTTAAAAACAGCAGTATCACTGTGCTTGATTGACCAGCAAACTTGTCTGACCTTAACCCCATAGAAAAATCGACATAGACAATGCCAGAAGCATCTTACCTAGGCCAAGGAGAAAAAAGAACTGGACTGTTGCTCAGTGGTCCAAGGTTTTATTTTAAGATGAAAGTAAATTTTGCATTTCATTTGGAAATCAAGGTCTCAGAGTCTGGAGGGAGAGTGGAGAGGCACACAATCTAAGCTGCTTGAGGTCTAGTGTGAAGTTTCCACAATCGGTGATGATTTGGGGAGCCATATAATCTGCTAGTGTAGGTCCATTGTGTTTTATCAAGACCAAAGTCAGCGCAGCCGTCTACCAGGACATTTTTGAGCACTTCATGCTTCCCTCTGCCGATAAGCTTTTTGGATATGGAAATTTCATTCTCCAAGAGGACTTGGCATCTGTCCACACAGCCAAAAGTACCAATACCTGGTTTAAAAACAACAGTATCACTGTGCTTGATCGGCCATTAAACTCGTCTGACCTTAACCCCATAGTTCTATGGGGTATTGTCAAGAGGAAGATGAGAGACACCAGACCCAACAATGCAATTGAGCTGAAGGCTGCTATCAAAGCAACGTGGCCTTCCATAACACCTCAGCAGTGTCACAGGCTGATCGACTCAATGCCACGCTGCACTGACGCAGTAATTGATGCAAAAGGAGCCCCGACCAAGTACTGAGTGCATTTACTAAACATACAGTACAGACCAAAAGTTTGGATACATCTTCTCATTTAAAGATTTTTATGTATTTGCATGACTATGAAACTTGTAAATTCACACTGAAAGCATCAAAACTATGAATTAACACATGTGGAATTATATACTTAACAAAAAAGAGTGAAACAACTGAAAATATGTCTTATATTCTAGGTTCTTCAAAGTAGCCACCTTTTGCTTTGATGACTGCTTTACACACTCTTGGCATTCTCTTGATGAGCTTCAAGAGGCAGTCACCGGAAATGGTCATCAAACAATCTTGAAGGAGTTCCCAGAGATGCTTAGCCCTTGTTGGCCCTTTTGCCTTCACTCTGTGGTCCAGCTCACCCCAAACGTCTCGATTGGGTTCAGGTCTGGTGACTGTGGAGGCCAGGTCATCTGGTGTAGCATCCCATCACTCTCCTTCTTGGTCAAATAGCCCTTACACAGCCTGGAGGTGTGTTTGGGGTAATTTTCCTGTTGAAAAATAAATGATGGTCCAACTAAAAGCAAACCGGATGGAATAGCATCCCGCTGCAAGATGCTGTGGTAGCCATGCTGGTTCAGTATGCCTTCAATTTTGAATAAATCCCCAACAGTGTGACCAGCAAAGCACCTCCACACCATCACACCTCCTCCTCCACGCTTCACGGTGGGAACCAGGGATGTAGAGTCCGTCCGTTCACCTTTTCTGCGTCACACAAAGACACGGTGTTTGGAACCAAAGATCTCAAATTTGGACTCATCAGACCAAAGCACAGATTTCCACTGGTCTAATGTCCATTCCATGTATTCTTTAGCCCAAACAAGTCTCTTCTGCTTGTTGCCTGTCCTTAGCAGTGGTTTCCTAGCAGCTATTTTACCATGAAGGCCTGCTGCACAAAGTCTCCTCTCTTAACAGTTGTTGTCGAGATGTGTCTGCTGCTAGAACTCTGTGTGGTAATAACCTGGTCTCTAATCTGAGCTGCCGTTAACCTGCAATTTCCGAGGCTGGTGACTCGGATAAACTTATCCTCAGAAGCAGAGGTGACTCTTGGTCTTCCTTTCCAGGGGCGGTCCTCATGGGAGCCAGTTTCTTTGTAGCGCTTGATGGTTTTTGTAACTGCACTTGGGGACACTTTCAAAGTTTTTCCAATTTTTCGGACTGACTGACCTTCATTTTTTAAAGTAATGACGGCCACTCGTTTTTCTTAGCTGCTATTTTCTTGCCATAATACAAATTCTAACAGTCTAAACAACACATCGTTTTTTGGGTTTTTTTTTTTGTTTTTTGCTCATTTTACCTTCTAGTATTGGTTTACCACACTGTGGAAAAAAAGAAAAAAAGAAACATTTATACCCACATAGGAACACCTCAGGTGCAGTTTGTACAGCCTCTCAAAAAGAGTAAGTGCATTCAACCAACACCCCTGTTAAATAAATTTGCAGGGTCCAAGTAATATATCGTTATTCTGTTTATTTCACCTTGCAGTAACCCAATATAACCGGGTGTACCCCTTAATGCACAAGGATCCCCACACAACACAGAAACAGCTGTATTATAAGTAAGTACAGCGACATTTCAGCTTCTTTTTAGCGCGGTGGTTAATAGTATTATTATTTAGTTTATTATTTTTTCAACAGAGTCTTGCACAGAACCTGTTTTAACCACCTGCAGCTTTCGTGGCCCTCCATCTTATCCTTCCAGGTGACTAAGCGCCAGTGTATATACATCTTATATTTTTCAAATTCTAACAGTCTATTCAGTAGGACTATCAGCTGTATATCCACCAGACTTCTGCTCAACACAACTGATGGTCCCAACCCCATTTATAAGGCAAGAAATCCCACTTATTAAACCTGACAGGCACACCTGTGAAGTGAAAACCATTACTGGTGACTACCTCTTGAAGCTCATCAAGAGAATGCCAAGAGTGTGCAAAGCAGTCATGAAAGCAAAAGGTGGATACTTTGAAGAACCTGGAATATAAGACATATTTTCAGTTGTTTCACACTTTTTTGTTAAGTATATAATTCCACATGTGTTAATTCATAGCTTTGATGCCTTCAGTGTGATTTTACAATTTTCATAGTCATGAAAATACAGAAAAATCTTTAAATGAGAAGTGTGTCCATACTTTTGGTCTGTACTGTACATTTCAGTAGGCCAACATTTCGGATGGTAAAATCATTTTTTCAAGCTGGTGTTATAAAGTATTCTAATTTACTGAGATAATGACTTTTGGGTTTTTATTGGGTGTAAGCCATAATCATCAACATTAACAAAAATAAACACTTGGAATAGATCACTCTATTTGTATTGACTATCTAATATATGAGTTTCAATTTTTGTATTGAAGAACTGAAATAAATTAGCTTTCTGATGATATTCTAATTTTGTGAGATGCACCTGTATGTCGCTCCCACTGGAGTATGTATAACTTATACATATCCTCCAATCCTGGCTCAGAAACCGTTGAATCCTCACAGCTCACAGTGAATGCCCTGGGGGGATTTATAAGTTGGCAGTCACACAGAGTGACTGAATTTATCGATTTGGACCAGACAACCCCTTTAAGCCAGGTGCAGATAAGCAAATGAAAACTTGCCTGATTTTCATGTATTTTGCGTACATCTGACATTGATATGACATCTATATTGTACACTAACATTTTAATGATGTACATGATCAAATAATTTCTCATGTTAATAATAGCAATGAAAAATAAAAAATAATTTTGATTTTTCGCACCCATAGACTTAAATGGGCAAGTCACATCTGATATATGGAAGAGAAAAGAGCACTTAGTACATGTGAAAAATCTATCATCCAAACAACCCAATTATAAAAATAATTTTTATTCCTATAGCACCAATATACCGTATTTTGCAGAACTTTACATGTCTATTGAATTACAACAATCCGTGTCCTGTCTGATTTTCACTTAGAGAGAACATGTCTGTATAATATGCTCCCCCGAAAGAGCCCTAAGGCCCCTTTCACATGTCCGTGTCTCTGATACATGTGGTGACAGTTTTCATACGTACCGGAGACACGTACACACTTAGATGCATTCAAATGAATGGGTCTGTGCACATGTCAGTGTGTTTCCACGGACTGTGTGTCCGTGGGCAAAACACACTGACATGTCCATTTTTTGCTGTCAGCATGGAAGGCAAATCGTACCGAACACGTGCAAACGGAGAACACACTTTGATGTCCTCCGTGTGACATGGATGGCTGCCGGGGAAGAAGCGCTACAGTAAGCGCTGTTCCCCGGCGGCTAGTGCTAAAGCCGGCTGTCATCATTCTCCCCTGCTCTGCCAGCGAGCAGTCGAGAAAGATGAGCGTTATATTAAAATCCAAATGACAGCAGGTGGTGGCTTTTGGGACTGTCATCACCGGCTTTTTCCCACTGTCCAGAGGTCACCTCAATTCAGGCCGGCTGTGATGATGTCACCGCTGGTGAATGATGCTGCCCTCTCTGCAGCTCATTCACCAGTGGTTTTCAACTGGGACGGTCGCATCTTTGCACCGTCCTGGTTGAAAACTATTTAGCCCCCAGACTTGGATTACAGCGTGGGACACAACGACGGACAGGTATGGTATATTGTTGGTTTATTATTTCACTTTTATTACAGGAGATTGAGGACGTCGGGGAGTTAGGTGTGGCAGTAAGTATTGTTTAATTTAGAACATTAAAGGTGTCTGTCTAATTTTTTCAAATAAAGGACTTTATTCTGGCCAAGTCTTTATTTAACATTACAACTATAGGATTAGTAATGGATGGGTGCCTTATAGATACCTCTCTATTACTAAGCCGTGGGCTTGATGTCACCCGAAAGATGACATCAACCCCACAAATATTACCCCACTTGCCACTGCTACAGGTCAAGTGGGAAGAGCCGGCCAAAGCTCCAGAGAAGGTGCATCTAATAGATGCTCTGGGGGGCCTATATCAATGGCCCCTTACCAGTCTGAGAATAGCAGCCCCCAGTTGTGAGCTTTAGCAAGGATGGTTGTCAAAAATGGGGGGCCACGCCATTTTTTAAAATTATTTATTTAAATAATTAAAAAAACAGCGTGTGGACCTCTCTATTCTTGATAACCAACCTTGCAGAAGCTGACAGCTGGAGGTTGCAGCCCCCAGCTGTGAGTTATGTCTGGTTGGTTAATAAAATAGGGGGGAACCCACGTCGGGTTTTTCATTAATTTATTTTCGAACAATCGCAGCCGGCGGTTGTGGAATACCCTGATCATCCGCACCTACTGTCACTGTTATTAGCGACAGCAGGTGTCGGATGATGGGGGTAACAGTCCCAAAAGCCACCACCTGCTGTCATTCAGACTTTAATATAATGCTCATCATTCTCCTCTGCTCGCTGGCAGAGCAGGGGAGAATGATGAGAGCCGTCTTCAGCACCAGCCGCCGGTGAACAGCGCTTACTGTAGCGCTTCTTCCCCAGCGGCTGTCCGTGTGGTACTGATGAGGCACACAGTTGCTACATGTGTGCCACACGCAGTACACACACGGACACGGATATCTCCGGTACTGTTTCTTTCAGGTACCGGAAATATACGGATGTGTGAAACCGGCCTAAAGGAGACTAAGCCATTGTCATTATAGGACAACCACTTCCCACATTCTAGAGCCAGTGCAAGAAATGATTCACTCTGGAAAACTTTGCCCAGCTTTGCGTTTCATCATGGTCCATTTATTTAAAAAGGATATGTCAACTACTCAAAAGTGGTCAGTTTTTGGTTTCATTTTATTCCCCCTGCTCCCCTGGGTATTCCATTTTTTTTTTAATCCTCCATATGGTTCCAGAGGGCCATTTTATTTGGAAAGAAAGAAAGTACAGTGATATTAAAATAAAAGCAAAAACGGGTCGACATCATACTGGTGACAGGTCCTCTTTAAATGGCATGTGTATATTACTACATTAAATACTACAGAGGTGATATAAATCAGTCCACAGCTTCACATAGAGAAACAGCTCATCATTCGTGGATTTAGTCACTGGAAGTGTGCTGATCATTCATCGATGTTTTATCTGCATTTGCCTCCTGGAGCTCCCTCTTTCAGCTGAAGCCATCCCGATTGCTGCCAATATGGCAATGAGCGGCATTTACCAATTGTTTTGCCAATTACAATTTTTAAAGCAGCATGACCTACACAGATCAGTGATAAATGATTGATGATCCTTTTATGCATTTATACTGGCCAATGATCATTACAATTACTCAGAATACGGGGTTTACTCACCTTCTTTGTTTTAAAATCAGAAACTACTCAATCTGACAAATATGCAGTAATAAATCGACATCCAAAAGGGAACAAATGGCTAAATAAATTAAATGCATTGATTTCAAATTTACAATTTGCATATTTCTTATCTTTAACATTGAAAATAAAATTGGAATGTACAATATTACATCTATACATTTTACCTTTCATAGAATTTCTGCGGAATGTGTTCAGGAATTCCTCTAGGAGCTGAGACTGGTTCAATGGTGGTAGAGGTCTCATCTGATCTTTGAAAACATAATTTTCTGGCCATGATGAGGTTACTGATGGTTTGACATCAACGTGACAAGACCTCAATGACAACAAAACACTCCTTTCTGAGAATAAAAACTCCATTTTCCTTAGGTCAAGGTCTGAAACCGCTTCTCCATTGATAAAGAGGATTTCATTTTTTGTGCGAAGGCCTGATAATAAACATGAAAGATATGTTGGTTAGGACACATGACCGAAGCATACTGTGTTAAACACCTAGACATCAATCTTATTTTCCTGTCTCCTACACTAAAATAAAATCTCCACAGCTATACACCTCATTTTGGGGAATTATAAATTATATATCTTTCGAGTGGTCAGATCTCTTTTTCTGATAAAGAGCTCCAAAACCTAAGATAGATAAGGAGATAAAAAATGACATCTTCTGACATTTAAAAAAATATATATCAGTGACCAATATAACCACCCTTCTTTTAAAAAAAAATTAATAAGCCACACACTGTGCAGCGTGACCCAGAAGTGGCTGTTGCAACAGCCTTTGGAGCATCAGAATGGAGCTCCATAAGCTTTGCATGGACTACATCAGACCTTCTTGGAAAAGTTTTTGGTGATAAATTAGTGAAACAGGAAAAGTGTTAGGGTGTGTTTATCTCAAAAAAGTATTTTTTTTTTTAAACTGGGTTATTGATGGGGTGTCTGATAGACATCTCCCCATTACTAGCACCAGGACTTGATGTCATTTGTGGTTTTGGACGGTACACAGCTGATATCACCCCAAAAAAACAAAAACCACTATTATCCTGATTGCCAAAGCACCAGGGAATCGAGAAGAGCGAAGATGAAGCAGCAGAAATGGAGCATCTACTGTGATGCTCCACTCCTGGGGCAGCTGCAGGCTGGTATTTTTCGGCTTGGAAGGTCTCAATAGCCATGTTCCTTCCCAGACTGGTCATATCAGCTCTCAGCTGTCTGCTTTACCTTTGCTCGTTACAAAAAATGTAGAAGACCCCACGTCATTGTTTTTTCAATTATTTATTCACTTTGTAGAGAGCTGTACAATAAGCTCCATATGTAAGGCATGAAATGGTGCAATTTTATAATATGTTGGAGGGTTCTGCAATTATATATCTGCCGGATATCTATAGATCTAAAATATGAACAGGGAGGCAGAACTCGAATTTAGATGCAAAAAATGTGGACTTTATTGAGCTCAGATGGCAACGTTTCGGTTCACAGAACGTTTCTCGAGGTCCTTCCTCCGTTTGCCTTGCTCCCCCCTGGCTGTCTAGGTTATTTAACCCCCGAGGCTCTCACGTTGGCAGCTCTTACTTTGCATGCTGTGGTTCCTTTTTTCCACAGCGGTCTTGACCCTCTCTTGTCTGATTGTCTGATTTTCATCTCAGGTACTACTGCATCTTGCACTTTTGCACTTTACATTGGGGGCCTTATTATTATCACACATGCACTGTGCTGCGCCTTAGGGGGTCTTTAAGTATTTGGTCACCTATTGGGCGTTACTGCATTTAAGAGACGGCCTTTACTATTATGTAGATTTGTCTATATGCTAGGCACTTTTACCCATTGTTAATTAGTGGAACCTAACATAGGCTATGTATTGCAAGTTCTCTACTTGTATATGGGTACTTCTCTTAAGTGTCATGTGGGGTCAATTGTGACATTCTTTGCCATGCATTTATATGGGAACAGGCTTAATGGGGGAGTGTTTTTGTACTGTTTTTTAACAGTTTTTATGATTGTTGCCAATAAAGCTTGTCCTTTTTTCACATATTTACGTGGTGGAGTGCATATTATATAGTGGCGCTTTTCTTTATGTTCATGGTTGTCATTATTTGCCACTGTTTCTGCACCCCCTGTGTTAATTGATTTATGATTGTGGTGCGCCAGCAGTATCACTTTGTTAGCATTGAAAAAGCATAAAAATGCATAAAAAACGCATGTGTTGTGCGCTGTATTTTTCCTGCCAAGAGATGCAGAAATTTTGCACAAATTTCTGTATCCAAATACTCAATGTGTGCACATACCCTTGCACCCTAAAAAATGTTCTTGCTCAGATGTCAAATCATGTTTGCTTTTATCTTTAGAGGTACACAGAGTTTAATTTGTATGTCATTTTCCTATTTCTTTTTGCTTATATCAGGGGGAAATCTCAGGAAAAACAGGAAATATGTCTATTTTTCAATTTTTTTATTCATACATATTTGTTTTACCACAAAGGGCTGCTTTTTTCTATCCAGTTTTTTGCTTTTTGCTTTATTTATTTGTTTATTTATTTCCATTCATTTGACAAATTGTGTCCCTCCATAAGGTCTTAAAAGACTTTTTGAGGGTATTTTAACATATTAATACATTCTTTTTATCACCGATTTCTCTTGTAACTGTGACTTGTATTTTAGTCCCATTTAGAGTAGAAATTCAGCCTGCTAGTTACATAGCAGAGCTGACTGGGTCTCCAAGGGTGCTTTCTCTGTACAACTAGCAATGCAATCATCATTATCAGTGCTTCCTATTCTGTATACACAAGTGCTGGTTCAGAGTCCTGTATCCAACAGTCAGGAATATAAACATGGAAACAAACCATATTTCCTCTTCTGTGGGGAGTCTGGCTTGTCAGCCAGTTCTCCACATCCACAGCTGTATGATCTCCTACAAGTTGCTTACGCTGTATTGATGTTTTAGAACACCAATGCAATGTAAAGTGTGAACTTTATAGCCTATGGGCAGTCCATGAGTAGTTAAAAACACTATTGTAGTTTGTGCAATAAACATTGACAGCTTACAATCATCATACAGAAAACCACATCAAAACATGGTTGCAAAATAGTCATCTTGAGTTATCAAGGGCTGCCAAAACAACTTTGCAGAAAATCTAAAAAAAAATCTCTCAACTATTCTTGATCATTTAGCATTTCTGTTTTTTATTGTCGCTGGTATAATCTTTACACTAAGCATTAGGCCAATCCAAGCTTTCCTAAAACACAAGGCAGCGTAAGGACACAGACTGCATCTAACATGTTATTTATGTGTCCGATTCCAAACTGTTGACTAATTTATATATCCATCAGCAGAAATCTGAATGGATTGTAACACAAGCGGTAACACAGGAAGAGTACAAGATAAATCATGCAATGCATTTACAAATGGAGGTCAGCCTATTTACATTAATCAAGGTTGCCAGTCAGGGGTCCTGTCTGTTGACCACGAAATACTGCCACTGCCACTGGAAGAGGGTCATGCAATTCGATTCACTCCTCTCTAATCACAGTGGCTGTAGAAATTGGCAGCAATGGTGTAATTTGCAGTATATTTATCTAAATGGCTCACATAGCATATTAATTTAGCCCAACTAGGCACAACTTGTTGTTGTCATGACCATATGCCAATATTTTGTGTCAAAAATGGTAACCTCTTCATAAATATTTTAAGGTACCTTGATTTCCTATTTCCTAAGTAGCTACAGACTGGCACTGCTCTTAAAATGGAGTTCAGAAATTTGCTGCACAATACTAGCACATCTTTTCTCAAGCCTTTCTTTTGATCAGTGAAATATAAAAACAGTAAGTCACCACCTAAAAATAGTGGTGGGAAGAAGGTTAGCTGGAGGCAACGAGGCAGAGTGGGCGCTGCATCAGGCCCTTTCAAACAAAGGGGTCCTACTCCTTGCTACCTACAGTATGCAGAGCACAACAGCACTGCTAAATCATCACTGGCTGCTTCACTCTGCCTATTGTACACTAGTTAGAGAGGACTTTTTCCTTTTTTTTTAATTGTAACTGCCTACTTCAACATAAAGGGGCTGAAGAGCTGATTAAATCCCTTTTGTCCTTTTTTTTACTTTATTTTGGAAATATTGACTTCTAAATTTTGCTGCATCTAATATTAAACCCCTTCACGACATGCTCCGTACATGTACGGCGCATGTCGTGTCTCCTCCTTTGATGTGGCTCCGGTGCTGAACCCACATCTTTTCCGGCACATGTCAGATGTTTTGACTTCACATAAGTGAAGTGAGTTCATTGGCCGTGAATTTGAAGGACCTGTCAGACGGCACCATGGGCAGGAGAACTTTCTCATGCTTGCGGTGCTCTAAGACAGGGAATAGCAGTTCACAGGCAGACATTGAGCACACGGTTCTCAATGTCTACTGGATGACAGACTGTATGGTTGCATCATGCATCCATGCAGCCTGCCATCTAGATGTAGCAGAGGTAGACCCATCATGGGAAAAATTGATTAAAAGCATTTTTGTGGACAGTTGCTGGTTTTTTTTTAACCTTTTTTGTAGATGACGAGGGCGTCGAGGGAATGGGTGAGGTCGTAATTATGGATTAATTAAGAATATTAAAGGAATCTGTGTCATTTCTTCAATTAAAGGACTTTTTTCTGGGTGTCTGTGTTTTTTTACAATGTGACTATGGGGTTAGTAATGGGGGCGTCTTATTGATGCCTCTCCATTACTAACCCCATAGTTTGTAATAACTATACTTAATTATACTTAATTATACTTAAACTTAATAATTATACCCCATATTTCGGCCACAGGCCTGCCACACTGCAACCCAGGCCTGTGGACAAAATGAAGGAAATCCTGAGGCAGCTGGTCCTCATGAAGCAACAACTGCAACAGACCAATAACCTGTTGCTGATGCAAATTGCAGCCCTGTGTGAGGCACCTCCAGCGCCGACCCTGGAACATCGTGAGGCCCAAGACAAGGTCTGCTCCGCTTTGAGGAAACTGACAACATCAATCCCACTAAATTCAAGGGCACTTCACATCAATGCAACAACTAGATCCCACAAAAGGTTTATGTGAGAACAAGAAGAGATGCCAAATTTCATTAAAAACCAGTATTTATTAGTAAATTATTAAAATACAAACATATAAAAATGCAAAAAGTACTGTAGGGGACACCATAAGAAACACCAAAACACATATCCTACAATCCAGGTATATGATATCCATACACACACTAAATGGTACATGTAATACAATTGAACTAGAGAAATCAAAAATATCTCTGATGCAATATACAATTATCTTGCCTAAAAATTAGCCTAAATATACCACCATGTGGAGAGTATAAGACCATGTATAAACAATTACAGTGGATGGAGAATATTAATTTACTGTGAAGATTTAGCAAGTAGTCTGGTTACTACCATACCGAGCACCGTGGCTCATGGATAATATAATCACCCTTAATAAATTCTCCAAACCTTCATAGGCTATCCCCTTTGTAACAGCCCATCTAGTGCTAACAAATCCAATGTGGCATCACCAATCATAATCCCCCCCTAAGGAAGGATGATTACCTGGTGCAGGTGGTGGTGTTCATGGTGTCCCCTCACCCCGACGCGCGACTCGCCTCCTGCTTCTTGAGGAAACTGAGTCTGGAAGACGAAGTGGAAGCTTTCCTCATCGTCTATGAGTGCACGGCAGAGGGGGAGAACCTGCCAACTTCCCAGTGGGCTGAAGTGGTGGCTCCGTTCCTGAGGAATGATGCGCTAAAGATCTACTTTGACCTCAGACGGGAGGATGCCCAGGACTACGCTAAGTTAAAAGGTGAGATCCTTGCCCAACTGTGGCTTACTATCTACTTGAGAGCCCAAAGGGTGTTTTCTTGGAGTTTTGTGGAGGCCCAGCCTTAGGTTTATGACTTATTGAAGCTTGTAAAAAGGTGGCTCCAAACTGAGACTTTGACTCTGGCCCAGATGTGGAGAGATGGAGAGATTGGTGATTGACCGGCTAGTGAGAGCTCTGCCAGCAGCCATACAGCATTGGGTGGGACAAGGGGATCCAGGCACTCTGGACCAGGTGGTGGGACTGATTGAGCGGCACACGGCCGCTCAGGACTTTATATGGGACACGGCTCCACTACGGCTGTCACGTCGGGTTCCACCAACCCAGGACTGAGCCCATATGGAGGGGGTATCTCGAAGGGAGAGTGACAGCAGACCCATGTCCCCTAAATCGGCCCCAAGATCCAGTCGCGCCTCAGCTATCAAGTGTTGGCGGTGCCAGGGCCTCAGACATGTGGCTGCCAACTGCCCTCTGACAGCTGAATCCATGTACTGCAGGTATACTCGCCGTGTGTCTATGTACGCCCAGCCAGTCTGCACCGCCATTACAGGCACTGTCGGTACTGAACCCCAACTGGGCAAGGTACTCATTAACAGGTACCAGACGGAAGCTCTCTTGGACTCAGGGAGCTTAGTGACTCTGGTTCATGGGTCCCTTGTTGCGGAGGACAACCCCAATGGATGGAAAGTGGGTGTTGGTATGCATACACGGGGATCTCCAAGAGTACCGAATGGAGGAGGTTACGTTTTCTACCCTGTGTGGAGAGATAAGACATGTGGTGGGAGTGGTAAAGACTCTTCCATATGTGACTGTATTGGGAAGAGATTTGCACCTCTTCTGGTCCCTGTGAAAGACCAGGGTTAACCCTCCGAAGATAAATGCTATTCCGGGGCCGGAACCCATAGATCCCAAGTTAAGGATATCTGCTGTAGGGGTCACCAACATAGGGACAGAGTGTAACCCCGATAGGCTCCCCCTAGAGATATTGGCAGGAGAGGTTGAGGAGACCCCACCGATCCCCGAGCTGGAAGTGTCCCCTGGTAAGTTCGGGACAGCTCAGCTCCAGGATCCCAACCGGACATGATAAAGGGTGATTGAAAGTAATGGAGTGGCTCAGCAACCAGGTGCTGAGACAATTTTTCTACACATGACTATACACCAGGAGCTGTTATACAGGATGGATAAAGTCTGGGATGAGGTGGTGGAACAGCTGGTGATGTCCCAATCCTACCGTTGGGCGGTGCTCGACATGGCTCACACCCACATGCTAGGAGGGCACTTGGGGGGGCCAAAAAAGCAGCGCTTTTTTGGCCTGAGGTCTATGCAGAGGTCCAGAGGTACTGTGACATGTGTCCAGAGTGCCAACTATCCTCACCCACCGCAAACTACCGGAATCCATTGGTGCCTCTGCCCATCATAGAAGCACCATTTGAGCGGAAAGCAATGAATCTGTAGGCCCCATAGTAAAATCCGCCCGTGGCCATCAACACATCTTGGTCATAGTGGACTACGCCACCTGGTACTAAGAGGTGATTCTTCTCCACCACACTCTGGTCAAGTTAATAGCCCGCTACTTATTTGCTGTATTTTGCTGCTTTTGGGTACCAAAAGAGATCCTTACTGATCAGGGGACTCCTTTTATGTCCAAGGTGACCAGGGAGCTATGTAAGCTGCTCTAGATTAAACAACTATGTACGTCAGTGTACCACCCACAAACCGACGAGTTGGTGGAGAGATTTAACAAAACCCTCAAATCCATGCTAAAAAAGGTGGTCGCCAAGGCCGGGAGAAATTGGGACATGGTAGTGCCCCATCTCATGTTCGCTTTGAGCTATTGTATGGCAGGCACTCGAGGGGACTGCTGGATGTAGCCAAGAAGACGTGGGAACAGGAGCCCACTCCGTATAAGAGTGGCTTCGAGCATGTGAAAAGCATGCAGGACCAGATTGCGGCAGTACGACCCATAGTAAATTAGCATCTGATGGATGCCCAGGCCGTGCAGAGCCACGTGTATAATAAAAGAGTCATGGACAGGACCGTTAAAGAAGGGGACCGGGTGTTGGTACTACTGACCATCACAGAGAGTAAGCTCATGCCAAGTGACAAGGGCCATATGAGATGCGGGGCAAGGTGAGAGAAGTAAATTATACAGTTTACCAGCCCGGGAAAAGAAAACCCGAACAGCTGTATCACGTCCACCTGTTGAAAGTGTGGAAGGACCGGAATGTTTGTTCGCGGAGGCGACCCCGGTTGTAACAACAGGGAACCCTCTGTCTCCGGCCAAGGACGAGGCTGAGAGAGATGTAAAAATAGGAGACACTCTCTTGAAACAGCAGCGTTGAGAGGTTTGGAAATGAGTCCAAGAAAATGCAGATGTATTCTCGGAATTACCCGGTTGTACCTCAATCATCCAGCATGACATTGTCTCCGAGCCTCATGTAAGGGTACGCATGAAACCATACCGGGTGCCTGAGGCCCGGGGACAAGCCATCGCAAGTGAGGTAAGACAAATGCTCCAGCTGGGGGTAATTGAGGAAACCCGGAGTGACTGGGCTAGCCCTATTGTGCTAATCCCGAAGCCGGATGGATCATTACGGTTCTGTAATGACTTCTGTAAATTGAATGAGGTGTTGAAGTTCAACCTTTATCCAATGCTCCAATTGGATGAGCTGATCGAGCACCTGGGTCAGGCCCAGTACTTCACCACGCTCGATCTGACCAAGGGTTATTGGCAGGTGCCTCTTACAGAGTCGGCAAAGAAAAAGACCGCCTTCATAATGCTGGATGTTCTTAACCACTATGTAGTCTTGCCCTTTGCACTACATGGGGCCCCTGCCACATGCCAGAGGTTGATGGATATAGTGATGGAACCCCATCGGAAGTATGCATCAGCATACTTAGATGACATCATCATCTTTAGTACTGAATGACATACCCACTTGTCCCAGGTAGTAGATTCGCTCAGAGCCGTGGGCTTGACGGCGGATTCCAAGAAATGTGTGATAGGAAGCCCGGCATTTGGGTTACATGATTAACATGGGTTATCAAACCCCAAATAAATAAAATCGAGGCCATTCAGAACTGGCCCTGACCTGTTACCACCAACAGGTGAGAGCGTTTCTCAGAATCATTGGGTATTACCGGAGGTTTATACCTAATTTTTGTGGGCCTAGGAGAGGTGCTGTTGCAGGAGGTGAACGGAGAGGGGCATGAGGCCACCTACCTAAGTAGGAAACTCACCCCGGCTGAGAAAAATTATAGCGTTGTGGAGAAGGAGTACCTGGCCATTAAGTGGGCCTTGGAGTCCTTACGCTATTATTTGCTCAGTTGACAGATTCGCTTGGTGACAGATCATTCACCATTGGTCTGGATGAGGAATGCCAAGGAAAGGAATGCGCGGGTCACCCAATGGTTCCTGTCTTTGGAAAAGTTCAATTTTACCATGGAACATCGGACAGGGAAGTCACAGGGAAATGCGGATGCCCTGTTATGGGCTCCCTGTATCATGACAAATTTTCAACCCCACAAGTTTGAACAGAGGGGGTATATGTGAGGCACTGACCGGTGTTATTTGCGAGGGTCACTATGTGTCCCCCAGGATGCGCTCAGAAGCGTATTGAGGCTGTGGGAGTGCATTGCAGTCACAGGCGTAGCTGTGATTGCAATGCAGAATAAAAGTGAGTGTGGTCTTGGGCAAGCTACAGTGGGGCAAAAAAGTATTCAGTCAGTCAGCAATAGTGCAAGTTCCACCACTTAAAAAGATGAGAGGCGTCTGTAATTTACATCATAGGTAGACCTCAACTATGGGAGACAAACTGAGACAAAAAAATCCAGAAAATCACATTGTCTGTTTTTTTATCATTTTATTTGCATATTATGGTGGAAAATAAGTATTTGGTCAGAAACAAAATTTAATCTCAATACTTTGTAATATATCCTTTGTTGGCAATGACAGAGGTCAAACGTTTTCTGTAAGTCTTCACAAGGTTGCCACACACTGTTGTTGGTATGTTGGCCCATTCCTCCATGCAGATCTCCTCTAGAGCAGTGATGTTTTTGGCTTTTCGCTTGGCAACACGGACTTTCAACTCCCTCCAAAGGTTTTCTATAGGGTTGAGATCTGGAGACTGGCTAGGCCACTCCAGGACCTTGAAATGCTTCTTACGAAGCCACTCCTTCGTTGCCCTGGCGGTGTGCTTTGGATCATTGTCATGTTGAAAGACCCAGCCACGTTTCATCTTCAATGCCCTTGCTGATGGAAGGAGGTTTGCACTCAAAATCTCATGATACATGGCCCCATTCATTCTTTCATGTACCCGGATCAGTCGTCCTGGCCCCTTTGCAGAGAAACAGCCCCAAAGCATGATGTTTCCACCACCATGCTTTACAGTAGGTATGGTGTTTGATGGATGCAACTCAGTATTCTTTTTCCTCCAAACACGACAAGTTGTGTTTCTACCAAACAGTTCCAGTTTGGTTTCATCAGACCATAGGACATTCTCCCAAAACTCCTCTGGATCATCCAAATGCTCTCTAGCAAACTTCAGACGGGCCCGGACATGTACTGGCTTAAGCAGTGGGACACGTCTGGCACTGCAGGATCTGAGTCCATGGTGGCGTAGTGTGTTACTTATGGTAGGCCTTGTTACATTGGTCCCAGCTCTCTGCAGTTCATTCACTAGGTCCCCCCGCGTGGTTCTGGGATTTTTGCTCACCGTTCTTGTGATCATTCTGACCCCACGGGGTGGGATTTTGCGTGGAGCCCCAGATTGAGGGAGATTATCAGTGGTCTTGAATGTCTTCCATTTTCTAATTATTGCTCCCACTGTTGATTTCTTCACTCCAAGCTGGTTGGCTATTGCAGATTCAGTCTTCCCAGCCTGGTGCAGGGCTACAATTTTGTTTCTGGTGTCCTTTGACAGCTCTTTGGTCTTCACCATAGTGGAGTTTGGAGTCAGACTGTTTGAGGGTGTGCACAGGTGTCTTTTTATACTGATAACAAGTTTAAACAGGTGCCATTACTACAGGTAATGAGTGGAGGAAAGAGGAGACTCTTAAAGAAGAAGTTACAGGTCTGTGAGAGCCAGAAATCTTGATTGTTTGTTTCTGACCAAATACTTATTTTCCACCATAATATGCAAATAAAATGATAAAAAAACAGACAATGTGATTTTCTGGATTTTTTTGTCTCAGTTTGTCTCCCATAGTTGAGGTCTACCTATGATGTAAATTACAGACGCCTCTCATCTTTTTAAGTGGTGGAACTTGCACTATTGCTGACTGACTAAATACTTTTTTGCCCCACTGTATTTGTCCAAGGCAGATTTAGGAAAACCTGCCATGGGCTTTTATTTTTTAAATGGACTACAGGAAGGTAGCGGGGCAGTCCATTTCCTACTCCGGCCGGGTTTTCCATGTGGTCTACGACCACAGGTTAATTGTAAAAACCCCTGCAGCAGAGGGTTGGGTGTGTTAGTGTGGTGTCTACAAGGTGCAGAGCAGACAGCTCTGCAAAAGGTCAGCCTGTGTGAGGGAACACAGAACCAAACAGAGCGAACTCCTGGCACCCCGCAGCATAATACGCTGGTGCAGTCACCCTCGGCAACTGGATGCATTTACAGACTGTCTTGTTTCCTGGCTGCGATCCAGAGGATACCTTTGGTTTTTTTGTAAGCTTGGACATTAAAACTAAGTTTACTTTAAACTCTCTTGGGTCACTGCCTCCTCTCTGCACAGTAAGGACACCGTTGGACTACACCAGTCAGTATGATTTTACTGTACCCGGCATATGAATTGCCGGCTTTTCAAATGTGATTAGTGTATAAAAATCGGACAGCACTTGCATGGTCCGAGTGCTGTGTGATTTTTTTTTTCTCGCACCCATTGACTTCTATTGCAGGATGCGATCCAATTTCCGAGCTGGGAAAAAAACGCACATGAACACACAATCACAGAATAATATTGGTCCGAATTCAATCTGATTTTTTAATGGATTGCATTCGTCCGATTTCATCGCAAGTGGGAATGAGCCCTAAGACTAGCCTTTTCACCATACAATGCTCTAAGTGGTAAACTAGCCCATGAATGCTGTATGTTCCAAATGTTGCTTGCACGATGCTCTTCACTGCTTCGGCGCTTCCACACTGCACTTCCTGTATCACTTGCACTGCTTGGGAGAAGTGTATAGACTGAAAAATTGCTTTTTGACTTAACATTTAAATGAAATTATATTTTTATGGATCAGGTTTTTACAGACAATGATAACAAATGTTTTTTTCTTTTTAAATAGGGAAAAATGGGCAGATTAAAACGTTTAAATTTGTTTTACGTTTAATATTATTTAAATGCCACTATAAATGTTTGACAGCAGCATTTAAATGCTTAAACAGGAGCCAATGGAGGTTGCTCTGGCTGCTGCTACTTGAAGCAGAGGCTGACTGTGAGGCTATGTGCACAAGTTCAGAATTTTTATCATTTTTTTTAGTGTTTTATCAGCCGTTTTCCGCCAAAAAAAACCGCTTACATAAGCATCCCATCATTTTTAATGCATTCCACATTTTTTGTGCACATGCTGCGTTTTTTTCCCATGGCGGAATCGCATTCCGGAAAAAAACGCAGCATGTTCATTCTTTGTGCGTAATCGCGGGGATTCTGCACACATAGGAATGCATTGCTCCACTTACTTCCCGCATGGGGCTATGCCCACCATGTGGGAAGTAAGCGGATCATGTGCGGTTGGTACCCAGGGTGGAGGAGAGGAGACTCTCCTCCAGACCCTGAGAACCATATACCTGTTTTTTTAAAGAAAAGAATTAAAATAAAAAATGGTGATATTTTCACCTTCCGGCATCCTCTGCAGCCTTCCTGCTCCTCGCGATGCTCCCGTTCCCAGTAATGCCTTGCGACAATGACCTGTGATGACGCGAGACCACTATGTCATCTGGGGACATTGCCGAGGAGCATCGCTAGGAGCGGGAAGGCTGCGGGGGACACCAGAAGGTGAGAATATCACGATTTTTTTTTTTTATTATTATTTTTAACATTCTATCTTTATACTATTGATGCTGCATGGGCAGCATCAATAGTAAAAAGTTGGTCATGCTTGTCAAACACTATGTGTCAATCAGTTGCTACAGATTGCTTGGAAAATGCTAGCATTCTGCAAGATAATTACGCTTGCAAAACGCTAGTGTTTAGCAGGAATATGCATGCCAATTCCGCATGCGTATTTCCCGCTGCAGGGAGTTTCAGAATTGCCGCGGAAATTTCCGCGGCAATTCTGTAACGTGTGCACGTAGCATGAAACACAGCATATCCCTGTGCGGGCTTGATTTCTATGACCTATGACAAAAATATTCATCCCAGGTTGTTTAGTGGTAAAAGTGCACGTTTGATATTGTAACTAAGTGTTACCCAGCTTGGCGGCCACTCAGAGGGGTTTCGACCCATGGGCTGAACCCGTACCTATGATTCAAGTTGTTGGGAAGCATCAGCAGCCATGTCAAAAAATATTATTTTACTCATCAGCAGATGCTTGTATGGAATCCTATAAATATCATATACAGGATAACTTGTACAACCCCTGGCAAAAATTATGGAATCACTGGCCTTGAAGGATGTTCATTCAGTTGTTTAATTTTGTAGAAAAAAAAAGCAGATCACACACATGGCACAAAACTAAAGTCATTTCAAATGGCAACTTTCTGGCTTTAAGAAATACTAAAAGAAATGAAGAACTGGTAGTCAGTAATGGTTACTTTTTTAACCAAGCATAGGGGGAAATAATTAAATCACTCAATTCTGAAGAAAAAATTATGAAATCACCCTGAAACAGGAAAGAAATATATCTTGGTACCGTGTTAGCCAGAAATCACCCTGTAAATTTTTATACCCCAAAATAACACCTGCATCCAATTAGATCTGCTCATTAGTCTGCATCTAAAAAGGAATGATCACACCTTGGAGAGCTGTTGCACCAAGTGGACTGACATGAATCATGGCTCCAACAGGAGAGATGTCAAAGGAGAGGATTATCAAACTCTTAAAAGAGGGTAAATCATCACGCAATGTTGCAAAAGAGGTTGGTAGTTCACAGTCAGCTGTGTATAAAATCTGGACCAAATACAAACAACATGAGAAGGTTGTTAAAGGCAAACATACTGGTAGACCAAGGAAGACATCAAAGTGTAAAGACCAGAAACTTAAAGCAATATGTCTCCAAAACAGGAAATGCACAACAAAACAAATGAGGAACGAATCGGTGGAACTGGAGTCAAAGTCTGTGACCGAACTGTAAGAAACCACCTAAAGGAAATTGGATTTACATACAGAAAAGCTAAATGAAAGCCATCATTAACACCTAAACAGAAAAAAAACAAGGTTACAATAGGCTAAGGAAAAGCAGTCGTGGACTGTGGATGACTGGAAGAAAGTCATATTCAGTGACGAATCACGAATCTGCATTGGGCAAGGTGATGCTGGAACTTTTGTTTGGTGCCGTTCCAATGAGATTTATAAACATCACTGCCTGAAGAGAACATGCAAATTTCCACAGTCATTTATGATATGGGCCTGCATGTCAGGTAAAGGCATTGGGGAGATGCCTGTCATTACATCTTCAATAAATGCACAAGTTTATGTTGATATTTTGGACACTTTTCTTATCCCATCAATTGAAAGGATGTTTGGGGATGATGAATTCATTTTCAAGATGATAATGCATCCTGCTATAGAGCAAAAATTGTGAAAACATTCCTTAAAAAAAGACTCATAAGGTCAATGTCATGGCCTGCAAAATAGTCCGGATCTCAAGCCAATTGAAAATCTTTGGTGGAAGTTGAAGAAAATGGTCCATAACAAGGCTCCAACCTGCAAAGCTGATCTGGCAACAGCAACCAGAGAAAGTTGGTGCCAGATTGATGAAGAGTCCTGTGTGACCCTCATTAAGTCCATGCCTGCGAGCTGTTATAAAAGCCAGAGGTGGTGCAACAAAATACTAGTGATGTGTTGGAGTGTTTTTTTGCTAGTTTGTTTTTCATGATTCCATAATTTTTTCCTCAGAATTGAGTGATTCCATAATTTTTTCCCTATGCTTGGTTAAAAAAGTAACCATTACTGACTACCACATTTTTTTGTTCTTGATTTGTTTTAGTGTTTCTTAAAGCCAGAAAGTTGCCATTTGAAATGACTTTAGTTTTGTGCCATGTCTGTGATCTGCTTTTTTTCTACAAAATTAAACAACTGAATGAACATCCTCCAAGGCCGATGATTCCATAATTTTCGTCAGGGGTTGTATAACAATGGCTACCTTGCAATGAAAAGCCATAGCACAAAAATAATGCACACAGGTACTTACCTTCTCTGTAGGCCAGTCCGTCAGGGTGAACATAACTTACATAGATGTGAGTAAGACCGTGGTGATCGTCAACCTGAGCTGCAACGGCAAATCCTAGAAAAGAGAAGTATATGTTGTATATCAGCATCAATACACCATTGTTTCACCAATACTTTGTCTGCGGCCGGGGTCACACTTGCGAGAGCAATGCGAGACACTTGCGCATCAATACCCGGCACTGCTGCCGGTGGTTCAGACCGGAGCAATCAGCTGCATAGAAATACATGCAGCCGCACGCTCTGATTCTGAGTGCTGGCAGCAGTGCCGGGTACTGACGCGAGAGACTCACGCGAGTAAGTGTGACCCGGCTTACAGGGGATAGTCTGAAGTGTATGTTGGTATTATATGAACACTATACGACAGTAATAGTTAGCATATATGGTGTGCACTATATGGCATTACTATTTTAACACTATAGGATGGAATTATCAAAGCCTCTGTTTGCACAGTGTATTACAGACCATTTGGACACTGAATAGTAGTGTTAAACTGAAACTGGCAAAAGGTTTTCCCTAATAAACCCCTCACACCATAATATTTGACATCTAAAGGCCTTTCACAACATACAGTGGAGGAAATAAGTACCGTCTATACTCGAGTATAAGCTGAGGAACCTAATTTTGCCACAAAAAACTGGGAAAACTTAGTCACGCAAGTATAAGCCTATAGTGGAAAATGCTGAAGCTACTGATAAATTTCAAAAATAAAAATAGATACCAATAAAAGTAAAATTATTTGAGACATCAGTAGGTTAAATGTTTTTAAATATCCATATTGAATCAGGAGCCCCATAAGATGTTCCACACAAGATACGCCCCATATAATGCTCCATAAAGTTCATGATGGGCCCCATAAGATGCTCCATACAAAAATATGCCCCATATAATGCTTCATAAAGGTTGATGATGGCCCCATAAGATGCTCCATAGAAAAATAATCCCCATATAATGCAGCACAAAGGTTAATGATGGCCCCATAAGATGCTCCATATTAAAATATGCCCCATATAATGCTGCACAAAGGATAATGATGCCCCATAAGATGCTCCATACAAAAATATGCCCAATATAATGCTTCACAAAGGTTAATGATGGCCTCATAAGATGCTCCATATTAAAATATGCCCCATATAACACTGCACAAAGGATAATGAGGCTCCATAAGAAGAGAAATGCTGCCTATGACCCAAAGAACACTGTCCCTACTGTCAAGCATGGAGGTGGAAACATTATGTTTTGGGGGTGTTTATCTGTTAAGGGCACAGGACTACTTCACCGCATCAATGGGTAGAATGGATGGAGTTATGCACCGTAAAATCCTGATTGACAGCCACCTTCCCTCTGCCAGGACATTAAAAATGGGTCTTGGCTGGGTCTTCCAGCAAGACATTGACCCAAAACATACAGCCATGGCAACAAAGGAGTGGCTCAAAAAGAAGCACATTTAGAAGCACATTCCACATGGAGTGGCCTAGCCAGACTCCAAACCTTAATTCCATAGAAAACTTATGGAGGGAGTTGAAGCTCCGAGTTGCCAAGCGACAGCCTTAAAATTTTAATGACTTAGAGATGATCTGCAAAGAGCAGTGGACCAAAATTCCTCCTGACATGTGCACACACTTCATCATCAACTACAAGAAAATGTCTGACTGCTGTGCTTGCCAGCAAGGGTTTTGCCACCAAGTATTAAGTCTTGTTTGCCAGATGGATCAAATACTTATTTCTCACTGCAAAATGCAAATACATTTATATAATTTATACAATGTGATTTTCTGGATGTTATTTTTTATATTCTATCTCTCAATGTTAAAATTAACCTACCCTTAAAATTATAGACTGTTCATGTCTTTGTCAGTGGGCAAACTAATAAAATCAGCAAGGGATCAAATACTTATTTCCCCCAGTATATCTACCGTGTTTCCCCGATAGTAAGACAGCGTCTTACTTTCTTTTACCACTCAGTCCCACTATGTCTTACTTTCGGGGGGGTGTCTTACATTGGGAAAAAAACCTGTGTGGTCGCTGGAGAGCTGTCACACAGACGGCTCTCCAGCGACCAACTATGCGGAGTCCCCTGGTAACCAGGGTAAACATCGGGTTACTAAGCGCAGGGCCGCGCTTAGTAACCCAATGTTTACCCTGGTTACCAGCGTAAATGTAAAAAAAAAAAGAAAAAAAAGTGAGGTGTCATATCTTGTTTTTTCCAGAGGTGATTTTGGAGTTTTGGGGCTGTCGGGACATTATACAGTGGCTCTTCCTTTGCCTTTTGGTGTTTTTAATCCTTCAGAAAGATACTGTTGACTTCCATCTCCAAGTTCTAATCGTCGCTTCGCCGGAGGGCGCCCCAGTGCAGGCTGCTGTAGGCCGGCTCTGGCGGCGGGTCCATGCGGGGTGGAGTAGATGAAGCTGGCCGCTGCTTGCTGCTCCGGAGCGCACAGTCCGTGCGGGGGATGGTGCACCGGGCCGGGGGAGGACAGGACGTGCAGGTATCCGCCGCCTCCTGCGCCAACCACAGCGCCGCCCCCGGCCACGAACCCCCCGGAGAAGCTGGAGCATTTGTCGGGGAGCAGCAGCTGGTCGTGCCCGAGGTGGCTTCCCTTTCTCATGGTTAATGCAGCGAAAAGTACTGGTACGGCTTATATTTTTACAACGTACAGTACTATGTCTTACTTTCGGGGGTGCGTCTTACATTAGCCGACCCCGCTAAAACCCCCACTACGTCTTACTATCGGGGGTGTCTTACTATCGGGGAAACACGGTATTAATTACTATTAGTGTAAAGTGCCATGAAAAATGTCTAAAAACTCCACTCCATTTTCTATTTTGGGATGAAGGGTGTGATGGGCATATTCTGATCATCCAAGTGACTAGCAAATTAATCGCTAAGCCAGCACTGATCCCTTGATTGAGATGGATGCAGTCTCCAATGGCATCTACTGGCTGCGCTAGCAGAAAACCAGCACACCCCCAGTGAATTTTTCCTCAGGCAGAGGATTCCTTGTTGTTCTGCGCATGCCCTATAATTCTTTAGCCGACAAAAGGGACACACCACTGTGCTTGTGCAGGTCCTATGCTGAAGCAACCTGTGGATACTTCTGGAGGCATCATTCATAACCATCCTCCTGGACACTCTGAACTTCTGGATACTTCCAACATGCACTTTACTGCACTCAGCAGCAAGGTTATTAAACTTCACGTAAGGAATGTGGCACTAGGAGGGATCAATAGATATAAATTTGCATCATTTTAATTCCATAGAATACATCTTAGCCAAAGGGTTATAGGGTAAAACATGGTGACAATTTTGATTTAATATTTTTAATTTATATTTAAAATAATGGTTTTCAATTTATAATGTTCCTGGTTTAAAAATTGAAATTTGCCAGTTGTAATCTCTCAAAATGACCCCTTTCAGACTTAACTGAGTCCTTTTGTTTGTTACTTCTATGTACAGTCAAGGCCAAAGGTTTTGAGACTTTTACTGACAACTACATCACATTTTTGCAAATGCTCTATATTTACTGGGTTGTTTCTTATTTTTCAACACTTCCGCAATTTGCCCCGGCATGGTGGGTATCAACTTCTGGTCTATATCCTGACTAATGGCAACAAATGTTCACCTAATCAGTGCTTGGAGTTTATCACAATTTCTGTGCATTTGTTTGTCCACCCACTTTTTGAGTATTGACCACTGGTTCTCCATGGCATAAAGATATGTGGAGTTTTCTGGACATGGTCAAAATATTTCAATATTTTGTTCACAGAGCCACTTAATTATTAATTTTGCCCTGTGACATGGGAAAAGCATAGTTCAGTACCACATTCTTCCTGGATTGTTGGGAATATTTGCTGTTGGAGGATGTTTAGATTCCATTTAACTAGGAGTCCTGTCTGTGTCTTGCCAACAGCAAAGCATCCTGAGACCACTCATGTGTAGGGGTTTTCATCCAATGGAGTGGGTTCGCTCACAATTTTTCCTAAGAACACTACCATGAATAAAGAAATCTAATTTGGTGATAAAAATAGTTTTTCCAGCATGATAGAGCACCATTTCACAAGGCAAAAGTGATAAGTAAGTGGCTTAGTGAACAAAGCATTGCCTTATTTTGGGTACATGGCCAGAAAATTCCCAGATATCAATCCCATTAAAAACCCATGGGCAATCCTCAAAAAGCAGGTGGCCCAACAAAAACAATGAGATTGTAATAAACTCCAAGCGCTGATTAGTAAAGCATGGATTGTCATCAGTCAGGATTTGGCCCAGAAGTTGATATCCAGCTGCCAGGCTGAATTGAACAAGTCTTGAAAAATAAGGGAGAACACTGTAAATGTCAAGCCTTTGCATAAACTTGATATATTTGTCAATGCAAGTGTAAAAACTAATAAAATGCTTATAACCGTACTTCATTAACCATAGAAACATCCAACTAAAAGATCTAAAGACACCGAAGCAGCAAACTTTGTGAAAAACAGAATTTGTGTTGGTCTGAAAACTTTTCCCCATGACCGTACATTACATTTTTCCTTCATTAAGATTACACTGTACTATTTTTCTATGATTACTCTAAACTAAGCTTACCAAAATCAGTTTCACCTCCAGACTTGATAAGATGCACGTTGTAAATACCCAAAGGAAATATTTCTAGCTCATCGAACACCTGAAAAACAAGGCAGTTCAGGTTCTGTTTACTTGTTCTTTATGTGCCTGCAGCAGTAATGAAAATAAGCACTAACCTAGTCTGTAACAGTCATTATGCACAAAATGATCATTTGTTACTGTTATGGCATAATATAGTGTAGCATAATCGTACATACAGACATACAGTAGGTGGCCCTGGCGGCATCTTACGGCAGCATCCAGATTATGCATTCTAATAAACAGGATTTATCCATTGGATTCACACACTGCAGCTACAACCTGTGCTATTTTGCAGGAAAGCTTCAGATTTCTTTGGTTTCCTTGCAAATTTTTCATATGCATTTCATAGAACTGCTTGCATTTAACAGGCAAACTTGCTGCAGTTTTTGCTGCTACTTTTTCTATGCAGCACTGATGATTGTATCTTAATTTATTGAGAATATAGTTACATTTACAGCTCCAGATATTTCAAAAGGTTTCCTACCACTAGCAAGAGTCATGATCCTCTAGAGCTTTAAAATGTGGAGCAAGAGTTAACTCCCCACTATCACATTGGAGAAACAGCAGCAAGACAATTAATTAGACACAATTTTATACCATTTCAGAGAAACTTTCATTTTCTAAGAAGTATTTAAAGTGAGGTTATCAACTCAGACAATACCATGGAAACCCCTAGCATTGTAGGGCATGCAACCCTTATAGAAATCACACTTTGGTGTTCTAGCTGCTTCTGCTGCTTCTGTTCTGCAGAAAATGAAGATTTTTGGTGCATAGCTCCATTCCGCCCACTAGTTCAAAGGGACTATCAGCACAGAATGACTTTTCCAACCAAGTACAAGCGCCTGGGGAATCATAGTGTGGCCAGACAGTTCACTACACCTTCTCACCTAGTTTTTCACCCTTATCTTAGCCCTCCCCTTATTATGATTGGCAGCTCTGGCTTTATAGAGACCAGAGAAGGGTGGAGATAGATAGAAAATAAGTAGGTGGGAAAGTTCACTGAAATGTTTAGCCATGCTAAGGGTGCGCCTGTACTTGGTTTGAACAGCAAAACCAATGGGTACACAGAACCATACAATGGTGCACTGAACCTCTTGGCTATACCGAGGTCACACTAATGAGAGGCAGAGATTAGAACACCACAACTGTCATTTCTATAAGGTCTATGTCTGCCACAAAGCTATGTGCTTGGTTTACAATGGCAGTTTCTGGCGGACAGACCAAGAGATCATAATCATGATCATTATCACGATTCCAGGTGTAGCTTTCTGCTCCCTAGTTCTTCCGCATTGAAGTCAAAGCACACAACACTACAGTTGTAGAGGAGCATAGGGCTACTTTTTAGAAAAATGCCGCATAATGAAAAACTGTGTGGTGTCTATTTTTTTTATTCCAGTTGTAGTGCAGCGGTAATGAGGCAGTGACCCAGTAAAGTTCAACGCAAATGTCTTTATTGTCCGAAAACTCACAAAATGAAAGGCAAACGGTATCCTCCAGATCGCAGCTGGGGCATCAACACAGTCTGTGTCCGAAACCAGCTACCGTGGGCGACTGCACCACCGTGTCATGCTGAGGGAGCACCAGGCATTTTGCTTTCCTTGGCTCTGTGTTGACTTCACACAAGCCGGATGTTGCAGACCTACCTGATATGCAGTTTGCAAACAAAATTCTGACTCCCCCAAACCTTTGCTGCAGGGTTTAAATGGGATCTGTGGCCATAGGCCACTTGTGAGACCCAGCTGGAGGGAGCGAACCGCCGCACTACCATCCTGTAGTTCATTCTAAAAATAAAAGCCAGGTTTTCTTAAATCTTCCTTGGCCAAATAGCTTGACCAAGTCCACACTTACTTTTATTCTGCACTGCAATCACAGCTATGTCTGTGACTGCAATGTACTCCTGCGGCCTCAATATGCTTCTATGCACATCCTGGGGGGGGATACGTATTGCCACATATCTACTGGGAGAACAACGCATTGAGCATGTTAATATGCGACGGTTCTCTTCCCAGTGTTGGTGGCCAGCCAGCTGATCACACGCAAATGATTCCAATGAATAATGCAGGTTTTTGTTAAAGAGAATCTGTCAGCAGGTTTTTGCAATCCCATCTGAGTGCAGCATAAAGTAGCGGCAGAGATCATAATTTCAGCTGTGTATCACTTACTGGACTACTTGCTGCAGCTTTGATAAAAACACTTTTTTTATTTACTGCAGATTTACTAATTCACTAAAAGTTGAGCTGTATATAACCCCAACCAACCACTGATTTCCGCAGCTTTCTGTGTACACTGTGCATAGGCAGAAAGCTGCCAAAACAGTGGTGGGTCAGGATTATACAGAGCTCTTGATTATGATCTTGACTACTTGGCAGCAGGTTTACTAGTCATCTAGTGATAATCTTCTGCTGATAAAACAGGGATTTTATGAAAACTACAGAAAGCAGCCAGATAAGTGACAATTTGCTGGAATCAAGGTCTCGGTCTAAGTTTTGTGCTGCTCTCAGATTAGGTGACAAAAACCTGATGAATAATTCCCTATCATCACAATATCGAACTAAAAAAGAACAGCTATAAAATAGGCTTAAAAAAGGTGCAAATGGAATGATAAATTTGATACAAGCAAAATAAAATGTGCATAAGACTAAAAACTGAACAAAAAGCGGCATAAATGCAATAATGAGTCAGGCCCTTATCTTCACAGTGTATACATATATGTGCATGTTCTCCTGCTGAGTCAGGCTCCCTGCAGGTAAGTCTCTGCTCACTATTTGCTGAACAGTAGCTTTCTTTCCTGCTCATCTTAAAAATGAATAAAGCCTCAGCAGAATATGGCTGAGAAGACTTTTTCTACAAGGAAAGTAAAAAAGTAACTACAAGTGCTTCTCACAAAATTAGAATATCATCAGAAAGTTAATTTATTTCAGTTCTTCAATACAAAAAGTGAAACTCATATATTATATAGAGTCATTACAAACATAGTGATCTACTGCAAGTGTTTATTTCTGTTAATGTTGATGATTATGGCTTACAGCAAATGAAAACCCAAATGTCATTATCTTAGTAAATTAGAATAATTAACAAAAAAAACACCTGCAATGGCTTCCTAAGCATTTAAAAAGGTCCCTCAATTAGTTTCAGTAGGCTACACAATCATGGGGAAGACTGCTGACTTGACAGATGTTTAGAAGGCAGTCATTGGCACACTCCACAATTAGGGTAAGCCACAAAAGGTCATTGCTAAAGAAGCTGGCTGTGCACAGAGTGCTGTATCCAAGCATATTAATGGAAAGTGTGGTAGAAAAGGGTGCACAAGCAACTGGGATAACCACAGACTTGAAAGGATTGTTAAGAAAAGGCCATTGAAAAATTTCAGGGAGATTCACAAGTAGTGGACTGCTGCTGGAGTCATTGCTTCAAGAGCCACCACACACAGACATATCCAGGACATGGGCTACAAGTGTCGCATTCCTTGTGTCAAGCCACTCAACACCAATAGACAATGCCAAAAGCATCTTACCTGGGCCAAGGAGAAAAAGAACTGGACTGTTGCTCAGTGGTAAAGGTGTTGTTTTAATATGAAAGTAAATTTTGCATTTCATTTGGAAATCAAGGTCTCAGAGTCTGGAAGGAGAGTGGAGAGGCACACAAACCAAGCTGCTTAAGGTCTAGTGTGAAGTTTCCACAGTCAGTGATGATTTGGGGAGCCATGTCATCTGCTGGTGTAGGTCCATTGTGTTTTATCAAGACCAAAGTCAGCGCAGCCGTCTACCAGGACATTTTTGAGCACTTTATGCTTCCCTCTGCCGATAAGCTTTTTGGATATGGAAATTTCATTCTCCAGGAGGACTTGGCACCTGTCCACACTGCCAAAAGTACCAATACCTGGTTTAAAAACAACAGTATCACTGTGCTTGATCAGCCATTAAACTCGTCTGAGCTTAACCCCAAAGGAAATCGATGGGGTGTTGTCAAGAGGAAGATGAGAGACACCAGACTCAACAATGCAGAAGAGCTGAAGGCTGCTATCAAAGCAACCTGGGCTTCCATAACACCTCAGCAGTGCCACAGGCTGATCGCCTCCATGCCACGCCGCATTCATGGAGTAATTGATGCAAAAGGAGCCCCAACCAAGTATTGAGTGTGGAGCGCCCGCTAGGACCGTGGGGTACTCAGGCTGGGTCCGGCGGTACTTAAAGGGGAAGGTCACAGCAGCGGTGATCCAGTCTGTGGCCCTGGGAGTCCTATTAAAGGGGATGAAGTGCAGTGACAAATAAAGTCTATGGAGAAATGTTCATGGCGCCACCTCTGGTACTTGGCCAGGGATGGCCGACGCTGCTTAGAGGGGCCCACTGGGACTGATGGAATTGCAGCAGAGTTGGTATAGTTCCCCACAGGTAGAGTTTGGTCCCCAGGGCTCCTGCTGGTGCAGTTCATAAGGGATGATAGATGGTGGAGTGCAGGAAATAATTGGAGGACACAGGATTTGCTGTCTCTTTACCTTTTACTGGTGAAATTGTAGTCCAGGGCACAGGTTACAGATGATCTTCCAGGCAGTCTGGAAGCGGTTCGGAATCCCACTAGCCAGGTGGGGTTGGAAGCCTTCATTTCTGCGCTGAATTCTAGGTTCTTGATGCCTTAGCTTTCATCAAGACCTTCTCTCAATCTGTCTCTCAGGTGGAACACTAACTGCATGGCAGGCAGCTCGAGCCTTTTTACAGGTGTCCCTCTCTCGTGGTGACTTCAAGCTCTAATCTGCTGCTGTGTCTTCGGGTGTCAGTTGTGGCCAGGAGACCTGTAATCTCCTGCCCTCCAGTTTCAGGTGTGGGGCATACAGTTCCCACACAACCTTGGAGCCCTGTGTCCATTTATCTTGTGCGTAATCCTGGGGGTGAGCTCAATCGCAGCTCCTCTCACAGTTTCTCCTTTGCTTCTTCTCCCTTCACTGTCTCACACAGACTGACCAACTCCCCCTCCAGACCAAAAGTTATAGGGAAGCTACCCTGAAACTGGGTTTAGAGCTCCCCCTTCTGGCCTTGAGTCAGGAAAGTGTTGTATGCTCATGTTACCTGCTAAGGGGACTCCTTCTCGCTTCCAGGCATGGAATCACCATCCCCGGGAGGCAGGCAATACCACTGTGACAACCGGATTCCTGGGGTGTCACAAGTGATGTTACAAAGTATTCTAATTTACCGAGATATTGACTTTTGGGTTTTCATTGGCTGTAAGCCATAATCATGAACATTAACAGAAATAAACACTTGAAATAGATCACTGTTTGTAATTACCCTATATAATATATGAGTTTCACTTTTTGTATTGAAGAACTGAAATAAATAAACTTTTTGATGATATTCTAATTTTGTGAGATGCACCTGTATGTTGTCTGATAAGAAAGGGAGAAGGAGACTGATTCTGTCCATTACCCATCCACAGCAACATCAAGCAGCCAAAAAAATTAGAAAAATGTAAATATTTTATGCAAGGAAAACTGTGAGCTACTTCAAAACCTCTATTAACAGATTTTTGTAATGAACATTTATTAAGGAATAGCTGCTTTACTATGGTTTGATTGTCTAATACTTGACTTAGGCTAAAGGTACCTTCACACGAAGCGACGCTGCAGCGATAGCGACAACGATGCCGATCGCTGCAGCGTCGCTGTTTGATCGCTGGGGAGCTGTCACACAGACCGCTCTCCAGCGACCAACGATGCCGAGGTCCCCGGGTAACCAGGGTAAACATCGGGTTGCTAAGCGCAGGGCCGCGCTTAGTAACCCGATGTTTACCCTGGTTACCAGCGTAAAAGTAAAAAAAACAAACAGTACATACTCACCTGCGCGTCCCCCAGCGTCTGCTTCCTGACACTGACTGAGCTCCGGCCCTAACAGCACAGCGGTGACGTCACCGCTGTGCTTTCGCTTTCACTTTCACTTGAGGGCCGGCGCTCAGTAAGTGTCAGGAAGCAGACGCTGGGGGACGCGCAGGTGAGTATGTACTGTTTGTTTTTTTTACTTTTACGCTGGTAACCAGGGTAAACATCGGGTTACTAAGCGCGGCCCTGCGCTTGGTAACCCGATGTTTACCCTGGTTACCAGTGTAAAACATCGCTGGTATCGTTGCTTTTGCTTTCAAACACAACGATACACGGCGATCGGACGACCAAATAAAGTTCTGAACTTTATTCAGCGACATCACAGCAGGATCCTGATCGCTGCTGCGTGTCAAACTAAACGATATCGCTAGCGAGGACGCTGCAACGTCACGGATCGCTAGCGATATCGTTACAAAGTCGTTTCGTGTGAAGGTACCTTAAGTTCGTACAGTGATTATACTGGCATCCGTTTGTCTTCTGGTAGGTTGTCAATCATGATGCAAGTTTGAACCTAGTCTTAATCTAAATTATGGAGGAAAAGAGTGAAAATAGTTCACCAATAAAACATTTACTAAAAATTCATCAGTAATTCAATACCTGTTCTTGTATGTAGTCCATCGGTGAAGGAACATAATACTCAACATTGTCACCCATATTTCTTCTTATGTGCAAACAAAAAAAGCCAGGGTCCATCTGTCGAACCTGTGAGAAACACATCAGTCACTAAAAGATGTATTGGCATACAAAGGCATTTATATGGATTACAGTCCAGCTGTAATGTACTTTAATTAGTGGTGTAGTAGAGAAATCTTGTGGTTTTATTCAAAATGAATCACAATCATGTGCAGGGAGGTGGGGTTGCAAAAAGCACAATAATAAAACACACAAAGAGCATGACAACAATGTACCCAGCAAAAACACATACACAATATAAAAACAAAGAAAACATACATATCTTACACATTTTAGTATTCATTCGCCTAATTTTCTAAAATATCATACCAGCAAATACCACATGCAATGTATATGGATTGAATTGCTAAAATGATGAAATATGTTAAATGCAAGATCATGGGAGTTTTATATTGTAGTCTTAGAAGCCATTGGAATGGTTGGATTTATTAAATGTGTAATAAACTCAAGGGCAACATTATAGTAAGTAATAAGAATAGTACAGTCTAGCATTAATGATCTGAAAAAAAATAATTTTCTACAAATAACGAGTAGTTCTACTAGATGAGGCTGAAATCCAAAGTGTAGTCTATGGATGGCCATCATTAGTCTAAATTGGGGGCTGTAGACTATATACTGTAAGTCAATGAGACTTGCACAACAAGGTCATCTTCTTTTGAAATTTTAGAAAGTAGCCAAGATTCATTTTTTTATTATGAGTAGTAAAATAATAGACCTTTCCCAGAGTAGGTTAACATTTAATACTTGGGTAGAATTGGTGGATTGGTGCCATCATGTACACAAATCTTACTACTTGTTCCTCATGGTTAAATACGATGTAAATGACCAACACAGGACATGGATACCAAAAGAACAGCTAAAATGCAACCAGCCTTGAATAGAGGAAACATAAATACTATTATTTAAATTCAATCTACAATAAAAAATTAGAGAATTAACGTGTTTTTTTGGGATTGCCTAGAATTGTGTTCTCCAACTTCAGGCCTCAAGAGCTACTCAAGAGGCCATGTTTTCAGGATTTCCTTAGTATTGCATCACCTGCACAGGCAAAGCTCCATCACCTGGGCAATCCTAAGGAAATCCTGAAAACATGACCTGTTGCAGGCTCTTGAAGACTGGAGTTGGGGAACACTGCCCTAGAGGAAACAAATGGTATAAAATAAATAAGTAACTTATATCTACAGGGACAATCCCCCTAGTGTTGTCGCTCAGGAGATCAACCCCAGTCTCCGCTTACTTCTTTCAATAATGATGTGTTGTACCTCTGCAGTCAATCAGTGGCCATTCTAGTGATGCTGACAATGTCACATGACCACTGAAACTACTGCTTGGCTGTGGGGGTCACATGTCCATGGATAGCGAGTCCTTGCTGTAGGAAGAAAGCGGAGACAGAAAGAGCTCACCAGATGGGGACTAAATGTTTGAGTATATGTTACTTTTTTACTTCTGTATGGAGACATAACGATATAGGAAAGATATATATCTTGGTACCGTGTTAGCCAGTAGATAGAAAAATATTTAGAATTGAGAGTCCTCAGTGGTTGATACCTTTTAATGGCTAACTGAAAAGATGGTAACAAATTGCAAGCTTTCGAGACTACACAATTCACATCAGGACTACAAGATACCAGGTACTTTCAGCTGCGACACTTCTAATGTGGTGTACTTAATTATTTGTACTAAATGTCCAACTGGGGGTCTGTATGTAGGGGAGAGAAGGCAGAAACTGAGAACAAGAATTAATTCTCACCGCCACACAATAAGAGAAAAAAGAATGGATCTACCTGTGGCAATACATTTTTGTCTCCCAAATCATAACATTATGGACATGAAATTACTTGTGTTAAAAGGTAACTTCAAAACTCAGAGAGACAGAAGAGTCTGGGAATATAAACTGATGATGACCTTTGACTGTCTTAGTGCAGGAATGAATGTGTCGCATAGATTTATGTCTTTTTACATCAACTAAGGAACTTGCCCCTCAGACTATGAGGGGTCATCACAACAGACCCAGACCCCAATCAGAGGACAATAAAACATTCCTTATCTAAGAAGTGGTCCAATATTTATGGACATAACTGTTTATCACTCATGGTAATTCTGCTTCATGTCACCTGTCTTATCCATGTTTTTTTTTTTTTTTTTCTGTGCTATGTTGTGCATAAATATGTGATTCTTCAGATTTTGTATTAGTCTATGCCTGATGAAGAGACCTGTGTAGTCTCGAAAGCTTGCTATTTGTTACCATTTTTTCAGTTAGCCATTAAAAGGTATCAACCACTGAGGACTCCCAATTCTAAATATTTTTGGAGACATAACTAAATTCTAACCCGACCTCAGAAATACTTGCTACCTAATATGACTTTGGGGTGGGCAAAAATTGGGAGATTGCTTGCCTAGTGGAGGTTGACTCTAACATGGCATTCCATGCATATGGTTAGCTGTAGACACTTGCATGTAGGGATATATATTAGGTCTGATATTGTGCATTAACATCTAGACATTGTCTGGTATAAACGTGTCTTGGCTTTATGCATCAATTGGTACAGACAAGAGAATAAAATGTTGGTTTAAACTTGTAAAGAAGTATTGTACAGTGTGCAAAACCAATTTAGATTCCTTGCACTCACCAGAGCAGTAAGAAAATGTAAGGAGGAAAAAGAACCAGGAAAGATGTAGAAGAAAGGAGTCAGCACTACACACGGCTATGATAAACTTTCAAGCACAAAAACAAAAGACAGAAAAGAAGAAAATGTTTAAATCAAACAGTTACTGCTACATTGGAGTACAGATGCAACACAGACACAGTCGCTGACTGATAACACTAACAATTCTTTGACTGGGTAGTTGCTTTCTTCTTTTTGGCTGTGCGATTTCTGGTAAGCATACACCGAGAAGAGCCTAGGAATTCACTAGACATAGATAGCAGACACAATAGGTCACTGCACAGGCTTACTGAACAAGATGTAGTAAATGAGACACAGTTATAGAAATATGGCTATCCTTGTAGTCATACAAGAAAAGTAAAAGGTATAGATACACGTCAAAGTGAATTTTGCTTCATGCCGTAATAATCAAAGGGGCTACATTCAACCAACAGTTATTCGGCATATGGTTTTGGTTTAAGTAGTGTAATAGTGAAACATTAAAAATAACTTCAATACCTGACATATTCTGTTCTAAAGTACCATGAATAGTTTAACTAGAATGCAAACCTGGAAAATTCATATGTGACTTCACTTAAGGGGAAGCGGTCAGGTCAATTTACCACCCTAAACCACCACCGTGCTGTAGGAGGAGACCTGATAATCTGATCAAACATACTCATTTGTCTTTTCAGAAGCAGCAGAGGTAATACATTTTCAAAATCCTGCACACTGTATGCCTAGAACCTATAAACTGTCAAGTGGGTGTTCCTGCTGTAGAGAAGTCATGCTGTTATGTGTCCAACCCTTTTGCTCCAGCTTTGTTTGACAAAACCTGGCTGATATAGTCACAATCAGGCTCTTCTACATCCAGATCAAGTGCCAGGTGATAAAATATACTTAGTCTTACACCTTGCTACACTGCACATACCCAGGGGACACAATGTGATGAGACTCATGCACTGCATTTTAAAGGGCCTAGTGGTGACTACAGCAACAAAATTATGTCAATCAACATACCTCCCAACTTTTGAAGATGGGAAAGAGGGACAAAGTTTGCGGCGCGCTTTGCGCGCCGCGGCAAATTTTAGGCCACGCCTCTGACCACACCCATTCATAATTAGTCACACCCATATCCACATCCCAACCACACCCATTTAGCACTGCCGATCACACTGTTTCATATACAATAATTATAAACAAAAAAATATGGCCACACAGTGCCCCATACTGTATAATGGCGGCACATGATGCTCCATACTGTACGATGACCACACATGACGCTCCATAATATATAATGACCACACATGACGCTCCATACTGTATAATGACCGCACATGATGCTCCATACTGTATAATGACCGCACATGATGCTCCATAGTGTATAATGACCGCACATGATGCTCCATAGTGTATAATGACCGCACATGATGCTCCATACTGTATAATGACCGCACATGATGCTCCATACTGTATAATGACCGCACATGATGCTCCATAGTGTATAATGACCGCACATGATGCTCCATACTGTATAATGACCGCACATGATGCTCCATACTGTATAATGACCGCACATGATGCTCCATACTGTATGACCGCACATGATGCTCCATACTGTATAATGACCGCACATGATGCTCCATACTGTATAATGACCGCACATGATGCTCCATACTGTATAATGACCGCACATGATGCTCCATACTGTATGACCGCAAATGATGCTCCATACTGTATAATGACCGCACATGATGCTCCAGACTGTATAATGACCGCACATGATGCTCCAGACTGTATAATGACCGCACATGATGCTCCAGACTGTATAATGACCGCACATGATGCTCCATACTGTATAATGAACACACATGATGCTCCATACTGTATGACCGCACATGATGCTCCATACTGTATAATGACCGCACATGATGCTCCATACTGTATGACCGCAAATGATGCTCCATACTGTATAATGACCGCACATGATGCTCCAGACTGTATAATGACCGCACATGATGCTCCAGACTGTATAATGACCGCACATGATGCTCCAGACTGTATAATGACCGCACATGATGCTCCAGACTGTATAATGACCGCACATGATGCTCCAGACTGTATAATGACCGCACATGATGCTCCAGACTGTATAATGACCGCACATGATGCTCCAGACTGTATAATGACCGCACATGATGCTCCAGACTGTATAATGACCGCACATGATGCTCCAGACTGTATAATGGCCGCACATGATGCTCCATACTGTATAATGGCCGCACATGATGCTCCATACTGTATAATGGCCGCACATGATGCTCCATACTGTATAATGGCCGCACATGATGCTCCATACTGTATAATGGCCGCACATGATGCTCCATACTGTATAATGGCCACACATGATGCTCCATACTGTATAATGACCGCACATGATGCTCCATACTGTATAATGGCCGCACATGATGCTCCATACTGTATAATGACCGCACATGATGCTCCATACTGTATAATGACCGCACATGATGCTCCATACTGTATAATGACCGCACATGATGCTCCATACTGTATAATGACCGCACATGATGCTCCATACTGTATAATGGCCGCACATGATGCTCCATACTGTCTAATGACCGCACATGATGCTCCATACTGTATAATGACCGCACATGATGCTCCATACTGTATAATGACCGCACATGATGCTCCATACTGTATAATGGCCACACATGATGCTCCATACTGTATAATGACCGCACATGATGCTCCATACTGTATAATGACCGCACATGATGCTCCATACTGTATAATGGCCGCACATGATGCTCCATACTGTCTAATGACCGCACATGATGCTCCATACTGTATAATGACCGCACATGATGCTCCATATTGTATAATGACCACACATGATGCTCCATACTGTATAATGACATACAGGCACGCAGCTCACACACAGGCACGCAGCTCACACGCACGCAGCTCACACACGCACGCAGCTCACACACGCACGCAGCTCACACACGCACGCAGCTCACAAACACATGCAGCTCACAAACACATGCAGCTTTGACACAAATGCATCACACACGCAGCCATCACACACACACGCAGCCATCACACATACACACGCAGCCATCACACACACACACACACGCAGCCATCACACACACACACACACGCAGCCATCACACACACACACACACGCAGCCATCACACACACATGCAGCCATCACACACACACGCAGACATCACACACACACGCAGCCATCACACACACACACACACGCAGCCATCACACACACGCAGCCATCACACACACACACGCAGCCATCACACACACACACGCAGCCATCACACACACACACACACACGCAGCCATCACACACACACACACGCAGCCATCACACACACACACACACACACGCAGCCATCACACACACACACGCAGCCATCACACACACGCAGCCATCACACACACGCAGCCATCACACACACGCAGCCATCACACACACGCAGCCATCACACACACGCAGCCATCACACACACGCAGCCATCACACACACGCAGCCATCACACACACGCAGCCATCACACACACACGCAGCCATCACACACACACGCAGCCATCACACACACACGCAGCCATCACACACACACACGCGCGCAGCCATCACACACGCAGCCATCACACACGCAGCCATCACACACGCAGCCATCACACACGCAGCCATCACACACGCAGCCATCACACACACACAGCCATCACACACACACAGCCATCACACACACACAGCCATCACACACACACAGCCATCACACACACACGCAGCCATCACACACACACGCAGCCATCACACACACACGCAGCCATCACACACACACGCAGCCATCACACACACACGCAGCCATCACACACGCAGCCATCACACACGCAGCCATCACACACACACACACACAGCCATCACACACACACAGCCATCACACACACACGCAGCCATCACACACACACGCAGCCATCACACACACACGCAGCCATCACACACACACACGCGCGCGCAGCCATCACACACGCAGCCATCACACACGCAGCCATCACACACGCAGCCATCACACACGCAGCCATCACACACACACAGCCATCACACACACACAGCCATCACACACACACACACGCAGCCAACACACACACGCAGCCATCACACACACGCAGCCATCACACACACACACACAGCCATCACACACACGCAGCCATCACACACACACACGCAGCCATCACACACACACACACAGCCATCACACACACGCAGCCATCACACACACACACACACGCAGCCATCACACACACACACCCAGCCATCACACACACACACGCAGCCATCACACACATCACACACACACAATCTCCTCTGTGATGCAGGGGCGGCTGATGTCCATGTGCAGCTCTCTGCTGAAGTCTTCAGTCTCCTGCTCACAGCTCTGCACTATCCCGGCACCTCCCCCGTCTCTCCTTCTCTGCCGGGATAGCAGCTAAGAGCAGAAGCCGGAGCTCCGTGCACACACAGCCAGAGGTAGTGAATCGCTGACCTTTCTTCTTGATTGCTGCAGGCTCTCTCCTTCAGCGTGGCAGCGCCGCACAGGGGGCGGGAGGGGGGGGGGTGTTGCGCGGGCGGTCAGGAGGCAGCTTTTATAAAAAAAAAAAAAAAACAGGCTGGCTCTCTCTACGTCCCGGAAGTGGGCGGGGCTTCACCGGCGGCCGCAAATTCGGGATTTTAAATGCCCGAAGCGGGACAGCGGGACCCCGGTGCCAAAGCGGGACTGTCACGCTGAAATCGGGACGGTTGGGAGGTATGCAATCAAGACTGTACAGATTCCTTTGTACAAAGGGAATTTCCACTTGACTCTTCACAGGTCACTGACATACTGTCACAACAAGGGTCTACTAAATGAAACCTATGCGCCGTTACCTTATACTCCACAAGTGTCATGGTTTCATAGCAAACTGTGGCTTAGGGGTGCTGTGAGTGATTGCTAAGTCACCCAATGGAATCTGGAGTGTGCTGGACAGTCTGTTTTGTTAGTGACAGTCCAGTCATACAATCTGTTCCTGGTGAGTGCTGGGCTGTCAACATTTTCATGTTCCAGATGCCTCCTATCATTAATCCTTTGCTAGGTTTTTAGTTGGCTAGCTGCTAGTAGTCAGTGTCAGTTGTAGATTTGCTTTAGCTAGGTTTGTGTGCTTGCTCTGTGTCTGACTTCTGATTCTATTCATGATCTTTGGTCTGCTGTGACAATTCTCGTGGATTTTCCCTTCTGCTTCTGATGCTCTCTTACTTCAGGTATCTGACCCCAAACTTGGTCTCTGACTATCCTTTTGTTGTGCTCACTGGTTTTGATGTACCTTTCAGGTACTTGACCCCGGACTGCTTTCTGACCACACCTTTGACTTACCCCCTATATTATGAGCACTCCTGGTATCTGATCTCGAACCTCCTGACTATACTTTCTCACAGACTGCCCGTGATTAGTGACTCAGCATCCCAACTAGCATGTGCAGTACAGCAAAGTATACTGTGATAAAGTCGTACATAGAATACCATGCTGATCTGTGTGCATTCAAGGCAAGGACACCAAAGACTAGAGGGGCTCTTTCGTATAGTGGGAATGCCCACTTGACTCTTCACAGGTCAGTACTCAAAAGCTTTTAAAAAATAATTTGATCACTTTTGTTGCAGCAGAAAGAAACAGACATGCTTGAAAAGATTGTCAGAATTTCTATTACAGCAAGAACACAAAGAAAGCTGTGCTCCCTTTTGAGTATTCATTGCTCAAAAAACGATCCTAATGTTTTGCAATGATTTCTTGCTTTTTCTCAAATTGAATTAGGAATTTGTATATTTTTGTCATTTTTAGAAAAATGAGACAAGAAGGCTTTCCCATTAATGTATTTTGAACATGTACAGTCACAAAGCACAATGGACATGCCCTTGTCATGGGTCTAATCTAAAAAGCGAGAAGACGGTTAATATTTCATCATGAGTTCAGTCATGTACAAGACATTTAGGTTCTATCTCATTTCACCTTTGCACGCATGAATTTAAAGCTATAATTACAGACTTATCGTCAGCTTAGGCAATTACTTTATTAATTAATGTATAATTGCTGTTCAAGTAGTAGATGTCCCCGAGCAGAAAATGAAATTGAATTTTGGCTGCCATCTTGTGGACATTTATTGAGGTGTTGCAGAGAATGTTCTTGCTTCACAGAGCTAGTATTGCCCCACTAAGAGACTACTCATATTTTACTAAAACTATGCTTAGGTTGGCTTACGTTCTATAATGTTTCCTTTACTATGCACCCACTTATGTTAGGGTAATTATCAGCCCCCACAGAGATAATGGGAGGAGATATACAGTTCAATATCTGATATAACTACTATTTCTAAAACTTTGTACAATATGAATATTTTTTAGACTTTCGCAGAAAGCCTTCACATTTGATTTGATGATTCAGAGTGCTATCAGCTTGTTTTATGTCGCACCTCTAGGCCAGTTTCTAGGTAGATAACTCTTTTAGAACTTAGGAGCTACATTGCCCACTCATTAGTTACCCCACAAAAACATGCTGTTTTCCTAAATCACCTGTGTCTCTACAGCACCATGTTTATAGACTGCCCTGCATTCTAGGGAAACGAGCAGGGCAATTGAAATTTGAATTTGCCGGTTTAGCTGAGTTTTCCCCCAAAATTTGATTTGCACTGAATAAATTCACTACGGAAATTATACACAAAGAATCAGAGACATGTCTGAGTCACAAATCAAAATAGCTATACAAGTCTATGGGCCTGTGGAAATCAGTGAGCACACACGGATGCCAAAAGTGCGCGATCTGCGTGCTGCCCGTGATTAACATTGCAGTGAATAGGAGAAGATTTGTAATATGATTTTTTGCTATGAAAAAATCCCAGATAGTAAAAACTAACACAAACACCGATGAAAATTGGTGTATTTTTGGGTACTGGAAAAATCACTAACGTATGTATGGGACCTTAAGGAGTTGTTCTTCTTTGATTTCTCCGTAAACATGATTGATAGGGGTAGAAAAATGTCCACATCTGGCAATAGCTTATCTCCAAAGAGAATAAAGGATCATACCTGACCCTTGGGTTCACATTTTCCCATATAGAAACAACATTTTCCATTCTAAACAAATACCACAGTGCCCCCACATTCTGTAGCCAGGTATGTTCACCTCTTTCTTTTCATGGTTCTTACAGTATATCCATCCCTATTATGGTACCCAAAGACAACTTACTTTACACGCTAAGTTCAAGATGTCTTCTACCCGGTGTTCTGGTCTGAGGTTCACAGTAACACCATGACCATCGTAAAAGTGGACAAATATTGGGATTTCCCAAGAACTTTCTTTGGGTGGAACTTCTGGAACGGTGTTATAGATATTCACCAAGTCTTCCACGTGCTGTAATGAAGAAGATAATACATCTCAAGTATGGCATACATTTAAATCATGCAGTTACGAGAAACACAGAATAATGCATTGGTGTTTGTATGTCCTCTCCGTGTTTGCGTGGGTTTCCTCCGGGTACTCCGGTTTCCTCCCACATTCCAAAGACATACTGATAGGGAATTTAGATTGTGAGCCCCAACGGGGACAGCGATGATAATGTGTGCAGCCTGTAAAGCGCTGCGGAATATGTTAGCGCTATATAAAAAATAAAGATTATTATTATTGGTGGTCTCTTGGCTCCTATACGTTCAGCCCAGGGTTCAGGGATCGATACTTTATCTTTAATGTCTGGCCTTTTACCTAATTTCAATTGCACTTTTGCACGTCCCTATGCTCAGAAGCACAAAAGGCTACTCCTCTTTATACAGCTTAGACCTAAATCTCTGGATTTCCAGATATTGTAAAGATCTTTCAATGTCTAATCATAAATAGAAAGATATGTGAATCATCTGCAAATTACACATCAATAGCGCTGTCATATAGTTAAATACAAAGCTTCTTAATATATTAAATATTATACATTCATGCAACCAAATCCTGTGGTTTTCACATACAATATATCCTTAAGCTTTTGTAAAGAACCAAGAATTGGAGTAGTACACTTAGCAGAAGCTAACAAAGCATTTTGTGGCAAAATCGAAATTAAAGTAATAAAACACTGTGACAAAACTGTTACGTATGAGCTGTTGTTCCAACTGCATCTCCATCTAATAAATATGTAAAATATTAGATAACCTTGCGCCATGTTATTGCATTCTTCTATACATCTGGGAACTAAAGAAATGGCTTACGACCTTGCAACATTTTTGTCCACTAGAGGTCACAATTGATTAACCATTAAAAAAAACTTTACGTAGCCATCAAAAAAACAAAAATACTGAAAAAATAAATTGAGATTCAGATGTTGTTTTTGTAGGTTGTGGAACACAATGAACCAGTAAAGCTTTGAATATGCAACATTGATGTGTTCCCCACAGAGCTGCACTGGTGTCGCAAACCAATGTCTGTGTTGGAAGAGTATAGACCACTGTTTAGTCCAGTAAAATGAGCCTAAAAATAAAACCTGTCTTTTGTGACTTGTAATCATGATATGAAATTCATCTAATATAAATATGTTATAAAAATGGAGGTAAATAATGGCCAACAAATATTAAAATAATGATGTTTCTGAAAAATATATATGATCTCAAACATCTTCAAGAGAAAAAAATATCAAAACCTGATTAATGTCATGTGAATTCTACCAAATGAATCAAACAATGAAACCTAGGCAAACGAATACATATGACGCATGCAATGTTCCAGTGTATTGTTAATCCAAAGCTGCCCAGCTCCTCAGCAGCTACACCAGCCATTCAGAACACTGTGCACTATTGGAAGCTGCCTCTCTTTTTTTCCAAGGAGAACTAGGCTGTTTTCATTCAAACGACCCACGCACCAGAATTACTTGATAACACTGCTCATCTGGGGGCGGAAAAACAAGAGGAAGTCAACAGCACAGACTGCCAACGATGAACACAAGAGAATGTATCAAGGCTGTATAATCTTTTAGTGGCATAAGAAACGGTAATATAAATCCAGCCTACATAATGAGCAGTTGTGCGAGAAATTGTTTGCCCTCTTCCTGATTCTTTTACATGTTTGCAACACTTAATAAATGTTTCAGATCACCAAACAAATTTAAATATTGGCAAAGATAACACAAGTAAACACAAAACGCAGTTTTTAAATGAAGGTCTTTATTACTAAAGGAAAAAGAAATCCAGACCTACAGGGCCCTGTGTGAAAAAGTGATTGCCCCCTAAACCTAATAACTGGTTGGGCCCAGGGCCGGTTTTAGACAAAGTGGGGCCCTAGGCAAAAATTTAAAGTGGGGCCCCAAATGCTAACATTGTAAAATCACACAAACATTTAGGTTACATTACATGAGCAGGATGCGGATACAGTTGGTGGAGGGGCCTGGAGCCAGTGCTCACACTGTGGCCCCCATATTTAGGGGCCTTATATAGGCCAACAGGTCTGCCACTATTAGCTGTATGCAGGGGCGTTGCTAGGGTCAAAAAAGATTGGGGGCCCAAGCCCCAAGACAAAGAGTTGCCCCCAACCCCCTCTTAATTTTTTTTAACACCACAGATAATACAGTGATAACTCTCTGAGTACAGATAATTTAGTATATATCACCTGAAGTCCTATGTAACACCACAGACAGACATAGCGTTTCAGAGTAAGACTATGTTCACATGCAGCATTTTTCTCAGTAGCCAAAACCTTTTCTACTGGCAGTAAAAACGTTGCGTTCAAAACCCCTGTTTTTCAGCTTGTTTTGTGGTGTTCTTCACACTTTTTTCAGCTTTTTTTGGAGTGAGGATGTTTGCTTTGTCTACAGTATGTTTAAGACCACATTCATACGCTCAGTATTTGGTCAGTATTTCACATCAGTATGTGTAAGGTAACGTTCACATTTGCGTTGTTGGGCGCAGCGTCGTTGACAGATACCGACGCATGCGTCATGCGCCCCTATCTTTAACATGGGGGGCGCATGAACATGCGCCGGTATGCGTTGTCAAGCATTTTGTAGCCGACGCTACATGATGCAGTTTTTTTGAGCGTCAAATTTCATGTAAACGTCGGACGCATGCGTCACAAAACGCTGCGTTGTGCATGTGTTTTGCGTTGCGTCGCCGACGCTGCGCCCAAGAACGCAAATGTGAATGTAGCCTAAGCCAAAACCAGGAGGGTGAGAAATACAGAGGTGGTGACGTGTTTCTCAGGGTATGTGCACACGCTGCGGATTTTGCTGTGGATCTGCAGCAGTTTTCCATGCATTGTACAGCACCATGTAAACATATGGAAAACAAAATCCGCCATACACATGCTGCGGAAAATACCATGCAGAAACGCTGCGTTGTATTTTCTGCAGCATGTCAGTTCTTTGTGAAGATTCCGCAACGTTCTACACCTGCTCCTCAATAGGAATCCGCAGGTGTAAAAACGCTGTTGAAAACCGCACAAAAAAAGTGGTAATTCCGCCGTAAATCTGCAGGTAAAACGCAGGGCGTTTTACCTGCAGATTTTTAGGAATCTGCGTGGAAAAATCCACGGCAGATTCCGCAACGTGTGCACATAGCCTCATTGTTCCACTGCTGTTTCTGCATTACAAATACTGACTTGAGGCTATGTGCACACTTTGCGGATTTTGCTGTGGATCCGCAGCGGATTTGACCGCTGCGGATCCGCAGCAGTTTCCCATGAGTTTACAGTACAATGTAAACCTATGGGAAACAAAAAACGCTGTGCACATGCTGCGGAAAAGAACGCGCGGAAACGCAGTGGATTACATTCAGCAGCATGTCACTTCTTTTCTGTGGATTTTCACCTGCTCCAATAGGAAAATGTAGATGAAAATCCGCATAAGAAACCGCAGTAAAAACCGCGATAAATCTGCAGTAAAAACCGCGACGGGTTTTCACTGCGGATTTTGGAATTCCGCTGCGGAAAATTCCGCAGTGGAATCCACAAAGTGCGCACATAGCCTAATAGTTTAATTCACCAAAACCACTTAAAAAATTGCAGTGAAAAATGCCGTTGCAATATCTGCAGCTTTTTTATTCTTTCATTGCTTTCTACGGGTGGAAACACACTGAAAGAAGTTCAGAAGTTGCATCTCTGCTACAGCATAAAGAGTAATTTTCTATCTACTGAAAGAAGTGACACGCTACAGATTTAAAAAGTGCTACAGTTCTGGAATCCAGTCAGAAAAAAACAAGCGCCTGCAGGAGATTTCGGAAATCTCATGTATTTCACTGGTGCTTTAAGAAGCAGCTTTTCACCATGTTCATAGGCAGAATTTTTGCAGCTTTTTCTTCTGCAAATAAGAAGTTTACAGCATTTTACAGCAGAAGAAAAAACTGCAATTTTCAGAAATCTCCTGCACACCCTTTTATTTTCTCCTGACTGAATTTCACAACTGCAACGTTTTTTTTAAATCTGCAGCGTGTCACTTCTTTCAGCAATTTTTTTTCACCCGTAGAAAGCAATGAAAACGTTTAAAAAATGCTGCAAATGTTTCAACGTTGTTTTTCTCTGCGTTTTTTTGTGAATAACACTAACTTTATTAAAGATGTACTGTAGACAAAATGCATACTGTAAAAAACAAACAGCAAAAGCTCTAAGGGTGTGTGCCCACATTCAAAAAACGCTGCAGGTCGGCTGCTGTGTACTTGTGCTGCTTCCAACCCGCAGCGGCCAGATGTTACAGTATAGTGGATGGGATTTCAAGAAATTCCATCTCTACTATGCGTGCACCGACACCCGCACCTCACCTGCGGAGACGGACATGCGGCGCGTCTCTCCAGACCCCAGCATGCCAATTTATCTGGCGTAGACGCGAGTCTCCACAAGAGAAATCTCACCCCTGCAATGTATAGGACGCAGGGATTCCACACAGATCGATGAACACACGCGGAATCACCTGTGTTCAAAACATGGCAGCACTTTGGACGCAGCACATGTCCGCTGCATCTAAAGGGCTGCCATTTCCGGATCCTCTGCACATACCCTAAAACATGAGTGCTTTGAAAGCAGTGTTTTTACTGCCAAGAGAGCAGGCTTTGGCTGCAAAAAAATGCACCAAAAACGATGATTCATATGCACACCTGTACTATATGTGTATGGTTTACGCTTATTATTTCACGTGGGAATTCATTTATTTCTATATAATAAATACCCTGATTCAGCAGACAATATTCCTATCTTGTGTCATCCAGACAGTAGTGACAGGAGGTCGCCCTGTCAGATTACAAGCAATGATTTAGTGACTGTGGTCAGAGCCTATGCTGATCCCTGCTATATGTGACTGTGAAACCTGATCCTACAGCAAACAGCACAAAGCTCTGGGACCACAGTGAGTAAATCACTGCACTGAGGGGGTCTCAAGGGGGGTTTAGGAGACATGTTCTGGGACTACAGAGCAATGCACAGCATTATTCACTGCTGAAAACCCTCTGGGCACTTCATACAGGGGTTGCAGATGCAGGGGGCCCCCTTGTAGGTGGGGGCCCCAGGCTTCTGCCTGGTCTGCCTGTGCCAAACACCGGCCCTGGTTGGGCCACCCTTAGAAGTAACAACTGCAATCAACTGCCAATCTTCTTCTTCAGTTGCGGCAGAAACACATCGCTTTTTGTCTGTTACTATGCCTAGTGCCATGCTGTTTTAGCACTTAACAAATGAAGAATTTTTTTTATATTTTATTCTGGAGCTGGAATACAACTTGTTTCCTTTTTTCTGTATATGTAAACACTAACCAGACAGATTTGGGTAAACAGACAGGGATAAAATAAAACTACAATAATATAAATATATAAAATATAAATACACTCACAAAACAACAGAGTAGGAAACCAGGGAGGAATAGGAAGGAAAAAACCAAATGGGAGAGGATAAGGATAAACAACCAACTGCGCGCAGCAATCTCCTGAAAAACTCTCCAACTGCCTACTCCAAGGACTCCTTCAACTGCAAAACAGGTAGTAGTAATTATCATTGGCAAGGTTAGAAGCAGGAGGCAGGTTCTTATATCTGCTGGTAGTAACAAACTCAGAACAGATTATACAACCCAAGTCAGAGAACTCAAGGAGTCCAACTAAGCAGATTAACCCTTGCAGGACAGTAGCAAAGAAATCCAGAACTGCTAACTAGACAGTGAAGCCGTTCTAACTACCACAGGTGTATGTGTCATCAGACACTGCGATCGTCTGACCCCACACTGTTGCGGCATCTCTGTGACAGTACCCCCCTTCTAACAGGGGACTCCGGACTCTCAGAATCCAGTTTATGAGGATGAGAGATGTGAAAAGCTCAAACCAACCGGGTCGCATTAACAGCGGACGTTGATACCCACATTCTTTCCTCTGGACCGTAACCCTTTCAATGCACTAAATATTGAAGAAATCAGCGAACGATATAAGAATCAACAATTTTATTTCAGACTTCCAGTAACCATGACAGGGGAAGGTCGTGGTAGTACTAAGAAGGCAACATATTTTTTGGGAAGAGAATGATGAAATACATTATGGATCTTAAAAGTAGAGCAAGGCGAAACACCACTGAATTGATAACGGCAACAATCTTATTGGGACTATTTAACCTGGATCCTAGTTTCCAAGGAGGAACCTTTAATTTAATATTCTTTGAGGAATACCACTCCAAATCACACACACAGTTCCGGACCCAGTAAGCATTTCTAGTCATATTTCCATACTCACATATCTGGACCCCATCCTCCTTAAGTTATTAAGAACAACTTGCCATACTGATGTAATAGATGAGAAAAATCATTCCTCTTCAGGTACCCCAGAAGAGCAATCACTATTGAAAATGCTGAGGGTGAAGCACATATGCCCCGAAAAATGGGGACTTGCCAGTTGATTCATGACAACAATTTTTTACAGCGAACTCCACAAGGGACACACGAAACTCACTCCTCCTGATTCTCGGACACAAAGCACCTAAGATATGACTCAAGATTTTGGTTCACTCGCTCAGTTTGCCCATCACATTGTGGATAAAAGGCAGATGAAAATGTGAAAATGAAAGATGAATCCCTAAATAAGCACAAAAGGCTTTCCAAAATTTAGATATAAATTGAACCCCCCCCCCCCGGTTTGAGACAATATCAGAGGGAATTCCATGCAATTTCACGATCTCCTTAAAGGGAACCTGTCACCAGAAATAATGCTGTTAACCTGCTGATATGCGGATAATCTGCAGGTTAACACCGTTATTATGCCGTCCGTGCCTTCACGCAGCCAAAGTCAGAGAAAATGATGTCTTTTCTCCCTGCCAGCATTCTGTATTCAAATGCATGTAGAGAAGCCGCGGAGACACAATCACATGTTTCTCAACGCAAGCAATGAATAGCCAGGTCTTTCACCGGGAAGGAACAACCACAGGAAGGGCAGCATCCAATAAAGGAAAACCACCTATGCCAAAACATGGTATCCATCCACAGACAGCGGTTTCGGGGTATTTGCCCCTCATCAGTTTGGAGTAGGAAACTGGCTATTAGGAGCAGTGCCTAGTGAAAAGACTATAAACATGAGGATGAATGACCTTGGGGAGATCAAAAACAGCTGTCTCTGGATGGATACCATGTTTTGGCATAGGTGGTTTTCCTTTACTGGATGCTGCCCTTCCCGTGGTTGTTCCTTCCCGGTTAAAGACCTGGCTATTTATTGCTTGCGTTGAGAAACACGTGATGGTGTCTCCTCGGCGATGGAAAATGTAATTTACAAAGTGCTGAAACATGGCGAAAGCATTGGTCAACCCAAATGGCATGATGAGGTTTTCATAGTGTCACTCTGCAGAATTTTAAGCAGTCTCCACTAATCCCCCTACTTAATATGGATGAAATTGAAGGTCTCCCCAAGCATAAGTATGGGAAACCAATTAGCCAGAAAGATCTGAAATGAGAGGGAGAGGGTAGGGACCCTGAACAGTGACCGATTTGGTTCCCAAAAATCCTTTTTTAATTAAGAAAGAAAAATCTGCCTGCCACCGGATATGAGGGTCTGATATGTTCCTTAGCAAGGCTCTCTGTAATATAATCTTTCATGGCCTGCCTTTCAGCACCTGAAATATTATACAACCTGCTCTTAGGCAACTTAGCCACAGGAATCAAATTGACTGACAAATCATTAGGGCAATAAGGTGGTAGTTCTTAACAAGTGTCACAGATCCCACCATGCTGCCACCAATATGTCACGGATCCCACCGGATATGTCAGGGATCCCACCACTATGTCATGGTTCACAGGGAAGATACCTTTATCATCCCCACCACTCACACCAATTTGTCATGAACCGGGGTTGTTTGGTTGCCCCTGGTTCCTTCTGAAGGGGATTTATCTATATCCCACTTACCAGTTCCGGTTTGGAACTTACAGCTCTCTGGTGCCCCTTACCCTCAGGTCAGTCAGGGTACTGCACCTAGGGTAATAAGTCGCCATAAAGGCTGCCTGCTATGTACTGGCTATTGGGCTCGCTGCAGTGAGGGTGATATAACTACTCCCACTCAGGTGGGAACAATAATTATCAACGCCGCCGTCGCTACAAAGCCTCCCAAATGCACAGAACAAAGTATGCTGCCACTAGCTCTGATTCTCTTAATTGTTAACGGGTCCGAAGCCAACTCAAATCAGTAGCGTAATTCACTTCAGAGGACGCGACAGTTTGTTTAGAGCATGGAGAGACAAGTTAGTAATTTTATATTTTACTCCAAAAAAGATAGGCAGTGTTTACAAAGTATAAAAAAGATATTATAAAGAAGACAAATCATGTGTACAATGCAATTACAAATAAAAAAAAGGATTAAAATTCAAAAGAACACTTACAGGTCGTTATGTGATTGCATCATCATGGCGGCCGTATGCTCAGGAGACACATCAAGGTGCATCAGAACAGCTTGCAGAACTGCTGTCAGCTCGCTTCCTGGGTCAGGACTGATTCACAACTCACCAGGGTTAAGATATGCCCTCTCGTCGTGTTTAGCTGCTAGCGGTTTCAGGGAGTGATAGATCTATCGATGGACAACCGGAATATACAATTCTTATATCTCTAGCCCAGATCGGTGCCAGAATATGTCACTTTGATAGAATAAAGAATCTCATGGTGGCTACACCAGTTTCAACTAGTACCATGTGGGAGGGGGAATGAGTAATTTTAGGGAGACTGCTCTGCCTGCAGCATAGAACCTTAAAAATTCTTCAGGGAGGGGTTTAGTTTTCACACACAAGTAGCAGGCAGAGAGAGAAGAGGAGGGGTCGGAATGGCCCACAGAGTGTCTGGAAAGCCATGTAACCTTCTGAAACTAAACTCACAATATGACATTTTTACATTATTGTGACAACAACCTTGTTCAGAAAACACATTCTCCAGACAAATACTCCAGTAGAGACCTGGTAGTTATCATGGATAAACCAGTGCTCATGCAGTTATTTTTGCAATAATTGCTCCACCTCACTACTGCCAGTCCATTATAGAATTATGTAATGTAAGCCAAGGAAGGCCAAGAACCACTGAGGAAGTCAAGCCCTCTAATACATGACACTTCATAAAGTCAGTTTGCATGGCCCCTACCTGTACATGTATATTCTGTACAACCTGAGAGAAATGTTCCTGACTCAAGAATACAGAATCTATTGCAATTATTGGAATAGGTCTTGGCAAGTCATGAGGAATAAAGGGATGTCACAGTGTAGAGGGAACATTTGCACATGGAAACAAAAGAAGCAATGGAATGAAACCGAAAGGGAGAAGATACAGATTAGATATTAGAAAAAACATTTTGACAGTAAGCGTGATCAATGAGTGTAACAGGCTGCCACGAGAGGTGGTGAGGTCTCCTTCAATGGAAGGCTTTAAATAGAGGCTGGATAGACATCTGTCTGAAATGGTTTAGTGAATCCTACATTGAGCAGGGGGTTCGACCTGATGATCCTTGAGGTCCCTTCGAACTCTAACATTCTATGATGCTAAGGCCCTGGGTCTGAACAAACTGGGCCTCAACCAGATTAAATCCTGCCCAATTTCCAAAAAAGACAGAAATAGACAGCTTTCTTCCTCCCAAAAGGACTATGACAGGTTGTGATCTACCAATGGAGTAAAGGCATCCTTTACCTCTTTAGAAAGCTCCTGACAAAACTGAGTACAGAGCGCTGGGTCATTCCATCTAGTATCCGTAGACTACCTATGAAACTCGGAGCAATACTCTTCTGTTGCCCAACCTACCTGCGGAAGCTGACATAATTTAGACTCACCCAGAGAGATACAGTCGGGGTCTTCATAGAGGAGACCTGAAAACATTCCTTGAAGAGACTGGGAATCAGATGGGAGAGAAAATGCCCAGGCTTAAGGGTCACCCTGCAGAAGAGATATTATGATCCCCACCCATTGATTCTCAGTAGGCAAGGAGTGAGGATGTAACCTAAAATAAAGTTTGCATGCCTCCCTGAAAACAATGAACTTATCGCAACCCCCAGAGAACCTATCTGGCAAAGCGTTCTTGGGCTCAACCAGAGGTTGCACGGGAGCTAAGAGCGGTGTCAGAGCTTCCCCTGGCTGTTAATCCCCTAAATGCTGCGATCAAGGAGGAAGGCAGAGGGACGGGAGCTCTCTCTGCCCGCGACGTCATAGCAGGGACACGTTCGGAGCCTTGGTGACCATGGGTTATCAAGTGACAGAAAGCTTCCGAGTCCATGCTCATAGCATGGTGTCAGAAACTTTCAGTATAGGTATAATGCAGTGCAACGCTAGTGCATTGCAATGTGCTATACCTGCAATTAAAGTAAAAGAAAGTGAAAGTCCCATAAAGGGACTAGGTAAAAAAGGAAAAAAATTTTAAAAAAAATATGTAAAAAAATTTTACAAAATAATAATAATAAAAAATCCACTAATAAATACTTTTTATGCAAAAAAGTAAATAAAAGAAAAACAGATGTTTGGTATCACCACATCCGGAACAATCCGATCTCTAAAAGCGTCATGCTAAAGAAGCCTTTCAGTGAAAGCCGTAAAAAAACACAAAAAGTAGCAAACTATGATTTATAATCATTGCTGCTTGGAAAAAATTGAATAACAATCAAAAAGATCAAAAAGACGAATGTAAATAAAAATAGTATCACTGAAAACGTCATTCTGTCCCAGAAAAAACAGAAAAAACAGCTGCCATACAGCTTCATCAGCGGAAAAATAAAAAAGTTATAGCTCTCAGAATAAAGCGATGCAAAATAATTATTTTTTCTATAAAAGTTTTTATTGTGTAAAAGCACTAAAACCTAAAAAATATAAATTTCGTATCACTGTAATCGTACTGACCCGAAGAATAAAGCGGCCTGATCAATTTTACCACACACAGAACGGAGAAAAAAAAACAACATAAAAAACAATTCCAGAATTGCTGATTTTTGTTCATTCTGTCTCTTCAAAAATCAGAATACAATGCGATCAAAAAATGTCATGTGCCCGAGAATGGTATCAATAAAAAACGTCAGCTTGTCCCGCACAAAACAAGCCCTCATATGACTCTTGGCCAAAATATGGAAAAATTATAGCTCTCAAAATATGGCAATACAAAAAGTTCTTGCAAAAAAAGCATCTTTTAGTGTGTGACAGCAGCCAAACATAAAAACCCGATATAAATCTGGTATCGCTGTAATCGCACCAACCTGAACCGAAGAATCAGGTCACCTAATCACTTATACCGCACGAGGAATGGCATTAAAAAATGAGTAAAAACAATTCTTTACCTGCTGTGGATTTCTTCATTCTGCCTCCCAAAGATCACAGTAAGACTCAGAGCACATTTAGCCTGCGATCTGCACTGAGCGCTTACACCAGGGTTTCCGTGTAAATCTCTGAAATACGGCATTCTGACAGAACTGCAAGCGGACAATTCCCTATAATGAGGCAGATGGAGGCACTGTGAATGCCATAGGACCTGTGATCCAGTGGTGTCCGTCTTTTTTAGGCGTGCATTAAAATGTGGTCGACCATAATTTTGTGCACCTCTTAAAGGAAGGACTACATGAAATAGAGGCCAGATAGAGTCCAAAGTAACTCTATCAGACAGAAAGCTTCCGAGTCCATGCTCATAGCATGGTGTCAGAAACTTTCAGTTTCTGCTGCCTCATTATAGTGATTTGATCCCTTGGGGGTTTCATTTGTCATATCACTTGGAGATTTAGGTGGAAACCCCAAAGTAAGTGCTCAGCAGAGGGCGCCGGATAACTGTGATCCCAAACGTTATGAAAAATGTTCCCAATAAAAGCTTAAAACTCAGTCCACAAAAAAAGCAAGTCCCCACTCAGGTCATTCATGTGTTAACGGAAATATAGGGGGCTTCCACATTAATGGTGTCAAAATGATCACTGCACGGGGGGCATGGCCTGACTGCACTGCTGAACAGTCGCACATACCAGGAGCTCCTGCATTGATACGAAGCTAAACAAGTTTTTTCAGCTCTATTTTCGGCCAAATCTTTCCCCTGTGCGGCAACCATACTTCCAGCAGGGAGGACTTTTGTGCACCGCAAGTGGCTCTCACGGCTCTCATCGAGCCGCGCCTTGGCCGTTAAAGGAGGACAGAGGAGAGAAGAAACGCCATCTTGGGACCTGCAGCGCTGCAAGGAAAGCCGCTCCACAGAGGTATCAACTACAGCGCGCTGACCTCGCTACCCCCACCCTAGCTTGTGACACATCGGTGTCTGTGTCCGCCACACAAGACCGGGACCCGGACCTTGCGGGTACGTCCGCCGCCACCACCTATGATCTCCCCCATCACCCACCTCAGTTTTCCTGTGCTGGTGATCCCGTTGGGGTCTGTAGCTTACTGGTGGCTGGGGGCAGGTCCAGTTGCTTTCTTGCTGCGGCGCTCGGCGCCTCTCTGGTCCCAGCGCTGAGTCCCGGCCTGGAGAGTCTTTGTAGAGACTTGGTGGTCCCGTCCCTTTTCCCGCCATCTGTTGCCATTTTGGACTTGCTCCTGTGGCTGAGGCTGCAGGTCTTGCGATCTACGAGAGAGGGAGACGTGTTTTCCTCCCCTGAGCCTTCTTGGTCTCTGGGCGTTTACCTCCTGCTGCCCCATACCCAATAACAATAGGCACACCATCTACCTTTGTGTGCTGAAGGACTGCCTACTGTGACTATTCTATATCTCCAGTAAACAATCACATACCCTATTGTTGTTTGACTGTCCGGAAACGGGGCTTATTATTCTCAGGACTCCTTGTTAGCCACAATATAAGGAGCTTACCTCTGCTCTTTCATTTGTGTTAAGATTATTTTTATTTTTTTTAACTCTAAAACCAACGCTGCCATCTCATTTTTCTTTTCTTTATTTTCTTTTTTTTCCATGCTCTTCCAGCGACACCTGGTGCACTTGCTAGGTACTACGCTTTAAAATCCATTATAATGTGTACTTAACCAAATCTTCATATGTCCAAGTTGTAAACAAAGCCTCTCACGTTAACAGCACCTCATAATGGTCAAATCACAAAAAGAACGTGAAAAAACAGCAAACAAAGCCGTTGCAGACGAACAGAAAAAAAATACGCATAGGGATCTAGACAAATATTTGAAGAACAAAATCAGATTCCTCTCAAACCTCTGCAAGAAGATCCCTTAAAAAATCTGCCTCTTTTGATAATTTAGACGATTCTGACCTTAGCGGAGACGACTCGGATAGCGACTCCATGATGGAAGATGCAGCTCCTATCTCCAGAGCTTTTATGAAAAAATGAATGGCCCAAAATATGAAACCCATCCTGGATGAATTAGCGGGTATGCGCTCGGATCTCCAACAATTGGGTCATAGAGTCAAAGCTTTAGAATCTGCCAATACAGATACTGTCGACACTTTAAACTGCCTCAATGAGCAAATCCTTAAACAACAACATCACCTAAATGCAGCTTTACTAGCAGCAGAGGACCAGGAGAACAGGAGCAGAAGTCCTTCGCACATGAAGCTCTGGAAAAGGTAACCAGAGAAATCTTTGCCAACCTCATTGGCCAAGACAGAGCTGCCGCAATCACTATTGAGAGAGTACACCGAGCTCTGAGACCTAAACCAAGGCAAGATGAACCCTCCCAGAGATGTTATCTGTGGCCTCCTTAGCTATGTGGATACAGCTGCCATCTTAGCAAGCGCTAGAGAACAGGACAAAATCTTGTATGACAACTCGCAACTTCAGCTCTTCCAGGACTTGGCTCCATCCACTCTTGCAAAGGGAAGGATTCTCAGACCCCTTCTTTCAGCTTTAAGAGCTAATAATCTGAACTATAAATGGCTGTATCCCTTCAGCCTTGCTATTAACATAGGAGGCCGACAAATTTCCATTCGGTCCCCGGAAGATTTACTTAATGCTTGGGACTCCTTGGGCATTCCTCCGATTGACGTGCCTTCTTGGTTGCCGATTGACACCAATTTGAACCTTCCTCCACTAACTAGATCGCAAGATTGATCCCTGAAGAAGAAACATGCTTCTCCTAAAATCAAGAAACAGGATCCCAAGAAACACCCACCTTGATTTAGCAATACTATAAACACTGTCTCTACTTTCCATTTGTCTACTAAAGTTTTATGAGTAAATAGTCTTTACCCTATGATCTAATTCCTATTGTTTGCACTCCGTCTGCAATTCAAATCCTCTTTCCTTTTTCTTTTCCTTTTTCTTTTACTTTCTCTCACACTCTAGTTTGCAACTTGGACTACCTCGCCTATGGTTGGGTTCCTATACCCCCCCCTGCGTTAGGCGAGCTAATGTTTGCAAAAAGTTTATTGTTTATTTTGTTCTCTTCCTTTTTCAGGTTCTCAGCTAAGTCAGAATTCTTCACGAAATATGCTAACTTCGAGTAGTCAGGTTGGTCCGTCCTCTGTCACTGTGGCTTCATTTAATGTCAAGGGATTAAACTCCCCAGCTAAATGAAGCCAAATTCTTACCCTCTTAAGAAAACAGAATTTGCAAATTCTCTTCTTTCAGGAAACCCATTTTAAAGTCGATAGAGTCCCCAATACGTCATTTTCTTCCTACCCCATTTGGTTTAACCCCTTCATGACCCAGCCTATTTTGGCCTTAATGACCTTGCCATTTTTTGCAATTCTGACCAGTGTCCCTTTATGAGGTAATAACTCAGGAACGCTTCAACGGATCCTTGCGATTCTGAGACTGTTTTTTCGTGACATATTGGGCTTCATGTTAGTGGTAAATTTAGGTCGATAATTTCTGAGTTTATTTGTGAAAAAAATGGAAATTTGGCGAAAATTTTGAAAATTTTGCAATTTTCACATTTTGAATTTTTATTCTGTTAAACCAGAGAGTTATGTGACACAAAATAGTTAATAAATAACATTTCCCACATGTCTACTTTACATCAGCACAATTTTGGAAAGAAATTTTTTTTTTGCTAGGAAGTTATAAGGGTTAAAATTTGACCAGTGATTTCTCATTTTTACAACAAAATTTACAAAACCATTTTTTTTAGGGACCACCTCACATTTGAAGTCAGTTTGAGGGTTCTATATGGCTGAAAATACCCAAAAGTGACACCATTCTAAAAACTGCACCCCTCAAGGTGCTCAAAACCACATTCAAGAAGTTTATTAACCCTTCAGGTGTTTCACAGCAGCAGAAGCAACAAGGAGGGGAAAAATTAACATTTAACTTTTTAGTCACAAAAATGATCTTTTCGCAACAATTTTTTTATTATCCCAAGGGTAAAAGGAGAAACTGGACCACGAATGTTGTTGTCCAATTTGTCCTGAGTACGCTGATACCTCATATGTGGGGGTAAACCACTGTTTGGGCGCACGGCAGGGCTCGGAAGGGAAGGAGCGCCATTTGACTTTTTGAATGAAAAATTGGCTCCAATCTTTAGCGGACACCATGTCGCGTTTGGAGAGCCCCCGTGTGCCTAAACATTGGAGCTCCCCCACAAGTGACCCCATTTTGGAAACTAGACCCCCCAAGGAACTTATCTAGAAGCATAGTGAGCACTTTAAACCCCCAGGTGCTTCACAAATTAATCCGTAAAAATGAAAAAGTACTTTTTTTTCACACAAATTTTCTTTTAGCCTCAATTTTTTCATTTTCACATGGGCAACAGAATAAAATGGATCCTAAAATTTGTTGGGCAATTTCTCCTGAGTACGCCGATACCTCATATGTGGGGGTAAACTACTGTTTGGGCACATGGTAAGGCTCGGAAGGGACGGAGCGCCATTTGACTTTTTGAATGGAAAATTAGCTCCAATCGTTAGTGGACACCATGTTGCGTTCGGAGAGCCCCTGTGTGCCTAAACATTGGAGCTCCCCTACAAGTGACCCCATTTTGGAAACTAGACCCCCCAAGGAACTAATCTAGATGTATAGTGAGCACTTAAAACGCCCAGGTGTTTCACAGAAGTTTATAACGCAGAGCCATGAAAATAAAAAAATATTTTTCTTTCCTCAAAAATGATTTTTAGCCCGGAGTTTTTTATTTTCCCAAGGATAATAGGAGAAATTGGACCCCAAATGTTGTTGTCCAGTTTGTCCTGAGTACGATGATACCCCATATGTGGGGGTAAACCACTGTTTGGGCGCACGGCAGGGCTCGGAAGGGAAGGCACGCCATTTGGCTTTTTGAATGGAAAATTAGCTTCAATCATTAGCGGACACCATGTCGCGTTTGGAGAGCCCCTGTGTGCCTAAACATTGGAGCTCCCGCACAAGTGACCCCATTTCGGAAACTAGGCCTCCCAAGGAACTAATCTAGATGTGTGGTGAGCACTTTGAACCCTCAAGTGCTTCACAGAAGTTTATAACGCAGAGCCATGAAAATAAAAAATTATTTTTCTTTCCTCAAAAATAATTTTTTAACCCACAATTTTTTATTTTCCCAAGGGTAACAGGAGAAATTGGACCCCAAAAGTTGTTGTGCAGTTCCTCCTGAGTACGCTGATACCCCATATGTGGGGGTAAACCACTGTTTTGGCACACGTCGGGGAGCGGAAGGGAAGTAGTGACGTTTTGAAATGCAGACTTTAATGGAATGCTCTGCTGGCGTCACGTTGCGTTTGCAGAGCCCCTGATGTGCCTAAACAGTAGGAACTCCCCACAATTGACCCCACTTTGGAAACTAGACCCCCAAGGGAACTTATCTAGATGTGTGGTGAGCACTTTGAACCCCCAAGTGCTTCACAGAAGTTTATAACGCAGAGCCGTGAAAATAAAAAATGTGTTTTCTTTCCTCAAAAATATTTTTTTAGCCCAGAATTTTTTAATTTTCCCAAGGGTAACAGGAAAAATTTGACCCCAAAAGTTGTTGTCCAGTTTCTCCTGAGTACGCTGATACCCCATATGTGGGGGTAAACCACTGTTTGGGCACATGGCGGGGCTCGGAAGGGAAGTAGTGACGATTTGGAATGCAGACTTTGATGGAATGGTCTGCGGGAATCATGTTACGTTTGCAGAGCCCCTGATGTGCCTAAACAGTAGAAACCCCCCACAAGTGACCCCATTTTGGAAACTAGACCCCCCAAGGAACTTATCTAGATGTGTGGTGAGCACTTTCAACCCCCAAGTGTTTCACATAAGTTTATAACGTAGAGCCGTGAAAATAAAAAATAATTGTTCTTTCCTCAAAATTATGTTTTAGCAAGTAATTTTTTATTTTTGCAAGGGTAACAGGAGAAATTGGACCCCAATAGTTGTTGCCCAGTTTGTCCTGAGTATGCTGGTATCCCATATGTGGGGGTAAACCACTGTTTGGGCGCACGTCGGGGCTTGGAAGGGAGGGCGCACCATTTGACTTTTTGAACGCAAGATTGGCTGGAATCAATGGTGGCGCCATGTTGCGTTTGGAGACCCCTGATGTGCCTAAACAGTGGAAACCCCTCAATTCTAACTTCAACACTAACCCCAACACACCCCTAACCCTAATCCCAACTGTAGCCATAACCCTAATCACAACCCTAACCCCAACACACCCCTAACCACAACCCTAACCCCAACACACCCGTAACCCTAAATCCAACCCTAATCCTAACCCTAATCCCAACCCTACCCACAACTGTAACCCCAACACAACCCTAACCCTATCCTTAACCCTAACCACAAGCCTAATCTTAACCCTATTTCCAACCCTAGCCCTAATTCCAACCCTAAGGGTACCGTCTCACATAACGATTTACCAACGATCACGACCAGCGATACGACATGGCCGTGATCGTTGGAAAGTCATTGTGTGGTCGCTGGGGAGCTGTCACACAGACCGCTCTCCAGCGACCAACGATGCCAAGGTCCCGGGTAACCAGGGTAAACATCGGGTTACTAAGCGCAGGGCCGCGCTTAGTAACCCGATGTTTACCGTGGTTACCAGCGTAAAAGTAAAAAAAAAAAAACGTACATACTCACATTTCGGTGTCCTTCAGGTCCCTTGCCGTCTGCTTCCCGCTCTGACTGAGTGCCGCCGTACAGTGAGAGCAGAGCGCAGCGGTGACGTCACTGCTGTGCTGTGCTCTCACTTTCCGGCCGGCAGACAGTCAGAGCGGGAAGCAGACGGCAAGGGACCTGAAGGACACCGAAATGTGAGTATGTACGTTTTTTTTTTTTACTTTTACGCTGGTAACCACGGTAAACATCGGGTTACTAAGCGCGGCCCTGCGCTTAGTAACCCGATGTTTACCCTGGTTACAAGTGAACGCATCACTGGATAGCTGTCACATACAACGATCCAGCGATGACAGCGGGAGATCCAGCGACTAAAGAAAGTTCCAAACGATCTGCTACGACGTACGATTCTCAGCAGGGTCCCTGATCGCTGCTGCGTGTCAGACACAGCGATATCGTATGGATATCGCTGGAACGTCACGGATCGTACCGTCGTAGCGATCAAAGTGCCACTGTGAGACGGTACCCTAACTCTAATTCCAACCCTAACCCTAAGGCTATGTGCCCACTTTGCGGATTCGTGTGAGATTTTTCCGCACCATTTTTGAAAAATCCGCAGGTAAAAGGCACTGCGTTTTACCTACGGATTTACAGCGGATTTCCAGTGTTTTTTGTGCGGATTTCACCTGCGGATTCCTATTGAGGAACAGGTGTAAAACGCTGCGGAATCCGCACAAAATTGTCATGCTGCGGAAAATACACAGCGTTTCCGCACGGTATTTTCCGCACCATGGGCACAGCGGATTTGGTTTTCCATAGGTGTACATGGTACTGTAAACCTGATGGAAAACTGCTACGAATTCGCAGCGGCCAATCTGCTGCGGATCCGCGGCCAATCCGCTGCGGATCCTGTTGTGAATTTGGATTCTGGGCTCCCCCGGTGGCTACTGGTGGAATTGAACTGGTGTCTTCATCTTCTCTGTTCACCTGTTCCCATCAAGATGTGGGAGTCGCTATATAACCTTGCTGCTCTGTTAGTTGCTTGCCGGTCAACAATGTTATCAGAAGCCTCTCTGTGCTTGTTCCTGCTCCTAGACAACTACTAGATAAGTTGGACTCTTGTCCATGTTTGTTTTTGCATTTTTGTTCCAGTTCACAGCTGTAGTTTCGTTACTGTGTCTGGAAAGCTCTTGTGAACAGGAATTGCCACTCTGGTGTTATGAGTTAATGCCAGAGTTTTAAAGTAATTTCTGGATGGTGTTTTGATAGGGTTTTCAGCTGACCATGAAAGTGTCCTTTCTGTCTTCTGCTATGTAGTAAGTGGACCTCAAATTTGCTAAACCTATTTTCATACTACGTTTGTTATTTCATCTTGATTCACCGCCAATACATGTGGGGGGCCTCTGTCTCCTTTCGGGGTATTTCTCTAGAGGTGAGCTAGGACTAATATTTTCCTCTGCTAGCTTTATTTAGTCCTCCGGCTGGTGCTGGGCATCTAGAATCAACGTAGGCATGCTACCCGGCCACTGCTAGTTGTGCGTTAGGTTTAGTTCATGGTCAGCTCAGTTTCCATCTTCCAAGAGCTAGTTCCTATATATGCTGATGCTATGATCTCTTGCCATTGAGATCATGACAGTTTGACCGGCCCATTAAAGGGTTAAAATCCTTGGCTGAGAAAGGAGAGTAATAAGTAGTCTGCTGAAATTTTTATTTTTTTCTCTTTTTTTTTTTTTTCTCTCCTTTGAATGGCTCTGTGTCCACCTGTTTGCAATGGATCTTCAGAGTGTAACTGCAGGTTTGAATAATCTCGCCACGAAGGTACAAAATTTGCAAGATTTTGTTTGTCATGCACCTGTATCTGAGCCGAGAATTCCTTTGCCGGAATTTTTCTCGGGGAATAGATCTGGGTTTCAGAATTTTCGAAATAATTGCAAATTATTTTTGTCCCTGAAATCTCGCTCTGCCGGAGATCCTGCACAGCAGGTCAGGATTGTGATTTCCTTGCTCCGGGGCGACCCTCAAGACTGGGCTTTTTCATTGACACCAGGGGATCCTGCGTTGCTCAATGTGGATGCGTTTTTTCTGGCCTTGGGGTTGCTTTATGACGAACCTCATTTGGAGCTTCAGGCAGAAAAAACTTTGATGTCCCTATCTCAGGGGCAAGATGAAGCGGAAATTTACTGCCAAAGATTCCGTAAATGGTCTGTGCTTACTCAGTGGAATGAGTGCGCCCTGGCGGCGACTTTCAGAGAGGGTCTCTCTGATGCCATTAAGGACGTTATGGTGGGGTTCCCTGTGCCTGCGGGTCTGAATGAGTCCATGACAATGGCTATTCAGATCGATAGGCGTTTGCGGGAGCGCAAACCAGTGCACCATCTGGCGGTGTCCACTGAGAAATCGCCAGAGAGTATGCAGTGTGATAGAATTCTGTCCCGAAGCGAGCGGCAGAATTTTAGACGGAAAAATGGGTTGTGTTTCTATTGTGGTGATTCTACTCATGTTATATCAGCATGCTCTAAGCGCACTAAAAAGCTTGGTAAATCTGTTTCCATTTGCACCTTACCGTCTAAGTTTATTCTATCTGTGACCCTGATTTGCTCTTTGTCATCTATTACCACGGACGCCTATGTCGACTCTGGCGCCGCTTTGAGTCTTATGGATTGGTCCTTTGCCAAACGCTGTGGGTATGATTTAGAGCCTTTGGAGACTCCTATTCCTCTGAAGGGGATTGACTCCACCCCATTGGCTAATAATAAACCACAATACTGGACACAAGTAACTATGCGTATTAATCCGGATCACCAGGAGATTATTCGCTTTCTGGTGCTGTATAATCTACATGATGATTTGGTGCTAGGATTGCCTTGGCTGCAATCTCACAACCCAGTCCTCGACTGGAAAGCTATGTCTGTGTTGAGCTGGGGATGTAAGGGGGCTCATGGGGATGTACCTGTGGTTTCCATTTCATCATCTATTCCCTCTGAAATTCCTGAGTTCCTGTCTGACTATCGTGACGTCTTTGAAGAATCCAAGCTTGGTTCGTTACCTCCGCACCGAGAGTGCGATTGTGCCATAGATTTAATCCCGGGTAGTAAATACCCAAGGGGTCGTTTATTTAATCTGTCTGTGCCTGAACATGCTGCTATGCGTGAATATATAAAGGAGTCCTTGGAAAAGGGACATATTCGTCCATCGTCATCTCCCTTAGGAGCCGGTTTTTTCTTTGTGTCAAAAAAAGACGGCTCTTTGAGACCATGTATTGATTATCGGCTTTTGAATAAAATCACTGTTAAATATCAATACCCATTGCCGTTGCTGACTGATTTGTTTGCTCGCATAAAGGGGGCCAAGTGGTTCTCTAAGATTGACCTTCGTGGGGCGTATAATTTGGTGCGAATCAGGCAGGGGGATGAGTGGAAAACCGCATTTAATACGCCCGAGGGCCACTTTGAGTATTTAGTGATGCCTTTTGGTCTTTCAAATGCTCCGTCAGTTTTCCAGTCCTTTATGCATGATATTTTTCGCGATTATTTGGATAAATTTATGATTGTGTATCTGGATGATATTCTGATTTTTTCGGATGACTGGGACTCTCATGTCCAGCAAGTCAGGAGGGTTTTTCAGGTCTTGCGGTCTAATTCTTTGTGTGTGAAGGGTTCTAAGTGTGTTTTTGGGGTACAGAGGATTTCCTTTTTGGGATATATTTTTTCCCCCTCTTCCATTGAAATGGATCCTGTCAAGGTTCAAGCTATTTGTGATTGGACGCAGCCCTCTTCTCTTAAGAGTCTTCAGAAATTTTTGGGCTTTGCTAACTTTTATCGTCGATTTATTGCTGGTTTTTCGGATATTGCTAAGCCATTGACCGATTTGACTAAGAAGGGTGCTGATGTTGCTGATTGGTCCCCTGATGCTGTGGAGGCCTTTCGGGAGCTTAAGCGCCGTTTTTCCTCTGCCCCTGTGTTGCGGCAGCCTGATGTTGCTCTACCTTTTCAGGTTGAGGTCGACGCTTCTGAGATCGGAGCTGGGGCAGTGTTGTCGCAGAAAAGTTCTGACTGCTCCGTGATGAGGCCTTGTGCCTTCTTTTCCCGTAAATTTTCGCCCGCTGAGCGGAATTATGATGTTGGGAATCGGGAGCTTTTGGCCATGAAGTGGGCTTTTGAGGAGTGGCGCCATTGGCTTGAGGGGGCCAGACATCAGGTGGTGGTATTGACTGACCACAAAAATTTGATTTATCTTGAGACCGCCAGGCGCCTGAATCCTAGACAGGCGCGCTGGTCATTATTTTTCTCTCGGTTTAATTTTGTGGTGTCATACCTACCGGGTTCTAAGAATGTTAAGGCGGATGCCCTTTCTAGGAGTTTTGAGCCTGACTCGCCTGGTAACTCTGAGCCCACAGGTATCCTTAAGGATGGAGTGGTATTGTCAGCCGTTTCTCCAGACCTGCGGCGGGCCTTGCAGGAGTTTCAGGCGGATAGACCTGATCGTTGCCCACCTGATAAACTGTTTGTTCCTGATGATTGGACCAGTAGAGTCATCTCTGAGGTTCATTCTTCTGCGTTGGCAGGTCATCCTGGCATTTTTGGTACCAGGGATTTGGTGGCAAGGTCCTTCTGGTGGCCTTCCCTGTCACGAGATGTGCGAGGCTTTGTGCAGTCTTGTGACGTTTGTGCTCGGGCCAAGCCTTGTTGTTCTCGGGCTAGTGGATTGTTGTTGCCCTTGCCTATTCCTAAGAGGCCTTGGACGCACATCTCGATGGATTTTATTTCAGATCTGCCTGTTTCTCAGAAGATGTCTGTCATCTGGGTGGTGTGTGACCGTTTCTCTAAGATGGTCCATTTGGTTCCTCTGCCCAAGTTGCCTTCTTCTTCCGAGTTGGTTCCTCTGTTTTTTCAAAATGTTGTTCGTTTGCATGGTATTCCTGAGAATATCGTTTCTGACAGAGGGACCCAATTCGTGTCTAGATTTTGGCGGGCATTCTGTGCTAGGATGGGCATAGATTTATCTTTTTCGTCCGCTTTCCATCCTCAGACGAATGGCCAGACCGAGCGGATTAATCAGACCCTGGAGACATATCTGAGGTGTTTTGTGTCTGCTGACCAGGATGATTGTGTTGCTTTTTTGCCATTGGCGGAGTTTGCTCTCAATAATCGGGCCAGCTCTGCCACTTTGGTGTCCCCGTTTTTCTGTAATTCGGGGTTTCATCCTCGATTTTCCTCTGGTCAGGTGGAATCTTCGGATTGTCCTGGAGTGGATGCTGTGGTGGAGAGATTGCATCAGATCTGGGGGCAGGTGGTGGACAATTTGAGGTTGTCCCAGGAGAAGACTCAGCTTTTTGCCAACCGTCACCGTCGTGTTGGTCCTCGGCTTTGTGTTGGGGATTTGGTGTGGTTGTCTTCTCGTTTTGTCCCTATGAGGGTCTCTTCTCCTAAGTTTAAGCCTCGGTTCATCGGCCCATATAAGATATTGGAGATTCTTAACCCTGTTTCCTTCCGTTTGGACCTCCCTGCATCCTTTTCTATTCATAACGTTTTTCATCGGTCATTATTGCGCAGGTATGAGGTACCGGTTGTGCCTTCCGTTGAGCCTCCTGCTCCGGTGTTGGTTGAGGGTGAGTTGGAGTACGTTGTGGAGAAAATCTTAGACTCTCGTGTTTCCAGACGGAGACTCCAGTATCTGGTCAAGTGGAAGGGATACGGCCAGGAGGATAATTCTTGGGTGAATGCATCTGATGTTCATGCCTCTGATCTGGTTCGTGCCTTTCATAGGGCCCATCCTGATCGCCCTGGTGGTTCTGGTGAGGGTTCGGTGCCCCCTCCTTGAGGGGGGGGGTACTGTTGTGAATTTGGATTCTGGGCTCCCCCGGTGGCTACTGGTGGAATTGAACTGGTGTCTTCATCTTCTCTGTTCACCTGTTCCCATCAAGATGTGGGAGTCGCTATATAACCTTGCTGCTCTGTTAGTTGCTTGCCGGTCAACAATGTTATCAGAAGCCTCTCTGTGCTTGTTCCTGCTCCTAGACAACTACTAGATAAGTTGGACTCTTGTCCATGTTTGTTTTTGCATTTTTGTTCCAGTTCACAGCTGTAGTTTCGTTACTGTGTCTGGAAAGCTCTTGTGAACAGGAATTGCCACTCTGGTGTTATGAGTTAATGCCAGAGTTTTAAAGTAATTTCTGGATGGTGTTTTGATAGGGTTTTCAGCTGACCATGAAAGTGTCCTTTCTGTCTTCTGCTATGTAGTAAGTGGACCTCAAATTTGCTAAACCTATTTTCATACTACGTTTGTTATTTCATCTTGATTCACCGCCAATACATGTGGGGGGCCTCTGTCTCCTTTCGGGGTATTTCTCTAGAGGTGAGCTAGGACTAATATTTTCCTCTGCTAGCTTTATTTAGTCCTCCGGCTGGTGCTGGGCATCTAGAATCAACGTAGGCATGCTACCCGGCCACTGCTAGTTGTGCGTTAGGTTTAGTTCATGGTCAGCTCAGTTTCCATCTTCCAAGAGCTAGTTCCTATATATGCTGATGCTATGATCTCTTGCCATTGAGATCATGACAGGATCCGCGGCAATCCGCTGCGGATTCGCAGCCAAATCCGCACTGTGTGCACATGCCCTAACCCTACCCCTAACCCTACCCCTAATTCTAACCCTAATTCTAACCCTAGTTCTAACCCTAACCCTAGCAGAAAAAAATATATATATATTTTATTTATTTTTATTATTGTCCCTATGGGGGTGATAAAGGGGGGTCATTTACTATTTTTTTTATTTTGATCACTGTGATAGGTTATATCGCAGTGATCAAAATACATCTGAAACGAATCTGCCAGCTGGCAGATTCGGCGGGCGCAGTGCGCATGCGCCCGCCATATTGGAAGATGGCGGCGCCCACGGAGAAGCCGGACGGACACCGGGAGGCCCGGTAAGTATGTAGGGGGGTGATCGGATCACGGGGGGGGGGACCGGAGCACAGGGAGGGGGCACCGGAGCACGGGGGGAGCGGACAGGAGGACGGAGGAGCGGACAGGACGACTTAGGGGGGCGGACCACGTAACGGAGCACTGGGGGGGCGATCGGTGGGGTGGGGTGGGGGCAGATTAGGTTTTCCAGCCATGGCCGATGATATTGCAGCATCGGCCATGGCTGGATTGTAATATTTCACCGTTTTTTTGGGTGAAATATTACAAATCGCTCTGATTGGCAGTTTCACTTTCAACAGCCAATCAGTTGAAAGCCACCCCCCCTGGGCTGAAGCACCACTCCCCCTGTTCCTGCAGATCGGGTGAAATTGGAGTTAACCCTTTCACCCGATCTGCAGGAGCGCGATCCCCCCATGACGCATACGCTGCGTCACAGGTCGGATTGGCACCGACTTTCATGACGCAGCGTATGCGTCAAAGGTCGGGAAGGGGTTAACAGCTGCAGTTCTTCTTCCCCTAAAGGAGTGAGTATAGCACTAAGAAAAGGTCTCCCATTCTCTTTAAAAGATAGTCTAAGTGACCACGAGGGCCGATATATTTTCGTCAAGGGATAACTTGCTAACACTATGGTCACCTTTGCGAACCTATACGCCCCCACACATTCACCAAGGGCAATGGATCACAAATACATTAGATACTCTACAACTCTTTAAAGAAGCGCTTCTGATTGTGGAAGGAGATTTCAACCTAACACTCCAGCCTGATATAGACGCCTCAAGCGGCACCTCTCCCATCTCTCATGTATTAAGACGTAAACTCTTGAATAAACTAGAGGCTCTCCAACTCATAGACCCTTGGCGCCTTCTTCATCCTACCACAAAAGACTACACGTTCTTCTCCCCTCCCCATACCACCGAATTGACTTTCTCCTAGTCCAAGCTCAGGCCTTACAATTAATAAAAGACGCCAAAATAGGAGTTATCACTATCTCTGACCATGCACCTATTTTTATTGATCTTATTATCATCATCCCACTACCCCACCCTGCCTTGTCCTGGAGATTAAACGAATCTCTCCTAGATATCCCCAATAATATTGAAAAACTAAAAACCATCCTTTTGCAGTATTTTGCTGAAAATATCACTGAAAATCAACTTACTCCTAATATTTGGGAGGCCCATAAAGCGGTCCTCAGAGGGGAACTGATTTCTATCGCTTCCTACTCTAAGAAACAAAAAGACAAGGAGATCATGTCGCTCCTACATCAAATCAGTATTGCAGAGCGTCTCCAAAAAAAAATCAGTTTCTCGGGATTCTCGTCAGGACCTCGCGTCTCTCCGCAGCAAACTGAATGATTTGCTAAACGCCAAATCTGCAAAAGCGTTTTTACATTGCAGACATAGATTTTATATGCATGGGAACAAATGCAGTAAGCTTACCTCCCAATTGCTCAAAAACCAAAAAGAGAGAACATTTATAAAACACATTCATACCAAGGCTGATAAGAGGGTGGCTAGGTCCGACGAGATTGCTGAAGCTTTTAGACAATATTACGAATCACTTTATATCTTAGACACATCTGAACCTATGAGAGAGAGTGTCCTGCTGCGGACAGGATTCATAGTTTTTTGCCCCCCCCCTCCCTCCCTAAAGTCCTACCCAATGACCAATTAGCTTTTCTTTCTAAAATTACTCTCCAAGAAATTAAAGATACCCTTCAAACCATTCTAAACAACAAAACTCCAGGCCCAGATGGTTTCTCTGTGGGTTACTACAAGAAGTTTTCAGATATTCTTCTCTCCCACCTAGTTGACCTCTTCAACTCATTTCTGGAAGGGAAGGCTCCACCTAAGCAATCCCTAGAGGTGTTTATAACTGGCAGGGATGGCAGCCTTTGCAGTAATTATAGGCCTATCTCTTTGCTCAATACCGACCTAAAATTATGGGCAGAGATCCTAGCCACGAGAATTAATAGTGTTTTAGAAACACTAATCCATCCTGACCAAGTTGGCTTTGTTAAGGGAAGGGAGGGCAAGGATAATTCTATTAAAACCCTCCTGGCTATTTCTCACGCTAGATGCTCTGGCATCCCCCTTACCATTCTATCAACAGATGCCGAGAAGGCCTTCGATAGAATCAGATGGCACTACTTGATTTGCACCTCACAAAAGTTTGAGTTTCCCCCTCCATTTATAGAGGCTATTATGACCCTCTATACGATTCCAACTGCTAAGGTCAGAGTAAATGGGTTATTTTCGAACTCCTTCATGATTAGAAACGGCACTAGACAGGGCTGCCCTCTCTCCCCTTCCCTTTTCGTGTTGGTGATGGAGTCTTAGAGTCAGAAAATTAGACAGGACCCTGATATTAGAGGCTTAATGGTGGGACAGTATGCTTTTGTTGACGATCTTTTATTCTTGATCTCAAACCCCAAAACAGCCTTCTCTAATCTCTTGGACTTATTTAATGAGTTCGGTATAGTCTCAAACTTTAAAATCAATATGAGCAAATCTGAAGCTCTGAATATCTCGGTACCAGAGGCAGTGGCCACGATTCTCAAACAAACAACCCTTTTAATTGGCCTCCTGAGAAATTAAAGTTCCTAGGGATTTATCTGTCTGCAGATCCCACTGCACTCTACAAATTTAACGTTCTCCCTTTATTGGCCAAGATACAAGCTTTGCTCAGATCTTATGATTTACCTTATCTCTCCTGGATAGGCAGGATTAATGTTATTAAATCCTATATTCTCCCCAATTTTTTTTATGTAATGAACATGGTCCCCATTCCTCTCCCTAGTTCTTTTTTAACTTCCGCAAATAAATTAGTTGCAAATTATGTATGGAGATCTAAAAGAGCCAGACTCCCCCCAAAAATTCGTTCTCTACCAAAAAATAAAGGTGGACTTGGCCTTCCCAACTTTAAGACTTATTACCACGCAATCCATCTCGCTAGATGGTTACGTTTAGTTAAGACTAATCCAGATCTTAAAACCTCTAATCTCGACTTTAACCTGATGGGAAATAAGGCAGAGATCTTTCTCTGGTCCTCCTGTGCTCCCCCCACTCACTCACTTGATGTAATAACTTACAACACCCTAGCTATTCGACGCTCTCTGGTTCCTAATAAAGTTCCTCATTGTTTTTTCTGAGAGGTTTTATTGATACATCGTGGTCACTTATGGGCATTCTGCTGTTCTGGCACCTCAGGGGCTCTGCCAATGTAATATGGCACCCTCAAACAAGTGTAGCAAAATCTGCACTGTAATATGGCACTACTTCTCTTCTGAGATTTGCACTGTGCCTCAAAAGTAGGTTTCGACCACATATGGGGTATCGATGAACTCAGAAGAACTTGCACAACAAACTTTGAGGTCTATTTTCTCCTTTTGCCATTGTTAAAATTCAAAACTTGTAGCTAAAAAAGATTTTTGCGTGAAAAATGTTTTTTTTTATTTTCACGGCTTAATGTTATAAACGTCTGTGAAGCACCTGTGGGTTCAAGATCCTCAATACACATCTAGATAAGTTCCCAAAGGGGTCTAGTTTCTAAAATGGTGTCACTTGTGAGGGGTTTCCACTGTTTAGGCACATCAGGGGCTCTTCAAATGGGACATAGTGTCCGCTAATTATTCCATCAAATTTTGCATTCAAAAAGTCAATAGGCCTTCTTTCCTTCCAAGCCCTGTTGTCTGCCAAAACAATGGTTTTCCCCCAACATAAGGACATGTGGGAAATGTTAATTATTAACTATTTTGTGCCATATGACTCTCTGATTTAAGGGCATAAAAATTAAAAGTTTGAAAATTACAAAATTTTCACCAAATTTACATTTTTTTTTCACAAAAAAACGCAAGTCATATCCAAGAAATTTTAATGCTATCATAAAGTACAACATGTCACGAGAAAACAATCTCAGAATCAGTGGGATCCATTGAAGCGTTCCAGATTTATTACCTCATAAATTGACAGTAGTCAGAATTGTAAAAATTGGCCTGGTCCGAAAGGTGAAAACAGGCTAAGTCTCAAAGGGGTTAAACTCTTAGAATCAGTAACGATTAAACAGCTGTCTGCACATCCCTGTCAAACTATATAAAAACCCAGGAATACATCTGATTGTCAGCTGTTCCTTACAACATGCACATGACATTGATCCTACTAGTTGACAATAAGCACTTTTATTCATACAATTGTACAGAAAACATATCATTATACTGTTCCTGAGTTTTGAATGTTATTTTTAAACTGTGGTCAAAAAGCCCATCATTTTATGCAATCTTTCCTTCTGAAAACACCAAGCCACATGAGGTAAAGTATTTATAGCATAGCCACTATGACTAATATCACAACCCTTTCTTGGGGCATTTAATATGAACATCCCAAATGCAGCTCTCAGCAATGTCATCTCTTCTTCAGCTGCCAGTGCTCCAAAGAAGGCCTTCAGTCATAACCTCTGTTCTGCATGAAATCTACATACTTGTGCAGTCCCCACAGACAAACACTAGTAGTAGCATGGGTTGTACAGAAGCTTGGGGTCCTGGGGACAATTTGGCCACTGTGGAGCCCGTGAGGGGGTGCAGTGCAAACGCTGGCAGCGCCTAACATTGCACTTTCAACTGTATTGGCATACTTGATGCCGATACAGTTGATAGCAATGATGATGCTCCACTGGAGCTGTAAGCTCTTTCGTCAATCATTCTTCATCTGCGTCTGAGTTCTGAAATCTCAGTGCAGTAGGCACAATGACGTCACTACATAGCACCCACTGTGCCGAGCAGTGCAGAGCTTTAGAACACACACTGCAGATACTAGAGCAGAGGGGAATGAGGAGAGGTGAGTATTTTTTATTTTTTTTAATCAATGAGCACATTATTGGGGTCATTATACTATTTGGAGGGATATGTGGGGCCATTATACTGTTTGGTAGGCTATGCTGGGGCTATATAGAAGGCACTATAATATTTGGAGGGGTATATGGGGCCATTATACTTATGGAGGGCTATGTGGTAGCCTTTAAACTATATAGAGGGCGTTGTGGGGGCCATTATATTGTTTGCAGTGCTATGTGGGGGACCAATTTACTATTTGTAGGGCTCTGTGGAGGACATTATACTGTTTCAAGGGCTAGTGGGGGCTTTTATACAGTATGGAGGTTTCTACTGGGGCCCTCATACTGTTTGGACAGTTGAGTGGGGGCCATTATACTGTTTTTTGGCACCCCAGATGGGACCATTATACTGTTTTGATTAGCTTTCGGGTGTCGTTATACAGAGTGGAGGGTTGTGTTGGGGCCATCATCCAGTATGGAGGGTTGTCTTAGTGTTATCATACTGTGTGGGGGCAATTATACTGTATGGATGGCTATTACACTGTATGGAGGGCTGTCTGGGGTGCCATCGTATTGGGTGGAGGGCTCTGTTGAGGACACCGTTGGGGCATCATACTTTGCTGGGGAGGCAGGGGTGGGTGCAGTAGGGTCATCATACTGTGCATGTGGGGGGGTACTGTTTAGGAATTCACTCTGGGGTATACTGTGCTTGGGGGCATTTTAGTTGGCATCATACTTTATGGGGGCAATAAAAGGGAAATTTAGGGCATTGAATAGGAGGAAAGGTTTTTTGTAAGGGCTGCAAAGTTGTGAAACATTGAATCTTCTATGACCCAGCTTAATATTATTTTTTTTGTGGGGGGGGGGCTCAATTAGGACTTCTGATCTGGGGCCCCATGACTTTTTTGTATGCCCCTGCTTGAAGACTTTAAGTTTGGCATTATTATAAGTTCGCCACAAGACAAGTCATGAATATCTGATCTGCTACATCTACATGCAATTTGAGGCATCTAGGGATTGGAGCTCAGACATGTAGTGGTAGATTATCAAATTTGCAGACTGGGTCTGCAGATGCGTGCTACCATGTGTGGCATGTAAAATAACCTGTTCTCTGTTGTCTACTGACGTTGTTACCTACTGATTTTGACATCAAACGCATTTTGAACGTTACATCAACAGAAGAAATTTGCACACTCATCATCATTGCACTGTAAAACATCACTGAACGCTGAAGTAGTAAGAATGTTCTCCCCAAAGTGAATCATCTCTTACTATCTGGCAGTCTGATGTCCATAAATGATACTAAACATTAGTGCAATATGTCTACTGTAACATTTGGCAGAGGCCAGATCATGGCATAAAGCTATTTTACAGAGTTTTGGTTAGGACAAATTAGGCTATTATTGTTCACTTGAATTAGTCTATGAGCTGTAGTGCAGCAGTGTCCACACTGAGCAGTGATGAGGCAGTGACCTAGGAAAAGTTCAAAGTCTCTTTTAATGAACACGTACTCTCAACAGAAAGTAAATCGGACCCTCCGGATCACAGCCGGGAAACAAAGACAGTCCGTGACCATTTGGCGTGGGCGACTGCACCGCCGTGTACTCTGAAGGTGCCAGGACTTTTGGGTCCACTTGACCCAGTGTTGCCTCACACAGGTTGAACTCTTCAGAGCCTTCCGCTCTGCCTGCAAGACCAAAACTGACACCCCCAAACCATTTATTGCAGGGTTTTTAACTTGAATCTGTGGCCTTGGACCCCATGGAAAACTCGGGCTGGAAGGGAATGAACAGACTGCCCCACTACCATCCTGTAGTCCCTTTCAAAAATGAAAGCTCAGCAGGTTTTCTTAAATATGCCCTGGACACATAGCATGCCCAAGACCAATACTCACTTATATTTTGCATTGCAATCACAGCTATGCTTGTGACTGCAATGCACTCCCATGGCCTCCATAAGCTTCTTTGCACATCCTGGGCAACTCATAGTGACTCTCGAATACAGCACTGGTGCTTAATAACGTGCCAGTTTTAGTTGATGTATGACAGAACCGATGAAAGGTTCCCTTTATAACAGTAATAAGGGGAGGCAGCCGCAGTCAGAGAATACGGGTACGGTAGTCATTAAGGGACAGTGTTCCTGAGCTCTGAGCTCTCTGACTGCTGTCATTACTACTGTAAGAATTCCAGGGACTGTGACTGTCTCCTGACACCATTCCACAGGGTAGCATATATTCATATATACTCTACCTGTTATATATAAATACACACAGGTACAATACATTCCCACATATAACACATTAATGTACAGGATATGCACATATGTAGTAGATGTAGGGGATGTAAATATATTATTGTTCCCTTTTTCTCCCCAACCCCTTTAAGTGTGTAAATGTATGCTATTAATGTGTTCGTACACGGTGGTACTGCTACACATACAGTGTATTACCACCATGTACAAGAGCATTGCTATAATGTATGTATATTGCTCTGTGTATATACAGTACAGACCAAAAGTTTGGGCACACCTTCTCCTTTAAAGATTTTTCTGTATTTTCATGACTATGAAAATTGTAAATTCACACTGAAGGCATCAAAACTATGTATTAACACATGTGGAATTATATACTTAACAAAAAAGTGTGAAACAACTGAAAATATGTCTTATATTCTAGGTTCTTCAAAGTAGCCACCTTTTGCTTTGATGACTGCTTTGTACACTCTTGGCATTCTCTTGATGGGCATCAAGAGGTAGTCACAGGAACTGGTTTTCACTTCACAGGTGTGCCCTGTCAGGTTTAATAAGTAGGATTTCTTGCCTTATAAATGGGGATGGGACCTTCAGTTGTGTTGTGCAGAAGTCTGGTGGATACACAGCTGATAGTCCTACTGAATAGACTGTTAGAATTTGTGTTATGGCAAGAAAAAAGCAGCTAAGTAAAAAAAAACGAGTGACCATCATTGCTTTAAAAAATGAAGGTCAGTCAGTTCAAAAAATTGGGAAAACTTTGAAGGTGTCCCCAAGTGCAGTGGCAAAAACCATCAAGCACTACAAAGAAACTGGCTCACATGAGGACCGCCCCAGGAAAGGAAGACCAAGAGTCACCTCTGCTTCTAAGGATAAGTTTATCCGAGTCACTGGTCTCAGAAATCGCAGGTTAACAGCAGCTCAGATTAGAGACCAGATCAATGCCACACAGAGTTCTAGCAGCAGACACATCTCTACAACAACTGTTAAGAGGAGATTTTGTGCAGCAGGCCTTTATGGTAAAATAGCTGATAGGAAACCACTGCTAAGGACAGGCAACAAGCAGAAGAGACTTGTTTGGGCTAAAGAACACAAGGAATGGACATTAGACCAGTGGAAATCTGTGCTTTGGTCTGATGACTGATGAGTCCAAATTTGAGATCTTTGGTTCCAACCACCACGTCTTTGTGCGATGCAGAAAAGGTGAACGGATGGACTCTACATGCCTGGTTCCCACCGTGAAGCATGGAGGAAGAGGTGTGATGGTGTGGGGGTGCTTTGCTGGTGACACAGTTGGAGATTTATTCAAAATTGAAGGTATACTGAACCAGCATGGCTACCACAGCATCTTGCAGCGGCATGCTATTCCATCCGGTTTGCGTTTAGTTGGACCATCATTTATTTTTCAACAGGACAATGACCCCAAACACACCTCCAGGCTGTGTAGGGGCTATTTGACCAAGAAGGAGAGTGATGGGGTGCTACGCCAGATGACCGAGCCTCCACAGTCACCAGACCTGAACCCAATAGAGATGGTTTGGGGTGAGTTGGACCGCAGAGTGAAGGCAAAAGGGCCAACAAGTGCTAAGCATCTCTGGGAACTCCTTCAGGATTGTTGGAAGACCATTCCCGGTGACTACCTCTTGAAGCTCATCAAGAGAATGCCAAGAGTGTGCAAAGCAGTCATCAAAGCAAAAGGTGGCTACTTTGAAGAACGTAAAATATAAGACATAATTCAGTCGTTTCACACTTTTCTGTTAAGTATATAATTCCACATGTGTTAATTCATAGTTTTGATGCCTTCAGTGTGAATGTACAATTTCATAGTCATGAAAATACAGAAAAATCTTTAAACGAGAAGGTGTGTCCAAACTTTTGGTCTTTACTGTATATATATATATATATATATATATATATATATATATATATATATATATATATTTATATATATATTTTGCACACTTGGTGTTGGGGAAAGTTTGTCCCCGGGCCCAGTATAGTGTTAGGGGAGTAGTGTCCTTAGTTGGCCACTAGAGGGGGGCATTATAGTGTATAGTTAGAGTAGGAGGGGCACAGTGGTATAAGTTAGTGAGAGCTTCCTGCTTTAAGTCAGTCAGGGCCTGGGCGCCCGTGCATCTCTCTGGGCTGCCTAGCCAGGAGTCGCTGTGCCCCGTAATGTTAAGGAAGGGGTCCAGCATAGAACAGGACACCAAAGCATTCCTCTAGGAGGAAAGGAGTACGGGAACACTGCGGACGCAGCTGAAGGAATCTGTCCCCATAGAGAGAAAAATTTGTTCAGCTGGGCAGCACAAGCAAGATGTGGCAGGTCTTTGCCTGGGTGGCAGTTCTTAGAACCGAGGAAAAGCGGTGTAGGACTCCCCCATGTGAGGCAAGAATTCCCGATGGAATAGATTCTGCGGTACCGGAAGATTCGGTCCGACCCGGGGCTGAGCATAGTGAAGAAAAGGGCAGAGAAGGGACAGAAAGGAACAAATCAACTGTGATTCTTGAAGTGCCTGTATTTGAACAAGCTGTGCTGAGTAAAAAAGTTAACATTGAAGTTGAGCCGGAGTGTGTCTCCCTTATTTCGGAACCATCTGTGAGGAATACATCCCTGTACCGGGCAAGTCTACATGAAGCAGCAGAGAATCAGCAGAGGTAACACAGCAGAGAAACGTGATCTTATGCAGGAGGGGGTCCAGGGAGTGATACAAGAATTGCTGTCGGCCATGGCTACCTCCCTGGTTCCCCCCTTCTTACATAGACACATTATGGTGGGCATATTCTTCTTGTGTATATTATATATAGGTATGCACTGTATGAGTGTGTTTTATATGGAGCTATACACAGATTCATTGATTTAGGCAGCTACATCATTTTTGCCTTCTACTAGTTTTGAAAAATCTCCCCATAGTGTTTAATTCCTTAACGACATATGACATACTTGGTTTGTCATATGCGGGCTTGCAAGCTGAGCCCACATTTTTTCCAGTAGATGATGGCTGTGAAATCAGTCATCATCTGCCTCTAACTCCTGCAGGTGAAGTAGAGCTCCGCCCGAGGCTATTAACCTTTTAAACACCACTGTGAATGTGTGACAGCTGTATTTAACATGCGCCTGCAGGGGGTCATGTCATTCTATGCACGATTTCATGACATGAACGCAGAGCGCCACTGGGTTGCAATGACAGCCAGTTGTCTGCTGAAGACCCCAGTGCCCCAGTGCAGTGTAACACTGTATATAGCGCAAGGAATTGGATGCTAGCAGATTAAAGTCCCTTAAAGAGACTAATAAGTGCAGTGAAAAGTAAAAAAAAGTTATTAAAAAATATGAAAACAAATAAAAAAACATAAAAGTACAAATCACCTCCCTTTTCAATCTGTGACAGAGTCACTGGTGAAATGATGGAGGGGAGATACGTGTCACTGCGCATGATGGCGGCAGTGATGTGGAACCAGAATACTTTCCTCCAGCACACTACGTGTTGGGACAGTTTACTGGGGCTTTTGAGGGCCTGGAGAGGAAGACTCCAGGAAACTGTTTGTGCACATAGTGCTTATGCAAGGACATTGTTAACCCTGAGTGGGCTGTCCACCACTAGCGCAAACACTGCATGAAGTGCTACCGTTTTGCTTTGTTTTGTTTTGTGTTTTTCCCAGAGGGCTGTGTTTATTTTTGTGCTTAAAACCTTGGTTTATGCTGTACTAAATAAACCAAGTGCACCCTTAAAGGTGCAGTGTTCCATTGACTACCTCCGTGTGCAGACGGGTGAGCCGATCTACCAGAGGTGGTAGCTGCTTATATAACAGATGCACCAGCATCACCAGCAGCAGATTGACTTGTTTACAGAGGCGGTTCGTGGAAGGCTGGCAGCCCCTCCCCCATGTCCAGGTGACGACATGTATGTTTGGAAGATGGTTAGATGAGCCATGCAAAAAATGATCCTGGTTGATGCAGTGGAGGCATTTTTTACTGTGTTCGAGTGGGTAGCAGAGTGTGAAAAGATACTGCCAGAGCAGTGGGCGGAGGTGCTGGCCCCCTCTTTGACTGGTGAGCCCCAAAAGACCTATTATGATTGAAAAATGGCTGCAGCCAGAATCCTCCACTCCAGCCCAGATGGTTGAGTGCGTTGTTATGGACAGGTTCATGCACTCCCTTCCTAGGTTGATGCTGACCTGGGTTGCCCAAGGAGATCCCAAAAATGCAGATGAACTGGTTGGCTTATTGGAACGGTTCCAGGTGGTTGAGAGGTCACTAAGAAAGCCAGGGGTGGTGCATCCTCGTATTGGGGTACTCAGCAAGAACCTGAGCCCCAAAAGAGTGGTAGTAAAGCCGCCACCGTGAGGGGGAGACCTAGATCCCAAGGGGTCACTGAGGGGTTGTCAAAGGCCATAGATAAAGACTTGCTTTGCTGGAGATGTTGTGGTCATGCACATAAAGCCGCTTCTTGTCCCTTGTCCTTTGAAGAGATGGACTGTAGCCTAGGGAGCTGCTGTTCCAACTATGCCTATCCCACCTGCAGTGTGGACTGTCAGCCCAGAGTGGGGCCGCAGGCATGTCCTGTGTCAATAAAGGGGGTGCTGGTGACAGGACTCTTAGACTCTGGTAAGGGCCACACTTCCCCATCAGTTGATTCCGGGGTAACACGTGGGTGTATGCTGTATCCAGGAGGACACCAAGGACTATCCTGTCGCGAGATTGTTGTTTAAAACAAGCTGGGGTACGGAGTCCCATGAAGTAGGGGTGGTCGAAGGTTTGCTGCACCCCGTGATAATCGGGTGGGACTTCAGCCTTTTCTGGGACCTGTGGGGAAAGGCGGAGGTATCAAAGCATGCAGATATAAGCCAGCCCAACACTATCGAAACTCCATCACAGTTGGAGATGCACGAGTTCCCCTTGTGTCCTGGCTGGTGATCAGGATGTGATGTTGACCAGTGAGGCTGAAATTCTTAAAACTAGGGGTTTCTGGCAGGAATTTTGGGACTGCCTAAATGCAGGACTTGACTTTGAAAAATGTTCGGGAAAATGTGACTGTGATAAATGGGGTTGCCCAAGAGCCGTGGGCCGACACCAGGTTCCAGTACTTTGGGGAGTTGCTATATCGGATCACTAAACAGAAAGGTGAAGTATCAGAGCAACTATTAGGGTACCGTTACACTAAACGATTTACCAACGATCACGACCAGTGATACGACCTGGCCGTGATCGTTGGTAAATCATTGTGTGGTCGCTGGGGAGCTGTCACACAGACAGCTCTCCAGCGACCAACGATGCCGAAGTCCCCAGGTAACCAGGGTAAACATCGGGTTACTAAGCGCAGGGCCGCGCTTAGTAACCCGATATTTACCCTGGTTACCATCGTAAATGTAAAAAAAAGCAAACAGTACATACTCACATTCCGGTGTCCATCAGGTCCCTCCCCGTCAGCTTCCCGCACTGACTGTGAGTGCCGGCCATAAAGTAAAAGCAGAGCACAGCGATGACGTCACCGCTGTGCCCTGCTTTCCGGCCGGCACTCACAGTCAGTGCGGGAAGCAGACGGCGAGGGACCTGACGGACACCGGAATGTGAGTATGTACTGTTTGGTTTTTTTTACATTTACGATGGTAACCATGGTGCTTTATGCACAGTCCCTGGTCTAGCGCTGAGTCTTCAGCATCAGTGTCTGGAATTAGCTGCACCACTGATGTCACAAATGACAACGCAGCAGTCAATCGCTCAGCTCATTAGCTGTGAGTGGTGTATTCCATGTATACCGGCAGAGCTCACTGATTGTCTGTAGCACTGTCAAAGTAACTTCAGAGCTGCAGCCAATTCCAGAAACCAGTGCAATAACTGAAACTAATCAGTGGACTCTGGGATGCCTGTTCCCCCAGTTCACAGCTACACCATGCTCCAGAGTGCAGCAGCCCTGCAGCAAGCTGCATCCACCATGCTCCAAAGTGCAGAACCAATGCAACAAGCAGCATCCACCTCGCTCCAGAGTGCAGCACCCCTGCAGCAAGCAGCATCCACCATGCTCCTGTTGTGAATTTGGATTCTGGGCTCCCCCGGTGGCTACTGGTGGAATTGAACTGGTGTCTTCATCTTCTCTGTTCACCTGTTCCCATCAAGATGTGGGAGTCGCTATATAACCTTGCTGCTCTGTTAGTTGCTTGCCGGTCAACAATGTTATCAGAAGCCTCTCTGTGCTTGTTCCTGCTCCTAGACAACTACTAGATAAGTTGGACTCTTGTCCATGTTTGTTTTTGCATTTTTGTTCCAGTTCACAGCTGTAGTTTCGTTACTGTGTCTGGAAAGCTCTTGTGAACAGGAATTGCCACTCTGGTGTTATGAGTTAATGCCAGAGTTTTAAAGTAATTTCTGGATGGTGTTTTGATAGGGTTTTCAGCTGACCATGAAAGTGTCCTTTCTGTCTTCTGCTATGTAGTAAGTGGACCTCAAATTTGCTAAACCTATTTTCATACTACGTTTGTTATTTCATCTTTATTCACCGCCAATACATGTGGGGGGCCTCTGTCTCCTTTCGGGGTATTTCTCTAGAGGTGAGCTAGGACTGATATTTTCCTCTGCTAGCATTATTTAGTCCTCCGGCTGGTGCTGGGCATCTAGAATCAACGTAGGCATGCTACCCGGCCACTGCTAGTTGTGCGTTAGGTTTAGTTCATGGTCAGCTCAGTTCCCATCTTCCAAGAGCTAGTTCCTATATATGCTTATGCTATGTTCTCTTGCCATTGAGACCATGACAGTTTGACCGGCCCACTAAAGGGTTAAAATCCTTGGCTGAGAAAGGAGAGAAATAAGTAGTCTGCTGAAATTTTTTTTTTTTTTTTTCTCTCCTTCTAATCTTTGAATGGCTCTGTGTCCACCTGTTTGTAATGGATCTTCAGAGTGTAACTGCAGGTTTGAATAATCTCGCCACGAAGGTACAAAATTTGCAAGATTTTGTTTGTCATGCACCTGTATCTGAGCCGAGAATTCCTTTGCCGGAATTTTTCTCGGGGAATAGATCTGGGTTTCAGAATTTTCGAAATAATTGCAAATTATTTTTGTCCCTGAAATCTCGCTCTGCCGGAGACCCTGCACAGCAGGTCAGGATTGTGATTTCCTTGCTCCGGGGCGACCCTCAAGACTGGGCTTTTTCATTGACACCAGGGGATCCTGCGTTGCTCAATGTGGATGCGTTTTTTCTGGCCTTGGGGTTGCTTTATGACGAACCTCATTTGGAGCTTCAGGCAGAAAAAACTTTGATGTCCCTATCTCAGGGGCAAGATGAAGCAGAAATTTACTGCCAAAGATTCCGTAAATGGTCTGTGCTTACTCAGTGGAATGAGTGCGCCCTGGCGGCGACTTTCAGAGAGGGTCTCTCTGATGCCATTAAGGATGTTATGGTGGGGTTCCCTGTGCCTGCGGGTCTGAATGAGTCCATGACAATGGCTATTCAGATCGATAGGCGTTTGCGGGAGCGCAAACCAGTGCACCATCTGGCGGTGTCCACTGAGAAGTCGCCAGAGAGTATGCAGTGTGATAGAATTCTGTCCCGAAGCGAGCGGCAGAATTTTAGACGGAAAAATGGGTTGTGTTTCTATTGTGGTGATTCTACTCATGTTATATCAGCATGCTCTAAGCGCACTAAAAAGCTTGGTAAATCTGTTTCCATTTGCACCTTACCGTCTAAGTTTATTCTATCTGTGACCCTGATTTGCTCTTTGTCATCTATTACCACGGACGCCTATGTCGACTCTGGCGCCGCTTTGAGTCTTATGGATTGGTCCTTTGCCAAACGCTGTGGGTATGATTTAGAGCCTTTGGAGACTCCTATTCCTCTGAAGGGGATTGACTCCACCCCATTGGCTAATAAAAAACCACAATACTGGACACAAGTAACTATGCGTATTAATCCGGATCACCAGGAGATTATTCGCTTTCTGGTGCTGTATAATCTACATGATGATTTGGTGCTAGGATTGCCTTGGCTGCAATCTCACAACCCAGTCCTCGACTGGAGAGCTATGTCTGTGTTGAGCTGGGGATGTAAGGGGGCTCATGGGGATGTACCTGTGGTTTCCATTTCATCATCTATTCCCTCTGAAATTCCTGAGTTCCTGTCTGACTATCGTGACGTCTTTGAAGAATCCAAGCTTGGTTCGTTACCTCCGCACCGAGAGTGCGATTGTGCCATAGATTTAATCCCGGGTAGTAAATACCCAAAGGGTCGTTTATTTAATCTGTCTGTGCCTGAACATGCTGCTATGCGAGAATATATAAAGGAGTCCTTGGAAAAGGGACATATTCGTCCATCGTCATCTCCCTTAGGAGCCGGTTTTTTTCTTTGTGTCAAAAAAAGACGGCTCTTTGAGACCATGTATTGATTATCGGCTTTTGAATAAAATCACTGTTAAATATCAATACCCATTGCCGTTGCTGACTGATTTGTTTGCTCGCATAAAGGGGGCCAAGTGGTTCTCTAAGATTGACCTTCGTGGGGCGTATAATTTGGTGCGAATCAGGCAGGGGGATGAGTGGAAAACCGCATTTAATACGCCCGAGGGCCACTTTGAGTATTTAGTGATGCCTTTTGGTCTTTCAAATGCTCCGTCAGTTTTCCAGTCCTTTATGCATGATATTTTTCGTGATTATTTGGATAAATTTATGATTGTGTATCTGGATGATATTCTGATTTTTTCGGATGACTGGGACTCTCATGTCCAGCAAGTCAGGAGGGTTTTTCAGGTTTTGCGGTCTAATTCTTTGTGTGTGAAGGGTTCTAAGTGTGTTTTTGGGGTACAGAGGATTTCCTTTTTGGGATATATTTTTTCCCCCTCTTCCATTGAAATGGATCCTGTCAAGGTTCAAGCTATTTGTGATTGGACGCAGCCCTCTTCTCTTAAGAGTCTTCAGAAATTTTTGGGCTTTGCTAACTTTTATCGTCGATTTATTGCTGGTTTTTCGGATATTGCTAAGCCATTGACCGATTTGACTAAGAAGGGTGCTGATGTTGCTGATTGGTCCCCTGATGCTGTGGAGGCCTTTCGGGAGCTTAAGCGCCGTTTTTCCTCTGCCCCTGTGTTGCGTCAGCCTGATGTTGCTCTACCTTTTCAGGTTGAGGTCGACGCTTCTGAGATCGGAGCTGGGGCAGTGTTGTCGCAGAAAAGTTCTGACTGCTCCGTGATGAGGCCTTGTGCCTTCTTTTCCCGTAAATTTTCGCCCGCTGAGCGGAATTATGATGTTGGGAATCGGGAGCTTTTGGCCATGAAGTGGGCTTTTGAGGAGTGGCGCCATTGGCTTGAGGGGGCCAGACATCAGGTGGTGGTATTGACTGACCACAAAAATTTGATTTATCTTGAGACCGCCAGGCGCCTGAATCCTAGACAGGCGCGCTGGTCATTATTTTTCTCTCGGTTTAATTTTGTGGTGTCATACCTACCGGGTTCTAAGAATGTTAAGGCGGATGCCCTTTCTAGGAGTTTTGAGCCTGACTCGCCTGGTAACTCTGAGCCCACAGGTATCCTTAAGGATGGAGTGGTATTGTCAGCCGTTTCTCCAGACCTGCGGCGGGCCTTGCAGGAGTTTCAGGCGGATAGACCTGATCGTTGCCCACCTGATAAACTGTTTGTTCCTGATGATTGGACCAGTAGAGTCATCTCTGAGGTTCATTCTTCTGCGTTGGCAGGTCATCCTGGCATTTTTGGTACCAGGGATTTGGTGGCAAGGTCCTTCTGGTGGCCTTCCCTGTCACGAGATGTGCGAGGCTTTGTGCAGTCTTGTGACGTTTGTGCTCGGGCCAAGCCTTGTTGTTCTCGGGCTAGTGGATTATTGTTGCCCTTGCCTATTCCTAAGAGGCCTTGGACGCACATCTCGATGGATTTTATTTCAGATCTGCCTGTTTCTCAGAAGATGTCTGTCATCTGGGTGGTGTGTGACCGTTTCTCTAAGATGGTCCATTTGGTTCCTCTGCCCAAGTTGCCTTCTTCTTCTGAGTTGGTTCCTCTGTTTTTTCAAAATGTTGTTCGTTTGCATGGTATTCCTGAGAATATCGTTTCTGACAGAGGGACCCAATTCGTGTCTAGATTTTGGCGGGCATTCTGTGCTAGGATGGGCATAGATTTATCTTTTTCGTCCGCTTTCCATCCTCAGACGAATGGCCAGACCGAGCGGATTAATCAGACCCTGGAGACATATCTGAGGTGTTTTGTGTCTGCTGACCAGGATGATTGGGTTGCTTTTTTGCCATTGGCGGAGTTCGCTCTCAATAATCGGGCCAGCTCTGCCACTTTGGTGTCCCCGTTTTTCTGTAATTCGGGGTTTCATCCTCGATTTTCCTCTGGTCAGGTGGAATCTTCGGATTGTCCTGGAGTGGATGCTGTGGTGGAGAGATTGCACCAGATCTGGGGGCAGGTGGTGGACAATTTGAGGTTGTCCCAGGAGAAGACTCAGCTTTTTGCCAACCGCCACCGTCGTGTTGGTCCTCGGCTTTGTGTTGGGGATTTGGTGTGGTTGTCTTCTCGTTTTGTCCCTATGAGGGTCTCCTCTCCTAAGTTTAAGCCTCGGTTCATCGGCCCGTATAAGATATTGGAGATTCTTAACCCTGTTTCCTTCCGTTTGGACCTCCCTGCATCCTTTTCTATTCATAACGTTTTTCATCGGTCATTATTGCGCAGGTATGAGGTACCGGTTGTGCCTTCCGTTGAGCCTCCTGCTCCGGTGTTGGTTGAGGGTGAGTTGGAGTACGTTGTGGAGAAAATCTTGGACTCTCGTGTTTCCAGACGGAGACTCCAGTATCTGGTCAAGTGGAAGGGATACGGCCAGGAGGATAATTCTTGGGTGAATGCATCTGATGTTCATGCCTCTGATCTGGTTCGTGCCTTTCATAGGGCCCATCCTGATCGCCCTGGTGGTTCTGGTGAGGGTTCGGTGCCCCCTCCTTGAGGGGGGGGTACTGTTGTGAATTTGGATTCTGGGCTCCCCCGGTGGCTACTGGTGGAATTGAACTGGTGTCTTCATCTTCTCTGTTCACCTGTTCCCATCAAGATGTGGGAGTCGCTATATAACCTTGCTGCTCTGTTAGTTGCTTGCCGGTCAACAATGTTATCTGTTGTGAATTTGGATTCTGGGCTCCCCCGGTGGCTACTGGTGGAATTGAACTTGTGACATCATCTTCCCTGTTCACCTGTTCTGATTAGATCTGGGTGTCGCTATATAACCTGGCTTCTCTGTTAGATGCTTGCCGGTCAACAATGTTATCAGAAGCCTCTCTGTGCTTGTTCCTGCTCCCAGACATCTACTAGATAAGTTGGACATTCGTCCATGTTTTGTTTTTGTATTTTGGTTCCAGTTCACAGCTGCAGTTTCGTTACTGTGTCTGGAAAGCTCTTGTTGATCAGGAATTGCCACTCTGGTATTATGAGTTAATGCCAGAGTCCTAAAGTAATTTCTGGATGTGTTTTGTTAGGGTTTTCTACTGACCATGAAAGTATGCTTTCTGTCTTCTGCTATCTAGAAAGCGGACCTCAAATTTGCTTAAACTATTTTCCTGCTGCGTTTGTTGTTTCATCTCATATCACCGCCAATATATGTGGGGGGCCTCTGTCTCCTTTTTGGGCATTTCTCTAGAGGTGAGTCAGGTCTTATATTTCCCTCTGCTAGCATTATTTAGTTCTCCGGCCGGCGCTGGGCATATAGGGATAAAAAGTAGGACATGCTACCTGGCTACTTCTAGATGATGCGGTAGGTTTAGTTCATGGTCAGTATAGTTACATCTTCCAAGAGCTTGTTCCTATTGAGGCTTATGCTAGTTCTCTGGCCATGGAGATCATGACAGTTTGACCGGCCCACTAAAGGGTTAAAATCCTTGGCTGAGAAAGGAGAGAAATAAGAAGTCTGCTGAGAGTTTTTTTTTTTTTTTTTTTTTTTTTTTTTCCTCTGTGCTCTTAATTGGATCACTTGCCAGTCTGTCTATGCTGCAGTCTTTTTTTTTTTTTTTCTCTCTCCTTCTAATCTTTGAATGGCTCTATGTTCACCTGTCTATAATGGATCTACAGAGTGTAACTGCAGGTTTGAATAATCTCGCCACGAAAGTACAAAGTTTGCAAGATTTTGTTGTTCATGCTCCGGTATCAGAGCCGAGAATTCCTTTGCCGGAATTCTTCTCAGGGAATAGATCTAGCTTTCAGAATTTTAGAAATAATTGTAAGTTATTTTTGTCCCTGAAATCTCGTTCTGCTGGAGACCCTGCACAGCAGGTTGGGATTGTGATTTCCTTGCTCCGCGGCGACCCTCAAGATTGGGCTTTTGCATTGGCACCAGGGGATCCTGCGTTGCGCAATGTGGATGCGTTTTTTCTGGCCTTGGGCTTGCTGTATGAGGAACCTCATTTGGAACTTCAGGCAGAAAAAACTTTGATGTCCCTATCGCAGGGGCAAGATGAAGCTGAAATTTACTGCCAAAAATTCCGTAAATGGTCTGTGCTTACTCAGTGGAATGAGTGTGCCTTGGCGGCTACTTTCAGAGAGGGTCTTTCTGATGCCATTAAGGATGTTATGGTGGGGTTCCCTGTGCCTGCAAGTCTGAATGAGTCCATGACAATGGCCATTCAGATCGATAGGCGTCTGCGGGAGCGCAAACCAGTGCACCATCTGGCGGTGTCCACTGAGAAAACGCCAGAAAACATGCAGTGTGATAGAATTCTGTCCAGAAGCGAGCGGCAGAATTTTAGACGGAAAAATGGGTTGTGTTTCTATTGTGGGGATTCTACTCATGTTATATCAGCATGCTTTAAGCGTACTAAAAAGCTTGATAAATCCGTTCCCATTGGCACTTTACAGTCTAAATTTATTTTGTCTGTGACCCTGATTTGCTCTTTGTCATCTATTGCTACGGACGCCTATATCGACTCTGGCGCCGCTTTGAGTCTTATGGATTGGTCCTTTGCCAATCGTTGTGGGTATGATTTAGAGCCTTTGGAGACTCTTATTCCTCTGAAGGGGATTGACTCCACCCCATTGGCTAATAATAAACCACAATACTGGACACAAGTGACTATGTGTATTAATCCGGATCACCAGGAGACTATTCGTTTTCTGGTGCTGTATAATCTACATGATGATTTGGTGCTGGGATTGCCATGGCTGCAGTCTCACAACCCAGTCCTTGACTGGAGAGCTATGTCTGTGTTGAGCTGGGGATGTAAGGGGACTCATGGGGACGTACCTTTGGTGTCCATTTCATCATCTATTCCCTCTGAAATCCCTGAGTTCCTGTCTGATTATCGTGACGTCTTTGAAGAACCCAAGCTGGGTTCACTACCTCCGCACCGTGAGTGCGATTGTGCTATAGATTTAATTCCGGGTAGTAAATACCCAAAGGGTCGTTTATTTAATCTGTCTGTGCCTGAACATACTGCTATGCGAGAATATATAAAGGAGTCCTTGGAAAAGGGACATATTCGTCCATCGTCATCTCCCTTAGGAGCCGGTTTTTTCTTTGTGTCAAAAAAAGACGGCTCTTTGAGACCATGTATTGATTATCGGCTTTTGAATAAAATCACGGTTAAATATCAATACCCATTGCCGTTGCTGACTGATTTGTTTGCTCGCATAAAGGGGGCCAAGTGGTTCTCTAAGATTGATCTCCGTGGGGCGTATAATTTGGTGCGGATCAGGCAGGGGGATGAGTGGAAAACCGCATTTAATACGCCCGAGGGCCACTTTGAGTATTTGGTGATGCCTTTTGGTCTTTCTAATGCCCCTTCAGTCTTCCAGTCCTTTATGCATGATATTTTCCGCGATTTTTTGGATAAATTTATGATAGTGTATCTGGATGATATTCTGATTTTTTCGGATGATTGGGACTCTCATGTCCGGCATGTTAAGAGGGTTTTTCAGGTTTTGCGGTCTAATTCTCTGTGTGTCAAGGGTTCTAAGTGCGTTTTTGGGGTTCAGAGAATTTCCTTTTTGGGATATATTTTTTCTCCCTCTTCCATTGAGATGGATCCTGTCAAGGTTCAAGCTATTTGTGATTGGACGCAGCCCTCTTCTCTTAAAAGTCTTCAGAAATTTTTGGGCTTTGCCAACTTTTATCGTCGATTTATTTCTGGTTTTTCGGATGTCGTTAAGCCATTGACCGATTTGACTAGACAGGGTGCTGATGTTGCTAATTGGTCCCCTGATGCTGTGGAGGCCTTTCAGGAGCTTAAGCGCCGTTTTTCTTCTGCCCCTGTGTTGCGTCAGCCTGATGTGACTCTTCCTTTTCAGGTTGAGGTCGACGCTTCTGAGATCGGGGCTGGGGCAGTGTTGTCGCAGAAAAGTTCTGACTGCGCCGTGATGAGGCCTTGTGCCTTCTTTTCCCGTAAATTTTCGCCCGCTGAGCGGAATTATGATGTTGGGAATCGGGAGCTTTTGGCCATGAAGTGGGCGTTTGAGGAGTGGCGCCATTGGCTCGAGGGGGCCAGACATCAGGTGGTGGTATTGACTGACCACAAAAATTTGATCTATCTTGAGACCGCCAGGCGCCTGAATCCTAGACAGGCGCGCTGGTCATTATTTTTCTCTCGGTTTAATTTTGTGGTATCGTACCTACCGGGTTCTAAGAATGTTAAGGCGGATGCCCTTTCTAGGAGTTTTGAGCCTGATTCACCCGGCAACTCTGACCCCACAGGTATTCTTAAGGAGGGAGTTATCTTGTCAGCCGTTTCTCCAGACCTGCGGCGGGCCTTGCAGGAGTTTCAGGCGGATAGACCGGATCGTTGTCCGCCTGATAGGTTGTTTGTTCCTGATGATTGGACCAGTAGAGTCATCTCTGAGGTACATTCTTCTGCATTGGCAGGTCATCCTGGAATTTTTGGTACCAGGGATTTGGTGGCAAGATCCTTCTGGTGGCCTTCCCTGTCACGAGATGTGCGAGGCTTTGTGCAGTCTTGTGACGTTTGTGCTCGGGCCAAGCCTTGTTGTTCTCGGGCTAGTGGATTGTTGTTGCCCTTGCCTATTCCTAAGAGGCCTTGGACACACATCTCGATGGATTTTATTTCAGATCTGCCTGTTTCTCAGAAGATGTCTGTCATCTGGGTGGTGTGTGACCGTTTTTCTAAGATGGTCCATTTGGTTCCCCTGCCCAAATTGCCTTCTTCTTCCGACTTGGTGCCCCTGTTTTTTCAAAATGTTGTTCGTTTGCATGGTATTCCTGAGAATATCGTTTCTGACAGAGGAACCCAATTTGTGTCTAGATTTTGGCGGGCATTCTGTGCTAGGATGGGCATAGATTTGTCTTTTTCGTCTGCTTTTCACCCTCAGACTAATGGCCAGACCGAGCGGACTAATCAGACCCTGGAGACATATCTGAGGTGTTTTGTGTCTGCTGACCAGGATGATTGGGTTGCTTTTTTGCCATTGGCGGAGTTCGCCCTCAATAATCGGGCCAGCTCTGCCACTTTGGTGTCCCCGTTTTTCTGTAATTCGGGGTTCCACCCTCGATTTTCCTCCGGTCAGATGGAATCCTCGGATTGTCCTGGAGTGGATGCGGTGGTGGAGAGATTGCATCATATCTGGGGGCAGGTGATGGACAATTTAAAGTTGTCCCAGGAGAAGACTCAGCTTTTTGCCAACCGTCACCGTCGTGTTGGTCCTCGGCTTTGTGTTGGAGATTTGGTGTGGTTGTCTTCTCGTTTTGTCCCTATGAGGGTCTCATCTCCTAAGTTTAAGCCTCGGTTCATCGGTCCGTATAAAATATTGGAGATTCTTAACCCTGTTTCCTTCCGTTTGGACCTCCCTGCATCCTTTTCTATTCATAACGTTTTTCATCGGTCGTTATTGCGCAGGTATGAGGCACCGGTTGTGCCTTCCGTTGAGCCTCCTGCTCCGGTGTTGGTTGAGGGTGAGTTGGAGTACGTTGTGGAAAAAATCCTGGACTCCCGTGTTTCCAGACGGAGACTCCAGTATCTGGTCAAGTGGAAGGGATACGGCCAGGAGGATAATTCTTGGGTCACTGCATCTGATGTTCATGCCTCTGATCTGGTTCGTGCCTTTCATAGGGCCCATCCTGATCGCCCTGGTGGTTCTGGTGAGGGTTCGGTGCCCCCTCCTTGAGGGGGGGGTACTGTTGTGAATTTGGATTCTGGGCTCCCCCGGTGGCTACTGGTGGAATTGAACTTGTGACATCATCTTCCCTGTTCACCTGTTCTGATTAGATCTGGGTGTCGCTATATAACCTGGCTTCTCTGTTAGATGCTTGCCGGTCAACAATGTTATCAGAAGCCTCTCTGTGCTTGTTCCTGCTCCCAGACATCTACTAGATAAGTTGGACATTCGTCCATGTTTTGTTTTTGTATTTTGGTTCCAGTTCACAGCTGCAGTTTCGTTACTGTGTCTGGAAAGCTCTTGTTGATCAGGAATTGCCACTCTGGTATTATGAGTTAATGCCAGAGTCCTAAAGTAATTTCTGGATGTGTTTTGTTAGGGTTTTCTACTGACCATGAAAGTATGCTTTCTGTCTTCTGCTATCTAGAAAGCGGACCTCAAATTTGCTTAAACTATTTTCCTGCTGCGTTTGTTGTTTCATCTCATATCACCGCCAATATATGTGGGGGGCCTCTGTCTCCTTTTTGGGCATTTCTCTAGAGGTGAGTCAGGTCTTATATTTCCCTCTGCTAGCATTATTTAGTTCTCCGGCCGGCGCTGGGCATATAGGGATAAAAAGTAGGACATGCTACCTGGCTACTTCTAGATGATGCGGTAGGTTTAGTTCATGGTCAGTATAGTTACATCTTCCAAGAGCTTGTTCCTATTGAGGCTTATGCTAGTTCTCTGGCCATGGAGATCATGACAGTTATCAGAAGCCTCTCTGTGCTTGTTCCTGCTCCTAGACAACTACTAGATAAGTTGGACTCTTGTCCATGTTTGTTTTTGCATTTTTGTTCCAGTTCACAGCTGTAGTTTCGTTACTGTGTCTGGAAAGCTCTTGTGAACAGGAATTGCCACTCTGGTGTTATGAGTTAATGCCAGAGTTTTAAAGTAATTTCTGGATGGTGTTTTGATAGGGTTTTCAGCTGACCATGAAAGTGTCCTTTCTGTCTTCTGCTATGTAGTAAGTGGACCTCAAATTTGCTAAACCTATTTTCATACTACGTTTGTTATTTCATCTTTATTCACCGCCAATACATGTGGGGGGCCTCTGTCTCCTTTCGGGGTATTTCTCTAGAGGTGAGCTAGGACTGATATTTTCCTCTGCTAGCATTATTTAGTCCTCCGGCTGGTGCTGGGCATCTAGAATCAACGTAGGCATGCTACCCGGCCACTGCTAGTTGTGCGTTAGGTTTAGTTCATGGTCAGCTCAGTTCCCATCTTCCAAGAGCTAGTTCCTATATATGCTTATGCTATGTTCTCTTGCCATTGAGATCATGACAGCTCCAGAGAGCAGCATCCACCACGCTCCAGAGTTCAGCACCCCTGCAGCAAGCAGCATTCACCATGCTGCACAGTCCAGCACCACGCACTGCTGCAGAGGCTAAAACAAAGAAACTCAGAAGGACTCCAACTATTGACTTGGTGCCACACCATAAGTCCAGGAGCAAGAAATCTCAGCCAAAAATGCTCCTACCACCTCCACCCTCACCTCCCGATGTGTCTCTGTTGTCTAATATATCACTATCTTACCTTGGTTATTCCCTTTCCAATTTGTCTATCCCTTCCCACAGTTCAACTCCTAATGTGTTCTCTACTCCCAATGTGTCAAGTCCCATCCAGGAGCCAATCCTTCAATTAATTGCCCCTTCCCCTGTAACCCCTTCATCATCAAATGTTACTCAGTCATCACAGCTCAACACCCCAAGGTCCACAATATTTCACCATCATACAGACCCCGAACATAAAACCCATTGTGTGTTTGTTGTTAAATACAATTTTTATTTTGTTTGCACAATCCATTTTCTTTGTCTCTTTATGCGTGTGTACTGTATTGTGAGTCAAGTTGTAATGGGTGTTTACCTGGAGGTGTTTTATTAGCAGTAAAGTCAGCAAACATTTACTTAAAGTGTATTAAACCATACTGTCTTTCCATGCAAGACATCCAATATCCGAAACAAAGTAATCAGCAAACTTGTCTCTCATGTGGGCAACTTCCACTGTAGTCCTCAGAGGGTGATCACGGTAATCCTGCAAAGTGGTACCAACAGGTTCATCAAGTTCTATTTGTAGTCGCTCTTTTTCCAGGATGTAATTGAGCATAACAACACACGCTTTGACCACATCATCAATTGTCTCAGTTTTTAGATTGATTGGTGTTCCCAAAACAGGCCATTTTGATGCAAGCAAACCAAAGGCACACTCCACAGTTCTTCATGCCCTTGTCAGTCGGTAGTTGAAAACCCTTTTAGTGTGATTCAAGTCCCGACTCAAGTAGGGTTTTATGAGGTTGGCACACATTTGAAATGCCTCATCCCCAACCACAACAAACGGCATTGGCGGTCCTTCAATGTTCGGAAGAGGCTGTGGCAGTGGAAAATTAAAATAATTACCATACAAACGTTGTCCCGTGTCAGAGTTTTGAAAGTTTGTGAGTCATTTCCTTGTCCAAATGAGCCAACGTCAACAGCGACAAATCGACACTCAGCATCTGCAATCGCCATGAGAACAATCGAAAAGTATTTTTTGTAATTGAAATACTCGGATCCACTTCAAGCAGGTTTCAGAATCCGAATATGTTTGCTATCCACAGCCCCCACACAGTTAGGAAAATAACAAATATCATTGAATTTTTCTGCATTTTTCAGCCCGAGTTCAGTTGTGGGTTGGGGGAGGAATTCTGCATGCAGAACGTCACATAAAGCACGGCAGGTTTTTCCAACAATTCCAGAAAGGGTGGAGACTCCAATCCAGAATTGGAAATGTAGAGATCTTAATATCTCTCTGGTAGCCAGGATTCTGACAAACAGAAAATGGGGAGAAAAAAAACAGTACATGACTTTTATTACAATAATACAAACGATCTGTTTATTTTTCAAAATAAAGAACTTCAGGGTCACCAACAGATGTTCCTCAGCAGGAATTGCTCTATGTAGTTGTGTGTCCTGCCTTGTGGTGGATCCTCGCACATGTTGCAGCAATTCATCGAAGCTCTGTTCAGACATCCTTGTGTAGTGGAAAAACTTCTCTGGGCTTGCACGCAGCTGAGTGCACAACGAGTGGTAGGCTCCACGGCTCTCTCTGACTTCAACAATGGGGTGTTGCCAGTAGCGATGACGACATCGTCTCCGTCTTGCTCTTCTTCTTTCTTCTTTGCAAGCCACAGCAAAGGCAAAAGCCAATTTCGATTCCAAATCCAGATTACGATAGAAGCTCTCCATGCCAAGATCCATCTTGTAGCTATATACAGCAGCAAAAGATTAGGGTTTCATCTGTGTAGGGTCTATGTATACCGAATCCCCATGAGACACGCCCATTGGGTGTGGCTTTTGTCAAGGAAATTCTCCTGGAACAGCATTTGCCGCATAACAAAATACTTTGAAACTTCGAACGCATGCACTGGAAAAAACGCAAAAACATGCAAAAACACATACTAACACATGCACACGCAGCGTTTTTTTGGCATCATGCATAAGCTGATGCGGATAAAAAACGCTGCGTAACCATGCGTTTGCACGCGTAACCATGCGTTTGCACGCGTTTTGGCATGCGATTGCGTATGCAGATGATACGCTGCACACAGAGCCGCTAATGTGAACTTAGCCTTATACATGATCTGCATTCAGAGTTATTACTGTGTTATCTGTGGTGTTACATAGGACTGCAGGTAACGTCGTCTACATTATCTGTGCTCAGAAAGTTATCACTGGGTTAACTATGATGTTATACTTTTTGGGGGAAGGAGGGGAGTGGTTATGTGTTGAGCCTTGGACCCCTGATCTTTTCTAGCAATGCCCCTGGTATTCACAGATTTTATAGCATGTGTGCTATGTGCAATCACTCAATCAGGAGCTTTGCACTTCTGCCTCCTGAATTGCCCACTTTTCAGTGATCTTTTGAGCGATCAGTTGGGGGCTCAGGCACCTACTGGCCTGCAGAGAATACAATGACGTTGTGCAATAATTTCACGTGTATGAGCTGATTTCTATGTACATAATACAAATGTTTTTCCAAAGGGAGCCAAAAAGTAAGAAAAAAATGTACAATATGAATAATATAGAACACACGACAAATAAAGCAAACTGAGCGTCAGCAGGCGTGGTATACAAGCTTTTTACAATGCTCTGTCAACAAGCTCCACTTCGTTATGACAGCTGCTTTAGTGCTAATCTCCCCTCACAGACACAAGCTTGCACACAGAATAGCTCTCTATTGCAGACTAGCAATCCAGAACAAATGCGGTATGCTGGTTATTCCTGGCAGCTCGAAGTACAAAGCCACCCTTTTAGTCTAGAGGGATCTCGCTGTCTACTCGTGGTAATCAGGGTGGCTTACTTTAACTCACAGTGTCAAGCCAAACCCAATCTGCTGAAAAATGTTGGCCTGGTTTAACAGCTTGCTTCCAAGGAATTTTGGAAAGGAAAGCCTTTTATAATAGCATTAGTTTCACAGGCTAATAACTTCTATCAGTCTGGCTGCAGCTTTTAATATCATGGCATTTACTGGTCACTGATCCATTGCAGGATCTTAAGATGCTGACTAGTCTAACAGGGTCGTGCACACAAGATGCTAAACAATAGTCGTGACTAGTGATGCCAAAAACAAAACTATTAACTGAAAAATCCAAGATGGGATAATTAAGTTTCAGCTACCAGCCAGCTGATTGCACTAATGATTGGATTGATCATGGACTATATAGGACCCAAGCATAACCGCTTTGGAGAAGTTGTCTAGTTGCCCATATCAACTAATCAGAGTTCAGTCATTATTTTCTAGACTGCACTTCATAGTATCTGGATTCTGTTGGTTACTATTGGTACCAAGGTCATTTTTACTTTGATACATAAGTTTGCCCCAAGTTACTACTCTTAGGTTCCAAATATAAATTTATATTTGACTCAATTGACTTAATTGGCTGAGTGAGTATTTTCTGACCATTTCTGGTGCTAACATGGGCCACAAAAGTATAGACCAGCAGAGGCCAGGGCGATGGAATAAGAGCCTCCGGGAATTGGTGACAATGAGTATGACTTTTTATTTTTCTAAGCAGTCTCTGAGCCTTTTTTTTAAAAAAAGGCCTTGAAACCCCATTAAAGTACACAAGCTTTCAAATATTAAATGCCTAACATTTCTCTCTACATTGTAACCCCTCATAATGCAAATGGTTAGAAGGTGATTACACATTCTCTCATAAGAACCCTATAATTTAAGCATTCTGGCAATATAGAATATTTTTTACACTAATAGATTTTACATTTAATACCATTTCACCCCTAAAGGTCCTATCAAAATATAGAACCCCCCCCCAGGAAAAATCTGTTTTATTGTAGATTTTAAATGTATTTCTCAAATAAATATTGTTGGCCCATAATTCCAGATTCCTTAAATAGATGACATACAGAATATTTAGGCTAATATTTGGTGAATACATAATATGTAAATGTGTCTAATAAAAGTGTATTATACTGTATTAATTTTATGAAGTGGTCTCTTTATTTTTGCCAGAGCTGTATATATACAGTTGAAACCAGAAGTTTACATATACTATATACAGTAAAAAGACACATGTGCATGTTTTTCCTAATATCTGACATGAAATCAGAATAACCCTTTCCCGTTTTAGGTCAATTAGGATTACCATAATTATTAATATTTGCAAAATAGCAGAATAATGAGAGAGAGAGAGAGAGAGAGAATGTTTTAAGGAATTTGTATTACTGCAAAGTAACACCACAATATATGTGTACTACGTTTTAGAAATAGAACTTCTATCTAGAGATTTGTTTAGATTAACATATATTTACTTAAAATGATCTACCCCTATTGTAAAGCAAATAGCGTTTGCCTTCTTCTAAATTAACAATGCAGGATTATAGGTTTGATCCTTATTAACTATGGATCTATAAAAATAAACAAGTATTCATTCTCTTAACCCCTGGCCACAGTGAATATAAGTTTACTATATTTAGGACTTTTTTTGTTTTCTGTCACCAGGATTTTGACACCTAATATGAGAGCAGCATAATGTAGAGACAGAGACCCTGATTCCGGCAATGTGTACTTACTGCGCTGCTCCGAGCCACCCATTGCACAGCACTATTCACTGTATTGGCATTCCCAGTACAACAAGTACAACTGTGCAAGGAATAAGCCAAGGAGGCGTCTGCTGGACCCACATGTTGGACTCTCATCTACCTTAAAGTTATGGCAAGTCTGTGCACTATGTTATGACCGGTTTCATTTAAATCTACAATGTTATTTTGTAGGGTATAATTAATATTAATTACATGCTATCTTGTTTTAACAACCTAACCTAAGAGCAGCATCATGTAAGGTTAGAGACACTAATTCTAGCAATATATTACTCACTGGTCGTCTTGCTGTAGTTTTGATTAAATCACTGTTTTATCAGCAAAAGATTATCATTAGTGGACTAGTAAACCTGCTGTCATGTAGTCCTCCATATTCATGAGCTCTGTATAATCACATCCCCACTACTGATTAGCAGCTTTCTGCCTATGCACAGTGTACACAGAGAGATGTCAATCAGTGGTACGGGTGGGGTTATAGGTCTGTAACTGATAAAACAGTGGTTTTACCAAAACTGCGGTAAGCAGCCCAGCATGTGATACATTGATGCACATCTTTTCTCAGATGGTGTAGCAAAAACCTGGCGACAGATTCCATTTAAATGTTAGGCAATTATCCTATCAGTATTGCAGATGCCCCCAAAGATAGTTCCGTCAGTCCAGAAAACGCATCAGCAGCCAACAAGCTGGAATAGTTTTATGCAATGACCCAAAAAAGAAAATGAAGAGAGAAATGTGAGCAGGAATAACGGCTATTTTCAGCTGAGGTTTAGTTCTCAGACATTCTATAAAAAGCTTCTGACTGTAACACTGAACACATGCGGCTCTCAGTTCCATGATGTAATGGACATTCCTGACATAGCACTGATGGGTTTTCTGGCCTCAGAGCACAAGTCTGTCTCGTGTCTATTTTACCCAAAGTACCTGCGATTTACCCCTTCTCATTACAACCCCGTGGACCTTACATTAGTAGCAGCACTGCAGGGCTGCAATAAAAAACATGCAGGCTTGTCCTTTCACATGAAAGCTATAGCAAAGCATAATCTTGCTGTCCTCTTTCTCCACTACCAGTAAAAAATGTTGATGCATATGCCGGTCTAAAATGTCTATTCTCATGCTCTATGGAGGTGTAAGATGCAATAAAATCCAGGTGTATATTTAATATCTACCAGTCTTCTTTAGGTAACCTGGTTTCGAAACACAAGGTGCGTTATCTAGCAATAAATATTCAGATTTTTATGAATATGATTTTACCCTTATCTGGCGGTGCTTCAATACATCCCTGATTTTTATTGTACATGCATGCCTCAGTATTGTGCCTGTTCCTTGCACAAACATACAGGATGAGCGCACGTTTTGGCGGTTTTCTTTTATTCCTGATTTTACATTCTTACATTATGGAGGGCTCCTTGTGATTTGTTAGTTTCATGCCCTATAACTTGGTATACACACCTTTTGAAGGGGCAGCGTATCATCACTAGCATTCTGCCAGTATCAGGGTATGTGTCCACGTTCAGTATTACATCAGGATTAGCTGCAGATTGAACGCTGCGTACAGCCGCAGCGTTCAACCCGCAGCGTCCAGATGTTACAGCATAGTGGATGGGATTGTATGAAATCCCGTCTCCACTATGCGTGCGAATACTCACCCGGCGGCCCTGCGTTTATGGACATGTGGCGTGTCTTTTTAGAACGCAGCATGTCGGAGCATCGCCGCTAGGTAAATCACAGGGCCCTATGTATGAGGTGTGGAGATTCCGGATGTGTTCACTGAACACATCCGGAATCACCGCGCGTACAGAAGGGGACGGCGCTTTGGGTGGAGCGGGTTTTCCACTCCGTCCAAAGCGCCGTGATTACGGACCGTGGACACACACCCGTATAGAAACTAGAACTTCCTTTTCTTCATTAACCAACTTGTATAACACCTGCCCTTGTCTAAGGGCTTGTCAGCTTTGAACTCAACCTCTCTGTTATGCTTGTATACCATTTGACAGACAAAAGAGTAAGAGCAGAAAACCTAAAAAATCCTTCCATGACTTATACTGAAAGCACCTTCGCTGGTGGAACAGATTACACTTGATAAGGAACAGTGGTCAATATTTTGTAGTAATTTGTTCTGGGTCATTTTAAACAAAATGGTTTAAAATATTTCATACATTATAAAATATTAATTTTGAAAGTAAAGTGAGCGTTTAAGGGACCACTGTTTATTAAGGAGCATATTTAAAAATATAACGGTCTCCAAAATTGTGATCTCTTATGTGTTTTTACCATTGTTATTATAATACATGAATAATTTTCAGATCTCAAACTCCGGTTTGCTTTCCATTCCAGACTTTGTCAGCAGCTCTAAATCTGGGCCCAACTGTTGTTCTGAACACTGTGTACAATGCAATTAATTCCATCAGAATATTTTACTCAACAGATTTCTTGGAAGAACATTACTCACAGATTCTAATATGATAACAATATATTTCACACAGGCATCTTTGCCTTGGGAGGAAATGTATGCATTTTGCCATGAGCAAAAAAAGCCCACTCCATCAATAAGCTCCATGTGATTCATGACCTCCAATTTTTCCTTCCTGGGACTCAGCAAAACATGGCTGACATCCTTCGACACTGCCTCCTCTGCTGCACTGTCTTATGGCGCGCTCCACTTTACCCACACTCCTCGCCCCGGCAACAGACATGGTGGAAGAGTTGGTCTTCTTCTTTCTACCAACTGCATCTTCAACCTAATCCCACCTCTCCCCTACCTTATCCCCCTTCTTTTGAAGTCCACTCTCTCAAGTGGCCGTGATACCAACCTTCAGGCCCAGCCACTGCCTTTATTGACCAATTCTTAACCTGGCTTCTTCACTTTCTCTCTGCTGACCATCATCATGGGTGATTTCAACATCCCCACTGACACGGCCAGTCAGCAGCCACCAAACTCCTCCTACTCAGTTGTCTTCCTCAGCCACTCACAAAAACGACATACATTAGACCTTGCCTTCACCCAACTCTGCTTCCTATCTAACCTCACAACCGCCCCCTCTCCCCCTATCTGACGATCATCTACTCACGTTCTCCTCCCATGTCCTCTTCACCTGTCACCCATGTCCAGTAACCCCCGCAGAAACCTCACACATCTAGACACTCACACACTCTCTGACTCTATTCCACTGTAAGGAGGTGGCGGAGACCCTTGTTTGCCCCTCCCCCACACGGGACTTATGTGCATTTACTGTGTATGACAACACTTGTAATATATGCTATACAGTCTTATTGTATTATGCTGTGTTTGCTAAGTTCCCCATGCATGTGATGTCTCTTTTAGTCTGTAATGTATCACTGTTGAACTGTATTGTGTTGCCCTGTACATGATAGAGGCAGGGATAACAAAGGGTTACTTTGTGGGCTGAGACAGCAGCCTCTAGGGAGCAGGAAGTTCCTGCTTTCTGGTCAGAGCCCAGGGCATGTTTGCCCAGGGCAGAAGCTAAGCAACAGCTGGGGCATTGCCAGACCTCAGGAGGGGATAAAATCTGCTGCCCAGTGCCTAAGGACTGCAACACAGGCCCAGAAATTGGTAAGGGCCCCGCTGAAGGGACTTCGAGCATCCAGATTCCAGCGTAAGGACTTCTGCCTCTTTTGGCCGCCATGGCTGTTGTAGGTACGGCCATGGATGGAGCTATGGAGAGAGCAGGAAGCCAGTTTTTGTACATCACTTAACTCTGTTATTAAAAATTGTTCTCCCTGTTGGACTGCAGCGGTGACTGGAATACATTTGTACTGCCTATTTCTGTACAAGGTACCGGGGTGTCTACTGACTGTGGCTTAGATGGCTTGGCTGGGACTACCACCCCGGACCACCTTGTTAGACTACCACTGGCATCCATATCTTCACTCCACAATACAGATACTGCCACTGCTTTCTATGATGTCACTCTCGCATCAACTATTAAAGAAGTTGCCCCTCTCATGCATGGCAGAGTGCAACGAATCAATAGACAACCCTGACATAATAACATCACTAAAAAGCTTTGGCAAGTGTTCAGGGTTGAGGAGCGACATTAGAAGAAAACACATTTGCAAGATAACTTCACCGCTTTCAAACAAGAAACACTCGTATTCAAATCAGTCCTCACCTCTGTTAAGCAGGTCTACTTCACAAACTTTGGATCTTCCTTATTCTACAACCCCAAACAGTTATTCAAAACTTTTAACTCCCTCCTCCGCCCTCCACTGCCCCCTCCTACCTCCCTAATTTCTGCTGAGGACTTTGCAACACAGTTCAAAAATAAGATCGACCAAAGAAGGCAAATATTTATTGTTCGACCATCAATACTCCTTTGTATACCAGATGTGTCACTTCTCCCAGCCAATCCATGAGTCAGAACGGTCATAGAGTGCAAGATCAGAAGCCAGGAGAGTACATCATAAACAGAAGGAAGAGAGAAAAGCTTTGTCAGAATACCAGGAGGATAACAGATCCGAGCAGAAGGGATTAAACAGTCGGATGGTCAGAATGAAGTCCAAGGTCAGGCAGCAAATGATCAAGCATACAGAACTCAAAGCACAGGGAGCACAAACCTCACAGCTGAATGTACGTCTTGCAGAGGTCTGGGAGAAGCAGCTCAGTTAAGTAGCATGGCAATCACCCGGGATAGTGAACACTTGGAGACAGCCGACACCTCCCAGTCACAGATTGGATAGTCAAGCTGTCAGTCAACACACTGATAGAAGGGCATGCCTTTGTACCAGTTTGGATGGCCAAGCTGTCAGCAACTGCATCCCAGACACACCGAGGGGTGGAACCATGACACCAGACCAATGCTCTAACCCCATAACTTCCATCTTCAATATCACTGAAGGAGAGTTTACTTGTTTCCTCTCCAAATCACACCTCACTTCCCTAACCTATCTCTTAAACCTATCATTAACTTCTGGTACCTTCCCATCTGCTTTCAAACATGCCACAATCATGCCTAGCCTCAAAAAGCCATCCCTCAACCAAACCACTATGTGTAGCTATCGCCCTATATCGCTGCTCCCATTCGCTTCCAAACTCCTTGAGCAGCATGTTCACGCTGAAATCTTCTCCCATTTCTCATCTAACTCGCTCTTTGACAATCTACAATCTAGCTTTTGCCCCCACCTAAATTACTAACATGTTAAGTCAAAACCAACAGACAATTCTCTATACTCCTCCTTCTAGACCTGTCCTCTGTCTTCGACACAGTTGACCACTGCCTCCTACTACACATCCTCTCTTCGTATGGCGTCATAGACCTTGCCCTATTCTGGATCTCTTCATACCTTACCAACTGCACATTTAGCGTCTCCCACTCCCACACTACCTCCTCATTCCGCCCTCTCTCTTTTGGAGTCCCTCAAGGCTCTAGGACCCCTACTCTTCCCCATCTATACCCTTTGCCTGGGACAACTCATAAAGTCCCATGGCTTTGAGTGCGATCTGTACACTGATGACACCCAGATCTACCTCTCTGGCCCAGACGTCACCTCTCTGCTGTCCGAAATCCCAGAGTGTCTCAAGCTCTATGTGGACAAATCTGAACTAATTATCTTTCCACCGTCTCACGTATCTTTCCTACTTGATCTGTCTATCTATCACAATAAATTACATTATGCTTTTCCCTGTACTGGAAATTCGCTGCCTTGGAGTAACCCTTGACTCTTCCCTGTCCTTTAAAAAGCAAACCCAAGCTCTTGCCACCTACTGTCATCTCCAGCTTAAAAATATTTCCAGAATCTGTCCTTTCCTCAACCTTCACTCTATTAAAATGCTTGTGCATGCCTTCATCTTCTCCTGCCTTTACTACTGCAACATCCTCCTCTGTGGCCTACCTGCTAACATTCTCGCACCTCTCCAGCCTGTCCTTAACTCTGCTGAACTAGTTAATCTCTTTCGCTACACCTCCACTTCCCCCTTTGCAAATCCCTTCATTGGCTCCCAATTTTCAAGTGTATCCAGTTCAAACTACTAACACTGACCTACAAAGGCATCCATAATCTTTCTCCTCTGTACAACTCTGAACTAATTATTATTATTATTTATTATTATAGCGCCATTTATTCTATGGCGCTTTACATGTGAGGAGGGGTATATAATCCCCAATATTTTCCCTCATGTAATCTCCAATCTTCCCAAGGCCTCCTTCTTTCCTCCACACTTATTCGTTCCTCACCCAATCACCTCCAAGACTTCTCCCGAATATCCCCCATCCTCTGGAATTCTGTGTCTCATCACTTCTGATTATCCACCACATTCATATCCTTCAGCCGGAACCTGAAAACCCATCTCTTCAAGAAGGCTTGTGACCATGCTGCCAGCTCAACAACAATGGAGGTACTGCAACCCCCAACCTACTGTCTCCTTCCCATCCTGTAGATTGTAAGCCGGCAAGGGCAGGGTCCTCTTCCCTTTGTGCCAGTCTATCATTGTTAGTTTATTTACTGTAAGTGATTTCTGTATTTTTTATGTAACCCTTTCTCATGTACAGAAACATGAAACCAATGTTGCTATATAAATATATAATAATAATTCTTCTTTATATAGAGATAGCATCAATATATACGATTAGCATTCACTTAATTTCTCTTTTAAAACGTGGATCAATAGGTTTGTAAAATCAGCTCTTGTGATATACAATATCACTAGAAGTTTATGACTTATCTGTCTGACAGGTGAGTCTACTGTGTGTTTTCGAGCTCAATATTGTGTTAAGGTCATTCTCCATTGCCTAGCACAAATCCTCATGTAATTACAGTAGATTTACCTATATTTCAAATTATGACAAATAATAATTAGAATGCAATGAGTTCACATTATATTGTGAGAAAATTTCTTTCAATGACTAAAACTTGTGTTCTGATTAGTGTTGAGCATTCCGATACCGCAAGTATCGGGTATCGGCCGATATTTGCTGTATCGGAATTCCGATACCGAGATCCGATACTTTTGTGGTATCGGGTATCGGTATCGAAACAACATTAATGTAAAAATGTGTAAAAGAGAGAATTAAAATAAAATATATTGCTATACTCACCTCTCCGACGCAGCCTGCACCTTACCGAGGGAAGCGGCAGCGTTCTTTGTTTAAAATTCGCGCTTTTCTTTCCTTACGTGAGGTCCCGGCTTGTGATTGGTCGCGTGCCGCCCATGTGACCGCAACGCAACCAATCACAGCAAGCCGTGACGTAATTTCAGGTCATTCAGTATTTTAAAATTACGCTCCGGCTTTGTGATTGGTTGCGTCGCAGTCACATGGGCGACGCAACCAATCACAGCAAGCCGTGACGTAATTTCAGGTCCTTAAGGATTTTAAAATTACGTCCCGGCTTTGTGATTGGTTGCGTCGCAGTCACATGGGCGACGCAACCAATCACAAGCCGTGACGTCACGGGAGGCTGGACACGCGCGCATTTTAAAATGCGCGCGTGTCCAGCCTCCCGTGACGTCACGGCTTGTGATTGGTTGCGTCGCGGTCAACCAATCACAAGTCGGGAGGCTGGACACGCGCGCATTTTAAAATGGCTTCCCGGCTTGTGATTGGTTGACAGCGACGCAACCAATCACAAGCCGGGACGTCACGGGAGGCTGGACACGCGCGCATTTTAAAATGCGCACGTGTCCAGCCTCCCGTGACGTCACGGCTTGTGATTGGTTGCGTCGCCCATGTGACTGCGACGCAACCAATCACAAAGCCGGGACGTAATTTTAAAATCCTTAAGGACCTGAAATTACGTCACGGCTTGCTGTGATTGGTTGCGTCGCCCATGTGACTGTGACGCAACCAATCACAAAGCCGGAGCGTAATTTTAAAATACTGAATGACCTGAAATTACGTCACGGCTTGCTGTGATTGGTTGCGTTGCGGTCACATGGGCGGCACGCGACCAATCACAAGCCGGGACTTCACGTAAGGAAAGAAAAGCGCGAATTTTAAGCAAACAACGCTGCCGGTTCCCTCGCTGAGGTTCAGGCTGCGTCGGAGAGGTGAGTATAGCAATATTTTTTAATTCTTTATTTTACACATTAATATGGTTCCCAGGGCCTGAGGGAGAGTTTCCTCTCCTTCAGACCCTGAGAACCATCAGGAATACCGTCCGATACTTGAGTCCCATTGACTTGTATTGGTATCGGGTATCGGTATCGGATTGGATCCGATACTTTGCCGGTATCGGCCGATACTTTCCGATACCGATACTTTCAAGTATCGGACGGTATCGCTCAACACTAGTTCTGATCCATCAAGAGCCTTGTGGTGAAAAATTATGTCAAGCTTTTGGATAAATATTACCATGCATGGGATATAACGCTGTTAAAATTTAATGGGGTGTAACTCTGTAAAGATCAGTAGATTGCTGTTGCTTCTATTGGAGATGGAAGCCACAAAAAAGATGTGAACAAATGCTAAGACGTAAAGAAATTTTGGACAATTTTTGGCACTGCTTAAGGCCCCACACTAGGCAGAATATTTTCAATATCTATATAAGGACATGTCTTAACTTTCTACTCAGCTACTTTTATTACATACAGTACAGACCAAAAGTTTGGACACACCTTCTCATTTAAAGATTTTTCTGTAATTTCATGACTATAAAAACTGTAAATTCACAGTGAAGGCATCAAAACTATGAATTAGCACATGTGGAATTATATACTTAACAAAAAAGTGTGAAACAACTGAAATTATGTCATATATTCTAGGTTCTTCAAAGTAGCCACCTTTTGCTTTGATGACTGCTTTGCACACTCTTGGCATTCTCTTGATGAGCTTCAAAAGGTACTCACCGGGAATGGTGTTCCAACAATCTTGAAGGAGTTCCCAAAGATGCTTAGCACTTGTTGGCCCTTTTGCCTTCACTCTGCGGTCCAGCTCACCAAAAACCAGCTTGATTGGGTTCAGGTCTGGTGACTGTGGAGGCCAGGTCATCTGGCGTAGCACCCCATCACTCTCCTTATTGGTCAAATAGCCCTTACACAGCCTGGAGGTGTGTTTGGGGTCATTGTCCTGTTGAAAAATAAATGATGGTCCAACTAAACGCAAACCGGATGGAATAGCATACCGCTGCAAGATGCTGTGGTAGTCATGCTGGTTCAGTATGCCTTTAATTTTGAATAAATCCCCAAAAGTGTCACCAGCAAAGCACCCCCACACCATCACACCTCCTCCTCCATGCTTCACAGTGGGATCCAGGCATGTAGAGTCCATCCGTTCACCTTTTTCTGCGTCGCACAAAGACACAGTGGTTGGAACCAAAGATCTCAAATTTGGACTCATCAGACCAAAGCACAGATTTCCACTGGTCTAATGTCCATTCCTTGTGTTCTTTAGCCCAAACAAGTCTCTTCTGCTTGTTGCCTGTCCTTAGCAGTGGTTTTCTAGCAGCTATTTTACCATGAAGGCCTGCAGCACAAAGTCTCCTCTTAACAGTTATTGTAGAGATGTGTCTGCTGCTAGAACTCTGTGTGGCATTGACCTGGTCTGTAATCTGAGCTGCTGTTAAGCTGCGATTTCTGAGGCTGGTGACTCGGATAAACTTATCCTCAGAAGTAGAGGTGACTCTTGGTGTTCCTTACCTGGGGCGGTCCTCATGTGAGCCAGTTTCTTTGTAGTGCTTGATGGTCTTTGCCACTGCACTTGGGGACACTTTCAAAGTTTTCCCAATTTTTCGGACTGACTGACCTTCATTTCTTAAAGTAATGATGGCCACTCGTTTTTCTTTACTTAGCTGCTTTTTTCTTGCCATAATACAAATTCTAACAGCCTATTCAGTAGGACTATCAGCTGCGTATCCACCAGACTTCAGCTCAACACAACTGATGGTCCCAACCCCATTTATAAGGCAAGAAATCCCACTTATTAAACCTGACAGGGCACACCTGTGAAGTGAAAACCATTCCCGGTGACTACCTCTTGAAGCTCATCAAGAGAATGCCAAGAGTGTGCAAAGCAGTCATCAAAGCAAAAGGTGGCTACTTTGAAGAACCTAGAATATAAGACATAATTTCAGTTGTTTCACACTTTTTTTTGTTAAGTATATAATTCCACATGTGTTAATTCATAGTTTTGATGCCTTCAGTGTGAATGTACAATTTTCATAGTCATGAAAATACAGAAAAATCTTTAAATGAGAAGGTGTGTCCAAACTTGTGTTTTAGGTAGTTGAAGTCTTACCTCATTGGCGTCAGCTAGTTTAGGTGGAGTCTGCGTCCCAGGAGTTGATTCAAAAACCTAAACATTAGAAAATATCTTACATAAGAGTAATTATAACAGGAAAGCTACAAATAATAAATATATACCCATGTCTAGATAAAATTTGACAAAGCTAATTTTACGAATCTATTTCTATATGGACTTCATGTACCAAAGTAAAACCCCCCACTTTTAGGGCACGTGCCTATATTGCTGATGATATACAGCGCTCAGTGGAGGGCATTCATAATTTAATTTGCAACATTTCCACATTCTACCCTCTGGTGCCAAATTTATGCCATTCAGCACACCATTTTAGTACCTACATAAAAAAACTGTGAGAAAAAGGGATCCATTATACTCTTCCTTAGTAGTTAGATATCTGATGATGCCATTCATTTCACTTCAATACTTTATCCAATATTTATAATTCATGAATGATTCAGTTATCTGCTGATATTGTACTGTATATTACACATTGCCATAAGTCTGTCTCATGTACTTTGTATTCTTTATATTATATTTCATTGACCTAGTTGAACTATGATGCTGCTCATTGCTCATTTGGCGGCATATTACCCCTGTCCATAACTTTTTAAGTGATATTTTTTATTTTTAGATGTAATAAAATTTTACTTTTTAACTTGTGTCGCATGTTCTGTTTGGACAGTTTTCTATATGCTTCTAAATACAAATTATGAACAGATGTATTTAACCTTTTTGGCATCACCCTTTCGAATCTTCCCTTCTTCCAATTACAAACAAGGAAGGTTTATACTAGGCAGATTCCAACCCATAAGGAGCAGGACTAACAATAACCTCATTGCTCATTTAACACCTTTTGCACATTACAATGCAAACTGTATGAGCTGAGCAATCAATAATAATGTTCATTTCTAGTGATGAGCGAGTGTGCCCGGGTGTTATCTGAGTATCTTGGACGTGCTCGAATGTTATGTGCGAGTTCCTGGGGCTGCATGCTTTGCGGCTGTTAGACAGCTGAAACACATACGAGGACTACCTATCAAACAGATAAAAATTAAAAATGGCAAAATTACATTTTTTTTCATCTGTAAGAAAAGATCAAATGTTATATCCCTGCAAAAAAATAAACCCTCACACAGCTATATGGACAGAAAAATGAAAATGTTACAGATCTTGGAAAATGGAGACAATCAAAATTTTTTTTTTTTTTTTAGAAATTTGATTCTTTTTGACCATTAAAATAATTTAAAAAATGGACGAGTTTGATATTGCCGTAATCATACTGATGAGAAAAATCATATTGCTGACTCAGAAACATGTTATTTTAAGACAGAAACATTTTTTATATGCTTTGCAGGGCGGGTGCCCGGGTTTTGTATATGTTTATTCACATTCTTTCTGTATATTGAACAGCAGTCTATACCTACCCGGGCATCCCTGGTTTAGTTGGGGCTATAAGTATTGCTGCTGTCACAACCACACAGAGTGAGAGCTTTCCTATTGTGTTATACTGCATATCCCTAGCCATAGAATCCTACGCTATGTGCTGCGTTTTCCTTTTTTTAATTTTGTAGGACATGGGAGCTCTGCGCACCCCATCTCTTACACTGGCTCAGACCCTGTTTATATGAGGAGATGTGCTGCCAACAAGACTTATTTTTTAGGTTGCATAAAAGATGCAATCAGCCAACAATCAAGCATTTTACTTGTTTGTACAGCTATGAGCAGATATTAAAAGCTTGGGAACCTCCATGGATATTACCCCTTCCCAGGCTATAAACATCTGCCCCCAGCCATCAACTTTCCCTCTGCTGGTTCCAAGCTGGAAAAAAAAAAATCGCAGCTGAACACACAATGATAGAATAACATTGGTCGTAATGCAATCCGATTTTTATTTGGATTGCATTCGTCCGATTTCATTGCATGTGGGAATGAGCCCTTAGAAGAGTTTTTGACATTTTTAGGCCTTTTTCCCCTAACATGATAAGAACAACTAGCTATTTCTTTGTCACAAGGGTTTTTTGCCTCCCACTGCATAAGCAATCAGACTTTTTTATAACGGTAAAGCTGCGGTCTGATTATTTTACCTGAGTTATTGACGGACGTTTGTCTTTCATTCTCTTTGCCAAGGTGTCCAGCCCTTTAAGGGAAGAAAACAAACTCTTCTTGATTTGTATTTTATGTGACAAAGAAAATGTCCGTTTCCGTAAAGCAGACTCATCCCGGGAGCAAATCTGGAAGTAAGAAAATAATAGAACACAATAATATGTAGAGTGTCAAGTTTTACACCGACAACAAGCTATTCAATTGGCCAATGTATAGCTAACAGCCTCCACAGCTTACACACACGCTGGGATTACACACCGAGGATGACCTCACAGGGCTTATTCCACGTGTTGAGAAAAGGCTGACCTGACGTCACCGTCTGTATTCCAGCACAATACAGGACATGCTAAATGGCTGAGTTTAAACCATTTGTTCATTCTGAGCTGTTTAGTTTGTCCTTCATTATAGATGGCAAAATAAGGGTATGTGCAAACGTAAAAAAATTCTGCACCATTTCGGCATCTTTTGGCAGGAAAAACGTGCTTTTTTGGTGCAGATTTTTGCCCACTCATTAGTATTTGTAAAATCTGCAGCAAAAATGCTGAAATAATTGAGACGCCGCAGATTTAAATCTGCAGGTCACAAATAAGCAAAGTGTGCAAGACACTTCAGGATTCTCTTTCACTTTGCTGGCATCAGGATTCCCTCCAGGTTTTGTGACAAATCCGCACTGAAAAAACGCAGCAGAAATGCAACGTGTGCACGCAGTCTTAGGCTATGTTCCCACAATTTGTTTTTGCTACTTTTTTTTTAAACAAATTATAAGCTGCTTTTTACAGTGCCACCAAAAGCTATGAGATTTCAGAAATCTCATGCACACGCATGTTTGTTTTTTCAAGACTGAATTGGAAAAGTGCAGCTTTACCGAAAAATGCAGCATGTCATTTCTTTCAGCATTTTTTTCACCCATAGAAAGCAAAGAGTAAGTGTAAAAAAGCTGCGAAAACACAGCAAAAAAGTTGCCATCAGTTTTTGCAGTGTTTTACTGAAAAAAGCAGGTACAGTAGGATGTGAAATGAATTTAGTTTTGTGATTTTCCCAGGTTTAAACCATAATGTATTGGTGCCTTCACTTGAACCTGGATGTTAGGATTAGTACAGTTAAATTAGTGATGGAAGTAATCAATGCCTGACCAATGTGTGAAATTGAACAATACCTGACCAACCAATGCGTAAAAGTGTCCAATGTCCGACAAAGTCAATGTACTACATTGTAATTTGGTATTTTTTCTTACTCATATGAATTTATTTGCTCAGAATGGTCACTATTTTTTCAGACATAAAAATCTTTTTCCACTAAATATTTTGATCAAATTTCCCTTTTTTTCAAAATGGTCTTATGGTTTCAGATACGTATTACATTGGTGACCTAACACCTTGCATTGTTCATGCTTCTGTAGTGGAAGCGAAGCCTGAACTGTGAGATACTGAAAAATGTGGCAAGAAAAGCATCAAAAACTCCAGCAAAACCTGATTTTTGTATGCAGCTTTTTTAACTGCCAAGAGATCAGGTTTCGGCTTCAGACCCTGTCACATGAAAATCTGTATCTTTACATGAGTTTGTCCGGTGCCTGGAGACATCATAGCCATGATGGGCATGTAAACTACAGATATGTCCTATCTACATTGTCACACCTTAGATTGCTAACTAACTATACAACATATTAACTATGAGTCATTGTGACTAGTAATACAGACATTAAGACGGTGAACAGGCAATTGGTAGACTTCTTTGTATTGGTATGACTATGGCGACATACAGTGGCTACAACATGACTGATAATGGAGAGCTCCATTCTGCCTTTTGCGCTTTTAAATACATTTCCTACCTTTCATAATCATAGTGTGTATAGTCCCTTTATAAGTGAACAGACATCAACTTACCAATGCATGGAATGAGGAGACTGAAAATATACCAAGCCTTCCCAGTGCCAGTTTTGATGGTCTTCCAGCAGCTGCTAGCAAACTTTTAGGGTTTGGCAGCTCCCCTCCTTGCAGGCTGGACAAATAGCAACGCATACGAAAGAGATCCATATTAAACTTTTCCAAGTTCTGTTCCCATTGTTGAATCTGCATCAAGAAATTAAAGTTAGTAAAGTTAGGTGCTCATATATTTCTAAACTTGGTGTCAAGCCACATGACATGTTTCATGTATATCAGGAGACTAGACTGTCAGTGATTACATGTCTCACACTGGTATTGCCCCTTTGATTTAAAATAAACTCTGGAGAAATACTCTCTGGGACAGAGGTGTCAAACTGCATTCCTCGAGGGCCGCCAACAGGTCATGTTTTCAGGATTTCCTTGTATTGCACAGGTGATAATTTAATCACCTGCACAGAATGATTCCAGAACCCTGTGGAATGCTAAGGAAATCCTGAAAACATGACCTGTTGGCGGCCCTCGAGGAATGCAGTTTGACACCTCTGCTCTGGGAGGTCTATGTTCAGCCCACAGAACTTAACAATTAACTTCTATATTAAGAAAACTTTGAATTTAATCCGGAATAAGACTTCGGATCAAAGATATCCAGATATACTTTTATTCCACGTTCTATGACCTATATACCCATATAGACGGCTTAGAAGGGGTGATAATACTGACAGATTCTCTTTAACGTCCAAATGACACCCTTGCTTATATATTAACTTTTTTTTTTTAAATTACAAGTTTATTTACAGATTTCTATGTTAAGAATTGCAATACACCCTTACAAATCAAATGCAATATGAATGGGCTGCATGGGATAATTTGTTTTTTCTTTTTGGGCATTCATAGAGTTGAATAGGTGAGTTTCATCCAAAATGCAAAAGAATAGTCCATGCTTAGATTTTTTTTCTCATATATATATACTCAGTCTGCATGAAAAATCTGTCATCTGAACAGCCCCATTGGTCAGTGTGCTTTCCGTGTGGTATCCAGTTTTAATAATACGCTTATCTGCATTAGCTGTTACTGAAGGAAAAATTATCAGATGCTAAGTAGCACAGTTGGCAATGGGTGTTTCACCAGTGGAAGGCAATGTAATGCCCTATGTTCAGGGAAGCCTATTTAAAGAAATACTGTGAAAAAAACAAATCCACTACTTTATGCCTACTACCTGAGAATGAAGCATATGCCTCACTGGAAGTATCCATATTCCAGCTGAGACACAGACCATGACCAAAGTCGTAGATTGGCTAAAATATTGATCTCAATTGTCAGCTGTGTTTTTGGACAATTCACAGCTAAGATCAACCCCAACTACCATTAATCTGATTGCCAACGCATCAGGGCAATCATGAAGAGCAAAAGTGAGGAGCCAGAATTGGAGCATCTGTTGTTATGCTCCAATTTTGGGGTGGCTATGGGCTGGCATTTTTAGGCTGGGGAGGGCATAATAACCATGGATCTTCCCAGCCTGATAATATCAGCTCTCAGCTGTCTTCTTTACCTTAGCTGGTTACCAAAAATGGGAGAGACCCCAAGTCATTTTTTTATTTATTTTTTAGGTTAATCAATGTACAGTAAGCTACATAAACTAGTCACTGTGGCATTGTGAACATCCCAAAAAAGTATGGAGCCAATTATGGCATACATTTTGCTACCAATCCTGAGGAAAAGATCACTGCGTGTCTTGATAAATCAGAACAGGCTGAAAGTTCTTATCCACACTTCAAGATAATTGTCTCTAAGTTGTTTGATGAACCAAAGAAAGGAGACAACTTGCTGGATCTTGTCCTGACAGATAGACCAGATGCAATATCAGATCTAGAGGTCCGTGAATGCTTGGGCAGCAGCAACCACAATATAGTAAGTTTCAAAGTAATAAAACATTACAAAGGGAAATACAAAAATACAAAAACCTGGAACTTTAGGAAAGCGCTAAAAATCCCTAAATTAAGGGAAGAGCTTAGCACTGTAGACTGCAATCATATCCTGGTAACTGAGGATAGCAAAAAAAAAATGGGGAGTGTTTAACTTCTTCCGGACTGCCCTTAGACTACAAACGTCCAGGCGGTCCATTGTTATCTTTGCACTGACATTATAAAATGTCAATGCAGTCTAATCAGTGTTCAGATGAGATGAGGAGATCTGGGGAGGGAAGCTGCTGCCAGATACAGAAGCACTTCCCTGAGAGAAGACAAATGTGATTTATTACTATGTTTATGGCCTCTACCTCTTTAAACACAATGCTGAGCTAGAGCAGGGTATACAGATTAGGAAGCCCTTTTCCTGAGTCATCTGAAGGATGAAATATCCTTGTAGGTGGGGCTAATATACCAGCTCCAGTTACAAGGGAAATCATAGAAAAAAAACCTGCCTTGATGTATTAAAATTGCCCCCCCCCCCAGACACATATACCCTTCACCCTACTTCTTTTAAGACTATATGAGAGATACAGTGTTTAAAGTACATACAAAAATCTAATAAAAAATAGTAAAAGTAAAACCAGAAAAAAAGCACACATGTCCAAAATATAAAAATAATCTCTATGGAAAGGAAAACAAACTGTAAATTATTTAAAGCTGTACTTTATTACAGTGATGAATAATAGGGGTGGAGCCGCATATTCATCACTGTAATGAGCGGTACCACGTGACCGCTCATACAGTAAGAAGCTGCGGCACTGAGAGGAAGCATCGAGGGAGCTGGGTGAGTATTTTATTTCCAGCGGGCGGGCGCACAGGGGGTGGGAGAGGGATGGTGACAAGGATCTTTATTTTAAAGAAAAAAAAAAAAACAATGATTTTTCATTCCTTCTCTCCAGCGAACGCTGGTGGGAAGAAGGAATGAATTCCGGCTTCAGCACCAGATGCAGGGGACAGCGCTTATCTCTAGCGCTGTCTCCTGCACGGTCCGTGTGGTACCCAGTCGGCACACGGGCGGCACACGGCTGCCGCACGTGTGCCACACTGATGTGCCACGTGAGCACACGGACACGGATAACTCCGGTACCGATTTTTCCGGTACCGGAATTATCTGGACGTGTGAGACTGGCCTCACTGTGAGCTGGAAGCTGATAGGAACCTGCAGATGTGTCAGGTATAATCACACACAGCTCTGCAATGAGACCAGGAGAGCAGAGAGCGGCCATTATATATCACACTGGTAACACCAGTGACCATTGCACATCACACTGATGCGCCGCGGCCCTTTTTCGTTTTTGTGTTTTCGTTTTTCACTTCCCTCCTTCCCAGAGACGTAACTTTTATATTTTTCCGTCAATATGGCCATGTGAGGGCTTATTTTTTCGGGACGAGTTGTACTTTTGAACGAAACCATTGGCTTTACCATGTCATGTACTAGAAAATGGGAACAAAATTCTAAGTGTGGTGAAATTCCCAAAAAAGTGCAATCCCACACTTGTTTTTTGTTTGGCATTTTTGCAAGGTTCACTAAATGCTAAAACTGACTGATTATCCAGGTCATTACGAATTCATAGACACCAAATATGTCTAGGTTAATTTTTTTCTAAGTGGTGAAAAAAAATTCCAAACTTTGCTAAAAAAAAAATAAATAAATAAAAAAAATTGTGCCACTTTCCAATACCCGTAGCGTCTCCATTTTTCGGGATCTCGGGTCAAGTGAGGGCTTATTTTTTGCGTGCCAAGCTGGTGTTTTTAATGATACCACTTTTGTGCAGATATGTTCTTTTGATCGCCCGTTATTGCATTTTAATGCAATGTGGTGGCGACCAAAAAAACGTAATTCTGGCGTTTCTAATTTTTTTGGATAGCCATGATGAAGATCTTTTAGATCGAAACGCGTAGCTAATAGCAGGTTTTTGTCGCTGTTCACATTCCCTTTTGTGCAGGGATGATTTTTAAGGATATGGATCAATAAAGGATTTTTAATCAGAAAGGAGCTGGAACAATCTTCACATTTCTTATGTCTTCAGCTGTTGCTACGTCTGGGTCAGGACAGGTTCACGTGCTCCTGTTGTCTGTTGGTGAGCTGACTGGGCCTTTGGCCCCCGCATTTTTTTATTGATATTATGTTCTTTTGATCGCCCGTTATTGCATTTTAATGCAATGTGGTGGCGACCAAAAAAACGTAATTCTGGCATTTAGAATTTTTTTCTCACTACGCTGTTTAGCAATCAGGTTAATGCTTTTTTTTAATTGATAGATCGGGTGATTCTGAGCGTGGCGATACCAAATATGTGTATGTTTAACTTTTTTTTATTATTTTACTTTGGATGGGGCGAAGGGGGGGTGATTTAAACTTTTATTTATTTTATTTTTTTTCATATTTTTGAAAAACATTTTTTTTTAACTCTTGCCATGCTTCAATAACCCCCACGGGAGGCTAGAAGCTGGCATAGCCTGATCGGCTCTGCTACATAGCAGCGATCATCAGATCGCTCCTATGTAGCTGAATTGCAAGCTTGCTATGAGCGCCGACCACAGGGTGGCGCTCACAGCAAGCCGGCATAGTAACCATAGAGGTCTCAAGGAGACCTCTGGTTACTATGCCGATGCATCGCTGACCCCCGATCATGTGACGGGGTCGGCGATGCGCGCATTTCCGGCCGAGCGTCCGGAAGCGGTAGTTAAATGTCGCTCTCAGCGTTTGACAGCGGCATTTAACTGGTTAATAGCGGCGGGTGAATCGCGATTTCACCTGCCGCTATTGCGCGCAAATGTCATCTGTACAAAACAGCTGACATGTCGTGACTTTGATGTGGGCTCTAATCCCACCTTGGACAACATCTGCAAGGAGTTTGTATGTTCTCCCCGTGTTTGCGTGGGTTTCCTCCGGGCACTCCAGTTTCCTCCCACATTACAAAGACATACTGATAGGGAATTTAGGTTGTGAGCCCCATCGGGGACAGTGTTGATAATGTGTGCAAAACTGTAAAGCGCTGCGGAATATGTTAGCGCTATATAAAAATAAAGATTATTATTATTATTCATGTGTTTTTTGGCAAACTCTATGCAGGCTTTCATATGTTTTGCACTGAGGAGAGGCTTCCGTAGCGCCACTCTGCCATAAAGGCCCAACAGGTGGAGGGCTGCAGTGTAGTTGACTTTGTGGAACTTTCTCTCATTTCCCTACTGCATCTCTGGAGATCAGCCACAGTGATCTTGGGGTTCTTCTTTACCTTTCTTTACCTAAGGCTCTCCTCCCAAGATTGCTCAGTTTGGCTGGATGGCCAGGTCTAGGAAGACTTCTGTTGGTCCCAAACTTCTTCCATTTAAGGATTATGGAGGACACTGTGCTCTTAGGAACCTTGAGTGCTGCGGAAATTCTTTTGTAACCTTGGCCAGATCTGTGCCTTGCCACAATTCTGTTTCTGAACCAGTTCCTTTGACCTCACAATTCTCATTTGGTCTGACATGCACTGTGAGCTGTGAGGTCTTATATAGACAGGTGTGCGGCTTTCCAAATCAAGTCCTATCAGTTTAATTAAACACAGCTGGACTCCATTGAAATAGTAGAACCATCTAAAGGATGTGTGATGCAGTGACCCCTGTTACAACTAGGGGGCGCTGCAGGTGCTCCCTGGGATGCGCATGGAGGCGTATCTGTGATTATGATGCTGAAACAGTGACCGGCAGAATTGTAAATGGCCGGTATGTGTCGCAGAGGGAGTCAGCACTGTAAGCCAGTAATAATGTTGTTCTGAGACCTGTAGTCCCACAAGTGTTTGTATAGTTTGTAAAGGGAGGCGTGCAGGGTTAGCTGGAGAGCTGGGCGGGTCGGGCTAACCACACACACCACCCATCTATAGGAGTGGTTACAGGTACATAATGTGACCATGGTGTGGTCACATGGTCTCTGAAATGGAGAGTGTGTAGATCCTTGACTGCTTGTGTGTTGGGAGGTCCTGTGTGTGGACCGGATCCCTGAATAGCGCACTGAGAGACTGTGGATCTGAAGACTTGTGTGTTGGGAGATCCTGGAAGTAGGATCGGATCCCTGAATAGCGCACTGAGAGACTTGTATGTTGGATGGTCCCAGGTGGTGACGGACATCCTGAAGAGCATACGGAAAGGCCGATGGGGTGTAGAGTGCACATTAATGAGAACAAAAATGAACTTGAATTTACCAAATGGCTGCATTGAAACAAAGAGTGAAAAATTTAAAGGGGTCTTCCGTACCCAGTGTAAGTAAGGGCCGGAGCTGGAGCCGCCCCTCCCCCCAGCGGTGTAAGTGAAGGTCAACATGACCATGGGATGGAGGGAGGGGTTAGGGTTAATTGGGAGGGGCTTTGAGAAAAGCGGGAGTTTAAATAGCGGTGGGGGGGGTGGGGATTGGCAGTTCCCGCTCTCTGGGCATCCTGTGAGGTGAAGGAAATCCTGTGTGCAACTCACCATGTCCGAGGTGGATCGTGCCCTGGAGAGTCTGAGGGCTGCGGCTGCTTCGCACCCTCCCGGCTGGCTGCAGCAACAGGTGGCAGGAATTGTTGGGAGCGGCGGTCCAGCGGCAGCGGCGGCTTCCCCTTTGCGGCGGTCGCGCAGGGCCAGGCCTCCGGAGCGTCTCTCTCCCGACGTAGCTCCCCGGGCCCCCCGTCGGCGTAGGAGCCCCTCCAGGGACCCTCCAGGCCGGGCGCCACCTAGTCGCGGTGCCAGCGCGCCCCGGCCTGGGAGGAATCCGGCAGCCAGAGGGGGCTCATCAGCGGCTGCTAGGCCTTCACCTCGTAGCATCCCGGGGGCGGAGCCTGTGCGAGCTGGTCAGCGTGGGAGGCAGCGTGCAGCGGGGGGCCGCGGCGGTGATGTCCCTGCCGCGCGGCCTGCCTCAGCTTTAAACAGGAGTGGGCAGAGCGGCAGTTATGGACCGGGTGGCCCTGGAGCCCACGGGCCGACCCTGATTGCAGCAGCAGGACCTTCTTCTGCGCCGGGAGTTCCGGATACCATGGTGGTCACTGCAGGGATTGATGGGAGCGCAGGATCTGCATCGCTGCAGCTATCTGGTGGTCGGCTGGCAGCAGTTTCTGCATTGCCGCCTGCTGGAGTGTCACGGGAAGTGCAGCTGGATCCACATCACGAACGCGCAGGATTATCCCCTTCAGACGGATCGTTTTCCACAGGACGGAGTCGGCAGGACCCAGGTATTCCGGCTGGAGGGATCACAGCTCCCTCGCAGCCTGGTGAGTGTGCGTCTGTGTCCCTACTATCTACTCAATTGTTATCCCCTCCAGTTATTCAGAGGCTGCAGGGGGATGGGGGATTTGCTTCTGGGGCTTTGGTCCCGAGTGAAGGGGATTCGGGTGGTATACGTGCGGTGTTAAATAACGTTCGGGATTTACTGGTAAGGTTGGAAGGGGGTATGAATGATCAGAGGCATCTGGCGGCCTGGATGGGTTATGGTGGAGGGGTTATTGGTGCACGTCCAGTGGCGGTTAGCCCCGTGGCTCCGGTTTCGGTTTCAGTTCAGACGGACAAGGAGAAGGAATGTCGCGTTCACTTGGATGATAGGGCTCACGGGGAGGTATATGTTTGTTTTGAGGGCCCTTTGGGGGCGCACCTTAAAAAAGAGGTGAAGGAAAAAATTGTTAAGGATGAGTACGTTGAAATTTTTTCATTGCTTCCTCTGGAAAAATTTAACCTGGATAAGGGGAAGAAGGAGGACAGCAAGAAGGAGGAAGAGGAGAAGCGCAGATGGCGGCTTATTCCTCAGACTTTCATTAATTGGCTACAAGCTTTCGCGATACTGGCTAGTGTGATTGGTGAGAGGGCGCCGGAGAATTGTTCGGGTCTGTTCTGCTATATGGACTCAATTGGGGAGGCACATAGGGTGTACGGGGGGCAGGCTTGGTTGAGGTATGACGAGCAATTTCGGCAGAGGAAAGCGATTCGTCCAACGTTGCGTTGGGACCAAAAGGACATAGGCCTTTGGTTACGTGTGATGGCGCAGTATAGATTCGGTCATTCCTTTCAGGGGGGAGCCGGATCTTCCGGTCAGGGGAGTCAGTCCAGCAGTACGGGGGCGTCTGGCCAGTCTAGTCAGTCGGGGGGACATAAAGCGGGTTTGTGCTGGCAATTCAATGATGGGCAGTGTAAGTTCGGAGTTAACTGCAAGTTCAAGCACTTATGCTCCCATTGTAGTGGCTCCTCGCACGGGGCCTCAAAATGCTTCAAGAAAACAAAATCGAAGTCAGGGGCCGGGAATTCCCATGGGGGTGACGCCGGTGAGTCTGGAAAGGATGGCCCCCTATCTAAATAGATATCCGAAGAGAGAGGCGGCCGAGTTGTTACTTAGGGGTTTTCAGTTTGGTTTTGTTATTCCGGCCCCGTCTTTTGAGGTGCCTCGGGTTATTAAGAACTTGCGGTCGGCTTTTGTGCATAGGGAGATTGTCTCGGAGAAGTTGTATAAGGAAGTGGCTTTGGGCAGGATGACCGGTCCATTTTTGGCTCCGCCGTTTGAGGATTTGGTGGTTTCCCCCCTAGGTGTGGTGCCCAAGAAGGAAGTGGGCAAGTTTCGTTTGATTCATCACCTGTCTTATCCACGTGGTTTCTCAGTTAACGACGGTATTGCCCCGGAGCTTTGCTCAGTGGTTTATGCGTCTTTTGATGAGGCCATTGGGTGGGTTCGTAAGTTTGGAAAAGGGGCTTTGTTGGCTAAAACTGATATTGAAGCGGCATTTCGGTTGTTGCCGGTTCATCCGGATAGTGTTAGACTTCTTGGTTGTTGTTGGGAGGGGGGTTTCTTTGTGGATAGATGTTTGCCCATGGGATGTTCTTTATCGTGTGCTTTGTTTGAAACATTCAGTTCATTTTTGGAATGGGCAATTAAGGACGTCTCAGATTGTGAATCAATCATTCACTATCTGGACGATTTTTTGTGTGTGGGCCCGGCTGGGTCTGATCGTTGCAATAGGCTGTTGAGGGCTGTCGAATGGGTGGCCGATCGGTTTGGGGTTCCATTGGCCCCTGGTAAGACGGAAGGTCCAAGCACGTGTTTGAGCTTTCTGGGCATTGTTATTGATACATTGGCCTGGGAGTTTCGGCTGCCTGTGGAGAAGATAGAAGGATTGCGTGAGGATTTGGCTCGGGCGCGTCGTGTGAAGAAACTGTCGTTGCGGGATTTGCAATCATTGCTGGGAAAACTCAATTTTGCTTGTAGGGTGATGCCGATGGGGAGAGTTTTTTCCAGGAGGTTAGCGAGTGCTACGGCTGGAGTACGGGCTCCGCATCATTTTGTTCGTTTATCGGCTGACCTAAAAGAGGATTTGGCAGTTTGGAGCACCTTTTTGGAAACTTACAATGGTCGTTCTTTGATGATGGAGGAAGTAGTAGGTAATGAGTCGTTGGATTTGTTCACTGATGCGGCTGGCAGCAGTGGTTTTGGGGCGTACTTCAGAGGGCAGTGGTGTGCTGCATCTTGGCCTGCGGAATGGTTCTCGTTGGGATTAGTACGGAATATTGCGCTTCTGGAACTTTTCCCGATTTTGGTGGCAGTTCATTTGTGGAAACAGGAGTTCCGTAATAGGCGCATTCGTTTCAACTGTGATAACATGGGGGTGGTTTGTGCAGTGAATGGTCTCACAGCGTCTTCACCTCCGGTGGTGCGGGTTTTGCGGCAACTGGTTCTTCGTTGTTTGGAATTGAATTCACAGGTTACTGCTACTCATGTGCCTGGGGTGTGTAACTCAATTGCTGACTCTCTTTCTCGTTTTCAGTTCGAGCGTTTTCGGTCCTTGGCGCCGGAGGCAGAGATCAGCGGTCTGGAATGCCCGGCAGAGCTTTGGCTTGTGGTATCCGGGATGCAGAAGATCTGATAAGGTCATCGTTGGCTCCCAAAACTTGGGAGGCTTATCAGGCGGCTTGGCTTTCATGGAAAAGGGAATTGTCCTTTTACCCTGGGGCGGGGGATTTTGATTCGCAGGTGGGTGTTTTGTTGTCATGGCTGAGTCGGGGTTTTGCTGAAGGCTGGTCGTGGTCTAAGGTGTCGCGTTTGTTAGCTGCTCTGGCTTTTGGTTGTAAGATAAGGGGAAAGCAAGACTTGTCCAAAGTGTTTTTGGTAAAACAGGCAGTGAAAGGTTTCCGTAGACAATATGGTCGCTTGGATTCCCGGCGTCCTGTGTCTTTTGTTATGTTGGAAGAATTGGGCGAAGTGTTGGGGGATTGTTGTGACTCGGATTTTGAACACTGTTTGTTCAGACTGGCTTTTTCTTTTGCCTTTTTCGGCGCGCTAAGAGTTGGGGAGTTGGTGTCTCCCAATAAGAAAGTGTCGGGGGGAATTTTGGCGCGCAATGTCTTTTTATCTGATGGGCGTGTGGAGTTCTGGTTACGTTGCTCTAAGACGGACCAAATTGGTCGAGGAAGGAAGGTTGTGCTCGGTTTGGTTGCGGGGTCTAGAATGTGCCCCGTCGACTGTTTGAAATGCTTTTGGGGGTGGATCCCTTCCAGGGAAGGTTCGTTGCTTTGCCACAGGGATGGGTCATCGCTGTCGCGTTATCAGTTTAATATGGTTTTCAAAAAGGCGGTTAGAGCTTTAGGTTTGGACGATTCTCGTTTTGCTCCTCATTCGTTTCGTATTGGGGCGGCAACTGCTGCTGCTTTGGGTGGTTTGGATTCCGAGGTTATTAAGCGGATTGGTAGATGGTCGTCCAATAGGTACCGCAGTTATGTTAGATATTGATCGGAAGGTTGTTCGGGTGTTTTGAGGCTTCAGTTGTTTATGGTTTGTTGCCTTTAGCAGTGTTTTAACCGTCTATGTTTGTATCTTTCAGGTTCTGTTCCATTGCTTGTGTGGATTTTCGGCCATTCTTATGTCCATTGGGGAGCCTTGAGAGCGGACGTGCGGTCGGAGGGTAGACAGCTGGGCTTCGATCGGTCGGTGGCGGTGGTCCGTTGGATTGGCTTCAGAGGCATGGCTTGGAACAGGGTCCTGAAGGAGTTTCACAAGGTGGTCGTTCTGGATAAGTCACCAGATATTCTGGTGTTGCATGTGGGGGGTAATGATTTGGGGGTGAGACCTTTCAGAGAGTTAATCAGGGATATTAAGCAAGATTTGCTACGGTTGTGGCTTTTATATCCTGGTTTGGCAGTGGTTTGGTCCGAGATAGTGCCGCGAAAGCGGTGGCGGAATATGTGGTCTTTGGACAAACTTAATAAGGCGAGGATCAAAGTTAACAGAGCAGTGTCTGCTTTTGTTGTACGGAATGGTGGAGTTGCCGTAAGGCATTTTGAATTGGAAAAAGGTGTTGGGGCCTTTTGGCTGGCTGATGGGGTGCATTTAAATGCGGTGGGAATTGATTTCTGGGCGCTTGGTTTGCAGGAGGGTGTGGAGAAGGCCATAGCGTTTCGTTTTGGTGGGGTCTCGGGCCTTTGAGGTATTCAAAGTCCCTCGTTGTGGTGGCTGGGGGGAGTCCTTGGAGTTGGTGGAAATTGGGTTGGGGGAGCCATTGGCTGATGGCTCCTCTGTATTTAGAGTTCAAGTGGTTTTTTGGATCTGGTGACGGGGGTGGGGGTTCCGGCAGGTGGAGTCGGTTCCCCTGGTTTTTAGCGTGATCAGCGAACCTTATGGGGTTTTTGGTGCTCCCGAGCCAGTATGGAAACGGCTGGGAGTAATTTGGCTTTGATAATGGTCACGCTTTGCTGTGTGGGTCACCAGATTCTTTGGGAGCTCCAAGGACTCCTTCACAGTTTTTCATTGTTGGTGGTTCTATACATTACAATGTTTGTTGTTTATGTTAAATTAATAAAAGGCTGCTGTGGCCATTACTATTCCAAAGAAATTGTTGTATGTGTTTTATTTGGGGGTCAATGGGGCTTGCACTTGGAGCTATGTGCAGTAGCGGGTGGGGTGGGTTCCCCTCACCCCAATCGCTCGACATTACCAGGGTCATGTATTTTTTGTCAATATCCATTCCCAAGATGCAAACTGAGTATGTTATATGACTATAAATGACTATATAATAAAAGACTGTATTGGATGTAAGAACATTTATATAAAAGCATGGCGTGTACAGGATAATAAAAGGGACAGCTTCTGACATGCAGTTGTGTCAGGAGTCATGTAATACAAGTTACATAGAATGCAACATGTCTTTTTGATCATAGCTTTTATGAAACGAAAATTGACCAGAAATGGAAACCTAATAATTCAAAGTAACATAAACTAAGTTTTCTCATCTCAGAAACACGTTTAATTACTTACATGGAGGCTGGTATTTGTTTTGTACCATGAGGTTTCACAAAGTAACAATCTGGAACCAATCAATATATCTCAGTCTATGCCAGATGTTCTTTTTCAAGAGTTTTCTGATCAGGCCCTGATAATAAATTGGAGCATGTGTTTTACCTTATTTTAACTTTAAACCTAATGATGCTGTCCCCATAATTCCGGCATTTGTGTCTAATCACTGGTAAATGACTGGTAATGGCACCAGGGGGTAATTAAAAAACGTATAAAGCCATATGCAAAACCTCCACATGTTATAGACATCCCAAAACGAGCAGAAAGCAAGCCTTAGATAACCTTAGATCCTGCGTCCAGACACAAACTGACAAATGCAGCTTAATGCTATCAGACAGACCCTAGGATAAGTAGTTAAATACCTTGTGGCATCTGAGTGAAATATTTTAATGTCCATATGTCAATCGTTTTTCAGTATAGGTTTGTATGAACACTAAAGAGAGCTATAGAAAAGTCCACTACAGTTTCCTGAGAAGAGGGGCTAAATGAAACTTGCATCACACCATCAACATCCTTCAGATACATGGTCAGACATCTTGAAAACAAAGGGGCTTCAACAAAGCTATGCAGGGAAAGACTGAAGAGACAGCTCTGTAGTCTCTTTATTCTTGGGATTGCTGGTCATCCTAGAAGCCGAGCTCCCACCTGTCATGGGGTGATATCTTCGTGATATTCCATCACTCTATGAGAAGGGAATACACCTTTAATGGAAAAGACTCTTGAGAATTTCCGCTTTTTCTCTTTGCTCCCCTTCTTTCCAGAGCCATAACTTTTTTATTTTTTCATCTATGTGACCATGTGAGGGCTTATTTTTTGCAGGATGAGTTGTACTTTTGAACAACAACATTGTTTTTACTATATAGTGAGCTGAAAAATGGGAATAAAATTCAAAGTGCAGTGAAATTGCCAAACAAGTGCCATTTCCCATTTTTTTTCTACCGTGTTCCCTAAATACTAAAAATTACCACCATTATGTTTTTCCAGGTCATTAAGAGTTCGTAGATACCAAACATGTCTAGGTTCATTTTTATTTAAGTGGTGGAAAAAAATCCAAAGTTTGTAAAAAAAATAAAAAAAAGTCGCCATTTTCCATAGTGTCTCTATTTTTCGGCATCTGCGGCTGGGTGAGGACTTATTTTTTGCACGTCGAGCTGACGTTTTTATTGATACCATTTTGGTGTAGATACGTTCTTTTCATCTCCTGTTATCGCATTTTAATGCAATACTGTGACAACCAAAAAATTTAATTCTGGCACTTTGATTTTATTTCTCATTATGCTGTTTATTGATAGGATTAATTCTTTTTATTAATTGATAGATCAGTTTTGCCATTCTGAATGTGGCAATACCAAATATATGTATTTTAAATTTTTTTTTGCTTTATTTTGAAGGGGCGAATGGGAGGTGATTTAAACTTTTATATATATAAATATATATATGTATATAAAAAAAAAAAAATATATATATATATATATATATATATAAAGTTTTTTTTACTTTTTACTGGCTTCAATAGTCTCCACGGGAGGTTAGAAGCTGCAATCTTCTGATCGCTTGTGCTACACATAGCCGGGCTTCATGATCAGATGGGTCTTCTTTCTTTTACTTATGTGGAGTGTAAGCTTTTATGATCAGCGGAGTCCTCTATCCCTTCTGTAGAGTGTAAGTTCTGATATTCAGCGGCGTCCTCTCTCTCTTCTGTAGAGTGTAAGCTCAGATAATCAGTGGAGTCCTCTCTCTCTTCTGTAGAGTGTAAGCTCAGATAATCAGTGGCGTCCTCTCTCTCTTCTGTAGAGTGTAAGCTCAGATAATCAGTGGAGTCCTCTCTCTCTTCTGTAGAGTGTAAGCTCAGATAATCAGTGGCGTCCTCTCTCTCTTCTGTAGAGTGTAACCTCAGATAATCAGCGGCGTCCTCTCTCTTCTGTAGAGTGTAAACTCAGATAATCAGCGGCATCCTCTCTCTCTTCTGTAGAGTGTAAGCTCAGATAATCAGTGGCGTCCTCTCTCTCTTCTGTTGAGTGTAAGCTCAGATAATCAGTGGAGTCTTCTCTCTCTTCTGTAGAGTGTAAGCTCAGATAATCAGTGGCGTCCTCTCTCTTCTGTAGAGTGTAAGCTCAGATCAGTGGAGTCCTCTCTCTCTTCTGTAGAGTGTAAGCTCAGATAATCAGTGGCGTCCTCTCTCTCTTCTGTAGAGTGTAACCTCAGATAATCAGTGGCGTCCTCTCTCTTCTGTAGAGTGTAAACTCAGATAATCAGCGGCATCCTCTCTCTCTTCTGTAGAGTGTAAGCTCAGATAATCAGTGGAGTCCTCTCTCTTCTGTAGAGTGTAAGCTCAGATAATCAGTGGAGTCTTCTCTCTCTTCTGTAGAGTGTAAGCTCAGATAATCAGTGGCGTCCTCTCTCTTCTGTAGAGTGTAACCTCAGATAATCAGTGGAGTCCTCTCTCTCTTCTGTAGAGTGTAAGCTCAGATAATCAGTGGTGTCCTCTCTCTTCTGTAGAGTGTAAGCTCAGATAATCAGTGGCGTCCTCTCTCTTCTGTAGAGTGTAAGCTCAGATAATCAGCGGCATCCTCTCTCTCTTCTGTAGAGTGTAAGCTCAGATAATCAGTGGCGTCCTCTCTCTCTTCTGTTGAGTGTAAGCTCAGATAATCAGTGGAGTCTTCTCTCTCTTCTGTAGAGTGTAAGCTCAGATAATCAGTGGCGTCCTCTCTCTTCTGTAGAGTGTAAGCTCAGATAATCAGTGGAGTCCTCTCTCTCTTCTGTAGAGTGTAAGCTCAGATAATCAGTGGCGTCCTCTCTCTCTTCTGTAGAGTGTAACCTCAGATAATCAGTGGCATCCTCTCTCTTCTGTAGAGTGTAAACTCAGATAATCAGCGGCATCCTCTCTCTCTTCTGTAGAGTGTAAGCTCAGATAATCAGTGGAGTCCTCTCTCTTCTGTAGAGTGTAAGCTCAGATAATCAGTGGAGTCTTCTCTCTCTTCTGTAGAGTGTAAGCTCAGATAATCAGTGGCGTCCTCTCTCTTCTGTAGAGTGTAACCTCAGATAATCAGTGGAGTCCTCTCTCTCTTCTGTAGAGTGTAAGCTCAGATAATCAGTGGTGTCCTCTCTCTCTTCTGTAGAGTGTAAGCTCAGATAATCAGTGGCGTCCTCTCTCTTCTGTAGAGTGTAAGCTCAGATAATCAGCGGCATCCTCTCTCTCTTCTGTAGAGTGTAAGCTCAGATAATCAGTGGCGTCCTCTCTCTCTTCTGTTGAGTGTAAGCTCAGATAATCAGTGGAGTCTTCTCTCTCTTCTGTAGAGTGTAAGCTCAGATAATCAGTGGCGTCCTCTCTCTTCTGTAGAGTGTAACCTCAGATAATCAGTGGAGTCCTCTCTCTCTTCTGTAGAGTGTAAGCTCAGATAATCAGTGGTGTCCTCTCTCTCTTCTGTAGAGTGTAAGCTCAGATAATCAGTGGCGTCCTCTCTCTTCTGTAGAGTGTAAGCTCAGATAATCAGCGGCATCCTCTCTCTCTTCTGTAGAGTGTAAGCTCAGATAATCAGTGGAGTCCTCTCTCTCTTCTGTAGAGTGTAAGCTCAGATAATCAGTGGCGTCCTCTCTCTTCTGTAGAGTGTAACCTCAGATAATCAGTGGAGTCCTCTCTCTCTTCTGTAGAGTGTAAGCTCAGATAATCAGTGGAGTCCTCTCTCTCTTCTGTAGAGTGTAAGGGTACCGTCTCACAGGGGCACTTTTGTCGCTACGACGGTACGATCCGTGACGTTCCAGCGATATCCATACGATATCGCTGTGTCTGACACGCAGCAGCGATCAGGGACCCCGCTGAGAATCGTACGTTGTAGCAGATCGTTTGGAACTTTATTTCGTCGCTGGATCTCCCGCTGTCATCACTGGATCAGTGTGTGTGACACCGATCCAGCGATGCATTCGCTTGTAACCAGCGTAAACATCGGGTTACTAAGCGCAGGGCCGCGCTTAGTAACCCGATGTTTACCCTGGGTACCATCGTAAATGTAAAAAAAAAAAAAACAGTACATACTCACATTCCGGTGTCCGTCAGGTCCCTCGCCGTTTGCTTCCAGCACTGACTGTGAGTGCCAGCCGGAAAGCAGGGCACAGCGGTGACGTCACCGCTGTGCTCTGCTTTTACTTTACGGCCGGTACTCACAGTCAGTGCGGGAAGCAGACGGCGAGGGACGTGACACCGGAATGTGAGAATGTACTGTTTGTTTTTTTTTACATTTACGATGGTAACCAGGGTAAACATCAGGTTACTAAGCGCGGCCCTGCGCTTAGTAACCCGATGTTTACCCTGGTTACCCGGGGACTTCGGCATCGTTGGTCGCTGGAGAGCTGTCTGTGTGACAGCTCCCCAGCGACCACACAACGACTTACCAACGATCACGGCCAGGTCGTATCGCTGGTCGTGATCATTGGTAAATCGTTTTGTGTAACGGTACCCTAAGCTCAGATAATCAGTGGCATCCTCTCTCTCTTCTGTAGAGTGTAAACTCAGATAATCAGCGGCGTCCTCTCTCTTCTGTGGAGTGTAAGTTCTGATAATCAATGGCATCCTCTCTCTCTTCTGTAGAGTGTAAGCTCTGATAATCAGTGGCGTCCTCTCTCTTCTGTAGAGTGTAAGCTCTGAAAATCAGTGGAGTCATCTCTCTCTCCTGTAGAGTGTAAGCTCTGATAATCAGCGGCATCCGCTCTCTCTTCTGTAGAGTGTAAACTCTGATAATCAGCGGAGTCCTCTATCTCTTCTGTAGAGTGTAAGCTCTGATAATCAGCGGTGTCCGCTCTTTCTTCTGTAGAGTGCAGGCTCTGATATAATCAGTGGAATCCTCTCTCTCTTCTGTAGTAATCTTTTCTGATAATCAGCGGTGTCTACTGTCATGATCTCAATGGCAAGAGATCATAGCATCAGCATATATAGGAACTAGCTCTTGGAAGATGGAAACTGAGCTGACCATGAACTAAACCTAACGCACAACTAGCAGTGGCCGGGTAGCATGCCTACGTTGATTCTAGATGCCCAGCACCAGCCGGAGGACTAAATAAAGCTAGCAGAGGAAAATATTAGTCCTAGCTCACCTCTAGAGAAATACCCCGAAAGGAGACAGAGGCCCCCCACATGTATTGGCGGTGAATCAAGATGAAATAACAAACGTAGTATGAAAATAGGTTTAGCAAATTTGAGGTCCACTTACTACATAGCAGAAGACAGAAAGGACACTTTCATGGTCAGCTAAAAACCCTATCAAAACATCATCCAGAAATTACTTTAAAACTCTGGCATTAACTCATAACACCAGAGTGGCAATTCCTGTTCACAAGAGCTTTCCAGACACAGTAACGAAACTACAGCTGTGAACTGGAACAAAAATGCAAAAACAAACATGGACAAGAGTCCAACTTATCTAGTAGTTGTCTAGGAGCAGGAACAAGCACAGAGAGGCTTCTGATAACATTGATGACCGGCAAGCAACTAACAGAGCAGCAAGGTTATATAGCGACTCCCACATCTTGATGGGAACAGGTGAACAGAGAAGATGAAGACACCAGTTCAATTCCACCAGTAGCCACCGGGGGAGCCCAGAATCCAAATTCACAACAGTACCCCCCCCTCAAGGAGGGGGCACCGAACCCTCACCCGAACCACCAGGGCGATCAGGATGGGCCCTATGAAAGGCACGAACCAGATCAGAGGCATGAACATCAGATGCATTCACCCAAGAATTATCCTCCTGGCCGTATCCCTTCCACTTGACCAGATACTGGAGTCTCCGTCTGGAAACACGAGAGTCTAAGATTTTCTCCACAACGTACTCCAACTCACCCTCAACCAACACCGGAGCAGGAGGCTCAACGGAAGGCACAACCGGTACCTCATACCTGCGCAATAATGACCGATGAAAAACGTTATGAATAGAAAAGGATGCAGGGAGGTCCAAACGGAAGGAAACAGGGTTAAGAATCTCCAATATCTTATACGGGCCGATGAACCGAGGCTTAAACTTAGGAGAAGAGACCCTCATAGGGACAAAACGAGAAGACAACCACACCAAGTCCCCAACATGAAGACGAGGACCAACACGACGACGGCGGTTAGCAAAAAGCTGAGTCTTCTCCTGGGACAACCTCAAATTGTCCACCACCTGCCCCCAGATCTGATGCAATCTCTCCACCACAGCATCCACTCCAGGACAATCCGAAGATTCCACATGACCAGAGGAAAATCGAGGATGAAACCCCGAATTACAGAAAAACGGGGACACCAAAGTGGCAGAGCTGGCCCGATTATTGAGAGTGAACTCCGCCAATGGCAAAAAAGCAACCCAATCATCCTGGTCAGCAGACACAAAACACCTCAGATATGTCTCCAGGGTCTGATTAATCCGCTCAGTCTGGCCATTCGTCTGAGGATGGAAAGCGGACGAAAAAGATAAATCTATGCCCATCCTAGCACAGAATGCCCGCCAAAATCTAGACACGAATTGGGTCCCTCTGTCAGAAACGATATTCTCAGGAATACCATGCAAACGAACAACATTTTGAAAAAACAGAGGAACCAACTCGGAAGAAGAAGGCAACTTGGGCAGAGGAACCAAATGGACCATCTTAGAGAAACGGTCACACACCACCCAGATGACAGACATCTTCTGAGAAACAGGCAGATCTGAAATAAAATCCATCGAGATGTGCGTCCAAGGCCTCTTAGGAATAGGCAAGGGCAACAACAATCCACTAGCCCGAGAACAACAAGGCTTGGCCCGAGCACAAACGTCACAAGACTGCACAAAGCCTCGCACATCTCGTGACAAGGAAGGCCACCAGAAGGACCTTGCCACCAAATCCCTGGTACCAAAAATGCCAGGATGACCTGCCAACGCAGAAGAATGAACCTCAGAGATGACTCTACTGGTCCAATCATCAGGAACAAACAGTTTATCAGGTGGGCAACGATCAGGTCTATCCGCCTGAAACTCCTGCAAGGCCCGCCGCAGGTCTGGAGAAACGGCTGACAATACCACTCCATCCTTAAGGATACCTGTGGGCTCAGAGTTACCAGGCGAGTCAGGCTCAAAACTCCTAGAAAGGGCATCCGCCTTAACATTCTTAGAACCCGGTAGGTATGACACCACAAAATTAAACCGAGAGAAAAATAATGACCAGCGCGCCTGTCTAGGATTCAGGCGCCTGGCAGTCTCAAGATAAACCAAATTTTTGTGGTCAGTCAATACCACCACCTGATGTCTGGCCCCCTCAAGCCAATGGCGCCACTCCTCAAAAGCCCACTTCATGGCCAAAAGCTCCCGATTCCCAACATCATAATTCCGCTCAGCGGGCGAAAATTTACGGGAAAAGAAGGCACAAGGCCTCATCACGGAGCAGTCAGAACTTTTCTGCGACAACACTGCCCCAGCTCCGATCTCAGAAGCGTCGACCTCAACCTGAAAAGGTAGAGCAACATCAGGCTGACGCAACACAGGGGCAGAGGAAAAACGGCGCTTAAGCTCCCGAAAGGCCTCCACAGCATCAGGGGACCAATCAGCAACATCAGCACCCTTCTTAGTCAAATCGGTCAATGGCTTAGCAATATCCGAAAAACCAGCAATAAATCGACGATAAAAGTTAGCAAAGCCCAAAAATTTCTGAAGACTCTTAAGAGAAGAGGGCTGCGTCCAATCACAAATAGCTTGAACCTTGACAGGATCCATTTCAATGGAAGAGGGGGAAAAAATATATCCCAAAAAGGAAATCCTCTGTACCCCAAAAACACACTTAGAACCCTTCACACACAAAGAATTAGACCGCAAAACCTGAAAAACCCTCCTGACTTGCTGGACATGAGAGTCCCAGTCATCCGAAAAAATCAGAATATCATCCAGATACACAATCATAAATTTATCCAAATAATCGCGAAAAATATCATGCATAAAGGACTGGAAAACTGACGGAGCATTTGAAAGACCAAAAGGCATCACTAAATACTCAAAGTGGCCCTCGGGCGTATTAAATGCGGTTTTCCACTCATCCCCCTGCCTGATTCGCACCAAATTATACGCCCCACGAAGGTCAATCTTAGAGAACCACTTGGCCCCCTTTATGCGAGCAAACAAATCAGTCAGCAACGGCAATGGGTATTGATATTTAACAGTGATTTTATTCAAAAGCCGATAATCAATACATGGTCTCAAAGAGCCGTCTTTTTTTGACACGAAGAAAAAACCGGCTCCTAAGGGAGATGACGATGGACGAATATGTCCCTTTTCCAAGGACTCCTTTATATATTCACGCATAGCAGCATGTTCAGGCACAGACAGATTAAATAAACGACCCTTTGGGTATTTACTACCCGGGATTAAATCTATGGCACAATCGCACTCTCGGTGCGGAGGTAACGAATCAAGCTTGGATTCTTCAAAGACGTCACGATAGTCAGACAGGAACTCAGGAATTTCAGAGGGAATAGATGATGAAATGGAAACCACAGGTACATCCCCATGAGCCCCCTTACATCCCCAGCTCAACACAGACATAGCTTTCCAGTCGAGGACTGGGTTGTGAGATTGCAGCCAAGGCAATCCTAGCACCAAATCATCATGTAGATTATACAGCACCAGAAAGCGAATAATCTCCTGGTGATCCGGATTAATACGCATAGTTACTTGTGTCCAGTATTGTGGTTTATTATTAGCCAATGGGGTGGAGTCAATCCCCTTCAGAGGAATAGGAGTCTCCAAAGGCTCTAAATCATACCCACAGCGTTTGGCAAAGGACCAATCCATAAGACTCAAAGCGGCGCCAGAGTCGACATAGGCGTCCGTGGTAATAGATGACAAAGAACAAATCAGGGTCACAGATAGAATAAACTTAGACGGTAAGGTGCAAATGGAAACAGATTTACCAAGCTTTTTAGTGCGCTTAGAGCATGCTGATATAACATGAGTAGAATCACCACAATAGAAACACAACCCATTTTTCCGTCTAAAATTCTGCCGCTCGCTTCGGGACAGAATTCTATCACACTGCATACTCTCTGGCGATTTCTCAGTGGACACCGCCAGATGGTGCACTGGTTTGCGCTCCCGCAAACGCCTATCGATCTGAATAGCCATTGTCATGGACTCATTCAGACCCGCAGGCACAGGGAACCCCACCATAACATCCTTAATGGCATCAGAGAGACCCTCTCTGAAAGTCGCCGCCAGGGCGCACTCATTCCACTGAGTAAGCACAGACCATTTACGGAATCTTTGGCAGTAAATTTCCGCTTCATCTTGCCCCTGAGATAGAGACATCAAAGTTTTTTCTGCCTGAAGCTCCAAATGAGGTTCGTCATAAAGCAACCCCAAGGCCAGAAAAAACGCATCCACATTGAGCAACGCAGGATCCCCTGGTGTCAATGAAAAAGCCCAGTCTTGAGGGTCGCCCCGGAGCAAGGAAATCACAATCCTGACCTGCTGTGCAGGATCTCCGGCAGAGCGAGATTTCAGGGACAAAAATAATTTGCAATTATTTCGAAAATTCTGAAACCCAGATCTATTCCCCGAGAAAAATTCCGGCAAAGGAATTCTTGGCTCAGATACAGGTGCATGACAAACAAAATCTTGCAAATTTTGTACCTTCGTGGCGAGATTATTCAAACCTGCAGTTACACTCTGAAGATCCATTGCAAACAGGTGAACACAGAGCCATTCAAAGGAGAGAAAAAAAAAAAAAAAAATTTCAGCAGACTACTTATTTCTCTCCTTTCTCAGCCAAGGATTTTAACCCTTTAGTGGGCCGGTCAAACTGTCATGATCTCAATGGCAAGAGATCATAGCATCAGCATATATAGGAACTAGCTCTTGGAAGATGGAAACTGAGCTGACCATGAACTAAACCTAACGCACAACTAGCAGTGGCCGGGTAGCATGCCTACGTTGATTCTAGATGCCCAGCACCAGCCGGAGGACTAAATAAAGCTAGCAGAGGAAAATATTAGTCCTAGCTCACCTCTAGAGAAATACCCCGAAAGGAGACAGAGGCCCCCCACATGTATTGGCGGTGAATCAAGATGAAATAACAAACGTAGTATGAAAATAGGTTTAGCAAATTTGAGGTCCACTTACTACATAGCAGAAGACAGAAAGGACACTTTCATGGTCAGCTAAAAACCCTATCAAAACATCATCCAGAAATTACTTTAAAACTCTGGCATTAACTCATAACACCAGAGTGGCAATTCCTGTTCACAAGAGCTTTCCAGACACAGTAACGAAACTACAGCTGTGAACTGGAACAAAAATGCAAAAACAAACATGGACAAGAGTCCAACTTATCTAGTAGTTGTCTAGGAGCAGGAACAAGCACAGAGAGGCTTCTGATAACATTGATGACCGGCAAGCAACTAACAGAGCAGCAAGGTTATATAGCGACTCCCACATCTTGATGGGAACAGGTGAACAGAGAAGATGAAGACACCAGTTCAATTCCACCAGTAGCCACCGGGGGAGCCCAGAATCCAAATTCACAACAGTCTACTCTCTCTTCTGCAGAGTATAAACTCTGATAATGAGTGGAGTCCTGTCTCTCATCTGTAGAGTGTAAGCTCTGATAATCAGTGGAGTCGGAGTCCTCTTTCTCTTATGTAGAGTATAAGCTCTTGCGGCGCCCCAGGGTCCTGGTCGTCACAGTGGTATTGCTTTCCTCTCGGGGAGAGTGATGTTACGTTTGGAGGCAAAGAAGGATAACTGCATCCAGGTATCACAAACATGCAACACATTTCACACTCCAGGCCACCAGGGGGAGCTCTTGCTCCTATTTATTAGGTCACTCCCCACATTGGTAAAACTGGACGCCTGTTGGGAAAGTTACTTAGTTGCTGGCTTAGTTTCGTTCAGGTAGTTGGTCCCTGACAGGGGTGGGATCCTGTCAGAGAACGAAGGAGAAGGACACAGAGCTGTGCATGCCCTCAGAGCTGCAGCTCCTAGAAAGAGACATTGAAGGCAGAACTGTATTGCAGCGAGCGTGCAAGGAAGTCGTAGCAAAGGAGTGGATATCAGAAGGGGACCAGCCCTACACAGTCTGCCTCCTTCTGAGGCGCAGAAGCCCGGTAGCCAGAACACCGAGGGAGTAATGATCTTTATTGCCTTGCTCCAGAGACCGGCAGGACAGCTAATTTCACGTTACCTGTCCACCCTACACCCAGGAGGCACGGTGGCACCCCTTAGAGGCTGATAGAGTCCCTATAAACTGCCTCAAGCCATGTATATGTGCATGCCTGTGTGTATGTGTGCATGCCTGTGTGTGTGTGCATGTCTGTGTGTGTGCATGCCTTTGTGTATGTGTGCATACCTGTGTGTATGTGTGCTTGTCTGTGTGTGCATGCCTGTGTGTATGTGTGCATGCCTGTGTGTGTGTGTGGGCATGCCTGTGTGTGCATGCCTATGTGTGGGTGTGCATGTCTGTATCTGTGAATGTGTTCATGCCTGTGTGTATGCCTGTGTGTGTGTATATGTGTGCATGCCTGTGTGTATGTCTTCATACATGTGTGTGCATGCTGACCTGCGTGGGTGTGTGTGTGTGTGTGTGTGTGTGTGTGTGTGTGTGTGTGTGTGTGTGTGCATGTCCACATTTGTGTGTGCGCTTGTCTGAGCGTGAATTTTTGTGTACATATGTGTGTATAAGTGCACTTGCCTGCGTGTATGTGTGTCCCCATTTATGCATATGTGCAATCTGCAAGTGTGTGTGTGTCTGCTAGTGCCTGTCTGCACGCATAAGTGTGCATGTCTTCATGTGTGTATGTGTGCTTCTGCATGTCTTTGTGTGTCTTTGTGCTCTTCCAAAGATTATAATTGGGGAGAGATGGTGGGGAGAAATTTTAGGATACAGTATGGGGAGAATGTGGGAAGAAACAGTATGGTGAACGAGTGGAGGGTGGGAATGGGTGCTGGGACAGAAGGGGGATGTATGAGGAGACAATATGGAGAGTGGGAGGAATGTGATAGGAGACAGCATAGGGGATAAAAGAGTGAGGGTACACAGAATAAAGACTAAGTAGTGTGGGAGAGGTATATAGATGCGGTAGTATTGGGGGGACAGAGTGAGGGCACAGCAAGGAGGGAATAGTATGCTGTAGTGTGATGAGGGGGCACATTATAGAGATGGGCAGTATAGGGGGGACACAGTGTAAGAGGACAGTGTGAAGAGGAGACCCAGTATAGAAAAGAGAGGACAGTGAGGAGGGCATGTACCATAAGAGGGTTAGTGTGGGTCATAGTTTGTGCAGGGATTATTGTGAGAGTTAGTAGTCTATACATGGGCTCAGTGTAGGGCAGATATTTTTATTCAGGAGCATTGTAATGACTCTGCTATTTTTAGGGGCGTTGTGTGTGGGATGTGCTGCAGAAGACCAGAGAAGATGGAGGTCTGTGGAGAACAGCTGTGAATGAGAAGAGTCATCATGGAGTCTGGACAAGATGGAGACGAAAAGGAAGAGAACGACTCTAATCAAAGAAGATGTCTGACGTAAAGATACCTGGATGTGAATTTTTTTTTGTGATCCAGCCAACCTCATCAGTGCTGTGGTTCCTGCACGGTCTGCGGTCTGATGATGACTGAGGACAGCAACTCCCAGTATCTCAATTGTTAAGGACATACTGGGAGTTGTAGGTTCATGCGATACAAAGGTATATGGGGCTGACCTATTACAATTGATGTACCACGTACTGATGGAGGTTCAGATGTTTTATTCATGTACTGGCATGTTTGCACGTGTCTGTGTGTGTGTGCATGTCTGTGTATCTGTAATTCTATGTATTTTTGTAAGATGTGTGTATGTAACAGTGCATTGTGGTGTGTTAAAGCATTCATATGTTTGGGCATATTTACTAAACCTATTAGGGCACTTTCACATGCGTTAGGGAATTCCATCTGTCTTTCCATGTTTAGGAACAGACAAGTGAAATTTGCTAACCTTGTTATAGGTGTCACCTTAGGGATATGATTGTATGGAGCGTGTTCAGGAGCTGAGCCTGCGCCATATCAGGCAAATGTTGGATGTAATACACAGCTGGCATCTGCCTGTAACATCAGTGATCAGAGCTCACCTTGATTGCTGCTGTTTTAAGTATTTAAATGCCCTTGTCAATCACTGACAGCGGCATTTAGATGGCACGATGGCCAGTGCCTGCACTCACGTGCACCCATCAGCCCCCTGTGACTCAGTTGCAGGTTGCTGATGGGTGTCTCGTGCTGCTGCCATGTTAGTCATCAATGAAGTTCAACCTGAGGTTGGGCTGCCTGGACGATGTCACAATCACAGTGCCGGGACGTTATTACAGCATGCTCACTTTGTAGCTAGCGATGACTGTAATGTCTCCCTTCTTGCACCGACCCCATCACAGGAAGCGACTGCTGAAGGGAGAATAAAGCTTAATTTTCTCCCTGTAGCCAATGCTTTCCCATTAAGTCAGCTAACCAGGCTTTAAACCCCATTAACCTGCAGATTAATGCTATTTATCTGCAGATATAGGGTTAATCAAGGTGACAAGTTACCCTTAGAAGGACTCTGTTCAAACTAAGGGTACCGTCACACAGTGCCATTTTCATCGCTACGACGGCATGATTCGTGACGTTATAGCGATATCGTTGTGTCTGACACGCTACTGCGATCCGGAACCCCGCTGAGAATCGTACGTCGTAGCAGATCGTTTGAAACTTTCTTTCGTCGTCTAGTGTCCCGCTGTGGCGGCATGATTGCATCGTGTGACACAGGTTGTATACGATGTGCGCACAGTAAACAACGGCTTCTACATCGCAAATACGTCATGAAATTATCGCTCCAGCGCCGTGTATTGCAACGTGTGACCGCAGTCTACGACGCTGGAGCGATAATCATACGACGCTGCAACGTCACGAATCGTGCCGTCGTAGCGATGAAAATGGCACTGTGTGACGGTACCCTAAGTCCTGCCGCTTAGTGTTTCATGGCGTGGCCAATCATGAACATTGACCTTCTCACCTGTTTGTATTCCATCATTCTCCACCCCCTCTAATGTGACTGACAGCTCTGGCTTCATAGAGTCACAGAAGGATGGAGATGGATGGAAAACAAGCAGGTGTATATAAATGATTGCCCGCCATCATAATCTGAGCTCCTCTGCTTGGTTTGAACAGTCATTCTGTGCTGACAGAGAGCCTTTAAAGAGGTGTCCAATACACCTGAAGGATTTCACTCTGATTTATAACATTGCATATAATGCACCCAGTATTATATGAGTATATATCTGTATAATTTGTGCACATTCCTCCTCCTGGGCGGGTCCACTGTGGGATACAAGCAGCGGGCATCCTGCAGTGGAGTTGCTAGTGTGAAATTACCATAAAGGTGTTATCCAGGGATTCTGTTACAGGGAATCTGTCACTGATTTTATGGTGTCATATGGTGGGTTACAAACTAGTGACAGATCCCCATAACAAAATGCCAAAATGTTGTATTGGAAGCTCCCGCTCATAATGGTGAGTCCTGAATATTCATGAGTTCCTGACTTTCTCCGCCCCCGCTGCTAATTCAGTTTTAAAAAAACAAACAAACCTGTAAATCAGGGGCCGGGTATAGAGAAAGCTGGGATCTCAGGAACATCAGGACTCGTCAGTCGATGCTGCCAGAAACTTGTTTTCCTAATGCAGTATATTACAAATATGATTAACATCTCTGTCCTTATATTATATAAAAAAAAGTTTATGGTAGCTGTAGAGTGGGCCCCTAGAGTTAATTCCCCTGGTGGGCCCTAGGCACCCCAGTCCGACCCTGTATACAGACATCCGCACACACACACACAGACACTCGCACACACACACAGACACCCGCACACACCCATACAGACACTCACACACACACACACACACACAGACAGACCCACACATATTCTCCGCTCAAACATAGTCTCTGCCCACACACATATTCTCCGCTCACACACTCTCTTTCTTTTCTGCAGCATTTTTGGCAAGCAAATCCGCAGACATTGTTACACCTGCAGTTCAGCTGCGGATTGACTGACTCAATGTATGTCAATGGGTGCAGAAACGCTGCAGATCCGCAAAAATAATTGACATGCTGCTGTAAGGAGGTGGCCGGTCCTCTCAGTTGCGCCCTCTCCTTTCATATGACCTCCCATGCACTTTAAGTCATGTAAGTGTTACTGCGTTAATGTAATATATGTTGTTATGGTGTTCCCCTTTAATGTGCTGTGTCCGCCATGACTGTTATGTACTTACGGTAATAGAGGCAGGGACAGAAGCAGTTAACAGATGTGGTGAAGGGAAGCTGCCGTTTCCCTCCAGAACTGCGTGAGAAGCTGAACATAGCAGATGTGCATGTTACAGGGCACTGCCAGGCCTCCGGACAGGAGGGAACTGTTGCCTTGGAATCTACACGACTAAGGAACAAGGAATAATAGCCTGCACTACAGGTCTCCAGGACTATAGGAGGACCCCACTTTGAAGGGGTTACAAGCTCCCAGATCCCAGACACTTTTGTCATCTTTTTCCACCATCTTGTTTCATTAAAAGTTATTTTTTTTCCCAATTGGATCACGGTTGCCTTTTCTTCCTTTGATTTACCTGGACTACTATGGTTGGAGCAAGGACAAGGTACGTCGTGAGGAACGTTGTGTTGGTTCTGTCTATGTGTAAGGGACAAGGGGAGTGCTCATTGATAGTTGGCCCAGTGGACACTATTCGTGTACTGTGCCTTTAAGAACCTGGCTCTGACTACCCTCCCCTGGTTGCCCTTGTAATACTGCGGAAAATAAAACGTTGTGAATCAGTGCAGAATTTTCTGCAGCATGTGCACACCAATTCTAGATACCCATTGATTAACATTGTTTGAGCTACCCTTTGCGGATTTGGTGCAATTCCACGTGGAAAAAACGCTGCGGATCCACAACAAAACCACAACGTGTGCACATAGCCTTAGACCTGTCACCAATCAGTGATTATAGGATAATGCTATGATCAAGGGGTGTTACTATAACTGCAATTAAACTCTATAGCATGGGTGTAAGAGGGCCCAACAGGTTCCCTTAGCTCATATGAGAAGACCAATACAATTAAAGACTGTGATAGTTGGGGGCCATGTTGAAGATTTGTTTAGGAGCTTTAAGTTATATTTCAGCCATTGCTGCAACCTAGAGATGTAACCAGGTTTTTCTTCACCCAAAATAGAGATTCTGGTCAGTATTCTACCCATAGAATCTAAAATGTTAATTTTTGAGCTTGTGATGGGCAGAGGGATAGTGGGACAGCAGCTCAGCTATGGTCACTTGTATAATACATTGGTGCGATGAGCTGCAATGCCAGGCACAGAAGTGTTACAAAATGTATGGCAGTCTGGTAGGTGGACAATGAAGGGAACATGGCAGTTGCTGAAGTGAGTGAAGGGTGCCATGAGTTATACCTCCAACAATCTAATATTGCTGGCCTATCCTAAGAATAGACCAACAATAACATAATTTAGATAACCACTTTACTTGAAAGTATTAAGGGAAGGCATGATGCTGACTGTGTTCAGCTACAGTGGAAGCATACCTCGCAGCTGTCCCGGATCCAGCGGGGCAGTCCTCATTTTGAGAGCCCCACTGTCACGGCCGGGACCTTACTTTTCCCGCACTGCAATGTGAGCCTCAGCCTCATCCCTCCACCTGCAGACCCGCACACCACATATATGGCTGCTCTGTGCGCACAGGACCTGTGATAAGGTCACAGGAGGGGAGGAGTCAGGGGTCACATGATCGGGGCCTCAGTGTATGCAGGACTCTGCTGTGCTGGTTGTCATGGTGCTGGATGAGGGTAAGTTTATGTGTGGGGTCAGGAGGGGGTTTACAGTGTGGATGTAGCAGAGCCATGTGTGTACGAGGTGTACAGAGCGGAGCCGTGTGTGTATGAGGTGTACAGAGCGGAGCCGCATGTGTACGAGGTGTATGGAGCGGAGCCACATGTGTACGAGGTGTACGGAGCAGATCCATGTGTGTACGAGGTGTACAGAGCGGAGCTGTGTGTGCATAACTCCCAACTGTCCCGGATCCAGAGGGACAGTCCCGATTTTGAGACTCTGTACTGCTGTCCCGGCCAGGATCCTCCTTTTCCCGTATGGCCTCAGGCAAAATGTACTGCCTCTTTAAACTGCTAGCGCGATCGCTAGCTGTGTCGCATTGGAGCAGATATTGCTCCTCGCTCTGACACTGTCACAGGAGACACGTAGAGGTCTTTATCAGGGCGTATCAAAGCTGCAGTGACGTGAGCAGTCAGCGGTGCTGCGCAGCTGGATGACATCATTCAGCGCCACGGGAGAGGAAGCTGCTGGCTGCTGCGAGGGAGCTCAGTGAGAGGTGTTTGTGTGTAGATGTGTGTGTAGTGATGGCGAAGGCAATGATAGGGGTTGGGGAGAAGGCAATGATGAGGGTGTGAGGGCAATGACGAGGTGGGGTAACTATATGTGGCCATTATACTGTATGCAGTATCATGTGGGGCCACTATACTGTACCCAGCATCACTTGGAGCCATTATACAGCATGGAGCATCATGTGGGGCCATTATTCTGAACCCAGCATCATGTGGGGCCATTATACTGTACCCAGCATCATGTGGGGTCATTATACTGTACCCAGCATCATGTGGAGCCATTATACTGTATGGAGCATCGAGTGAGGCCATTATACTGTACGCAGCATCATGTGGGGCCATTATACAGTATGCAGCATCAGGTGGGGCCATTATAATGTACAAAGTATCATGTGAGGCCATTATACAGTATGCAGCATCATGTGGGCCCATTATACTGTATGGAGCATCATGTGGGGTGCTTATACTGTACCTAGCATCATGTTGCGCCATTATACTGTACGCAGCATCATGTGGGGCCATTATACAGTATGGAGCACTGTGTGGCCATTATACAGTATTGAGCATCATGTGTGGCCATTATACAGTATGGAGCACTATGTGTGGCCATTATACAGTGTGGAGCATTGTGTGTGGCCATTATACAGTATGGATCACTATGTGTGGCCATTATACAATATGGAGCATCATGTGTGGCCATTATACAGTATGGAGCACTGTGTGGCCATGATACAGTATGGAACATCATGTGTGGCCATATTTTTTTTGTTTATAATTATTGTTTATGAAACAGTGTGATCAGCAGTGCTAAATGGGTGTGGGTAGGGCATGGATATGGGTGTGACTAGTTGTGAAATGGGTGTGGTCAGAGGTGTGGCCTAAAATTTGCCATTATACAGTATGGAGCACTGTGTGGCCATTATACTGTAAGGGGCACTGTGTGGCCATTATACAGTATTGAGCATCATGTGTGGCCATTATACAGTATGGAGCACTGTGTGGCCATTATACAGTTTGAAGCATCATGTGTGGCCATTATACAGTATGGAGCACTGTGTGGCCATTATACAGTTTGGAGCATCATGTGTGGCCATTATACAGTATGGAGCATTATGTGTGGCTATTATACAGTATGGAGCACTGAGTGGCCATTATACAGTATGGAGCAACATGTGTGGCCATATTTTTTTGTTTATAGTTATTGTTTATGAAACAGTGTGATCAGCAGTGCTAAATGGGTGTGGTTGGGGCATGGATATGGGTGTGACTAGTTGTGAAATGGGTGTGGTCAGAGGCATGGCCTAAAATTTGCCGAGGCGCGCTGTGCCCTTTATCCCTCTTTCCCTAGTCTCACACTTACCTGACACTGTCTACATCTTTTATCAGCGCTGCTTCTGTCAGACTTCTGCAGGTTGTGACCTGCCAGATAGCTCCAGTATTTGCTGAGCGAGCTGAAAGTCAAAATTCAATTAAATCTATGAGAGCCAGAACGAGGCCTTCATAGACTTACTTTGAGAACTTGCAATGATTACCTCTGACTTCCAGTAACTGAGAAGTTGCAGTCACAAGGCCGGAGCAGCACAAAGAAGAGCAGAAGACGGCGGCTAGAAAGTGTACTCTAAGTCCAGGGAACATAGCGCCACTACAGCACTGAAATTGAAAAAAAACCCTGGAGTGGCGCTTTAATGCTACAAATATAATTATGTCTTTTACACCAAAATGGCAAAACTGGTACTAACCCCCCCAAAGAAAAAAAACAAAGAAGATAAAAAGCTTTCTCCTTCTTATCAAAAAGGTATAAAGAAAGAAAATATAAAAGCTTGACACCAGTCTTTTTACCCTTGAAAAAAAGGATACCTTGAAAAGATTGCATCTTACTTTCCATCATCAATGCTTATCCAATGTTGCTATGAAAAGGACCCAATATGCTGCAAAAAATATGGCTATAAAATAAAAAAGGATTCGACTAGTGAAAGCGTTATACCAAAACAAGAGATAAAATGTTATGTAATATTAGAATGTTGCCTTTTTTCTACCTATAAGGCACGGAATCTCACAAGAATAATGCTTAAAAGAGTTACTGACTTGTCGAAATCAGTATATTTGTATTCACCATGACAACATTCTGCAGCATCTGTTCTTAGAACTTTAAGTTGTGCCATTCCTCTGTTATTCCTCCTTGAAATTAATAAATAAACAACTACTGAAGGTGTTACTAATCCTCTTGTTCCTACTCAATACTGAAGGTTCTAGTCTAAGTCTATGTAGGGAATATATTGGTCTAAAATATACGGTACAGACCAAAAGTTTGGACACACCTTCTCATTTAAAGATTTTTCTGTATTTTCATGACTATGAAAATTGTAAATTCACACTGAATGCATCAAAACTATGAATTAACACATGTGGAATTATATACTTAAAGGGAACCTGTCACCTGAATTTGGCGGGACCAGTTTTTGGTCATATGGGCCGTGTTTTCGGGTGTTTGATTCACCCTTTCCTTACCCGCTGGCTGCATGCTGACCGCAATATTGGCTTGAAGTTCATTCTCTGTCCTCCGTAGTACACGCCTGCGCATGGCAATCTTGCCTTGCGCACGCTCAGTATGCTTTGCCCAACTGCGGGCAAAGCCGAAAAGCATTAGTGTGCATGCGCCGGCGCACTATGTCCCGGAAGTATTTCGCTGTGTTCCGGGACACGCACTAATGCTTTTCGGCTTTGCCCGCAGTTGGGCAAAGCATACTGCGCGTGCGCAAGGCAAGATTGCCTTGCGCAGGCGTGTACTACGGAGGACAGAGAATGAACTTCAAGCCAATATTGCGGCCCGCATGCAGCCAGCGGGTAAGGAAAGGGTTTCCTTTAACAAAAAAGTATGAAACAACTGAAATTATGTCTTATATTCTAGGTTCTTCAAAGTAGCCACCTTTTGCTTTGGTGACTGCTTTGCACACTCTTGGCATTCTCTTGATGAGCTTCAAGAGGTAGTCACCGGGAATGGTTTTCACTTCACAGGTGTGCCCTGTCAGGTTTAATAAGTGGGATTTCTTGCCTTAGAAATGGGGTTGGGACCATCAGTTGTGTTGTGCAGAAGTCTGGTGGATACACAGCTGATAGTCCTACTGCATAGACTGTTAGAATTTGTATTATGGCAAGAAAAAAGCAGCTAAGTAAAGAAAAACGAGTGGCCATCATTACTTTAAGAAATGAAGGTCAGTCAGTCTGAAAAATTGGGAAAACTTTAAAAGTGTCCCCAAGTGCAGTGGCAAAAACCATCAAGCGCTACAAAGAAACTGGCTCACATGAGGACCGCCCCAGGAAAGGAAGACCAAGAGTCACCTTTGCTTCTGAGGATAAGTTTATCCGAGTCACCAGCCTCAGAAATCGCAGGTTAACAGCAGCTCAGATTAGAGACCAGGTCAATGCCACACAGAGTTCTAGCAGCAGACACATCTCTACAACAACTGTGAAGAGGAGACTTTGTGCAGCAGGCCTTCATGGTAAAATAGCTGCTAGGAAACCACTGCTAAGGACAGGCAACAAGCAGAAGAGACTTGCTTGGGCTAAAGAACACAAGGAATGGACATTAGACCAGTGGAAATCTGTGCTTTAGTCTGATGAGTCCAAATTTGAGATCTTTGGTTCCAACCACCGTGTCTATGTGTGACGCAGAAAAGGTGAACGGATGGACTCTACATGCCTGGTTCCCACTGTGAAGCATGGAGGAGGAGGTGTGATGGTGTGGGGGTGCTTTGCTGGTGACACTGTTGGTTAGTTATTCATAATTGAAGGCATACTGAACCAGCATGGCTACCACAGCATCTTGCAGCGGCATGCTATTCCATCCGGTTTGCGTTTAGTTGCACCATCCTTTATTTTTCAACAGGACAATGACCCCAAACACACCTCCAGGCTGTGTAAGGGCTATTTGACCAAGAAGGAGAGTGATGGGGTGCTACGCCAGATGACCTGGCCTCCACAGTCACCAGACCTGATCCCAATCGAGATGGTTTGGGGTGAGCTGGACCGCAGAGTGAAGGCAAAAGGGCCAACAAGTGCTAAGCATCTCTGAGAACTCCTTCAAGATTTTTGGAAGACCCTTCCCGGTGACTACCTCTTGAAGCTCATCAAGAGAAAGCCAAGAGTGTGCAAAGAAGTCATCAAAGCAAAAGGTGGCTACTTTGAAGAACCTAGAATATTAGTCATATTTTCAGTTGTTTCACACTTTTTTGTTAAGTATATAATTCCACATGTGTTAATTCATAGTTTTGATGCCTTCAGTGTGAATTTACAATTTTCATAGTCATGAAAATACAGAAAAATCTTTAAATGAGAAGGTGTGTCCAAACTCTTGGTCTGTACTGTATATATATACACACAGAGGAAGAGACCACACAGATGTTTGGACTTTTGGGTTGTAATTTGAAAATATTTAGAACTGAGAGTCCTCAGTGGTTGATACCTTTTAATGGCTAACTGAAAAGATGGTAACAAATTGCAAGCTTTTGAGACTACAAAATCTGAAGAGTCACATATTTATACACAACAGGACACAGGAATAATGCCATAGATAAGACCAGTGACGTGAAGCAGAACTATGGGAGAGGGATAAACAGTTGTGGCCATAAATATTAGGACAGTTCATAGATGATGAGCGTGAAAGTTTTATTGTCCTCTGATTTGGATCTGGTCCAGGATAATTGGAGAATTTCTAGAGGGTCTTTCAATGCTGACAAATACAACACTGAATTAAAACGTGAGTAACTAATATGGCCAACCATATGAAACTCATAATGAATAAGCTGAGGGTTTGCCATAGAAAATCGCACACCATTCAGCACAGTGATTGGGATTGAAGACCACTATGACACAGCCTAAACTATTAAAAGTGACCAAGGTGCATGACTTTTTCCTTTGTCATCCCTACCAAAGCCTAAAGTAACAGATGACAATCTAGCTATAGATCAAAGAGGTAAGGAAACCATTACAGTGTAATAATACTGTAATTGTACTAAGACACTGAGCTGCTGTTCCTTGAGAATGGTAAAATACGACGCCTTAATCTTATGACCGAGCACAGAAAATCCCTATGCAGCAGATTATCCGGGATAAATAGCTGCTGAGAACATGTTTAGTAGTTTAACTTCAAAAGTAATAGATCACAGAAGAGTGAACCAAAAGTATCTATTGTGGAGGGTGTGTTGGAGAAGAAATGTGTCTGCTCCTTTTGTTAGTACTTCTGGGAAAAATGAACATTATCATTATGATAATTAATTCACTGTGTGTCAAGAAAATCCATATAGTACTCTGATATGTAGATGCTGGGGAAAAAAGAGCAAAAAAAGTGTATGTTGTATAACAGTCTCCGCAAGATAAATATCACCCGTCCAATGTATAGGATGCGGTGATTCCACACAGTTCAATGAACACATGCGAAATTACCTGCGTTCTAAAGCTGGCAGCTCTTTGGACGGAGCGGACATGTGTTGTGTCCAAAGCGCTGCCTAATACTGACCGTGGGGACGAAGCCTTAGATTTTGCTTTCGTTTTTTGTAATTTGTACACACAGAGGTGAGGTTTCCCCTTTTTGGGTGGGTCAGTTTGTTTATATAGCTTTCCAGGGACAGATGTCTGAACAGTCTGGGTCTATTTTGACCCTGGTGATGCATAGTGTGGTGAACTACAAGAGTTGGAGTCCGTTCTGATTGGTTACACCTCGTCAAGGTGGGATGTCTTTTATTCTTGTTTGTCTACATACTAGAGGGTATTTGCTCATTTTGGTTTCATATTAGGCCCTGTAATTTAAAACACGTTTTACTCCAGAAGAAGTAAAACAAATCAAAGCTCTAGATTTGAGGCTTTCCGTTACCACAGTTCTTAAAAATACAATAAAAAGTGACCAGTACACACATTGACAAAACTGTTGGTACCCTCCTATTAAAGTAAGAAAAACCCACAATGGTCACTAAAATAGCTTGGAACTGACAAAAGTAATTTTCTATTTAAATGTACTGAATGTCAACTAATGAAAATCACACATTGCTACTGAATTGTGGTTCAATAGAAAAATGTAAAAAAAAAATCTATGAAAATGGTCTGGACAAAAATTATGGTACCCTAGAAAGAATTTAAACTATTTTGACCATGTGTACAATTAACAATTTTGTCTACGTGTGTATGTCCTATGCACCCAAAAATGATATCAATGAAAAAAGACAGCTTGACATGCAACAAACAAGCCCTCTCACAGTTCCTTGATGGAAAAATTAAAAAAAATCAGGTTTAAGTAAATGGCAACATGAACAAAACTTTTTTTTTCATGAGTTTCAGTTTTTTTTTCTAGTAATAAAATATATAAAAACAAATACCAATTCGTTATTGCCTTATTTTACTCACCTGGAGAATCATGTTGATAGGCCATTTTAACTGCAAATTTAATACCATCAAAACAAAATGCAAAAAACAATGGCACAATTGCATTTTGTTTCAACAATTTCACCCCATTTGGAATTTTGGTTCATTTTTCAGTAGATGATATGGGAAAATGAATGTGTCATTCAAAACTGCAACACGAAAAAAACAAACCCCTAGGCCCCTTTCACAGGTCCGTGTCTCCAGTACTTGTTGAAACCATTTTCACATGTACCGGAGACATGTACACACGTAGACCCATTCAAATGAATGGGTCTATGCACATGTCAGTGTGTTTTCACGGACTGTGTGGCCATGTGCAAAACACACAGACATGTCCGTTTTCACCCGGACACACGGGCCGCAAAATGTGCCTCACAGGTGCACACGGAGAACAGTGCACACTATCCTCCGTGTGCATGGATACCAGGGAAGTAGCGCTACAGTAAGCGATATTCCCCGGCAGCTGGTGCTGAAGCCGGCTCTCATCCTATCTCCACTGCCAGCAAGCAATGCGAGCAGGGGAGAATGAATGAATGAAAAACCCGAGGTGGGGTCCCCCTATGTTTTTAAACCAACCCGATAAAACTCACAGGTGCTGGCTGCTATTCTCAGGCTGGTAAGGGGCCATGGATATAGGCCCCCCAGCCTAAAAACAGAAGCCCGCAGCTGACCAGAAAAGGTGCATCTAGTAGATGCGCCATTTCTGGAGCTTTGCCCGGTTCTTCCCACTTGCCCTGTAGCGCTGGCAAGTGAGGTAATGGGGGGTAAATGTCACCTTCCTATTGTAAGGTGACATTAAGCCTAGCTTAGTAATGGAGAGGTGTCAATAAGACACCTATCCATTACTAATTCTATAGTTGGTAAAAGGTTAAATAAACACCACACAGTAAGTATAAAGTATTTTAATGAAATCATACACCACACAGTTTTGCCATCTTTATTATACTGCTAACCCAAGCGACGCCCTCGATCTCCTGTAAAAAAAATAAATAAATAATAAACCAACAATATACCATACCTGTCCGGCGTTCAGTTCCACGGCGTAATCCATATCTAGGGAATGTGCAGTTTCCAACTGGAGCGTGCTAAGATGCGAACGCCCTGGCAGTAAACTACTGGGGAATGAATGAGAAGCAGCGGGCAGAGGCTCAGTAACTAGCGCTGACTTCACTGAGTCTGTGCTTGCTGCCGGCATGAACTCCTGTGACCTCAGGACCGTGGGAGAATGCAAGTGATGAGGTCACTGTGACAGAGCTTGAACTGCCATGAGCTCATCACTTGCATTCTCCCACGGTTCATCTTAGCACTGCTCCAGTTGTAAACTGTACATTCCCCAGATACGGATTACGCCGTGGGACCGAATGCTGGACAGGTATGGTATATTGTTGGTTTATTATTTTTATTTTTTTACAGGAGATCAAAGGCGTCGCTTGGATTAGCAGTATAATAAAGATGGCAAAACTGTGTGGTGTATGATTTCTTTAATAGAGGCGCCTTTTCTGGGCAGCTGCGGGCTGCTGTTTTTAGGCTGGGGGGGCCCATATCCAAATGTGAGTTTTGCCGGGTTGGTTTAAAACCATAGGGGGACCCCACGTCGCGTTTTTCATTCATTCATTCTGCCCTGCTCGTGCTGCTCGCCGGCAGAGCAGGGAAGAATGGATAAAAGCTGTGTTCAGAACCAGTCGCCTGGGAAAAGTGCTTACTGTAGCACTAGTTCCCTGGCGGCTGTCTGTGTGGTACTGATGCGGCACATGGTTGTCACATGTGTGCCACACATAGTACACACACAGGCACACGGACATGGATATCCCCGGTACCGGTTATTCAGGTACCGGAAATAAATGGACGTGTGAAAGAGGCCTCATATAGCTTTATAGATTAAAAAAAACAACAACACGACTCTTGGAAAAAAGGAAAGGAAAAAAATAAACCTCAAAAGCAAAAAAAAAACCTAATTCCAAAAGGGAAAAATCTTTAAAGGGGTTATCCGGACCAAATCAATGAGCCTGCAGTCACTCTGTGAGCCTGAATCCCAAGTGTATGAAGCGAGGCCATGCCCACTGGACAGGCTCTGGCCAGGTGTACCATATGTATAACTCATACATAACCTCTGAACCCGACTCAGAAACCAGAGAATCTCGGCAGCGCACAATGTGTGCACTGGGAGGATTCATACGTCTGCAGTAATACAGTGTGACTGCACACTTACCGATTTGGACTGGACAACCCCTTTAGGTAAACAGTATATAAGCACTATGGCTGTTTTTTTTTAATATGGCACCATCAAAAATTGGAATCGAAATATTATACGAGCTTTTATATAAAAATGGATTGTTATTATACTATATGTTTAACATTACGATTGAGATCGGTTGTTGTTTGCCAGGCATATTAGATAATTGGTAGCCTTCCTTTTTATAAAATAATACTACTAGCGAAGCCTGAAGCTTTTTGTGGACAAGTCAGAACCATTCCAAATGATCCTGATATTAATGATGTTAGTGGCAAATTAATTATTTCTTATGTACTCACAACCATACACTACAATCTATTCAAACAGATTAGTTACTGCAGCTAATTTATTTATTAGGCAGGCATACTGCTATCTAATTAAAGAGAATAGCAGTAACTGGACTAGAACTACTCCTACCAGTTGCCTCTTCTGGTCTCTACACCTATATACACAAATTAGACAACCCAGTTGTGTGTAATGCTGGGTGTTATCAGACATGGAAACACCCAGCATAAAGTCTCTATATGAAGGTAGGAGACCTAGATGAAATCAGCAAAATGATGTCTCATAGAATCATGAAAGTGTTTAGTTAAAATGATTGTAGGAATTGTAATGGGTCAGAGTGGTGCGAGGAGTCATATTAACGCAAAATCATTTCATTTAGGTAACAATAGTTTTTACGCCCCCAATGGCTTATGAAACCTGGCTGATCATTTCTAGATTATGCCAGCTGCCCTTTAATATGGAACATAACCGTTGTACATAAAAGGGAGCATTAAAAACAACATATCCACCGGTAGGAGGAAAGTGAATTAGATGTATTTCTGAAGATGGTTTTCTCCGCAGGAATTCACAGCAGAAGTGAAGTTTGCAGTTTTGTGCATAAGATCTTTATAAATATGTGCATATTTTCTGTGCGTAATAAAGAGAGCACGTAATTATTCTAAGATATGAATAAATACATATGATATGCTCTAAGTACAGGATGCATGATGTGTATATCTGGTGCATGGCATATGTCCATAGATGACAGTGGATAAACAGTATCCAGTTCAACAAGTGGGTTACATACATAAAGAAAAATCTATGTCCTTTACTTGCAGCCAGTGTCAGACTGGGGTGTCAAGGGCCCACAGTAACCATCTCCAAAGCCCAACTTTTCAGCTACATGCAAATCCCCAATCACAAATTTATATAACATAAAATAGAATAAAATGCTGCATTTGTCTGTACATAGTGATTCAAGTATATAGTGCCAAGCACTGCTTATATATAAGAGGGTGATGGCCCACTCTTGCACAGGGGCCTACCAGAGGAGTTTCCTGTTCTCCTGTGGGCCAGTCCAAGCCTGCTTGTATCTCTTAAAAGGAAATCAAACCATAAAGCTAGCCATGTTTCCCATAGCAGCCTATCACAGTTCAGCTGTCATAGTACGAAAGCAGTTAAGGGAAAGAAGCCCTGACAGATGAATGCTGGTAGGTATAGTTTCAAAGATTGCCAAGGGTTGCTGGTCCTAGGCCTGGTGTATAAGAACAATAGGTAGAACAATACATACCAAGCTTTATAAAATCACTAGCAGAATAAAGCACTCACTGGTGGAAAATGATTTAACACACCTGGTTTTCTATGGCTTTTCTATTCTTGGGGTCATTAACAATAGAAAGTTGTAGCTCTGCCATCTTCTTCATTTTGCTGTCCATATCAACTTTTTGCATAATACTTCTAGTTTGACTCTTTAGCAGTCTGATGGTGTCTTCTTTCCCATGCTTCTTAGCAAAAAGTGAGGCACAGGCAGAGTGAATTGCTGTCACCCAATTTTCGAGATCTGTTTGGCTAGTGGCCTACAGGTTGAATAAAAAACAAATGAATAGTTCTTAAATAGAAACTGTCACCAGTTTTCAAGTCTCTCAACAAATGCCACCACCTTTATCTGCCCTAGACTTCATTCCACAAACGTGTATACTGTCTCCTTACTCCCCTGTAATACCACCAAAAATACCATTTGAATTGCTCTTGTACTGTATTTAAATAAGGATGGTCCGGTCCAATGGGCATCTTCACTATCTGTGCCTCCTCTCTGCTCAAAATTGTTGTCCTTCCGCTATGATTGATGTGGATCACGCGTCCTACGTCATCCATATAACGGAACAAATCTCACCTTGGCCTTTTACCCATTTTGTTACATTTCAACCTGTGTTTAAATATTTTTGCAATCTGATTTGTGTGTGACGCATCAGCACTAAACAGTCTAAGTGAACTGGAGAAGTGAGAAAAAATGTATGGTATCAAATAGCTAAAAATTGCCATGTGCATATGTATTCACCCCTGCGATGAAGCCCATAAAAATTTCTGATGCAAGCAATTACCTTCATAAATTGCGTGCTTAGTAAAATAAAAGGAAGCCCATCTGTGTGTAATCTAAGTGTCACATGATCTGTCAGTATACACACCTTTTCTGAAACTCCAAGAAGCTGCAACCAAACTAAGCAAGAGGCACCACTAACCTAACACCACCAAAAAGACCAAGGAGATCTCCAAACAAGTTAGAGACAAAGTTCTTGAGAAGTACAAGTTAGGGTTGAGTTATGAAAAAAAAATCCCAATCTCTGATGATCCCCAGGAGCACCAGCAAATCCACTATCATCAAAGGAAAAGAACATGGTACCACAACAAACCTGCCAAGAAAGGGCCGCCCACCAAAACTCTCAGTCTGGGAAAAGAGGGCATTAATCAGAGAGGCAGCACAGAGACAAGAGGTAACCCTGAATTAGTTACAGAGTTCCAAGGCAGAGACTTGAGTATCTGTCCATACGACCACAATAAACCATACACTCCACAGAGCTGGACTTTACAGAATAGTGGGCAGAAAAAAAGCCTTTACTTACACGCAAAAATTGATTTTGAGTTTTCCAAAAGACATGTGGGAGACTCCAAAAATGTATGAAGAAAGGTGCTGTGGTCAGATGAGACCAAAATTTTACTTTTTGGCCAACAAGGTAAATGTTATGTTTGGCACCAAAACAACACAACTCATCACCCCAATACACCATCCCCACATTGAAACATGAAGGTGCTGACATAATGCTGTGGGGATGTTTTTTGGCAGGGACAGGAAAAATGGTCCAAGTTGAGGGAAAGATGGATGGTGTGAAATACTCGTACAAGAATATTTCTGAGCAAAACCTGTTTCAATCTGTTAGTGATTTGAGACTGGGATGGAGGTTCCAACAAGACAATAATCCAAAGCATACTGATAAAGCCACACTTGAGTGGTTTGCCTTTAGGAATAGTTAAAATTCCCATGGGCATGACGTGGAAAGGTCAGAGACTTATCCAAAGAGACTTACAGCTGTAATTGCAGCAAAAGGAGGTTCTACAAAGTACTGACTTAAGTGTGGTCAACAGTTATGCACAGGTTTTTGTTCTATTTGTTTTTTGCTTAACAGAAAAAAGAAAACCAAATGATCACAATTGTAGACATGTTCATTACATGAACTGATGCAAACCCTCAAAAAAACAATTAAATTCCAGGTTGTGAGGTAGCAAAACAAAAAATGCCAAGGCGATGAATACTTTTGCAAGCCACTATAGGGGCAGAGAGGAGACACAGACACTGCAGTGATGACACTCATCGGACTGGACCTTACTCATTTAAATACAGGGGGGTAACAATTCAAATTGTAGCTTGGGGAGTATGCGGGCGAGTTAGGATCAATATACATGTTGTAATGCAGTACAGATGAAGGTGGTGGCATTTGTTGACAGACTCAAAAACTGGTGACCGTTTTCATTTAAGTCAATGACAATAAAGGTCATAAAGAAAGTAAAAAAGTCAAATAAACATGGATTAAATGTTCTACTCTATGTCTGCAGAATATGTAAAGGATTTATCCAGTGAAAAAAAGTTATCAATCATCTATCACCAGGAAATGTGATAACCTGTTGATCGGTGGGGGTCCAATCTCTGGGAGCCGCACCAATAGTTAGAATATAGCGGAAATGTACTATGCCCAGCTTTTTTTGAATCCCCAAAGAGAATGAATAGAAGGCAGTCAGTAACCCACAGGGGTTAAAAATTTCCTGTTCTACCAATCAAAGGGGTTCCCAGTGGTGGGATTCCCACAAATCAATAAGTTATCATCTACCTCATGCCAATGCTCTAAGCTTACTGTATGTTACTTTTTAAAGGAATTTCCTCTAGTTATAAACAAAGAACCTGACATATAAGGGTGTAAGACATATACAGTGGGTACGGAAATTATTCAGACCCCTTTATTTTTTTCACTCTTTGTTTCATTGCAGCCATTTGGTAAATTCAAAAAAGTTCATTTTTTGTCTCAATAATGTACACTCTGCAGCCCATCTTGACTGAAAAAAAACAGAAATGTAGACATTTTTGCAAATGTATTAAAAAAGAAAAACTGAAATATCACATGGTCATAAGTATTCAGACCCTTTAGTCAGTATTGAGTAGAAACAGTCTTCTTGGGAATGATGCAACAAGTTTTCACACCTGGATTTGGGGATCCTCTGCCATTCTTCCATGTAGATCCTCTCCAGTTTGGATGGTGACCATTGGTGGACAGCCATTTTCAGGTCTCTCCAGAGATGCTGAATTGGGTTTAGGTCAGGGCTCTGGCTGGGGCAGTCAAGAATGGTCACTGAGTTGTTCTGAAGCCACTCCTTTGTTATTTTAGCTGTGTGCTTAGGGTCATTGTCTTGTTGGAAGGTGATGCTTCGGCCAAGTCTGAGGTCCAGAGCACTCTGGAAGAGGTTTTCATCCAGGATATCTCTGTACTTGGCCGCATACATGTTTCCTTCAATGGCAACCAGTCGTCCTTTCCCTGCAGCTGAAAAACACCCCCATAGCATGATGCTGCCACCACCATGTTTCACTGTTGGGATTGTATTGGGCAGGTGATGAGCAGTGCCTGGTTTTCTCCACACATACCACTTAGAATTATCATCAAAAAGGTCTATCTTTGTCTCATCAGACCAGAGAAACTTATTTTTCATAGTATGGGAGTCCATCATGTGTTTTTAGCAAATGTCTTGCACTGAGGAGAGACTTCCGTCGGGACACTCTGCCACTAAGGCTGGTGGAGGGCTGCAGTGATAGTTGACTTTGTGGAACTTTCTCCCATCTCCCTACTGTATCTTTGGAGCTCAGCCACAGTGATCTTTGGGGTTCTTATTTACCTCTCTCACCAAGGCTCTTCTCCTACGACTGCTCAGTTTGGCTGGACGGCCAGGTCTAGGAAGACATCTGGTGGTCCCAAACTTCTTTCATTTAAGGATTATGGAGGCCACTGTGCGTTTAGGAACCTTAAGTATTGCAGAAATTCTATTGTAATCTTGAGCAGATCTGTGCCTTGCCACAATTCTGTCTCTGAGCTCCTTGGCCAGTTCCTTTGACCTCATGGTTCTCACTTGGTCTGACATGCACAGTGAGCTGTGAGGTCTTATATAGACAGGTGTGTGCCTTTCCAAATCACGTCCTATCAGTTTAATTAAACACAGCTGGCCTCCAATGAAGGAGTAGAACCAACTCAAGGAGGATCACTAGGAAATGGACAGCATGTGACTTAAATATGAGTGTCTGAGCAAAGGGTCTGAATACTTATGATCATGTGATATTTCAGCTTTCCTTTTTTATTAAATTTGCAAAAATTTCTACATTTCTGTTTTTTCCAGTCAATATGGGGTGCAGAGTGTATATTAATATGAAAAAATGAACTTTTTTGAATTTACCAAATGGCTGCAATGAAACAAAAAGTGAAAAATTTAAAGGGGGCTGAATACTTTCCATACCCACTGTAAGCTTAATACTTTAAGCACCACATCATAGTTACTTTTTGTTTCACTGGTGAAGTGGTGCCACTAATGTACAGTAAGTTCCCTGACCTTAGTAATATACTTACCAGCTGCTGTCTTATACTCCTCCCGGAGCCACTCTGGTCCCGATTCACAATCTTATGATTGTAGCTTCTGCTTCACTTGAGTTTAGAGCTAACAGTCAGAAGCTCTCAAAGCAAAGCTCATTTCATATTGTGTTCTTGCTCATGTTCAGTGGTCCCTTTTTCTACTTCTGTGTGCCCGCTTCTAACAGGCGTATTTGCATCAGAATTATGCACACCAGAGCACTCTTTGGTTCTCTTGGCGCCATTATAGTCTATGGCACCATTAGTGCATATGTCCAAATCCGCTTGTGCAGGGGAATTCTGATGCAAGTCCTGATGGGACTACTGAACATGGGCAAGCATGCAATGTGAAAGGAGTCTATGTATATGAGAGAGTTGTTCCTGCTCTCATAGACTTACACTGAGAAGCCATCGGGCTGCCCAGAAAACACTGGAGCGATTTGGCAAGTTACAACCTGCAGAAGACAACTAGAGTGATGCCAAGAGCACAAGATGGTGACTGGAAAAAGTATATTACTAAGGGCACAGAACTTACATTACATTACTTATAATTTGTTAAATTTTTCTTCCAGAAACAGGTTATGTATAAATTGCCAGCACAACATAGAACAATAAGTTCCAAATTATATAAAATCCATTACAGCATATAAACTTATTAGACATGTCCAACCTGAAATAGGTAAACATCTCCAAAGGAATTGCTGAGACAGAAGACATTTTCCTTCTTCGGGTGCTCCGGAACTGACTGCACAATGCTGTCTTCAGCAAACAGGGCATATCTCGGTGAAGTACTCTGTTCTGTGGAATTCCCTTCATATGTCTCATAAAACATCAGAGTGCAACCTTTGATTAGAGAATATGAAATGGTAGGCTAATATTAGAGATAATGAACTAGTCATTTACATAATAGAATGTTATATTGCACAATAATTTGCATGCCTGTTAAAATGCAGATATTTAAGACTTAATAATAGCAGAAATTGACTAAGAATATTGAAAAATAAAAAGTGCGGGATGTGCTGAAGAAGCAAAAAAAATGACAGTCATTGAAGATGAAAGGAGTTCTCAGGGAATAGAAAAATAACAAAAGGAAATGTAATTCTTTTTTATAAATGCGGAGATAAGAAGAGGCTGCTCACACTGCTATCCATTCTGTCCTTCTAATCAAAGACTGGAGATACCAGGAGTACTGAGGTAAGAAGAGGCTGCTCACACTGCTATCCATTCTGTCTTTTAATCTAATACTGGAGATATCAGGAGTAATGAAGTAAGAAGAGGTTACTCACACTGCTATCCATTCTGTCTTTCTAATCTAATACTGGAGATATCAGGAGTAATGAAGTAAGAAGAGGTTACTCACACTGCTATCCATTCTGTCTTTCTAATCTAATACTGGAGATATCAGGAGTAATGAAGTAAGAAGAGGCTGCTCACACTGCTATCCATTCTGTCTTTCTAATCTAATACTGGAGATATCAGGAGTAATGAAGTAAGAAGAGGCTGCTCACACTGATATCCATTGTCTTTCTAATCCAATACTGGAGATACCAGGAATACTGAGGTAAGAAGACGCTGCTCACACTGCTATCCATTCTGTCTTTCTAATCTAAAACTGGAGATATCAGGAGTACTGATATAAGAAGAGGCTGTTCACACTGATATCCATTCTGTCTTTCTAATCTAATACTGGAGATATAAGGAGTAATGAAGTAAGAAGAGGCTGCGCACACTGCTATCCATTTTGTCTTTCTGATCTAATACTGGAGATACCAGGAGTACTGAGGTAAGAAGAGGCTGCTCACACTGCTATCCATTCTGTCTTTCTAATCTATTTTTGAGATACCAGGAGTACTGAGGTAAGAAGAGGCTGCACACACTGCTATCCACTCTGTCTTTCTACTCCAATACTGGAGATACCAGGAGTACTGAGGTAAGAAGAGGCTGCTCACACTGCTATCCATTCTGTCTTTCTAATCTAATACAGGAGATATCAGGAGTAATGATGTAAGAAGATGCTGCTCACACTGCTATCCATTCTGCCTTTCTAATCTAATACTGGAGGTATAAGGAGTACTGAGGTAAGAAGAGGCTGCTCACACTGCTATCCATTCTGTCTTTCTAATCTAATACTGGAGATACCAGGAGTACTGAGGTAAGAAGAAGCTGCTCACACTGCTATCCATTCTGTCTTTCTAATCTAATACTGGAGATATTAGGAGTACGGAGGTAAGAGGGGGCTGCTCACACTTCTATCCTTTCTGTCTTTCTAATCTAATACTGGAGATACCAGGAGTACTTAGGTAAGAAGAGGCTGCTCACACTGCTATCCATTCTGTCTTTCTAATCTAATACTAGAGATACGAGGAGTACTGAGGTAAGAAGAGGCTACTCATACTGCTGTCCTCCCTGTCATTCTGATCTAATCCTGGAGTTACCACGGGTTCCAAGGTAGGAGGCCACTCACACTGCTGTTCACCTTGTCTATATGAGCTAATAATGGAGATATCAGGGATGCTGTGGTAAAAAAGAGTATGCTCAAACTGCTGTTCATCATGTATTTCTGATCTAATGCTGGCAACTGCTGTTCGCCATGTTTTTTCTCACCTAATACTGGAGAAAGCAGGGGTACTGAGGCAAGAACAGGCCAGTTACACTGCTGTCTGCCATTTCATTCTGATCTAATACTGGAGAAAACAGGGGTGCAGATCTTAAAAGAAGCTATTCACCATGTCCTTCTGATCTAATGCTTGATATACCAGGGGTGCTAAGATAAGAGGAGGCTGCTCGCACTGCTGTCCACCCTGTCTTTTTTATCTAATACTCAATATACCAGTGGTCCTGAGGTAAGAAGAGGCTGCTTCACACTGCTTTAACATCTTTAATGTCTTAGTTGTATGAAGATGTGATTAAAGTTAACATGTAAATGCCTTCTGTCTTAAGAAGTCCTTGGTATATGCTATATTTTCTATACTAATTCTGAACATTTTTGTTTTATAAGATCACATACTGTATATTCTGTGAATAACCCACAGTCAACTACTTAATATTTTTATAATTTACTTACATTAAAAAAGTGCCTCCATGGCTGTCATTAGGATGTGATGTTGTCCCATCTACTGATCTAAGAGGCTCTGAACACCAGCCCACTATATGGGACATCATTATTGAAGTGCCTTTTCAAGATAGATCATTAATATGTTTTAATCTGTATGCTTTTAGTCTGTCAAAAATTTACAGAGATGTAAACAAATATTTTATTTCCAGTATCTTTTCACTTTAGCTACTGTCCAGCTAAGCTAATTTCTGACACAACCTAATCAACAAGAAGGTTACTAAACCTGTTTCAGTTCAAGACCATTTCCCATCATGATTCTGCCTACAAATTTCTCACAGTCCTTAAATAAAATGAGATAATTATTATTAGGATTTTATGCATTCTAGATAATCTCCTCTAATTATACATTAAGTTTCTTTGTCAGGGATTATATATTAAAATTGTGTATTGTGTGTAAAATATCTTTTGGTATTGCACCTCTAGGGAGGGTCCATGGGGCCCACAGACCACTTACACATTTAGCAAAACAATTTATACGTTTGATATTGTATGAAATTATCCATCAATAGGTAAAAAGAAGATAGAAAGAGCTTTATTATAATCAAGATGGATAAAATTCCACATGATTTAATGTGCATCTGTCATGGACAATACATGTAAGTACAGACATCTGGAAGAGTCACACCTTCGAGACCTTAGGGCACCCGAATCTACAGATTGTTGACGCTGCACAGTGCCTCTGGTACATGTAATTAGGAGGGCTTTTGTAACAGCCCTGCCTTTTTAGTATATTTTAAAAATATGAATACTTTAAAGGGAATCTGTCACCAGGTTTTTGCCAACTAATCTGAGAGCTGCATAATGTAGAAACAGAGACTGTGATTCCAGTTATACAGTTGTGCTCAAAAGTTTACATAGAATTTTTGCCTCCTCGTCCTTTTTTCAGAGAATATGAATGATAACAACAAAACTTTTTCTCCACTCATGGTTAGTGGTTGGGTGAAGCCATTTATTGTCAAACTACTGTGTTTTCTCTTTTTAGATCATAATGACAACCCAAAACATCCAAATGACCCTGATCAAAAGATCATAAACCCTGGTGATTTTGGCTTGATAACAAGCACAGAAGTTGACACAATTGCGTTTGAATGGCTACTAAAGGTAACATCCTCAACTGTGACCTGTTTGCTTGTAATCAGTGTGTGTGCATAAAAGCTGAGTTTCTGGGATCCAGACAGACTCTTGCATCTTTCATCTAGCCACTGACGTTTCTGGATTGTGAGTCATGGGGAAAGCAAGAGAATTGTCAACGGATCTACGGGAAAAGGTAATTGAACTATATAAAACAGGAAAGGGATACAAAAAGAAATCCAAGGAATTGATAATGCCAGTCAGCAGTGTTCGAATGGAAAATCAGGGGCTCTGTAAAAACAAAACCACGGTCAGGTAGACCAACAAAAATGTCGCCCATAACTGCCAGTAAAATTGTTCGGGATGCACAGAAATCCCACAAATAACATCAGCTGAAATACAGGACTCTCTGAAAACTAGAGGTGTGGCTGTTTCAAGATGCACAATAAGGAGGCAGAAAAATGGGCTGCATGGTTGAATCGCCAGAAGAAAGCCATTACTGCTCAAATGCCACAAAGTATCTCACCTACAATACGCAAAACAGCACAGAGACAAGCCTCAAAACTTCTGGAACAAGGTAATTTGGACTAATGAGACCAAAATTGAACTTTTTGGCCACAACCATAAACGTTACATTTGGAGAGAGGTCAACGAGGCCTATGATGAAAGGAACACCATTCCTACTGTAAAGCATGGAGGTGGATCGCTGATGTAGGTGGATCGCTGATGTTTTGTGGATGGTGAGCTACAAAGGCACAGGAAACTTGGTCAAAGTTGAAGGAAAGATGAATGCAGCACGTTAGCAGCAAATACTGGAGGCAAATTTGCACTCATCCGCCCGGAAGCTGCGCATGGGACGTACTTGAATGTTCCAACATGACAATGATCCAAAACACAATGCCTAATTGACCTATCATTGTCTACAGCAGAACAAAGTGAAGGTTCTGGAGTGGCCATCTCAGTCTCCTGACTTCAATATCATTGAGCCACTCTGGGGAGATCTCAAGTGCGCAGTTCATGCTAGACAGCCCAGGAATTTACAGGAACTGGAGGCTTTTTGCCAAGAAGAGTGGGCAGCTTTACCATCTGAGAAAATAAAGAACCTCATGCACAACTACCACAAAAGACTTCAAGCTGTCATTGATATTAGAGGGGGCAATACATGGTATTAAGAAATGGGGTATGTCAACTTTTGATCAGGGTCATTTGGATGTTTTGGGTTCTTATTATGATTTAAAAAGAGAAAACACAGTAGTTTAACAATAAATGGTTTCACCCAACCACTAACCATGAGTGGATAAAAAGTTTTGGTGTTATTATTATTATTATTATTATTATTTATTTATATAGCACCATTAATTCCATGGTGCTGTACATGAGAAAGGGGTTACATACAGGGTTATAGCTATCATTTACAGTAAACAGGTATCAATAATATTCTCTGAAAAAAAGGCCAAAAAAGCAAAAATTCAGCTGGGGTAGGTAAACTTTTGAGCACAACTGTTTGTCTCTTACTGGGCTGATTTCTGTAGTTTTGATAAAATGTCTGTTTTTATCAGCAGATTATCAATAGAGGACTAGTAAACTTGCAGCCATGTAGTCCTCCATATTCGTGAGCTCTCTATAACCGTGCCCCAACCACTGATGAGCAGCTTTCTGCCTATGCAGAGTATACACAGAGAACTGTCAATCAGTGGTGTGGGCACGATTATCCAGAGCTCAGCATTCAGAGAACTGGTCGATCAGCAGCAAATAAAACTGATTTTTATCAAAACTGCAGCAAGCAGCCCAGTAATTGATACATTACTGGAATCTGGGTCTTTGCCCCTATTCCATTCTGCTCTCAGATGGGATACATTCCCTTTAAATAGACCTTGACATTTCTTTTGATACTGATACATCTGTTTTAGTAAATACTTGTCTGACCATAAAATGATTTGAGGAATCTTTGAGAAATCTGCATTGTGCTTTCTTTCTGCTGGAGACCATTGCCTGCTCTATACGACTTCCTGTGCTGGCTAATTCCTACCTTGCTCACATGAAGGTGTGGGAGCGTGTTTGCAGACATTTAATTGTGCTGTGAATCTACATAAGGTCTCCATGACAACGCTGTCACGTTGCAGAGCTGTGTGATCTGTGGGCAGCTGGTTATGGAGCAGGTAGCGCAGAGGAGATTGATGGATTTCTGTGCATATTGTTCTGTATAATCTGAGCTGTATTGATCTGATGCTAATCTCTGACTTAGGAGTGCAGTGGGCGGCTTCACTCCTTGATTGACAGCTCTATGTACACTGTAAGACCCTCACTGGACTTCTAAACCCAAAATTAGCCAAAATTAGCAGAGTGTTAGATAAAACAAAGTACAATTTCCAGGGCTGCTGAGCGCAAATGGAAAAGATCCCACTCCAACGAGCACTTCATCGCATTCAAACAGTCCCTCACTACTTTCAAGACCACACTCGCCACTAGGGTTGAGCGAAACGGATCGGTCATTTTCATAAGTCGCCGACTTTTGGCAAAGTCGGCGTCTCATGAAACCCGATCCGATCCCAGCGTGGGGTCGGCCATGCGGTACGCGATCTTGGCGCCAAAGTCGCGTTTTGAATGACGCCTTCCCCACCATTTTTTCAGCCAATTAATTGTGGGCAGCGTGATGACATAGGTTCCGGCCCGGTTTCTGCGGCGTCATAGAGCCATATTACCGTTTGGGCTGCAGTGATTTCCGGAGTCAAATACAATATATGCACGGAGGAGAGAGAGAGAGAGAGAGAGAGAGAGAGAGAGAGAGATATGAATGCACATTGACTTGCATTGGGTTTCGTGTTCCGGGACCAGAACCCGACTTTACAGTAGAATCGGCCGATTTCACACGATCCGACTTTTGAGAAGGTCGGGTTTCACAAAACCCAACTCGATCCTAAAAAAGCAAAAGTCGCTCAACCCTACTCGCCACAGCTAAACAAACCTACTTCTCATCTCTCATATCCTCCCTGTCTCACAACCCTAAACAGTTATTCAACACCTTCAATTCTCTCCTTTGTCCCCCAGCACCTCCTCCCTCCCCACTTATCTCCGCTGAAGACTTTGCCTCATTTTTCAAGCAGAAGATTGATAATATCAGAGACAGTTTTGGTCAACAACCCCCAGAGCCCTTCCTCCCGACTTCCCAGCCCTCCACCTCCAAAACCAACTTCTCCACCATTACAGAAGATCAACTCTCCACTCTACTCTCAAGATCGCATCTCACCACCTGTGCACTTGACCCGCTCCCATCCCACTTCATCCCAAACCTCACCACAGTCTTCATCCCAACCCTAACCCATCTGTTGTGAATTTGGATTCTGGGCTCCCCCGGTGGCCGCTTGTGGAATTGGACTTGTCATCCTCTTTCCTGTTTCACCTGTTTCCATCAGTAGTGGGTGTCGCTATTTAAGCTCATTTCTCTGGTGGTTTCTTGCCGGTCAACAATGTTATCTGATGCCTCTCAGTGCTTGTTCCTGCTTCTGACAACTACTAGATAAGTTGGACTTTTGTCCATGTTTCGTTTTGCCTATTTGTTCCAGTTCACAGCTGAAGTTTTGTTACTGTGTCTGGAAAGCTCTCGTTGATCAGGGATTGCTACTCTGGCGTTATGAGTTAATGCCAGAGTTTAAGGTAATCTCTGGATGGTGTTTTGTTAGTGTTTTTCTGCTGACCATGAAAGTATACTATCTGTCTTCTGCTATCTAGTAAGCGGACCTCAAATTTGCTAAGACTATTTTCCTGCTGCGTTTGTTGTTTCATCTGAACTCACCGTCATTATATGTGGGGGGCTACTGTCTTCTTTGGAATATTTCTCTAGAGGTGAGCCAGGTCTTATATTTCCCTCTGCTAGCTATTTAGGTCTTAGGCCAGAGCTGGGCATCTAGCAATAAATAGGAAATGCTACCTGGCTATTTCTAGTTGCGCGGCAGGCTTAGTTCATGGTCAGTATAGTTCCATCTTCCGAGAGCTTGTCCCTCTATAGGCTTGCTATGATCTCTGCCTGCAGAGATCATGACAGTTTGACCGGCCAATAAAGTGTTAAAGACCCAGGTTGAGAAAGGAGAGTTATAAGAAGTCTGCTGGAATTTTTTTTTTTTTTTTTTTTTTTTTTTTTCCTCCAGTTTGCCTTGCTGCAGTCTTTTTTCTCTCTCTCCTCCTAATCTCTGTATGGCTCTGTGTGCACCTGACAATAATGGATCTTCAGAGTGTAACTGCGGGTTTGAATAATCTCATCACGAAAGTACAAAATTTACAAGATTTTGTGGTACATGCTCCAGTATCTGAGCCGAGAATTCCTTTGCCGGAGTTCTTCACAGGGAATAGAGCTAGCTTCCAGAATTTCCGAAATAATTGTAAGCTTTATTTGTCCCTGAAGTCTCGTTCAGCTGGAGACCCTGCTCAGCAGGTTAGGATTGTGATTTCCTTGCTCAGGGGTGACCCTCAAGATTGGGCCTTCTCATTGCCAGCAGGGGATCCTGCGTTGCGCGATGTGGATGCGTTTTTTCTGGCCTTGGGCTTGCTTTATGAGGAACCTCATTTGGAACTTCAGGCAGAAAAAACTTTGATGGCACTATCTCAGGGGCAAGACGAAGCTGAGGTTTACTGCCAAAAATTCCGTAAATGGTCTGTGCTTACTCAGTGGAATGAGTGCGCCTTGGCGGCAACTTTCAGAGAAGGTCTCTCTGATGCCGTTAAGGATGTTATGGTGGGGTTCCCTGTGCCTGCAGGTCTGAATGAGTCCATGACAATGGCTATTCAGATTGATAGGCGTCTGCGGGAGCGCAAACCGGTGCACCATCTGGCGGTGTCTATGGAAAAGACGCCAGAAAGTATGCAGTGTGATAGAATTCTGTCCAGGAGCGAGCGACAGAATTTTAGACGGAAGAATGGATTGTGCTTCTATTGTGGGGATTCTACTCATGTTATATCAGCATGCTCTAGGCGTACAAAGAAGCTTGATAAGTCTGTTTCCATTGGCACCATTCAGTCTAAGTTTATTTTGTCTGTAACCCTGATTTGCTCTTTGTCATCCATTGCCACGGACGCCTATGTTGACTCTGGCGCCGCTCTGAGTCTTATGGATTGGTCCTTTGCCAATCGTTGTGGTTTTGATTTAGAGCCTTTGGAGACTCTTATTCCTCTGAAGGGGATTGACTCCACCCCATTGGCTAATAATAAACCACAATACTGGACACAAGTAACCATGCGTATCAATCCGGATCACCAGGAGATTATTCGTTTCCTGGTGCTGTATAATTTACATGACGATTTGGTACTGGGATTGCCATGGTTGCAGTCTCACAATCCAGTCTTGGACTGGAGAGCAATGTCTGTGTTGAGCTGGGGATGTAAGGGTATTCATGGGGACTTACCTTTGGTTTCTATTTCGTCGTCCATTCCCTCTGAAGTCCCTGAGTTCCTCTCTGATTATCAAGACGTCTTTGACGAACCCAGGCTTGGGTCGTTACCTCCGCACCGTGAGTGCGATTGTGCCATAGATTTGATACCGGGTTGCAAATATCCAAAGGGTCGTTTGTTTAATCTGTCTGTGCCGGAACATGCTGCTATGCGGGAATATATAAAGGAGTCTTTGGAAAAGGGACATATTCGTCCATCTTCTTCTCCCTTGGGAGCTGGGTTTTTCTTTGTCTCAAAAAAGGACGGCTCTTTGAGACCATGTATTGATTATCGGCTTCTGAATAAGATCACTGTTAAGTACCAATACCCATTGCCATTGCTTACTGATTTGTTTGCTCGTATAGAGGGTGCTAAGTGGTTCTCTAAAATTGATCTTCGTGGGGCGTATAATTTGGTGCGGATCAGGCAGGGGGATGAGTGGAAGACCGCATTTAATACGCCCGAGGGCCACTTTGAGTATTTGGTCATGCCTTTTGGTCTTTCTAATGCCCCTTCAGTTTTCCAGTCTTTTATGCATGATATTTTCCGTGATTTTCTGGATAAGTTTATGATAATATATCTGGATGATATTCTGATTTTTTCTGATGACTGGGACTCTCATGTCCAGCAGGTCAGGAGAGTTTTTCAGGTTCTGCGGTCTAATTCTTTATGTGTGAAGGGGTCTAAGTGCGTTTTTGGGGTCCAGAAAATTTCCTTTTTGGGGTATATTTTTTCTCCCTCTTCCATTGAGATGGATCCCGTCAAGGTGCAAGCTATTTGTGACTGGACTCAGCCCTCCTCTCTTAAGGGTCTTCAGAGATTTTTGGGCTTTGCCAACTTTTACCGCCGATTTATTGCTGGTTTTTCGGATGTCGTTAAACCACTGACTGATTTGACCAGACATGGCGCTGATGTTGCTAATTGGTCCCCTCATGCTGTAGAGGCCTTTCAGGAGCTTAAGCACCGTTTTGCCTCTGCCCCTGTGTTACGTCAGCCTGATGTGAATCTGCCTTTTCAGGTTGAGGTTGACGCTTCGGAGATCGGAGCTGGGGCAGTGTTGTCGCAGAAAGGTTCCGACTGCTCCGTCATTAGGCCTTGTGCCTTCTTTTCTCGCAAATTTTCGCCCGCAGAGCGGAATTATGATGTTGGGAATAGGGAGCTTTTGGCCATGAAGTGGGCGTTTGAGGAGTGGCGCCATTGGCTAGAGGGGGCTAAGCATCAGGTGGTGGTGTTGACTGACCACAAAAATTTGATTTATCTTGAGACTGCCAGGCGCCTGAATCCTAGACAGGCGCGCTGGTCTTTATTTTTTTCTCGCTTTAATTTTGTGGTGTCATACCTACCGGGTTCTAAGAATGTTAAGGCAGATGCCCTTTCTAGGAGTTTTGACCCGGACTCTCCTGGTAATGCTGAACCCACAGGTATCCTTAGGGAGGGAGTAATTTTGTCGGCCGTTTCTCCTGATCTGCGGCGGTCCTTGCAAGAGTTTCAGGCGGATAGACCGGATCGTTGTCCGCCTGATAGACTGTTTGTTCCGGATGATTGGACCAGTAGAGTCATCTCTGAGGTACATTCTTCTGCATTGGCAGGTCATCCCGGAATTTTTGGTACCAGGGATTTGGTGGCAAGATCCTTCTGGTGGCCTTCCCTGTCACGAGATGTGCGAGTCTTTGTGCAGTCATGTGACATTTGTGCTCGGGCCAAGTCTTGTAGTTCTCGGGCTAGCGGACTGCTGTTGCCCTTGCCTATTCCTAAGAGGCCTTGGACACACATCTCGATGGATTTTATTTCAGATCTGCCTGTTTCCCAGAAGATGTCTGTCATCTGGGTGGTCTGTGACCGTTTCTCTAAAATGGTCCATTTGGTTCCTCTGCCCAAGTTGCCTTCTTCTTCTGAGTTGGTTCCTCTGTTTTTTCAGAATGTTGTCCGATTGCACGGTATTCCTGAGAATATTGTTTCTGACAGAGGTACCCAATTTGTGTCTAGATTTTGGCGGGCATTCTGTGCTAGGATGGGCATAGATTTGTCTTTTTCATCTGCTTTTCACCCTCAGACTAATGGCCAGACCGAGCGGACTAATCAGACCCTGGAGACATATCTGAGGTGTTTTGTCTCTGCTGACCAGGATGATTGGGTTGCTTTTTTGCCATTGGCAGAGTTCGCCCTCAATAATCGGGCCAGCTCTTCCACCTTGGTGTCCCCGTTTTTCTGTAATTCGGGGTTTCACCCTCGATTTTCCTCCGGTCAGGTGGAATCCTCGGATTGTCCTGGAGTGGATGCGGTGGTGGAGAGATTGCATCACATCTGGGGGCAGGTTATGGACAATTTGAAGTTGTCCCAGGAGAAGACTCAGCGTTTTGCCAACCGTCATCGTCGTGTTGGTTCTCGGCTTTGTGTTGGAGATTTGGTGTGGTTGTCTTCTCGTTTTGTCCCTATGAGGGTCTCTTCTCCTAAGTTTAAGCCTCGGTTCATCGGCCCTTATAGAATATTGGAGATTCTTAATCCTGTTTCTTTCCGTTTGGACCTCCCTGCGTCCTTTTCCATTCATAACGTTTTTCATCGGTCGTTATTGCGCAGGTATGAGGTACCTGTTGTACCTTCAGTTGAGCCTCCTGCTCCGGTGTTGGTTGAGGGTGAGTTGGAGTACGTTGTGGAGAAAATTTTGGACTCTCGTGTTTCCAGACGGAGACTCCAGTATCTGGTCAACTGGAAGGGTTACGGCCAGGAGGATAATTCTTGGGTCAATGCATCTGATGTTCATGCTTCTGATCTTGTTCGTGCCTTCCATAGGGCTCATCCTGGTCGCCCTGGTGGATCTGGTGAGGGTTCGGTGCCCCCTCCTTGAGGGGGGGGTACTGTTGTGAATTTGGATTCTGGGCTCCCCCGGTGGCCGCTTGTGGAATTGGACTTGTCATCCTCTTTCCTGTTTCACCTGTTTCCATCAGTAGTGGGTGTCGCTATTTAAGCTCATTTCTCTGGTGGTTTCTTGCCGGTCAACAATGTTATCTGATGCCTCTCAGTGCTTGTTCCTGCTTCTGACAACTACTAGATAAGTTGGACTTTTGTCCATGTTTCGTTTTGCCTATTTGTTCCAGTTCACAGCTGAAGTTTTGTTACTGTGTCTGGAAAGCTCTCGTTGATCAGGGATTGCTACTCTGGCGTTATGAGTTAATGCCAGAGTTTAAGGTAATCTCTGGATGGTGTTTTGTTAGTGTTTTTCTGCTGACCATGAAAGTATACTATCTGTCTTCTGCTATCTAGTAAGCGGACCTCAAATTTGCTAAGACTATTTTCCTGCTGCGTTTGTTGTTTCATCTGAACTCACCGTCATTATATGTGGGGGGCTACTGTCTTCTTTGGAATATTTCTCTAGAGGTGAGCCAGGTCTTATATTTCCCTCTGCTAGCTATTTAGGTCTTAGGCCAGAGCTGGGCATCTAGCAATAAATAGGAAATGCTACCTGGCTATTTCTAGTTGCGCGGCAGGCTTAGTTCATGGTCAGTATAGTTCCATCTTCCGAGAGCTTGTCCCTCTATAGGCTTGCTATGATCTCTGCCTGCAGAGATCATGACACCCATCTCTTCAACCTATCACTAACAACTGATGTTTTCCCCTCAAGCTTTAAACATGCCTCCATCACACCTATCCTCAAAAAGCCCTCTCTTGACCCATCCTCTGTATCTAGCTATTGCCCTATATCACTTCTCCCTTACGCCTCCAAACTACTGGAACAACAAGTCTACCTTGAACTGTCCTCCCATCTCTCTTCTTGTTCCCCCTTTGACCGCTTACAATCTGGCTTCCGTTCACACCATTCCACTGAAACTGCCCTAACTAAGGTCACCAATGACCTCTTAACCGCCAAGAGCAAGCAACACTACTCTGTCCTCCTCCTCCTCGACCTGTCGGCTGCCTTTGACACAGTGGACCATTCCCTATTACTACAGACCCTCTCATCCCTTGGCATCACAGACTTGGCCCTATCCTGGATCTCATCATACCTAACAGACCAGACATTCAGTGTCTCCCACTCACACACCACCTCCTCACCTCGCCCCCTATCTGTCGGAGTCCCACAAGGTTCAGTCCTCGGGCCCCTACTCTTCTCCATTTACACCTTTGGCCTGGGACAGCTCATAGAATCTCATGGCTTTCAGTATCACCTCTATGCTGATGACACACAGATCTACATCTCTGGACCAGATATCACCTCCCTACTAACCAGAATCCCTCAATGTCTGTCCACTATTTCATCCTTCTTCTCCGCTAGATTTCTGAAACTTAACATGGACAAAACAGAATTCATCATCTTTCCCCCATCTCACGTTAACCCTCCAACGAACCTATCCATTACAGTAAATGGCTGCCCACTCTCCCCAGTCCCACAAGCTCGCTGCCTCGGGGTAATCCTTGACGCTGATCTCTCCTTCAAACCACATATCCAAGCCCTTTACACTTCCTGCCGACTTCAACTCAAAAATATTTCACGAATCCGTTCATTCCTCAACCAAGAATCTGCAAAAACCCTAGTCCATGCCCTCATCATCTCTCGCCTTGACTACTGCAACCTCCTGCTCTGTGGCCTTCCACCTAACGCACTCGCACCCCTCCAATCTATTCTAAACTCTGCTGCCTGACTAATCCACCTGTCCCCCCGCTATTCCCCGGCCTCTCCCCTCTGTCAGTCCCTTCACTGGCTCCCCATTGCCCAGAGACTCCACTACAAAACCCTAACCATGACGTACAAATCCATCCACAACCTGTCTCCTCCATACATCTGTGACCTCGTCTCCCGGTACTTACCTACACGCAACCTCCGATCCTCACAAGATCCTCACAAGATCTCCTTCTCTACTCCCCTCTTATCTCCTCTTCCCACAATCGTATACAAGATTTCTCTCGCATATCACCCCTACTCTGGAACCCTCTACCACAACACATCAGACTCTCGCCTACCATCGAAACCTTCAAAAAGAGCCTGAAGACCCACCTCTTCCGACAAGCCTACAACCTGCAGTAACCACCGATCGACCAAACCGCTGCATGACCAGCTCTATCCTCACCTACTGTATTCTCACCAATCCCTTGTAGATTGTGAGCCTTCGCGGGCAGGGTCCTCTCTCCTCATGTACCAGTTATGACTTGTATTGTTTAAGAATATTGTACTTGTTTTTATTATGTATACCCCTCCTCACATGTAAAGCGCCATGCAATAAATGGCGCTATAACAATAAATAATAATAATAATAATAATAATAATAAAGTGTTTGCCACAAATCTGTTTATCAATCTCCTCAGCTCCTCATGCAATATAAGATGTATTCAATGACAGGTTTCTGCTATAGTTTGTTGTCATTTCCAATTCATCATGTTGTGGCTCCAGAAAGCAAACATATGTGTGTGTTTTTGGTGTAAGTAACACATTAAAAAGACACTTTTGCTGCCCATGTTAGCAAATCATCTGACTTGGGATTGCAATGATGGTAATGAGGCAAATGATCTTGTTTCTCATAAGGAATAACTAAGATCATATTGCAATAATGCCTTATTTTACCACCACCATGATTAAATGTCAATGTCATCATGTGACCCAGCCAACGGCTTACCTGCCCAAGAGAGTAGTCTGATGATTTTCTTTGCTTGATAAATGCTTTTTTGACTCTGTAAATAAGCTGCTTGGTATTGTACTAAATCAAGGACATTCATAACCAAACTCAGTGATCATATACATAAACACTCATTGGATAGGTGATAGTGATGAGCAAGCGTGCTCGGCACTGCTCGTTATGCGATCGAGCATCGGGGTGCGCAGGCACGCTAGTTACTCAGCCAGGTATCGGGGTGCCCGAGTGCAACACTCGAATCCCTGTCCCGCATGTTTCACGGATGTTTGACAGCCAATCAACATGCAGGGATTGCCTGCCATACACAGTAATGCAGTACTGGCATCACTGTGACTGGACGGACACATTGCATCATCAGGTCTATGTAACACGCGATGCTCAGGAAATCAGAGGATAAAGTGCATATTCACTGCTTCCCCCGCCTATCTCTCGGCGCTGAGAGATGGGTGGGAGAAGCAGTAAATAATCATTAAGCATTTACATCTGCTTAACAGTTAGATGAGTTATGTAAAAACAAATAAACACACACAAAAGTCCTTTATTTAAAAAAAACACTCCCCAACAATTCACCTCATTTTACCATTTATTAGAAAGTAAACATCCAGCACGTCTCTGACGTAGTCCACGGCATCACGATCACCACTCTGATATCCGTATCTTATGAAGCCTCATTCACAGAATGAAGCTTGATATGCTGTAGCAGCCGCTGTCAGTTCTCACACTGAGGGTAATGGCAGAGCGAGCCACTGTGACAGCATAGGAAACAGCATCTGTGACTGGAGGTAACATTAATGATGTCACCACCGGTCACAGACACTGCCGGCTATCGCGGAGCGCTGCGAGATCATGCAGTATGTGCTGGTGTCACAGCCTATGATGAACGGGGCTCCATATGCTGGAATTTTAGATGGGGGCTTGTCGTTGGACATTGATGTGGATTACAGCATATCTACTGGATTATGACAAACCAGCGGTTACCGGAGTTCACAGCCACTGGGTCTCCCAGCAGCTGTGAGGCCCCGAAACCTTAAGGGAGTCGTTAAGGGACCTTCTAAGGAGGGTTCCCAGCTGCTGGGGCACATGGAGGCTGTGAACTAATGATACCAGATTTCACAACCTCCAGTTGTTCCAGCAGCTGGGAACTCCATTAACGTTAAAGTCTCCATTAAAGGCTTCCTTAAGTCGCAAGGTCACTCAGAATGCAGTCCAGCAGTCTGTGTGGCCTAGTGGAATTGCTGTAGTATGTTGGACTGCGCTCTACATGACATGGCGGCAGCACAGTCGAGCAGTTCGACATTTTAGGCCGGAGTCACACTAGCGTAGAACATGGACGAGTCCTATGCAAGAAAACATTGTACAGCACTCAGACCAGTGTTAATCTATGGGGTAGCTCACATCACCGTTTTTTTCTTGGGTGTATTCTACGTGCTAGAGAAATCGCAGCATCCTGTGATTGTACGAGTATATCGGCCGAGTCTCGCCAATGCAAGCATATGGGTGCGAGAAATAATCGGACATCACATGGACCCTCAGTGTGGCTTGCGAAAAATACGCACACATTTTCCTCATTTCAGCCCATTGAGCCATTAAATTAATAGGGGAAAAGCAGTGATAAATGTAAAGCCATGCGCATGTCATACAGATGTCATATGGATACATAGGTGCGAGGAAATTGCATCATCGCATTGCAAACGCATCACACACAGATGGCCATACGGAGAACACTTGGGCGACTCTCGTCCGAGATAATAGGACCGATTTTTCATACGCCGGCCTTACAACAATTCCGCCAGGTTACGAGGATTGCTGGACTACCACTTAGGGTGCTCTGTACGACCCTGGCGGTTGTGAACCGATGTAATTTCACTGAATTAATTGACGTTACATCAGTTCATAGCCAACCGATCTCACGGAGCACCGTGACCGGCAGTGGAAGCTGTGAAAGCTTCGCTATGGTACTTCATATGCTTCAGACAATGGGGAACATCTTGGGATCATTGGACTACTTTGGAACTGTATGGGATTTTTTTTAATACATGGGAGAACAAGGGCATTTGTTGGGGTGTTTTTTGTTAATAAAAAAAAGTGTGTTTTATTCCTTTTTTCTTACTGGATTAGTAACCCTGGTGCCTGACAGACAACTCTCCATTACTAACCCCAAGGGTTTGATGCCAACTGTGATTTTCCACACAGTTGTCATCAACCCCTAATCCCATTATCCTGAGGGCTGGTATTTTTAGACTGGAAAGGGGCTAAAAACCATAGACCTTACTAGCCTGATTATATCAGCATGCAGCTCTGTACTTTGCCTTAGATGGTTATTAAATATAGGGTGGACCCCACGTCATTTTAAAAATATTATTTATTGCTAAAACTGACAGGGAAATACAATGAGAGATGGTGTTTTTTTGCCTTATATAAAAGTCATTAAACAGGAAAGAATGTTTCCTAGAATCCTAACATTTTTTCCTGTAAATTCCATTTTATCTTCGGTTTTGTATGTTTTACTGTAAGTATCTGAAAATGGCGTAATACTCTGACAACGTTGTTCCCAACAGTGACCTGGCAGTCAGAGATGCGTCCAAGAGTCTTCCCCATGTTGTTCCCATTCCATTTCAGTTATTTTCCAGAGCCCCAGACCTCCTGATAGGGCCTGCCTGAAAAATGATTGCATTTCCCATTGACATCCATTATGTTTGTTGCTCGAGAAAAGCACCAGAGCATTATGATTTGCTAAATTCAAGTAACGAGCACCCGAGCATTTTAGTGCTCGCCCATCACTAGTGATAACCTGTTAGGAGAGAGGTACATTTACTGTACACTGAAAATTATCATGAACATGTGTTCTTAGGAATGCTCACTTCATGATGATCTTTAAGGGTAAATAGGCTGCTGATCACACAAAGAATGAAGGAAACTCGTTGTTCGTCAGGTGAAATGATTTAGGTACAGGACAATCTATAGAAAAAATCCAATAAGCCTCTCTTTGAAGAATACATGTCCTAGTTGCATCTTTCTTACCAACTTCAATCTCTTCTAGCACCAACCATCTAAGATCAGATACTACATGTCTGTGTCTATACGTGAAAATATTTAGTGACCCCAGTCTCTCTTATCTTTTTTCAACTTAATTTAACTTCATCTTTTGGTTGAGGATTTTTTCTTATTTTTTTTTAAACAAATCCCCATATAGCTGAACGGTGTTCATTAAGTTCCAACTTGATTGGCCTTCCTGTCTGTCCAATATAAACCATGCCACAAGGGCATTTCCACATATTATGAATGTATTACATTTTGACAATACAGGTAAAAAATCCAGAAATTTTGATTTTAAAACCTTTAGTTGGATGATAAATTTCATTACCTTTTATAACAGATGAACAGTTTTGACAGGACAGACATGGGAAGCTCCCGCAATTATGGGATCCAATGGTCGCTTGCCTAAAAATGGTAGGGGGTTTCAAGCCTTCTTTGACTAGATTGTTAGCCAATGATTTACCTTTTTTATAAACAAATCTACGGGGGGGTTGAAAATCAAAGAATTGACTAACAATCTAGTCAGAGCAGACTTTTGCTGTATTCTCCAACATTTCTTTCGTATGTGCACTTTCAGCCTCTATTTGTACGTAAATCATTTTCTTTATTTTTTTTTGGTGTTGATAGGGGGGAAAACTGACCTTACAAAATGTATTGCTGTGCTATTTGATTTCGCTGAAATATTAGCTAATATAAAAATGTTTCCAGAGGGTTTAAGCCTAATATCTTCTATCATCTAAAGTTCAGTGAATATTTGAGAGCTTGACAAAGCTTGTTGGAAGTCTTGAGGCTAGAATGTTATTGACACTATTCGTAATACTCCTTGCTCTGGAATAAAAAAAACTGTAGTCTCACAGATATTTTACCACCACACCCTGTAAAAAATAAAAACAGCTACCAGGCATCATTATTTACCACTGAAATATGTGAAAATGTTTATATTAACAGTCAAAAAATAAGATTACTGCTCTCTATGGAAACCTCTTCCTATATGCAGAACTACGCAATTAAAATCAATAAGCCATGTGCTATTGAGAGAATACAGATTTTTTTTTATTTACAGACATGGCTATCCTGGCTACAAAAAAATAGGAATACTACTCTATATTGCCACTTTATAATATAATGCATGTTACTATATTTATCTCTATGCATTTACGTAGTTTACCTTTAAGTGTCACCCAGTATTGTTTCCATTTTCTGCGATTAACAAGCTCCAGTTTCTTCTCCTTTTGAAGGGTGATGAGGGGTTTGAAAAATAGCCACCCAGCCTTGCGAACAACTCCTTGTTCCTTCTCAAACAGTAGGTCAAGTTGTTCTAGAGAACTAAGAGAGTCATTACTTGAGTCATCTGTACCTGTTGATGTTGTTGTTTCTTCCACATTGGTTTTCTCTAATTCAAGCTCCCTCATAAAATTTTCATAGATATTTTGCCTTACAGCATCGCTGCCAATTACACTGGTATGTTCATTTCTAGGCTGCGTGAGAGGTCCAGAGCCCCCAGACCACAAAATGCTAGACAGATGTGGAGGAGAGCTTGTTTCTGCGGTAAAGCCATCTATCCCACTGTCAAAACATTCACTTGCTTCTTTACATTTTGGTTCCTGATGAGAAAATAGAAAATAATGTATAAAACTGACATAAATAACTCTGTAGTCAACAGAGGCTATGGAAAAATGATAATGAGTGAACTTTAGAAAGATTTACATACGAATAGATACATGTCATACATTGACGTTGCTCCATAGTACTATTACCAACTGAGACAAATTTTTACATATGCTCATTAATTTAATTAAAGTCGTGAAAGTAGGGACTCTCCATTAGAAAAACCATGTTTTCCAGCCTGTATATTAGTCTTAAAAAAGGACCTTTCACTGGATTTTTAATTTACGCTGAACAAATCTTTTCCTTCTGTGCTCCTTTATTCTAAAGGTACCGTCACACTCAGCGACGCTGCAGCGATATAGACAACGATCCGACCTAAACTAGATCGCTGGAGCGTCGCTGTTTTGGTCGCTGTAGAGACGTCAAACACAGCAACTCCAGAACGATGCAGGAGCGATCCAGTGACGTAACGGCGACTCACTTCTCGTTCTCGCTGGTTGTTAGCTCCATTACATCCATTGTTATCGTCGTTGCTTTTGATGTCAAACATGACGATACACGCCGACCTGACGACCAAATAAAGTTCTGGACTTCTAGCTCCGACCAGCAATGGCACAGCGGGATCCAGATCGCTGCTGCGTGTCAAACACAACGAGATCGCTATCCAGGACGCTGCAACGTCACGGATCGTTGTCGTTCTCGTTGCAAAGTTGCTGAGTGTGACGGTACCTTTATGTTATGTCCAGGTCATGAAGATGCATATTTTCCCTTCAGCTAACTGGGTAGCACCACAGAACTCCTCGGAGGGCATTTGTTTTTTCTCTTGATGATATTCAATCAAAACATGGCAGCACTCACTGAGAATTTCTAAGGAATACACCCAGTTGGATGTAGGGAAATGGTGCATCTTTATTACCAGGGTGCATAACTATAATGGAGAGATATAAAAGAAAAAGAAAAACTGTTCTAGATCTAGAGGAGTAGCGGCAAATTGTGGCAGTACTTGGTTCATATGATAAAATCCAGTGAAAGGTTGTATTTAAAAATCTAAGCATCTTAGCAATAAATCTTATTGTATTCACTTTAGAGAAACTTCTAGACAAATTAACACACCTGCAGCTTTCTTTTCTTCCTTGATAGACTACCAGTCCAGTCACTGATGCGCCTCATTCTACTTTTTAGTGTATCTTTTTTAGATGCATCCTCTGTTAAAGGCTTTGATTTTCTGCAGGGTAAGGTATATGAAGAATAATGAGAAGGTCGTCTCTGTTCTGTTCTTGATGTAACATCAATATCTGAGGCAAACGAAACTCTGTTACTTAGGGTATGATGACTACCGCTACCTATGTATTCATCTGAAAGTTGACCTGGGGTTAATCTACCTTGCAAATCTGCATTGTATAGTTCACGGAGTGAAGAAAGAGATGATCTCTGGTTGAAAAGTATACCACTTTCATTTGGGGTAAGCCCTCCATGTACACTAGTGTCTAATGAACTCCTGGTCAGATATGAACTATCCAAGTCATTAACGTCTCTATTATTTCCCCAGGGGCAATCATACCAAGAAGAGTCAGAACTTAGTGAACTTCCTTTGCTTGATCGTAGACCAGAGTCGCTTGCTGACAAACCATGGTTTGTCATATACTCCATGCCAGAATTTCTTCTAGGGTCATGGCGTGTCACATCCTTCATTTCCATCGCAGGTGAGTACCTGAGTAACTGAACTGGTCCATCAGATTCTTCAGATGGTACACCATTCCCACTGTTGTGGAATTCAACTCTGAGGCAACCATCCAACTTTCCAAGTGTTTTTATTAATACCTTTGGGCTTTTCCTTTCTTCAGCTTGCAGTGTTGAAGACATGCTGTCACGAATTTCATAGCAACTTAAAATATGTCCATTGCATCCTCTGTGTTCTACTGGGGTGTCAACACCAACATAATGATATCCATTGTCTGGTAAATACGTGTTGTTGTTTGCCTGGCAACAATCACTTGGTAGATTAGGCCTTTGTTTGTGATGGGCACAACTTTTTGAGGCTTTTAGCACAACATCACCATGTCTTGCAGAATATGGTGGATTACTCTTACACTGAGAGAGACAGGTTCTTGCTAGGGAGCGGGTTTTGTAACTAGTACTGCTGTTTGTTCGCCCCCAACCGGGGGAAGGCCAGTCCTTCTCTTCATCTACGTTAATGCTATGAATTTTTAAAGAGCAGCCCTTCTGTTTGCCATCTGACATTGGACTTCCTCCCGGACTTCGTGTCCCTTGAAGACTGTACTGACTTTCCGAGTTCCCCATTTCACTGTAAAATAAAAAGCAATTATAGTTGTATCACACTGCTCATTTTTCATGTTGATTTATGTTCTTTATAGATTTAGTCTCAAGATTTTCTAACAGGTCTATTTTAGTTTTAGATAGGTCATGACAATTGGTATCAGAGCTGAACCAATGCTGTAAATGAAAATGCTAAACTGGCTTTACTCTATATTATAAAGGACCAAACCATATGGTCCAATGACTAATTTGACCACAAAAGTAGTGTTATCAGCTTAAAAAAACAGATTTGATCAAGATTTTTCTGTCTGCAATTGGCAATAGCCTGAAAGCCCTGTACTACTTGTAGTATCTTTCATTGCTGCAGTTTTCGTTATGCAATGTTTGACTTTCACATTGATTATAGTCTCTATAATATTTGATTCATGCAAAGTTACTGTACTGGAATTGTGGATGATTTTCACACGGAAAATGTATCGACATCCCATATACAGGGTGCAGAAATGGTCAAACAAAATTTAAAGCAAATCAAAAAAGGAACAGGACACCTGTTAGAATAAGTTTAATGTGAAGGTGCACATAATTTGTGTCATTAGCAGACTAGGATAATTGGTACTCAGTACACTTGGGGTGTGCCACCTACTTGGTCTTTCCACAGGCATGTGTCAAACAAAGTCAGGCCCAGGTCCTTCTCTGTTCTAGTCCATTCTGAGGCCTTCTATCACAAAGCGAAGTGAGATATTAGAGATAAGGACCATCCTGATTACATAGACCTTGTCGCGGTAGGATAATTTTAAGACTTTTTTCATTTAAAAAACTCAACTAAGTACCCTGTGTTTTTTACATGTGTTACTATTTATTTACAGTGGGTACGGAAAGTATTCATACCCCTTTTTTTCACTCTTTGTTTCATTGCAGCCATTTGGTAAATTCAAAAAAGTTATTTTTTTCTCATTAATGTACACTCTGCAGCCCATCTTGATTTAAAAATACAGAAATGTAGAAATTTTTGCAAATTTATTAAAAAAGAAAAACTGAAATATCACATGGTCATAAGTATTCAGACCCTTTGCTCAGTATTGAGTAGAAGCACGCTTTTGAGCTAGTACGACCATGAGTCTTCTTGGGAATAATGCAACAAGTTTTTCACACCTGGATTTGGGGATCCTCTGCCATTCTTTCTTGCAGATCCTCTCCAGTTCCGTCAGGTTGGATGGTGACCATTGGTGGACAGCCATTTTCAGGTCTCTCCAGAGATGCTCAATTGGGTTTAGGTTAGGGCTATGGATGGGCCAGTCAAGACGGTCACAGAGTTGTTTTGAAGCCACTCCTTTGTTATTTTAGCAGTGTGCTCAGGGTCATTGTCTTGTTGGAAGGTGAACCTTTGGCCAAGTCTGAGGTCCAGAGCACTCTGGAAGAGGTTTTCATCCAGGATATCTCTGTACTTGGCCATATTCATGTTTCCGTCAATGACAACCAGTCGTTTTGTCCCTGCAGCTGAAAAACACCCCCATAGTATGATGCTGCCACCACCATGTTTCACTATTGGGTTTGTATTGGGCAGGTGATGAGCAGTGCCTGGTTTTCCCCACATACCGTTTAGAATTATCACCAAAAAGGTCTATCTTTGTCTCATCAGACCAGGGAATCTTATTTCTCATAGTCTGGGAGTCCTTCATGTGTTTTTTAGCAAACTCTATGCAGGCTTTCATATGTCTTGCACTGAGGAGAGGCTTCCGTCGGGCCACTCTGCCATAAAGTCCCAACTGGTGGAGGGCTGCAGTAATAGTTGACTTTGTGGAACTTTCTCATATCTCCCTACTTCATCTCTGAAGCTCAGTCACAGTGATCTTGGGGTTCTTCCTTACCTCTCTCACCATTCCTCTTCTCCCACGATTGCTCAGTTTGGCTGGACGGACAAGTCTAGGAAGACTTCTGGTTGTCCCAAACATCTTCCATTTAAGGATTATGGAGGCCATTGTGCTCTTAGGAACCTTGAGTACTGCAGAAATTCAGTTGTAACCTTGGCCAGATCTGTGCCTTGCCACAATTCTGTCTCTGAGCTCATTGGCCAGTTCCTTTGACCTCATGATTCTCATTTGGTCTGACATGCACTGTGAGCTGTGAGGTCTTATATAGACAGGTGTGTGCCTTTCCAAATCAAGTCTTTTCAGTTTAAACAAACACAGCTGGACTCCATTGAAGGACTAGAACCATCTCAAGGAGGATCACAAGGAAATGGACAGCATGTGACTTAAATATGAGTGTCTGAGCAATGGGTCTGAATATTTCATGTGATATTTCAGTTTTTCTTTTCTATTACATTTGCAAAAATTTCTACATTTTTGTTTATTTTCAGTCAAGATGGAGTGTACATTAATGTGAAAAAATGAACTTTTTTGAATTTACCAAATGGCTGCAATAAAACAAAGAATGAAAAATTTAAAGGGGTCTGAATACTTTCCGGAACCACTTTACTTACTGCAGTGTTTCTATGCATTGTTCTTATTTTAACTTATGCATAAACATGAAGTGCTGAATTTAACTCCACAGCATGTGAAATGGTGCAAAGGATTGATTGTGGATCAAATTTTGCAACAACAAAATCCGCAACAAATCACAAATATTACACATTTTATGAAAGTTTCAAATAAAAAAACAACTTTACTGTACTCCATTTCTCGGCACTATATGGCAATGCTAATCTGGTTCTGTAGCTGCGTCAGTACACCAGGCCTCAAGTGATAAGTGTCTCATCACACTTACAGGCTGCAGTGGTCTCATGTGACAACTCATCATTACTGGAGGCCGGTGTACAGAGTCCAGCAGGGCAGAAAATCTGCTATATGTGAACTTACCCTACTAGTCACCTGAATATTTTTTGCCTTCAGAGAAAAAATAAACTTGTTAAGTGCACATTATATACCAGGGCCGGCGTCAGCACCCGGGCAAGTGCTGGGGCCCTGAACGGGGGGGGCCCACTCATCTGGGACACAGGCGCGCTATGGGAGCCTGGTGCAAGTGGGTCCTCCGCTATTTGGTCAGTGCCCCAGTACTTTCCATATCTACCTCTCCCCATTCTTCCGCTGCAGTGTCTTCCATGTCTTCTGACTCTAACGTTTCAGGTCAGAGGGTGCAATGACGTGTGCCCTCTGCCTGAACACTCAGTGCAGAGAATTGGAAGACTGAAACACTGATGAGTCCAGAATAGAGCAGCGGCCAGTAACGAGAGGTGAGTATTTCATTTTTTTTGTTTGAAGCATTATATGGGGCCCATCATATACTGGAGCATCATATGGGACCCATCATATACTGGAGCATCATATTATCATTATTTATGAAGCATGATATGGGGCCCATTATATATATGGAGCATTATATTGAGCCCATAATACACTAGAGCATCATATGGGGCCCATCACATACTAGAGCATACTAGAGCATCATATAGGGCCCATTATATATGGAACATCATATGGGGCCCATTATTTATGGAGCATGATATGGGGCCCATTATATATGGAACATTATATGGGGTCCATCATATACTGGAGCATTATATGGGACCCATCATATACTGGAGCATCATATGGGGCCCATCATATATGGAGCATCATATTGGGCCTATAATATATGGAGCATCATATGGGGCCCATCATATACTGGAGCATCATATCGGGCCCATCATATACTGGCGTATCATATAGGGCCCATTATTTATGAAGCATGATATGGGGCCCATTATATATGGAATATTATATCAGGCCCATCATATACTAGAGTATCATACGGGGCTCATCATATTTGGAGCATCATATGGGGCCCACCATATACTGGAGTATCATATGGGGCCCATCATATACTGGAGTATCATATGGGGCCCATCATATATGGAGCATCATATGGGGCCCATCATATACTGGAGTATCATATGGGGCCCATCATATATGGAGCATCATATGGGGCCCATCATATACTCGAGCATCATATGGGGCCCATCATATACTGGAGCATCATATGGGGCCCATCATATACTCGAGCATCATATGGGGCCAATTATTTATGAAGCATGATATGGGGCCCATTATATATATGGAACATTATATCCGGCCCATCATATACTAGAGCATCATATGGGGCCCATCATATATGGAGCATCATATGGGGCCCACCATATACTGGAGCATCATAAGGGGCCCATCAGATATTGGAGCATCATATGGGGCCCATCATGTACTGGAGCATCATATGGGGCCCATCATGTACTGGAGGATCATATGGGGCCCATCATATACTAGAGCATCAAATAGGGCCCATTATATATGGAACATCATATGGGGTCCATTACTTATGGAGCATGATATGGGGCCCATTATATATGAAACATTATATGGGGTCCATCATATACTAGAGCATTATATGGAGCCCATCATATACTGGAGCATTATATGGGGCCCATCATATCTGAAGCATCATATGGGGCCTATAATATATAGAGCATTATATGGGGTCTATTATATAACGGAGCATTGTATGGGACCCATCATATACTGGAGCATCATATCAGTCCCATCATATACTGGCATATCATATGGGGCCCATTATTTATGAAGCATGATATGGGGCCCATTATATATGGAACATTATATCAGGCCCATCATATACTAGAGTATCATATGGGGCTCATCATATATGGATCATCATATGGGGCCCACCATATACTGGAGTATCATATGGGGCCCATCATATATAGAGTATCATATGGGGCTCATCATATATGGAGTATCATATGGGGCCCATTATATACTGGAGCATCATATGGGGCCCATCATATACTGGAGCATCATATGGGGCCCATCATATACTCGAGCATGATATGGGGCCCATTATATATATGGAACATTATATCGGCCCATCATATACTGGAGCATCATATGGGGCCCACCATATACTGGAGTATCATATGGGGCCCATCATATATAGAGCATCATATGGGGCTCATCATATATGGAGTATCATATGGGGCCCATCATATACTGGAGCATCATATGGGGCCCATCATATACTGGAGCATCATATGGGGCCCATCATATACTGGAGCATCATATGGGGCCCATCATATACTCGAGCATGATATGGGGCCCATTATATATATGGAACATTATATCGGCCCATCATATACTAGAGCATCATATGGGGCCCATTATATATGGAGCATCATTTGGGGCTCATTATAATTGGAGCATCATATGGGGCCAATTATTTATAGAGCATGATATGGGGCCAATTATATATGGAAAATTATATGGGGCCCATCATATACTAGAGCATCATATAGGGCCCATTATATATAGAGCCTAATATTGGGCCCATTATTTATGGCGCATGATATGGGGCCCATTATGTATGGAACATTATATGGGGCCCATCATATACTGGAGCATTATATGGGGCCCATCATATATGGAGCATCATATGGGGCTCATAGTATATGGATCATCATATGGGGCCCATACTATATGGAGCATCATATGGGGCCCATCATATACTAGAGTATCATATGGGGTCTATAATATATGGAGCATCATATGGGGCTCATTATATATGGAACATTATATGGGGCCCGTCATATATGGAGCATCATATGGGGCCCATACTATATGGAGCATCATATGGGGCCCATCATTTATGGAGCATAATATGGGGTCTATAATATATGGAGCATCATATGGGGCTCATTATATATGGAGCATCATGTGGGGCCCATTATATATGGAGCATCATATGGGGCCCATCATATATGGAGATCATATGGGGCCCATCATATACTGGAGCATCATATGGGGCCCATCATATACTGGAGCATCATATGGGGCCTATCATATATGGAACATTGTATGAGGCTCCTTATTCTGTATTGAGCACTACTGTATGTGGTGTCCATAATGCTCTATGGATGACTATACTGTCCAGTTTCTGAACTATTGATATCACTCATGTAATGTAAGAAGGAAGTGAAATCTTTGGCATTGTACTATACCTATATTTCTCTGCCGTATCTGTGCATTATGAATTGTGGTGTGTGTTAAAGGAGTCCACTGAGACTCTTCTGCCCGGGGCCCATGAAAACCTGGAGATAGCCCTGTTCTAAACAAAACCAATATAAAATCCCCCCTTAATAACACTGGCAAATTGCACTAAAAGACCGATAACCTAAAAGAAAAGAGGGTGTTTGTGCCAGAGTAAAAATAAAAAATATCCTCATTATTGCTCTACTTTGCATGCCCTCATTTCTTTCATAAATTCACATTCTACAAAAAAAATATTTTCATGATCACATTTGATATTTCTTAGATTTTTTAGAAATATCGGCCACGCTATATTTATTCATTGAGATCATTTTGGTTACTGCTGTGTAATGTATAGCTGTCGCGTAGTCGCATAGTAGGTTATCCTATCATGGTGGTAATACTATGAAGGATTAGCAGACCTCCGCTTACAATTGCTGTCAGCAGATGTTTTTAATTGCGCAAACCTTTCAGACAAATTAGCTGTCTCTCTATCAATGCACACATTCAGCTAAACCTACTTAATCTTGTACTGTTGAAAGGCTTGAAAAGCCGCCATAATGAAATCGAGGTGTCTGTGATGTAAGACCTGCCTTATGTAGCATTGGCGGATTATGTACAAGCAGGGAACAAACATCATGTTCAAAATGGGAGATTTACATATGAGTCAAAGAAAAGGAAATATCTATTTCTAGGAAGTCAGGTTTGCCATTTAGAATCCATTTGGAAAACTCAAATGTTACATTTCAGTGTAGTCTGACCTTTAGTGATTCTACAGAAATATGTAGCTTCCATAAGTATCAATTATCATTTATTATTATTATTAGAATCACTTCCTCACTGGTTAAAGGAGGGATATCGCTTTTCATTAAAACAAAACTATTAATAGAAAATGACCTATTGATTCAAACCAGTTTTTCTGTGTTAAATGTATTTTTTTAATTTAGCACTTTTTCCATATTACAATCTGTATTAAAAATAAAAAAAATCTTGTATTTTTAACGCTGGAAACTGGGGCTGTTTTAGACTCTAATTTCCAGATGTTTCAGGAAACAACACATGTATCTAGCCACTGCACCAACTAGCTAAATAAGGTCACTTGCATTTTTCATTGCATTTTGGGTGCATTTTTTACATGAGTTTTTATTGTGTTGCAGACACTGCAGTTTCTGTTTTCTTTTAGTAAGTCAAGTTTTTAAAAAGAAAATACGGTAGTCCATTGTGGTGGTGGTTATTTATGACAAGTAAAACAAATATTTTTCAGGAATCATTTTACATACCGTTTCATCTGAAGCTATATCCGAATATAATTTATAGTAGAAAAGGGTCCCATCATAAGTTACTGCATTGAATATGAGAAATGTCCTAAAAAAAAAAGTGTACAATGAACACAAAGTTCAGAACACAGGTAAAGTTACATTTTCTGGACTAATGTACAAACACATAGGAATATTGTTATATTTATCGCAAAGTACAAAAATATCAAGTATGACAAACACTTTCCTGAGAATGGGAAGTGGGATCTCCTTAGGGTATGTGCAGACGATCAGTAAACGCTGCGGTTGGGCGCTGCATAATTGCGCAGTGTCCAACATGCAGCGTCCAGATGTTACAGCTTTTCAAGAAATGCCATGCCCACTATGTGTCCACAGACGCCCATAGCTCACCCACGGAGACTGACATGTGGCGTGTCTTTCCAGATTAGCATCTACGTAAGAGAAATTTCACTATAGAATGTATTGAACATGGTGAATCCGAACGGTTCAGTGAACACATGCGGATTCACCTGTATTCAATAGACAGCAGTGAACATCCGCTGCGTCCCGGATATATGTAAAAAAGTAAAAAAACACCAATAAAGCACACACACATCATGAAAAGCCATTTCACCACTGAAAATGCAGTGTTCGTAATAAAACAAAAGTAAACAAAAAAAGTACACATAATTGGTATCGCCGCATCCGAAATGAACCGCTCTATAAAACAGGCACATTATTTATTCAGTATGGTGAACGCCTTTAAAAAAACAAGCCAAAAATGTCACTTATTCATCATAGTAACTCACAAAACAGTGAATAAAAAGCGAGCCAAAAAAATGTGTAAATTAAAAAATAGTATAAATGAAAATGCCAAATCGTCCTGCAAAAACAAGCCGTAACATGGCTCATTCGGCAAAAAAATAAAAGTTACAACTCTCAGAATATGACAATGCAAAAACAAATTCATTTTTGTAAAATTCTTGTAAAATATTGTTTTTAGTTTGTAAAAATAGCAAAGCATAAAAAATATATGATTCTGATATCGTACCGACCAGATGAATAAATTGGTCTTATCACTTTTATCACACGGTAAAAAATAAAAACAATAACTGAATTGCTGGTTTTTGTGTTTGAAAAATAGGAATAAAAAGTGATCAAAAATATTATGTACCCCAAAATGGTACGAAAAAAATCTGCTAATTGTCCCACAAAAAATAAGCCCTCATACAGCTCTGTTTGCCAAAAAATAAAAAAAGTTACAGCCCTCAGAATATGGCAACAAAAAACCTACTTTTTATAAAAAGGGGATTTTTACTGTGCGAAAGCAGCAAAACCTAAAAAGAAGATGTAAATCTGGTATTGCTGTAATCGCACCGACCCGAACAATAAATCTACCTTATCACTTAAACTGCATGGTAATCTGCACAAAAATAAATATAGCAACTATTCTTGCACTGCTGTATATTTGTTCATTCTGCCTCCCAAAAATCGTAACAAGGCTCGGCTCTCATTTATCATATGCTCTCCACTGAGCGCGGAAGTCAGGATTTCCATGTGAATTCCCCAAAACCGCGATTCAGACAAAACCCCAGATGGAACAATTCACTTATGAGGCAGATGGAGTCACTTTGGACTGGTCTCTGTCCCATCACTTTAGGTGCCTTTTTAGTGCACAAGTATGTTCGACCACAGATCTGTGCACGCCTCTAAAGATGAATACCACTGGAGCAGATACCAAATGGATTCCAAAGTGTCTCCATCTGCCTCATTATGGTGGATGGTTCCGTTGGGGGTTTCGTCTGAATCGCATTTTTGTGGGATTTACATGGAAATCTCAACATGATTGATCAGCATAAAACACAAGAATGTGATCCAGCCTTATTCTGGAAGAAATCAAAAAATATATTATGCACCACAAAATGTTACAATTAAAAACCTTAATTTGTCCCACACAAAACCAGTCCCCACCCAGGTCCGTCATCTGTCACTGAATTTATAGGTGGTTCCCACCTTAGTGGTAGAACAAAGATGCTGGAAAAGCAACATGGCTCCCCCTCCCCAAATAAGATCCAATGAATTCTGCGCTCCCAAATCCAAATGCCCCACCCTTTTTCTGAGCACCACTTGCCTAAATCGCAGTAAGTGGCCACATATTTGGCATTATTGTAGCGAGGAGAGAGCACTTAACAATTTATGGGGTCTGTGTCAACAGAAGTACAAGCTGGACACAATGTATGAGGGCAGTACAATATATGGGGGCTCTACACTTTATGGGAGCAAAATATATGCGCAGGTGCAGGTTTTAGAATGGTGTCACTTTTGGGTATTTTGTTATACAAGCCCCCCAAAGCCATGTCAAATGGGATGTAGAACTTTTAAAAAAAACAATTGTGTTTAAAAAAATATGCAAATGTAATGTAGACATGTGGAAAATGTCATTTATTTACTACTTTGTGTGACATAACTCTGGTTTAAGGGCATAACAAAAGTTTGAACATTGAGAAATTTTCAATTTTTTTTCCAAATTTACGATATTTTCACAAAGAAACGCAAGTAATTTCGAACAAATTTTACTGCTATCATCAAGTACAATATGTCATGAAATAAAAACTCAGAATCAGTGGGATTCGTTATTCGTTGAAACATTCCAGAGTTATTACCACATAAAATGACACTGGTGAGAATTTCAAAAATTTGGCCTGGTCATTAAGGTCAACATTGGCTTGGTCGCTAAGGAGTTAATCTGCAGTTAAAATGCGTTAAAAAATCAGTTCCATAACTAGAGTCTATGGGCGCCAGTGAAAAATTTGGTTGTGGTCCCCCACTAGCACGTTGGTCAGATGCATGGGCCCCTGTAACAATGTCCTCCGTTCCGCCCATAATCTGTAATGTCCCCCACCCTGGTCATCAACTTGTAATAAGATCCCCCATCCTAACCCCTTTCTTTAATAATACCCTGGTTCTGGCTCCCTTCCTGTAATAATAGCTTCCAGCATCTAACAATGCCCCTTGGTCTGGCCCCCTTCCTATAATTATGTCCCCATCTGATGCATTTCTATAACAATGTACCCCCATTCGGGTCCTGTAACAATATCGATCATCCTGTAATAATGTGCATCCAAAGATGCACTTTCAGCTTAGAATGGAGCTGGGGTTAGTGGGCCCCTTGACCACACAGACACAGTCGTGGTCACACCCTCTGTGACTGCGATTGTTATGCTGCTTGTAAAAATCCTTTTAGGCTGACTTACGGGAGCAGTGGCTATAGCAAGAAAATAAATTTACGGTATATTCTTCCTGTATCCACTCACTTCCAGTCATAGTGGCAGTATGTGGAGCAGTTACAGTCACTACATGCAACAAAGTGAACATGTCGTAATCACTCCCTGTCACTCTGAATAACAGCCTGCTCTACAGCGTGTGTGTGTGTGTATGTGTGTGTAGTGGGGCGAATGAATCCTCATTTTATGCCTGGCACACTACATGAAAGTGCAGTCCTGGCTGGGTTTTTGTATTCATGTTGTAAGGCCTTTGCGCCTGTGCAGACCGCCTGTAGTCAGTGGTGTCGGCTGGCCGGGTTCGTACGTTTCACAGTTCAACAAAGGAGACTTCTGTTCAAAAACACAGTCTTTACCTCATGGTAACTTGGTAAGAGTCATGTACAAGAGTTAGCGGGTACAACATCTTATGGACATTTCCTTTGCAGTACAAAGCATTTTCACTACACAGTATCCTTCCAGGGAACCACACTGTTTTGTCCTACTTCGTCACAACCCACCTTCTATGCCACAGTCCTGATCAGCAAGTCTCTCTACTCCCCCAGCTGTTCCGCATCTTATGTCTTCTACTGACGCTCTGGATCCCACCAGTCACATGAACTCAGTCCTGTTTAGGTCCATTGCCTTCATTGTTTTGTAAGCTCCTAAAGTTATCCTAAAGACTACTCTGTTTTGTCTGTTATTTCAAGATCTCACTATCCCTGTCCTCAAGTCTCCTTTCCATTTGTGTGTCATGATACACAGCTCTGGCAAAAATTAAGAGACCACTGCAAAATGTTCAGTTTTTCTGATTTTTCTCTCCATAGGTATATTTTTGAGTAAAATTTAAATTGTTCTTTTATTCTATAAACTTCTGACAACATGTCTCCGAATTTCCAAGCAATACATTTTGTATTTTTTTTCTGAAAAAGAAAAATGATCAAAATGAAAAAAAAAAAGTGCTTTCAGACATCAAATAATGCAAAGAAACCAAGTTCATAATCATTTAGAAACAACAATACTAATGTTTTAACTCAGCAAGAGTTCAGAAATCAATATTTTGTGGAATAACCATGATTTTTAATCACAGCTTTTATGCGTCTTGGCATGCTTTCCACTAGTCTTTCACACTGCTTTTGGTGCAAAAATGTAAGCAGTTCTTCTTTGTTTGATGGCTTGTGACTACCATCATCCTCTTGATTGCATTCCAGAGGTTTTCAATGGGATTTAGGTCTGGAGATTGGGCTGCCCATTACAGGGTTTTGATGAGGTGGTCTCTTAATTTTTGCCATAGCTGTATATAGCAACCCCACGGGGATGGGATCGGACGACACACAACAGGATGGTAAAGGGGTGAGGAAGGCCCTACCAATAGGGAAATAAGGAATGGTTACCTCCTGCTCAAACCTGAGCCTGACCCTGCACTCCCCTAATGCCCTAAGTGGGTCCTCCCGCCAACCGCCATCAGAAACCTGGCATGTAAGACTGCATTCTTTGCTATTCCTGATGACTTCATTAATAAATTGGATGAATCATTGTTGAACCGCATGGATGCAGTCCTTCAAGCTCATGAAAGTCACACAAAATATTAAATATGACTCTAATTTCACCACAACTTCATTTACCAATGTTATGTAACATATATTTGTATTTTAAGTTAATTATTTGTTTGAATATCACATTACTTTCTGTGGGCGACAAAACTTTTGTCTTGCCAAAATCTGACCATTCTGTGTCCATTAACTGATCAATATTTCTGCATTGATGACAATTTATTTTCTTAACCTAAACCAAAACATTTCGGAGGGTTTCAGCTTTCAAAAGAATAATTTATACAACCAATGGATGAATTTAACATCAGGTTATAAGCTTTCATTTGCATAACATGGATAAGCGACATAACTACTGTCAGGGAGTGTACATGCAGGCCCATTTGGAAGTGAGCGGCATCAGGGAGGAAACAAGTTCATTATCTCCCTGTAGCCTCTGTTACAGTAATGCAGCTGAACATGATTGTCTATTCACCTGCAGATCAAGCCTATATCTGCATGTAACAGGCATTTCTGTACATGACAGGTTCTCTTTAATCAACACTGCAAAATTACTTAGCCTTCATTTAAGATGCATATGTGGCACCCCAGGCGTTCGGGTACCACAGTAGTGTTGCCTTCCTCTCGGGGAGGGTACTGCTGTGTTTGGAAACAAGAAGGATCTCTTTGGCAGGTAAATCTCACACACAACACCTTGTGAATCCAGGCCAGGGGGGGGAGCTCAAAACTCTGTTTTAGGGGAACTTCCCTGAATAAAGATCCTGGTTTGGAGGAGGAGCTAGTTTAGTCTGGATCAGACAGTCTGGAGAGCAGACGGGAAAGGAGCAGAGGAGAGATTTCAGGGCTCAAGGAGGCTACAAGTGGGCCTCTGAAGAGCCAAAGCGCAGAAACCGAGTACCGGGAGCCCGAGACTGTGGGGAGCTGTAAGCCCCATAGCAGAACCGGAGGGCATAGGATTACATGGACATTGCCCAAATTAAGCCTGTAGTACAGCAGCATCCTGGAGTCACAGTGCAGAGACTTCAGAAGGAAGGGCTCAAGCTGCCTACCATACAGGTACCTGTCCTAGGACAGGAGAAATAACTGAAAGAATTAGGACCTTGTTTGGAACACTTCAGGCAGCAAAGGGACTTTAGCAAGCGCAGAGTGGAAGTCTCCTAACCTGACTTGCCAATGAGATTCCAATTGTTTTGTGCTGCCTGGACTCCTATGTACCTGTTGCCGGTGGACTGTGGCCTGCTAACTACAGTAAACCAGGTAAAGACTTACAACTTGTGTCCTTTACTCATTTACCGGCAACCGTCATCACCGCCATACACCTTAGGACCCCTGGGGACCCCGCTTCACCTGTGGGAGGTGTACCATCAGTGCTGCAATAACATCCCCCAGAGGAACCCTTTAACGCAGCATCGGTCCCACTATTGACCGAACACCACAGGTGTCATCACGACAGACTTATAAACACTTTTCCCTTAAAAGACCGTTTCCTTTTACAGTGAGTCCCAGGGCCACGGACCGGGTCGCACCCACCGTGACATCCCCTTTAGTAGCCGACCGGACCCGGTAACGAGTACCCTGCCCTGGTGGGCGACTCACATACACTGGAATAAAAAAGTGATTTTAAAGATAAACTTAGCAGGGCAATATTTTTCATTTGCACTTTACCCTTAACTTTGTGCAAATGCAATAAAAAATTAAAACTAATATTACTATGTATTTTCCATTCAGAAAACTTGTCTGGCCAATAAAAGTCAGTAAAACATTTGAAATAAACAAATTAACATGAGTACAGTAGGGTACATTCAGTACATGTCTTGACTCCTAGCACCAAGAATTATAGGAAGTACATGTAATCTAATCTAGAAACTGTCAGTGTTACCCAGGTTATAGAGGAAATACATATCCTGCTTATAAGAAAGCAAGGAAGTCAGTCGTAATACAGATCACACAATATTCCAAATTTCACTTAAATTACTGTATAGAATTATTAGACTGCAGACACGGAAGTACATTTAATATGCCCACACATATGCAATATGTGTCTGCCCTACATTCGTCTGATAGATGCTCCTCCTGACCTCCCCACATACTTGGACTTGTTTGGCTGGACTTGGAAGTCCCGTAGTTGTACATGGAGAGAGCTGCGCATGTTCGAACAACTGTAACTTCTGCCACTGTGGTGGGGGCCACTCTCCTAGAGACAGATGCATGTTCCAGAGGTTGTGGGGCCAAGGGCACACATACAATTGGTGAAACCTGTGCAGTTACATAGGGGCCTAAGAGGTAATGGGGCTCATTTCCACCTCCAAATCAGAACATAAAGGGATGCATCAAGATGAATGACTGGCCTGCAAAGAGCCCAAAAAGTGTACTTGCACATGGATCCTCTTCTGTCTTTGTCCATGTCTGGGTGGGGTACATATTAAACATGAATGGCATATTCAGTGCAAATGCCAGAAATATCAGTCATGAGAAAACCCATTTAAATATGGTTCTTCATTGCACACCATTTTGCAGGCTGAAATTCATGTGTAAGTGTGAAAGAGGCCTAAGTGTTTTGTTGTAGGTCCTAACACGAGCTCATAAAGGAGGGAGCATAAATGTGTGCCCTGTGTTGTCTTTTTATGTAGATTGTTTTATCAATTTTTTCAGAGTTATCTTAGACCTCAACATGTAAAAAATACTGAGTAACAGCCTACCATGGATGTCAGACCAGCAAGTTGTCATCCAGCTTTTCACAAGTTCTTAATCCCAATCCAGTGGTGCTTTTTTATTTCAGCATTGACTAAAGTATGTTCAGTGTATTAAAATATTTATCGGTTGCTGTTTTCTGCTCTTTCCAGTGCTGTACTCAGGGTCGGACTGGCCTACCTGAGAAATGGAGGATTTTACGGTGGGCCCAGGCACTGACACCTGCTGGCATATTGGCCAGCAGCTGGCTAGGGCACCCACTGTTCCAGGGGCCCCCAACCAGTGGTGTGTCACTAATAGCGGCACTCACAGCAGCTATGGGGCCCCTGAGTCAGGGGGGCCTGCCTGGTGTCAGCTTAGCAGCAGCTGGAGACAGGAACCTGTCCCTGCTGCTAAAGAGAAATGAATATTCACGCTTCCCGGGGCCCCCATGGTATTATTGTAGTGAGTATTCATTTTACATAGCGGGCTGTGTTAGCCGCAGGCTAACACTGCCGCATGTAAATCTGGAGTGGCTGCATTGGGGCCCCGAAGGTGGGCCCCTGCAGGGTGGCTAATCCCTGCAGCTTGGCAGCGAAGTGGAGCTGCAGGGATCCAATGCCGTCCTGCTTCCTGTCCGCTGACCGGCGCTTCCTGTCTGACACAGCGCGGCTGGATGACTTAATTATTCAGCGTGGCTGTTTCAGAGAGGAAGCTGCCGGCGCCAAAGATGCTGCTTCCTGGATGTGCTGCAGCTGCGGGGAACGTCCGGATAGGTGAGTGTTGCTGTGTCTCTATTTGTCTGCCTGCGTGAGTGTATGCGGTGCGGTGCTGTGTGTGTGTGTGATGCTGTGTGTGTGGTGCTGTGTGTGTGTATGTGGTGCTGTGTGTGTGTGTTGTGTGGTGCGGTGCTTTGTGTGTATTGGAGATGTTTGTATTGAAGATTGGCAATGATGTGGGTGATGGAGAGAGAAGTGATGGGAATGGTGGGGAAAAAGTCAATGTTGGTGGTAGTGGAAAGGATGATGCGGTGGTGGGGGAGGAGGCAATGATGGAGGTGGTGGAATGGGCAATAATAGGGTGTTGGGGGAGAAGACAATGATGGTTGTGGTGGAAAGGACAATGGTAGTTGTGGGGGAGGAGGGAATGATGGGGAAAAAGCCAATGTTGGTGGTAGTGGAAAGGATGATGGGGTGGTGGGGGAGGAGGCAATGATGGAGGTGGTGGAATGGGCAATGATGAGAGTGGTGGGGAAGAAAGCAATAATGGAGGTGGTGATGAGGACAATGATGGAGGTGGAGGGGGGCTGCATTATACCCTACGAGGGGAGCTGCATTATACTTTGAGGGGGCTACAATATATTCTGTGGGGGGCTGCAATATATTCTGTGTGGGAGCTGCATTATTCTCTCAGGGGGCTACATTATTTTCTGGGGGCGACATAATACTATATGAGGGGGGGCTGCATTATGCCGTAAGAGGGGGCTACAGTATATTCTATGGGTGCTGCATTATATCTTATGAGGGGGTTGCATTATACTCTGAGGGGAGCTGCATTATTCTCTCAGGGGGCTACATTATATTCTGTGTGGAGGACGGCATTATGCTGTATGAGGGGGGCTGCATTATACCCTATAAGGGTGCTACATTATATTCTATGAGGGGCTGCATTATATCTTATGAGGGGGTTGCATTATGTTTTGTGGGGTGCTGCATTATACCCTATGAGGGGGGCTGCACTATATTCTATGAGGGGTTGCATTATATTCTGTGAGGGGAGCTGCATTATATTCCATGAAGGGGGCTGCATTATATTACATTAGGGGGGCTGCATTATATTCCATGAGGGGGGCTGCATTATATTTTGTGATGGGGCTACATTATATTCTATGAGGGGGTTACTCCAACCCCTGCTACGTAATTAAGATGTACTACCTTATATTATATCCTGATATTAGCATGCTTTACCACACAATAGGTGGTCTTGTATTTATTTCTATGTAGCTAGATAGTGGGCCCCAAGAATGATTTTCCTTGGTGGGCCCAAGGTGCTCCAGTCCAATGATGGCTGTACTGGTCAACTCCTGGATCATTTGACAACAGCTCTTTCTTGCCAGCTCACATTGAGGACTGTTCCATGCTTTAGTTAGTTAGACAGCATGAAAATATGCAAGTTTGGAACTGACTTACTGTTTCTATATCTGTCATTCTCCTGCGCCGAGAGCTTTTATCTTACATATTTGTTATGGACTGGTAATTTAGGAGCGACATGCGACTAGCTCTGAGCAGGTGGTAACTATACAGACCGCAGTTCCTGATCTTAACACAACACTAGCAGTAGCAGTGGGATGTTCCTGTCACTCCCCGGACACCTCGTCACAGCCGGAGAACTAGCCACCCCCAAAGGTAGAAACAGGAAAGCTATCTTGCCTCAGAGAAAATCCCCAAAGGATAGGACAGCCCCCCACAAATATTGACTGCGAGAGGAGAAGGAAACGACACACGTAGTATGAAACAAGATATAGCAAAGGAGGCCACTTCTAGCTAAACAGATAGTAAGGAAAGAACACTGTGCGGTCAGTAATAAAAACTAGAAAAAGTCCACCGCAGAGATATGTAAAAATCTCCACACCTGACTAAAGGTGTGGAGGGCAAAATCTGCAGCCCAGAGCTTCCAGCTTAGCTGAATAGATCCATACTGATAAGCTGGACAAATGAGCAAAACATAGAATGTGCTGAACAATCAAGTCCACAACAAGTGGACTGCAAAAGGACAAGCAAGGACTTATCTTTGCTGAACTGGACAGAGTGTCAGGGAAATCCAAAAGAGCAGTGGCTCCAACCAGGAACAATTGACAACTGGCATTGATTGAGGAATAAGGCCAGACTAAAATAGCTGAGCCAGAAAGACGATCAGTGGAAGCAGCTGCTCATGCTAAATCCAAGAAGCAGCTATACCACTCAAAACCACAGGAGAGAGCCCAAGAGCAGAATTCACAAAAGTGCTACTTACAACCACCGGAGGGAGCCCAAGAGCGGAATTCACAACACATATTGTACAAGTTGTTCCCATGGAGCTCAGCCACTAGTGCCTGCATGAACCATGGTTGAGAGTGTGCAGTAGTTACATTCCAGAGGGATTAACTATTAGCAGACCAGTTAACTTTCTGCAGCTCATTGAGTTATATGCAGTACTTAGCTGATCACCTCCCCCTACCTTTCAGCTCCTGAAAAGCTGCTGTTATAGATATTGTAAAATCACCGGTCCCCACCATCAGCAGCTCTCAGAACAGTTCTCATAATCACAGCTATCACTGTCCTGTGACAGTGTCTATATCTAAATATAGTAATATAATTGTAGATTCAGAACGAATCTTTGACAGATGTAACGCGCACATCTCTGCCTGCAGTCCTTCTCTCCTTGCAGAGACATCAGCGTACTCACCGCCAAGGCTCCCATCCTGGTCCTTCTGGGTTTGCGGCTGCCCGGGGTGCACACACTCCAACATGTCTCCAGGCACTGTGTTAGAGCGCACGTGTGTGGACACTTCCTCTTTCTTAATGGGGCCCCGCGCATTCCTCTAAAGTGTCCCCAGCCAATAGCTGGAGGTCTCTTACTATTTAAACCGCCTCCTCCAACATGGAGGTGCCTGGGCAATGTTGTGAGTTTGTTCCTAACATGCTTGTCAGTTCTCAGGTCCCTGTACTAGCATCTTAGTCTGCTGCACCCACAAGTGCTCACCTCAATGGCAGCTGAGCCAGCTGCACCTGCCAGTGCTCACCTCAATGGCTGCAGAGCCAGCTGCACCCACCAGTGCTCACCTCAACAGCAGCTGAGCCAGCAGCACCCGCCAGTGCTCACCTCAATTGCAGCAGAGCCAGCTGCACCCGCCAGTGCTCGCCTCAGTAGCAGCCAAGCCACCTGCACCCGCCAGTGCTCATCTATCCATCAGACTGTCCTGAGTGCACCTGCGGTTCCTGTCATCTTCTCTACCTGCCTGCATCTGTTGGACATTCCCCGGGCCATTCCAGCTATCCGCTTCTAGGGGTCAGCTGTCATCTACCCAAGGTCAGTCCTGGAGTAGCACCTGGATCACCTCCCTTGTCTCTCCACGGACTGCGGTGACGTTTGCTGTGTCCGTTTGTGTGTCCATGGTCGGATTGGGTGAGGCTCCTAGTCAAACCCCTCCAGGTCTTCCTTGGGCTTTGGCACAGTGGTTCCACCACCCAGCCCGCTACAACAGATGACTGTTACAGCAGAACTTTATCAGAGCTTTATTGTTCTACAGCTCTGATACTCACCAGTACTGTCACTCAAGGAGTGCTTGTTCCTCCAGAAACAAGGAAGTGATAGATACTGGAAAGAAGTGTGATGCTCAAGAGTTAACTTGAGAATAAGACTCTAATGTTAGTCTATGAGAGCGTCTTTGTGAGTTTCATAGACTTATACTTAGAAATTAACTCTGCATGAGCCAGTTAGACAAAACTGCAGTCACATCATGCAGAAGAGAATTGGAACAGCACTGAAATGGTTGAAGACAGCAACTCGCTAAACATACTTTACTGACAGCTAACAAATGTTTAAAAATAAAAGCTGAATTGGGAAGTTTTTTAAGTATCCATAAAACTAGGAAAATGTGTAAAACTGTTTTGCTGTGCATTGGTAATCAATATAATCAAACTTCCAGAAATAACATGGGTCCCATGTAACAAGAGTCTAAATCTCAGTGAGTCCCTAGTTTTACCCATGTAAATAACAGGAAAATAAATGTATACTCCCAATACAATTAGAAACAAACAAAAATGGAGTTCCATACAATATACTAAGATCAATGAAAAATACTTTATTACACATGAAAAAGTACTGAAAATTTACACAAAAATAATAATCAAAGTAGCATTGTTGACCTCAAACTTCAGAGGAGTCCTGTGGGATTCAAAGTAAGGAACGTTGAACCTTAAAAATTCTCCAAAAAAATCACATGAAGTTAGATTCTAAGTGATGACTGATGACATTAACTTTCCTATTTCTGTGTGTGGTTTTCATCCAGTATGTGAATGGAACATCCTTTACAAAGGCAGTTGTAAACATTTTCCAAAAATAGGAGAAAGAACGTTCTCTGCAGGTAAGCAACCATCAGGACTCTAAACAGCTCACATACTGTGGAAGTAAAAAAAAGTGTCACATTCTTACTGCGGAGAACACTTGTTGAAGACACATTACCTGGCTTGTGTGCAGGATATGTGACAATAGTCTCTATTTCTTGGAATGTTAATTATTACTGGAAGGCTTTCCTACTAAAAAAGACAATGTATCTTAAGACAGTATATAGGTGAAATTCCTATTGGAATGGAGTTTACTGTAGTGATACCAACCTCTGTGGAGCTCCATATTCTCACCTAGGGCGGAAACAAAAATAGCTAGAAAAGGAAGGTGACAGCTATCAACGCTGCATTATCAAGTGCGCACAATACAGTATGTGTGTAAATGAATGGGTTTAGAAGGAATATTCTGTATATTTCTTTACATTGTAACACACTATGTTTGGTGCTGCTGAAATCATTTTACAGGTTAAACGCCTGATTAAAAATAGATTTACAAAAATTACTAGGGTTTTAAGCACTTGGACAGATTAGAAAAAGAGAATTGTAAAAACTCAGAGCTGACTTAAACTATATGGAGATCTAGGCAGCCCTTGGCCAAGATTCCATAAAATTTAAAAAGTGGTCATTATTATACTTCATAACAGAGGTTCTGGAGATGTTGCTCAATACCGTCTGGTGGGTCCCGACTCAAATCATAGACCCAGTTCAGATTTAGTTGCATAATGGACCAGCGATTGGTTTAAGCAAAAATGTAACAGAAAAAGCTACACAAGTGAAAGATTGGCCGAGCCCTACTGCAAAATCTTCAAAACCATAAGCATGTGCTAAATATAGGTGTCTAGTTATCAGGCACAAGGCACAAATATAACTCCTGCTGCCATATCCCTGGAAGCAGTTGTGCTCAAAAGTTACATACCCCAGCAGAATTTTTGCTTTCTTGGCCTTTTTTCAGAGAATATGAATGACAACACCAAAACTTTTTCTCCACTCATGGTTAGTGGTTGAGTGAACTGAAGACATTTATTGTCAAACTACTGTGTTTTCTGTTTTTAAATCATAATGATGACCTAAAACATCCATATGACCCTGATCAAAAGTTCACACACCCCAATTCTTAATACCGTGTATTGCCCCCTCTAACATCAATGACAGATTGAAGTCTTTTGTGGTAGTTGTGGATGAGGTTCTTTATTTTCTCAGATGGAAAGGCTGTCCACTCTTCTTGGCAAAAAGCCTCCAGTTCCTGTAAATTCCTGGGCTGTCTAGCATGAACTGTGCTCTTGAGATCTTCCTAGAGTGGCTCAATGATACTGAGGTCAGGAGACTGAGATGGCCACTCCAGAACCTTCACTTTGTTCTGCTGTATCCAATGACAGGTCGACTTGGCATTCTGTTTTGGATCTTTGTCATGTTGGAACGTCCAAGTATGTCCCATGTGCAGCTTCCAGGCTGATGAGTGCAAATTTGCCTCTAGTATTTGCTGATAACGTGCTGCATTTATCTTTCCTTCAACTTTGACCAAGTTTCCTGTGCCTTTATAGCTCACACATCCCCCAAACATCATTGATCCACCTCTGTGTTTTATAGTAGGAATGGTGTTCCTTTCATCGGAGCCCTTCTTGACCTCTCTCCAAATGTAATGTTTATGGTTGTGGCCAAAAAGTTCAATTTTGGTCTCATCACTCCAAATTACCTTGTTCCAGAAGTTTTGAGGCTTTGTCTCTGTGCTGTTTTGCATATTGTAGGGGAGATACTTTGTGGCATTTGCGCAGTAATGGCTTTCTTCTGGCGATTCAACCATGCAGCTCATTTTTCTTTAAGTGCCTCCTTATTGTGCATCTTGAAACAGCCACACCGCTAGTTGTCAGAGAGTCCTGCATTTCAGCTGATGTTATTTGTGAGTTTTTCTTTGCATTCTGAGCAATTTTAATGGCAGATGTGGGCGACATTTTTGTTGGTCTCCATGACCATGGTTTTGCTTTTACGGAGCCCCTGATTTTCCATTTGTTATTCACAGTTTGAATGCTGCTGACTGTCGTTATCAATTGCTTGGATATCTCTTTGTATCCCTTTCCTGTTTTAAACAGTTCAATTACCTTTTAGATCCATTGACAATTCTTCTGCCATGACTCACAATCCAGAAACGTCAGTGGCTGGATGAAAGATGCAAGAGTCTGTCTGGATTCCGTAAAACTCATTCAGCTATTATGCACACACACTGATTACAAGCAAACAGGGCACAGGTGAGGATTCTACATTTAGTAGCCATTTAAACCCATTTGTGTCAACTTCTGTGCATGTTATCAGGCCAAAATCACCAGGGTATGTGAACTTTTTATCAGGGTCATTTGGATGTTTTGGGTTGTCATTATGATTTAAAAAGAGAAAACACAGTAGTTTGGCAATAAATGGCTTCACCCAACCACTAATCATGAGTGGTGAAAAAGTTTTGGTGTTATCATTCATATTTTCTGAAAAAAGGCCAAGAAAGCAAAAATTCTGCGGGGGTATGTAAACTTTTGAGCACAACTAGTATATTGTATACATACAAGCAAATATGGCAATAATAAATGTACATAATCTTTTATACTACTCGTATATTAATATTAACCACTTTAAAGAATACTTTAAAGAATACTCTGAAAGGATCTTAAAACATCACAAAAAAATGTGCTTGACATCTGCCTTTTGGTTGTTGTTAAAGCCTAGGTGGTTATGTGCCAGATGGGGAGGCAGGAAGATGGTACAGGTGAATGCAAAAGTAATAGGCAAGGAAATAACACTTCAGCATATATTTAGTGAAAGTGTAATGCTCTGTTACACACCTTCTGCCTCATGTACACATCTTGCAGAAACTTTATATCATTCAAGTGAAATGCATGATGGTCCTTAAGGGGTCTTGCCGACTTTTTTTTGTAAACATGATATATGGCAAACCTTTTTTTTCTGTATGAGGCTATTGAAGTGAATTTTGGGTCTTTCTCTCATTAAAATGGGATATAGATTTCATTGCAGGATCCATTGCATCAATTTGGTAAATTCAGAAAAGTACATTTTTTCTCATTAATGTACACTCTACACCCCATCTTGACTGAAAAAAAACTGAAATAAAGACATTTTTGCAAATTTAAAAAAAAAGAAAATCTGAAATATCAAATGGTCATAAGTATTCAGACCCTTTGCTCAGTATTGAGTAGAAGCACCCTTTTGAGCTAGTACAGCCATAAATCTTCTTGGGAATGATGCAACAAGTTTTTTACAGCTGGATTTGAAGATCCTCTTCCATTCTTCCTTGCAGATCCTCTCCAGTTCCGTCAGGTTAGATGGTGACCGTTGGTGGACAGCCATTTTCAGGTCCTTCAGAGATGCTCAATTGGGTTCAGGTCAGGGCTCTGGCTGAGCCAGTCAAGAATGGTCACAGAGTTGTTCTGAAACCACTACTTTGTTATTTTAGCTGTTTGCTTAGGGTCATTGTCTTGTTGGAAGGTGAACCTTCAGCCAAGTCTGAGGTTCAGAGAACTCTGGAAGAGGTTTTCATCCAGGATATCTCTGTACTTGGCCGCATTCATGTTTCCTTCAATGGCAACCAGTCGTCCTATCCCTGCAGCTGAAAAACACCCCATAGCATGATGCTGCCAACACCATGTTTTATTGTTGGGATTGTATTGGGTAGGTGATGAGCAGTACCTGGTTTTCTCCACACATACTGCTTAGAATTATCACCAAAAAGGTCTATCTTCGTCTCACCAGACCAGAGAATCTTATTTCTCATAGCCTGGGAGTCCTTCATGCGTCTTTTAGCAAACTCTATGCGGGCTTTCATATATCTTGCACTGATGAGAGGCTTCCGTCGAGCTATCCAGCCATAAAGGCCAGATTGGTGGAGGGCTGCATTGATAGTTGACTTTGTGGAACTTTCTCCCATCTCCCTTCTGCATCTCTGGAGCTCAGCCACAGTGATCTTAGGGTTCTTCTTTACCTCTCTCACCAAGGCTCTACTCCCACGATTGCTCAGTTTAGCTGGAAGGCCAGGTCTAGGAAGACTTCTGGTTGTCCCAAACTTCTTCCATTTAAGGGCTATGGAATTCACTGTGCTCTTAGAAACCTTGAGTACTGCAGAAATTCTTTGGTAACCTTTGCTATATCTGTGCCTTGCCACAATTCTGTCTCTGAGCTCATTGGCCAGTTCCTTTGACCTCATGATTCTCATTCGGTCTGACGTGCACTGTGAGCTGTGAGGACTTAGGCTACTTTCACACATCCGTTTTTTGTTTTCAGGCTAAATTGGCCAATTTGTAAAAAACCGGATCCGGCGCAAATTGTGAAAAACTGATGCGCCGGATCCGTTTTTTAGCTGGATCCAGTGTTCTTTAATGCGCATGGATTTTTTAACTACATGGTGTTAGGGGTCAAGTTCCTGCCTCTGCACAGGGAGAATCATCTCCGCTGTGGTCTCCCATTCTTCTCCTGCCACAGTGGAGCCTGCTCAGCGGAGGCGTCGGTCCCAGCGTCATGCTCAGTCTGACACTGTGCGAAGGGTTACTGCTGCCTTTCCAGCTTCTGCCATTGTAGCCAGTACTGGTCAGCAGCGAGCAGACGTCTGTGGGACTAAGTCCTACTTTTCCCCTTCTGAGCATGCCCAGGGTAAGATCTCTCATTGGAGATCAAGGGTCACATGCTCAGGTACTGCAGCTATTCCCATTGGTACTCTAGGAAGGTCCTGAAGTTGCTCAAGTTCTGTGGCAGCTTCCCATTGGTCCTTTTATGGAAGGTCCTGTAGTTGCTGCAGCTATATAAGGTGCGCATGACCGCACGGCCATGCGCTTGTATCTTTCTGAGTTATGTGCTTTGCACCAGTGTGGTCATGTGAGATTGTATTCAGGGACCCGGCTGAAATAAGCCCCTAGAATACCGGCACCTCCGGTGAGGAGATGTGTGTTTGTGTGTATTCAGGGACCCGGCTGAAATAAGCCCCTAGTCCGCCGGACAAAAAAACGTTGCAGTGGACGTTTTCTCCGTTCGCCGGAAACGAGTATTTGGACGGATCTGGAAAAAAACGTATGAAACGTCTGGCCATCAGGCACAATCCGGCGCTAATACTCTCTATGGGAAAAAAACGGATCTGGCGTAAAAAAAAACGTATCCGTTTTTTCCAAAAATTGCCGGATTGTGCCTGAAACAAAAAACCCGATGTGTCAAAGTAGCCTTATATAGACAGGTGTGTGCCTTTCCAAATCAAGTCCTATCTGTTTAATTAAAAACAGCTGGACTCTAGTGAAGGAGTAGAACCATCTCAAGGAGGATCACAAGGAAATGGACCATGGGCGGACATACCATCGGTTCAACCTGTGCAACCGCACTGGGGCCCAGAGTGGGAGGGGGGCCCCGACGGACATACAAAGCAATGAATGTGAATGACAGCCGGCGGCAGTATTACTGCTGCCAGGAGAAGCAGAGGGCCCACTCTGCTGCACGCTTGTGATATGACAGATAAACGGCCCCCCTCCTCACCTGCTAGCATACATTATGCTGCTGTCCAGCCGGCTGTCACTAGTACAGTCTGTGGTGAGGTGACGGGTAGCAGACGCTGGACCAGGAAGAGCGGAGGGAGGGGGAGGGCCTCTCAGTCACAGTGAGTCACTGAAGCTTGCTCTGCTGGTGACTCACTGTTGCTGTGCACGTGCAGTAGTTTGTGCACTCTTCCCAGAGCCTCAGTGATCCGCGGGACTGGGTCTTTACATTATACATGAAAATAGGGGGGGTGAGGGGAGGAATTAATTAATCACTGGTCTAGGTAGGGGAAGGGCCGGCCCCCCTGGAATTAATGTATTAAAATGATCGATCCACTATATAGGGGGCGAATGGGGATAGAGATCTACAGAGCGCCTGGTATATGTTTAAAGTTATATGGACTGCAGAGTGACATTTGTGCATGGTTACCTCTCAGCCAATCACACACTGTCTTACAAGCACATCTGTGATTGGCTTACAGGATGATCTGCAGGTGTCTTCTGTGCAGATATGACATCAATTGCATGACGGCTTTGTGTTATATTCAGTTGTTAAGTATGGAACTTAAATTTATTATTTAGAGTTGATAGTTGTGTTCTAAACTGATAAATATTACAACCTATATGTTTACATAACTTTGTTGCGCTATTGGGGGGGGGGCTGGGAAGGTTTCTTGCACAGGGGCCCTCTGCAGTCTGTGTCTGCCCCTAAAATGGACAGCATGTGAATTAAATATGAGTGTCTGAGCAAAGAATCTGAATACTTATTACCATGTGATATTTTAGTTCTTTTTTAATAAATATGCAAAAATTTCTACACTTCTGTTTTTTTTTTCAGAGTGCAGAGTGTATATTAATTAGAAAAAAATGAACTTTTTTGAATTTACCAAATGGCTGCAATGAAACAAAGAGTGAAAAATTTAAAGGGGTCGGAATACTTTCCATACCCACTGTATATATGTACAGTGGGGAAAAAGTATTTAGTCAGCCAATAATTGTGCAAGTTCTCCCACTTAAAAAGATGAGAGAGGCCTGTAATTGGCATCATAGGTAGACCACAACTATGAGGGTCAAAATTGAGAAAAATCCAGAAAATCACCTTGTCTGATTTGGCGCAAGATTTATTTAACAAACTATGGTGGAAAATAAATATTTGGTCACCTAAAACATGCAAGGTTTCTGGCTCTCACAGACCTGTAACTTCTTCTTTAAGAGGCTCTGCTGTCCTCCACTCATTACCTGTAGTAATGGCACCAGTTTGTAAACTGCTCCAGGTCTATCATATTTGAACTGTGCCTTCTCCCAACAGCAATTTTAACATCTCTCCTCAGGTGTTCAAAGGGATTTACAGTGGTTTGCAAAAGTATTCAACCCCTGTGACTTATGAAGGTAATTGCTTGCACCAGAAATTTTTAGGGCTTCATAGCAAAAGGGGTGAATACATTTGCACATGCCAATTTTTAGTTATTTGATCCCATAAATTTAATTTATAACTGAATTTTATCTTACTTCACCTACTTAGACTATTTAATGCTGGTTATTCACACACAAATCAGATTTCAAAAATATTTAAACACAGATTGTAATGTAACAAAATAGGCAAAAATCTAAGGAGCGAATACTTTTGCAAGCCACTATAGATCTGGAGTCATTCTTGGCAACTTCAGAACTCTCCAGCTCTTTGTTTCCATCCATTTCTGGGTGTTTCTTGCAGTATGTTTGGGATCATTGTTCTACCGGAAGACTCATGACCTAGGACACATATCCAGATTTCTGACACTGGGCACCACATTGCGACCCAAAATCCTTTGGTAATCTTCAGATTTCATGATGCCTTGCACACAGTTAAGGTACCTAGTGCCAGAGGCAGCAAAACAACCCCAAAGCATCTTTGAAACTCCACCATATTTGACTGTAGGTACTGGGCTCTTTTCTTTGTAGGCTTAATTCCGTTTTTGTCAAACAGTAGAATAATGTGCTTTACCAAAAAGTTCCATCTTGGAGTCATCTGTTCACAATTCCTTTTCCCAGAAGGATTTGGCTTACTCACGTACATTTTGGCAAACTCCAGTCTAGCTTTTTTATGTCATAGCGTTTAATTTCATTCAAATGTCGATGGATAGTCCATGCTGACACTGATGCACCCTGAGGCTGCAGGATAGCTTGAATTTCTTTGGAACTTGATTGAGGCTGTTAATCCACCAGCCGGCCAATCCTGCATTGCAACCTTTCATCTATTTTTCTCTGTCGTTCAATGTCCAGGGAGATTAACTACAGTGCCTTGGGTTGTAGACTTCTTGATTATGTTGTGCATCATGGACAAAGGAACATCAATTTCTCTGGAGATGCTGTTTCTCTTTTCTTTGGAAATCCTCTTCATGGCTGTTCATCTATTCAAACCAGCAACCTTTTGCTTAGGAATCAGCCTAATAACACACTTAGCTATTAGGGAATGTGAGAACAGGTTGTATTTTGTAGTTTACAGGAAGAAAAATATTTTTCCACCACCAGGAGCAAATCAGTAACAATTTAGTGACATGGCAAGAATCTGCATAATTAATCATATCTTAAATAATTGCAAGTCAAATTACTGTATGAGATAGCTAAGATGATTGTCTATAAAATGATGGTAATCTCACATTCTAAGCACTAGTGGATGGTGAGATATGGAGCCTGAAAGTCAAAAGTTCAAAATATTGAGCGAAGGTGAGAATTAAAAGCATTAAAAGCCTAAATTAGGCCATATTATAACCTCATCTTTCAAGGACTAGATATTGCATTAGTATTCAGTGAGCCATTTCTCCTTTGATGTAGCTTACACTATACCATAAAAAAGAGAATAGCTAAATTTTGCTATTTAGGTCAAAAGGTGCCCTTGTGTTGAGATTAAAAATCCACCTACTATCTTCCCTTAACAATTTTTTTATAAAATCACCACGTCTCCAATCTGGCCAAATTATTTCCATCCCCAAAAATTTGATTCCCATTACTTCTCCCTGTGTATTTCATAAAAAGGTCAAGATCCTGGGCGGTTGAGGAACCCTTTTTTAATGTTGTTAAGATGTCCTCCCTTATGCGTGAATAGAGACCTTTTGATTCGCCATATATACAGTGCCTTGCGAAAGTATTCGACCCCCTGGAACTTTTCAACCTTTTCCCACATAGCATGCTTCAAGCATAAAGATACCAAATGTAAATTTTTGGTGAAGAATCAACAACAAGTGGAACACATTTGTGAAGTTGAACGAAATGTATTGGTTATTTTAAATTTTTGTGGAAATTCAAAAACTGAAAAGTGAGGCGTGCAATATTATTCAGCCCCTTTACTTTCAGTGCAGCAAACTCACTCCAGAAGTTCATTGTGGATCTCTGAATGATCCAATGTTGTCCTAAATGCCTAATGATGATAAATATAATCCACCTGTGTATAATCAAGTCTCCGTATAAATACACCTGCTCTGTAATAGTCTCAGGGTTCTGTTTGAAGCACAGAGAGCATCATGAAGACCAAGGAACACAACAGGCAGGTCCGTGATACTGTTGTGGAGAAGTTTAAAGCCGGATTTGGATGCAAAATGATTTCCCAAACTTTAAACATCCCAAGGAGCACTGTGCAAGTGATCATATTAAAATGGAAGGAGTATCATACCACTGCAAATCTACCAAGACCCGGCTGTCCCTCTAAACTTTCATCTCAAACAAGGAGAAGACTGATCAGAGATGCAGCCAAGAGGCCCATGATCACTCTGGATGAACTGCAGAGATCTACAGCTGAGGTGGGATAGTCTGTCCATAGGACAACAATCAGTCATACACTGCACAAATCTGGCCTTTATGGAAGAGTGGCAAGAAGAAAGTAATTTCTCAAAGATTTCCATAAAAAGTGTTGTTTTAAGTTTGCAACAAGCCACCCGGGAGACACACCAAACATGTGGAAGAAGGTGCTCTGGTCAGATGAAACCAAAATCGAACTTTTTGGCAATAATGCCAAACGATATGTTTGGCATAAAGGCAACACAGCTCATCACCCTGAACACACCATCCCCACTGTCAAACATGGTGGTGGCAGCATCATGGTTTGGGCCTGCTTTTCTTCAGCAGGGACAGGAAAGATGGTTAAAATTGATGGGACGATGGATGGAGCCAAATACAGGACCATTCTTGAAGAAAACCTGTTGGAGTCTGCAAAAGACCTGAGACTGGGATGGAGATTTGTCTTCCAACAAGACAATGATCCCAAACATAAAGCAAAATCTACAATGGAATGGTTCACAAATAAATGTATCCAGGTGTTAGAATGGCCAAGTCAAAGTCCAGACCTCAATCCAATTGAGAATCTGTGGAAAGAGCTGAAAACTGCTGTTCACAAACAATCTCCATCAAACCTCACTGAGCTCGAGCTGTTTGCCAAGGAAGAAAGGGCAAGAATTTTAGTCTCTCGATGTACAAAACTGATAGAGACATACGCCAAGCGACTTGCAGCTGTAATCGCAGCAAAAGGTGGCACAACAAAATATTAAATTAAAGGGACCGAATAATATTGCACGCTCCACTTTTCAGTTTTTGAATTTCCACAAAAATGTAAAACAACCAATAAATTTAATTCAACTTCACAATTGTGTTCCACTTGTTGTTGATTCTTCACCAAAAATTTACATTTTATGTTTGATGCATGGCATGTGGGAAAAGGTTGAAAAGTTCCAGGGGGCCGAATACTTTCGCAAGCCACTGTACTTGTTACAACCACATACTAAGCAGCAAATCACCCCTTTATGTTGGCATTCAATAATATCTTTGATTTTTTACTGAATTTTACCATCAAGCCTAGTGACTGCACTGATATGCTGATTTATTTGACAAAACCCAATGCGTTAGTAGTGGAACTATTTCTTTAACAATTTTGATTCCCTTGGACCCTTGGAGCTACAATGTTCCCAATGGTTTTTGCTTTCCCAAAGACGAATCTGGGGTACCCTGGTAACAGATGTCCAATACTTTTATATTATTTGAAAACCAATATATTTTTAATATTTATTTTAGTTTAACTACTTTACAGAGTGCCAGGAAGCAAAGGTAATATTGAATCACTCATCTTGCAACTAAATCCAAATTCTGAATTCAAGGTTTGCTTCTGTTTGTTAATAAAAATATGATTCCAGTGTTTTGAGACACAACATTATTATTTAAAAAAACCTAAATATCTCAAATCCTTTAACTTAAACATAAGTCTTTAACTACTAAATGTGGTCATTATTTAAAATACGTTTTTTAGCCCTCTTCAAGAGTCTTCATTGCTCCAGTAGTCTAATATTAGACATGTACACAAGCCACCTGAATACAGAGGCCAGTGGTAGGTGCTTGCTTGAGGGACATGATTCTACCTATATTTTCTGGTCCCATTCTGTTTTGTAAAGGACTGTGGCCTTATTTTTTTCTCCACATTAAATATATATATTCTCTTTTTATTTTTGGAATACCAGTTATAATTGTCTGCTCTAGATACTATAAATCTCACAACTCTACTGAGATTGTTGTCATGCATTTGTTACTGGATGTGAGCCTACGTGTAGCAACTTCACAACCCAGCATTTTAAGTTTCCTTAAGTTACTTTCATTTTGGTTGAATGGGAAGATCATTATTACCCTTCCTCACCCCACAATCTACTAAGACTCTTGTGCATGCCCTTATCATCTCCCGCCTCGACTACTGCAACACCCTCCTCTGTGGCCTCCCCGCTAACTCTCTTGCACCACTCCAGTCTGTCCTCAACTCTGCTGCCCGGCTAATCCACCTCTCTCCTCGCTACTCCCCTGCTTCTCCCCTTTGCAAATCCCTCCACTGGCTCCCAATTCCCCAACGAATCCAGTTCAAACTACTAACACTGATCTACAAAGCCATCCACAACCTGTCCCCTCCCTACATCTCTGAACTAATCTCCCAATACCTTCCCTCACGTAATCTCCGATCCTCCCAAGACCTCCTACTCTCCTCCATACTTATTCGTTCCTCACACAACCGCCTCCAAGATTTCTCCCGAATATCCCCCATCCTCTGGAATTCCATGCCTCAACACATCCGACTATTCACCACTGGGGTTGAGCGAAACGGGTCAGCCATTTTCAGAAGTCGCCGACTTTTGGCAAAGTCGGGTTTCATGAAACCCGACCTGACCCCTGTGTGGGGTCGGCCATGAGGTCGGCGATCTTCTGAATCTGGTATCGGAATTCCGATACCGAGTTCCGATATGTTTGCAATATCAGAAATCGGTATCGGAATCCACATTTAAGTGTAAAATAAAGAATTAAAATAAAAAATATTGATATACTCACCTCTCCGGAGGCCCCTGGGCATCGCCGCTGGTAACCGGCAGCCTTCTTTGCTTAAAATGAGCGCGTTTAGGGCCTTCCATGATGTCACGGCTTCTGATTGGTCGCGTGCCGCTCATGTGACTGCCACGCGACCAATCACAAGCCGTGACGTAATTCTCAGGTCCTAAATTCCTCATTCTAGGAATTTAGGACCTGAGAATTACATCACGGCTTGTGATTGGTCGCGTGAGCGGTCACATGGGCGGCCGCGACCAATCACAAGCCGTGACGTCATCTAAGGCCCTTCACGCGCTCATTCTTAAGAAGGAAGGATGCCGGAAAGAAGCAGGGCGCGTCCGAGGGTGAGTATATACCTAATAGGAATATACTCACCCTCGGCTTCTTTCCGGCAGCCTTCCTTCCTAAGAATGAGCGCGTGAAGGGCCTTAGATGACGTCACGGCTTGTGATTGGTCGCGGCCGCCCATGTGACCGCTCACGCGACCAATCACAAGCCGTGACGTCACCGCAGGTCATTCACGCGCTCATTCTTAGGAAGGAAGGCTGCCGGTTAGTACCAGGGCTCGTCCGAGGGTGAGTATATCAATATTTTTTATTTTGATTCTTTATTTTACACTTAAATATGGATCCCAGGGCCTGAAGGAGAGTTTCCTCTCCTTCAGACCCTGGGAACCATAGTATGCCATTGCACTGCATTGGGTTTCGTGTTTCGGCCGACCCCGACCCCGACTTTTTTATAGGATCGGCCGATTTCACTCGACCCGACTTTTGAGAAAGTCGGGTTTCGTGAAACCCGACCCGATCCTATAAAAATAAAAGTCGCTCAACCCTATTCACCACCCTCGGATCCTTCAGACGGAACCTGAAAACCCATCTCTTCAAGAAAGCCTACAGCCTGCAATAACCATTCTGCCACCTCGCCATCGCCAGGGCTGCCTTCTCACCACTGCCAGAGCTGCTGCACCCCTCGACCTTCTGTCTCTTCCCCATTATCCCATAGAATGTAAGTCCGCAAGGACAGGGTCCTCTCCCCTCTGTACCAGTCTGTCACTGTAAACTTGTTTACTGTAAACGATATCTATAACCCTGTATGTAACTCCTGTCTCATGTACAGCACCATGGAATTAATGGTGCTATAGAAATAAATAATAATTATTATTATTATTACTAAAAATAAATAAATAAAAAATACAATAAGATTTTAAGGTTTTATATTGTTTGACTATTCAAATTTGCCGCAAATTACTTTTCCTTTGTGTACCTACGTAACAACATCTTTATTTCTGATTACGTTTTTTTGTCAAGGATGGAAACGTTTTGAACCAAAAATTCGTTACGTTTGTTAACAAAGTTTATAAACATATTGCAGGTTTCCTTTTCTCTAAATTGTATGCTTAATCTGAACATGAAACGGGGACGGAGGAGGCAAGGTGATAGAATAAAAACTTAATATAATGGCTAAGAATGTGGTTGTGGAGGGTGTAACGCCTCCTTCACACGTCCTGGTGATTCCTGTACTGGAAAACACAGTACTGGTGAGATCCGTGGTTCGTGTCTGTGTGCCATCCCTATGTACTGTATGTATGTGACATCCATGTATCTATTTGATGTCATGGGCCATCCGTGTAACAGATCAGGCGCCTGGAAAAAGCAGTAGAGTTTGCACCGATCCAATGCACTGGCTACTGAAGGCAGCTCTCATTATTGTTGCTTGGTCTCCCTGAGATCAGCGTGACCAGGCGAGAATGATGGGAAAGCAGAAAAATCCAGCTCACAGATGAAATCCAAAAAAGTGCTTTTTATTATCCAAGATACATGAAGCAAAGATTAAAATTGTGTGTTCACAAAGAGGAGAATATAGGCATCTTTTGACGCGTTTCGAACGACATGCGCTCTTTGATCTTGACAAAGAGCGCATGTTTCTAAAAATGCACCAAAAGACGCCTATATTCTCTTCTGTGTGAACACACAATTTTAATCTTTGCTTCATGTATCTTGGATAATAAAAATCACTTTTTTGGATTTCATCTGTGAGCTGGATTTTTCTGCTTTTTCTTTTGGATGTTGCACTCTGCCCAGGTGCTATCCGTGCTCCAGAAGTATGGAATCGCAGTTGGTGAGATGTATTTTCTTCTGTGATTTTGACAATGATGGGAGTTGTATTCAGAAGCCATTATGTACATACTGTGTAAAATAAAGAATTAAATAAAAAAAATTACATGGGCTCCTCCCCCACACAGTAAATACCTCTTCCACACACACAGTAAATACCCCCACTTACAAATTAAATACCTCTCTCAAACAGTAAATACCTCCTCCAGAAACACAGTAATACCCTCACACACAGTAAATACCCCCACACAATAAATATCCCACCACAAGCAGTAAATACCCCCACACATTTCACTAATCCCCCTCCATCTTTGGTGTCATGGTTTGCCTGGGATGCTTAGATCTGGAGCTGCTGGGATTAATCTTGGCAGCCTCCCTTTGGTTTCAGCGAGGCTTTTTATAGCCTCTTTGTGGAGCTAGGCATCGTCGGTTATACTTTTGCCCTTGGCGGAGGACGTTGACCGTGTGCTTGTGCCTTTGTGCCTGAGTCATCTTCTGTATGTTTGGTTTTGACCTGGTTTGTTCCCCGTTGTGATTTTGCATGCTGATTCTGTACCTCATCTGCTTCTCTGGTTTCTGATTTTGGCTGTATCCTAGGGCTTATGCTACTTATCTTCTGATTCGGTACTTCCTTGTCTGACCTGGCTTCCCTGACCCAGGCATGCTTTGACTATTCTTCCCTTGTGCCCTTCCCTCTCTGTTTTCCCATGGCTACCGTTCCCCTCCAAACCTCCGGTATGTGCTATGAGCTCCACTGTCTCCTCCGACAGCTTTGTGCTAGGCCCCACCCCTTCCCTCGTGACCTGCGGTCATGTGATCGCAGGTCCTGTTCCTGCATTCTACTCACTCTCCCGGATGCTCTGCCTGCACTGCTGTCGCTGTCCTCAGTTCTAGGACAGTGTGGGAGCCTTCGTCCGTCCTGGGGCATCTGTGACTCTGACCTCCCTCAGCTCGGACCGCTCAGGCTCCTGGGAGTGTTCGCCTGGCAGGTCCTGATATTTGTTATCTTCAGCTCCACTGATGTGGAGCAGTTACCATGAAAGCTCTCCGCCCCTGCGAGTGATATCAGCAGCATCACTACATGACCTTCGAAACCTTCAAAAAGAACCTGAAGACCTACCTCTTCCGGCAAGCCTACAACCTGCAATAACCACCGATCGACCACTGCTTGTCCAGCTCTATCCTCACCTACTGTATCCTCACCCATCCCTTGTAGATTGTGAGCCTTCGCGGGCAGGGTCCTCTCTCCTCCTGTACCAGTTGCAACTTGTATTGTTCAAGATTATTGTTTTTTTTTATTATGTATACCCCTCCTCACATGTAAAGCGCCATGGAATAAATGGCGCTATAATAATAAATAATAATAATGACCTGATCACGCTGCTGATGTTGCTCTGACCCGGCAGTCAGAGCTTCAATTGTACTCGCGTCTATAAGATGCGAGTACAATTGTTCACTGGACTCTGGGAGCCACGACAGCTTAACATCCGGGCCAGAGAACTGCCGACTTCCAGTCCGGGGTGTGGAAGTATGCAGCCACCAGGGGAGACAATTCAGACGACTTTATTAGATGGCCCGACTGCGATCTCCTGCCACATGCCCTGGCTGCCCCCCCTAGTTATTCCTCTGCTCTGCAGGCTCTGCAAAAGGAAAATAATCTGTAGATGTCCCATTTCTTAAAAACTAGGAACTACAGCTCAGTACATAATGCAACATCACTTGCTCATTTGGAAAAGTCAAGCCATCCAGCAATCAGAGCAAGCGTCAAGGTGTCCTCCTCCTCCTAATCAATATGCTTGTCTTTCTGTCAGAGCCAAGCTGCACCCTTAGGTAGCATTTGTTCGTAGTCATCATCATCACCATCATCATCATTGTCATTCTCCCCTACTGCATGTTTCAAGAAAATTTGGCTAAGGGCTCATTTCCACTGGCGAGGAAAACGGACGAGTGCAATCCGATAAAAAATCGGATTGCACTCGGACCAATGTTATTCAATAGGTGTCTTTTCATTTGCGATTTTTTTCTCAGCCGAAATCGGACTGAGAAAAAAATCGCAGCATGCTGCGATTTGCTGCGAGTCTTGGACGAGACTCGCCAATGCAAGTCAATGGGTGCGAGAAAAAAAAAATCGCACAGCACTCGCACCATGCGAGTTCTGTCCGATTTTTACGCACCGGTGTCCTTTGAAAAGCAGGTAATTCAGCGCGGTGTACAGTAGAATCACACTGACAGGTTAGAATAGAGTAGATATATACACATAGAATAGGTATATATACATATATATATATATGTCAGTGAGACACCTATATATATATATTTATATTTAATGCAGGGGAATGAAGGAAATGTAGGTCAATGACCTATAGTTACCTTCAGTCGCGGTGATGCGCCCCCTGGTGGAATTCCTCATGAACACCAGCCTGGGAACTTTTTCCCACGCTCGAGGTCGAGGACAACCAGCAGGGGGCGCATCACCGCGACTGAAGGTAACTATAGGTCATTGACCTACATTTCCTTCATTCCCCGGGGCTTACAAGCACAAGCACAGCTGCTTTAGCAGGGCTCCTGCTTGTAAAATATTTTAACCCATTCAGATGGATTACCTCGTGGGACGTGACAGGACATCTGAAGGTATGTATATTGTTGGTTTATTATTTTTCCAAGCGAGGGTCATCACATGGATTGAGAGAGCAATAAAATATTAAAACAACCTGTGTGTTTATTTCATTAAAATACTTTTTAATCATGAGTGTGTGTTTTTTTAACCCTTTCATACAATTGGATTAATAATGGATAGGTGTCATAATTGACGCCTGTCCATTATTAATCTGGCTTAATGTCGCCTTACAATAGCAAGGTGGCATTAACCCTTCATTACCCCATATCCCATCGCTACACGGGAGTGGGAAGAGAGTGGCCAAGTGCCAGAATAGGCGCATCTTCCAGATGTGCCTTTTCTGGGGTGGCTGGGGGCAGATGTTTTTAGCCACGGGTGGGCCAATAACCATGGACCCTCTCCTGGCTATTAATATCTGCCCTCAGTCACTGGCTTTACTACTCTGGCGGAGAAAATTGCGCGGGAGCCCACGCCAATTTTTTCCGCGATTTAACCCTTAAATTTAATAGCTACAGCGCCGAAATTTTGCACATACACACTACTAACATTAGTAGTATGGACTATGCAAAAAAAAGGGGGATATGAGATGGTTTACTGTATGTAAACCATGTCTCATATCCTGTAGGGTTTGGGAAGGAGAAATGAAAAGCCGGCAATTGAATTAGCGGCTTTAATGCTATCTTGCGCTGCATTAAATATAAATATACATATATATATATACAGTGGGGCAAAAAAGTATTTAGTCAGTCAGCAATAGTGCAAGTTCCACCACTTAAAAAGATGAGAGGCGTCTGTAATTTACATCATAGGTAGACCTCAACTATGGGAGACAAACTGAGACAAAAAAATCCAGAAAATCACATTGTCTGTTTTTTTATCATTTTATTTGCATATTATGGTGGAAAATAAGTATTTGGTCAGAAACAAACAATCAAGATTTCTGGCTCTCACAGACCTGTAACTTCTTCTTTAAGAGTCTCCTCTTTCCTCCACTCATTACCTGTAGTAATGGCACCTGTTTAAACTTGTTATCAGTATAAAAAGACACCTGTGCACACCCTCAAACAGTCTGACTCCAAACTCCACTATGGTGAAGACCAAAGAGCTGTCAAAGGACACCAGAAACAAAATTGTAGCCCTGCACCAGGCTGGGAAGACTGAATCTGCAATAGCCAACCAGCTTGGAGTGAAGAAATCAACAGTGGGAGCAATAATTAGAAAATGGAAGACATTCAAGACCACTGATAATCTCCCTCGATCTGGGGCTCCACGCAAAATCCCACCCCGTGGGGTCAGAATGATCACAAGAACGGTGAGCAAAAATCCCAGAACCACGCGGGGGGACCTAGTGAATGAACTGCAGAGAGCTGGGACCAATGTAACAAGGCCTACCATAAGTAACACACTACGCCACCATGGACTCAGATCCTGCAGTGCCAGACGTGTCCCACTGCTTAAGCCAGTACATGTCCGGGCCCGTCTGAAGTTTGCTAGAGAGCATTTGGATGATCCAGAGGAGTTTTGGGAGAATGTCCTATGGTCTGATGAAACCAAACTGGAACTGTTTGGTAGAAACACAACTTGTCGTGTTTGGAGGAAAAAGAATACTGAGTTGCATCCATCAAACACCATACCTACTGTAAAGCATGGTGGTGGAAACATCATGCTTTGGGGCTGTTTCTCTGCAAAGGGGCCAGGACGACTGATCCGGGTACATGAAAGAATGAATGGGGCCATGTATCGTGAGATTTTGAGTGCAAACCTCCTTCCATCAGCAAGGGCATTGAAGATGAAACGTGGCTGGGTCTTTCAACATGACAATGATCCAAAGCACACCGCCAAGGCAACGAAGGAGTGGCTTCGTAAGAAGCATTTCAAGGTCCTGGAGTGGCCTAGCCAGTCTCCAGATCTCAACCCTATAGAAAACCTTTGGAGGGAGTTGAAAGTCCGTGTTGCCAAGCGAAAAGCCAAAAACATCACTGCTCTAGAGGAGATCTGCATGGAGGAATGGGCCAACATACCAACAACAGTGTGTGGCAACCTTGTGAAGACTTACAGAAAACGTTTGACCTCTGTCATTGCCAACAAATGATATATTACAAAGTATTGAGATGAAATTTTGTTTCTGACCAAATACTTATTTTCCACCATAATATGCAAATAAAATGATAAAAAAACAGACAATGTGATTTTCTGGATTTTTTTGTCTCAGTTTGTCTCCCATAGTTGAGGTCTACCTATGATGTAAATTACAGACGCCTCTCATCTTTTTAAGTGGTGGAACTTGCACTATTGCTGACTGACTAAATACTTTTTTGCCCCACTGTATGTGTCTCACTGACATATATATATGTATATATACCTATTCTATGTGTATATATCTACTCTATTCTAACCTGTCAGTGTGATTTTACTGTACACAGCACTGATTTGCCGGCTTTTCAAAGGACACCGGTGCCTACAAATCGGACAGTAATACGGATGTCATACGGATGATGCGATTAAAAATCGCATTGCACTCGCATTGCACTCGCATGACACTCGCATGACAATCGCATACGCTACATCCGTTTTTTCGGTCCAGGTTACGGACCGATTTGTCTCTCGCCAGTGGAAATGAGCCCTTAGCCAGTGAATTCTAATTTCAAAGATTTGCTCATCTCTAGTAGGGATAGCTCTTTGCCAGATGACTGATCTGTGGACAGCTATGTCATGCACATGGTCAGCCTAATGTGATCTCCAAAGAATATTTTTTTACTGATAAGGCTTGCCAAGGTGAAAAAAATATTAAACTAAGCCACCACTGCCTCTTGCTTTGTTGACCGGCTAATGTAGTGATGTCACGAATGTAGCAAATATGACAGCTGCCGCCAATAACTGCTCAGCTGTGATCCACACTCATTTATTGCAAGTTTAGCAGCAAAGGCAATAAGTTAGCATTTCTAATGTAAGCATTTAATGTGCAGTTGACATTGCAAATTGACACCCTCTCTCTTATGTTCCCAACACCTTTAAATTATTTTTAGTTTCAGTTAGACATTGTAGGTTGTTTGGTAAAATTCACACGTCAAGATAAGAAGATTGTGTGTACATCAGTAACGTGCTAATGATATCTAAAACATGCAGATTACCATCAGTCATTCTCATGGAAAGGCTATTTCTTCTGGAAAGTCATAGAAATAATATACAGCTAAAAAAAATGCTGTAACCCTAAACCTAGCAGCATAAAATATGGAAACATGTATACTCAACTTTCCTTTGCTACCAATTTTTAATGTTCAGTTTAACCCCTTAAAGTCCACTGACGGATATATCCAACATTGGACGCCTCCTCTTGTTTGGAGCGGGCTCCGGCGATGAGCCCGCACCTTTTCCGGCACAAGGAAGCCGAAAAACACCACCGAACATGGATTACAAGTACAACAAAAGAATAATAAGTATAGGGACAGTATGGGTATGTGTACACGTAGTTTGAAGGTCTGCGGATTTTTCCGTAGAGGATTTGTGAAATCCGCAGGTAAAAGGCACTGCTGTTTACCTGCGGATTTCCTGCAGATATATTGCGGAATTAGTGCGGATTCCACTGAGGTTTTACACCTGCAGAATCCTATTATGGAGCAGGTGTAAACAGCAGCGGAATCCGCACAAAGAATTGACATGCTGCGGAATATAAATCGCTGCGTTTCCGTGTGGTTTTCTCCGCAGCATGTGCACTGCGGATTGCGTTTCCCATAGGTTTACATTGTACTGTAAACACATGGGAAACTGCTGCGGACCCGCAGCTGGAACCAAAATCCGCAGCGTGTGCACATAGCCTAATATAGATAGTATAAAAATGCCTTTATTGTACAATGAATGGCAATAAAGGCATTTTTATACCATCTATATTACTGTCCCTGTACTTATTATTCTTTTGTTGTAATCCATGTTCGATTTTGTTTTTCAGCTTCCATATTCCCAAATGGTCTGCCATTCATTGCTTACAACGTACATGCGATTATTATTTAAGGTTGATGAACAGATATGGACTTCCTTCTTATTTAAGTTTTCACGTCCATCTTTTCTGTTTGCTTTTCCGACACATGACAGCTGATCTGATCGGGTGGAATCGTGATCCACCTGCGGCTGAGGACCATTAGTTAAAAGGCATGAGACTGCAGATTGGTTCTGGTGCACTTCACTCTTTTTCCTTCCCTTGAGATGTTAACATGTTAACCCCTTCATGACCCAGCCTATTTTGGCCTTAATGACCTGGCCGTTTTTTGCAATTCTGACCAGTGTCCCTTTATGGGGTAATAACTCAGGAACGCTTCAATGGATCCTAGCGATTCTGAGATTGTTTTTTCGTGACATATTGGGCTTCATGTTAGTGGTAAATTTAGGTCGATAATTTCTGAGTTTATTTGTGAAAAAAACGGAAATTTGGTGAAAATTTTGAAAATTTCGCAATTTTCACGTTTTGAATTTTTGTTCTGTTAAACCAGAGAGTTATGTGACACAAAATAGTTAATAAATAACATTTCCCACATGTCTACTTTACATCAGCACAATTTTGGAAACAAATTTTTTTTTTGCTAGGAAATTATAAGGGTTAAAATTTGACCAGTGATTTCTCATTTTTACAACAAAATTTACAAAACCATTTTTTGTAGGGACCACCTCACATTTGAAGTCAGTTTGAGGGGTCTATATGGCTGAAAATACCCAAAAGTGACACCATTCTAAAAACTGCACCCCTCACGGTGCTCAAAACCACATTCAAGAAGTTTATTAACCCTTCAGGTGTTTCACAGCAGCAGGAGCAACATGGAAGTAAAAAATGAACATTTAACTTTTTAGTCACAAAAATGATCTTTTAGCAACAATTTTTTTATTTTCCCAAGGGTAAAAGGAGAAACTGGACCACGAACGTTGTTGTCCAATTTGTCCTGAGTACGCTGATACCTCATATGTGGGGGTAAACCACTGTTTGGGCGCACGGCAGGGCTCGGAAGGGAAGGAGCGCCATTTGACTTTTTCAATGAAAAATTGGCTCCAATCTTTAGCGGACACCATGTCGCGTTTGGAGAGCCCCCGTGTGCCTAAACATTGGAGCTCCCCCACAAGTGACCCCATTTTGGAAACTAGACCCCCCAAGGAACTTATCTAGAAGCATAGTGAGCACTTTAAACCCCCAGGTGCTTCACAAATTGATCCGTAAAAATGAAAAAGTACTTTTTTTTCACCCAAAAATTATTTTAGCCTCAATTTTTTCATTTTCACATGGGCAACAGGATAAAATGGATCCTAAAATTTGTTGGACAATTTCTCCTGAGTACACCGATACCTCACATGTAGGGGTAAACCACTGTTTGGGCACATGGTAAGGCTCGGAAGGGAAGGAGCGCCATTTGACTTTTTGAATTAAAAATTATCTCCATCGCTAGCGGACACCATGTCGCGTTTGGAGAGCCCCTGTGTGCCTAAACATTGGAGCTCCCCCACAAGTCACCCCATTTTGGAAACTAGACCCCCCAAGGAACTTATCTAGAAGCATAGTGAGCACTTTAAACCTTCAGGTGCTTCACAGAAGTTTATAACGCAGAGCCGTGAAAATAAAAAATAATTTTTCTTTCCTCAAAAATGATTTTCAGCCCGGAATTTTTTATTTTGCCAAGGGTAATAGGAGAAATTGGACCCCAAATGTTGTTGTACAGTTTGTCCTGAGTACCATGATACCCCATATGTGGGGGTAAACCACTGTTTGGGCGCACGGCAGGGCTCGGAAGGGAAGGCATGCCATTTGGCTTTTTGAATGGAAAATTAGCTCCAATCATTAGCGGACACCATGTCACGTTTGGAGAGCCCTTGTGTGCCTAAACATTGGAGCTCCCCCACAAGTGACCCCATTTTGGAAACTAGACCTCCCAAGGAACTAATCTAGATGTGTTGTGAGCACTTTTAACCCCCAAGTGCTTCACAGAAGTTTATAACGCAGAGCCATGAAAATAAAAAATCATTTTTCTTTCCTCAAAAAAGATGTTTTAGCAAGCAATTTTTTCTTTTCACAAGGGTAACAGGAGAAATTGGACCCCAATGTTTGTTGCCCAGTTTGTCCTGAGTATGCTGATACCCCATATGTGGGGGTAAACCACTGTTTGGGCGCACATCAGGGCTCGGAAGGGAAGTAGTGACATTTGAAATGCAGACTTTGATGGAATGGTCTGCGGGCGTCATGTTGCATTTGCAGAGCCCCTGATGTGCCTAAACAGTAGAAACACCCCACAAGTGACCCCATTTTGGAAACTAGACCCCCCAAGGAACTTATCTAGATGTGTGGTGAGCACTTTCAACCCCTAAGTGCTTCACAGAAGTTTATAACGCAGAGCCGTGAAAATAAAAAATAATTGTTCTTTCCTCAAAAATTATGTTTTAGCAAGTAATTTTTTATTTTTGCAAGGGTAACAGGAGAAATTGGACCCCAATAGTTGTTGCCCAGTTTGTCCTGAGTACGCTGGTACCCCATATGTGGGGGTAAACCACTGTTTGGGTGCACGTTGGGGCTTGGAAGGGAGGGAGCACCATTTGACTTTTTGAACGCAAGATTGGCTGGAATCAATGGTGGCGCCATGTTGCGTTTGGAGACCCCTGATGTGCTTAAACAGTGGAAACCCCTCAATTCTAACTTCAACACTAACCCCAACACACCCCTAATCCTAATCCCAACTGTAGCCATAACCCTAATCACAACCCTAACCCCAACACACCCCTAACCACAACCCTAACCCCAACACACCCGAAACCCTAATCCCTAACCCTAATCCTAACCCTAATCCCAACCCTAACCCTAATCCCACCCCTAACCACAACTGTAACCCCAACACACCCCCAACCCTATTCGTAACCCTAACCACAAGCCTAATCTTAACCCTATTTCCAACCCTAACCCTAATTCCAACCCTAACCCTAAGGCTATGTGCCCACATTGCGGATTCGTGTGAGATTTTTCCGCACGATTTTTGAAAAATCTGCAGGTAAAAGGCAGTGCATTTTACCTGCGGATTTCCAGTGGATTTCCAGTGTTTTTTTGTGCGGATTTCACCTGCCGATTCCTATTGAGGAACAGGTGTAAAACGCTGCGGAATCCGCACAAAGAATTGACATGCTGCGGAAAATACAACGCAGCGTTTCCGCACGGAATTTTACGCACCATGGGCACAGCGGATTTGGTTTTACATAGGTGTACATGGTACTGTAAACCTGATGGAAAACTGCTACGAATTCGCCACGGATCCGCAGCCAAATCTGCACTGTGTGCACATGCCCTAACCCTACCCCTAACCCTACCCCTAGTTCTAACCCTAGTTCTAACCCTAGTGGAAAAAGAAAAAAAAATATTTTCTTTTTTTTATTATTGTCCCTACCTATGGGGGTGATAAAGGGGGGGGGGGGTCATTTACTATTTTTTTTATTTTGATCATTGTGATAAGGTTATATCACAGTGATCAAACTATACCTGGAACGAATCTGTCGGCCGGCAGATTCGGCGGGCGCACTGCGCATGCGCCCGCCATTTTGGAAGATGGCGGCGCCCATGGAGAAGACGGACGGACACCGGGAGGCCCGGTAAGTATGAGGGGGGGGATCTGAGCATGGGGGGTGGATCGGAGGATGGGGGGTGGGATCGGAGCACGGGGGGAGCGGGCAGGAGGACGGGGGAGCAGACAGGATGACAGAGGGGAGCGGAGCACCGGACGGAGGACCGGGGAGGAGATCGGTGGTGAGGGGGTACATAAGTGTTTCCAGCCATGGCCGATGATATGGCAGCATCGGCCATGGCTGGATTGTAATATTTCACCAGTTTTTTAGGTGAAATATTACAAATCGCTCTGATTGGCAGTTTCACTTTCAACAGCCAATCAGAGTGATCGTAGCCACGGGGGGGTGAAGCCACCCCCCCTGGGCTGAAGTACCACCCCCCCTGTCCCTGCAGATCGGGTGAAATTGGAGTTAACCCTTTCACCCGATCTGCAGGGACGCGATCATTCCATGACGCCACATAGGCGTCATGGGTCGGATTGGCACAGACTTCCATGACGCCTACGTGGCGTCATGGGTCGGGAAGGGGTTAAATGCCAATATCAAACTCTGACAGCAGCATTTAACATGCACGCACAGGAAGCAAGTCATTAACACCGCCCATCGTCACCCGTGTCACATGACCGTGGGTCACCGATGGGTTGGCATGACAACCCGGGGTTGGCAGGAGACCCCTCTGGTTGTCATACCCGTATAGCTGCCCCTTGGTCTGCACTCATAGCATGTGAGCATTTCTGCTACATAGAGCAGGGCTAAAACAAGAGGAAAAGAGCGATCAAAGGGTCCAATGTGTTATAAAATTCTAAACACTTTATTACAATAATACATAAGAAAACAAGTGGATGGGGAAAAAAATGTGCGTGAGTTCATCAAAACATGCTAGGACACAGGATGCATGTGGATGGCTTTATAATATATAGCATCAGACTTGTAGTCAACCATGAATATACTTTTTAGCAAAAAAGACCAAATGCCAATAGATGTTAACAATATTTAGCAGATCTGGGTGAACAAAATGCCATGTGATTACTTGCAGTATTCAGCCTAACGACACCGCGAAGGCAATGAAACCAATATCTTACCCAGATGAGTGAAAAGGGACACCACAGCACCTGCCTCCATCCCAACGTGTATTTCGGCGTTGCCTTCTTCAGGGGGCGTGCCAAAGTAGGAAGTGCAGCGATTAAAAAGGGGACCGGGACCAATAATACTGAGTGCGGAAATTATGTATGTCACTGAAAGTGTATACATAAACCGGGTGCCCAAAAGATGCCGGAAGAGACATAGAGACCAAGATGTAGTGCCACATCCAAAATGCCCAGACCACAAAGTGTAAAGGCAGGGAAAGCTGCGCAAATGCAAATAGCTATCAGATGGGCCGTGGATGACGCATGCGCAGTCATGCCAATCACTGTGAGTGACGGCAACTGCGTCATGTGGAGGGTGGCGCCGAAGGCACTCATGTCTATGGAGGCCGGCCCACACAATGAGACACAGAAAGCCAACAGGAAGAGGGGGAGGACCATGGCACTCATGCGTACTGGACCATAAGATGATGAAGAAAAATTTACACACTGCCATTAATATACTACTTGAGAAATCGGTCAAAAAATATAGAGACCAAGATTGGCCAGAACATTACAAATGAAAAACACTCCTTACAAAATTGATAGCCCAAAAATGGATAGCTGTTCAGGAGCCTATGATATCAGAATTTATTGATAAAGGTAACTGGTTAGTAAATTTGGAAAAAGACATATACCTTAAAAGAAATGCTATCTCTAAATTTGACTAGATATGGGGTCTATGGATTGATGGCTCTGGTTCGACATCTAGGGAAGTGAGGACATTTCGCCTCACCTTGCTTTGAGCTATGTTTATATGATGCCTCAAATTAAACTTCTTTGAAAATTAATAAAAATGTTATTAGTGTTTTCAATAGCTATATGTAATTGGTTTGACTACTGTTACTATGTTCAAATATTTGTTCATCCAATTATACTAGTTTTGCAGAGTCAAGATGTTTAACCCCTTCACCCCCAAGGGTGGTTTGCACTTTAATGACCGGGCCAATTTTTACAATTCTGACCACTGTCCCTTTATGAGGTTATAACTCTGGAACGCTTCAACGGATCTTGGCGATTCTGACATAGTTTTCTCATGACATATTGTACTTCATGATAGTTGTAAAATTTCTTCAATATAACTTGCATTTATTTGTGAAAAAAACGAATATTTGGCGAAAATTTTGAAAATTTCGCAATTTTCCAACTTTGAATTTTTATGCCCTTAAATCACAGACATATGTCACGCAAAATACTTAATAAGTAACATTTCCCACATGTCTACTTTACATCAGCACAATTTTGGAACCAAAATTTTTTTTGTGACGGAGTTATAAGGGTTAAAAGTTAACCAGAAATTTCTCATTTTTACAACACCATTTTTTTTTAGGGACCACATCTCATTTGAAGTCATTTTGAGGGTTCTATATGATAGAAAATACCCAAGTGTGACAACATTCTAAAAACTGCACCCCTCAAGGTACTCAAAACCACTTTCAAGAAGTTTATTAACCCTTCAGGTGTTTCACAGGAATTTTTGGAATGTTTAAATAAAAATAAACATTTAACTTTTTTTCACACAAAATTTATTTCAGCTCCAATTTGTTTTATTTTACCAAGGGTAACAGGAGAAAATAGACCCCAAAAGTTGTTGTACAATTTGTCCTGAGTACGCTGATACCCCATATGTGGGGGTAAACCACTGTTTGGGCGCATGGCAGAGCTCGGAAGGAAAGGAGCGCCATTTGACTTTTCAATGCAAAATTGACCGGAATTGAGATGGGACGCCATGTTGCATTTGGAGAGCCCCTGATGTGCCTAAACATTGAAACCCCCCACAAGTGACACCATTTTGGAACGTAGACCGCCTAAGGATCTTATCTAGATGTGTGGTGAGCACTTTGACCCAACAAGTGCTTCACCGAAGTTTATAATGCAGAGCCGTAAAAATAAAAAATCATATTTTTTCACAAAAATGATCTTTTTGCCCCCAATTTTTTATTTTCCCAAGGGTAAGAGAAGAAATTGGACCCCAAAATTTGTTGTGCAATTTGTCCAGAGTACGCTGATACCCCATATGTGGGTGTAAACCATTGTTTGGGCGCAGGGCAGAGCTCGGAAGGGAAGGAGCGCCATTTGACTTTTCAATGCAAAATTGACTGGAATTGAGATGGGACGCCATGTTGCATTTGGTGAGCCCCTGATGTTCCTAAACATTGAAACCCCCCACAAGTGACACCAATTTGGAAAGTAGACCCCCTAAGGATCTTATATAGATGTGTGGTGAGCACTTTGACCCAACAAGTGCTTCACAGAAGTTTATAATGCAGAGCCGTAAAAATAAAAAATCATATTTTTTCACAAAAATGATCTTTTCGCCCCCAAATTTTTTATTTTCCCAAGGGTAAGAGAAGAAATTGGACCCCAAAATTTGTTTTGCAATTTGTCCTGAGTACGCTGATACTCCATATGTGGGTGTAAACCATTGTTTGGGCGCAGGGCAGAGCTCGGAAGGGAAGGAGCGCCATTTGACTTTTCAATGCAAAATTGACTGGAATTGAGATGGGACGCCATGTTGCGTTTGGAGAGCCCCTGATGTGTCTAAACATTGAAACCCCCCACAAGTGACACCATTTTGGAAAGTAGACCCCTTAAGGAACTTATCTAGATGTGTGTTGAGCACTTTGACCCAACAAGTGCTTCACAGAAGTTTATAATGCAGAGCCGTAAAAATAAAAAATCATATTTTTTCACAAAAATGATCTTTTCGCCCCCATTTTTTTATTTCCCCAAGGGTAAGAGAAGAAATTAAACCATAAAAGTTGTTGTGCAATTTGTCCTGAGTACGACGATACCCCATATGTGGGGCTAAACCACTGTTTGGGCGCATGGCAGAGCTCGGAAGGAGTGCCGTTTGACTTTTCAATGCAAAATTGACTGGAATTGAGATGGGACACCACATTGCGTTTTGGAGAGCCTCTGTGCCTAAGCATGGAAACCCCTCACAAGTGACACCATTTTGGAAAGTAGACCCCCTAAGGAACTTATCTAGATGTGTTTTGAGAGCTTTGAACCCCCAAGTGTTTCACTACAGTTTATAACGCAGAGCCGTGAAAATAAAAATTATTTTTTTTTTCACAAAAATGATTTTTAGCCCCCAGTTTTGTATTTTCACAAGTGTATCAGGATAAATTGGACCCCAAACATTGTTGTCCAATTTGTCCTGAGTACGCTGATACCCCATATGTGGGGGGGAACCACTGTTTGGGCACATGACAGAGCTCGGAAGGGAAGGAGCGCCATTTGGAATGCAGACTTAAATGGATTGGTCTGCAGGCAACACGTTGCATTTGCAGAGCCCCTGATGTACCCAAACAGTACAAACCCCCCACAAGTGACCCCATATTGGAAACTAGACCCCCCAAGGAACTTATCTAGATGTGTTGTGAGAACTTTGAACCCCCAAGTGTTTCACTACAGTTTACAACGCAGAGCCGTGAAAATAAAAAATCTTTTTTTTCCCACAAAACTTATTTTTTGGCCCCCAGTTTTGTATTTTCCCAAGGGTAGCAGGAGAAATTGGACCCCAAAAGATGATGTCCAATTTGTCCTGAGTAGGCTGATACCCCATTTGTTGGGGTAAACCCCTGTTTGGGCACACGGGAGAGCTCTGAAGGGAAGGAGCACGGTTTTCCTTTTTCAACGCAGAATTGGCTGGAATTCAGATCGGATGCCATGTCCCGTTTGGAGAGCCCCTGATGTGCCTAAACAGTGGAAACCCCCCAATTATAACTGAAACCCTAATTCAAACACACCCCTTACCCTAATCCCAACAGTAACCCTAACCACTCCTCTAACCCAGACACACCCAACCCTATTCCCAACCGTAAATGTAATCCAAACCCTAACCCTATCTTTAGCCCCAACCCTAACTGTAGCCCCAACCCTAGCCCCAACCCTAGCCCTAACCCTAGCCCTAGCAATAACCCTAGCCCTATCACTAGCCCTAACACTAGCCGTAACACTAGCCCTAACCCTAGCCCTAACCCTAGCCCCAACCCTAGCCCTAACCCTAGCCCTAACCCTATCCCCAACCCTAGCCCTAACCCTAACCCTAGCCCTAACCCTAGCCCCAACCCTAGCCCTAACCCTAACCCTAGCCCTAACCCTTGCCCTAACCCTAACCCTAACTCTAGTCCTAACTCTAGCCCTAACCCTAATGGGAAAATGGAAATAAATACATTTTTTAATTTTTTTATTTCTCCCTAACTAAGGGGGTGATGAAGGGGGGTTTGATTTACTTTTATAGCGGGTTTTTTAGCGGATTTTTATGATTGGCAGCCGTCACACACTGAAAGACGCTTTTCATTGCAAAAAATATTTTTTGCGTTACCACATTTTGAGAGCTGTAATTTTTCCATATTTGAGTCCACAGAGTCATGTGAGATTTTGTTTTTTGCGGGACGAGTTGATGTTTTTATTGGTAACATTTTCGGACACGTGACATTTTTTGATCGCTTTTTATTCCGATTTTTGTGAGACAGAGTGATCAAAAACCAGCTGTTCATGAATTTCTTTTGGGGGAGACGTTTATACCGTTCCGCGTTTGGTAAAATTGATAAAGCAGTTTTATTCGTCGGGTCAGTACGATTACAGCGATATCTCATTTATATCATTTTTTTATGTTTTGGCGCTTTTATACGATAAAAACTATTTTATAGAAAAAATAATTATTTTGGTATCGCTTTATTCTCAGGACTATAACTTTTTTATTTTTTTGCTGATGATGCTGTATGGCGGCTCTTTTTTTGCGGGACAAGATGACGTTTTCAGCGGTACCATGGTTATTTAAATCAGCCTTTTTGATCGCGTGTTATTCCACTTTTTGTTCGGTGGTATGATAATAAAGTGTTGTTTTTTGCCTCGTTTTTTTTTTTTTTTCCTTATGGTGTTTACTGAAGGGGTTAATTAGTGGGGCAGTTTTATAGGTTGGGTCGTTACGGATGCGGCGATACTAAATATGTGTACTTTTATTGTTTTTTTTATTTTATTTAGCTAAAGAAATGTATTTATGGGAATAATATTTTTTTTTTCTTTATTTAGGATTTTTTTTTATTTTTTTTTTACACACATGTGGGGAATTTTTTTTTTACTTTTTTACTTTGTCCCAGGGGGGGACATTACAGATCATTGATCTGACAGAGTGCACAGCAGTCTGTCAGATGGACGATCTGCTGTGCAGGGCTGCAGGCTTACCAAGTGTCTGCTCTGAGCAGACACTCGGTAAGCCACCTCCCTCCCTGCAGGACCCGGATGCCGCGGCCATCTTGGATCTGGGACCTGCGGCGAGGAGGGAGGTAGGAGACACTCGGAGCAACGCGATCACATCGCGTTGCTCCGGGGGTCTCAGGGAAGCCCGCAGGGAGCCCCCTCCCTGCGCGATGCTTCCCTATACCGCCGGTACACCGCGATCATGTTTGATCGCGGTGTGCCGGGGGTTAATGTGCCGGGGGCGGTCCGTGACCGCTCCTGGCACATAGTTCCGGATGTCAGCTGCGATATGCAGCTGACACCCGGCCGCGATCGTCCGCGCTCCCCCCGTGAGCGCGGCCGATCGCGTATGACATACTATCCCGTCGGTGGTCATACGGGCCCACCCCACCTCGACGGGATAGTACGTCAGATGTCAGAAAGGGGTTAAATAAGGCATGAATAATATTTTTTAAGGTTGGGGGTGGAGAACGGTGTTTCTCCAGTGTTTGTCTGGTTGTTGTTGGTTTTCTCTTTGTGTTAATCTTTATATAATTCAATACAAAAAAATTCATTTAAAAAGAAAAACACTCCTTACAGAGAAACTTGCAGCGCTGGAGTCCTGGGTTCAAATCCCACCAAGGACGACATCTGCAAGAAGTTTGTATGTTCTCCCCGTGTTTGTGTGGGCTTCCTCTGGGTACTCCAGTTTCCTCCCACATTCCAAAGGCATACTGATAGGGAATCTAGATTGTGAGCCCCATTGGGGACAGTGATGATAATGTGTGCAAACTGTAAAGCACCTCGGAATATGTTAGCGCTATGATAAATGTAAAGTTACACATGGGAAGTAGGAATCAATATCACCATTACACACTGAACGGGAAACCACTGGGTAAATCTGACAGGGAGAAGGACTTGGGGATCCGAGTTAATGATAAACTTACCTGGAGCAGCCAGTGCCAGGCAGCGGCTGCCAAGGCAAACAGGATCATGGGGTGCATTAAAAGAGGTCTGGATACACATGATGAGAGCATTATACTGCCTCTGTACAAATAACTGGTTAGACCGAACATGGAGTACTGTGTACAGTTTTGGGCACTGAAGCTCATGAAGGATATAATTGAACTAGAGCAAGTACAAAGGAGGGCTACAAAATTAATAAAGGGGATGGGGGAACTACAATACCCAGAGAGATTAGCAAAATTAGGATTACTTAGTCTAGAGAAAAGATGACTGAGGGGCGATCTAATAACCATGTATAACTATATAAGGGGACAATGCAAATATCTCTCCGGGGATCTGTTTATACCAAGGAAGGTGATGGTCACAAAGGGGCACTCTCTGCTTCTGAAGGAGAGAAGGTTTTTCCACCAACATAGAAGAGGATTCTTTACTGTTAGGGCAGTGAGAATCCGGAATTCCTTGCCTGAGGAGGTGGTGATGGCGAACTCAATCGAGGGGTTCAAGAGAGGCCTGGATGTCTTCCTGGAGCGTAACAGTATTGTATCTTACAGTTATTAGGTTCTTTAGAAGGATGTAGATCTGTGGATTTATTCTGATGGAATATAGGCTGAACTGGATGGACAAATATCTTTTTTCGACCTTGCTATGGTACTATGTTACTATATTTGACTTGGTTTCATTGCCTTCGCGGTGTCTTTAGGCTGAATACTGCAAGTAATCACATGGCATTTTGTTCACCCAGGTCTGCTAAATATTGTTAACATCTATAGACATTTGGTCTTTTTTGCTAAAATTTATATTCATGGTTGACTACCAGTCTGATCCTATATATCTATATATTATAAGGCCATCCATATGCATACTGTGTCCTAGCATGTTTTGATGCACCCATGCACATTTTTTCCCCCTATCCACTTGATCTCTTATGTATTATTCTAATAAAGTGTTCAGAATTTTATAACACATTGGACCCTTTGATTGCTTTTTTCCCTCTTGTTTTTGCTATGTTTATTATGACAATTGGTTCTTCTATACGTCCTATACATGAGCACTATAATGACTAGTATGGTATTTGTATATACTCCATCTGTTTAATTATAGTGCCATATTTATTATTGAGCTTTCTTTATAGAGCAGGGCTGCAGCCCTGCTCTCTGTAGCATAAGTGATCAGATGATTGCAGCTTCTAGTGTCCCATGGAGATTATAGAAGCAAGTAAAAAGTAAAAATAAAATGTTTTTAAAAATATTAAAACAATTAAAAAAAAATATAAAGTCAAATCACCCCCCTTTCGCCCCATTCAAAATAAAATAGCAAAAATCAAATAAACACATATTTGGTATCACTGCATTCAGAATAACCTGATCTGTCAGTATATAAAAATAATTCATCCAATCGGTAAACGGCATAGCGAGAAAAAAAATCAAAATGACAGAATTACGTTTTTTTTGTTCGCTGCAACATTGCAATAAAATACAATAACGGGCAATCAAAAGATCGTATCTACGCCAAAATGCTATCAATAAAAACATCAAATCACAAAAAAAATCCCTTACTTGGCCCGATATCCCAAAAAATAGAGATGCTACGGGTCTTGGAAAATGGAACAATTTTTTTTTTTTTTGGATTTTATTTTGGTGTCTATGAACTTGAAATGACCTAGAGAATCATAATGGTGGGTCAGTTTTAGCATTTAGTGAACATAGTAAAAAAAATAAATAAAAAAACAATTATGGGATTTCACTTTTTTTGCAATTTCACCGCACTTGAATTTTTTTTCCCATTATCCAGTACACAATATGGTAAAATCAACAGTGCCATTCAAAAGTACAACTCATCCCGCAAAAAACAAGCCCTCACAAGGCCATATTGACGGGAAAATAAAAAAGTTATGGCTCTGGGAAGAAGGAGAGCAAAAAATGGAAACACAAAAAAGGAAATACCCCTGGTCCTTAATTTAAGGGGTTAATGAGTAAAAATAATCTAAAATCGGTGTAAACCAGAGTCAATGTACTTGCTGGTCACAAATATATATGAAGTAATAATATATGAAGTCTGTCAAAGTGCTGTGTCATTAACAGTTTAAATAAAACATACTGAAAAATAAAATATAAAAGCGAAAATAAGTTTCTTAAAAACTTAAAACAAAAATACCAAAACTGTAGCTGGAAACTAGAAACTGACTGGAGCGTCGTGTACAGCAGGGAGAACGGCTGCCTTTTCCCCTTATTCTTTAACTAATAAAACAGCTTTGCCAGATATGTCGAAATGTATGAATCAATGAGACCATGATGTACTATGAAAATGTGATGCATTCTTTCTTACCAGAAGCAAATTTCCAACATCTAAAGAAAAACATGAGCTCCACTTCCTGATATTTGCACATGTGGTGGCCACGCAGTGAGGAGAACATTAGTAACCGTTTTCTTTTGGTCTAACCTAGCAACAGCATTCATCTGAGTCACCGAATATCACAAGCAATGCTGCAGAAAGGGTTAAGACTGGAAAATTCACTAGCACTAGCTGGGTCCAGAAATGGCAGTTTGGACAGATGAAATATCTATACTGTGTGTATATGTGTATACGTGTATGTGTATATGTGTGTTTGTATGTGTATATGTGTATGTATATGTAAATGTGTATGTGTATATGTATATGTGTATGTATGTGTGTATGTATGTGTATATGTGTGTATGTGTATATGTGTACGTGTATATGTATATGTGTGTGTTTGTGTGTGTGTTTGTATGTGTGTATGTGTGTATGTGTATATGTAAATGTGTATGTGTGTGTATATGTGTGTATATGTATGTGTGCATGTGTATATGTGTGTATGTGTGTGCATGTGTGAGTATGTGTATATGTGTATGTGTATATGTGTGTGTATGTGTACATGTGTGCATGTGTATGTGTGCGTATGTATATATGTGTATGTGTGCATGTGTATATATATATATATATATATATATATATATATATATATATATATATATATATATAGCTCACCAGTGAACACACATTACCATATATGTTTATTACTATGTATTTGTGTGTATGTATATATATACTGTATATATATATATATATATATATATATATATATACACACACACATACAGTCCACATCAAGCAAACACAACGACAAACATATAAGTGAATTTGCCTTCACTAGGCGACTGCATGTGATTGACAAGCCGACATTTCCATAGTATGAAGCAGATGTACTGTCACAGAGCGTAGTTATGGGGCACAGACCCTTCATCACAATATTAGTATGCGACTATGCTAATACAAGGATTTTTCTAACAGGTGCAGTTACAAAGGACAAAACCCCCAGCTCTGGCAATACAGGGGGAAGGGAACTGCTATTTTACACCCAGGGAGAGGAACATTTGGCACATCTGTATGTGTACGCCAGCTCCCTGGCGACAAGAAACCCTTGTCTAGTCTTCTTCAGTAGTAAAAGAAAGCATTGCTCCACTCTACGCAGCTCCGCAGTGCTGGCACTAACAAAGGGTTAAACATCTGGAGAGTCTATATAACATCCTATTCTAAAAAACATTTTTAAAGCAGCGACCGGTAACACAGAGCCCAAATAAAGAAGTGCCAGCTGGACATACCTATCATACTGCAGCCGCCTTAACGTCTCCAAGGGAGGCCAGTTCTCCGGAGAGGCTGCAATTCTGTCGTTTTACAGAAAAGTCAATGCTACTCGCACTTTCAAGAGTGGGAAGCTAATAAGAGAACATAGTCTGCTGAGCAGATATTCCTGTCTGCGAGCTGCGCTCCTCATCGTTCCAATGTTTTTCCACTGGTGGAACAGTATGATGCAGACTTAAGCAAAAGCCGTTTTTTCCACAAAGCACTTGAAGTGATTAGCCTGGATGGCCTGGCACACAAGCGGGGAGTCACCGGGGAATACTCCAATGACTGAGCTTGTTGTTTGACCCTGCATTCCAAAATTACCAGGAGCCTGCTGGAGGAAAGGGACTACTGTACTGAGCCCCCTGAATGAATGTCGCCTGCTGCCAGTGTGCCCCTACATCTATGTATGAGTAATAACGGCGAACACGAGCTCTGTGTGCTGGTATCAATCCAAGGGATAGCCCGCAACAAGACGCTTATTCTATGCCGCCCATACCTCCTCTAGCAACCCTAGAAAACTCAGCTAGACCAGTGTTTTATTCAGGCTATCATAGCATTTAGGCTGCATTTTTTTTCAACCACAACCTGCTCTTTTGGCAGTAAAATTGCTGTGTTACAAATTCGCAATTTGCAGTGTTTTTGTAGCTTTTTTTGTAGTGTTTTTATTGGGTGTGGGTTGCATGGGTGCTTTTTCTACATTTTATGTTTAACAGTGAGACCTATCCACCAAAAACACTTTGATTTGAGTTGTTGCTTCATTTGCAGCATTTTCTCACTTTCTCATAGCTTTCTATGGAGTGAAAAAAATGCACCAAAAACGCAAAAAGAATTAACAGAATTGAAAGAATTTACATGTTGCAGATTTTGAAATGACTGTAGTTTCAAAATTCAGTCAGGGCAAGAAAAAGCAAGTGTGTGCATGAGATTTCTGAAATCTTACAGCTTCTGCTGTTGTTGTGAAAAGCAGCTTTTAATTTGTACTAAAAAAAACACAGCAAAAAAAGCACTGGAAAAATGCTCCATGTGAACATAGCCTAGCTTGTTATTGGGCTTCAGAAGCACAACAATTTCAGGCTCTATTATATATTGCTCTACATCGTTTTTAGATTTTTGAGTAGAGATGCTTGACTTCATATCAGAGCAATGAAAAGAAGCCTTTCAAGGCCTAAATGGCTGATATCTAATGATTACCAATGAGGCGCACATTAAGAGCCTCAGCATGGCGCCTTCCCACAGTGCCATTATTGCACGTCTCCCCAGCGGTGGTGAATTACTAATACGAAAGGCTGGCTCTCTTCATAAATTATTCTTAGACTTGAATATGAGCAGTAGGGAATTCTGGATAGTAAGAATGGATTGTCAGTTGTATGAATGTAGTCCTTAATGGGACCCCGTCAGATGCCCCTCTAAACCACCACTATGTATTTATAGCAACCTTTTCCTGCATTTTAACAAGCCCCATTATGTGGCTTATCAGATGCTGAATTAATATAAAATGAACTTTGAATCTGCACTCGTGCTATGCAAATTAGTGGTTGACTGATTGGTGGGGCGCTGATTTCCCTGAACTGATCCTTCCTCTCATCATCATCCAGAGGGGAGATCTCATGCATCATTGGCGGATTTTTGTGCTCACTCAGTTTGACCTTGAACCAGGTTAAAACCACAATAAAAATCAAGAGACTCTGAGGCACCAAAATCATTCTAGTGATAAGAAACGTAACTTTTATTACATCTTTAAAATTACATAGCAGCAAAAAAAGGCAACATTTCATCCATATTTCGTCTTTTCAAAGCCAACGTAACAATCAAAAAAATATAGAGAGAGGGTAATGGTGTCACATTGAGGTTTTATATACAACATTTGAAATGGGCTCCACCACTTCCTCCTCCTTTGAGCCCATTTTGGTTGTCATGGCAGTCATCTAAATATATAATAAGCAAAACATTAAAGTCATATATGGACACATGCACCTGATGAAAATTGAGGTTTGGTCTTACACAAAATATCACTAGCCCAATTTCATAGTTCATCCATATACACAGCAGCACATCCATATACACAGCAGCATAACAATAGCAATCAATGTCAATTCCACCTGGATGTGCATCCTCGGACACACTGCCGGCCAACAGCAGACAGCTTGCCAGTGACGTCATGTGCTGCCCATTCCTTCACGCAGAAATCAGCTGCCACCATCTGTGCCAGCTATAGAAGAGGAGGCAGCGCAGCGTGCGAGCAGGGGAAAGTGAGTAGAGTCATATGTTTATTTTTAAAATGTGCTGGAGAAGAATGGAAGGATGCAGGATGGGGGACATTATACCTGTATGGGGATAATATACCAGAATAGGGACATTATGCCAGGATGGGGGACATTATACCAGAATAGGGAATGTTATATCAGAATGGGACAGCCAGCTCCTCACAGGCTCAGATTGGACATCCGAGCTGTCAATCAACATGCCGATAGCTCAGCACACCCCTGCACCAGATTGATTGACTAAGCTGTCAATCAAAGTACTGACAGCTTTACCACGCCCCTGTACCAGATTGGATGGCTGAGTTTTCAGTAACTGCATCCCAGACACACTGAGGGGTGGAATCGTGACATATACAATTGGTAGCAGGTACATGATGATGATGACACATCTTCTGCATTGAACAGAGGCACAAGATTTAACAGTTCCATTTGGGGACACATAGTTTGCAAGACACAATTCAACCACAGCATAGATAACTTGGTCTCTCCATTTGTTGGAGAGCCCAAAAAACAGGCTCTCCATGCATCTGTTGTTACTGTCACACAGCCACTCCAGCAGTGCCGCACAGCTGATTATCGGGAGCACTCCAGGTATCCAGGTTCCCAAGGTAGCTATATGGTAAGCACTATAGCTTTTCGCATAAGTGGTTTTGTTTTACAGAGCCCCTGATTTTCCATTTGTTAATCACAGTTTGAACGCTGCTGACTGGCATTATCAATTCCTTGGATATCTTTTTGTATCCCTTTCCTGTTTTATACATTTCAACTACCTTTTCCCTTAGATCTGTTAACAATTCTGTGGCTGGATGAAAGAAGCAAGAGTCTGTCTGGATCCCAGAAACTCACTCAGCTTTTATGCACACACTGATTACAAGCAAACAGGTCACAAGTAAGGATGTTGCCTTTAGTAGCCATTCAAACCCATTTGTGTCGACTTCTGTGCATGTTATCAGGCCAAAATCACCAGGGTATTTGGACTTTTGATCAGGGTCATTTGTAGAGATGAGCGAATTTGCTCGAGTTCCCTCTTATTCTGCAAGCTATAGTACTTACCAAATAAGCTGCAGAGAGAACCCAGCTTCCTGGATCGCGCCACAGCTGCATGTGTCCCGGCTGTGTGACAGTGACGGCACATGCATGGTGGTGAGCCCAACAAACAGGCTATCCATGCATTTGTCGTGACTGTCACACAGCCGCGACGCATGCAGCTGCGGCACTGATGGTATTTCACTTTCTTACATGGGGTTTATTTGACTTTTAGTTTAAAGGCTTTACCATATTGACCTTATAATCTATCTGATTTAGGCTAATTATTGCTCACACAGTTAACTCTTGGTTTACCATAACCTAGGGTATTACTTTTTGATTCACATATTAAGATTTATTTTATTCACTCGGTTTGTGTTATCAGTGGGCTGCCTAGTTATTATTTATCCTGTGGGGGATCTTTTCCGTTTGGCTCCATTATTCTGAAGGGCTCTTGGTCAGCATTTTGTCACTTATGCTTATTCATTAATAAGATGTTTACTGATTATGAGTTATTATTGTATTGATACTTTTGTGACATCATTTTTAGCTGTAGCCATTGTTGGCTCTCTTGATATACTGCCTGGCCTCCCCTATTATGGATTTCCAGTTGTATTATTAATATTTTAAAATATGGTTTAATGAAATTATTGGTTTTATTTCATTTTCTATTTGTGGGATCTCTTCCTTGTTCTATATGTATATATGTAGGGCCAGTAGTCTGTTTAATGTATGAAGTGCCCCGTTGATATATGGACACTTGTTGATTCGATAAATGGCTTCAGCCCAACCAGTAACCATGAGTGGAGGAAAAGTTTTGGTGTTATCATTCATATTCTCTGAAAAAAGGCCAAGAAAACAAAAATTCTGCCGAGGTATGTAAACTTTTGAGCACAACTGCAAATAGTGGAAAATTTGCACAAATGACGTCATTTTCGAAACTAGACCCTTCAAGGAATTTATCTAGATGTGCGGGGAGCAGTGCTTGGAAGGAAAGGAGCACCATTTGATTTTTTGAACACAAAATTTGCTGCAATCATTAGGGGACGCCATGCCATGTTTGTAGAGCGCCTGATGTGCCTAATGCTACGCACAATCACAGAGAGACACAACAAGACTGGTACCAAACCAACAAAGGTGCAGCAACAGGCTCAGGCTGCCCCAACTAAACGAGCCTTAAAAGTCCGGGATACTCTTCACCCAGCTCCCAGTAAATGGGCGGGGGACTTTAGCACAACCCATCCCGGGCCCACTGTTGCCAGGCAACTGGCGTCTGGTGATGCGTCAGAAGTTTAGTTGAGAAAAAGTAGATACCTCTCTGAGAAACCCATGGAGTGTAGCATGAAGAGAAAAGAAAACAAACCCTAAGACAAACCCTGAAAGAGAGCAACCAATACTGCAAGCACCATTCACCACTACAACACATAGAAACTGCAATAAACAGCAAAGACCTGAGCTAGGAACAGGGTTAAATAGCCCGCCTGATGCTGAAGGAAATGATCAGGCATTGAGTACCTCCCAATAACCCTCAGACAACCACGCCCTGCTAACTTGCACAGCAGAATGGACACAATTCCACCACTGCCTAGTACAATACATCACAGCTTCCCATGTTCCCCAGGCAGTGAAATTGGTGGGAGATATGGTGTCCTGCGTACCCACACATCCTACTACTCCAGATCGCAATGCTCCATAAGATTGGGATGTGGCACTTGTGACCAGAACAGTGTAGCAGCAAACTTGATCCATTCCCAAGTGGGAGCACATAACCACAGTTCCTAACACCTAAACAGTGGAAACCCCCAACAAGTGAACCCATTTTATAAACTAGACCCCTCAAGGAATGTATCTAGAAGTGTGGTGAGCATTATGAATCCCTTGGTTCTTCATAGAGTTTATAATTTAAAGCTGCGAAAATAAAAAGAAATCACATTTTTTTCCACCAAAATGTATCTTTATCCCCAAACTTTTCTATTTTCACAAGGGCCACAGGATAGATTTCACTGTATAATTTGTGTTGCAAGTTCTCCAGTGTTCGCTGATACCTCATGTCAAGGAAAACTAATGTTTGAGTGCACAGCAGGGCTCAGATGGGATGCCATTTGACATTTTAAATGGAAAATTTGCTGGAATCAATAGCGGATGCCATGTTGCATTTGGAGAGCCCCTGATGTGGAAACCCACAGAAGTGACCCTATTTTGAAAACCAGACTCCTCAAGGAATGTATCTAGATGTATGGTGAGCACCTTGAAACAAAAAGTGCTTCACTGAAGTTTATAACATAGAGCCGTGAAAATGAAAAATCATAATTTTCTCACAAAAATGTTTTCTTAGCCACATATTTTTTTATTTTCACAAGGGTAACAGGGGAAAATGGAACTCAAAATTTGTTGTGCAATTTCTCCTGAGTATACATATATGCCATATGTGGGTAAAACTACTGTTTGGGCTCACAGCAGGGCTCAAAAAAGAAGGAGTGATGTATTAGAAAGCAGACTTTTATGGAATGATCTGCTGGTGTCATGTCGCATTTAGAGAGCCCATATTGTGTCTAAACAGTGGAAACCCTCCTCAAATGACCTCATTTTGGAAACTAGACATGTGGTGAGCATCTTGAACTCACAGGTGCTTCACAGAAACGTCAGAAAGGCCCGGCGCCTGCGCACTGCAGTACTTTGCTCTGCCCTCAACAGGGCAGACAAAGTACGCCTGCGCCGGAGCCGTGGCAGGAAGACAAGAAGAGGATGTCATCGTATGAAGATAGGAGGTGCCGGACCCGGACCGCGACGCCCATCTTACTCGGACTGCAGCGGTACCGCCCTTGGGTGAGTATAATATAACCTGCTTTTCTTACCTTTCAGGTTACATCGGGGGCTTATCTACAGCATTACAGAACTCGAAAGGGTCGGAGAGCAGATTTTCCTAGAATAGTTTGCAGACTCCATATCCAGAGCCCCTAAGTGCTAGAAGAGTAGAATCCCCCTCAAGTGACCCCATTTTCATTTTGGAAATTATACCTCTTTGGGAATTTATTCACAGGTATAGTGACAATTTTGGCTCCATGGGTGTTTTCCAAAAAACAAACAGCAGTGGATGTTGCTGAGTCAAACTGTCATTGTAGCACCCAGTATGTTGTAGTCCCCAGTACATTGTTGTGCCCAGCCCGTGCTTCTGGAGACATGCACCCATAAATTAGGCGGACTCTCATTGCTGCAGAAATGCCAAACATGTGCAAGGTAAATGTGGTTTAGCCACACTCGGACTCAGAACAGAGGGAGGCATTTGGATTTTGGAGAGCAGAATTTGCTGAATTTCTTTTGGGAAGAGAGCAGATATTTCACATTTCCAGAACCTTTGTACTGCCAGTAACATGGAAGCGTCTTATTTCCCTTAACAGATGACAAAACTGAGTGGGCACTTGCTCTTTTGAGAATTGATTTGAAGCTTTTGTTGGGAACATTTTACATAACATTTTGGATCACATTTATCTGGATTTATCTGGTGTTCTACGCTGAGCACTTACTTTGAGTGATGTGACTCAAATGAAACCCCCGAATGATCAATTCACTATAATGAGGCAGCAAAGTTACTATAGACTCTATCTGGTCTCTGTTCAGCGGTGTCCTTCTTTTCAGAAGTGCACAAAATTGTGTCCGACGGCACTTTTAGGCACGCGTAAAAAGACGAACACCGCCAGATCATAGGCAAAACAATGTCCACAGTGTCCATCTGCCTCATAATCGGAAATCTTTGACCAGGGGTTCTGTCTGAATCCCGTATTTCAGAGATTTACACTGAAACTCTGGTGTATGCTCTCAGCGCACAGCGCAGGATAAATGTGCACTGAGCCTTACTGCGATCTTTGGGAGGCAGAATGAACAAACCAACAGCAGGTGAAGAATTGGTTTTATTTATTTTTTACACCATTCCTCATGCAGTATAAGTGATTAGACGACTTTATTATTCGGGTTCAATTATAGCAATACAAGATTTATTTTTTTATGCTTGGCTGATGTTACACAGCTGACAAAGTCATGTGAGGGCTTGTTTTAAGTGGGATGAGTTGACATTTTTATTGGTACTATTTTCGGTCACATAACATTTTTTGATCGCTTTCTATTCTGATTATTGAGAGGTGGAATGAACAGAAACCAGCAATTCAGGAATTGTTTTTTTTTTTTTTTTCATGCTGTTCCGCGTGTGGTAAAATTGATAAGGCAGCTTTATTCTTTGGGTAAGTACGATTACAGCGATACCACATTTATACCATTTTTTTATGTTTTGGCTTTTTTACACAACAATTATTTTTTAGATAAAATAATTATTTTTGCAATGCAGTATTCTGGGAACTATAAGGGTATGTTTCCATGGTCTGGATTGGCAGTGCTTTGGACGCAGCTCTGTCCAAAGCGCTGCTGGATTTTGTACGTGTGGTGATTCCGCATATGTTTATTGAACCATGCGGAATCACCGCATCCTATACATAGGATGGTGATATTTATCTTGCTGAGACTGAGCGTCTCTCCAAGATAAATAGACCTGCTGCGGTCTAGAAAGACGAGCCGTATGTGCGTGTATGCAGGGAAGCCGGAGGCGCCCCTGCACGCATAGTGGAGATGGGATTTCAGAAAATCCCCTCCACTATGCTGTAACATCTGGCCGCTGTGGATTGGGCACTGCGGCTGTACGCAGTGTCCAATCCGCAGCGAATACTGAACGTGGAAATATACCCTAACATTTTTGTTTTTCTGCTGATTGAGCTGTAAGGCCGGTTTCACACACATAGACATATTCAAATGGGTCTATGGACATATCTGTGTTTTTTCATGGACCATGGGTACGTGTGCACCACATGTAGACATGTCTGATTTTGTGCAGCTGCACGGATCACACGGAACCATACAAGTCAATGGGTCCATGTAAACACGTACAGCACATGGATACCGTCTGTGTGATGCATCAGTATCACACAGACGGCCGCCAGGGAAGAAGCGCTACAGTAAGCGCTGTTCCCCGGTGGCTGTTGCTGAAGCCGGCTCTTGTCATTCTCCCCTGCTCTGCCGGAGAGCAGAGAATGATGAGCGTTATATTAAAGTCTGAATGACAGCAGGTGGTGGCTTTTGGGACTGTTGCCCCCATCATCTGACACCTGCTGTTGCTACTAACAGTGACAGTAGGTGCGGATGATCTGGGTATTCCACAGCCGCCGGCTGCGATCATTCGGAAATAAATGAATGAAAAACCCAATGTGGGTTCTCCCCTATTTTATTAACCAACCAGACATAACTCACAGCTGGAGGCTGCTTCTGCAAGGTTGGTTATCAAGAATAGAGGGGTTCCAATGCTGTTTTTTAATTTAAATAAATAATTTAAAAAAACGGCGTGGAGTCCTCCCATTTTTGACAACCAGCCTTGCTAAAGCTCACAGCTGGGGGCTGCTATTCTCAGACTGGTAAGGGGCCAATGATATAGGCCCCCAGCCTAAAAACAGCAGCCCGTAGCTGCCCAGAAAAGGCACATCTATTATATGCACCTTTTCTGGCTCTTTGCCTGGCTCTTCCCACTTGCCCTGTAGCAGTGGCAAGTGGGATAATATTTGTGGGGTTGATGTCAAATTTAAGGTGACATCAAACCCATGGCTTAGTAATGGAAAGGCGTCTATAAGAAAGCTATCCATTACTAATCCTATAGTTGAAATGTTAAATAAAGACAGGGCCAGAATAAAGTCATTTATTTGATAAAATTACACAGACACCTTTAATGTTCTAAATTAAACCATACTTACTGTAACACCTATTTCCCCTATCTCCTGTAATAAAAGTTAAATAATGAACCAACAATATACCATACCTGTCCATCATTGTGTCACAAGCTGTAATCCAAGTCTGGGGGCTAAATAGTTTTCAACCAGGACGGTGCCAAGATGCGACCGTTTCGGCTGAAAACCACTGGTGAATGAGCTGCTGAGAGCGCAGCATCATTCACCAGCAGTGACATAATTACCAGCTTTTTCCCACGGTCCAGAGGTCACCTCAGTTCTGGCCGGCCATGATGATGTCACCACTGGTGCATGATGCTGTGCTCTCAGCATCTCATTCACCAGTGGTTTTCAGCCGGAACGGTTGCATCTTGGCACCATCCTGGTTGAATACTATTTAGCCTCCAGACTTGGATAACAGCATGGAACACAACGACGGACATGTATGGTATATTGTTGGTTTATTATTTTACTTTTATTACAGGAGATCGAGGGCGTCGGGGAATTAGGTGTTACAGTAAGTATGGTTAAATTTAGAACATTAAAGGTGTCTGTGTAATTTTTTCAAATAAAAGACTTTATTCTGCCTGTGTCTTTAACATTACAACTATAGCATTAGTAATGGATAGGTGTCTTACAGATGCCTCTCCATTACTAAGCCGTGGGCTTCATGTCACCTGAAAGGTGACATCAACCCCACAAATATTACCCCACTTGCCACCGCTACAGGGTAAGTGGAAAGTGCTGGGCAAAGCACCAGAAAAGGTGCTCATCATTCTCATCATATCGCTCATCATTCTCCTCTGCTTTTTGGCAGAGCAGGGGAGAATGCTTAAAGCTGGCTTCAGCACCAGCTGCTGGGTAACAGTGTTTACTGTAGAGCTTCTTCCCCGGCGGCTGTCCATGTGATTGTGATGCAGCACACGGGTGGCACATGGTTGCTACACGTGTGCCACAAGTAATACACATACGGACATGGATATCTCCAGTACCTTTTTTTCCGGTACAGGAAATATAAGGACGGGTGAAACCGGCCTAAGGCAGCTTGTTTTTTGTGGGACAAGATGACATTTTCAGCTATACCATTTTATTTAAATTTGTCTTTTTGATTGCGTTTTATTTCATGTTTTGTTCAGCGGTGAAATAGCATTATTTTTTGCCACTTTTTTTATACGGTGTTCACTGAAGGGGTTAACTATAGAGAGCATGGAAAGCTAGCACTCGACCACTGTGATTCACGGTGCCAGTGAACGGGGCCAAAAGTCCCATAAATCATAGAATAAAGTAACCACTGCACTCGTATCGTGAAAGTTGCTTATACCAAAGATTTATTCAGATAGGAATTATGGTGAAGCGATGGGCAAAAAAAACGTTTCGGCCAACCCGTCACCTTGATCACAATATCACCAAGTGGAAATTGTTGTTAGGGTAAGTATATTGTGAAGCTGGGGGAATTTGATAGGGGACACGATTGTATATACCAGTGTACTGTAAACGCAGCCCCAGCTCAGAATGGATTATAGGGTTGAAGGGTATGGCTGTTTTACATATGGAGTCAGGAATAAAGATCAGACTGTATTGTCCCTGTGTGGTTTTATGTATTCCAGAGAGAACAGGAGAGGATAGCGATCCGTCTCCTTTCGTTTCCTGCACGTGGAGCAAACGTTGGTGGCCAAGTGGGATGAGCCGACACGATATGTGTCAAGGCAATGGTTAACTAGTCTGACAGTTTTATGCGGCGGGTCGTTCCGGTTGAGGCAATACCAAATGTGTACTTTATTTGTTTATTTATTTTGTTTCCATAAAAATACAAATGTATGGGTACAATATGTTTTTATTTTTTTCCACTTTTTTTTTTTAATTAGTCCCTCTATGGTACTTTCACTTTCAGAAGTCAGATCGTTGTTGTAATGCATTGCAATGAATTATAACTGTCAGTCTGCTCACCATGGCAGAGATTGGGCACCTGGGATGACTTACAGTAGGTGATCGGAGAGCAGAGGCAGTCCCTCCCTCTGCCTGTCTTCTAAATGCTGTGATCGATATCAATCGCAGAATTTATGGGGTTAAACTGCTGGGAGCGAAGTGGGCACTGCTCCTGACATTGAGAGCCGGGTGTCAGCTATGATATTAGCTGAACACCTGAAGGCAATCGCCAGGACGTACCGAGCATGTCCAAGGTCGTGAAGTCATTCTCATCCAGGACGTACTGGGTATGTTCAAGGTCGTGAAGGGGTTAATAGTCATTGTATATAGTGTGGGATTTCATGTAACATATTGTGTAAGGATTGTACTCACTCAGATGCGTAGGAGGAAACAGGAGGCACATTCTCTTCAATGTCCATGTGGGTTTATTTGCTCCATAAACCATCAAGGCAGCAACAAAAAGGTAAACAGTCCGTACATCAGGCCGACACACCATTAATGTCCATAGAAGAGCTCTGCTCTCTCAGGCCTGTGGGCACACAGGCTGTGCAATATCCAGCGCTCAGGCTCTATCTGAAGCCACGGACACAGAAAGGCTTCTCCTCCCAAACACAGACCACTCTGTAGTGTCCAGCCTGGACCCATGGAAATCTGTCCACACTGACAGACTCCCAAACACTTACTACCATGTGCAGCTAAACACACCTCCTTTAGGTAGCCTGTAACCACACCTACTGGTGAGGTAACATCACCTGCATTGGTCACATGATCATGACATCACTGTAGGTCCTCAAACTCCTGCAGGGAAAAGGGTACAGTGAGCACCCCCACTCAGACCTGAGGTATGTGGGTAGCCAGACCCTCCCATCTCTCATAGCTACCCGCAACCCGGAACCAGGTGCACTAAACGACATCTTTAGTGCTCACGTGCACTAAAGACAAAATACTCCGGGTTGCATCGCGGGGAGCATCCATCCCTGTGACACATACCTCCCATTAACCACGCGACCACCAGTCACACCACAATTGTTATAGCAGTTTTCTAACAGGAAAAAAACACCTGTAAAAAAGTAGTGTTATGTCAATGCTACATAATATACCCATAGTAATGTCTGTGTATATAATTTTCATCCATGACTTGGAGGAACATCTTCACAATGGGTCCTCTAAGATAACTTTAACCACCTGCACAAGAGTGTTCAGAGCTTCCATAGAGGCAAATGGAGAGAGATGTGTATACTCATTACTTGGCTCTGTTCTAAACATAGGTGCAGGTCCCAGATTTGGAAGCCACATCTATAAGGCATTTGGCACATTATCGTGTTATTATGCAGAATATTATCCGAGATGAAAATACACCTTTAAAAGAATTGTCTCATTCATTAATGGTTAAAATTGCAAAATGTATGTAAAAACAAGCAACTTTGCAGTTTACTTTTTATTAAAAATCCTCTATGCTTTCAATAATGGGAGGATGTTAATCTTACAGTGCACAGCTTATTGACTGAGTTGCCAGCTCCTTTGCCATCACACGTCCGAAGCTGGCCAGATCGCTGGATCCGGTCAGCCTCAGTGCCCCAGTGCTACTCCCATGCTGCAGAGGTATAGTTCAGCTCAGAGCACTCAGCTAAGACCAGCAGTGCGACCCTGCCGTCCTCCTGAACTCGCAGTATTTCGGCGTACACCGCCCCCGGAAAAGGGAGGCAGAGGAGTGGTGCAGAAGACAGAAGATGAGCACACCACTTTAATTTGGTGCTAAACACCTCATTATTTATACATTCACAATGTAGGGTTAATGCAGTCCCTATAGCCATAAAATGGAGAGGTGTTTGTTGAGTATATCTGTCCTAATGTGCAGGAAACCCATGCATGTGAGTGGCAGTATCATACTTGACTCCTCCAAAATAATAATATGATGAATAATTACAAAAATGTCAGAATAATTAAGGGAAAAATCAATGAACTATGCACAAGTAAGTTGTCTACTAAAGTGAAATTCTTCAAGACTTCAGTACATGAACATTCCAACATGCGAATCTGATATGTGAAACATGAAGGTAACATCTATTTAGCCTCTAGTCAAAAACACATTCTACAGCTGAACACCTGACTTTCCCAATCAGCCCCAAGAAGAGCACAAGCTTAGACAAACTGCTTTTAGGAGAAATATTCATGCTGTCGCAGAAGCTATTGAGTTCCTATTTACCCTGAGTATTACAAAGAGAGAAGATTATAATTCAGTTTTTCAATTCTGAAAACCCGGAACCTGCTCAGAACCTGAAGGCATGGTTTCATTTTATCATATCTTAGGGTTCAACTGAAATATATCTATCCAGTTCTTGGTCACATTAAGGCTATGTACATGCAGCGCCCCAGAGTCCTGGTCGTTGCAGTACTGTGGATCCGCCACTATGGGGAGCCATGGTGCGTTCGATGGCACTGAAGGAGTTCCTCTGAGCAGGTATCACAGAAACCAATATGTTTCACAGCTGGGCCTCCGGGGGGAGCTAAGGGTTCTATTCATTAGGCCACTCCCCACCATAGTGGGTAAACTGGGGGTCAGGCAGGAAGTTAGAGATGAAAGCTGACTGGATTGAACGAAGCAACACCTTGTGGCAGAGGGTGTTGTGGAGGAAGAGACAGTAGGGTCTCTGTCAGGGGTGGGATCCTGACAGAGGCTTGGCATTGAAAGAGAACGTAACGGGTCCGCGCCAGCTCCGGGAAGCGGCGGGATCCAAGAAAGGACTAGAAGCGAGATAGATTGTGCTGAGTGAGAAACGAGATCAAGCAATAGGAGAATACCAGTAGGGGTCATGCTGTAAGACCGGAGCAACATCCTACTGAGGCGCACTACCGGTGGCCGGAACGCCGAGGGAGTGGAATAGTACACAGCTTCAAGCCATACTCCAAACAGCGGCAGGGCAGTCAGTTTAAGGCGGGCTGTCTAACACATATCACCTATGAAGTCTTGGGGGGCAATTGCGGGAGAGGGGCGTCTCTAGGGTCCCGGAAGAACTCCAGGCCTACCTGACAAACGGGTGCCATTCTAACTGTAACATCAGGAAGGGACGGAAGATTAGCAGAAGATCAGTTAATCGAGTTGTGAGGGAACACGAGAAACAGACACAACAGTTGTGGGGTACTTTCCGTAAGCATAGCAGGGAAGGACTACAACACATAGCGCTAAGAAGGAAGGCACCGATTTCCACCTGTGAAGTGAACTCTGGAGGTGCCATTGGACCGGCCGGACTTGCGCAGCCTGGTGAACCATATTCTGGACTGAGGACTCAGAGATCTCCAGTAAAGAGGTAAAGAGACTGCAACCTGGTGTCCTCGTTATTTACCGCGACCTGCACCCCACAACTGCACCGTTACAACACCACTTATTGCTCCGGACGTCCCCCACTGACAGACAGGGCCACGGACCGGGTCTAGCCACCGTGACAACCCCAGGACTGAGACTCAGAGGCCCGGCTCCGGGTACCCCTCGGCCCTGCGGCGGTGTGGGGGCGCTCCATACACACTTCAGGATTTTTTGCGTTTTTCCTTGTTTTTCGTCCGTTTTCCATGGAAAAAAAGCTAAAAAAAAGGATACATAAGCATCCCATCATTTTTAATGCATTTCGCAATTTTTGTGCACATGCTGCGTTTTTCCACGAAAAAAAGCATTGTGGTAAAAAATGCAGCATGTTCATTAATTTTGCGGATTTTTTGAGTTTTTGCCGCTATATTATTGCATTGGGAAGCTCCGGAAAAAAATGCTAAAAATCTGCCAAAAAAATGAGCAAAAAAACCCCGAATAAAACGCATTAGGATTTCCTGCAGAAAAAGAAATTCCAGCTTTCTTCAGGAAAATTCCGCAAACATTCCTGAACCTGTGCACATAGCCTAAGGGCTCATTCCCACTCGTGATGAAATCAGACGAATGCAATCCGTTAAAAAATCGGATTGCATTTGGACCAATGTTATTCTACAATTGTGTGTTCATCTGCATTTTTTTTTGCAGCTTGGATTGGATCACGATCGGACTGGGAAAAAGTCGCAGCATGCTGCGATTGAAATCGGATCGCATTCCGCAATAGAAGTCAATGGGTGCGAGAAAAAAAATCGCATAGCACTCAGACCATGCGAGTGCTGTCCAATGTTTACACACCAATCGCATTTGAAAAGCTAGCCCCTTCCTAGGCTATTAATATCAGCCCGCAGCTGTCTGCATTGCTTTCGCTGGTTATTAATTAAGGGGGGACCCCATATCTTTTTTTGGGGGTCCCCCATTTTAATAGCCAGTAAAGGCAAATTATACAGCTGTGAGCTGATAATAATAGCCTGGGAAGCTCCATGAGTATTACCCTCTTCCGAGGCTATAAACATCTGCCCCCAGCCGTCGGCTTTACCTCTGCTGGGTAAGAAAATTGAGCGGGAGCCCATGCCATTTTTTTTCAGAAAAATAATCTTTTATTCAATTCTTGTACAGTAAGCTGCACTAATTATAGATGTCAGTGACATATACATGTGTCTATATTCTATATGTATTTATTGTATGTAATTCATCTTCTCTATCCTGTCGGCTCCGGCAGTAATTTTACAGTACACGGAAGATGAATTGCAGGCTTTTCTTCTTTCTATGTAATATATATACAGTGTATATATACCGTATGTGTGTGTGTCACTGACATCTATATATCTATGTATTCTTTGTGTATATATCTAGTCTATCTATTATAACCTGTCAGTATGGTTTTACTGTATACTGCACATGAATTGTCGGCTTTTTATCTATCTATCTATCTATCTATCTATCTATCTATCTATCTATCTATCTGTCTGTCTATCTATCTATCTATCTATCTATCTATCTATCTATGTTTTGAAGAATATTTCCTTTGAAAATGATGTGTTAATGACATACAGAACTGTTCTATGTAAAAGCTCATGTTAAAATCACATTGAAGTCGGATGTTAATTGGATGCTACGTGTTAAAAATGGGATTGTACTCGCATGAAAAATGTATGACACTCGCATGACACTTGAATTACACTCGTCCGACTCTCTTGCATCAAAATTGGACCGATTTTATGACTCCAGCCTAATGGTGTGGTTGTTTGTATTTTATGCATCAAGATGGAAACTCTGAAAACCAGAGCTGCTGGTTATATTGCCCAAATGGAATGTGGTCTCCACCACTATATGAACAACACTTTTTCAGAAAAGATCAGGACATGCTCACCCCATTGTGTACATTTACTTGGGAGGTGTATCAAAGCCTTGTTCCCACACATGTGATCCAGCGGGATACAGAACAAGTGTGTATGTGATATGTGATACGCTGCTCTCAAACTGGTTTGGCAGCTCGCTGACGACTCTTTGTTTGGTTTCTAATAGAGGATGAGGCTTAGAACTTCAGCTGCTAAAAAGGTGATTTGCCTGCAGCAGAATGAATGAGGGAAATTCTAACATCTGCCAGGGTGTCTCTGTGCCCCAACGCATTCTCTGGATCCATGCACCATTGTTCAAGCTGTCAAGTCTCCAATGGCTGAATTATGCATCAATTCTGCAGGGAGGTTTTCCACTCATTAGGAACAATGGGAAAGAATACATGGTGTACAATCACTGAGCAATGCTTCTAAATCCCACACAAATAAAGCAAAATTCCTTTTATTCCTGTTTATTCCTTCATCTTTTTTAAACTTACAGAATATAAAACACATGGTGGTGTGCAGGAAGCAACTTTTCATTTTACTGATGAATGTAATACCAGGTAATGTTATTATGGTCCTGTTATATACATTTTCAGGACTTGGGCACATGGCTTCATTTTCAGGTGGGCAAAACCACCGAGTTTTTCAAGAGAGAGACGCTTCATAAAATGTCAACTTTTTTTTCCTGAAGCATCTTTTTAAGGCTGGGATCACACATACGTGAGATACGGCCGAGTCTCGCAGGTGACAACCCAGCTCTGGCGCCGGCACTCTGGAGCGGAGCGTGCAGCTCCATGTATTGCTGTGCGGCTGCACGCTCCGCTCCGGAGTGCCGGCGCCAGACCTTGGTTTCCACCTGCGAGACTCGTCCGTATCTCGCGCATGTGTGATCCCGGCCTTAGTGTGTATTTTGTCATTTCTTGAGCACTCTTTTTATGTTTTTGACTGCTGGCATGTTTTTCCAGCTCTTTTGTGGCATCTTTTTAATGCCATTTTCCGGGTTTTTTAACACCATTTTAGCAACAGTGCTGGCAGGAGACTTAGGCCGGGGTCACACTTACCATATGGAAAATCGGTCCAAGTCTCCCTGCCGAGGGTCGCACAAGTGTTCTCCGTATGGTCATCTGTGTGTAATTCATTTACAATGCGATGCTGCGATTTTATCGCACCTATGTATCTGTATGACATGTGTTTGGCTTTACATTTCTCACTGCTTTTTCTCATTGAATTTAATGGCTCAACGGGCTGAAATTAGGAAAATGTGTGCGTATTTCTCGCAAGTCACATGGATGATCTTTGTGGTGTCCGAGTTTTCCTCGCACCCATAGACTTGCATTGGCGAGACTCGGCCGATATCTGTGTAAGGGCTGTCCCACACGTCCAGATAATTCCGGTACCGGAAAAAATCGGTACCGGAGTTATCTGTGTCCGTGTGCCCGTGAGCTCACGTAGGCCATACGTGCGGCACACGTGTGCCGCCCGTGTGGCGAGTGGGTACCACACGGAGCGTGCAGGAGACAGCGCTAAAGTTTAGCGCTGTCCCCTACATCGTGCTGAAGCCGCGATTCATATCTTCTCTGCAGCAGCCTTTGCTGCATAGAAGATATGAATAATAGTGTTTAAATGAAAGATCTATGTGTCCGCTGCCCCCCCCCCCCCCTGTGCGCCCCCCCGCTGTTCAGAAAATACTCACCCGCATCCCTCGTTGGCTGTCGCTCCTTCCTGGTCTGGCCGCGGCTTCCACTGTATGCGGTCACGTGGGGCCGCTCATTTACAATCATGAATAGGCGGCTCCACCTCCCATAGGGGCGGAGCCGACTATTCATGATTGTAAATGAGCGGCCCCACGTGACCGCATACAGTACAAGCCGCGGCCAGACCAGGAAGCAGCGACAGCCAACGTGGGAGCGGGTGAGTATTTTCTGAACAGCGGGGGGGCGCACAGGGGGTGGGGGGGCGGCGGACACATAGATCTTTCATTTAAACACTATTATTCATATCTTCTATGCAGCAAACGCTGCTGCAGAGAAGATATGAATGGCGGCTTCAGCACCATGTGGGGGGGACAGCGCTTACTGGAGCGCTGTCTCCTGCACGCCACAGGGACTGCACACGGAGACCGTCCGTGAGTGGTCCGTGTTTTACACAGACCCATTGACTTTAATGGGTCCGTGTAATACGTGCGCTCCCACGAACACTGACATGTCTCCGTGTTTGGCACACGGAGACACGGTCCGCAAAAAATCAATGACATCTGTACAGATGCATTGATTTTTATGGGTCTACGTGTGTCAGTGTCTCCGGTACGTGAGGAAACTGTCACCTCACGTACCGGAGCCACTGACGTGTGAAACCGGCCTAAAATCGCAGTATGCTGAATACGCCCGAGAAAAAAACGGTGTTGTGATCTGCCCCATATATTAACACTGGTCCGAGTGCTATGCAGTGTTTTATTGCATAGCACTTGTCCGTATTCTACGCTAGTGTGACCCCGGCCTTAAAAAGAAGCCCAGGACGACTTCTGAGCATCTTTTGAAGCCTTCCAATTAACTCTATTACAAAGTACATCTTCAGGATGATCAGGTCACTTCTTTTAAGCGTTTGGAGTCATTGGAAACCTGAAGTGGTTAAAAGACTGATCCTATGAATAGCAACTCGTTTTTACATAGAAATGCATATGTCCATTCTTTTAGGCAGTTTTAAAAATCAGCTTGAAAAAGACAGTGGCCTTAATTCATTAAAATTAGCATTTTATACGTCAGTCTTAATGATGGGTGTACAGTAATAATACACGTCTAATGCATTAAGATGTGCCTGCCATTTAATAATTTAAGCAAATCTTATCAATGGTGTACATTTCCATCCGCCTCTTCAGAAATGTTACTAAATACAGGGACTAGAGTAACATTTCTGACATAAGGAACGCTGCTACTTTTAATTACGGTAATTTGTTTGACAGGCAATGCAATGCCCCTTCCCACTCAGACTCCTTCCCAGCTCTGCCCATTTTTGCGGAGCTGCCCAATAAACAAAACGACGCAAAATTTTTGTGCTACTTTCAGTTGTGCAAAAATTTTGCGATATTTGAAGGTGTTTTGTGCCAGAATTGTGGAGTAAAACCTGTGGAGAAAAGGGCCAGTTGTGTGCACAACCCCTTAGATCTCATTCAGACGTCTGTTTTTCTCGTACGAGTGTTATCCATTTAAAAAAACAGACAAGTTCTTTTTTGATTTGAGGGTAATGCAAGTCTATGGGGTCATGAATAAGTTGCACAGCAGTCGGATGACATTCTAGTGTGGTCTTACTTTCATGAACTGTCAGGAAGGTGAAGGTGGGGAAACTTTTTTTCCACGCACCAGAAACTCATGACACTCAGACCACACTCTGATCAAACTTTGATGAAAGCCTGATAAAAATAATTAATCTTTTATAAGATCAGGACTCTGATCATTAGTCTGAAGCTACCTCTAGAGATTCTATAACATTATTCACAGCCACACACTCTACTTTGCAGTGCCTGGAAGAAGAGGAGACCAAGCTTTACGAGGCAGGTAGAAAATGCTCCTACATGTCAAGGTCTAACTTTAATTTGATGCCCAACTTTAACAGTAACTGAATATATCAGCTTGAAGTCTGGATCCTTGCTGGCAACACAGTGAGGTAACTTCACATTTGTATGTTCTACCCTTATTGAAGAGTGTTATCTTGTCCCTGTCTTATTTAGCCTTATACAAGTTCTAACCCACTTAGGTCCACAAGGTCCATAACCGGAGCTGTGTGGAAGTGACAAAGGTTTTTACAGCAGCAGTCAGAAAACTATGATGACATTTGTCTTATTATGTTTTCAATTAGCTAACAACTCACTTCATAAGAAATCCCAAACTGTGAAAAAATATTTTGTGAACAACTATATAACTATGTAAAAATAACATAAACGTTCAATTATTTACTTACATTTAGCCCGTCTAGAGTAGGAGCACCTTCTCAATAAAAACATTGTTTCCAAGGCTTCTCTAAATGTATGTGCTTGTGGAACATTATTTCAGCACAGGCAGACAGCAAAAGGAAACCCACAGTGAAAGTAGCGGTGGTAATAAATCAGTGTGGAAAGGAAGACATTGCTTATGTGTATAGAGCCTTCCCTGCTCCCTGCAGTGGGTGTGGAAGTCTGGATTACTTGGCTCAACAATCGAAATAAGCCAAGAATTGTGGAAGGTGACGCTTGTTCTTTCTATACATTTTTTTCCACTACTGGCTGCCTACACCCATTAGTCAGTTTCCTTGGTCTCCTCCCTGGCTCTGCATTTTCATTTCATACCCCAAATTACACTGAGAACTGGCTACTCCTTTATTAAGGAACTTCAAGTATACATTTCACATCAAATCATCTACTCTAGATATATGCTAGCACCAGAAGCACATTTCTACTTCAATGTGTGAAATAACAATCTCAGATTAAAGGGAATCTGTCACCAGGTTTTTACAATGTAATTTGGGAGCACCATAATGTGTATTTGCGTCATTAAGATGCAAATACAATGATCCTCCGTGATCTCTGGCACTTCCGGGGTCAGTGGAGCTCCAACCAGCTCACTGACCCGATGTGCGGCGGTAGCGTATGCACACTGCTTCCATCATGGAAGCGCGATGAGGAGACCTCATCATGCTGCCGACATCAGTGTAGAGGACTGCAGAGGACAAGCTAGAGCCTGGAGCAGGTAAGCACTCACAGAGCCAAAGATACAGCCTAGAATGGAAAATATGGGAGGTGAAGCACAGTATGGAAAACAAGGAGAGGAAAAGCGCAGTATGGAGAACAAGGAGTGGTAAAGCATGGTATGGCGAATATAGGGCAAAGCACAGTATGGAGAACATGAGGGGGTGAATCAGAGTATGGATAACATGGGGGGTGAAGCACAGTATGGAGAACATGGAGGGTGAAGTACGGTATGGAGAACAAGGGGGTGAAGCAGGGAATGGGGAACATGATAGGGAAGCACAGTATGGAGAACATGGGTGTGTGAAGCACAGTATGGAGAACAAAGTGGTGAAGCATTGTATGGAGAACACGGGGAGGAGCACAATATGGAGAACATGAGAGGGGTAAGCACAGTATGGAGAATGTGAGGAGGTGGAAGCATAGTATGGAGAACATGAGTGGAGAAGCACAGTATGGAGAACATGAGGGGAGGAAGCACAGTGTGGAGAACATGAGTGGTGATAGCATAGTGAGGAGAGCATGAGGGGGGAAGCACAGTATGGAGAACATGAGGTGGTGAAGCACAGTATGGAGAACATGAGTGGTGGGAGCACAGTATGAAGAACATGGGTGGTGGAAGCACAATATGGAGACCATGAGGTTGGTGAAGCACAGTATGGAGAACATGGGGGGTAAAGTACAGTATGGAGAACATCGAGGGCGAAGCACAGTATGGAGAACATGGGGGTGATGCACAATATGGACAACAAGGGGGTGAAGCACAGTTTGGAGAACATGAGAGGGGGAAGCACAATATGGAGAATATGGGTGGGAGAAGCACAATATAGAGTACATGAGGGGGTGAAGCATAGTATGGAGAACAAGGGGGTGTGAGGGGTTGACACACTCAGCTGCTTTCCCAGGTAGACACAGGAACTGTTCTGGTAGACGATCACCTGCTGGTATATTGTGGATAGCATAAACCTTGGCAGGGTTCAGCAAAATAAACAGAGCCTTGCTGGCATAACGGTAAAACAAACAAAACGCAGTTCATATGAGTCCATTCAATGTAGGGTTCAACTGCAGCTAACCCATACAGTCCTGAGCTCCTCCTGGAGATATGTGGGAGTTCCTGCTCTCCCAAGAGACACGCAAGCCTGACTCTCATGTCCAGGTATTTAACATCCCATGTGATGGTCACCTGACCTTCATCTCACAGAGGTCCTGTCAGGACTCTGCAGGTGGACCTTCTCCCACCCACTCTATGAAGGTCCACTAAAACCAGCCCATAACATAGGTTCCTATTAACCCTCTCACCACTTATTGTGCTGGAAGCAAAAACACTCTAGTTTCACATCGCTGACTGCAGTATGCGCAGTGACAGGTATCTCCCTTCACATACTATGCCAGTAACTGAACATGAAGAACATGAGGAGGAGAATATGGAGAACATGAGGGGGGAAGCACAGTATGGAGAACACGCTGCAAAACACATTATGGAGAACATGAGGGGGGGTGCATGGTGTAGAGAAGATGGGAGGTGAGGCACAGTATGGAGAACATGGGGGCTGAAGCACAGTATGGACCACAGTGGACACAGTGGACCATTCCCTATTATTACAGACACTCTCATCCCTTGGCATCACAGACTTGGCCCTATCCTGGATCTCCTCATACCTAACAGACCGGACATTCAGCGTCTCCCACTCACACACCACCTCCTCACCTCGCCCCCTATCTGTCGGAGTCCCACAAGGTTCAGTCCTTGGGCCCCTGCTCTTCTCCATTTACACCTTTGGCCTGGGACAGCTCATAGAATCTCATGGCTTTCAGTATCACCTCTATGCTGATGACACACAGATCTACATCTCTGGACCAGATATCACCTCCCTACTAACCAAAATCCCTCAATGTCTGTCCACTATTTCATCCTTCTTCTCCGCTAGATTTCTCAAACTTAACATGGACAAAACAGAATTCATCATCTTTCCCCCATCTCACGCGACCCCCCCAACGAACCTATCCATTACAGTAAATGGCTGCCCACTCTCCCCAGTCCCACAAGCTCGCTGCCTCGGGGTAATCCTTGACGCTGATCTCTCCTTCAAACCACATATCCAAGCCCTTTCCACTTCCTGCCGACTTCAACTCAAAAATATTTCACGAATCCGTTCATTCCTCAACCAAGAATCTGCAAAATCCCTAGTCCATGCCCTCATCATCTCTCGCCTCGACTACTGCAACCTCCTGCTCTGTGGCCTCCCCTCGAACACTCTCGCACCCCTCCAATCTATTCTAAACTCTGCTGCCCGACTAATCCACCTGTCCCCCCGCTATTCTCTGGCCTCTCCCCTCTGTCAATCCCTTCACTGGCTCCCCATTGCCCAGAGACTAAAGTACAAAACCCTAACGATGACATACAAAGCCATCCACAACCTGTCTCCTCCATACATCTGTGACCTCGTCTCCCGGTACTTACCTACACGCAACCTCCGATCCTCACAAGATCTCCTTCTCTACTCCCCTCTTATCTCCTCTTCCCACAATCGTATACAAGATTTCTCTCGCGTATCACCCCTACTCTGGAACCTTCTACCACAACACATCAGACTCTCGCCTACCATCAGAATCTTCAAAAAGAATCTGAAGACCCACCTCTTCCGACAAGCCTACAACCTGCAGTAACCACCGATCAACCAACCGCTGCACGATCAGCTCTATCCTCACCTACTGTATTCTCACCCATCCCTTGTAGATTGTGAGCCTTCGCGGGCAGGGTCCTCACTCCTCCTGTACCAGTTATGACTTGTATTGTTTAAGATTATTGTACTTGTTTTTATTATGTATACCCCTCCTCACTTGTAAAGCGCCATGGAATAAATGGCGCTATAACAATAAATAATAATAATAATAATAATAACATGGAGGTGAATCACAGTATGGAAAACATGGGAGGTGAAGCACAGTATGGAGAACATGGAGGGAAGCACAGTATGGAGAACATGGGGGTGAAGCACAGTATGGAGAACATGGGGTGAAGCACACTATGGAGAACAAGGGGGTGAATCACGTTATGGAAAACATGATGGGGAAGCACAGTACTGAGAACAACGTGGTGAATCACGGTATGGAGAACATGGGAGGAACACAATATGGATACCATGAGAGGGGTAAGCACAGTATGAAGAACATGAGAGGGGGAAGCATTGTATAGAGAATATAAGGTGGAGCACAGTATGGAGAACATGAGGGGTGGGAGCTCAGTGTGGACACGATGAGTGGCGACAGCACAGTGTGGAGAACGTGAGGGGGGAAACACAGTATGGAGAATACGAAGGGGGAAAGAACAGTATCGAGAACATGAGGGAGGTGAAGCACAGTATGAAGAACATGGGTGTTGGAAGCACAATATGGAGAACGTGAGGGGGTAAAGCACAGTATGGACAACAAGGGGGTTAAGCACAGTATGGAGATCAAGATCACAGTATGGAGAACAAGTAGAGTGAAACACAATATGGCGAACAAGGGGTTGTAGCACGGTATGGATGACATGAGGGGGGAAGCACAGAATGGAGGACATGAGGGGGGATGCACAGTATAAACGACATGAGGGGGGAAGCACAGAGTGGAGAACATGAAGGGGAGCACTGTAAGGAGAACATGAGAGCGGAGCACGGTATGGAGAACATGAGGGCGGAAAACGGTATGGAGAGGGGACAACATGAGGCGGACAGTGAAGAGAGGGCTGCATGGAGCATGAACAATGTGGAGATCATAGTTCATAAGGGAGGAAGTTGTGGTGGGAATATTTCATAATGGAGATAGTGTGATGGTTTTCATTTATGAGGGGATGCTGACATTAGGGTAGACAGTGTGGTGGAAATATTTTATAGTAGTGTGGAGTCTGTTGTGAAATTGGATTCTGGGCTCCCCCGGTGGCCACTTGTGGAATTGAACTTGTGTGCATCATCCCCTCTGTTCACCTGCTCCTATCAGGATGTGGGAGTCGCTATATTACCTTGCTCCTCTGTCAGTTTCTTGCCGGTCAACAATGTAATCAGAAGCCTTCTGTGCTTGTTCCTGCTACTAGACAGCTCCCAGCTAAGTTGGACTTTTGTCCTTGTGTGTTTTTGCATTTTGTTCCTGTTCACAGCTGCTGTTTCGTTACTGTGTCTGGAAAGCTCTTGTGATCGGAAATTGCCACTCTGGTGTTATGAGTTAATGCTAGAGTCTTAAAGGAATTTCTGGATGGTGTTTTGATAGGGTTTTCTGCTGACCATGAAAGTGTCCTTTCTGTCTTCCTGCTATCTAGAAAGCGGACCTCGATTTTGCTAAACCTATTTTCATACTACGTTTGTCATTTCATCTAAAATCACCGCCAATATATGTGGGGGCCTCTGTCTGCCTTTTGGGAAAATTTCTCTAGAGGTGAGCCAGGACTGTCTTTTCCTCTGCTAGGATTAGGTAGTTCTCCGGCTGGCGCTGGGCATCTAGGGTTAAAAAACGTAGGCATGCTACCCGGCCACTTCTAGTTGTGCGGCAGGTTTAGTTCATGGTCAGTATAGTTTCCATCTTCCAAGAGCTAGTTCTCATATATGCTGGGCTATGTTCTCTCGCCATTGAGAATCATGACAGTTTGACCGGCCCAAGAAAGGGTTAATTACTGGCTGAGAAAGGAGAGAAAAAAGAAGTCTGCTACAATTTTTTTTTTTTTTTTTCCTCTAGTTCTGAGTGTGCTCTTAATTGAATCACTTGCTAGTCTGCCTATACTGCAGCCTTCCTCTCTTTCTCTCCTTCTAATCCTTGAATGGCTCTGTGTTCACCTGTTTCAAATGGATCTTCAGAGTGTAGCTACAGGTTTGAATAATCTCGCCACAAAGGTACAAAATTTGCAAGATTTTGTTGTTCATGCACCTATGTCTGAGCCTAGAATTCCTTTGCCTGAATTCTTCTCGGGGAATAGATCTCACTTTCAAAATTTTAAAAATAATTGCAAATTGTTTTTGTCCCTGAAGTCTCGCTCTGCCGGAGACCCTGCACAGCAGGTCAGGATTGTAATTTCCTTGCTCCGGGGCGACCCTCAAGACTGGGCTTTTGCATTGGCACCAGGGGATCCTGCGTTGCTCAATGTGGATGCGTTTTTTCTGGCCTTGGGGTTGCTTTATGAGGAACCTCATTTAGAGCTTCAGGCGGAAAAGGCCTTGATGTCCTTGTCTCAGGGGCAAGATGAAGCTGAAATATACTGCCAAAAATTCCGCAAATGGTCTGTGCTTACTCAGTGGAATGAGTGCGCCCTGGCGGCGATTTTCAGAGAAGGTCTCTCTGATGCCATTAAGGATGTTATGGTGGGGTTCCCTGTGCCTGCGAGTCTGAATGAGTCCATGACGATGGCTATTCAGATCGATAGGCGTCTGCGGGAGCGCAAACCTGTGCACCATTTGGCGGTGTCTACTGAGAAAACGCCAGAAAATATGCAAAGTGATAGAATTCTGTCCAGAAGCGAGCGGCAGAATTTTAGACGAAAAAATGGGTTGTGCTTCTATTGTGGTGATTCAACTCATGTTATATCAGCATGCTTTAAGCGTACTAAGAAGCCTGACAAGTCTGTTTCAATTAGCACTTTACAGTCTAAGTTTATTCAATCTGTGACCCTGATTTGTTCTTTGTCATCTATTACCGCGGACGCCTATGTCGACTCTGGCGCTGCTTTGAGTCTTATGGATTGGTCCTTTGCCAAACGCTGTGGGTATGATTTGGAGCCACTGGAGGCTCCGATACCTCTGAAAGGGATTGACTCCACCCCATTGGCTAGTAATAAACCACAATACTGGACACAAGTGACTATGCGTGTTAATCCGGATCACCAGGAGGTTATTCGCTTTCTGGTGCTGTATAATCTACATGATGTTTTGGTGCTGGGATTGCCATGGCTGCAATCTCATAACCCAGTCCTCGACTGGAGAGCTATGTCTGTGTTAAGCTGGGGATGTAAAGGAACTTATGGGGACGTACCTTTGGTTTCCATTTCATCATCTATTCCCTCTGAGATTCCTGAATTCTTGTCTGACTTTCGTGACGTTTTTGAAGAACCCAAGGTTGGTTCACTACCTCCGCACCGGGAGTGCGATTGTGCCATAGACTTGATTCCGGGTAGTAAATACCCTAAGGGTCGTTTATTTAATCTGTCTGTGCCTGAACACGCTGCTATGCGAGAATATATAAAGGAGTCCTTGGAAAAGGGACATATTCGTCCTTCGTCATCTCCCTTAGGAGCCGGTTTTTTCTTTGTGTCTAAGAAAGACGGCTCTTTGAGGCCGTGTATTGATTATCGACTTTTGAATAAAATCACGGTTAAATATCAATATCCGTTACCACTGCTTACTGATTTGTTTGCTCGTATAAAGGGGGCCAAGTGGTTCTCTAAGATTGATCTCCGTGGGGCGTATAATTTGGTGCGAATCAAGCAGGGGGATGAGTGGAAAACCGCATTTAATACGCCCGAGGGCCATTTTGAGTATTTGGTGATGCCTTTTGGTCTTTCAAATGCCCCTTCAGTCTTCCAGTCCTTTATGCATGACATTTTCCGTGATTATTTGGATAAATTTATGATTGTGTATCTGGATGATATTCTGATTTTTTCGGATGACTGGGACTCTCATGTCCAGCAGGTCAGGAGGGTTTTTCAGGTTTTGCGGTCTAATTCCTTGTGTGTGAAGGGTTCTAAGTGTGTTTTTGGGGTTCAAAAGATTTCTTTCTTGGGATACATTTTTTCCCCCTCTTCCATCGAGATGGATCCTGTCAAGGTTCAGGCTATTGGTGATTGGACGCAACCCTCTTCTCTTAAGAGTCTTCAGAAATTTTTGGGCTTTGCTAACTTTTATCGTCGATTTATTGCTGGTTTTTCTGATGTTGTAAAACCATTGACTGATTTGACTAAGAAGGGTGCTGATGTTGCTGATTGGTCCCCTGATGCTGTGGAGGCCTTTCGGGAGCTCAAGCGCCGCTTTTCTTCCGCCCCAGTGTTGCGTCAGCCTGATGTTGCTCTTCCTTTTCAGGTTGAGGTCGACGCTTCTGAAATCGGAGCTGGGGCGGTGTTGTCGCAGAGAAGTTCCGACTGCTCCGTGATGAGACCTTGTGCTTTTTTTTCCCGTAAATTTTCGCCCGCCGAGCGGAATTATGATATTGGGAATCGGGAGCTTTTGGCCATGAAGTGGGCTTTTGAGGAGTGGCGTCACTGGCTTGAGGGGGCCAGACATCAGGTGGTGGTATTGACTGACCACAAAAATTTAATTTACCTTGAGTCTGCCAGGCGCCTGAATCCTAGACAGGCGCGCTGGTCGTTGTTTTTCTCTCGGTTTAATTTTGTGGTGTCGTACCTACCGGGTTCTAAGAATGTTAAGGCGGATGCCCTTTCTAGGAGTTTTGAGCCTGACTCCCCTGGTAATTCTGAGCCCACAGGTATCCTTAAAGATGGAGTGATATTGTCTGCCGTTTCTCCAGACCTGCGGCGGGCCTTGCAGGAGTTTCAGGCGGATAGACCTGATCGTTGCCCACCTGGTAGACTGTTTGTTCCTGATGATTGGACCAGTAGAGTCATCTCTGAGGTTCATTCTTCTGCGTTGGCAGGTCATCCTGGAATCTTTGGTACCAGGGATTTGGTGGCAAGGTCCTTCTGGTGGCCTTCCCTGTCACGAGATGTGCGAGGCTTTGTGCAGTCTTGTGACGTTTGTGCTCGGGCCAAGCCTTGTTGTTCTCGGGCTAGTGGATTGTTGTTGCCCTTGCCTATCCCGAAGAGGCCTTGGATGCACATCTCGATGGATTTTATTTCGGATCTGCCTGTTTCTCAGAAGATGTCTGTCATCTGGGTGGTGTGTGACCGTTTCTCTAAGATGGTCCATCTGGTTCCCTTGCCTAAGTTGCCTTCTTCTTCCGAGTTGGTTCCTCTGTTTTTTCAAAATGTTGTTCGTTTGCATGGTATTCCTGAGAATATCGTTTCTGACAGAGGGACCCAATTCGTGTCTAGATTTTGGCGGGCATTCTGTGCTAGGATGGGCATAGATTTGTCTTTTTCGTCTGCTTTCCATCCTCAGACTAATGGCCAGACCGAGCGGACTAATCAGACCTTGGAGACATATTTGAGGTGTTTTGTGTCTGCGGATCAGGATGATTGGGTTGCTTTTTTGCCTTTGGCGGAGTTCGCCCTCAATAATCGGGCCAGCTCTGCCACCTTGGTGTCCCCGTTTTTCTGTAATTTGGGGTTTCATCCTCGATTTTCCTCCGGTCAAGTGGAATCTTCGGATTGTCCTGGAGTGGATGCTGTGGTGGAGAGGTTGCATCAGATTTGGGGGCAGGTGGTGGACAATTTGAAGTTGTCCCAGGAGAAGACTCAGCTTTTTGCCAACCGCCGTCGTCGTGTTGGTCCTCGGCTTTGTGTTGGGGACTTGGTGTGGTTGTCTTCTCGTTTTGTCCCTATGAGGGTTTCTTCTCCTAAGTTTAAGCCTCGGTTCATCGGCCCGTACAAGATATTGGAGATTCTTAACCCTGTGTCCTTCCGTTTGGACCTCCCTGCATCCTTTTCGATTCATAATGTTTTTCATCGGTCATTGTTGCGCAGGTATGAGGTAGTTGTGCCTTCCGTTGAGCCTCCTGCTCCGGTGTTGGTTGAGGGTGAGTTGGAGTACGTTGTGGAAAAGATCTTAGACTCTCGTGTTTCCAGACGGAGACTCCAGTATCTGGTCAAATGGAAGGGATACGGTCAGGAGGATAATTCTTGGGTCACTGCCTCTGATGTTCATGCCTCCGATCTTGTCCGTGCCTTTCATAGGGCTCATCCTGATCGCCCTGGTGGTTCTGGTGAGGGTTCGGTGCCCCCTCCTTGAGGGGGGGGTACTGTTGTGAAATTGGATTCTGGGCTCCCCCGGTGGCCACTTGTGGAATTGAACTTGTGTGCATCATCCCCTCTGTTCACCTGCTCCTATCAGGATGTGGGAGTCGCTATATTACCTTGCTCCTCTGTCAGTTTCTTGCCGGTCAACAATGTAATCAGAAGCCTTCTGTGCTTGTTCCTGCTACTAGACAGCTCCCAGCTAAGTTGGACTTTTGTCCTTGTGTGTTTTTGCATTTTGTTCCTGTTCACAGCTGCTGTTTCGTTACTGTGTCTGGAAAGCTCTTGTGATCGGAAATTGCCACTCTGGTGTTATGAGTTAATGCTAGAGTCTTAAAGGAATTTCTGGATGGTGTTTTGATAGGGTTTTCTGCTGACCATGAAAGTGTCCTTTCTGTCTTCCTGCTATCTAGAAAGCGGACCTCGATTTTGCTAAACCTATTTTCATACTACGTTTGTCATTTCATCTAAAATCACCGCCAATATATGTGGGGGCCTCTGTCTGCCTTTTGGGAAAATTTCTCTAGAGGTGAGCCAGGACTGTCTTTTCCTCTGCTAGGATTAGGTAGTTCTCCGGCTGGCGCTGGGCAGGGTTAAAAAACGTAGGCATGCTACCCGGCCACTTCTAGTTGTGCGGCAGGTTTAGTTCATGGTCAGTATAGTTTCCATCTTCCAAGAGCTAGTTCTCATATATGCTGGGCTATGTTCTCTCGCCATTGAGAATCATGACAGGAGTCCATGTACCATAAGTGAGACAATGTGGGGTCATTTTGTGTGCAGGGAGCACAGTGAGGGACAATTATTTATTTAGGGGCACAGTATAGGGCTTATTTAGGGAATAGTGTGGGTATTTTTTTTATTCAGGAACATTATAATGACATTGTTATTTTTAAGAGAACTGCTTCGGGATGTGCTGCAGAAAACCGGAGAAGAGGGAGGCTTGCAGAAACGAGCTGTTCCTGTGAGAAGTCACAATGGATTCAAGTACTTAGAGCTGAGGTACATTTAGGGTATGTCTCCACGTTCAGGATTGCATCAGGATTTGGTCAGGATTTTCAATCAGTATTTGTAAGCCAAAACCAGGAGTGGAACAATCAGAGGAAAAGTATAATAGAAACATATGCACCACTTCTGCATTTATCACCCACTCCTGGTTTTGGCTTACAAATACTGATGGAAAATCCTGACCAAATCCTGATGCAATCCTGAACGTGGAGACATACCCTTACACTGGTTAGTTGCAGCATTTAAACGACTGCTCAGCTGCTATATGAGGCCAATCAGCAGCTGGTTAGTAACCTTTTTACAGGATGTGGCCTCACTTTCATGTGCACAGAACGATCATTAACATGATCGTCCTGTGCACATAAAAAAGCATTGTTCATAGCAGCACAGTCCTGTGCACATAAAAAAGTATTATTCACAGCAGCACATGTGTACACATGTGTGTTGCAGAGAACGATGATACATCAAAACAGTCTTTCCCCCCAAAATACCAACTATTTGGCAAACACATTTATATAGGAGACATAGCCCAGGCATATACAGTTTTAACTTAGCTTAATACTTTATTTTTTTATATGCAAATGAGGGCGCTTCTGTGCACCCTTGATGCCTTGGTGCACCATCACACCCTCCTATTTGCATATTAAAGCCATGCCTTTGTTATAATTGACAGAGGTCCTTTGGTAAGAGTAAGTGCTATCTAAAATCACTTTGTATTTCTGCACTTGTGTCCTTACACTAGAGGAGCGCAGCAGGGAACTGAGTGTCAGTGTGAACGCGCACACAATGAGTCTGGAGGCGTGTTCTGACTCTTGGTTGCTGCCTTCTTTTGGCTGCAGACTCAATGTGGAGGAAGGCCATTGAAGTGAGCAGACAGCACATCACAACGCCTTGACCACGTCTCACTGAAACCACTCGCTACTTCCAGGAGTGGCAACCGCAGACAGACAGGATCCCGGCATCACAACACACCCACAGCCACATTGTGTGCGCACCCGCCCTGACACTAGGAACGTGCTGCTGTGCTCCTCCAGTGTAGGTGCGCAAGCGCAGACAGGGGGAATTAAGTTAGACCATGCTCCCTCTTATCAATGGATCACTATTATGACAAGAGACTGGCTTTAAAGGGAATCTGTCACCAGGTTTTCCCCATATAAAGTGCAGCCAGCACATACAAGCCTCTATTACAGCATTCTGGTATGCCGTCTGTATGTCCCCAATCCCCTATGCAAGGTGCAAAAAAGCTTTAATTAAACCAACAGATTAGGAGGTCCGGTCCGATGGGTGTCTCTGGCCTCCTTCCTTGCTTCATATGGATGTGACGTCCTACGTCCTCATCACTGTGTCTACCATCGTGCTCCTGCACAGGTGCACTTCTCTGTTCCCTACGGAGAGCATAGAAAAGTTCAGTAGTGCGCATGCGCCAGATTTAACTACCTGTCATCAGTGCACTTTTGCCTTTCCTGGCCCATGCACACTACAGTAATTTACTCTTTCCTCGGCATGGCAGAGAGAATTTCGCCTGTGCAGGAGGGCGATTTGGACACACCGTGATGATGAGGTTGGATGCATCACCCATATGAAGCAGAAGAAGGAGGACGACATGTGTAAGAAGAGAGGAGGCTTTTGATCAAGAATAGAGACTCCCATCGGACCGGACCACGCTACCTGTGCTTTGCATAGGGGATTGAGGACATGCAGTTGCTTCTCACAAAATTAGAATATCATCAAAAAGTGAATTTATTTCAGTTCGTCAATACAAAAAGTGAAACTCATATTCTATAGAATCATTAAAGACAAAGTGATCTATTTCAAGTGTTTATTTCTGTTAATGTTGATTACTATGGCTTACAGCCAATGAAAACCCCAAAACTGGGGCTCTTCAGATCCCTGTCCTCAGGATTGGTGTGAACCACGGAGCTTGGACCTCCAGTGATCCAGTGGATAGGGAATAACTTTCAAACTTGAGATATCAGCTTTAAATGAGTATCTAAACTTTTGGAATAATTATGTTTTTTGCCCATTCTGAACAGATAGGTGGCTCATCCAATTCTGAGGCCCTTACCCAGTCGCTAAACAAGGACCTCCTAGAAGACTACAGCTCTGGAGACAGGAGAGCATGCACAAAGTGCGGAATGGATCCAGTGAGTAGAAAGTAAGAATCCTTTCTCCTGAGCAGTGCACTTCTAAGAGGTCTTTTGAGCAATCGGTGGGGGTCTTAGGTCCCACTCCACGATTCCTCTTCTTCACAAAGAGCCAACTTCAGACTCACACCGATCTGCTGAGAATTATTATTATTTATTTATATAGCACCATTAATTCCATGGTGCTGTACATGAGAAAGGGGTTACGTACAGAGTTATAGATATCGTTTACAGTAAACAAATTTACAATGACAGACTGGTGCAGAGGGGAGAGGACCCTGTCCTTGCGGACTTACATTCTACGGACCTAATACATGGGTCTAATGGACCTAATACATATAAGATATCTTCCAAAAGTTAAGTTACTCTTTAAATGTTTAATAATGCTCCTGCCTAGGACCAAGCAGTACTGTGGTTCCTCTATGGTCCTCAGCCTGATGATGACTAGTAACAACAACTTCAAGCATCTGCTTACATTGTTAAGGACATACTGGGAGTTGTAGGTTAATAGGATACAATTGTATTTGGGGAAATCCTAACATTTCAATTGATTGCTGTACTAAGCTGGGCAATATATTCACATAGAGATGGAGGTTCTGGTGATATATTTCTGTAACGGTGGTTGTGGTGATATATTACGTATTGATGGTGGTTATGGTGATGTAGTACTGTATTAACGGTGGTTCTGGTGATGTTTTATTGTATTGACGGTGGTTTTGGTGATGTTTTACTGCACTGACGGTGGTTTTGGCGATGCATTACTGTACTGACAGTAGTTCTGGTGATGTAGTCATGTAGATGTTGTAATCTTTAATAATCTCTCACTATACAATGTAAACAGAAAGCTGTGGTGTGGGTAAGGTTATACACAGCTCAACAACTGAGCTCTGCTATATCTGCACCAGAGAAAACTGTGGTTCTATCATAACTGCTGTATCCAATAAAATAAGTGATACATCGCTGGAATCAGGGTCTCTGTCCCTATGTCATATTGCTGTCAGTTTACATAGCAAAAACCTGCTGACATCTCCCCTTTAAGAAAGAATGAATATGAATTTAGTTTGCAACCCTAGGAAATGTAGTATCTAAATACTTTGGTGTAGGCAGAGTGGTTTGTTGAGGCTTTGCTTCCCCTGGCATTTAGTAAAGGGGACTATGCCCTCCGACCCCCCCCCTTCCCCATCATCTACCCTAACAACTAATTTGACCCTGTCTTCCAAAATCATCTGACTCCGTTCTTCACCGAGATACAGAACATATGAAATTAATTTCTGAAATGTTTCACAGCTTTGACAAAAATGGTTTCTTAACCAGCTCAAGACTGGCATGTTACCCCATTCCTCAACAGGCACATTTTCAGGGTTTTTCAGGGATGCGGTTTAGAGATTTTTACATTTTTTTCTAATTCGGATATTCAAGTAGGTTTTGATTCATTTTTGTGGGGTTTTTTTGTTGATATTGGGCGACATTGCTGGGAAAAGAAAGGGAACAAGTGTCTGTGTTTACCATTTTTGTATTTTTTACGACCACAAAGAATGACTAAAATCAATTTAAAAATTTGTTACCCATTCCATAACAAATATTTTTATTTACTGGACACTTTTTTTACGAGGTGGGAGCAATTTGGATTGACACTGGCTTTTATTTATATTTATGTATTTTTTACCTGTATTTATCATTTATTTTACACATTGTGCCCTCCCATATGGTCATAAAAGACCTTTGGGGCCATTTCAATATTGAAATATTTTTATTTTCATCTTATTTCCCTTGTAACTGGGGCTGGTACTTTAGCCCAAGTTACAAGGGAAATCTCCTAGCTGATGGCCCAGCAGCTCCTGTTACTGCATATAGAGCACTTCTTTCGCTTCTGTGTATACAGCGATGGAGAAGGCAGAGCTGGTTATAAACTCTCTTTGCCTTCTCTATGGGAACTTCCTGCTCCTGCAACTACACGATTGCGTGTAGCTACATTACTATCTAGTGACATTTTAGAATGTCACTCCAGATTAGGAACGGAACCATACAGAGGTTAAAAGTCAATGAGCAGTCCGGAAGAGGTTAAACATGTTTTTGGCTTACCAATACTTTATTTCTATCAAATGAAGTATCAAATTGACAGCTGCATGCTTTAGATGTCCAACCTTTTGTTTCCTTTGAAGTATTAATGTTATGTGTCAAACTCTCATTGCCCTAAGATGTCTCATCTTTAAAGGGCTTCTGAAGTCTATTAAGTAAACTGGTTATGTGCTTTAAATTGAAATTGATTACCATGAAAGCCTTACCCCCATGAACATATTAAAACAACTGAACAAAGAAAAACAACTGCTTGTAATGTGGAAAAAAACAACTTTTTAAAGTTTGGCGCTGCACTTACATACAGTATGTTAGTATGCAGCATGTGGGGTTTCTGTATACTTTTTACATTAGAGACCGATTGTAAAGCCACCTGAAGGCCTATTACAGCCTTCTCCCATTGCATCTGATGTGACCGATGAGAGACAGCGTTGACTTCAGAAGAGCTGCGCCAGTTCCTCAGGCCGGTGCTATTAAGAAAGGTTTGTCTGTTAAGTGATAAGTGAAAACTGTGGAGCGCCCCCACACCGCCGCAGGGCCTAGGGGTACCCGGAGCCGGGCCTCTGGGTCTCAGTCCTGGGGTTGTCACGGTGGCTGGACCCGGTCCGTGGCCCTGTCCGTCAGTGGGGGACGTCCGGTGCAATAAGTGATGATGATGGTGCAGTAACGGTGGTGTAGCGGTGCAGTTGTGGGGTGCAGGTCGCGGTAAATAACGAGGACACCAGGTTGCAGTCTCTTTACCTCTTTACTGGAGATCTCTCAGTCCGCAGTCCAGAATACGGTTCCCCAGGCTGCGCAAGTCCGGTCGGTCCGATGGCACTTCCAGAGTTCTCCTCACAGGTGGAAATCAGTGCCCTCCTTCTTAGCGCTATGTGTTGTAGTCCTTCCCTGCTGTGCTCACGGAAAGTACCCCACAACTGTCGTGTCTGTTTCTTAAGTTCCCTCACAACTCGATTCACTGATGTTCTTCTCGTATTCCATCCCTCCCTCCCTGTTATTCAGGTTGGAACGGCACCCGTTTGTCAGGTAGGCCTGGAGTTCTTCCGGGACCCTAGAGACGCCCCTCTCCCGCAATTGCCCCCCAAGACTTCATAGGTGATATGTGGTAGACAGCCTGCCTTAAACTGACTGTCCTGCCGCTGTTTGGAGTATGGCTTGAAGCTGTATGCTATTCCACTCCCTCGGCGTTCCGGCCACCGGTAATGCGCCTCAGTAGGATGTTGCTCCGGTCCTACAGCATGACCCCTACTGGTATTCTCCTTTTTGCTTGATCTCGTTTCTCACTCAGCACAATCTATCTCGCTTCTAGTCCTTTCTTGGGCACCGCCGCTATGCTGAGCAGGCACGGTCCCGTTACGTTCTTTCCAATGCCAAGCCTCTGTCAGGATCCCACCCCTGACAGAGACCCTACTGTCTCTTCCTCCACAACACCCTCTGCCACAAGGTGTTGCTTCGTTCAATCCAGTCAGCTTTCTCCTCTAACTTCCTGCCTGACCCCCAGTTTACCCACTATGGTGGGGAGTGGCCTAATGAATAGCACCCTTAGCTCCCCCCGGAGGCCCTGCTGTGAAACATATTGGTGTCTGTGATACCTGGTCAGATGAACTCCTTCAGTGCCATCGAACGCACCATGGCTCCCCATAGTGGCGGACCCACAGTACTGCAACGACCAGAACTCTGGGGCGCTGCACTCCCCCCTGGTTAAACACAGTACTCCGGGACTGGGAAGAAAACAACAATACAGGTTAGCAAAAAGACATACAATTTTGTTGAGTGCAAAACAATAAGCATACTTGAACAAGCTTCCCTTTATGGCAGGTGAGGACACTTTAACGTTACAAACATAATTAAATATCATAGCAACAGGCTACAATTAACTCTCATTACCCAACCGGGTATTCTACTAGGTGCAAACATTATTGACCAATAATTTAACTTTGCCTTTAAGGATATACACTCTTAATCCGCTAAAGACCTTCCTATAATCACATTATAAGGTATTTTAACTTTGCATTCTCCTACTTTGAACCTGCAGGACCGCCTGTCCTAACGGCACCAGACCTACTGCCTCTCCTTTCTATTACAGGACCGCCCCGTTCAGCCAGGGCCTACTGCCTTTCGCTACTATACATGGTATAGACATAACATTCCTTTCAATTAGAGAACATTGAGCCAGCTCTATTTGGCTCCTATTAGGACTCACTTTCTAACCCCTACGGGTTCACTCTCTGTCCTTAGTAATGAACGAACTTTCTATGGGGACTCAGGGTTTACCTTCTATCCTCACCTTCATTACTACTTTCTTTACTTTCAACTAAGCAGAACTCTAAATCTACCCCTACGGGCTTTCTGCATCTTTCCTTTTAAAGAACATTATCTAGATTTCACACTTTAAACAAATTAAACACACATAACTTTTCTTCATGCAAAACAGTTACATTTCTTTCCAGAGCATCATTATCAGTATTTCTTCACATTTAACTAGTTAAAACACATACAACTTTTCTCGTTCAAACATTATCATTGCATTACTGTTCTAAAACAGTATCTTCTCATAAGTACGCTGTTGGACATCCCCTTTAAAAGAGAATCAAGTCTTTCTGAGGTAGCCCGTCTTCTCAGCCTACCAGTCTTTGCTCAGCAAAGGTTCCAGAACGGTATCTTCGCAAAGAGTCCTTAAACAAAACCAGTAGGAAGCGCCTTTAATAAGGTGCAAACTATTTACAAGAAAGTTTGGATCATGCACTGTTCATGATTTCTTAGTTTGTAAAACTTGTGCAAAACTGTAGAAAGACAAACAATAAGGATCCCGGGTAAACTAAGGGATCCATAAAGAGTTAACCTTGGACGGGTTTAGCAGCAAACAGTATTCAAACAGTTAACTAGAAAACTATTTACATTTTCAGGTTTCCGAGGTTTACTCTTGTTCAGGTGGCCTTGGCCCCTGGCTCCCGGCTAATGTCGCGCCAGTGTCACTGGTGGGTCTCCCCGGTGCAGTCAGACCGCTTGATGCCTGAACCTGAAGACGGATCCTAGCTGCCAGCTCAGTTGCTGCAATGACATGTGCGGTGGCAATGTTGGTAAGCTCTGCTACATTTGGTTCAATCACAGCTGAAGTAGTAGATGACACTCTCTCAGGTCCACGTCGGCGAACGTTACGGGCACACCCTTCCTGGGCACTCCGATGGCGGGTATCTCCTGACCGTACAGGCTTCAGACCCTGGTTCACGGCTGATGCGGCGGGGGTTTGTCCCATCTCTTTCCAGTCTTTCCATTGGGAAATCAGGCACTGTTTATATTGCTCCCAAGTGAGCACGGCAATGGCGTGACCTCTTCTCCAAACCCCATTCGGCTCAATCCGGGGGGCCTCCCACCGGAGAATCACTCCCTCCGAGCTCACATCTAGGAACTCTCCCATTGCGGTCGGTGGCGGGGGTACCAGACCCTTCATTACTTCAAGGGATGATGCCACCATTCCCGCCATCAAGAGGCAGCTACTGTTGTGAGGGGGGTCGGTCGCGGGAGCGGGATCGAGCGGGGAGGCAGGGGTATCTTCCGTACCTACGCCTGATGTGGTTCCACCGATGTCGATCTGGTCCATTGACGAGAACGCTGGAGTCGGCCGCAGCCCGGACCGCGGCTCCTCCGATGCGGTCCCCGAACGCTGTTCCGCTCGCTGTGGTTCCTCCTCCGCTGACTCCGAGGCCAGGATTGGGGGACTCGGCTCCGCTATCTGTTCCACAAGCTTCGGATCCGCCGGCTGTAGAGGACACGGGTCCACCTCTAATGAACGAGGGTAAGCCGGGATTGCTCCTTCCCCATCCCGGCACTCGCTGTTCTTCATCATGATCTGCTGATCGGTGGCAATGCATGCATCTGACTCCTCCATTTCTCCGAGGTCGAGCTTCTCCGTCACCCGCTTCCCGCCGTTGCAAATCAGGGGGTTGTCCTCTGCTTTGGGGCAGGTCATCTCCTTGCAGCCAGAAGCGCAGGGGGCGGTATCCATTTCTCGCGCCATTCTGGTAGTCTCCTCCCATAGCACGCCCTCCTTCTTCTCCGAAGTAGCAATGGCGGCGGCTTTTGGCGGGAACTTCTCTTGGTCAATGGTAGCACACAGTCTTTGCAATAAAGTACAGTTCAAGCACAACAAATCACAGTTCCAAGGCACACATGACCTGATTCTTCAGGCTTAAGTAGATCCTGTTCGTGACCCCAAGTTGGAGCGCCCCCACACCGCCGCAGGGCCTAGGGGTACCCGGAGCCGGGCCTCTGGGTCTCAGTCCTGGGGTTGTCACGGTGGCTGGACCCGGTCCGTGGCCCTGTCCGTCAGTGGGGGACGTCCGGTGCAATAAGTGATGATGATGGTGCAGTAACGGTGGTGTAGCGGTGCAGTTGTGGGGTGCAGGTCGCGGTAAATAACGAGGACACCAGGTTGCAGTCTCTTTACCTCTTTACTGGAGATCTCTCAGTCCGCAGTCCAGAATACGGTTCCCCAGGCTGCGCAAGTCCGGTCGGTCCGATGGCACTTCCAGAGTTCTCCTCACAGGTGGAAATCAGTGCCCTCCTTCTTAGCGCTATGTGTTGTAGTCCTTCCCTGCTGTGCTCACGGAAAGTACCCCACAACTGTTGTGTCTGTTTCTTAAGTTCCCTCACAACTCGATTCACTGATGTTCTTCTCGTATTCCATCCCTCCCTGTTATTCAGGTTGGAACGGCACCCGTTTGTCAGGTAGGCCTGGAGTTCTTCCGGGACCCTAGAGATGCCCCTCTCCCGCAATTGCCCCCCAAGACTTCATAGGTGATATGTGGTAGACAGCCTGCCTTAAACTGACTGTCCTGCCGCTGTTTGGAGTATGGCTTGAAGCTGTATGCTATTCCACTCCCTCGGCGTTCCGGCCACCGGTAATGCGCCTCAGTAGGATGTTGCTCCGGTCCTACAGCATGACCCCTACTGGTATTCTCCTTTTTGCTTGATCTCGTTTCTCACTCAGCACAATCTATCTCGCTTCTAGTCCTTTCTTGGGCACCGCCGCTATGCTGAGCAGGCACGGTCCCGTTACGTTCTTTCCAATGCCAAGCCTCTGTCAGGATCCCACCCTTGACAGAGACCCTACTGTCTCTTCCTCCACAACACCCTCTGCCACAAGGTGTTGCTTCGTTCAATCCAGTCAGCTTTCTCCTCTAACTTCCTGCCTGACCCCCAGTTTACCCACTATGGTGTGGAGTGGCCTAATGAATAGCACCCTTAGCTCCCCCCGGAGGCCCTGCTGTGAAACATATTGGTGTCTGTGATACCTGGTCAGATGAACTCCTTCAGTGCCATCGAACGCACCATGGCTCCCCATAGTGGCGGACCCACAGTACTGCAACGACCAGAACTCTGGGGCGCTGCAACTGCAATGCACATTTGGGTCTTTCCTACGGTGCTCATCAAATAAACTAAAATATATTATTTTGAATTGATTTTTTTCCCTCTTTATAATGAGCAATAATATTTGTTGCTTTTATCTATATTGTGTCTGAATTAGTAGCGCAACTTAAAATACTTATATTCCCCTATAGTGATTCCACCTGGTGGCCATTATTCCCCGGAACTTACACAGGACTCAGATCAATAGTCCAGGGCAAAAGGCTGACATCTTGTCATTAGCACTTGAAACCCATGTAATCAATAATGTCTCATCTCATTCCACCACACAACAAAGCTTTTAAAGCTTTCTGATCTTAAGGTCACTTCAAATAGCAGTAGCGTATGTTAGCACTTCTAAGATCACTTTGTTTTATTATTAGGTATATCAACTTTAAATTATTAAATATTTTGAAATAAAACTACAGGGACCCTTGAAGAATTAAATTAGACCTAAAGCGCTGTGCAAGTCTGATATCCCTGAAAACACAGCAAGGATTTGTAAATATTCAAATATTACAAGCACTATAGGAACATACTGTAAAAATGTGGTCATCACCTACCTGTCAGTGAGTTACTCATCTACAAGCATGATTTATTACTTGGAATGATTCAATGAAATATCTTCCAAAGTATGGTTACCAAGAGTAACTATGAGAAGATGCCACCTTCTGACATGGGCAACTCTAAAACTTTCCCTCAAAAGTCTCTGCCATAAATATGTGGATATTAACAATAATTGAAAAGCATGTCGGCTCGGTGTTCATCTGCATTGCAGGCACAGTGAACACTGTGGTTTCATACCCTAATGGCCCATTTCTACTAGCCAGTAATAGGGGAATGAGCATTTCTAAGAACACAAGTTCCTGACTTTGCTCATCCAAAAAGGCAAACAAACAATCAAGAAACAAGTAAATGCTCCTTCATTGGGTGCCGTGATTTTTTAAGCAAGTTTAAAAAAAATATTCATTATTGGCAGCATATTGTCTGATATAGACCAATTATGTCAATAACGTGAAATTCCTTGGGCACAGAAAGATTGTGTTAACACATTTGTTGTCTGTAGCAAATACAAGTCCAGTATAGGACCTCCAATTGTCTTTTATATAGTCAATTGGTGGTTGTTTAACGGTCTAGATTAGTCTGTCTCCAGGGACTTTTAGATGAGCCTATTCAGGCCTAGTTGGCTCATATAGCCAGTTGACAGTCGTTTGCTTACTGGACCATTTGCAGAGGCTGATGGACATTCTATGCATTAATACAATCATTCTGTGCCAATAGAATTATATATTTTGAGAGCACCTCAAATGTTCACATGATCAAATCAGTGGTCATGTGGCATGACATGACCTATGATGCATGTATAATCATAGGTCGCAAACTGGTTAAGAGTCCCATACAGATTAAGCCAACTTTGGCTGAACCCACTAATATTGAAGACAGTCTAATGTGTATGGGAGATCTTCACCTCTCCTAACATTGTGTGCGGGACCTCCTGATGTAGGGAGAAATAAGGATCTGACATGTTTGATTTTTGACTGATGATACTTTTTCTCCTTAAGATGTCTGGCACCGCCTCTCTTCTAGAAAACACAGAAGCGTTTGGCATAGTGAAAGCTCGTGTATGAGGTAGTAGGATAAGATAGCAGTCAGCAACACTGATCTGAACTTCATTTGGGACATCAACCCCAAGAATACCCTGGTTGTTTCTGTCCACTGTTGCTCATTTGTCAAAAGATAAGAAGGAATTGCCTTATACTGCTCAATCTACTGACTACAAGAGATGTGAGCATAGGAGAAATCCTGGAAATCTACTCTCTGTTGTACCTTGTACTGTTATTGGTACCTACTATTTTTATTGAAATTCAGAAGCGCATTTGAAAAATCTATTTTAATAAGTCCACCCAGCAATCTAAAGATTATTGCTTTGGGAAGCCAACCCTGATCTTGACCATTACTTTCTGGCACTGTGTCCCCGATTCATCAAGACTATGAACAATGCCAGTCTTGATGAGGGAGCATGTTGGAGTCAGATGCTTCTGATTCTTTAAATCAGGAGTGTCTAACAAGTGTTGCCACTAATCTTTCTCCAGGAGTAAGATTTCTGGCATAAAGGCCCCGTCTCACTTAGCGACGCTAAAGCGATCCCAACAACGATACGACCTGTCAGGGATCGTTGCTGCGTCGCTATGTGGTCACTGGTGAGATGTCAAACAGTGAGATCTTCCCAACGATCGCTGCTGCGATCTCACTGTTTGACATCTCACCAGCGACCTGTAGCGACCTGTACAACGATGTCACATGGGAGTTATTATGACGATTCAGTGTCTGAGTCGTCAACGAGGTCGTTGGTAAGGTGTCAAACACAGCGATGTGTGCTACCCAGCGGGACCTCAACGATCCAAAAAAGGTCCAGGCCATTCCGACACGACCAGCGATCTCACAGCAGGGGCCTGGTTGCTGCTACGTGTCACACATAGCGAGATCGCTACTGAGGTCGCTGTTGCGTCACAAAACTTGTGACTCAGCAGCGATCTCGCTAGTGATCTCGCTTAGTGAGATGGGGGCTTAAGGTATAATACAGCTGTCATGAATTAGACAATCTGTGGCGTCACGACCCTGTCCCGCCCCAGCTTTGCCGATTCTGGCAGAGCTGGGTGAAACTGATCTGATGCCAGTACGCCAGTCAGGAGGTCGTCCTCTTAGAGAGAACATATATTTAGATGGACACTTAATCACTGTATTTCGGCCTATATAACAGAAGTACAGAAGCATTTTTATCAAATAACCTAAGAACATGATATATATTGTTATTTAAGAAAAGCTAAAAAAAAACAATAACTGAGACACATATGGTATACACGCATGTGTAGAATGGTGGTGCCCCACAAACGACACCTAAAACAGCAGATATTGTTACAGAAATAAAACACTCGTAAACTGAAAAAATATCCTTTTCTTCTAAATTAGTCCCATACAAATATAGAAATTTCAAAACATATGAAAGTGACTCAGTTTCCTGATGACTCAAGCCACAACATCTTCTTTGAAGAACAAATGTCCCACTTTGTGACGCAACTTTGTCACTAAATGAGGCGCAATGAACTAACAACGTTCAACCATTAAGTAGGACGCCTAGCAACCCGCTCAGCCGTACAATCGCTGTCACTACAGAACTCGGCAAAGTGAATTTCCCGTGTCAAGGATAGTGGCATAAAGAGCAGCGCTGTAAGTTCTGCACAATTATCCTTCCTCCCTTAACCACATAACAACATAAATCTCGTGCTAAAAGTGACACCATGAGACCTGTCGGATTTGGCCAGATGTACGAGCCACAGACATCACGAGATAGTTAAAAGAATGCCATGACTTAATTTTACTTGAACACATGCCAGTCTGTCAGGCCGACTCACTGTCACCCAGAAAATAAGATCGGATCATCTACTTGCTTGCAATCATGTGTCTTATTGAAAGAACTAAGACATTAAGCTGCTACCCCTGCAAGACGGTTCAAATGGCAAATCAATGAATATTGTCTAACACAATAACCTGTCACTTCATACAACAAGATGCATTGTATGATGAGCAAGAAAACAAGGCACTCATTTTATGTCCATCTGCTGCAACATTTGTGTCATAATTGCTTAATTAGTCAATTAGAAATTCATAAGGGTTAATGAGAACCCTGGAACACAGCTGCTGTGGCAACACTCAGTATGTAAATCTGACAGCGAAGAGATTGGAGACGTTCAGAAATCAGGTTTATACCACAATGTCAGAGCAACTAAAAGTCTAAACATTATACATGTCCCTGCATATTCTTAGGCCACTGAGGTCAGTATGAAACAATCATATCTTTCCTTGTTTAGGGAATAGATTAGGGATTCAGAGGTATCACTGTATTCCAGTCTGGATGCACTGGTTTGTTCCCGATGCTGTTATGGAAGTAATGCGGGTATGGAAGTTCTTTTTATATAGGTTTGGAAATAATATGTCCCATAGAAGTGAATAAAGCCAGCCAAGCACAATGGCTATCTCTCCATTTATACTCTGCCTTGGTGTAGTAGCTGATGACCACTCTCCAGATAGACCCCCTATTCTTGACAATAAGTGGGGTCCTGAACATTGGACCTGTATGTATCATTCTGTATGGCCTACCCTGTACGCCAGAAATGTCAGTCATTTGAATACCCATTTAAAGAAGTTGTCTTTAGGGCATGTACTGTGCTATGCAAAAGTTTTAGGCAGCTGTAGAAAAAATGTTGCATAGTAAGAATACTTTAAAAAATGGGAGTTTTAATAGTTTCTTTTTAGCCATTATACTAGGAAGTAAATGAGTAAAAAGGAATCTCAATCAAATCAGTATTCAGTGTGACCATACTTTGTCTTCAAAATAGCATTAGAACATCGATTTTATGTACACTTCTGTACGTTTTTAAAGAAAGTCGGGCACAGAACTTGTTGCAAACATGTTGGAGAATGAACCATAGATCTGTGAATTTATACTTCTGCAAATCCTACTTTCTTCATGTAATCCCATACAGACTCAATGCTGAGATCAGAGCTCCTCTGGGAGGTCCATACCATCACTTCCAAGACTTCTTTTTCTTCTTTATGTTGAAGATATTGTAGTTCTCAATGACATTTGCCGTATGTCTGGTATCGGTGTCCTGCTGCAGAATAAATTTGGAGCCAATCAATGCTTTCCTAATAAATATGTATATGCATGTATTTCCTAGCATTGGGTACAATATTAATTCAGAACAAATTCCAAACTCATTTTGCTGATATAAATCATCAAACTTGCAAGGAACATCCACCACCACCATGCTTCACTGTTTCCTGCAGCCACTCATTATTGTATCGCTCTCCAACCCTACAGCAAACAAACTGTCTTCTGTTACAGACAAGTATTTCACATTTGGACTCATCAGTCCAGAGGACTTACTGCCATTTTTCTGCATCTGATTTCCTATGTCTTCATACATAATTTTATCGTTAGGCTTCTTTCCATGTTGAAAATATGGTTTGGGGCTGCAATTCTTCCATGAAGACCACTTCTGTTCAGACTTCTCTGAATAGTAAATGGGTGTAGCGGGGTCCCACTGGTTGAGACCTAGTTATGAGTTAATGGCACGGTTGGACAACTTCCAATTTTAATGGGAACTAAGCATGATCTGACTTTTTTCTGCTGCACTACCCTACTTGGCCGATCACAGTGTCTATGCTTTCCATTTCTTGGTGTCCTCAATGCTGAGAAATACAGGTAGGCACGTATCCATCATTCAATACTGTCAAGGAGACTGATGTTTGGAACAAGCACCCAGCTGAGTATCTTCAAAACCTGAGTGCAATTGTACCAAGAAGACATGATGCTTTGATGCTTTTTTGAAGACAAAGATTGGTCTTATGTTTACCTTGTCTGTCTTTCGGAACTCATAAGAATGAATGAAGCAGTGGTGTTCATGATCAATCTCTGCTCTATTCACACTGAGCTGTTTAGAGTCTAGGTTCTGAGGACCAGTGGGGATCCCAGTGGAAAGACCCACAACGATCGCAAGGTTACCCCTATCCTGAGGATAGGAGATAACTTTCCAATGCGAGAACACCACTTTAAGGGTTGCTATAATACCTGGCAGGTGGAAACATCTTTTGTTATGCAGGTCTGAAAGTACATCATTATTAATTAGCAGAAATATTAAAGGTACAACTTTAAAGAATTGTTTCAATGCAATGAAACTGATGGCCTAGGATAGGTCATCAATATCAGATTGGTGGGGTTTTTTTTACCTGGCATCCCCACTGGTCAGCTGTTCTCAGCTTAAGCTGTTGCAAATCTGCACACCAGGTCATCTACTTAGTAGTTGCTGCCAAGTACTACACATCTGCTACAGTTACACATAGGACAAGTAGGTAAGATGAGCATCTACCACCCTAAAAGCAGCTGACAGATCCTGCTATTAGAATTTAAAGGGGATGCATATCGTATCTCACAATTACAGGTGGATTGTTGGTGGTGCCAGTCTATAATGACCTATTTGAGAGCAAGGGGCCTTCTATTAGTTTTTCACAGGGGCCATCTTTACCTTTGCCCACCTGTCTCTCTTTCTATCTATGGAAGTACATGTCTATTTATATTCAGGCACAGAAGTGGTGACCCATTCCTTTAAAGGTAAAGAAGTAGTGTTAGGTGATGTGACTACATAATGAATACCAGAAACTTTATAGCACTGCTATGAAAATTTGTAGGCAAGTGTGACTCTATCTCCGCAAATAAGTACGCTTGTCAATGTTGTGTAACAAAATTATGTTGGTCTTAGGCTTTATTCACACATCAGTATTTGTGATCAGTATTTGTATGCCAAAACCAGGAGGCAATATGCAGGCTCATACTGTGTATTAGGTGCTATGTGGGCGCTCATACTGTATATAAGGAGGTTATGCGCCAGTTCATACTGTATTTAGGGACCTATGTGCATGCTCATACTGTACATAGGGAGCTATGTGTGGACTCATACTTTATATATGGAGGTTATGTGCAGGCTCATACTGTATATAGGATGCTATATGGGGCTCATGCTGTATCTAGGGAGTTACGTGGGGGTTCATACTGTATATAAGAAGGCTATGTGCCAGCTCATACTGTATCTAGGGAGCTTTGTCTGGGCTCATACTGTATATAGGAGATTATATGGGGCTCTTACTGTATCTAGGGCGCTTTGAGCGGGCTCATACTGTGAATAAGACACTATATGGGGACTCACACTGTATATAGGAGCCTAAAATGGGGCTCATCTAAGGAGCTATATAAGAGCTCATACTGTAAATATTGAGGCTATGTGCAGGCTCATGCTGTATATTGGAGATATGTGCGGGCTCAAATTGTATATAGGAGACTATATGGAAGCTCATACTTTATATGTGAGCTATGTGTGGGCTCATACTGTATATAGGATGCTATATTGGGGCTCATACTGTATAGGCTCATACTGCAGACAGGGGCTCATACTGTCTATAGGAGGCTATATGGGGCTCATATTGTATATAGGATCTATGTGCAGGCTCATGCTGTATATAGGCGACTATGTAGTGCTCATACTGTATATAAGGGGCTCATACTGTATATAGGAGGCTATGAGGGGGTTCATACTGTATATAGGAGTCTGTGAGAGTGCTCATACTGTATATAGGGGCTAATACTGTTTAGGCTCATACTGTATATAGGGGCTTATACTCTCTATAGAAGGCTATATGGGGGCTCATACTGTATATAAGGAGCTATGTGCAGGCTCATGCTGTACTGTATATAGGAGGCTATGTGGTGCTCATACTGTGTATAAGGGGCTCATACTGTATGTAGGAGGCTATGTGGGGGCTCATTCTGTATATAGGAATCTGTGTGAATGTTCATACTGTATATAGGGGTTCATACTCTATATAGGTGGTGTGAGATAGCGCTTACTGCATGTGTTGGGGGACACTCACTTAGGACTCAGTCACACAGGCACATGTTTCTCACAAAAGCAGTCCATGTGGTTTATTATGGCATCATAAACCGGGTCATGCACAGTCCATTACACTTCATGGAACACAATAGGCACCAACAGATGACATTTAGTTGCGGTTTTAACTTAGATACTTCTTATACGGCTTTAACTCACAGTTCAGACACTACACCCGACAGCCCTCCTTGACTAGTTCCCAGGGGAGTCCATACACCGTATCAATGTCTCTAGTCATAAAGCGCACACGACATTGGTTTGCAGTCTCTAAACAGGCTGGACCTCACTTTGTCCAGTTACCGTGGGAGACCACATAGTTCATTACTGTCATTACCCTGTCAGTGCACACAGTTCCCCATACTCTGGGTTACCTTCCAGGAGCTCCTGCTCCACACGCTGACTCCTGTCAGTCCACTTTGGACTGCCGAAACTGCCGAATTGGGATCACCAACTTGCCTGGCAGGCACACATCAGTTAGTCCAGATCCTCAGATGGGCTGTAGCTCTCCCAATGCAGTGCCATCACATACTCTGCATACACTCCTTCCCATGTGCTCTTCAGGATGTCCTACTCCCAGGACTCCCAACACAGGTTGTGCTATTCATGAAGTCCTACTCTCAGGACTTCCAACACTGGCCACTGCGTGTGCTCTTCAGGATGTCTATCCCCACCTGGGACCGTCCCACACACAAGTCTCTCAGTGCACTATTCAGGGATCCGATCCTACTCCCAGGATCTCCCAACACACAAGTCTTCCAGATCCACAGCCTCTCAGTGCGCTGTTCAGGGATCCGGTCCACACACAGAACCTCCCAACACACAAACTATCCGGAATCTACACACTCTCCATTACAGAGAGCAGAGACCATTTCAGACCCCATTACAGAGACTACCGACCACTACCCACCATGTGACCACAACATGGTCACATTATGTAGTTGTAACCACTCCCATAGATGGGTGGTGTGTGTGTGGCTAGTTCAACCCGCCCAGCTCTTAAACTCGCCCAGTAAGCCTCCCTTCACAACTATACAAACACTTGTGGGACTACAGGTCCCAGAACAACATTACTTCAGGCTTACAGCGCAGACTCCCTCTGCGACACATTCCGGCCATTTACAATCCTGACGGTCACTATCTCATTATCACCATTATAGCCACAGATACACCTCCACGCATATCCTGAGAAGCACACACAGCGCCCCCTAGCTGCAACAGGGGTCACTGCATCACAGTGGCTATATTATGGCTCATACTATATATAGAGAGCTATGTATAGGCTGATACTGTAAGCAGCGAGCTATGAGTGGGTTTATACTGTATATAGGGAGCTTTGTGAGGGCTCATGCTTTATATAGGAAGCTATGTGGGGGTTCTGTTATGATCCTAGTGGCAAGCATCGCAGGTCGGACTAGCTAAGTAACTGAACAGACTACTAGCTCTGGGGAAGTGGTAACTAGATTGACCGCAACCTGATCCTATCCGCAAACAACTATAGGCAGCCGTGGAACGTTACCTAAAAAATCCTAGACGTCTCGTCACGGCCTGAGAAACTGACTATTCCTGGAGGGAAAGTAAGTCCTCACTTGCCTCAGTGGAAGACCCCAAAGATATAGAATAGCCCCCCACAAATATTAACGGTGAGTCAAGGGGAAAGCACAAACGCAGAGATGAAATCAGATTTAGCAAATGAGGCCCGCTAATACTAGATAGCAGAAAATAGGAAGGAAACTGTGCGGTCAATAAAAAACCCTATTCAAAATATCCACGCAGAGATTGCTCGAGCCCCCGCACCAACTAACGGTGCGGGGGAAGCAACTCCGTACCCCAGAGCTTACCAGCAAAAAGAAATCACATGTTAGCAAGCTGGACTAGACTCATCATACACAGAAATCATATTGCAGGCAGATGAGCAAAAAATATTCAAACGGAACTTAGCTTATCCTGAAGAGGCAGAAAACGAGATAATCAGGAGTAATCAGAATAGCACTGAATACATTGACAGCCGGCAACAAGTGGAAGTGAAGCAGAGCTAAATAGGAGCCTCCCTGGAGAATAACGAGGCAGCTGATCCAGCAGATCCGCAGGATAATAAACCAAACCACCAGGGGGAGCCAAAAAACCAAAGTCACACAATACCATCTGTGACCACAAGAGGGAGCCTGAAAACGGAGTTCGCAACAGGGTTCATACTGTATCTACAGGGCTATGTGGGAGCTCATACTGTATCTTGGTAGCTATATAGGAGATCAAACTGTATATTGGGGGATATGTGAGGGTTCAAATTGTATATAGGGGCAGGTTTTGGACTCATACTTTGTATAGGGGGCTGTGTGGGGGGCTTATATTAAATATAGCTGGCTATGTGCAGGCATATTGCCTGGGCCTGTGAGCTGTTATCCTCATTGCAGTATCGTTATAATAGATAAATGTGGATGAAATCCGTGCTGCTGTGACAAATGACGAATCCAGATATAGTTGTGAAATACTCCGGTGGTTTATACAACGCGTTTCAAAGCTCATGGCTTCTTCTTCACGAAATCACCACAGAAAGAAATGACAAACGGCACCATTGCATTGCTTATGTACATTCAGAATTCGAACAACGGCGCCAAACAGTCTTCTGACGTGTGAAATACAATGTCAAAGTTCATAATGCAGTAGTATATAACTAAGAGTTATTTTTGACATATATATATATATATATATAAATTGTTGGTGTCATGGTTAGAATTAACGACTAATCTAACACATTTCATTCATTTTTCAGAGTTCAGAAAGAAAAAAGAAAAAGAAAAATCCTCATTGCAGTATGGCTTATAGTCTTCTTTTCTTGTCCTGATTGAAAGAATTCCCCGAATAACCAAAAAAGGGGGGAAATGCATAGGTAGAAGATGCCATCAAGCTACGTACACAAGTATTCAGGTCATATAGGGTATATATGCTGTATATATATATATATATATATATATATATATATATATATATATATATAGTAAAGAAAAAGGAACAGCACTACACTTGTACTTATCTTCGGGTGCAAGGCCCCAGGCAACCAGTCCAATGATTGCACCAGATTCACAGAGATTCAAAGAAGAGGCAGCACTCCATAGTTAAAGTGAAACATGTGGTAGGTTTAATCGACCCACATAGCCGGGCGACGTTTCAGCTCACTTTAACTATGGAGTGCTGCCTCTTCTTTGAATCTCTCTCTCTCTCTATATATATATATATAATGGTCCATGTCCATTGAAACATGACTATGAGGTATATGAATGTTTTGTGGCTTTCAGTGCACTGCCACTTGACTGGCCATTTTTGAACTGAAGGGTTATTCTTTATTTGACAAGGACATCATATACAGTAGGGAAAAAAAGTATTTGATGCACTGCCAATATTGCAAGATTTCCCACCTACAAAGAATGGAGAAGTCTGTCATTTTTATCATAGGTACATTTCAACTGTGAGAGACAGAATCTAAAAATGATCCTGCCCCATCTGTCTCCATCCTGCCCCGTGATCCTGTCCCATCTGTCTCCATCCTGCCTCATGATCCTGCCCCATCTGTCTCCATCCTGCCCTTTGTCCTGCCCTATCTGTCTCCATCATGCCCCATGATCCTGCCCCATCTGTCTCCATCCTGCCCCGTGATCCTGCCCCATCTGTCTCTATCCTGCCATATCTGTCTCCATCCTGCCCCGTGATCCTGCCCCATCTGTCTCCATCCTGCCCCGTGATCCTGCCCCATCTGTCTCCATCCTGCTCCATGATCCTGCCCCCTGTGTCTCCATCCTGCCCCCTGTTTCCATCCTGCCCCCTGTGTCACCCATCCTGCCCCATGTCTCCCATCATGCCACCTGTGTCTCCCATCCTGCCATCTGTGTCTCCCATGCCGCCACCTGTGTCTCCAATTCTGCCACCTGTGTCTCCCATCCTGCCCTGTGTCTCCCATCCTGCCACCGTGTCTCCCATCCTGCCACCTGTGTCTCCCATCCTGACACCTGTGTCTCCCATCCTGCCACCTATGTCTCCCATCCTGCCACCGTGTCTCCCATCCTACCACTGTGTCTCCATCCTGACACTTGTGTCTCCATCCTGCCACTTGTGTCTCCCATCCTGCCACCTGTGTCTCCCATCCTGCCACCTGTGTCTCCCATCCTGCCACCTGTGTCTCCCATCCTGCCACTTGTGTCTCCATCCTGCCACTTGTGTCTCCCATCCTGCCACCTGTCTCCCATCCTGCCACCTGTGTCTCCCATCCTGCCACCTGTGTCTCCCATCCTGCCACCTGTGTCTCCTATCCTGCCACCGTGTCTCCCATCCTGCCCCGTTCCGCTTTCAATCAAAATATAAAATAAAAACTTTCTCCTTACATGGCCGCACTCCTGTGCTGATGTTCCCTCCATGCAGTTCATGTGAGCACTCGCCGGCGAATGACAATGATGTCATACACCGGCGATGTGCGCGCTGACGTCAGCTGCCAGCCCCCGATTGGCTGGCGGCTTTAACTATTGCCGTGCGAGCCACATTACTGACTTTCTATAATATCATTACATTCTATTCACAAATGAGCCACACTGGAATTTTATCTTCAGATATTTTTCTGCTGCAAAAGTATTAGGCTATGTGCACACGTTGCGGATTTTGATGCAGATCTGCAATGTTTGTGGACGCGCGGAATTGCATCAAATCCGCAGTGTAGTGCACAAGCAATGTTAGTCAATGGAAAACTGAGAAATGTGCACATGCTGTGGAAAAAACCGCGCAGATTTGCAGCTTTTAATTTTCCGCAGCATGTCAATTTTTCTTGCGGATCTGCAGCATTTCTGCATCCATTGACTTCCATTGTGTCAGGCAAATCTGCAGCAAAAAACCCTGGTTTAAAAATGATCTGCGGATTTGCTGCAGAGTTGCCTGCAAGAAATGCTGCAGATCGGGAGGAGGAAGAGTGTGTGGGTGGAGGCTGTGTGTGTGTGCGGAAAAGATGTGCGTGTCTGTGTGCGGGTGTTTGTGTGTGTCTGCGGGGGTCTGCGGGGCTGTGTGTGTGTGCGGGGCTGTATGTGTGTGTGCGCAGAGCTGTGTGTAGGCAGGCATCGTCCGATGGGACTACTAGTCCCATCTGGCTATGCCTGATACAGTGACAGCTAGCAGGATGATGGTACAGTAGTAGTCCCATCATTCGGCTACTGTGTTCAAGTGTAAAAAAAAAAACACATACACAAATATAAACATACAGTACATACAATATACAGTACATACTCACTAATAACCTAGTCCCCGAAGCTCTCGATCACCTGTAAAAAAATAAAAATGATAAACCAACAGTAAACTCCCTGATCCAATGTAATCCATTTAATAATGAGTGTCCCACAATGATCTCCCGTGGAAAGCTGTCACATCGGCAGATGTGACCACTCTCCATTGACTCCGGTGATACAGTGACAGGAGGAAATCCTCCGCACTGCATCCCTCCACCGCTGTGAGTGCAGAGTTCATACTGTCACTTGCGGCACCACTGCATGGTAAAATTTTCACGCAGCAGTGCTGTAAAGTGAGAGTCCATTGAACCCTCAGTGATAACACTGCAGGAGCCAATGTCTCCTGTCAGTGTGTCACTGGGGTCCCTATAGAGTGGTCACATGTCCTGATTTGACAGCTCTATAGGGGAGATCATCGTGGGACACTCGTTATTAAATGGACTACATCGGACCAGGGAGTATTTGCATTGGTTTATTATTTTTTCTTTTTTTGCAGGAGATCGAGGGCATCGCATTGGCAGAACAATTCAAGATGGCAAAACTGTGTTGTGTTTTATTTCATTAAAATACTTTATTCTGGCTGTGTCTTTATTTAACCCTTTCACAACTATAGGATTAATAATGGATAGGTATCTTATTGACGCCTCTCCATTACTAAGCCAGCTTGATGTCACCTCACAATTCAAAGCTGGCATCAACCCTCAACTATTACCCCATATGCCACCACTACAGGGCAGTGGAAAAAGAGAGGCTAAGTGCCGGAATTGGTGCATCTTAGAGATGTGAGCTGTGAGCTGGTGTTTGTAGCCGGGTGGGGGCCAATATCCATTGCCCCTTCCTAGGCTATTAATATCAGCCTGCAGCTGTCTGCATAGACTTTTCTGGCTATTAATTATAGAGTTTTTTTTGGGGGGTCCCCCTATTTTAATAGCCAGTAAAGGCTACATATGCAGCTGCGGGCTGAGATTCATAGCCTGGGAAGATCCATTATTAACCCCTTCCCATGCTATAAACATTGGCCCCTAGTCGCTGCCTTTCCCTCTCTGGTGCAGAAAATTGCGAGGGAGCCCACGCCATTTTTATTTTTTTTTTAATTAAACAGATATTGCGTTTAAGGCCGGGGTCACACTTGCGAGAAACTCGCTCGAGTCTCGCACCTCAATACCCGGCACTGACGCCTGTACTCAGGAACGGAGTGTGCAGTTGCATGTATTTCTAAGCAGCTGAATGCTCCAGTCCTGAGTGCTAGCGGCAGTGCCGGGTATTGAGGTGCGAGACTCATGCGACTTTCTTGCAAGTGTCACCCCGGCCTAACGCAGATTATGTGTGTCTGTCTGTGTGTGTGTCTTTATTTAACTCTTTATGTAGCGTTTTATTATGTTTATTACTAAACATCGGGCATGGTATTATCTATCTATCTATTTATAGATATATCTATCCATCTACTGTATCTATAGATAGATTTACACAAGCCTCCCGAGGAAGCTAGATAAAAGCGAAACATGCGTCGGGGCTAACGGACTCAGCTGATACCGCACCCACATGGGTAAGCACTTGGAGTAGCAGTTTCCATATGCACTTTTTACATGCACTTCTTTTGCACTTTACCTTTCATGCCGGTTAAATTGGGTTACTTGGCCATAAACAGGCATTGCCATACCTCTCATTTTGGAGAGAAGTTGGTTGTACAAGTATACCATACAGGTGTTTGTACGTTAGGGTATGTCATACATGGTTGGCGTCTCTTATGTGCTATGTAGTGCTGTTACTGTGACTATACGGTATTGCTGTTTTCGTTTCTTGTGTCATCACCACTTCCTGTCATTCTCATCAGATTTTTAATACATGCCTTTGTAATATTTAATAAAGTTTATAATAATCTTTCCATTAGTGATGATATCTCTTTCTAGCATTATTTAGGGGCGTTATACTCCAGCTCTCCATAGGTTCTAATTATCATGGGAGTTGTCCTATTGTCCAGTACTATATTTTGCATCCGCACCCTGGGTGGGTGTTAGAGGGTGTTATAAATGATGTCGGTTTTTGTTCAATGTATCTATAGATATATATATCTATATTTCTATCTATCTATCTATAGATCTTTCATCTATCTATCTATCCCATATCTATCTATCTATCTATCTATCTATCTATCTATCTATCTATCTGTCTGTCTATCCATCTATTTAGCTTGCAAAAATGCATACAAATCCGCCAAAAAAAAAAAGCATGAAAATCCGCATCAAATACGAATCAAAAACGAGTGGATTTTTACCTGCGTTTTTCTGCCAAGACATGCAGAATTTGCGCAGAAAATTCCACAGGCAAATCTGCAACGTGTACACATACCCTTAAACAGAAAATAGATGTAAATTGATCAACTCTCGTAACAGCACATGCTTCAGGGAATTGATGTAAATTACCAAGTTCTGGTAACGGCACATGCTGCAGGGAATAACTTGATTTCATGGCTGGAGAGCATTTCTTTGGAACAGATAGACAAATTGTTTACAGAAAATGGTAAGCTTTCAGTACCATACTATTGAACATTTTGGTCTCCAATAGTGATGACCGAGTATACTGGTTACTCGGGTTTCCCCAAGCATGCTCGGGTGGACTCCAAGTATTTGTGAGTGCTAGGAGATTTAGTTTTTGTCCAAGGAGCTGCATGATTTATGGCTGCTAGACAACCTGAGTACATGTGGGGGTTGCCTGGTTGCTAAGGAATCCCCACATGTATTCAAGCTGTCTAGCCTCCACAAATCATGCAGCTCCTTCGACAAAAAGTAAATCTCCTAGCGCTCACAAATACTTGGAGTCCATGCTTGGGGAAACCCGAGTAACCAGTATACTCGCTCATCACTAGTCTCTGAGCTTAGCCTCAATGACCGACAGTCCATCATTATTTGCGTAAAATATTTGAAGGGTTTCTGAGGGATGTTATTCTGGATTATCTCAATGCGAATAACTGTTTAACTCCATATCAGCATGGGTTTATGAGGAATCGCTCCTGTCAAACCAATGTAATCAGTTTTTATGAAGAGGTAAGCTACAGACTGGACCAAGGTGAGTTATTTGACATGGTATATCTTGATTTTTCCAAAGCGTTTGATACCGTGCCACACAAGAGGTTGGTACACAAAATGAGAATGCTGGGTCTGGGGGAAAATGTGTGTAAATGGGTAAGTAACTGGCTAAGTGATAGAAAGCAGAGGGTGGTTATAAATGGTATATTCTCTAACTGGGTCGCTGTGACCAGTGGGGTACCGCAGGGGTCGGTGTTGGGACCTATTCTCTTCAACATATTTATTAATGATCTGGTAAAAGGTTTACACAGTAAAATATCTATATTTGCAGATGATACAAAGTAACATAGTTATTAAGGTTGAAGGAAGCCTTTAAGTCCATCTAGTTCAACCCATAGTCTAACCTAACATGCCCTAACATGTTGATCCAGAGGAAGGCAAAAAAAAACCATGTGGCAAAGAGTAAGCTCCACCATGGGGAAAAAAATTCCTTCCCAACTCCACATACGGCAATCAGACTCGTTCCTTGGATCAACGCCCTATCAAGGAATCTAGTGTATATACCCTGTAACATTATACTTTTCCAGAAAGGCATCCAGTCCCCTCTTATATTTAAGTAATGAATCACTCATTACAACATCATACGGCAGAGAGTTCCATAGTCTCACTGCTCTTACAGTAAAGAATCCGCGTCTGTTATTATGCTTAAACCTTCTTTCCTCCAGACGTAGAGGATGCCCCCTTTCCCTGTCTCAGGTCTATGATTAAAAAGATAATCAGAAAGGTCTTTGTAGTGTCTCGTCATATATTTATACATTAACATAAGATCACCCCTTAGCCTTCATTTTTCCAAACTAAATAGCCCCAAGTGTAATAACCTATCTTGGTATTGCAGACTCCCCAGTCCTCTAATAACCTTGGTCGCTCTTCTCTGCACCCGCTCTAGTTCAGCTATGTCTTTCTTATACACCGGAGACCAGTACTGTGCACAGTATTCTAAGTGTGGTCGCACTAGTGACTTGTATAGAGGTAAAATTATGTTCTCCTCATGAGCATCTATGCCTCTTTTAATGCATCCCATTATTTTATTTGCCTTTGTAGCAGCTGCCTGACACTGGCCACTAAATGTGAGTTTGTCATCCACCCATACTCCCAGGTCTTTTTCATTGACGGTTTTGCCCAGAGTTTAAGAACTAAGCACATAGTTATACATCCTATTACTTCAACCCAAGTGCATGACCTTACATTTATCCCCATTAAAGCTCATTTGCCATTTATCAGCCCAAGCTTCTAGTTTACATAAATCATCCTGTAATATAAAATTGTCCTCCTCTGTATTGATTACCCTGCAGAGTTTAGTGTCATCTGCAAATATTGAAATTCTGCTCTGTATGCCCCCTACAAGATCATTAATAAATATGTTAAAAAGAAGAGGGCCCAATACTGACCCCTGTGGTACCCCACTGCTAACCGTGACCCAGTCCGAGTGTGCTCCATTAATAACCACCCTTTGTTTCCTATCCCTGAGCCAGCTCTTTACCCACTTACACATATTTTCCTCTATCCCCATTATTCTCATTTTATGTATCAACCTATTGTGTGGCACCGTATCAAAAGCTTTTGAAAAGTCCATATAAACTACATCCACTGGGTTCCCTTGGTCCAGTCCGGAACTAACCTCTTCATAGAAATTGATCAGATTAGTCTGACAGGAACGGTCCCTAGTAAACCCATGTTGGTATTGGGTCATGAGGTTATTCCTCTTCAGATACTCCAGTATAGCATCCCTTAGAATGCCCTCCAGGATTTTACCCACAGTCGAGGTTAAGCTTACTGGCCTATAATTTCCGGGTTCAGTTTTTGTCCCTTTTTTGAATATTGGCACCACATTTGCTATACGCCAGTCCTGTGGTACAGAAAAATAATGGTCTATCAATGACTGTACTATATTCCTGCAGTACTCGGGGGTGTTTCCCATACGTGCCCAGAGATTTGTCAATTTTATTGATTTATTGATTTTTAGACGCCGCCGTACTTCCTGCTGGGTTAAGCAGGTGACACTTAATGGGGAATTTTTGTTATCACTGATCATATTGTCTGCCATGGGATTTTCTTGTGTAAATACTGATGAAAAAAAGTAACTTAGCATATTGGCTTTTTCCTTATCCTCATCCACCATTTCACCCAGACTATTTTTAAGGGGGCCAACACTATCATTTTTTAGTTTCTTACTATTTACGTAGTTAAAGAATATTTTGGGATTATTTTTACTCTCTCTGGCAATGAGTCTCTCTGTCTCAATCATAGCTGCCTTGATTTGCTTTTTACAGAATTTATTTAATTTTTTGTATTTATTTAATGCCTCATCACTACCTACTTCCTTTAATTCTCTAAATGCTTTCTTTTTGTCACTTATTGCGCCCCTTACAGCTCTATTTAGCCATATTGGTTTCCTCCTATTTCTAGTATGTTTATTCCCTTATGTGATATATTGTGCACAGGTCCTATCCAGGATACTAATAAACGTCTCCCATTTTCATTCTGTATTTTTATGTCTCAGGATATCGTCCCAGTTAATTGCACCAAGATCATCTCTCATCCATTGGAAATTTGCCCTCCTGAAGTTTAGTGTCCTTGTCACCCCTCTACTACACATCTTATTAAAGGAGACATGAAAACTTATTATTTTGTGATCACTATTCCCCAAGTGACCCCCAACCCTTATATTTGATATGTGGTCTGGCCTGTTGGTTAATATTAGGTCTAGCAGTGCCCCCCTTCTTGTTGGGTCCTGAACCAGTTGTGAAAGGTAATTGTCTCTCATAGTTGTCAAAAACTGATTACCTTTGGTGGAACTGCAGATTTCCGTTCCCCAATCTATTTCAGGGTAGTTGAAGTTCCCCATAATAATGACTTCTCCTTGAGTCGCAGCTTCATATATTTGCTTTATGAGGATATTCTCCGTTGTTTCCATTATTTTTGGAGACTTATAACAAATCCCTATCAGTAATTTATTATATTTTCCCCCTCTCCTTATCTCCACCCACAGGGACTCTACATTTTCATTAGATTCGCCTATATTAATATAAGGAGGTTGCTTTCCCTGCTCCTTACCTGGAACCACTTAGTCAGACAGCTGGGTTGTCGGGGGGAAGACTTTCTGCCCTGGACAGAAGGGACCATGTGACTGCAGGGGGAGAGAGGAAGAGAGGGAGGCGTGGTAAGAAAAGTGCGGGAGAGCAGAGCGCGCCAGAGAGAGGGGACAGCGTGCCAGAGAGAAAGCAGGCTGCTGTGCCGCGCTCCCCATGACAGAGTGCTCCCCGTGAGGGCACTAAGGCTGGAGTGAGAGTGGGGACTTGGAAGGCTCTATAATCAGAGACGACGTATCCCCTTACAGTGACCTGAGCACGCAGCCCCGGTGACCGCACTGACAAGCTAGGACCCCTGAGTGTGACTAAGGAAACTGCTCAGTGTGTGTGTATTCTTGCTGCAGAGAGAGATACTGTCAGCCTGGTGTACAGAGACTCGCAGCAAAGTGCTGTGTGATTTCCTGCTTGCACCTTCACTGGGAGAAAAGTCTTAACCCCGGAGTTTCCAGTTCCCAGGAAACAGAGAAGAGACTTCTATCCCCTGGTCCCCGCAGTATCAGTACAGAGACTGTGATTCTTGGTGAGAGACTTAACAGTGCGGAGCCCCTGATTCCTGGCTGTGCTGTAAAAGCTAAAGACTTCATCTTGTGAGTACATGAAAGCGGACTCTGCTGGTGACTGTACCCACGCTAGTGATGTGTCGTTCGCGAACGAGCCGACACAAAGAGTCGGCTCCCTGCTGTGAACGATGGGAGCCGGCACGCCAGTGAGAGCCACTAAAATTCCTGAATGGCTCCCACTGGGCGTAAAATCCCGGGCTTCGGCATGTGTAACTCCGCCCACCTGAGCAAAACCCCGCCCACTCTTCAATTTAATTGGCTCTAAATAAGTGGGCGGAGTTTCTGCGGTAGGCGGGCGGAGTTTTGGACGCCTGAATAGATATTCAATAGGGATCCATTTAGGATCCAAAAAGAGCCGGTTCGTGAGCCGAAAGAGCAGACTCTTTTTGGTGAGCGGAGCCATGAGAGCCGGATCACCAAAAAGAGCCGGACTGCCCATCACTAACCCACGCTGGAATTAGGACCCTCCAGTCAGGACCTCCCTGGACTGATAAGTTACAAGAACACTCGTTAACCCTTTTGTTTTCGCTTAACTGTTTACTGTTTGATTTACCTCTATTAACCCCCTGTTTACTCCCTGCAAGGAGAATCTTACTCCTGTTAATAAATTCCCCTGAACAGTTGGTCTGTCTGTTCCGTGGTGACATACTCAACTCTGCACTCTATTACACTATCACGCCGGTGGGTTTTAAGTATGATTTTACATATAGACACACCCCTCCCCCTCGCTTATCCGTTCAGTCATTTCTGAACAGACTATAACCCTGCAAGTTAACAGCCCGGTCATGGCTCTCATCCAGCCACGTTTCAGATATCCCCACCATGTCATAATTATGCTCCAACTCCATTAATTCTAATTCGTCCATTTTGTTGGCGAGGCTTCTGGCATTAGTATACATACACTTTATGTATCTCTCTACACCTCTATTCTTTCTTAAATTATTATTTGATCTAACCCCACCCCCCATGCCACCGCCACCCCCAACTTTCTTATTTGTGCCCAGGTCTCTATCTGCACTATCTTCCCCTCCTATAAAATGAGTACCCTCCCCCCAATTCCCTAGTTTAAACACTCCTCCAACCTTCTAGCCATTCTCTCCCCCAGCACAGCTGCACCTTCCCCATTGAGTTGCAGCCCATCCCTAGCGTAGAACCTGTAGCCAACTGAGAAGTCGGCCCAGTTCTGCAGGAACCCAAACCCCTCCTTCCTACACCAATTCTTGAGCCACTTATTACCCTCCCTAATCTCCCGTTGCCTCTCTGGCGTGGCACGTGGTACAGGCAGTATTTCGGAAATTACCACATTGGAGGTCCTTGCTTTCACCTTGCAGCCTAATTCCCTGAAATCGTTTTTACAAAACTATGTAAAGCAGTCAATACAAGAGAAGACAGTATTCTGCTACAGATGGATCTGGATAAGTTGGAAACTTGGGCCGAACGGTGGCAGATGCGGTTTAACAATGATAAATGTAAGGTTATACATGGGAAGAAGGAATTAATATCAACATTACACACTGAATGGGAAACCACTGGGTAAATCTGACATGGAGAAGGACTTGGGGATCTGACTTAATGATAAACTTACCTGGAGCAGGCAGAAGCTGCTAAGGCAAACAGGATCATCGGGTGCATTAAAAGAGGTTTGGATACACATGATGAGTGCATTATACTGCCTCTGTACAAATTCCTGGTTAGACCGCACATGGAGTAATGTGTACAGTTTTGGGCACCGGTGCTCAGGAAGAATATAATGGAACTAGAGCGAGTACAAAGGAGGGCAATATATAATGACAGATTTTATCTTTTATAGTGTACAGCTTGTTTCCATGGAGTTTGTACCTATTGTTTGTTAGGCCTATCTACTATGTATACTTTACTAATATATTACAGATTGAACATGTAATGCCATACTGACCAACTTATCAAGAAGAAAAAGAGTCACAAACTGCATGCCACAGCAAATATTGGCCACGCCCCTGGCCATACCACAATCTACACCCATTTACCATTTTTTTCTACCCTGACAGGAGGAGATGTCAAAGGGGGAGCTGGCAGTGAGGGACATTCAGCAGCCTGAGACTGCAAGGCGAAGACCCAAATTCAGATCTATCTGCTTCATCTGGAACAGTTGGGACTAGAGATGAACGAATAGATTCACGGGACTCGGGTTCAGAGTGCAGGTCAGCAGTACCTGGCAACTGGATGGGAGGCTGTGAATCTTTTACCTTCCGCCATCCCTGGCACGGCTTTTGATTAGCCAGAGCTGGTGCAACGTCATTTGTGCATCCTACTCATCTCTAGTTGGGTCAAATGGATTTAGTTTTTGTTCATTCGTTCACAGTTGGAGCGCCAGAACTTTTTCATCTTTATGTTGCTTTATTATATTATATTTTCCTCCTTATTTGATCATTTTTCGTGCAGATGTGAAGCCGTGTTTTTATGGAAAGCCTTTGATTCTGCACTTGAAAAAGTACCATATTTTTTGCTTTATAAGACGCACCTGATTATAAGACGCACCCCGAAATTTGGTGACGAAAAAGAGAAAAAAATATTTTTTTATGTTAAATGGGAGTCTGTCTTATAATGCCAGTGTCCATCTTACAAATCATATATATGTCCCTCCCCTGCTGGCACACACATGATAAAATAACAAACACTTAACTCACCTCTTGATGATGGCTCCGTGCTCCCATCTCCTTGGTTGCGCTTCCTGTTTCCAGGGCATCGGATCATGTGACCTGGGCACACAGTGATGACATCACTGTGCTGTGCCGATCACATGATCGAATGTCGGCACAGACACAGGAAGAGCCACAGGGGAGCTGGGAGCACGGAGCCATCATCGGAAGGTGAGTAAAGTGTTTGTTATTTTATCATGTGCATGCCAGCAGGGGGGCATATAGTGACCTGGTGGGCCGTGTGTGTGCCAGCAGGGGGTATATAGTAACGGAGAGTTCATGTGTGTGCCAGCAGAGGGCATGTAAAGTGACTGGGGGGGCATATCCATGATGGGAGGGGGGAAGAGTGCAGGCACATGCAATATGCGCAACTCCCCTGTTAACCAACTCGGCGGCTTCAGCACCGAGTTGATGGACAGCAAGTGCAATGAATATTACATGAGGCTAATGAGCGGGAGCACGTGACCTCCCGCTGTCTCAGCAGCCCACAGCCAGCCAACTCCAGCCCCCTGACACCACTCCAGAACTGTCCCCCATCCTCTACAGCACAGCACAGAGACTCAGATTATAATACGCACCCCCCACTTCCCCCAAAATTTGGGGGAACAAAAGTGCATTTTATAGTCTGAAAAATATGGTAACGGCAGTTTTTTACATGTGTTTTTTACGTTCCACATACAAGCCTCTAGAGAAAAAAAAGCACCAAAACCGCAGAGTTCAGCAGCATCTTTAGATGCATGAAACCACATCCACTTTGCTTGAACAGTTAAACAGCAGAATTTCTGTGCAAAAAAAGCAGCAGAAAATATGCTGTATTTATGCTACATGCGAACATGTCACCCCTTGAGAAAGGCGATAGCCGAAACGTGCGTCGGGGGATACAGGGGTGAAGTGCCAATCCACGCCGTGACTTGTTTCCACATTACCTGGTATGTATAGTATTATACACTTAGTATGAAATATGCTTGTCAGCTAATCTTATGGACCTGTGTGTCCAATGCAGGCTTCTTTGAATCCTATGCACAGTCACCTTAATTTTCTGCTATACTAGCCTTGGCTATAATGTGGGCATATATATACTACAGGCACATACCCCCTGTTTCTGTAGGTGCGTGCTGAGTACAGCACGGGGACCACTTTCCTCTGCTCATTTTAAACCTGTAATAAATTGTTAATAAAGTTTGTTTACATATTTATCTGGACTTTATGCTGCTTCTTTTTCCTTTGGTTGTTGATTAATTTAGGCAGTGGTCCTATATGTTCCTGCCCTTGGTCCCAGTTTGTCTGTACTGAATATACCCTATCTGGGTTTAAATACTATGTTGGTGACCTTATATTGTTCCACCTTAGTGTGTTACATGCGAACATGGCCTAAATGTCCACGCAAAGTGAAAGAGAGGCTGTACTTGGCCCCTGGCCTTGAAGGGAGGCCGACATGACAGGCTTGACATGGGAAGATAGTGAGCTGGAGGGATATATAGAAGATTGGGGGCTAACAGATTGGTTTAGAGAAGGAGCTGGGGTAAGGTCTTGAGGGAAGGAGGCGTCAGAGGTGGGGTTATGGAGCAGTAATATAAAAGGGTCAGCCATCTTAGTGTGGGTAGCCATTTTAGGTCCCCCTGACAGAGTTAAGAAGCTTCATAGAGTACCTGCAATATGGACGTTGAGGCTCTGCTTCAGCAACTGAGGAACACTGCAGGCATGCATGGCACAGACTGGCTGCAGTCATCTGTGCACGGCCTGTTGCAAGGGGTTGTGACCGGAGCTTCCCAGACTCCCCAGGATGGATGCCGACTATGGAGGAATAGGCCTCCATCGCGCCTCAGTCCTGAGGTCACCCCCCGTGTCTGGCGTCGTGTCAGGGAACCCTCCGGTTAGTGGCGAGGGTCGCAGGTCGGCGGCCTGGCATCTGAGAACCAGGAGGAATCCTGCCATCCGACGGGGCCTACAGTAGGAGAAGGAGTCGGCCTCCCTCTCTTCTGTGGCTGCAAGGGAGATACCGAGAGTGGGAGCGGCTGGTGTTCTTAGCAGCGCAGGACCTGCTCGGCAGAGATGATCAGAGGAGGTGAAGAGACGAGGGCCTTACCATTTGCCCAGGCAGCTAGGTAAGACTGCTCATTTATTTACTAAAAACAAGAAAAAGAAGCGCACATAGAGTAATACCTTCAGATATCGCAATCAAGTCGACCCCCACAAAACAGACTCACCTGGTCTGGTTGTGACAGGTCACAACTCCCTTGGATAAGCACGTATGGTCGCAGCAGGCTCCCGGCAGACAGTATGGATCCACATGGAAAAAGATAGAACCGGAGGATAGAAGCCGCGCAGACCACAATAAAGGTAACAGAGTTACCCACACACTCTGTTTATTAGCCTACGCGTTTCGTGGCAGACAGGCCACTTCATCAGGGCATCAAGATTCATCAGTAAAACCAGGTATATATACCCACAAATACAATCAAAAAAACACAAACATGTATAAGCCCCACCCTCTTGCGACATCACTTTTGGTGGGAACGCCCACTTTAGGTCAAACATTTATAAATACACCCATAACATTGGTTACAAAACATTAAGATACATTAAAACACAATAATCGATCTTTAAAACCACATATATTCATCAATAAATAATTAAAACAAATATAAACATTTCTGGTATCCAGATAAACCAGGATTAGAACTCACACTGGAAGAAACCTAAAAACTATCCTCCAGAGATATAACCTCCGTCTTATACCACTAAACCACCTGGTGGTTTTAGGTGAGGGCAACTATTTATCCTGGATCCACCAGTTAAACCCATTCAAAACACTTAGAATATCATATATTGACCCATAGTACCCTATACGAGCCCTTGGTTTGTTTTTTAGTTTACTATGGGTCAATATATGATATTCTAAGTGTTTTGAATGGGTTTAACTGGTGGATCCAGGATAAATAGTTGCCCTCACCTAAAACCACCAGGTGGTTTAGTGGTATAAGACGGAGGTTATATCTCTGGAGGATAGTTTTTAGGTTTCTTCCAGTGTGAGTTCTAATCCTGGTTTATCTGGATACCAGAAATGTTTATATTTGTTTTAATTATTTATTGATGAATATATGTGGTTTTAAAGATCGATTATTGTGTTTTAATGTATCTTAATGTTTTGTAACCAATGTTATGGGTGTATTTATAAATGTTTGACCTAAAGTGGGCGTTCCCACCAGAAGTGATGTCGCAAGAGGGTGGGGCTTATACATGTTTGTGTTTTTTTGATTGTATTTGTGGGTATATATACCTGGTTTTACTGATGAATCTTGATGCCCTGATGAAGTGGCCTGTCTGCCACGAAACGCGTAGGCTAATAAACAGAGTGTGTGGGTAACTCTGTTACCTTTATTGTGGTCTGCGCGGCTTCTATCCTCCGGTTCTATCTTTTTCCATGTGGATCCATTTATTTACTATTAACCCTTGGTTAGCTTCCCCTGAATCTAGGAGGCAGGATGTGCTTACTGGGGGGTTAGCAGGGGCATGGGGCTAATCTTACAAGGTTTGAGACATTTAGCTAGGTTATGGGGTCTGGGGGCTCTCAGGGAGGGTTATCACCGTCCGCTGCATGGTTGGGTAATTCTGGGGCAATTTTAGGGTCAGGGGGTCTCCTGGAGATATTGGAGGGTATGATACTTCCAGTATAGGGGCGGGTGTTTCAGCATCTATTGGGGGAAGTGGCGGGACATCGGGATGTTAATATGGCAGCTGATGGGGCAACGGGTTCAGAACAATTTATGGGGGAAGGTGGGGAAAAAGAGAAGGAGGATTCAGTACGTTTGGATGATGCAGCAAAGGGAGAGGTTTATGTTTGTTGGAGGGTCTGTTGGGGGCTAATTTGAAGCAGGAATTGAGAGAAAAGATTTAGAAAGGGGAATACGTAGAAATATTTTCTTTGCTGCCATTGGAGCATTTAAATTTGTATAGGGCAAGGAAAGAGGATTCTAAGAGGGAAGATGAAGAAAAGAGGAGGCATCGTTTAATTCCCAGAACCTTCTCTAATTGGTTGCAGGCATTCACTATTTTGGCTAGCGTGATAGTCGAGAAGGCCCCAGAGAATTGTTCAGGCCTTTTTTTGTTATATGGATGCGATTGGGGAGGCTTATAGGGTGTATGGTGGTCAGGGTTGGTTAAGATACAATGAGCAGTTTTGTCAACGGAAGGCGGTTGGGTCCAGTATTTGGTGGGACCATAAAGATTTAGCTTTATGGATAAGGGTGATGGTCCCTACTAGGTTGGGACAGGGTAGTCAGCCATTTCCAGGGGTCACCGGGGTTCAGGATAGTTAGGACACTTGGTGACAATGCAGAGAGGGCTGTGTTTCTCATTTAATAAGGGGACGTGCAAATTTGGGAACAAGTGTAAATTTAAGCATGAGTGCTCAGCATGTGGGGGCACTTACTTAGCAGCAAAATGTTTCACGGGGGGAGACAAAAGCATTGCAATTTTCTGACGTGGTTTATGACAAATTAAAAACAGAGGTGGCTTTGGGTAGAATGGCGCGACCATTTGCAGTGGCTCCCTTTAGTAATTTGAGGGTTTCACCACTTGGTGTGGTTCCAAAAAAGGAGCCAAATAAATTTAGGTTAATCCATGACCTGTCCTTTCTAAAGGGTCTTCAGTGAATGAAGGGATTGATCCACAGTTATGTTCTGTGTTATACACATCGTTTGATGCAGCTATGGATTGGGTACGGTTGTGTGGTAAAGGGGCTTGGTTGGCAAAAACTGACACTGAAGCGGCATTTAGATGTTACCGATACATCCTGATAGCATGCATTTGTTGGGCTGTTTTTCGGATGGAATATTTTTTGTCGATCGATGTCTTCCTATGGGATGCTCACTTTCATGTGTTTACTTTGAAACGTTTAGCACTTTTTGGAAAGGCTATCCAGCCAAGAGAAAATCATATAAAATGTAACTTTTAATATATATTTTTAAAAAAAACACTACCCAAAGAAAAATAAAGAGGTGATACAGTGCACATTAAAATCTCACTTATCAACTGTAATGTCCATCCGGACAGACATATCATAGGGATATAGATACCTCTTTTAAACAAAAAGTCCCTACAAGTTATTCAGTATAACCAATTCTGATTAGATTAGATGCCCAATCATGAATTTATAGACCGTGAGTTTATCAATCCCGACATCATACACGATGCTCTTATTAAAGGGGTTCAAACACAGTCTCTATGTGGACTAGTTAGCTTAGTTGCATATATTGTTCACCACACACAAAAAATATAGAAAAAAAAAGGAAAGATCTCACCCATCAGCCATGCAGGCACCGATCATCACCTCTTTGTTTCTAAGCAACCAGGCTCCATAGAGGGAGTGGATCCAGTTTTGACCTAATACGCCCTGTATAGGCTAGTATGGCCCTGATCCCAAAACTCCCGCCCTTACAAGGGCAGTCCACATCTGACCCTTATACACAATAGCCCTATTTGTCCCTGTACATCCCGACGCATTTCGTCTTTGCTACGACTCCTCAGGGGACCTCTACACTCAAATAGGGTACATAGCTCCTTCATAGTCGACTAGGGTTCTGTCCTGGTAATACTCGGGCTTGCAATGGTATATCGCCACACCCCCCTTGATTACCTTTATAAGCTACACAGCACTATGACAAGGTGTCCAATCATGGTGACTCACCCATACACATACCGCCGCTTTCACACGCCATCTCTTCCACTACACGTGTCTTCCAAAATGGCCACTAAACTTCCGGTTCACATACCCGAGGTCACCGCGCGTCACAATCACCGTGGTAACCACTTGTTTCCTTACAGCGTGTATACCAAAAATGGCCGCTTAATATCCGGTTCGCGACCCGGCAGTATACTATGGAATGCATCCTGCGGTCCATTCCAACCTCTTAAATGGCCACTAGTAGTGACAGCTTAATACATCATATTTCTCCTATTCAAAGCGAGAAAAATCATAAAGCGGTAGAATTATTAAGTTTATTTATCTTGATTATGTACTTATAAACCGTATTTCTGCGTCATTATTTTCTGCGGCAGAAAGAAAATATATGTTGTGGTTTTCCAATCAGATTAAAATGACCACATATATTAATAAAAACTTTCCCATACCGCCAACATATCTCCATGACACCACACAAAGTGATAACAAATGATGTCAGAACCGGTGACATTAATCCCAGAATAGTGGGTAATAGCTTCAGAAATGGCATAATCAGGTAGTGTAAATCTTCAAATACAGTATTGACAGTACATTAACTAAAAAAAATCTTTTACAGATTAACTCACACTTTTAGTATCTTAAATGAAACAGTTATAATTTAGTTGCTCATTAAGCCCTCTTGGAGCTACAGTATTTAAGTGGAATATCCATCTCGTTTCTTTTTGCAAGATGATTTTATCCCAATTGCCTCCTCTTATGGGTCTCGCCACTTTTTCAATACCCATGAATTTGATGGAATCTATATTACCTCCCTGACAACTATTGACATGTCGTGCAACTGGGGTTTCTCTCTTATGCACCACATCTCCAATGTGCTCTCCTATCCTATCCTTGAACTCTCTGATGGTTTTACCCACATATTCCTTCCCATATACACAGGAAGCTTTGTAAACTATCCCCTTAGTACTGCAATTGATGAATTCTCTTATCCTATACTCTTTCCCAGTAACATTACTGGAAAACCTATCGCCCGTGGTAATGTGGGAGCAGGCAACACAGTGTCCGCATCTGAAGCAACCCTTTGTATCACTTGTTAACCATGTTTTAGGTATCGGGATTTTAAAGTGACTCCTTACAAGCCTATCCTTTAATGAGCGACCTCTTCTATAGGTGATTAATGGTCGCTCCGTTAGTTGATTACCGATATCTGGATCCATAAGCAAAATGGACCAGTGTTTGGTTAGCACTTTCCGTACTTCCTGTGCGCCATTGTCAAACGTGGTAATGAGTCCCATTTGTCCTTCATTATCTGCTCTACGGGCTGGCCTCAACAATTCAGACCTATTCTTATTTTTAACTTCCTTATATATACTTTTTGGAATGGGCAGTTAAGGAAGTGTGGGGTCTGAATTTTTGCATCCATTACCTACATGAATTTTTGTTTATTGGTCCAGCTCAGGCATATGATTGTTACTGCATACAATGGAAATTTTGGCGAAAAATGTGGGGATCCTATAGTAGCGGAGAAGACAGTTGGGCCAGTGAATTCTTTGAATTCCTTGGGAATTGAGATCGATACCATGGCGATAGAATGTAGATTGCCAGTTGAAAAGGTGATTGGACTGCAGGCTGAAGTTTTGAGAGTGAGTGGTTTGCGGAAAATTACGTTACGTGAATTAAAATCCTTGCTGGGTAAGCTAAACTTTGCATACAGAATAATGCCGATGGGTAGAGCCTTTTGTTGGAGGTTATCTTTGGCAACGGTGGGGGTGAAATCACCTATACATTTTATCAGACTGAAGAGAGAATTGCGAGAAGATTTGAATGTGTGGGCATTCTTTTTGGAGCCAAATAAAGGTAGATCTATTTGGATTCAACCAGTGATGTACACGGAAACGTTGGGTTTTCTCATCAGTACTGAAAGACAGCACTTTTGGTCTGTATTTTTGAGGGAGTTGGCTGGTGGAGGAATGGCCTCGTGTTTGGTTAGAACAGAGTTTGATGTGGAACCGGATATTGTTCCATTTATATCCCATTGTTGTGTCGTTGTCATTGTGGGTGGAAAGGGTTCAAAATAGAAAGATACATTTTTGTTGTGAGTTTGAGGGGTGGCTGTGGCGATAAATTCGTTATCATCAGCAACACCGTCGGTGGTTAAAGTTTTACAGCACTTGGTCTTACTGGGCTTGACATTTAATTTATCGATAGTGGCCGAGGTCAGGTCTGTCTTGATTAATTAATTAGTGCGCTTTCCAGGCCCTAGTTAGGGTAGTTATTGGTGTCCGCCAGAGCGGCGCTGCACGCACCTAGTGCGCTAAATCTGTTAGTGTCAGTTTCTCCCTGGCACCTCAGTTGCACTGCCGAGGGCTAGTGGGTCTACAGAGACTCTAACCCTGTGTCCTTGGGGCAGAGTCCTGTGACCTAACACTAGTATTCACTCAGCGGTATTGTGGCTCTGTGTCGCCTCCTTACATACCAGGTGAAGTTAACCCGTGTGTGTTTTCATTATACCGCCATATACTGTCCGCCTTTACCAAGCAGCAGTCATCTCTGCACGGTGGACCCCAGGCTGCGAACGCACCTTATATCTTCCTTTATATTATTTGGTGCGTTCCACTAGCCCTAACATAGTCTGGAAGCAATTACTACCGGAGTTTCACCGCTTTGTGCATCTAGACTGTGCTCCGGATGTGCTGGTAATACATTTGGGGGAATTGATTTAGGTAAGGGGCCCTGTAGGGAATTGATTAATGATATCAAGTTTGATATATTGCGACTTTGGGCAATGTTCCCTAGGGTTTTAGCAATCTGGTCAGATATCATTCTATTGAGGGGGTGAATAAAGCAAGAATTAAAGTAGATAGAGCAGTGTCTCACTTTATGGTAAGGAATGGTGCGGTGGTGGTGTGCTATGTGGAATTGGAGTCTGGTGAAGGGGAATTTTGGAGGAAGGATGGAATTTATTTGAACGCTGTCAGCATGGACATGTTGTGCTTGGCGATACAGGATGGAATTTAGAAAGGTCTAAAGGTGTGGAGGAACATAAATGTTTAAGGAGTCAGAACATTTATGTTAGTGGCATGGGGAGGAGGTAATCGAAGTTGGTGGAATTGATTAATGGCGGATCGGAGGGGGGAGGGGATCTCAAGAGGTCCTGGACTCCCCCTGGGTGGATTCAAGTGGACAGGTGTTTAAATAATCCTGCTGAAAGGGGACCTGTTAATGGTTTTTGGATATTGGCCAGGTTGGTTAATAGCTGCCTCTGAGCTGGTGTATAGCAGCTAGAGGCAAGACTTAACCTGGGGCCAAGGTGGGATTATTAAATCTGCGATTTATAGTTTTGCGGCTTTGAGGGCAACCCCTTCTGGGGGGTTATTGTTTAAACAGTTTGTATTAAATGTTAACCCCTTCCCGACAAGCGCCGCTTTACTACTGCTCTGCTGGAAGTGTGTTCCCGCAAGCAGCAGTACTAGTACAGCGCTACGATCGTGTGGCCTCACGCTGAGTGCCACGGTGATCGTGTGCGGGTGTCAGCTGCATGTGACAGCTGACACCTGACAGCAATGCCCATGAGCGGTGCTAGCACCGCTCGTGGGCATATAACCCCTCTGAGAAGCATAGAGAAGCATCATGCAGGGAGGGGGCTCCCTGCGTGCTTCCCTCAGAGCAACGTGATGTGCTCGAGTTGTTCAGAGGTTCTTCTTTCAGACTCCCAGCTCCAAGATGGCTGCAGGGTCCTTCTGGGTCCTACAGTGAGGTGGATTCTCAGCACCTGCTAATAGCAGGACCTGAGAAACCTCCTTCACTGCCTGTCAGATCGCTGATCAGATACAGTGCAGTGCAAATTGTCAAATCAGCGATCTGACACTATATAGTGATGTCCCACACATTGTAAAAAAAGGAAAAAAAAAATATTAGCAAGCGTAAAAATATTTTTTAAAAAAATTCCTAAATAAATAAAAAAATATATATTTTCCCAATAAATATATTTATGTAAATAAAAAAAACAATAAAAGTACACATATTTGGTATTGCTGCGTCCGTAGCGACCCACTCTATAAAACGTTCCCACCAGATAAACCATTTAGTCAACACGGTAAAAAAAAAAAAAAAAAAACTAGGTAACAAACAATGCTTTATCATCATACCACCGAACAAAAAGTGCAATACAACGCGATCAAAAAGACAGATGTAAATAAAAATGGCACCACTGAAAATATAATCTTGTCCCGCAAAAAACAAGCCACCTTACAACTCCATCAGCAGAAAATAAAAAAGTTATAGCTCTCAGAATAAAGCAATGCAAAAATAATAATTTTTTCTACAAAATAGTTTTTATTGTGCAAAAGTGCCAAAACGTAAAAAAAAAGATATAAATGAGGTATCGCTGTAATCGTACTGACCCGAAGAATGGAGTTGCCTTACTAATTTTACCACACGTGAAATGGTATAAAAAAAACCACAAAAAGCAATTCCTGAATTGCTGGTTTTTGTTCATTCTGTCCCCCAAAAATTGGAATAGAAAGCGAACAAAAAATGTCATGAGCCCAAAAATGGTACCAATATAAACGTCAGCTCATCCCGCAAAAAACAAGACCTCACATGACTCTGTCGACTGAAATATTAAAAAATTATAGCTCTCAAAATATGGTGATGCAAAAACTAGTTTTCGCAATAAAAAGCGTCTTTTAGTGTATCGCTGTAATCGCACCGACCTGAAGAATAAAGTCACCTAACCACTTATACTGCACGAGGAAAAAAAAATAAAGCCAATTCTTCACATGCTGTTGATTTTTTCATTCTGCCTCCCAAAGATCGCAGTAAGGCTTGGCGCACATATATCCTGCGCTCTGCGCTGAGAACTTGTACCAAGGTTTCTGTGTAAATCTCTGAAATATGTGATTCAGACAGAACCCCCCTCAGAAAATTCCCTATAATGAGGCAGATAGTCACAGTGGACGCAATATGACCCGTGATCTGTGGTGTCCATCTTTTTAGGATTGTACAGTATTGTGCTATGCTGAACAGAGGCCAGATGGAGTCCAGAGTAAATCTGCTGCCTCATTATAGTGAATGGATCCCTCAGTGGTTTCATCTGTCACGTCACTCAGAGATTTAGATGAAAACCCCAAAGTAAGTGGTCAGCGTAGAGCGCCAAATAAATGTGATCCCAAATGTTATGTAAAATGTTCCCAATAAAACTTCAACTCCATCCACAAAAAAAGCAAGTCCCCACTCAGGTCTGTCATCTGTTAATGGAAATATAGGGGGCATCAACGTTACTGATAGCACAAAGGCTCTGGAAAAGCAAAATGGTTCCTTACCCGCCAAAAGAAATTCAGCAAATTCTCCACTCCCAAATCCAAATGCCCCCTCAATTCTGAGCTGCAGTGTGCCTAAACAACATTTAGTGCCCACATGTTTGGCATTACTGTAGTGAAGAGTGCCCGCCTAATTTACAGGTGCGTGTCCCAAGAAGCATGAGCTGGGCATAATGTACTGGTCACTACAACGTACTGGTCACTACAATGGCAGTTTGCAATTTTCACTCAGCAACTGCTGCCTGTTTCTGGAAAACACGCATGGAGTCAAAATCGTCACTACATCTGTAGATAAATTCCCAAAGGGTTATAATTTCCAAAATGGGGTAACTTGAGGGGGGTTTCCACTGTTTGGGCACATCAGGGGCTCTCCAAACGCGACATGGCACTGCTAATTATTCCAGTAAATTTTACATTCAAAAAGTCAAATGGCGCTCCTTCCCTTCCAAGCCCTGTCGTGCACCCAAACAGTAGTATTCCCCCACATATAGGGTGTCGTTGTACTCAGGAGAAGTTGCACAACAAATATTATGGAGCAATTTCACCTGGTACCCTTATGAAAATGCTAAATATTGAGCTAAAAAAGATTTATTTTGGAAAAATGTGATTTTTTTTATTTCCATGGCTCAACATTATATACTTCTGTAAAGCACGGGTGGGTTCAAGGTGCTCAATACACACCTAGATAAGTTCCCTAAGGGGTCTAGTTTCCAAAATGGTGTCACTTGTGGGAGGTTTCCACTGTTTAGGCACATCAGGGGCTCTTGAAACGCGACATGGCACCCGATAATTATTCCAGCATATAATACATTCAAAAAGTCAAATGATGCTCCTTCCCTTCCAAGCCCTGCTTGTTTTCCCCACATATTGGATATCTGTGCACTCAGGAGAAATTGCACAACAAATTTTATGGAGCAATTTCTCTTGTTACCCTTATGAAAATGCAAAATTTGGAGCTAAAAAAGATTTATGTGGGAAAAATGTGATTTGTTTTATTTTCACAGCTTAACGTTATAAACTTCTGTGATGCACTTGGGGGTTTAAGGTGCTCAATGCACATCTAGATAAGTTCCCTAAGGGGTCTAGTTTCCAAAATGGTGTTACATGTTGGGGTTTCCACTCTATAGGCACCTCAGCGGCTGTCCAAACACAACATGGCAACCGCTAATTATGCCAGCATATTTTACATTCAAAAAGTCAAACGGCGCTCCTTCCCTTCCAAGAACTGCCGTGCACCCAAACAGTAGAATTCCCCCACATGTTGGATAACTGCGCACTCAGGAGAAATTGCACAACAAAATGTATGGTTCGTTTTCTCCTGTACCCTTGTGAAAGTAAAAAAAATTAGGCCTAAAAGAAAATTTTTGTGAAAGGAAAGTAAATGTTTATTTTTTCCTTCCACATTCCAAAAATTCCTGTGAAGCATCTGAAGGGTTAATAAACTTCTTTAATGTGGTTTTGAGTACCTTGAGGGGTGCAGTTTTTAGAATGGTGTAATTTTGGGGTATTTTCTGTCATATAGACCCCTCAAAGTCACTTCAAATGTGATGTGGTCCCTAAAACAAATAGCTTTGCAAATTTTGCGTAAAAATTAGAAATTGCTGATCAACCTTTAACCTTTATAACTTCCCAACAAAAAAAGTTTGTTTCCAAAATTTTGCTAATGTAAGTAGACATGAGGGAAATGTTATTTATTAACTATTTTTACAATATGACTCTTTGAATTAAGGGCATAAAAATTAAAACTTTGAAAATTGCAAAATTTTCAAAATATTCGCCAAATTTCCTTTTTTTTGACAAATAAACACAAGTTATATCAAAGAAATGTTACCACTAACATGAAGTACAATATGTCACAAGAAAACTTTCTCAGAATCACCAGGATCCGTTGAAGCGTTCTAGAGTCATGACCTCATAAAGTGACAATGGTCAGAATTGTAAAAATTGGCCTGGTCATTAAGGTGAAAACAGGCTTCGGGGTGAAGGGGTTAATAAAAGGCTGCTGTGGCCAATTAATCCAATCTAAGTGTGGTGTGTTTATTGGGCTTTTAGTATAGAAGATCAGGAGGGGATTATGTGACTAAAAGGTTAAGAATTGAAGCTCACATGAGTCACGCAAACCTCATATGTCAAAGGAGGCTATACTTGTCCCCTGGCCTTGAAGGTAGGCCGACATGACAGGGTTGACGTGAGAATATAGTGAGCTGGAGGGATATTTAGAAGATTGGGGGTTAACAGACTGGTTTAGAGGAGGAGCTAGGGTAAGGTCTTGGGGTGTAGGATAGGTTTGATGTGGGGTTATGGGGCAGTAATATAAAAGAGTCAAGCATCTTAGTGTAGGTAGCCATTATAGGTACCCCCTGACAGAGTTAAGAAGCTAACACCCACCCTCCCTTTTTGGGGGCTGAGGTTTGCAGAGGTGTTTTAATTTGTTTCAGTTCTATGTAGTGTTGGGATCATTGTGATTTAGATTAACTATTGGTTTATTGCTGTTAATATAACTAAATTTAGGTCATGGCAGTGTGGCATGGGGGAGGTCCACGAAGTTGGTGGAATTGTTTAATTGTGGATCAGAAGGTGGGAGATCTCAAGAGGTCCTGTACCCCCCTGGGTGGATTCAAGTGGATGGGTGTTTAAATAATCCCACGGAAGGGATTAATAGGGGACTTGTTAATGTTTTTTGCATATTGGCCAGGTTGGTGAATAGCTGCCTCTGAGCTGGTGCATAGCAGCTAGAGGTAAGACTTAACCTGGGGCCAAGGTAGGATTATTAAAACTGTGATTTATAGTTTTGGGGCTATGAGGACCACCCCTTCTGGGAGGTTATTGTTTAAACTCTTTGTATTAAATGTTAAAAGGCTGTTGTGGCCATTTAATCCAATCTAAGGCCGGCATCACACTAGAGAGGAATACGGACGTATGAGAGGTGCAAAAACAAAGCATTGCACACGGACAAATGTTTCTCTATGGGGCTGCTCCTATCTGCCATATATTTCTCGGCCGTATTTTACGGGCTGAGAAAATCGCAGCATGCTACGTTTGTCAGCGTATTGCGCAAAAAATCTGCCAATGAAAGTCTATGGGGGCGAGAAAAATACGGATTACACACAGACCATGCGTGTGACTTGCGAGAAATACGCACCGGTGTTCTATAGAAAAGCCGGTAATTGAATTACCGGCTTTTCTGCTATCTAGCTCTGTATTAAATATAAATATATATATATACAGTACATATACACTCACTGGCCACTTTATTAGGTACACCTGTCCAACTTCTTGTTAACACTTAATTTCTAATCAGCCAATCACATGGCGGCAACTCAGTGCATTTAGGCATGTAGACATGGTCAAGACAATCTCCTGCAGTTCAAACCGAGCATCAGTATGGGGAAGAAAGGTGATTTGAGTGCCTTTGAACGTGGCATGGTTGTTGGTGCCAGAAGGGCTGGTCTGAGTATTTCAGAAACTGCTGATCTACTGGGATTTTCACGCACAACCATCTCTAGGGTTTACAGAGAATGGTCCGAAAAAGAAAAAAAATCCAGTGAGCGGCAGTTCTGTGGGCGGAAATGCCTTGTTGATGCCAGAGGTCAGAGGAGAATGGGCAGACTGGTTCGAGCTGATAGAAAGGCAACAGTGACTCAAATCGCCACCCGTTACAACCAAGGTAGGCCTAAGAGCATCTCTGAACGCACAGTGCGTCGAACTTTGAGGCAGATGGGCTACAGCAGCAGAAGACCACACCGGGTACCACTCCTTTCAGCTAAGAACAGGAAACTGAGGCTACAATTTGTACAAGCTCATCGAAATTGGACAGTAGAAGATTGGAAAAACGTTGCTTGGTCTGATGAGTCTCGATTTCTGCTGCGACATTCGGATGGTAGGGTCAGAATTTGGCGTAAACAACATGAAAGCATGGATCCATCCTGCCTTGTATGGAGCATCTTTGGGATGTGCAGCCCACAAATCTGCGGCAACTGTGTGATGCCATCATGTCAATATGGACCAAAATCTCTGAGGAATGCTTCCAGCACCTTGTTGAATCTATGCCACGAAGAATTGAGGCAGTTCTGAAGGCAAAAGGGGGTCCAACCCGTTACTAGCATGGTGTACCTAATAAAGTGGCCGGTGAGTGTATATGTGTCTCACTGACATATATATATATATATATATATATATATATATATATACTGTATATATGTTTTCACGAATATTTGAGCCCATGGATCCATTCTATGTCCATTTTGCAAGCCGGTGAGAAAATCTCACCGTACAGATGCCATACAGATGCCATACGGAGGTTTACATGCGCAAAATACACAGCCACACCTTGCCAATAGATGACATACGGATCACTGTTCAGGGAACATTTCTGCGTACTTGGTCTGTAAAAAACGGACTGTATTTTTATATGTTGTGTGTGACTCCAGCCTAAGTGTGGTGTGTTTATTGGGCTTTTAGTATAAAAGTTCAGGAGGGGATTAGGTGACTAAAAGGTTAAGAATTGAAGCTCATATGAGTCACGAATACCCTTTATGTCATGTGATTTCATGAATTCTCCACCGTCGGTGCGTCCAAAGACGTTGCTGGTTAGGGTGATTTTATTCTCAATAAGTTTCTATTTGAAGCCAGAAAAAACATAAGGGAAATAAAGCTCTTGCATTTTTAAGCATAGAATCAAAGCTTTTCTGTAGTATAAAAAAGCATTAAAATGCGGATTCACATCTGCCCCCAAAGCACATAAAATAAGGGGGAAAACGCACAAAAGAAACGCAGCCAACATGCAATATTCAGAGAAGAATGTTACTGCGTTGTGTGGTGCGGACACCAACAGAAAACTTGCAGAAATAAAGCAGCAGAAAAAACGCAGCATTTACGCTACATGAGAACACTGCCTTCACATTACATTTGTATTATTTTTTATGAGTTTAATAGCAAAAAAATCAATTACACCAATTTTGTATGGGATTTACTAATCCCCCTAAATAATCTGATTGCTGTGTTGTGCAGGTCGTTGTGATTACTGGAACACCAAATATATTTGTGTTATTTGCTGATTGGTAATGTTTATTTATTTTTTTAAAGTGCATTAAAAATTTAATTATTGTTAGTTCTTATCATTATTTTTAGTTATTTTATGGGAAGAAAAAAAATCTTTTTTATTCTCCCTCTAGGATATGGGGACATAGAAATACACTTGCTATACTCAATGCAGACACAGATCAAGTATACAAAATTCTTCCAGTGACTTCAATAATTTTAGCTCCTGCCTGTAATTATAGAGGTTGCGGCTTCAAGTCCCATGGAGACTCACAAAAAAGAGAAAAATACATTTTTTTTTAATTGTTTTTAATTATTTTTAGTAATTTTATATGAACTAAAAAACCTGACTTTTTCTTCACCTCTAGAATACAGGGACATAGAAATATGCTGCTACACAGATGTACCTCTATGAACCTGTATAATCTGTTTATATGTTCACTGCCTGCAAAACAGCTCAAGATTACCAAATTCTCTAAAGTCATTATCATTGTGGGCTGTGGCTCATAGCTTAGAGCTGCTGCCTGTTAACATACGATTGTGAGTTTGAGTCTTGGGGAGGGCGGATCACCAAAGAAGAGAATTGTTTATTTCATTTATTGTCAGACACATGTGGCCCCACCCTTAGGAGGAGTAGGAGCCACAGAGCAATGACGATGTCAGAGGGTACGGTAAGTATTAGATGTTGGGACTGAGCCCTCAAATCGGGACGATTGGGAGCTATATGTAATGTGCACATCTATTTGATATACAGCTCTGGCAAAAATTAAGACCACATCAAAACCCTGTCAGGGCAGCCCAATCTCCAGACCTGAACCCCATTGAAAACCTCTGGAATGTAATCAAGAGGATGATGGATAGTCACTAGCCACTATCAAAGAAGAACTGTTTAAATTTTTGTGCCAGGAGCAGTGTGAAAGACTGGTGGAAAGCATGCCAAGACGCATGAAAGCTGTGATTAAAAATCATGGTTATTCCACAAAATATTGATTTCTGAACTCTTCCTGAGTTAGTATTGTTGTTTCTAAACGATTATATACTTGTTTTCTTTGCTTTATTTGAGGTCTGAAAGAACTGGGTTTTTTTAATTTTGACCATTTTTCTTTGTCAAAAAAAGAATACAAAAATTATTGCTTGGAAATTCGGAGACATGTTGTCAGTAGTTTATAGAATAAATGAAAGATTTACATTTTACTCAAAAATATACCTATAAAGAGAAAAATCAGGCAAACTGAACATTTTGCAGTGGGCTCTTAATTTTTGCCAGAGCTGTAGCTATCTGATAGCCCAAGTCATTTCATTTTATGCCACTTGGTTTGTATTAGGATGTATACTATCATGACAATACAGAGTATACAGCCCCTGCCGTTTTGTTTGTATACTCTCATTTCATAATTGACTTATGCTTATCCCCCTGGGACAACCCATTTAATACATCTATTTACACATTTGATTTTAAATATATAGGTTGGTTCACAACTAGAGTTGAGTGGAACAATCAATGGAGGATCGACTTTGAGTCAAGTTTGGTGCCATTTCTTACTCTGCTGAAGACTCAGCGAGTGGGCTAATGACAACAGGAATGGCTGTGCAGGCTTCTCCATAATGCCCTGCCAATATCACATGACATGGTTTAGTGCAGCCAATTAGGGGAGCTATCACAGTCAACATAAAAGAATAGGACAGGCCAAGGTGTGCCATTTTATGCTTATACAGTGAAGGCATAGGAGGTCAGAGTGCAGAGCCCATTCCACCTAAGGATAGAAAAAGTCCTAATCTAATTGTTATGTACTACTTTCAGTGCTGAAGCAGATTTAAAATGTGAGTGCTCCTGCCAGGCTGTGAATATTAATCCGAGATTCAAGCAATATATAAGGAAGTCCTGCACCTGCGTAGTCCCTCAGTGTGACTGTTAATTGAGTTGATATATTCTGCAGTAACAGCACCTTAATAAAAATGCTTTTTTTGTTTTTTACACATTGCAAACAAGGTGAGCAGTATTAAACCCCTTATTGCTAATTTTGCTTCTAACCCAAAATCATGAATACAAGGCTTGTGTGTCACCGGAAATTTGACTTCTCCATTGTAACACAGGCAAGCCATATGTTTTTTGTTTTGTTTTGTACTGCCTCCACCACTACTTGGTATCCATTCAGTATGGGTTCAGTACGAGCCCTCAGAGTGTTAATCATTTATTTTCCAGGTAATTAGATACTTTTTAATATCGAGATTTGCGGCAAATTTATTAGACAAAAATCAAATTTTAGGGGAAAATTTGACGAAAGTGGCAAATTAAAATTTTATATCATCTGCTTATCTTTTTGTATGACCCTTGCAATTGCAATTGCCAATTAAAATGATTCTAAATAAAAGCATTGGATTGACACTGCATGCATTTGCATCAAATGTTCATTTATTTAGCACCTCTGTATATGTGGTAGTAATATCAGTGCTGAAATAACATTGCATCTTGTTGTCACAAAGCAGCTACTGCTGGTAATACCATCAACAGCTCACATTGAAAACACATTTAGCTCTCATGGGATAAACAGCAAGTCCCAGGGAACTAACTGCCTTATTTTCCTGCATAAGCTTAATTTTTAAAGTTGTGGATTCCGTGCAGGTAAATAATCTGACTGGTTGTTACATCCAATGCATTAAATAATATTTTAAAAATAAATCTAAATTTCAATATGAAGGCCCAAAATTATTTTTACTGAAAGCTACACAAAGATATATTATGTAAAAAAATAAATAAAATATTTGTTTTCGGAGCAGTCTCTGGATCTCAGAACTGACATTTCTGTTGATTATAAAATAGAGGAACCTATAGAAACAACAGATCCCATCATCTCTGTAGATATTGAAGCTCTTGTATGAATGTTGCTATTGCATATCTTTACACAAGACAGATCTGAACTAGATGATAGGAAAAAACAACCCAGTATTCATAACTACAAGAAACTAAAAGGAGGAATGAACCAGTATTTCTGTAGGCTACAGAAGAACACTAGGCCTCATGCAGACGTCCGTTCTTCACGTACGTGTTTTATCCATGGATAGAACAAGTACCCATTATAATTGAAGGAGCTGTTCACATGTCTGCATTTTTTCGTGGACTGCGCATCCGAAAAAAAATCCATGAAGACATGTCTGGTTCTGACCCACATCACAGTTCAAGATTACCTGTACACATCTATAGGATCTTGAAAATCATGGAGAGCACAAATGAATATATTAGATGAACTGTCAGGATAAATTTCATAACAGAAATAACAGAGAAGCACAACATAAGAAAAAAAGCTCCAGAATTCTCATGTAGTTGTACATACAATTGTTTCCAAGAGAGACGTGTAATGGGAAGCGAGTGACAAGTCTACTTTAAAGCTTTAGAAATATTCTGCTTACATGTACCAATGTATACGCAATGTAGTCTTCATTTACATGCAAGGAAAAAATCAAATAGTAATATAAAAATGGAGGTGCACTTTAAATGACACCGTCAAGTGAGAATGCCACAATATTACACAGCTCTGGAAAAAATTAAGAGACCACTGCAAAGTGTTCAGTTTGTCTGATTTTTCTCTCCATAGGTATATTTTTGAGTAAAATGTAAATCTTTCATTTATTCTATAAACTACTGACAACATGTTTCTGAATTTACAAGCAATAAATTTTGTATTTTTTTTCTGATAAGGAAAAGTGGTTAAAATTACAAAAAAAAACCCAGTGCTTTCAGATCTCAAATAATGGCAAGCAATTAAGTTCATAATCATTTAGAAACAACAATACTAATGTTTTAACTCAGGAAGAGTTCAGAAAATCAATGTTTTGTGGAATAACCATGATTTTTAATCACAGCTTTCATGCGTCTTGGCATGCTTTCCACCAGTCTTTCACACTGCTTCTGGCGCAAAAATTTAAACAGTTCTTCTTTGATAGTGGCTTGTGACTATCCATCATCCTCTTGATTACATTCCAGAGGTTTTCAATGGGGTTCAGGTCTGGAGATTGGGCTGCCCATGACAGGGATTTGATGTGGTCTCTTAATTTTTGCCAGAGCTGTATACTGAATATGAGCAGTATTAGCTTTCTCACTCCTCTAGTTCCATGTTGCCCAGTGAATTTTAAACAATCTTTTCTGACTCATCAAACCATATTGCTATGTTTGAACGCTAAGCTTTTACTTGCTAAGTAGAAATTATCTTTATCTTAAAAGTACAATTGGTGAAGACTGTACAGAAAGTAGAAACAAGTTCTAAACTATCAATGTATCTCATCAAAACCCTGCCTGACCCTCTTTGCCTGACGTTCTAAATTCTACATATAATCGCACATCTGGACCTTAATGCACATAAGATATGGTTTCCATTAGCAAGGCATCTAAAAACTGCTGCACACACAAATTTGTAAATATTATATGTCTTATAGTAGTGTTCAGGCCTCGCGGGAGACATTTATTTCAATGATATTGAGTCTCATATCATACACTCTAATAATACAAAATACAGGAAAAGCAACAAAAACTCCCCTCGTTCTAATAATGCTAGTAATAGCCATGAATACTTACAGACTGCGGCCTCGTCTTCTAAAAGGCACGGAGGATTGCACTGAAATATGTAGTGTCTGCAAGCTCTTCCCATCTAGGTCTGCAAAACAAGGAGATGCCTTTCATAATGGAGAAAGAATGAAGCACATTAGTAGCAGATGCGGGAATTCAAAGGAGGTCACTAGGGGTCTCCAAGGTTTTCAAGCTTCAATTGGTAAATTTGAGGACACCAGAATTTGGTGGAGCCAAAAGAAAACATTGTTTAACTCTTTAGATGACCCCTTTCAAGTTACAACATAAAATGACAACTTATCATTTTCTTTGCAGTCATCTAAGACCTGATATGACAATACTGGTAATGTATTAAGTGATGGTAATATCTGTAGATAATGAATTGAACTCATAAACCAGATAACACAGTTATAGCACCACTCCAGCGGTTTTTTTGTTTTTCAGTACTGGAGTCGTGCTTTTATAGTAAGATCCCTACACCTAATCTTATACTCACCGTACAGCGTCTTCACCTTTTATCAGCGGCATGCTGGCCTCATGGTGCCATTTTGTGCATGCAATTTCTGACTGGCTGGAAGTCAGAAGTTACATCACAAGCGCTCAATGCAAGTCTATGAGAGCCAGAACGAGGGTCTTAGAGACTTGTATTACTTGTATTGAGTTGTGAGCACTTAAACACCGGAACTGCGGGCAGGTCACAAACTGGTGGGGACCGACGGGAGTGGCAGTGATAAAAGGTGAAGATGCTTGCAGCTAAATATAGGGGGGAGGTTGAGTGACTAGGGATTGGCAAAGATTGGTTCGCTTCAGTTTGCAGAACACCCTGATGTTCGCAGAACATGTTTGTCGAATGTACCCAAACCCCATTAAATTAAATGGCAGGTCAAACCAAACATATACACAACACCTTATGAGGCGACAAAAAAACTTCCCAAACAGCTAAAATTAGGGACAAACACTACGAAAAGTGGCATCAATTGACCCACAATAGAAATTTGCTAATGACACAGCAGTCATCCATGAGCCATGCATGAGGCATGAGGGCCAGGATGTAGGGCTTTGAATTAAAGTTACAATTAAGACCTGGTGGTTAAGGGTAAGCCTTCTTTGCTGGGAGCCCTGATACCTCATGCAAAAGCTCAAATTTCTTTTTTTTTCCTAGCCTCACTCAAATTACACAAACATCAGATTCATAGAGTAATATTGGTAGAAAAATGTAAGTAAAGTAACACAGGACTGATCAATTGGCCCATAGTAGAACATTTTATTATGGCATAGAAGCAGTCAGCCATGAGTCATGCTTGAGATATCAGAGTCTGGGCCAGCATTTGGAGTTTTGAATTGAGGTTTAAATTAAGACCTGGTTGTTAAGGGAGCGGTGTAAGCCTTCTTTGCTGAGGGCTCTGATCCCTCATGCAACATTTTGTTTCCCAGCCACACTCAGATGGTACAAATATCAGTTTCATAGTGATGCTGATGACGGCATCCTCAGCACTAGCCATCTTAGTAGCCATTTTATATCTATGCAGAACGGTTCAGAAGTAATTCACCTGTGTGCACTCTGCAAGTGTGATTTGCACCACATCTGCACTGCATTGGCCCAGGCTATGCAAAAGGACATAATGCACCAGAGCTCGATGACCTGCAGGATGCGATCATCGGAAGTAAGCACACAGCGACTGTGCTTTCTGCACCTGGCCGGGATAGTGGCACAGAAATTGCTGTAACACCAGGTTGAATACATGAGCCATGCAAAGCACGTGTGTGAGGTTACCTTCGGGTAGGGTCGCCACCAGGTTTGCACTGTTATCCGACAGAGTCTTCCGTGGCTCCAGGTTCAGTGGAGACAGCCATTGCTCTAACTTGGCCTGGATAACTGTCCACAACTCTTCAGCTGTGTGACTGCGATCTCCAAGGCATATTAATTTTAACACCGCCTGATTGCGGTGAGCCCTGGCTGCACAGTACGGAGGTGGGGGATTCTCTCTGCATTGTTGGAACGCGTGTCTCATTAAGGGAGTAATTGAGCGCAGGTGGAGGCCCTAGAGTAGGTGCAGCAGCCAGAAACCGTGGAGGAAGTGTTAAATACAGAGGTTTGTCCCGCAAGCCTTGGGCATTCCAAGACTTGTGGAGCAGCGCTTGCCCCCACAGCCACCAGAGCCACCCAGTGCCTAGTCAGTGAGATGTAACGCCCCTGCCCATGTTTGCTCGTCCAGGCGTCAGTGGTAAAATGCACCCTTGCAAACATAGATTTTTTCAGGGAGCGAATGATGCTGTCTGCGACATACTGGTGTAGCGCAGTCGTAGCTTTCTTAGAGAAGTAATGTTGACTGGGCAGCTGGTACTGTGGGACTGCACTGGTCTTCATCTTTCAGAAGCCGTCTGTATTGAGAAGGTGGAAAGAAAGTATTTCTGTGGCCAATACATTGGAGATGGTGAAGTTCAGCTCTTTGACATGTGTAGGAGGAAATATTCTTTTACGTGATGTTAGGACTCTGAACATTTTTTATTACCTTTTGTGCATTGCTGCCCTTTTCCAAGATGGCGTCTTTGGTCTCATGTGCACTGTGTCTTCCTGCTATAAAACTCCACCTCAGCCTTCAGTCTGTGCTAGAGTATTCTGCCTTGCATCCAGCTCCTGACCTCTGGTGACTCCCTGGCTATATACCTGCTCCTGTGAACCTGTGGGGTTATCCTGCTACTTTGCTCTGAGTTCCTGCTGCATACACCAGTTCCAGTAATCCTCCTTCATCTGCTGCTCGTGTTTACTTCCATCTGCATTTGCTGGACATGTAAGCTGTTGCTGCTCTGCAAGAACCTGAGACTATTACCCATGCCTCCCTGGTTGAGCTAAGATATTATTTGAACTGCCTTATAAGCATATCTATCTGTGTTTTGGACTAAGCAAGGACTTATTCGTGTCAAGTATCCTCAAGAATAATTGTGCTTCACAGACTTTCTGCGTGATTGATTTTCCTCTGAAGTTTCCTATAGACTGCTAAGCTGCATTTAATATTTACTCCAAGTGTGGTGGACTTGAATTTCTCTCTGCACCTGTTTGAATCACCGTGTGATAATATAGACTTTACCACTTATAAAACTGTGTCCTGTAGTTGTCTTGTTCCACGCAAAGAGTCTCCTGAGTTATCCCCTATAATTATTACACGTGACCACAACTGCAGGACCGAGGGCTGGCTGCTTCACTACGAGAGGGTGGAGTACGGTGAACAGGACAAACTGTTGGACTGTGAGTGAGGTGTAGGTGGAGATGTTATAGTGGATTGAGATTGTGCTCTGTGAAACAAAAAACAGCAGTCATCTCCACTTCCATAACAGCGGACGTGCTCTCACTCAACCTGACTGTAGGGGTAGAGGAGTGGAGTTTCAGCGGCCAGAGATCTGTGTGAGAAGACCAGGCATGGTGACGGAGGAGGAAGAAGCAGCAGATGTGGTTGATGGGACAGACTGTGGTTGGTGAGGCCCACTAGTCTGCATTTTACCGCAGTGAGATTCCAAGACTAAGCTATGTTGATCGCGCATGAGCCAGTTCATGCATGTAGTAATCAAAGTATTGCAATTTTTGTCACTAATGAGTTGCTTTTTGCAAAGTTGGCAGATATTGTGAATTGGGTCATCCTTTGCAGTCTCAAAAAAGACCCAGGCTAGGCAACCCTTGCCGGCCCTGCGAACTGCACACTTGCGACCGATGCTGGCCAAAGCCACAGTTGTGGCTGAGGATGCAGTGCTTGTTGTGCTTGCATCACTTCTATTCTGTGCAACAATCCACAATATAACCGCCTTGCCATCATCGTCCTCCACCTCCTCTGTTGAACTACTCGGCTGAGCGCCTCTGGGTTCACACCAAGCGGGATCTACAATCGCATCATCATTCTCTTTGCTCTCCCATTCCTCGCCCTGAGAGTCACCCTCTTCCTCTTCCTGCCCTGACACCACAGTGTATGTCTGCGTGCTCCTCTGGTATCTGAGTCTCCTCAGGATCACCTCCAACCCCGGGGGTTAACGTCTGGTGATGAGAGCCTGGATTCTGCTTGGACCCTACTTCATCCAGCCCTGAATCTAACATGAAAAAAATGTGGGCATCGGTGCAGATGCTTTCCTCCTCTGGATTCCTAACGATTTTAATGAGCAAATGGGGCCTGCTGATTCCTCACTGCAACACAGTTTTATCTCAAACTATTTGGATAAGCAAATAAGCCCTCCTGGCTGAACCCCATTATTAGGACTAACGATTTTTAAGAGGAAATGTGTGCTCCTGACTCCTCTCTGCAACACAGTTTTATCACAAACAATTTAGATAAGCAAATAAGGCCTCCTGGCTGAACCACATTGTTAGAACTAAAGATTTTTAAGAGGAAATGTGGCCTCCTGAATCCTCACTGCATGCAACACAGTTTTTGCCCAAACGATTTCAATTAGTAAATGGGACCTCTTGACTGCAACACAGTTTTAGCACAATCTAGTTAGATGCTGGGAGATCGATTTCACACAGGACAGGGTCCTATCTAGCTAAATGACAAGTTCACTTTCAGCAGCAGCAGGAGCTGCCTCTCTGTGCTGTTACACTGAGAAAATGGCGCCAGCAAAACAAGATGTCCGCTTTTATATGGAGAGGTATATGTGACTTTGGCAGACAATCACTGAAGACCTTGTGTCATAACATTGTGGATGGTTTAGGCTCCCTGATTGGCTGCTGTAATGTACACACAAAGTTATTACAAAACAACAAAAAAATGAAAAAAAATTTCACTCCGCCACTCCTCTGATCTAGACACAACACCTCCTCTCATAAAACAAGCCCCCACCCCCCCATACAGCACCACTTTCCTAGACAACAAAAGCATTAGTGTAAAAATTATAATTGATCGATCTTTGACTGAATTTGTCCAACTTTGAGGAAAAATGCTTGGGAAGCTGAACACAAATCCAACTGTGCAACATTCGTGGCAAATTTGAGATTGTAGAACGCTTTCCGAACAAGTTCACTCACCTCTATGAGGGACCTTAGATTAGAAGCACAGCTCCACTGGTAAAATTTTAAAAAAAAATCACTGGAGAGCTGTTATAACGACTTTGGCCAGTTTTACAGTTTCATTTTCCCAGTATTCATATACTAATTTCTGTCCAACTAAAAACAGTGTTCCGCTGATTAGTAGACACAGACTACACAGCAGTAGGTGACATACTGCAGATTTTTGTCACGTAACTTCAAGTACTGTCAATAATTTTTACCTATTTATGCACACGGAAAAGTTATTTACATTAATACTTTTGGGAGGTCTTGCTTTAAAGGAAATCTGTCACCAGTTTTTTTTGTTACCCAATCTGAAAGCAGCATGGTGTGGGGGCAGAGACCCTGATTTCAGTGATGTATCACTTATTCAGCTCTCTGAATTCTGAGTTCTGTATAACCCCACCCACACCACTGATTGGAAGCTTTCTGTGTGCACTGTGCATAGGCATAACGCTGACAATCAGTGGAGGGGGAGGGATTATTCTGAGCTCATGAATATAGAGCACTACATGACAAGTTAACTAGTCCTCTAGTGATAATATCCTGCTGATAAAGCAGTGCTTTTCTCAAAACTACAGCAAGAAGACCAGTAAGTGACACATCACTGGAATCAGGATCTCTTTCTGTACATTGTTCTTCTCTCAGATTAGGTGGCAAAAACCTGGTGATGTATGCCATTAGACACACGTAACAAAGATAATTATTTTTGTGACACACTGTTAAACGGAATATATCACCAGGTTTTTGCCACCTAATCTGAGGGCATCATTATGTTTGAGATAACTGATATCTGCTTATTTTTGAGTACTAACAAAAATATATGATGGGATACATTTTTGTTATAGTCTCTTTGCATGACAACCTGCATTTTAATAAAACCTCAGAATGCATTTACAATGTTATTTTATGTAACTAAGTAAAGAAATTTTTTAAAGTTTCAGTATTTTCAACTAGTTAAGTTAGTATTACCTATAATAAAAAGGCATAGCAAGTTCAAGTGGCTCATAGGAGGGAGGCATCTACAGATGCTTCTCACAAAATTAGAATATCATCAAAAAGTTAATTTATTTCAGTTCTTCAATTCAAAAAGTGAAACTCATATATTATATAGAGTCATTACAAACAGAGTGATGTATTCCAAGTGTTTATTTCTGTTTATGTTGATGATTATGGCTTACAGCCAATGAAAGCCTAAAAGTCATTATCTCAGTAAATTAGAATACTTTATAACGCCAGCTTGAAAAATGATTTTAAAATCCAAAATGTTGTCCTACTGAAATGTATGTTCAGTAAATGCACTCAATACTTGGTCAGGGCTCCTTTTGCATCAATTACTGCATCAGTGTAGCATGGCATAGAGGCGATCAGCTTGTGGCACAACTGAGGTGTTATGGAAGCCCAGGTTGCTTTGATAGCAGCCTTCAGTTCATCTGCATTGTTGGGTCTGGTGTCTCTCATCTTCCTCTTGACAATACCCCATAGATTCTCTATGGGGTTAAGGTGAGGCGAGTTTGCTGGCCAATCAAGCACAGTGATACTGTTGTTTTTATACTAGGTATTGGTTCTTTTGGCAGTGTGGACAGGTGCCAAGTCCTGCTGGAGAATGACATTTCCGCCTCCAAAAAGCTTATCGGCAGAGGGAAGTATGAAGTGCTCTAAAATTTCCAGGGCCTGGTAGATAGCTGTGCTGCCTTTGGTTTTGATAAAACACATTGGACCTACACTAGCAGATGACATGGCTCCCCAAACCATCACGGATTGTGGAAACTTCACACTAGACCTCAAGCAGCTTGGATTGTGTGCCTCTCCACTCTTCCTCCAGACTCTGGGACCTTGATTTTCAAATGAAATGCAAAATTTACTATTATCTGAAAACAACACCTTGGACCACTGTGCAACAGTCCAGTTATTTTTCTCCTCGGCCCAGGTAAGATGCTTCTGGGGTTGTGTATTAGTCATGAGTGGCTTGACACAAGGAATGCAACACTTGTAGCCCATGTCCTGGATACATCTGTCATTGGTGGCTCTTGAAGCAATGACTCCAGCAGCAGTCCACTCCTTGTGAATCTCCTCCAAATTTTTGAATGGCCTTTTTAACAATCCTTTCAAGGCTGCAGTTATCCCGGTTGCTTGTGCGCCTTTTGTACCACACTTTTTCCTTCCACTCAACTTTCCATTAATATGCTTGGACACAGAACTCTGTGAGCAGCCAGATTCTTTATCAATAACCTTTTGTGGATTACCCTCCTTGTGAAGTGTGTCAACGGCTGCCCTATAGACATCTGTCAAGTCAGCAGTCTTCCCCATGATTGTGGAGCCTACTGAAACAGACTAAAGGACCGTTTTAAACACTTAGGAAGCCTTTGCAGATGTTTTTGTTAATTATTCTAATTTACTGAGATATTGACTTTGGGGTTTTCATTGGCTGTAAGCCATAATCATTAACATTAACAGAAATAAACTCTTGAAATAAATCACTCTATTTGTAATGACTGGATATAATATGAGTTTTATTTTTTGTATTGAAGAACTGAAATAAATTAACTTTTTGATGATATTATAACTGTGTGAGAAGCACCTGTATAACCTCTCAGCTTTCTGCAACACTGCAGTCATTACTGAGGTTCCCTTACATGGATCGAGTTTAATTGCTGCTCTTATTCCTAATTTAATTTAGGTTGGCATCATAAATCTTATTGCTTAAATAAAGGTTTAGCTATTTGTTTTGGTCCAAGAAAAGTAACATTTACTTGGAGTATTCTTCTTCCCGGGAAGAGCAATTTATTAAATGCATTTTCCTTTATGCAGTGAAATGTAGTCATGGCAAATCTATAATGCAGTGTGGTGGGAGCAAATCTACAATGCAGTGTGGTGGGAGCAAATCTACAATGCAGTGTGGTGGGAGCAAATCTACAATGCAGTGTGGTGGGGGCAAATCTACAATGCAGTGTGGTGGGAGCAAATCTACAATGCAGTATGGTGGGAGCAAATCTACAATGCAGTGTGGTGGGAGCAAATCTACAATGCAGTGTGGTGAGAGCAAATCTGCAATGCAGTGTGGTGGGAGCAAATCTACAATGCAGTGTGGTGGGAGCAAATCTACAATGCAGTGTGGTGAGAGCAAATCTGCAATGCAGTGTGGTGAGAGCAAATCTGCAATGCAGTGTGGTGGGAGCAAATCTACAATGCAGTGTGGTGGGAGCAAATCTACAATGCAGTGTGGTGGGGGCAAATCTACAATGCAGTGTGGTGGGGGCAAATCTACAATGCAGTGTGGTGGGAGCAAATCTACAATGCAGTGTGGTGAGAGCAATCTGCAATGCAGTGTGGTGAGAGCAAATCTGCAATGCAGTGTGGTGGGGGCAAATCTACAATGCAGTGTGGTGGGAGCAAATCTACAATGCAGTATGGTGGGAGCAAATCTACAATGCAGTGTGGTGAGAGCAAATCTGCAAATGCAGTGTGGTGGGAGCAAATCTACAATGCAGTGTGGTGGGAGCAAATCTACAATGCAGTGTGGTGGGGGCAAATCTACAATGCAGTGTGGTGGGAGCAAATCTACAATGCAGTGTGGTGAGAGCAATCTGCAATGCAGTGTGGTGAGAGCAAATCTGCAATGCAGTGTGGTGGGGGCAAATCTACAATGCAGTGTGGTGGGAGCAAATCTACAATGCAGTATGGTGGGAGCAAATCTACAATGCAGTGTGGTGAGAGCAAATCTGCAAATGCAGTGTGGTGGGAGCAAATCTACAATGCAGTGTGGTGGGAGCAAATCTACAATGCAGTGTGGTGAGAGCAAATCTGCAATGCAGTGTGGTGGGAGCAAATCTACAATGCAGTGTGGTGGGAGCAAATCTACAATGCAGTGTGGTGAGAGCAAATCTGCAATGCAGTGTGGTGAGAGCAAATCTGCAATGTAGTGTGGTGGGGCAAATCTACAATCCAGTGTGCTGGGAGCCAATCAGCAATGCAGTGTGGTTGGGGAAAATCTACAATGCAGTGTGGTGAGGCAAATCTACAATGCAGCGTGGTGGGTCAAATCTATAATCCAGTGTGCTGGGAGCAAATCTGCAATGAAGTGTGGTTGGGGAAAATCTACAATGCAGTGTAGTGGTGGCAAGTATACAATGCAGTGTGGTGAGAGCAAATCTACAATGAAATGTGGGGCAAATCTGAAATGAAGTATGGTAGGGCAAATCTACAATGCAGTGTGGTGGGGCAAATCTACAATGCAGTGTGGTGGGAGCAAATCTACAATGAAATGTGGTGGGGCAAATCTGCAATAAAGTGTGGTGGGGAAAATCTGCAATGAAGTGTGGTGCGGCAAATCTGCAATGAAGTATAGTGGGGCAAATCTACAATGCAGTGTGGTGGGGTAAATCTGCAATAATGTGTGGTGGGGCAAATATGCAATAATGTTTGGTGGGGCAACGCTGCAATGCAGTGTGGTGGGGCAAATCTGCAATAAAGTGTGGTGGGGCAAATCTGCAATAAAGTGTGGTGGGGCAAATCTGCAATGCAGTGTGGTGGGGCAAATCTGCAATGAAGTGTGGTGGAACAAATCTGCAATGAAGTGTGGTGGGACAAATCTGCAATGAAGTGTGGTGGGACAAATCTGCAATGAAGTGTGGTGGGAGCAAATCTGCCGCGCCACCAACAATCCCATACAATAGGCAATTTCTCCTCTATTCACTATGGAAGGAACACGAGGCATGCCACCAAGGAAAAGAATGATTCTGCAATGAATATAGCAGTAGTGATAAAAACAAACACATGGAAAACCACCCTGTGATGATTGCCACTGAAGAGCCACATATTGTTGTCATTCTTTATATAGGTTTTGCATCAAGATCTTGACCATTATGATAATCTATGTCTGTAGGAATGTTCTACATTCTGCATGGCTTGCAGCCCAGTCTCTCAGATTATACATTGATGTACTGAAGCAAAAGTGAGTACTTCATGTTACATCATAGTTCAGAATGTGACATCCATTTTTTCCTACTAAAGACTAATGGTTGCAGAACAGACAAGTATTTAAGGTTTGGATTTTCCTCCCATTGTCTGGATATTTTAGGTCAGACTAACATCTGTTTTAAGGAGAACAGAACAAAGAATTTTAACAACATACTTCCAGGATTTGTACTGAAACCAAAGTTGTTTTTGACTTTAATAGAGGCAATGATAGAAAGCATGGCCTTTACTAGAAAATCTATAAATAAAAACATTTATATGATTTTGATCTTTTCCGTGTTTTTTTACGACAATGATGAGCAACCATCAGCTGAAGACAACATACAGCACTCAAGTGCTCAGCCCATGCATCATGTATCATGCACTGTGCCATGTCTCTAGGGCACAGCTCTAGTCTCACATTCACTAGCATTACTATTCATCAGGGGCAGAAATCCCCTTTAAAAGGAACCTGTTACCATGAAAAAGCAGTCAACTCTGTAAGCATCATGCTATGGAGCGGGGGGAGCTAAGTAGATATGTACTTTGGAAGACAAGATTCGGTATAACCATTTGTGATGTGAAAAAAAACCATTGCCAATAATTTAAAAAACTATGAATGTAATACAAAAAAGGTCTCATTGAAGTATCATTTTCTGTTGATGCTTCCCTTTAAAGCAAACCTGTCAGCGGGATTGTGGTCAGTAACCTACAGCCGTTATACTGATTAGAATGATACCTTGGTTGATGAAATCCGTCTTGTGGTTCTAGTTTAATCCTTATTTGCAGTTTTCAGTTAATGAGATTCTCGTGCTCTGGGGCGGGCTTGAGCACAGAGCTGAATGCAGGGCTATGAGTGGGCCTGTGTGCGGTGCTTTATGTGGTGCTCTGCTTACATATTCATCCTTACGGGCTTATGACAGGTCACTAATCCCTCAGTGACCTGCCCCCTATTTTACATACTGCATAGAATAGTGTTGATATTACTTTTGATTATATTCTTGATATCTAATACTGTTGATAATACCTATAATATTGTGGCTGTCGTGAGGCTCAGAAAAACAAAATTTACATCCAGACAAATGCCACCGGTGACAGAGCCTGTTCAGTAGCATCTACTTCTTACCGATAGATGCTATTGTGCATGCATCACTGGCGGCGCCATTTTGTTGAAGGAAATGGTGGCACTTGCACAGTAGCATCAATCGGTAAGAGGTAGATGCTACTGCGCAGGCGATGCCAATTTTCTGGATGTAATTTTTTTTTCTAAGCCTCACAATAGCCACAATATTGCTGGTATTATCAACAGTGATATCAACACTATATGGGGCAGGTCAGTGAATGATCAGTGACCTGTCAGAAGCCATACTAATGAATACCTAATCAAAGCACCACATGAAAAAGCGCCCCACAGTCCCACCCCAGAGCACGAGCATATCATTAACTCAAAACTGAAAATACAGATTACACAACAACCACAAGACAGATTTCATCAACCAAGGTATCATTTTAATCAGTAGTGGGCTAAGTGCACACGTTGCAGAATTGCCGCGGAAATTTCCGCGGCAATTCTGCAGCTCCTGCCGCGGGTATATCGCATGCGGAATTGGCATGCATATTCCCGCAGAAAACTAGCGTTTTGCAAGCATAATTAGCTTGCAGAATGCTAGCGTTTTCCAAGCGATCTGACAAGTGTGAACAAGTTTTTACTATTGATGCTGCCTATGCAGCATCAATAGTAAAAGATAGAATGTTAAAAATAATAAAAAAATTTTAAAAATGGTTATACTCACCTTCCGCAAACAGCCGATCTCCTCAGCGGCTTCCGTTCCTATAGATGGTGTGTGTGCAGGACCTTCGATGACGTCATCGCGGTCATGTGACTGTGACGTCATCACAGATCCTTCACACACACCATCTATAGGAACGGAAGCGGCCACGTGCACCGTTGAGAGGCGGGAAGGCTCCGGGGCCATCAGACGGTAAGTATATCACGATTTTTTATTTTAATTCTTTTTTTTTTAACAATTATATGGTGCTCAGTCGGCGGAGGAGAGTCTCCTCTCCTCCACCCTGGGTACCAACCGCACATGACCTGCTTACCTCCCGCATGGTGGGCATAGCCCCATGCGGGAAGTAAGCAGATCAATGCATTCCTAGGTGTGCGGAATCCCCACGATTCCGCAAATTTAATGAACATGCTGCATTTTTTCTGGAATGTGATTCCGCTCAGGAAAAAAATGCAGCATGTGCACAAAAATGCGGATTGCATTCTATTAAATAGGATGCTTAATGTGAGCGTTTTTTTCGCGGTTTTATAGCGTTTTTATAGCGAAAAACCACGAAAAAAACGCGAAAAATCTGCTACGTGTGCACATAGCCTAATGGTGCCAACCTGACACTGTTTGTAGGTTACTGTGCACAATCCTGCTGACAGGTTCAATTTAAAGCTAGGGATTCACTGCAACTTTTGTAGAAGCACACATTGCAATGTGGCCAAAAATCGTGCCACGGCAATGCTACATTGCAGCATAATGAAAGTGATTGCAGTCATGCCGGTATTTTATTAGGGTCCTTTTTTGTTTTTCTTTGTGTTTAAATACAAAGTGATATAATGTGTTTTGGCCAAGATCAAATCAAGAATGGCTATAGCAGCAAGAGATGTGTGAGCTCATGCTTTGGAATGTACAATTTCTGAAGCCCATATGTTCCTGAACACGTTTCTATCATTTTTATGCAGATTTTCCAACTGTGCAAACTATATAAACTTGGATGCTTATTGGATAAAGCAGATCAGGTGATGTGTATTTCTGTAATGATGGGATGTGATCTATGAATACAACATCCTTTATCAAGGTGTGCAGAATTATTAGACAGCTTAGTTTCCTCAGGCAAAATGGGTCAAAAAAGAGATTTAACCCCTTCGCTACCTATGACGTATAGGTATGGTACAGACCAAAAGTTTAGACACACATTCTCATTTAAAGATTTTTCTGTATTTTCATGACTATGAAAATTTTAAATTCACACTGAAGGCATCAAAACTATGAATTAGCACATGTGGAATTATCTACTTAACAAAAAAGTGTGAAACAACTGAAATTATGTCTTATATTCTAGGTTCTTCAAAATAGCCACCTTTTGCTTTGATGACTGCTTTGCACACTCTTGGCATTCTCTTGATGAGCTTCAAGAGGTAGTCACCGGAAATGGTTTTCATTTCACAGGTGTGCTCTGTCAGGTTTAATAAGTGGGATTTCTTGCCTTATAAATGGTGTTGGGACCATTAGTTGTGTTGTGCAGGAGTCTGGTGGATACACAGCTGATAGTCCTACTGAATAGACTGTTAGAATGTGTATTATGGCAAGAAAAAAGCAGTTGAGTAAAGAAAAACGAGTGGCCATCATTACTTTAAGAAATGAAGGTCAGTCAGTCCAAAAAATTGGGAAAACTTTGAAAGTGTCCCTAAGTGCAGTGGCAAAAACCATCAAGCGCTACAAAGAAACTGGCTCACATGAGGACCGCCTCAGGAAAGAAAGACCAAGAGTCACCTCTGCTTCTGAGGATAAGTTTATCCGAGTCACCAGCCTCACAAATCGCAGGTTAACAGCAGCTCAGATTAGAGACCAGGTCAATGCCACACAGAGTTCTAGCAGCATACACATCTCTACAACAACTGTTAAGAGGAGACTTTGTGCAGCAGGCCTTCATGGTAAAATAGCTGCTAGGAAACCACTGCTAAGGACAGGCAACAAGCAGAAGAGACTTGTTTGGGCTAAAGAACACAAGGAATGGACATTAGAACAGTGGAAATCTGTGCTTTGGTCTGATGAGTTCAAATTTGAGGTTCCAACCACCGTGTCTTTGTGCAATGCAGAAAAGGTGAACGGATGGACTCTACTTGCCTGGTTCCCACCGTGAAGCATGGAGGAGGATGTGTGATGGTGTGGGGGTGCTTTGCTGGTGACACTGTTGGGGATTTATTCAAAATTGAAGGCATGCTGAACCAGCATGGCTACCACAGCATCTTGCAGCGGCATGCTATTCCATCCGGTTTGCGTTTAGTTGGGCCATCATTTATTTTTCAACAGGACAATGACCCCAAATACACCTTCAGGCTCTGTAAGGGCTATTTGACCAAGAAGGATAGTAATGGGGTGCTACGCCAGATGACCTTGCCTTCACAGTCACCAGACCTGAACCCAATCCAGATGGTTTGGGGTGAGCTGGACGGCAAAGTGAAGGCAAAAGGGCCAACAAGGGCTAAGCATCTCTGGGAACTCCTTCAAGATTGTTGGAAGACCATTTCCAGTGACTACCTCTTGAAGCTCATCAAGAGAATGCCAAGAGTGTGCAAAGCAGTCATCAAAGGAAAAGGTGGCTACTTTGAAGAACCTAGAATATAAGACATAATTTCAGTTGTTTCACATGTTTAACATGTGTTAATTCATAGTTTTGATGCCTTCAGTGTGAATGTACACTTTTCATAGTCATGAAAATACAGAACAATCTTTAAATGAGAAGGTGTGTCCAAAATTTTGGTCTGTACTGTACATCATAGGTCGTGTCCCTTCCTTTAATGCAGGCTTTGGCACTGAGCCCACATCTTATCCGGCACATGACAGCTGATGTGATCAGTTGTCACATGCCCCCAACAGGGCTATAAATATGTTAAATGTTGCTGTCAATCTCTGACAGCGACATTTAACTGCAGCGCATCATAAGACCTGCCTATCGGTGCCCCATCACATGCTATGTGTAGCAGAGGCGATCAGATGAACGCTGCTTCAAGTATCCTAAGGGTACTAATGAACCAAGTAAAAAGTAGAAAAAAGTCTTAAATTCTTTTCACTTTTTTAAATCTATTTTCTAAAGGTTCAAATTACCCCCTTTTCACCCATTTAAAATTAAAAAAATACACATTTTTGGTATTGCTGAGTTCAGAAATGTCCAATCTATTAAGATACAAAAAGAATCAATCTAATCAGTTAATGGCATAATGAGAGAAAAAAATTAAACAGCCAGAATTTAGTTTTTTCACCTGTGCTCAATGACGACATTGGGGAGAGCTGCGACAATGTAGCATCAGTATGTAGCATCAGTATGAGTGAATGTACATGAGGATGGCAATAATGGAAAGCTGCTAATTGGAGTTTGCTATAAGCCTCCTTATTAGCTGAACATGGAGAGGATGAAAGGATGCAACAAATTTAAAAGGCAGCAATAAATAATAATACGGTCATTAATGGGGTATTTTTAACGATTGTGCTAAAAGCTGTAAGTTCTTAGCCACAGTTCAAGATAGGAAATGCAAAAACCTGGTACTTTAGGAGAGCTGATTTCAACAAATTAAAGGAAGAGATTAATCGAGTAAACTGACAAAAACAAAGGGCGTTCAAAACCTTGAAGATAAGAAAACAGAAATAGCATTTCAGGAGTATAAACATCTCAATTGGAAATATAAGAAAGAAATCAAGCTAGCAAAGTTATCTACAGAGAAACAAATTGACAGCGACATTAAAATAAATCCTCAAAATTTTTATAAATACATCACTGCCAAAAAGAAGAAAACAGATGGTATCGGCCCCTAAAAAAGTTGATAACATTATAATTATAGAGGACAGAGAAAAGGCTGTGATGTTAAACAGGCACTTTTCATCCGTGTTCAAAAACAAACTGACTTTTCCGGGAATCATTCAATAAGGCAAAAATCAAAGTTCGCCACCTGATATACAGTGAGGGAAATAAGTATTTGATCCCTTGCTGATTTTGTAAGTTTACCCACTGACAAAGACATGGTCAGTCTATAATTTTAAGGGTAGGTTAATTTTAACATTGAGAGATAGAATATCAAAAATAAAATCCAGAAAATCACATTGTATAAATTATATATATTTATTTGTATTTTGCAGTGAGAAATAAGTATTTGATCCCTTACCTACCATTAAGGCTATGTGCACTAGTTGCTGATTGGGGTGCAGAATTTTTCGCACAAAATCTGCATCTCCTGGCAGAAAACGCAGGTGCAGATTTGCCACAGATTTTATACGGATTTTGTGCATTTTTGCTGCGGAATTGATACAGATTTTGTGCGGATTTTCTGCGTTTTTTAAACCTGCGTATTTCTATAATGGAAGGGATCAGAAACGCTGCAGTTCCACACAAAAAAAGTAGCATGCTACTTCTTTTGATCCGCAGTGGTTTTCATGCAGATTTTTCCGCACCATTAGCACAGCATTTTTTTTTCTATTGATTTACATTGTACTGTAAATCACTTTGTGGAACTGCAGCGTTTCTGCGTGGAAAAATTTGCTGCAGATCCCCACTAATTCCGCATTGTGTGCACACAGCCTAAGAGTTCTGCCTCTTACAGACCAGTTAGGGTACCGTCTCACAGTGGCACTTTTGTCGCTACGATGGTACGATGCGTGACGTTCCAGCGATATCCATACGATATCGCTGTGTCTGACACGCAGCAGCGATCAGGGACCCTGCTGAGAATCGTACGTCGTAGCAGATCGTTTGGAACTTTATTTCGTCGCTGGATCTCCCGCTGTCATCGCTGGATCGGTGTGTGTGACACCGATCCAGCGATGCGTTCGCTTGTAACCAGGGTAAACATCGGGTTACTAAGCGCAGGGCCGCGCTTAGTAACCCGATGTTTACCCTGGTTACCATCGTAATTGTAAAAAAAAAAAAACCGTACATACTCACATTCCGGTGTCCGTCAGGTCCCTCGCCGTCTGCTTAAAGCACTGACTGACTGCCGGCCGGAAAGTAAAAGCAGAGCACAGCGGTGACGTCACCGCTGTGCTCTGCTTTCACTTTACGGCCGGCACTCAGTCAGTGCGGGAAGCAGACGGCGAGGGACCTGACAGACACCGGAATGTGAGTATGTACGTTTTTGGTTTTTTTTACATTTACGATGGTAACCAGGGTAAACATCGGGTTACTAAGCGCGGCCCTGCGCTTAGTAACCCGATGTTTACCCTGGTTACCCGGGGACTTCGGCATCGTTGGTCGCTGGAGAGCTGTCTGTGTGACAGCTCCCCAGCGACCACACAACAACTTACCAACAATCACGGCCAGGTCGTATCGCTGGTCGTGATCGTTGGTAAATCGTTTTGTTTAACGGTACCCTTAGACACTACTAATCAACTCGTTACCTGCATGAAAGACAGCTGTCTGACATAGTCTCCTTTATAAAAGACTCCTGTCCACAGACTCAATTAATCAGTCAGATTCTAACCTCTACAACATAGGCAAGACCAAAGAGCTTCATATGGATGTTGGGGACAAGATCATAGACATGCACAAAGCTGGAATGGGCTGAAAAATCATAAGTAAGACACTGGGTGAGAAGGAGACAACTGTTGGTGCAATAGTAAAAAAATGGAAGACATACAAAATAACTGTCAATCGAGATTGATCTGGGGCACCATGCAAAATGTCACCTCGTGGGGTAACCTTGATCATAAGGAAGGTGAGAGATCAGCCTAAAACTACACAGCGGGAACTTGTTAATGATCTCGAGGCAGCTGGGACCACAGTTACCAAGAAAACCATTGGTAACACATTACGCCGTAAAGGTTTAAAATCCTGCAATGCCCACAAGGGCCCCCTGCTTAAGAAGGCAAATGTGCAGGCCCATCTGAAGTTTTCCAATGAACACTTACATGATTCTGTGAGTGATTGGGAGAAGGTGCTGTGGTCAGATGAGACAAAAATTGAGGTCTTTGGCATTAACTCAACTCACCGTGTTTGGAGGAAGAGAAATGCTGCCTATGACCCAAAGAACACCGTCCCCACTGTCAAGCATGGAGGTGGAAACATGTTTTGGGGGTGTTTCTCTGCTAAGGGCACAGGACTACTTCACCGCATCAATGGGAGAATGGATGGAGCCATATACCATAAATTCCTGAGTGACAACCTCCTTCCCTCCACCAGGACATTAAAAATGGGTCGTGGCTGGGTCTTCCAGCAAGACAATGACCCAAAACATACAGCCGAGGCAACAAAGGAGTGGCTCAAAAAGAAGCACATTAAGGTCATGGAGTGGCCTAGCCAGTCTCCAGACCTTAATCCCATAGAAAACTTATGGAGGGAGTTGAAGCTCCGAGTTGCCAAGCGACAGCCTCAAAATCTTAATGATTTAGAGATGATCTGCAAAGAGGAATGGACCAAAATTCCTCCTGACATGTGCGCAAACCTCATCATCAACTACAAAAAAGTTTGACTGCTGTGCTTGTCAGCAAGGGGTCTGCCACCAAGTATTAAGTCTTATTTGCCAGAGGGGTCAAATACTTATTTCTCACTGCAAAATGCAAATACATTTATATAGTTTATACAATGTGATTTTCTGGATTTTATTTTTGATATTCTATCTCTCAATGTTAAAATGAACCTACCCTTAAAATGATAGACTCTTCATATCTTTGTCAGCAGGCAAACTTACAAAATCAGCACTGCTTATTACTTATTTCCCCCACTGTAACTAGTTTAGCACAAGAAGAAGTATGATTGCGTTTGGGCAAATTAAACATTGACAAATGCTCGGGCTAGATGGAATTCATCCATTGATACTGAGGGAATTTAGCTCAGTAATTGACAGACCGCTGTATCTTATATTCTTAGACTCTCTTGTAACAGTGCTGGTGCCACAGGATTGGAGGATGGCTGATGTTGAACTGATAATTAAGAGGAGGCAAGTGCAAATCTGGTTGTTAGTAGTGCAGCTGATGTGATATATCTGGACTTTGCAAAGGCATTTGATACTGTACCACATAACAGCCCTATACTGAAGCTCCAGAAGCAGGGACTGGGGGAAACTATAAGCAGATGGGTAAGGAATTGGCTAAATGACAGGAAACAAAGAATCGTCATAAATGGTGCATTCTTTAAAGGGATATAGTCAGCATTGGGGCCCGCAGGGATCTGCTCTATGACCAATTCTTTTATCTCTTTATTAATGGCCAAGCTGTCAATCAAAGTACTCACAGCTTCAGCACACCCCTATACAAGATTGGATGGCCGAGCTGTCACCAGCTGTCGGTAACTCATTCCCAGACACACTGAGGGGTGGAACCATGACAGTACCTCCTCTTCTAGGGGGGCCACCAGACCCCCAGGCTTCCCAGGAAATTTTAGATGGAAGGCCCTGACTAACCAATCGGCCTTCACATCTCGAGAAGGGACCCAGGATCTCTCCTCTGGTCCGTATTCCCTCCAGTGGATGAGGTACTGGAGGGAATTACAGACCCTCTGAGAATCCACAACCCTCTGAACCTCATACTCCAGAACACCGTCTACTGAAAGCAGAGGAGGTGGGGATGAGGGAAACAATGCAGAAGGGGCATACTCCTTTAATAGGGATTTATGGAATACATTAGGGATGCAAAGGGATGGAGGAGGCTTTAACCTAAATGACACAGGCTTGACCACCTCTAGGATCTTATATGGACCAATAAACTTTGGACACAACTTCGCCAATGATACTTTAAGTTTAATATTCCTAGAAGACAACCAAACCTTATCCCCAATCTTAAAAAGAGGACCCACCGAATGTCTTCTATCGGCCTTTCGTTTTTGGCGAAACTGGGCAGTCCCAATATTTTTTGAACCTCCCTCCAGACATCCCCAAGTCTCTGCACGGTGACCTCCACCCCTGGGCATTCAGAACTAATCCTAGAAAATTCACCAAAATGGGGATGAAAACCATAATTACAGAAGAATGGTGAGGTTCCGGTAGATTAACTTTCTCGACTGTTAAAAGCATACTCAGCGAGAGGTAAAAATGAAGATCAGTCCACCTGTCGCACTGCCACAAAGCACCTTAAAATTTGTTCCAAAGATTTATTTGTCCTCTCAGTTTGACCATTGGTCTCAAGGTGACAAGCAGATGAAAATTACAAGTCAATCTCTAGTTTATTTCAAAAAGCTCTCCAAAATTTAGAGTCAAATTGTATTCCCCTATCAGAAACAATGTTCAGAGGTATCCCATGTAACCTTACAATATGAGAAATAGCAACCTGGAGAATGTCTCTGCATTGGGTATCCTGACAAAGAAACAAAATGAGCTTGTTTGCTGAAACAATCAACTACCACCCAGATAGCAGACTTCCAATCAGACAGAGGCAAATCTGTATTGAAATCCATGAACAAATGAGTCCATGGTCTTTCTGGAATAGGCAATGGAGCGAATTCTTCAGCCGGCCAGCTATGACTGACTTTGGCTCGTGTGTAGAATTCACAAGCAGATACAAAATCTTTTAGATCATTATGCATGGTCGGCCACTAAAAAGTCTAGCAATGGCTTTCCTTGTGGCAGTAACCCCAGGGTAACCACTTAAAACAGAGCTATGAAATTCCTGTAACACCCACAATCTTAGGTACACAGGCACAAATAATTTAGACCTTGGGGAGCCAACGACTGGACTTTACGAATCTCCTCTTCCAATTCTGAGGTTACCATAGACACCACAATACCCTGAGGAATAATGGAGGATGGAGATTCTGGACGAGAAATGGAATCTAGATTATGAGATAAAGCATCATATTTCACATTCTTAGACCCTGGCCTGAATGTAATAGAAAAATTAAACCGAGAGAAAAGCAAGGACCATCTGGCCTGTCTAGGAGTTAACCTTTAAGCAGATTCAATGTAAGCTATGTAAATTCTTGTGATCCGTGATCACCGTAACTGGATGAACCGCCCCCTCAAAAAATGCCTCCATTCATCAAAGGCCAATTTGACAGCAAGTAACTCCCAATTCCCAACATCATAATTTCTCTCTACCGGTGAAAATTTTTTAGAAAGAAAAGCACATGGATGCAGGTTAGTCAGAGTCTTGGGCCCTTGCGATAAGACTGCCCCTACTCTGATCTCTGAAGCACCCACCTCCACAGTGAACGGTTCTTGGAGATCAGGCTGGATCAGAATGGATGAGGACATAAAACATTCTTTTAATCTTTCAAAATCCCTGATAGCTCACAGCAGCCAAACCTTGAGATTCTCCCCCTTTAGCAATCTGTGAAAACCCCTTGATAAATTTTCTATAATAGTTGGCGAATCCCAGAAAACGCTGCAAAGCCTTAAGATCACAAGGTTGAACTCAATCAATTATGGCCTACACCTTCCCAGGGTCCATTTTAAACCCTTCTGCTGACAACATAAACCCCAAGGTAGAGATTTCCTGAACAGAAAAAAACATATTTCTCTAAATTAGCAAACAGAGAGTTCTTCCTCAGTCTCTGTAACACAACACGGACATGTTCCTGATGAGTTTCCAAGTCTGGCGAGAAAATTAGAATGTCAACGAGGTAAATCATAACAAATCTACCAATGCAATCAGAGAAAATATGATTCATAAAATTTTGAAACACAGGTGCATTAGATAATCCAAAAGGCATGACAAGGTTTTCAAAAAGACACTCAGATGTTAAAAACCTCGTTTTCCACTCATCACCCTTCTGGACACATATCAAATTGTAAGCCCCTCTAAGATCAAGTTTAGAAAACACTCTGGCCCCCAGGAGCTGATTATATAGGTCGGGGATGAGTGAAAGTGGATAAGTATTTTTAACTGTGAACTTGTTTAGTTCTCGGAAACAAAGCAAGGACGGAGACCCCCATCTTTTTTTTTAACAAATAAAAATCCAGCAGTTATTTGGGAGAAGGAAGGATGGATATGATTCTTCCGTAAACTTTGTTAACCCTGACAAATTGTAAAAGAAAGCATTTGGCAATGTGGCGCTAGGAATAAGATCAATAGCACAATCATATGGATGATCGGGAGATAGTATCTCTGCTTCTTTTTCCGAGAACACATCTCCAAAGTCCTTCAGGTACCCTGGAAGACCTTCCAGACTATCGAAGCATATTTGTGCATTTTTTAGACATTTCTTGTAACAATTTGGGCTCCATTTCACAATCTTCTTCTGACATCAATCAATAACTGGATTGTGAATCTGCAACCAGGGAAACCCCAGTACCAATCCAGCAGGTAAATTATTTAACACAAAACAGGAGATGGATTCAGAGTGGAGTGCTGACCAAATTGTGAGATAATAGTGTCTTTTCAAGGGTGATGACTTGAATGGGTCTTCCTAAACTAATTGTCCCTAACCCTAACTTCTGACCCAGTCTCCAATCAATAAAGTTAGCAGCAGACCCAGAGTCAATGAACGCCAATGTTGATAACACCTGGTTCTCTAAGGAAGTCATCGTATTTATCAGAGGAAGAAAAAGGTACCTGGAAGTCTGGGTGACCTCCTCGGCCGTCACCCAGACTCAGATGTTTGATAGCTTGAGGATGAGTTGGGCAATTCTTAAGAAAATGTCCAGAGAGACCACAGTATAGACAGAGTCTGAGATCTTGTATCCGTCTTCTCTCTGCAACACGAGGACTGAAAACTCTAACCTCGGGTAAATGTACCTGCTTTGCGGAAGTATAACATGTGACCTGTTCACCATGTCGCTCATGGATTCTGCAGTCCATTTGTATCGCCTGAGTCATGGCCTCCATCAGAGAACAAGGGGTGTTATAGAGGACCAGAGCATCTTGGAGGGTCTCAGAAAGGCCTCTATGGAACTGGCACCTGAGAGCAGCATCATTCCATAGAACTTCACTGGACCACTGCCAGAACTCATTACAGTAGTCCTCAGCTGTGCTATCCCCCTTTGCCAGGTTCATGATCTTAGCCTCAGTGATCTGGATTCTGTTGGGTTTGTCATATATCAGACTTAAACTGACAAAAAAGGCATCAACAGAAAGCCATTCTGGGGCTTGTGGGAACAAAGAAAATGCCCAGGTCTGAGGACCCCTTCGCAATAGGGACATGAGGGCACGCAGGGTAAAAAATAACTTACAGTGCTCCCTGAATACCCTAAACTGGTCTTTCTCTCCCGAAAATTTATCAGGGAGGGATATCACAGGTTTGGGAGAGACTAACTGTACATCAGAGGGTACTGAAGTCACAGCCACTGCCGGCAGTGGGGAGCTATGGGGGGTGTTCATCAAGTTATTTATTTAAGCCTGCAACTGATATTGCGATGACTAGTGTTGAGCATTCCGATACTGCAAGTATCGGGTATCGGCCGATACTTAGCGGTATCGGAATTCCGATACCGAGATCCGATACTTGCCGCGTATCGGATACCGGAATCAGAAGTTCCCAGGATTCAAACTGCACAAATTTGCACGAATTCAGCCAATGAGAATGATTCCAAGTGTGGGCACATCCTGTTCAGCATGGAGGGCATGAAACTACTGGCAAGGCTGTGATTGGCTGCTGAAATGATCTCATGCTGCAGTTTAAGAGTCGCTGGCGCCATTTTGCGCTCACTCTGCTGTGAATTCAGTTAGTGACAGGACGCTGTTTGCTGACTGAGGGCCAGTTTAGAGATAGCGATTTGCTTCATTGTTCTTTTCCAAGGCTAATTTAGCAACCGCTGTGTTCACCTACTAATCACCTTGCTTTTGCCTTGCAGCGCTGTTTTCACAGCGATCTGCAAGGTCTGTGTGTGTGTGTGTGTGAGTGCAGCCCACTCTCTAGTCTGTGTGCAGCCATAGGCCATAGCTGGTTGTATTCAGTTCAGGAAGGGTGGTTCATTGCCTCATACTGTTCTATTTTTTTTTTTTTTTTTCAAGTAGTGTAGTCTGCTGCACATTTTTTCTAATAATTCCTATTAGTGACTTTCCACCTGTATCCAGCTAACTTGTGGAAAAACACTACATAGAATAAAGTAGAGGAGGTTTTTTGGGCCTTGCAGTGCCGTTTACGGCTGTCTGCACGGTCTCCGTGTGACTGCAGCTCGCCCTGTAGTCTGTGAGCAGCCATAGCCTTGTTGTATCCAGCTCAGGGTTCTTCACTGCGTCATACCGTCAAATCAATTTTCCTTTTGTTTTAAGTAGTGCAGGCTGCTGCACATTTTTTCAAAAAATTCTTATTAGTGTCTTTCCACCCGTATCCAGCCCAGCTAACTTGTGGAAAAACACTACATAGGATAACGTAGAGGAGGGTTTTTGGGCCTTGCAGCGCCATTTACGACTGTCTGCACGGTCTCCGTGTGACTGCAGCTCTCTCTGTTGTCAGTTCAGCCCCCAAAAAATAAATAAATAATAAAGTTCACCAAACACACCACTTTACATTTGTGTAGGCCACATTAGCTCATATTAAAGTCTAGTCCACACTTTAGAAAATTAGTGTTTCTTATACCTGTTAGGAGCTGTTCAGGAATAAGCACACAAAGCCTTTACCCGTTACTTTTCTGCTTATCTTTATCAGTCAACCAAGATGAAGAAGGCAGGGAGTAAGGCACGTGGGCGTGGGCGCGGAGCAGGGAGAAGACGTGGGGATTCTGTGCCTGCTGCGGGCACCGGTGACTCCTCAGCACCCAGTTTCACCAGGGAACAGTCCTTCATGCGCAGCTTTGTCGCAGAGCGCCGTACACCGCTGCTGCGTGAAGAACAAATTGAAGCCGTTGTCGGATGGATGGCAGCTAACGCATCGACTTCAATTAGTGCCACATCCTCTCAGACACAGAGCACTGGAGAGCAGCCATCTGTCTCTTCACCACCTGCCAAATTGCCCAGGCAGACAGAGAGCCCAGGACAGGAGCTGTCTCTACTTCTGTTCTCTGAATCTCTTGGCTTGGAAACAGGGGGCCAGCCAAGCAGCATTGGAGAAATGGAAGAAGAGGCAGGGTGCAGTGATGCCCAACCGCTTTTTCTCTCTTCCTCTGAAGAGGCGGGTGGGCCAGTGCCTCCGGTCACCACATCGCAGGACGCATCCGCTGATGACACTCAGGTGCCACTTTCTGGTGCATGCTCTACTGCTGAGACTACCCAGGAGGAGCAATTGGTGGCAGAGGGTAGTGTAGATGATGAGGTCCTTGACCCATCTTGGCGTGAGGGACAGGAAGGTGGTGGGAGCAGCTCTGAGGAAGAGATTCCCCGAACGGGCCAAAGAGGCAGAGGGAGGGGGAAGACTGCGGATCCTGCAGCCTCCGCTTTGGCACCCGTTCGGAGCATGTCTCTTCCAAAAGCCAAAAAGGGCGCTCCCAAGACTTGCAGTGCCTGGTCCTTTTTTGACACAGTTGCAGATGACATTTGCTATGTCAAATGCAAGGTGTGTCATCACAAAGTTAAAAGAGGTCGAAATGTCAGCAACCTCAATACCTCCAACATGTGGAAACATGTGCGCACCAGGCACGCGGCGGAGTTCTAAAAACACACTGAAGAGCTAGGCCAACCAACAGCGGCAGCTACCACTAGGGTTGAGCGACTTTCATTTTTTTAAGATCGAGTAGGGTTTTGGGAAACCCGATTTTGTCCAGAGTCGAGTCGAGTGCAGTCGGCCGATTATCGCTAAAAGTCGGGGATCGACCGAAACACGAAACCCAATGCAAGTCAATGGGGAAGCATAGTCGGCAGTGAGTGGAGGCCAGGAAAACACCTACAGTGCCCATTTTAATGCCAAAAACATCCATTCTTGTTTCTGAAGCTTGCCAATCTTAATTAACTGTATAATAATAGTTGGGCATAGGGAATTGGGGGAAAGTTGTGGGGGGAGTAGGGCTGGCTCAAGTTTTTCGTGGGCCCAGGAAATGCGGACTACGTCACGGCGGTGTTGCAGGGAAAGGTAAGTATTTAAAAGTTGCAAGTGCTGTGATCCTGAGCAAGCAGGGGGGGCCCACTCGTTCGCATTGCCACTGGCACAGGGCCCCTCAAAGTACGGCGGTGTGTTTGCATGGCGGGGGCGCCTCCCACCAGCAGCGACACTTTTGCGTACTCTGAGGGGCCCTGTGCCAGTGACGTCGCCAACGAGTATGCCCCCCCACCTGATGAAGGAACCTGCACTTTCATCTGCACCTTCCTCTTTGTCCCTGTGTAAGGTGGTATAACATGCGGGAAGGGGAACCTTACTTTCAGCAGGGACAGATTCTGGCTGTGTAGAGTACAAGGGGAATGTAGTGGTCTAGGTCAATGTACCAGCAGACTCATTTAGCAGTGGCTGGGCAATGGGCAGGATGAGGAGGAAACAGATATAGGGCCAAAGAATAAAGTAGGCTACATGCAGTTCAAAATTGGTAACAGGACTAAACAGGCGGCATTGCTTTGTTCAGTGGAGTAGCAAACCCAAGAGCAGCAGACACTGTTTCAAGGGCCTAACCACACTAGTAGGCCAAATGCAGTTTAATATCTGATAGTATAGGGCGAAAGCCAGAATGTGGAAGCTCAGCTTTGTTCAGTTGAGGACAACACCAGGGAGGGGCAGACACCTTTAGTAGGCCGGAAAAGCCTATTGCATTTTTTAAAATGGTAATTTGGAGCAGAAGGTTGAAGCTCAGCTTTATTTAGTTGAGGGCAACACCAGGGAGGGGCAGAAGCCGTTAGTAGGCCCTAACCACCATTTTTTTTTTTTTTAAAACCACTTAATGAGAGCCGGAAGGTTGAAGCTCAGCTTTATTTAGTTGAGGACAACACCAGGGAGGGGCAGAAGCCGTTAGTAGGCCCTAACCACCATTTTTTTTTTAAAACCACTTAATGAGAGCCGGAAGGTTGAAGCTCAGCTTTATTTAGTTGAGGACAACACCAGGGAGGGGCAGAAGCCGTTAGTAGGCCCTAACCACCATTTTTTTTTTAAAACCACATAATGAGAGCCGGAAGGTTGAAGCTCAGCTTTATTTAGTTGAGGACAACACCAGGGAGGGGCAGAAGCCGTTAGTAGGCCCTAACCACCATTTTTTTTTTAAAACCACTTAATGAGAGCCGGAAGGTTGAAGCTCAGCTTTATTTAGTTGAGGACAACACCAGGGAGGGGCAGAAGCCGTTAGTAGGCCCTAACCACCATTTTTTTTTTTTTTAAAACCACATAATGAGAGCCGGAAGGTTGAAGCTCAGCTTTATTTAGTTGAGGACAACACCAGGGAGGGGCAGAAGCCGTTAGTAGGCCCTAACCACCATTTTTTTTTTAAAACCACTTAATGAGAGCCGGAAGGTTGAAGCTCAGCTTTATTTAGTTGAGGACAACACCAGGGAGGGGCAGAAGCCGTTAGTAGGCCCTAACCACCATTTTTTTTTTTTTTAAAACCACATAATGAGAGCCGGAAGGTTGAAGCTCAGCTTTATTTAGTTGAGGACAACACCAGGGAGGGGCAGAAGCCGTTAGTAGGCCCTAACCACCATTTTTTTTTTAAAACCACTTAATGAGAGCCGGAAGGTTGAAGCTCAGCTTTATTTAGTTGAGGACAACACCAGGGAGGGGCAGAAGCCGTTAGTAGGCCCTAACCACCATTTTTTTTTTTTAAACCACATAATGAGAGCCGGAAGGTTGAAGCTCAGCTTTATTTAGTTGAGGACAACACCAGGGAGGGGCAGAAGCCGTTAGTAGGCCCTAACCACCATTTTTTTTTTTAAAACCACATAATGAGAGCCGGAAGGTTGAAGCTCAGCTTTATTTAGTTGAGGGCAACACCAGGGAGGGGCAGAAGCCGTTAGTAGGCCCTAACCAAAGTTGAAGGCCAAATGCAGTTTAATTTCTGATACTATAGGCCGAAAGCCAGAAGGTGGAAGTTCCGATTTAGACAGTGGAGGACAATTTGAATTAGGGACTGCAGACAGACTTAGTAGGCTGTCCCCTGTGGACCATGCATCCACCACATTAACCCATTGCGCCGTAATGGACACGTAATCTTCCGTGGCCATGCCTACAGGTCCATGCGTCTGTTGTCAGGTGCACCTTTGTACTCACAGATTGCCAGAGTGCATGGACAATGCGGTCTTCTACATGCTGGTGGAGGGTTGGGATGGCTTTTCTCGCAAAAGAAGTGTCGACTGGTTAGCTTGTAGCGTGGTACAGCGTAGTCCATCATGGCCTTATTAATAGTAAATAAAATATATAACTAGGCTCTATGAACTTTTAAATAGGTTCCAGGGGTACACGGGCAGCATTGGTGTGGTCAGTGGAGGAGTATTGCAAGTAGGGGCTGCAGACAGGCTATCAAAGGCCTAAAATAACAAACAGTAGGCAGTCATGGCAGTTTTACATCGGTTACATGGATACACAGGCAGGCACTCCAGGCAGCATTGTGCTCAGTGGAGGAGTATTGCAAGTAGGGGCCGCAGACAGGCTATCAAAGGCCTAAAATAACAAACAGTAGGCAGTCATGGCAGTTTTACATCGGTTACATGGATACACAGGCAGGCACTCCAGGCAGCATTGTGGTCAGTGGAGGAGTATTGCAAGTAGGGGCCGCAGACAGGCTATCAAAGGCCTAAAATAACAAACAGTAGGCAGTCATGGCAGTTTTACATCGGTTACATGGATACACAGGCAGGCACTCCAGGCAGCATTGTGGTCAGTGGAGGAGTATTGCAAGTAGGGGCCGCAGACAGGCTATCAAAGGCCTAAAATAACAAACAGTAGGCAGTCATGGCAGTTTTACATCGGTTACATGGATACACAGGCAGCTAGGTGGTGAGTGGAGGAGTATTTAAAGTAAGGACCGCAGACAGGCTATCAAAGGCCTAACATAACAAACAATAGGCTCATGGCAGTTTTACAGCGGTTACATGGATACACGGGCAGGCAGCTTGGTGGTGAGTGGAGGAGTATTTAAAGTATGGACCGCAGACAGGCTTCGAAGGCCTAACACAATAAAATGGGCTGGCTGTAGGCACTTTAAAATTGGTTCCAGGGGTACACGGGCAGCAGTGGTCTGGTCAGTGGAGGACTAGTGGAAGGAGGGAGCGCAGAAAGGCTTCAAAGGCCTAAAATAACAAACAATAGGCTCATGGCAGTTTTACAGCGGTTACATGGATACACGGGCAGGCAGCTTGGTGGTCAGTGGAGGAGTAGGGACCGCAGACAGGCTATCAAAGGCCTAAAATAACAAACAATAGGCTCATGGCAGTTTTACAGCGGTTACATGGATACACGGGCAGGCAGCTTGGTGCTGAGTGGAGGAGTATTTAAAGTATGGACCGCAGACAGGCTTCGAAGGCCTAACACAATAAAATGGGCTGGCTGTAGGCACTTTAAAATTGGTTCCAGGGGTACACGGGCAGCAGTGGTCTGGTCAGTGGAGGCCTAGTGGAAGGAGGGACCGCAGACAGGCTTCGAAGGCCTAACACAATAAAATGGGCTGGCTGTAGGCACTTTAAAATTGGTTCCAGGGGTACACGGGCAGCAGTGGTCTGGTCAGTGGAGGCCTAGTGGAAGTATGGACCGCAGACAGGCTTCGAAGGCCTAACACAATAAAATGGGCTGGCTGTAGGCACTTTAAAATTGGTTCCAGGGGTACACGGGCAGCAGTGGTCTGGTCAGTGGAGGACTAGTGGAAGTATGGACCGCAGACAGGCTTCGAAGGCCTAACACAATAAAATGGGCTGGCTGTAGGCACTTTAAAATTGGTTCCAGGGGTACACGGGCAGCAGTGGTCTGGTCAGTGGAGGCCTAGTGGAAGTATGGACCGCAGACAGGCTTCGAAGGCCTAACACAATAAAATGGGCTGGCTGTAGGCACTTTAAAATTGGTTCCAGGGGTACACGGGCAGCAGTGGTCTGGTCAGTGGAGGACTAGTGGAAGTATGGACCGCAGACAGGCTTCGAAGGCCTAACACAATAAAATGGGCTGGCTGTAGGCACTTTAAAATTGGTTCCAGGGGTACACGGGCAGCAGTGGTCTGGTCAGTGGAGGCCTAGTGGAAGTATGGACCGCAGACAGGCTTCGAAGGCCTAACACAATAAAATGGGCTGACTGTAGGCACTTTAAAATTGGTTCCAGGGGTACACGGGCAGCAGTGGTCTGGTCAGTGGAGGACTAGTGGAAGTATGGACCGCAGACAGGCTTCGAAGGCCTAACACAATAAAATGGGCTGGCTGTAGGCACTTTAAAATTGGTTCCAGGGGTACACGGGCAGCAGTGGTCTGGTCAGTGGAGGCCTAGTGGAAGTATGGACCGCAGACAGGCTTCGAAGGCCTAACACAATAAAATGGGCTGGCTGTAGGCACTTTAAAATTGGTTCCAGGGGTACACGGGCAGCAGTGGTCTGGTCAGTGGAGGCCTAGTGGAAGGAGGGACCGCAGACAGGCTTCGAAGGCCTAACACAATAAAATGGGCTGGCTGTAGGCACTTTAAAATTGGTTCCAGGGGTACACGGGCAGCAGTGGTCTGGTCAGTGGAGGACTAGTGGAAGTATGGACCGCAGACAGGCTTCGAAGGCCTAACACAATAAAATGGGCTGGCTGTAGGCACTTTAAAATTGGTTCCAGGGGTACACGGGCAGCAGTGGTCTGGTCAGTGGAGGCCTAGTGGAAGGAGGGACCGCAGACAGGCTTCGAAGGCCTAACACAATAAAATGGGCTGGCTGTAGGCACTTTAAAATTGGTTCCAGGGGTACACGGGCAGCAGTGGTCTGGTCAGTGGAGGACTAGTGGAAGGAGGGAGCGCAGAAAGGCTTCAAAGGCCTAAAATAACAAACAATAGGCTCATGGCAGTTTTACAGCGGTTACATGGATACACGGGCAGGCAGCTTGGTGGTCAGTGGAGGAGTAGGGACCGCAGACAGGCTATCAAAGGCCTAAAATAACAAACAATAGGCTCATGGCAGTTTTACAGCGGTTACATGGATACACGGGCAGGCAGCTTGGTGCTGAGTGGAGGAGTAGTGCAAGGAGTGTCTGTCCCAGTACTCCCAAAATATAAATAGATGTTAATGTCTCGCAAAACAACCAAAACAAAAAAAAAGATGGCATACTTAGGTACAGGGGTGGGCTCATCTGCTGTGTTTCTGACATAGTAATTTGGCAGTAACTATTTAATGGTGCCAATATAGGACACAGACACAGACTACTTTAAGTTGCATCATAGATGTCTACAAATTTGTATTGTCAGTGCCAGACATTGAATGATGTCAGCGAATAGACTAAAGATTGGTGGAGCTGTGCGACATAATTTTGCACGTAGTAGAGCCCAGTTTGAGCTGGGGTAGGGGGGAACTCTCTTGAGGCCGGCGGGACCGCCCCAGGGCCACTCATGTTACAACGGTGTGTCTGACGTTGGGTGCGCACCACCACCGCCAGAGACACTACATTGTACTATGAGGGACCCAGTAGCAATGCCGTCAACCAAAAGCGAGCACACCCACCTCTTCAGACAAACAGCAGTCTCACGGGTGCTTGCGCCAAGTCGCGATACCACGGCCCCGTGTGGGGAGTTTGGCCATTTAGGGAGGTGTAAACATGTCGTATGCTGTACAATCTGCAGCAGCAAATTAGACATTAGAAAAGTAATTCACAGGCAAGAGCTTTTCATAGGAAAGCTAGGTGTCGGCCGGGCAAGGTGGGGCAAAAGATTTTGAAATCCAGTTGTGGTTCATTTTAATGAATGTTAGATCGTCAACATTTTGGGTAGCCAGACGAGTCCTTTTTTCGGTTAATATTGACCCTGCAGCACTGAATACTCTTTCTGATAGGACACTTGCTGCCGGGCAAGCAAGCTCCTGCAATGCATATTCTGCCAATTCTGGCCAGGTGTCTAATTTGGAGGCCCAGTAATCAAATGGGAATGACGGTTGAGGGAGAACATCGATAAGGGATGAAAAATAGTTAGTAACCATACTGGACAAATGTTGTCTCCTGTCACTTTCAATTGATGCAGCAGTACCTGTCCTGTCTGCGGTCATAGCAAAATCACTCCACAACCTGGTCAGAAAACCCCTCTGTCCAACGCCACTTCTGATGTGTGCACCCCTAACACTCCTAGTCTGCTGCCCCCTGGAGCTCGTGTGAGAACGATCACGTGCGCTGTGTGCTGGGAATGCCTGAAGCAAACGGTCAACAAGAGTTGATTGTTTGGTTGCTAATATTAGTTCCAAGTTCTCATGTGGCATAATATTTTGCAATTTGCCTTTATAGCGTGGATCAAGGAGGCAGGCCAACCAGTAATCGTCATCGTTCATCATTTTCGTAATGCGTGTGTCCCTTTGTAGGATACGTAAGGCATAATCCGCCATGTGGGCCAAAGTTCCACTTGTCAAATCTCCGGTTGTGATTGGTTGAGGGGCAGTTGCAGGCAAATCTACGTCACTTGTGTCCCTCAAAAAACCAGAACCCGGCCGTGACACGCAACCAATTTCCTGTGCCCCCGTGAAAGTTTCCGCATTAAAAATATACTCATCCCCATCATCCTCCTCGTCCTCCACCTCCTCTTCGCCCGCTACCTCGTCCTGTACACTGCCCTGACCAGACAATGGCTGACTGTCATCAAGGCTTCCCTCTTCCTCTGGTGCAGACGCCTGCTCCTTTATGTGCGTCAAACTTTGCATCAGCAGACGCATTAGGGGGATGCTCATGCTTATTACGGCGTTGTCTGCACTAACCAGCCGTGTGCATTCCTCAAAACACTGAAGGACTTGACACATGTCTTGTATCTTCGACCACTGCACACCTGACAACTCCATGTCTGCCATCCTACTGCCTGCCCGTGTATCCTCCCACAAATAAATAACAGCACGCCTCTGTTCGCACAGTCTCTGAAGCATGTGCAGTGTTGAGTTCCACCTTGTTGCAACGTCTATGATTAGGCGATGCTGGGGAAGGTTCAAAGACCGCTGATAGGTCTGCATACGGCTGGCGTGTACAGGCGAACGTCGGATATGTGAGCAAAGTGCACGCACTTTGAGGAGCAGGTCGGAGAACCCAGGATAAGTTTTCAATAAGCACTGCACCACCAGGTTTAAGGTGTGAGCCAGGCAAGGAATGTGTTTCAGTTGGGAAAGGGAGATGGCAGCCATGAAATTCCTTCCGTTATCACTCACTACCTTGCCTGCCTCAAGATCTACTGTGCCCAGCCACGACTGCGTTTCTTGTTGCAAGAACTCGGACAGAACTTCCGCGGTGTGTCTGTTGTCGCCCAAACACTTCATAGCCAATACAGCCTGCTGACGCTTGGCAGTAGCTGGCCCATAATGGGACAACTGGTGTGCAACAGTGTCATCTGCCGATGGAGTGGTTGGCCGACTGCGTTCTGTGGAAGAGCTGTAGCTTCTGCAGGAGGACGAGGAGGAGGAGGAGGGGGTGCGAACGCCTACAGCCAACTGTTTCCTAGACCGTGGGCTAGGCACAACTGTCCCTAAATTGATGTCGCCTGTGGACCCTGCATCCACCACATTCACCCAGTGTGCCGTGATGGACACATAACGTCCCTGGCCATGCCTACTGGTCCATGCATCTGTAGTCAGGTGCACCTTTGTACTCACAGATTGCCTGAGTGCATGGACGATGCGCTGTTTAACATGCTGGTGCAGGGCTGGGATGGCTTTTCTGGAAAAAAAGTGTCGACTGGGTAGCTCGTATCGTGGTTCAGCGTACTCCATCAGGGCTTTGAAAGCTTCGCTTTCAACTAACCGGTAGGGCATCATCTCTAACGAGATTAGTCTAGCTATGTGGGCGTTAAAACCCTGTGTACGCGGATGCGAGGATAAGTACTTCCTTTTTCTAACCAGAGTCTCATGTAGGGTGAGCTGGACTGGAGAGCTGTAGATCGTGGAACTTTCGGGTGTGCCGGTGGACATGGCAGACTGAGAGACGGTTGGAGACGGTATTGTTTCCGCCGGTGCCCTACATGCAATATTTCCTCCTACAAAACTGGTGATTCCCTGACCCTGACTGCTTTTGGCTGGCAAAGAAACCTGCACAGATACTGCCGGTGGTGCGGAAAATGGTGGCCTTACAGTGACGGAAGGGATGTTGCGTTGCTGACTAGCTTCATTGGCCGAGGGTGCTACAACCTTGAGGGACGTTTGGTAGTTAGTCCAGGCTTGAGAATGCATGGTGGTTAAGTGTCTATGCATGCAACTAGTATTTAGACTTTTCAGATTCTGACCTCTGCTTAAGCTAGTTGAACATTTTTGACAGATGACTTTGCGCTGATCAGTTGGATGTTGTTTAAAAAAATGCCAGACTGCACTCTTCCTAGACTCTGATCCCTTTTCAGGGATTGCAGACTGAGCTTTAACCGGATGGCAACGCTGTGCTCCAACAGGTTTTGGCTTTGACACGCGTTTTGGTCCAGATACGGGCCCGGCAGATGGAACCTGTTGCGATGTTGATGCCTGCTGCGGCCCCTCCTCCACCTCCGCTTCTGAACTACTGCCGCCTGCACCCTGTTCCCCCAATGGCTGCCAATCGGGGTCAATAACTGGGTCATCTATTACCTCCTCTTCGAGCTCGTGTGCAACTTCGTCTGTGTCACTGTGTCGGTCGGTGGTATAGCGTTCGTGGCGGGGCAACATAGTCTCATCAGGGTCTGATTGTGGATCTGTACCCTGAGAGGGCAATGTGGTGGTCTGAGTCAAAGGAGCAGCATAGTACTCTGGCTGTGGCTGTGCATCAGTGCACTCCATGTCAGAATATACTTGTAATGGGCATGGCCTGTTAAATGTTTCACTTTCTAAGCCAGGGACGGTATGTGTAAAGAGCTCCATGGAGTGACCCGTTGTGTCGCCTGCTGCATCCTTCTCTCTTGTTGTAGTTTTTGCTGAGGAGGACAAGGAAGCGACTTGTCCCTGACCGTGAACATCCACAAGCGACGCGCTGCTTTTACATTTACCAGTTTCGGAAGAGGAGGCAAAAGAGCTAGAGGCTGAGTCTGCAATGTAAGCCAAAACTTGCTGTTGCTGCTCCGCCTTTAAAAGCGGTTTTCCTACTCCCAGAAAAGAGAGCGTTCGAGGCCTTGTGTAGCCTGACGACGAAACTGGCTCCACAGCTCCAGACTTAGGTGGAATATTTTTATCCCCACGACCACCTGATGCTCCACTACCACTACCATCATTACCAGCTGACAATGAACGCCCACGACGACCTCTTGCACCAGACTTCCTCATTGTTTTAAAATCTTAACCAAAGTAACTTTATTTGTTGCTATCAAACAACTTACACGGTGAGCTATAACTTCAGTATGATTTCAATATCCCTTAACAGGTTGGTGAGACCACAAGGAAAATCAGGCACAATGTTACACACTCTGTTTTCTGTGGCACAAAATCACAGAGATGACACACACGCAGGACTGTCACTCAAGCACTAATGTCAATATTAATCTCCCACCTAATTTATTTATTTTTTTTTCTCAGGGAGACTTTAGAAACCAAATAATATTAAAAAAAAAAAAAAAAAAGGCTTTCTATGGCCCACAATTAGAGAGAGAGAGGTGGCACAACCAGGAGTCAAGACTGGCGCACAAGCTGAAAGGGCAATATTACTCTCCCACTGTTTTTTATGTTTTTTTTGTTTTTTTCAGGGAGACTTTAGAAACCAAATAATATTAAAAAAACCAAAAAAAAAAAAGGCTTTCTATGGCCCACTGAATGAGAGGGAGAGAGGTGGCACACCCAGGAGTCAAGACTGGCACACAAGCTGAAAGGGCAATATTACTCTCCCACTGTTTTTTTATGTATTTTTTGTTTTTTCAGGGAGACTTTAGAAACCCAATAATATTTAAAAAAAAAAATAAATAGGCTTTCTATGGCCCACTGAATGAGAGGGAGAGAGGTGGCACACCCAGGAGTCAAGACTGGCACACAAGCTGAAAGGGCAATATTACTCTCCCACTGTTTTTTTAGGTTTTTTTTTTTTTTTCAGGGAGAATTAGAAACCAAATAATATTAAAAAAAAAAAAATAGGCTTTCTATGGCCCACTGAATGAAAGGGAGAGAGGTGGCACACCCAGGAGTCAAGACTGGCACACAAGCTGAAAGGGCAATATTACTCTCCCACTGTTTTTTTATGTATTTTTTGTTTTTTCAGGGAGACTTTAGAAACCCAATAATATTTAAAAAAAAAAATAAATAGGCTTTCTATGGCCCACTGAATGAGAGGGAGAGAGGTGACACACCCAGGAGTCAAGACTGGCACACAAGCTGAAAGGGCAATATTACTCTCCCACTGTTTTTTTAGGTTTTTTTTTTTTTTTCAGGGAGAATTAGAAACCAAATAATATTAAAAAAAAAAAAAAATAGGCTTTCTATGGCCCACTGAATGAAAGGGAGAGAGGTGGCACACCCAGGAGTCAAGACTGGCACACAAGCTGAAAGGGCAATATTACTCTCCCACTGTTTTTTTATGTATTTTTTGTTTTTTCAGGGAGACTTTAGAAACCCAATAATATTTTAAAAAAAAAATAAATAGGCTTTCTATGGCCCACTGAATGAGAGGGAGAGAGGTGGCACACCCAGGAGTCAAGACTGGCACACAAGCTGAAAGGGCAATATTACTCTCCCACTGTTTTTTTAGGTTTTTTTTTTTTTCAGGGAGACTTTTGAAACCAAATAATATTAAAAAAAAAAAAAAAAAAAAAATAGGCTTGCTATAGCCCACTGAATGAGAGATAGCACACACAGCAGTGGCACACAAGCCCTTACTGAGGCCAATATTTTTCTCCCACTGATTGATGTAGTGTTTTTGTGTTGAGGTAGAATTTAGAACACAAATCACGGAAAAAATAAATAGGCTTTCTATGGCCCACTGAATGAAAGGGAGAGAGGTGGCACACCCAGGAGTCAAGACTGGCACACAAGCTGAAAGGGCAATATTACTCTCCCACTGTTTTTTTATGTATTTTTTGTTTTTTCAGGGAGACTTTAGAAACCCAATAATATTTAAAAAAAAAAATAAATAGGCTTTCTATGGCCCACTGAATGAGAGGGAGAGAGGTGGCACACCCAGGAGTCAAGACTGGCACACAAGCTGAAAGGGCAATATTACTCTCCCACTGTTTTTTTAGGTTTTTTTTTTTTTTTCAGGGAGAATTAGAAACCAAATAATATTAAAAAAAAAAAAATAGGCTTTCTATGGCCCACTGAATGAAAGGGAGAGAGGTGGCACACCCAGGAGTCAAGACTGGCACACAAGCTGAAAGGGCAATATTACTCTCCCACTGTTTTTTTATGTATTTTTTGTTTTTTTCAGGGAGACTTTAGAAACCCAATAATATTTTAAAAAAAAAATAAATAGGCTTTCTATGGCCCACTGAATGAGAGGGAGAGAGGTGGCACACCCAGGAGTCAAGACTGGCACACAAGCTGAAAGGGCAATATTACTCTCCCACTGTTTTTTTAGGTTTTTTTTTTTTTTCAGGGAGACTTTTGAAACCAAATAATATTAAAAAAAAAAAAAAAAAAAAAATATAGGCTTGCTATAGCCCACTGAATGAGAGATAGCGCACACACAGCAGTGGCACACAAGCCCTGACTGAGGCCAATATTTTTCTCCCACTGATTGATGTAGTGTTTCTGTGTTGAGGTAGATTTTAGAACACAAATCACGGAAAAAATAAATAGGCTTTCTATGGCCCACTCAGTGAGAGATGGCACACACAGGGATGGCACTGTAGCAGAAATGCCAATCTTAATCTCCCACAAAAAAAAAACAAAAAAAAAAAAAAAACTGTCCTACAATTACTATCTCCCTGCAGTAATGTAAGCCAGGTATGGCAGGCAGCAATAGGAGTGGACTGATGCACAAATTAAATAAAAAGTGTGGACAAACAAAAAAGATAGCTGTGCAGAAAGGAAGGAACAAGAGGATATGTGCTTTGAAAAAAGCAGTTGGTTTCCACAGTGGCGTACACACAGCAATACAGCTATCACGGAGCCTTCTAGGGCAGCCCAATGAGCTACAGCGCTGAGGGGAAAAAAAAAAAAAAATAGCTTCCACTGTTCCTGCACACCGAAGGTGGTGTTGGACAGTGGAAATCGCTGCAGCACAAGCGGTTTGGTGGTTAGTGGACCCTGCCTAACGCTCTCCCTGCTTCTGATGAAGCGGCAGCAACCTGTCCCTAAGCTCAGATCAGCAGCAGTAAGATGGCGGTCGGCGGGAACGCCCCTTTATAGCCCCTGTGACGCCGCAGACAGCAAGCCAATCACTGCAATGCCCTTCTCTAAGATGGTGGGGACCAGGATCTATGTCATCACGCTGCCCACACTCTGCGTTCACCTTCATTGGCTGAGAAATGGCGCTTTTCGCGTCATTGAAACGCGACTTTGGCGCGAAAGTCGCGTACCGCATGGCCGACAAGCACAGGGGTCGGATCGGGTTTCATGAGACGCCGACTTAGCCAAAAGTCGGCGACTTTTGAAAATGATCGACCCGTTTCGCTCAACCCTAGCTACCACCTCTTCAGCTCGTGTTGCCTCTTCCTCCAGCTCACACGCAGCTGGTTCGGCTTCCTCCCAGGATCGCCGTGGAAGAACCTCTGGCCCTGTTGTCCAGAGACCCACTGTAATTCCACCCGCAGCACCACGTTCCCATTCATCCACACACTCCCAGCCCAGTCTACAGCCATCGGTAGTACAGGCATGGGAGAAAAGGCGGCCTTTCTTGTCAAACCACCCATGAGCACAGGCTCTGACTGCAGGCATTGCCAAACTTCTGTCACTGGAAATGCTGTCATTCAGGCTGGTGGAGACTGACAGCTTCCGTGACTTGATGTCATTGGCAGTCCCACAGTACAATGTGCCCAGCCGCTTTTACTTCAGCAGGCAAGCTGTCCCTGCCCTGCACAAGCATGTGGAGGGACACATAAAACACGCGCTACTGAACGCCGTCAGTAGCAAGGTCCACCTCACCACCGATGCGTGGACCAGTCAACATGGACAGGGGCGATACCTTTCCCTCACTGCCCATTGGGTTAATGTTGTTGAGCCGGGTACAGATCGTGCGAGTGGCGCAGGACGTGTCCTGCCCACTCCAAGGATTGCAGGAATCCATTCTGTACGCATTGACTCCTCCTCTTACACCAGTTCCTCAGAATCATTGCTGCAGGAGCCGTCACAGTCCACCTCCACATGGACCCGTGATGAACGTTTACCTGTTATGACCGACATGAGCACAGCCGTGGCCAAACGTCAACAGGCCGTCTTGAAATTAATTTCTTTGGGGAATCGAAGCCACACAGCACAGGAGCTCTGGAATGCCATCAAGCAGGAGAGCGATGTGTGGTTTGTTGCAGCGAATCTCCAGCCAGGCATGGTAGTGTGTGATAATGGCCGAAATCTGGTGGCAGCTCTGGGCCTCGGCAACCTCACTCACATCCCATGTCTGGCACATGTGCTCAATTTGGTTGTGCAGAGTGTTTTGAGGGACTATCCGGATCTTGATGCACTGCTGCACAAGGTCCGCCTAGAGTGTGCTCACTTGCAGCGTTTCAGCACGGCAAAATCGCGCATTGCGGCTCTGCAGCGCCGACACCGCCTGCCGGAACATCGCATCATATGTGACCTACCTACCAGGTGGAATTCCACGTTACATATGTTGGAGCGGTTGTGTGAGCAGCAGCAAGCTGTAATGGAGTACCAGCTGCATCAGGCGCAAAGAAGTCGCACTCTGCGCCGTTCAGACTTCACAACCACAGAGTGGGCCACTATGAAGGACGTCTGCCAGGTTTTGCCTCCCTTCGATTATTCCACGTGGATGGCGAGTGCAGATGATGCACTAGTCAGCATGACTGTCCCCCTTATCTGCCTGCTTGAAAAATCACTGCAAGCGCTAAGGGATGATGTTGTGGAAGAGGTGGAGGATGAGGATTCACCATTTCCATCATCTTCTGGACAGTCAGCGCCACGTGGTTCCTCACAAACGCGTAGGCAGGGGACACTTTGTGAGGAGGATGAGGAGGAGTCAATGGAGGAGGAAGACATCCGTCCAGAGGAGGGAGTTACACAATTGTCCAGTACTCAGTGTGTACAGCGAGGGTGGGGTGATGACGAGCGGGCAGAGATCACGCCTCCAGCAGGGGACAGCGTTTCTTGGCCAGTTGGCAGTCTGCAGCACATGGTGGATTACATGCTGCAGTGCCTGAGAAACGACCGCCGCATCGCCCACATTCTCAACATGTCTGATTATTGGGTGTTCACCCTCCTCGATCCTCGCTACCGGGACAACGTAGAAAGCCTCATCACACCGTTGAACCGGGAGCGAAAAATGCGGGAGTACCAAGACACACTGGTGAATTCCATCATCTTCTCCAGTCCAACTGAGAGAAGTGCTGCTAGTACATTACAAAGCAGCTCAGTGCGTCCAGGCAGTGGAGGAGGCTCTGCACAAAGAGGGAGCAGAAGCAGTGCCTCTGCCCAAGGCAAGACCAGTATGGCCCAACTGTGGAACAGTTTTGTGTGCCCGCCACAAAAGTCTACACCATCACAGACGGCTCCAGTCAGCAGGAGGCAACGGTTCCGTCAGATGGTGACAGACTACATGTCTTGCCCTCTTGCTGTACTCCCAGACGGCTCTTCCCCTTTCAAGTTTTGGGTCTCAAAGCTGGATACATGGCCAGAGCTAAGCCAGTATGCATTGGAGGTGCTGGCTTGCCCTGCGGCTAGTGTATTATCGGAACGCGTCTTTAGTGCTGCAGGTGGTGTACTAACTGACCGTCGCATGCGACTATCCTCCAATAACGTTGACCGGCTTACTTTCCTGAAAATGAACAAGGCCTGGATCTCGCAGGAATTTGCCACTCCTCTTCCTGATTAAATAATTAGGTGACTGTCTACAGTATCCAGGTCTCCTGTTGTGTTCATCTTTCTACCACCTGAACTTAAAATCCTGGGCTCCAACACCGCCAGTTGAGGCTCAGAAGTGCCGTCTGCACAGTCAAAACATACGACCCAGTGTTATTGGGTTTCAGTAACGTCAGCTGATCCCCAGCTGTGTAGCCGGCAATGTGTCCTGCGACCGCCACGCTGACACAACAACTTAAATGTAAGGGAACCTGTCCACCCCCCCTCAAGGCGTTTGTTACTGAAAGAGCCACTTTGTGCAGCAGTAATGCTGCACAAGGAAAAGGTAGCTATTTTTGTTTAGCTCCTTGCACACGCAGAACTTAACACTTATAAAATGTGTCCACTGATACCGTAAAACCGTCCCGGAGGTGGGACTTTCCTTCGTAATGTGACGCAGCACAGTCGTCATTCTTACCCCCCCGGCGATGTGCGCCGGCTCCTCAGCGTTGTTTGATTCTGTCTCGAAGCCTGCACTGTTATGTTATCCCTTGGCCAGGCACACTTAGCGCTGCCCCTCTTCTGACATCATTTGGTGTCAGGCTGACTGCGCCTGTGCGGCCGCGCTGGTCGAGATCCCGCCTCGCAGTGTCTTCTGATTTAATCACACTGCGGGCCTGGGATCCATGGGCATGCGCAGTGCATATCTTCACCTCCGCCTCTCACTCATCTCCCTTCGCCTTCTTCAGACTGTGCGCCGTCAGCTGATCCCTAATAGCATGCCACGGCCGTGACACCGCACAGTCTGAAGAAGCTGGAGGGAGGGGAGTGAGAGGCGAGGATATGCACTGCGCATGGCCACGGATCCCAGGCCCGTGGTGGGATTACATTAGATGACACTGCGAGGCGGGCTCTCGGCCAGCGCGTCCGCACAGGCGCAGCCAGACTGACACCAAATGATGTCAGAAGATGGGCAGCGCTAAGTGTGCCTGGCCAAGGGATAACATACCAGCGCAGGCTCCGGGACGGAATCAAACAACGCTGAGGAGCCGATGCACGGTGCCAAGGGGGTAGGAATGAAGGCTGTGCTGCGTCACATTACTAAGGAAAGTCCCACCTCCGGGACGGTCTCACGGTATCAGGGGACACATTTTTTAAGTGTTTAGTTCTGTGTTTGCAAAGAGCATAATGAAAAGAGCAACCTTTTCCTTTTGCATCCTTTTTGCTGCACAAGCTGGCTGTTTCAGCTACAAACGCCTTGGGGGGGGTTAAAGGTTCCCTTTCGACTTTCTCCAATCAGGCTTCGGCCTACACTGTGTTCCTCTGCTCATCCTGCTGTCCCTGGGCTCCAACAACGCTAGTTGCTGTCCAGAAGTGCCTTCCACACAGTCAACAGTCGCTCCTCTGTTATTGGGGTTCAGTAACGTCAGCTGTTCCCCAGCTGTGTTTGTGGCAATCCCTCCTCTCTCCTCCACCTCCTCCTCCTTCTGTCCCTGGGCTCCAACACCGCTAGTTGTTGTCTGGAAGTGCTGTCCGCACAGTCAACAGTCGCTCCTCTGTTATTGGGGTTCAGTAACGTCAGCTGTTCCCCAGCTGTGTGTGTGGCAATCCCTCCTCTCTCCTCCACCTCCTCCTTCTTCTGTCCCTGGGCTCCAACACCGCTAGTTGTTGCCTGGTAGTGCTGTCCGCACAGTCAACAGTCGCTCCTCTGTTATTGGGGTTCAGTAACGTCAGCTGTTCCCCAGCTGTGTGTGTGGAAATCCCTCCTCTCTCCTCCACCTCCTCCTCCTTCTGTCCCTGGGCTCCAACACCGCTAGTTGTTGTCTGGAAGTGCTGTCCGCACAGTCAACAGTCGCTCCTCTGTTATTGGGGTTCAGTAACGTCAGCTGTTCCCCAGCTGTGTGTGTGGCAATCCCTCCTCTCTCCTCCTCCTCCTTCTGTCCCTGGGCTCCAACACCGCTAGTTGTTGTCTGGAAGTGCTGTCCGCACAGTCAACAGTCGCTCCTCTGTTTTTGGGGTTCAGTAACGTCAGCTGTTCCCCAGCTGTGTGTGTGGCAATCCCTCCTCTCTCCTCCACCTCCTCCTCCTTCTGTCCCTGGGCTCCAACACCGCTAGTTGTTGCCTGGTAGTGCTGTCCGCACAGTCAACAGTCGCTCCTCTGTTATTGGGGTTCAGTAACGTCAGCTGTTCCCCAGCTGTGTGTGTGGCAATCCCTCCTCTCTCCTCCACCTCCTCCTCCTTCTGTCCCTGGGCTCCAACACCGCTAGTTGTTGTCTGGAAGTGCTGTCCGCACAGTCAACAGTCGCTCCTCTGTTATTGGGGTTCAGTAACGTCAGCTGTTCCCCAGCTGTGTGTGTGGCAATCCCTCCTCTCTCCTCCACCTCCTCCTCCTTCTGTCCCTGGGCTCCAACACCGCTAGTTGTTGTCTGGAAGTGCTGTCCGCACAGTCAACAGTCGCTCCTCTGTTATTGGGGTTCAGTAACGTCAGCTGTTCCCCAGCTGTGTGTGTGGCAATCCCTCCTCTCTCCTCCACCTCCTCCTCCTTCTGTCCCTGGGCTCCAACACCGCTAGTTGTTGTCTGGAAGTGCTGTCCGCACAGTCAACAGTCGCTCCTCTGTTATTGGGGTTCAGTAACGTCAGCTGTTCCCCAGCTGTGTGTGTGGCAATCCCTCCTCTCTCCTCCACCTCCTCCTCCTTCTGTCCCTGGGCTCCAACACCGCTAGTTGTTGTCTGGAAGTGCTGTCCGCACAGTCAACAGTCGCTCCTCTGTTATTGGGGTTCAGTAACATCAGCTGTTCCCCAGCTGTGTGTATGGCAATCCCTCCTCTCTCCTCCACCTCCTCCTCCTTCTGTCCCTGGGCTCCAACACCGCTAGTTGTTGTCTGGAAGTGCTGTCCGCACAGTCAACAGTCGCTCCTCTGTTATTGGGGTTCAGTAACGTCAGCTGTTCCCCAGCTGTGTGTGTGGCAATCCCTCCTCTCTCCTCCACCTCCTCCTCCTTCTGTCCCTGGGCTCCAACACCGCTAGTTGTTGTCTGGAAGTGCTGTCCGCACAGTCAACAGTCGCTCCTCTTTTATTGGGGTTCAGTAACGTCAGCTGTTCCCCAGCTGTGTGTGTGGCAATCCCTCCTCTCTCCTCCACCTCCTCCTCCTTCTGTCCCTGGGCTCCAACACCGCTAGTTGTTGTCTGGAAGTGCTGTCCGCACAGTCAACAGTCGCTCCTCTGTTATTGGGGTTCAGTAACATCAGCTGTTCCCCAGCTGTGTGTGTGGCAATCCCTCCTCTCTCCTCCACCTCCTCCTCCTTCTGTCCCTGGGCTCCAACACCGCTAGTTGTTGTCTGGAAGTGCTGTCCGCACAGTCAACAGTCGCTCCTCTGTTATTGGGGTTCAGTAACGTCAGCTGTTCCCCAGCTGTGTGTGTGGCAATCCCTCCTCTCTCCTCCACCTCCTCCTCCTTCTGTCCCTGGGCTCCAACACCGCTAGTTGTTGTCTGGAAGTGCTGTCCGCACAGTCAACAGTCGCTCCTCTGTTATTGGGGTTCAGTAACGTCAGCTGTTCCCCAGCTGTATGTGTGGCAATCCCTCCTCTCTCCTCCACCTCCTCCTCCTGCTGTCCCTGGGCTCCAACACCGCTAGTTGTTGCCCGGAAGTGCTGTCCGCACTGGGCCAAACACCTTGCCAATGTGTTAGTGGGGTTCAGTAATGCCTGCTGCTCCCCTGCTGTGTATACGGCAACGTGTCATGCGACCGCCACGCAGGCACAACAACTTAAATTTAAGGGAACCTGTCCCCCCCCAGGCGTTTCTTACTGAAAGAGCCACCTTGTGCAGCAGTAATGATGCAAAAGGAAAAAGTGCCTCTTTTCGTGGTGCTCCTTGCACATGCTGAACCTAACACTTATGAAATGTGTCCCCTCCCACCGTTAAACCATCCGGTAGGTGGAACTTTCCTTCGTAATGTGACGCAGCACAGCCGTCATTCTTACCCCCTTGGTGCCGTGCGCCGCCTCCTCAGCGTTGTTTGAATCTGTCCCGGAGCCTGCGCTGTTATGTTAGCCCTTGGACATGCACACTTAGCGCTGCCCGTCTTCTGACATTATTTGGTGTCAGGCTGGCTGCGCCTGTGCGGCCGCGCTGGCCGAGATCCCGCCTCGTAGTGTCTTCTGATTTAATCCCACTGCGGGCCTGTGATCCATGGACATGCGCAGTGCATATCTTAACATCCGCCTCTCACTCATCTCCCTACACCTTCTTCAGACTGTGCAACGTCAGCTGATCCCTAATAGCATGCCACGGCCGTAACGCCGCACAGTCTGAAGAAGCCGTAGGGAGGGGAGTGAGAGGCGAGGATATGCACTGCTCATGCCCATGGATCACAGGTCCGCAGAGTGATTACATTAGATGACACAGCGAGGCGGGATCTTGGCCAGCGCGGCCGCACAGGCGCAGCCAGCCTGACACCAAATGATGTCAGAAGACGGGCAGCGCAAAATGTGTGCATGGCCAAGGGCTAACATACCAGCGCAGGCTCCGGGACAGATTCAAACAACGCTGAGGAGGCGGCGCACGGCGCTAAGGGGGTAAGAATGATGGCTGTGCTGCGTCACATAACGAAGGAAAGTTCCACCTACCGGACGGTTGAACGGTGGGAGGGGACACATTTCATAAGTGTCAAGTACAGCGTTTGCAAGGACCATAATTAAAAGAGCTAAGTTTACCTTTTCCAGCATTAGTGCTGTACAAGATGGCTCTTTCAGCTACAAACGCCTTGGGGGGGGGGTTAAAGGTTCCCTTTCAACTTGCTCCACTGCAGGCTTCGGCCTACACTCTGCTTCTCCTGCTGACCCTGGGCTCTAACACCGCCAGTTGGCGCCCGGGAGTGCTAGCTGCACAGAGAAAAACACCCGCCACTCTGTCAGTGGGGTTCAGCACCGCCAGCTGTTCCCCTGCTGTGTAGCCGGCAACGTGTCCTGCAAAAGCCACGCAGACACAAAGCTGCCACCAGTGCAGGCTTCGGCCTACACTCTGCTCCCTCTCCTCCTGCTGACCCTGGGCTCTAACACCGCCAGTTGGTGCCCGGTAGTGCTAGCTGCACAGAGAAAAACACCCGCCACTCTGTCAGTGGGGTTCAGCACCGCCAGCTGTTCCCCTGCTGTGTAGCCGGCAACGTGTCCTGCAAAAGCCACGCAGACACAAAGCTGCCACCAGTGCAGGCTTCGGCCTACACTCTGCTCCCTCTCCACCTGCTGACCCTGGGCTCTAACACTGCCAGTTGGTGCCCGGTAGTGCTAGCTGCACAGAGCAAAACACCCGCCACTCTGTCAGTGGGGTTCAGCACCGCCAGCTGTTCCCCTGCTGTGTAGCCGGCAACGTGTCCTGCAACAGCCACGCAGACACAAAGCTGCCGCCAGTGCAGGCTTCGGCCTGCACTCTGCTCCCTCTCCTCCTGCTGACCCTGGGCTCTAACACCGCCAGTTGGCGACCTGTACTGCTAGCTGCACAGAGAAAAACACCAGCCAATGTGTCAGTGGGGTTCAGCACAGCCAGCTGTTCCCCTGCTGTGTAGCCGGCATCGTGTCCTGCAAAAGCCACGCAGACACAAAAACTGAAATTGAAGGGAACCTGTCCCCCCCCCCAGGTGTTTGTATGTATAACAGCCACCTTGTACAGCAGTAATGCTGCATTTGTACAAGGTGGCTCACTAAGTTATTCTCCTTGCACACGCCGAACGTAACACGTCTAAAATGTGTCCCCTGAGACCATTAAACCGTCCCTGAGGTGTGACTTTCCTTTGTAATGACACGCTGCAACCCCCTTGGTAGCGCTGCCCGTCTTCTCACATCATTGTTTGGCTGGCTGCGCCTCTGCGGCCGCCCTGCCCCACACAACGCCCCTCGGTGTCTTATTTATTTTGACTGCGAGGGTGTGATTGACGGGCATGAGCAGTGCATATCTTCGCCAGGCTGTCACTCAGCTCCTTCCGCCTTCTTCAGACTGTGCGGCTTCATGGCCGTGGCATGCGATAAGGGATCAGCTGACGCCGCACAGTCTGTAGCAGGTGTAAGGACCCGAGTGCCTCGGCGAACATATGTACTGCGCCAGGCCATGAATCCCAGCCCCGCAGTGTTTTAACAATGTAAAGACACTGCAGGGCTGGGATTCATGGTCATCGCATCATCGCAAACTGCACCGGCCGACATTAAATGATGTCAGAAGATGGGCAGCGCTAACAGCACAAGGCCAAGGGATAACACGACAGCGCAGACTCCTGTGCAGCAAATAACGACGCTCAGGAGGCCGCGCCCAGCACCAAGGTGGGATTTTTGACAGCTGTGCTGCGTCTCATTACGAAGGGAACTCACGCCTCCAAAACAGTTTGACTGCTTAAGGGCCTAAATGTTATACGTGTTTCTTTCTGCGTGTGCAAGGAGCAAAATTAAAAGAGCAACCTTAGACTTGTGCAGCATTACTGCTGCCCAAGCTGTGGCTCTTGTAGTTTGTAACCCCTGAGGGGGGGTTAAAGGTTAACTTTAAAATCGGTTCAATTAGGCTTCGGCCTACACTCTGCTCCACCTGCAGAGCCCGGGCTCCAACACCGCTAGTTGCTGTCCGTAAGTGCCGGCTGCACAGAGCCAAACACCCGCCTCTCTGTCAGTGGGGTTCAGCACCGCCAGCTGTTCCCCTGCTGTGTAGCCGGCAAAGTGTCCTGCAACAGCCACGCAGACACAAAGCTGCCGCCAGTGCAGGCTTCGGCCTACACTCTGCTCCCTCTCCTCCTGCTGACCCTGGGCTCTAACACCGCCAGTTGGCGCCCGGTACTGCTAGCTGCACAGAGAAAAACACCAGCCAATGTGTCAGTGGGGTTCAGCACCACCAGCTGTTCCCCTGCTGTGTAGCCGGCATTGTGTCCTGCAACAGCCACGCAGACACAAGAACTGAAATTGAAGGGAACCTGTCCCCCCTCCCCCAGGCGGTTTGTATGTTTCACCGCCACCTTGTACAGCAGTAATGCTGCATGTGTGCAAGGTGGCTCAGAAACTTATTCTCCTTGCACACGTGGAACTGAACACGTCTAAAATGTGTCCTCTGTGACCATTAAACCGTCCCTGAGGTGTGACTTTCCTTTGTAATGACACGCTGCAACCCCCTTGGTAGTGCTGCCCGTCTTCTGGCATCATTGTTTGGCTGGCTGCGCCTCTGCGGCCGCCCTGCCCCACACAACGCCCCTCGGTGTCTTATTTATTTTGACTGCGAGGGTGTGATTGACGGGCATGAGCAGTGCATATCTTCGCCAGGCTGTCACTCAGCTCCTTCCGCCTTCTTCAGACTGTGCGGCTTCATGGCCGTGGCATACGATAAGGGATCAGCTGACGCCGCACAGTCTGTAGCAGGTGTAAGGACCCGAGTGCCTCGGCGAACATATGTACTGCGCCAGGCCATGAATCCCAGCCCCGCAGTGTTTTAACAATGTAAAGACACTGCGGGGCTGGGATTCATGGTCATCGCATCATCGCGAACTGCACCGGCCGACATTAAATTATGTCAGAAGATGGGCAGCGCTAACAGCGCAAGGCCAAGGGATAACACGACAGCGCAGACTCCTGTGCAGCAAATAACGATGCTCAGGAGGCCACGCCCAGCACCAAGGTGGGACTTTTGACAGCTGTGCTGCGTCTCATTACGAAGGGAACTCACGCCTCCAAAACAGTTTGACTGCTTAAGGGCCTAAATGTTATACGTGTTTCTTTCTGCGTGTGCAAGGAGCAAAATTAAAAGAGCAACCTTAGACTTGTGCAGCATTACTGCTGCCCAAGCTGTGGCTCTTGTAGTTTGTAACCCCTGAGGGGGGGTTAAAGGTTAACTTTAAAATCGGTTCAATTAGGCTTCGGCCTACACTCTGCTCCACCTGCAGAGCCCGGGCTCCAACACCGCTAGTTGCTGTCCGGAAGTGCTGGCTGCACAGAGCAAAACACCCGCCACTCTGTCAGTGGGGTTCAGCACCGCCAGCTGTTCCCCTGCTGTGTAGCCGGCAACGTGTCCTGCAACAGCCACGCAGACACAAAGCTGCCGCCAGTGCAGGCTTCGGCCTACACTCTGCTCCCTCTCCTCCTGCTGACCCTGGGCTCTAACACCGCCAGTTGGCGCTCGGTACTGCTAGCTGCACAGAGAAAAACACCAGCCAATGTGTCAGTGGGGTTCAGCACCGCCAGCTGTTCCCCTGCTGTGTAGCCGGCATCGTGTCCTGCAACAGCCACGCAGACACAAGAACTGAAATTGAAGGGAACCTGTCCCCCCTCCCCCAGGCGTTTGTATGTTTCACCGCCACCTTGTACAGCAGTAATGCTGCATGTGTGCAAGGTGGCTCAGAAACTTATTCTCCTTGCACATGTGGAACTGAACACGTCTAAAATGTGTCCTCTGTGACCATTAAACCGTCCCTGAGGTGTGACTTTCCTTTGTAATGACACGCTGCAACCCCCTTGGTAGCGCTGCCCGTCTTCTGGCATCATTGTTTGGCTGGCTGCGCCTCTGCGGCCGCCCTGCCCCACACAACGCCCCTCGGTGTCTTATTTATTTTGACTGCGAGGGTGTGATTGACGGGCATGAGCAGTGCATATCTTCGCCAGGCTGTCACTCAGCTCCTTCCGCCTTCTTCAGACTGTGCGGCTTCATGGCCGTGGCATACGATAAGGGATCAGCTGACGCCGCACAGTCTGTAGCAGGTGTAAGGACCCGAGTGCCTCGGCGAACATATGTACTGCGCCAGGCCATGAATCCCAGCCCCGCAGTGTTTTAACAATGTAAAGACACTGCGGGGCTGGGATTCATGGTCATCGCATCATCGCGAACTGCACCGGCCGACATTAAATTATGTCAGAAGATGGGCAGCGCTAACAGCGCAAGGCCAAGGGATAACACGACAGCGCAGACACCTGTGCAGCAAATAACGATGCTCAGGAGGCCACGCCCAGCACCAAGGTGGGATTTTTGACAGCTGTGCTGCGTCTCATTACGAAGGGAACTCACGCCTCCAAAACAGTTTGACTGCTTAAGGGCCTAAATGTTATACGTGTTTCTTTCTGCGTGTGCAAGGAGCAAAATTAAAAGAGCAACCTTAGACTTGTGCAGCATTACTGCTGCCCAAGCTGTGGCTCTTGTAGTTTGTAACCCCTGAGGGGGGGTTAAAGGTTAACTTTAAAATCGGTTCAATTAGGCTTCGGCCTACACTCTGCTCCACCTGCAGAGCCCGGGCTCCAACACCGCTAGTTGCTGTCCGGAAGTGCTGGCTGCACAGAGCAAAACACCCGCCACTCTGTCAGTGGGGTTCAGCACCGCCAGCTGTTCCCCTGCTGTGTAGCCGGCAACGTGTCCTGCAACAGCCACGCAGACACAAAGCTGCCGCCAGTGCAGGCTTCGGCCTACACTCTGCTCCCTCTCCTCCTGCTGACCCTGGGCTCTAACACCGCCAGTTGGCGCCCGGTACTGCTAGCTGCACAGAGAAAAACACCAGCCAATGTGTCAGTGGGGTTCAGCACCGCCAGCTGTTCCCCTGCTGTGTAGCCGGCATCGTGTCCTGCAACAGCCACGCAGACACAAGAACTGAAATTGAAGGGAACCTGTCCCCCCTCCCCCAGGCGTTTGTATGTTTCACCGCCACCTTGTACAGCAGTAATGCTGCATGTGTGCAAGGTGGCTCAGAAACTTATTCTCCTTGCACATGTGGAACTGAACACGTCTAAAATGTGTCCTCTGTGACCATTAAACCGTCCCTGAGGTGTGACTTTCCTTTGTAATGACACGCTGCAACCCCCTTGGTAGCGCTGCCCGTCTTCTGGCATCATTGTTTGGCTGGCTGCGCCTCTGCGGCCGCCCTGCCCCACACAACGCCCCTCGGTGTCTTATTTATTTTGACTGCGAGGGTGTGATTGACGGGCATGAGCAGTGCATATCTTCGCCAGGCTGTCACTCAGCTCCTTCCGCCTTCTTCAGACTGTGCGGCTTCATGGCCGTGGCATGCGATAAGGGATCAGCTGACGCCGCACAGTCTGAAGCAGGTGTAAGGACCCGAGTGCCTCGGCGAACATATGTACTGCGCCAGGCCATGAATCCCAGCCCCGCAGTGTTTTAACAATGTAAAGACACTGCGGGGCTGGGATTCATGGTCATCGCATCATCGCGAACCGCACCGGCCGACATTAAATGATGTCAGAAGATGGGCAGCGCTAACAGCGCAAGGACAAGGGATAACACGACAGCGCAGACTCCTGTGCAGCAAATAATGACGCTCAGGAGGCCGCGCCCAGCACCAATGTGGGATTTTTGACAGCTGTGCTGCGTCTCATTACTAAGGGAACTCACGCCTCCAAAACAGTTTGACTGCTTAAGGGCCTAAATGTTATACGTGTTTCTTTCTGCGTGTGCAAGGAGCAAAATTAAAAGAGCAACCTTAGACTTGTGCAGCATTACTGCTGCCCAAGCTGTGGCTCTTGTAGTTTGTAACCCCTGAGGGGGGGTTAAAGGTTAACTTTAAAATCGGTTCAATTAGGCTTCGGCCTACACTCTGCTCCACCTGCAGAGCCCGGGCTCCAACACCGCTAGTTGCTGTCCGGAAGTGCTGGCTGTACAGAGCAAAACACCCCTGTCAGTGGGGTTCAGCACTGCCAGCTGTTCCCCTGCTGTGTAGCCGGCAACGTGTCCTGCAACAGCCACGCAGACACAAAGCTGCCGCCAGTGCAGGCTTCGGCCTACACTCTGCTCCCTCTCTTCCTGCTGACCCTGGGCTCTAACACCGCCAGTTGGCGCCCGGTACTGCTAGCTGCACAGAGAAAAACACCAGCCAATGTGTCAGTGGGGTTCAGCACCGCCAGCTGTTCCCCTGCTGTGTAGCCGGCATCCTGTCCTGCAACAGCCACGCAGACACAACAGACCCAAAGCTGACGCCAGTGCAGGCTTCGGCCTACACTCTGCTCCCCCTGCTGACCCTTTGCTCCAACACAGCTAGTTGGGGCTCTAGGAAGACAAGCTTGAATAGGTCCCCATCCTGGTTCCAGCACCGTCAGCTGGTTCCGGGCAGAGCCTTTGGCTTAGGTGCCTCCTTCTGGGTATCCGAGTTCCACCAACGTCAGGTGGTCCTTGGTAGTGCTTTCAGGCACGGGTACCTCCTGCTTAGTAACCGGGTTCCAGTAACGTCAGCTGGTCCTGGGTAGATCCATTGGCTCTTGGACATTCGGCTACCCATCCGGGTTCCAGTTCCGTCAGCTGGTTCTCGGCAGTGTCTTTTGCTCTTGTACCTTCTGCTCCCCATCCTGGTTCCAGTACCGTCAGCTGGTTCCGGGCAGAGCCTTTGGCTTAGGTGCCTCCCTCTGGGTATCCGAGTTCCACCAACGTCAGGTGGTCCTTGGTAGTGCTTTCAGGCACGGGTACCTCCTGCTTAGTAACCGGGTTCCAGTAACGTCAGCTGGTCCTCGGTAGTTCCATTGGCTCTTGGACCTTCGGGTAGCCATCCGAGTTCCAGTTACATCAGCTGTTTCTCGGCATTTTCTCAGCCTTCTTGTACCTTCTTCTACATTTCCAAGTTCAAGAGACTAAAGACGATGACCCGGAAGACCACCCCTAAGATGACGACGACACCAGAGACGACAACCACTGAGATGACGACGACCCTGGAGACGATGACCCTGAAGACCACCCCGATGACGACGACCCCGGAGACGACGACCCTGGAGACGACGACGACCTGGAAGACCGAGAAGCAGAAGAACAAGAGGCTGCAGAACAAAGAGCAGAAGAACATTAAGCATAAGACTAAATATCAGAGCAAAAGATATTATCTAAATTATAAGCAGAAGAAGACTAAGCAGTGTATGGGGGTGAGTCCGTTCCTCCTCGTGGTGCCCCTGGATAAAGCCTGATGCTGCAGGCCAAACTGAACGTGGACAAATGTAACTTTTTTGTGACAGGCAGAACGGAAGGTGTAATCTTCTAACTTTTATAGATAACAACTACGGGAATGCCTGTCACAAATAAGAATATGATGAAGAAGTTGAATATGAAGAAGATAAATTAAAAAAATAATAGGTAGAAGATGAAGAAGAAGATGAATAAGGTGAAGAAGTTGATGCTTGTAGATTGTGAGCCTTCGCGGGCAGGGTCCTCTCTCCTACTGTACCAGTTATGACTTGTATTGTTCAAGATTATTGTACTTGTTTTTATTATGTATACCCCTCCTCACTTGTAAAGCGCCATGGAATAAATGGCGCTATAACAATAAATAAATAATAATAATAATAATGTCAAAGAAGCTGATGATGAGGATAATGAAGAAGAAAGTGTGGGAGAAGTAAAAAAGAAGGTGAAGGGCGTGGAAGTAGTGAAACATCAATATCTGACAAAATAAAAAAAAAATTAACATAGTCAAAATCTTTCTAACGCCGAACGTCATAAAAAAACAAACAAAATCCTGCTATTCTATTTGATTGGGCTAAACCTCTGTGCCTTTAATGTCTCCGCCACCTCCCCCAATACATCCTACATTATTCTTAGTTGTTTTCCTTCATGTAGAATGAACCTACAAGGAAAGAAAGGGTTTATTTTAATTCCGATATTTTCGTCCCATTGACTTGCATTGGGATCGGGTATCGGTATTGGATTAGATCCGATACTTTGACGGTATCGGCCGATACTTTCCGATACCGATACTTTCCGATATCGGAAGGTATCGCTCAACACTAGCGATGACTCCAGACTCTGGCAATCATTTGCCAGATCCTGAGTCATCTGCATCAAATTCGCCACCTGGTCACAAAGCGTGTGAACAGGATCCCTACTGGCGAAAAAGAAAAATGTATGGGCCAGGCGTAATGTGATGCTAGTCACTTCTCTCGGCCAAGCCGTGAGTCAGAGTGGTTAAGAAGTCCAAGGTGAGAAACCAGGAAGGTATGTTATAAACAAAAGAAACAAAAGCGTAGTTAGGTAACGTTCCAAGGTCACTGGCTTGCTGTGCTGATGTATTTTCTATATATATTCAGTAGAAAGTGTCTGGATTGCTCTGCTGACATATTTTATAAATAGATTTTATATAAAAATGGCGCCGGAAAGCATGGACTGCGCAGGTGCTGATTCCGGCGCCACAGCCCTCCTGGGCCACAATCCTCATCCCCGGATGCATAACTTACAAACTGGCACCTGAAGTGCGCTATCTGCATGTGACATTTCCGATGGAGGACTCATGTCCCGGCCTCCGGCCCGAAGAGACCCCGCGGCAGTACCAGATAGGTACCGTATATACTTGTCATGTGCTGCTACCATCTTGCGCCCCCATCCTGTCATATGCTGCTCCCATCCTGCGCCCCCTTCCTGTCATTTGCAGCCCCCATCCTGCACCCTCATCCTGTTTTGTGTGCCTCCATCTTGTCATGTGATACTCTCTTCCTGTGCCCTCATCCTGTCATGTGCTCCCATCCTGCGCCTCAATCCTGTCATGTGCTCCCATCCTGCGCCCCAATCCTGTCATGTGGTGCTCCTATCATGCGCCCCCATCCTGTCATTTGGTGCTTCCATCCTGCACCCCCATTCTGTCATGTGCTGCTCCCATCCTGCGCCCCCCATTCTGGTATGTGCTTCCCCCATCCTAGTATGTGCTACTCCAATTCTGCCCCTCCATCCTGTCATGTAGTGCTCTCATCCTGTGCCACCTTCCCCTGTCATGTGGTGCTCATATCCTGTCATGGGCTGCTCCCATCCTGCACCCCCATTCTGTCATGTGGTTCTCCCATCCTGCACCCCCATTCTGGCATGTGCTGCTCCCATCCTAGTATGTGCTACTCCAATTCTGCGCCCCCATCATGTCATGTGGTGCTCTCATCCTGCGCCCCCATCCTGTCATGTGGTGCTCTCATCCTGTGTCCCCATCCTGTTATGTGATGCTCTCATCCTGCACCCCATGCTGTCATGTGCTCCTCCCATCCTGCACCCCATTTTGGTATGTGCTGCCCTCATCCTGGTATGTGCTACTCCAATTCTGCACCCCCATCCTGTCATGTGGTGCTGTCATCCTGCGCCCCATTCTGTCATGTGGTGCTCTCATCCTGTGTCCCCATCCTGTCATGTGGTGCTCACATCCTGTCATGTGCTGCTCCCATCCTGCACCCCATCTTGTCATGTGCTGCTCCCATCCTGCACCCCCATTCTGTGATGTGCTGCTCCCATCCTGGGCCCCCATTCTGTCATGTGGTGCTCCCATCCTGCACCCCATGCTCTCATGTGCCGCTCCCATCCTGCGCCCCCATTCTGGTATGTGCTGCCCCCATCCTGGTATGTGCTACTTCAATTCTGCGCCCCATCCTGTCATGTGCTGCTCCCATCCTACAACTGCATTCTGTAATGTGCTGCTCCCATCCTGCGCCCCATCCTGCCATGTGCTGCTCCCATCCTGCACCCCATCTTGTCATGTGCTGCTCTCATCCTGCGCCCCCATTCTGTAATGTGCAGCTCCCATCCTGCACTCCCATTCTGTCATGAGCTGCTCCATTCCTGCACCCCCATTCTGTCATGTGATATATAATAATATTGGTGATAATCAGCATGGCTTTACTAAGGACATAAGTTTTCAAACCTGACAATTTTTTAGGAAGAGGTGAGTAGAAACTTGTTTGTTTTTGGACTTTGCAAAGGCATTTCACAATGTTCCATATAGACACCTAATGGGTAAATTAAAGTTGATAGACTGCAAGTAAGTAATTGGATCGAAAACTTTCTCAGACATCTCACCTAGAGAGTTGTGGTGAACGACTACTTCTCTGAATGGTCTCCTGTCATAAATGGTGTACCCCAAGGTTCAGTGCTGGGTTTGCTATTATGTATTTACTAATGGTATAGAAGAATAGTGTTATTTCTATTCTTTCGCAGATGACACCAAGCTATTTAGCATAATGAAGCTTATGTTAGAGGTTCATATATTACAAGCCGAGTTGGACAAACTTGCGCATCAACTTGGCAGATAAGGTTTTATGTGGATAAATGTTAAGTTATGCACATGGGTACTAATACCCTGCAGGCACTGTATGTTCTTGAGCAGGAGTCTCAAACACATGGACTGTTGTCTGCATGCAGCCCTTGAGGGTGCTTCATGCGACCCCCAAGCACCCTAGACCCCGCCGACGTCAGCCATTCTTGGATGCACATTCAATTGAAATGTATTACCGTGCAGAGACAAGCTCACTGCACAGAAATATCAATGCCAGCCACTTGCCAATCAGAGGCCAGAAGCTGACATCAGGGGGTGGAGCCACATATTCATCACTGTAATGAGCGGTACCACGTGACTGCTCACACAGGACAGGCTGCCAGCGCTGAGAGGAGGCATTGCGGGAGTTGGGTGAGTATTTCTCTGCAAGCGGGCGGGCGCACGGGGGGTGGGAGGCGGGAGGTGACCCCAAACTTTATTTTAAACAAAAAAGAATTTAAAAAAACCTTGATTTTTCATTCCTTCTCTCCAGTGAACGCTGCTGGGGAGAAGGAATGAATGCCGGCTTCAGCACCAAAAGCAGGGGACAGCGCTTAACTGTAGCGCTGTCTCCTGCACGGTCTGTGTGGTCCTCAGTTGGCACACGGGCGGCACACGGCTGCCGCATGTGTGCCACACTGATGTGCCACGTGAGCACATGGACACATGGACACGGATAACTCCGGTACCGATTTCTCCGGTACCGGAATTATCTGGACGTGTGAGACTGGCCTAATTGAAATCTATTACCACGCAGAGACAAGCTCTGTGCACAGCAATACCAATGCCAGTCAAACAAAGGCCAGCAGCTGACATAGGAGTGCTGATACATAGCAGTGGTGTTATACGCCATTGTGGGCCACATGTGCAGAAAATAGGACGCCAAGGGAGAAGAGGACAGGTGAGAAGAATCTTTTTTTCTTTTCTGTGTATGTGAAGAAGAGCACAATATGGGACATTGGGACATTACTACAATATGGGGACCTGGATGGGGTTTTTACTACAAGATGGGGACATAACAACAATATGAGGACCAGAATGGTACAAGATGGGGACTAGGATGGAGCATTACTACAAGAAGGGAACCAGGATGGGGCATTTCTACAAGATGATGGCAAGGATGGGCACATTACTATAAGATAAGGATTTTGCTGAAAGATGGGGACCAGGATGGGATATTGTAACAAGAGGAGGATCAGGATGGAGACATCGCTACAAGTTGGGGACCAGGATGAGTACATTGCTACAATATGGGAACCGAATGGGGCATTACTACAAGAAGGTGACCAGGATGGGGCATTACTACAAGAAGGCGAAAAGGGATGGGGCATTACTACAAGAAGGTGACCAAGATGGGGCATTACTACAAGATGAGGACAAGGATGGGGGACATTACTATAAGATGAGGACCAGGATTGGGACATTACTACAAGAAGGGGACCAGGATGGGGACATTATTCCAAGATGAGGCGCAGGATGGGGACATTACTACAATATCAGTATCTGGAAGGGGATATTACTACAATATCTGGACCAGGATGAGGCATTACTACAAGATGGATGGGGTGTTACCGCAATATGATTGGGGCATATTACTATTCGAATTTTACCAGAATTACTATATGGTGCTTATTGTAAAAAAATATTACTGCATGTGGCCAATAAGGGAAACAAAATAGTATAAACTAAAGTTAACAAAAAAGTGCATGTTTTTATCACCAAATCCATAACAACCCAAGTTATAAAACAGTACCATAATCCATATGATCAATGCTATTTTAAAAAAATAAAATAAACACGGCAAAAATTTAAAAAAATTATCAAAAGTGTATAGAAAAAAAATGATATCAATAAAAATATCATTTTGTCCTGCAAAGAATGCGCCCCCCCATTCAAATTTTTTCTATGTAGGGCCAATAAGCCCACCTAAGTTTTAGACACCTGTTGTAGAGGAAATAAAACTAGGAGAGTCACTTATAGAAAAGTATCTTGGTGTACTTGTAGATACCAGCATTCAATATTAATCATCAGCATCTAAAGTCAGCAGGATATTGTGATGTATTAAAAGATGCATGGAATAATACTGCTATTTAACAAAGCATTAGTACAGCCTGATCTGGAAAATGCAGTTAATTTCCAGGCACTAGTTCATAGAAACGATGGAGTCAGAAAAACTGCAAAGAAGAGCCACAAAAATAAGTGGAATGGAAGATCTTAGTTATGGGGAAAGATTAAAGGAAAACTATCACCAGGTTTCTACCAAATCATAGTTTTTTCAGTAGAACATCATTGGAGGAATAGTAAACTCTGCATAACCCCATCCCCACCACTGATTGGAAGCTTTCTCTCTATGCATTGTGCGCACAGAAAGCTGTCAATCAGTGTTGAGGATGGGGTTCGTTCAGAGAACTGGTAGATAAAACAGTGAATTTAGCAAAACTACAGCAAGCAGCTGAGTAAGTGATATATTGCTGGAATTAAGGTCTTCTTAGCCTCTACACATGTTTAGGTAACTTTCTAAAAAAAAAAAAATTGTGGCAAATAAATTCACTATGAATTACAAGTTCTCTAACTGCCCTGAAAAGATGTGTATAACACTTTGAGGTCTCCTACTACTGTATCCAACCTTTTCAAATCTCTGTCATGCAAACATCAACTTAGTCTACGTTCACATTAGCGTTCGGCGCCGCAGCGTCGGGCGCCGCAGCGTCGCCGCATGCGTCATGCGCCCCTATATTTAACATGGGGGCGCATGGACATGCGTTGTGCTGCGTTTTGCGACGCATGCGTTTTTTTGGCTGCAAGCGTTGGGCGCAGAGAACGCAGCAAGTTGCATTTTTTTTGCGTCCAACTTTCGGCGAAAAAGGACGCATGCGTCGCAAAACGCAGCGTTTTAGCGTGCGTTTTGTTGCGTTTTTGTTTGCGTTGTGCGTTGCGTCGCCGACGCAGCTGCGCACAACGCAAATGTGAATGTAGCCTAAGTAATTTTAAAGTGATCTCACCTTAGAAATGATGAGACCCATTTAATAACAATACACTTACAAATTTTTCATGTTTATTATTTAAACTAGATGGTGGCCCGATTCTAACGCATCGGGTATTCTAGAATATGTATGCGTAGTGTATAGCACAGGCCACGTAGTATATTGCACAGCCACGCAGTACATTGCGCAGCCCACGCAGTACATTGCGCAGCCCACGCAGTACATTGCGCAGCCAACGCAGTACATTGCGCAGCCAACGCAGTACATTGCGCAGCCCACGCAGTACATTGCGCAGCCCACGCAGTACATTGGGCAGCCCACGTAGTATATTGCGCAGCCCACGTAGTATATTGGGCAGCCCACATAGTATATTGCGCAGCCCACATTGTACATTGCGCAGCCCACGTTGTACATTGCGCAGCCCACGTTGTATATTGCACAGCCCATGTTGTATATTGCGCAGCCCATGTAGTATATTGCGCAGCCCACACAGTATATTGCGCAGCCCACGTTGTACATTGCGCAGCCCACGTTGTATATTGCACAGCCCATGTTGTATATTGCGCAGCCCATGTAGTATATTGCGCAGCCCACACAGTATATTGCGCAGCCCACGTTGTACATTGCGCAGCCCACGTTGTACATTGCGCAGCCCATGTTGTATATTGCGCAGCCCACGTTGTATATTGCGCAGCCCACGTTGTATATTGCGCAGCCCACGTTGTATATTGCGCAGCCCACGTATATAGCAATGTGGGCATGATATCCCTGGTAAAAAAAAAGAATTAAAATAAAAAATAGTTATATACTCACCTTCCGTTGGCGCCTGGATCCAGGAAGCGGTTACCGACGCTTGGGATTCACCGAAGCTCCGCCGAGCCGCTTGCGCCCGCCTCCATCTTCCGTTCCTAGGATGCATTGCGAAATTACCCAGATGACTTAGCGGTCTCGCAAGAAGTCTTCTGGGTAATTTCGCAATGCATCTCCGGGAACGGAAGATGGCGGCCGGCGCGAGTGGCTCGGCGGAGTACGGAGGGTGAGTATAGCAGGTTTTTTGTTTTTTTATTATTTTTAACATTACTTTTTTACTATTGATGCCGCATAGGCTGCATCAATAGTAAAAAATTGGGGACACACAGGGTTAATAGCAGCGGTTATGGAGTGCGTTACCCGCGGCATAACGCGGTCCGTTACCGCCGGCATTAACCCTGTGTGAGCGGTGACGGGAGGGGAGTATGCAGGCCCTGGGCACTGAGTGCGGGGAGTAAGGAGCGGCCATTTTCTTCCGGACTGTGCGCGTCGCTGATTGGTCGTGGCAGTGGTCGTGGGCGTTTTGCCACGACCAATCAGCGACGTGGATTCCATGACAGACAGAGGCCGCGACCAATGAATATCCGTGACAGAAAGAAAGACAGATATAAAGACGGAAGTGACCCTTAGATAATTATATAGTAGACTAGATTGTGGCCCGATTCTAACGCATCGGGTATTCTAGAATATGCATGTCCCCGTAGTATATGGACAATGATGATTCCGACTGTGCTCGTCGCTGATTGGTCGAGGCAACCTTTTTGACATAATCGTCGCCATGGCAACCATTATGACATCTACGTCGATACTGTGCCCGTCGCTGATTGGTCGAGGCCTGGCAGCCTCGACCAATCAGAGACGCGGGATTTCCATTATGACATCATCGTCGCCATGCTGTGCCCGTCGCTGATTGGTCGAGGCCTGGCGGCCTCGACCAATCAGAGACGCGGGATTTCTACGTCGATACTGTGCCCATCGCTGATTCGAATCAGCGAATGAATAAACGGGACAGACAGACAGAAAGACAGACAGACAGACAGACAGACGGAAAAACCCTTAGACAATTATATATATAGATAGTAAAAAAGGTCCAAAAATTATCCCTTAGTCATTTGAAATCAGACAGATTGTGCAGAATACTGACACAAACTGATGGTGTCACTGTTCGGGTATAAGCACACGCTGCATTTCTGTTGCTTTTTTTCAGTGCACTTGTCACAAAACTGTGTTCCTAGTGCCAGTAAAGTGTTGACATTCGGCATGAGACAGGATCACACATTATAGATGTACCTGTACCCAATTCCATTTATCCTTCCCCATGTCTCAGATGAACTTGAAGGACGATTCTGTATGTAATTATGATTTGTCCAAAGTAGCTTGCTGATGGGTCAGATTTAATAATAAGAATATTTTTATTTATATAACGTCAACATATTCCGCAGCGCTTTACAGTTTGCACATGTTATCATCATTGCTGTCCCCGATAGGGCTCACAATCTAATTTCCCAATCAGTATGTCTTTGGAATGTGGGAGGAAACCCAGAGGAAACCCACGCAAACACAGGGAGAACATACAAAATCCTCGCAGTTGTTGTCCTTGGTGCAATTTGAACTCAGGGCTCCAGTGCTGCAGTGCTAACCACTGAGCCACCATGCTGCCCATTTCTTAAGCTTTATGAAGGGCAACAGTGGCTCTATTTAAGGAGGCTTTCCATCTTTACTTTTTTTTATTCCTTTAGCTAAAAATCAGCTTAACCTTAGCTACTGCAGTGATGCCTCTCCACAGCTGCCCGCGGTCATTGTTGACATGGCTGAATCGGTGACATTACGACTATTGCACGCAACTCATCCAGACTTTCACTGGACTCAGCATTTTGTGCTTTCTACATCAGCATGACCACTGAGCCCAATGTACCTTGAAGTGGCAGGAGAAAAGTAAAGCTGATTTCATTATTTTTACCAGGAACAAGTCTGAGGCATAAAAAACTTAAAGGCTAGTTAGGAATTATGGTCAAAGTACATGAAACAATATTAGCTTTATCCCAGAGGGAAAGAAACTTGATGGCAATTGCTGCCGTGCCTACTAAATCATCTTGAAAGTCTATATCTGACTCTTTACTGAGGCAGTGAGGAAATATGTTAGATTTTGGTACTGCTGAACATTTAGCTTATCTCTGACAAATTCTCACCATTATTTCAATTTAGCTTTTCTAATCTCTGACAACTCTATGTACAGAAAGCAAGTGTCATTCCAGTGTACTGTACAGCACAGCAAGCATCTAATATGGAGGAGTAAGCTTAATCACTTGCTTTTATCCCAAGGCATTTCGTTAATAACAGGACCAGCTAGGAACATTAATGTGCACTTAGACATAAAAGAAAAAGTGAATAACAGAGTTCAGGGAAGGTACTGTACTTGTTCCCAGCTGCTGTGAAACTGCAAATGTATTTGTATGCTCGGCCTCTTCTCTTTTTACCAAAAACCAAAGCCATTTCCCTCTTGCTATGTCCTACACACTGCACTAAGTGTGCCGCTATATATTCAATGGTACATATGTAAGGCGAACGTTAAATTCATCAGGACAGCCTGACATAAGGGGCAAAGGGACAGCTGGACAGAATGATCTCGATTGCATGTTCAAAGACAACAATCAACTGTACATTATAGATGACATTTTCCCAAGTGGTAAACGCGCCAGCACTTTTAACCTTTCTGCATATGTCGCTATTTTTTCTTCTCAAGCTCGATCACTGATTGTTGCATCATTAGACTCAATATCTAAAACACTTATAGCGTACAGTATTATAAGGGTATGTTCACACTTTGTGTTTTCGCAACATTTTTTGTTTCTTTTTATGAAGCATCATTTTACAATACCAGCAAAAGCAATGCGATTTCAGAAATCTGATGCTCGCAGCTTTCTTCTTTCCTGACTGAATGTGAGCATTGCAGCATTTTTGTAAATCTGCAGCATGTTAATTCTTTCAGCATTTTGCAGTGGTTTTTTACCCATTGAAAGTAATGAGAATTTGAAAAAATGCTGAAAAAACTCAGAGCAATACTAGTATTTTGCAGTGTTTTTAGTGAATACAACTTTATTATAGAGGTTTTCCACTATGCTTTCACCCCTTGTTATGTATCCTAGGTCTTCAGAACAATACCTTTTGTAATATACTTGTATTAAATGTATAGCGTCTATTAGCGCATCTCTGCAGGGATCACATGGTACTGGATTGTGATGGAGATTCCTCTTCCTCCTGTGTTTTGTCTGATACCCCCTTTTTCCTGCACAGGAATCATACAAAATGAGAGGAGGTTGTCAGTGAGCTCCTGGTGGTTGGTGTAGATTTTGGATTGTTTGACAGCTTGCCTGAGCATGTCTCCTGAAGACAAAATTAGGCTATGTGCACACTTGCGGATTTTGCTGCGGATCCACAGCGGATCTGCAGCAGCTTTCTACGTGTTTACAGTACAATGTAAACCTATGGAAAACGCAATCCGCTGTGCCCATTCTGCGGAAAAAACTGCACGGAAACGCTGCGGTTTACATTCCGCAGCATGTTAATTCTTTGTGCGGATTCCGCAGCGGTTTACACCTGCTCCATAATAGGAATCCGCAGGGGTAAAACCGCAGGTGGAATCTGCATAAAAACCGTGGTAAATCCGCAGGTAAAACGCAGTGCCTTTTACCTGCAGATTTATGAAATCCACGGCGGAAAAATCCGCAGAGCACTAAACTACGTGTGCACATACCCTTAAGGTACCGTCACACTAAGCGACGCTGCAGCGATAGCGACAACGATGCCGATCGCTGCAGCGTCGCTGTTTGATCGCTGGAGAGCTGTCACACAGACCGCTCTCCAGCGATCAACGATGCCGAGGTCCCTGGGTAACCAGGGTAAACATCGGGTTGCTAAGCGCAGGGCCGCGCTTAGTAACCCGATGTTTACCCTGGTTACCAGAGTAAAATGTAAAAAAAACAAACAGTACATACTTACATGCGTCCCCCGGCGTCCGCTTCCTGCAATGACTGAGCGCCGGCAGTAGCAGGGCACAGCGGTGACGTCACCGCTGTGCTGTGGCTTCACTTTCACTTTGCGGCGCTCAGTCAGTGTGGGAAGCGGACGCCGGGGGACGCATGTGAGTATGTACTGTTTGTTTTTTTTACATTTTACGCTGGTAACCAGGGTAAACATCGGGTTACTAAGCGCGGCCCTGCGCTTAGTAACCCGATGTTTACCCTGGTTACCAGTGTAAAATATCGCTGGTATCGTTGCTTTTGCTGTCAAACACAATGATACACGGCGATCGGACGACCAAATAAAGTTCTGAACTTTATTCAGCGACCAGCGATATCACAGCAGGATCCTGATCGCTGCTGCGTGTCAAACGAAACGATATCGCTAGCCAGGACGCTGCAACGTCACGGATCGCTAGCGATATCGTTTAGTGTGACGGTACCTTTAGTCTGCCTCAGGCCAACTGCAAGGCAGTGTGATTCAGCAGTAGAGCAGGGGCCGACACCTATGCTAGTGAAGTGCTGAGATCTGCATTTCAAAAGCAAAGGGGTTATGTAATCTAATCTGTGTATGGTTATTGCTTTAGGATAATGGCCGTAACAAGCACAGTGGGATGCCTGTAATCAGAGTAAAAGTAGGCATGGAAGAGTTTGGGTGGAGAATGGAAGGAGTGTGATAAGTGCTGGCTCACAGGCCACAACAATGCATGATAGAACTTGTGTGGATGCATTCACTGGCACATATTAGCACGATAAATGAATAAAAAATGAATAAAAAATGAATAAAAAATGAAATGAGTGAAGGTAGTGGATAACTTCATTAACATGTACTGTAGGCAAACCACTCATTCAATTTATCTGCCCCTCCATAAAGCCTTAGCCAAAAGCGCGTCGGGTTGTCAACAGTGATACATCGCCACAGCACTTGCTATATGGATACTGTTAACTCAATCCTATTAATTCCTATGGAAGCTGCACCAGTGCTTTTCATATATTATTTGGAATGGGCTCTACTCCTGCACATAATTGACAGCACTTTATCTTTTATTATCATGTGAGCACTAATTGTCCTGATCAGATATAACAAATGTATTATTTAATGGTTATTTTGTCAAATATTGGTGCTTTGATCATAGTATTATTCTTTGTGTTATCAGTCCAATTGTGATAATTTCTCTGGAATTTATTACAGATCCATTACTGCTTTACATCTTATAATTTCCCATGCTGACATCTTTTAGAATTTCTGTAGTTTTTTAATTATTTCCCAATAAAATATTTAATTTTATTACCTGGGGGGTGATTTCATGTAACTTTAATTTGTTCTTTTTTTGTGTTGTTATATTTGTATATGAAAGTACTTCAAAGTGTTATGTTATTATCTCTGAGGGAACTTTCTTTTCAAGCCACGTTTTCGGCTCCATAATACTTATATGCATTATGTTTTTTACTTTATTCCCACACATGTAATATTCCTGAAAAACTCAACAAAAAACAGGTACAAATATGTCACAAATGCAGCAAAAATGCAGTAAATGTGATTTTTACGCAGCATTTTTACTGCTAAGATAAGGTTTTGTTTGCAGAAAAAAAAATGCAGGAAAAATGTAAGGCTATGTTCACACGCTACTTTTACTTTTTTCCTGTTGTTTTCTGCAGCCAAAACCCGATTTCTTGGCAGTAAAATAGCTACAGACAAAAATCAGGTTTTGCTGGTTTACTTGTTGGGTTTTTCAGAATCTCAAAGTTCAGCTTTGCTTCCACCATCCAAGTAAGGCTACTTTCACACTAGCGTCGGGCTCGGTCTCACGACAGTTGCGACGTGTGGCAATCCGTCGCAATGCGTCGCTAATGTTAGTCAATGGAGAAAAAACGTATCCTGCAAGCACTTTTGCAGGATGCGTTTTTTCTGCAAAACGACGCATTGTGACGGATTGCAGTTAACGCTAGTGTGAAAGTAGCCTAATACAAGTAAACAAAAGCCTCAGCAGGGTGGTGGTACTAAGTAGTAACCCACCCTAACAACACACCAACTCCAGAGAAGATCATGCGAAAGTAAGAGAATCAGGAGTAATCTGGTGAAGAAGATTAAAAAAATACAGATTTTATTTGAAAAAGATTAATAGAAATAACAGTGTAAAGTGACGCATTACAGGAATAAAACAGAAGCACCAAGGTCACCACTCCAATATGCAGCAATAATTACACATGAACTATGCATCCAGTAATCAAAAGTGTAAAGTGCTAATGTGTCAGAAAGTGAACCCTGGCAAGGGCCATCCCAGAGAAGTCACAGTATGAAAAATGTAAATTAGATTATAAATACAAGTCACATCAAGGAATGGCGCTTACCAGACTTAAAGAGGGGGACCCTGGACCGGGTGGCAGTACCCCAACGTGCGTTTCGGATGTTAAAACACCGCTTTCCGAAGGTTTAAGGGCAGGCCACCATGGCAAGATGGGAACAGAGGACAAATATCAGATAAGCTGAACACACAGGCAAACAAAAGAAGGGGATAATGCCTAAGAAGTAACACCAGCAGGGGCTCACATCAGGGGCTCACAGGGTCTGCTTGTCCACCCCGACGCGCGTTTCAGATGGTACTGTACCTTCATCGTTATACTATTATGTCCATAATTATGGCTTACAGCCAATGCAACCCAAAAGTCATTATCTCAGTAAATTAGAATACTTATAATAAAACAGGAGGAAAAACATATTTCCTACTGATTAAAATTTCCTGATGGTGTGCTGAAGCGATGCTGTCAATATCATCATTTTAAAGCACTAGGGTTGAATAGGGAGGCAATAGATATGGTACTAGTGTTTCTCTGACTGCAACTTGTGTATTTTTGTATTTATACTTATATGGCACAGTCATACTCCAGAGGGCGTCATATTGATCAATGTACACTGTGTGTACAATTAACCCCTTAGTGACGGAGCTAATTATGATCTCAATGACCAGGCCAAATTCTGACCAGTGTCATATTATTATTATTATTATACATTTTTATAGCGCCATTTATTCCATGGCGCTTTACATTGCTCTCGCCTACCACGGAAACCTTCAAAAGAACCTGAAGACCTACCTCTTCCGGCAAGCCTACAACCTGCAGTAACCACCGAACGACCAAACCACTGCAAGATCAGCTCTATCCTCACCTACTGTATCCACACCCTTCCCTTGTAGATTGTGAGCCCTCGCGGGCAGGGTCCTCTCTCCTCCTGTACCAGCTGTGACTTGTATTGTTTAAGATTATTGTACTTGTTTTTATTGTATACAGTATACCTCTCCTCACATGTAAAGCGCCATGGAATAAATGGCGCTATAATAATAATAAATAATAATAATAATAACGTGGAAATATAGACAAGTACAATAAACATGAGTAAAACAAGGCACACACAAGTACAGGAGGAGAGAGGACCCTGCCCACGATGGCAGTCTACAGGGGATGGGTGAGGATACACTAGGAGAGGGTAGAGCTGGTCAGTGGACTGGGGTTCACTGCAGGTTGTAGGCTTGTCGGAAGAGGTGGGTCTTCAGGTTCCTTTTGAAGGTTTCCGTGGTAGGCGAGAGTCTGATGTGTTGGGGTAGAGAGTTCCAGAGTATAGGGGAAGCACGGGAGAAGTCTTGGATGCGAGAGGAGTAGAGGAGGAGATCATGAGACAATTGAAGGTTGCATGTAGGTATGCACCGCGAGACCATGTCAGAGATGTATGGAGGAGTCAGGTTGTGATTGGCTTTGTATGTCATTGTTAGTGCTTTGAACTGTAGCCTCTGGGCAATAGGAAGCCAGTGAAGGGCCTGACAGAGAGGAGAGGCTGGGGAATAATGAGGAGACAGGTGGATTAGTTGGGCAGCAGAGTTTAGGATGGATTGGAGTGGTGCCTGAGTGCTAGAGGTGAGGCCAGATAGTAGGAGGTTGCAGTAGTCGAGGCGAGAGATGATAAGGGCATGTACTAGTGTTTTTGTGGTTTCATGGTCAAGGAATGCACGGATCCGGGAAATATTTTTGAGTTGGAATTGGCAAGAGGAGGCAAGGACTTGGATATGTGGCTTGAAAGAGAGGGTAGTGTCAAGGATCACGCCAAGGCATCGAGCGTGCAGGACTGGGGAAAGTGAGCAGCCATTGGCATTGATGGATAGGTCAGGTGGAGGGGTAGAGTGAGGTGGGGAAAAGATGATGAATTCTGTTTTGTCCATGTTCAGTTTTAGAAAACTAGCAGAAAAAACGGATGAAATAGCAGACAGACATTGTGGGATTTTGGTCAGTAAGGAAGTGAGGTCAGGTCCAGAAAGGTTGATCTGCGTGTCATCAGCGTAGAGATGATATTGTAAACTGTTGTGTATCCGCTTTTTGGGCTCCCCTGGTGGTTGCTGGTGGTATTGGTGACTTGTTTGCACTTTGCTGCTTCTGTTCACCTGCTTCCATCAGCGTTTGGGAGTTTCCTATTTAGCCTTGCTCTCCAGTCATTTCCTTGCCGGTCATCATTGTAACCAGAGCCTTCGGTTGCATGTTCCTGCTACTAGTCTGCTGATCAGCTAAGTGGACTTTGTCCTTTTGTTTTGTATCTTTTGTCCAGTTTGCAGTTTTTGTAATTCTCTGTAGCTGGAAGCTCTTGCGGGCTGAAATTGCCACTCCTGTGTCATGAGTTGACACAGGAGTCTGAAAGTAATTTCAGGATGGTTTTTGAAAGGGTTTTCAGTTGACCGTGAAGTCCTCTTTTGTATCTTTCTGCTATCTAGTAAGTGGACCTCTCTTTGCTAAATCTACTTTCATACTGTGTATGTCTTTTCCTCTTAATTCACCGTTATTACATGTGGGGGGCTGCTATCATCTTTTGGGGTATTTCCCTAGAGGTAAGCCAGGTCTGTTTCTTCCTCTACCAGGCGTAGTTAGTCCTCCGGCTGGCGCGTGGCATATAGGAAGCCGTAGGTATGCTCCCTGGCTACTATTAGTTGTGTGGTAGATTTAGCTCACGGTCAACTCGAGTTTCCATCACCCGAGAGCTCGTTCGTTATTTATATGTTTCTTACGTTCCCTTGCCATTGGGAACCATGACAGTAAACCTTGGGATTCTAAGAGCTGTCCCAGGCCAAAGGTGTAGATGGAGAAGGGTAGGGGTCCTAGAACTGAGCCTTGGGGAACACCGACAGACAGGGGCGAGATGAGGAGGTGGTGTGGGAGAGGGAGACACTGAATGTCCGGTCTGTTAGATATGATGAGATCCAGGATAGGGCCAAGTCTGTGATGCCAAGACATGAGGGAATCTGTAACAGGAGGGAGTGGTCCACAGTGTTGAAGGCAGAAGACAGGTCCAGGAGGAGCAGGACAGAGTAGTGTCGCTTGCTCTTGGCGGTTAGTAGGTCATTGGTCACTTTAGTTAGTGCGGTTTCAGTTGAGTGATGTGGTTGGAAGCCAGATTGTATCCGGTCAAAGAGGTAATAACTTTGCGACACTTCAGTGGATCCCACTGATTCTGGGTTTGTTTTTTCCTGACATATTGCACTTCATGATAGTGGTAAAATTTTATCAATATGACTTACATTTATTTTTTTAACTTTCAATCTTTATATCTTTAAACCAGTTAGTCATGATGTACAAAATAACTAATATAACACATTTCTCATATGTCTACTTACATCTGCATCAATTTTCAAATGTCATTTTATTTTGTCAGGATATTAGAAGGATTCAAAGTTTAGGGCTCGTGTAGACTTGCGATGAAATCAGGTGAGTTCAATTTGATCAAAAATCTAATTTTACTTTGCCCAAAGCTAAACTATGGGGAAGCTCACATCTGCGATTTTCTCATGCCAATTTGAATGCCATACGCTAATGTGACTCCAGCCTTAACAGCAATTTCTCATTTTGTTCACAAATTTACAAAATCTGTTTCTTTAGGGACCAATTCAGATTTCAAAAGACTTTTAGGGACCTATATATCGGAAACTCCAAAAAAGTGATACCATTAAAAAACTGCACCCCTCAAATAGTTCTAAACTGTTGTTGTCAGGATTTTTTTTTTCCGTTTGCAAGAGGTAACACCAAAAAGTGGACCACACAGTTGTTTACCCCCTTTATTACAAGCATGGCGATACCCCACATGTAGTGAAAAAGTTCTGGTTTGACAACGACAGGGCTCAGAATGGAGGGAGCATTATTTGAATTTTGAAAAACAAATTTGGCTGGAATAAATTGCCTGCAATAATGTCGCATTTGCAGGGCCCCTAAGGTGCCTAAATAGCAGAAACCCCCAAACTAACCTCATTTTGGAAACTACATCCCTTGATGATTTTATCCAGAGGTATAGTGAGCATTTTGAAACTGCAGGTACTACACAGAATTTGATAACATTAGATCGTCATATCTTCATAATTTTCGGGGGGTAACTTTTCAAAAAACCCTAACTAACCCTAAGCCAAACCCTTAACATAACCCTAAGCAAAAGCCTAACCCAAAACCCAACCCTAATCTTAAGCGCAACCCTAACCCTAATGGCAAAAAATGAAATAAAATTATAAAATTAAAATAAATAAATCTGACAAGGGGATGACGCGAGTGGGGAATGATCAAAGTGAATCACATTGAGGCAAAGTTCAAGCGCTGTCCTAATGACTAATTGGGCTTTTCATCACTGTGATGGTGTCTATCTCAGTATCTCAAAAGTCGGCAACCAATAGGAAAAATCCCTATGCTAGGTGCAGGCATAACTAATATAACAATTTGTTCAGCTATTCTTTCCATATAAATCATGTTTTCCTGCAAAAATGTATCTATGAATTTCCAGAATAGATTACATGTGAATATTCATTAGTGCTTCTATCATTTCATCTGTTGTAAATTAACAATTTGCCATTTATTTCCACAAGCTGACAGCTGATCGGTCTGCCATAAAACTTCCTACTCACTTCTGTCCAATGGCTTATGTGATTGTTCAATGCAATTACTTTAGTTCCAAATGTAGAAATGGTTGACAATGGCCTACTCTTCAGAATTCAGATTAACAGAACTCCCTTTTAGTCATAGAAATTTTTGCAACAATATCAAAGGCTTCTGAATCCACCCTTAGATTAATTTATTGCTAGAACAACTGAGATTTTAGTAAAGCAGCACAAATATTAGAAATTAATATTTTACACCTTAGTGGCAGAGCTAATTTGGACCTTAAAGACCAGGCCAAATTTTTGAAATCTGATCATTATGTACTAATAACTCTGCTTTAACGGATCCTAGTGATTCTGAGATTGTTTTTTGTGACATACTGTACTTCATGTTAGCGGTAAATTTTGATCGATATAATTTGCACATATATTTCTGAAAATATCGAAAATGTGACAAAAAATTGAAAACTTTGCAATTTTCAAGCTTTAAATTTCTATGCCCTTAAGGTCAAAGTCATCAAAACCACATTCAAGAAGTCTATTAACCCTTCAGGTGCTTCACAGGAATTAATGGAATGTGGAACGAAAAAATAAATATTTTACTTTTTTTTACAAAAAATTTGTTTTAGCCCTACATTTTTTACTTTCACAGGGGTAATGGGAGAAAATGGATCCCAAAATTTGTTCAGTTAGCCATTAAAAGGTATCATCCACTGAGGACTCTCAATTCTAAAAATTTGTTGTGCAATTTCTCTTGAATATGCCGATACCTCATATGTGGGGGAAAACTACTGTTTGGGCACACAGCAGGACTTGGAAGGAAAGTATTGTTTGACTTTTTGAACGCAAAAATGGCTGGATTCAATAGCGGATGCCATTTTGGAAATTACACCCCTCAAGGATTTTTCAAGGGGTATAGTGAGGATTCTTAACCCAAAAGGTACTACACAGAATTTGATAACATTAAGTCATCATATTGGATATGTAGTCATTAGTGTTGAGCATAAGTGCTTGTTACTCGAGCTTGCATGGAGGTGCTCTGGTATGCAACAAGCATTGCGGGTGCTCAAGCTATCAGATGCAAACTCAAGTAGCAAGTCTGTGCACTCAATATTAGTTGTCAATCATATCATCATCTTTTTTTTACTTTTGAAAAAACCCTAACCATAGCCCAACCCTAACCCAATGCTAACCCTAGCCCAAACTTAACCTTAGTGTGACCATAACTCTAACAGTAACCCAACCATAATCCTATCTCATCAATCCTAACCCTAGCCCAACCCTAGCCCTAGTACAACCCAAGCCCAGTTCTAATCCTAGCATAACCTTAACCCTAAACCCAACTCTAATACTAAGCCAATCCCTAACCTTAGCCTAACCCCAACCCTAATGGAAAAAATGAAAGAAATAAAAATTATTTAAAAAAAATTAATCTAAGAGGATGACATGGTGGGGATGACATACTAAATATTGGCTTTTGATCACTGTGATCAAAATGAACCAACAGGAAAAATCCCTGCTGTTGCCGAGTGCCGCTGGCCATTTCTTTTCAGGAAAAGGAGCAGAGGGCGAGGGCGAGAGAGCTGAAGGGACCTGGAGATGGTGGAGACAACAGGGGATTTGAGGAACTCATTTCTCTCTTCACTGACATATCATGTCAGAAGAGAGAGAAATGTTTTTAATAGTGGGCATGCTTTTGTTTTACGTGATCGCCATTATTCATTGAATAAAGGCGATTACCTGATTGGGGCCCAGAATAAATGGCCTTGATCATGTTCTCCAGGGTCTGGTCTCAGCTATCCCTGGTAGCTTAAGCCCTGGAGATTTTCTGATTCTGTGGGGCGCTATAACATTATTCCCGATTGCCATTTTAAAACGGCAATGAGGGAATAAGGACCCATGTTAATGCTTATCGGAGGTCATTAAGGGGTTAAAGTCACTAGTTCGACCACACTTAGAATACTGTGTACAGTGCTGGTCTCCGGTGTATAAGAAAGACATAGCTGAACTGGAGCGGGTGCAGAGAAGAGCGACCAAGGTTATTAGAGGACTGGGGGGTCTGCAATACCAAGATAGGTTATTACACTTGGGGCTGTTTAGTTTGGAAAAACGAAGGCTAAGGGGTGATCTTATTTTAATGTACTGTATAAATATATATATAAATATATATATATATATATATATATATATATATATATATATATAATACGATTAATCCCCAATCCCCCACAGTTTTAAGCGTGAAAAAAATCTATGCATATACCAGTCCTTTCCACATTTTGGATGAGACTCATCCAGTCTAGTAAATGGATGTGGAAATAAAATCAGATACCATTTTTATGGATACATTGCGTTTATTAACCTAGGAAACGGAGTCTCCCGTCAGGGCCGTGGGGTACTCGGTACCGGGTCCGGTCGCAATTAAAGGGGTGGTCACGGTGGCAGCGACCTGGTCCGTGGCCGTTGGCGCCCAAGTAAAAGGGATGGTCTTTAAAGGGGTTGTGGAAATAAGGAAAGTTCGTGACGCCACCTTTGGTTCTCGGTCACAGGTGACCGATGCTGCTTAAAGGGGTCCTCTGGGGGCGACGGTGCTGCAGCAAAGAAGGTGTCGCTTCCCACAGGTGAAGTGGTGTCCCCAGGGCTCCCGATGTATTTGGCAGGGATGGTGAATGCTGCAAATAATTGGAGGACACAGGGTTGCAGTCTATACCTGGTTTACTGAGATGGTATTCAGCCTCAGTCCAGGGTACCGGTAACAGGTGTAGCTGGAGTCCAGGCAGCCTGAAGACAGGTGGAAATCCCCTTGACAGGTCAGTTTGGGAGCCTTCCACTATGCGCTGGTGTCTGTGGTCCCTTGCTGCCTGTAGTTCTCTAACAAGGTCTTCTTTCTTTCCTGTCTAGGGACAGTACCTGCATGGTAGGCAACTTGAGCAGTCTCTTTTGGGTCTCTGTTCACGGTGACTCTGGACTCTGATTGCTGCTTTACCTCAGGTATTATGTGGGCAAGTCCCTTTTACTTTCCTGCCCTCCGGTTCTGCCGTGGGGCTTGCAGTCCCCCTCAGCCTCGGGCTCTCGGTACCCTGTTTCTGCGCTCAGCTTACAGAGGCCCAGTAGCAGTCCTTCTCTAGCTCCTAAGTACCTCTGTGCTCCTTCACTGTCTGCTACCAACTGTCAACTGTCTGCTTGTCTGCCTTAGAACTGCCTAGCAACTGACTCATCCTCCCAACCAGAGAGAGCAGCTCCCCTCAAGTCGGGTGTAGAGCTCCCCCTTCTGGCCTGAAGTCAGAACAGTTTTGTGTTCTTTGTGGTTACCTGATAAAAGGAATCCTTCATTGCTTCCAAGCATGACATCACTCTCCCCCATGAGGAAAGCAATGCCACTGTGACAACCAGGGCCCTGGGGCGTCACAAACCTGTATTTGCTCTTGTAAATTTTAATCACTGCTGATGTATAAAAACAAATGCCATACAATGATCATAAGAATGGTGTACAGATTACAATACAAATGAAAAGTTGTCCGTTTTTCTGAATGAAAGTTGGATGATTTTTTATATGCAAATGTGAATGATGCCTTAGGATAGGTTCACACGACCGTATAAAAAATTGTTCAGAGTTTCATTCAAAAGTGTGGGATGATTTTTTCTCAGTTGATATCCGTGTGCAGTATGTGCACAATCTGCTTTTTTACAGCAACTATTAAACATCTACATGACCATTTACCATTTCCTATGTTACAGCATTGCAATATATCCGTAAAAATCAGATGCTCTACTGTGGCATCTGATTTTTTTTCTCGCAACCAAAGACTTATCAAGAAACTAGTGCACGCTGCAGCTTTTTCACACGCAGATTCGATCAGTGAAAATCGTTCATCTGTACTGCTCCATTGAATAACGTTGGTCTGAGCACGATCTGAAAATACGGTGGTTTACACGAGCTCTTAAATCTCTAGCATTTTCTGCATTATCTTGCAACAGTCAGACGTGTAAAAACTCTTCAAAGAAAAAGGGGGTTAATCTTTTGTACAAGAGCAGGGAGGCTTCGGCTGTTGCCAGTCAAAAACAGAATGAGGAAGGATGGCTGAGTGTATGAGACACTCGGAAAGCGGGTCCTAGTGATAGTCTGTCTAGTGATGCAGTTTATTCAATGTTTTTCCCTGCACTGCGCCGGCCGGTGTGCAGGAAACTGTGGCACAGTCCCATTCACTGTGGTGCCATTCGCTGCACATAATGTGGCTGAGCATACAAATCTCCAGGGGTGTCCAAACATTTGCATTGACCCATTTTCCTTTTTGTAATTTTTAAAATGCAAAAGAGGAAAATATATTATTATTCCCTGAAATACTAAGGAAATGTGTCATCTTTAACTTTACGCCTTTTAGAGATCATTTCATCTTCAACTTTCTTAACTGTTCACAAAAACAGTAATTTTGACCAGGGGCGCCCAAACTTTTACATGTCACTGTACATGTAACACAACAACCTGATTTAATCAATAGGTCATTTTCTGGTGGTGCATTCATTTAAGGCAACGTTCACACGTTCAGTATTTGGTCAGTCGTGACCTGCCTGAGTCGTGGCACGAAACACACATGGTACAATACATAAGTGTTTATGTGTGTTTTTTAAATCTATTTTCACCCATTTGTTTGAGTGAAAAGCTCTACAAAAACACGTAGAGAAATAACACGCTGCATTTTGGAATTAGTGCAGCAGGGCTCAAAGTCTCTCACATCAATACCCGGCACTACCGCCGGCGGTTCAGACAGGAGTGTTCAGCTGCACACTCCAGTCCCGAGTGCCGGTGGCAGTGCCGGGTATTGATGCGCGAGTTTCTCGCATTCTCGCACTCGCAAGTGTGACACCGGCCTTAATCTATCCCTATGTAAAACCCCATTCACACATCTGTTTTAGCATGCAAGTGCTATCTGTGTTTTTCAATTATGGCAATCATAGCTATAATTGTAAATAAAGACCGTTCACATGTCCATGACTATCTGTGGATGGGTTGGTCAACACAAAATCGTAGAGCTTTTGGAAATATGTAGCATATATCATCTAACTATAGACAAGGCTCACATTATGCAGTGTTAGTGCTCTAGAACACAATTGCTGCACCAAATAATGCAGTGTCTGTGTATTGGCTTTTTCAGATCTGACATGTAACAGAAAAAATAATTGTGTGGATTTTCAAATGCATGACAAAAAAAAACCCCGCTGCGTGTGCATGGGTTTAAATGCGTTTTGGCATGTGTTTGTATTGTTTATGCACATGGTGGAGGTGGTGACATCATTTCCTGGACATGCGCAGTCTAAAGTACGCATGCATATCAAGCGCATGCGTACGCATGTACTTGTGTACCAATGCGTTGCCATAGACAGTAATTTAGTAATATAGTTTTTTGACGCAGTCATCCCCATGCACATGATTGCACAATATTTGACACCTCAAAAAATGCAACATGTTGCGTTTGCGGGACACCGCCGCACACCACGAAATGACGCATGCGTACACATCCACATGTGAACGCATGCAAACGCATGTCCCTGCGTACACCATGTTAAAGATATGTACGCATGACGCATGCTGATGTATGCGGATCATACGCTGAGCACAGATACGCTAATGTGAACCCAGTAAACCAGTACTGTCAGTGCAGTGCTTTGTGCATGACCGCGTATCGCCCAACTGGGCTTTCTCCGTAACCAGACATCCTATCCCCCCCCATACCCAGATCCCCTTTTTTTCACCACCTGCTAGCCATTAAAATTAAAACACAACACATAAATTTCTTTTGGATAATTTGGCCACAGCGGCCATTTTATTAAAACAAACAATAACATGAATAACAACATGTATACCATATATATAAAAAACCTTGAGGGGAGGGTTCTAGGAGCTAAGAAAAGTCTGGCTCAAAAATAGGCATAAAGCCACCACCAAACTTGAAAGATCAAACACTTCTTTTACCCTCAGCCGTAACCACCAGCTCAAGGGCACCATGTAACCCATTTCGGGCAAACCAAAAACCCCAAAGCTCCCGAGGTAAACTCCCCGTCCAGAGCCCGTAAACAAAAGCCAGATTAACCCCATAACACGTGATCACCAGCTCCAAGAACCCCACCCCCCGCCAACCTGCCACTGTGACGATGTTAACAAAAAATTGCTGTCAACTCAAACCGAAACGAAAAAAGGGAGGGAGGGCGGGCTTCTCCACTCGTGATTCACCGCACAAGTGATCCTTCCCGCACTTATTCCAGCCCCCGCCTCCTTGCTCCCCTAAGCACACCCCCCTGTTCACCATTCCCACCAATCCCTCTACAATCACTGTTTATTTTCAAAAAACTCCAAACCCCCTTCCTGGCAACGCAGTCATGTGGGGGCTTCCATCAAGCTGCGCCCATTACAGCCCCCCTTCTTGACCGCGTATCGCCCAACTGGGCTTTCTCCGTAACCAGACATCCTATCCCCCCCCATACCCAGATCCCCTTTTTTTTTCACCACCTGCTAGCCATTAAAATTAAAACACAACACATAAATTTCTTTTGGATAATTTGGCCACAGCGGCCATTTTATTAAAACAAACAATAACATGAATAACAACATGTATACCATATATATAAAAAACCTTGAGGGGAGGGTTCTAGGAGCTAAGAAAAATCTGGCTCAAAAATAGGCATAAAGCCACCACCAAACTTGAAAGATCAAACACTTCTTTTACCCTCAGCCGTAACCACCAGCTCAAGGGCACCATGTAACCCATTTCGGGCAAACCAAAAACCCCAAAGCTCCCGAGGTAAACTCCCCGTCCAGAGCCCGTAAACAAAAGCCAGATTAACCCCATAACACGTGATCACCAGCTCCAAGAACCCCACCCCCCGCCACACACGAACAGCCCTGACCACCTCAGGCTCGTGAGTGCCCCACCACCACTAACGCTCGTTCCACACCTTCCTGTAGACCGAGCGCCCATAAGTCCATTCCAACATCATTAAGGTGCACTCCATCATCCCTCCAATAATTACCCACTCCATCCTCCAGCTCCAAATGTCTCACGGCAATACCCCCGTTTCGAGACACAAAACTCGCCACCGCCCTATTAAGCTTCACCCGGGCTCTATTAATCCCTTTGTGGGAACGTGCATCCCTCCACTTCCGCCGCGGCACAATGTCTGACCAAACCATAACAACACCCGGGAAAGATACCCACAACCTTAGGAAATCGAAACGGATGTCTCGAATCAATTCCCTCACAGGCCTCATTCCCAAATCGTTTCCACCAAGATGAACCACCAAAATATCCGGGGGTCGATCAAGTCTAGCGGCATTGGCAACTTCCGTCAACAACCTCCCCCATAACATACCCCGAAAGCCCAACCATCTAATAACAACAGAATCCCGTCCAAAGCCTAATTGCCTACCATTTGGCCTAGCATCCGCCCGAAGCGCACCCCAGTGAACAAATGAATGTCCGACAATCCAGGCCAGGAGGGAGGTTGTTCCTGAAAAAACATAACAAAAATTAACACCACCACATAACTTGCCACCATTACCCAGGCTTAATGCCTAACATAAGACAGATAACGATTCGAACTCCATCTGCCTATCCTCTTGATCACATCCACGCCCAAGCCCAACCTATCGGCTTCGGACGCCGCACCAATTCGAAACGAGTGGGACCCGAAATTCCCCGGGTCAACACCCAGAAATCCCAAACCCCTCTTCAATAGTGCCGTAAACTGGAAACGCGACAAAAATTCCCCGTTCTGGTGTTGTAACAAAGGGCCTACCCTCCTTGGCCACAGACCCCAGTAAGACTCCAAACAGTACTGCGGGCACATCCCGCTACCATCAACACTTCCCAACACCACTCGCCTACCCCTACCGAGTTGATCAGTCTTAGAACGCCTGATCCAAAAAACAATACCCCCTGCCCAAAACTCAACATCTTCCGCTAACAGGCCACCTGCCTTATCTTTATTCGGGGACACCAGCTCACCCAAGCGCAAGGCCCCAAAGAACGCCAAAGAAAAGGCTAACCGAAACAAGAAGACCTCAAACTGAGAACTACAAATACCGCCCAGAGCCTCCCCGAGCCGTTCCAGCAACCCAAAAGAGATCGGCCTGCGCTTATCAAAGGACACATTGCCTTTTCTGAAACCCTTCAAAGCCTGCCTTATCAAAAAGTCTTTAGTCACATCAGTGGAGCCTTGCAAACGAAAACCAAAGGCCAAACCCGCAATAACTTTATTTAACTTTGACACGGACCATCCCCATTCGTCCGCCTTACCCATCAATGCCAACAAAGCCATAGTCCTATCACCGTCAGACTCAACTGGGCCGCATTGAACCAACCAACCTTCCCACATCTCCCATGCAGCTTCATACTCCGACCACGTCCGCCTCGACAGTGAGGACTGTATCAAACGACCGCCTCGTCCGCAACAATCAGCCACAGATGCGAAGGACATTCCGTTCCTGTAGGTTCCGCATCCGGCGCCAGTTCCCGGAATCGATCCCACTGCAAACGAGATAAAGCATCGGCTATAGTGTTTTGGACCCCTGGCACGTGCACCGCCGAAATCCACGAATTCAATTCCAAACACCTCAACACCAATTCCCTGACCAACCTGATAACAGGGGGAGAGGAAGAAGATAAACTGTTGATAACTGACACCACGCTCAAATTATCGCAGTGAAAACGTACCCGACGGTCCCTAAAATTGTCGCCCCAAATAGACGCTGCCACCACAATGGGGAACAACTCCAACAACGCCAAATTTTTGGTAAGCCCGTTACGTCGCCACCCTTCCGGCCACACTCCGACGCTCCATTTGCCTCCGCAGTAGGCCCCATAACCTGCTCCCCCCGCTGCGTCCGTATAGATCTCACAATCAAAAGCATTCAAATCCTCCTGCTGAATCAATGCCCTGCCATTGTAATTCTCCAAAAAACGCCGCCAAACCAACAGATCATCCCTATGCTCCCTGCTCAAGCGTATGAAATGATGAGCTGCAGTAACTCCCGCCGTGGCCCTGGACAACCTTCGGCAAAAAATTCGTCCCATAGGCATGATACGGCAAGCAAAATTCAGGCGACCCAGCAACGACTGCAACTCCTTCAACGTCACTTTCTTCAACTGTACAATTCTGGACACCTCCTGCTTCAGTAACAACAATTTGTCATCGGGCAACCTGCACTCCATCTTTGTGGAATCGATAAGAATCCCAAGAAAACTTAAAACCGTACCGGGGCCCTCCGTTTTCTCCTGCGCCAAAGGGACCCCAAAACGCCTGGCCACCCATTCCATGGTGGCCAATAAATTGTCGCACACCGCAGAGTCCGGGGGACCAACAAACAAAAAATCATCCAAATAATGAATGACCGAAGGAACACCAGAAACGTCTCTAACAACCCATTCCAGAAAAGTACTGAAAGTTTCAAACAACGAACAAGAAATCGAACATCCCATTGGCAAACACCTGTCCAAATAAAAACGTCCTTCCCAAAAACAACCTAGTAACGGTATGCTCTCCGGGTGCACCGGCAGAAGCCGAAAAGCAGACTCGATGTCTGTCTTAGCCATCAGGGCCCCCTCTCCGTACGTACGAACCCACTGCACTGCCGCGTCGAACGACGTATATACAACCGAACACAATTCCTCCGCAATGCCATCATTAACCGAAAAACCTTTTGGATACGACAGGTGCTGAATTAAACGAAACTTGTTTGGCTCCTTCTTGGGCACCACGCCCAATGGAGAAACAATCACCCCTTCTATAGGCAACGAAACAAACGGGCCCGCCATTCTCCCTAACTCCACCTCTTTCGCTAACTTAAGCGAAACAACATCCGCGTGTAAACTCGCAGACCTCAGATTTTTTATAGAAAAGGGGACCGCATGATTCGGACGAGGAATCCTAAAGCCTTCAGCAAAACCGTCCCTAATAACCACCGCCTTCAACCGGTCTGGATATCTACTTAGATAAGGGGCCATCCTTTGAAGCCTCACCGGCGTCACCCCCATGACCGCTACCCACTGCTGGCTTGCCCCTTGCCTTTTTGAAACATTTTGAAGCCCCGTGTGAGGCTCCGCTACAATGGGAGCATACATGCTTGAACTTGCAGGTATTGCCAAACTTGCACTGGCCGTCATTAAACTGCCAGCACGTGCCCGTTTTGTCTTTAGCCCCTTGCAACCCCTGTCCTCCTCCTCCCCCTTGACCTGACTGCTGACCACTACCCCCCGCGCCCCCTTGAAAGGACTGCCCGTACCGCACAGGGGCCATAACCTTCAACCACAATCCAATGTCCTTTTGATCCCATTTTATCTCGGGCCTAACCGCCTTCCGCTGCCGAAATTGTTCATCGTAACGCAGCCAAGCCTGGCCCCCATACGTACGATGTGCCTCCCCAATAGAATCAAAATAACAGAAAAGACCCGAGCAATTCTCCGGAAATTTTTCTCCTATCACACTGGCCAAGATAGCAAAAGCCTGTTGCCAATTCACAAACGTTTGCGGAATCAAACGCCAACGCCTTTTCTCTTCCTCCTCCTTTTTGCTATCATCCTTCTTCCCCTTGTCCAAATTAAATTTTTCCAAAGGGAGGAGGGAGAAAATCTCCACAAATTCATCTTTCCAAATCTTCTCCTTCACCTCCTTTTTTAAATGGGCACTGAGGGGACCCTCAAAACACACAAAAACTTCCCCTTTTGCCCGATCATCTAATTTTACCTCATCCTTCTTACCCGTATCCGTCTGAACCGACACTGACACTCCAGCTGCCTGAGCCGACATAACAGCCCCAGGCCTCGCTACCTCACCAGAGCCCCCCCCAGCTGTATTACCAGAATCCACCAACCAAGCCACCGCGGGTGACCCTCCCACGCCGCCTGCTGCCCCCGCATCTAATCTCCTCAAAATATGCGCCATACCCGCTAAAAGTTCTCTAACACCAGGAAGCCCTGAACCAGCCTCCCCTACCCCCTCCACTAATCCCACCGTACCCGGCACCGAAATAGGAATAGACATATACTCACGAGGCTGCGCAGGTGCTGTGTCCCCACCAGCCGTGTCTCCGGAATCCCGCTGCTCACCCTCGTCTAGGTGCTCGCTCCCAGATCCGGGGTCGTCGCTGCTGCTGAGGTGCCCCAGGCCCGCGCCCCTGGCCTCCACGTCACCAGGGGGGACCGAGACTGTTGAAATGCTCCTGTCGCAGGACCTCCGTGCGGATCTTGACCTGCTGACTTTCTGTACATTCCTGCGGCCTCGTGCACCACTGGCTCCCGCCACCCGACTTCCGCGTCCCAGACCAGACTGAACCGCCGGTGCCAGCCTGCCCGTCACCCGTCTTTGCCGTCCGTTGCCGATGCCAGGCCCACCTGGGGGAGATGAGCCCGCCGTTGCGCCTGCTGCCCTGGGACTCCCGATCACCGCCGGCGTCACTGTGCTCCTGGCTTCACTTGTCGCTGCTGCCGCCGCTGCCCGCGCTGTGTTCCGGCTGCTCCTAGCGCCACTAGAGGGCGCCGCACGTCCTCTGCTCCTCGGACTAGGCCGCACTTCCGGTGCGGCCCTTGCTTCCGTTGCGGCCCTGGCTTCGGGCCGCGCCTGACTGGTCCCCGCTCCACATCGCCGACTCGCGCCGGCAGCGCCGCGAGGTGGATTCCTGCCGGAGGGGGGAGCGGGTGGGATGGTCGCGCCGCATCCAGCAGCCCCCGCAGGGTCCCCGGAGGGGCTCCGCGGCCTGCGCCTGCCGCGCGGTGTCATCTCAGGGGACAATCTTTCCGGGGGCCGCGTCCTCCTGGTCCTGCTGCCCCGGCTCCCGCTATCGCCCAGCAGCCTGGTGAGCTGCTCCTCCAGCCATCCATCGCTCCTGGACCTGGATTCTCTGCGCAGCTGCTCCATAAGCCTGTCTATGGAGGACATGGTGAGTAGCTGCGATAGGTCTTCTCCACTCGTGATTCACCGCACAAGTGATCCTTCCCGCACTTATTCCAGCCCCCGCCTCCTTGCTCCCCTAAGCACACCCCCCTGTTCACCATTCCCACCAATCCCTCTACAATCACTGTTTATTTTCAAAAAACTCCAAACCCCCTTCCTGGCAACGCAGTCATGTGGGGGCTTCCATCAAGCTGCGCCCATTACAGCCCCCCTTCTAGAAATTCACACTTGTCTATTTCCAAAAATCTAGGTTTTGTTAGATAATATTGGAATAATTTGTAAAATCAGTTGATGAGAACCAACATGATAACCATTAATTGTATCTCAACAATCTCATTCAGACATATAGGCCAGTGTTGGAAAAAAATACTGGAATTTCTCAATGTTTAGCATGAGATCATAGCTATTTGAGCACTTCCAGCTTCAAGAAATGTGACAGCAGCAGCACATACTACTGCAGGATACCGTACAGGCAACCTTCCATATAAGGGGAAAAACTGGAAATCTAAAGAATTGTTGATGCACCCTTCTGTGTATGTGCTGACAAAAAAGAGATCAGGTGAAGCTTTGTTCACACTGGGCATTTTTGCTGCGTTATTTATTGCTAATTTTCAGCTGCTTTTTACAGTACCAGCAAAGCCTATGAGATTTCAGAAATCTCATGCACACACATTGTTTTTTTTTGTCATCAGGATTTTGTGCTTTTCATCGTTTTTTTTTTACAAACCGCATGTCACTTCTTTCAGGATTTTTTCAGCGTTTTTCACCCGCTGACTTGAATGGATTGTGAAAAAACGCTGCAAATACGCAAGTTGACTTTTTTTGCAATGTATTTGCTGCAGAAAAGTCAAGGACAGCCGGATGTGAACTCACACTCGGCTCTGCTACCTCTAGATGCCAGGCTGCATGATGCGTCCATACAGCCTGTCATCCAGAAGAGAGGACCTGAACCCCATTCACTTGAATGGGAGGCCTAACAATACAGTGCTCGACACACTGTCATGTGCATGACAGAGCGGCAAACACCGCTTCTGATTGGCGGTGAAATCATCCCCGCCGGTCAGAGAGCCACGGTTCCCATGCAGTCAAAAGACAGAGGGAGCACTCAGCTGTGATAGGAGGTACAAAGTTTACCTCCGGTCACTGGTGTCAGCTGATGGGACTACCTCTTCCATCATCCGACACCTCCTGCCGCTAATAAAAGTGAGAGCAGGAGCGGCAGATGGGAGTATTCATCAGCTGCTCCTGGCTGTAAATAAATAGTTAAAAAAATAACCTGCATGGGTTCCCCCCTATTTTTGATAACCAGCCAGGCAAAACTCACAGGGCTGCATCCTGGGGGCTGCAGCCCTCAGCTGTCAGCGTTAACAAGTCTGGTTATCAAGAATAGAGGGGTCCCCACGCCATATTTTTTAATTATTTAAATAAATCATTTTAAAAAACAGTGTGGGGTCCCATCTATTTTTAGCAACCAGCCTTGCTAAAGCAGACACCTGGGGGCTGCTATTCTCAGGCTGGTAATGGGCCATGGATATTGCCCCCCCCCTTCAGCCTAAAAATAGCAGCCAGCAGTGGCCCAGAAAAGGCACATCTATTAGATGCACCAATTCTGGTGCTTTGCCCAGAGACATCAACCCCCTCAACTATCACTCCACTTGCCACAGCTACAGAGCAAGTGGGAAGAGCGGGGCTACGTGTCAGAATTGGTGCATCTTAGAGATGCGCCTTTTCTGGGGCAGCAGAGAGCTGGTGTTTTTAGCCTGGGGGCCAGTATTCATGGCTCCTTCCTAGGCTATTAATATCAGCCCGCAGCTGTCTGCATAGCCTTGGCTGGTTATTAATTATAGGGGGACACTACATCATTTTTTAGGGTGCCCTATTAATAGACTGGGAAGCTCCATGGGTATTGCCCCCTTCCCAGGCTACAAACATCGGCTCCCAGCTGTCGGCTTTCCCTCTGCTGGTTACGAAAATTGTGCAGGAGCCCACACCATTTTTTTCCAATAAATAATCTTTTATTAATTAAATACGTGTAAGTTGCACGCACTGTACTAATTGCATTTGTAACAGACATCTGTATATATACCTATATTATTTGTATTTACTGTATGTAATAAATCTCTTCTATCCTGTCAGCTTCTGCTGCTGTGATTTTAAAGTACACGGCAGATGAATTGCCGGCTTTCCTTCTATCTATGTATGTAATATATAAATATATGTGTGTGTTACTGACATCTACAGTATATATCTATGTATTCTATGCGTGTATATCTATTCTATACATTCTATTCTATCCTGTCACTCTGTGATTATACTGTACATGGCTGATGAATTGCCGGCTTTTCGTCTATCTATGTAATATATACAGTATACATATACAGTGGGTACAGAAAGTATTCAGACTCCTTTAAATTTTTCACTCTTCTGTCATTCTGCTCCGTTCTACTATGCTCTGCTTCTGCTGCTGCATGAATCTCTTGCTGCAGCTCCTCTCCACATTCCTTGCGGTTCCGCTCTGCTTAGCTTCTGCTGCTGCAGTAAACTCTTGCTGCAGCTCCTCTCCGCATTCCTTGCGGTTTAGCTCTGCTTAGCTTTTGTTGCTGCACTATCTCTTGCTGCTCTACCGCTCCTATCCGCAGCCTTGCGGTTCTCTTCCTGTGTGAACAGGTCCCAACCTGTTCCTTCATTCTCCTTTCCTTCTGGCTTGTTTCTGTACCTGCATCTCCTGTGTGAACGGTCCCAACCTGTTCCTTCATACTTCATTCCTTTCTGCTTGTTTTCTTACCTGCACCTCCTGTGTGAACAGGTCCCTGTTTCTTCATACTACATATCCGTACCTGTACCTCCAGTGTGAACAGGTCCCTACCTGTTCCTTCATATACCACACCAACTAGCCCTGTGTTTCTGCTGTCCCTGCCAGCCCTGTGTCTCTGCCGTACCTGCCAGCCCTGTGTCTCTGCCATACCTGTCAGCCCTGTGTCTCTGCCGTATCTGCCAGCCCTGTGTCTCTGCCATGCCTGTCAGCCCTGTGTCTGTGCCATGCCTGCCAGCCCTGTGTCTCTGCTGTGCCTGGCAGCCCTGTGTTTCTGCCATGCCTGCCAGCCCTGTGTCTTTGCCGTGCCTGCCAGCCCTGTGTCTCTGCCATGCCTGCCAGCCCTGTTTCTCTGCCGTGCCTGCCAGCCCTGTGTTTCTGCTGTACCTGCCAGCCGTGTGTTTCGCCGATACCGATACCCGATACCAATACAAGTGAATGGGACACAAATATCAGAACGTAAATCAGCCCTTTCTGTCCTTCTATATGCTGTTCTGGAGGGGGGAAGAGTGTGGGCGGTGCGTGGGCGGACACTGTGAGTGTCTGTGTGTGCAGGTGGGGTCTGTGCAGGCCTGCCAGGGATCTAATTCTATGCGGCGCTGTATCCGGGCTGCCCAGGCTCTATGCGGTGTGCCGGGGCTCGATGCGGTGTGGGGGGGTCTCTGCGGCGTGGGGGGTCTCTGCGGCGTGGGGGGCGGTCTCTGCGGTGTGGGGGGTGTCTCTGCGGTGTGGGGGGTGTCTTTGCGGCGTGGGGGGTGTCTCTGCGGCATGGGGGGGTCTGCGGTGTGGGGGGGTCTCTGCGGCGTGGGGGGGTCTCAGTGCGGCATACAGGGGTCTCAGTGCGGGCATCGTCCGATGGGACTACAAGTCCCATCGGGCTATGCCTGCTACACTGACAGTGATTGACACATTAGCCAATGATGGGACAGTAGTAGTCCCATCATCCGGCTAATGTGTTGAATGAAAAAAAAAATACTCCATACATGCTACATACATACATACATGCTACATACATACATGCTACATACATACATTCTACATACATACATGCTACAGTACATACATACATACATACATGCTACATACATACATGCTACATACTACATACATACATGCTACATACATACATGCTACATACATACATGCTGCATACTACATACATGCTACATACATACATTCTACATGCATACATACATGCTACATACTACATACATACATGCTACACATATGCTACATACATACATTCTACATACATACATACATGCTACATACATGCTACCTGCTACATACATACATGCTACATACATACATACATGCTACATACTACATACATGCTACATACATACATACTACATACATGCTACATACATACATGCTACATACATACTGCATACATACATACATACATACATACATACTACATACATGCTACATACAGTGCCTACAAGTAGTATTCAACCCCCTGCAGATTTAGCAGGTTTAATAAGATGCAAATAAGTTAGAGCCTTCAAACTTCAAACAAGAGCAGGATTTATTAACAGATGCATAAATCTTACAAACCAAAAAGTTTTGTTGCTCAGTTAAATTTTTATAAATTTTAAACATAAAAGTGTGGGTCAATTATTATTCAACCCCTAAGTTTAATATTTTGTGGAATAACCTTTGTTTGCAATTACAGCTAATATTCGTCTTTTATAAGTCCTGATCAGGCCGGCACAGGTCTCTGGAGTTATCTTGGCCCACTCTTCCATGCAGATCTTCTCCAAGTTATCTAGGTTCTTTGGGTGTCTCATGTGGACTTTAATCTTGAGCTCCTTCCACAAGTTTTCAATTGGGTTAAGGTCAGGAGACTGACTAGGCCACTGCAACACCTTGATTTTTTGCCTCTTGAACCAGGCCTTGGTTTTCTTGGCTGTGTGCTTTGGGTCGTTGTCTTGTTGGAAGATGAAATGACGACCCATCTTAAGATCCTTGATGGAGGAGCGGAGGTTCTTGGCCAAAATCTCCAAGTAGGCCGTGCTATCCATCTTCCCATGGATGCGGACCAGATGGCCAGGCCCCTTGGCTGAGAAACAGCCCCACAGCATGATGCTGCCACCACCATGCTTGACTGTAGGGATGGTATTCTTGGGGTCGTATGCAGTGCCATCCAGTCTCCAAATGTCACGTGTGTGGTTGGCACCAAAGATCTCGATCTTGGTCTCATCAGACCAGAGAACCTTGAACCAGTCAGTCTGAGTCCTCCAAGTGATCATGAGCAAACTGTAGACGAGCCTTGACATGACGCTTTGAAAGTAAAGGTACCTTACGGGCTCGTCTGGAACGGAGACCATTGCGGTGGAGTACGTTACTTATGTTATTGACTGAAACCAATGTCCCCACTGCCATGAGATCTTCCCGGAGCTCCTTCCTTGTTGTCCTTGGGTTAGCCTTGACTCTTCGGACAAGCCTGGCCTCGACACGGGAGGAAACTTTCAAAGGCTGTCCAGGCCGTGGAAGGCTAACAGTAGTTCCATAAGCATTCCACTTCCGGATGATGCTCCCAACAGTGGAGACAAGTAGGCCCAACTCCTTGGAAAGGGTTTTGTACCCCTTGCCAGCCTTGTGACCCTCCATGATCTTGTCTCTGATGGCCTTGGAATGCTCCTTTGTCTTCCCCATGTTGACCATGTATGAGTGCTGTTCACAAGTTTGGGGAGGGTCTTAAATAGTCAGAAAAGGCTGGAAAAAGAGATAATTAATCCAAACATGTGAAGCTCATTGTTCTTTTTGCCTGAACTACTTCTTAATACTTTAGGGGAACCAAACAGAATTCTGGTGGGTTGAGGGGTTGAATAATAAATGACCCTCTGAAAAAACTTTTCCCAATTTAAAAAAAAAATAAACAAAGAAATAACATTCTTTTTTGCTGCAGTGCATTTCACACTTCCAGGCTGATCTACAGTCCAAATGTCACAATGCCAAGTTAATTCCAAATGTGGAAACCTGCTAAATCTGCAGGGGGTTGAATACTACTTGTAGGCACTGTACATACTACATGCATACATACTGCATACATACCATACATACAGTACATACATACAGACATACAGTACATTAAACATAGATTTCATACTCACCATTACTTGTCATTTTGATCCCCGAAGCCAGTGTCATCTGTAAAAAATGTGAAAAAAACAAACAACCAATATACTCCCTGTCCGCAGAAATCCACGAGTGTCCCACGACGATCTCCCGTGGAGAGCAGCAGCAACAGCTGCTGCAACCGCTCTACAGGGGCCCCAGGAACACAATGACGGCAGGAAGGTATCCTTCCGCCACTGTATTCCTCCACTGCTGTAAAAAAAAAAGTCCCTAGTCTCACTTTATGGCATTGCTGGCTGGCAAATTTTCCCAGGCAGCAGTTGCCATATAGTGACACTTTGAACTCAGGTAACCTCAGTGATGCACTGCAGGAGCCATTGTCTGCTGTCAGTGTGTCACTGAGGGTCCTATAGAGCAGTGACATCACCCAATGTCACTGTTCTATAGGGGAGATCGTCGTGGGACACTCGTTATTAATTGGACTACGGCGGACAGGTAGTATACGGTTTATTATTTTACGTTTTTTGCAGGCGCTGAAGTATGGTAAGTATGATGAAATCAAGAATATTAAAATACTTTTTCCTAATGTGTGCGTGTTTTATTAACCCTTTTCTTCCTATTGGATTAATAACGGATAGGCGTCTTATTGCCGCCTCTCAGTTATTAACCCGGCTTAATGTCACCTTACAATAGCAAGGTGACATTAACCCCTTATTACCCCATATCCCACCGCTACACAGGAGTGGGAAGAGAGGGGCTAAGTACCGGAATATTGGCCCCCGGCCATCGGCTTTCCCCCTCTGGCGCAGAAAATTGCGCGGGAGCCCAAGCCGTTTTTTTCAGTTTTTTTTTTTTTTTTAAATTCAACGCTCATAAAGGCCTCTTTCACACTTGCGTCGGTATGGGTCCATCGCTATGCGTCGGGCCGACGTACCGACGCACGTTGTGAAATTTGTACACAACGTGGGCAGCGGATGCAGTTTTTCAATGCATCCGCTGCCCATTCTGAAGTGCGGGGAGGAGGGGGCAGAGTTTCTGCGGTGCATGCGTGGTAGAAGATGGCGGATGCGACGGACAAAAAAACGTTCACTTGAACGTTTTTTCATGCCGACGGTCCACCAAAACACGACGGATCCGTTGCACGACGGACGCGACGTGTGGCCATTCGTCACGATCCGTCGCTAATACAAGTCTATGGGAAAAAAACGCATCCTGCGAGCACATTTGCAGGATCCGTTTTTTTCCGTTGGATCCGTTTTTTTTCCGCCAGATCTGTTTTTTCCACCAGATCCGTTTTTTTCCACCAGATCCGTTTTTTTCTCATAGAGTTGTATTAGCGCCGGATTGCGCCTGATGGCCACACGTTTCATCCGTTTTTTGCAGGATCCGTCAAAAAAGCTGTTTCCACCGGACGGAAAACACATAGGAAAGGTTTTTGTCTGTTTTTTTCATGCATGGTTCCATTCAAATCATGCACATTTTAAATTTATTTATTTTCCAAAAATCTCATCAAAACCTGCATCAAAACTGCACCAAAAACTGCATCAAAAACCGCACCAAAATCCTGCATCAAAAAAGCACCAAAAACTGCATCAAAAACAGCATCAAAAACCGCACCAAAAAGCTACATAAAAAACAGCACCAAAACCTGCATCAAAAACCGCACCAAAAACCTGCACCAAAAACTGCACCAAAAACTGCATCAAAAACCGCACCAAAAACTGCATCAAAAACCGCACCAAAAACCTGCATCAAAAAAGCACCAAAAACTGCATCAAAATCAGCATCAAAAACCGCACCAAAAACCTACATCACAAACAGCACCAAAAACTGCATCAAAAACTGCACCAAAAACTGCACCAAAACTGCACCAAAAACGGCATCAAAAACCGCATCAAAAACCTGCTGTATGTTTTTGGTGCAGTTTTTGGTGCTTTTTTTAATGCAGGTTTTTGGTGCGGTTTTTGATGCGGTTTTCGATGCAGTTTTTGGTGCAGTTTTGATGCAGTTTTTGGTGCAGTTTTTAGTGCAGGTTTTTGCTGCGGTTTTTGATGCAGTTTTTGGTGCAGGTTTGTGGTGCGGTTTTTGATGCAGTTTTTGGTGCTGTTTTTGATATAGCTTTTTGGTGCGGTTTTTTATGCTGTTTTTGATGCAGTTTTTGGTGCTTTTTTTGATGCAGGTTTTTGGTGCGGTTTTTGATGCAGTTTTTGGTGCAGTTTTGATGCAGTTTTTGGTGCAGTTTTGATGCAGATTTTGATGCGGTTTTTGGAAAAAAAATAAACGGAAAATGTGCATGATTTGAATGGAAACATGCATGAAAAAACAGATTCAGAGGCCGGATTCATCATTTCACATCTCAGTTTCATACGTTTTTTGCCGGATCCATCGCTGTGCGTGTTTTCGCCAGACAGAAAAAACGTTCCTCTGTATGTGTTATCCGTCAGGCAGAAACAGCTTTTTTGACGGATCCGGCAAAAAAACGGATGAAACGTGTGGCCATCAGGCGCAATCCGGCGCTAATACAACGAGAAAAAACAGATCCGGAGGAAAAAAATGGATCTGGCAGAAAAAAACGGATCCGGCAATAAAACACGGATCCGGTGGAAAAAAATGGCTAGCGACAGACCCGTACCGACGCAAGTGTGAAAAAGGCCTTTATGAGCATTAAATTTAAAAAAAAAAATGGAAAAAAACGGCGTGGGCTCCCGCGCAATTTTCTGCGCCAGAGGGGGAAAGCCGACGGCCGGGGGCCAATATTTGTAGCCTGCTATGAATATCAGCCCACAGCTGTCTGCGTAGCCTTTACTGGCTATTAAAATAGGGGGACCCCCAAAAAAAATGATGTGGGGTCCCCTTATATTTTATAGCCAGAAAGGCTACGCAGACAGCTGCGGGCTGATATTCATAGCCTAGAGAGGGGCCATGGATATTGCCCCCCCGGCTACAAATACCAGTCCGCAGCCGCCCCGGAAATGGCGCATCTGTAAGATGCGCCAATTCCAGCACTTAGCCCCTCTCTTCCCACTCCCGTGTAGCGGTGGGATATGGGGTAATAAGGGGTTAATGTCACCTTGCTATTGTAAGGTGACATTAAGCCGGGTTAATAACTGAGAGGCGGCAATAAGACGCCTATCCGTTATTAATCCAATAGGAAGAAAAGGATTAATAAAACACGCACACATTAGGAAAAAGTATTTTAATATTCTTGATTTCACCATACTTACCATACTTCAGCGCCTGCAAAAAACGTAAAATAATAAACCGTATACTACCTGTCCACCGTAGTCCAATTAATAACGAGTGTCCCACGACGATCTCCCCTATAGAACAGTGACATCGGGTGATGTCACTGCTCTATAGGACCCTCAGTGACACACTGACAGCAGACAATGGCTCCTGCAGCGCATCACTGAGGTTACCTGAGTTCAAAGTGTCACTTTATGGCAATTTCTGCCTGTGAAAATTTGTCAGCCAGCAATGCCATAAAGTGAGACTAGGGACTTTTTTTTTTTTACAGCGGCGGAGGAATACAGTGGCGGAAGGATACCTTCCTCCCGTCATTGTGTTCCTGGGGCCCCTGGAGAGCGGTTGCAACAGCTGTTGCTGCTGCTCTCCACGGGAGATCGTCGTGGGACACTCATGGATTTCTGTGGACAGAGAGTATATTGGTTGTTTGTTTTTTTCATATTTTTTACAGATTACACTGGCTTCGGGGATCAAAATGACAAGTAATGGTGAGTATGAAATCTATGTTTAATGTACTGTATGTCTGTATGTATGTACTGTATGTATGTATGCAGTATGTATGCATGTAGTATGTATGTAGCATGTATGTAGTATGTATGGATGTATGTAGTATGTATGTATGTAGCATGTATGTAGTATGTAGTATGTATGTATGTAGCATGTATGTAGTATGTATGTACAGTATGTATGCAGTATGTATGCATGTAGTATGTATGTAGCATGAATGTAGTATGTATGGATGTATGTAGTATGTATGTATGTAGCATGTATGTAGCATGCATGTAGCATGTATGTAGTATGTAGCATGTATATAGCATGTAGTATGTATGTAACATGTATGTATGTAGTATGTAGCATGTATATAGCATGTATGTATGTAGTATGTATGTATGTAGTATGTAGCATGTATGTAGCATGTAGTATGTATGTAGCATGTATGTAGTATGTAGCATGTATGTAGTATGTATGTATGTAGCATGTATGTAGTATGTATGTATGTAGTATGTATGTGGTATGTATGTATGTAGCATGTATGTATGTAGCATGTATGTATGTATATAGTATGTATGTAGCACGTATGTAGTATGTATGTAGCATGTATGTAGCATGTATGTATGTATGTATAATGTATGTATGTAGCATGTATGTATGTATGTAGCATGTATGTAGCATGTATGTATGTAGCATGTATGTAGCATGTATGTATGTATGTAGCATGTATGTAGCATGTATGTATGTATGTAGCATGTATGTAGCATGTATGTAGCATGTATGTAGCATGTATGTATGTATGAAGCATGTATGTAGCATGTATGTAGCATGTATGGAGTATTTTTTTTTTTTTTTACATTCAACACATTAGCCGGATGATGGGACTACTACTGTCCCATCATTGGCTAATGTGTCAATCACTGTCAGTGTAGCAGGCATCATCCGATGGGACTTGTAGTCCCATCGGACGATGCCTGCACAGACACAAAGACCCCCGGCAGTCCGCACAGACCCCCCGGCAGGCCGTACAGACCCCGGAGAGGCCACACAGACCCCCCTGCAGGCCGTACAGAGCCCGGAGAGGCCGCACAGACCCCCTGGCAGGCCGTACAGACCCCGGAGAGGCCGCACAGACCCCCCGGCAGGCCGTACAGACCCCGGAGAGGCCGCACAGACCCCCCGGCAGGTCATACAGGCCCCGGAGAGGCCGCACAGACCCCCCGGCAGGCCGTACAGACCCCGGAGAGGCCGCACAGACCCCCCGGCAGGCCGTACAGACTCCGGAGAGGCCGCACAGACTCCCTGGCAGGCCGTACAGACCCCGGAGAGGCCGCACAGACCCCCCGGCAGGCCATACAGACCCCGGAGAGGCCACACAGACCCCCCGGCAGGCACGCACACTCGCACAGACTCCGCCCGCACAGAGACACGCAGTCTCTGCCCACGCACCGCCCACACTCCATTATAGTGATTTTTGCACTGTGGTGACTTTCGATTCTGATTTCCGATATCGCAGAAATATCGTAACTCGGTATCGGAATTCCGATACAGCGAATATTGGCCGATACCCGATATCTGCAGTATCGGAATGCTCAACACTACTTATGACCATGTGATATTTCAGTTTTTCTTTTTTAATAAATTTGCAAAAATTACTACATTTCTGTTGTTTTTTTTCAGTCAAGATGAGGTGCAGAGTGTACATTAATGAGAAAAAAATGAACTTTTTTGATTTTACCAAATGGCTGCAATGAAACAAAGAGTGAAAAATTTAAAGGGGTATCAATACTTTCCGTACCCACTGTATGTTTTAACATTGATTATGCACTTCATTTTTTACCTTGATGACACCCATTTTTGGTAAATACTTGTTTGATATTGGTGACTTTAGTCAGGGCAGTTTCAATGGAATGGTGCGGTCAGAAGCCAGATTGTAAGTGGTCAAAGAGGGAGCAGGAGGAGTGGGGGGAGGACAGTTCAAAATAGATGTTATTCCAGTAGTTTTGAGGCATAGGGGAGAAGTGATATGGGGTGATAGCTAGACACAGATGATGGGTCAAGGGAGGGCTTTTTGTGGATGGGTGTGATCGAGGCATGTTTGAAGCATGAGGGGAAGACACCAGTTGCTAGTGACAGGTTGAAGAGGTGGGTTAAAGGTTGGATGAAGACTGTGGTGAAGTTTGGGATGAGTTAGGAAGGGATTGAGTCAAGTTCACAGATGTTGAGATGTGATTTGTAGGGTAAAGAGGAAAGTTGATCTTCCATAATGCTGGAGAAGCTGGTTTTGAAGGAAGAGGGTTGAGTACTTATGAGGAGGGGCTGTGGGGACTGTAGGCCAAAGCTTTCTCTGATGTTATCTAGCTTCTGCTTGAAGAATGAGGCAAAGTCGCTTGCTGAGATGACAGGAGAGGGAGGAGGAGCTGGGGGAAGGAGGGTTGTGAGATAGGATATGAGACATTAGAAGTATGTTTGTTTTGCTGCAGTGAGTGTGGACTTGAAAGTAGTGAGGCACTGTTTGAATGCGATGAAGTGCTTATTGGAATGGGACCTTTTCAATCTCAGCTCAGAAATCCTCCAACACACCTCTGTTCTTTAGCCAGGCTGGTGTGCCAAGGTTGCCTGTTGATTGTTGTTTGTGAGAGCTTTGGTATGTGTAAAGGGGCAACCGATTCAAGAATTGCAGCTGTTGTGGTCTTATATATAATGCAGCAGCATCTTTATTGTTAATACAAAAAAACTCACAGAGACAACATGAGTCCCATATGACAGGTATTTGAATTCCAGTGAATATCTGATATCACCCATGTAAATGATAGGACAGTAAAGTATACTCCCAACACAATATAGAAAAAAAAATGGAGTTCCATACAAAATAGTAAAAATTACCAATGAATTTTATTAATTACACAAATAATTTACAGTTAATGCAAAAAAAGTACAAGGAAAAAGGAGACCCTAGTAAAAAAAACTATGAATTCTACACCATCTTCATGGAGAGCTCCCTGGTATACTTGAATAATGTGATCTTCCTTGATTGCTCAATTTCATAGTACAATAATAGCCCACAAACACCAAATATGGGAAACCCAATCTAGGGATGAAAAAGATGAATAAAAACATAAATGACAGAAAAAATACTACTAATAAAAAATTATAAAAATTGTTAAGAAAATTTGGAAAGTGAATTATTCACAAGAATTTTGTCATCACATTCTGCTCAGAAGAGGACACAGAAGAACAAGGCCCCTTACAGAAAAGGGGCAAAACTTATTTTCTCATTTAGTCCCACAGGAGACATGGAATCTAAAGTCACTATCCATTTGCATTCCACCTGTGCCAACAGCCGTTTGACATTCCCTCCTCTATTGCCACCATGTATCTGGTCAATCCCAATGATCCGTAGACCCCTAGGATCACATCCATGGGCCGCATAGAAATGTTTGGGGATGGTCTTCAAACTACTAACGTTGTCCACCTCACGTGCCTTTATGATGTCCCTAACCTGCTCTCTCACACGAATGCGAAGCCGACGTGACGTAAGCCCAACGTATATTTTGGAGCAAGGACATGTGGCCAGATATATGACATACGTACTACTGCAGCATATATGATGTTGAATCTGGAATTTTTTCTTTGCACCTGATGACGTAAAATGAGTGCCCCTGATCAAATTCTTTTCCTTACAAGCCAAGCAATCCCCGCAGGGATAGCATCCCCAAATTGGATCTCTATTAGATGGATTTAGAGGATTGGTAATCTTTGCCACATAATGGCTTTTTACTAATAGATCTTTGATGCTTTTACCCCGTTTAGCTACAAAATATGGTCCCTTAGGAATTTTTGATGCTAAAAGAGAGTCCGTGAGAAGTACTGGCCAATGTGCATTAATTATCTCTTGCATACGTTTCCAGTAACAACTGTATGTAGAGATAAATCTGATGTTATTCTCGGATGTAACTTTCTTCTCCTTTTTAAACAATAACTGGTGTCTCTCTGTCTTTTTAGCTCTAACAAAAAAAATTCCAGATTCGACATCATATATGCTGCAGTAGTACGTATGTCATATATCTGGCCACATGTCCTTGCTCCAAAATATACGTTGGGCTTACGTCACGTCGGCTTCGCATTCGTGTGAGAGAGCACGTTAGGGACATCATAAAGGCACGTGAGGTGGACAACGTTAGTAGTTTGAAGACCATCCCCAAACATTTCTATGCGGCCCATGGATGTGATCCTAGGGGTCTACGGATCATTGGGATTGACCAGATACATGGTGGCAATAGAGGAGGGAATGTCAAACGGCTGTTGGCACAGGTGGAATGCAAATGGATAGTGACTTTAGATTCCATGTCTCCTGTGGGACTAAATGAGAAAATAAGTTTTGCCCCTTTTCTGTAAGGGGCCTTGTTCTTCTGTGTCCTCTTCTGAGCAGAATGTGATGACAAAATTCTTGTGAATAATTCACTTTCCAAATTTTCTTAACAATTTTTATAATTTTTTATTAGTAGTATTTTTTCTGTCATTTATGTTTTTATTCATCTTTTTCATCCCTAGATTGGGTTTCCCATATTTGGTGTTTGTGGGCTATTATTGTACTATGAAATTGAGCAATCAAGGAAGATCACATTATTCAAGTATACCAGGGAGCTCTCCATGAAGATGGTGTAGAATTCATTTGAAGGAGGAATGGATGGATCTATTTCCTCTTTTTCGTTTTTGTTTTTTTCACATTTAGATATATTTACATGTGTTGCACGTGTTATTTTGTAAATTTTCTGTGTGCCGCATATTATATCACACGTTTGTTAATTATATTCAATACTTAGCACTCTCATGTGTCACTTTCTTGTATTAGTCTTTATATATAAAATGTACTATGTGTATATACATTTATATGGCACATTTTTATGGGTTGTAATTGTGTTTGGATTTCATTGTATCATTTGCACTTTCGCACTCCTGCACTTTATTGCATAATGTCATAGTATAGTATGACACTAATTAATTATTTGTTAAACTATACCTTATGCACCACTTCTATGGTTCTCCTGGTTGGTACCGTGTTCAGCGCTTAGAAGGCTCTCAAGCGCATGCGCCCTAAACCTGTCAGGGAGTCCTCGCGTCCTCGGCTTCAGCATTCCAGGTGCGCATGTCCTTGACGTCAGTAGGGGATTTCCCCTTGACGTGCGCTCCTGGTGAATGCCGGGGAGCGAGAATCTACTTCCGACGGGGATTGTGGTGCGCCTGCGCAGTATGGAGATGCCGGTAAATAGGCGCCACTATAAAATGCAGAGTTTGGGAGACTGTTGTATTCCCTCTTTGAGAAAGCCTACGCGAAACGTGCGTTAGGGGGTTCATTCAGGGTTCCAAGCAGTCGGTCACTTCTCACCATGGGTAAGGAATTTTGCTAATCTTTGCACCTTATGCACTTTCTCTGTTCTGTTTCCTTCCCGTACGGGTGACACTTTGTCAGTATGGAAAACATGGTCAGTAATTATATTGTATGGTGGCTTGCATCACATGATTATACGAATTAAGCCAGTGGTTGACACATGGGCTCACACCATACTTTGTTGTATTAGGATTGGTGCCATTTATTAATCCATGGTGATATTATGAACATTCATTTCCATGCTTGGAATTTAGGTGTTTTTTACTAGGGTCTCCTTTTTCCTTGTACGTTTTTTTTCATTAACTGTAAATTATTTGTGTAATTAATAAAATTCATTGGTAATTTTTACTATTTTCTATGGAACTCCATTTTTTTTTTCTAGCATCTTTATTGTATAAAGAACTTATGACTGTAAGAGGGAGAAGGAATTCAGACAGTGAGTGTAGGTCAAAGTGCTTGAGATTTCTGCAAGGGTGTGCAAGTTTGTCCAGTGGGAACTGTGGACCTGGAGAGGAGTGGGAAGATAATGTAAGTAGGTTGTGGTCAAAAAGAGGAAGAGGTGGGTTAGAGAGGTTAGATAGTTAACAGAGGTGGGTGTTGAGGTCCAGTGTGTGGCCATCTTTGTGAGTGGCTGCGGAAGACCATTCAGCAAAGCCAAAGGAGGAAGTGAGAGATAGAAGCTTAGAGACATCTGACTGGGAAGTGTCAATGGGGATTTTGAAGTCACCCATGATGATAGCAGGGATGCCGGCGGAAAATAAATGAAGTACCCAGGTGGTGAAGTGGTCGAAGAAGGTGGTAGCTAACCCTGGGGGGTGGTAAATGACAGCTAGTTGGAGGATGGAGTGGGAGTAGATGCACAAGTAGTGCATCTCAAAAGAAGTTAGAGTAATGGTGGGTGGCAGTAGGATTTGGGTGAAGGAGCAGTTATCTGACAGGAAAAAAATAACTCCTCCCCCATGCTTGCTGCTGGGGCAGGGGGTGTGGGAAAGATGGAATCCATCATACGAATACGAAAGTGCAGCTGTGTGAGAGGGTGCAAGCTAGGTTTCGGTGATAGGGAGGAAGGAAAGTTTGTTAGTAATGAAAATAACAACTTTTTTAAAGCCTGGATGCTGGATGGAGAGTGATACTCATCTTGTCTCTTCAGAATTCCTTATAGGTGCTTGATGGGGTTCAGATCAGGAGACCTAATTGGCCACTGAGTCACTTTCACTTTGCTCTTCAGAAATGCAACAGATGTATGTTTTGGATTATTGTCAAGTTGAAAAAGTTCATGCCTACCAAGGGTAAGGAGTGATTTCAGTTTCCTCCAAATATAGAGCAGTTCATCTGTGAATTTCATGAATCCACCAATGAAATGTACTGTAACTACCAAGATCAGCAGCACTCATGCAGCCCCACATACGGACACTGCATGTTTCATTGTAGGCACCATGTATTTTTTTGTACTCCTCACCTTTGTGACGCCATACAGTTTTGAAGTAATCAGTTCCAAAAACATTTATCTTGGTCTCATTACCCCAGAGTATAGAGTCCCAGTAGTCTTCTTATTTATCCGCATTGGCCCAGTCAAATTTTAGGAGTGCATGCATGGGATGACACCAATGCATGTCATTCCTCTGCAGTGTATGCCGTATTGTGTCACAGGAAACACTGCAGTTTGGCGCTCTATTTTTTAGCTACTGGCAGTGAAGTTCCATGTCGATTTTCTTCTTCCGTGGTCAGCCAGGACGTTAGATGGTTGCATTTCCAACCTTGCTGTATTACTTTTACTATAGTGTTACTACAGTATTACAGTCCTACTTTTACTACAATATTCTGAAAAGTAAAGCTTTCCCGAGCTTCTTTTAGAATCTTCCGCCTTTCTTGTGTAAAGAAATTATTTTCTCTGTCAGGTCTTGCGAGTGACATTTATCTTCCATGTGGTGCCATTTCCCATAGAAAATGTTGATTTTGAAAGGAAACAAAGACTACATTCCCAAGAACAGTACTTTTTGAGTTTTTGATGCTGCAGAATTTCTAAACTTAGTTTAATTACGTTTAATTGTTATTGCTTTTTTGTGTGTGTTTTTGTCGCATTTTTGAAACGTGCGGTTTTTTTTCATTTGGATTTTCCGCCTATAATACAAGTTTATGAGAAAAATCTACATAGAAAACTCAGGGTTCCCACAAAAAAAATTGACATGCCGCAGATTTGAAAAACGCACAGCAGATGAGTTTACGCAGAGTTAAAAAGAGCCGCAGTAGATGTAAGATTTCTATAAATCTCATCCACTTTGCTGGTACTGTATAACGATTAAAAACGAGTTAAAAATGCAGGGCACGTAGCCTAAACGTTTTCTGACAAATCTGTTGGGGTGTTATCATAAATGCCTAGCACTGTACATTCAGAACTTCAAAACATAATTTCCATTTGCTGGAGCATTGCTTTCCAGGCATAAAGGATTGACTTGCTTACCCTTTAAAGGGCTACACAGTCATATAAATAGTTTGAGGGTATGAAAAAGTCACTAGTAAAGTGCTGGAGGTGAAATACGTTTTACTACTCTTAATGGTGTCAGTGATACAAAACCCATAGATCTTCCTCCAGCACACTAAGTGCTGTAAGGGGTTAACAGCTAATTTACCTAATGGGTTGAATTTTATGTGGATGACCATAGAGTGGGTGGGAGTTTGTCCACCTTATCTCCACCCCAGGGTGTGGTCTGGGGCTTAAATATCTGGCTTCCAGAGGCGGTCAGCGTTCAGTAGGACTGTAGAGTGGAGCTCCAGTGCGGTGTGATCTGTGAAGGAAACCTTGGATGCTGATATCTGCTGATCAGGCAGATCTCCCGCCCATGAATGGACTGTGTTACACTATTTTGTTTTATTTTCCTGTTTTGCCCTGAGGGGCCATGTTTACTTTGTCCTCACCGTGGTTTATGCCACATATACCATATGTAATAAACCCATGAAAGGACTTAAAGAGACAGTGTTCCTGTGCCTCCTCTGTGTCAGCTGAGTGAGCCACTCTTCCACAACGACATTGAAGTTTCCGACAGATTCCTTTCAGACACTCTTATCTTATGTGTCTCAAATACAGGAGCTCAGGTGCCATTGACACATCTATATCCTAGTAGCATTTCCCTGAATTGGAATAGCGATGCACAACACTACTAATTAGATACACGTGGATATCATTTCTACATTTACTCTCACTGACATCACTTTTCTAAAAAGAAAATAGACTAAAATGGGAACGAAAAGGTCATTTATTTATACATCTCCCTAATGTATGCAAACACACATGCAAATCATTAAATACAGTATATACTTGTATAATGCATATATTTATATATCTCTCCCTTAGCGAGTTATGCTTCACTTGTTTCCCAGTTTCAGTGTATTTGAGCTGTTAAGAGCAGAACCATGTGGCACATCTACTTTAGTATATGGTTGATATTGTTATGCTCGCAATTTGGTTTTGTGCTATTTTCTTTTACATCTTTTTATCCAGCTTTTCACAAAGGAGAAATAATGTTTTCCATTTAGAGGTCTATGTAACTGTAAGGGCTCGTTCACACTACTGTATTTTTGCTCCAAGTGCTGTCCGTGAAAAAAAATGGACAACACTCGTATCTATGTTATTCAGTAGGGTAGTGCAGATGATTGAATTATTTCACTGAATTTGTGTGAATATACAGTATTAGTTTCTTCCATACATTGGATAACACTCCACCATTCAAGCCTATGGATACATAAAAAAATCAGGTCCTATACAGAGCCACAGTAGAGTATCCGATTTTTACGGATACATTGCATTTTTGTAACATAGGAAACTGTAAATTGTCTTGTAATGGCTGCTGTTGTAAAAAAAAAAAAACATCATACACGGACTGCACACAGATGTCAAGCGAGAAACAAATTATCCCACTTTTCTGGATGAAATTCCAAACAATTTTCTGTATGTTCATGTGAACCTACATTAGCCACCATTCACGTGTACGTATTTCCAGTACTTGTGGCATCAGTTTTTTTAACGGATTCCACCCACACATGTTTTACCCTTTGGTGATCTTTGCATGTGCGTGTCTTCACACGGACTGTGTATCCATATGAACCACAAGGAGACAAGTCCGTTTTTTTCAGCACCACGGATGACAAGGGTCAATGCAAGTCTATGTTTGAAGACTTCCATTGAATGGGAACTCACCACCTCTCATGGCAGCCTCTTCCACTCATTAATCACCCTCACTGTCAAAAAGTTTTTTCTACTGTCTAACGTGTATCTTCTCCCTTTCAGTTTCAATTCCATTGCGTCTTGTGTTTTCATGTGCAAATGAGAATAAGGATGATATACACTGTGACATCCCCTCAGATATTTGTAGACAGCTATTAAGTCTCCTCTTAGCCTTCTTTTTAACAAGCAAAACATTCCCAGATCCTTTAACCGTTCCACTTAGGAAATGTTTTGCAGCCCTCGCACCATCTTGGTAGCTATTCTCTTAACTTGCTCCAGTTTTTCAAACCCTATTTTAAAATGTAGTGCCCAGAATTGGACACAGTATTCTAGATGAGGCCTGACCAAAAAGGAGTAGAGGGGGGAAATTACTTCATGTGATCTAGACTCTATGCTTCTCTTAATACATCCTAGAACTGTGTTTGCCTTTTTTTGGTGCTCCATCACAGTGTTGACTCATATGCAGACTGTGATCTATTAGTATACCCAATTATTTTTCACATGTGCTGTTGCTTACTTTTATTCCTCCCATTCTGTAGATGTAATTTTCATTTTTCTTGCCCAGATGCAGAGTTCTGCATTTCTCCCTGTTAAATACTATTCTATTTGTCGCTGCCCATTGTTCAAGCTTATCTAGATCCTTCAGAATCCTTTCTCTGTCTTCTCTAGTGTTAGCTATCCCTCCTATCTTTGCATCGTCTGCAAATTTGATCACTTTACCTTCAGTTACCTTAACTAGATTATTTATAAAAATGTTGAACAACACTGGAGCCGGGACAGAGCCTTGTGGTACCCCACTTGAAACACTGTTCCAATTGGATGTTCAACCATTTAGTACCACTCTTTGAGTAAGGTCACTGAGCCAGTTATGAATCCACCTAAACATAGCCGTATCAATTCCATACTTGGTTATTTTTACAATAAGGATAGTATGAGATACTTTTGCTTTGCTTAAGTCAAGATAAACTATATCTACCACATATCCTTGATCCACCCAGTCAGTGATTCCATCAAAGAAGGAAATTACTTTAGTCTGGCATGACTTATTTGCTACAAACCCATGCTGTCTCTGGTTATTTACCTTAGTTTCATCCAAGTACTTACATATATGCTGTTTAATAATTTGTTCAAATATAGTTCCTGGTATAGAAGTAAGGCTCACTAGCCTGTAATTTCCTGGCTCCATCTTCTTTCCTTTTTTGAAGATAGGGACAATATTTGCCCTTCTCCAATCTTCTGGGAATTCTCCTGTTTTCCAGGATTTTTCAAAAGATTCTGGCTAGTGGTGTGTAATTTCCTCTGCTAACCCTTTCAGTACCCTAGAATGTAATTCATTTGGACCAGGATATTTAAATTCATTTAAATTAGCGTTCCCTTAAAATAAGCGTTCCCTTAAATTAAGTGTTCCCTTACCATCTCTCTGTTTATAGACAGTGTGGATTGTTTTATTCCTTCGATGGCACCATGAAGATCAGTTGATGTTACAATTGCTTTCTTAGAGAAAACAGATGAAAAATAAGTATTTAAAAGTTTGGCCTTCTCAACATCATTTTTGACCAATTCACCCTTTTCATTCTGTAAAATCCTACAGCATCTTTGAATTTTCTTTTGCTTTTGATATACCCCCAAAATCCTTTTTTTTTCCATTTCTGGCTTTTGCTCTTCTAACTCTTGCCCTGCATTCCCTGCAAACAGCATTATATTCTTTTTAGACATGCTCCACTCTTTTCGTTTGATATATATTTATCTTTTTCCTTTTTAACAAGTGATTAACTTCTGTGTTCAACCACCCTGGTCTCTTTAAATGCTTACAATTCTTCCTTCTTTTCAGGACTGTTACCAATTGTGCGGAGAGAATTTCAATTAGCAAAATCTCCCATCTTTCTTGGACATTTCTGTCCTTTAGAACATCCAGCCATTGGACCTTACCTACTACTCTTTCTGTGTCCATTAAAATCTCGCTGGTCTTCCTCCTCATGTAATCCATAATTCGATGATGGCATGATTGCTGCCTCCTAATTTCCCAGCCACCTTTACTTCCTCAACCATTCCTTCCCTGTTGTTAAGAATTAGGTCCAAGATTGCAGATCCTCTTGTTCTCTCTTCTACCTTTTGAAAGATAAAGTTGTCAGCAAGAGAAGATTAGAATTTTCTTGACCCATTACTTTTGCTTGAGAGAGATTCCCAACAAATATCTGAATAATTAAAATCTCCCATGATCACTATGTCGTATTTTTTTAGAACAGAGACATCTGATGTAAAAAAGAGTTCATCCATATCTTCAGTATGTCCAGGTGGCCTATAGTAAACACCTACAATAGTGTGCTTTCTGTTCTTCTGTCCTTGAATTCTTACCCAAACAGTTTCTACTGAGCTACCATTCTCTGAAGCTTGGATCTCTATGGAGATAGATGTTTTCCTAACATACAATGCAACACCTCTTCCCTTCTTGTTAATCCTGTTTCTAATAAATAAGTTGCAGCTTTCAAGGTTTGTATTCCAATCATATGCATCATCTACCAAGTTTCAGTGATGCCTATGACATCATATCTCTCTTCCTGTGTTAACAGCTCCAATTCTCCTTGTTTGTTTCTCATGCTCTGTGCATTTGTGTATACACATTTTAGTTTGTAGTAAGTTTTTCTTGCTCTATTTTCATTCAGAATTTGTTGTCTTTGTTTTTTTCTTTTCAATCCTAATAGCAGGCTTCTCAAAAGAATTCATTGGCTGCATATTTTTTCCTGGCCGTATATTTCCCATCCCATATTGCTCTAGGTTAAAGCTCTCCTGATGAGTGTAGCAAGGTGTCTACCAAATTTATGTTTTCCTGTTTTTGTAAGATGTAGCCCATCACTAGCAAATAGTCCATTATACAGGTACTTATTATTTACTAATTCTGTACAATTATCTCATGGTTTTAAAGATATCTGCTTGTTGTCAATCAGTGGAAATTTGCACCGTTTACTGCCAGGCAAGAAAAATGTATTCTGATTTAATAATGGACACGAAGGTGTAGAATGGATAAAAGCTACATTATGTGTATCAGAGCTCCGATTATAAATTCCTGACTTCTGAAATTTGGGGTGAGGAGCAGGGCATAATTCATGCATAACACACAATCAATACTAATGACAACCGACAAGCCACAATTACATTTAATGGGCTCTGGCATTTTGCACTGAAATATCTGTTATTTTGACTGAACTATTTATCTCTTATCCAGAAGGACAAAAGGACTATGCCCCCCTCTCCTCTTTGCTCTGCCCACTTTTATACATAAAATACAACTAAATACAGCTTTTGTTAAATTCCTCAAAACGTTTATCAACTTGTGGCAATAAATGTGCAACCATCTGCAGCTTATCTTACTCTACAGTTTGGGATGAAAAGTTACTAGCTAATTTTGTCCACATAGGTGTTACTGCTTCTAGTTTTACAACATGTTGTGCAGTATCGTTACTAGAGTCTGATGAGTAGAGTTGAGCACAAATTTTTCTAAATTTGATTCCGAATAATGATCGGTGGCACATATTGTTTGTTCAATCTTGAGCCAAACCCAGGCCTTGACTGGAGTTGTCCAGACCTTGCTCACTGGCTCCCAACGTCTCGCCTATCTCGCTCTCCAAGCACATCCCAGTAACTTGGCCTTGGCATCCCTCAGGCCTAGTGTGGCTCTGGTCACGGCCTTCCACTGGAGTGGGGCACGGATCTTCCATACAACTCAGGCCTTCTCCAACATCTGAACACTGTCCGGCTCTTGTGGCAATGGTGGCCTTTAAGCCCATCTCACAGGCAAAAAATCTGCCCTGGTGCAGGTCCTGACACCAATTACCTCTTCTCAGCCTGAACAGGCCTTTTATCTCTAGTCACATTGACACAGGTGTCACCTGACCTGGTATCATCCTTTTTAAAAGCTGTTCTCCTAGGGACCATGGACTTCCTTCTTGCACACTGCTTACACACTTCTTTTTTTTTTACTTTCACTTTCAGTTTGGTTCAGCATATGGCGGTGTTCACTTAGGCTACGTTCACATTTGCGGTCCTCGCCGCAGCGTCGGGCGCCGCAGCGGCGCCGCATGCGTCATGCGCCCCTATATTTAACATGGGGGCGCATGGACATGCGGCGCACTTGCGTTTTGCGCCGCATGCGTCGCTGCGGCGCCCGCGTCCGGGCGCAGAGGACGCAGCAAGTTGCATTTTTGCTGCGTCCAAATTCAATGAAAAAAACGACGCATGCGGCGCAAAACGCAGCGTTGTGCATGCGTTTTGCTGCGTTTTTATTTGCGTTGTGCGTTGCGGCGCCGACGCTGTGGCGCACAACGCAAATGTGAACGTAGCCTTACAGTTACTCAGTCTTTCTTGTCCATTTCTCTACACCTACATAGCCTCCTTTATACAGTATGAGCCCGCACAAAGACTCCTATATACAATATCAACCCACACATAGTGTCTTATACCCCTCCTCACATGTAAAGCGGCATGGAATAAATAGAGCTATAATAATAAATAATAATCATAAATAATATACAGTAAGAGCCCCCACATAGCCGCATATATACAATACCAGCCCCCGCATAGCCTCCTATATATAGTATGAGCCCCATATAACCTCCTATATACAGTAACTTTCTACAGTTGTGTGCAAGTGTTTGCCCCTATTTCCTATTCTTTTGCACGTTTGTCACACTTAAATGTTTCCAATCACCAACCAAAATGTAAATGTTACGCAAAAATAATGCAAATAAACATGAAATGCAGTTAAGAGAAAAATAAATCCTACAGGTCCTGTGTGAAAATAATCCCCCTTCAAACATAAATTAACTGTGATTTATCACATCTTTGGGAATCTGAATTTAAAATCCCTAGCCACACCAAGGTCCAGACTGCCACACCTATGCTCAATCAAGAAATCACTTAAATAGGATGTGCCTAACAAAATAAAGTAGACCAAAAGTTATTCAAAAACTAGACATCATACTGTGATCCAAGAAATTCTGGAACAAATGAGAAACAAAGTAACTGAGATCTTTCTGTCACGGGGTTACCGCGTCGGAGCGGAGCCAGAAGACCGCAGCGTCTGGTTGCTCCTATTCTGGCGTTAAGAAGAAGCACTTTTCCGTCTTATTAAAGGTGTTTATTCTGGCAGAACAGGGGTTAATTGGCCATGTTGGAAATCCCTGTTCTCAGCTGTGCTTGGTTAGCCACTTCTTTTCCCTATATAATCTGGGCTCTATTACTAATCTATGTCAGTTAGCTTTTTCTGCATGGCTAAAGGAGGGAGAGAAGTTGGTATGAAAAGAGAGCTGGAGGAGTTATAAGTGACTGTTGTTTGGTTTGTATGCTTGATAATTCTTTGTCCTTCCCTATTTTGGTTTCTTCCCCTTCATACACACCCCAGTGGATTCCTCTGTTATGTGTGAGTGAATATTTTGCATAGAGTTTTAAGTTATCCCTTGTATTTGTTGCCCTGTTTGTCAGGTAGGTGTACTGAGGTGCACAGTATCTACCCCTCTTCCCTGGGTGGGCAAAGAGAACAGACTAACTTAGGAGATAAGGCAAGGATGGAGGCCCTGGTGTCTTCGCCATCTGAAGTATCCCAGGTGACTGGACGAGCTAGGGCACCCCCCTAGTGTTAGGGCCAGGAGAGGAACCCCTGGACCCGGGTCACCCAACAGCTGTGTTGTGACAGTAACTTTGACTGTTATTATTTTCTCGAATCCATGATGGATCCAGTATCTGCTCTAGCAGGGCAGCTTTCAGTCTGGAGGTGGCAGATTTATGCAAGGTGTTTTTTCTGCACCATGATATATCTGGTGTGGGGATCTCATCATTCAGGCAAACCAGAGTGGAGCCCAAAATCGCATTGTTGGACAGGTTCTCTGGGGGGCGCAACAAGTTTGTTGTGTTCCTTGAGACCTATAAACTTTACTTCCATTTGCGTCTGGTATCATCAGGTACAGAGGGGTAATGGGTGGGGATAGTTATCTCGTTCCTCCAGGGGGGCCCACAAGCATGGGTGTTTTGTCTTCCGTCTGACTCACAGTCGCTCCATACGGTAGAGCGATTTTTTTCTGGAACCGGGCCTTGTGTATGGTGACCCTGATCGCATCTCATTAGCTGAATCTTCACTACGCCAACTTCAGCAAGGAGATCGCCTAGCAGAGGAATATTGCTCTGAGTTCTGGAGGTGGGCCATGGACACCAGACGGAATGACCCTGCACTCCTTAGTCAGTTCTGTGAGGGGCTCACCATAAGGGTTAAAGATGCTTTAGCTCTGTATGAGACCCCGACTCCCTTGAGGTAGCCATGTCTCTGGTGATCCAAGTTGATTGCCGTCTTCGCCAGAGACATAGGAAGTAGGGTTGAGCGAAACAGATCGGCACTTTTCAAAAGTCGCCGACTTTTAGCAAAGTCGGGTTTCTGGGATCGGGTCAGCGGTACACGATCTGTAATCCAAAGTCGGGTTTCGTTTTGTATATATATATATATATATATATATATATATATATATATATATATATATATGTCATAGAGAGACACACATATATATATATATATATATATATATATATATATATATTTATATTTACTTCAGCGCGATAATGTTGAAAAGCCGGTAATTCAATTGCCGGCTTTTCATTTCTCCTGCCTAAACCCGACATGATATGAGACATGGTTTACATACAGTAAACCATCTCATATCCCCCTTTTTTTTGCATATTCCACACTACTAATGTTAGTAGTGTGTATGTGCAAAATTTCAGCGCTGTAGCTATTAAATTTAAGGGTTAAATTGCGGAAAAAATTGGCGTGGGCTCCCACGCAATTTTCTCCGCCAGAGCGGTAAAGCCAGTGACTGACGGCAGATATTAATAGCCAGGAGAGGGTCCATGGTTATTGGCCCCCCCGTGGCTAAAAACATCTGCCCCCAGCCACCCCAGAAAAGGCACATCTGTAAGATGCGCCTATTCTGGCACTTGGCTACTCTCTTCCCACTCCCGTGTAGCGGTGGGATATGGGGTAATGAAGGGTTAATGCCACCTTGCTATTGTAAGGTGACATTAAGCCAGATTAATAATGGAGAGGCGTCAATTATGACACCTTTCCATTATTAATCCAATTGTTTGAAAGGGTTAAAAAACACACACACACGATTAAAAAGTATTTTAATGAAATAAACACACCGGTTGTTTTAATATTTTATTGCTCTCTCAATCCATTTGAAGACCCTCGCTTTGAAAAATAATAAACCCACAATATACATACCCTCTGATGAACTGTCACGTCCCACGAGGTAATCCATCTGAAGGGGTTAAAATATTTTACAGGCAGGAGCCCTGCTAATGCAGCTGTGCTCGTGCCTGTAAGCCCCGGCGAATGAAGGAAATGTAGGTCAATGACCTATAGTTACCTTCAGTCGCGGTGATGCACCCCCTGGTGGATGTCCTCATATGACCAGGAGCGTGGGAAAAAGTTCCCAGGCTGCAGTTCATGAGGACATCCAGCAGGGGGCGCATCACTGCGACTGAAGGTAACTATAGGTCATTGACCTACATTTCCTTCATTTGCCGGGGCTTACAGGCACGAGCACAGCTGCATTAGCAGGGCTCCTGCCTGTAAAATATTTTAACCCCTTCAGATGGATTACCTCGTGGGACGTGACAGTTCATCAGAGGGTATGTATATTGTGAGTTTATTATTTTTCCAAGTGAGGGTCTTCAAATGGATTGAGAGAGCAATAAAATATTAAAACAACCGGTGTGTTTATTTCATTAAAATACTTTTTAATCATGTGTGTGTGTGTTTTTAACCCTTTCAAACAATTGGATTAATAATGGATAGGTGTCATAATTGACGCCTCTCCATTATTAATCTGGCTTAATGTCACCTTACAATAGCAAGGTGGCATTAACCCTTCATTACCCCATATCCCACCGCTACACGGGAGTGGGAAGAGAGTGGCCAAATGCCAGAATAGGCGCATCTTCCAGATGTGCCTTTTCTGGGGTGGCTGGGGGCAGATGTTTTTAGCCACGGGGGGGCCAATAACCATGGACCCTCTCCTGGCTATTAATATTTGCCCTCCGTCACTGGCTTTACCACTCTGGCAGAGAAAATTGCGCGGGAGCCCACGCCATTTTTTTTCCGCGATTTAACCCTTAAATTTAATAGCTACAGCGCTGAAATTTTGCACATACACACTACTAACATTAGTAGTGTGGAATATGCAAAAAAAAAGGGGGATATGAGATGGTTTACTGTATGTAAACCATGTCTCATATCATGTCGGGTTTAGGCAGGAGAAATGAAAAGCAGGCAATTTAATTACCGGCTTTTCAACATTATCGCGCTGAAGCAAATATTAAAAAAGTATGCTTCCCCATTGAAATGCATTGGGTTTCGTGTTTTGGCCGATCCCCGACCCCGACTTTTCAATAAGATCGGCCGATTTCACTCGACCCGACTTTTGAGAAAGTCGGGTTTCGTGAAACCCGACTCGATCTCAAAAAATGAAAAGTCGCTCAACCCTAATAGGAAGTGATTTCTGGTTGTGGGATGTCTGGGGTCAAGTGTGGTCATTACTGAGTGTTCAGAGGAAACCATGCAGGTGGGTGCAGAATCACATTCGAGTAATTTGTCTGTAGTTCGTCGTAAGGGGGTGAGTGTTTCCTTTGTGGTAAAAAGGGCCATTTTGTGGGCACGTGTCCTTCCCGACCTCTATATAAACAACCGCTGAAAAAACTAGAGGACCCGTGTTGTGGGGAGGTTGGCAAACTGGGTGTAATTATTACCTCAGTGGGTAGGATGCAGTTTTTCTTACCAACTACTGTAAACATGGGTGAAATTAAGGTGGTAATTTCTGCCTTTCTGGACAGTGGGGCGAGGTTTAATTTGGTCAATGCTATGTTCGTCCAGGACCAAGGCCTCATCCCACATACTCTGTCAAGACCCATACCCATTATTGCCATCGACTCTGCCCCCCTAAGACAGGGGAACTTTACACAGGTTGTCCAAGACTTGTGGCTTCAGGTGGGGTCAGTGCACACTGAGGTGTTAAACTGCTATGTGCTGGAGGGTCTGCCCTCACCTGTGGTACTGAGACTTCCTTGACTCGCTCTGCACAATCTGGTGATAGATTGGCAGACACAGGAAGTAGCTAAATAGAGTGCATACTGTCAAGGACATTGTTTGGATACCCGGTTGGCTGGGGTGGATATTCAGTCTGTGCCCAGTTACTTGTCAGACTTTGGGGATGTGTTCTCTGAGCAGGGGAGCCAAGAACTCCCACAATCGTCCTTATGATTGTGCCATTAATCTCGACCCTGGTGCCAAGCTGCCCAAGAGCAGACTCTATTACATCTCAGGTCCAGAGAGGCAGGCCATGAAGGATATCTCGAAAAGTCTGGTTAAGGGCAATATATGAAACCATCCTCGTCTCCCATTGCTGCGGGGTTATTTTTGGTTAAGAAAAAATGATGGGGGTTACGTCCCTGCCTGGATTTCTGGGAACTCAATGCGATCACTGTCCGTGATCCGTATCCACTCCCCCTCATCCCTGACCTTTTGAATCAAATTGCAGGGGAAAAATTGTTCTCTAAGGCTACTTTCACACTTGCGTCGGTACGGGTCCGTCGCTATGCATCGGGCCGACGTACGGACGCACGTTGTGAAATTTGTACACGACGTGGGCATCGGATGCAGTTTTTCAATGCATCTGTTGCCCATTCTGAAGTCCAGGGAGGAGGGGGCGGAGTTTTGGCCGCGCATGTGCGGTAGAAAATGGCGGACGCGACGGACAAAAAAGTTCACTTGAACGTTTTTTCATGCCGACGGTCCGCCAAAACATGACGGATCTGTTGCACGACGGACGTGACATGTGGCCATCCATCGCGATCGGTCGCTAATACAAGTCTATGGGAAAAAAACTCATCCTGCGAGCACATTTGCAAGATCCGTTTTTTCCCAAAATAACGGATTGCGACGGATGCCAAATGACGCAAGTGTGAAAGTAGCCTTAGATGGACCTCGGGGGGGTATAATTTCACTCACATTAAAGAGGGGGATGAGGTGGAAGACTGCGTTCAATATGCCTGAAGGACACTATGATAATCTGGTGATGCCTTTTGGGTTCATGAACACGCCAGCCGTTTTTTAGAACTTAATTAAAGACATCTTTAGTCACCTGGTAAGCAGATTCATTGTGATCTATCTGGTTGACATTTCAATTTATTCACCTGACTTTGAGTCACACCAAGAACATGTCAGGCAGGTCTTACAAATACTCCATGACAATAAATTGTATGTCAAAACGAGAAGTGCATGTTCTCGGTTGACAAGATCCCTTTCCTAGGTTATGTGTTGTCTTCCACCGGTTTTTGCGTGGATCCAGCCAAAGTACAGATGGTATTGGATTGCGTTTGACACGTTGAAAAGGTGTTTTGCTTCTGCTTCAATTCTTATTCAGTCTGACGTCTCAGCCTTTCATTGTGGAGGTTGATGCGTCTGAGGTGGGAGTGGGGGCTTTATTATCACAAGGTGCGTCTGGAGGGCCCCCACTGCCGCAGGGCCGAGGGGTACCCGGTACCAGGCCTCTGCGTCTCAGTCCTGGGGTTGTCACGGTGGCTAGGCCCGGTCCGTGACCCTGCTGAGGGGCGTCCAGTGAAAGTTGAGAATGAGATGATGTTGTGATGTGGTGTAGGTCGCGGTGAATAACGAGGACACCAGGTTGCAGTCTCTTTACCTCTTTACTGAAGGCTTCAGGATCCTCAGTCCGGAATACGGTTAACCAGGCTACCTGAGTCCGGCCGGTCCGATGGCACCTCCAGAGTTCCCTTTGCAGGTGGAAATCTGTGCCTACCTTCTAGCGCTTGTGTGTTGTAGTCCTTCCCTGCTGTGCTTACGGGATAGTCCTCACAACTGTTGTGTCTGTTTCTGAAGTTCCCTCACAACTCGATTATGATGTTCTTCTTCGTCCCCCCAGATGATATGGCTAGGATGCACCCGTATGACGGGTAGGCTCGGAGGTCTTCCGGGACCCTAGAGTCGCCCCTCTCCAAATGTTGCCCCCTGTGTCTGCTTAGGTGATTTTGGGTGAGACAGCCCGCCTAGAACTGACTGTCCTGCCGTAGGTTTGAAGTAAGGCCTGGAGCTCAATACTTCCTCGGCGTTTCCGGCCACCGGCTGAGCGCCTCAGTAGGATGTTGCCTCATCTTACAGCACGACTCCTACTGGTGTTTCTCCTTGTTGCGTTGATCTCGTTTCTCACTCAGCACAATAAACCGCTTCTTGTCCTTTCTTGGGGTACCGCCGCAATGAAGTGCAGGCGCGGTCCCGTAACGTTCTTTCTGTTCGCTAGGCCTCTGTCAGGATCCTACCCCTGACAGGGACCCCCCTGAATCTTCCCCTGCAACACCCTCTGCCACAGGATGTTGCCTGGTTCCAACCCAGTCAGCTTCTGACTAACTTCCTATCTAACCTCCAGTTTTACCAGATTGTGAGGAGTGGCCTAATACATAGCACCCTTAGCTCCCCCTGGAGGCCAGACTGTGAAGTGTATTGGTGTCTGTGATACCTGGTCAGGTGAACTCCTTCAGTGCCATCAGACGTACCATAGCCCCCCTTAGCGGCGGAGCATCAGTACTGCAACGACCAGGACTGTGGGGCGCTGCACGTCTCCTGGTAAATGGCCACCATGTGCTTACTTTTCAAAGAAACTGTCACCAGCTGTGACAAATTATGACCTTGGTAATAGGGAACTCTTAGCTATCAAATGGGCTTTTGAGGAGTGGCGTCATTTTTTGGAGGGAGTGGTTCACCCAGAAATGGTTATCACGGATCATAAAAATCTGGTATACTTGGAATCGGCGAAACCTCTTACCCCTCAACAGGCAAGATAGGCATTGTTCTTTACCAGGTTTAACTTTTTTTTTGTTACTTATAGGCTGGGGAACAAAAACATTAAAGCAGAGGCCTCGTCCCGTTGCTTTAATGGGAGATAAGTGCGAATGGGTACCTATTCATCAGAAAGGGGTGGTGATGGCATCTATATGCTCCGATCTGGAAATTGAGATTATTTTTGCTCAGCAGGACGCCCCTGCTGCCTGTCCACCTGGTAAACTGTCCGTTCCGGTCAATCTCTGTCTTAGACTACTCAGTGAACATCATGATACTGTGTTGGCAGGACATCCTGGAAATAAGGCCACAGCGGATTTGCTTACTCGGTGTTTTTGGTTGCCAGGTGCTCAAAAGGATGTCCGAGAGTATGTAGCCACTTGCAGTGTTTGTGCGCATTCGAAGATCTCTCACACTCGTCTGTTGGGGGCTTTCCAACAATTGGAGATTCTCAGCAGATCCTGGACTCATTTGTTTGGCGATTTTATCACGGACCTTCCCGTATTAGCAGGGAACACTGTATTTCTGGTGGTGGTGGACAGATTCAGTAAAATGTTTCATTTTATTGCTTTACCAGCTTTGACTAACGCCAAATCTAAATCCTTGGCACAAATTTTCATCAGGGAAATAATTAGACTGCATTGGGATTCCGACCGATATTGTTTCTTATCGAGGGGTGCAGTTTATCTCCAAGTTTTGGAAGGCAATTTGCACCAGTCTGGGGATCCATTTGTATTTTTCTTCTGCTTTTCACCCGTAGTCTATCAAGCAGACTGAATGGGTCAGCCAGAATTTTGAGACGTATCTCAGATGTTTTGTGTCTGAAAATCAGGAGGACTGGGTTACCTACTTACTGTTGGCTGAATTCGCGGTCAATAATCATTATCAGGAATCAATCGATAAGTCCCCATTTATGGGGGAATATGGGTTCCATCCCCAGTTTAGTTCTTTTAATGGTAATCACCCTTCTATATTACCGGAGGAAGAATGATTTTCATCTTCCATTTCTACCATATGGGAGGGGGTTACTAATAATTTGAAAGATGGGTTCCAAAGATAAGAGTGTGGTTGATTGGAGACGTTTGGTGGGTCCAGACCTGTGTGTTGGTAACTTGGTGTGGCTGTCCCCGAGGAACATTAAGCTGAAGGTTCCATCTTGGAAACTGGGTCCCAGGTTTATCGGTCATTATATGATCTTAGCCATTGTCAATTCCATAGCATTTCACCTTGCTTTACCATTTACCTTTAGGATCCATAATGTTTTTTATCATTCACTTCTCAAGAAATACGTGGCATCTGCAGTACCATCACCTCTACCACCTTCTCCTGTCATGAATAGTAATCTGGAGTTCCAGATAGCAAAGGTCTTGGATTCTCGTCTTGTTCGTCGGTCGCTTCAGTATCTGGTACATTGGAGGGGGTATGGTCCTGAGGAGAGGATGTGGGTACCAGCATTTGACATTCATGCGGCCAGACTGGTTCAGTCTTTTCATGTGGCTGGCACACCGCGATAAACCTGGCCCTGAGGTTCCGGAGGTCCCTCGTAGAATAGGGGGTACTGTCAAGGGCTTACAGAGATGGAATGGAGCCAGAAGACCGCAGCATCTGGTTGCTCCTACTCCGGCGCTGAGAAGAAACACTTCTCCGTTTTATTAAACGTGTTTCATTCTTCCGGCGGAACAGGGGTTAATCGGCCATGTTGGAAATCCCTGTTCTTAGCTGTGCTTGGTTAGCCACTTCTTTTTCCTATGTAATCTGGGCTTTATTACTAATCCTCGTCAGAGTTAGTTTTTGCTGCATGACTAAAGGAGGGAGAGTAGTTGGTATGAGAAGGAGAGCTGGAGGAATTATAAGCGACTGTTGTTTGGTTTGTAAGCTTGATGAATCCTTCTCCCTCCCTATTTTGGTTGGTTTCTTCCCATTACTACACACCCCAGTGGATTCCTCTGTTATAAGTGAGCAAATATTTTGTGTGTGGAGTTTTCAGTTACCCCTTAACTTTGTTGCCCTGTTTGTCAGGTTGGAGTACTGAGGTGCACAGTAGCGCCCCTTCTTTCCTGGGTGGGGGAACATAACAGATGGAGGGCTAACTTAGGAGATAAGTCAAGGGCAGAGACCCCAGCATCTTTGCCAACTGAAGTAAAGGGAGAGCTAAGGCACCCCCTATTGTTAGGGCCAGGAAAGGAGCCCATGGTCTCTGGTCCCCTGACAGCTGTGTCGTGACACTATAACTCTGGAAAAGGTTATAATGCAATTTCTAAAGCTTTGGGACTCCAGCAAACCACAGTTAGATTGATTATCCACGAATGGCGAAAACACGGAACAGTGGTAAACGTTCCCAAGAGTGGCCGGCCAATCAAAATTATACGTAGAGCGCAGCGACGACTCATGCAAGAGGTCACAAAAGACACCACAACAACATCCAAAGAACTGCAGTCCTCATTTGCCTAAGTTAAGGTCAGTGTCCATGACTCCACCATAAGAAAGAGACTGTGGAAAAATGGCCTGCATGGCAAAGTTCCAAGACAAAAGCCTCTCCTGGGCAGTAAGAAGTGTGCGTATTTCCCCTATATGGCAGTTTTTTTCTGAAAGTCATTCAGACAAAACAACTGTGATTTGCAGCATCTGCCTTACCAAGCTGAGAAGAGGCAAGAACACTGACAACCAAAGCACCACCAGCATGCAGAAGTACATGGCAGTCAAGCACCCTAGAAAGTGGGTGAAATGCCTGGGTACAAAATCTGTGTTATAAACCACTTCCCCTTCCGGTGTTACATCCTTCTCAATCTGTTGTCCATGAAGCAGGCACTGATGCCTCCTGCCCACAACCTAAAGTTGCACAGACACAACAGTCAGCAACTACGTCCAGTTCATTGTCCCAGCACAGCGTTCAGTTGTCCTTGTCCCAGATGTTTCACAGGAAGCAGAAATATCCACTAATCCACCCACATGCCCAAACGCTAAACACCCACATTGCCAGATTGCCAGCACTGGAAATGTTGCCATTTCAGCTGGTGGGAACTGAGTTTTTTTGCGACCTCTTGGCAGTGGCAGCCCCACAGTACTCGATTCCCAGCCACCACTATTTTTCCCACTGTGCCGTCCCTGCGCTACGTAAGCACATGTTACACGATATCAGCCATACTCTGGCCAACGCAGTCACAAGGAAAGTCCACCTAACCACAGACACGTGGACAAGTTCTTGTGGACAGGGACACTACATTTCCCTGATGACACACTGGGTGAACCTGGTGGAGTCTGGGGCTGAGTCAGCGGATGAAACATCAGACATCTTACCCTCACCAAGAATAGCGGGCCCACTTCCAAAAGTCATCTCAGGCTTTTGCCGGTCTGGCTACACTGCAGCAGTGCTATAATTTACCTCATCATTGACTGCCTATACATTGGAATTCAACCTTTCATATGTTGGCAAGGCTTAGTGAGCAGCAGAGGGCAGTGTCTGAGTTCCAGCTTCTCAATGTCCGTCAGGGTAACACTCAGCCCCCACACATAACAACTGCCAAGTGGGTGTGGATCGCTAACATATGTGAGGTTCTTCAAAATTTTGAGGACTGCACCAAGATGATGAGCGCTATTATCAGTGTAACCATCCCGCTGCTTTGTCTATTAAAATGTTCGCTGCAGAATCTCAAAAAGGAAGCTTTGAATGACGATCAGGTGGCTATGGAGCAAGATTTTACAGTTTGGATGGATGGCCAGGTCTAGGAAGACTTCTGGTGGTCCCACACTTCTTCCATGTAAGGATAATGGAAGCCTTCGCCAGATCTGTGCCTTGCCACAATTCTGTCTCTGAGCTCCTTGGCCAGTCCCTTTGACCTCATGATTCTCATTTGGTCTGACATGCACTGTGAGCTGTAAGGTCTTATATAGACAGGTGTGTACCTTTCCAAATTAAGTCCTATCAGTTTAATTAAACACAGCTGGCCTCCAATGAAAGAGTAGAACCATCTCAAGGAGGATCACAAGGAAATGGACAGCATGTGACTTAAATATGAGTGTCTGAGCAAAGGGTCTGAATACTATGACCATGTGATATTTCAGTTTTTCTTTTTAATAAATTTGTAAAAAAAAAAAAGTCTACATTTCTGTTTTTTTTTCAGTTAAGATGGGGTGCAGAGTGTACATTAATAAGAATGGACTTTTTTCAATTAACCAAATGGCTGCAATGCAACACAGAGTGAAACATTTAAAGGTGTCTGAATACTTTCCTTTACCCACTGTATATACAGCATGAGCCCCAACATAGCCTACTATGTACATTATGAGCCTTACATAGCCTCTTATATACAACATGAGCCCCCACATAGCCTCCTATGTACAGTATGAACCCCACATAACTTCCTATGTATAGTATGAGCACCACATAGCCTACAATATAAATCATGAGCCCCACATAGCCTTCCATATACAGCATGAGCCCCACATAGCTTTTTATAGACAGCATGAGCCCACACATAGATCTCTATATACAGTATGAGCCCCCACATAGCCTCCTATGTACAATATGAGCCCCCACATAGTCTCCTATATATAGTATAAGCCCTCATATAGCATCCCAATATACAGCGTGAGCCCACACTTAGCTTGCTATTGACAAACAAAAGTAGAAAAAGGTTTTTCAGCTCACCACTTTTTGAAGAAAATATCCTTCCGGCAATAGAAGGAGAAAGTTTTCTGTGTTGGCAGCAATACGCAACAAGTTTAGAGATGCTTATCCAGCAACAGAACCAGGGGAGGTAATTAAAACAACTATTTATTTAGATAATTTAAAATGAAAAAAAAAAGCAGAATGTCCCACATCGTGGTATAAAGTCTCCCATCCTGGGTCCCTCTGATTGTTCTCTAGCACATTTTAAAAAGAAACAAATCATTATTCTTAACTTATTTCGCTCCTACGCAGCGTGACGTTCTATAGTCAGCACAGTAGTTGGCAGCTGATTTCGGCATGCAATCATGGACAGCGCATGATGTCCCTTGCATGCGCTGGGTTTCAATGACAACTTGACTTCAGCTGCCGGTCTCTGATTGGCCACCGGCATGCCTTGCAACGAAGGCAGGTGGTGGGTCTCTTCGCTGCAATACAATTGGTGTAGGCGGGGCCCCTTCCCGCACCGGCCTGGTGGAGGTCGCACCTTCTGCAACCATGATCGTTATGCCCCTGATGTTTTGATATATTCTGTAACTAATCCTGACTAATCTCAAAGGTTCAGGCAGAGTTCATACCTTGCCCTAACTCCTGCTCCTAACTCTATTGGGTGCTTTCATTTCATGTTCCTCAGCCACTAACATCAATGAGGCAAGTAGAGTCCAAAGTATGAAAGTTTGTAGTCCGTTTGAGCCTCTTACCAGTGGTGTGCAACTTTTTAGCAGACTTTTTAGCAGACACAATAGCATTGTTGTTAAGGGGGTCTGTCAGTGGCATCTCTATAAAGGGCTACCTGAGACAGGCTTTGTGTTGGCTACTCCCAATATCCGGTCCCAGGGGAACCCTTGCTTTCACCCTTTAACACCAGTGTAGGGATGTAGACTTAAGGTACCTTCACACTAAGCGACGCTGCAGCGATATCGACAACGATGCCGATCGCTGCAGCGTCGCTGTGTGGTCGCTGGAGAGCTGTCACACAGACAGCTCTCCAGCGACCAACGATGCCGAAGTCCCCGGGTAACCAGGGTAAACATTGGGTTGCTAAGTGCAGGGCCGCGCTTAGTAACCCGGTGTTTACCCTGGTTACCAGCGTAAACGTAAAAAAACAAACACTACATACTTACATTCGCATCCCCTGGCGTCCGCTTTCCTGCACTGTGTGAGTGCCAGCAGTAGCAGGGCACAGCGGTGACGTCACCGCTGTGCTCTGCTTTTACTTTACGGCTGGCGCTCACAGTCAGTGCGGGAAGCAGACGGCCAGGGACCTGACGGACACCGGAATGTGAGTATGTACTGTTTGTTTTTTTTTACATTTACGGTGGTAACCAGGGTAAACATCGGGTTACTAAGCGCGGCCCTGCGCTTAGTAACCCGATGTTTACCCTGGTTACCAGTGAAGACATCGCTGAATCGGCGTCACACACACCGATTCAGCGATGTCAGCGGGAGATCCAGCGACGAAATAAAGTTCTGGACTTTCAGCAACGACCAACGATGTCACAGCAGGATCCTGATCGCTGCTGCCTGTCAAACACAACGATATCGCTATCCAGGACACTGCAATGTCACGGATCGCTAACGATATCGTTTAGTGTGAAGGTAACTTTACAAGGTGGACCTGGGGTGTGTCCTTGAAGTCGATGCTGGCTGGTGCTGCAGGATGGCAGTAAATAAAGATCAGAACCAGGAGGGCATACAAAGTACAAGTCCTAGTAGTAAAGCAGTGCTACCGTATAGTCATCCTGCATCGCCTGACGACAGAAGTATAAATAGAAGGGAGGTACAGGTACCAGCATGGATGTCACAGTAGTAAAATAAAAAAAATCAGAGTGCTGAGCTGGGACCTGGACAGGGTATGAATCTAGTCATACAATGGTTTTATCTAATGTATTATATTAGGTCTCTCAAAAAGCAATAGAAACATGACAAAAAAGGAAATAAATGAAGCATGAAACTTACATGGCATCAATTGTTCTCAATGCTGATGGCAATTGTTCCATGGAAAATGTTTTTTAGCCACTTCTACAGCAAAAAAAAATTATCTTTACATTCTGTACTGTCTTTTTTTTTCTCCAGGAGGCAGATATGTAGTTTTCAACTTTTTTTAATCAATAAATTGAAACTTTTATAAAAAAATGTAAAAAAAAAAAGATGAAACTTAAATGCATGTGAAGATAAAATAAAGGAGCTTTAGTGAAATCAAACGCAACAGTCATACTATAATGACAAAAGGCACTTCGCCGAAAAGACTGATGTTAATGAAAGATGAATATGCAAATTGCCTCTTCTGAGAAAAAGAGGACTTAACTCTATAGCGCCACCTGTTGGAAGTAGCCTTCCTACAAGTCACAATTAACCCTCTAACGAGTCGTGCAATATGACTTAGGATAAAAGCCAAATCAGTATCTCAATTCGCAGACACGGTGTTTCGGGCTGTTGGCCCTCGTTAGTGCGAAGCATGAGAACTGATTTGGCTAGGTGAGAGGCTCTGGACTGGGGTCTAAGGGGTAACGTTTCTCCTTATGGAGAGTGACATACCATCTCTGGTTTGTCAAGGTAAGGAGGCTTATTTGCCGTACAATGCTCCTCTGGGAAATTTACACATGAAATACAGGTTATCAGTCTGTACACCAGGTACAATGTAACAAAACCCGGATACAGGTGCTTTCCTCAACATTATACGCTCTATGGGGCACATTCCACCCAACGCTATGTTGGTATCTCTAGACGTAAAAGATCTCTACACCTCCATACCACATGCAGAAGGCATAAATTCTGTGAAAAAACTTCTGACAGCAGCAGGGACAGACCACAGACAGATAGACTTATGCATTGAACTCCTCACTGTGGAGCTTGACTCTAACCATTTTCTATTCCAAGACCAGTTTTTCCTGCAGATACGTGGGACTGCAATGGGCTCCAATGTGGCGCCTCCGTACGCAAACTGCTACTTGGCAGATTTCGAGGAAAGTCATATTTATCCTGACACACGGTTTCAGGACAACGTGTTGTAATGGAAACTTTATATCGATGACATTTTCTGCGTTTGGGGCGGCACATTGGAGTCCTTGCTATCATTCTTTGAATTTCTCAACTCGACATGGCCGGGCATCACATTTACAATGTCCCACGACCTACACAGGATGAATTTCCTGGATAAGGTCGTGATTAAAGATCCTAACGGTGCTCTGAGTACAGATCTTCATATAAAGGATACAGACCGCAACAGCCTACTTCACTTCGATAGTCTACATCCACATGCGGTCAAACGTTCAATCCCTAAATCTCAGATTCAAAGAGTGTCTCGCATTGTGTCGGATGACAACCTGCGGGCACAACGGGTTTCTGAAATGAAAACTAAGTTCCAGTCTAGGGGTTACCCAACATCTGTCCTGGATGACACAGATCGGACACCCCATGGAACCAGACGGAATAAGGACCGTATTCCATTCGTGCATTCTTTCCACCCGTATGCATATATCCTATATAGGAAAATCCATCAACACTGGCATTTATTGGCCACCGCCCATCCCAACATCTGGGAATTTAGGGAGCCCTTCCTTCCCTGTTTTAGGAGGGCGAGGAACATCCGAGATACACTCATTAGAGCAGACATGGGAACAGAGAAACACTACTCTAAACAACGCTTTCTACAGAATCCGAAATATGGCACTTTCCCATGCCTACACTGCACCCAATGCAGTAATGTACTCAAAGGCAGCTCTTTCAACCATCCACACTCAGGCAAAAGTTTTCCCATTAAACATTACTACACGTGTGACTCCACACATGTCATCTACCTCATAAAATGTCCCTGCGGTCTACTATACGTGGGAGAGACCACACAGCAGATCCGAGAATGGATCTCCAAACATAAGTCGACCATCAGGCGTAGGAATACACTACTACCAATCCCTCAACACTTCATCTCCAAGGGACACAATATCTCCCAACTCAAATTTCTAGTAATAGAACAGGTAGCAGCACCGAGAAGAGGGGAGACAGAATAGCCGTTCTTAAACGCCGTGAGGCATTTTGGATCCATACTTTGGATACCCTACACCCCAGAGGTCTAAATAGGGACTATGACCTCTTGGCCTTCACTCAATGAATTCTTTAGAATATCCATTATTATGAGGACATATTTGGCAGTTGGTTATTCTCAGTTTGGCCATTACAATTTTATATAATTACATCACCTCCCTCATGGTCAATATGTCTAATGGTAGATTGTATTTTTCCTTGCTACCCAGTATTTCTCCTGCCACCGAATTCAATGTGGTGTAATACAGTAATGTACTGCAATACATACAACCGAACTGTATTTATTCTCAGACAGCCTAAATGTCTATCTGTGTAATTTGTTCACAAAATAAGATGGTTAACTGCAAAGACATCAGATTGCATAAATACTAATACTATTGTCTATTTTCCTAGAGCCGTCTGTACTGAGTCATCTGTATTCACCATCTTTGATCACCGTGATGGACACCAATACGATCACCACTTTAACAGCACTTTCGTCGCTTGTCCCACGATCTGACTTCACTAATTAGTGCAGCTTCGCCCCGTAGCTCCGCCCACCACAACGGACCTGTCCCTCTATTGGACTTGGTGCATGTCAGCCACATTAACCCCAGTCGCGCCCACCACAACGATCGGGGTTTTCTATTGGACGCCCCACACCTGCCAGTCACGGCAATCCGGAAACGCACTTCCGGTGCGTCATTTCCGGCCTCCCACACAGAAAAGGGCGCACAAGCCGGTCCATTTCACTCCGGCAGACGGTAGCGACTAGCGGTGGACACCGCGTCTACACCCGGACACACAGCAGGTAACTAGCGGATCATTCCATGGCCTAGCAATACGGACTTGACAGTGGCCCCGCCCACTTTACGGCACAATTCGGCCACTCACGGCTCACAAGGACTTAGTTTGTCCTTCCTTGTCTTACAGCTTAAATCTAAATCCAGGAGCAGTTTCTGGAAATAAAGGTATTCGCCATGTAGTTGGGGCACACATAACACCGGACTGCACTACATCATGGTATACAATGTCACCCCTTTCTTCTTCCCCCTATGTTTCCCTAGTGATTCCAATAGGGTTCTATTGGCAAGGAGATTCCATTCTACACACCTCACAAATTGGTATGCTTTGTTTGGTTCCTAAGCATTATATGTAATATATTCCTACTTATACATGACCGTCCTTATATCTTGTACATAACGTTGTATATACTTTTGTTTTTCTATTTTGTTTTTTTCTTTGTGTTAAATTGTTATGTTTATTTCATTTTTTCACACTCTGTAGTAACTGAGGAAGGTCTGAAGGACCGAAACGTTTTGTTGTTGATACTACACAATAAATTGTTCAGTATCCCATAAAAAAGCCGGGTTTTGTTACATTGATTAGCTATATGGTGTGGGAGCCTACCCGTGCACCTACGGTAGCAGTGCTCACGCTTTAGGCTACGTTCACATTTGCGTTGTGCGCCGCAGCGTCGGCGCTGCAACGCACAACGCAAACAAAAACGCAGCAAAACGCATGCACAACACTGCGTTTTGCGCCGCATGCGTCCTTTTTTTCATTGATTTTGGACGCAGCAAAAATGCAACTTGCTGCGTCCTCTGCGCCCGGACGCGTGCGCCGCAGTGACGCATGCGGCGAAAAACGCAAGTGCGCCGCATGTCCATGCGCCCCCATGTTAAATATAGGGGCGCATGACGCATGCGGCGACGCTGCGGCGCCCGACACTGCGGCGCAGACTGCAAATGTGAACGTAGCCTTAGTTCACCGCATAGTGTACACCAGGTACAATCATGATGTATGTCATACGACAGATTTTTTCTTTTAACAGCATTGCCTAAAATACCTTAAGAAATAATTATAAGCATCAAGTACGCATTTTTGTGTTATTACCAGAAATAACCTTTCAGAAATTAACAAAACCCATTGTTATTATTTCTTACAGATGAGCCTAAAATGTCAACACAAAGAATTTTTATGAAAAAATTCAATCAAATTATTTTTGATCTCAGAATTGAACTAGAATAATAATAGTAGTAATAATGATAATAAAATAGTGTTAAAATGGGGTACCAATGCGAATCTGTTACCGGGTTTTTGACACCCATCTGAGAGCAGCATAATATTGAGGTAGAGACCCTGATTCCACCAATGTGTCACTTACTGGGCTGCTTGAGGTAGTTTTGATTTAAAACTGTTTTATTTGCTGCAGATCTACCAGCTATCTGAATGCTGAGCTCTGTGTAACCCTGCACTCACCACTCTTTGGCAGTTTTCTGCCTATGCACAGTTTACACAAAAAGCTACTAATCAGCGATAGGGCTATGGAGGACTACATGGCGGCAGGTTTACTAGTCCTCTAGTGATAAATTCCTGCCGATAAAACTGTAATAATATTATAAAAACTATAGCAAGCAGCGCAGTAAGTGACACATCACTGGAATCAGGGTCTCTGTCTCTACATCATGCTGCTCTCAGATTAGAATGAATCTGGAAAAAAGCCCACATATAGCCCATGGAATTGTGGTGAAATCCATGACTGCAATATTCTGCCATGTGTGAACTTAGCCTAATGTTCCATGGAAAAGCTGGGTTATTTTTTGGACTTACTTTTAATACAATTAAAAAGTGCAATATTCCTTGCTAATTTGATGTGAAAATTGGTGTAAAGGAGTATCCTGTCAGGAGAAGTCAAATAAACCACCTTAAATCGTCTGCACTGGCATGTCTGCTTGTTTCCTGCTTTCTGTCAGGTTACATTCATGCTACGGGTGGATGTGGCATTCTTCTTCAATAGAACCACTGGCTCGGGTAATTACATCTAATCATTGTGCAGTTAAATAATGAACGAGATCATAAGAAGAGGTCGCGCTTTGGGCCGGTAGCACAGAAAGGGTGAAGGTCCCACAATGCAAATGTTTTCATAATGACCAGAGGGGAGGAGCAAAATGGAAGAAATTAATTGATTTAGGTCATCTGATTTTAGGTGAGCTTTGCCCCATGATATGGGTAGAGCCCCACGATCGGCTGCCACGTACGGATGGAAGACACACATGAACGCACAAGTTTGCGGTAACCTGCACCACTGAGCTCTGAGGTTCATTTCACATTTGGACAATACATTCTGCTGCATGTGTATATCTGAATTGCAAAACGACGGTATTCAGACATACGTGAAGGCTTACCCATAGGCTGAAATGATACAGGAAAGAAATTTTGTTTTTTCACTACATTTTTTCATGGTTAAGGTATATTATGGTTTTCTTGTATGGATGTACAGAATTGAACATTCCTTTTTGTGCCCTCCAAAAAATGTTGAAAGACCACATACGGTATGTTTTTTTTCACCATTCTTTTCAATGGGAGATATTGAAAAATCAGTAGTTCGATATACCTCCTGTCATTACTACTCTGACAAACCCAGATTGGGACTCCACATCCAGATCCCTGACTCTATAGCCCATTGGAACACATATGTTAAGAGGAACCTGTCAGCAGGTTTTTGTTATTTAATTTGACAGCAATATGAGGTAGGGACAAAGACCCTGATTCCAGTGATGTATCACTTATTTTACTGGGTGCAGCAGTTATGATAGAACCACAGTTTTTTCTGTTGTAGATCTAGCAGAGTTCAATAGTTGAGCTGTGTATAACCTTACCTTTCTGTGTACATTGTATAGTGAGAGAGAGCTGATAATCAATGCTGGGGGTGTGGTTGGACCAGGAGGCACGGGGCAGTTTGTCCTCAAGTGATAATCTACTGCTGATAAAACACACTGATTATATTGAAACAGCAAAACACAGCCCAGTACATGACACATTGCTGTAATAAGGCTCTCTTCCCCTACATCATGGTGTCCTAAAATTGCATAGCAAAAAGCTGCTAACAGATTCCCTTTAATATATACTGTAAATGGTATCTATAAATACACACAAGTACTCTACATCCCCACATATAATGCATAAACCTATAGTGTATATGGAGCGCCCCACTGCCGTAGGGCCGAGGGGTACCCGGTACCGGGCCTCTCTGTCTCAGTTCCGGGGTTGTCACGGTGGCTAGACCCGGCCCGTGACCCTGCTGAGGGGCGTCCAATGAAGATGGAGAGTGATGCTGTTGTGGTGTGGTGTCGGTCGCAGTAAATAACAAGGACACCAGGTTGCAGTCTCTTTACCTCTTTACTGAAGGCTCCAGGATCCTCAGTCCGGAATACGGTTAACCGGGCTGCGTGAGTCCGGCCGGTCCGATGGCACATCCAGAGCTCCCTTTGCAGGTGGAAATCTGTGCCTACCTTCTAGCGCTTGTGTGTTGTAGTCCTTCCCTGCTGTGCTTACGGGATAGTCCCCACAACTGTTGTGTCTGTTTCTGAAGTTCCCTCACAACTCGATTATGATGTTCTTCTTCGTCCCCCAGATGATATGGCTAGGACGCACCCGTATGACGGGTAGGCTCGGAGGTCTTCCGAGACCCTAGAGTCGCCCCTCTCCAGATGTTGCCCCCTGTGTCTGCTTAGGTGATTTTGGACAGCCGCCTAGAACTGACTGTCCTGCCGTAGGTTTGAAGTAAGGCCTGGAGCTCAATACTTCCTCGGCGTTCCGGCCACCGGCTACGCGCCTCAGTAGGATGTTGCCTCGTCTTACAGCACGACTCCTACTGGTGTTTCTCCTTGTTGCGTTGATCTCGTTTCTCACTCAGCACAATAAACCTTGCTTCTTGTCCTTTCTTGGGGTACCGCCGCAATGACATGCAGGCGCGGTCCCGTAATGTTCTCTCTGTTCGCTAAGCCTCTGTCAGGATCCCACCCCTGACAGGGACCCCCCTGAGTCTCTCCCCGCAACACCCTCTGCCACAGGATGTTGCCTGGTTCCAACCCAGTCAGCTTCTCCCTAACTTCCTATCCAACCCCCACTTTTACCAGATTGTGAGGAGTGGCCTAATACATAGAACCCTTAGCTCCCCCTGGAGGCCAGACTGTGAAGTGTATTGGTGTCTGTGATACCTGGTCAGGTGAACTCCTTCAGTGCCATCGGACGTACCATAGCCCCCCTTAGCGGCGGAGCATCAGTACTGCAACGACCAGGACTCTGGGGCGCTGCACATACACATATGAAGAAGACACAGGTGTGTATTATATATGGGTATATTCTACCTGTGTATGGCATATATAGGTATGTACTGTATTTTATATATGATAGATGCAGGTGCTTCTCACAAAATTAGAATATCATCAAAAAGTTAATTAATTTCAGGTTTTCAATACAAAAAGTGAATCTCATATATTATATAGGGTCATTACAGAGTGATCTATTTCAAGTGTTTATTTCTGTTAATGTTGATGATTATGACTTACAGCCAATGAAAACCCAAAAGTCATTATCTCAGTAAATTAGAATAATTAAAAAACACACCTGCAAAGGCTTCCTAATCGTTTAAAAAGGTCCCTTAATGGGGGGCGTGGTTTGCAGGGGACAGGAGCGGACGTGTTTCCGTATAGCTCCTGACAATCCCTTATTTTGTGCTACCTTAGCTTACACAAACGTGGAATATCTGGCCCAAGAATCTGTGGGAACATGCCAGGACTGGGATATAAAAAGAACAAAGTCGTTACAATGAAGAAATGTCCTTCACTGGCACAGAGATGCTCCATGTGGAAACAAAATTTCCTCAGGAGAGAGAACAAATAGGCCCGTTTACAATAATCAAGATCCTGACCAAAGTCTGAAAGAATCAGGTCTTGAAAGATCACAGCTGGCCAGTCAGATACCTGCAAAAAAAACTACCACAGCTCCGATACCAAACAACCAAGACCCAGTGAGATGCCGGGGGTCTGCCGTGGACTATGATGCTGGGAAGCGGTGGAGGAATACCAAAGGCGGACTTCTAATTTCAAAGATACCTGGGACGGAGATTCCTGAGTCGGGCACAGCGCAGCTACAGGGTGGAGGAGATCTGGGAGAGCGCCGGGGGACTGCGAAGATACATGATGCCGGAGAGCTGCAGAGAAGACCAACTGTGAAGATGCTCGACCGCGGAGGGATATCTTCGGCGCTCCGACATACAAGAAGGGGGCTCCGGCATAACGCGCCGGTGTTCGAGCCGAAGGGGGATGGTGGCGAGGAGACTCCTGTGACAGCCGAAGTTTGCAGGGGGCGACGGATAGGAGTGGTGAGTCGGGGAGCTGTAGCGCAGCGAGGACAGATAGATGATTACTCGGCGGAGTTTACCGCCCTCACCGCAGCCCCGACACCAGATAAAGGATGCATGGAGGTGATGTCTTGGACTTCATCACCACAGTTCAGCTACGCTGAAGGGGATCGACCACCTTTGGGGCTGGGGATGCCGCTTAATGCTCCCATTGAGCATCAGAGCCCAAGAGAGGATCCTCTCCTATGTAATGGGAACTCCCCTCCAACTATGAAGCTATTAGAAAAGAAATGTGACATGCAGTATCTGCCTGAACCTGAACCCTGTATTTCTAATGACATGGTACCTTCTAATCACAACGTGGCTAAATTACCTGAAGAGCCTCTGAATTTGAAACAAATGCATAGAATTCAGAAGAATCCGTTGTTCTCTTACCTTGACAAGTTTGAATCTACTATTAATAGAGGACTTGGTGAGATTTTTAATAAATTATACTCAGGTCACTCTGCTGGAAATGTATCCAGTGACATCATTTGTAGTGATATTGATAGGGTTATAAAGCCAAATGACACAGCTCCTTTTTCTCATTTGGATTCTAATTCTGGTAATTCACAAGAGGGAGTGGAGGATTTTGACTCTGATGAATCTGTTGATACTTCAACTTCCTCTGACCTAGACAAAAATGATTCTTCTAATGATTTTAAATCTGAGGAATTTACCTCTTCAAATCTGTACTCGGAGGGGTCCATTAAATCCGAGAAATCAAACTATTCAGGAAAAATTTCAAAAAATTCTAAAAATAATAATTTTAAACAGGAGCAACTTTACACTGAGTCTAGTGATTATTCATTTTTATTTACCAGAATTGACAATATATGTGCTTCATCAAAATCCCCTTCTGAAATCTTAATGATGAATATATGTAAAGCCCTATTAATATCAATTGACACAATAAGAAACAAACAAATGAATACAGGAAATGTAGTTGATTTGTTAGATACTAACTTGTTGAAACCCGATTCTCCCCAGCCTAATGAGTTCAAAGCTACCGAGATCTTCATAAAGAGGCTCTTCAGAGAACTATTATTACTATTACCCAAATCCACTGACTCTAACTCGTTTGTTGCTCCAATTTCGTTCCCACATACACTCAATAACCCAGTCACTATTGCAAAAAATATCGAAACCCCTTTGCTGATTTATCTGATTACTCTAATTCTCTAAAACAAATTCAAAAAGAAGTCTCGTCCTTTAAGGCTTGTCTTGACAGCTACGAAGACATAAAGAGGGAAAACAATCTCAAAGTTAGAGGTATCCCAGAGTAAATTCATCCCTCCCAATTGGAAAAATACTTTACAAAAATGATTTCTCATCTCCTTCCAAAAGTAAAAGAAAAAAATTTGATAGAAAAAACATTTAGAATCTGCAAACCGATCACTCTCCCACCAAATGAAACAGGAGATGTGATTGTGTCGTTTCATTCAACTTGGGTAAGAAACGAATTAATGGCGCTAACAAAAGACTCTAAAAAGATCCCAGCTCCTTACAATGAAATTACTCTGTTCAAGGACTTGTCAAAAACCACGATGCAAATGAGAACATTTTCCAATAAAGTCACTCGGGACCTCCTTCGTGTCAAAATAATATATCACTGGACCCATACGTCAAATCTACAAATTAAATATGCGGCTAAATCCATTTTTGTCTCTTCTCCTGAGGAGGGTATGGATTTTTTGAGACAAATTGGTTTAAGACCCTAAACTCCTTCTCTTGACTTCTCATCTCAAACATTAGAATAAGAATTTCTGCTGCCTCCTGATTTTTCATCTCCATATGTGAAAAACATCGTTTCCACTTGACAGTTCCTTCCGATGTCTTCTCTCTGGATTCACTGGATATATATATTTTACTTGAAAAGTTATATATTCCACTTGACCTCCTTGCTAAAATTGAACCGAACATTGCCCTCCAATTGGTCTTAGAGTCACACACGTTGATCTCGGACCGGATAGGTTTTTTTTAATTTTCATACTCTACTGACCTTACTTTTCTGACTTTACTACTCATACTTTATGGTTTTTAGTTTGAAATTTGGACATTCAGCAACTTATCTTGGCGATATATGTATGTACCGTAAACATGTATATCTGTCTCTATTTCTACCCTTTCCTCATATTGTATGGGGTCCCCTTCCCTGTTAACTTCCTTTGTTTACCCTATTCCATCCCCCTTTTTTTTCTCTCTCCTTTATCTTCATAAAATGTAAAACCCAATAGTTTATTGGAAAAAAAGGTCCCTTAGTCTGTTTCAGTAGGCTCCACAATCATGGGGAAGACTGCTGACTTGATACATGTCCAGAAGGCAGTCACTGACACACTCCACAAGGAAAGTAAATTGCATTTCATTTGGAAATCAAGGTCCCAGAGTCTGGAGGAAGAGTGGAGAGGCGCACAATCCAAGCTGCTTGAGGTCTAGTGTGAAGTTTCCACAATCAGTGATGGTTTGGGGAGCCATGTCATCTTCTGGTGTAGGTCCACTGTGTTTTATCAAGACCAAAGTCAGCGCAGCTGTCTACCAGGACATTTTAGAGCACTTCAGGCTTTCCTCTGTCTAAAAGCTTTTTGGAGTTAGAAATTTAATTCTCCAGCAGGACTTGGCACCTGTCCACACTGCCAAAAGTACCAATACCTGGTTTAAAAACAACAGTATCACTGTGCTTGATTGGCCAGCAAACTCACCTGACCTTAACTCCATAGAGAATCTATGGGGTATTGTCAAGAGGAAGATGAGAGACACCAGACCCAACAATGCTGACGAGCTGAAGGCTGCTATCAAAGCAACCTGGGCTTCCATAACTCCTCAGCAGTGCCAAAGACTGACTGCCTCCATGCCACGCCACATTGATGCAGTAATTGATGCAAAAGGAGCCTGACCAAGTATTGAGTGCATTTACTGAACATACAATTCAGTAGGCCAACATTTCAGATTTTAAAGTAATTTTTCTGCAGTCTGGGTGCACATTAAAGGGAACCTGTCACCACGTTTTTGGAAGATGGGATAAAAATAGCGTTAAATAGGGGCAGAGGTGGGCGTTACATTAGTGTGTGTGTTATGCGTTTATTACCCACCTAAGTTGCCGAAATAACTTTGCAAAGTCTCCGTTTTCGCCTGTCAATCAGGCTGGTCAGGTCACATGGGCGTGGTGTCTTCACCCAGATTTGGCGTAGTTTTCCGTTGGTGGCGTAGTGGTGTGCGCATGCCCAAAGTCCGGAATCCTCTTCCAGGGGATTTAAAATAGCGCGGTGTTCGTTATTGCATTGGTGATCGGTGGGCGCGGCCATCTTCCTTTGGCCGCGCGTGCGCAGAAGCGGCGCTCTGCTGGCCGCGGCTTCAGGAAAATGGCCGCGGGATGCCGCGCGTGCGCAGATGGATATCGCGGCGGCCATTTTCCTGACGCCGCGGCCAGCAGAGCGCCGCTTCTGCACACGCGCGGCCAAAGGAAGATGGCCGCGCCCACCGATCACCAATGCAATAACGAACACCGCGCTATTTTAAATCCCCTGGAAGAGGATTCCGGACTTTGGGCATGCGCACACCACTACGCCACCAACGGAAAACTACGCCAAATCTGGGGGAAGACAACGCCCATGCGACCTGACCAGCCTGATTGACAGGCGAAAACGGAGACTTTGCAAAGTTATTTCGGCAACTTAGGTGGGTAATAAACGCATAACACACACACTAATGTAACGCCCACCTCTGCCCCTATTTAACGCTATTTTTATCCCATCTTCCAAAAACGTGGTGACAGGTTCCCTTTAAGTGATTGCGCTTTCTGTCATCATTGTCCATTTTCCTTTGTGTTTAGATCATAGCGCAGGACTAGTGTTCCTGCTGCTTGACGCAGTAGCCAGGGCCGTGCTTAGAGTAAGACAGGGATAGGAATATGATCACCGTACAGGGTGAAAAAACATGACTAGGGACGTCAGGGAGGTCAGGGTTGTGCAGGGTAAGCTTCAGGCGTTTCCCTCCTTATCGTTCCCTAGTGATAGTGCTCCCCCTCCCAACCATCTCGCCATGCGCGGTCTGGTTCCTTGATGGAGCATGGCATCCATGTACTACACCGAAGTTTGATGTCTGCCGGCAGCCAAGTCCCTCCTGGCCATCGGAGGGCAGGTGAAAACCCTGTAGGCACTAGGTGCCGGCCCTCTGGGGAAAGACTGATCAGTCATGCAGAAGGTCTGCACCCGCCAGCATGACAACTAGTTTTGCTAATTCTGCCCACAGTGTCTAAAGACCCCATACACTTTGGAGAGCTGTGGGCCTAACAATCAATCAGCTGACAGCTATCGCTCTCGACTTCTCATACACAAGAACGCTTGGCCACCATGCCTGTGTTCCCAGTGAGAGACCCACTAACAAAATCATCAAGCAGCACCATATCTGCTGGGAAAACAAAATGATCAGTTGGACCCTTCTTTTCCCTGGCATCATCATTGCAATAGCTAATCGCAGTGTCAAGTTTTCTATGAGGATTATTTCATAAATTGCAATCACCCTGCTTTTCTCCAGTGGAAAAAAAAAGTAAAAAAAAAATATGCTAATTTTGTCCTGTCACATGAAAAAAGTAGTAAAAAGTTGATAAAAGTATTTAATTCTGTAAACACGTTAAAACATGAAAAGATCAAAACATAAGCCCTCACACAGTTTAAGAGATGGAAAAATATTAAAGTTATTGTTCTCAGAAAATAGTGCCGCATACCAAAACTTTTTTGGTCTGTTTATTTTTGACGTACTAAAAAAATGAAAAACAATCTGGCATCACTATAGCCGTACTTAGCAATAGACAATTTAAAGGGAATCTGTCACCAGGTTTTTGCTACCCTGAGAGCAGCATAATATAGAGACAGAGGTCCTGATTCCAGCGATGTATCACTTTCTGGGCTGCTTGTTGCAGTTTTTATAAAATCACTGTTTATCAGCAAGAGATTTTCACTAGAGGACTAGTAAACCTGCTGTCATGTAGTCCTTCAAATTCATGAGCTCGGTGTAACCCAGGCCCTCACCATTGTCAGTTTTTTGCCTATTTACAGTGCCTTGCGAAAATATTCAGCCCCCTGGAACTTTTCAACCTTCTCCCACATATCATGCTTCAAACATAAAGATACCAAATGTAATTTTTTGGTGAAGAATCAACAACAAGTGGAACACAATTGTGAAGTTGAATGAAATTTATGGGTTATTTTCAATTTTTGTGGAAATTCAAAAACTGAAAAGTGGGGCGAGCAATATTATTCGGCCCCTTTACTTTCAGTGCAGCAAACTCACTCCAGAAGTTCATTGTGGATCTCTGAATGGTCCAATGTTGTCCTAAATGCCTAATGATGATAAATATAATCCACCTGTGTGTAATCAAGTCTCCGTATAAATGCACCTGCTCTGTGATAGTCTCAGGGTTCTGTTTGAATCACAGAGAGCATCATCAACACCAAGGAACACAACAGGCAGGTCCGTGATACTGTTGTGGAGAAGTTTAAAGCCGGATTTGGATACAAAATGATTTCCAAAACTTTAAACATCCCAAGGAGCACTGTGCAAGCGATCATATTGAAATGGAAGGAGTATCATACCACTGCAAATCTACCAAGACCCGGCCGTCCCTCTAAACTTTCATCTCAAACAAGGAGAAGACTGATCAGAGATGCAGCCAAGAGGCCCATGATCACTCTGGATGAACTGCAGAGATCTACAGCTGAGGTGGGACAGTCTGTCCATAGGACAACAATCAGTCGTACACTGCACAAATCTGGCCTTTATGGAAGAGTGGCAAGAAGAAAGCCATTTCTCAAAGATATCCATAAAAAGTGTCATTTAAAGTTTGCAACAAGCCACCTGGGAGACACACCAAACATGTGGAAGAAGGTGCTCTGGTCAGATGAAACCAAAATCGAACGTTTGCCAAACGATATGTTTGGCATAAAGGCAACACAGCTCATCACCCTGAACACACCATCCCCACTGTCAAACATGGTGGTGGCAGCATCATGGTTTGGGCCTGCTTTTCTTCAGCAGGCACAGGGAAGATGGTTAAAATTGATGGGACGATGGATGGAGCCAAATACAGGACCATTCTTGAAGAAAACCTGTTGGAGTCTGCAAAAGACCTGAGACTGGGACGGAGATTTGTCTTCCAACAAAACAATGAAACATAAAGCAAAATCTACAATGGAATGGTTCACAAATAAACATATCCAGGTGTTAGAATGGCCAAGTCAAAGTCCAGACCTCAATCCAATCAAGAATCTGTGGAAAGAGCTGAAAACTGCTGTTCACAAACGATCTCCATCAAACCTCACTGAGCTCGAGCTGTTTGCCAAGGAAGAATGGGCAAGAATTTCAGTCTCTCGATGTACAAAACTGATAGAGACATACCCCAAGCGACTTGCAGCTGTAATCGCAGCAAAAGGTGGCGCAACAAAGTATTAAGTTAAAGGGGCCGAATAATATTGCACGCCCCACTTTTCAGTTTTTGAATTTCCACAAAAATTTTAAATAACCAACAAATTTCGTTCAACTTCAAAATTGTGTTCCAGTTGTTGTTGATTCTTCACCAAAAATTTACATTTGGTATCTTTATGTTTGAAGCATGATATGTGAGAAAAGGTTGAAAAGTTCCAGGGGGCCGAATACTTTCACAAGGCACTGTACCTATACACAGTGTACATAAAGCTATCACTCAGTGGTAAGGTGGGGTTACATACAACTCAGCATTCATAGAACTGGAAAATCTCCAAACATAAAACAGTTTTAATCAAAACTGCAGCATGCAGCTCAGTAAGAGATTCATCACTGAAATCAGGGTCTCTGCCTCTGCATTTTACTGCTCTCAGATGGGGTAGCAAAATCCTGGTGACAGATTTCCTTTAAAAACTAAACCCAAAAAACAATAGAACTGCTTTTTTTCTCCTTTTTACCTCAGTTAGAATTTGTTTTCCGTTTTTCAGTACATTATATAGTCTAGTGAATGGTGGCATTCCAAATTTCAGCTTGACTAGCAAAAACAAGCTCATATATGGGTAACTTCACAGAAAAATATAAAAGTTATGACTTTTGGAAGAAAAGGAGGAAAAATGAAAATGAGAAACCAAAAATTGTCTTGGTCCTAAACGGGTTAAGAAGCACTCGTATCACAATTTTTACCTTAGGAGTCTAGGTGCATTACAATGCACAACAAGGAACATTTCCGAGTTTACTGCAGGAGAATCAGAATGAGTTTGGAAATTTACATTCTTGTATATTATTGTATTTATTGTGTATTTACATGCAGAAAACTGCCGCCGCTAAGGGGCCTTATTCCCTCAACGCCTTTTTAAACGTTGATGGAGAATAAGGTAAAAGCACCCCTCAGATTCGGAAAATCTCCAGGGTTTCAGCTACTGGCGGTAGCTGAGAGCCTGGAGAACACTATTATGACTGTTTTTTCCGGCTCCCATCACGTGATCACCACTATTCCTTGAATAACAGCAATCACGTAAAACTAAAAACTGACAGGTGGCATAAAAATCATTTTAGTAAAGATAAGTAATAAGATAAGATAGTAAAGATAAATGATGTCCCCAAGCCCCCTCGGTACCCAAATACTGGATCCACCAGTCCCTGGCCCTCTTCATAAAGCAAAATGGGGGTGCATCTGCAGTGCGCTCCCCAAGATCTGCCGGCTTGCACCTGGCAACTGCAGGGATTTTTCCTATTGGTTCCTGACTTTTGATCACTGTGATAGACCCTATCATAGTGATCAGAAGCCCAGTAATTAGTAAATTGGGCAACACTTGGTCTGTGCCTCGCTGAACAGCCCTAAGGGTATGTTTCCACGGTCCGTATCGGCAGTGCTTTGGACACAGCTCCCGGCTTTTGTACGCGTTGTGATTCCGCATGTGCTTATAGAACCATGCGGAATCTCCACGTCCTATACATTGGACTGTGATATTTATCTTGCGGAGACTGAGCGGTTCCTCAAGTATAATAGACATGCTGCAGTCTGGAAAGACGCGCCACATGTGCGTATACGCAGGGAAGCTGGAGGCGTCCGTGCACACATAGTGGAGATGGGATTTTATAAAATCCCCTCCACTATGCTGTAACATCTGGCTGCTGCAGGGTGGATGGTGCGGATGTACTCAGCGTCCAATCCGCAGCGTTTACTAACCGTGGGAACATACCCTTAATCATTCCCCACCTTATTAAAAAAAAAATATTTTTTTTATTTCAGAATTTTTATTTCTTTCACTCTTTGCCATTAGGGTTGGGTTTAGGGTTACAATTTTTTCAAAAGCAATCCAACAGGAATATCCACTGTGACTCAATTCTGGACATCTGGAACTGCGATGGGGACGTGTTTCACTACTAGTTTTGCTAACCTATATGTGGCCAAGTGGGAGGCGTCCCGTATCTTGGGGACCTGGGGTGAGTTCCTTTAGTTTTTCCTATTTTTTGCTCTGTATTTATATAAATAGGCTTTTTTATTATGATAGGATAAGCTTACGTTTTTAACCAGCCTGTGGCGGGTGCATATACATGTATGCAGATATGAATACACACATACACAGTTTTTAAAAGTATTTAATAAATAAATAAAGATTGGTTTTAACACATAAACTATTTTCAGGCATGTGACAAGTATATATACATATACAATATTAAGTGGGTAGATAAACATCAGGGCTGAACAGGGCGGACTAGGGGCGGGGTCAGTAGCGCCAGCATAGAGTATATATGGAGGAGATGGAGTGACGGGCATTAACCCTGATGAAGAAGGTCGTTCACCTTCGAAACGCCTTGGTTACTCTCCTCTATTGGGCCTAGCGCCGCTCCGTAGCTGTGTGACGTCACATTCAGGCACGTGCGAGCAGGTTTCGGCAGCTATTTCCTCCAGCTGTAACCAGGGACACCTTCGGCCGAGGCTCCCGTGGTATCGCACAGCCCATAAAGTGACACTGGTCAGATTTCTAAAATTTGACCTGGTTGATAAGATCAAAATTAGCTGAGTCACGAAGGGGTTAAATATCAAGTTTGAAAAAAAATTTTTTCCAATGATATCCCCAAACTAGTATTAAATAGAAAACCAACCGAAAACTAATTCTAACCAATATCTTTATTTCAACATATTTAGGATAAATATATATACCAACACAACACCTTAAAAAACCCTTTCCGTATAAGACAGGGTTAACTAACCGGTCACATATGTGTATATGGGCAGAGGGATGGGGTAACTGTCTAGGATCTGAACCTGCACGTCCCTATGGTGTCCCCTACCACAGATAAGTGCAACAGATTTTTAAACGTTATTATTTTGATCTTTTCACCATGTGTATATTTTGAAATAATAGAGACATCATCATTATATATGTGGCTTTAGGGTTTAATCAAGACTGTATCCATTTTTTGTTTTGTGTGAGTAAGTCAATGACAGAGCTGATACACAGCATGTTATAATTCACTGTGCAGCTAATGTTTATATTGTAGCCCACCAGCACAGCCCCATAGGCACTCTCCCGTAGCGGGTCCAATTTTTTGTAGGGACCTTTTTAGGGTACCCCAGGGACAGCCGCCGAGGAGCGGGGGCGCCATAGTGCGATCAAGAGGGTGCCAACCTCCGCTGTGAGGTAGGGTAACGTTGGTAGGGACACGTGAGGGCGTTATAGCCAGTGAAGGAGGCCTAGAATAGATGGCTTAGTTTTTAAGTCTCTTGATTTAGCCATAAGAGACGGTTATTTCATCTATCGTTGTGGTATTGGTGAAAACATCATATCTGGTCAATATTGTCAATTTTTGGGCCCTAGGAGTGGGCAGGTACGAGGTATCAACGTTGTTTATGTACTAGGGACTCATAGGGCATTAAGGGTTAGCCGTCGACGAGCGGGGGCGCCATTTTGCGTTCAAGAGGGTGCCAACCTCCGCAGTCAGGTAGGGGACACCATAGGGACGTGCAGGTTCAGATCCTAGACAGTTACCCCATCCCTCTGCCCATATACACATATGTGACCGGTTAGTTAACCCTGTCTTATACGGAAAGGGTTTTTTAAGGTGTTGTGTTGGTATATATATTTATCCTAAATATGTTGAAATAAAGATATTGGTTAGAATTAGTTTTCGGTTGTTAAATATCAAGTTTGGCCTAATACTTTGTCCATGTTTTTAATTTTGGTTAACTGTGTATTTGAGTTTGACATCCCTGATATAGAAGGATTCAGCTAGTCAGTTTTTAATCACGTGATGTCATAGGCCTAATGGAAAATAGAAGAATTAACTGGATAGAAAGGCAAAATGAGCAATTGTAAGTACACAGTGCTATATAATTTGATGATTGCAATATATTAACAGGATAAAAAAAAACTACAGGAGTGCTTCTTTAATGTTTTAATTGAAATTCTTATGTCTAAACTCCCTCTGATTTCCCTGCAGTAAACCAGCAAATGAAGCTTGTTGTGCAGTGTAATGCATTCTCTAGACTCCTAAACTCTGACACACAGATCAACAGGACGCCTAGATTCTTGATGAACATTCAGAGTAAAGACTATTTGCAGGTTTAAGGCCCTCTTCAGGGCTGTCTAAACAAATCATTTTAAAGGACACATTGGAAAACCATAATAAATCAGTGCCAGTGTCTCCTTTGTGATGTATATACTCCAGCCAGTGTCTTCTGTCTGATGCATATGCACCTGACCCCAGTGTGTCCTTTATGATGTATATACAGTACAGAAGTCTTGGTATCCCCTATGTGATGTATACTGTAGTCTCTGTGTCTCCTATGTGATTAATACTGCAATCTTGGTGTCTCCTATATGATGAGTATAAAGCAGTCTCAGTGTTTCCTATATGATGCATATAGTGAAGTCTCAGTATGAGAAGGTTTAAACAGCAGCCCCAGTGTACTCTATTTGATGTATATGTTCTAGCGTCTAATATGTGATGTATATACAACAGTCTCAGTGTTTCCTACGTCATGTGCATACATAGCAGTCTCAGTGTCTCATACGCAATGTATATACAGCAGTCCCAGTGTCTCCTTTGTGATGCATACAGCAGTCTCTGTGTCTCATTTGTGATGTATATATAGCAGCCCCAGTGTATGCTATGCAATGTATATACTGCAGACGTGCCACTGCTTGAGTTCTATAAATTTAACATGATCAGTGATGAATTTCCCACTTTCAGGAGACCTGCAGTGTATTATATATCTGTGTTCGGAACAACATACTGATGGGATCATTTCTTTACAAACTTATCACAAAGAGTAGACAGTCCTCGAGACCGCTGCAAACCTTGAAAAGGAGTTGCAAGTAGCAACATTATCAATACCACCTAACATCATACGCCTCACCAAAGAGAAGTAGTTTCAGCCTTCACATCAGGGGTGAGTTAATTAAATGTTGGATCAAATATAGCAAGATAAATGTCAAGATGATAATTTTGTATGGTCCATAAATGAGGATCTAAACACCCAAATGGCAGGGAACCTTTATGGTTCTAATACTTGGATAACACTGGGTGAAACCTGGTGCTGTATACAGAAAAATCAAAATAGGTCTCTGCATTTTCAAATACTGCGGCACTTTCATATTACGGTTCCAGGAAGGGGCCTCTATGAATTTGTACCTACTCAGATCAAATTAATTATGGCACTTTATACCTGAGTAACATGCATCAAGGTGAAAAGCACCCTTAAAGGGGTTGTGCCATGAACAAAATTATCTTTTAATAAGATTTTGGAATAATAATAAGTTCCACAATTGGATGTGTATAAAAACAATGCTCCTGTGCTGAGATAATCTTATAAATGGGCCCCTGCTGTGTACTGTGTAATGGCCGGGTCTGACCGTGCAGGGACATGGTCTGATCATGCCACAGCTCCTGGGCAGGGGAGGACGCATAAGAGTATACAGACATTACAGCACAGGATCACAGCTGATGCTTTCTTTCTTTGAGGTAAAATATTGTTTAATAACAATCAGGGAAATAGTTTACCTCACAAAAAGAATCAGCTGTGATACCTTTCTGTAATGTCTGTATACTCTTTTGCTTTCTCCCCTGCCAGGAGATGTGGCATAATCAGACTATGTTCCTGCATGGTGAGGCCATTACACAGTACACAGCAGGGACTCATTTATAAGATTATCTCAGCACAGGAACATTATTTTTAAACACATCCAATTGTGGAACTTATTATTATTCCAAGATCCGTTGATTAATACCACAACCCCTTTAAATCAAAATTTTGCTTAGTACAAATCTAAAAACTTAAGAAACAGCCATTATGTTTAACTCATATTTTAAAACTCCCACTTAAACGAAACATGTACTTGAAACCAACATGACACTGCGTGGTTAAGAGCTTTGTATAAATCTGATGTTATTGCATCATGCATCACCAGCCAGGCTGCAAGGGATTAATATAAATAACTAATAATGCACAAGTACGTGGGAGTATGCGCATAAGGTAGTCAAGGGGACCAAGGTCTCCAATTCTGAGACTAACTGATATAAATCAAGTTAATGAAAAAAAAAAAAATATACATATATATATATATACTGTATATATAACAAATAGCCAATCATGGGGATAGTAGAGTAGAACTAACAAAATGGTCACCTCGGTAGCCAAAATGTTGTTAATATAAAAAAAATTGTTAAATAATATATACACGCCTATATATACACACCTACACGCAACCTCCGATCCTCTCAAGATCTCCTTCTCTACTCCCCTCTCATCTCTTCTTCCCACAACCGCATCCAAGACTTCTCCCGTGCTTCCCCCATACTCTGGAACTCTCTACCCCAACACATCAGACTCTCGCCTACCATTGAAACCTTCAAAAAGAATCTGAAGACCCACCTCTTCTGACAAGCCTACAGCCTGCAGTGATCCTCAACCTACTGATCCACCACACGATCTGCTCTACCCTCTCCTAGTGTATCCTCACCCATCCCCTGCAGACTGTGAGCCCTCGCGGGCAGGATCCTCCCTCCTTATGTACAGTACAGACCATAAGTTTGGACCCACCTTCTCATTTAAAGATTTTTCTGTATTTTCATGACTATGAAAATTGTATATTCACACTGGAGGCATCAAAACTATGAATTAACACATGTGGAATTATATACTTAACAAAAAAATGTGAAACAACTGAAAATATGTCTTATATTTTAGGTTCTTCAAAGTAGCCACCTTTTGTTTGATGACTGCTTTGCACACTCTTGGCATTCTCTTGATGAGCTTCAAGAGGTAGTCATCGGGAATGGTTTTCACTTTACAGGTGTGCCCTGTCAGGTTCAATAAGTGGGATTTCTTGCCTTATAAATGGGGTTGGGACCATCAGTTGTGTTGTGCAGAATTCTAGTGGATAAACAGCCGATAGTCCAACTAAGTAGACTGTTAGAATTTGTATTATGGCAAGAAAAAAGCAGCTAAGTAAAGAAAAATGAGTGGCCATTATTACTTTAAGAATTGAAGGTCAGTCAGTCCAAAAAATTGGGAAAACTTTGAAAGTGTCCCCAAGTGCAGTGGCAAAAACCATCAAGCACTACAAAGAAACTGGCTCACATGAGGACCGCCCCAGGAAAGGAAGACCAAGAGTCACCTCTGCTTCTGAGGATAAGTTTATCCGAGTCACCAGCCTCAGAAATCGCAGGTTAACAGCAGTTCAGATTAGAGACCAGGTCAATGCCACACAGAGTTCTAGCAGCAGACACATCTCTACAACAACTGTTAAGAGGAGACTTGTGCAGCAGGCCTTCATGTTAAAATAGCTGCTAGGAAACCACTGCTAAGGCCAGGCAACAAGCAGAAGAGACTTGTTTGGGCTAAAGAACACAAGGAATGGACATTAGACCAGTGCAAATCTGTGCTTTGGTCTGAAGAGTCCAAATTTGAGATCTTTGGTTCCAACCATCGTGTCTTTGTGCAACGCAGAAAAGGTGAACGGATGGACTCTACATGCCTGGTTCCCACCGTGAAGCATGGAGGAGGAGGTGTGATGGTGTGCGGGTGCTTTGCTAGTGACACTGTTGGGGATTTTTTTCAAAATTGAAGGCATACTGAACCAGCATGGCTACCACAACATCTTGCAGCAGCATGCTATCAGGTTTGCGTTTAGCTGGACCATCATTTATTTTTCAAAATTACAATGACCCCAAACACACCTCCAGGCTGTGTAAGGGCTATTTGACCAAGAAGGAGAGTGATGGGGTGCTACGCCAGATGACCTGGTCTCCACAGTCACCAGACCTGATCCCAATCGAGATGGTTTGGGGTGAGCTGGACCGCAGAGTGAAGGCAAAAGGCCCAACAAGTGCTAAGCATCTCTGGAAACTCCTTCAAGATTGTTGGAAGACCATTCCCGTGACTACCTCTTGAAGCTCATCAAGAGAATGCCAAGAGTGTGCAAAGCAGTCATCAAAGCAAAACGTGGCCACTTTGAAGAACCTAGAATATAAGACATATTTTCAGTTGTTTCACACTTTTTTGTTAAGTATATAATTCCACATATGTTAATTCATAGTTTCAATGCCTTCAGTGTGAATGTACAATTTTCATAGTCATCAAAATACAGAAAAATCTTTAAATGAAAAGGTGTTCAAACTTTTGGTCTGTACTGTACCTGTTTGCCTTGTTTTTTGCTCATGTTTAATGTGTTTGTCTATATTTGCCCCCTTTTCACATGTAAAGCGCCATGGAATAAATGGCGCTATAAAAATGTATTATAATAATAATACACAGTTTCCTAACGCATTTTAAAAGTGCCTACAACAGTTGTGTAAGTAATAGTATTATGATTTTGAGATTATACAACTTTAGAAAGGATAATTGATAATAAGATCCCTGAGGGAAAAAAGTAATTACTTTTTGAAGCTCATTGTAGGACTGTTGATTTAGCTAGGCTTCCTTAGCAGGTCACATCACCAACCAAAACTGCATATGTTACTTGCCTTCAAAAAAAAGGCAGTGCTGCCCAAAGGGACCCAATAATCCCGGACACTACAGCCTATATCAGGAGAAGTGACAGGAATATCAACAACAGGAAGCACATCGTTTACACCACTTCACTGGGCCTCTACAAGCCACAAGTCATAATTTAAACTAGTACTCAAAATCTACACTAGAGTTTTGCAGATAAATTAGCGGGACTCTAACCTATTGGCCAGGTCAATAGTTTTTGGCTGCTAGATAGGAGGTTTGCGAATCTCTTACCTTTTGGGAACACCCCAATGGTTTCTGATTGCTCAGGTTGAAGCAACGTCATCATTGCAGCATGTCTCACAGATGACGTCTTGCTAACTCGGCAAATCAAAGCCTTGACAGGATCACGGAAACTAAGAAATTTGCAAGCTTCCCATCTAGCAGCCAAACTCTACTGAACTGGCCGATGGCCCAGAGTCCCAGCGAATCGATCCACCCAACCCTAATCTACACTCTACAATATAGGTCAGTACACAGCTGTATTATATTCCTGCACTGATAGCACCAATAGCTAGAGCGCTATGGTAGATGAACTACTTCGCTATTTGGGGGGTTTATTAGGTATTCTTCCTACTTGTTTATCATCCTAGCGCAGAAGATACATGTTTCACATTTTGATGGGTCATATTTATTTCTATTTAGATGATAACATACACAATTTGTTTCATCAATAATAAAATAAAAGCCTCTGCCTCCTCTATTAGCTGAGAGATAAGTATTTGCAGTGGGCCTGCCTACACCGTGCTCGCACTCATTTTCTGTACATTTATGTGAACATGGTGTCCTATTACCTATTGAGTATAATATGCAAATTGCCTCTTCAGAGAAAAAGAGGACTTGAACTCCACCTGTTGGAAGTAGCAATCCTACAAGTCACAATCAACCCTTTAACGAGTCTTGCAATATGACTTAGGATAAAAGCAAAATCAGTATCTCAATTCGCAGACACAGTGTTTCGGGCTGTTTGCCCTCATCAGTGCGAAGCTTGAGAACTGATTTGGCTAGGAGAGAGGCTCTGGACTGCGGTCTAAGGGAAAGGCGAATAAGCCTCCTTACCTTGTGTGGTGAAATATGTGTGTATATATATATCTATATGTGTGTAGTGGCATATGTCTAGGGTTATATGTGTGACTAGTGATAATGTAACATCTGTCCTGAAGGCAAGTCGCACCTAGGTCTTAACAGGTACTTCCTTGGGAATAGTAGACATTGGGTCTCCAGATCTCACCAGGAGGTCTGGCTAAGGCCAAGAACAAAGGAACACTTGACACCTCTGAGGTCTTGGAGGGGAGATGCTAAATTGCGGCCTGAGGTAATCTATCCCTGAGAACCTCTCCACAAGAGAGAATAATATATTCATTGGGGGCGCGGCCATGGCCCAATCAAGCAGGCAGCAGTTATGATATTGGCCTGAGGGGCTGGTCTAGAAACCTGACCTCAGACCAAAGTTATAAATTTAGGCTGCAGACAGAGAATTGTGTTCACATGTGAGGGCAGCCTGAGAAGCTGTTGTGATCCAATGTACATTCGTCCTACCCTCAGGGAGCAGAAGCAACTACCAGTTAGATAACTTCTGTAAGTTTCTCCTGTTTATTTTGATACTGTTTTGCATAAGTTGTATGTCTTTTTATTATCATATTTTTATACCTTTTCTTATTGTAAGCACTGACCCTTTTGTTATTAAAGTATAAAACTTTAACAAGTTGAACCTTGAATGTTCTAAAGAATCCATAGCCTAAAGGTGTGTGAGCCTTATGAGTGATAGACATATTTTTATAAGTATTATTATTAGTCCGGGACTCATCGCCCGTGTATTCGATGAGTGGTGGCAGCGCGTATGAGCGGGTGTGTGGCCTGGGTCGGTGTGTGATTTATGCTCCCATTACAGCATAGGACAGAGGTTGAATGCTGGACTGAGAGAGGGGAGATAGATTAACCCTTGCAGGCACAACCCCAAGTCACATGTGAGAGCAGGCACGTGACGAATAAGTGACACCACGGAGTAGGGATCCGTGACACCTTGACAAGCCAGAGCTGGTATGTCACTCTCCACAAGGGAAACCTTACCCCTTAGACCTATTGAGTAGAGAAATCCGAGCGGTGTTCTGCAGTCGCTAAAAAAATCAATTTTCTTCTTCCGTTTTTATTTTTCTAGACTCCTTTGCCAGTTGTTGTTAGGGTGCAGCTCATTGCTCCACGACTTGCTAAAAGGGAAAGTATATTAAGGAATAATCTGACACTTTATCCCACAATGTTGCTATGCAGCGCTGTAGCAAGTAGACTGGATTGTAGCACTAATTTCTTGATTAAATCCTGTTACCCATTTAGTACACACAACTTGATGAATGCTTTAATTTAGCTACTGCATTGTCCAGACGCGCCACGGCCATGAACCATGTCATTCTGATTTAATCACTGTCAGAGTCTGTAAACTCTGCAGGGCTTCGAATAGCAAGTCGGGATTTCTGTCCAGCCAACATATTTTGCCTTATAAAAACATTCTTCATAAATCCTGGAACGTTACAGTAAGTAACAGTGTTAGACCTTGCAGAAACACGTGATTCTCGTTATAATAATATACATATGTTCAGCACTGGGATCATTTTCTTGGTTGAAGTCTTGGTTGATAGAAGTTATGGAATTTTAATAACAGGCACACTTTTCCAGAGTTATTTTACACGCCCAGTAGTGATGTTACTCTATGCGGGTAAGATTAGGTTAGCTTCTGACTCTGTGTAGTGGCAAGCGAAAACTACAGTAAATGTGTTATAATAGTCAAAAAAGCCAGATAAAGATGGCCATGTGCAGGAAGCTTTACTATGGTTGTCGCAACTGGTAACAGAAACAAGAATGAATCAGTGGAAATGAAGATATCTCTAAAAACATACCAATACTTTTAAAGGAAATCTGTCAGCAAATTTTCTTTACCCCATCTGAAAGCAAGCAGCATGATATAGGGCAGAGACCCTGCTTCCAGCGGCATTGTATTGCTTACTGGGGTGCCTGCTGACGATTGTCTGTATTCTGAATGCTGAGCTCTAATGATGAGCACTGGTTAAGCCCACCCACACCACTGATTGGTAGCTGTTTGTGCATTGGCAGAAAGCTGCCAATCAGTGGTGGGGCGGGGTTATACAAAGCTCAAGAAACCACTGGAGACTAGACGGAGGTGGACATGACTTGGGGATGGGTGGACCGAGAACTCCTGCAGCTTTTGTTTGTATTGCGGTGTAGATTTTAAACAAGAGTGTTGTTGCTTTAAGAGGAAGGAGTTTAGATGTTTGTGCCTGGTGTATTTCTGTGAGGAGGGTGGGGCTTATATAGGGGAGGCAGCTCTGGCTCTCCCTGTTTCTCTCACAGGATGGACAGGATGAAACATTACCCGCCCTCCCACCCTGTTTATAATCTGTCCTAAAACTTTTTAATTATTGCTTGTATAATGATAGATGCTTTATTGTATTTTTGAATTTGTCATTGTATATCTTGTACCAGGTTCAATTGTATATTGGCTATAAAGAGTTATTATTTGTGGTAACCTTCTAAGCCCAAGGGAAGGCAATCCTTAAGCCATGGTTCCCTGGAGGTTTCCTCCACAGGGGTTTTTTCCTCTCCTGAGCACTGTAGGATGACTCTTTGTGAGTCAGAAGTTTGACAAGTTTAGTCCTATTAATGCTTTTTCAGGGACTTCTAGTTTTTAAGTTTACAAAAATGATTTAATTACTAAAAAAAAAAAAAAATTAAAGTGGTAAATGAGACTTGGAATTTATAACCCGTCACGGCTTTGCGGTTTAGGAGTCAGGTGGAAGTTGCAGACAAGTTAAGGTGGACTCATTTTAACTAATAGAGGATGTAAAACCTCATGGTGGTGAGCAGGCTCGGCTTTGGTGGCCAGCCTCAAGGACGTTGTAATGGTAACATCAATCAGGGACGGGCACAGTGGTTAAGCACAGGAGTGAGGATAATAGGGTCATTGGTGCCCTGAAAGTTTACTGGCTCTGCTTGAATGGCAAGCCAGTGCGTGCCGCCCCTTTATGGCTGTCTGTCCTGGTGCTGTATGTCAGACAGCTGGGGATATCGCAGTACTTGTGAATCCCAATGTACTAGCACTCCACCTGACTCCTACTGTGATTATTTAATCCTGTGATTTGAATAAGAGCTGTGGCCATTTTGACAACCAAAATAATGTGTTTTCTGTATTTATTTTAGTACCTAGGTTTACAGTAGTTATGGTGGTTTTAAGATGGAGTGGGGTCCATCCCATATCCAAAAGTCATGAATATGGAGGACTACAGGGCAGCAGGATTACTAGTCCTCTAGTGATAATCTCCTGCTGATAAAACAGTGATGTTACCAAAACTACAGGAAAAACCAGAAAACTACAGGAAGCAGCCCAGTAAGTGACATATAGCTGGAATCAGGATCTCTGTCTGTCCCTATGCTGCTTTCAGATTAGGTGGCAAAAACCTGTCTTCCATTAGTGTTTTATTTTGGAGCTGTATTATACAAAGGCACGTTTTATATAATTAGAAAAATGCAACAGGATCAAAAATATGAAATAGAAAAATATAAAAAGAAAGAAATCTGAATAAATGCCTGGGCAAGGGGAAACATATTAAAAAGCCCCCATATTAACTTTTTTTTCTCCTAAATCTGTGTGTATGTTCTATAGTGTCGTGTGTTTAATATACTCACCTGCTGTTTCCTCCTCCGCTATCCAGTGCCTCTTCTGAGTGATGTCATCGCTAGTGTTGAGCATTCCGATACCGCAAGTATCGGGTATCGGCCGATATTTGCTGTATCGGAATTCCGATACTGAGTTCCGATATTTTTGTGATATCGGAAATCGGAATCGGAAGTTCCCAGTGTATGGTTCCCAGGGTCTGGAGGAGAGGAGACTCTCCTTCAGGCCCTGGGATCCATATTCATGTAAAAAATAAAGAATAAAAATAAAAAATATGGATATACTGCGGCGGACCCTGGACCTTAGCGATGTAACCGGCAGCCTCCGTTCCTAAGAATGCAGTGAGTGTAGGACCTGCGATGACGTCGCAGCTTGTGATTGGTCGCGTGAGCGGTCACATGAGCGGTCACGCGACCAATCACAAGCCGCGACGTCATCGAATACCTTCCGATATTTGTGTCCCATTGACTTGTATTGGTATCGGGTATCGGTATCGGAGAGATCCGATATTTTGCTGGTATCCAATCCGATACCGATACTTTCGAATATCGGAAGGTATCGCTCAACACTAGTCATCGCTCTTCACACTACCCAGCACACTCTATGCGTGAGCCGGAGTGGTAAGTGGTAAGTCTTTTAGAGTGGTAAGTCTATGGAGCCTTGTTCTGTCACTTACTAAGCTTATATTGTAATAGCCACTTCTTACACAAAACCCAGTGTGACCCAGGCAGTCTGAAGAGCGATGACCAGAGCGGCACTGGATACCGGAGAAGATGGCAGTAGGTGAGTATTTTAACACACTGGCACAATACACAACTGACTAACATACACAAGTTTAGGGGGCAAAAAGTTAATGAGAAGGCTTCATTAGAGTCCCATATGTTCAGTGGCATGTAAAAGTTTGGGCACCCCTGGTCAAAATGACTGTTATTGTCAACAGTTAAGCAAGTTGAAGATGAAATGATCTCTAAAAGGCCTAAAGTTAAAGATGACACATTTTCTTTGTATTTTAGGCAAAACAAATATATTTTCATCTTTTACATTTTAAAAATTACAAAATGGAAAATGGGCCAATGCAAAACTGTTGGCGCCCTTGGAGATCTGTCTGTTCAGATAACTTTGGCCAAAGTTTCATACCTCAATTAGTCTGTTAGAGTATGGCTTGTTCACTATCAAGGCCCACAAAGCAGGAGAAGTCTATAAGAAGATAGCAAAGTGTTTTCCAGTTGCCCTTTCCTCAGTTCGAAAAATAATTAAGAAATGGCAGTTAACAGTAATTCTGGAGTTCAAGATAAGGTATGGAAGACCAAGCAAATTTTAAGTGAAAGCTGCTTGTAGGATTGCTTGACAGGCAAATCAGAATGCCCACTTGACTGGAAAAGACCTGCAGAAATATTTAGCAGACCCTGGAGTTATGGTACAGAGACACCTGCACAAATATGGGCTTCATGGAAGAGTCAACAGAAAAAACATATATCTCACATCCTCACCATAAAATTGAGCATCAGAAGTATGTAAAATAACATCTAAATAAGCCTGATACATTGTGGAAAGAGGTCCTGTGGACCGATGAGGTTAAAATAGAACTCTTTGGCCACAATAATGGTATGTGTGGAGAAAAAAGGGCACAGACTTTCAGGAAAAGAAAATCTCGCCAACCGTTAAGCATGGGGGTGGATTAATCATGTTTTGGGGTTGTGTTGCAGCAAATAGCATGGAGAACATTTCATGGGTAGAGGAAAGGATGGATTCATTGAAATGTCAATAAATTCTTGATGCGAATATAACATCATCTGTAAATAAGCTGAAGCTGAAAAGAGGATGGCTTCAATAAATGGATAATGATCCTAAACTAAAAAATCCACAATAGACTACCTCAAAAAGAGCAGGCTGAAGGTTTTACAATGGCCCTCATGATCCCCTGATGTGAACATCATTGAAAATCTGTGGTTAGATCTCAAAATAGCAGTGAATGCAAGACGACCCAGGAATCTCACAGAACTGGAAAAATTTTCCAAGGAAGAATGGATGAAAATCCTTCAAGCAAGAATTGAAAGACTCTTGGTGGGCTATAAAAAGCATTTATAAGCTGTGATACCTTCAAAAAGGGGGTGCCACTAGGTACTAACCATGCAGGGTGTAATTTTGACAAATGGTGGCCTTTTGGGTCAGTATTTATCAGCAATAATCAAGAGTGGCTCCAAAACTCAGAAGAGGTGTGAATCTTTGAATTATAGCTTTCTTTTTCTATGATCCGATCCTAACTTGGGCACATACAAATACAAAATATTGATCAAATACTGGTGTGAGTGTAAGGAGACAGCAGGCACTTAGGATGCAGTATGGTGGCGTCAAAGCTATGGCGCGGTGGAAATTTGGCGCTGCCCTGGAGAGGATGGCGTCCTGGGTTTGGAGAAGATGGAGTCTTGGGTCCTCTCGTGGGCAATGTTTCCTTGAGGGCCTGATGCCGGTTTGGGTCCAGAAGGAGAAGGAATACACAAGGCAATGTCTCTGTCCTGCACAGTGGTTTCCCCTATGTGGGGGTCTGTTTTTGAAGCTTAACAGGATAAAGTTCACAATGGGTGGTATAACTCTCCGGTCTGTGTGGGCTCGAGGCTATGTCTTATACACGGGTCCTTTGTCTCACAGTCAGCAGTGTGAACGGTGTCAGCGATATCGGCACCAGGCTCTGACGACAGTCTCCGTTTATAACCCTCTGGCCTTCATGTCTTAGGCCTGCTCTCTCACAATACTCTGCATTAGGAGCACCTACACTGACCTCTTGCGCACTGCACGTACCCGCCGTAACTGTCAGATTACTCGCACATTGCAGTTCCCTCAGCTTAGCCACGCCCCCTTTTCTCAACTGCCGGGAATGGTCCAGGGTCTTAAGCTTTCCCCCCTGCAACATAGGTGACAGCCCCAACGGTTCCGGTCCCGTCACAGAGGAAACACCCTAGCTGGGTTCTTCTCCTTTCATCATGTATATGGCCTATGTCTTGCTTTTAAGTAAAGGTGGTTGTACACATTAGACTAAGGTTGACCAATTTTGGCAGAACCATCCCACTTGAGAGAGATTCACACGTCCATGAACCATGGACAGTTCTCACAGTACAGCACAATACCTGTCCTAAGACATTCTGCACACATTAAATAAATTATATGGGGTAGATCTAGTTCCCAAATGATCAAGATGCAATAGGTTTGATCTTGTTATGTTTTTTTATGTGTATTTAATTTGCTAAATTAATTGACATCTAGTGTCTAGGAATCCTATTGAATATGTTTCTTTCTCCAAAGCTAAAAACCTGCAGGCACACAACTGAACTAATATTTATATCTCTTGTATAGTATGGGAGGCTAAATTGGGAATAGCAAAGTAAAAGTATTTTATTAGACAAGTGCGATCTCCTTGTTTGACATATAGCTGAACAAACATTGGCCATGAGGTCTGTCCTTGCCATAAGTGAAAGAGCCTGTAAAAAGTATGAGGTGCACCAGATTTCTTGGTTTGACAAATGCTAAATACACCTGGCTGACAATGCATCCTTTTTAATGTAGGTAAAACATAAAGCATCATATATGCAAAATAACTCATCCAAACACAAGCCCAAAAGAAACTACAGAGTACCCCATTAGAAGTTATTTTATACAAAACTCCATAGTTGGCTATAATGGCGATTAATTCTTTCAAAACACCATTTTATTCAACCAGTTTGTCTAAGTGGATAAAGTATTTAAGTGGATCATAGTTTGTATGACTGCATAAAAGCTGTATGAATCTGTTCAAGCTCTGTGCACTGCCATGTAGGCTCTTGTGTACTACCATGAAGGCTCTGTGCACTGCCATGCAGGCTCTGTGTACTGCCATGAAGACACTGTCCACTGCCATGCAGGCTCTGTGCACTGCCATGCAGCCTCTGAGTACTGCCATGAAGACACTGTGCACTGCCATGCAGGCTCTCTGTACTACCATGAAGGCTCTGTGCACTGCCATGCAGGCTCTGTGTACTGCCATGAAGACTCTGTGCACTGCCATGCAGGCTCTGTGCACTGCCATGCAGCCTCTGTGCACTGCCATGCAGCCTCTGTGTACTGCCATGACGACACTGTGCACTGCCATGCAGGCTCTGTGCACTGCCATGAAGACTCTGTGCACTGCTGTGCAGGCTCTGTGCACTGCCATGAAGGCTCTGTGTACTGCCATTAAGACTCTGTGCACTGCTATGAAGGCTGTGCACTGCCATGCAGGCTCTGTGCACTGCCATGCAAGCTCTGTGTACTGCCATGGAGGCTCTGTGCACTGCCATTCAGGCTCTGTGTACTGCCATGAAGACTGTGCACTGCCATGCAGGTGTAGAATAGCATGAACGTGGGATGCAGTGACGAGCAGGGAGCAGAACAAGAGATAAAGGGTTTATTACAATGGATACTCCACGCAGGGAGAGAAAGGGTTAAGAGGGGAGTAAAACTGGGTATTGTGTAAGGGTAAGAAGGAATGGTTATGAAACAGGTAAACTTATCAGATGGTTTCCAGGCTGTGGAAGCTTCAAATCCCACGGTGGCACCATAAGTGACGCATGAAGTCTCTGGCCTGTTCATGAAGTAAGGTGATGCACTGTCTCCCGACAGAAGAGGCATATCCTGGTTCTCCGAGGCGAGGTCCTGAGTTACCGGGACGATGAACGTGAAGTGAAGCAGTCTCTGACACTGCCAGAAGGTGTCTCAGCCCAGTGGTGGTGACAGGGATGAACCTACCTGGCTCTGGGTGATTCGCCTGGTCAGAATACGGCCATGCACTCATGGCAGTAAGCGGAACTGTGCGGGTAAAACCCTCGGTCACAGGGGTGAGCGGGCATACAGATTTACATCCCTCATGGTCAATGTGTGCAAGGACTGAGGAGTCGCAGCACAGGCCTGTCAACCTTCTCCTTTTGCGCCCTCTGTCTTCCCGCCAAGTGTCCCGCTTTCCCACGGACCGTCCCTTTTATCCCTGACATTCCCCCTACAGTTGAGTGCAAAGGTCTGTCTGGGTCAGAAAGCTTTCCCCCCAGCAACAATGAATGACAGCCCCGATAGTTCCGGAACCAACACGAGAGAGGCATCTGTGACACCCCAGGAATCCGGTTTTCACAGTAGTATTGCCTGCCTCTCAGGGAGGGTGATGCCATGTCTGGAAGCGAGGAGACCTCTTAGCAGGTAACACTTACATACAACACTTTCCTGACTCCAGGCCAGAAGGGGGAGCTTTAGATCCAGTTTCAGGGTAGCTTCCCTATAAGTTCTGGTCTGGAGGAGGAGTTAGAGAGCAGTCTCTGTGAGACAGTGAAGGGAGAGGAAGCATGTGAGGAGAGGGAAACTAGGAGTGGAGCTGTGATTGAGCTCACTCCCAGGATTGAGCGCAAGAAACCGGACACCGGGGTCCAAGGTTGTGTGGGAACTGTATGCCCCACAGCAGAAACCGGAGGCCAGGAGATTGCAGGTGTTCTAGCCACAACTGACACCCGAAGGCACAGCAGCAGATTAGAGCCCGGAGTCACCACGAGAAAGGGACACCTGTAAAAAGGCTCGAGCTGCCTTCCATGCAGGTAGAGTTCCACCTAAGGGACAGATTGAGAGAGGGACTTGAGGAAAGCTAATGCATCAAGAACCCTAAATTCAGCGCAGAAAGGAAGGCTTCCAACCCCACCTGGCTACTGGGATTCCGAACCGCTTCCAGGCTTCCCGGATTTCCAAGATCACCTGTAATCTGTGCCCTGGACTGCAATTTCACCAGTAAAATGTAAAGAGACTGCAAATCCTGTGTCCTCCAATTATTTTCTGCACTTCACATTCTATCATCCCTTACCAACTGCACCGGGAACCCTGGGGACTAAGCTCTACCTGTGGGGAGCTATACCAACTCTGCTGCAATACCATCAGCCCCAGTGGACCGCTTTAAGCAGCATCGGCCATTCCTGGCTGAGTACCACAGGGGGCAACACGAACATTACTACATTAGACTTATTTGCCACTACACTTTATCCCCTTTAATTGGACACCCAGGGACACAGACCGGGTCACTGCCACTGTGACACATCCCTTTAAGAATTGTACTGACCCGGTACCGAGTACCCAACGGTCCTAGCGGGTGCTCCACATCACCGGCCTGGTCCATCTTCCTGCACAGGCTCTGTGCGCTGCCATGCAGGCTCTGTGTACTGCCATGAAGACTCTGTGCACTGTCACGCAGGCTCTGTGTACTGCCATGAAGGCTCTGTGCACTGCCATGCAGGCTCTGTACACTGCCATGCAGGCTCTGTACACTGCCAGGCAGGCTGTGTACTGCCAGGCAGGCTCTGTGTACTGCCAGGCAGGCTCTGTGTACTGCCATAAAGACTCTGTGTACTGCCATGAAGGCTCTGTGTACTGCCATGCAGGTTCACTGTACTGCCATGAAGACTGTGGGTACTGCCAGGCAGGCTCTGTGTACTGCCATGAAGGCTCTGTGTACTGCCATGCAGGCTCTGCACACTGCCATGCAGGCTGTGTACTGCCAGGCAGGCTCTGTGTACTGCCAGGCAGGCTCTGTGTACTGCCATAAAGACTCTGTGTACTGCCATGAAGGCTCTGTGTACTGCCATGCAGGTTCACTGTACTGCCATGAAGACTGTGGGTACTGCCATGCAGGCTCTATGTACTGCCATGCAGGCTCTGGGCACTGTCATGCAGGCCCTGTGTACTGCCAGGCAGGCTCTGTGTACTACCATGAAGACTCTGTGCACTGTCATGCAGGCTCTGTGTACTGCCATGAAGACTCTGAATATTTTCCAACGCTAGAGTTCATATGAGTTTGTGCCACCAGAGGGCGCATCACCGCAAGTCTATGATGCTACATTCCCCTGCATTCCATTAATTTCACAGTTTTTACAACCAGGAGCAACAGCTGCATTAGCAGGCACCTGGTTGTAAATTTATTTAACCCCTTCAGATGGATTTACAGCATGGGACATGACTGTATGCCGGAGAGGTATGGGATATTGTTGCTTTTTTATTTTATTTTTTTTACAGAATGAGGGTCTTCAGGTGGATTAAGCGTACAATAAAGATTTTAAAACCCCATGTGTGTATTTATTTCATTAAAATAATTTATTCACAATGTGTGTGTGTTATTAACCCTTTACTACTATTGGATTAACCCCTTCATGATCTTGGGATTTTCCGTTATTCCGTGTTCGTTTTTCACTCCCCTCCTTCCCAGAGCCATAACTTTTTTATTTTTCAGTCAATTTGGCCATGTGAGCACTTATTTTTTGCGGGACGAGGTGTACTTTTGAACGACATCATTGGTTTTAGCATGTCATGTACTAGAAAACGGGAAAAAAATTAATTCCAAGTGCGGCGAAATTGCAAAAAAAGTGCAGTCCCACACTTGTTTTTTGTTTGGCTTTTTTGCTAGGTTCACTAAATGCTAAAACTGACCTGTCATTATGATTCTCCAGGTGAGTACGAGTTCATAGACACCTAACATGACTAGGTTATTTTTTACCTAAGTGGTGAAAAAAAATTCCAAACTTTGCCAAAAAAAAATAAAAAATTGCGCCATTTTCCGATACCCGTAGCGTCTCCATTTTTCGTAATCTGGGGTCGGGTGAGGGCTTATTTTTTGCGTGCCGAGCTGGCGTTTTTAATGATTCCAATTCGGTGCAGATACGTTCTTTTGATCGCCCGTTATTACATTTTAATGCAATGTCGCGGCGACCAAAAAAACGTAATTCTGGCGTTTTGATTTTTTTTCTCGCTACGCCGTTTAGCGATCAGGTTAATGCTTTTTTTTATTGATAGATCGGGCGATTCTGAATGCGGCGATACCAAATATGTGTAGGTTTGATTTTTTTTATTGATTTATTTGAATGGGGCGAAAGGGGGATGATTTAAACTTTTATATTTTTTTTATTTTTTTCACATTTTTTTTACTTTTTTTTTTACTTTTGCCATGCTTCAATAGCCTCCATGGGAGGCTAGAAGCAGGCACAGCGCGATCGCCTCTGCTACATAGCAGCGATCTGCTGTTCGCTGCTATGTAGCAGAAAATCAGGTGTGCTGTGAGCACCGACCACAGGGTGGCGCTCACAGCTGCCGGGGATCAGTAACCATAGAGGTCTCAAGGACCTCTATGGTTACTATTCTGCAGCATCGCCGACCTCCGATCATGTGACGGGGGTCGGCGATGCCATCATTTCCGGCCGCCCGGCCGGATGCGGTAGTTACATGCCACTGTCTGCGTTTGACAGCGGCATTTAACTAGTTAATAGGCGCGGGCAGATGGCCATTCTGCCCGCGCCTATTACGGGCACATGTCAGCTGTTCAAAACAGCTGATATGTCCCGGCTTTGATGCGGGCTCACAGCCGGAGCCCGCATCAAAGCGGGACTTCTGACCTTGGACGTACTATCCCGTCCGAGGTCAGAAAGGGGTTAATAGATAGGTGTCTTATTGACATCTCTCCATTATTAACCAGGCTTAATGTCACCTTACATTAGCAAGGTGACATTAACCCTTTATTACCCCATATCCCACTGCTACAGGGGAGTGGGAAGAGAGAGGCTAAGTGCCAGAATAGGTGTATCTTACAGATGTGCCTTTTCTGGGGTGGCTGGGGGCAGATGTTTTTAGCCGGGGGTCCATGTGTGCTTCTTTCTTTGCTAGAGGCAGACTATTCCCTTCTCTTTAATGTCTTAAATATTCAGTTTGTGACAAGGTTTGCCAGTGGGAGATGCTTTTCTCACCTGCTATACTGAGATCTGCATGTCTGGTTGTTTGAGTCTGCAAATAATCCACAGTCATCCGTACAAATGTGAGGATCTGTGAATAGTTTACCCCATGATATGAAGGTTTCCATCCTGTAAATTACAAATCCATAGCGGGACGAGTTGGCCTTTATATCATTTCTATTAATTCTCCTGTTTTTCCAGGTCATAAAAAACGAATAGTGATGAGCGAATATACTCATTACTCGAGATTTCTCGAGCATGCTCGGGTGTCCTCCGAGTATTTTTTAGTGCTCGGAGATTTAGTTTTCATCGCCTCAGCTGAATGATTTACAGCTATTAACCAGGCTAAGTACATGTGGGGGTTGCCTGGTTGTTAGGGAATCCCCACATGTAATCAAGCAGGCTAGTAGCTGTAAATCATCCAGCTGCGGCGAAAAAACGAAATCTCCGAGCAGTAAAAAATACTCGGATGACACCCGAGCGGGAAATCTCGAGTATATTCGCTCATCAATGTGATAAACTGAAACCTGACAGACAAGCAACGTACCTGATACTGTATATCCAATATAGACGTATAGAAATGAGTATATGAAAGGAGCTGAGACAACATGTTATACTGCGATGCAGCAGTCCTGCAATAGGAAGAATGGCCATTGCTATGCTTTGTAAACATTTCATGCAAACTTGGAAACTGTCTCCTGTCAATCAAAAGTCATGTTCCCTTATGAGAAGTTTTCCCAGAACCTACATCCTCAGCAACTTGGTTGTCATCACTGGCACCTTACTGACTAGAAGTAATTCAGCAGTAAGCTGTCTAGCTCGGGCACAGCCACAGGACCCCCAATAAGAATGATAGCTATGGACATGCAATATGCCAACATTCAGAAAAACCTGCCAGACTCCAGGCTATGTCCATCATGTACACATATGCACTGATTTTTATTGTTCATTGTCTTTGTGACTTCAACGCTAACAAAGGTTTACCTGGATAATAAAAAAAGATTTAAAAAAAGTCAGTGGCCATAGTCATTTACTGGACATGTGCAAATAACGACTGAGATCGCCAATGGAGGGTCAGCGATGGGTTGTCAGGAAAAGAATAGACAAGGAGTTTTTTTATTCTTTTCCATCTGTATATTTGTTGCTCCAGAAGAATGATGCCATCATGGTGATCGGACTTTTTCCTCTTTTCCTCACTACTAGGAGAGCCATATCCAAAAGAAAAAAATAGCAAACTAAGAGCAGGTTGCAATCAGGGGTCTGAAAATGGATGAAGGCATGAGAATGATCATTTTTCGATGTCAAGGATGTCTGTTGCTTTCAAGATCAGGAAAGGGCTCAGTGGGCCATGGCGTCAGTGTCAGCTGAATGTCAATCAATAACACCAGATCTGCAGAACCTCTTGAAGCCTTGATGCAAAATATGTTGTGCATCCCCTCACCACTGCCCCACAACACTGGGCAAAAAGCAGGAAGCAAACTACCTAACATTAGCCCTTTGTGGCACAGATTGGCACAATTCACTGCTTTTGTAAATGCATAAAAAGCAAATGTTGACAAAATAAATGAAACTTGATCTTTTTGCATTCAAAGAGAGATCCAGTACGTAATAAAGCAGTATCGGTAACTGATCACTGATCAGATACACACAAATATCACATCCCGCCATGTTTTACCTATACTTCTATACACTGGGTAGTTTGGTAAATAAATGATGAGAATTTGCCTTTGTTTGTACATAGAAAATCAAGTGTATTGTTTCAGCTACTCCTCATATATAGGTGATTGGAGTGACCTGTTCCCCTGTGACCAGTCCAAGCCTGACCTAAAGTATCACGAAGATTTAGGTATCATTCACACATTGAAACATTCTGCATGATTTTGCAAATTGGATGTATATTTTAAATTAGACCAGTAAAATGTTCTGTTTCTGATACTATCCAACATTCTACTACTAAAAGAGTTTCAGTAATAACAAATTATTATTTTAGCAGTCTGGTCAATACAACACATTACAAGGCTTCACTTTGTAAATGTAGTGCCAAGCTCGGTGGTGGGACACAGGACATTTAGCTGAAACCCTGTCGCTAGGAGAAAGGCTTTGTACAGACTATACAGCCGGTTCCCTCATGTTGGAGCCGATGGTACAATGTAGCCAGATGATTAGGCTGCTCCAGTCCTCGATTACCCGCTCCATGTGAGGAAGGAATTTCCTTTGTGCAGACATTAAGCACAGCTTGCTGCTCTAAAGAATGCTGCCTTATTCCCCAACCCCGCAGGAGCCTGAAGCCTATGTGCTGCCTGTGTGCTGCCTGTGTGCTGCCTGTGTGCTGTCTATGTGCTGCCTGTGTGCTGCCTGTGTGCTGCCTATGTGCTGTCTATGTGCAGCCTATATGCAGTCTGTGTGCTGCCTGTGTGCTGCTTGTGTGCTGCTTGTGTGCTGCCTAAGTGCTGCCTATGTGCAGCCTATGTGCAGTCTGTGTGCTGCCTGTGTGCTGTCTATGTGCAGCCTATATGCAGTCTGTGTGCTGCCTGTGTGCTGCCTGTGTGCTGCCTATGTGCAGCCTATATGCAGTCTGTGTGCTGCCTATGTGCAGCCTATATGCAGTCTGTGTGCTGCCTGTGTGCTGCCTATGTGCAGCCTATATGCAGTCTGTGTGCTGCCTGTGTGCTGCCTATGTGCAGCCGGTGTGCTGCCTATGTGCAGTCTATGAGCTGCCTATGTGCAGTCTATGAGCTGCCTATGTGATCCCTATGTGCTGCCTGTGTGCAACCTATGGCAACCTATGTGCTGCCTATGTGCAGCCTGTGTGCTGACGTGTTTCCTATTTTGTATAATGGCAGTGCGGACACACAGCTAGTGCCTTTCCCGTTCAGCTCAGACTTACAATTTTGAGGTTAGAACTGTTATTACTCACATTCTTATTTAAACAAAAACCCACACCAAGGCTTCAGGCCTCACATGAGAAGAAATAAAGCAGCATGGATGAGATTTGTGTTAACGTGCGATACTAAACCTAAAGTTCATCATATCTCCACTTTGCTAGACAGCAGAAAGCAAGTTTTGTCGCATTTAACCATGGCCATCATGGATCTGTTACTAGCGGAAATTAGTATCGTAGTGGATAGTACAAGAAGGGACATGAAGAGAACAGAGAGATAGGGCATCATGATGGAGCAGGGCTAAACATTTGTAGCCATTTTATTTGCAGTAAGTAATACATATTGTGGCGGCTGCATGTTCGGTTTGTCTATGATAAGAAAATCCACATTTTATGGAGAGATGAGAGAATATTGGTTTTTTGTTACAAATATGAACATTTTCCATATTTTTAACCACATTTTCTGTGTCCTTGACAAATCTAAATATACCCTATAGTCTGTATATAAAGTGGATACAGACCGTATTCAGACCCTTTAAATTTTTCACTCTTTGTTACATTGCAGCCATTTGGTAAATTCAAAAAGGTTCATTTTTTTCACAATAATGTACACTCTGAACCCCATCTTGACTGAAAAAAAAAGAAATTTAGAAATTTTTGCACATTTTACAAAAAAGATAAACTGAAATATCACATGGTCGTACGTATTCAGACCATTTGCTCAGACACTCATATTTAAGTCACATGCTGTCCATTTCCTTGTGATTCTCCTTGAGATGGTTCTATTCCTTCATTAGAGTCCAGCTGTGTTTAATTAAACTGATAGGACTTGATTTGGAAAGGCACACACCTGTCTATATAAGACCTTACAGCTCACAGTGCATGTCAGACCAAATGAGAATCATGAGGTCAAAGGAACTGGCCAAGGAGCTCAGAGACAGAATTGTGGCAAGGCACAGATATGGCCAAGGTTACAACAGAATTTCTGCAGTACTAAAAGTTCCTAAGAGCACAGATCTGGCTGTCCAGCCAAACTGAGCAATCATGGGAGAAGAGCCTTGGTGAGAGAGGTAAAGAAGAACCCCAAGAACACTGTGGCTGAGCTCCAGAGATGCAGAAGGGAGATGGGAGAAAGTTCCACAAAGTCAACTATCACTGCAGCCCTCCACCAGTCGGGCCTTTATGGCAGAGTGGCCTGACGGAAGCCTCTCCTCAGTGTAAGACACATGAAAGCCCGCATAGAGTTTGCTAAAAAAAACACATGAAGGACTCCCAGACTATAAGAAATAAGATTCTCTGATCTAATGAGGCGAAGATAGACCTTTTTAGTGATAATTCTAAGCGATATGTGTTGAGAAAACCGGGCACTGCTCATCACCAGTGTTGCGCCCCAGGGCCCTGGTCATCACAGTAATGTTGCTTTCCTCACAGGGAGAGTGATGTTATGTTTGGAGGCAATGAAGGAGAACTCTTTGTCAGGTAACACAATGAAAGCAACATGTTCACACTCCAGACCAGAAGGGGCAGCTCTAAGCCTGTTTAAGGGGAACTCCCCTATAAGAACATCCTGATTTGGAGGGAAAGAGTTCAGTTGCTGTCAGAGAGACAGAGGGAAAGGAAGCAGAGGAGCCGTGTAGCCTGAAGTGCTACAGCTCCCAGAAGCAGACATTTTAGAAAGCAGAATACATTGCAGTGAGCGTGAAGGAAAGCAAAGCACAGGAGAGGATACCAAAAGGGGACCAGCCCTGAGCAGGCTGCCTCCTTCTGAGGCGCAGAACGCCGGTAGCTGGAACACCGAGGTAGTAAGGACCTCTACGCCTTACTTCAAAGACCGGCAGGACAGCTACTTGCACGTTACCTGTCAGCACCCACACCCAGTAGGCACGGTGGCACCCCTCAGAGGCTGGGGCATGCTAGAGTCCCTATAAACTGCCTCAAGCCACCAGCCATATGAGTTTTGTCCTATCTGACTACGGGAGACAGAGAGAGAGACGCAACATCTGTGAGGACCTCATTTGAAGCTTATGCAGTAAGGGACTACACCACTACAGCGCAAGGGAGGGCTATTGACTTCCACCTGGACACAGGGGACTCTGGACTTGCCTCTAAACCAGCCGGACTCTACCTGCCCTGTGATCTGGTTCCCTGGACTGTGGCTGCTGAAGACTTCAGTAAACGAGGTAAATAGACTGCAAACCTGTGTCATCGTTCTTGACTGCGTCTCTCACCATTTCACTATCTACACACCGGGAAGACCTAGGGATATACTTCACCTGTGGGCAGGTATACCATCTAGCTGCCATAACATCACCCCAGTGGACCCCTTAAAGCAGCGTCGGTCCCCACTGACCGAATACCACAGGACATAAGTTTTATCCCATTAAAGACCTTCCCCTTTTATACGGACGTCCCAGGGCCACGGACCGGGTCGCCGCCGTGACATCCCCCTTTGAGCCGACCGGACCCGGTACCGAGTACCCCCTTGCCCTGACGGAGCGCTCCACCTGCCCAATACAATCCCAACAGTGAAACCTGGTGGTGGCAGCATCATGCTATGGGGGTGTTTTTCAGCTGCAGTGACAGGATGACTGGTTGTCATTGAAGGAAACATGAATGCGGCCAAGTACAGAGATATCCTGAATGAAAACCTCTTCCAGAGTGCTCTGGACCTCAGACTTGGCCGAAGGTTCACCTTCCAACAAGACAATGACCATAAGCACTCAGCTAAAATGACAAAGGAGTGGCTTCAAAACAACTCTGTGACCATGTTTGACTGGCCCAGCCAGAGCCCTGACCTAAACCCAATTGAGCATCTTTAAAGAGACCTGAAAATGGCTGTCCATCAACATTCACCATCCAACCTGGCAGAACTGGAGAGGATCTGCAAGGAAGAATGGCAGAGGATCCCCAAATCCAGGTGTGAAAAACTTTTTGAATCATTCCCAAGAAGACTCATGGCTGTACAAGCTGAAAAGGGTGCTTCTACTCAATACTGAGCAAAGGGTCTGAAAACCTATGACCATGTGATATTTCAGTTTCTCTTTTTTAATGAATTTGCAAAAATTACTACATTTCTGATTTTTTTCAGTCAAGATGGGGTGCAGAGTGTACATTAACCCCTTCACCCCCAAGGGTGGTTTGCACGTTAATGACCGGGCCAATTTTTACAATTCTGACCACTGTCCCTTTATGAGGCTATAACTCTGGAACGCTTTGACGGATCTTGGCGATTCTGACATTGTTTTCTCGTGACATATTGTACTTCATGTTAAAGGTAAAATTTATTCGATATAACTTGCGTTTATTTGTGAAAAAAATGGAAATTTGGCGAAAATTTTGAAAATTTTGCAATTTTCCAACTTTGAATTTTTGTGCCCTTAAATCACAGACATATGTCACGCAAAATACTTAATAAGTAACATTTCCCACATGTCTACTTTACATCAGTACAATTTTGGAACCAAAATTTTTTTTTGTGACGGAGTTATAAGGGTTAAAAGTTGACCAGCAATTTCTCATTTTTACAACACCATTTTTTTTTAGGGACCACATCTCATTTGAAGTCATTTTGAGGGGTCTATATGATAGAAAATACTCAAGTGTGACACCATTCTAAAAACTGCACCCCTCAAGGTGCTCAAAACCACATTCAAGAAGTTTATTAACCCTTCAGGTGTTTCACAGGAATTTTTGGAATGTTTAAATAAAAATGAACATTTAACTTTTTTTCACACAAAATTTATTTCAGCTCCAATTTGTTTTATTTTACCAAGGGTAACAGGAGAAAATGGACCCCCAAAGTTGTTGTACAATTTGTCCTGAGTATGATGATACCCCATATGTGGGTGTAAACCATTGTTTAGGCGCATGGCAGAGCTTGGAAGGGAAGGAGCGCCATTTGACTTTTCAATGCAAAATTGACTGGAATTGAGATGGGACGCCATGTTGCGTTTGGAGAGCCCCTGATGTGCCTAAACATTGAAACTCCCTACAAGTGACACCATTTTGGAAAGTAGACCCCCTAAGGAACTTATCTAGATGTGTGGTGAGCACTTTGACCCACCAAGTGCTTCACAGAAGTTTATAATGCAGAGCCGTAAAAATAAAAAATCATATTTTTTCACAAAAATGATCTTTTCGCCCCCAATTTTTTATTTTCCCAAGGGTAAGAGAAGAAATTGGACCCCAAAAAATGTTGTGCAATTTGTCCTGAGTACGCTGATACCCCATATGTGGGTGTAAACCATTGTTTGGGCGCATGGCAGAGCTTGGAAGGGAAGGAGCGCCATTTGACTTTTCAATGCAAAATTGACTGGAATTGAGATGGGACGCCATGTTGCGTTTGGAGAGCCCCTGATGTGCCTAAACATTGAAACTCCCTACAAGTGACACCATTTTGGAAAGTAGACCCCCTAAGGAACTTATCTAGATGTGTGGTGAGCACTTTGACCCACCAAGTGCTTCACAGAAGTTTATAATGCAGAGCCGTAAAAATAAAAAATCATATTTTTTCACAAAAATGATCTTTTTGCCCCCAATTTTTTATTTTCCCAAGGGTAAGAGAAGAAATTGGACCCCATAAAATGTTGTGCAATTTGTCCTGAGTACGCTGATACCCCATATGTGGGTGTAAACCATTGTTTGGGCGCATGGCAGAGCTTGGAAGGGAAGGAGCGCCATTTGACTTTTCAATGCAAAATTGACTGGAATTGAGATGGGACGCCATGTTGCGTTTGGAGAGCCCCTGATGTGCCTAAACATTGAAACTCCCTACAAGTGACACCATTTTGGAAAGTAGACCCCCTAAGGAACTTATCTAGATGTGTTTTGAGAGCTTTGAACCCCCAAGTGTTTCACTACAGATTATAACGCAGAGCCGTGAAAATAATTTTTTTTTTTTTTCTCAAAAATGATTTTTTAGCCCCCAGCTTTGTATTTTTACAAGGGTAACAGAATAAATTGGACCCCAAAATTTGTTTTCCAATTTGTCCTGAGTACGCTGATACCCCATATGTGGGGGGGAACCACTGTTTGGGCGCATGACAGAGCTCGGAAGGGAAGGAGCGCCATTTGGAATGCACACTTAAATGGATTGGTCAGCAGCTGTCACGTTGCATTTGCAGAGCCCCTGATGTACCCAAACAGTACAAACCCCCCACAAGTGACCCCATATTGGAAACTAGACCTCCCAAGGAACTTATCTAGATGTGTTTTGAGAACTTTGAACCCCCAAGTGTTTCACTAAAGTTTATAGCGCAAAGCCGTGAAAATAAAAATTCTTTTTTTTTTTTCACAAAAATGATTTTTTAGCCCCCAGTTTTGTATTTTCACAAGGGTAACAGGATAAATTAGACCCCAAAAGTTGTTGTCCAATTTGTCCTGAGTACGCTGATACCCCATATGTCGGGGGGAACCACTGTTTGGGCGCATGACAGAGCTCGGAAGGGAAGGAGCGCCATTTGGAATGCAGCCTTAAATGGATTGGTCTGCAGGCGTCACGTTGCATTTGCAGAGCCCCTGATGTACCCAAACAGTACAAACCCCCCACAAGTGACCCCATATTGGAAACTAGACCTCCCAAGGAACTTATCTAGATGTGTTGTGAGAACTTTGAACCCCCAAGTGTTTCACTACAGTTTATAATGCAGAGCTGTGAAAATAAAACATCTTTTTTTTCCCACAAAAATGATTTTTAGCCCCCCAAATTTTTATTTTCCTAAGGATAACAAGAGAACTTGGACCCCAGAAGTTGTTGTTCAATTTGTCCCGAGTACGCTGATAACACATATGTTGGGGTAAACCCCTTTTTGGGCGCACGGGAGAGCTCGGAAGGGAAGGAGCACTGTTTTACTTTTTCAACGCAGAATTGGCTGGAATTGAGATTGGACGCCATGTCGCGCTTGGAGAGCCCCTGATGTGCCTGGACAGTGGAAACCCCCCAATTCTACCTGAAACCCTAACCCAAACACACCCCTAACCCTAATCCCAACGGTAACCCTAACCACACCCCTAGCCCTGACACACCCATAATTCTAATCCCAACCCTAATCCAAACGTAAATGTAATCCAAACCCTAACCCTAACTTTAGCCCCAACCCTAACTTTAGCCCCAACCCTAACTTTACCTCCAACCCTAGCCCTAACCCTAACCCTACCCCTAACCCTAACCCTAAACGTGACTGAAATACGTGGCACTGAAATACGTGGCACTGAAATACGTGATACGTGGCACTTAAATACGTGGCACTGAAACACGTGGCACTGAAATACGTGGCACTGAAATACGTGGCACTGAAATACGTGGCACTGAAATACGTGGCACTGAAATACGTGGCACTGAAATACGTGGCACTTAAATAAGTGGCACTGAAATATGTGATATGTGGCACTTAAATACGTGGCACTGAAATACGTGGCACTGAAATACGTGGCACTGAAATACGTGGCACTGAAATACGTGATACGTGGCACTGAAATACGTGGCACTGAAATACGTGGCACTGAAATACGTGGCACTGAAATACGTGGCACTGAAATACGTGGCACTGAAATACGTGGCACTTAAATAAGTGGCACTGAAATATGTGATATGTGGCACTTAAATACGTGGCACTGAAATACGTGGCACTGAAATACGTGGCACTGAAATACGTGGCACTGAAATACGTGGCACTGAAATATGTGATACGTGGCACTTAAATACGTGGCACTGAAACACGTGGCACTGAAATACGTGATACGTGGCACTGAAATACGTGGCACTGAAATACGTGGCACTGAAATACGTGCAACTGAAATACGTGGTACTAAAATATGTGGCACTGAAATACGTGATACGTGGCACTGAAATACGTGGCACTGAAACACGTGGCACTGAAATACGTGATACGTGGCACTGAAATACATGGCACTGAAATATGTGGCACTGAAATACGTGGCACTGAAATACGTGGCACTATGACTGTCAGAAAATGTTCATTAAACGGTTAGGGGTGAGGTTAGGGGTAGAGTTAGGGTTAGGGTTTGGATCTCTATCACCTTGATGGTGGTGGGTGGCTTTTCAGTGTGTTTTCTGTTTTTTTCGATAAAAATGCATGCGTTTTTAACGCAAACAAACGCATGTGCTTAAAAATGCAAGAAAATACTGCAGGTTGTATTTCTGAAAATGAACGCATGCAGAAAAAAACCGCATGCGTTTGAAAACGCGACCAAACGCGTACAAAAAAACCGCATGCGTTTTCAATGTTAAATATAGGGAAAAAACGCATGCGTTTTTTTGTGCAAAAAACGCTGCAGACAAAAACGCAAGTGTGAAACCAGCGACGCTTTTTATAGCAAAAAAGTTTTTGCGTCTCCACATTTTGAGACCTATAATTTTTCCACATTTGCTCCACAGAGTCATGTGAGGTCTTGTTTTTTGCGGGACGAGTTGACGTTTTTATTGGTAAAATTTTCGGACACGTGACCGTTTTTGATCGCTTTTTATTCCGATTTTTGTGAGGCAGAATGACCAAAAACCTGCTATTCATGAATTTCTTTTGGGAGAGGCGTTTATACCGTTCCGGGTTTGGTAAAATTGATAAAGCAGTTTTATTCGTCGGGTCAGTATGATTACAGCGATATCTCATTTATATCATTTTTTTTATGTTTTGGCGCTTTTATACGATAAAAACTATTTTATAGAAAAAATAATTATTTTGGTATCGCTTTATTCTCAGGACTATAACTTTTTTATTTTTTTGCTGATGATGCTGTATGGCGGCTTGTTTTTTGCGGGACAAGATGACGTTTTCAGCGGTACCATGGATATTTATATCAGTCTTTTTGATCGCGTGTTATTCCACTTTTTGTTCGGCGGTATGGTAATAAAGCGTTGTTTTTTGCCTCGTTTTATTTTTTTTTTCTTACGGTGTTTACTGAAGGGGTTAACTAGTGTGGCAGTTTTATAGGTTGGGTCGTTATGGACGTGGCGATACTAAATATGTGTACTTTTATTGTTTTTTTTTTTAATTTAGATAAAGAAATGTATTTATGGGAATAATATTTTTTTTTTTTTTTCATTATTTTGGAATATTTTTTTTTATTTTTTTTTACACATTTGGAAATTTTTTTTTAAACTTTTTTACTTTGCCCCAGGGGGGGACAATACAGATCGGTGATCTGCCAGTTTGCATAGCACTCTGACAGATCACCGATCTGCGAGAAGTGCAGGCTGCTTCACAGTGCCTGCTCTGAGCAGGCGTCTGTGAAGCCACCTCCCTCCCTGCAGGACCCGGATCCGCGGCCATCTTGGATCCGGGTCTGGAGCAGGCAGGGAGGGAGGTAAGACCCTCGCAGCAACGCGATCACATCGCGTTGCTGCGGGGGGCTCAGGGAAGCCCGCAGGGAGCCCTCTCCCTGCGCGATGCTTCCCTGCATCGCCGGCACATCGCGATCATGTTTGATCGCGGTGTGCCGGGGGTTAATGTGCCGGGGGCGGTCCGTGACCGCTCCTGGCACATAGTGCCGGATGTCAGCTGCGATATGCAGCCGACACCCGGCCGCGATCGGCCGCGCTCCCCCCGTGAGCGCGGCCGATCGGCTATGACGTACTATCCCGTCGGCGGTCATACGGGCCCACCCCACCTCGACGGGATAGTACGTCAAATGTCGGGAAGGGGTTAATCAGAAAAAAAATTAACTTTTTTGAATTTGCCAAATGGCTGCAACGAAACAAAGAGTGAAAAATTTAAAGGGGTCTGAATACTTTCCGTATCCACTGTATACACAGGTGCTTCTCACAAAATTAGAATATCATCAAAAAGTTAATTTATTTCAGTTCTTCAATACAAAAAGTGAAACTCATATACAGCTCTGGCAAAAATTAAGAGACCACTGCAAAATGTTCAGTTTGTCTGATTTTTCTCTTTATAGGTATATTTTTGAGTAAAATGTAAATTTTTCATTTATTCTATAAATGTTTGACAACATGTCTCCCAATTTCCAAGCAATAAATTTTGTATTTTTTTTCTGGAAAGGATAAGTGGTCAAAATTACAAAAAAAAACAGTGTTTTCAGACCTCAGATAATGCATAAAATAAACAAGTTCATAATCATTTAGAGACAACAATATTAAGGTTTTAACTCAGGAAGAGTTCAGAAATCAATATTTTGTGGAATAACCATGATTTTTTTTATTATAGCTTTCATGCGTGTTGGCATGCTTTCCACCAGTCTTTCCCACTGCTTCTGGCACAAAAATGTAAGCAATTGTTATTTGTTTGATGTTGACTATCCATCATCCTCTCTATTACATTCCAGAGGTTTTCAATGGGGTTCAGGTCTGGAGATTGGGCTGCTCATGACAGGGTTTTAATGTGGTGGTCTCTTAATTTTTGCCAGAACTGTATTATATAGAGTCATTACAAACAGAGTGATCTATTTCAAGTGTTTATTTCTGTTAATGTTGATGATTATGGCTTACAGCCAATGAAAACCCAAAAGTAATTATCTCAGTAAATTAGAATAATTAACAAAAACACCTGGAAAAAGGCTTCCTAAGTGTCTAAAAAGGTCCCATAGTCTGTTTCAGTAGGCTCCACAATCATGGGGAAGACTGCTGACTTGACAGATATCCAGAAGGTAGTCATTGACACACTTCACAAGAAGGGTAAGCCAATAAAGGTCATTGCTACAAAGCTGGCTGTTAGTAGAGTGCTGTATCCAAGCATATAAATGGAGACTTGAGTGGAAGGAAAAAGTGTTGTAGAAAAAGGTGCACAAGCAACCGGCATAACTGCAGCCTTGAAAGGATTGTTACGAAAAGGCCATTCAAAAATTTTGGGGAGATTCACAAGGAGTGGACTGCTACTGGAGTCATTGCTTCAAGAGCCACCACATGCAGACGTGTCTAAGACATGGGCTACAAGAGTCGCATTTCTTGTGTCAAGCCACTTCTTGTGTCAAGCCACTCATGACCAATAGACAACGCTAGAAGCACCTTACCTGATCCAAGGAGAAAAAGAACTGGACTGTTGCTCAGTGTTCCAAGGTGTTGCTTTCAGATGAAAGTAAATTTTGCATTTGATTTGGAAATTAAAGGTCCCAGAGTCTGGAGAAAGAGTGGAAAGGCCACAATCCAAGCTGCTTGAGGTCTAGTGTGAAGCTTCCACAATCAGTGATGGTTTGGTGAGCCATGTCATCTGCTGGTGTAGGTTCACTGTGTTTTATCAAGAACAAAGTCAGCGCAGCCGTGTACCAGGAAATTTTACAGCACTACAAGCTTTATGGAGATGTCATTTCATTCTCCAGCAGGACTCGGCACCTGTCAACACTACCAAAAGTACCAATACCGGATTAGTCAGGTAGAACCCATGAGGGGACCACATTACAAGTGCAATCTGCCCTGCAATTTTGCAGGAGAATAAGCTGTTCTCCTTCAAATTTTAGGGATTGCTTTTTGAACAATTACCAAACATCAGTAGTTAGGCTACTTTCACACTTCCGTCTTTAGGAATACGTCACAATGCGTCGTTTTGGAGAAAAAACGCATCCTGCAAAGTTGCCCGCAGGATGCATTTTTTCTCAAGACTTGCATTAGCGACATATTACCACATGTTGCATCCGTCGTGCAATGGATGCGTCGTGTTTTGGCGGCCGCGACGCACAAAAAAACGTTCAATGTAATGTTTTTTTGTGCGTTGGGTCCGCCATTTTTGACCGCCCCAAAAAATGGGCTGAAAGTGCCCCTCTCGGCTTATACTCGAGTCATGGTTGGCGGGGGGGTCGGCGGGTGAGGGGGAGCGACGCCTGTCAAATACTCACCTGCTCCCGGCGCTCCTGACGTGGTCCCTGCAAGTCCCACGGTGTTCAGCGCAGCAGCTTCAAGTTCTTCCCTTCTTCAGCGGTCACGTGGTACCGCTCATTAAAGTTATGAATATGGACTCCACGCCCATAGGGGTGGAGCCGCATATTCATTACTGTAATGAGCGGTACCATGTGACTCACTACAGGAAGAAGCTGCCGCGCCGTACACCGTGGGACATGCAGGGACCACGCCGGGAGTAGGTGAGTATATTTACCTTCCCTCGTTCCACCGAAGCTCCGTCTTCCCGTCCTCTTGCAGGGACTGTTCAGGTCAGAGGGCGCGGTGACGTATTACTGTGCGCGCCGCCTCTGCCTGAACAGTCAGTGCGGAGAGACGGGACGCTGAGGAGCAGCGACGAGAGGTGAGTATGTCTTTTTTTTTAGTGCAGCAGCAGCATTACATGTGGCACAATGCTGTATGGAGCGTCTAAGGGGCCATAAAGAACTGTATTGAGCATTATATGGGGCATTATATGGGGCCATAACTGCATGGAGCATTATATGGGGCCATAACTGCATGGAGCATTATATGGGGCATCTATGGGGCCATAATTGCATGGCGCATTATATGGGCCATAACTTCATGGAGCATTATATGGGGCATCTATGGGGCCATAACTGCATGAAGCATTACATGGGGCATCTATGGGGCCATAACTGCATGGAGAATTATATGGGGCCATAACTGCATGGAGCATTATATGGGGCCATAACTGCATGGAGCAATATATGGGGCATCTATGGGGCCATAAAGAACTGCATGGAGCATTATATGGGACATCTTATGGGGCCATAATGAACTGCATGGAGCATTATATGGGGCATCTTATGGGGTCATAAATAACTGCATGGAACATTATATGGGGCATATTTGTATATGGAGCATCTTATGGGGCCATAATGAACTGTATGGAGCATTATATGTGGCTCCTGATTCAATATGGATATTCAAAAACACTTAACCTACTGATGTCTCAATTAATTTTACTTTTATTGGTATCTATTTTTATTTTTGACATTTACCGGTAGCTGCTGCATTTTCCACCCTAGGCTTATACTCGAGTCAATAAGTTTTCCCAGTTTTTTGTTGCAAAATTAGGGGGGTTGGCTTATATTCGGGTCGGCTTATACTCGAGTATATACGGTAGATTTTTTAATTAGAAAATTTCAGTGTAATTTATGAAGGAAGCAAGTACTGCCTGGATTAGACATAAAGAAAAGCCTCATACAAATTCTGTACAAATTATCATGTATTGGTACTCCTAGACTCATAAAGGCTATGCACTTTTGAGGGTTACATTCTGGGGAAATGTACTCCAGACCATGGAACAGTCTATGTATGAGTAATATAGTATCAAAACATTTATTAACAGATTTTTTGAGGGTTATGTAACAACAAAATGTACTTCAGACCACAGAATAGTCTATAAGTGAGCAACATAATACCAATAAAGGAGTGTGCACACGTTGAGTAAAATTTCTACACGATTTCTGAATCTCTTGGCACGAAAAATGCAGCTTCAAAACCAGTAGTTTTTGCTGCGTTCTTGGTGTGTTTTTGCCAGCGTTTTTGATTGATCTGAGTGAAGTCATTGGTGAAAAACGCAGGGCAAAAAGAGTCTTGACATGCAGCAGATTATTTTCTGCCCAAATTTGCAAGTCAAAAAAACTTAATGTGTGCATGACACTTTCTGTTTCTAATTCACTTTGCTATCATCAGGTTTTGCTTCAGGTTTTATCATAAATCCGAGCAGAAAATAAATGACAAAACCACACCAAATCTGCAACGTGTGCACACAGCCTAAAATTTTGAACAAGTTTTTTTGAGGCTTATATAGCAACGAACTATACCCAAGAAGATGTAATACCTATGGATGAGCAATATAATACCGATACATTTTTGAACAGGTCTTTTGAGGGTTGTATACCAACAAAATGTACTCAAGACCACAGAAAAGTCTAATGAGTGACAAATATAATGCCGTTAATTTTTTAACAAGTTTTTTGAGGCTTAAATAGCAATGAACTGTACCTAAGAACACGTAATATCCTGTGGATGAGCAACATAGTATCAATAAATATACCCAAGAACATGTTATACTATGTGGATGAGCAATATAATACTGATACGTTTTTGACCCAGTTTTTGAAGGGTTTTATACCAACGAAATGTACTCAAAAACATGTAATATATCCTGCGGATGAGTGATATAACACTGAAAAAAATTTCAACAATTTTTTGGAGGGTTATATAGCATGTAAATGCACCCAAGATGACATAATACCCTATAGATGAGCAATATAATACCGTACATTTTTAAACGAGTTTTGAGGATTAAATACCAACAAAATGTAGTCCAGATTAGGAATAGTTTATGGGTGAGCAATATAATAGCAATAAAATTTTAAACAAGTTTTTTGAGTGTTATATATGTAGAAAATATACTTCAGACTACAGAATAGTCTAGGGGTGAGCAATATAATACCATAAAATGTTGAACAAGTATTTTGAGACTTATATACCAACTAAACATACTCCAGACCATGGAATAGCCTATGGATAAGCAATATAATAAAATACATTTTTAACAAGTTTTTAGAGGCTTTTATAGCAATGAAATGTACACAAGAACACTACTGTGTGGATAAGCAATATAATACATATACATTTTGGACCCAGTGTTTGGAAGATTTTATACCAACAAAATGTACCCAAGAACATATATTGCTCATCCATAGAGTATTACAATGCTGAGAAAAGTTTCAGCAATTTCTTGGAGGGTTAGATACCACCGGAATGCACCCAAAAATACATAATAGCCTGAAGATGAACAATATAATACCGATACATTTTTAAACAAGTTTTTTTTGAGAGTTATAATATACCAACTAAATGCACTTCAGACCACAGAATAGTCTATAGGTGAGCACTATAATAATGATAACATTTAGGACAAGTTTTTAGGGGTTATTTACCAAAAAAATGTACCCAGCAACATGTAATACTGTATGAATAAATTTGAGAACAAGTTTTTTGAGGGTTATATAACAACAAAATATATCCTAGAAGACGGAATAGTGCATGGGTGAGAAATTTAGATATCATAAATATGTACCCCAGAACAAGAAATAGTGTTTTAGTGAGAAATATAACCTAGCTATTTTATTTAACACTTTTGCAAATGTTATATATAATACAAATGTACCCAATACCACATAATACTCTAAGGTTGCAGAATTTAACCCAGCAAAATTTGTTAAAGTATTTTTCAAGTCTTATTTATGACAAAAATGTACCCCAGACATAGTGTATGGGTAAGAAATGTAACCAAGCCAAAATTCTAAAGTATTTTTGTACTGTTATTTACCACCAATATGTGACAGAGAGCACATAATAATCTATGGATGAGTGATCTAAGCTAAAAATATTTTTCAACACTTTTTGAGAGTTTTACATACCATCATAATGCAATAATAACCGTGATAAGCTGTATGGATGACTCATTAAATCCATAACAAAATTTATAACGTAAATATTTTGAAAGTGTAGTTCTAAAAGCTTTTCAGAAAGTTCAAATTTAGGTAAATTTATAAGGAGGGTCATCCATAGACTCCTGAAAGGCAGCAACTGGCATGCGTCATTCAAAATTTAAATATTAAAAACACTTTATGTGCTGCTGTTATCTGGTTTTGCGGAAAAGTCTGGGCTAAACCAGGCATTGTTCATTTTTATGAGAGTGAGCCTGTCAGCATTCTCAGTTGACAGGCGAAAGCACCTGTCATTTATGACCCCGGCGGCACTAAAAACCCATTTAGACAAGATGCTAGCAGCAGGGCAGCAAAACACCTCCAAGGCATAGAGGGACAGATCATGCCAGGTGTCTAGCTTTGAGACCCAATAGTTGAAGGCCGCAGAGGAATTACGGAGTACGCTGATTTTGTCGGCCAGGTATTGCTTTACAATCTCTAAAAACTTTTTCAACATATTTTCCACAATGGCCTTCTGGTATATCACCATTTTAGAAGACCTCTGAGTCTCAGGAAGAAGAGATGCAAAGTTTTCCTTGTAGAGTGGGTCTAGCAGGGTAAACGACCAGTGCTCTTTTTTTGGCCAAAATGAATGTAACGTGAGGGTCACGGGAAAGGCAACAGTACATAAAGTTGGCCATATGTGGAGTCAGTAAAGTCTTGGAGAACAACACAAATGTCAGACATCCATACCCACTCTTCAGATGAAGGCTGACCAGAATACTGAAGGGTGTGATGGAGCTGGTACTCAACCACTAGCCTCTTCTGCTCACAAAGCCCTGCCATCTTGGGCATGGTGACGTTGCACACTAGTCAGTGAGCTGGCACTTGCATGCACTGCTGCAGCACTGCCACAGCAGCGGCAGCTGTAGCAGAATTGTGGAAATGGGCGCTGACTCGGCTTACCTTGACCACAAGCTCTGACACAGGGCCGCCATCAGGGCATTACAGCCGTTACTGCTGTATGGGGCCCGGTCAGCAGCAGTACACAAAGGGGCCCACACATCCGGGGACCCCACTGTTGTGCTTCTAGTGATCGGGCCCCATCGTGCACTAAAATACTGTGCACTGCGGCGCACACATCGGCGCTGGGGCCCGGGAGCCGTTTTGGAGCTGTGCACGGCCGTCTTACCTAGTCGGCTGCACAGCTCCTGCTCGGCTGTAGCTAGAATGTATGGGCTCCTGTCAGGTCCTCTCAGCAGCCCATACATTCTAGCTGCTGCTTCACTGCTGGAAACACTAGATGCCCCGGAACGACTGAGGTAAGTATAAAAAAAAAAATATTTTTGTTTTTTAAAATGGGTGAGGTGGGGGAGAGTGAGACTGCAGATGATGAAGTGTGTTTGAGGGGGTACTGCACATGATAAAATGATAGGGGGCTGCAGATGATGAAGTGTGTTTGAGGGGGCACTGTGCATGATGAAATGATAGGGGGCTGCAGATGATGAAGTGTGTTTGAGGGGGCACTGCGCATGATGAAATGATAGGGGGCTGCAGATGATGAAGTGTGTTTGAGGGGGCACTGCGCACGATGAAATGATAGGGGGCTGCAAATGATGAAGTGGGGGTGATTGGGACTGCAAATGATGATGTGGGGGTGATGTTGACTGCGAATGATGATGCGGGGGTGATGGGGACTGCAAATGATGATGTGGGGGTGATGTGGACTGCAAATAATGATGCGGGGGTGATGGGGACTGCAAATAATGATGTGGGGGGTGATGTGGACTGAAAAAGATGCAGGGGTGATGGGGACTGGAAATGAGGTGATGGTGATTGCAAGTGATGGGGACTGCAAATGATCATGTGGGAGTGATGGAGACTGCAGATGATGAATTGTGTTTGAGGGGGTACTGCACATGATGAAATGATAGGGGGCTGCAAATGATAAAATAAGGGGGACTGCAGATGAAGTGAAGGGGGGATAGGGGACTAAATGATGAAGTAAGGTGGACTGCAGATGATGAAGTGGAGGTGATGGGGACTGCACATCAAGTGAGTGTGAGGGACGGTGGACAACAATTGAATTGAAGGTTGGGTGGGGAGAGCCAATGGTGTATTGAAGGTAGGGAGAGCAAATAATGAATAATAATGAATTTTGAGGGTGGGGAAGAGCAGTTGATAATGAATAGAGGGTGGGAGAGAAAGAAGACATGACAATGAATTGAGGCAGAAGGGGCTTGTAACTATAATGAATCGGAGTTAGGGTTAGAGCGGGAGGTACATAGTGAGATCGTTGAGGATAAAGTGACTGGAAATAAATTGGGGGAAAGAGTACAGGTGCTAATTAATTTATATATTAAATGGGGAAAGTGGCTATGTATAGCTAGAAGGGGCTCAGTGACAAATTATAATTTATATTTGGAATGGTGGGTTGCATAATAACCAATTACAGTATATATTAATGGTGGGTGAATGCCTGTATTCAGATGTGTAGTATAGAAGAAAGGGAAAAAGTGGGGAATGTGCTCTGGAAGCGGTGCTCTAGATAACTGTGTTATTTTATGCAGAGATGAGTCCTGGCTGAAAGAAGTGATGGCGCTCTGTGCTGGATTAAAAAGAAACGCAAAGATGAAGGACTTCAGCTTGAGACGTCACTGGTGAGTAAGTATATTACCTGTACACTGACATCATATACTGTATACAGAGCTCCTGTGTATAATGTCACTGGTGATCACTGTATTACCTGTACACTGACACTATATATAGAGCTCCTGTGTATAATGGCACCGGTGACCACTGTATTACCTGTACACAGACACTGCTTACTAAGTACAGATCTCCTATGTATAATGGCACTTATGGTGATAGTTTTTTTTTAAATTAATGATCAGTATTGTACTATTCAGTCACAATGTGGTGGCATTATGTTGTCCGGCCATGGTGTGGCGGTATTTGTTCCTTGTATGTGCTATTATTTGGTCACTATGTGGTGGTAATATGTGGTCTGGTCATGGTGTGGTGGTATTTATTCCTTGTATGTAGTTGGTCACCATGTGGTGGTAATATGTGGTCTGTACATGCTGCGGTGGTATTTATAACTTGTAGATAGTATTATAGGTCACTATGTGGTGATAATGTGGTGTCTGGTCATGGTGTTGTGGTATTTGTCCCTTGTATGTGGTATTATTGATCATTTGAAAAATTGAAAAATAAATAAAAATATACCTAAATTGTATTGCACATTTTAACAAATGTTTAATAAGTTAGAGTAGAGTAGGGCCCGGCCAAAAGAGTCTACCTTGTCATCATGGCAGATTAAAAAAATCTTTTGGCCAAAACAAAATCTGCTGGCTATGTGTGTGATCTGGTGATGGGAACTGTTAATGTATGATTGGTAAGAAGTGGAGCTTTTCCAGGAGACAGCGGTGGTGCTGTGAACAGTTCGAGGGTTGGAGGCGGGGCTAGGGTGGAGCCTGGGCGGTGTTTTAAGGGGGCCCGAAAATTTTGCCAGTATGGGGCCCCGAAATTTCTAGTGGCAGCCCTGCTCTGACAAATCTGGGTAGGTTTTCAGAAACCACTGAACTATCAAGTTGAGCACATGTGCCAAGCATAATACATGTGTGAGCTTACCAAGCTTCACAGTTGCCACCAAGTTATGCCCATTATCACACACGACCATGCATGATTGGAGGTTCAGTGGCAAAAAACTCTGCCTCAGCTATTTTGTTTGCTTAAGAACTCTCTTTAAATAAGTCCCAGACTGGGAAACACCTAACTCTTTGACAGAGAAATTCAGGAGTATTGGTGCTCTGCAGAAGAGTTGCCCGCCTTCTCCCTCTGGTTACCCCATTGCCTTTTCCTGTCTTTGTTGGTGCTGCAGATCTCTCGCCCTCAGCACTGCTGGCCTCGCTCTGCATGCCAGCTTCTCAAGTTGGGCTGGAGGCTTCGTTGTCCATCACCTGGTTTTCCACCCCCACACCCTGGTCCTCTTGAATTCTTGACTTAACTCCAACAAGACATAGCAGCAACTTTGTCTCATGATTAGTGTTGAGCATTCCGATACTGCAAATATCGGGTATCGGCCGATATTCGCTGTATCGGAATTCCGATACCGAGTTCCGATATTTTTGTGATATCGGAATCGGAAGTTCCTTTAAGCTCCCAGGCGTATGCGTTGCATATGGTTCCCAGGGTCTGGAGGAGGGGAGACTCTCCTTCAGGCCCTGGGATCCATATTCATGTAAAAAATAAAGAATAAAAAAAAAAAATATGGATATACTCACCCTCAGATGGCCCCTGGACCTCAGCGGTGCAACCGGCAGCCTCCGTTCCTAAGAATGCAGTGAGTGTAGGACCTGCGATGACGTCGCGGCTTGTGATTGGTCGCGTGAGCGGTCACATGAGCGGTCACGCGACCAATCACAAGCCGCGACGTCATCGAAGGTCCTTCACTCTGCATTCTTAGGAACGGAGGCAGACGCTTGCAGTGGTGACAGCCAGGGCTCGTCCGAGGGTGAGTATATCCATATTTTTTATTTTTATTCTTTATTTTTTACATGAATATGGATCCCAGGGCCTGAAGGAGAGTTTCCTCTCCTTCAGACCCTGGGAACCATCCAGGATCACTTCCGATATTTGTGTCCCATTGACTTGTATTGGTATCGGGTATCGGTATCGGCGATATCAGATATTTTTTGTATATCGGCCGATCCAATCCGATACCGATACTTTCAAATATCGGAAGGTATCGCTCAACACTACTCATCATATTCCTCCTTAGCCAAAATTTGCCATTCCCAACAGTTATCTTCTTGTGGCCGTGGCTGGTCAAAGTTTTATGCATCACTAAATAGCATGTCCTCCTGTCCCTCTTGGAGCATGCAGGTTAACGGGCCACATAAAAAAATGATGTTGCAAAGAGCTTCTGAATGCGTTGTAGTGTGGGATCACACTCCTTGGCATCTGTGGGCACCATCATCAGCACTTTTACTTTCCAGCACCTTACCGCATGCCTTAGGCATTTTGCAATTGCTAGGTCTTTTGAAAACAAGTTAATTTTTAAAAAAAGAAAAAATTTGGTCACTTGCAGCATTCAAAATGGTTTGTGGAAGTTAAATACCACCGTAATGTAATAGAACGCAAAAGTGTATAGGTGACAATCAAATTCAATCCAGAATAATGTTTCAACGCTTTTTTGGAGGGTTATATATCACAGAAATGTACCACAGATGACATGAAACTGTATGGCTGAGAAATTTAAGACTGCAAAATTTTTGAATGCTTTTTTCATTTTTATAGATCACAGAAATTTACCCCAGACCATGGAATAGCGTATAGATGAGGAATATAATCCAGCTAATTTTTTTAAGCTTTTTTCGAGTGTTGGATATCACAGAAATGTACCACAGAACACGTAAAACTGTATGGCTGACAAATTTAAGACTGCAAAATTCTAGAACACTTTTTTCAATTTTATAGATCACATGAAACTTACCCCAGATCACGTAATAATCTATGGGCGACAAATTTAAGCCTGTAAAAATTGTAAGCGCTTTTTTGGAGTGTTTATATATATATATATATATATAGATATATATATAGATATATATATATATATATATATATATATATATATATATATATATATATAAATAAATCAAGAACACAGAATAGTGTATGAGTAAGAAATTTAACCTAGGGAAATTTTTAAACTATTTTTTTATGTTGTATAACAAAAAGGTAACACAAATCACGTAATGCTCCATGAATCAAAATATATTACATTTTTTCACTCACCTCCCCCAAAAAACTGCAGCTATATATTTGCCAACAGCCTGCATAGGCCTAATGCCTATCTACAGACTGAATTCTGTCACTCTCCCTGCTCCTGCTACTCTCTCTCCCTTCCTAGGCTAAATGTACATTGTATGTGATACAGACAGCAAAGCAAATGATTAGCCTTTAGAAGGGCATGATGGCTCAGCTTCAACACCAGTATCAGCACTACAGACCTCTGATTCGTTATACTGTACACAAAGGCCTAGACAGGCACTCTCTCCCTCTGATACGAAGTGTCACAGAGCTGTGCAATGGCATCAATGTGCCGTGCCTTTCCTTGATGTCACATGGTGAGCCTATCACAGTAATGCCACAATCAAGATGGCTACGGCAGTACAGTGACGCGCACGAGATCCCCGCATGCTTATTGGCTTTGTAACAGGCGCCAAAATTGCGGGGCGGGGAATTGAGTTTTACATTGAGCACCACTCATTGCTTGCTCATCCCTAATATTTATACAATCTCTCATCAACACCTGCGACTTTCCCAGGTACAACCAGCTGATCGGCATACAGCTTCCTATGAAAGGAGCTGCCACAGCTTCTATTTTCTTTATAAAAACTAGTTTTAATATTTGACTGCCATTGCTGCTGGACTTGTTTTTATATATGAAGACCCGTGTGTGCACAGAGGGGCATTGCGGGCTTGCTTCAGTTTTTCTTTATATTAATAAATGTCCTTCAATCACTTAAGCAGAATGAGTTAATAGTGAGTGATTCACACTAAGGTTTTAGTGTCAACGCCTGGTAATAGGAGTTTAGTTGAATAGCAGATCAAAAAACCAGGCAGATAAAAAAAGACACTGACATCTGCATCTTCTTGTACAGCTGTTACAATAATGATTACTACTCTATCGCATGGAAGGGTTATGATTCCAGATATCACTGGCATTACGCGGGTTGAGTTAATAAAGTAAAGGTAATATAATATCTTTAACCAGAATTATTACAGAGGAATCACAATGAGCAGTCACAAAACCTGGTAGGTTATAAAATAAACTGGTTCTCAGATTATAAACATGCAGTAAGAAACAATAAAAAAGTTATATGTACCCTAAAACCAATAAAAACAGACAAAAAAAATCAACAAAAAATCAAAGAAAGTCTTACAGATCTTAAAAAAATGTCCAGAAGCTACATTTCGGATTTTTTTTCACCACATACAATGAACACCATAAAAACCAAGCCAAAAAGACAATGGTGGAATTGTATTTTTTTTTTCACTATTTTACATTATTACATTTTTTTACTGTGTGTCAGTACATTGGTTTCAATGGTATAATTTAAAACAACTCGACCTGCAAAAAAACATACCCTTTTATGGCTGTCAATGGAAAAATACAGTAAGTTTTAGTTTGTGAAAGAGAGGGAGGAAAAAGTGAATATGTCAAAATGGAAAATTACCAAGTCATGCAGGAGTTAAATCAGGTTTTTGTGCTAAATATACAATTGTCAAAAAAATTGACAAGTATATAATCACATCATAACACCACATACAATGCATTTATTTGTCCTTTTTTAGTATTTGTGGAGGTCTTTTTTATGTCAAAGTGCAGCATACTATGGGAATGACATTTTCTCTGGAGGTTTTTTTCCCCCATCGGCCTTTTTGTAGGACTTGACAAATTCAAGGAGAAACCCAAAATAACAACAGCTAAGCGTCAGTATAGTTTTTGTGTCATTTAAAGTGGTACTTACTTTGAATATCCATGTCACAACTGCTGTATATTCTCTTTTGGTAGTTTAAACTTAATGTGGTTGTCCGGGACTTTAACATAGATGGTCTAACCTCAGTTGCGGAGCTGATGAGCACAACTCCATTAATTGAATAGTGGCCACGGATGTGCGTGTGTGCAGATTCAGTGGGTTACTGATCACAGCCCACTCTATCAGCTAAGAGGTAACATCAATCAACTGGCTCTACTGTATTGAGTGGAAAAATATATCCCCAAATAGTGGGGAGTTCCCTCTTCTTTACCATTAGGAGATTTTTTTTAGATATTGATAGGGTTCACAACATTTGTTACTAGTGACTTCCTAGATCGCTCTATCATTTATAATTGATTTAACTATATATTAGGCTTAGAGTACACCAGGGACTTTAGGGATAGTCATCAAGGAGTGAGAGCACCATACCGTGGAAATTTAGGATGACAACCTCCACTGTTAGGTAGGGCATCCATTAGGGAATATTAGCCCACATACTGTGATATCTTCCCTTTTTTTCGTGGTTGACCCCTCTTCCCTACTGCCCCATTTTTGTCACATTTTTTTTCACTTGTATATTTTTTTCTTTAATAGATACACTGTGGTTTGATTGATTTATTGTATTGTATTCTAGCCTAACATGCGATATTTTTAAGACAACTTTGAATAAAAGTTATATTTTAGGGGTCTTGTTCTTTTCTTCCAATGGAAACTGTAAACAGTCCTGCAAATAATTAATAGCTGCTGAGTAAAAAAAAAAAGCATTGTATACTAACTGCACACAGATGACAAGTGAGAAAAAATCATACCGCTCTCCTGTATGAGAATGGGATCGATCGGTTATTTATGCGCTGGTGTGAGCGCAACTTCACCCTCATTTTACAATCTATTCCTTGCTTTGGCTTTAAAAAAACTTTAGCAAAAACCCCGAAGGATATGTGCACACAGTGTTTTTGCAGAGTTTTTGTAGCAGAAATAAAGTGGAAACTCAAAGGTCCTGATTGACCAAAGCAATTTTTCCAGAATTATGGCATAAATAGCTTGGAAAAGTCGCAACATTTTGTGCGCAATTCGTAGTTGTGCAAAAATGTCACCATTTTTGGCTTTATTACACACCAGTTTCTTTAATAGGCAGACCTGGGGCAGACAGGGGTATGGCGGAGAATGACGTCACAGATCATCCAGTCCAGAGACAGGAATAAGATTTCTGGCCTGCTGCAAGGAGCATCAGACTCCTAGACATCCCCTCACCAAGACCAGCAAGAAAATCCACAGTCTTAGGCTACTTTCACACTAGCGTTAACTGCAATACGTCGCAAATGCGTCGTTTTTGCGAAACGCCGCATCCAGCAAAAGTTTTTGCTGGATACGTTGTTTCGTCATAGAGTAACCTTAGCGACGCATTTGCGACGCATTTGCGACGCATTTCCAAACGGTGAATGCGTTTGGCGGCGTTTGGGCGTATGGTAGCGGTCCGTCGGGAGAAAAAAACGTTACATGTAACGTTTTTTGCTCCCGACGGTCCGCTTTTTCCGACCGCGCATGCGCAGTCGGAACTCCGCCCCCACCTCCCCGCACTTCCCCGCACATCACAATGGGGCAGCGGATGCGTGGGAAATATGCATCCGCTGCCCCCGTTGTGCGGCGGAGACCACACTAGCGTCGGGAACGTCGGCCCGACGCGCAGCGACGGGTTGTTCCCGACGCTAGTGTGAAACTAGCCTTAGTGAATTGGGACCAAACTTTGTGACGAGTTTTGGAAATTGAAGGAGGATTTGGAGAAGTTTTGTTAAATTTCTACTCAGTTTCTGCTCCAAAAACTTCTCGAAAAAGTCAGAATGTACGTATCCTTATGGTATATTGAGACATCACAATAGAGGTGTGTTTGCTCAACATCAAAAAACAACATGTGGTCCTTCATTAAGATTAGAGTTTTGTATGCTAGACTTAATGAAGGCACCACTGGAGTAAAAAGTGCCTAGTTCATTAATAGACTTAATGAATTTGTTGCAGCTTACAAGTGCCATGTGCCGCGGCCAGAAATATTACTCCAGTAAAGGAATGGAGTACATTTCTGGAGTAATTTAAGTAGTTAAAGTGAGGTAAATTTTGATTACCGTATATACTCGATTATAAGCCGACCCGAGTATAAGCCGACCTCCCTAATTTTGTCACAAAAAACTGTGAAAACTTAATGACTCGAGTATAAGCCTAGGGTGGAAAATGCAGCAGCTACCGGTAAATGTCAAAAATAAAAATAGATACCAATAAAAGTAAAATTAATTGAGACATCAGTAGGTTAAGTGTTTTTGAATATCCATATTGAATCAGGAGCCCCATACAGTTCATGATGGGCCCCATAAGATGCTCCATACAGTTCATGATGGGTCCCATAAGATGCTCCATATTAAAATATGCCCCATATAATGCTGCACAAAGGTTAATAATGGCCCCATAAGATGCTCCATAGAGATATTTGCCCCATATAATGCTGCACAAAGGTTGATTATGGCCCCATAAGATGCTCCATAGAGATATTTGCCCCATATAATGCTGCACAAACGCTGATTATGGCCCCATAAGATGCTCCATATAGATATTTGCCCCATATAGTGCTGCACAAACATTGATTATGGCCCCATAAGATGCTCGATAGAGACATTTGCCCCATATTGTGCTGCACAAATGCTGATTATGGCCCCATAAGATGCTCCATAGAGATATTTGTCCCATATGCTGTTGATGCGATGAAAAAAAATGACATACTCACCTCTCTTCGCTCAGGCCCCCGGCACTTGCAATACTCACCGGTCCTCGTTCCGATGCCGCTGTGAATTCCGCATCCTCTGCACTGATGCTCAGGCAGGGGGCGTGGACTAACCACGTCATCGCGCCCTCTGACCTGAGCGCCACTGCAGAGGACGCAGAAGACGGAGCGGCGCCCGGAACGAGGAGAGGTGACTATCGCGCAGTGCTCCCCCTCCCCATTATACTCACCTTCTCCTGGCACTGTCCCTGCATCTCCAGTCTCCGGGCTCTGACAGCTTCTTCCTGTAGTGAGCGGTCACATGGTACCGCTCATTACAGTAATGAATATGTGGCTCCACCCCTATGGGAGTGGAGTCGAGTTCATATTCATTACTGTAATGAGCGGTACCATGTGACCGCTCACTACAGGAAGAAGCTGTCAGCGTCCGGAGACCGGAGATGCAGGGAAGCTGCAAGGGACCGCGCCAGGAGCAGGTGAGTATGTCACAGCAGCCGCTCCCCCTCCACCACCGACCCCCCTGGGACAATTACTCAAGTATAAGCCGAGAGGGGCACTTTCAGCCTAAAAAAAGACCTGAAAATCTCGGCTTATACTCGAGTATATATGGTAATTTGATGTTTGAACCTCGCTACGCCCTGTGAGGCAGTGACCCCTGTTACAGCTAGGGGGTGCTGTTTGTTCTCTCCAGGATGTGCACAGAGGCGTAGTGAGGCCATGAGGGGGCGACACAGTCGCAGGTGTAGCTGTGATTACCATTGTTAAAAGCCCTGTAGTATAGAGAGGTTGTAGAGTTGAGTCTGAGGAGTCTCAGGTGTGTCAGGGCCAGAGTGAGGCCTGGCAATCCACAGCATACACAGTGGTGCGGCTGTCCACGATGACTGGTCATGGATGTGGACAGGTCTTGTGCCCAGAGGTGAACCGTAGGTAGACTGTCCTGTGCCTGAAGGAAGGACCAGAGTGTGTCACAGCTGCAGACAGGAGGATGCCAAGGTCTGTGTACGGCTGTGAGTAGAGACTGTGAGTAGAGCCTAATTATCACTTTAGTCTATGTGCAGGCATTGAATTAAAGCGAATTGGTCATAGAAAAATTAACTATTGTTTAAATCAGGTTTTTGTGTTACATTGGAATTGGAAATTGGATTTTTTTATGCATATCACAATTTTTATGAAAAAAACCAAAATTACTAATCTTGCAATTTTCAAACTGACCACTATGTTTATTTTAGACTTATTCTTCCTGTCCCTTCCAGAAGCATTTTCAGCTGTCTCACCATCATCAGATGGGTAACATTTCAATATACAACTGATAAGACAAGGATCCACCAATTACAGAAGGCGATATCAAAATGACCTTTGCAATAGATATTTCAATACAAAAGATAGGGTCTGCTTGAGTCTGTTTATGTTAATGTACATGTGGATGTCATGAAGGTCCAGGAAGTTTGGTCTTGATTCATAGAGAGTTTGTGCCAGAGCACAGTCAAATGTTGTGCAAAAATTTAGCATAATTTTTCTTTGCATTTTCACGTCAGTTTTGTCCAGATGGAGCATGGTGATGCCTGCCTGACAAATTTATTTCAACTTGTGGCATACTTTACAACAGAAATGTTACTCCAGTCCTAGACTGGAGTAACATCTCTGGCAATGTGCATGCCAGTGATAAGATATGCCTCATTCATAAGTGGCGTGAAGTTCCGAATTCATTTGGTGCATCTTATTCCTGCAGGCCCCTCATTAAGACTGACGTATGAAATGCCAGTCTTAAAGCCAACCCTTAAGATTCTGAAATAGCCCTAGTGGCAATATGTATACAGCAGTATTTTTTAAAATATATACAGATTATGATATTACAAATAAATAAAAAAGTACCTCAATATTTTTAAAGGTACATTTAACACAAAACGTGATTTAAACAATCGGTCATTTTTAACTGTCTAAAACATAATCCAGAGAGGGACAATAGTAACTGCTTCATGTTCGCTATAGAATACTATCTACCTTCATGCATAATTATATCATTCATGACCATCATAACTAGTGTTATCATATGTTAAATTAATATTATTGTAAACTTTGCATTGCAGGCGATGTATTGGACTGCTGATACCAAGTTATTACTAATATTCCTGTGTGACTTACATATCCAATCATTGGCAATAAGGTATGTAGGTTGCTGGCTCGTCCATGCCAAGCATCTGTTCCTGTTATTTCCCACAAGCATGCCTAGCATGGCATCACTGACGTGACAGAAGAAAACAAGGCTAGAACATTTTGTTTGCACTTGTGTTATTGGGCACAAAATGGGAGCATGGATGGCGCAGCCAGAACATAGAACCGGTATATGAATACCTATCGGTACACCGCCTACTGATTGTTCACTACCTACCTAGATCAAATTATTACAATTTCAGAGTTGTCAGATAGTGTTATCTGTTAGTGGCTAACTGAGGAGATGGTGACAAACCGCAGCTTTGGAGATTCCTCAGGTCTCCTCATCTGGCACAGCCTAATTATCTTTCTACGTACTGGCTAAGGCTGCTTTCACACTAGCGTCGGTACGGGGCCGTCGCGCTGCGTCGGCCCGACGTACCGACGCATACTGTGCAAAAAATGCCCGACGTGGGCAGTGGAAGCAGTCTTACGACGCTTCCGCTGCTCCATTGTAAGGTCCGGGGAGGAGGGGGCGGAGTTTCGGCCGCACATGCGCGGTCAAAAATGGCGGTCTCGACGCACAAAAAAAGTTACATGTAACTTTTTTTTGTGGCGGCGGTGCGCCAAAACACGACGCAACCGTCGCACGACGGTTGCGACGTGTGGCACTGCGTCGCAATGCATCGCTAATAAAAGTCTATGGAGAAAAAACGCATCCTGCAGACAACTTTGCAGGATGCGTTTTTTATCCACAACGACGCTAGTGTGAAAGTAGCCTAACAGCTACAAATGCTACTACGTCACCGAATGTTGGCAGTGCAAACCTCCAAACAATCCCATCAGCAGAAAGCAGGCGGACTAATGTGAAGCACACGGCACAACCTGCCCGCCGTGACATGTCGTCTCTGAAATGCTAAGCGAACGCTGCTCGCCCACATCTGCAGCAGCTGGAGTTTATTGAGAAGGCAAATAATGAGCAGACTCCAGGCACCAAAGCAGGCAATGAAAAAACCCGAATCCAAATCCATTGTACTCCCACCTCCCCCGCTGGATCCGCTGCCTAAATTTAGAGCCAGGCTAGGAACTCTTAACACAAAATGAGGTAAATGCCATTGCAGAAAGTGTAGACAATAAATCCGGTAACATTCACACACGCCATGTACAAGTCCACAGAGCAGCGGCGGTGTCATACAACAAAGGCAAAAAGCAGAAAACCGCATATGTGCAAAGATGTAATACCGCCAATGTGTCTTTTAACTCTTCGGAGCGCGATGGCTTGTGATATTTCTTTTTGTGCCAAATGCCATGTATATGCTGTAAGGGTACAGCTGCCAATCTTATTTCGTACTACTGACATAGCTGCCAATGGATTGTGATGTGCCAATCGTTAGGTTGTCATCTGCTACATCTGTATCATTAACGAGTGCCCAGGTTCGCCAGCGTGTGGCACATTGGTCCCCTCCTATGGAATGCTGTGTGAGTGGCGGGTGGGATCTTGGTGTTCAGAGTCAATCTCCACTTACCTCTTACTTGAATCACTCCGCCAGATGTGGACAGAGGCCGTGGGTATTACAGAAAGTTTCCAGTGCTGAGCAGGGCAGTGTGCTGTGCAGATGTAGAGATGGGGTATTCTGCCATCCACTGTACTGTAAGACTCTTTCCTGCCTCCCTCTCCTCTCTGTGTCTGGGCAATGTCTAGAGACATAGTACAGCTCCTGCAGAATCACACCCCCACAAATAGCATCCGCCAATCCGCAGCCCCAGAGCAGCCAGTCATCTGCATAATGTGGGGCTGCAGCTGGAATAAGGGGGCACTCACAGGCTGCTGTATTGTGTGTCCTGGACAGATGGGGGTCTCACGCAGTGGTAGCCCTCCCTGCTTGTGCCTAGACATACACACATCAAGGTATTCACATAGGGACATTGTTCTCCTTCTGCCACACTCATGACAGCGGCAGGTTTATTATAAAACCTAGGTGTCACCTGTAACAGGCGACAATCAGAGAGGGAAATCACTGGCATTGGTTTTGGAAATATGTGAATATTAAACTAGGTTGTCCAAGAAAAGTTCTTCAGGGTTTCGTAATTGTAGCGCCTAGAAGAGAATGGATTAAATGAGTATTATAAGCACAATAATATATAGAGGGCAGTCATAGGATAGGTTTTCATAAAAGTGTAACTGCATCTGATGTATTAGAATAGCTGCTTTTTCTGTCCCCTTCATAACTCACAATCTACATTCCCTGTCAATATGTCTGTGGGGTGTGGGAGGAAACAAAACCGGAGAACTCAGAGGAAGCCCAGCAAATATGGCTGATGTCTTCAGCTTGGTTATATCATAATAATGAGAAACCGTGGCACGACCATGCAGGTGTACAAGTAGGGTCCCAAACCAGTGAATATGATGCAGTAACACTTGGCATTCAGCTTTGGTATTTAGATGGGAAGATTTAATGTAATCCACGAGTAGTACATCCGTTAAACGTTTCGGTCTTATAGCGACCTTCCTTAGTGTACTAAACATATGTACCTACACATGCATATAAGTAAATAGCATTGTATCAATAGACAATCAAAGATAACAATATGATCATATAAAGGTAAAGAAACAAAGAAACTCTCAATGCGAACTATACAACCATGGAGGTTATACTGTATCAATAGATGTGTTGATATTCATATTTAGGATAGCAGTAGAAGATAAAGGATATAGGGATAAAGGATGGGAACCTACCCGACTGCTAAGAGATATAAGGAGTAGATGAATATTGCTAAAGCAGGCTTGTTATAGTCCTATGTTAGATATAATGAACCTGAAAAAGAGCTGTAATGTGAGAAGTGACCGGAGATGGGAGGGTTATGTAAATAATTGTACCGACCTGGAATAGGTATAATGATATATGCATCTGGAGTGTATGGTCCGGAAATCTATAATGAACCCCATGGTTAGTTGGTAATAATTAGTGATGAGTAGTGTTGAGCATTCCGATACCGCAAGTATCGAGTATCGGCCGATATTTGCGGTATCGGAATTCCGATACCGAGTTCCGATATTTTTGCAATATCGGGAATCGGGATCGGGATCCATATTCATGTGTAAAATAAAGAATAAAAATAAAAAATAGGGATATACTCACCCTCGGACGCGCCCTGTTAGTAACCGCTGCAACCGGCAGCCTCCGTTCCTAAGAATGAGCGAGTGAAGGACCTGCGATGACGTCGCGGTCTTGTGATTGGTCGCGTGACCGCTCACGTGACCGCGACGTCATCGAAGGTCCTTCACTCGCTCATTCTTAGGAACGGAGGCTGCCGGTTGCAGCGGTTACAACCCGTCCGAGGGTGAGTATATCCCTATTTTTTATTTTTATTCTTTATTTTACACATGAATATGGATCCCAGGGCCTGAAGGAGAGTTTCCTCTCCTTCAGACCCTGGGAACCATCCAGGATCACTTCCGATATTTGTGTCCCATTGACTTGTATTGGTATCGGGTATCGGTATCGGCGATATCCGATATTTTTCGGATATAGGCCGATACAATCCGATACCGATACTTTCAAATATCGGAAGGTATCGCTCAACACTAGTTGTACCCAAAACTAGTGTACCCAATCTATCTATTATGGTGAACAGCATCACGCTCTCTCCCGCTCCTGAAATCCGCTGCCTCGGAGTAACTCTTGACTCTGCCCTGTCCTTCAAACCTCACGTCCAAGCTCTTGCCACCTCCTGTCGCCTCCAACTCAAAAATATTGCCAGAATCCGTTCCTTCCTCAGTCCACAATCTACCAAAACTCTTGTGCATGCTCTCATCATCTCCCGCCTCGATTACTGCAACACCCTCCTCTGTGGCCTCCCCGCTAACTCTCTTGCACCACTCCAGTCTGTCCTCAACTCTGCTGCCCGCCTAATCCACCTCTCTTGCTACTCCCCTGCTTCTCCCCTCTGCAAATCCCTCCACTGGCTCCCAATCCCCCAACGAATCCAGTTCAAACTACTAACACTGATCTACAAAGCCATCCACAACCTGTCCCCTCCCTATATCTCTGAACTAATCTCCCACTATCTTCCCTCACGTAATCTTCGTTCATCCCAAGACCTCCTACTCTCCTCCACACTTATTCGTTCCTCACACAATCGCCTCCAAGATTTCTCCCGAATATCCCCCATCCTCTGGAATTCCATGCCTCAACACGTCCTATTATCCACCACCCTCGGATCCTTCAGACGGAACCTGAAAACCCATCTCTTCAGGAAAGCCTACAGCCTACAATAACTGAGCCGCCGCCTCACCACCGCCAGAGCCGCCGCCGCCTCACCCCTACCTTCTGTCTCTTCCCCACTATCCCATAGAATGTAAGTCCGCAAGGACAGGGTCCTCTCCCCTCTGTACCAGTGTGTCACTGTAAACCTGTTTACTGTAAATGATATCTATAACTCTGTATGTAACCCCTTTCTCATGTACAGCACCATGGAATTAATGGTGCTATATAAATAAATAATAATAATAAATAATAATGAGCGAACATGCTCGCCACCACTCGTTACTCACCCGAGTATCACTATGCTCGGTGTAATCGGTGAGCACCGAGCATTTCCGGGATTATTCGGCAGTAACTGGTGTCTCCACCCAGCAGTTTTGGCGGACTTTAGAGACCCAATCACGGTGCAGGGATTGCCAGACCATGAAATGCCGCAGCCATCTTTGTTGTGGTCGTGCAGTGATTGGCTGGGCCGCACAGCATCATCCCGAGTATCAGAGACCTGGCGCCGCCCTGCTCGCCGCATTCTGTTCCTGTTTCAGCGAGAGTAGGGAAAGCTGCTGCCGAGATAGGGTCAGAATCGTGCTTTTAGAGTTAGTGTAGGTCTGCAACTCTTACATCCACAACTCCTCAGAAACCAACAGTCCTTTTAGGGCTAATTCGTGGGTCCCGATATTGCAGCACTAGGTAGGCAGGGTAGAGTTGAGCAAAACGGATCGGACAAATTCAAAAATCGCCGACTTTCGGCAAAGTCGGGTTTCATGAAACCCAACCCGATCCTAGTGTGGGATCGGCCATGAGGTCAGCGATCTCCACGCCAAAGTCGCGTTTCATATGACGCTTTTACCGCCATTTTTCAGCCAATGAAGGAGGACGCAGAGTGTGGGCAGCGTGATGACATAGGTCTCGGTCCCCACCATCTTAGAGAAGGGCATGACAGTGATTGGCTTGCTTTCTGCGGCGTGACAGGGGCTATAAAGGGGCGTGCACGCCGACCGCCATCTTACTTCTGCCGATCTTAGCATAGGGAGAGGTTGCTGCAGCTTCGTCAGAAGAAGGGATATAGTTAGAGAGGGAAGATTAACCCCCAAACCGCTTGTGCTGTAGCAATTTCCACTGTCCAACGCCACCTTTTTTTTTAACTCTGTAGCTTATTATGCTGCCTTATAAGGCTCCCTGATAGCTGCATTGCTGTTTGCACGCTGCTGTGCAAACCAACTGCTTTTTTAAAAGCAAAAATCCTGTTGCTCTTTTCTGCACAGTTATCTTGTTTATTTGTCCACAGTGCACACTTTTGTGTGCAGCAATCCTTTTTATTGCTGCCATACTTGTCCTGAGATCATTGTAGGGAGTTTGAAATCGTACTACAGTCCTTGTATTTTTTCATATATCTTCCAGCCACTTTCTGCCACTTACATTGTGTTGTTTTATATACTGGGCCTGAGTTGTGGTGCTGTCTCCCTCTCCAAAAAAAAGGGAGATTCAAATTCTCACAAAGTAGATATACTACAGTCCTGTTGGTTTGTCGTATATCAGCCAGCCACTTTCTGCCACTTACATTGTGTTGTTTTATACACTGGGCCTGAGTTTTGGTTCAGTCTCCCCCCCCCCAAAAAAAAGGAGATTCAAATTCTCACAAAGTGAATATACTACAGTCCTGTTAGTTTGTCATATATTAGCCAGCCACTTTCTGCCACTTACATTGTGTTGTTTTATACACTGGGCCTGAGTTTTGGTTCAGTCTCCCCCCAAAAAAAGGGAGATTCAAATTCTCACAAAGTAGATATACTACAGTCCTGTTAGTTTGTCGTATATCAGCCAGCCACTTTCTGCCACTTACATTGTGTTGTTTTATACACTGGGCCTGAGTTTTGGTTCAGTCTCCCCCCCAAAAAAGGGAGATTCAAATTCTCACAAAGTAGATATACTACAGTCCTGTTAGTTTGTCGTATATCAGCCAGCCACTTTCTGCCACTTACATTGTGTTGTTTTATACACTGGGCCTGAGTTTTGGTTCAGTCTCCCCCCCCCCAAAAAAAAGGAGATTCAAATTCTCACAAAGTGAATATACTACAGTCCTGTTAGTTTGTCGTATATTAGCCAGCCACTTTCTGCCACTTACATTGTGTTGTTTTATACACTGGGCCTGAGTTTTGGTTCAGTCTCCCCCCAAAAAAAGGGAGATTCAAATTCTCACAAAATGGATATACTACAGTCCTGTTAGTTTGTCGTATATCAGCCAGCCACTTTCTGCCACTTACATTGTGTTGTTTTATACACTGGGCCTGAGTTTTGGTTCAGTCTCCCCCCCCCCAAAAAAAAAAAGGAGATTCAAATTTTCACAAAGTGGATATAATACAGTCCTGTTAGTTTGTCGTATATCAGCCAGCCACTTTATGCCACTTACATTGTGTTATTTTATACACTGGGCCTGAGTTTTGGTTCAGTCTCCCCCCCCCAAAAAAAAAGGAGATTCAAATTTTCACAAAGTGGATATAATACAGTCCTGTTAGTTTGTCGTATATCAGCCAGCCACTTTCTGCCACTTACATTGTGTTGTTTTATACACTGGGCCTGAGTTTTGGTTCAGTCTCCCCCCAAAAAAGGGGAGATTCAAATTTTCACAAAGTGGATATACTACAGTCCTGTTAGTTTGTCGTATATCAGCCAGCCACTTTCTGCCACTTACATTGTGTTGTTTTATGCACAGGGCCTGAGTTTTATTTCAGTCTCCCCCTAAAAAAAGGGAGATTCAAAGTCTCACAAAGTGGATATAATACAGTCCTTTTAGTTTGTCGTATATCAGCCAGCCACTTTCTGCCACTTACATTGTGTTGTTTTATACACTGGGCCTGAGTTTTGGTTCAGTCTCCCCCAAAATAAGGGAGATTCAAATTCTCACAAAGTGGATATACTACAGTCCTGTTAGTTTGTCGTATATCAGCCAGCCACTTTCTGCCACTTACATTGTGTTGTTTTATGCACAGGGCCTGAGTTTTGGTTCAGTCTCCCCCCCAAAAATGGGAGATTCAAATTCTGACAAAGTGGATGTACTAGAGTCCTGTTAGTTTATCGTATATCAGCCAGCCACTTTCTGCCACTTACATTGTGTTGTTTTATGCACAGGGCCTGAGTTTTGGTTCAGTCTCCCCAAAAAAAAGGGAGATTCAAATTCTCACAAAGTGGATATACTACAGTCCTGTTAGTTTGTCGTATATCAGCCAGCCACTTTCTGCCACTTACATTGTGTTGTTTTATACACTGGGCCTGAGTTTTGATTCAGTCTCCCCCCAAAAAAGGGGAGATTCAAATTTTCACAAAGTGGATATACTACAGTCCTGTTAGTTTGTCGTATATCAGCCAGCCACTTTCTGCCACTTACATTGTGTTGTTTTATGCACAGGGCCTGAGTTTTATTTCAGTCTCCCCCTAAAAAAAGGGAGATTCAAATTCTGACAAAGTGGATGTACTAGAGTCCTGTTAGTTTATCGTATATCAGCCAGCCACTTTCTGCCACTTACATTGTGTTGTTTTATGCACAGGGCCTGAGTTTTGGTTCAGTCTCCCCAAAAAAAAGGGAGATTCAAATTCTCACAAAGTGGATATACTACAGTCCTGTTAGTTTGTCGTATATCAGCCAGCCACTTTCTGCCACTTACATTGTGTTTTATGCACAGGGCCTGAGTTTTGGTTTAGTCTCCCCCCAAAAAAAGGGAGATTCAAATTCTCACAAAGTGGATATACTACAGTCCTGTTAGTTTGTCATATATCAGCCAGCCACTTTCTGCCACTTACATTGTGTTGTTTTATGCACAGGGCCTGAGTTTTGGTTCAGTCTCCCCCCCAAAAAAGGGAGATTCAAATTCTCACAAAATGGATATACTACAGTCCTGTTAGTTTGTCATATATTAGCCAGCCACTTTCTGCCACTTACATTGTGTTGTTTTATCCACAGGGCCCGAGTTTTGGTTCAGTCTCCCCCCAAAAAAAGGGAGATTCAAATTCTCACAAAATGGATATACTACAGTCCTGTTAGTTTGTCGTATATCAGCCAGCCACTTTCTGCCACTTACATTGTGTTGTTTTATACAAAGGGCCAGAGTTTTGGTTCAGTCTCCCCAAAAATAAAAAAGGAAGATTTAAATTCTCAACAAGTTTATATACACCTTCTACCTTGTTTTACAGTACCATATAACGGTTGTTATTTTGGTTAGATTTTCCAAAAAATGAGGAAGTCTGGTGGAAGAGCCCGTGGGTGGTCGTTGCCAGCTGGTACTGATGGTGGTGGTGGTGCATCTGGTGGTAGTGGCAAAAGCACAATAGCACCTAAGGCTGGAGGTGTTGAGCCAGCGTCATCGTCTGGCTACACAAGGCCTCGAAGGCTCCCTTATCTGGGAGTAGGAAAACAGTTTTAAAGCCGGAGCAGCAGGAAAAAGTTTTGGCTTTCCTTGCTGACTCAGCCTCTAGCTCTGCATGTAGAAAAGCCGCGGAGACACCATCACGTGTTTCTCAACGCAAGCGATGAATAGTCAGGTCTTTCACCGGGAAGGAACAACCACGGGAAGGGCAGCATCCAATAAAGGAAAACCACCTATGCCAAAATATGGTATCCATCCACAGACAGCTGTTTGGGGGTATTTGCCCCGTGCCTAGTGAAAAGGCTATAAACATAAGGATGAATGACCTCGGGGAGATCAAAACATCCAACACCGCGGAGACACCATCACGTGTTTCTCAACGCAGTGATCCAGAACACTGCCCCCATCCCTTATGGGAAATATACAAATGCATAGCTCTTTCGCCTCCTCTTCAGAAAGTTCCAAACATAAAAGCAGCGAGTCGTCAGTGGATGCTCCCGGTCAGGAGCAAGACGTTTCCTTGTGTCCTTCACCCAAACCAAAAGTGAAGGATGCGGCAGGCGACACTACAGGTTACTCCATGGAGCTCTTTACACATACCGTGCCTGGGTTAGAAAGGGAAATTGTTAACTGCCCAATACAAGATAAATTGGACATGGAGTGCACTGATGCACAGCCACAGCTAGATTATTATGCTGTTCCATTGACTCAGATCACTACATTGCCCTCGCAGTGTACTGAGCCAGAATCTGACCCTGATGAGACTATGGTGCCCTGTCCCGAACGCTATAGAACCTTACACGTTGACACAGAGGAAGGTGCACATGACATTGAAGAGGAGGTGATAGATGACCCAGTTGTTGACCCAGATTGGCAGCCATTGGGGGAAGAGGGTGCCGCTGCCAGTAGCTCAGAAGCGGAGGAGGATGATCCGCAGCAGCCATCTACATCGCAACATCTGTCATCTGGCAGGCCCGTATCAGGCCAAAAACGTTTGTCAAAAACAAAAACAGTTTTAGGTCAGCGTGGCCATCCGGTGAAAGCAGCACAGCGTGCAATGCCTGAAAAGGTATTCCATAGTAGGAAGAGTGTAGTGTGGCAATTTTTTAACCAAGATCCGAATGATCAGTGCAAAGTTATCTGTAAGAAATGCTCAAAGACCTTTAGCAGAGGGAATAATCTTCAAAATTTAAATACAACGTGCATGCTTAGACATTTAACCAGCATGCACTTGCAAGCCTGGACTAACTACCAAACGTCCCGTACCGTTGGTGCACCTGCTCAGAATGAAGGTAGTCAGCAACGCTACATTGCTTCCCTCACTGTAAGCCCACCGGTTAGGACACCACCAGCAGCAAATGTGGAGGTATCGTTGCAAGGCCAAAGCAGTCAGGGAATCACAAGGTTATTGGTAGGAAACACTGTATGTAGGTCAACATCAAGAATACCATCACCAACCCTCTCTCAATTCGCCATGTCCACCACCACCACCAGCGCTAGTTCCACCATATGCCGCTCTCCAGTCCAGCTCACCCTACAAGAGACTCTCGTTAGGAAAAGAAAGTACTCATCCTCCCATCCGCGCACACAGGGTTTGAACGCCCACATTGCTAGACTAATCTCATTAGAGATGATGACCTACCGGTTGGCTGAAAGCGAAGCTTTCAAAAACCTGATGGCCTACGCAGTACCACGCTATGACCTACACAGTCAGCACTTCTTTACGAGAAAAGCCATCCCAGCCCTCCACCAGCATGTCAAAGACCGCATTGTCCATGCACTGAGGCAATCAGTCAGTGGAAAGGTGCACCTCACAACAGATGCATAGACCAGTAGGCATGGCCAGGGACGTTACGTGTCCATCACGGCGCACTGGGTTAATGTGGTGGATGCAGGGTCCACAGGGGACAGCCATAGTGGGACAGTTCTGCCTAGCCCACGGTCTAGGAAACAGTTGGCTGTAGGCATTCGCCACCCCTCCTCCTCCTCCTCCAGAAGCGAAAGCTCATCCACAGAGCGCAGTCGCACGACCACTCCATCCACAGCTGCCAGTGTTGAACACGAGGTGTCCCATTATCGAACAGCTAGTGGTAAGCGTCAGCAGGCTGTGTTACAAATGAAGTGTTTGGGCGACAACAGACACACCATGGAAGTACTGGCCAAGTACTTGCAGCAAGAAACTCAGTCATGGCTGGGCAGTGTACATCTTGAGGCAGGCAAGGTAGTCAGTGATAACGGAAGGAATTTTATGGCTGCCATAGCCCTTTCAGAACTGAAACACATACCTTGCCTGGCTCACACCTTGAACCTGGTGGTGCAGTGCTTCCTGAAAAATTATCCAGGGTTACCAGCCCTGCTCCTGAAGGTGTGAAGACTTTGCTCGCACATCCGCCGGTCGCCCGTACACTCCAGCTGTATGCTGAACCATCAGCAATCGATGAATCTTCCCCAGCACTGCCTAATAATCGACGTTGCAACAAGGTGGAACTCCACACTGCACATGCTTCAGAGGCTGTGCGAACAGAGGCATGCTGTAATTTATTTGTGGCAGGATACACATACACGGGCAGGCACTTGGATGGCAGACATGGAGTTGTCTGGTGTGCAGTGGTCGAAGCTACAAGACCTCTGTCAAGTCCTTCAGTGTTTTGAGGAATGCACACGGCTGGTAAGTGCAGACGACGCCATCATAAGCATGAGCATCCCACTAATGCGTCTGCTGATGCAAAGTTTGACGCACATTAAGGAGCACGCGTCTGCAGCCGAAGAGGAGGGAAGCCTTGATGACAGTCAGCCATTGTCTGCTCAGGGAACTCTCCTGGACGAGGTGGCGGACGAAGAGGAGAAGGAGGAGGATGATGGGGATGAATATTTATGGGAGGAGGATGCTTCTCAAGGGGCAATAGAAACTGGTGGCGTTGCAAGGTCAGGTACAGGGTTTTTGTGGGACAAAAGTGATGTTGATTTGCAAGAAAGTGCTCCTCAACCCAGCACAAGCAGTGAATTGACACCTGGAACATTGGCCCACATGGCTGAGTATGCCTTGCGTATCCTAAAAAGGGACCCCCGCATTACCAAAATGATGACCGATGACGATTACTGGTTGGCCTGCCTCCTGGATCCACAACATAAAGGAAAATTACAAAATATCATGCCACATGAGAACCTTGACCAAATATTGGCTACCAAACAAGCAACTCTTGTAGACCGTTTGGTTCAGGCATTCCCAGCACACAGCGGTGGTGATGGTTCTCACAAGAGCCGTAGGGGGCAACATGGCAGAGGTGTTAGAGGTGCACAAATCCGAAGTGGCGTTGGACAGAGGGGTTTTATGACCAGGTTGTGGATTGATTTCGCAATGACCGCTGACACGACAGGTACTGCTGCATCGATTCAAAGTGACAGGAGACAGCATTTCTCCAGTATGGTTACGAACTACTTTTCCTCACTTATCGATGTTCTCCCTCACAGGTCATTCCCCTGTGATTACTGGGCATCTAAAATATACACCTGGCCTGAATTGGCAGAATATGCATTACCAGAGGCTGCTTGCCCTGCTGCTAGTGTGCTATCAGAAAGAGTCTTCAGTGCTGCTGGTTCAATAATGACTGAAAAAAGGACTCGTCTGGCTACCCGAAATGTTGATGATCTAACCTTCATTAAAATGAACCAATCATGGATTTCAAATTATTTGGCCCCACCTTCCCCTACTGACACGTAGCTTGCCTGAAAAATGTCTTGCTTTTGGCCTCCTCTTAGTGACTGCTCCAATTCCTCAATTTGCAGCTGCTGAATGAATGAAGAGTGCCGTTTGCCTGGACAGGTGGGTGTGCCCACTCTTGGGCGACGGCACTGGCACAGGGTCCCTCATAGTACAATGAAGTGTCTCTGACGGTGGTGGTGCACAACCAACGTCAGACACACCGTCGTAATATGAGGGGCCCTGTGCCAGTACCGCCGCCTACGAGAGTGTTCCCCCCAGCTTGAACAGTGCTCTACCACTTGCAATACTTACCTCTCCCTGCTCCACCACTGTGTAGTCTGTGCTGTTAAATCCTTCAATGGCACTGCCAATACTAATTTGTTGAAATGATAGATGATAGTTAAAATATACAGGGGCCCTGGCCTCCATTTAGACCAGTTAATACTTTGTGCCTACTATCACTGTCTGCTACTCAGCAGAGGAGTGCACCCCTGTACCTAGCTATGCCACCTGTTTATTTATGAACAATTTTTGGGCAGACATTTTGCCCACTTTATTATTTGGGCCTACTAACATAGTCAGCTACTCATTACAATTTTCCGACACTGAGCAAAGCAATGTCGCCTGTTTATTTATGAACAATTTTTTGGCAGACATTTAGCCCACTTTATTATTTGGGCCTACTAACTGTGTCTGCCACTCATTACAGTTGTCCTCCACTGAACAAAGCAATGCCGCCTGTTTAGTCCTGTTACCAATTTTGAACTGCATTTAGGCTACGTTATTATTTGGGCCTACTAACTGTGTCTGCCTCTCATTACAGTTGTCCTCCACTGAACAAAGCAATGCCGCCTGTTTAGTCCTGTTACCAATTTTGAACTGCATTTAGCCCACTTTATTATTTGGGCCTACTAACTGTGTCTGCAACTCATTACAGTTGTCCTCCACTGAACAAAGCAATGCCGCATGTTTAGTACTGTTACCACATTTGAACTGCATTTAGGCTATTTTATTATTTGGGCTGTAAGAGTCATGTCGGTCTGGTAGTCGGGGGCAGATATATCTCGCCCAGGTACTTGTCCTATGTGAGTTAGGCCGCTTAGTATCTTCAGGATACTGAGGGGTTAATAAGTGCAGGAATAAAGGATGACCAGCTGGGGGTTTCCGTCCTCAGCCTGGGGCACACAGATTGCCTGCCTGTGTGAGACAAACGTGAGTGAGAGCTGTGCTCAAGTACTGTGTGTTGTTAGCTGGGTGGGAGAAGCCCCCCCAGTTGTTAAGATAGCAACGTGTTGGTTTAATTAGTGCCGGACAGGCTAGGATTTATTTTTATGTTTTGTTTTTTTTATGTTGCTTTCACTTTAATAAACCTGACCTGAGGTCAGCCAACTCGGAAACCTGCTGTCGCCTCAGAATTCAATGCACAAACCACGTGACCTTTGACCCCAGCAAAGGCGATCCTGGAGTGTTTTGTTACATTGTGGTGGAGAACGCGGGCAATAACGTGGCACAGGCGACAGTATGGAAGACGTGGTGAAAGCCTTACTACAGTCCACTGCCGTACAGCAGCAGGCCACTGCCTCACAGCATGAAGCTAATCGCTTGATGGCCGCACAGCTGAAGGAGTTAGTGGACATGACGGGTGCAGACCGCCAGCTTCTCCAACAGGTGGCGCAGCGCCTGGTGAGCATGCCTGAGGTGGACCCGGAAGCAGAGTCCAGAAGGATCCATGTGAGTCGATACTGGCAAAAGCTGACTGCAGAAGATGACGTTGAGGCATACCTGACAACGTTTGAGCGGACGGCCTTGAGGGAGAAGTGGCCGAAGACACGTTGGGCCGATTTGATTGCCCCGTTTCTCTCCGGCGAGGCCCAAAAAGCTTACCATGACTTGGACCCAGAAGACGCTCAGGACTTTGAGAAGCTGAAAGCTGAGGTCCTGGCCCGGCTGGGGGTGACGACGGCTGTCCTTGCACAGAGGGTACCCCAGTGGACATACCAGCCAGATAAACCGCCGCGGTCTCAGATGTTCGACCTGATCTACTTAACAAAGAAATGGTTGCAACCCGAGGTACTGACAACACCAGAAATAATCCAGCGAATTGTCCTGGACAAATACCTGAGGGTACTACCACCAGCGCTGAGAAGGTGGGTAAGCCAAGGAAATCCCACGACCGCGGATCAACTTGTGGAGTTGGTCGAGCGTTATTCCGTGGCAGAAGGACTTCCCGACGAAACCGCTAGCACCCGGTCCGTGCCTCCTCCTCGTGGAACTGGTAAGACTGTTCCAGGGACTACGGGTGAAGGAAAATCGCCTAAAACTGTGGGGGAGGAACACGGGACTGCTCGCACTCCGAGACCGAGAGTGTTGGACGGTGGACTCAGTAGGGGGCCTGTTAGGTGTTTCCGCTGCCATGAGAAGGGCCATGTTTCTGCGAACTGTCCTGTTACCACTGAACCTATGCAGTGCGACGTTACAGACTCTAAAAAACGCATGTCTTTGGTTACAGGGCTAGTGAGTGTGAATGCGGGTCAAAATGATACAGCGAAGCACCTGTGTGAATTATCTGTTGATGGGAAGAATGTTGTGGCATTACTAGATTCTGGAAGTGTGGTGACTCTGGTGAGAGCCAGTCTGGTGGCACTTCCATCTGGTCCGTCTGACAAGTTTTCTGTAACGTGTGTGCGGCGCCCCCGCACCGCCGCAGGGCCGAGGGGTACCCGGAGCCGGGCCTCTAGTTCTCAGTCTCGGGGTTGTCACGGTGGCTAGACCCGGTCCGTGGCCCTGTCCGTCAGTGGGGGACGTCCGGTGTAATAGGTGGTAGTAATGGTAGCGATGGAGCGGTGCGGTTGTGGGGTGTAAGTCGCGGTAAATAACGAGGACACCAGGTTGCAGTCTCTTTACCTCTTTACTGGAGATCTCTGAATCCTCAGTCCGGAACACGGTTCACCAGGCTACGCAAGTCCGGCCGGTCCAATGGCACCTCCAGAGTTCTCCTCTCAGGTGGAAATCTGTGCCTTCCTTCTAGCGCTGTGTTGTAGTCCTTCCCTGCTGTGCTCACGGAAAGTAACCCCACAACGGTTGTGTCTGTTTCTTAAGTTCCCTCACAACTCGATTTGATGTTCCTCTGTAATCCACCCCTTCCCTGTATTCAGGTTGGAATGGCACCCGTTTGTCAGGTAGGCCTGGAGTTCTTCCGGGACCCTAGAGTCGCCCCTCTCCCGCAATTGCCCCCCAAGACTTCATAGGTGATATGTGGTAGACAGCCCGCCTGAGACCGACTGTCCTGCCGCTGTTTGGAGTATGGCTTGAAGCTGTATTCTAATCCACTCCCTCGGCGTTCCGGCCACCGGTATTGCGCCTCAGCAGGGTGCTGCCTCTTTCAACAAAACCCCTGCTGGTATTCTCCTTCTGCTTGATCTCGTTTCTCACTCAGCACAATCTATCTCGCTTCTAGTCCTTTCTTGAGTCCCGCCGCTTCCAGGAGCCTGCGCGGACCCGTTACGTTCTTTCAATGCCAAGCCTCTGCCAGGATCCCACCCCTGGCAGAGACCCTACAGTCTCTCCCTTCACAACACCCCCTGCCACAGGGTGTTGCTCCGTTCAATCCCGTCAGCGTTCTCTCTAACTTCCTGCCTGACCCCCAGTTTATCCACTATGGTGGGGAGTGGCCTAATGAATAGCACCCTTAGCTCCCCCCGGAGGCCCTGCTGTGAAACATATTGGTGTCTGTGATACCTGATTGGAGGAACTCCTTCAGTGCCATCGAACGTACCATGGCTCCCCTTAGTGGCAGAGCCACAGTACTGCAACGACCAGGACTCTGGGGCGCTGCACTCCCCCCTGGTTAAACACAGTACTCCAGGACTGGGAAGAAAAACAACAATACAGATTAGCAAACAGACATACAATTTTGTTGAGTGCAAAACGATAAGTATACTTGAACAGGCTTCCCTTTATGGGAGGTGAGGACACTTTTAACGTTACAAACATGGTCAACATTATAAATTACAGGCTATGCATAACTCCTGTCACCCAACCGGGTATTCTACTTAGTGCAAATTCTGGAACAATAAATTAACATTGCCTTTAAGAAACATACACTCTTAGTTTACCAAAGGCCTTCCTATAATCACATTACAGGGTAAGGTAACTTCACATTCTCCTACTTTGAACCTGCAGGACCGCCTGTCCCTATGGCACCAGACCTACTGCCTCTCCTTTCTTTTACAGGACCGCCCTGTTCATCCAGGGCCTACTGCCTTTCGCTACTATACATAGTATAGACATAACATTCCTTTCGTTTAAAGAACTCTGAGCCCGCTCTACTCGGCTCCTTTAAGGACTCACTCTCTAACCCCTACGGGTTCACTCTCTGTCCTTAGTAACAAAGTAACTTTCAATGGGGACGCGGGGTTTACCTTCTATCCTCACCTTCATTATTACTTCGCTTACTTTCAACTATGCAGACCTCTATCTCTACCCCTACGGGCTCTCTGCATCTTTTCTTTCTGCAAAACATTATTTAGATTTCACATTTCAACAAATTCAACACATATAACTTAGCATGTAAAACAGTTACATTTCTTTTTCAAGCTTCATTATCACATTACTGTTCTGCAACAGTATCTTTCTCAAGTTCAATTTCACACATCCCCTTTAAGAGGGGACCAAGTCTTTCTGAGGTAGCTCGTCTTCTCAGCCTACCAGCCTACGCAAAGGTTCCGGTATGGTATCTTCGCAAAGTGTCTTTAACTAGAACCGGTAGGAAAGGTATCTTCACAAAGTGTCTTTGGCTCAAACCAATAGGGCAAATATCTTCGCAAAGTGTCTTTGGCTAAAACCAGTAGGGAGCACCTTTAAGAAGGTGCAAACTATTTACAAAAGAAAGTTCGAATCATGCACAGTCCATGATTTCTGCAGTTTGTGTAACTTTGTGCAAAAACTTCAAGAAAAAGAAAAACAAACAAAGGGGATCCCAGGTCAACAGAGGGATCCATTAACCCTGGACAGGTTTAGCAGCAACTTTAAAAGAACAAACAGTAACTATTTACATTTTCACAAAGCGAAATCTTACTCTTCTTTCAGAAGTTTCCATGAGGCGCCACCTGGCGGGCGGACCCCTGCAATTCAGGTTTCAGGTCCACTCCCACTGCCAGATACACCCCATGGGTTCGGGTCTGTTGCACGACCAGGTCGTGCGCGGCGATCAAGGTCTGTGTCCCCACTTCTCTCTGTGCTGGTACATCCGGAACATCGGTCACTCGAAGGGGCACCTCCTTAGGCACGACGGTGGTGGCGGCGATCGGGTGGCAGATCGCAAGTTCTGTGGTCAGGCAGGTGGGGCCGACCAGGGTGGTTACAGATCGGTCACACGGCGGCACTTTGGCCACAGGGGCTGGTTTCTCTTTCTTGTAGACGTTCAGAGCGAACCACCCCTTTTCCCCAAGATGCCGGGTGTAAGTAACACTGTCTCCCGGATAGAGGTCTCGATCGGGGTGACCCTCTCTAAGGTGTGACTCGACATCCCGTCGGTTGACAAAGACCTCCGCATATAGCCCCGGTTCTTTAATGAAGCCCCAGCCTCCTTGGAGTTTAAAGATGGTGACGATGCCCTGCCTGCGCGGGGCCTGGTGAGTGGTGGGGTCCTTACGGGCCCGGTCCTTGACCGCCAAATCTTTTTGATGGTAGGCCTCCCGTTTAGCCTGATGTGCTTCCTCTTCCTCTTGCCACCGCTGTTCTAGCTGGATCTGGTATTCTTCCCAGCTTAGGGCCTGTACCATTTCTCCCTTCTGGGTCTCCACCCCGGGGAACCCCATGAGATTGGATCCAGGGTTCACCCAGCGGCACACCGTGCGCTCCGCGCTGACCTCACACGGCAAGGGAGTAGGGGTGATTGGGGCTCGCATACGGTGTTCCATGCCCGTGGCTTCCTCCCATGGTAACAGGCGCTGAAGTCTATGGGTCCCCGGGAGAGGTGGTGCTGCTACGGGACCCACTAACACACCCTCTGCTGGTGGGGCAGGATCGGCGGACTCACCCACTGGTACGATTCCACTTTCCGCAACAGGTCCCGCTGGTTCTTCCGATGTCCGGGAATCCACTGCCGGTCCCACCTGATGCGGGGCCTGGACTCTTACGTGCAGTTGGAGGAGCTGGTTATATAAATCCTCCATCTCGGCTCTCAGGAATTTGGTGTTATCCACGGAGGACAGGCTGCTGGGCTCATCCGGGTAGTCAGGGGAGACTTCCACTTCAACCCCGCTGTCGGGTTCGGAGCTGCTGGCCATAGCGTCCTCCACGTGGGTCGCTTCCTGGTCTTTTTCCCGCTCTCTCCTGCGTGAGCAGTTTCGTTTTCTCTGCCTCCGCCCCCCATTAAGGATTAGGAGGCGGATCTCTGCTGCTGACGGACACGTCCTCACTGCACAGAAATATTTAGACTGGGCGGCCATTATCCTTCGCGCTCTCCAGCTCGTCTACGCCCACTCCACGCCCCTCTTCTCTTCCTGCGCTCTCCTCAGCGCTGCAATGGCGGCGGATTTTGGCGGCAAATGGCACAGCACACAGTCTTGCAATAAAGTACAGTCCAATCACAGTAAATCACAGTCTCTAGGCACACATGACCTGATTCTTCAGGCTTAAGTAGATCCTGTTCGTGACGCCAAGTCTGCGGCGCCCCCGCACCGCCGCAGGGCCGAGGGGTACCCGGAGCCGGGCCTCTAGTTCTCAGTCTCGGGGTTGTCACGGTGGCTAGACCCGGTCCGTGGCCCTGTCCGTCAGTGGGGGACGTCCGGTGTAATAGGTGGTAGTAATGGTAGCGATGGAGCGGTGCGGTTGTGGGGTGTAAGTCGCGGTAAATAACGAGGACACCAGGTTGCAGTCTCTTTACCTCTTTACTGGAGATCTCTGAATCCTCAGTCCGGAACACGGTTCACCAGGCTACGCAAGTCCGGCCGGTCCAATGGCACCTCCAGAGTTCTCCTCTCAGGTGGAAATCTGTGCCTTCCTTCTAGCGCTATGTGTTGTAGTCCTTCCCTGCTGTGCTCACGGAAAGTAACCCCACAACGGTTGTGTCTGTTTCTTAAGTTCCCTCACAACTCGATTTGATGTTCCTCTGTAATCCACCCCTTCCCTGTATTCAGGTTGGAATGGCACCCGTTTGTCAGGTAGGCCTGGAGTTCTTCCGGGACCCTAGAGTCGCCCCTCTCCCGCAATTGCCCCCCAAGACTTCATAGGTGATATGTGGTAGACAGCCCGCCTGAGACCGACTGTCCTGCCGCTGTTTGGAGTATGGCTTGAAGCTGTATTCTAATCCACTCCCTCGGCGTTCCGGCCACCGGTATTGCGCCTCAGCAGGGTGCTGCCTCTTTCAACAAAACCCCTGCTGGTATTCTCCTTCTGCTTGATCTCGTTTCTCACTCAGCACAATCTATCTCGCTTCTAGTCCTTTCTTGAGTCCCGCCGCTTCCAGGAGCCTGCGCGGACCCGTTACGTTCTTTCAATGCCAAGCCTCTGCCAGGATCCCACCCCTGGCAGAGACCCTACAGTCTCTCCCTTCACAACACCCCCTGCCACAGGGTGTTGCTCCGTTCAATCCCGTCAGCGTTCTCTCTAACTTCCTGCCTGACCCCCAGTTTATCCACTATGGTGGGGAGTGGCCTAATGAATAGCACCCTTAGCTCCCCCCGGAGGCCCTGCTGTGAAACATATTGGTGTCTGTGATACCTGATTGGAGGAACTCCTTCAGTGCCATCGAACGTACCATGACTCCCCTTAGTGGCAGAGCCACAGTACTGCAATGACCAGGACTCTGGGGCGCTGCATGTGTGCATGGGGATACTTGCTCGTACCTAACAGCAGTCATGGATTTCCACTCCCTATGGGTCTGTGCAACACAAAGTGGGACTCGTTCCCGCATTGTTACAGGATATAATCCTGGGCAGGGATTTTCCCCATTTCTGGCAGTTGTGGGAGAATCAGTTGCTCCTTCACGGTAGCTGTGCCCGTGAATCTTCTCCCATGCCCTCGGGAGGTCCCGAGCCCCTAGAGGAGGCCCCACAGGAAGACGATGCTGGGGAGGTTATTAAATCTAACTTTCAGTTCCCCTTCTCAGTTATGGCGGGGGAAACTGAGGAAACTCAGCGAGAGGTGGAGGCAGACAGCCATCCAGCACCCTGCCTGCCAGATTTGGAAGTCCAGTTGGATGACTTCCACAGCGAGCAAATGAAAGATCCTACCCTGTCTCCGGCTAGGAAAAATGTAAAAATGATAGATGGGGTACCCGTAGAACCTGACACTAGGCTGGCATACCCGTACATGGTACTTGAGAATGATTTGCTCTACCAGGTAGAAAAAAAAGGGGAAGACACTGTACAACGGTTAGTGGTACCAAAACCTTATCGGCGGAAGGTACTCGACCTGGCCCACGGGCATATAATGGGGGGACATCTGGGGGTACAGAAAACCATAGAAAGGATATCACATTGTTTTGTGTGGCCCGGTATACATAATGATGTGCGTAACTATTGTGAGTCCTGTCCAGAGTGCCAAATCTCTGCGCCTAAACCTCGGTTCTGTAGCCATTTGGTACCCCTCCCTATCATAGAAGTCCCATTTGAGAGGATTGGGATGGATTTGGTTGGGCCCCTTCCCCGGTCCGCACGTGGGCACCAACATATTCTCGTCATCGTGGACTATGCCACTCGTTACCCGGAAGCCATCCCTTTGCGTAACACAGCTACCAAGACGATTGCCAAGGAATTGGTACAAGTGTTTAGTCGGGTGGGAATTCCAAAACAGATACTCACCGACCAGGGGACTCCCTTTATGTCGAGGGTAATGAAGGAGCTCTGCCGACTCTTACAAATAGAACCGTTGCGTACATCTGTCTATCACCCCCAAACAGATGGCTTGGTTGAGCGGTTCAACAAAACCTTAAAACAGATGCTCCGGAAGGCGATAGACAAAGATGGGAAGAACTGGGATTACTTGTTACCCTATTTGCTGTTTGCCATTAGGGAAGTTCCCCAGTCTTCCACAGGCTTTTCGCCTTTCGAGCTGTTGTACGCCCGTCGTCCCCGTGGACTGTTGGACGTCGCAAAAGAGACCTGGGAAGGACAAGTCACTCCCTTTAAAACGGTGATCGACCATGTAACACAAATGCAGGACCGTATTGCCGCTGTGATGCCCATTGTTAAGGACCATATGCTACAGGCCCAGGGAGCCCAGAGGCAAAGTTATGATAGAGGCGCTAAGGTCCGTACATTTGCGTCTGGGGATAGGGTGTTGATCCTGATCCCTACGGTGGATAGTAAATTTCTGGCGATATGGCAGGGTCCCTTTGAGATCGTAGGTAGAGTTGGTGAAGTGAACTATAAAGTGTACCAGCCTGGTAAGAGAAAACCAGAACAGATTTATCATGTGAATCTGATAAAACCCTGGAAAGGCCGCTCTGCCCTAACGGCGGATCTGCCCCATCCGGTTTGCTCACCTACCGTACCGGAGGTGCAGATTGCCGAGACTCTCTCGGAACAACAAAAATCTGAGGTTAAGCAGTTTTTGTTACAGAACCGACAGTTTTTCTCGGAAAAACCTGGCCGGACTAAGCTGGTGAAACATGAGATTGACACAGAACCTGGAGTCACAGTTCATGCGAAGCCATACCGGATCCCGGAAGCGCGCCGTGAAGCCGTCTCCCGGGAAGTAATGGCAATGGTGGACTTAGGAGTCATTGAGGAGTCGCACAGCGCCTGGTCCAGTCCAATCGTGTTGGTACCTAAGCCGGATGGCTCCATCCGGTTTTGTAATGACTTTAGGAAACTGAATGCGGTTTCTAAATTTGATGCGTACCCTATGCCCCGGGTCGATGAGTTAATCGACCGGCTTGGTAAAGCCCGATACATTGCGACCCTGGATCTAACAAAGGGGTACTGGCAGATCCCTCTGGCGGAGGCGGCCAGAGAGAAGACGGCATTTGCTACACCGGAAGGTCTGTTCCAGTATGTCTACATGCCGTTTGGACTTCACGGAGCTCCAGCAACGTTCCAGAGATTGATGGATCGAGTCTTGAGGCCCCACAGGCAGTACGCTTCGGCCTACCTGGATGACATCGTAATTTACAGCATGGACTGGGAAACTCACCTCCGGAAGTTACAGGCAGTGATTGACGACCTACGAGGCGCGGGCTTAACGGCGAACCCCAAGAAATGCCACATCGGACTTGAAGAAGCCCGCTACTTGGGCTACGTGATTGGCAGAGGAGTGGTTAAACCACAGATCGACAAAATACAGGCAATTCAGGGCTGGCCGCAACCAGTGAACAAGAAACAAGTGCAAGCTTTCCTGGGGATTGCCGGCTATTATCGTCGGTTCATACCCAATTTTGCAGCCATGGCTACCTCTTTGACGGACCTTACCAAAGGGAAGGGTTCCGTCATGGTAAAATGGACCTCGACTGCTGAAGAGGCCTTCCACAACCTGAAACGGGCTTTGTGCTCTCAGCCAGTGCTAGTGGCTCCTGATTTCAGCAGCGCGTTTGTGGTGCAAACTGATGCCTCTGATACTGGTGTCGGAGCTGTACTTTCACGGGTGAAGGACGGAGTGGAACACCCGGTCCTCTACCTCAGCCGGAAACTGAATGTACATGAGCAGAGGTTTGCCGTAGTTGAAAAAGAGTGCCTAGCCATTAAATGGGCTCTCGACTCCCTCAAGTATTACCTGGCGGGTAGGAAGTTTAGGCTGGTCACGGACCATGCCCCTCTCAAGTGGATGCACCTCCACAAGGACCGTAATAGTCGGGTAACCCGGTGGTTCCTTGCTCTGCAGGCATACTCTTTTACGGTGGAGCACCGCCCCGGGATGCAGATGGGGAACGCTGATGCCCTGTCCCGAGTGCACTGTTTCAGGAGTGCTCTTGCTCGACCGGAGCGGTCTGAGCAAAGGGGGGGGGATATGTAAGAGTCATGTCGGTCTGGTAGTCAGGGGCAGATATATCTCGCCCAGGTACTTGTCCTATGTGAGTTAGGCCACTCAGTATCTTCAGGATACTGAGGGGTTAATAAGTGCTGGAATAAAGGATGACCAGCTGGGGGTTTCCGTCGTCAGCCTGGGGCACACAGATTGCCTGTCTGTGTGAGACAAACGTGAGTGAGAGCTGTGCTCAAGTACTGTGTGTTGTTAGCTGGGTGGGAGAAGCCCCCCCAGTTGTTAAGATAGCAACGTGTTGGTTTAGTTAGTGCCGGACAGGCTAGGATTTATTTTTATGTTTTGTTTTTTTATGTTGCTTTCACTTTAATAAACCTGACCTGAGGTCAGCCAACTCGGAAACCTGCTGTCGCCTCAGAATTCAATGAACAAACCACGTGACCTTTGACCCCAGCAAAGGCGATCCCGGAGTGTTTTGTTACAGGGCCTACTAACTGTGTCTGCCGCTCATTACAGTTGTCCTCCACTGAACAAAGCAATGCCGCCTGTTTAGTCCTGTTACCAATTTTGAACTGCATTTAGCCCACTTTATTATTTGGGCCTACTAACTGTGTCTGCCACTCATTACAGTTGTCCTCCACTGAACAAAGCAATGCCGCCTGTTTAGTCCTGTTACCAATTTTGAACTGCATTTAGCCCACTTTATTATTTGGGCCTACTAACTGTGTCTGCCACTCATTACAGTTGTCCTCCACTGAACAAAGCAATGCCGCCTGTTTAGTCCTGTTACCAGTTTTGAACTGCATGTAGCCCACTTTATTATTTGGGCCTACTAACTGTGTCTGCCACTCATTACAGTTGTCCTCCACTGAACAGAGCAATGCTGCCTGTTTAGTCCTGTTACCAATTTTGAACTGCATTTAGCCCACTTTACTATTTGGGCCTACTAACTGTGTCTGCCGCTCATTACAGTTGTCCTCCACTGAACAAAGCAATGCCGCCTGTTTAGTCCTGTTACCAATTGTGAACTGCATTTAGCCCACTTTATTATTTGGGCCTACTTACGGTGTCTGCCACTCATTACAGTTGTCCTCCACTGAACAAAGCAATGCCGCCTGTTTAGTCCTGTTACCAGTTTTGAACTGCATTTAGCCTACTTTATTATTTGGGCCTACTAACTGTGTCTGCCACTCATTACAGTTGTCCTCCACTGAACAAAGCAATGCCGCCTGTTTAGTCCTGTTACCAATTTTGAACTGCATTTAGCCCACTTTATTATTTGGGCCTACTAACTGTGTCTGCCACTCATTACAGTTGTCCTCCACTGAACAAAGCAATGCCGCCTGTTTAGTCCAGTTACCACATTTGAACTTTTTTTAGCCCACTTTATTATTTGGGCCTATATCTGTGTTTCCTCCTCATCCTGCCCATTGCCCAGCCACTGCTAGATGAGTCTGCTGGTACATTGACCCAGACCACTACATTCCCCTTGCACTTTACACAGCCAGAATCTGATTCTGCTGAAAGTCAGGTTCCCTTTCCCGCATACTATACCACCTTACACGGGGACAAAGAGGAAGGTGCAGATGAAAGTGCAGGTTCCTTCATCAGGTTGGGGGGCATACTCGTTGGCGACGTCACTGGCACAGGGCCCCTCATAGTACGCAAAAGTGTCTCTGCCGGTGGGAGGCGCCACCCGCCGTCAAACACACCGCCGTACTATGAGGGGCCCTGTGCCAGTGCCAATGCCAACGAGTGGGCCCCCACTGCTTGCTCAGGATCACAGCACTTGCAAAGTTGAAATACTTACCTCTCCCTGCTCCACCGCCGTGACGTATTCCGCATTTCCTGGGCCCACGAAAATCTTGAGCCAGCCCTACCCCCCCACAACTTTAGCCAAATGACCCCCAGTTTTCAATTCCTAACTATTATTATAAAGTAAATTAAGATTGACAAGCTTAAGTAATAAGAATTGATGTTTTTGGCATTAAAATGGGCACTGTAGGTGTTTTCCTGTCCTCCACTCACTGCCGACTTTGATTCCCCATTGACTTGCATTGGGTTTCGTGTTTCTGTCCGAATTTTCGCAATAATCGTCCGATTTCACCCGACCCGATTTTTGACAAAGTCGGATTTCGCGAAACCCGACTCGATCCGAAAAAAGTAAAAGTCGCTCAACTCTAAGGCAGGGCACGGCATATCCACATCAGTGCAAGGGCTGCAGGCACTGTATGTGCATACATAGCTTCCACTGCATCCCTCCCAAAGCTCCATAACTGCCTGCTGCTGCTGCAGCTTATTTACTGTTCATAAAAATATACAGTCTGTTCTGTCAGACTGAGGCCTGTTGAAAAGTGATAGTTTGTCATGCATACGTAGCATAGTTGGGTGTGCTACCCTTGTGCCCCTTTTCTTTTTTTGGTGTTTTAAATTCACCGAAAAAGGCCTCATATATCTCTGTGCTCCAAGTTAGGTCATTGGAGGCCGGTGTACTTATTTTGTGGCTCTGTGATACTCAAATTCTATACAGCGCTATTTAGCATCCAAAAAAATTCAAAGGCCACAGATTTGCCAGTATGGTATTTCCGTTACAGCTGTCATATATCTCTGTGCTCTAAGTTTGGGCATTGGAGGCCGGTGTACTTATTTTTTGGCTGTGTGATATTCTAATTATATACAGCGCTATTTAGCATAAATTAACTTTAAAAAAAAAAAAATTGAATACAGTCTGTTAGGTCAGGCTGAGGCCTGCTTGGTGTTTGGGTTTGAAAAATCGTAGATTTGCAGACATACTGATCACATGTTATTTCGCTAGTAATAAAGACATTTGTGTTAAGCATTTGAAATAGTGCTGTAGTCCATTTAAAATGGTTAAGGCAAGGGGCAAGGGACGGGGAAATGGACGTGATGCTGATGGTGCATCCAGAGGACAAGGCCGTGGGCAAGGTGAAAGTGGGCAACAACAAAGACCCACATCTTCTCGCTCGACCTTCCTGTCCCAGTTTCTGGGGGACCACAGCACACCACTATTGAAGCCAGTGCAGAGTAAAACGGTTGTTGGTTGGATAGTGGATAATGCTTCCAGTCACTTAGCCACCACCACCTTGTCTTGTCAAGTCTGAGTAGCTATGAGTGTGGCCAGGATATTCCTCACCCTGATCCTCCTTCCTCCCACCATGCCGAGTGCCCTGAGACAACAGATCCCACACTTGGACACTCTGAGGAGCTGTTCAGTTTTCCATTTCAAGATCCAGAAATCTCTGCCGGTCAACTTGAAGTGGGGAAAGATGAGATCGCATGTAGAGCTACCCAAAGCTTTGACCAGCCACAGTCACACGAAGGCGATGGTGGGAAAGTGTCACAAGAGGTGGACGATGATGAGACACACTTGCCAGAAAGTCAGGAGGAGGAGCAGGGTGCGGATGGGGAAGACGAGGTGGTGGATGACATAGCAACTGACCCAACCTGGCAGGAGGACATGCATAGCGAGGACAGCAGCACAAATGGGGAAGGAGGCATATCCCCCCAACAGGCAGGAAGAAGCAGTGTGGTGGCCACAGACAGAAGGCGTGCATCCATTCCCCGTAACACCAACATGAGTGAAGTTGCCATTCCACCTGTGAGATCTTCCCGTGTCTGGCTATTTTTTAAAGACTGACGATAACCCCAAACAGGTCATTTGCAGCACCTGCCATGCCCGCATCAGCAGGGGTAGCAAAACAACCAGCCTGACCACCACCAGCATGATCAGGCACATGGCAGCAAAGCACCCGACTTTTCTTCCACTGTTTTGCATAGAAGCCAATCCCCAGTACACCGTGCATGTATAAAACAAAGGAGTATGGAGCACAAAATGCATATTGTGAAGTGGATTTTAATGGGCCCATCCAGTATGTGGGTTCCAAGGCCTAATGGGGTGCATATGACTATGCAGCAGGGCTCGCCTTCCTGCCAATGTATAAAACAAAGGAGTATGGAGCACAAAATGCATATTGTGAAGTGGATTTTCCTGGGCCCATCCACTATGTGGGTTCCAGCAGGGCTCGCCTTCCTGCCAATGTATAAAACAAAGGAGTATGGAGCACAAAATTCATATTGTGAAGTGGATTTTCCTGGGCCCATACAGTATGTGGGTTCTAAGGCCTAATGGGGTGCATATGACTGACTATGCAGCTGGGCTCGCCTTGCCGCCAATGTGTAAAACAAAGGAGTACGAAGTACAAAATGCATATTGTGAAGTGGATTTTCATGGGCCCATCCACTATGTGCGTTCAAAGGCTTATTGGGGTGCATATGAATTGTTAGAAGGGCAGGCCTTGAATTCAATGAAACACTTTTTCAGGAGTCCCCCCTGGACATCTTATAAAAGGGGTAATGTGGTGCATCGTAATTCTTGGCAGCCCATCCACTCACAGCATAGGCTACAACAGTTTAGGAGACCCACTGTTTCATAATGGCCCTTTAAGAAGATTAATGCTGCCTGATGCACCAGTAAAAATAGGCTCTGTGACTTTAAGAGTCCCTCCTTCGTAAATGAAACAAGATGGGTCTGCTTTTGTGTCACACACCACATGGCCAGCTAGGGGTGTTAAATGTTACAATGACATTTCCCAGTGAATGCATTTGTAGTGGTTGAAAGCAATGTTAAAGTTGAAAAATGCTTCAAAAACGCTGCGTCTGAGCTAAGCCTAAGTGGGGCAGGAAATTTTCAGTCTGGGGTTAAATATTTGGCCTTACAGGCAAGTCATTAACCTGCAAAGGATGTACCTTCACATATTTCCAAGCAAAACCCGTTTTGGTTCCGTTTTCATGTGTTTTTGTGGCACCGGGAAAAATGGCATGAATCTTGGGAAAAAATGATTAAAGCTGTGAACTAGGAGATAGAAATGCTTCCAGGGACAATCTGCATGAGGTCCCTTTGTCATTTGAGCAGTGTTTCCATCATTTTTAGATGTTTTTAGACCTTAAAAGGACCCCCGGGGGGATCGTGGTAAAAATACTCGGGTCTCCCATAGACTTACATTGGGCTTGTTGTTCTGACCGAGTACGCGAGTATTCCAATTTGCTCGACCCGAACACCGAGCACCCAAGCATTTTAGTGCTCACCCATCACTAGTAATAATTCAATTGGTATTATGATAATCATAATAGTAATTAATAATATGAGGAGACCCACCTATAATCTGGGGCTAATGTAATCAAGTCTATGGGTAGATCCGGCATCCACCGGATATTGTGGTTGAATGTCTGTAAAAAAAATCAAAATATTTAACTATTGCATTATTTTCAGTTTGGTTTTAACCCAGGACTTCAGTACTGCAAACCAACAGTACTAACAACTGAGTCACCGTGCTGCCTTCCCTTCACATGCCTGTTTAAAACCGATACTGAAAAAAACAGTACTGGTGTCATCAGTGCTTTGGATCAGTATTCCATCTATGTTTTTCTGGTAAGGGAAAAGAAAAAAAATGACAAAGCTTCTCCTTTACACTAATGAGCAGCCCACGATGACCTTTTCTCTGGACCCCTGGGCAGATTCCCGGGACTGGAATGCTCAGGCTGGCAGCCCCATGTTGCCGGCTGTGGGTCTTTTAATTTCTTCTCACACTGCGAGCACACGTTTTTGATTATTGAACGCTGCAGTGCATTCATTGAAGGAGTATATCCTGATGCTGGCCTTTGATAGAGTCTGGACATACTTTGTAGGAGGAGTTAGCACGGGATGCGCTTCTGTCCCAGAGATAAATACAGCAGTGGCAGCCCCAGTGTATGTATATGTGTGATGTATGCACTAGCCCCAAAGTGTATCATGCAATGTATGCACCAACCCAAAGTGTCTCTTGTGATGTGTCATGGTTCCACCCCTCAGTGTGTCTGCGGTGCAGTTACTGACAGCTCAGCCGTCCAACCTGGTACAGGGGCATGCTGAAGCTGTCAGTACTTTGATTGACAGCTTAGTCATCCAGTCTGGTGCAGGGGCATGCTGTCAGTGTATTGATTGACAACTCTGCCGTCCAATCTCAGACTGGAAGGCGCTGGCTGTCTCCAGGTGTTGTTGCAGGTGATTGCCCAGCTACTTAACTGGGCTGTTGGTCCCAGATATCTGCAAGACATACATTCAGCTAATGTGTGGTTTGTCTCTCTGTACCTTGTGTTCTGTTTGCACATGTTTCATTGCCTGATCTTGGACCTCAGTCTGAACATCCGTTTTATTTAACCCCTTCTGCTCTGGTCCACTATTCTCCTGGTATTCTAACCTCAGAATGTTACCTGACTACGCCTTTATCTCTTCCTTCTGTTTATGATGTACCCGCCAGGCTTTTGACCTCGGACAACTTGACAATTCCATCTTACAGCGTGGCCGTGAGAAGTGACTCAGCATCACGTTACATCTGACCAAAATGTTTTTCTTTTTTGCCAGTATGGAGCCTGTTCACATGCTCTGTGACCAGGTGGGGAATTTGACACAGATGACTCAGTGTGACGCTAGCCACTTCTCATGGCTAAGCCGTGATTCAGAGTGGTCAGGGAGTCCAAGGTCAGAAGCCAGGAGGGTACGTCATAAACAGAAGCAAGAGATAAAAGCGTAATCAGGTAACGTTCCAAGGTCAGAAACTAGGAGGGTACATCATAAACAGAAGGAAGAGACAAATGCGCAGTCGGGTAACGGTTCAAGGTCAGAGTACCCTGGAGGATGACGGATCAGAACTGAAGGGGATAAACAGGTTGATGGACAGAACAGAGTCCAAGGTCAGTCAACAGATCAAACATATAGAACTCAAAGCACAGGGAGCACAGAACACAAACCTCACAAGATGAATGTACGTCTGGCAGTGGTCTGGGAGAAGCTGCTTAGTAAAGTAGGCATGACAATTACCTGGGATAGTGAACACCGGAGATAGCCAAAGCCTGCCAGTCACAGATTGGCTAGTCGATCGGTCAATAAACACACCGACACCTCAGCACTCCCCTGAACCAGACTGGATGGTCATTATTATTATTATTATTATTTATTTATATAGCACCATTAATTCCATGGTGCTGTACATGTGAAAAGGGGTTACATACGGGGTTATAGATATCGTTAACAGTAAACAAATTTACAGTGACAGACTGGTACAGAGGGGAGAGGACCCTGTCCTTGCGGACTTACATTCTTCAGGATAGTGGGGAAGAGACAGGAGGATGGTGTGCTGCAGCACTGGTGGTGGTGAGGCGGCAGCTCGGGTGGTCGTGGCAGCAGCTAGGGTGGTCGGTGACGTGGCGGCAGCTCGTGTGGTCAGTGACATGGCGGCAGCTCGGGTGGCCGGTGACATGGCGGCAGCTCGGGTGGTCCTGTCAATCAAAGTACTGGCAGCTTCAGCACGACCCTGTACTAGATTAGGTTGCCGGGCTGTCAGTAACTGCATCCCAGACACCCTGAGGGGTGGAACTGTGACACTCAGGATCTGGCTAAGAAATGCCAGATTCTGGAAACAGCACAATGCCAGTTTCAGGGTCAGATAGTTAATTTGATGAAGAGCTCCTATAGCCCTCCACTGGCAGAGGCTGTCACATCAGTACCCTCTGATGTACAGTTGGTCTCTCCCAAACCTGTAATATCCTTGCCTGATAAATTTTCGGGAGAGAAAGACCAGTTTAGGGTATTCAGGGAAAGCTGTAGGATGTCTTTTACCCTGTCTCCCTGGATATCAGGGCAGGACTTCTAGCAAGTGAGAATAATAATGTCCCTACTGCAAGGGGGTCCTCAGACGTTCGTATTTTCTTTGTCCTCACAGGCCCCAGAACTATTTTCTGTTGATGTCTTTTTCCGCAGTTTAGGTCTGATGTATGGTGAACCCGACAGGATCCATGTCACTGAGGCTAAGATCACGATCCTGGCACATGTGGGTCACACAGCTGAGGAGCACAGGGGGGTCTCACAGCTGAGGAGTAGTAGCACTGAGTAGAGTTGAACGAATTTGTTCAGGTCCCCGCTTATTCAGCAAGCTACAGCGCTTACCAAAAAAGCTGCAGAGGGAACCTGGATACATGGAGTGCGCTGGCTGATCAGCTGTTCAGCGCCGCAGCTGCATGTGTCACGGCTGTGTGACAGTCATGACACATGCATGGACAGTCTGTGTGTTGGGCTCTCCATGCATGTGCTGTGACAGTGACACAGCCGCGACACATGCAGTTGCTGTGCCGATCAGCTAATCAGCCGGCATGCTCCATGTATCCAGGTTCCTCTGCAGCTTATTCGGTAAGCGCTATAGCTTCCCGAATAAGCTGGGACCCGAACAAATTTGTTCAAGTCTGGTACTGAGTTCCGGCAGTGGTCCACTGAAGTTCTGTGGAACGATGCAGCTCTCAGGTGCCAGTTCCACAAAGGCCTTTCCGAAACACTTAAGGATGCTCTGGTCCTTCATGATGCTCTTTGTTCTCTGACGGAGGCCATGACCCAGGTCATATGAATGAACTGCAGAACCGTGAGACACGTGGTGAACAACAGGCTGCCAGTTATACGTCCCCAAAGCAGGTCCATGTTGGAGCCATTGAAGGTTAGAGCTGCCAGTCTTCGTGTTGCAGAGAAAAGACGTAGACAAGATCTCGAATTCTGTCTGGACTGTGGTCTCTCTGGACATTGTCTCAAAAATTGCCCAACTCGTTCTCAGACTAGCAAACCGTCGGAAGAACCTCTCATTCTGGAAACAAAGAAAGGAGGGCACCATCAATATCAAAGGATCACGCGTAACATGTCCAGAAAATACTTAATAAACAACTGGAGAGAAGAAGGACATGCAGACTACAGAGTTCACACAAAATGATAAATAAATCACACTATTTTATTGGTAAACACTGAACTACAAACATTAAAACCACAAAAAGTGCAATATGCCCATAATAGGGCTATGTCTTGCCTCTCCCTACAAGCAAAGTATGTACAAAAATATTCAAGAGCAATTGCACGATATCCCAATCATCACCAAAATTAATGCAAAGGTTACAGTCCCTCTAAAAAAATATAATATATATATATATATATATATATATATATATATAATAACATATGCAAGTGAAGTCCAGCCTACTCTGTGCAGCAGCAAAGATTCATATGGTTACATGAGGTATGCCCATGAGTAGAAAGGTAACTATCAATAAACAGGCAAAACATAAGGCCAGAGAAAAAGCATACTACCTGAGTGGTGAACAGAGGAATTGTAAAAATATAGCCTATGAATTGAGGCAGTCCAAATGATCAAAGTGAAGGAAGGAGGGAGACGGCAAGACAGAATTTGCCCAACGCATGTCTCCAAGAACTGGCTTCCTCATGGACTTGAGGTGTTGCTGTGTTGAACCATTATAAATATTGCAAAAAATCACATAAAAACGAGGACAGCTGATCATCTTACTTGGATAGCCAGGTTTGCCAGAATCGCTGTATGCGCTTCACCGGAAGTGACATATCGCGAAAGAGTGTCACGAAAATCAGGGAAGCTAGTACCCTGGCTCATGCGCAGTAGACACGAGCTGCACTCCTTGGTAAACAGTAGGGCACCCGTAGTTGCCCATGGGAACAACACAAGACTGTGCTTGCGCAGTTGATGTAAGGAAGGTGTCTACTTATTGTCAGCAAATAGTAAGCTTGGTACAATGCTTGCCAATTCCTAATTGCCCTATTTTATGATGAAAGAAAAAGGGGAAAGATCAGACATATGTGCCTGCGCAGTTGATGTTGTTTAAAGACCATGGTCTTGTGGCACCAAAGGAGTTCAGGTACCACAGTGGTATTGCCTTTCTCTTGGGGAGGGTGATGCCATACCTGGAAACGAGAAGGATCCCTTTGGCAAGGGACTAATATTCAGTGCATAGTGGAAGGTTCCCAATCTGACCTGACCAAGGGGGTTCAATCTGTTTCCAGGCTGCCTGGACTCCACCGTCACCTGTTGCCACTACCCTGGACTGAAACTGACTACCAACAGTAAACCAGGTAAAGACATTGCAACCCCATGTCCTTCATTTATTCTGGCACCATACCACTCTGGCCAAACACCCCGGGAGCCCTGGGGACTAGTGATGACTGATGAGCGAATATACTCGTTACTCGAGATTTCCCGAGCATGCTCGGGTGTCCTCCTATTTTTTTGTGCACGGAGTTTTAGTTTTTAGCACCGCAGCTGAATGATTTACATCTGTTAGCCAGCATAAGTACATGTGGGGAATAAGAAACAAGAGTAAACTGAATGGCACTAGGAACAAAGTGGATACTCACTGATGAAGCAGGTTAGCTGAGTCGTCAACACCCCTTGTGGTAACTCCACGAGAAATTGGTGTGCTCACTTGAAAAAACTTGTATAATCAATCCAGAAGTAGAAGAAATTAGCCGCACCACACAAATCTTCCTTATCTTTAAAAACCTTTGTCCTCTAGTGCAAACATTGTGATGTGGACATGGTTACAAAGGGCAGGACAGCTGCAGATCAAGCTGGTGTAATCGATGGACGAAGGCTTCCGTTTCGCATATTGCATGCTTCAACGGGTCCAAGTACATGTGGGGGTTGCCTGGTTGCTAGGGAACCCCCACATGTTCTTATGCTGGCTAACAGATGTAAATCATTCAGCTGCGGCGCTAAAAACGAAAACTCCGAGCACTAAAAAATACTCGGAGGACACCCGATCGTGCTCGGGAAATCTCGAGTAACGAATATATTCACTCATCACTACTGGGGACTCCACTTCACCTGTGGGTAGCGACACCATCTTTGCTGCAGCACCATTGCCCCCAGAGGACCCCTTTAAGCAGCGTCAGTCACCTCTGACTGAGAACCACAGGTGGTGTCATGAACTTTTATTATTTTCACATCCTCTTTAATGACGTCCCCTTTTACTTGGGAGCCCAGGGCTACGGACCAGTTCACCGCCACCGTGACCCCTACCGACCGGACATGGTACCAAGTACCCCTAGTCCCTGGTGGGCGACCCAACTTGGCGTCACGAACAGGATCTATGCCCTGGCATCACCAGGTACTGTGTGCCATAGACTGTGTTAAACTGTGTGGAAGCCGCCATTACCGCACCACGTGGAGTGCAAGAAGAAGAAAGGGGCATACCTTCATGGGCAGAGCCTGCAAAAGAGCGTGAAGAGGAAGCGGGCGCCGTGCAGGAGAGCCACAAGTGAGGACACCGGAAGCCCCGGAAGGAGGACCAGGAGGAGCTCCTTCCCGAGTGCAGGAGGAACCGCTGCAGACTCTGGTGGCGAGACATCAGCCCTGCTTGAAGTTAGCACGGAGGAAGGGACATGTCCGACCCGGGAGGAGATCTGGCGGTGGTCGCAGCCGCAGGTCCCATGACGCCCCCAGGCCCCGTGGTGGAAGCAGTCGTAGGCTCCTGCAAACCGGCCGGACCCCGCCCCAGTAAAAGCTCCTATAATGCCGCTATCCAAGCCCTATATACCAGGAGTGCCTGGCTGCCACAATATTAAGGGGAGTCCCATACCCTGAGTGACTTTAAAGAAAGGCTCTGGAGCCTATTTGAAGTATATCCCCTGACAGAACATCAAAAGGTCAACATTCTAACTGGTCAATTAATTGGCGCAGCACAAAGAGAAGTGAAATCCTGTCCGGATATTGAAAAAAGAACTGTTAAGCAGATATTTGCCAAACATAAAAACACTTTTGACACCCGCACTGCCGCAGAAATCAAAATGAGGTTTTTCGGGTGCAAACAAAGAGCACAGGATAGCATATGGGACTATGCCCTTAATCTCCGGGAGGCACTGCGGGCCATTAAACAGGTTGACCATAACAGCGTGCAGGATGGGGACAAGCTATTAAAGGAGCAGTTCATTGAGGGACTCCTGTCTAGCACCCACAGGACACAGCTGCGCATCCTGGCCTTGCAAAACCCTGACCTGGACTTTGCACAATTTAAAGACAGGGCCATCCGGGTGCTGTATGAACCACCGCCCAGCCACACAGTGCCCCCTAGGCATCCAGCAATCACGTACCACCAGGAGGTGGCATCCTGTCATCAGGTCCCCGTTGAGGCCAATGCACAGATCCTGGACAATGATCCCTCAACCGAACTGCGCCTCCAGGTCCAGGAACTGACTAAAAAGCGTAGCTGCACTAGCCAGAACCGTACAGTCCCTGTAGGAATCCCCAAAGGAGAAAGTCCAGCTGGCTTCCAGTCCTGATGACATTCCCTGGCGATGACAGAAGAGGATCCCACTGATCAGTGGAAGAGACAACGATCGCTATCATCAGGACTAATGACTCAATTGTCACCGCTGCAACAAGGAGGGACACATTGCAAGGTTCTGCCATTTAAACGAGCAACCCCTGGAGCAGAGGGCCAACCCCCAGGAGTAAGACGACCAGGAAGCCCACAAAACTGGAGAGCCAAGTACGTCAGAGGACGACCGGTCCTCCCCATTGTGATCGACGGTATCCTAATGAATGCTTTACTGGACACCGGCTCCCAGGTCACGACTATGCCTTACATTCTCTACAAACGGTACTGCGCTCACTCTGATATTACCTGTGGCCCAGATAGTGATTTGACAATAGAAGCCAGTAATGGGGTACAAGGAAGTAACCATTAAGGTGGGATGGGTAGAATTGAAGGCCCAAGGATTGGTGATTGTTGATATTGACGGGCAATAATGTAACCCCATGATGACCTTAGGTACTAATGTCATAGAAAACTGTCTTGCCAAGGTTATTGTCTTGTTACAACAGGTGGCCGAAACTGCTGATTCCAGTGAGCAGCGTGTCCTGCAAAAAGAAATCAGAGCCCTGATGCAGAGACAACAGGTAGAATTGTCTGGTGGAGAAGTTGGACGTGTCACAGTAAGTGATCCGATCCCCATTGCAATACCCCCCACGAGTGAAATGTTAATCTGGTGTCGGGCAGCAATAGGCCTCAGAAGTAAAGACTACCAGGCCCTGGTAGAACCTGTGTATTCAGACAGTAGGCCCACCATCCTGACAGCCAGAGGGGTGGTTAATGTCCGCAAGGGGAGGGTACCAGTATGTGTCCTTAACTGTGGAGAGAAAGAGGTCCACTTACCCAGATATGCCACACTTGCTAAACTGCTACTGTTAATGATAATGCAGGTGGAGGACAATGACTCTGCAGGACAGTTGGGGATTGGTGCCAGAAATTACATATGGGCACTGATTATACCCCTTCACACCAAAAACATGGGGCTTACCGGGTGGTCCATAAGTATGAGCGGGTATTCAGCAAACACCCATTAGATTTTGGGCAGGTAAAAGGGGTTCAACATCATATCCCCATGGGAGGTCATCTGCCCATTAAAGAGAGGTACCGGCCTGTACCTCCGGCTCACTACCAATGTGTCAAGAGTATGTTATGAGAGATGAAGGAGGCTGGGGTAATCAGAGACAGTTGTAGCCCCTGGGCAGCTCCATTAGTCCTCGTTAGAAAGAAGGATGGTACAATGAGGATGTGTGTTGATTACAGGCAGCTAAACTGCATTACACACCAGGATGCCTACCCGTTGCCCAGAATTGAAGAGTCATTAGCTGCTTTAAAATCTGCTATTTCTTCACCGTAGATCTCATTAGTGGGTATTGGTAGGTTCCAGTGGCAGAGGCGGATATGGAAAAGACCACCTTCACGACACCGATGGGTCTCTGAGAATTCAACAAAATGCCGTTCTAACTTTGCAATGCCCCAGGGACATTCCAGAGGATGATGGAGTGCTGTCTCGGGCACAAGAATTTTGAAACCGTCCTGTTGTACCTGGATGATGTCATCGTCTTCTCCAAGACTTATGAAGACCACCTGAAGCACCTGACCAAGGTGTTTGAAGCTCTGTCTAACTTTGGCCTGAAGGTAAAGCCATCCAAGTGCCACCTGTTAAAGCCCAAAGTACAGTACCTGGGCCACGTAGTAAGCGCTGAAGGAGTGGCACCAGACCCTGACAAGGTCACTATGATTAGGGACTGTCTGAAACCCAGCAACATCCAGGAAGTCCTGCAGTTCCTCGGGTTGGTAGGCTACTATCGAAGGTTCATTAAGGACTTCACTAAGATAGCCGCACACCTGCAAGACCTGTTCGTGGGCCAATCCAAGAAGACCAAGAATAAGGGTCCTCCGTTTGAGTGGAACAACAAGCTGAATGGATCCTTCACTCAGTTGAAGTTGGCTCTCATGGGAGATGAGGTACTGGAATACCCTGATTATGACCAACCGTTGGTGCTCTACACAGACACCAGCAATGTGGGATTGGGAGCATTGCTGTCCCAGGTGCAGAGAGGCAAAGAAAGAGTAATTGCCTACGCTAGCAGGAAGCTTCGCCCCACTGAAAGGAACTTCGAAAACTACGGCTCCTTCAAGCTGGAGTTCCTAGTCATAGTCTGGGTGGTAACAGAGCGGTTCAAACACTACCTGGACTCAGCAAGATTCACCGTTTTCACGGACAATAACCCACCTGGAAACAGTAAAACTAGGTGCATTGGAGCAGCAATGGATGGCCCGATTGTCCAACTATGAGTTCACCATTAAGTACCATGCGGGGCACAAGAATGCAAATGCCGATGCGCTGTCCAGGATGCCCCATTTACCAGAAGTGGGAGAAGATCCAGAAGCACTTAAAGAGATTGAGTTACCAGCTTTCCATCGCCACGGGGGGATTCAGTACTCCCATTATGTGAAGAACAAGCATAATGACAGGCAAGAAGCCACGCTGAACCCATTGCCCCACCATGGATGGGCAGAGGCGCAGGATAGCGACCCAGCAGTCTGTCTGGTAAAAGAGCTGCTAACACAAACCGATTCACACCCTGGTCCAGATGCTCCACAAGAGACTCAGCAGTTGTGGAATAAGAAGAGCAAATTGTTTATCTACAACGGTAAGCTGTGTTGACAGGAATATTGACCCACGTACTCACAAGCTGGTCTGGAAGGTGGTAGTCCCGAAACAAGATGCACCAATGGTCTTGGAAGCGTACCACAATGGAGCAGGACATTTCAGATGGAAGAATTTAGAGGTCCTACTTCGTGGGAGGTTTTAATGGATTGGCATGAGAAGAGCCATTGACAAGTGGTAACGAGAGGGTGGCCCATGCAACCTATGCAGAAAGGACCGTGACAGCCAAAGTGCTCCCCTACAGCCCATAGTCACCAAACAGCCACTTGAATTGGTCGCTATGGATCATGTGAAGCTAACCCCAAGCCGGTCAGGCTATGTCTATGCTATGACCAGGGCCGTATTTAGAGTTTCTGCTGCCCTAGGCACTTTTAGTGCTGCCTCCCCCTTTGGTGAGTATGACACTATCGGCAGTGACTTTGGCAAGAATCGCTGATGTGAAAGTCGCCTTTTGCAGCAGATCGGGCAGTTTTTCTGCATCTGCCGCGTAACGGATCACTTACGGCAACACTGCGTTCGGCCTCATTCATTCCCTATGGGATTTGCAGCACTTGCCATGATCTAGCAAATGCAGTACCATACCTCCCAACTTTTGAAGAAGGGAAGGAGGTATAAAGTTTGCGGCGTGTGTAGTGCGCCGAGGCAAATTTTAGGCCACGCCTCTGACCACACCCATTTCACAACTAGTCACACCCATATCCACGTCCCAACCACAGCCATTTAGCACTGCTGATAACACTGTTTTATATACAATAATTATAAACAAAAAAATATGGCCACAGTGCTCCATACTGTATAATGGCCACACATGATGCTCAATACTGTATAATGGCCACACATGATGCTCCATACTGTATAATGGCCCCACATGATGCTCAATACTGTATAATGGCCACACATGATGCTCAATACTGTATAACAGCCACCACACATGATGCTCCATACTGTATAATGGCCACACACAGTTCTCCATACTGTATAATGGCCACACATGATGCTCAATACTGTATAATGGCCACACATGATGCTTCATAGTGTATAATGGCCACACATGATGCTCCATAATGTATAATGGCCACACAGTGCTCCATACTGTATAATGGCCACACATAGTGCTCCATACTGTATAATGGCCACACATAGTGCTCCATACTGTATAATGGCCACACACAGTTCTCCATACTGTATAATGATCCCACATGATGCTCAATACTGTATAATGGCCACACATGATGCTCCATACTGTATAATGGCCATTGGCCACAAGTGATGCTCCATACTGTATAACGGCCACACATGATGCTCCAAACTGTATAATGGCCATTGGCCACACATGATGCTCCACACTGTATAATGACAGCACATGATGCTCAATACTGTATAATGGCCACACAGTTCTCCATCCTGTATAATTATCCCACATGATGCTTAATACTGTATAATGACCCCCTCTCCTGTATGCATGGCTCATGTTCCCCCTGTATGCATGGCTCATATTCCCCCTCCTGTATGCATGGCTCATATTCCCCCTGTATGCATGGCTCATATTCCCCCCCCTGTATGCATGGCTCATATTTCCCCCCTGTATGCATGGCTCATATTCCCCCCCGTATGCATGGCTCATATCCCCCCCTGTATGCATGGCTCATATTCCCCCTCCTGTATGCATGGCTCATATTTCACTCCCCTGTTGTGAAATTGGATTCTGGGCTCCCCCGGTGGCCACTGGTGGAATTGAACTTGTGTGCATCATCCTCTCTGTTCACCTGTTCCCATCAGGATGTGGGAGTCTCTATATAACCTTGCTCCTCTGTCAGTTTCATGCCGGTCAACAATGTAATCAGAAGCCTTTCTTTGCATGTTCCTGCTACTAGACAACTCCCAGCTAAGTTGGACTTTCGTCCTTGTTTGTTTTTGCATTTTGTTCCAGTTCACAGCTGCTGTTTCGTTACTGTGTCTGGAAAGCTCTTGTGATCTGAAATTGCCACTCTGGTGTTATGAGTTAATACTAGAGTCTTAAAGTAATTTCTGGATGGTGTTTTGATAGGGTTTTCAGCTGACCATGAAAGTGCCCTTTCTGTCTTCCTGCTATCTAGTAAGCGGACCTCGATTTTGCTAAACCTATTTTCATACTACGTTTGTCATTTCATCTAAAATCACCGCCAATATATGTGGGGGCCTCTGTCTGCCTTTTGGGGAAATTTCTCTAGAGGTGAGCCAGGACTGTATTTTCCTCTGCTAGGATTAGTTAGTCCTCCAGCTGGCGCTGGGCGTCTAGGGATAAAACGTAGGCACGCTACCCGGCCACTGTTAATTGTGCGGCAGGTTTAGTTCATGGTCAGTTTAGATTCCATCTTCCAAGAGCTAGTTCTTATATATGCTGGGCTATGTTCTCTCGCCATTGAGAATCATGACAGTTTGACCGGCCAAAAAGGGTTAAATTATTGGCTGAGAAAGGAGAGAAAAAAGAAGTCTGCTGAAAATTTTTTTTTTTTTCTCTAGTTCTGAGTGTGCTCATAATTGAATCACTTGCTAGTCTGCCTATACTGCAGCCTTCCTCTCTTTCTCTCCTTCTAATCCTTGAATGGCTCTGTGTTCACCTGTTTGAAATGGATCTTCAGAGTGTAGCTACAGGTTTGAATAATCTCGCCACGAAGGTACAAAATTTGCAAGATTTTGTTGTTCATGCACCTATGTCTGAACCTAGAATTCCTTTGCCTGAATTTTTTTCAGGGAATAGATCTTGCTTTCAAAATTTTAAAAATAATTGCAAATTGTTTTTGTCCCTGAAGTCTCGCTCTGCCGGAGATCCTGCACAGCAGGTCAGGATTGTAATTTCCTTGCTCCGGGGCGACCCTCAAGATTGGGCTTTTGCATTGACACCAGGGGATCCTGCGTTGCTCAATGTGGATGCGTTTTTTCTGGCCTTGGGGTTGCTTTATGAGGAACCTCATTTAGAGCTTCAGGCGGAAAAAGCTTTGATGTCCCTATCTCAGGGGCAAGATGAAGCTGAAATATACTGCCAAAAATTCCGTAAATGGTCTGTGCTTACTCAGTGGAATGAGTGCGCCCTGGCGGCGATTTTCAGAGAAGGTCTCTCTGATGCCATTAAGGATGTTATGGTGGGGTTCCCTGTGCCTGCGGGTCTGAATGAGTCCATGACAATGGCTATTCAGATCGATAGGCGTCTGCGGGAGCGTAAACCTGTGCACCATTTGGCGGTGTCTACTGAGAAGACGCCAGAAAATATGCAATGTGATAGAATTCTGTCCAGAAGCGAGCGGCAGAATTTTAGACGAAAAAATGGGTTGTGCTTCTATTGTGGTGATTCAACTCATGTTATATCAGCATGCTCTAAGCGTACTAAGAAGCTTGACAAGTCTGTTTCAATTAGCACTTTACAGTCTAAGTTTATTCTATCTGTGACCCTGATTTGTTCTTTATCATCTATTACCGCGGACGCCTATGTCGACTCTGGCGCCGCTTTGAGTCTTATGGATTGGTCCTTTGCCAAACGCTGTGGGTATGATTTGGAGCCTTTGGAAGCTCCTATACCTCTGAAGGGGATTGACTCCACCCCATTGGCTAGTAATAAACCACAATACTGGACACAAGTAACTATGCGTATTAATCCGGATCACCAGGAGATTATTCGCTTTCTGGTGCTGTATAATCTACATGATGTTTTGGTGTTAGGATTGCCATGGCTGCAATCTCATAACCCAGTCCTCGACTGGAAAGCTATGTCTGTGTTAAGCTGGGGATGTAAAGGGACTCATGGGGACGTACCTTTGGTTTCCATTTCATCATCTATTCCCTCTGAGATTCCTGAATTCTTGTCTGACTATCGTGACGTTTTTGAAGAACCCAAGCTTGGTTCACTACCTCCGCACCGGGAGTGCGATTGTGCCATAGATTTGATCCCGGGTAGTAAATACCCTAAGGGTCGTTTATTTAATCTGTCTGTGCCTGAACACGATGCTATGCGAGAATATATAAAGGAGTCCTTGGAAAAGGGACATATTCGTCCTTCGTCATCTCCCTTAGGAGCCGGTTTTTTCTTTGTGTCTAAGAAAGATGGCTCTTTGAGGCCGTGTATTGATTATCGGCTTTTGAATAAAATCACGGTTAAATATCAATATCCGTTACCACTGCTGACTGATTTGTTTGCTCGTATAAAGGGGGCCAAGTGGTTCTCTAAGATTGATCTCCGTGGGGCGTATAATTTGGTGCGAATCAAGCAGGGGGATGAGTGGAAAACCGCATTTAATACGCCCGAGGGCCACTTTGAGTATTTGGTGATGCCTTTTGGTCTTTCAAATGCCCCTTCAGTCTTCCAGTCCTTTATGCATGACATTTTCCGCGATTATTTGGATAAATTTATGATTGTGTATCTGGATGATATTCTGATTTTTTCGGATGACTGGGACTCTCATGTCCAGCAGGTCAGGAGGGTTTTTCAGGTTTTGCGGTCTAATTCCTTGTGTGTGAAGGGTTCTAAGTGCGTTTTTGGGGTTCAAAAGATTTCCTTCTTGGGATACATTTTTTCCCCCTCTTCCATCGAGATGGATCCTGTCAAGGTTCAGGCTATTTGTGATTGGACGCAACCCTCTTCTCTTAAGAGTCTTCAGAAATTTTTGGGCTTTGCTAACTTTTATCGTCGATTTATTGCTGGTTTTTCTGATGTTGTTAAACCATTGAGTGATTTGACTAAGAAGGGTGCTGATGTTGCTGATTGGTCCCCTGATGCTGTGGAGGCCTTTCGGGAGCTTAAGCGCCGCTTTTCTTCCGCCCCTGTGTTGCGTCAGCCTGATGTTGCTCTTCCTTTTCAGGTTGAGGTCGACGCTTCTGAAATCGGAGCTGGGGCGGTGTTGTCGCAGAGAAGTTCCGACTGCCCCGTGATGAGACCTTGTGCTTTTTTTTCCCGTAAATTTTCGCCCGCCGAGCGGAATTATGATATTGGGAATCGGGAGCTTTTGGCCATGAAGTGGGCTTTTGAGGAGTGGCGTCACTGGCTTGAGGGGGGCCAGACATCAGGTGGTGGTATTGACTGACCACAAAAATTTAATTTACCTTGAGTCTGCCAGGCGCCTGAATCCTAGACAGGCGCGCTGGTCGTTGTTTTTCTCTCGGTTTAATTTTGTGGTGTCATACCTACCGGGTTCTAAGAATGTTAAGGCGGATGCCCTTTCTAGGAGTTTTGAGCCTGACTCCCCTGGTAATTCTGAGCCCACAGGTATCCTTAAGGATGGAGTGATATTGTCTGCCGTTTCTCCAGACCTGCGGCGGGCCTTGCAGGAGTTTCAGGCGGATAGACCGGATCGTTGCCCACCTGGTAGACTGTTTGTTCCTGATGATTGGACCAGTAGAGTCATCTCTGAGGTTCATTCTTCTGCGTTGGCAGGTCATCCTGGAATCTTTGGTACCAGGGATTTGGTGGCAAGGTCCTTCTGGTGGCCTTCCCTGTCACGAGATGTGCGAGGCTTTGTGCAGTCTTGTGACGTTTGTGCTCGGGCCAAGCCTTGTTGTTCTCGGGCTAGTGGATTGTTGTTGCCCTTGCCTATTCCGAAGAGGCCTTGGACGCACATCTCGATGGATTTTATTTCGGATCTGCCTGTTTCTCAGAAGATGTCTGTCATCTGGGTGGTGTGTGACCGTTTCTCTAAGATGGTCCATTTGGTTCCCTTGCCTAAGTTGCCTTCTTCTTCCGAGTTGGTTCCTCTGTTTTTTCAAAATGTTGTTCGTTTGCATGGTATTCCGGAGAATATCGTTTCTGACAGAGGGACCCAATTCGTGTCTAGATTTTGGCGGGCATTCTGTGCTAGGATGGGCATAGATTTGTCTTTTTCGTCTGCTTTCCATCCTCAGACTAATGGCCAGACCGAGCGGACTAATCAGACCTTGGAGACATATTTGAGGTGTTTTGTGTCTGCGGATCAGGATGATTGGGTTGCTTTTTTGCCATTGGCGGAGTTCGCCCTCAATAATCGGGCCAGCTCTGCCACCTTGGTGTCCCCGTTTTTCTGTAATTCGGGGTTTCATCCTCGATTTTCCTCCGGTCAGGTGGAATCTTCGGATTGTCCTGGAGTGGATGCTGTGGTGGAGAGGTTGCATCAGATTTGGGGGCAGGTAGTGGACAATTTGAAGTTGTCCCAGGAGAAGACTCAGCTTTTTGCCAACCGCCGTCGTCGTGTTGGTCCTCGGCTTTGTGTTGGGGACTTGGTGTGGTTGTCTTCTCGTTTTGTCCCTATGAGGGTTTCTTCTCCTAAGTTTAAGCCTCGGTTCATCGGCCCGTACAAGATATTGGAGATTCTTAACCCTGTGTCCTTCCGTTTGGACCTCCCTGCATCTTTTTCTATTCATAATGTTTTTCATCGGTCATTATTGCGCAGGTATGAGGTACCGGTTGTGCCTTCCGTTGAGCCTCCTGCTCCGGTGTTGGTTGAGGGTGAGTTGGAGTACGTTGTGGAAAAGATCTTAGACTCCCGTGTTTCCAGACGGAAACTCCAGTATCTGGTCAAATGGAAAGGATACGGTCAGGAGGATAATTCTTGGGTGACTGCCTCTGATGTTCATGCCTCCGATCTTGTCCGTGCCTTTCATAGGGCTCATCCTGATCGCCCTGGTGGTTCTGGTGAGGGTTCGGTGCCCCCTCCTTGAGGGGGGGGTACTGTTGTGAAATTGGATTCTGGGCTCCCCCGGTGGCCACTGGTGGAATTGAACTTGTGTGCATCATCCTCTCTGTTCACCTGTTCCCATCAGGATGTGGGAGTCTCTATATAACCTTGCTCCTCTGTCAGTTTCATGCCGGTCAACAATGTAATCAGAAGCCTTTCTTTGCATGTTCCTGCTACTAGACAACTCCCAGCTAAGTTGGACTTTCGTCCTTGTTTGTTTTTGCATTTTGTTCCAGTTCACAGCTGCTGTTTCGTTACTGTGTCTGGAAAGCTCTTGTGATCTGAAATTGCCACTCTGGTGTTATGAGTTAATACTAGAGTCTTAAAGTAATTTCTGGATGGTGTTTTGATAGGGTTTTCAGCTGACCATGAAAGTGCCCTTTCTGTCTTCCTGCTATCTAGTAAGCGGACCTCGATTTTGCTAAACCTATTTTCATACTACGTTTGTCATTTCATCTAAAATCACCGCCAATATATGTGGGGGCCTCTGTCTGCCTTTTGGGGAAATTTCTCTAGAGGTGAGCCAGGACTGTATTTTCCTCTGCTAGGATTAGTTAGTCCTCCGGCTGGCGCTGGGCGTCTAGGGATAAAACGTAGGCACGCTACCCGGCCACTGTTAATTGTGCGGCAGGTTTAGTTCATGGTCAGTTTAGATTCCATCTTCCAAGAGCTAGTTCTTATATATGCTGGGCTATGTTCTCTCGCCATTGAGAATCATGACACTCCCCCCTGTATTCATGGCTCATATTTCCCCCTCCTGTATGCATGGCTCATATTTCCCCCTCCTGTATGCATGGCTCATATTTCCCCCCCTGTATGCGTGACTCATATTCCCCCCATATGCGTGGCTCATATTCCCCCCCTGTATGCATGGCTCATATTTCCCCCCTGTATGTGTGGCTCATATTCCCCCCTGTATGCATGGCTCATATTTCCCCCCCTGTATGCATGACTCATATTTCCCCCTCCTGTATGCATGGCTCATATTTCCCCCCTGTATGCATGGCTCATATTCCCCCCCTGTATGCATGGCTCATATTTCCCCCTCCTGTATGCATGGCTCATATTCCCCCTCCTGTATGCATGGCTCATATTTCCCCCTCCTGTATGCATGGCTCATATTCCCCCCCCCCGCATGCGTGGCTCATATTCCCCCCCCCGTATGCATGGCTCATATTCCCCCCTGTATGCATGGCTCATATTCCCCCCCTGTATGCATGGCTCATATTCCCCCCTGTATGCATGGCTCATATTCCCCCCCTGTAGGCATGGCTCATATTTCCCCCTCCTGTATGCATGGCTCACATTTCCCCCCCTGTATGCATGGCTCATATTTCCCCCTCCTGAATACGTGGCTCATATTCCCCCCCCTGTATGCATGGCTCATATTCCCCCTCCTGTACGCATGGCTCATATTCCCCCCTGTATGCATGGCTCATATCCCCCCCTGTATGCATGGCTCATATTCCCCCCTACTGTATGCATGGCTCATATTTTCCCCGCCTGTATGCATGGCTCATATTCCCCCCTCCTGTATGCATGGTTCATATTCCCCCCCCCCGTATGCATGGCTCACATTTTCCCCTCCTGTATGCATGGCTCATATTCCCCCTATATGCATGGCTCATATTCCCCCTGTATGCATGGCTCATATTCCCCCCTGTATGCATGGCTCATATTCCCCCCCTGTAGGCATGGCTCATATTCCCCCCTGAATGCATGGCTCGTATCCCCCCTGTATGCATGGCTCATATTCCCCCTGTATGCATGGCTCATATTCCCCCCCTCCCGTATGCATGGCTCATCTCTCCACCCCACCCCTCGCTCCCATCTTGAATGGCACGGCTTACCGACCTCCTTCATCCCCCCTCCCCTGTCCCCCCCGTCCCCCGGTCCCTCATATTTACCTGTTCCTCACCGCGTGGCCGCGCCGACATCCCTCTGGCTCTTTCCTGACTCCCGACGCAGCACCTTCTTCCTGCGTGAGCGGTCAGGTGATACCGTTCATTAAGGTCATGAATATGCGCATACTCATGACCTTAATGAGCGGTACCACGTGACCGCTCATTCAGGAGCGCTGCAGAAGCCGAGAACAGGCATCGCTGGAGCAGGGTGAGTATCGTCTTCAAGGAGGGTGGGTGGGAGGCGGGCAGCCGGGGGGGGCGGGGTCGGGAGGGAGGTGACCCAGCTTTTATAAAAAAAAAAAAAAAAAAAAACCTTGCTCAGGTGCCGCCCCCTGCATTGTCCCCGCCCTAGGCACGTGCCCTCACGTGCCTAGTGGCAAATACGGCCCTGGCTATGACCATAGTGGACCATTACTTCAGATTCCTGGTAGTCGTGCCTGTTAAGGACCAGACAGCGAAGACGGCAGCCAAGGCATTCCAACAACACTTTTGTCGACCACATGGTTACCCTGAAAAGGTACTTACCGACCAAGGCCCAGCCTTTGAAGCAGAAGTATTCCAGGAATTTGTAACCTGTACAGATGTAAGACGATCAGGACAACACCGTACCACCCACAAAAAAATGGCATGTGTGAGAAGATAAACCAGGTGGTAATCGACCTGTTGAAGACCTTGCCTTTGGAAGAAATAAACCTGTGGCCAGAGAAGTTGCCAGATCTGGTAGATCTGTACTATCATATTCCAGTAAATTCCACCAACTGCTCTCCAGCTTACCTAATGAGAGGAAGACCTAGGAGATTACCTGTTTACCTTGATATGGGAATCCTAACACCAGAAACAACCTCACCAGATGCAGATTGGGATACTGAGCGACAACAGAAATACCGCCAAGTACAAGAATGGGTGGAATGAAGCTTGTCCCAGGCAAGACAAAGACAAGAAAGAAACTATAAGCATCGTGCCCCTGCAATTCTCTTGTCACCAGGTGAACAAGTTCTAAAGCGGAAAAGAGTGCACAAACTTGATGACCAGTGGGAAGCAGAACCATACACTGTGTTCCAAATTATTATGCAAATAATATTTCCTCATATTTTCTCTAAATTACCTATCTGAATTGCAGTCATTGTTATTTTCCAGTCATCTACTATTCCAGTATAATTGCAATGTTTTGGAACAAATTGCCTATGAAAACAGTATCTTTAAAAAAAAAAATAAACACTCAAAATGCATGTTCCAAATTATTATGCACAGCAGAGTTTTCAACCTTTTTTTTTTATTATTTTGAACAAAAAAAATAGTCAATTGTGAAGTTATAAGCATTATCAGCTTATTACAAAATGAAATGAAACAGTTTTCAAGTGAAAACTTTATTCTAGGTGATGTTACATTTGCACATAGGACCCCTTGTTCGAAAGAAGCTTCTGAGCTCTCTCATCCATTGAATTTGTCAGTTTTTGGATGGCTTCTGCTTCAATTGTTTTGCATGTGGACGGAATACCCTCCCAGAGCTGTTGCTTAGATGTGAATTGCCTCCCGCCATCATAAACACTCCTTTTGATGATGCTCCAGAGGTTCTCAATGGGGTTGAGGTCAGGGGAAGATTGTGGCCACACCATAAGTTTGTCCTCTTTTATGCCCATAGCAGCCAGAGATGCAGATGTGTTTTTTGCAGCATGAGACGGTGCATTATCATGCATGAAAATGATCTTGCTGCGGAAAACACGGTTCTTCCTCTTGAACCATGGCAGGAAGTGTTGTTTTAGAAACTCCACATAGATTATGGAGTTCATCTTTACCCCTTCAGGGATCATAAAGGGGCCGACAATCTCTCTCCCCATGATTCCAGCCCAAAACATTACTCCACCTCCTCCTTGTTGGCGCCTTAGCCGTGTTTTCATGGGGTGTCCATCAACCAGCCATCCTCCACTCCATCCATCTGGACCATCGAGCGTTGCACAGCACTCATCGGTGAACAAAACAGTTTGGAAGTCAGTCTTCATGTATCGTTTGGCCCACTGGAGCCGTTTCTGCTTGTGTGCAGTGGATAGAGGTGGTCGACAGGATGGCTTACACACCTCTGAAGGACCCTGCATGTTGTTGTTCTGGGGACATTGGAGGCACCAGCAGCTTCAAAAACTTGTCTGCTGCTATGACAAGGCATTTTTGCAGCTGCTCTTTTAACCTTACGCAATTGCCTGTTGGAAAGAGTCCTCAATTTTTCCTTATCAGCACGCACAAGTGTGTGCTGGCAATCAGCTACATACTTCTTGATTGTGCGATGATCACGATGAAGTGTCTTAGCAATGTTGATTGTAGTCATTAGGGTTGAGCGAAACGGGTCCGCCATTTTCAGAAGTCGCCGACTTTTGGCAAAGTCGGGTTTCATGAAACCCGACCCGACCCCTGTGTGGGGTCGGCCGTGAGGTCGGCGATCTTCTGAATCTGGTATCGGAATTCCGATACCGAGTTCCGATATGTTTGCGATATCGGAAATCGGTATCGGAATCCACATTTAAGTGTAAAATAAAAGAATTTAAATAAAAAATATTGATATACTCACCTCTCTGGAGGCCCCTGGACATCGCCGCTGGTAACCGGCAGCCTTCTTTGCTTAAAATGAGCACGTTTAGGGCCTTCCATGACGTCACGGCTTCTGATTGGTCGCGGCCGCCCATGTGACCGCCACGCGACCAATCACAAGCCGTGACGCAATTCTCAGGTCCTAAATTCCTAATTCTAGGAATTTAGGACCTGAGAATTAAGTCACGGCTTGTGATTGGTCGCGTGGCGGTCACATGGGCGGCCGCGACCAATCACAAGCCGTGACGTCATCTAAGGCCCTTCATGCGCTCATTTTTAAGAAGGAAGGCTGCCGGAAAGAAGCAGGGAGCGTACGAGGGTGAGTATATACCTAATAGGAATATACTCACTCTCGGCTTCTTTCCGGCAGCCTTCCTTCCTAAGAATGAGCGCGTGAAGGGCCTTAGATGATGTCACGGCTTGTGATTGGTCGCGGCCGCCCATGTGACCGCCACGCGACCAATCACAAGCCGTGACGTAATTCTCAGGTCCTAAATTCCTAATTCTGGGAATTTAGGACTTGAGAATTACGTCACGGCTTGTGATTGGTCGCGTGAACGGTCACATGGGCGGCCGCGACCAATCAGAAGCCGTGACATCATGGAAGGCCCTAAACGCGCTCATTTTAAGCAAAGAAGGCTGCCGGTTACCAGCGGCGATGTCCAGGGGCCTCCGGAGAGGTGAGTATATCAATATTTTTTATTTTTATTCTTTATTTTACACATTAATATGGATCCCAGGGCCTGAAGGAGAGTTTCCTCTCCTTCAGACCCTGGGAACCATAGTATCCTATTGCACTGCATTGGGTTTCGTGTTTCGGCCGACCCCGACCCCGACTTTTTTATAGGATCGGCCGATTTCACTCGACCCGACTTTTGAGAAAGTCAGGTTTCGTGAAACCCGACCCGATCCTATAAAAATAAAAGTCGCTCAACCCTAGTAGTCATGCCTTGACCTAAGTACTCCACAATTTGTTGCTTCTCAGCAGCCGACATCCTTTTTCTTTCCTATTTTGGCAAAAAATGTAGGCTGCTTAATAATGTGGAACAGCCTTCTAAAGTAGTCTTGCCTTTATTTGGACACACCTGTCAAACTAATTTGCACAGGTATCTGCAATTGCTTTCAGTGATATAAAGAGCCCTAACACATATCACCATCAATGAGTTTAAATGACAAACAAAAAAATTCTAACCTTATCACTCCTAAACTCTTTGTGCATAATAATTTGGAACACAGTGTATACCATCTTACCATCAAACTTGGAAAACACTAAAATGTGTCCCCTAAGCAAAGATGGAGGAGAAACCTCGACTGCGGTATCAAGGGATCATCTTAAAGTGTGCCCTGACCAACTGAGAAACAAGGAGCAAGACTCAGGTACTTCTCAACCCATGGAAGAAGAGGAAAAGAGAATCCATATCATTCTTGGAAACATTCCCCAGTCATGGACTCAGTTAAATCAAGCGATAGTGGTGCCTGTTTTGACTTTTCCCTAGTTGGAAATACCAGGAGATGTGACTCAAAACTGTCCTGAAACAGAAGAGACTCTACACCAGCGGGCTCAAACAGCAGACATCACACCAGCAGTGGAGCAAGAGAATCCACCCCCTGCTATCGGTGAATCTGTCATGCCCACAGTGAGCAACAGTACTCTTAGGAGATCAAGTACACCTGTGCTACCTAGAATCCCCGGTAGCGTAGCCATAAGAGAGCACATAACACCAGTGATAGCAAGCCTAGTGAATCTGGTCAGATCACCCTCAGTGCCTGTACTGTGTAGATCAACCCGTAGTACCGGAGGTCAGATTCCAGCCCGCTACAGGGACTAAAAAGGTAAAATGTCAATAATTGGTGTTACCTGTTTAAAAATGTTTGCTTATACTTTTTGAAAAACTTTAGATGGAAAATAGGGTAATGGACGGTGAATTGCCAAAAAACTTTACTGTAAATAGTTGGCACCTTCAAGGTGCACCTTTTGGTTCTACCCACATTGCCAGCATGGGTAGGGCCTTGTTTGTTCCTAAGACCGTTGAAAAACCATCTGGCGTGGCTGAAGACCAGGTCTGGATACTATGCCTTGTAGCCCGCCCAAACCTACGTTGGGGGTTTATGACGGGTCCACCGCATCGTTACTGTTGTTAATGAACAAGGACACCCTGGTATAAGACCAGTCGTACTTATATAAATTCAGTTTTGCAACGTTTAAACTAAAGTGCCTCCCATAAGGGAAGAAAAAGTTTATACCTGTTTACCCTGTTTAAATGCGTTTTTCAAAATGTTTTGCACAATCTAACCTATACTGTTTATGTTTTCTTTTCCCAGTCCGGGAGTACTGGATTTAACGAGGGGGGGGGGAATGTGGCACCCCAGGAGTTCAGGTACCACAGTGGTATTGCCTTCCTATCGGGGAGGGTGATGCCATGCCTGGAAACGAGGAGAATCCCTTTGGCAGGTAAGCTGTACATTCAACACATTCTGACTTCAGGCCAGAACGGGGAGCTCTGAACCCGGTTTTCAGGGGAGCTTCCCTAGATAATATACATTCTGGTCTGGAGGAGGAGTTAGGTAGTCTGGTGCAGACAAGGAACAGAGAAGGAACACAGGAGAAGTCAGGAGCTAGAGGAGAGCAGCAAGTTGGCTTCCTCTATGTTAGAGCACAGAAACAAGGCACCAGGAGCCCGAGGCTGTGAGGAACTACAAGTCCCAGAGCAGAACCGGAGGGCAGGAAACTGAAAGGGACTTGCCCATATTAAACCTGAGGTACAGCAACAACCAGAGACCCCAAGGAAACGGCTCGAGTTGCCTACCATGCAGGTACTGTCCCAGGACAGGAGAGAAAGAGTACTTTGCCAGAAAGCCGCAGGCAGCAAGGGACTAATATTCAGTGCATAGTGGAAGGCTCCCAATCTGACCTGACCAAGGGGGCAGAGGACCCCTTTAAGCAGCGTTGGTCACCTCTGACCAAGAACAACAGGTGGCATCGCAAACTTTTTTTTGTTATTTTCACATCTCCTTTGAAGACTGTTCCCCTTTTACTTGGGCACCCAGGGCCACGGACCGGGTCGCCAATGCCGTGACCCCCCCTTTAACAATGACCGGACCCGGTACCGAGTACCCCTAGACCCTGGCAGGCGACCCAGTCTAGTCTATACAGCTGTTCATCTGCTATTTTTACACTACAGACTGCCTAGTTGAAAGGGGAAAGTCCCTACGTAAAGTCAGTGTTTTGAAACTGATTTTGGTAAGAACATTATCCATAAGGGAATTACAATCAATTAAAGAATATTAAAGAAACACACAAGTTTAGCCTAGAAGAGGAGAAATATTTATTTGAAAGAACTCCTGGATACAATATATTTCAACTATCGTATATTTAAAAGAGGGGATATGGAACAAAATGTATAGGATAAGAAAAAGGAAAATATATATAAAGGTAATAATAATGTTTTTGTCGTTATGAGTGATGGCAGTGTACTGCAAAAACGAGTGGCGATGCCCTGGCAACACACGTGAGTAGAAAAATCATAATAATCAACATACTAAAGTGCTCAATAGTACATGATATCAGGCCGAGGCTGAGGACCGCTGGCCTCCCAAAGGATATATTGGCCTGCAGTCATGCAGAAACACTATTGCAGTGGACTAAGACCACGTCCCAGGCCAAGACCCATCTGTCCGTTACTAACTCAGTTGATAATAGGGAAAAAGCCCAGAGGTGGACATTGCCACGTATATGGACAGGGGGCTTCTTGTGATAGGCTCAAATGCTGTCCATAGGCACTCAAGGACAAACCCCGATGTGGAGTGTAAGGCTGCTGTCACACTAGCAGTATTTGGTCAGTATTTTACATCAGTATTTGTAAGCCAAAACCAGGAGTGGGTGATAAATGCAAAAGTGGTGCATATGTTTCTATTATACTTTTCCTCTATTTGTTCCACTCCTAGTTTTGGCTTACAAATACTGATGTAAAATACTGACCAAATACTGCTAGTGTGACGGCAGCCTATAGGGCAATGCAGATCTGAAAAGAAGGACATTGTTAAGTTGATGCTGGGGTAAGCCTAGATTAACAGTTTAAGCTGTGATCCAAGCTCGACAAATCATGAGTAGAGACTTCACTCTCCAAATGCCAAGGAAAAGAGTCTAGTTATCCAAGAATCTAGTATTGGAGATGGTGGTCCAAATTTTCTTGTTACACAATTCCCGCTAAAGTTCTTTGGCATAGTGGTTCAACTTTAGTTTGGTCCAAAAAATGGAGGGTTATGAATATCAGAATTTTATCCCACTCTCTTTATCCTTTTTTTCATGATAATTTTGGGTAAATGTTGCTGTGAGATTCTAGGGGGAGGAGAAGGCAAAAAAAAGGTAAGGCCCGATATCATCATATATTTACAGTTATTTGTAAAAACCCATAAATAATAGCTCCTCATTCAATCCATGATATGCTAAGCTACGTAGATTGTGTATCCATTTGTATTCACATCTTAAAAGTTTACTCATGATGTTGCCACCCCTGATATTAATTTGAATCTCTTCAAGTCCCAAAACCTTGAGTCCAGTTGTTCGACTCCTGTAGGTTTCCAAGAAATGTGATGCTACAGAGGTCAAGGTTTTGCCTTTCTCCCCGTGCTTTTTCACCATGAATATATTAGACAGGTGCTGTTGTGTTCTACTGCTCAGTTCATGTGTCGTTTGTCCGACATATATTTTGGGACAGTCGCAAACTAGTGCATAAACCAGATTTCAAGATCCGCAGTTGAAGAAGGATTTGGGGCAAATCTGAAAAGGGAAGACATAGTCGGATAGTCCATCTTGTGCAACAGAGAATTGGCAAACATTACAGCTTCTGCAGGGGTATGTTCCAAAAGTTCTAGTCCCCCTATTCAGTCTGTTTGTAGGACGAGTATAATGACTATGGCACAAAGTGTCTTTAAGGTTCTTTGCGCATCTAGCTACAATGCTGGTGCAGGAACGTGCTGAGCGGTCAGTGTGTTGACTGACAGCAGTCCAATCTCAGACTGGGAGGCACTGCCACTGGCTGTCTCCAGGTATTCATTGTCCCAGGTGATTATCTACTTACCTGGGCTGTAAGTCCACAACCTCTGCCAGACATACATTCAGCTACAGTGTGGTTTGTCTCTCTGTCCCTTATGTTCTGTTTGTAGATATTTTGTTGCCTCAATTTAGACCTCATTCTGACCATCTGTCTGTTTAACCATTTCTGCTCTGATCCGCTATCCTCCTGGTATTCTGACCTCTGAACATTACCTGACTATGCCTTTGTCTCTTCCTACTGTTTCTGACGTACCCTCCTGGCTTTTGACCTTGGACTCCTTGACTATCTTGTCTTACATCTTGGCAGTGAGAAGTGATTTAGCAACACATGATGTATGCACAAGCTCCAAATTGTCTCCTGTGATATATGCACAAGCTCCAATGTCTCCTATGATGTATTCACCGTTTCCTGTAATGTCTGTTAGTCGCCCGCCAGGGCCGTGGGGTACTCGGTACCGGGTCCAGTGTTCACAGGGGGATGTCATGGTGGTGACCCGGTCCTTGGCCCTGGGCGCCCATGTAAAAGGGGAAAGTCTTTAAAGGGATTTGGTGAATAAAGTTTATGTTCGTGACGCCACCTGTGGTATTCGGTCAGTGGGAACCGACGCTGCTTTAAGAGGTCCTCTGGGGTGATGTTATGGCAGCTAGATGGTATAACTTCCCACTGGTGAAGTGTATCCCCAGGGCTCCCGGTGTGTAGATGGAAAATGGTGAGTGGTGAGGTAAAGAACGAGGACACAGGTTTGCAGTCTCTTTACCTGGTTTACTGAAGACTTCAGGCAGCCACAGTCCAGGGTAACAGATCACAGGGCAGGCAGGGTCCGGACGGCTTGGAAGCGATTCCAGGGTCCCCTTTACCAGGTGGAGTTAAAAGCCTTCCTCTAGCGTGGTGGTGTTGTAGTTCCTTACTGCCTATGGCATCAGATAAGGTCCTCACAGTTCTTTTCTCTATCCCCCATATAGGATAGGACATAGCCCGTATGACTGGTGACTTGAGCCTTTTTACAGGGACTCTAGCACGCCCCAGGCTCTATAGGTGTCACCGTGCCTCCTGGGTATTAAGGCGGACAGGTAACTTGCAGTTCAGCTGTCCTGCCGGTCTTCTGTAAGTCGTAGAGTCCCTTACAACCTCGGTGGTCCGGCTACCGGTTATCTGCGCTTCAGAGGGAGACAGCCTGCTCTTAGCTGGTCTCCCCTGATGTTACTCTCCTGTGCTTCGCTCTCCTGCACGCTCACTGAACAATGTTCGGCTTTCTGTATGTCTCTTTCCAGCAGCTGTGGTACTTCAGACCACACGGCCCCTTAAGACCTTCTTCCTGCCTCAGACTGCTCCAGTCTGCTTCCTGGCACTTTCTCACTAACTTTCCCTCCAAAACCACAACATATATATATATATATATATATATATATATATATATATATATATATATATATATACAGGGGAGTCACCTAGTAAATAGGATCAAAAGCTCTCCCTTGTGGCCTGGAGAGTAAATATGTTGTGTGTATGGTGGTTACCTGATAAGGGTTATCCTTCATCGCTTCCAAACGTAACATCACTCTCCCCGTGAGGAAAGCAAAGCTACTGTGATGACCAGGACCCTGGGGCGCCACATCTGCACCAGCTCTAATATCTCCTAATGTATATATTCTGCCCCAGTGTCTTCTATGTGATGTATATGCTGTAGCCCCAGTGTCTCCTCTGTTATTTATATGCTCCATTTTCTTATTATTGCTCCCACAGTTGATTTAATCACACCAAGCTGCTTGCCTATTGCAGATTAAGTCTTCCCAGCCTAGTGCAAGGCTACAATTTTGTTTCTGGTGTTCTTCAACAGCTCTTTGGTCTTCACCATAGTGGAGTTTGGAGTCAGACTGTTTGAGGTTGTGGACAGGTGTCTTTTATACTGATAACAAGTTTAAACAGGTGCCATTACTACAGGTAAAGAGTGGAGGACGCAGGAGCCTCTTAAAGAAGAAATTACAGGTCTGTGAGAGCCAGAAATCTTGCATATTTTTGGTGACCAAATACTTATTTTCCACCATAATTTTCAAAATACATCTGGATTTGTTATTTCATTTTGACTCTCATAGTTGTGGTCTACCTATGATGTTAATTACAGGGCTCTCTCATCTTTTTAAGTGGGAGAACTTGCACATTTGGTGTCTGATGAAATACTTTTTCCCCCCACTGTATGTATAACTGCTGATGACTGTTCTGATTACAGTTGTTTTCTATAGTTTTTTCTCCATCTGGTTAGACCTCCATGTCGACATCTTCCAGCCATGACTCGTCTTGCCACACTGATCACCACGGCCCTTAATATAGCAAGCTCACATATTGTATATTGTATATATACATTTGTCTCCTGAAAAAAATCTCCAGCACTGTAACCCTGAATACAAACATGAACCCCACTATTAATATAATTTTTGCCACGTACGTTCAATATATAAAGTGATAAGCCAGTGCTGTGCAAACCATTAACTACAATTTTCGCTCTCCAATAAATATATCCTTCTCTGTGATTCTCTCCCAATTCATTTAAAGGCTATGTGCACACATGTTTTTGTTGTGTTTTTTTCTGCATGGATTTGTTTCAGCGTTTTACAGTACAAGCAAAGTGAATGGGCTTCCTGAAATCTCATGCCCATGTTGTTTTTTTCCTTTGCAGATTTCTAAAAGATTAAAATCTGCATAATATCAATGTCTTGCAGCATTTTTGCAATGTATTTCATTCATACTAATCAGTGGGGGAAAATAACCAACAAATATGCATGTAAAAATCATGGCAAAAACTCAAATTTTAAGCAGCGTTTTTCCTGCCAAAGCATTAGAATTTGCAGCTGAATTTGAGACTATAAATCCTGAATGTGTGCACATAGCCTTAGTCCTGTGTTTCCCCACTCCATCCATTCAGTATAAGTCTCTGATAGTGTCGTAATGAATTGTGGGGTGAGAAAAGACGTTATCAGGGTCTAATAATGATTTGGGGTGGGAGTGCATGCTATCAGTTACTTAGCAGAATTTGGACCTGGACTCCCACCTGTATGTTGGTCAGATATTTGGCTCCTTGTAGCATTTTAGACCCAATAAAGACATATGTGTTTGCCTCCATTTAATAATGACCAACATCCTGGTATATTGCCCTTCATCATGATAATGTCCCCATCCTCGGCCCCTTCATGGTAAAATATCCCCAAATATGGGCTCATTCATGGAAAAATATCCCCTATTCTGGATCTGTTCATTGTAAGATGTCCCCCATCCTGGGCCCCATACATAATGAAATGTTCTCCATCCTGGGCCCATTCACTGTATAGCATCCCCCATTATGAGCCCCATTCTATAATAATGCCCCCCATCCAGGGCCCCTTCATGGTATTATGATCCCTTAATTGGCTCCTTTTTGGTAAAAAGATTCCTATCCTGGGCCTCTTCATGAAATCATATCTCCCATCCAGGGCTCCCTTTTGCTAAAATAATATACCCCATTCTGGGCCCCGTTATGGTAAAATGTCCTTTTGGAGACACGGAGGTCAGCGGGTGCTCTAGTCTGCTAGCCAAAACCACATGGACAAGGCCCATTCCATCGAAAGCCCGCTATACTTTTACAGTGGGCATAATACTACTCAGACAACACAGTATGAGGGTAAAACAGTGTGGCAATACTTAATTGAACCACAAAACAGGCAAAAAACACATAGAACAGACCCAGCAAAATACCCAAGATGGTGCAAAATTACAGAGTCTCACCCTCCCGCTGACTAGCCAGGATAAGAGCAGCTGTGACTTCAGAGCTTCCAGGGCCAACTGGATAATTAAGATAAAATGCTGTGTTGTCACATTGCTCCCCCATTTTAATTGGCCAGACATGATAGGATTATAATCATCCTCCACTTATCGGGGAAAGTCCATCAGAATGTCTTTAAGCACAAACATCAATGTATGAGGTCTCACCTTCATGAGAACAAAACTTTATATCATCCGGTTACCTCAGAGTATATTCCATATTTTCCTTGCAAATAAAATCCACATGTAATTGACAAGAGCCGACTCCATTGCATCCACACATGGCATCCTTCGCATCCCGTAGCTCCTGGATTAATCCGACCGAGTGTCAGTGGCCTGATATTCAATCTGTCAAAGCTGGCACAGCTCCTGAAGTTGCCTTCCTTGTTGCAGTTATTTATCCACTCTGATCCTCTTCAAGGGTTGGTGGGGTTGGACGTAGTGGCAACTGAACCTACTGTGTATGCCTCACCTATGGTCTGCTGGGTCTGTCTGTATGCCTCCCTGGTTGTGGAGTCCTTGGATGGTGTCTGCAAACACCAGTCCCCTACAATTCCCCTGGATATGCCGAGCTGAGTAATATCCCACTGCTACCACCAAACAGTGGAGAAACGGGGTTCAGTGGGTCCTCTAGTCCGCTAGCCGAAACTGCATGGACCAGGGCTCATCCCACTGAACGCCCACTCTCCTTTTACCATGGAAATAATACTACTCAGACAACACAGGGTGAAGGTAAAACAGTGTGGCAATACTTTGTTGAACCACAAAACAGGCAAATAACACATAGAACAGTCCTAGCAAAATACCCTAGATAGTACAAAATGTAATAGTCTCACCCATCCGCTGACTAGCCGGACTAAGAGCAGCTGTGACTTCAGAGCTTTCAGGGCCAACTACCCTAACCTGTGGCACACACAGGGAGAAGGTAATGACAAGCTTAGTACAAGACCAGGTGACCGGAGGGTCACAAACTGGCTTCTCCGAACATCTTCATGGAGCCAGGTGACCAGTGGGTCCCAATTCTGATTTTCTCAAATTTATCCATGGGGCTCAGGTAACAGGTGGGTCCAATTACTGACTACCAAAAATGTATCCATGGGTTCAGTGATGGTCAGTTGAGCAGATCTGTATTCTTTCAGCTGTGGCCGTGGCCCCCTAAGCTGGCATCCTGTAGTATGTAAAATCTGTGTCCCTTGTGATGGAGTCATAATGTCTTGGCTGCTGTCTTGTAGAATGTTCCTGGCTGTGGTTTTGTAAAGAGTCTCTGGTCCTTTGGATCTCTGGATCTCTAGGATGTTTGGATGCCTTGTTTCAGAGGTTCACAACTGTTCTTTAAGCCATCAAGCAGAGGTCATGGGGAAAGGCTGTTTCCCACATTGTTTGATTATTTATAGTTTATACTTCAATGTTTGCAAGTCAACAAACTGCATAGCCTGGTAAAATGTGTAATCAACATATCAGCAAGCATCATTGTTCTGTGACCCTGCATCTCTGTTTTGCAAAGATAACAGTAAAATAAACTGTGGGAGCTGATATAAGAGGTAAATAACAACCATTCATCAATTTACAAATATCTATTCAACATACAAGAAGAGTCAATATAAAAGATAACAGTATATGCCTCCTGACTTAGGGTACTGTCACACCGTGCAATTTTCGTCGCTACGACGGCACGATCCGTGACGTCGCAGCGTCGTATGAGTATCGCTCCAGCGTCGTAGACTGCGGTCACACTTTGCAATCACGGCGCTGGAGCGATGCCGAGGTTCGCTGGTAACCAGGGTAAACATCGGGTTACTAAGCGCAGGGCCGCACTTAGTAACCCGATGTTTACCGTGGTTACCAGCGTAAAAGTAAAAAAAAACAAACCGTACATACTCACCATCTGATGTCTGTCAGGTCCCTTGCAGTCTGCTTCCCGCTCTGACTGAGTGCAGCCGTACAGTGAGAGCAGAGCGCAGCGGTGACGTCACCGCTGTGATCTGCTCTCACTTTCCGGCCGGCGCTCACAGTCAGAGCGGGAAGCAGACTGCAAGGGACCTGACAGACATCAGATGGTGAGTATGTACGTTTTTTTTTTTTTTACTTTTACGCTGGTAACCACGGTAAACATCGGGTTACTAAGCGCGGCCCTGCGCTTAGTAACCCGATGTTTACCCTGGTTACCAGCGAACGCATCTCGCTGGATCGCTGTCACACACAACGATCCAGCGATGACAGCGGGAGATCCAGCGACGAAAGAAAGTTTCAAACGATCTGCTACGACGTACGATTCTCAGCAGGGTCCCTGATCGCTGCTGCGTGTCAGACACTGCGATATCGTAACGATATCGCTAGAACGTCACGAATCGTACCGTCGTAGCGATCAAAATTGCACTGTGTGACAGTACCCTTATTGAAAATAGACGTCTGGATAATTAAGATAAAATCCTGTGTTGTCGCAGTCTTCCATCATGGACCCCTTCATTGTATCAAGGTCCCATCTTGGGCTCCTTTATTGTTGAAATGTCTCGCATCCTGGGCCCTTTCATGGTATAATGTCCCCTACTTTGTGCTCCTTTTTGGTAAAATGTCCTACATCCTGGGCACGTTCATGGTGAAAAAAAATCCCCCATCCTGGGCACCTTATAAATTGTTTGTAATTTAAATTGTAATTATAAATTACCTTGGTAAATTGTCTCCCATCCAGGGCCTCTTTATGATATCATGTCCCACATCCTGGCCCCCATCCTGGGCTTCTTTTTGGTAAATTGTTCCCCATCTTGGGCCCCTTCATTGAATCGTGTTCCCCCATCCTGGTCTCCTTTTTGGTAAAACGGCCCCCACCCTGAGCCCCTTCATGTTCTCCATGGTGGGCTCTTTCATGGTAAAATATTCTTCATCCTGGATCCCTTTCTGGTATCTTAATACCTATCCCGTTATCCTTTTTGGTAACGTGTCCCCATCCTGTGACCCTTCATGGTATAATGTCCAACCTGGGCTCCTTTTTGGTAAAATGTCCCCATCCTGGGCCCTTTATAGTAGTAATGTTTCCTGTTTTTCTTCAACACATTTAAACATATAATTGATTCTTATTACCTTCCCCCAGCATGTCCAGTCCTTTTCTATATCAGGTGCAGCAGCCGGTAGGTAGCGTCGGTTTGTTTAGCATGGCGCATTATGTCTCTGCCATGCACACTCTGTGACAAGCACGCCAACGTTGTCTGCCAGCCTCTGATTGGTCTGTGGTGTGTATTGCAGGGAGCCAGCTGCTCTCTGTGCTGCAATACATTCAACTGGATATGCATCCTCAGATGTACATCTAGTTGAAAAGCTGACATAGGCACCGGTGTCGGCAGGCTGCCCTCTGTGAAGTGAAGCTGCACTAGCTGCACTGGTGGTATGTCTGCCCCTGGAATCCTGAGAGCTAAATACATCTGATATTGTTTACATCATTGATCTGCTGTGACCAGCAGACTTGGGTAGGCCACAATATGTACTCAACTAAGAAATCACCTATAAACCACCTGCTTCTGAGCTGTTCATGATTCTTCACAATACTGGTAATCCAAGGGGTAAGATCTGTAATTAAATTTGGGGAAAATTAATGGGAAACTCAAATTTTTTCACTGAAATTTTTTGGCATGCTACCAGTGGAAAGCCTTTACTGCATGTAAACCTATGATTGGTTAGTTATATTAGCAAAGTCGCCAAACTTATTGTCCATAACTTTTTTTAATATTTTAAGTTTGATGATGCTATTAAAACAAAAAATGTCATACACTCATCTACAGGACAAATTACATTCTACCATACTTGTTATGTCCCATGAATGAGACATTTTACAGACTGTTCTGTATATTTTACATGCTGTATTGCAGTCTCTCATATTGTTTATTGTTGCTATGTGTTCCTGTGTTTTGCACAGCTGAAATCCTCCCTTTCCATGAAGTTTGTCCCTTCTGTCTCCCTGTCTCCCTCTGCTGGCTGTCATGTCACTTCCTTCTTCTCCCTGTGTCTCCCTTTTGGCTTCATTCAAGGCACCTTTGCTTTCAGCTTGTCTGAAGAAAGTCTTTTTTACCTGCTGATGTTTATGCATTCAACAAGAATTCTTAAAGAAATCAAAGTCTCTTCTGGATTCTTCATAACATGTGTGCCGGCAGCTGAGTTAAGCTATCTGTGACCGTCGCCAATTGTAAGTAGGGTGAAGAGATTCATCATCTCACAGAGCCATATTTGCAGCCACAGGCCCCGGGGACAGAATAGTAAAAAAGACTTACCAGATTCATCAGTAAAGCCACCAACTGCTTCTATAAAGCTACAGAACTTCCTGCAGAGCATCCGCTCTCTGCATTTAAGAGACTATACAGCTTCCCTTCTCCCTGTGAATCAGGATGGCTGAAGGAATAACTACACGGGCTCTGCCAGACCCATTGTTAGAGGAAGAGTGCATAGAACTTGATCCACCATCTAGTGAGAAGGCTAGACGTCCCACAAAGCCCACATGGAAAGTAAGGGAGAATCTAGAATCCAGTAAACGTGATCTTCTCCGTGCATAGCAGAGCAATGGCAAAAACTGCTGAGTCACATAGACAGCCTTTCTCAGCCTGCTTCTCTCAAATGACCACCAGAAGGAACCCTTGCACAACTGTGTTCAGGTTATCAACTGTATGCAGAAATTGCAGATCAGTACATCTCCGTCTTACAGAGACTTAACCCATCAGCTCCCTGCAAAGAGCTGCAAGCTTTCCAACAACTTAACTCAGAGAGAAAGCATGGTGCGCGACATAAAAGCCAAGACAGAGGCAAGAATCGCGCTAATAGCCAAGATGTCATCTTGTATTTCCAACTCAGCCAGTCAAATCGATCATCTAAGTCACGCTCTTCGAAATCCTCAACCCTCAGCGAACAGCTCATAAGAGCACATGTAGAAGCTGAGGCCACTAAAATACAAGCTGCCTTTGCGCAAAAGAAAACTGAGATGGAAATAGAGGCAGCTGAAGCAATGTGCAGAAATGCAGAAATAGAGGCCCTAGAGTTGAAAAGAAATTCAGAAATAGAGGCCCTAGAGAAGAAAGAAATGCAGAAATAGAGGCCCTAGAGAAGAAAAGAAAGGCAGAAACAGAGGCCTTAGAGAAGAAAAGAAAGGCAGAAACAGAGGCCCTAGAGGAGAAAAGAAAGGCAGAAACAGAGGCCCTAGAGAAGAAATTAAAGGCAGAAACAGAGGCCCTAGAGAAGAAATTAAAGGCAGAAACAGAGGTCCTAGAGAAGAAAAGAAAGGCAGAAACAGAGGCCCTAGAGAAAAAAAGAATGGCAGAAACAGAGGCCCTAGAGAAGAAAAGAAAGGCAGAAATAGAGGCCCTAGAGAAGGAATGCAAACACGCCACAGCCATGGCAAGATTAGAGGTCCTGGAACAAGCCATCAGTTTAAGTGATTTTGATACTGAAGACCCTCTTAAGCATACAAGAGACTATGTACAAAGCCAATATAGCGCTCCCCCTGCTCCTGCAATCCTTCCTGACCACACAGATGCTCCCCTGAGACAACAGGACACAGAGTGTTTACCCGCATCCTGCACCCAAGGTCAGTACAATATGTTGCCAACCCTGCATCCTGATCCTCCTCTGTGCACCAGAATGTACCGGAAACCTGCACCTCACCAAACCTTATACACAGAAACATACGTGCAGGCCAATATGCAGGCAAGTCACCACACTCCGGTCAGTCACACAATACCGGTTCCATGTGTGGCAGAAACTAAGCTCGTTAAGCCAGTTAATGGACTGAACCCCTATTCTGACTCATATGTTCCTGCATTCCCAGGTCAAAGCACAGACTGTATGAACAATGCTGCCCAGCCAGCAACGGTCCTTCCAAAATCGGAGAATGCCGATATGACTGGCTTTGCAAGGTATATGATTCGGCGTGATCTAACTAAGACTTGTCTTACAAAGTTTGACGATAAACCTGAGAACTACAGAGGTTGGAAGTGTACCTTTAAAACCACAATCAGTGACCTCGGCATCACTGCCGCTGAAGAGCTAGACCTGCTAATCAGGTGGCTTTGGCCACAATCCATGGATCGGGTCAAGAGACTTAAATCCGTGCACGTCCTATCGCGGGTCTCACCGTTGCATGGAAGAGGCTAGAAAGAAATTATGGCAGTCCTGAAGCCATAGAAAAGGCCCTGTTCAAGCGACTAGAGGATTTTCCAAAGGTATCTAGTAAGGACAGTACAAGGTTTCAAGAGTTCAGCGACCTTCTGTTAGAGCTTCAGCTGGCCAAGCAGACCCGTACCTGCCTGGTCTCAGCTACCTGGACACTGCTCATGGGGTAACCCCAATAGTTTCCAAACTGCCATCCAATATCCAAAATAAGTGGGCCATGCTTGGATCAAAATACAAAAAGGAAAACCAAGTCTCCTTCCCTCCATTCCTACTTCTGCGAGTTCATCGAAAATATTGCAGAGTGTAAGACTGATCCAAGTTTTTCCTATGAAGAACACAGCGACCCTGTTTCATCTCCTAAATACGAGAGTCCACGTCTTAACTACAGGAACTGCCGAGCTCCAATGTCCGTCAAGAAGACTGATGTTCTTCCCACACCTACAGTATCACAAGATAAGAGCAACAAAGGTGAGAAGGTTGAAAATCCTAATCGTATGTGTCCCATTCACAAGAAACCTCACCCCTTAAAGAAGTGCATCGACTTCAGAAAGAAACCACTCCAGGAACGCAAAGAGCTTCTGAAGGACTTTGGGATATGTTATAGGTGCTGCGCTTCTACTGAACACTTTGCAAAGGACTGCAAAATATCTATTAAGTGTTTGGAGTGCCACAGTGAGGAGCATATGCAAGCACTCCATCCATCCCAATCTAACACTGCACAGCTTACACCTTCCCCCACCACAAGGCAAGGTGGGGAGGATGCTGTTTAAACAGTGAGTTCTATCACAATATCTTCTTCATGCACAGAGGTCTGTGGAGAAGGCCTCTGGGACAAGTCGTGTGCGAAGATATGCCTGGTGAATGTGTATCCCAAGGGTCGACCAGAGAAAACCGCAAGGGTGTATGCTATCCTGGATGATCAGAGCAACCAGTCACTTGCAAGGTCAGAACTCTTTGATATGTTTGACTTAAAGGGAAACTCTCACCCCTACACCCTGGGCACCTGCAGCGGTGTTACGGAGGTCTCTGGGAGAAGAGCCAATGGACTCATGGTGTCTTCTCTTGAGAACAATGTGGAGATACCCTTACCCACTCTGCTCAAATGCAACCAGATACCGTCCAAAAGAGAGGAAATCCCAACTCTAGAAGCTGTACTTCATCACCCTCATCTAAGAACTTTGGCAGGCAAGATACCAGCTCTCGACAACAGCGCAAACATACTGATCTTGCTTGTCAGAGACATTCTGCGACTACACAAGGTACGTCAGCAAATCAACGGGCCACACAACGCTCCATTTGCTCAATGCTTTGACCTAGGCTGGGTTATCATAGGCAATGTCTGTATAGGAAAGATGAAGAGACCCACGAGGATTTCCTCATTTAAGACTCACGTCCTACCAAATGGTCACAGCACTTATTTTCAACCAAGCCCACATCATTACTAGGTGAAAGAGAAGATAAGCGATAACAAGTGGAAGAAAGAAACCTCTGACGACACCAACATATTCCTGTCCCGCAATGATGACCTCGGGTCAACAGTGTTCAACTCTACAAGAGAAGACAACCAGCTAGCACCTACAAGTGAGGACAAAGAGTTCATAAAGATTATGTAAAAGGAATTCACCCAAGATGATTCAAATAGCTGGGTAGCACCTTTACCTTTTCGTTCTCCAAGAACAAGGTTACCTGATAATCTGCAACAAGCAACGGCAAGGTTTTCATCCCAAAAATGCATCTTAAAGAGAATTCCAGAGGTGGAGAAACATTTTGTTGACTTCATGCAGAATATTTTCAACAGAAGTCACGCAGAACCCGCACCCCTGCTAAAAGAAGGTGAAGAATGCTGGTATCTCCCATCCTTTGGTGTCTACCATCCCTGCAAACCCAACCAAATTAGAGTGGTGTCTGACTCCAGTGCTCAGTATGAAGGCATCTCCCTAAATAGCCTGCGGCTCACTGGGCCTAATCTAAACAACAGCCTTATAGATGTACTGATTCGCTTCAGGCAAGAACCTGTCGCAGTAATGGCCGACATTCAACAAATGTTTAATTGTTTTATCGTGAGAGAAGACAGCAGAAACTACCTCAGAGTCTATGGCACAAAGACAACGACGTCCATAACAAGGTCATAGACTACAGGATGAAGTGCACGTCTTCGGGAACAGCCCCTCACCTGCAGTGGCCATCTATGGATTAAGACGGATAGCACAGGAAGGTGAGAGAGAGTATGGGTCTGATGCTCATCTATTTGTGGAAAGAAACTTCTACGTAGTTGATGGGCTTAAGTCTCTTCCCACAAGTGAAGAGACAATCGATCTGCTCTCTAGGACTCAGGAAATGCTGTCAACAGCAAACCTTAGACTCCACAAGATCATCTCCAACAGTAAAAAGGTAATGGAAGCAATTCCATCTGAGGATCACGCTGCTGGTGTAAGGGATCTTGTTCTGGGTTCTGACGTTCCTCCCACGCAACACAGCCTCGGTCTCTTTTGGGATATAAAGCAGGACACGTTCACTTTCCAGGTGTCAGCTTGTGATTAACCTTTCACTAAATGGGGAGTCCTATCTGTTGTGAACAGCATCTATGATCCTCTCAGGTTTATCGCACCCATCACCATTCAAGGCAAGATACTGTTGAGACAGTTGACCGCCGAGAGTACAGATTGGGACACTCCGCTACCATCCCAGAAACAACAAAGGTGGGAGGCGTGGAAGAAGTCTCTGAAGGTCTTAGAGCATTTCCAAGTCCCACGATGTTATTCCCCGGCACCCTTTTAGCCAACATCAGAAGAGAAGTCCACATTTTCTCCGATGCTTCTACAGAGGCTATAGCTGCCATAGCCTACCTGAAGACCTTGGAAGAAGATAACAAGGTGCATTGTGGATTCATCCTCGGTAAGGCAAAACTAACCCAGAAACCTGCTCACTCTGTTCCAAGACTCGAACTTTGTGCTGCCGTTCTGGCAGTGGAGTTAGCTGAAGCTATAAAGGACAAAATGGACATTGCTATTGATTCATTTACTTTCTACACAGACAGTAAAGTAGTACCAGTAACATCGAACCCTGATGCACCAATGATCCTTACTCCTGCTACACTTCTTACTCAGAAGGTTGGAGCTGCCTCAATCCCTGCAGGAAAGTTTGTGGACGGGGACATTTACAGATGTCAGTGGAAACAGGTACAACACTTGTCCAATGTCTTTTGGTACCTCTGGAAAACTGAATACCTGCACTTGCTCAAAAGCCGTCACAAATGGCAGACTGCAAAACCTAATCTCCAAGAGGGAGACCTCGTCCTCCTTAAAGATAAAGAAGCTCATCGGAACGACTGGCCAATGGGTCTTATCACCCAGGTTGCACCAAGCAATGATGGGAAGATCCATAAGGTAGAAGTCAAGGTTATGAAAGGTGGTTCAACTCATATTTTCTTCCGTCCAGTCACTGGGCTTGTGCTACTTTTACCAAAGGAGGACATCACATAAAGTCGTTGTTTATGGACACAGCTCTCGGCTGGGAGCCATATATTCCTCCAGCTGTGTTGGAACATTCTAATATTGAACTTTCTCCAGCGGATTGTTGGGTTGGTGGAAGTGTTTGCACGTTGCGGCTTCCCCAATCTGAAGATGAGTTTACGTTTGGACTCGGACTATCCCGCTGTTAAGGACTTCCTGCTTCCAACTGAAGATTGGACTATGCTAATTGGACTACAACTGTTGTTCTTACTTGCATACTTGTTTTCCTTTTGTTTTTCAGGTCTTCAGTGACATCAAAGATTTCAGACGGGGAGTGTTATGTCCCATGAATGAGACATTTTACAGACTATCCTGTACATTTTACATGCTGTATTGCAGTCTCTCATATTGTTTATTGTTGCTATGTGTTCCTGTGTTTTGCATAGCTGAAATCCTCCCTTTCCATGAAGTTTGTGCCTTCTGTCTCCCTCTGCTGGGTGTCATGTCACTTCCTTCTTCTTCTCCCTGTGTCTCAGTCTCCATCTTGGCTTCATTCGAGACACATGTGCTTTCAGCTTGTCTGAAGAAAGTCTTTTTTACCTGCTGCTGGTTATGCATTCAACAAGAATTCTCAAAGAAATCAAAGTCTCTTCTGGATTCTTCATAACATGTGTGTCGGCAGCGGAGTTAAGCTATCTGTGACCGTCTCCAATTGTAAGTAGGGTAAAGAGGTTCATCATCTCACAGAGCCATATTTGCAGCCACAGGCCCCGGGGACAGAATAATACTACTGCCTACATTTCTTGGCTTCCTCTTTTTCTTTCTTCGGCCACTGATCTGTTGCAATCATCGTACTTCATACAAGCCAGAAGAAACAATATCTCTTCTGGTTCATATGGAATGGAATGTCTGCAGCAGAATGGTGGAAAACAGTCTGCAAGCTTGCTGCCTCTGGGTAACCCTGGTTTCTAATCTCTCCTTCAAACCACATATCCAAGCCATTTCCACTTCCTGCTGGCTCCAATTCAAAAATATTTCCAGAACCCGTACATTCCTTAATCAAGAATCTGCAAAAACACTAGTGCATGCCCTCATCATCTCCAGCCTCGGCTACTGCAAGTTCCTCTGCTGCCCTCAAACTCTCTGTCAATCCTTTCGCTGGCTCTCCATTGCACAGAGACTCCAGTTCAAAGCTCTTACCATGGAATACAAAGCTATCCACAACCTGTCTTCTCCATACATCTGTGACCTAGTCTCCTGATACTTACCTGCGCGCAGCCTCCGATCCTAGCAAGATCTCCTTCTCTACTCCTCTCTTATCTCCTCTTACCACAATTGCATACACGATTTATCCCATGCATCCCCCCTACTCTGGAACTCTGTACCCCAACATTTCAGACTCTCGCCTACTGTGGAAACCTTCAAAATGAACCTGAAGTCCTACCTCTTCCGACAAGCCTACACCTGCAGTAACCCTTGTTCCACCATACCCCTGCATGACCAGCTTTACCCTCACCTATTATATCCTCACTCATCCATTTTTAGACTGTGAGCCCTCGCGGGCAGAGTCCTCTCTCTTCCTGTACCATTCAGTGATTTGTATTGTTTAAGATTACTGTACTTGCTCTTTATTATGTATGCCCGGCTCTCAGCATTACAGTGCTGTAGCTTTTCTGGCAATCTTACTTATTTGTGGTCCTACTCATCACAGTCACCATTTATCATTCCCACACACTTAGGCATTAGATTATCTGCTGTCTCTACCATGACATGCTTCTTTAAGGCCAGGTTCACATTAGCGTATGTGTGCGCAGCGTATATCTGCGTACCGATCCGCGTGCGTCTTGCATACATATATTTAACATTGTGTACGCAGGGACATGTGTTAGCGTTAGCCTGCGGATGCGTACTCATGAGTTATTTTGCGGTGTGCAGCGAACGCAACATGTTGAATTTTTTGAGGTGTCAATTTAGCACTGACATACGCATGTGGATAAGTGCGTCAAAACACAATTACTGTCTATGGGAACGCATCAGTGCGCAAGGACATGCGTACGCATGCGTTCGATACGCATGCTTACTTTAAACTAATCATGTCCAGGAAATGATGTCACCACCTGCAAAATCCCTGATATATGAAAGGGGGGCTGGAGACAGGAAGTCCATTACTCTCAAGACTCTGGATGTGAGCACAAGACTCTGGACAAGACTCTTGATGTAAGTATAAAAGCATTGAAAATGTATGTCTGTCTCTCACTGCATTCTGTAATCTGTACTTATGTTTTGTTTTCTGTTCCTTCTAGACTGTGTGTTTTTCCTGTCCTGGACTCCTTGCCCGGATTGCTCCTTCATGTCCAGAATTACCTGTTGTGGATTGCTCCTGTGGCACTGTGTAAGTATGAGTGTGTGTACTATGTTGCTCTGCCCAGTCTCACACTCTGCCCAGTTTCACACCCTTTGTCACTTTGTGTCTTACATAGTTACATAGTTATTAAGGTTGAAGGAAGACTGTAAGTCCATCTAGTTCAACCCATAGCCTAACCTAACATGCCCTAACATGTTGATCCAGGGGAAGGCAAAAAAAACCCATGTGGCAAAGAGTAACTCCACCATGGGGAAAAAAATTCCTTCCCGACTCCACATACGGCAATCAGACTAGTTCCCTGGATCAACGCCTTATCAAGGAATCTAGTGTATATACCCTGTAACATTATACTTTTCCAGAAAGGTATCCAGTCCCCTCTTAAATTTAATTAATGAATCACTCATTACAACATCATACGGCAGAGAGTTCCATAGTCTCACTGCTCTTACAGTAAAGAATCCGCGTCTGTTATTATGCTTAAACCTTCTTTCCTCCAGACGTAGAGGATGCCCCCTTGTCCCTGTCTCAGGTCTATGATTAAAAAGATCACCAGAAAGGTCTTTGTACTGTCCCCTCATATATTTATACATTAAAATAAGATCACCCCTTAGTCTTCGTTTTTCCAAACTAAATAGCCCCAAGTGTAATAACCTATCTTGGTATTGCAGACCCCCCAGTCCTCTAATAACCTTGGTCGCTCTTCTCTGCACCCGCTCCAGTTCAGCTATGTCTTTCTTATACACCGGAGACCAGAACTGTGCACAGTATTCTAAGTGTGGTCGAACTAGTGACTTGTATAGAGGTAAAATTATGTTCTCCTCATGAGCATCTATGCCTCTTTTAATACATCCCATTATTTTATTTGCCTTTGTAGCAGCTGCCTGACACTGGCCACTGAATACGAGTTTGTCATCCACCCATACACCCAGGTCTTTTTCATTGACGGTTTTGCCCAGAGTTTTAGAATTAAGCACATAGTTATACATCTTATTACTTCTACCCAAGTGCATGACCTTACATTTATCCCCATTAAAGCTCATTTGCCATTTATCAGCCCAAGCTTCTAGTTTACATAAATCATCCTGTAATATAAAATTGTCCTCCCCTGTATTGATTACCCTGCAGAGTTTAGTGTCATCTGCAAATATTGAAATTCTACTCTGAATGCCCCCTACAAGGTCATTAATAAATATGTTAAAAAGAAGAGGGCCCAATACTGACCCCTGTGGTACCCCACTGCTAACCGTGACCCAGTCCGAGTGTGCTCCATTAATAACCACCCTTTGTTTCCTATCCCTGAGCCAGCTCTGAACCCACTTACACATATTTTCCCCTATCCCCATTACTCTCATTTTATGTAACAACCTTTTGTGTGGCACCGTATCAAAAGCTTTGGAAAAGTCCATATATACTACGTCCACTGGGTTCCCTTGGTCCAGTCCGGAACTTACCTCTTCATAGAAGCTGATCAAATTAGTCTGACATGAACGGTCCCTAGTAAACCCGTGCTGATACTGGGTCATGAGGTTATTCCTCTTCAGATACTCCAGCATAGCATCCCTTAGAATGCCCTCCAGGATTTTACCTGTTTTCCTTTTTTCCCTTGTAGACTGTGCGGTGCTGCTGTCCCCATGTTGTGCTGCTGTTCCAGTGCTATGCTCCTGTCTCCATGTTGTGCTGCTGTTCCTATGCAGTGCTGCTGTCACGCTTCTGTGCTGCCTGCTGTTCTGTTGGACTACTGCCTGTAATGTAAGTATTGGCTTTCAAAGTTGTTTTTTTTTGCTTTGGCTAGATTGTGTTTGGCTCTTTTAAACAAGTTCAATTTTTCTTATCTGTTCTTTTCTGTAGTGTTTCACTTGACTGCTGCCTGCTCTTCAATCATGTCCTCCAGTGAAGACCTGACTGCTTCCCAGGGTGGACATGAAACTGATTGTGTAATCACAGTTGATATACAGATTGGTATGTATTGACTGGCAATACTACACATGTGGTAAATCATGTATTTTCTTTACAGGAACCTTCCAGTGCGGAAGAGCAGGAGCAGTCAAGTGGAAATGAAATCTTCCAGGGTCGTCGGGCTCAAATTCCTGAGGAGGAAAGACGGGGTGTAAGGCTGGTTTCACACTTGCGTTTTTGTCTGCAGTGTTTTTTGCACAAAAAACGCATGCGTTTTTTTCCCCCTATATTTAACCCCTTCCCGACATTTGACGTACTATCCCGTCGAGGTGGGGTGGGCCCCCATGACCGCCGACGGGATAGTACGTCATACGCGATCGGCCGCGCTCACGGGGGGGGCGCGGCCGATCGCGGCCGGGTGTCGGCTGCATATCGCAGCTGACATCCGGCACTATGTGCCAGGAGCGGTCACGGACCGCCCCCGGCACATTAACCCCCGGCACACCGCGATCAAACATGATCGCGGTGTACCGGCGGTACAGGGAAGCATCGCGCAGGGAGGGGGCTCCCTGCGTGCTTCCCTGAGACGATCGGTACAAGGTGATGTACTCACCTCGTACCGAACGTCTTCTCCCTGCAGGCCCCGGATCCAAAATGGCCGAGGGGCTGTATCCGGGTCCTGCAGGGAGCACTTCCGGGTCGGAGCAGGCTGCAGATGAAAGCTGCAGCCTGCTCCGATGAAAGTATGATCGCAGATCTGATAGAGTGCTGTGCACACTATCAGATCTGCGATCTGTGATGTCCCCCCCTGGGACAAAGTAAAAAAGTAAAAAAAAAAATTTCCACATGTGTAAAAAAAAAAAAAAAAAAATCCTAAATAAATAATAATAAAAAAAAAAATATTATTCCCATAAATACATTTCTTTATCTAAAAAAAAAAAACAAAAACAATAAAAGTACACATATTTAGTATCGCCGCGTCCGTAACGACCCAACCTATAAAACTGGCCCACTAGTTAACCCCTTCAGTAAACACCGTAAGAAAAAAAAAAAAAAAACGAGGCAAAAAACAACGCTTTATTACCATACCGCCGAACAAAAAGTGGAATAACACGCGATCAAAAAGACGGATATAAATAACCATGTTACCGCTGAAAACGTCATCTTGTCCCGCAAAAAACGAGCCGCCATACAGCATCATCAGCAAAAAAATAAAAAAGTTATAGTCCTCAGAATAAAGCGATGCCAAAATAATTTTTTCTATAAAATAGTTTTTATCGTATAAAAGCGTCAAAACATAAAAAAATGATATAAATGAGGTATCGCTGTAATCGTACTGACCCGACGAATAAAACTGCTTTATCAATTTTACCAAGCGCAGAACGGTATAAACGCCTCTCCCAAAAGAAATTCATGAATAGCTGGTTTTTGGTTATTCTGCCTCACAAAAATCAGAATAAAAAGTGATAAAAAATGGTCACGTGTCCGAAAATGTTACCAATAAAAACGTCAACTCGTCGCGCAAAAAACAAGACCTCACATGACTCTGTGGACCAAAATGTGGAAAAATTATAGGTCTCAAAATGTGGAGACGCAAAAACTTTTTTGCTATAAAAAGCGTCTTTTAGTCTGGTTTCACACTTGCGTTTTTATCTGCATGCGTTTTTTAAAAAAACCACATGTGTGAAAAAATGCATGTAAACGCGGTAAAACGCATGCGTTTTTATAGAAAAACACAAGAAAACAAGAAAAAAACAAAAAACCCTAACCCTACCCCTAACCTGAAATACGTGGCACTGAAATACGTGGCACTGAAATATACGTTTATATACGTATATACGTATATAAGTGCCACGATATTTCAGTGCCACGTATTTAAGTGCCACGTATTTAAGTGCCATGTATTTAAGTGCCACGTATTTAAGTGCCACGTATTTCAGTGCCACGTATTTCAGTGCCACGTATTTACGTGCCACGTATTTCAGTGCCACGTATTTACGTGCCACGTATTTACGTGCCACGTATTTTTCAGTGCCTGAAATACGTGGCACTGAAATACGTGGCACTGAAATATCGTGGCACTGAAATATCGTGGCACTGAAATATCGTGGCACTGAAATATCGTGGCACTGAAGTATTTACGTGCCACGTATTTTTCAGTGCCTGAAATACGTGGCACTGAAATACGTGGCACTGAAATACGTGGCACTGAAATATCGTGGCACTGAAATATCGTGGCACTGAAATACGTGGCACTTAAATACGTGGCACTTAAATACGTGGCACTTAAATACGTGGCTCTTAAATACGTGGCACTTATATACGTGGCACTTATATACGTGGCACTTATGACTGTCAGAAAATGTTCAGTAAACGGTTAGGGGTGAGGTTAGGGGTAGGGTTTCAGGTAGAATTGGGGAGTTTCCACTGTTCAGGCACATCAGGGGCTCTCCAAACGCGACATGGCGTCCAATCTCAATTCCAGCCAATTCTGCGTTGAAAAAGTAAAACAGTGCTCCTTCCCTTCCGAGCTCTCCCGTGCGTCCAAAAAGGGGTTTACCCCAACATATGGGGTATCAGCGTACTAGGGACAAATTGAACAACAACTTCTGGGGTCCAAGTTCTCTTGTTATCCTTGGGAAAATAAAAATTTGGGGGGCTAAAAATCATTTTTGTGGGAAAAAAAATATGTTTTATTTTCACGGCTCTGCGTTGTAAACTGTAGTGAAACACTTGGGGGTTCAAAGTTCTCACAACACATCTAGATAAGTTCCTTGGGGGGTCTAGTTTCCAATATGGGGTCACTTGTGGGGGGTTTGTACTGTTTGGGTACATCAGGGGCTCTGCAAATGCAACGTGACGCCTGCAGACCAATCCATTTAAGTCTGCATTCCAAATGGCGATCCTTCCCTTCCGAGCTCTGTCATGCGCCCAAACAGTGGTTCCCCCCCACATAGGGGGTATCAGCGTACTCAGGACAAATTGGACAACAACTTTTAGGGTCCAATTTATCCTGATACCCTTGTGAAAATACAAAACTGGGGGCTAAATTTCATTTTTGTGAAAAAAAAAAAAATTATTTTCACGGCTCTGCGTTATAAACTGTAGTGAAACACTTGGGGGTTCAAAGTTCTCACAACACATCTAGATAAGTTCCTTGGGGGGTCTAGTTTCCAATATGGGGTCACTTGTGGGGGGTTTGTACTGTTTGGGTACATCAGGGGCTCTGCAAATGCAACGTGACGCCTGCAGACCAATCCATTTAAGTCTGCATTCCAAATGGCGCTCCTTCCCTTCCGAGCTCTGTCATGCGCCCAAACAGTGGTCCCCCCCCACAAATGGGGTATCAGCGTACTCCAGACAAATTGGACAACAACTTTTGAGGTCCAATTTATCCTGATACCCTTGTGAAAATACAAAACTGGGGGCTAAATTTCATTTTTTTGAAAAAAAAAAAAAAATTATTTTCACGGCTCTGCGTTATAAACTGTAGTGAAACACTTGGGGGTTCAAAGTTCTCACAACACATCTAGATAAGTTCCTTGGGGGGTCTAGTTTCCAATATGGGGTCACTTGTGGGGGGTTTGTACTGTTTGGGTACATCAGGGGCTCTGCAAATGCAACGTGACGCCTGCAGACCAATCCATTTAAGTCTGCATTCCAAATGGCGCTCCTTCCCTTCCGAGCTCTGTCATGCGCCCAAACAGTGGTCCCCCCCCACAAATGGGGTATCAGCGTACTCCAGACAAATTGGACAACAACTTTTGAGGTCCAATTTATCCTGATACCCTTGTGAAAATACAAAACTGGGGGCTAAAAAATCATTTTTGTGAAAAAAAAATTAATTTTTATTTTCACGGCTCTGCGTTATAAACTGTAGTGAAACACTTGGGGGTTCAAAGCTCTCAAATCACATCTAGATAAGTTCCTTAGGGGGTCTACTTTCCAAAATGGTGTCACTTGTGGGGGGGTTTAATGTTTAGGCACATCAGGGACTCTCCAAACGCAACATGGCATCCCATCTTAATTCCAGTCAATTTTGCATTGAAAAGTAAAATAGCGCTTCTTCCCTTCTGAGCTCTGCTATGCACCCAAACAATGGTTTACACCCACATATGGGGTATCGTCGTACTCAGGACAAATTGCACAACAACTTTTGTGGTCTAATTTCTTCTCTTACTCTTGGGGAAATAAAAAAATGGGGGTGAAAAGATCATTTTTGTGAAAAAATATGATTTTTTATTTTTACGGCTCTGCATTATAAACTTCTGTGAAGCACTTGTTGGGTCAAAGTGCTCAACACACATCTAGATAAGTTCCTTAAGGGGTCTACTTTCCAAAATGGTGTCACTCGTGGGGGGTTTCAATGTTTAGGCACATTAGGGGCTCTCCAAACGCAACATGGCGTCCCATCTCAATTCCAGTCAATTTTGCATTGAAAAGTCAAATGGCGCTCCTTCCCTTCTGAGCTCTGCCCTGCGCCCAAACAATGGTTTACACCCACATATGGGGTATCAGTGTACTCAGGACAAATTGCACAACAATTTTTGGGGTCCAATTTCTTCTCTTACCCTTGGGAAAATAAAAAATTGGGGGTGAAAAGATCATTTTTGTGAAAAAATATGATTTTTTATTTTTATGGCTCTGCATTATAAACTTCTGTAAAGCACTTGTTGGGTCAAAGTGCTCACCACACATCTACATAAGTTCCTTAGGGGGTCTACTTTCCAAAATGGTGTCACTTGTTAGGGGTTTCAATGTTTAGGCACATCAAGGGCTCTCTAAATGCAACATGGCGTCCCATCTCAATTCCAGTCAATTTTGCATTGAAAAGTCAAATGGCGCTCCTTCCCTTCCGAGCTCTGCCCTCCGCCCAAACAATGGTTTACACCCACATATGGGGTATCAGCGTACTCAGGACAAATTGCACAACAATTTTTGGGGTCCAATTTCTTCTCTCACCCTTGGGAAAATAAAAAATTGGGGGTGAAAAGATCATTTTTGTGAAAAAATATGATTTTTTATTTTTACGGCTCTGCATTATAAACTTCTGTAAAGCACTTGTTGGGTCAAAGTGCTCACCACACATCTAGATAAGTTCCTTAGGGGGTCTACTTTCCAAAATGGTGTCACTTGTTAGGGGTTTCAATGTTTAGGCACATCAGGGGCTCTCCAAATGCAACATGGCGTCCCATCTCAATTCCAGTCAATTTTGCATTGAAAAGTCAAATGGCGCTCCTTTGCTTCCAAGCTCTGCCATGCGCCCAAACTGTGGTTTACCCCCACATATGGGGTATCAGCGTACTCAGGACAAATTGTACAACAACTTTTGGGGTCTATTTTCTCCTGTTACCCTTGGTAAAATAAAACAAATTGGAGCTGAAATAAATTTTGTGTGAAAAAAAGTTAAATGTTCATTTTTATTTAAACATTCCAAAAATTCCTGTGAAACACCTGAAGGGTTAATAAACTTCTTGAAAGTGGTTTTGAGTACCTTGAGGGGTGCAGTTTTTAGAATGGTGTCACACTTGGGTATTTTCTATCATATAGACCTGTCAAAATGACTTCAAATGAGATGTGGTCCCTAAAAAAAAATGGTGTTGTAAAAATGAGAAATTGCTGGTCAACTTTTAACCCTTATAACTCCGTCACAAAAAAAAATTTTGGTTCCAAAATTGTGCTGATGTAAAGTAGACATGTGGGAAATGTTATTTATTAAGTATTTTGTGTGACATATGTCTGTGATTTAAGGGCATAAAAATTCAAAGTTGGAAAATTGCGAAATTTTCAAAATTTTTGCCAAATATTCGTTTTTTCACAAATAAACGCAAGTTATATCGAAGAAATTTTACCACTAACATGAAGTACAATATGTCACGAGAAAACAATGTCAGAATCGCCAAGATCCGTTGAAGCGTTCCAGAGTTATAACCTCATAAAGGGACAGTGGTCAGAATTGTAAAAATTGGCCCGGTCATTAACGTGCAAACCACCCTTGGTGGTGAAGGGGTTAACATTGAAAACGCATGCTTTTTTTTGTACGCGTTGGGTCGCGTTTTCAAACGCATGCGTTTTTTTCTGCATGCGTCCATTTTCCAAAATGCAACCTGTAGTATTTTTTTGCGCGTTTTTTTTGCCGTGAAAAAACGCATGCGTTTTTTCTCGGCAAAAAAATGCATTGCTGTCTATGTAAGGCTACGTTTACATTTACGGTCAGCGCCGCAGCGTCGGGCGCCGCAGCGGCGCCGCATGCGTCATGCGCCCCTATATTTAACATGGGGGCGCATGGACATGCGTTGTGCTGCGTTTTGCGCCGCATGGCCGCAAGCGTTGGACGCAAGAAACGCATCAAGTTGCATTTTTTTTGCGTCCAACTTGCGGCCAAAAACGACGCATGCGGCGCAAAACGCAGCGTTTTAGGCTAGTTTCACACTAGAGTTAACTGCATTACGTCGCAAATCCGTTTTTTGGCCGAAAAAACGGATGCGTCAAAAAAGTGAAAAACGGTGACAAACGTATGCCACGCATCCAGCATTTCGACGGATCCGTCGCAAATCCGCTAAACGTTTCCGTCGAAAATACTGGATGCGTTGCATACGTTGTATCCGTTTTACCATCCGTTGTATCCGTTTTTCCGACGGATCCGTTTTTAAAAGGGGAGGCTCCCAAAATTTGATTGGCTACTGGAAAATTTGAAAAACTATATAGTACTGTATTTACAGCCCATCTTTGTGGGTTTAGTTTTGTGGCAGCGATGGAAGGTGTTCTTGGGAGGATTGCTAGTTTGGTTACCGACGTTATCTTTGAGACAAATCGCCTGGATATCATAGTGCGGGAGAAGGAGGCGGCAGCGGAAAGGCGTAGGATGCTTCTGCAGCAACGGAGACGAAGACGAATGTGGATTCATCCTATTAATCAACTACGGATGACCCGGGGTGTCCAGTCCACTCTGTACCTGGAGTTGCGGCACAATCCACACAAATTCCACAACTATGTGCGGATGAGGATGGAACATTTCGATTTTTTGCTTGCAAAACTGGAGGATGTCATCCGAAGACAGGATACAAGGATGAGGCTTGCCATCACACCGGCGGAGCGGCTGATGGTGACGCTGCGGTAAGCCTCTTTTTTTTATTTCATTGCTGATATTGAATGTTATATTACATGCTGCAGATAATACTGCGCTGACATATTGCGCACTATTTTCTGCAGCATGTAGTTTGGGTTTTCTTGGCGGACATTCAACTGCTTTATTTAAATGTCATTGCTGCTATTGAATGTTAGATAACAGACTGCAGAAAATACTGCGCTGAAAAATTGCGTTGCATGTTCTGCAGTTTTTTTTGTTTTTTTTTTGGGTTTTTTGGGTTTGATGACATGCAACTGCTTTTTTTCTGTCATTGGTCATTTTGAATGTTATATTACATGCTGCAGACAATACTGCGCTGACATATTGCGCACTATTTTCTGCAGCATGTAGTTTGGGTTTTCTTGGCGGACATTCAACTGCTTTATTTAAATGTCATTGCTGCTATTGAATGTTAGATAACAGACTGCAGAAAATACTGCGCTGAAAAATTGCGTTGCATGTTCTGCAGTTTTTTTTTTTTTTTTTGGGGGGTTTTTGGGTTTGATGACATGCAACTGCTTTTTTTCTGTCATTGGTCATTTTGAATGTTATATTACATGCTGCAGACAATACTGCGCTGACATATTGCGCACTATTTTCTGCAGCATGTAGTTTGGGTTTTCTTGGCGGACATTCAACTGCTTTATTTAAATGTCATTGCTGCTATTGAATGTTAGATAACAGACTGCAGAAAATACTGCGCTGAAAAATTGCGTTGCATGTTCTGCAGTTTTTTTTTGTTTTTTTGGGGGTTTTTTGGGTTTGATGACATGCAACTGCTTTTTTTCTGTCATTGGTCATTTTGAATGTTATATTACATGCTGCAGACAATACTGCGCTGACATATTGCGCACTATTTTCTGCAGCATGTAGTTTGGGTTTTCTTGGCGGACATTCAACTGCTTTATTTAAATGTCATTGCTGCTATTGAATGTTAGATAACAGACTGCAGAAAATACTGCGCTGAAAAATTGCGTTGCATGTTCTGCAGTTTTTTTTTGTTTTTTTTTGGGTTTTTTGGGTTTGATGACATGCAACTGCTTTTTTTCTGTCATTGGTCATTTTGAATGTTATATTACATGCTGCAGACAATACTGCGCTGACATATTGCGCACTATTTTCTGCAGCATGTAGTTTGGGTTTTCTTGGCGGACATTCAACTGCTTTATTTAAATGTCATTGCTGCTATTGAATGTTAGATAACAGACTGCAGAAAATACTGCGCTGAAAAATTGCGTTGCATGTTCTGCAGTTTTTTTTTTTTGGGTTTTTTGGGTTTGATGACATGCAACTGCTTTTTTTCTGTCATTGGTCATTTTGAATGTTATATTACATGCTGCAGACAATACTGCGCTGACATATTGCGCACTATTTTCTGCAGCATGTAGTTTGGGTTTTCTTGGCGGACATTCAACTGCTTTATTTAAATGTCATTGCTGCTATTGAATGTTAGATAACAGACTGCAGAAAATACTGCGCTGAAAAATTGCGTTGCATGTTCTGCAGTTTTTTTTGTTTTTTTTTTGGGTTTTTTGGGTTTGATGACATGCAACTGCTTTTTTTCTGTCATTGGTCATTTTGAATGTTATATTACATGCTGCAGACAATACTGCGCTGACATATTGCGCACTATTTTCTGCAGCATGTAGTTTGGGTTTTCTTGGCGGACATTCCACTGTTTTTTAACACCGGTTTCATGCTGGTTTCATTGGGTGTCCTGTCCTTAAAAAAAAAATTAACAGTGCCATATTAAAAATTGTTTGTCTGTGCAATATTTTCTAACATTTTTAAAAAATTTTTTTATACAGTTTCCTAGCTACGGGTGAATCTATGACTTCGCTCCATTATCAGTTCAGGCTGGGCATTTCAACTATCTCTGGAATAGTGAAGGACACATGTCGGGCTGTTTGGACCACTTTGCAACCAGAGTATATCCCCCAACCATCCATGGAAATCTGGTTGCGAAGTGCAGAAGAGTTTCAGCAAATTTGCAATTTCCCTAATTGTGTGGGTGCAGTTGACGGGAAACATATAAGGATTGCGAAACCGGCAGGAACAGGATCGGAGTATTATAATTATAAGAAGTATTTCTCCATCGTCCTTATGGCTATTGCAGACGCCAACTGCAGGTTCCTTGCCGTGGACATTGGAGCGTATGGACGGTCCAACGATTCGCAAGTGTTTAAAAACTCTCCGATGGGTCGTTGCCTTTATGGAGAGAGCTACGATTTTCCGCCAGCCAGACCACTGCCAGGAACAAATGACCCAGCCCTGGAATATGTCTTTGTAGGTGATGAAGCCTTTCAACTGTCGCTGCACCTACTGAAACCGTACAGTAGCCGGAACTTAAACCATACCAAGCGGGTCTTTAATTACCGGCTTACTAGAGCACGAAGAGTAGTGGAGTGTTCCTTTGGCATATTGACGGCGAAGTGGCGAGTTCTGCTGACGGCTATCAAGCTGAAAACAACAACTATAGACGAGGTAGTTAAAGCCTGTGTGGTGCTCCACAACTTTGTCCTGTCAAAGGAGCCCGTTTCTTTGGATGATGAAGAGTTGGAGACCACCTTGTGGGACTACCGCAGCAGCTCGTTTCGCTCTACAAGTTCAGTTACAAGGATGAGGGACCAGTTTGCCGATTATTTTGTCTCACCTGTCGGGCGGATCCCGTGGCAAGACATGATTGTGTAACCTGTTTCCCATGTGTAACCTGTTTCCCATGTGTTTTGGTTATGTAAAAAAAGTGTTTCTGCCCCCCCCCCCAAAAAAAAAAAGGCCCAAAAGCGTGGTTTTCTTGCTAGTAAAACCATTATGTTATACCTCTTACATGTCTGGTGTTTGTTTTTATTAAACCTTTTTTTATTATATAACCTTAATAAATCCACACACACACAAAGAGTAGAATTGTAATCCGAATTTTATTTTAACTATTTTTTTTTTTTTTTTTTGTTTTGCAAAAAAAATATATTTTTATTTTCCAACTTTTTTTTTGAAAAATGTGAACATTTTTTGTAATATTAATATAAATAATAACAATTTACAAATTTTCAAATTGTTGGGTGGAGATATGAGAGGAGGATGGGCCGGAAGGTTGGACCACGTCGATAGGTGGGGAAACCCTACTTGTTTGTGGTGCAGTGGAAGGGGGGGTTAAACCAAGAGGCTGACCAGAGGGGGGTGGTGTTGGGGTAGGTGGAAGAGAAAAGTTCAGTAAGGAAAACATTGGGGAAGTAATTTGGTCTGGGGGCCGGGATTGTTGTGGGGACTGGGTCGGGTATTGTGACTGGGTAGGGTAGTGGGACTGGCGTGGGGTTTGGTAATGGTGCTGGTGTGGGGATTGGAGCTGGGTTTGGTAATGCTGCTGGTGTGGGTATTGGGGCTGGGTTTGGTAATGGGGGGTATGGTGTGGAAATGGGGCCTGGTGTGGAATTGGAGTGGAGGTGTGGCGAGGTGTGTGGGTCGATTCATTAATGGCCTGCAGTGCAGCATTATGGCAGGTATTCATTACCCGCATCTGTTGCTCAAAAGAAAGCTTCTCCATGCTCATGAGCATGGATTGGAAAAAAAGATTGGCCGGATCGGGACTTACAGCTGAATGCAGCCTATCCAAGCGACTGCTGGTTTCCTGGCTTGTTTCACTGATGCGTGATTGCACCATGTTGAAACCAGCAGTCACTTGCTCTCCCAAAATTTTGAAAGAGCCTTGGAAGGATGCATTCAGGTGTAAGAACTCAGGAGCATAGCTCCTTTCCTGACCCCTCTGGCGCTGCCGCCACGAACCTAATGGTGGTGTCGAGGTGGCAGGATCAGAGGGGTGGGGTAAAGGGAACGCTAACTGTTCAGCATCAGATGCGAGCAATGAAGCCTGCAATAATGCTCCACTGCTTGGGGCGGATGAAGTGGAGGGGACAGAGGGGTCAGAGGAGAGGACAGAGGGGTCAGAGGAGGGGACAGAGGTGTGGGGCCTACCGACGTGGCCCTCAGTGGCGGACTCAGGAGGGATCGCTCCAGAGGGCGCAGAGGAAGATGCAGGCGCCCGGTGGCTGGAGAAGGTGCTGTGAAAGAAAAAACAAAAGAAATTAATACATTGGAATGAAAAAGCCCTGACTGAAAGCAAACTAAGTAGACAGGTTAACATGGTTATAATTGGGCTGTAGAATACTTACACTCTGCTTAGCATGGTTCGCCTCAGGAAGGAGAGGGCCTGGCCATATTTATATCTGCTCCTCTTCCTTCCTGCAGAGCCACTCGGGGCCTTCATCTCATCATTGAATTCCCTCTTAAAGCGATCCCTCAGTGACCGCCACCGCTTCCTAACCTTTCCAACTGTGAAGACAAGAATCAAAAGAAAAAACAAAAAATTGGTAAATGCAATACATTACAGTCAGCTCAAAACATCACTGGAAAGTGAATACTTACCTAGTTTGCTCTGCTGCTGAGGATGAAGGCTCTCCCGCCTTGGAAACAGGGTGCGACACACTTCGTCCCAGAGCCGACGGGTGACACCGGTATCTGCATGCCTGCGGTCAGCCATGTTCCACAGCGGCTCCCGCTCACGAACCTCCTCGATGAGACAGTCTACATCAATGTCATCATCATCATCCTCCTCTTCTGCGGGAGCACGCTGTGAAGCCTGTGTCAAAAAAAAAAAAAAAGGAAAACAAACAAATTAGTACACTGAAATACTAAAGTACCAATAGAATCCCCCTCCCCCCAAAAAAAAAAAAACTCACTGATGGCCGACCGCGGCGACGAGTCCGCCGACTCTGGGACTGTCTGGGAGAGCCTTCAGCGGCAGCAGCCTGAAATAAAGGAAACAAATTCTCAGTTAAGGTAGGCAGGTGTTTAGTAATCTGTTTTGTGTATGGTGCAGTGTGATGTGCAAAGCAACTGTTTCACCAATACTTACACTTGGTTCCTCCTCCACTTGCATCTCTCCACCCGTCTCGCCCCCTTCTGACAGCTCCTCATCTGATTCAGCTTCCTGTTGAAACATAATTTATGCATGTAGTTATCCATAAAAATGTAATTTAAAGAAATTTAAAAAAAAAAAAATGTTTTGTGTTAATTTACCGATAAACGCTGTTGCTGTGGAGGAGGGCTGTCAGAAGAGGACATTGTTGATGTACAAAGGCCGGTGGCTGTGGTCCTGGTGGGATAGCCGGTGGCTGTGGTCCTGGTGGCTCTGTAAGTTAAAAAGACACTTGCAATCTGCTCTACACATTGCAGTAGCAGATTTGGGGTCTTCAAAACTTACTTTTAAAGAATAGAAAATGTGGTCCTGGTGGATAGCCGGTGGCTGTGGTCCTGGTGGGATAGCCGGTGGCTGTGGTCCTGGTGGCTCTGTAAGTTAAAAAGACACTTGCAATCTGCTCTACACATTGCAGTAGCAGATTTGGGGTCTTCAAAACTTACTTTTAAAGAATAGAAAATGTGGTCCTGGTGGATAGCCGGTGGCTGTGGTCCTGGTGGGATAGCCGGTGGCTGTGGTCCTGGTGGGATAGCCGGTGGCTGTGGTCCTGGTGGGATAGCCGGTGGCTGTGGTCCTGGTGGCTCTGTAAGTTAAAAAGACACTTGCAATCTGCTCTACACATTGCAGTAGCAGATTTGGGGTCTTCAAAACTTACTTTTAAAGAATAGAAAATGTGGTCCTGGTGGATAGCCGGTGGCTGTGGTCCTGGTGGGATAGCCGGTGGCTGTGGTCCTGGTGGGATAGCCGGTGGCTGTGGTCCTGGTGGCTCTGTAAGTTAAAAAGACACTTGCAATCTGCTCTACACATTGCAGTAGCAGATTTGGGGTCTTCAAAACTTACTTTTAAAGAATAGAAAATGTGGTCCTGGTGGATAGCCGGTGGCTGTGGTCCTGGTGGGATAGCCGGTGGCTGTGGTCCTGGTGGGATAGCCGGTGGCTGTGGTCCTGGTGGGATAGCCGGTGGCTGTGGTCCTGGTGGCTCTGTAAGTTAAAAAGACACTTGCAATCTGCTCTACACATTGCAGTAGCAGATTTGGGGTCTTCAAAACTTACTTTTAAAGAATAGAAAATGTGGTCCTGGTGGATAGCCGGTGGCTGTGGTCCTGGTGGGATAGCCGGTGGCTGTGGTCCTGGTGGGATAGCCGGTGGCTGTGGTCCTGGTGGCTCTGTAAGTTAAAAAGACACTTGCAATCTGCTCTACACATTGCAGTAGCAGATTTGGGGTCTTCAAAACTTACTTTTAAAGAATAGAAAATGTGGTCCTGGTGGATAGCCGGTGGCTGTGGTCCTGGTGGGATAGCCGGTGGCTGTGGTCCTGGTGGGATAGCCGGTGGCTGTGGTCCTGGTGGGATAGCCGGTGGCTGTGGTCCTGGTGGCTCTGTAAGTTAAAAAGACACTTGCAATCTGCTCTACACATTGCAGTAGCAGATTTGGGGTCTTCAAAACTTACTTTTAAAGAATAGAAAATGTGGTCCTGGTGGATAGCCGGTGGCTGTGGTCCTGGTGGGATAGCCGGTGGCTGTGGTCCTGGTGGGATAGCCGGTGGCTGTGGTCCTGGTGGGATAGCCGGTGGCTGTGGTCCTGGTGGCTCTGTAAGTTAAAAAGACACTTGCAATCTGCTCTACACATTGCAGTAGCAGATTTGGGGTCTTCAAAACTTACTTCTAGCACTTTAGCTGTGTCCTGGTGGGCAGCGGCTGTGTCCTGGTGGGCAGCGGTCCTGGTTTATCTGTTAATATGTATAATGGATCTATAGTTAGACCACCCCCTGAACTAGGTAATGCTCAATGATAAACACCCTACTAAAATGATGTCAGAAATGTTCATACAGGTGAACACCAAAACCCCCCCCAAAAAAGTGGCACGATATACCATTAATTTCCATGTCCCATAAAATAAAATTTTTTAATGTTAACACCAAGAAAAAATATATTTGACACATTTTATGTAAAAAATAAAAGGAAAGGTGAGGAGAGTTTTTTTTTTTTTTTTCTTTTTAACCGGACTGTGGGGCCATTATCGGGGGGGGGGGGGGATGAGATGAGATGTGGGCTGTGCTCTATATATCCCTGTGCGGGCTCTGCTGTATATATCCCTGTGCGGGCTCTGCTGTATATACCACTGTGCGGGCTCTGCTGTATATACCACTGTGCGGGCTCTGCTGTATATAACACTGTGCGGGCTGTGCTCTATATACCACTGTGCGGGCTCTGCTGTATATAACACTGTGCGGGCTGTGCTGTATATACCACTGTGCGGGCTCTGCTGTATATAACACTGTGCGGGCTGTGCTGTATATACCACTGTGCGGGCTCTGCTGTATATAACACTGTGCGGGCTGTGCTCTATATACCACTGTGCGGGCTCTGCTGTATATAACACTGTGCGGGCTGTGCTGTATATACCACTGTGCGGGCTGTGCTCTATATACCACTGTGCAGGCTCTGCTGTATATAACACTGTGCGGGCTGTGCTCTATATACCACTGTGCGGGCTGTGCTCTATATACCACTGTGCGGGCTGTGCTCTATATACCACTGCGGGCTGTGCTCTATATACCACTGTGCGGTCTGTGCTGTATATACCACTGTGCGGGCTCTGCTGTATATACCACTGTGCGGGCTGTGCTGTATATACCACTGTGCGGGCTGTGCTGTATATACCACTGTGCGGGCTGTGCTGTATATACCACTGTGCGGGCTCTGCTGGATATACCACTGTGCGGGCTGTGCTCTATATATCCCTGTGCGGGCTCTGCTGTATATACCACTGTGCGGGCTGTGCTCTATATACCACTGTGCAGGCTCTGCTGTATATATCCCTGTGCGGGCTCTGCTGTATATACCACTGTGCGGGCTGTGCTCTATATACCACTGTGCGGGCTGTGCTCTATATACCACTGCGGGCTGTGCTCTATATACCACTGTGCGGTCTGTGCTGTATATACCACTGTGCGGGCTCTGCTGTATATACCACTGTGCGGGCTGTGCTGTATATACCACTGTGCGGGCTGTGCTGTATATACCACTGTGCGGGCTGTGCTGGATATACCACTGTGCGGGCTGTGCTGGATATACCACTGTGTGGGCTGTGCTGGCACCCAACACCATGTTGCAGTGCAGGAGATTCCTGCAACAGTCCGAGGCGTATCTAGGGGAAGCGGGGCGGGGGAAGGTGGGGGGGTTGTGGGGGCGGGGGAAGGTGGGGGGGGGGTAGGGGGGGGGTAGGGGGTGGGGTAGGGGGGGGTAGGGGGGGCCCCATTTGGAAGTTCGCACCGGGGCCCATAACTTTGTAGTTACGCCACTGGCAACAACTGTTGTATTTTGAGTAAAGTAAAACATTGAGCTATGTACACTTCTTTTCCCCAAAATACCTTGTGGTAGTTCAGGCTTGTTTCTTCTGACCGTACCCAACATGGTAAGTTTTCGCTTTAGTAACATTTGTCCTAGTTGGTACGAAGTAAAAAAAGCATATGTAGCATATGTACTGATAAAAAATCAGAGAAGATAAGAACCCACCCTTCTGTACACAAGCAGATAAGCCAGGAAGACAGACTTACTTAGCAAAAAAAAATATTTGCAACACTTTACAGCTCAGCTTTACAAAACAAAACATGTTAGACAGCGCGTTCTGAGCAGTCCGTTCTGCGCATAATATACACGTGTAGTGCACACCTAGTGATCTCTCCAGATGCACTCTACATTTTAGAATAGACTGTGCACCAAAAATAATCAATATAAAGCCATTTTTATGGTGCGCAGATCTCAATGCATACCCCCGGTAAAGCGCGTGTACGACCCCATTGAAATAATTTAGGAAATAAATCAATTGATATACAATAGTAGATGCAATAAATAGACCCAACTGAGGTTATAACTCCTTTATTTCACTGAAAATATGGCCTCACAGCTGTAAAAAACGATGCCGGGTCACTATGACCCGAACAGAACTAGTGTAACTTTTTTCGTGTAGCAAAAAGTAAACGAAAATAAAAATATATATATATACTCATATGTAGGTCCCCCCAAATGAGGAAAAGTCAAGGAGTCTCAAGTTTTAGAGACTTACAGACAAAAATATACAGGGCCGCAAAAAGTCTGTTCGGGTCACTATGACCCGAACAGAACAGCAGGGTTAAATACGTGGCACTTATATACGTGGCACTTATATACGTGGCACTTACGTGGCACTTAAATATGTGGCACTTACATACGTGGCACATACGTGGCACTTAAATACGTGGCACTTAAATACGTGGCACATACGTGGCACTTATATACGTGGCACTTATATACGAGGCACTTACGTGGCACTTAAATATGTGGCACTTACGTGGCACTTAAATACGTGGCACATACGTGGCACTTAAATACGTGGTACTTAAATACGTGGCACTTAAATACGTGGCACTTACGTGGCACATACGTGGCACTTAAATACGTGGCACTTATATACGTGGCACTTATACGTGGCACTTACGTGGCACTTAAATATGTGGCACTGACGTGGCACATACGTGGCACTTAAATACGTGGCACTTAAATACGTGGCAATTAAATACGTGGCACTTAAATACGTGGCCACTGAAATATCGTGGCACTTGTATACGTATATACGTATATAAACGTATTTCAGTGCCACGTATTTCAGGTTAGGGGTAGGGTTTTTTGTTTTTTTCTTGTTTTCTTGTGTTTTTCTATAAAAACGCATGCGTCTAAAAAACGCATGCGTTTTACCGCATTTACATGCGTTTTTTCACACATGCGTTTTTTTAAAAAACGCATGCAGATAAAAACGCAAGTGTGAAACCAGCCTAAGTACTCTTTTCATTATCAGACTTGTAATTGGATTTTTTTCAGTTTTGTATATTTAAAACTGTATGACTTAATTTTTTTTTCTTGTTTATTTGATATATAGGTTCGACAACGTGAGGAAGGTCAACACGTCACTGACAATGACCTACTCATTCCACTGGTTCAAGAGCATGTAGCATTGTGGGACTCCCAGATCGCTGTTGGATGATTGGGACCATGCAAGGCCACGAGTCAGAAAGGATTTTCGCAAGTATTGCAATGTGGTCTCTGTTTTGATGTAAATATTGGTGTCTTTTTTTACAATTATTATTTTTTTCCTCCCCCTTCACAGTGAAGAGAGTGAAAGTTTGTTGGCATTCGATGAAGGATCGCTTCAATAAGGATATGAGACAGGAGATGTGGGTTAAAAGTGGTGCTGCTCCAAAGCTTTTGAAGTATAAATACAATCGTATTCTGACTTTTCTGAGGCCTGTGCTTGCTCAGCGAACGTGAGTAATTTTACTGTTGTATGACTATTATATACATTTTTTAAAAAAATTTTATTAATGCTTTTATTTTCCACACAGAACCTGGAGCAGCACTATAGAACCTGGATATTCCTCTGTTGGAGCGACCCCTCATCGATCAGTCAACGAACAGTCCCAATCCTCCACCAGCGATATAGCAACCAGGCAGGTTTCACAGGTTGGGAAACAGGCAGCCGGTCCATCAGGTTTTCCACTCTCCCAGCCCTGTGCCATTGCTTTTGTTGGGACTTTTTGTCAGCAGCAGAGGGCCTGGGAGAGCTCAGTCATGCCCGAGTTTATTCACTTAAGCTCGGTCTTCCAGGAAGGGATGAAGATGATTAGAGATAGACTGGACAGTGGGTTCACTCAGGTGAACACACTTTTACAGGATGTCCACATACGCCTTGACTGCCTGAAAGCCTACCTTCAGAGACCGGCGAGACTTTTTATCAGCAATAGAGTTGGGCGCGTTGAAAAAACTTACACCTGAACTCCAGCTGAATGTCATGCAGGCCTGCCAGGCTGCTTACAGCCAGGCATTACAGCAGCAGTCCTGAAGCTATCAGCCCAGCATCAACAAGCACAGCATCACTGGCCTGTTTCCCCAGTTCACAGCTACACCACGCTCCAGAGTTCTGTAGCCCTGCAGCAAGCAGCATCCACCATGCTCCAGAGTGCAGCATCACCACGCTCCAGAGTGCAGCACCCCTGCAGCAAGCAGCATCCACCATGCTCCAGAGTGCAGCAACCCTGCAGCAAGCAGCATCGACCTCGCTCCAGAGTGCAGTACCCCTGCAGCAAGCAGCATCCACCACACTGCACAGTCCAGCACCACGCGCTGCTGCAGAGGCCAAAACTCCCACTCATACAACAAAGAAACTCAGAAAGACTCCCACTAGTGACTTGTCGCCACACTGTAAAATGAAGACCAGGAGCAAGAAATGTGGTCCAAAAATGGTCCTACCACCTCCACCCTCACCTCCCAATATGTCTCTGTTGTCTAATATGTCACTACCTTCCCTTGGTTGTCTCCCTTCAAATTTGTCTATCTCTTCCCACAGTTCAACTCCTAATGTGTCGTCTACTCCCAATGTGTCCAGTCCCATCCAGGAACCAATCCTTCAATTAATTGCCCCTTCCCCTGTAACCCCTTCATCATCAAATGTTACCCAATCATCACAGCTCAACACCCCCAAGGTCCACAATATATCAACCTCATACAGACCCCGAACATAAAACCAATTGTTTGATTCTTGTTAAATAACATTTTTATTTTGTTTTAACAATCCCTGTGTTTTCTTTGTCTCTTTATGCAAAATCATACACATGTGTGTATTGTATTTTTGAGTCAAGTTGTAACGGGTGTTTAACTTTAGGTGTTTTATTATTTGTAAAGTCAGAAAACATATAACATTTACTTAAAGTGTATTAAACCATATTGTCTTGCCATGCAAGACATCGAATATCTGACACAAAGTAAGCTGCAAACTTATCCCTCATCTGGGCAACTTCCTCTGTAGTCCTCAGAGGGTGATCACGGTAATCCTGCAAAGTGCTAGCAACAGGTTCATCAAGTTCTATTTGTTGTCGCTCTTTTGCCAGAATGTAATTGTGCATAACAACACATGGTTTGACCACATCAATTGTCTCAGTTTTTAGATTGATTGGTGTTCCCAAAATGTGCCATTTTGATGCCAGCAAACCAAAGGTACACTCCACAGTTCTTCGTGCCCTTGTCAGGCGGTAGTTGAAAACCATTTTGTTGTGATTCAAGTCTCGACTCGAGTACGGTTTTATGAGGTTGGCACACATTTGAAACACCTCATCCCCAACCACAACAAATGGCATTGGCAGTCCTTCACTGTTCGAAAGAGGATGTGGCGGTGGAAAATTAAAATTATTACCATACAAACGTTGGCCCATGTCAGAGTTTTTGAAAGTCTGTGAGTCATTTCCTCATCCAAATGAGCCTACGTCAATGGTGACAAATTGCCACTGAGCATCTGCAATCGCCATGAGAACAATTGAAAAGTATTTTTTGTAATTGAAATACTCAAATCCACTTCCAGCAGGTTTCAGAATCCGAATGTGTTTGCCGTCCATGTCCCCTACACAGTTAGGAAAATTACAAATTTCATTGAATTTTGCTGCATTTTTCAGCCAGAGTACAGTTTTGGGTTGGAGAAGGAATTCTGCACGCAGAACGTCACATAAAGTACGGCAGGTGTCTCCAACAATTCCAGAAAGGGTGGACACTCCAATCCGGAATTGGAAATGTAGAGATGTTAAGATCTCTCCAGTAGCATGGAATCTGATAAACAGAAAATGGGGAAAAAAAAATCAGTACATGGCTTTTATAACAATAATACAAACGATGTGTTTATTTTTTCAACGTTACATACTTCAGGGTCACCAACAGATGTTCCTCAGCAGGAATTGCTCAACGTAGTTGGGTGTCCTGCCTGGTGATGGAGCCTCACACACATTACAGCAATTCATCGAAGCTCTGTTCCGACATCCTCGTGTATTCGAAAAACTTCTCCGGGTTTTCACGTAGCTCCGTGTACAAGGAGTGGTAGGCTCCATGGCTCTCACAGACTTCAACAATGCGGTGTTGCCAGTAGCGATGATGATATCTTCTCCGTCTTTCTCTTCTTTCTTTCTTCACAAGCCACAGCAAAGGCAAAAGCCAATTTCAATTCTAAATCCAGATTACGATAGAAGCTCTCCATGCCAAGATCCATCTTGCAGCTGGATTTAGCAGCAAAAGATGAAGATTTCATCTGTGTAGGGTCTATATATACAGAATCCCCATGAGACATGCCCATTGGGTGTGGCTTTTGTCAAGGAAATGAATCTGGAACAGCATTTGACGTATAAACAAAATTTAGTGAAAATTCAAACGCATGTGCAGAAAAAATGCAAATGCATGCAAAAACACATAGAAACTCATGCACACAGCCCTTTTTTTACATCATGCATAAGCTGATGTGGATAAAAAACGCAGCATAACCATGCATTTGAATGCGTTTTGGCATGCGTTTGCGCATGCAGATGATATGCTGGGCACAGATACACTACTGTGATCTTAGCCTAAGGTCGGGCATCAACGCACAAACTATCATTCATGTGGCTATGTGTTTGTCCATCCGTTGTAGTTGGCTGAAACTTTTCCAAACTAAGCCTCTTTACTTTTTTCTGTGAAGGTATTCTTCACCCTTGCTCTCAGCAGTACTGAAACTCGTACACAGAAGCTTGTCTCTCTCACGTTGGACAATGTACACCAACAGTAGGGATGAGTAGATTCGTGGAAGTTTGGAGTCATCCAAACTTGAGTCCAAAGCTCAGTTGGGGTACCCGAACTTGAACCAAACTTGACTCGACTTTTAACCCCTTTCTGTCATTAGACGTACTATTCCGTCCATGTGGGGTGGGCCCTACTTCCCAAGGACGGAATAGTACGTCATACGCGATCGGCCGCGCTCACGGGGGGAGCGCGGCCGATCGCGGCCGGGTGTCAGCTGACTATCGCAGCTGACATCCGGCACTATGTGCCAGGAGCGGTCACGGACCGCCCCCGGCACATTAACCCCCGGCACACCGCGATCAAACATGATCGCGGTGTGCCGGCGGTATAGGGAAGCATCGCGCAGGGAGGGGGCTCCCTGCGGGCTTCCCTGAGACCCCCGGAGCAACGCGATGTGATCGCGTTGCTCCGAGGGTCTCCTACCTCCCTCCTCGCCGCAGGTCCCGGATCCAAGATGGCCGCGGCATCCGGGTCCTGCAGGGAGGGAGGTGGCTTACCGAGTGTCTGCTCAGAGCAGACACTTGGTAAGCCTGCAGCCCTGCACAGCAGATCGTCGATCTGACAGAGTGCTGTGCACACTGCCAGATCAATGATCTGTAATGTCCCCCCCTGGGACAAAGTAAAAAAGTTAAAAAAAAATGTCCACATGTGTAAAAAAAAAATAAAAAAAAAATTCCTAAATAAATAAATAAAAAAAATATATTATTCCCATAAATACATTTCTTTATCTAAATAAAAAAAAATCAAACAATAAAAGTACACATATTTAGTATCGCCACGTCCGTAACGACCCCACCTATAAAACTATATCACTAGTTAACCCCTTCAGTGAACACCGTAAAAAAAAAAAAAAAAGAGGCAAAAAACAACGCTTTATTCTCATACCGCCAAACAAAAAGTGGAATAACACGCGATCAAAAAGACGGATATAAATAACCATGGTACCGCTGAAAACGTCATCTTGTCCCGCAAAAAACGAGCCACCATACACCATCATGTGCGAAAAAATAAAAAAGTTATAGTCCTCAGAATAAAGCGATGCCAAAATAATTATTTTTTCTATAAAATAGCTTTTATCGTATAAAAGCGCCAAAACAAAAAAAAATTATATAAATGAGGTATCGCTGTAATCGTACTGACCCGAAGAATAAAACTGCTTTATCAATTTTACCAAACGCGGAACGGTATAAACGCCTCCCCCAAAAGAAATTCATGAATAGCTGGTTTTTGGTCATTCTGCCTCACAAAAATCGGAATAAAAAGCGATCAAAAAAATATCCCGTGCCCGAACATGTTACCAATAAAAACGTCAACTCGTCCCACAAAAAACAAGACCTGACATGACTCTGTGGTCTCAAATATGGAAAAATTATAGCTCTCAAAATGTGGTAACGCAAAAAATATTTTTTGCAATAAAAAGCGTCTTTCATGTGTGATGGCTGCCAATCATAAAAATCCGCTAAATAACCCGCTATAAAAGTAAATCAAACCCCCCTTCATCACCCGCTTAGTTAGGGAAAAATTAAAAAAATGTAAAAAATGTATTTATTTCCATTTTCCCATTAGGGTTAGGGCTAGGGTTAGGGTTAGGGCTAGAGTAGGGTTTGGATTACATTTACGGTTGGGATTAGGGTTGGGATTAGGGTTAGGGGTGTGTCTGGGTTAGAGGTGTGGTTAGGGTTACCGTTGGGATTAGGGTTAGGGGTGTGTTTGGATTAGGGATTCAGTTATAATTGGGGGGTTTCCACTGTTTAGGCACATCAGGGGCTCTCCAAAAGTGACATGGCGTCCGATTTCAATTCCAGCCAATTCTGCGTTGAAAAAGTAAAACAGTGCTTCTTCCCTTCCAAGCTCTCCCGTGCGCCCAAACAGGGGTTTACCCCAACATATGGGGTATCAGCGTACTCGGAACACATTGGAGAACAACTTTTGGGGTCCAATTTCTCCTGTTACCCTTGGGAAAATACAAAACTAGGGGCTAAAAAATAATTTTTGTGGAAAAAAAAATAAAATTTTATTTGCATGGATCTGCGTTATAAACTGTAGTGAAACACTTGGGGGTTCAAAGCTCTCACAACACATCTAGATGAGTTCCTTAGGGGTTCTACTTTCCAAAATGGTGTCATTTGTGGGGGGATTCTACTGTTTAGGTACATTAGGGGCTCTGCAAACGCAATGTGACGCCTGCAGACCATTCCATCTAAGTCTGCGTTCCAAATGGCGCTCCTTCCTTTCCGAGCCCTCCCATGCGCCCAAACGGTGGTTCCCCCCCACATATGGGGTATCAGCGTACTCAAGACAAATTGGACAACAACTTTTGGGGTCCAATTTCTCCTGTTACCATTGGGAAAATACAAAACTGGGGGCTAAAAAATAATTTTTGGGGGAAATTTTTTATTTTTTTTATCTTCACGGCTCTGCGTTCTAAACTGTAGTGAAACGCTTGGGGGTTCAAAGTTCTCACAACACAACTAGATAAGTTCCTTGGGGGGTCTAGTTTCCAATATTGGGTCACTTGTGGGGGGTTTATACTGTTTAGGTACATTAGGGGCTCTGCAAACGCAATGTGACGCCTGTAGACCAATCCATCTAAGTCTGCATTGCAAATGATGATCCTTCCCTTCCGAGCTCTGCCATGCGCTCAAACGGTGGTTCACCCCCAGATATCAGGTATCAGCGTACTCAGGACAAATTGGACAACAATATATAGGGTCCAATTTCTCCTGTTACCCTTGGAAAAATACAAAACTGGGGGCTAAAAAATAATTTTTGTGGAAAAAAAATATTTTTTATTTGCACGGCTCTGCGTTATAAACTGTAGTGAAACACTTGGGGGTTCAAAGCTCTCACAACACATCTAGATGAGTTCCTTAGGGGGTCTACTTTCCAAAATGGTGTCACTTGTGGGGGGGGGTTACTGTTTAGGTACATTAGGGGCTCTGCAAACGCAATGTGATGCCTGCAGACCATTCCATCTAAGTCTGCATTCCAAATGGCGCTCCATCCCTTCCGAGCCCTCCCATGCGCCCAAACGGTGGTTCCCCCCCACATATGGGGTATCAGCGTACTCAGGACAAATTGGACAACAACTATTGGGGTCCAATTTCTCCTGTTACCCTTGGGAAAATACAAAACTGGGGGCTAAAAAATAATTTTTGTGGGAAAAAAATTTTGTTTTATTTTTACGGCTCTGCATTATAAACTTCTGTGAAGCACTTGGTGGGTCAAAGTGCTCACCACAGCTCTAGATAAGTTCCTTAGGGGGTCTACTTTCCAAAATGGTGTCACTTGTGGGGGGGCTTCAATGTTTAGGCACATCAGTGGCTCTCCAAACGCAACATGGCGTCCCATCTCAATTCCTGTCAATTTTGCAGTGAAAAGTCAAACGGCGCTTCTTCCCTTCCGAGCTCTCCCATGCGCCCAAACAGTGGTTTACCCCCACATATGGGGTATCAGCGTACTCAGGACAAATTGTACAACAACTTTAGGGGTCCAATTTCTTCTCTTACCCTTGGGAAAATAAAAAATTGGGGGCGAAAAGATCATTTTTGTGAAAAAATATGATTTTTTATTTTTACGGTTCTGCATTATAAACTTCTGTGAAGCACTTGGTGGGTCAAAGTGCTCACCACACATCTAGATATGTTCCTTAGGGGGTCTACTTTCCAAAATGGTGTCACGTGTGGGGGGTTTCAATGTTTAGGCACATCAGTGGCTCTCCAAACGCAACATGGCGTCCCATCTCAATTCCTGTCAATTTTGCAGTGAAAAGTCAAACGGCGCTCCTTCCCTTCCGAGCTCTCCCATGCGCCCAAACAGTGGTTTACCCCCACATATGGGGTATCAGCGTACTCAGGACAAATTGTACAACAACTTTTGGGGTCCAATTTCTTCTCTTACCCTTGGGAAAATAAAAAATTGGGGGCGAAAAGATCATTTTTGTGAAAAAATATGATTTTTTATTTTTACGGTTCTGCATTATAAACTTCTGTGAAGCACTTGGTGGGTCAAAGTGCTCACCACACATCTAGATAAGTTCCTTAGGGGGTCTACTTTCCAAAATGATGTCACTTGTGGGGGGTTTCAATGTTTAGGCACATCAGTGGCTCTCCAAACGCAACATGGCGTCCCATCTCAATTCCAGTCAATTTTGCAGTGAAAAGTCAAACGGCGCTCCTTCGCTTCCGAGCTCTGTCATGCGCCCAAACAGTGGTTTACCCCTACATATGGAGTATCGGCGTACTCAGGACAAATTGTATAACATCTTTTGGGGTCCATTTTTTCCTGTTACCCTTGGTAAAATAAAACAAATTGGAGCTGAAGTAAATTTTGTGTGAAAAAAAGTTAAATGTTCATTTTTATTTAAACATTCCAAAAATTCCTGTGAAACACCTGAAGGGTTAATAAACTTTTTGAATGTGGTTTTGAGCACTTTGAGGGGTGCAGTTTTTAGAATGGTGTCACACTTGGGTATTTTCTATCATATAGACCCCTCAAAATGACTTCAAATGAGATGTGGTCCCTAAAAAAAAATGGTGTTGTAAAAATGAGAAATTGCTGGTCAACTTTTAACCCTTATAACTCCCTAACAAAAAAAAATTTTGGTTCCAAAATGGTGCTGATGTAAAGTAGACATGTGGGAAATGTTACTTATTAAGTATTTTGTGTGACATATCACTGTGATTTAATTGCATAAAAATTCAAATTTGGAAAATTGCGAAATTTTCAAAATTTTCGCCAAATTTCCATTTTTTTCACAAATAAACGCAGGTAATATCAAAGAAATTTTACCACTATCATGAAGTACAATATGTCACGAGAAAACAATGTCAGAATCACCAGGATCCGTTGAAGCGTTCCAGAGTTATAACCTCATAAAGGGACAGTGGTCAGAATTGTAAAAATTGGCCCGGTCCATAACGTGCAAACCACCCTTGGGGGTGAAGGGGTTAATAACCAGCAAAGGCACAGCATACAGCTGGGGCTTATATTAATAGGCTGGGAAGGTCCATGGATATTGGCTCCTTCCCAGCATAAGACCAACTCATAGCTGTCTGCTTTGCCTTGGCTGGTTATTGAAAATAGGGGGGACATCAAGTCGTTTTTTAAAATTATTTATTTACTTTTCACTTTCAGGCTAGGTCACATTCTGCACCAGCGAAACACAACCATGTCATTACTTGTCATGGCTGTGATGGGGTCGGAAGTGCCCACAGCCTTAAAGCTTTTTGATTGGCTGCGTTGCAGCCTTTCAGCAAGCTTCATTAGACTGCCGAACCTGAACAGTAACACAGACATACAGTAGGAGGTCCATGTTCGGGGTTCAGCACCGAACACTAAGTGTCCGGCACAAACCCCAAAATTTATCATTCAGTTCACTCTTTCCTAACAAACAAGTTCAGACTGGGGCTTTTCAATCTGTGGCCCTCTTCAAAGTCTATAAGTAGCCCACTGAATATAGAAAACGCTCCCTACTATCACTTGTTAACTAACCATGATGCAGACACTTCTGCTGTGTTTCACATCTGCTAAATCTGCCTGACTGCACCATCTGAGCATGGCAAATCTCTACTGGTAGGGAACAAGAACCTTTTATGTTCTCTGCAAACACCACCAAAGGGCACGGCTGTACCAATGCCGTTTATACAACTCCACCTTCTGAACCAGCTTTGTCACCTTCATCTTAGTGTATAACACTCATTCATAATGAGTGACACCTTAGATCTCCCCACAGCAATTGCACAGTTGGGCATATTCGATTTCACATATGTTTTTAATTTATTCTCAGTACTTATGCAGTGCTCCTCACATTTCTTGTACAAAATGTCACACAAGTGTCACAACTCGGTCACAACCCCAACCAAATAGTAGCAACAAACATATTATAAATGTACTGTGGTAGATTGGCTCACTGAGCTGTACAAAGAGGTAGACACAGTAACACTGTCTCCTTAAATTATCCACTGTTTTATTGAGGTACATCATAAACCAGGGCAGGGTTAGTAGCATAAACATGACTTTTCTGGTCTAATGGGAAAACAAAACAAAAACCAATGGCACAGTTTGTGTCGCTGTGGAGATCCGCCTGCTCTGGAAACAAACATAAAAAAGTTAAACTTTCCTTATCCTAAATACAGCTCCGGAGCTCCCATCTCCAGGCGCACCCAACACTCAATGAGCCATAAGGCTGTGTATTTATCCTCTGGACTCCAGCCTTGGATGGAGATATGGTTACCAGGCTTCCATCCACTCTTCAGCTGTTTACTAAACCTAGCCCTAAACATGACCAATTAATCCCTCTCAGCACTTAGTGTGCTGAATGATGCATTTTCCTAGGTTCATATCACTGTAGCTAATAACCTCAGTGATACAGATCTCGCTTCCAGTGATTTTGTTACAGTACACTATATGGGTATTGGATATAACTGTTAATCACTTAATTTCTTTCATTCCTATTTGTGTACAATATTCAGCCACTAGCAATGCAGTTTTTAAAAATATTTGTGAATTAATGGTTGTTCTAAAGAGCTCACTGATCCCAGCATGGTATTGTTATTGGATTTTACCATTGTCAATAGTAAGTTTGTGAGATTTGGTATTGTGATATCATTGAAAAATGTAAGTATTTAGAAACCACAGTATTTTAGCCCTAAAGCAGAAAAGCAGATAAGGTTACAGAGCGCAATCACCAAGTTCTGACCCACATAGTGTATACAAGTCACCAATGCTTAATTCAATAACTGCTTAATTCAATACATCCTCTGTCATTAACATCACCACAAAGACTTGCACCAAAGATTCATGGTATTACAAGCCATGCACAAGCAGCTGAATGCCAACCTTACATCACCAAGCATTATTTCAAGGTTTGGATAGAGTGGTGAGAAGCATGGCGCCAACGGACTCTGAAGCAGTGAAGACATGCTCGGCAGAAGGACAAATCATGCTTATATATCTGGTGGTCTGAATAAAGTTACCTGCCTTACTGCTTTTGATGGATGCGGAATAATGCTAAAGGGATGTATTTCATGGGATGCCATAGGCTCCTTAGTTTCTGTGAAGAGAAATATCAATGATTCAGCATACAAAGGCATTTTGGACAATTGCATGCTTCCAACTTTGCGGGAAACATTTGCTGAAAGTCATCTTCTTTCAGTAAATGATTTCCGGCTTACACAAAGCCCTGACCTCAACCCCATTGAACACCGTAGGATGAGCTAGAATGCATGTTGCAACCAAGGCTCTTTCATCCACTATCTGAGCCTCATACTGTAAATGCTCTTCTGGATGAATGTGCAAATATTTTCACAGATGGACTCGCAAAACAGCCTTCCCAGAAGAGTGAAAACTGGAATAGCTGCAAATGCCATATTAATGCTATGGATTTGAAATGTATGCCATAAGAGCGCCTGTAGGTGTAATATGTAATGATGAGCGAACGTGCTCACCACTACTCGTTACTCGCCTGAGTATCACTATGCTCGGTGTACTAGGCGAGCACCGAATATTTCCGGGATTATTCGGCTGGAGCTCGGGTCTCTGCCCTGCAATTCTGGTGCTCTTTAGAGTGCCAATGACAGTGCAGGGATTGTCAGCCAAGCACTGTAATGCGGCAGCCATCTTTGTTGAGGTATTAGAGTGATTGGCTGGCCGCACACCATTATCAGGGCTATAAGAGAACTGGCGCCACCCTGCTCGCCGCATTCTGCTCCGGACTTAGTGAGTGTAGGGAGAGCTGCTGCTCAGATAGGCTATGTGCACACGTAGGGAGGGTCCTCTGCGGGTTCTCCCGCAGCGGATTTGATAAATCTGCAGGGCAATACCGCTGCGGTTATCCCTGCAGATTTATCGCGGTTTGTCTTGCGGTTTCCACTGCGGGTTTTATTGATGCTGCATATGCAGCAATATGCAGCATCAATAGTAATGTTAAAAATAATAAAAAAAATGGTTATATACTCACCCTCTGACGTCCCGATCTCCTCGGCACTGCACGCAGCGGTCTGGTTCCAAAGATGTTGTGCGAGAAGGACCTTCATGACGTCACGGTCATGTGACCGCGACGTCATCGCAGGCCCTGCTCGCAAAGCAACCCTGCGACTGGACAGCCGCGTGCAGCGCTGAGAGGTGAGTATATAATTATTTTTTTATTTTTATTCTTTTTTTTAACACAAATATGGTTCCCAGGGCCTGGAGGAGAGTCTCCTCTCCTCCACCCCGGGTACCATACACATATGATCCGCTTACTTCCCGCATCGTGGGCACAGCCCCATGCGGGAAGTAAGCGGATCAATGCTTTCCTATGTGTGCAGAATCGCCGCGATTCTGCACAAAGAAGTGACATGCTGCGGAATGTAAACCGCTGCATTTCTGCGCGGTTTTTCCTGCAGCATGTGCACAGCGGATTGCGGTTTCCATAGGGTTTACATGTAACTGTAAACGCAATGGAAACTGCTGCGGACCCGCAGTGTCAAAATCGCTGCGGTTTCGCGGTAAAAACCGCAACGTGTGCACATAGCCATAGGGTCAGAATCGTGCTTTTATGAGTTAGTGTAGCTCTGCAACTGTTTAGTCCACAACTCCAGAGAAACCACAGTCCTTTTTAGGGCTAATTCTGGGGTCTCCAGATTGCAGCACTAGGTAGGCAGGGGAGTCTATGTGCGCATATCCACATCAGTGCAAGACCTGCAGGCACAGTGTGCGAGTACATAGCCTCACTGCATACCTCCAAAAGCTCCATTACTGTCTGCTGCTGCTTATTTAATATATATCTAGCTGCAGTTTTCTTTGGCTTTTTTTTTCCTTCACCTGATACCTGCTCCTTTTATTCTAAAGCAATCCATAGCCCCCTTATTTTAACATTTATTTGCTTATTCACGCTGCCTACTACAGCCAGGTTATTGAAATCTAAGAACGTGAAAATCTACCTTTTTTTTCTTTTTGTCCCAGACACCAGATGTGAGTGCGCCAAATAATCTTTTTTTTTTTTCATAGCCAACTTGTTGACACAATTTAGTTGTGCCCAAAAAAAATCAAGGCCACATTTACATCAATCTGTTATCTGAGGCTGACGGCTGGTGTATCGGTGATGGAAAAATCGTAGCTTCGCAGGCATAAGTTTCATAGTTCTGTCTGCTAGCCTTGTTCCACTCTTTTTTTTTATTTTAAAAATTCTCCAAATCCCCCCAAAAAATTATACAGTCTGTTATGTCAGGCTGAGACCTGGTGTATCTGTGTTTGAAAAGTCGTAGCTTCGCGGGCATAAGTTCCACAGTTCTGTCTGCTAGCCTTGTTCCACTTTTTTTTTTTAATTCTCCAAAACCCCCCAAAAAATGTATACAGTCTGCAGAGGCGTAGCTAGGGTTTTGGTTCAGGGGGGGGGGGTGAAGCTTCTGAGTGGGCCCCTAACCAGGTAACCTTGAATACAGCTGGGTGACGCACCCTAATAGTGGATGTAGGAGAACCTCAGCAGATGATCACTATGTTACTGAAGATAATCTCTACATAAAGACCAACATGGATATTATCGCCATATGGTCAGTGGTAAATACCAGCCCTACAGAACATATATAAGAGTTCACAGCAGAGTTACAGATAGTGACTTACCGCTGACGTCCTTTCTGATGGAATCGTTCACTTTTCCCATCTACTCCACCTGGCCCAGACCGACATGACAACTCCTCCACCCAGGACTCGGCTGCAGAGAATACAACAAAGACACATTTCACTTCTCATATTCCGGCCATCACCATCTATTCCCAACCTGCACAAACTCCTCATCCTACTGGTACCCCAATACTGAGCCGCTGCTGCCATATGTGGTGTCCCTATTACTGCCCCCGATACCCCAATACTTAGCCGCTGCTGCCGTATGTGTCCCTATTACTGCCCCTGATATCCCAATACTGAGCCGCTGCTGCCATGTGTCCCTATTACTGCACCTGATACCCCAATACTGAGCCGCTGCTGCCCTATGTGTCCCTATTACTGCCCCTGATGCCCCAATACTGAGCCGCTGCTGCCGTATGTGTCCCTATTACTGCACCTGATACCCCAATACTGAGCCTCTGCCGTATGTGTCCCTATTACTGCACCTGATACCCCAATACTGAGCCGCTGCTGCCGTATGCGTCCCTATTACTGCCTCTGATACCACAATACTGAGTCGCTTCTGCCGTATGTGTCCCTATTACTGCCCCTGATACCCCAATACTGAGCCGCTCCTTCCGTATGCGTCCCTATTACTGCCCCTGATACCCCAATACCGAGCCGCTCCTGCTGTATGCGTCCCTATTACTGCCCCTGATACCCCAATACTGAGCCGCTCCTGCCGTATGTGTCCCTATTACTGCCCCTGATACCCCAATACTGAGCCGCTGCTGCCGTATGTGTCCCTATTACTGCACCTGATACCCCAATACTGAGCCGCTCCTTCCGTATGCGTCCCTATTACTGCCCCTGATACCCCAATACCGAGCCGCTCCTGCTGTATGCGTCCCTATTACTGCCCCTGATACCCCAATACTGAGCCGCTCCTGCCGTATGTGTCCCTATTACTGCCCCTGATACCCCAATACTGAGCCGCTGCTGCCATATGAGTCCCTATTACTGCACCTGCTGTGTGGTTCTGTGTGCCCTCTAAATTCTAAAGCACCCCTCTATAATATAGTAATGCTGGGCACAAGTGCCCTAGAAAACAGTGCCCATATTTTGTCCCCTAGAAACTAATGTTGCCATGTGTGCTCCTTTGACAGTCACAGTAACCTGAGTTCCCCTATAACAATAAGTGCCCACTTTACATTTAATAATATCCCGAGTCTCCCCCTGTACAGCTCACCTATACACAGTATGATGCTCTCTTATACACAGTATAATTCCCCCTCACTGTATAGTACCACCCACACAGTATACTGACCCTTTAGTAGCCTCCAAACTGTTTGATGGCTCCAACACTGTAATCCCCACACTGTATGGTCCTCTAGATAGCCTCTTTATAGTATAATGCACCAGACAGTCCTCAATATGGTATAATGCACCAGATAGTCCTCAATATAGTACAATGCACTAGCTAGTCCTCAATATAGTATAATGTACCAGATAGTCCTCAATATAGTATAGTGCACTCCCCATAGGCCTACTGTATATTGTATAATGCACTCCCCATAGGCAGACTCTGTAGTATAAGGCAGCACCCCATAGGCAGACCCTTAAGTATAAGGTAGCACCCCACAGGCAGACCCTGTAGTATAAAGCAGCACCCCTATAGGCAGACCCTGTAGTATAAGACAGCATCCCTATAGGCAGACCCTGTAGTATAAGGCAAACTCCCCATAGGCAGACCCTGTAGTATAAGGCAGACCCCCCATAGGCAGACCCTGTAGTATTAGGCAGACCCTGTAGTATTAGGCAGACCCTGTAGTATTAGGCAGACCCCCATAGGCAGACCCTGTAGTATAAGGCAGACCCCCATAGGCAGACCCTGTAGTATAAGGCAGACCCCCCACAGGCAGACCGTGTAGTATTAGGCAGACCCCCATAGGCAGATCCTGTAGTATTAGGCAGACCTCCATAGGCAGACCCTGCAGTATAAGGCAGACCCCCATAGGCAGACCCTGTAGTATTCGGCAGACCCCCCATAGGCAGATCCTGTAGTATAAAGCAGACCTCCCATAGGCAGACCCTGCAGTATAAGGCAGACCCCCCATAGGCAGACCCTGTAGTATTAGGCAGACCCCCCATAGGCAGACCCCTCCATAGGCAGACCCTGTAGTATTAGGCAGACCCCCCATAGGCAGACCCTGCAGTATAAGGCAGACCCCGCATAGGCAGACCCTGTAGTATTCAGCAGACCCCCAATAGGCAGACCCTGTAGCATTAGGCAGACCTCCCATAGGAAGACCCTGTAGTATTAGGCATACCCCCCATAGGCAGACCCCTCCATAGGCAGACCCTGTAGTATTAGGCAGACCCTGTAGTATAAGGCAGACCCCCCATAGGCAGACCCTGTAGTATTCGGCAGACCCCCCATAGGCAGATCCTGTAGTATAAGGCAGACCCCCCATAGGCAGACCCTGCAGTATAAGGCAGACCCCCCATAGGCAGACCCTGTAGTATTAGGCAGAGCCCCCATAGGCAGACCCCTCCATAGGCAGACCCTGTAGTATTATGCAGACCCCCCATAGGCAGACCCTGCAGTATAAGGCAGACCCCCCATAGGCAGACCCTGTAGTATTCAGCAGACCCCCAATAGGCAGACCCTGTAGCATTAGGCAGACCTCCCATAGGAAGACCCTGTAGTATTAGGTAGACCCCCCATAGGCAGACCCCTCCATAGGCAGACCCTGTAGTATTAGGCAGACCCTGTAGTATTAGGCAGACCCCCCACAGGCAGACCCTGTAGTATTAGGCAGACCCCTCATAGGCAGACCAGGTAGTATTAGGCAAACCCCCCATAGGCAGACCCTGTAGTATTCGGCAGAACCTGTAGTACAAGGTAGACCCCGTAGTATTAGGCAGACCCCCCTAGGCAGACTCTGTAGTATTAGCCAGACCTCCTCCCATAAGCAGACCCTGTAGCATTAGGCAGACCCCCCATAGGCAGACCCTGTAGTATTAGGCAGACCTCACCATAGGCAGACCCCCATAGGCAGACCCTGTAGTATTAGGCTGACCCTGTAGTATTAGGCAGAACCCCCCACAGGCAGACCCTGTAGTATTAGGCAGACCCCCATAGGCAGACCAGGTAGTATTAGGCAGACCCCCCATAGGCAGACCCTGTAGCATTAGGCAGACCCCCCATAGGCAGATCCTGTATTATAAGGCAGCACACCTCTCTTCTTCCTGGTTCCTACGCTGCTCTGAGCTCCCGCTTGTCTCCTGACAGCGGGTGCCGGGCAGTGACGTCATCTTGTTCCCTGTCAGCATCACCGACGTCAGACTCTGACGGGGATGATGGGGGAAGGAGCGCAGCGCTCCTTCCCTCATCATTGCGGTCAGCTGTATCGGCTAAATGCTGGTACAGCTGACCCTGCGATGACAGGCGGGGGGTCCACTGCTGGCACCGGGCCCCCGCCTGCTCAGGGGCCCCACAGCGGCTGGCGGCAGAGCGCCGGTACAGTTACCGTAGCGTAGCTCTGGGTGGGCCCCCTCTGAGCACTGGGCCCGGGGCAATGGCCCCCTCTGCCCCCCCGGTAGCTACATTACTGTGGGAGAAATTGGGAGATAAATTCAGAGATATATGTGGGGGACAGATTATGGACAGCCTTGTAGGTCAGTGTTGCTATCTTGAAGTGGATAGATTGTGGAATTGAGAGACAATAAAGAGATTTGCAGAGGAGAGAAGCTGAGGGGTAGAGAGGGCAGGAGTGGATTAGTAGGGCAACAGAGTTACAGATAGACTGGAGAGGTGTACTGATGTTATGGGTGATGATGAGGTCCTACACCACACATGGAGTAAAGGCCATCTGGGTAACATGGGTAGTTCGGAGGAAGAGGTGTTGGTCACACTGGGGGTTATGAAGCAAGTGAATAAAATGTAACCTTTATTAATAATTATTTAAAATGGCATTAATTTTTATAAAACTATTATAATTCACGTACACCCAGTTGAGGATGTTTTTTGAGTCATTGCTCGATTATATAGTCATACTTGTAAGAGCTGTGACTCACTAAATTCCCGATTGGATCACCTATTAAAAAATATTAAATTAAATATATCCCTGGCCATTGTCCCTTATGAATTAAAGACCAGGATAAGATATTATCATATTTCATGTACTGAGTCATGAGACTTATCACATATTGTAATGATACAGCATTTTATCTTAATTAACCAGATGTCTATTTTCAACAAGCCAGGAGGAAAAAACTGTTATCTATATGTTGACTTTTGATTTTGTGTTTTTTCTTGACTCTTCTTGTAGGTTAAAATTTATATTTCTAAATGTATGAATGGCTAATGTTTTGCCTCTTTTACAGCTCCTACAACTTATTGTCTACTATCTTTGCAAGGCAGCGATACAGGGTCATTGAACAATGATGTTTGCTGATATGTTGATTTCACATTGTCCAGGCGAGCCAGTGTGTTGACTTGCAAAACAGAGGCGGAACAACAATGCAAATAGATTACATAATCAAACAATGCGAATTGGTACCATGACCAATCTTCTCCTTTAACTGTGAATGCTGGCTTGAAGCACATTTGTTAACTATGAAAAGGATAGATATCTCCAAATATCCATACAGCCAAGAGATCCAGCAATCCAAAGAACCAGAGACTCTCTACAGGACAGCAGCCAAGTCATCATGGCTTCATAATAAGGGACACAGATTTGTCAGTCTACAGGATGTCAGCTTAGGAGAGCATGCCAGGTTGAAAGAATGAAGATCTGCTCCACACTGACCATCCCTGAACCATGGATATGTTTTGGAGAAAGCCAGGATTGGGACCCATTGGTCGCCTGGCTCCATGGAGATGTTTGGAGAAGCTAGCTTGTGACTCTGCATTCAACTTACCTCGTACCTCAATGGACTGTCATCTTCCTAAGCTTGCCATTACCTCCTCTCTGTGTGCATGCACAGGTGGGGTAGTCAGCCCTGAAAGCTCTGAAGTCACAGCTGCTCTTATCCCTGCAAGTCAGCGGAAGGGTGAGACTCTGTAATTTGCAACATCTTGGGTATTGTACTGGGACAGTTCTATGTGTTATTTGCCTGTTTTGTCGTTCAATAAGGTATTGCCACACTGTTTTACCCTCGCCTTGTGTTGTCTGAGTAGCATTATGCCCACAATAATAGGAGAGTGGGCATTCGGTGGGATGATCCCTGGTCCATGCGGTTTTGGCTAGCGGACCAGGGCAATCGCTGAACCGCCATGTCTCCACAGATATATTAATACAGTAAATACCAACAAAAAAAAAACAACATCAGGGCCTGTAAGAATAAAAAGGACAAGGAAAAATTATGATAAAAGAGCCTTTATTGAAGTAAATGGCAATAATATATAAAGAAGAATGTCCACACTAAATAAGATAATGCAAAACCATGACACCTTAGAAAAAGAAAAAATTTTGAAAAAATTTGAGGAAAAAATAAATAGGGGTGTCCGCCACAAAATATAATAAAATAAAAAAATAGGAAACAGTGTCCAAATAGGTGCAAAATAATGAATATATATGAATACCTGAATAGTATATATACATAAAGGATATAAATACCACCTATAAACCAGTGCAAATATCAAAAAGACCAAATTATAATATCATCAAGTGTAAATAATTTATTGTCACATCTTTCTTCTGTTTTATATATTAATACAGTATGTAGAGTGACTCTTTATAATGATCAGCTCTAACTATTTGTTAGTCTCCACTGGGATCTTCTCAGAGGATTTTATTGTACAAAGCATAATCATGTGTCATCAGGCAGAGGTAATTGTTAGATAGTATCACAAATTATAATTTACATAAGGCACACTGTGTCAGATACATATAAGACTGGTATGAAATGTACTGCGGCTATGTAAGTAGTGTAAATCTGCTGTAGCATCGAAACAGAGACTTTTTAGCACATTACACACGGAGTCTTTTTGGCACAGTAGAAACAGTCATTTTGGTCCACAAATGGAAAAGGGATGGCTGCAAAGTAAAAAAACTTTTCAGACACACAACTCATATAGACACAGGGGTAGAATAAAATATTTTTTTCAGTCCACAAATGGGAAAGAGATGGCTGCGGAGTAGAAAAATGTGTCACACACACTACTCACAAAAAATGCTGCAGAGTACAATTTTTTTTTTAAGACACACTATTCAAATAAAAACGCTGCAGAGCTCAATAATTATTACACACAGTAGTCGTATACACACAGCAGTACAGTGAAATAATTTATTTGGTCTACAAATGGCAAAGAGATGGCTGCAGTGGCTTTTGCATAGTATTATCTCAAACATGGTTGCAGTGTACACACAGTGGCTTTTGGCACCGTACTAACACAGACATGGTTGCATAACACTAGGAAAATTTGTTTAGACTTACATCACTTTCACTGACACGGTTGCAGATTATAAAAACTTTTGGGTACTGAAGTATTTCTCCACTATCTGTGGACTGGGGGTTCTCACTTGGCTGGTCGTCGAGGCATAAGCTGGGACACCCAGGGTTAAAAAGTCCATATGGTTTATTTTACACAGCATAAACCTCTCAGGTACTTGGTAACAGGCAGCACCCCGTGCACTGTCCGGCAACCGTTCGGCTTTTCATGGTCCTCGCTGTCACGGTTCCAAGAGTGGATCCACTGGATCACAGGACCAACCTATCCCGAGTGATCAGACCAGGTGAAACCACCCCCTATACTGGGAGCATTAGGAGCAGGCCTGGGGGGAAGGTATACCGCAATAGCTAGTACCAGGGACCGGCTCATAGAAGACAGAGTAACCAAGAAGGCACAGATGGCACTCAGGGAATTGCACAGGGGTCAGAGAGAAGCAGACCGCGCACCGGGTAGTGTGCAGGAGACAAGGGCAGAGCAGAGTATGCAGGAGAGTGCCGAGACCTGAGACACAACAGTACAGAGAATGTACCAGAGTGAGTCACCAGGCTCCAATGTGAGGGAGTGCCAGAAATACTGACGCCAGACGCAGAGGAGGAGGGCACTTCCAGGTCAGGACACCTGGAAACAGAACAAAGGAATCCAGCAAGCGCGCGCACGCAGCCTAAAGAGACACACGGCGCAGGCATGGACTGCAGACGTCCCGGGAGGCACACAAGCCCGGGAACACCCAGCGTGACCCCATACCACCAGTACAGGAGGACCGAGGAGAGGCTGCAGGATGGCTGGCTGTGGCGGTAGCACTCGCTGAGCCCTGGTGTGCCTAATACAGTTTAGTGTCCGTTAAGTGTCCATGATGACTGCACAGGTTCCCGGATACCTCTTATATCCTCAGAGGCGCCCTCTCCGGAGGTATATCACAGGCTTCTTCATTCTGGCTCACACTAGCCAGCACTCAGGCTCGGTCTGGAGCCACATACACAGGAAGACTTCTCCCTCTCTGCACCCAGACCATGGAAGTCTCCACACCTCCAGCCACAGTTCCTGTGCCAAACAACAGCCTCCATTACATAAGCTGTAACCACACCCTCAGGGGAGGTATATGGGTAGCCAGACCCACCCATCTCTCATAGCTATCCGCAACCCTGACCCAGGTGCACTAAACGATATATTAGTGCTCACGTGCACTAAAGCAAAATACTCCGGGTTGCATTGCAGGGTGCAGCCATCTCTGCAACACACCTCCCATTGTTGGCACTTGTTGGCACTATATAAATAAAAATTATTATTATCATTATTGATTATACGGCCATTAGCCTCCTTATTGTACTCACAGTACTATCACAGACACGGGTAGACATAAAGAGTGTTTTTGTAAAATTGTGCACACGCAAAACCTAATACTGTCCATCACTATAGCTGCATGCTGTTGCTCTGTTAAACAGAGCAGAAATAAAAAATAATCTTACCAGGAAGAACAGGTCCAAGTGTAGGAGGAGGTGGATGTGGAGGTTTAGGTGGAAGAGATAAAGGAGGGGTAATCCAAATTTTCTTTTTTTTTGGGGGGGGGAGGGGTTCTTCATAATAATAATTTTATTGCTAAAGTGCCAACATATTCCACAGCATAACAAAGAACACATAGATCCCAACAGATACCAAGAGAAATGAAGGCCCTGATGGCAAGCTTACAATCTATGAGGAAAAAGGGGAGACACGAAAGGTGGATGGTAACAATTGCTTTCCTTGTTCGGACCAGCCGTAGGTTAAGAATCGGGTGTTCATGTAATGCTGCATGAACCGTTTATTGGCCTAAGTATGTAACACTACAGACACAGAGGGCTATTAAATGCATAAAGCATGTGAGAACATGATGCGAGGAACCTGCTTAAGGTAAAAATGTTGAATGAGCAACACAGGGATAGTTAATGTTTAATGCACTAGGCCAGTCTGAATAAATGCGTTTTTAGGACACGCTTAAAACTGTGCGTATTGGGGATTAATCCTATTAACCTGGGAAGTGCATTCCAAAGAATTGGTGCAGTACGTGAAAAGTCTTGGAGATGGGAGTGGGAGGTTCTGATTATTGAGGATGTTAACCTCAGGTCATTAGCAGAACAGAGGGCACGGGTAGGGTGGTAGACTGAGATGAGGCAGGAGATATAGGGTGGTGCTGAGCCATGGAGTGCTTTTTGGGTGAGGGTAATAAGTTTGTACTGGATTCTGGAGTGGATGAGTAACCAGTGTAATGACTGGCACAAGGTAGAGGCATCGGTGTAACGGTTGGTGAGTAGTGTTGAGCATTCCAATACTGCAAATATCGGGTATCGACGATATTCGCTGTATCGGAATTCCGATACTGAGTTCCGATATTTTTGCGATATCGGATACCGGAATTGGAAGTTCCATAGTGCAATTATGCACTATAATGGAGTGTGGGCGGTGCGTGGGCGGAGACTGCGTGTCTCTGTGCGGGTGGGGTCTGGGCGAGACCGTGGGGGGGTCTGTGCGTGCCTGCCGGAGCTGTGTGCCGGCTGCCGGGGGATCTGTGCGGCCTGCCGGCGGTCTGTGCGGCCTCTCGGGGGTCTGTGTGGCCTGTCGGGGGGTTTGTGCAGCCTACCGAGGGGTCTGTGCGGCCTGCCAGGGGGTCTGTGCGGCCTGCCGAGGGGTCTGTGCGGGCCTCTCTGGGCTCTGTGCGGGCTGCCGGGGGGTCTTTGTGTCTGTGCAGGCATCGTCCGATGGGACTACAAGTCCCATCGGGCTATGCCTGCTACAATGACAGTGATTCCAAAGCCAAAGTAATACAGAACATGAGACCGCCAGGAAGTATACAGGCTAAATTCAGGTTAAAATATGCCTTTATTTATAACAAGGTGGCAGATGGTTACAATAAAAATAAAATAGAATAAGAACGTGCGCAAGAACAGGACTAATTAATTTAGTATAATATAATTATTCACAGCGACCCCGGAAAAAACTCAGTATAAGGATAATTATATATTACTCAACTGTGCATACATTATTGTACACAAAAGCAATATAAAAGTAAAAGTGATTTTACCACAATAAGGTGAAAATAAGTGAATAAAACTATAAAACAAACCAAGTATAATGGTTAATACACACAGAAATCAATCATCAGTTGATCATAAAGTAGATAGAAACTAAAGTGCATGCATGCAAAAGGCCACACATTTAGGGCAAAACAATGTGTAAAATACACATAAACAAGTGCATACAAAGTATATAAAACTAGCACAGTGAGATATATGTCCTATATCTGGGATAAACACTAAAGTGCAAGAGTGCAAAGGGCCACACAATTAGGGCCAGACGGTGTGCAAAGTATCCAAAGATCCACAATAAAAAACAAATGCACACAAAGTATATACAATGGCACAGTGAAGTATATGTCCTATACCTGGGGGGTAAGCTGGGTCCCGTCTCTGCACTCCCCGATGCGCGTTTCGGAAACTTCCTTCGTCAGTGATTGACACATTAGCCAATGATGGGACAGTAGTAGTCCCATCATCCTGCTAATGTGTTGAATGTAAAAAAAATACTACATACATGCTACATACATACTACATACATACTACATACAAACATACTACATGCTATATACATACCACATACATACTACATATATACTACATACATGCTACATACATACATGCTACATACATACCACATACATACTACATGCTACATACATGCTACATATATACTACATACATGCTACATACTACATACATACTACATGCTACATACATACTACATACATACATGCTACATGCATACCACATACATACTACATACATACTACATGCTACATACATGCTACATACATGCTACATACTACATGCTACATACATGCTACTTACATACTACATACATGCTACATACACGCTATATACATGCTACATACTACATACATACTACATACATACTACATGCTACATACATACTGCATCCATACTACATACATACATACTACATACATACATACAACATACATACTACATACATACATACAACGTACATACTGCATACATACTACCTACATTACATACATACTACATACATACTACATACATTACATACATACTACATACATACATACTACATACATACATACTACATACATACTACATACTACAGTACATACATACTACATACATACTACATATAATACATTCATACATTACATACAATACATACATATAGACATACAGTACATATAACATAGAGTACATACTCACCATCACTTATCACTTTGTTCCCCGAAGCCAGTGTCATCTGTAAAAAAAATTAAAATAACAAACAACCAATATACTTCCTGTCCGCAGAAATCCACGAGTGTTCCACAACAATCTCCCGTGGAGAACGGCAGCATCAGCTGATGCGACCGCTCTCCAGGGGCTCCAGGAACACAATGACGGGAGGAAGGTATCCTTCCGCACTGTATTCCTCCACCGCTGAAAAAAAACAGTCCTTAGTCTGTTATGATCTGGTGGCCTAAGAGCAGCATGAGACGTACTCTGGAGAAGGTGGTACCTGTACTGACCGCAGACCCTGAACTTAACACTGCAACTAGAAGTAGCCGTGGAATGTACCTAGCACTCCCTGGACATCTCGACACAGCCGGAGGACTAATTACCCCTAAAGATAGAAAAGGGAAAAACTATCTTGCCTCAGAGAAAATTCCCAAAGGATAGGCAGCCCCCCACAAATATTGACTGTGAGAGGAGAGGGAAAAAACATACACAGACTAAAATCAGAATTTAGCAAAGGAGGCCACTTCCAGCTAAATAGAAAGGATAGGACAGAGTACTATGCGGTCAGTATTAAAACACTAGAAAATATCCACCACAGAAAATACAAAAACTCCACAGCTAACTAAAGATATGGAGGGTATATCTGCATCTCCACAGATACCAGCTTGGCTAAACAAATCCTTATACAGACCAAGCTGGACAAGACAAAAAACATGGAAAAGAACTGAACAATAAGGCCACAGCATGTGGACAGCAAAAAATCAAGGCCAGAACTTATCTTTGTTGAAAAGAACTGCAAAGCAGGAGAGACCAGGCAGAGATGTGAATCCTCCAGGAACAATGGACAACTGGCACTGACCAAAGGGTGAAGAGAGACTAAATAGCCCAGTCAGATTTGCAGAAAGTGAACACACCTGATAAATGCTGCGATTCAGAGACAGCAGCACTACCACTTACAACCACCGGAGGGAGCCCAAGAGCAGAATTCACAACATTAGTCTCACTTTATGCCATTGCTGTGTGAGAAATTTTCCCACACAGCAATTGCCATAAAGTGAGACTCAGATGTTACTATAGTTCATTGATGCACTGCAGGAGCCACTGTCTCCTGTCAGTGTGTCACTGAAGGTCCTATAGAGCAGTGACATCACTGTTGTGAATTCCGTCTGGGCTCCCTCTGGTGGCCTTTAGCGATACTGTGGTCTGGAGCTGGGCTCAGCTGCTTCATTTCCTGCTATGCTGGTTCCTATTTAGCTCCACCTGGACCTTTGCTTGTTGCCTGCTGTCGTTGTATTCAGTACTGGTTCTGACCTCGCCTGGATCTCCCTGGTGACCTGTCTCTTTCTGAGAAGCTAAGTCTTGCTAGTTCTTTTTGCTCATTGTTTCCTGGAATATGTTTCTCAGTATATGATGTGTTCAGTCCAGCTTGCTTATATGTGATTTTTCGCTTGCTGGTAGCTCTGGGGTGCAGAGTGCGCCCCTCATAACGTGAGTCGGTGTGGGGGTTCTTGTACTTTCTGCGTGGATAGTTTTGATAGTTTTTGTACCGACCGCACAGATCCCTTGCTTTCTTCTGACTATTTAGTGTTAGCGGGCCTCATTTGCTTAAACCTGTTTTTCATTCCTACGTTTGTATTTTCCCCTTAACTCACCGTTATTATTTGTGGGGGGCTGTCTAAACTTTGGGGTTATTTCTCTGAGGCAAGTGAGGCTTTGCTTTCTCTCTAGGGGTAGCCAGTTTCTTAGGCTGTGAAGAGGCGTCTAGGTTTTTAGGTAACGCTCCACGGCTGCCTTTAGTGTGTGTGGATAGGATCAGGATTGCGGTCGGTATAGTTTCCACATTCCCGGAGCTTGTCCTACAATTCAGGTTTACCTATCAGGTCAGTTTTGTTATCCTACCACCGGATCATAACAGTACAGCAGGCCCGTAAAGAGTTAATGCATCGCAAAAGAGGGATAAGAGAAATCCTGAGTTCATTTTTTTTTTTTTCCTCTGCAGTGTGTCTAGCTCTCTCCTTCCCTTAATCTCTGGGTGGTTCAGAATTCAGCTGCAGCTATGGACCTTCAGAGTCTGTCTTCTAGTGTGGATCATCTCACTGCTAGGGTACAAGGCATTCAGGATTATGTAGTGCACAGTCCTATGTCAGAGCCTAAGATACCTATTCCTGAGCTGTTCTCCGGAGACAGATCTAGGTTTTTGAACTTTAAAAATAATTGCAAATTGTTCCTTTCTCTGAGACCTCATTCCTCTGGTGATCCGGTTCAGCAAGTTAAAATTATTATTTCTTTGTTGCGTGGTGACCCTCAAGATTGGGCATTCTCTCTGGCGCCAGGAGATCCTGCATTGCAAAATGTGGATGCGTTTTTTCTGGCACTTGGAGTGCTTTATGAGGAACCTAATCTGGTAGACCAAGCAGAAAAGGTTTTGCTGGCTCTCTCCCAGGGTCTGGATGAAGCAGAGGTTTACTGTCAGAAGTTTAGGAAATGGTCTGTGCTCACTCAATGGAATGAGTGTGCCATGGCAGCGATTTTCAGAAAGGGTCTTTCTGAAGACATTAAGGATGTTATGGTGGGGTTTCCCACGCCTGCGGGTCTGAATGAGTCAATGTCTTTGGCCATTCAGATTGATCGGCGTTTGCGGGAGCGCAAACCAGTGCACCATCTGGCGGTATTTTCTGAGCAGAAGCCTGAGTCTATGCAATGTGACAGGATTCTGACCAGAATTGAACGGCAAAATCACAGACGTCAGAATGGGTTGTGCTTTTACTGTGGTGATTCTGCTCATGTTATCTCAGATTGTTCTAAGTGCACAAAAAACTTCGCTAAGTCTGTCACCATTGGTACTGTACAGCCTAAATTCATTTTGTCTGTTACTTTGATTTGCTCTCTGTCATCCTACTCACTTATGGCTTTTGTAGATTCAGGTGCTGCCCTGAATTTGATGGATTTGTCTTTTGCCAGGCGCTGTGGTTTTATCTTGGAGCCTTTGCAATTCCCTATTCCACTAAAGGGAATTGATGCCACGCCATTGGCCAAGAATAAACCTCAGTACTGGGCTCAAGTGACCATGTGCATGACTCCTGCACATCAGGAGGTGATTCGCTTTCTTGTGTTACATAATTTGCATGATGTTGTCGTGTTGGGTCTGCCATGGCTGCAGGCTCATAATCCAGTCCTGGATTGGAAAGCAATGTCTGTGTCAAGTTGGGATTGCCAGGGAATTCATGGCGAAGCTCCTTTGGTGTCAATTGCTTCTTCTACTCCTTCTGAAGTCCCTGAATTTTTGTCGGACTACCAGGATGTATTTGATGAGCCCAAGTCCAGTGCCCTACCCCCTCATAGGGATTGTGATTGCGCCATAAATTTGATTCCTGGTAGTAAGTTCCCTAAGGGACGACTTTTTAATTTGTCTGTACCAGAACATGCCGCTATGCGGAGTTATATCAAGGAGTCGTTGGAGAAGGGGCATATTCGCCCGTCCTCGTCCCCTTTGGGTGCGGGGTTCTTTTTTGTGGCCAAGAAGGATGGTTCTCTGAGACCCTGTATAGATTATCGCCTTCTAAATAACATCACGGTCAAATTTCAGTATCCTTTGCCACTGTTGTCCGATCTGTTTGCTCGGATTAGGGGGGCCAGTTGGTTCACCAAGATAGATCTTCGTGGAGCGTATAATCTTGTGCGTATAAAGCAGGGCGATGAATGGAAAACAGCATTTAATACGCCCGATGGCCATTTTGAGTACTTGGTGATGCCTTTTGGGCTTTCTAATGCCCCTTCTGTGTTCCAGTCCTTCATGCACAACATCTTCCGAGAGTATCTGGATAGATTCATGATTGTGTACCTGGATGATATTTTGGTCTTTTCTGATGATTGGGAATCTCATGTGAAGCAGGTCAGGATGGTATTTCAGGTCCTGTGAGCCAATGCCTTGTTTGTGAAGAGCTCTAAATGTCTCTTCGGAGTCCAGAAGGTTTCCTTTTTGGGCTTTATTTTTTCTCCTTCTACCATTGAGATGGATCCAGTCAAGGTCCAGGCTATTTATGACTGGACTCAACCTACATCGGTAAAGAGTCTTCAGAAGTTCTTGGGTTTTGCTAATTTTTAACCAGTGTGGTTAAGCCTTTGACGGATTTGACCAAGAAGGGTTCTGATGTGACGAATTGGTCTCCTGCGGCCGTGGAGGCCTTTCAGGAGCTCAAACGTCGGTTCTCTTCGGCTCCTGTCTTGCGTCAGCCGGATGTCTCTCTGCCCTTCCAGGTCGAGGTTGATGCTTCTGAGATTGGAGCAGGGGCCGTCTTGTCACAGAGAAGCTCTGATGGCTCTGTGATGAGGCCATGTGCTTTCTTTTCAAGAAAGTTTTCGCCTGCCGAGCGGAATTATGATGTTGGTAATCGGGAGTTATTGGCAATGAAGTGGGCATATGAGGAGTGGCGACATTGGCTTGAGGGAGCCAAACATCGTGTGGTGGTCTTGACGGATCACAAGAATTTGACTTATCTCGAGTCTGCTAAGTGGCTAAATCCTAGACAGGCTCGATGGTCGCTGTTTTTCTCCCGTTTCAATTTCGTGGTTTCACATCTTCCGGGTTCGAAGAACGTGAAGGCTGATGCTCTTTCTAGGAGCTTTGTGCCTGACTCTCCGGGAGTTTCTGAACCGGCTGGTGTCCTCAAAGAAGGGGTGATTTTGTCTGCCATCTCCCCTGATTTACGACGGGTACTGCAAGAATTTCAGGCCAATAGACCTGATCGTTGTCCACCGGAGAGACTGTTTGTCCCGGATAGATGGACCAGTAGAGTCATTTCCGAGGTTCATTCTTCGGTGTTGGCGGGTCACCCTGGGATTTTTGGTACCAGGGATTTGGTGGCTAGGTCCTTTTGGTGGCCTTCCTTGTCGCGGGATGTGCGTTCCTTTGTGCAGTCCTGTGGGATTTGTGCTCGGGCCAAGCCTTGCTGTTCTCGTGCCAGTGGATTGCTTTTGCCTTTGCCTGTCCCGAAGAGGCCCTGGACGCATATTTCCATGGATTTTATTTCGGATCTTCCAGTCTCTCAGAAGATGTCTGTTATCTGGGTGGTTTGTGATCGTTTTTCTAAAATGGTCCATTTGGTGCCCTTGCCTAAGCTACCTTCCTCCTCCGATTTGGTTCCACTGTTTTTTCAGAATGTGGTTCGTTTGCATGGTATTCCTGAGAATATTGTGTCTGACAGAGGATCCCAGTTTGTGTCCAGATTTTGGCGGTCCTTTTGTGCTAAGATGGGCATTGAATTATCTTTTTCATCGGCCTTCCATCCTCAGACGAATTGGCAAACCGAACGAACTAATCAGACCTTGGAGACTTATCTGAGATGTTTTGTTTCTGCTGATCAGGATGATTGGGTGACCTTTTTGCCATTGGCTGAGTTCGCCCTCAATAATCGGGCTAGTTCTGCTACTTTGGTTTCGCCTTTTTTTTGCAATTCTGGTTTTCATCCTCGTTTTTCTTCTGGGCAGGTTGAGCCTTCTGACTGTCCTGGTGTGGATTCGGTGGTTGACAGGTTGCAGTAGATTTGGGCTCATGTGGTGGACAATTTGGTGTTGTCTCAGGAGGAGGCTCAACATTTTGCTAACCGTCGTCGGCGTGTTGGTTCCCGGCTTCAGGTTGGGGATCTGGTCTGGTTGTCTTCCCGTCATGTTCCTATGAAGGTTTCTTCTCCTAAGTTTAAGCCTTTATTGGTCCTTATAGGATTTCTGGGATTATTAATCCAGTGTCTTTTCGATTGGCGCTTCCGGCCTCTTTTGCTATCCATAATGTCTTCCATAGATCTTTATTGCGGAAGTATGTGGTACCCGTTGTTCCCTCTGTTGATCCTCCGGCCCCTGTGTTGGTTGATGGGGAGTTGGAGTATGTGGTTGAGAAAATTTTGGATTCTCGTTTTTCGAGGCGGAGGCTTCAGTATCTTGTCAAGTGGAAGGGTTATGGCCAGGAGGATAATTCTTGGGTGGTTGCCTCCGATGTTCATGCCGCCGATTTGGTTCGTGCTTTCCATTTGGCTCGTCCTGATCGGCCTGGGGGCTCTGGGGAGGGTTCGGTGACCCCTCCTCAAGGGGGGGGTACTGTTGTGAATTCCACTTTTGGGCTCCCACCGATGGTTATAAGTAGCATTTTTGTGAATTCTGCTCTTGGGCTCCATCCTGTGGTTTTGAGTGGTATGGCTGCTTCTTGGATTTAGCATCAGCAGCTGTTCTCACTGATCGTCTTTCTGGCTCGGCTATATTAGTCTGGCTTTATCCCTAATTCAATGCCAGTTGTCAATTGTTGAGCTTGGAGTCATGGCTCTCTGAGGATTTCCCTGCCACTCTGACCATTTCAGCAAAGCTAAGTCCTTGCTTGTCTTTTTGCAGTTCACTTGTTGTGGACTTTGTTGTTTGGCATTTTCTATGTTTTGCTCATTTGTCCAGCTTATCAGTATGGATCTATTTAGCTAAGCTGGAAGCTCTGGGCAGCAGAGTTTGCCCTCCACACCTTTAGTCAGGTGTGGAGATTTTTGCATTTCTCTGCGGTGGACTTTTTCTAGTTTTTATTACTGACCGCAGTTTTCTGTTCTGTACTAATTCTGTCTAGCTAGTAGTGGCCTCCTTTGCTAAATCTTGTTTCATACTACGTATGTCATTTCCTTCTCCTCTCACAGTCATTATTTGTGGGGGGCTGTCCTATCCTTTGGGGATTTTCTCTGAGGCAAGATAGCTTTCCTGTTTCTACCTTTAGGGGTAGCTAGTTCTCCGGCTGTGACGAGGTGTCCAGGGAGTGACAGGAACATCCCACGGCTACTGCTAGTGTCTGTGTTAAGATTAGGAACTGCGGTCGGTATAGTTACCACCTGCTCAGAGCTAATCGCATGTCGCTCCTTAATCACCAGACCATAACAGGAACCCTCACCATTTTTTTTTTAAATATTCATTTACAGCGCAGGAGCTGCTGATGAATACTCCCATCCTCCGCTCCTGCTCTCGCTGTTATTAGCTGCAGCAGGTGTCGGAGGATGGGAGAAGTTGTCCCATCAACTGACTCCAGTGACCGGAGGTGAACTGTATACCTCCGAACACAGCTGAGCACTCACGCTATCTTTTGACAGCATGGGAACCACGGCTCTCTGGCCGACGGGGATGATTTCACCTCCAATCAGAAGCGGTGTTTGCCGCGCTGTCATGCACATGACAGTGCAGCAAACACTGGATGTTCAAGCCCCCCATTCAAGTGAGTGGGGTCTGGGTTCGGGTCCGGGTGCTGTTCTGGTACCCGAACCCGAACTTTTTGTAACTGTTTGTCCAAACCCGACGGACTCGAACATCTAGGGGTCCGCCCATCTCTAATTACTTTGGTATTGCTGCATGATATACACTGTCTGATATAAAACTGTTATGAGCCATCTGAAGAGAGGAAACTAGAGCACCGCAGGACATTTGCGCAGGCAAGACAGTGGCGGCATGGGATGGAACCTGTGACAGGATCTCTTGTGTCAAACGGACTGGTACTGGCAGGAATGTAATGATTTTTGACCAAAAGATCATTAAGATTTTTGGACCTCCTGGAGGTCATGGAGGGAAAGCTACCCACAGTGGCGCACCTATAATGAGGCCAGTTGAGCATTTGGCCTCATTCGGGATGGAGACAGAGGGTGGCAGCCGCCCTGCAGTCAGATAATGTGAATCCGGCAATCCTGTTTGTCAGTGTGAGTCACTGTGTGAGAAGAAGATAACAGAGAAGAGATGTGGGGATTCGGGAGGGAGGACGGGGAGGAGGCTGCCTGACTACTTTCACTTTTAATGTAAACTTCAGTTGGCTCTGCCTCCTCCAGTCCAGAAAGTGTGATCGGCCATCTACCGCTCTGAGGAAAGTGACTGTGTCTGTGCTCATCACATACATGACCTTCAGAAGATAAATGCTCCCTCTCTTCTATTCTCTGTAGTGATGAGTCCCCATGGTTGTGTTACCTTACACACCATGCCCTCACAGTCTGCACTGGCAGCTTTGTGAAGTGACAGACTGCTCACACAGGACATGGTGACCAAGCACAACACCAGCTCCTGCCCTCAGTGCAACTTTAGGTAACTTTTCAGCTCACATACTGGCTGCTTTATGTAGGGTACAGTCAGGGCCGGCGTTAGGGGCAGGCAGACTAGGCAGCTGCCTAGGGCCCCACTGCCCTAGGGGCCCCCAGCCAGTGGTGGACATATTGCTGATGGCACTGCTCCAGGGCCCAGAGGTGGAGGGGGGCCCCTGCAGTGCGGTGTGTGCAGTATACAGTGTATACCATTGATCTGTGTGTGATTACCATATGTCCCTGCAGTGGTCATTTTATCCAAATTTCCGCTCTGAGTGGATCAGAGAAAAAAGGCGAGAAGTTTCCAGCAAACCATCTTTATAAACAGATATTGTAAGTGCAGGCTGTGGAGTTATGCACATTTGTACTTTTATAGTAACTTTTCCAACCCATACTTATACCAACATTTTAGATCAAGCAACTAAGGCTGGTTTCACACTTGCATATTTTTTAGATTTATTTGCATATGATTCCCATGCACTAAACAAACTAGATGCTGCAAGCAGAATCCGTTGGCGTATCTTTCATGGATCTGTAGGATCCATAATGTCTGTTCTGTCCGGCTGTTTCCGTACCCATAGGCACCCGTTGTAAATTTTCACATGGTGCTACGGATCCGTGTGGATCCACGGCATCACGTTACTTTTCACGGAGACCAAAAATGCATCTCGATGCAGATTTTGTCTCCGTGAAAAATACATTTTGCCACGGATCCACACAGATCCAGGACAAAACGGTGACACCTGGATGCCTTGAAAGTCAATGGGGCCGAAAACTGATCCGTGTGCATCAAGTTTGTGACAGAGTCACATGCATAGAAAAATATACAAGTGTGAAACCATTCTAAGAGGTAAGAGATTGTGTCTCCAAGTTCGCCACCAAAAATGTTACCCATAGAAACACCCTTTTTCAGGAGTGGACACAGACAGAAGCGGGCCCTATGCAAAAACAATATAAGGGGTCTTTAGAACCCAATAACTCATCATAATGCACAATTCCTCCTGCTTTGGACTCTTGGGCTGCTGTGCAGCTGCACAGGCAGCATCCATGGTATATCTGCCTCTTTTCATTCCTCTCCATACCTCAATTACACCCTCCTCACACCTCTTCCTCATCAGATCCAGAAGGTTTCAGTGGGATTTGCTAATCTCTAGGCATCTGGGAGACCGGGGCACATCTATCATGAGGCAACCTAAATTGGTTGCCTCAGGCACCTCCACATGCTGGTAAACAGAGGGCGGCATCCGCAAGGGGCCTACTGGTAGCACGGGCCCCCTGTGGATGCTACTCCCACTTCTATAGTTTGAATGAATTTTTCCAGATGCTGGACGCCGCTGTCTTAGGCTGCTTTCACACTAGCGTCGGTACTGGGCCGTCGCGCTGCGTCGGCCTGACGTACCGACGCATACTGTGCAAAAAATGCCCGACGTGGGCAGTGGAAGCAGTCTTAGGACGCTTCCGCTGCCCCATTGCAAGGTCTGGGGAGGAGGGGGTGGAGTTTTGGCTGCACATGCGACGCACAAAAAAAGTTACTTGTAACTTTTTTTGTGGCGGCGGTGTGCCAAAACACGACGCAACCGTCGCACGACGGTTGCAACGTGTGGCGATACGTCGCAATGCGTCGGTAATGTTAGTCTATGGGGAAAAAACGCATCCTGCAGACAACTTTGCAGGATGCGTTTTTTCTCCTAAATGACGCATTGCGATGTCCGCCGAAAAACGCTAGTGTGAAAGTAGCCTAACCTCTGTAGCTCAGCACGACGAGGAGCGATAACGTCTTCACTGAGCACCCTATATTGAGCCGTGCAGAGCGGCAGACACACACTGAGGAGGCCGGAGCAGCAAGGAGAGAGGCATTTTTTTTTGTAAATTCATGAGTACACTGATGGAAGACTATGGGGATGGGCATGATAATATATGGAGGACTATGGAGTTGTGTTATACTATATGGAAAACTATGGGGGTGCATTATACTATATGTGGGACTATGGGGGTGCATTATAGTATATGGAGTGCTATGTGGGTGCATTGTACTATATGGGGGACTATGGGGGTGCATTATACTATATGGAGAACTATAGGGGTGCAATATACTATATGGGAGACTATGGGGTGCATTATACTATATGGAGGACTATGTGGAGTGCATTATACTATATAGGGGCTATGGGGGTGCTTTATACTCTATGGAGGGCTATGGGGTGCATTATAATATATGGAGGACAATGGGGGTGCATTATTCTATATAGAGGACTACGGAGTGTAATATATTATATGGAGGACTATGGGGGCAATGAAAAAAGAATGTAGGGGCTTCAATAGGAGGAGAATTACTTTGTAAGGGTTGCAGAGTTGTGGGATATGTACCTATTTGACCCAGCCAAATATATTTTTTCTTTTGGTGGGGGAACCCAATTAGCACTTTTATTATGGGGCCCCATGATTTCTATGTATGCCCCTGGTGCAGGATGCATTATCCCTTTCACATACACTTCTGCTGCAGGACTGATTGGTCATAACTTACACATCACATCCAATGCCGCCCCTCGGTACATATGGAGCACCCCCATGGGGCCGCGGGGCACCGGGTCCTGCGGTTCACAGGGGGATGTCACGGTGGCTGACCCGGTCCGTGGCCCTGGGACGTCCGTATTAAAGGGAAAGGTCTTTTAAGGGGAATGTTCGTGACACCACCTGTGGTATTCAGTCAGGGTGACCGACGCTGCTTTAAGGGGTCTGCTGGGGTGATGTTATGGCAGCTAGATGGTAAACCTTCCCACAGGTGAAGTATGTCCCCAGGGCTTTCCAGTGTGTAGATGGTGGTATGGTGAGAGGCGCAGAGAAGAACAAGGACACAAGGTTGCAGTCTCTTTACCTTTACTGAAGACTTCAGCATCCACAGTCCAGGGCACCAGATCACAGGGCAGGCAGAGTCTGGCTGGTTTGGAGGCAAGTCCAGAGTCCCCTTGTCCAGGTGGAAATCAATAGCCTTCCCTTGCGCTGCAGTGTTGTAGTTCCTTACTGCCTAAGGCTTCACATAAGGTCCTCACAGATGTAATGTCTTTCTCTCTGTCCCCCATATAGGATAGAACAAACCCGTATGACTGGTGGCTTGAGGCGGTTTATACTGTAGGGACTCTAGCATGCCCTAGCCTCTAAGGGGTGCCACCATGCCTCCTGGGTGTACGGCGGACAGGTAACGTGAAATTAGCTGTCCTGCCGGTCTCTGGAGCAAAGCATAAAGGTCCTTACTCCCTCGGTTTACCGGCTACCGGGATTCTGCGCCTCAGAAGGAGGCAGCCTGTGTAGGGCTGGTCCCCTTCTGGTATCCTCTCCTTTGCTACGACTTCCTTCACGCTCGCTGAAATACAGTTCTGCCTTCAATGTCTCTTTCTGGGAGATGCAGCTCTGAGGGCATGCACAGCTCTGTGTCCTTTCTCCTTCGTTCACTGACAGGATCCCACCCCTGTCAAGGACCAACTAATTGAGCTGAGCTCAGCCAGCAACTAACTAACTTTCCCTACAGGCGACCAGTTTTACCTATGTGGGGAGTGACCTAATAAATAGGAGCAGGAGCTCCCCTGGTAGCCTGGAGTGTGAAATGTGTTGCATGTTTGTGATACCTGGATGCAGTTATCCTTCTTTGCCTCCAAACGCAGTATCACTCTCCCCGAGAGGAAAGCAATACCACTGCGACGACCAGGACCCTGGGGAGCCGCACATACAGGCATCCAGCCATGTTTCTCCCGATCAGCGGTTGGTCAGTGGCGCTCGTCCCCCTTCCTGCACCCACATCCCTCGCTCAACCTAATTGAAAGGCCCCTGCGATCAGCTCCGGACAGCCCTGTGTGCGGCGCCTGTGATTGGCTAAGAGAATGAGGCGTGGTCTGTTGGGGAAGACGCGCCATTTTACCAGCTTAGTGCAGTGGCGGCTTGTTGAGGCTCAGACTGCGGGTTGTTGCATGTGGTGTGTGGACGGTGCTGCATGGTGTGACAATATAAAAATAGACCCGGCACTCAACTTAAGGTGGATCTCTTTTGTGTTTATTTGCAAACGAGAAAATAAACGTTTCGGCCTTTGTTGGCCTTCTTCAGTAACTATGTACAAAGATTAACAGAAAAAACATAATGAGTTGCCATCACTCAGTCCATAAACAAAATAAAACAAAGTATGTACATATGAAAGAACAACATGGTCATACAAGATAGTATATATAGTACATCGTAAAGGGGAGGAGTTCCAATAAACATAGCACTTAAGAACACAGCTTAGACGACACTAGGCAGATTGTTGCACCACCAAAAAACCATTTGGCGGTTCCATTCTGTTGCCACTATCACAAGGGTGATTAATAAAGAAAATAATAAACAAAAATTGCTGTATATTGAAATGTAGCTAAAAACCATAACAGAACATAGTAGTAAATAAAAAGGAGAAGACAACGTGCTGCCTAAAAGGAGCGTAGGGGAATGGTAAGGCAGTGTTACTCTGCTTGTGCGTATAATCTGTAGGGAAAGTGAGTACAAAACCCAGATTAAGGGTGTGAAGGCAGTCTGGTAAGTAATGACTAGTCCGGTATCCTACCAGGAATAGGTTGGTGCAGGCTCATAGGGTCCGACTCTGGTGAAGTCTGGAGTGCCGTAAGTGGCCTGTGTAAAGGGAGCACTGGGTAAGTAAAAGCGTTGGTGATGTAGTGGTATGTGGTGAGGAGATGGTTACCGACCTGTGCTGTGACCTGGCTCTGTGTCCGTGTGTCTCCAGAGACGCGGTGTCCACTGCTTGTCTGTCTGGATGTGAGACGCGCCGTCACTATAGAGGAAGTGGGCGTGGCTTAACCCCGGCCTCAGGCGTGCAGTCACACTCTAGAGAAGATCCCTACCACATTTGTAGAAACCATTAGGGAGTAGTACGATGGCCGACGATCGCATCGCAATGCTCGGACTGGCAGGCGGCTCTCCTGACCCAAGCGTGACAGCTGCAGAGAAATATATGCTATCACGCTCGGGTCAGGAGAGCTGACGACCAGTATGAGCATTGCAATGCGATCGTCGTCCGTGTTATACGACCACCTGACTGCGCCCTTAAGCTTTTGCATTTCTATTGCTTCCCTAGGAAAATGTAGATATGTTCTCTCTTTAAAAGGAATCTCTCATCAGATTTTTGTTACTAAATCTGAGAACAGCATGGTGTAGTGGAAGAGACCTTGATTCCAGCGATGTGTCACTGGGCTGCTTGCTGCAGTTTTAATAAAATCATTGTCTATCTGCTGCAGTCTACAAATAGAAAAACTAGGAAAACAATAGTCATGAGGATGGGCCATTACATTTTACCTTTAACAATCTGTTAAAATGTTTGTGAAATGTAAAACAATTAAAAGAATTAAGCCCATCTGTGAAAGCAGCGCTAACGTGTTATTTTCTTTATATGGACTATTTATAGAGATGCACTTTACAAGAAAACAATGTCAATTACCATATTGCTTGAATACTCCTAAACAATGGTTTCTAGAATCCAAATTCTGTTGTTTTCCCAAGAAGATGGTAAGTAATATGCTTAAATGTTAGTATTTTCTTAGATTTTCAGTTTTAGTGTCTACACTTAGATGAATATTTAGTTTCCACACTGAGATGCTTCACAATTTGTCCCTTGTTTTTAGTCCATGGTCCACCTTTATTAGCATGCCATCCACTGTGCAATGTCATCTGCGCGTGCACCAGAAGCGTAACATAAGGGCTTATTCTCGTTATATCAAATGGCCAAAATTACAAAAAGATTGTAAATAAAAAAAGCATCTGTACTTGTTATTAAATTTCCTTGCATTGTTATTAAAATGTTCCTTTTTAATTTATTAAACATTTATTGTTTTCTTCTAGGCAAGACATGCTATGCTTACAAGGTCTTTTGTATAGAGCTTGTAAGCGCTACTCTGAAGTTGGCTGGATGACTTGATCCGGGCAGTTTCAGGGCCACTGAGCTCCTCCAATGAGGCCAAAGCAATGCTGCCTCCGATAACGCACTGAAGAACACACAGTGGTATAACCGTGCTGCCTGTTTACACCTTCAATCGAGCAGGAGCGCACTGATGCCCTGCATGCACGAAGCTGGCAGCGATACACTCATGAAAAAAGATGAAAATAATAATAATAATCTTTATTTTTATATAGCGCTAACATATTCCACAGCACTTTACAGGTTGCACACATTATCGTCGCTGTCCCAGATGGGGCTCACAATCTAAATTCCCTATCAGTATGTCTTTGGAATGTGGGAGGAAACCGGAGTACCCAGAGGAAACCCACGCAAACATGGGGAGAACATACAAACTCCTTGCAGAAAAGACCTTTATAGCCATTCATAATGTTTATTATGTGTCAGAGGGGCTTCTGGACCACTCAGGCACCAGTGCCTGGATGTCACTGCTAACTTTGCTAGGGCAAGTTTAAAATGATGCAGGAAGTCTAAAATTGGGAATATGAATGGAGTGTAATATACATAATATTACCATTTGTTTTTTGTTACACTCCCTGCCTCATTTTAAAAATGCATGGAGAACCTCTTTAACTCATTCGGCAGCCAGTTAAGTACTGTGATGCATAAAGGCTGTAGAAGCTAAGCAGGTAAACATTTTTAATGGAACTATACTGCAAAAAATTATTGCCAACTAAAAATATACGCAGTTAGGTAAAAGAAAATAGGCTCCAAAGGAGTCCATATCCTTCTATCACTCTTCAGGTTCATACTCAGCTGCGGAAAAAACAGACGAATGCAATCCGATACATAAAATCGAATTGCACTCTGCCTAATGTTATTTTATGAGTCCCTCCCTGCTCATCTGTGATTTTTTTTCTCGGCTCAGATCGGACTGAGAAAAAAAATTGCAGAATGCTGCGATTGTCCTCATATATCGGACGAGATATGCCAATGCAAGTAAATGGGTGCAAGAAAAAAAATCACACAGCACATGGACCATGCGTGTGTGCGATTTTTAAGCACCTATATCCTAGAAAATCCAACATTTCATCAGTCAAACACAGTAAAATCACAGTTTGACAAGTCAGACTAGAATAGAAAGAATAGATATATACTGTACATAGAATAGATAGAAATATGTGAGTGACATGTATAATTAACACAGTGCTTGTGTAGTTTACTGTACATGTATTTAATTAATAAATCAGTAAATTACAGAAAAAAATGGCATGGGGTCCCCCGAAGAAGCTGACGTGAAACGCGCGTTGTGGTCTGTCACCTCCCAGCACCTGGTAATATCTGCACATATTTATGAGCTTTGCTGCTCTCTGGGACCTTAGTATGCACTTTGACAAGGACTGTGGCAGGCTGGCTGCACTTTGTATACTGGACTGATGTATTGCCTTCTATTACTTTGGGAATTTTCCCTTTCAGGCTGTAAACTGTGTATTTGTCTATCTATTGTTGTCACTACTAATATCTCTTATTTTATCTCTGTACCTGACCTTTGTCCCTGTATACATAGCACATTTACCTATGGGTGTCCCCTATTACCGGAAGACGATTGATTTGCTATATACCTACTATTACTATATACCTGTATTTGTGGGGATTACATTATACATATCCCTGGTGCTTTGATAACTCACTGATACTTCTCTTTGTTTTTATTGATATTTTATGAGTGTGCACTTTTGTCAATTCTATAATTCTATAAATCTATAATTCTATAATTGTAACCAGTATAACGGCGCCAACCTGATAGTGTCTGTAGGTTACTCAGTTACTGTTTTGTTTAGTGCGGTATCTCAATTTTTTAACTATTTAAAAAAAATAATGTCAATGCACAAAATAACCAAAACATGATTCTTTTAAGTATTTTATTATCAACACAGAAGAATCAGATAAATGAGCAAGATCAAGTGGCTATTACATAGAATACAGGAATACATTATTTGGTGCATTTCTATCCGTGCTATAGTGAGTCTATAATTGAGAGTAAAAGGTCTCGTCACAGTACGAAGTGTTTCTTTTCTTGATTCTATTACATTGTATAAAAAGCTTGTATTTGCCCGATTCATGATCAACGCTAAATAACTCCCCCGAGGAGCTGCAGACTGGGCTCCTATGGATATAACATGTATCTCACTCACTGATCAGCATGTCCAGACTGTGTTTAGTGTAAAAATGTGTGACATTTCAGAATGACTGTCCAAAAAGGTGTAATGTTATGTTTTGCACAACAGAATAAAACAAGGCACAGTGTGAAGTAAGCTGCAGTCATTATCTGTGTGATCAGGGTGAAATATAGCATAGCATAAAAATGGAGTTTTGTAATCTGGCCCTGGAAACAGTACCTGGGTCAATTGCCCTGTAGTAGACAGAAACTGTATCAACTTGAATGTAAATGTGTGTACATTTATTATAGAAATGATGAAACTAGTGGGGAGGCCTGCAGAATCACCAATGTCTCCGTAGATGTACTTACAAGGGGTTCATATCTTCCTGTGGCCTTCTCTGCAATTCACCTTGAAAAAGCAACAGTTGAAACTTTGAAAGCAGATATAAAAATAGAAAAAAAAATAACAATGTAAAAATAGATCACATACTTTACATTTCTGTATTTCAGAAACTGCATCCCAAAATTTACATTTGGACTATGTTATCTAATATAACTAATACAGAAAACATGCAGCTTATGGTCAGCTCCATTTTATAAAGCCATACCGTAGGGAGCCACTTCACCACAAAGTTAAGAAAGTTAAGAAGTGTTCATAACACATGAATTTTTACACTTTTCTCAAGCTACACCCATAAACGTAAATTTATTTTCCTGGGATTTTATGTGATATTCCATCAAGTAACAAGTATTTGTGAAGTGTAAAGGAAATGATACATGGTTTTCTATTTTTTTTTTTTAACCCTTTTGCCCCCAAGGGTGGTTTGCACGTTAATGACCGGGGCAATTTTTACAATTCTGACCACTGTCCCATTATGAGGTTATAACTCTGGAACGCTTCAACGGATCTTGGCGATTCTGACATTGTTTTCTCGTGACATATTGTACTTCATGATAGTGGTAAAATTCTTCGATATAACTTGCGTTTATTTGTGAAAAAAATGGAAATTTGGCGAAAATTTTGAAAATTTTGCAATTTTCCAACTTTTAATTTTTATGCCCTTAAATCACAGAGATATGACACACAAAATACTTAATAGGTAACATTTCCCACATGTCTACTTTACATGAGCACAATTTAGGAACCAAAATTTTTTTTTGTTAGGGAGTTATAAGGGTTAAAAGTTGACCAGCAATTTCTCATTTTTACAACACCATTTTTTTTTAGTTACCACATCTCATTTGAAGTCATTTTGAGGGGTCTATATGATGGAAAATACCCAAGTGTGACACCATTCTAAAAACTGCACCACTGAAGGTGCTCAAAACCACATTCAAGAAGATTATTAACCCTTCAGGTGTTTCACAGCAATTTTTGGAATGTTTAAAAAAAAAATAACATTTAATTTTTTTTACACAAAATTTATTTCAGCTCCAATTTGTTTTATTTTACCAAGAGTAACAGGAGAAAATGGACCCCAAAAGTTGTTGTACAATTTGTGCTGAGTACGCTGATACCCCATATGTGGGGGTAAACCACTGTTTGGGCGCACCGCAGAGCTCGGAAGCGAAGGAGCGCCATTTGACTTTTCAATGAAAAATTGACTGGAATTGAGATGGAACGCCATGTTGCGTTTGGAGAGCCCCTGATGTGCCTAAACATTGAAACCCCCACAAGTGACACCATTTTGGAAAATAGACCCCTTAAGAAACTTATCTAGATGTGTGGTGAGCACTTTGACCCAACAAGTGCTTCACAGAAGTTTATAATGCAGAGCCGTAAAAATAAAAAATCATATTTTTTCACAAAAAATATCTTTTCGCCCCCAATTTTTTATTTTCCCAAGGGTAAGAGAAGAAATTAGACCACAAAAGTTGTTGTGCAATTTGTCCTGAGTACGCTGATACCCCATATGTGGGGGTAAACCACTGTTTGGGCGCACCGCAGAGCTCGGAAGGGAAGGAGCGCCATTTGACTTTTCAATGCAAAATTGACTGGAATTAAGATGGGACGCCAGGTCGCGTTTGGAGAGCCCCTGATGTGCCTAAACATTAAACCCCCCACAAGTGACACCATTTTGGAAAGTAGACCCCCTAAGGAACTTATCTAGATGTGTTGTGAGAACTTTGAACCCCCAAGTGTTAAACTACAGTTTATAACGCAGAGCCGTGAAAATAAAAAATATTTTTTTCCACAAAAATGATTTTTTAGCCCCCAGTTTTGTATTTTCCCAAGGGTAACAGGAGAAATTGGACCCCAAAAGTTGTTGTCCAATTTGTCCTGAGTATGCTGATACCCCATATGTGGGGGGAACTACTGTTTGGGCGCATGGCAGAGCTCGGAAGGGAAGGAGCGCCATTTGGAATGCAGACTTAGATGGATTGGTCTGCAGGCGTCACGTTGCATTTGCAGAGCCCCTGATGTACCCAAACAGCAGAAACCCCCAAAAGTGACCCCATATTGGAAACTAGACCTCCCAAGGAACTTATCTAGATGTGTTGTGAGAACTTTGAGCCCCCAAGTGTTTCAATACAGTTTACAACGCAGAGCCGTGAAAATAAAAAATCCTTTTTTTTCCTACAAAAATGATTTTTAGCCCCCCAAATTTATATTTTCCCAAGGGTAACAAGAGAACTTGGACCCCAAAAGTTGTTGTCCAATTTGTCCCGAGTACGCTGATGCCCCATATGTTGGGGTAAACCCCTGTTTGGGCGCACGGGAAAGCTCGGAAGGAAAGGAGCACTGTTTTACTTTTTTAATGCAGAATTGGCTGGAATTGAGATCGGACGCCATGTCGCATTTGGAGAGCCCCTGATGTGCCTAAACAGTGGAAACTCCCCAATTCTAACTGAAATCCTAATCCAAACACACCCCTAACCCTAATCCCAACGGTAACCCTAAGCATACCCCTAACCCTGACACACCCCTAACTGTAATCCCAACCCTAATCCCAACCGTAAATGTAATCCTAACACTAACTTTAGCCCCAACCCTAACCCTAACTTTAGCTCCAACCCCAGCCCCAACCCTGACCCTTGCCCTAACCCTAGCCCTCACCCTAACTCTAGCCCTAACCCTAACCCTAGCCCTAACCCTAGCCCTAACCCTAATGGGAAAATGGAAATAAATACATTTTTTTTTAATTTTATTGTTTTTCCCTAACTAAGGGGGTGATGAAGGGGGGTTTGATTTACTTTTATAGAATTTTTTATAGTGGATTTTTATGATTGGCAGTCGTCACACACTAAAAGACGCTTTTTATGGCAAAAAAAGTTTTTGCGTCTCCACATTTTGAGACCTATAATTTTTCCATATTTTGGTCCACAGAGTCATGTGAGGTCTTGTTTTTTGCAGGACGAGTTGACGTTTTTATTGGTAACATTTTCGGACACGTGACAGTTTTTGATCACTTTTTATTCAGATTTTTGTGAGGCAGAATGACAAAAAACTAGCTATTCATGAATTTCTTTTGGGGGAGGCGTTTATACCGTTCCACATTTGGTAAAATTGATAAAGCAGTTTTATTCTTCGGGTCAGTACGATTACAGTGATACCTCATTTATATAATTTTTTTTATGCTTTGGCGCTTTTATACGATAAAAACTATTTTATAGAATAAATAATTATTTTGGCATCGCTTTATTCTGAGGACTATAACTTTTTTATTTTTTCTTTGATGACGCTGTATGGCAGCTCGTTTTTTGCGGGACAAGATGACGTTTTCAGCGGTACCATGGTTATTTATATCCGTCTTTTTGATCGCGTGTTATTCCACTTTTTGTTTGGCGGTATGATAATAAAGCGTTGTTTTTTGCCTCTTTTTTTTCCTACGGTGTTCACTGAAGGGGTTAACTAGTGATATAGTTTTATAGGTGGGGTTGATACGGACGCGGCGATACTAAATATGTGTACTTTTATTGTTGTTTTTTTTATTTAGATAAAGAAATGTATTTATGGGAATAATATATATATTTTTTTCTTTATTTAGGATTTTTTTTTTTTTTTTTTACACATGTGGAAATTTTTTTTTAAACTTTTTTACTTTGTCCCAGGGGGGGACATCACAGATCGCTGATCTGACAGTTTGCACAGCACTGTCAGATCACCGATCTGACTTACAGCACTGCAGGCTTACCAAGCGTCTGCTCTGAGCAGGCACTCGGTAAGCCACCTCCCTCCCTCCAAGACCCGGATGCCGCGGCCATCTTGGATCCGGGCACCTGCAGCGAGGAGGAGGTAAGAGACCCTCGCAGCAATGTGATCACATTGCGTTGCTCCGGGGGTCTCAGGGAAGAACGCAGGGAGCCCCCTCCCTGCGCGATGCTTCCCTGTACCGCCGGCAGTGCCGGGGGTTAATGTGCCGGGGGTGGTCCGTGACCGCTCCTGGCACATAGTGCCGGATGTCAGCTGCGATAGTCTGTCCCCGTGAGCGCCGCCGATCACACTGGACGTACTATCCCGTCGGTGGTCATACTGGCTCACCCCACCTCACCTCGACGGGATAGTACGTCCAACGTCAGAAAGGGGTTAAATATAAATCTGAAAATTGTGAAATCTGAAAAATGGTCCTAAGTGCGTAATTTATTCATAGTATTACTACAGCAGTTCTGTGAAGGCCTCAGAAGTTTGTTTGAGAACATTAGGGATCAAACAGCATCATAAAAAACAAGCAAGAAACCCACCAAGCAGGCCAGGGATGAAGTTACGGAGAAGAGTAAATCAGGGTTAGGTTATAAAAAAAATCCCAGCTCTGAACATCACATGGAGCAGTGCTCGATCCATAATCCAAAAATGAAAGGCATATGGCACAACTGCAAACCTACCAAGACATGGTCACTCACCTAAACTGACATCCCAAACAAGGAGAGCTCTAAATAGAGAAACAGGCAAGAGACCCATGGTCACTCTGGAGGAGCAGCAGAGATCCTGAGCTCAGGCAGGAGAATTTGTCCACAGGACAACTAGTAGGGGGCAGTTAGACTGCTGTATTACTCGCACGAGGATCGCATTGCAATCCTTGGACTGGCTGTTGGCTCTTCCGACCTGAGTGTTACACCTGCATAGAAATACATGTCACGCTCAGGAGAGCTGCCAGCCAGTACAAGCATTGCAATGTGATCCTCGAGCGTGTAATGCGGCAGTCTGACTGCACCCTAAGTTGTGCACTCCAAAAATCTGGCCTTTATGGAAGAGCGGCAAGAAGAAAGCCAGTTCTGAAAGCAAGTCATAAGAAGCCCCATTTGCAGTTTACAAAAAGCAATGCAGGGGACATAGCTAGCTAGAAGGTGCTCTGGTCAATGAATCCAAAGTAAAACTTATTGGGCTAAATGCAAAATGCTATATGTGACGGAAAACTAACACTGCACACTGCAGATCCAGATTGCTTCCGTGCCCCGACACTCTCCAGATGATGCAGAGATAAAGGTGCTTCTGCTTGCAGCATCAAAGAGCAGCCTAAGGCAGCAGCATGGAACACCGCCCACCATGCAGGAAGCCGGGGACATAACAGTGTTGACAAAGGCAAATGTTTGGGGCATACATAGGGTTTCAATTTCCTTAAGACATTAGAAACTTTTTTTTACTACCTTGTTAGAGAAATCCAATTCTTTCTTTTTCTGAACTGATCATTGATTCTCAAAATTCTTAATTCACAGGTAAAATCTGTCTTCAGTTAGAACAGATTTTCCCATTACTGAGATAGATGACAATTGGTGCTCATAAGGTTCTATGGAAGACTGTAACTGACGTTTCAGGAGAAGCAGAGAATGTCTGCTCCTCCCGCAATAGAACTTACAAGCACTAACCGTTATCTTAGAAAAGGGAAAATCTGTTTTCACTAATTTCAGATTTTACCCATTAAATTGAGAGTGAAAAATCAGTCCAGGAGGAGAAAGAAGCAGATTATTTTCATGCGTATTATTGATTTCTAAAATAAAAATGTAACGAACAGTAATTCTTTAAGTGATGTGCATGAAGCCTTAGTTGTAAAAATGTGCTCTATGAACCCTTTCATACTCAAAGATAATAGTGTTTTTTCCTTTTTGAATGCAGTCTCTATATAACATCTTGTCAAGGGTATCATAGTTTAACAATTAATTACTTTTCTTTCTCCTGAAAAATGGAAATGCCAACCTTTTCAGTCGATGCCCCCTCCTCAGATGTAATCTTCAAGCTTTACATCAGCTGTGCCTTGTATGGCCAGTTTCTGTTCAGTTACCTAGTGAAAACAAGAATACTTTAACCCATAAGAATAATACACAGAATAGTCATACATGTTAGATGAGTGTTGGCTGCACACGTAACCTGTGCCGGACTGTATGGGGGTTTCCCGAGGGTCCGCAATCACAGATGTTGGGGGAAAGAAGGATTTTTCATGCTGGTTTTAAAATGGCCAATCCTATCGCAGGAGATAAGCCATCACCAGGAGTGTTAGGCGGTCGCTCTGCCCCGCTCTACAGTGAGAACCCATGCAGACCAGTCTGAGCCAAATATTAGGAATAAACCACTTGGCACTTATTCGTCATTCAGACTTTTTTTTAAAGTCACTTTTCTTTTTTGTCTTGTGGTAGTCATTGCCTTCTTCTGTACCAAATTCCTTAAAATGGCTCATGCGATGCAGTTCATGAATTTTAAACAAGGTAAAAAATGCTCTTTTACAGCACAAGTCGGTAGTGGGAATATGGAGCAGGTTTCACGTTGAGCCCACCACATATAGATAATGGCTGTGACACTCAGCCAGGACCTGCCTCCAACAGCGGCACGTGGAACGCAGCAGAGCCCGCAATTATCAACTTGTTTAATGTCGCTGTCAAATTTGGCGACCTGTGATGCAATCATTGGGCGCCTGTCCTCCCAGAGCTCCTTTGAAATCCTACCTGTGGCCGGGCTTCAAATGAGGCCGCGATTTTTAAATTTTGCAACAATACTGTGACAATTGCAGGTTTAAGTCCCCTAAGGGGACTAATAAAAAATGTAAAAAGTAAAAAAAAGTCTTAAAAATCTGAAAAAAAAAAAGTTTGAATCATCCTCCATTGAAAAAACGACAATAAAAAAAATAAAAAAATACACGTGGTATTGCTGTGTGCAGTAAATTCCAATTTATCAAAATATAAAAATAATGAACCCAATCAGTAAACACCGTAAACAGAAAAACATTAAAAAAATACACATCGAAAGAAATTATGTAAGACGTGATCAAAATGTCAAAGCTACTTCAAAATGTTATCAATGAAAATGTTGTTTCACTCTGCAAAAAATAAACCCTCACTAGTGTGGGCGAGGGTGCTTGTTACTCGAGATTTCTGAGAATGCTCGGGTGTTCTCCTAGTATTTTGGGCGTGCTCATAGATTATGTTTGAATCCCCTCAGCTGCATGATTTGCGGTTGCTAGACAGCCTGAATACATGTGGAGATTCTCTAACAAACAGGCAATCCCTGCATGTGTTCAGGTTGTCTAGCAGCCGCAAATCATGCAGCTGAGGGGATTCAAACATAATCTCTGAGCAAACCGAAATACTCAGAGAACACCCGAGCATGCTCAGAAATTTCGAGTAACAAGCACACTCGCTCATCACTAACCCTCACACAACTCTCTCAACCAAAAAATTGAAGTGTTAGGGGTCAAGGGAAATAGCGTCACAATCAAAAACATTTTTTACATTTTTTTCACCACTAAAATAATTTAAAAAAAACTACAAGTTTGCTATTGCCATAATGAGGAGAATCATATTGTCTGGTCATTTTTACCACACAATGTATGCCGAATTCCCCAAAAAACTGTGCCAGAATTGCTTTTTTTTTTTTGTGATTTCACTGCACTAGGAATTTTTTTCTCGTTATCTAGTACACTAAATGGTAAAATGGTGGTAAAGTGAATGGTGTCATTCAAAAGAACAGCTCATCCCACAAAAAAACAAGCCCTCATACAGCTATATTGACTGAAAAATATAAAAGCTATGGCCCTTGGAAGAAGGGGAGGAAAAAAACAGAAAATGGTCTTGGCGTGAAGGGGTTAAAGAGCTGTAAAATGTGTTTTTATGTAAACAGAAAAATAAAAAAAGCTATGGCTTTGGGAAAAAAAACAAAAATTCAAAAATGGAATTGGCCATGTTGGGAAGGAGCGAACCTTTTGGCTGTTTTTAAAAGGAACCTGTCACCCCCCAGGACATATATGACCTATTAATATGGGCATATAGGTAACAGAAATGTTACACTAGTCCTACCTGTATGCCTTATATTAGCGGTCTTGATGCTGATAAATGTTATATTCTGTCTTGTTGCTAATGACTTCTCCAGTCTTCATTGTAATACTTACCCCCTCCCATCAGCATCAGTTACGACCCTGGAATCCTGCGCCTGCTCCCTGCACTTCCTCAGAAATACGCACCTCATCCTTCCTTCTATGGGCGCAGCACTCAGTGATCATCTGCTCAGGTGCCGTCGATTTCCACTCTAGTTACCTCTGATGTGTGCGCCTATAAGGTGCTCTCTGCACTTCCTCCCTGCATAGTCATTGCCATGAACACATGGTTCCAAGCGATGACTGCTCAGGGGGGAAGTGGGGAGAGCATATTATCGGCGCGCACACCAGAAGGTGAGGTATGTATTTCTGAAGCAGTGCAGGGCGCAAGCACGGCATTCTGGGGCCATAACTCATGTGCATGGGAGGGGGGTAGTATTACATTGAAGACAGGAGGCAGGGATTTCCTCCAGGCACCGCACGCCCCGGAGCCTGGAAGAAATCATTACCATAAAGAAAGAATATAACATTTCTCAGTAACAAGACCATTAATATAAGGCATACAGGTAGGACTAGTATAACATTTCTATTACCTGTATGCCCATATTAACCCCTTTCTGCCATTGGATGGAATAGTATGGCCGATGGCAGAACCCCCGCTTTGATGTGGGCTCTGGCGGTGAGCCCGTATCAAAGCCAGGACATGTCAGCTGTTTTGAACAGCTGATATGTGCCCGCAATAGGTGCGGGCGGAATTGCGATCCGCCTGCACCTATTAACTAGTTAAATGCGGCTGTCAAACTCTAACAGCGGCATTTAACAAGCACTGTTGGCCATCCGGTCAGAAATGCGCGCACCGGTGACCCCGTCACATGATTGGGGGTCATCGATGCGTTAGCATTACAACCAGAGGTCTCCTGCAGACCTCTATGGTTGGCAAAACAAAACCATAAGCGGCCACATCAGTATAGAGGTGCCACAAAGACTAATCCCCATGTGGTTGTCTTCAAGATACACCTAGAGGACACTCCTGATAACATACATATCAACAGAAAAAAATAGGAGTAGTACGTCCAGTTGTATAAAAAGATATAAATGTATTAATAATGAGGTCAATATTTAACCGACATTGGTATATCCTCAAAACAGATCCCATTTTGAAAAAGTGCCTTCCACCATGCCCCCTTGTGACAGCAAGAAGGAGTAATAACTTGAAAGACATGGTAGTGAAGAGCCACGATGTCACAAAAACTCCTAATCCCTTCAAGGTTGGTACACCAAGAACAGTTTTTTTTCCGTGTGGAGATTGCCTGGCGTGCAAAAATTTGAGGCGTGCTACATCCTTCACATCATCTGACGGCCTCAGAGATCATATTACCTGCAATACCTCATATGTGGTGTACTATGCAGTTTGTCCGTGTGGTCTTATATATATTGGACTGACATCACGCGAATTAAGGATTTGCATTCGTGAACACGTCAGGGACATTGAGGCCGCTCGCGATGTGGAGGATGTAAATACTTTAAAATCGATTCCTAAGCATTTACGCCTCAAACACAAATGCAATCCAGCTGGCTTCCAGGCTTGGGGGATTGATAGGATTCCTGCTGGCATAAGGCAAAAAGCATATGCCCGCTCAGAGGGAATGCAGGTGGATTGCGGTACTCAATACCGTGACGCCTGCAGGTCTTAATGAGCAGTTAAGCTTCAGTTCATATTTACGAATCTTAATCCCCGATTTTGTGTTGTGTTTTTGTATTGTGTGTCTTTATTGTTTTAATTACCTTTTATATTTTTTTTAGTTTTTTGAGTGATCAAGTATCTGTACCAACCTGATGTGTGAAGTAATAAAGACCTACTGGGGCCAATCATATGAAATTTGTATCTTCACCATCCCATCATATGGCATTAATTATAAAACTTGTTATGGATAATGCTTATAGTTATATATTATTATATTTGATATTTATATCTATGTATGTTTAACACTATTATATATATTTTTTATGGTAACACTTTCATACACATAATCTGCACTTGCATATCATCATGCTTTAATAATTGTTTTTTTTATTATGAAGTCATTTTTTAAATTCACACTCAGTACACTAATGTAATTTATATACACACTGCTCTCTTTGTTCCATTAGTTAGTTAGCCTATGTATTTCCTCCTATTTCTCTACTAGTCCGGTGAAAGGCAAAACACGCGTCGGTGTCAGCGTGGCACGTGTTCGGACTCCTTTATACTATGGGTAAGCAACTATAATGTGGTGGTGGAACAGGCTACACTGTTTTTGCACGCATTTTTACAATGATCTTTGGAATACATAGGCCTTAACATATTCCACCATTGTGCCTCCTCGTGCATTAAGCACTTTATTTACAGCATAGTATAAACTGGAGTGTTAGTACATTGATAGCCATCACGACCTGATCCTAGCCTGTAATTTTAATGTAATGTGTATGTATTAATAAATTTATATCATTTTATACAACTGGACGTACTACTCCTATTTTTTTCTGTTGATATGTATGTTATCAGGAGTGTCCACTAGGTGTATCTTGAAGTCAACCACATGGGGATTAGTCTTTGTGGCACCTCTATACTGATGTGGCCCTTTATGGTTTTGTTTTACCAACCATAGAGGTCTGCAGGAGACCTCTGGTTGAAACGCTAACGCATCGATGACCCCCGATCATGTGACGGGGGTTACCGATGCGCACATTTCCGTCCGGATAGCCAACAGCGCTTGTTAAATGAAGCTGTCAGAGTTTGACAGCCACATTTAACTAGTTAATAGGTGCGGGCGGATCGCGATTCCACCCACGCCTATTGCAGGCACATATCAGCTGTTGAAAACAGCTGACATGTCCCGGCTTTGATACGGGCTCACCGCCAGAGCCCGCATCAAAGCGGGGGTTCTGCCATCGGCTGTACTATTCCGTCCGATGGCAGAAAGAGGTTAATATGGGCATACAGGTAATAGTAATGTTACACTAGTCCTACCTGTATGCCTTATTTTAATGGTCTTGTTGCTGAGAAATGTTATATTCTTTCTTTATGGTAATGATTTCTTCCAGGCTCCGGGGCGTGCGGTGCCTGGAGGAAATCCCTGCCTCCTGTCTTCAATGTAATACTACTGTTCTGTCCATTCTAAGAAGGACAGTGTGGTTCCAATTAGGCATTAAAATTTACTAACATTAGTGTTTTGGTTTTGCTATGTTATAGCACCATCTAGTGGTGGTTAAATTTATAACCTGTGTTTTTAGTTATAATTAGAGTGTTGCATTATGGAATTGTACCTAGGTATGCTGGGAAAGAGAGACTCCATTACTTTCTGTGTACTGCCTGGGACACACGCGTTCATGTGCTGTGCTGAACTACCTCACTTAGTTTCCATCCTGGTTAAGTTTATCCGGTAAGATTGTTACCTCTGTTCTTGTAATATAGTGTTGTACAGAATGTGATTTACTGTGTAGCAGCCAGCACTTAGGAAATCTATTATCAGTGACTTGCTGTATGTAGTTATATATAGAAGTTGCATCATCCTGTATACTTTTCTATTAGTTGTAAAGTATCAGCTGTGTTATTATTTGGCCCAATACTTATCCATATCATTTGTATTCTTATAGTTTTACCGCATTTTCAATACCTGTTACCAATAAACAAGTTAGACTACAGAGAACAGTCTGCTTATTTGGAGGACAGAAGTGGTTTATGCTGTATGTTGGATCACATACCGTATCAACGTGTATGAAGACAGAACAACTACCCCCTCCCATGCACATCAGTTATGGTCCCGGAATCCCGCAATTGCGCCCTGCACTGTGGCCTTATGCACGACACACTACCGCACCTTGAGAGAGAAAGGCGAAACGTGCGTCGGTGTCAGCGTGGCACGTGTCCAGACTCCTTTATACTATGGGTAAGCAACTATAATGTGGTGGTGGATAGCCATCACTACCTGGTCCTAGTCTGTAATGTTAATGTAATGTCTATGTATTAATACATTTATATCTTTTTATACAATTGGACGTACTACTCCTATTTTTGTCCGTTGATATAGACCTCTAAGGTTGTTGATGCCAGATTACTGTGAGCACCACCCTGTGGTCAGCGCTCATAGAAATGCTGTGATTCAGCTACAAAGGGGCGATCTGAGCATCGCTCCTATGTAGCAGAGCTGATCAGGCTATGCCAGCTTCTACCTTCCAATGGAGGCTATTAAAGCATGGCAAAAGTAAAAAAAAATGTTTTTAAAAATATAAAAAAATAAAAAATATATCAAAGTTCAAATCACCCCCCTTTCGCACTATTAAAAATAAAAATAATGGAACCTACACGTATTTGGTATCACCGCATTCAGAATCGCCTGATCTATCAATAAAAAAAATAATTAACCTGATCGCTAAACAGCGTAGAGAGAAAAAAATAAAAAGCACCAGAATTATGTTTTTTTTGGTTGCCGTGACATTGCATTAAAATGCAATAACGGGCGATCAAAAGAACGTATCTGCACCAAAATGGTATCATTAAAAACGTCAGCTCGGAGCACAAAAAATAAGCTTTTACCCTACCCGAGATCACGAAAAATGGAGACGCTACGGGCATCAGAATATTGTGCAATTTTTTTTTTTTTTTTTAGCAAAGTTTGGTGTATTTGAACTCGTAATGACCTGGAGAATCATAATATCAGGTCACTTTTAGCATTTAGTGAACCTAGCAAAAAAGCCAAACAAAAAACAAGTGTGGGATTGCACCTTTTTTGCAATCTCACAGCACTTGGAATTTTTTTTCCCGTTTTCTAGTACACGACATGGTAAAACCAATGGTGTCGTTAAAAAGTACAACTCGTCCCACAAAAATAAGCCCTCACATGGCCATATTGATGGAAAAATCAAAAAGTTATGGCTCCGGGAAAGAGGGGAGCGAAAAACGAAAAAAGCTCCAGGAGTTAAGAGGTTAAATTGATGTGGTTCCTAAAAAAAATGGTTTTGTAAATTTTATTAAAAAAAATCTGTGTAGGTTTGATTTTTTTTTTAATTGTTTTATTTTGCTTACGGCTAAAGGGGGGTGATTTGAACTTATTTGAACTGTGTCAGTTGTGGTTAGTCCTAATTTCTTGGGGTAGAGCATTCCAGAGGATTGGTGCGACTTGTGAGAAGTCTTGGAGCCGGGACTTGATTATATCTTTTCTTCCTTGCTTGCTTGCACTGCAGCACCTGAAACTACATCTCTGTAAAAATACCACTCCATCAATAAAAAAAAGCAAGAATAATAACCTGGATTGGGACCCTCGTCTCGGTGGGTCCCTGGGCTCTGCACTATGTGCACCTATGACAGATATGTATTTTTTTTTATTGAATAACAAAGGAAGATTTTTTTGTATGTCTAATTTTGGAATACACAGTACTTATTACAGCCACAACTGCTGAAGTTAGGGAGCATATTTATAGATGTTTCATATTGCATATTACTGTAACTTTGATTTGTCTGCAGTGTGATTTCTAGAAGTGTGTTCTAAAAGTGTGAAGATAACAGTAGAATTAAAACCTGAATTGAACCTGAAGGGAACTGAAGGTAACTGGCCAGTCACTGTTAACAATGTTTCTGTTTATTTTCACTCTCACCCCTATAATCCTTCACTTTATGCTACCTCCCCTAATCCCTACACCAAGTAAGGAACTGTTTATCTCTGCTTCAATTCTCCCCATCCATCTCACCTCCTCCTCAGAACTGTTCCTTAACATACAATCCTCTGTCTCCAAGCACAGACAGCCCCCTCATGCCCTCTCCTGCTCCCACCTGCTAACGCTTTCTCTGCTCCTTCTCACTGCTGGTGATATCTCTCCAAATCCTGGTCCTCCTCACCACATTCCCACAGTCATTTCTACCTCCCATCCACGCTCTATCACAAATTTCCGTAACCTCTCTAACCTTATACCCATTCGCCCAGCCCCCACTTCCCCAGTCCCACTAACAGGAGCTCTGTGGAACGCTCACTCTGTCTGCAACAAGCTTTCCTACATCCATGATCTCTTTGTTACTACCAAACTTTCCTTCCTCGCCATCACCGAAACCTGGCTCACCCCTTCCGACACAGCCTCCCCTGCTGCACTCTCTTACGGTGGCTTCCACCTTTCTCACACCCTCCGCTGCAGGAGCAAACATGGCGGAGGAGTTGGTTTTCTCCTGTCAGATAACTGCTCCTTCACCCCAATCCCACTTCCACCCTCTGTTACCCTCCCTTCCTTTGAGGTGCACTCTGTGCGCATCTACTCCCCCTCCAACCTCCAACTGGCTGTCATTTACCGCCCCCCAGGGCCAGCCACCACCTTCTTTGACCACTTCACCACCTGGCTACTTCATTTCCTTTCCGCGGACATCCCCACTATCATCATGGGCGACTTCAACATCCCCATTGACACTTCCCTCTCAGCTGCCACTAAACTTCTATCTCTCACTTCCTCCTTCGGCCTCACTCAATGGTCTTCTGCAGCCACTCACAAAGATGGTCACACACTGGACCTCATCTTCACCCGCTTTTGCTCCCTATCTAACCTTTCTAACTCACCTCTTCCTCTCTCTGACCACAACCTTCTCACATTCTCTTCCCTCTCCACTCCATGTCTACAATCCCCACCCCACAAACTTTCACACCCTCGCAGAAATCTTAAACATCTTGACCTACATTCATTCTCTGAATCCCTCTTCCCTCTCACAGACATAAGTTCTTTACACAATGCAGATGACGCCGCCGCTCTATATAACACCACAATAGCTGTAGCTCTGGAATCTGCTGCCCCACTTACACATACCAAAGCTCGCAAAATCAACAGACAGCCCTGGCACACCAGCCTGAGCAAAGAACTGAGGCGAGCTTCCAGGGCTGCTGAGCGCAGATGGAAAAGATCCCACTCCAACGAGCACTTCATCGCATTCAAAGTCCTTCACTACTTTCAAGACCACACTCACCACAGCTAAACAAACCTACTTTTCATCTCTCATATCCTCCCTGTCTCACAACCCTAAACAGTTATTCAACACCTTCAATTCTCTCCTCCGTCCCCCAGCACCTCCTCCCTCCCCACTTATCTCAGCTGAAGACTTTGCCTCATTTTTCAAGCAGAAGACTGATAACATCAGAGACAGTTTTGGTCAACAACCCCCAGAGCCCTTTCTCCCGACTTCCCACTCCTCCACCTTCAAATCCAACTTCTCCACCATTACAGAAGATCAACTCTCCACTCTACTCTCAAGATCGCATCTCACCACCTGTGCACTTGACCCGCTCCCATCCCACTTCATCCCAAACCTCACCAAAGTCTTCATCCCAACCCTAACCCATCTCTTCAACCTATCACTAACAACTGGTGTTTTCTCCTCAAGCTTTAAACATGCCTCAATCACACCTATCCTCAAAAAGCCTTCTCTTGACCCATGCTCTGAATCTAGCTATCGCCCTATATCACTTCTCCCTTAGGCCTCCAAACTACTGGAACAACACGTCTACCTTGAAATGTCCTCCCATTTCTCTTCTTGCTCCCTCTTTGACCGCTTACAATCTGGCTTCCGGTCACACCACTCCACTGAAACTGCCCTAACTAAGGTCACCAATGACCTCTTAACCGCCAAGAGCAAGCGACACTACTCTGTCCTCCTCCTCCTCGACCTGTCGGCTGCCTTTGACACAGTGGACCATTCCCTATTATTACAGACCCTCTCATCCCTTGGCATCACAGACTTGGCCCTATCCTGGATCTCATCATACCCAACAGACCAGACATTCAGCATCTCCCACTCACACACCACCTCCTCACCTTGCCCCCTATCTGTCGGAGTCCCACAAGGTTCAGTCCTTGGGCCCCTGCTCTTCTCCATTTACACCTTTGGCCTGGGACAGCTCATAGAATCTCATGGCTTCCAGTATCACCTCTATGCTGATGACACACAGATCTACATCTCTGGACCAGATATCACCTCCCCACTAACCAGAATCCATCAATGTCTATCCACTATTTCATCCTTCTTCTCCGCTAGATTTCTGAAACTTAACATGGACAAAACAGAATTCATCATCTTTCCCCCATCTCACGCGACCCCCCCAACGAACCTATCCATTACAGTAAATGGCTGCCCACTCTCCTCAGTCCCACAACCTCGCTGCCTCGGGGTAATCCTTGACGCTGATCTCTCCTTCAAACCACATATCCAAGCCCTTTCCACTTCCTGCCGACTTCAACTCAAAAATATTTCACGAATCCGTACATTCCTCAACCAAGAATCTGCAAAAACCCTAGTCCATGCCCTCATCATCTCTCGCCTTGACTACTGCAACCTCCTGCTCTGTGGCCTCCCCTCTAACACTCTCGCACCCCTCCAATCTATTCTAAACTCTGCTGCCCGACTAATCCACCTGTCCCCCTGCTATTCCCCGGCCTCTCCCCTCTGTCAATCCCTTCACTGGCTCCCCATTGCCCAGAGACTCCAGTACAAAACCCTAACCATGACGTACAAAGCCATCCACAACCTGTCTCCTCCATACATCTGTGACCTCGTTTCCCGGTACTTACCTACACGCAACCTCCGATCCTCACAAGATCTCCTTCTCTACTTCCCTCTTATCTCCTCTTCCCACAATCGTATACAAGATTTCTCTCGCGTATCACCCCTACTCTGGAACCCTCTACCACAACACATCAGACTCTCGCCTACCATCGAAACCTTCAAAAAGAGCCTGAAGACCCACGTCTTCCGACAAGCCTACAACCTGCAGTAACCACCGATCAACCAAACCGCTGCATGACCAGCCCTACCCTCACCTACTGTATTCTCACCCATCCCTTGTAGATTGTGAGCCTTCGCGGGCAGGGTCCTCTCTCCTCCTGTACCAGTTATGACTTGTATTGTTTAAGATTATTGTACTTGTTTTTATTATGTATACCCCTCCTCACATGTAAAGCGCCATGGAATAAATGGCGCTATAACAATAAATAATAATAATAATAATTTACATGTATTTTGGGTTATGTGCCTGCTGATAGATGGCTAAAAGTCACTTAAGGGGAATGTCTCATCAGAAAATGACCTATTTTTAAATCAGGTTTTACTGTCATGTGTATTTTTTTAACAATTTTTTTTTATACCATGATCTGTCATAAAAAGCAAAATGAGAAATCTTGCAATTTTCACATTGGCCACTGGGGATCTAGAACAGTTTGCAGCCGGTTCCTTATTATCAGAGTCAGCAATGACCTCTATACACAGCTGATGACACAGGATCCACCAGGCACACTGTCATATCTGACCCTGCTCTACCTCCCTACACAACCTCAATTGCTTCACTACAAAAGATAGGCCTGAGTCAGTGTAATGCTGCTAATGTACAAGAACCATATTGGCCAGCCTGAAAATTGTAAGACTTATTTTTCAATACAGATTGTGATTTTTTTTTTTTTTTAAAAAAGCCAAATAAAAGAAAAAAATACATTTAGCACAAAATCTTAGGTTAAACAATAGGTCATTTTAAAGACATTTAATACAGTATAATCAGGCTTAAGGTTGTAATAATAATAATAATTTTTGAGATGTTAGTTACGTTTATCAGAAAAGAACCAAATAACCGCTTCAGGAGGGAAGCTGTCTCCTTCGTCACACCGCCATATTGGGACAGAGGATATTTTCAAACTAGTCATTTAGAAGTAAATGATTATACAGTAAATTGTCAAGGAAAGAAAATGGAGATTGCGTGGTACATGAGTCAGAGCATAGTGTGGAGTGTGGTGCCCACGCATGTGCCAGGAGAAGCAAATGATTCTTTTCAGTCTCGCCTCCCATAGGCACCGGCCCTGTGCTGACTGGCTGCAGAAGATCCCCCGCTGTGTCTGTAGAGGGTATGTGTGCTGTGTGAGCTCAGGGAATAACATGGCAGATCGAGTCCTTGTCCCTTCTGTCGGCCTCCAGGTTCCAGCCCATTTCTGTCTGATTTACTATCTCACTGAATGAAGTTATTGCTATTTTGCATGATGTTCTGCCATGGCACTGCCGCCCTATAACGAAGGGCAGATACTGCAGCAGAGCTCAGTAAGCGATTCTGCGCCCCACAAACATTACATGGTCAATATAATATTGCTTTCTTTACCCTCTTAGCTTTGCTCTGAGAAGCACGAATACCAGTAATCATGGCATTCAGGTCAGCCATATCATTCTGTTCCTGCCCTTTAACTTACACATCACACCAAGAGGTTTATTTTTCCATCTGTGACATGGCGATATAAGTGTAATATACTATATTTGTGATTTAGAAATTATTAATAGTGTTAGTTTTATAAAACGTGCAGTGTACATATTTTTGCACAGAACTATACGTGGGTGTGAATGTGTGTATGGAACAAGTGGCTCAATTATCCATTGCTTTACAGCATTACAAATAGCGACATCTAATGGCCAAAAGCTAGTACAGCTGCTAAAAAACATGATCCCCCCATGCATTTTTTAAATTCTAGGCTTCAGTATTACAATGTTATTATTAATTTCAAAGAGATTACACAAAAATATGTTATTGGTAGTGAGACATACTATAACACTGGTCTACAAAAAAAAAATAAAAAATTCTGGCATGGACTTTAAGAACAGTTTTAGACTAATTTGAGGGTGCTGAATTCAAATCTGATCTTATAATTTCTCTATCACATCACGATTTTGCGCTACAGGTATATAGCCCATTTTCATGAATTCCATGATAAATATAAGTAGTGTATGAAAAGTGCCAGTTTATACGGTTCACTAAGGTAAATTTAGTTTTCATTTAGTCTCCCAATAAATGTGAGAATATCTTTGTTTTCTTTGAACATGCATAATTCCCATTTGTTATGATAACACCCTTGTTTTCTGTGCTACTGGGACAGTAGAGCTACAGCAGAGCATTGGGTGAAAACTGAATGGCCTCAGCGACAGAGTTTGGCATCTAGCGATAAGAATGTCATCCATGATCCTCTAGTGGATAGGAAGAACATTGTCTTTCCTCCCTTACACATAAAACTTGGATTGATGAAGCAGTTCGTCAAAGCTCTCAATCACAGTGGAGAATGCTTTAACTATGTATGTTCAACTTTTCCTGGTCTTAGTGAAGAGAAGAAAAAGGCTGGAATATTTGATGGACCTCAAATAAGAACACTTATGAGAGACCCAAATTTTATCACATCAATGAATGAGACAGAAGAAAGAGCTTGGAATGCATTTTGTAATGTGGTGCAGAATTTTCTAGGGAATAAGAAAGCAGACAACTATGAAGAGATTGTGGAAGAGCTTCTAATGAGTCTGTGAAATCTTGGATGTAGAATGAGTATCAAGATTCACTATTTACACAGCCATTTGGACTTTTTCAAGAGAACCTTGGGGATGTGAGCGAGGAACAAGGGGAGCGTTTTCATCAGGACATTAAAACAATGGAAGAACGGTATCAAGGCCGGTGGGACTCACATATGATGGCTGACTATTGCTGGAGCTTGATGAGAGACAACCCAGAAGCTGTACATCACAGATCAGCCAAGAAAAGAAAGTTCAAATAACTGCCATTTGCCATTCATCTGTGTGCCATATATATGTGTTTTTATATTTTGTAGTTTCATTCTGTAAGTATATTTGATTTGCTGTACATAAGACTTCGTAATCTTTGTTATTCCTTGATTAAAAATATACAAAATGTAGTAACGAAAATCATGTGTTTTTATCATAAAACATTAGGAGTAATTTTCATCAAAAATTGAAAATATCTCGAAATCCTGATGTGATAGCCAAAAACGGAGTTCATATTCGTAATCAGCAGCCAAAATTGACTTAAAATATGTTTTAAAACCTTTTGCCAGAAAAATTGTGTTGACCAGTGTAATTATTTATTCTTTCTAATGATTTTCTTGTTGATCGCAAAAAAATGTGGGACTTGATTGTGCAAAAATAGAAAAAGAATTGTAGACGTAAATTTATAAGAACAGCTTTACTTAGCAAGTTTCTAGCACCTATTAAATCCGATGTTGTTGTAACGAGCCAAGCGATTGTCTGCAGTGGTCACGTACTGTATGCTTGACATCACCTCTGCAGACTGTCAAGAACGAGCGTGGGCAGAGGCAGAGAGGCAGCGCTGGACGTGAGGTGGGTGAGTAAAGCGCATTTTATTATTATTATTACACTAGGGAAGTCTGGGGAGTAAAAAAATAAGTCCTGGAAAATCCCTATAATCCTTTAATTACCAGGACATTTTTCATTCTTGTGATTCCATTTTTTCTTTCCCTTGTTATAAAAGGAATACCATTTGTTATTTTTCTGCTGACCTGTCCCACAAAAAACAAGCCCTCCTCTGTATAAGTTGCTGCTTTGAACGAAGAAAAAATCCAAGTGCAGTGAAATTGCGCCAAAAAAATGCAATTCCGACATTATTTTTTCCAGTTTTATTTTACGCCATTCATTATGTGGCAGTAATAACTTGGCAACATGATTCTTCACATCCGCATGATAAAGGTGATAGCAAACTTGTGCATTTTTTTAATAATATTTTCAGGTTGTTGTTTTTTTTCAAATTGAGCAAAAAAAAAAATATTTTCACTCATATTTTTATTTATTCGAATTTGGGGTACATTGCTTTTTACTGCATTTTTTTGTGAAGTACAGAGGCCAAAAAGGGCAATTCTGGAGTTCCACAGACTGTACAGTTCTTTATTTTCAATGAGGTAAAAACTAAAGGGTGATTATAATTTTTACATTTTTTTTTTCTTTTCCTTTATTCTTAAGTCCCCATAGTAGACTTGGACTGGCTCTGTGCTCCAAAATTGTGGAGGAGGCTTAGGAGGTAGTCTACATGAACACACCACAAAATCAGGCTAGGTTACAAACTTGACATGTGTCTTTAAGGCTAGGTACATTGCTGGACAGGGCCGGCGTCAGCACCTGGCGTACCCGGGCAAGTGCCGGGGCCCTGGCAAGACAGGGGGGCCCATTCAGAGCCGGAGTTATGGGCAGGCAGCTGCCAGTGCCTAGGGCCCCCGCTCCCCCAGGGGCCCTCAGCTAGTGGCACATCACGCAGCTGCTATGGGGCCCTTGTGAGGCAGGGGGGCCTCTTGTCGCAAGCGCCAACTCCCCCGCCGCCGCTTTGAACTTTACCGGCGTCTGCCGGTAAAGTTCAAAGCAAATGATGGAGGAGAGAGCGTCACCTGACGCTCCCTCTCCCATCATTCCCCACTCTGCCTTTGACACTGCCGCAGCGGCAGCTGCCGACACCGGAGCAGGGAGGGAGCAGCGCGGCGCGGGAACGTTGAGAGGTGAGGAGTGTTTTTTTTTTTGTAACTAACAGTTAGTACTGGACTATGGGCCATTCTTGGGGGGAGGGGGGCTGGGCTGTATATTACATGTCTGTGCTATATACTACATGGCTGTTCTATATACTACATGGCTGTTCTATATACTACATGGCTGTGCTATATACTACATGGGCCGTGTTATATACTACGTGTGCCGTGTTATATGCTACGTGGGCTGTGCTATATACTACATGGCTGTTCTATATACTACGTGGGCTGTGTTATATAATATGTGGCTGTGCTATATACTATATGGGCTGTTATATGCTATGTGGGCTGTGCTATATACTACATGGCTGTTCTATATACTACGTTGGCCGTTATATACTTCATGGCTGTGTTATATGCTACGTGGCTGTGCTATATCCTACGTGGGCTGTGTTATATACTACATGGCTGTGTTTCTATGCGATCATGAATCGTGGTATGTGTTAAAGGGGGGGCCCACTGAGACTTTCGCCTGGGGCCCTCAAAATCCTGGAGCCGGCCCTGTTGCTGGATACATACGCTGTGGAGGTACGTGCCCAATAGTGGTCACTGTCAGGATGAATGCCGCGGTATCCATCCACTACCGGCACCAATTGTAAAGAAACGTATACAGCAAGGCCCTAGGTATGGTACTGTGCGGCCTATGCAGGAAACAGACAGTACCCAGCGCAGACCGGCCTTCCAGAGGCCCAAGAACACCCTTTTGGCCTTTGTCTGGTGACTGGTAACAGTACAGTACATTACTGTTAACCTCTAGCAGCCCTCCATGAAGTATATCAATAAGTTACCATGGCAGATGGGAACCATCTACTCTTCTGACCTATGTCCCTTCAGCACGTTCACACGTATCACTTGTTTTCCTTGAATTCATCACATCCACTGTCTTTTGTACTATTACCTCTTTTGCTCTTTTGAAGCATGTTCCCTTTTTCCACAGGGTCTCATTACTTTCTACGGGATGGGAGAGGTGTGTTCTTCCCTTTTATTACTTACACCAGATTTTTTTCTATTACTTACCTTTTTCATTTCTTTTTTTCACCCTTCTTTCTTTGTCTATATTCTTTATATTCTTTCTTTTTATATTATACCTGCCTTTCTTATGCCAAACAGTTGGTTATAAATAAATGTTCATTGGATATATTATGCATACACAATTGCTTGTAAAAAAAAATAGACAATTGTGGATAAAGATATACACTATACAGTATATGCAACGTTCATACTTTAGGTAGGTTTATTTATTGTACACTTACTGGATATTTCTAATTTATAGCAGCACTATATACTATAGTGTAGTAAGGTACAGTGACCGTATTATTTAGCTTTGATCCTAATTACGACACATCTTTTCAGTGCCACATGATCGGGTCCTTTATCGGACATGTTGTAAATTGTCCTGAAGCACAAGCTACATTCCCCCATTGGGGCTTTCATATATTTAACCTCTTCCCTTATCCCGAAGGTCTTGTCACCATTTGTCTGTGAGTATCTCCAGGGAGATAGAAGATTCTTTAACACATTTAAAGAAGGTAGCTGAGAACCCAGAGATTTTCATACTTATATATACATATATACCCTGATTATACTGATAACATATTATGCGGTTTGATGTTTATTTTTGCATAGCTGCAATGTGGACTGTATAACCTTAAGCACTTGCAATTTTTTTGCACTATGCTTAGCTGTAAAATAGGACTGTTTCCTTCCTGCAACACCCATCAGATGTATTTTGAATTTCTTTTATCATGTTGATTTTTAATACAATAAAGATTATATGAAATTTGTAATAGTTTTCCTTTAATATATGTTTATGCTTATTTTTGGAGTCGCTATTAACAGTTAGGTCCAGAAATTTTTGGACAGTGACACAAGTTTAGGCATTTTAGCTGCTTGCCAAAACATATTCAAGATACAGTTACAAGTGCTTCTCGCTAAATGAGAATATCAATAAAAATTTAATTTATTTCAGTTCTTCAATACAAAAAGTGAAACTCATATATTATACAGAGTCATTATAAGCAGAGTGATCTATTTCAAGTGTTTATTTCTGTTAATGTTGATGATTATGGCTTATAGCCAATGAAAACCCAAAAGTCATTATCTCAGTAAATTAGAATACTTTATAACACTAGCTTGAAAAATTATTGTAAAATCTGAAATGTTGGCCTACTGAAATGTATGTTCAGTAAATGCACTCAATACTTGGTCGGGGCTGCTTTTGCATGAATTACTGCATCAATGCGGCATGGCATGGAGGCGATCAGTCTGTGGCACTGCTGAGGTGTTATAGGAGCCCAGGTTGCTTTGATAGCAGCCTTCAGCTCGTCAGCATTGTTGGGTCTGGTGTCTCTCATCTTCCTCTTGATAATACCCCATAGATTCTCTATTGGGTTAAGGTCAGGTGAGTTTGCTGGCCAATCAAACACAGTGATACTGTTGTTTTTAAACCAGATATTGGTATTTTTGGAAGTGTGGACAGTTGCCAAACCCTGCTGGAGAATGAAATTTCCATCTCCATAAAGCTTGTCAGCAGAGGGAAGCATGAAGTGCGCTAAAATTTCCTGGTAGACGGCTACGCTGACTTTGGTCTTGATAAAACACAGTGGACCTACACCAGAAGATGACATGGCTCTCCAAACCATCACTGATTGTGATTCACACTAGACCACAAGCAGCTTGGATTGTGTGCCTCTCCACTCTTCCTACAGATTCTAGAACCTTTATTTGCAAATGAAATGCAAAATTTACTTTCATCTGAAAACAACACCTTGGACCACTGAGCAACAGTCCAGGTTTTTTCTCCTTGACCCTGGTAAAATGCTCCTGGCATTGTCTATTGATCATGAGTGGCTTGACACAAGGAATGCGACACTTGTAGCCAGGGCCGGACTGGCCATCGGGCACTTCTGGCAAATGCCAGAAGGGCCGGTGCCAGTAGTGGGCCGCTGCACTGTTTCTCCCCCTCCCCCCCCGCCAGTGCCGCCGCCGCCGCATTTAACTATACCGGCGTCTATGACGCCGGTATAGTTCAATGCAATGATGGAGGAGAGAGCGTCACCTGACGCCCCCTCTCCCATCATTCCCCGCTCTGCCTCTGACACTGCGGGTGCGCGATGACGTCATATCATCGCGCACCTGCTGTGTCCCGGGCAGACTGCAGCCGCCGAGACAGGAGACAGGAGCCAGGAGCAGCGCGGGCAAAAGGAAAGGTGAGGAGAGTGTTTTTTTTTTTTTTAACTGGACTGTGGGGCCATTATCGGGGGGGGGGGGGATGACGAGATGTGGACTCTGCTGTATATACCCCTGTGTGGGCTCTGCTATATACACCCCTGTGTGGGCTCTGCTGTATACACCCCTGTGTGGGCTCTGCTGTATACACCCCTGTGTGGGCTCTGCTGTATACACCCCTGTGTGGGCTCTGCTGTATACACCCCTGTGTGGGCTCTGCTGTATACACCCCTGTGTGGGCTCTGCTGTATACCGTGTGGGCTCTGCTGTATATACCCCTGTGTGGGCTCTGCTGTATACTGTGTGGGCTCTGCTGTATATACCCCTGTGTGGGCTCTGCTGTATACTGTGTGGGCTCTGCTGTATATACCCCTGTGTGGGCTCTGCTGTATACTGTGTGGGCTCTGCTGTATATACCCCTGTGTGGGCTCTGCTGTATACTGTGTGGGCTCTGCTGTATATACCCCTGTGTGGGCTCTGCTGTATACTGTGTGGGCTCTGCTGTATATACCCCTGTGTGGGCTCTGCTGTATACTGTGTGGGCTCTGCTGTATATACCCCTGTGTGGGCTCTGCTGTATACTGTGTGGGCTCTGCTGTATATACCCCTGTGTGGGCTCTGCTGTATACTGTGTGGGCTCTGCTGTATATACCCCTGTGTGGGCTCTGCTGTATATACCCCTGTGTGGGCTCTGCTGTATATACCCCTGTGTGGGCTCTGCTGTATATACCCCTGTGTGGGCTCTGCTGTATATACCCCTGTGTGGGCTCTGCTGTATATACCCCTGTGCTGTGCTGTATATACCCCTGTGTGGGCTTGGCTGTATATACCCCTGTGTGGGCTTGGCTGTATATACCCCTGTGTGGGCTGGGCTGTATATACCCCTGTGTGGGCTGGGCTGTATATACCCCTGTGTGGGCTGGGCTGTATATACCCCTGTGTTGGCTGTGCTCTATATACCCCTGTGCGGGCTGTGCTCTATATACCCCTGTGCGGGCTGTGCTCTATATACCCCTGTGCGGGCTGTGCTCTATATACCCCTGTGCGGGCTGTGCTCTATATACCCCTGTGCGGGCTGTGCTCTATATACCCCTGTGTGAGCTGTGCTCTATATACCCCTGTGCGGGCTGTGCTGTATACTACGCGGGCTGTGCTATATTATGCGGGCTGTGCTATATACTATGCAAGTTGTGCTATATACTATGCGGGCTTTGCTATATACTATAGGGGGTATATTATATTCTATGGGGGAGGCCATGTTATATACTATGTGGCTGTGCTATATACTATTGCGGGGGTATATTATATTCTGTAGGGGAGGCTGTGTTATACTATGGGGGTATATTATATTCTATGGGGGAGGCTGTCTTATACTATGGGGGGCTGCATTATATATTATGGGGAGGTGGGCTGTATTATATTCTATGGGGGGCTGTATTAGATTTTATGAGGGATGATTGCATCATACTCTGATGGGGCTGCATTATATTCTATGGGGAGGTGGGCTGTATTCTATTCTATTTGGGGCTACATTAAATTCTATGGGGGGGCTGTATTATATATATTCTATGAGGGGTGATTTCATCATACTCTATTGGGGGGGCTGCATTATATTCTATGGGGGGTTACATTATACTCTGTAGGGTGGTGGCTGCATTATACTGTATGTGGGCTGCATTATACTGTATCGAGGACTATGGGGAATACGTTATACTATATGAAGAACTATGGGGTGCATTATACTATGGGAAGTGAATTGTACTACATGGATGACTATGGCGGTGCATTATACTATATGGAGCACTATGAGGAGTGTATTATGCTCTGTGGAGGACTGAGCAGTGTATTTTAATATATGGAGGACTGTGGTGCACATTATAATATATGGAGGACTATGGGGTATATTTTACTAAACAAGTAAAATGCTGCATATTCAGATTGTTTTTGCCGGAACAAAAATCATTGTTCTCAGCAGCACATCGCCAGCGTAAACTGTAGATGTGCTGCTGATAACATGATACTGTATGGTGATCTGTTAGTGATCGTTCTGTCCCATCATTCTGTCTCAGACGGTGGAAAGAGGCCGGGAAACAAGCGTTGAACAACTTCAGTATGGTCGATCAAACTCATTTAGCGGCCTGAGATCAGCGCATGTAAGTAAATACAACCGAAATCCTTTTGTGTTATGTGCAATATGTTAGCATTTGGGGCCCCATTTTAAACTTTGCCTAGGGACCCACTTTGCCTAAAACCAGCCCTGCCTACAAGTGTACAAAGGTATTATACAGTCACCGTGTGACAAGTGGGCCTGTGTAACTTCAAATGCCAGGGCTGAATTTTAGTCCCAGTCCGGCCCTGCTTGTAGCCCATGTCCTGCATACGTCTGTGTGTGATGGCTCTTGAAGCAATGACTCCAGCAGCAGTCCACTCCTTGTGAATCTCCCACTAAATTTTTTGAATGGCCTTTTCTTAAAGGGAATCTGTCACCCCATTTTAGGCCTATAGGCTAAGGCCACCACCATCAGGGGCTTATCTACAGCATTCTATAATGCCGGGAAAGGTCAGAGAAGCCCGGCGCCTGCGCACTGCAGTACTCTGCACTGCCCTCAACAGGGCAGACAAAGTACGCCTGCGCAGGAGTAGCGACAGGAGGCAAAGAAGAGGATGACATCGTATGATGATGGAAGGCGCCGGACCCGGACCACGATGCCCATCAGACCGGACCGCACCAGGACCGTCTCTGGGTGAGCATAATCTAACTTGTTTTTCTTATCTTTCAGGTTATATCGGGTGCTTATCTGCAGCATTACAGAATGCTGTAGATAAGCCCCTGATGGCGGTGGTCTTAGCTTATAGACCTAAAATGGGGTGACAGATTCCCTTTAACAATCTTTCAAGGCTGCAGTTATCCCGGTTGCTTGTGCACCTTTTTCTACCACACTTTTTACTTCCACTCAACTTTCTATTAATATGCTTGGATACAGCACTCTGTGAGCAGCCAGCATCTTTAGCAATTACCTTTTGTGGCTTACCCTCCTTGTGGAGTGTGTCAATGACTGCCTTCTGGACATTTGTCACGTCAGCAGTCTTCCCCATGATTGTGGAGCCTACTGAAACAGAAAGGGACCTTTTTAAATGCTTAGGAAGCCTTTGCAGGTGTTGTTTGCTAATTATTCTAATTTACTAAGATAATGACTTTTGGGTTTTCATTGGCTGTAAGCCATAATCATCAACATTAACAGAATAAACACTTGAAATAGATCTGTTTGTAATGACTCTATATAATATATGAGTTTCACTTTTTGTATTGAAGAACTGAAATAAATTAACTTTTTGATGATATTCTAATATAGTGAGAAGCATTTGTATATAATCAATATTGACTTAAAGTGCAGATTATCAGTTTTAATTTGACAGTATTCACATCCTAATTGAAGTACGGGTGTGCGCAGACGATTCGGAACTAGCAGTGCTTTGGACGCAGCACAGTTTGCTGCGTCCAAACCACTGCCGACTATTGAATGCAGGAATAGTCCGATTGTGTTCACTGAACCATGCAGATGCACCGTGCTAATACATTGTATGGGTGAAATTTCTCTTGCGGAGACTAGTGCCTCTGCACGAGAAATTGTCATGCTGCAGTCTGGAAATATGCACCGCATGTACGTCTCCGAGCGTGATCCGCTGGCGTCTCTGGACACAAACAGGACATGTGATTTCTTGATATCAGATCCACTATGCTGTAACATCTGGGTGCTGTCGGTTTGACCCTTTAGAAGTACGCATTGTACAACCCGCAGGGTTTACTGTTTGTCTGCACATGCCCTCAGGGTTTAGGAATTACAGCTGTTTTTAACCGCTTCATGACCTTTGACATACCCATCTAAACTGGTCGAGCAGAGATTGCCCACTTTTGACATATGGGTACATTATGGCGATCATACACAGCACAGGAGCTGTGATTGTGCAATTTCCGCCAGTAGTTTGGCTTATGCAATAGCTGAGACTCGCCAGGAGCGGTGCCTGCAGTGCTCACAGCTGTGGAACCCACTAAATGCCACAACTGATATCGATCGCAACATGTAGAATGCTGGGAGAGGGAGGGGCCTCCCTCTCTCTTCCAATTGGCAACCTCGCAATAACGACCTCAGCAACAGCCAACTACAGCAAGCCTGTTTAGACCATGCCAGGAACATGGTCTAAGAGGCTTCTGCCAGTGCAGCACTGACAGTTATAATGCATTGCAAAGCTGGTGAATTGCAATGTATTATATTTGCAATCAGACAAATAAAAGTTAAAGTCCCATAGAGGGACTAAGTAAAAAAGTTAAAAAAAATAAAAATAAAAAAATTTGTAAAAATATTTTTAGAAAACATCAAAATTTTATCAATAAACAGGTATTTTTATGTTAAAATAAAAATAAACCAAAAAATACACGTATTTGGTATTACTGCATTCGGAACAACCCGACTTATAAAACTGTCACACTAGATAACCCTTTCAGTAAACACCGTAAACAATAAAAAAAGTGCCAAAAAATGTATGCAAAAAAACTCATCATACCGCAGAACAAAAAGTGAAATTAAATGTAATTAAAAAGTTGAATGGAAATAAAAATAGAATTGCTGAAAATGTAATCTTGCCCCGCAAAGAATAAGCCGCTATACAGCTACACCTGCGGAGAAATAAAAAAGCTATAGCTCTCAGAATATAGTCATAGCCAGTACAATTTTTTTTTTCAATAAAATTGTTTTTATTGTGTAAAAGAGGCAAAATATTAAAATAATTATATAAATATGCAATCGCTGTAATCATACTGACCCGAAGAATAAAGCTGCCTTATCAATTTATCATATGGTGAACAGCATAAAAAAACAATTCTTGAATTGCTGGTTTTTGCTCATTCTGCCTCCCAAAATTTGGAATAGAAAGCAATCAAACAATGTCATGTGCCCGAAAATGGTACCAATATAAACTCATCCCACAAAAAACAAGCCCACACATGACTCTGTTGACAGAAATATCAAAAAATTATACCTCTCAAAATGTGGTTATGCAAAAACTTGGTTTTGCAAAAAAAGCATCTTTTAGTGTGTGACAGCAGCCAAACATTATTATTATTATACTTTTTTTTTTACAGCGCCATTTATTCCATGGCGCTTTACATGTGAAAAAGGGGGAAAATATAGAAAAATACAAAAAACATGAGCAAAGAACAAGGCACTAAGGCCGGGATCACACATACGCGAGATACGGCCGAGTCTCGCAGGTGAAAACCCATCTCTGGCGCCGGCACTCCAGAGCGGAGCGTGCGGCTGCACAGCAATACATGGAGCTGCACGCTCCGCTCTGGAGTGCCGGCGCCAGAGCTGGGTTTTCACCTGCGAGACTCCGCCGTATCTCACGTATGTGTGATCCCAGCCTAACAGGTACAGAAGGAGGGAGGACCCTGCCCGCGAGGGCCCACAGTCTGCAGGTTATGGGTGAGGATACACTAGGAGAGGGTAGAGCTGGTTGTGCAGCGGTTCAGTAGGTTGAGGATCACTGCAGGTTGTAGGCTTGTCGGAAGAGGAGAGTCTTCAGGTTCTTTTTGAAGGTTTCTATGGTACGCGAGAGTCTGATGTGTTGGGGTAGAGAGTTCCAGAGTATGGGGGGAAGCACGGGACATGTCTTGGAAGCGGTTGTGGGAAGAAGAGATAAGAGGGGAGTAGAGAAGGAGATCTTGTGAGGATTGAAGGTTGCGTGTTAAGGGCGTGCACTAGTGTTTTTGTGGTTTCGTGGTCAAGGAATGCGCGGATCAGGGAAATATTTTTGAGATTGAAAAGGCAGGAGGAGGCAAGGGCTTTGAAAGAGAGGGCGGAGTCGAGGATCACCCCGAGGCACCGAGCATGCGGGACTGGGGAAAGTGAGCAGCCATAAAAAACAATATAAATCTGATATCGCTGTAATCGCACCGACCCGGAGAAGAAGTCAACTAATCACTTATACCACATGAGGAATGGCATAAAAAATAAATAAAATCAATTCTTCACCTGCTGTTGATTTACCGTATATACTCGTGTATAAGCCTAAATTTTCAGCACATTCTTTTGTACTGAAAACGTTCCCCTCAGCTTATACACGAGTCATTGTCCAGAAAGCCGGCGGGGGGGGACCGGCGTAGCAGCAGCAGTAACCGGCGGCTGTGGCACAGTGACAGCTGCAGCCACTGGCTTCCAGAAGACGTCATACTCACCCACCTCGCTCCGTCGCTGCATCTTCGTTCCTGATTCTCCATTGTCCCGGCGCCGGCAGCTCTTCCTGTGCTGAGCGGTCACGTGGTATCGCTCATTAAGGTAATAAATATACACGCGTCTCCACTCCCATAGGCATGGAGCGCATATTCATTACCTTAACGAGCGGTACCACATGACCGCTCCACACAGGTAAGCTGCCACATCAGGACAACGGAGATGCAGAGATGGTGCGAGGAGAAGGAGTAGGACGGGTGGAGGGTGAGCCACAACAATGGGATGGGGAGGTAAGTGTGACGCCCCAGGGTCATGGTTGTCACAGTGGCAATGCTTTCCTCACGGGGAGAGTGATGTCACGCTTGGAAGCGATTTAAGATTTCTCTTAAAGGGCCACTGTCACCCCCCTCCAGACGTTATAAACTAAAAGAGCCACCTTGTGCAGCAGTAATGCTGCATTCTAACAAGGTGGCTCTTTTAGTTTTAGGTTCAAGTATACCCCCCAAAAAAGCGATTTGATACTTAGCCATAATTGGTGTCTCTAGCCACGTAGGCTGGTCCTCCCTCCCCAGCTCGAAACGCTCCTCTGCCGTCACTCACATCTTCTTGGTCTTTCTGCGCCGCCCCCTCAGCGCTGTTTACGTTTTCAAACCGGCGCCTGCGCTGTGTAGTACTGTTCTGCGCAGGCGCAGTAAGCTCTGGCCGTCTGCCGTCCAAGCCAGGCTTTCACACTGCGCCTGCGTAGAACAGTACTACACAGCGCAGGCGCCGGTTTGAAAACGTAAACAGCGCTGAGGGGGCGGCGCAGAAAGACCAGGAAGATGTGAGTGACGGCAGAGGAGCGTTTCGAGCTGGGGAGGGAGGACCAGCCTATGTGGCTAGAGACACCAATTATGGCTAAGTATCAAATCGCTTTTTTTGGGGTATACTTGAACCTAAAACTAAAAGAGCCACCTTGTTAGAATGCAGCATTACTGCTGCACAAGGTGGCTCTTTTAGTTTATAACGGCTGGAGGGGGGTGACAGTGGCCCTTTAACAGGTAATTAGCACATACAACACCGTTCTGACTCCAGGCCAGAAGGGGGAGCTCTACACCCGACTTAAGGGGAGTTGCTCTCTCTGGTCAGGAGGAGTAGTTAGTGGCTAGACAGTTAAACAGTTGGTGCCAGACAGCAGGTTGGAGCAGTCTGAGGCAGAAGGACGGGTGAGGGGCCGTACAGCCTAAGGTGCTGTAGCTCCTAGATAGCGAGATGCAGAAGGAAGAACAGCCTTTAGCTAACGTGCTGGAGAGCAAAGCACAGGAGTGTGACAACAAGGGAGAATAGCTACGACAGGGCTTCCTCCCTGATAGAGCGCAGATACTGGTAACCAGAAGACCGAGGTGGTGTCGTACTCTAGGAGGCACAGCAGAAACCGGTAGGACAGCTAAACTACACGTAACCTGTCCGTCCTAACACCCAAGAGACACAGTGACACATAGAGCCCGGGTCATGATAGAGACACTGTAAAAAGGCTCTAGTCACTTGTCATATGGGTTTGTGTCCCACTTCAATAAAGGACAGAGATAACTGAGAGGACCTTGCTAAGAAGCCATAGGCAGTAAGGAACTACACCACAGTGCTAGAAGGAAGGCTTTTAACTCCACCTGGTAAAGCAGAACTCTGAACTCGCTTCCAAGCCAGCCGGACCGTGCCTGTACCTGTGATCTGGTGCCCTGTACTGTGGCTGCCTGCTACCATCAGTAAACCAGGTAAAAAGACTGCACAACTGCGTCCTTCATTCTTTACTGCATCACTCACCATCTTCCATCTATTCACCGGGAGCCCTGGGGACCTACTTCACCTGTTGGAAGTTATACCATCTGGCTGCCATAACATCACCCCAGAGGACCCCTTTAAGCAGCGTTTGTCACATTTGACCGAATACCACAGGTGGCGTCACGAACTTTCTTTATTTCAAAAAACCCTTTAAAGACATTTCCTTTAACATGGGCGCCCAGGGCCACGGACCGGGTCGCCGCTGTGACACTTCCCTTTAAGTCCCGTCCTTGGTACCGAGTACCCCACGGCCCTGGCGGGCGTTCCATTTGCCATGCATACAACCGCCGGGGGAGCCGAGCCATGCATACAACAACCGGGGGAGCCATGCATACAACAGGGGGAACCACACATACCAAGTCAGGACGGGGGATCCACACATACCAGGACAGGATGGGGGAGCTACACATTCCAGGACAGGATGGGGGAGCTACACATACCAGGACAGGATGGGGGGAGCCACACATAGCAGGACGGGATGGAGGGAGCCACGCAAAGCAGGACAGGATGGGGTAGCCACACACACCAGGACAGGCCAGGGAAGCTACACATACCAGGACAGGATGTGGGGAGCCACAGATAGCAGGACAGGTCTGGGGGAGCCACGCATACCAGGACAAAACGGGGGAGCCACACATACCAGGACAGCGATGAGGGGACAATGCATACCCAGCTTATGCTCGAGTCAATAAGCTTACCCAGTTTTCTGTGGTAAAATTAGGTGCCTCGGCTTATACTCGGGTCGGCTTATACTCGAGTATATGCAGTATTCATTTTGTCTCCCAAAAATCGCAGTAAGGCTTGGCTCACATTTATCCTGCGCTCTACACAAAGAGCTTGCACTGGGTTTCCATGTAAATTTCAGAAATACATGTCTCAGATGGAACCTCTTTCAGAAGATTCCCTATAATGAGGCAGATGGAGGCACTGTGGATGCCATCTGACCTGTGATCCAGTGTGGTCCGTCTTTTTAAGTGTGCACAAAAGCGAGTTCAGGACACAGTTGTCAGGGAGAGACTAGGTGAGCAAGCGCTAATAACCCGGGCCCCTGCAGTTTCCCTCAGACTAGGGAAATCCTGACTGACCCTCTACCTGGAGTTTACACTGAAGGTGTGCATGTCCAGGCCTCGAACCTCACCCTGTCTCCTGAGCTCAGCCCTAGGCTGAAACCTATGCCCACCACCCAGTGAAGATGTTATTCCCCAATATCCACAGTTAGCACAGACAAGGATAAAGGAAAATATACACCACGCCGCAGTCACTCAGGAATACACTATAAATGTGCAGGGCAAAATAAATACAAATATAGGAAGGAGTAAATAAGACAAAGGAAAATACACCACCAGCAACGAGTCTCCAACCACCAGCTCTCCTCACCAGACCGAGATAACAACTCACAAGACAGAAGCTATAATCGGCGACGCCCAAAGATCAGGAGAACTATTTAAAGGCAGTGGGCATGGCCCAGCTTCCAATCCAAGGATTAGGTAAATTAACCCCGGAACAGCTAGAAAAAATCTAGCAGACGCCAATGAGCAAATAGTGGTCAAAAGCGGAATTACCGCTGTCTGTCGGACAACCTGGTCTGAACAGCGTCCGACATGACAGTACCCCGCCTTCTACGAGGGACCCCAGGGCCCTCACGGCTAATAGGACCCGGCTTGTCCGGATGACGGCGGTGAAACAACCTGACCAGCCGGTCAGCATGAACGTCCGAGGCTGGTACCCAGGACCTCTCCTCAGGCCCATAACCACGCCAATGTACCAAGTACTGTAAAGTGCGACGCACTACACGAGAGTCAACCACCTTGGAGACTTTAAACTCCAAATTACCATCCACCAAGACTGGAGGTGGCATAGGCGCCGCGTCCACAGAACCCACCACCTTCTTTAGAAGAGACCTGTGGAACACGTTGTGTATCTTATACACCGTAGGGAGCTCCAATCGATACGCTACTGGGTTAATGACGGCGGTGACCCTAAATGGACCAATAAACCGTGGACCCAATTTAAGGGATGGTATTTTGAGTCTTATGTTTTTTGTGGATAACCACACCCAGTCATCCACACTCAGATCCGGACCTGGCACACGCCTACTGTCAGCCACACGTTTGTACCTAGCACCCACACTCAACAGGCGCTGTTTAACTCTCCTCCAGACTGATGACAATTGTGTTCCTAACTGGTCCTCCTCCGGAACGCCGGAAGAGCCCCTCTGACTCAAAGTACAAAATTGAGGATGTAGCCCGTAAATACAAAAAAACTGAGACTCCCCAGATGACTCCTGGCGGTGATTATTGATGGCAAACTCAGCCAAAGGAAGAAAGGTAGACCACTCCTCCTGGTTATCAGAGACAAAGCAGCGTAAGTACTGTTCCAAATTTTGATTCATACGCTCAGTCTGACCATTTGACTGAGGATGAAATGCTGAAGAATGAGATAACTTGATTCCCAGCCGTGAGCAAAACGCTCTCCAAAATTTTGCCACAAACTGAGACCCCCTATCAGACACGATGTCAGATGGAACCCCATGAAGTCTGACCACCTCCTGCACAAATACTTGGGCCAGAGTCTTAGCGTTAGGCAACGCAGGCAAAGACACAAAGTGCGACATATTAGAAAACCGATCAACAATCACCAAGATGACCGTGTTTCCAGCTGATGAGGGCAAATCAGTGATGAAATCCATGGAGATTTCCGTCCATGGCTTACTAGTTACTTCAAGAGGAAGTAGTGTGCCAACAGGACGGGAGCGAGGCGTCTTAGCCCTAGCGCACGTGGTACAAGCTGACACGTATGAGACCACGTCCTGTCGGATCTTGGGCCACCAAAACCGACGTGACACCAACTCCAAGGTACCTCTAACCCCTGGGTGACCAGCCAGGACAGCATCATGATGCTCCGCCAAAACCTTCAGGCGGAGATGAAGTGGTACAAAAGATTTGTTGATGGGAAGCTCAGATGGTACCTCCTCCTGGGCCTCGGCAATCTCAGCCTCAACCTCGGTAGTGAGAGCCGAAACCACAACACCCTTTTGAAGGATGGGTACTGGATCTTCCCGAGGTTCTCCCCCCGGAAAACACCTGGACAGAGCATCCGCCTTAGTGTTTTTAGACCCTGGTCTGTAAGTGACCACAAAATTGAACCGCGTGAAAAACAATGCCCAGCGAGCCTGCCTGGGGGACAGACGCTTGGCAGACTCCAAATACAGCAGATTCTAATGATCGGTAATAACAGTTACCTGATGTACCGACCCCTCCAAGAAGTGTCGCCATTCCTCAAAGGCCAACTTAATTGCCAACAACTCCCTGTTGCCGATATCGTAGTTACGTTCGGCGGACGACAGTTTCTTGGAGAAATAGGCGCATGGACGTAAACCACTCAAAGATGAGCCTTGAGATAGTACCGCCCCCACACCTACCTCAGATGCATCGACTTCCACAACAAAAGGTTTTGATACGTCTGGCTGCACAAGAATGGGGGCTGAAACAAAACTGTTCTTAAGAAATTCAAATGCGCACACAGCAGCCTCAGGCCAAACGGAGAAATTGGTACCCTTTTTAGTCATGTCAGTTAGCGGATTAGCAATGATGGAAAAATCCTTGATAAATTTCCTATAGTAGTTAGAAAACCCAAGGAACCGCTGAAGTGCTTTCAGGTTATCAGGACGTTCCCAACGCAGCACCGCCTGCACCTTAGCGGCGTCCATTTTAAAACCAGAAGCAGACACAATATAACCCAAGAAAGGCAACTCTTGAACAGAAAATACACATTTTTCAAGTTTAGCATACAGCTTATTCTCTCTGAGAAGCTGTAACACCTGCCTGACATGATCTAAATAAGTATCACGGTCGCAAGAATATATGAGAATGTCATCTAGGTACACGATAACGAATTTCCCCAAAACATGCGAGAACACATCATTGATGAAATGTTGGAACACTGCAGGTGCGTTAGTCAACCCAAACGGCATCACCAAATTTTCAAAATGACCCTCAGGGGTATTAAAAGCCGTCTTCCACTCATCACCTTGACGGACTCTTATGAGGTTGTACTCCCCCTGAGGTCAAGCTTGGTAAACCACTTAGCACCTGCCGCCTGGTTGAACAAATCTGGTATCAGAGGCATAGGGTATGGATCACGAACCGTAATCTGGTTCAACTCCCTGAAATCCAAACACGGGCGTAATCCGCCATCTTTCTTCTTCATGAAGAAGAACCCTGCTGCCACAGGCGAGGATGAAGGCCTGATGTGCCCTTTGCTCAAGCTTTCAGCAATGTAATCTTTTAACGCTTGTCTCTCCGGACCGGAGATGTTAAACATCCTTGCTTTAGGCAATTTGGCCCCTGGTTTAAACCTGATAGAACAGTCATAAGGTGTGGCGGCAACTCTGAACAACCCTTCTCAGAGAACACATCCACAAAATCCTGAAGTGACTCCGGAACGCTTGAAGTCACTGCAGCCACACATGTGGCCAGGCAATTCTCCTGGCAGAACTCGCTCCACCGAATTATGTCCTGAGTTTTCCAGTCAATTACCGGGTTGTGCATAGACAACCAAGGAAAACCCAAAACCACCTGAGCAGGAAGAATCCTGAGCACCTTACATGTAACCCGCTCGGAATGTAGAACTCCAATGTGGAGTTTCACCTCAGCCACAAATTCAGTAATCTCCCCCTGAGAGAGAGGAGCAGCATTGATGGTGACCACGCGGATAGGATGAGACAGTTTTTCAATCCTAAAACCTGCTGTGCGTGCAAACTCCTCATCAATGAGATTTGTGGCTGAACCACTATCCACAAAAACAGTAATTGGCAGCTCACTGCCAGCAACAAAAACCTTAGCAGGGAGCATGCACTGAGAAACCACCATGGAGGATAAACATAAGCTCAGACTGGTCTCCTCCACACCCTCTGAGCTTAGAAGTTTTCCGCCGTTGCGTTTTTCTTAGGCAGCAGAGGACAGATGTTAATAAAATGACCCGTTTTACCACAGTAAAAACAGGCTCCCTGCTTCCTGAGCTCAGGGACTGGACGCTTCACATGTGACACCCCTGCGATTTGCATAGGCTCCGTGGGCTCACCTGCAGCAACCTCACGTGAACCTAAACCCTCTCCCATAGGCGGTGTCACATGCTCCCCCTGACACAAACGGCGATCAATACGGACAACCAGACTCATAGCGGAATCTAGAGAAGCAGGAGTCTCGTACATCAGAAGGGCTTTTTTAACCCTTCCAGAAATCCCATGTATAAACTGACTCCGCAATGCTGGATCATTCCATTGTGTATCGATCGCCCAGCGACGAAATTCAGAACAGTAATGCTCTGCAACTCGCTCCCCCTGGCGAATAGAGCGTATCTTAGATTCTGCTAGAGCCATTTTGTCAGGTTCATCGTAAATTTTCCCAAGACAGGAAAAAAAACTCTCCACAGAGTCAAATGCAGCAGAATCAGATGGCAAAGAAAACGCCCATGCTTGGGGATCCCCACTCAACAATGACAACACCAGGCCCACACGCTGATCCTCATTACCTGAAGATATCGGGCGCATACGGAAATATAGTTTGCAAGCTTCACGAAAAGAAACAAATTTACTGCGTTCCCCAGCAAATTTTTCAGGCAAAGGAAATTTAGGCTCAGCAACTCTTCCTGTCGCTCCAGCTTTCACATTAGACACTGCTAGTCCCTGTTGCTGTACTGCCCCCCTTAACTCCGTGACCTGTAGGGACAGCGCCTCCAACTGGCAGGTTATGGAAGTCATGGGATCCATGACAAAACACAAAAAAAGAAACCCCCTTTTTTTTTTTTGTTGTTGGGCCGATTATAATGTCAGGGAGAGACTAGGTGAGCGAGAGCTAATAACCCGGGCTCCTGCAGTTTCCCTCAGACTAGGGAAATCCTGACTGACCCTCTACCTGGAGTTTACACTGAAGGTGTGCATGTCCAGGCCTCGAACCTCACCCTGTCTCCTAAGCTCAGCCCTAGGCTGAAACCTACGCCCACCACCCAGTGAAGATGTTATTCCCCAATACCCACAGTTAGCACAGACAAGGATAAAGGAAAATATACACCACGCCGCAGTCACTCAGGAATACACTATAAATGTGCAGGGCAAAATAAATACAAATATAGGAAGGAGTAAATAAGACAAAGGAAAATACACCACCAGCAACGAGTCTCCAACCACCAGCTCTCCTCACCAGACCGAGATAACAACGCACAAGACAGAAGCTATAATCGGTGACGCCCAAAGATCAGGAGAACTATTTAAAGGCAGTGGGCATGGCCCAGCTTCCAATACAAGGATTAGGTAAATTAACCCCGGAACAGCTAGAAAAAATCTAGCAGACGCCAATGAGCAAATAGTGGTCAAAAGCGGAATTACCGCTGTCTGTCGGACGACCTGGTCTGAACAGCGTCCGACATGACAACAGTTTTATGCACGTTTGAAAAGAAGGACAAAGCTGAAAAGAGGCCAGACAGAGTACAGAGTAAGGCTGCCGTCACACTATCAGTAATTGGTCAGTATTTTACATCAGTATTTGTAAGCCAAAACCAGGAGTGGGTGATAAATGCAGAAGTGGTGCATATGTTTCTACTTTTCCTCTAATTGTTCCACTCCTGGTTTTGGCTTATGAATACTGATGTAAAATACTGAACAAATACTGATAGTGTGACGGCAGCCTAACTCTGCTGTCTCATTATAATGATTGAGAAACCTCAGGGGTTTCATCTGAATCACGTAATTCAGAGATTTAGATGGCAACCCCGATATAAGTGATCAGTGTAGAGCGTAAGATAAATGTGATCCAAAATGTTATGTAATATGTTCCCAACAAAAGCTTCAACTCAATCCATAAAAAAGCAAGGCCCCGTTCAGGTCAGTCATCTGTCAAGGGAAATATAGTAGACTAGATGGCAGCCCGATTCTAAAGAATCGGGAGTCTAGAATCCATATATACTTTATTTATTCAAATGTAAGAATAATACAATTAATAAATAATAGTAAGAAAGAACAAAAAATGGCTGCACTCACCAGCTCTTGACAATTCTTGACAGTACGGCACATTTCTGATTGGTCGCTCGCGGCAGGCGGCAACCAATCAGAAAAGTGCCGCGCACCACGAAGGCATATATCTTTGTCCACCCTGAGCGGGTGTAGGACGCTGGTGACGTCACTTATCTCCGGACATTATCTCCGGACAAAGCCACGGAAGTGGGCACAAATTGCCGGAAGTAGTATTCTAGGCAATTATATATTAGATTTTAATGTTATCAGTGTTTACCTTTGAATGTTTATATTGTATTGTCCTGTCACCAGCCATGTGTACGATTATCGGCCGAAAGCCTCTCTGGAACCAATAATCACCCCATGTAAAGGTATCTTTATAAGTTAAAGATTCAGAATACTATGACTTTTATCATATCCTGAACAGTCAAGTTTTTTATGAACCGTTAAGGTTTTCTGGTTGAAGTAAAAAAAACTCTGAGTGTTTACAGTTTGAAACCATAAAATGTTGAAAAATTATGTCATTCTTGAGTATATCACTCAATGGTGCTCATAAACGTGTCAAATTTGATCTATAATATACTTTAATATACGTTACTTTAATCTTTAATATACTTAAGAACAGGGCCCCAGACATCACACAGGGGGTCTGAAACACCGCACAGTGGTCCAAAATATCGCTGTGCTCTGCCTGGGGCCCCATATGCTGCCTGGGGCCCCTGTGCTCTGCCTGGGGCCCCATATGCTGCCTGGGGCCCCTGTGCTCTGCCTGGGGCCCCTGTGCTCTGCCTGGGGCCCCATGTTCTGCCTGGGGCCCCTGTGCTCTGCCTGGGGCCACTGTGCTCTGCCTGGGGCCCCATATGCTGCCTGGGGCCCCTGTGCTCTGCCTGGGGCCCCATATGCTGCCTGGGGCCCCTGTGCTCTGCCTGGGGCCCCATATGCTGCCTGGGGCCCCTGTGCTCTGCCTGGGGCCCCATATGCTGCCTGGGGCCCCTGTGCTCTGCCTGGGGCCCCATATGCTGCCTGGGGCCCCTGTGCTCTGCCTGGGGCCCCTGTGCTCTGCCTGGGGCCCCATGTTCTGCCTGGGGCCCCTGTGCTCTGCCTGGGGCCACTGTGCTCTGCCTGGGGCCCCATATGCTGCCTGGGGCCCCTGTGCTCTGCCTGGGGCCCCATATGCTGCCTGGGGCCCCTGTGCTCTGCCTGGGGCCCCATGTTCTGCCTGGGGCCACTGTGCTCTGCCTGGGGCCCCTGTGCTCTGCCTGGGACCACTGTGCTCTGCCTGGGGCCCCATATGCTGCCTGGGGCCCCTGTGCTCTGCCTGGGGCCCCTGTGCTCTGCCTGGGGCCCCATATGCTGCCTGGGGCCCCTGTGCTCTGCCTGGGGCCCCATATGCTGCCTGGGGCCCCTGTGCTCTGCCTGGGACCACTGTGCTCTGCCTGGGGCCCCATATGCTGCCTGGGGCCCCTGTGCTCTGCCTGGGGCCACTGTGCTCTGCCTGGGGCCCCATATGCTGCCTGGGGCCCCTGTGCTCTGCCTGGGGCCCCTGTGCTCTGCCTGGGGCCCCATGTTCTGCCTGGGGCCCCTGTGCTCTGCCTGGGGCCACTGTGCTCTGCCTGGGGCCCCATATGCTGCCTGGGGCCCCTGTGCTCTGCCTGGGGCCCCATATGCTGCCTGGGGCCCCTGTGCTCTGCCTGGGGCCCCTGTGCTCTGCCTGGGGCCCCATGTTCTGCCTGGGGCCACTGTGCTCTACCTGGGGCCCCATAGGCTGCCTGGGGCCCCTGTGCTCTGCCTGGGACCACTGTGCTCTGCCTGGGGCCCCATATGCTGCCTGGGGCCCCTGTGCTCTGCCTGGGGCCACTGTGCTCTGCCTGGGGCCCCATATGCTGCCTGGGGCCCCTGTGCTCTGCCTGGGGCCCCATATGCTGCCTGGGGCCCCTGTGCTCTGCCTGGGGCCCCTGTGCTCTGCCTGGGGCCCCATGTTCTGCCTGGGGCCCCTGTGCTCTGCCTGGGGCCACTGTGCTCTGCCTGGGGCCCCATGTTCTGCCTGGGGCCACTGTGCTCTGCCTGGGGCCCCATAAGCTGCCTGGGGCCCCTGTGCTCTGCCTGGGACCACTGTGCTCTGCCTGGGGCCCCATATGCTGCCTGGGGCCCCTGTGCTCTGCCTGGGGCCACTGTGCTCTGCCTGGGGCCCCATATGCTGCCTGGGGCCCCATATGCTGCCTGGGGCCCCTGTGCTCTGCCTGGGGCCCCATATGCTGCCTGGGGCCCCTGTGCTCTGCCTGGGGCCCCATGTTCTGCCTGGGGCCCCATGTTCTGCCTGGGGCCCCTGTGCTCTGCCTGGGGCCCCTGTGCTCTGCCTGGGGCCCCATATGCTGCCTGGGGCCCCTGTGCTCTGCCTGGGGCCCCTGTGCTCTGCCTGGGGCCCCATGTTCTGCCTGGGGCCCCTGTGCTCTGCCTGGGGCCACTGTGCTCTGCCTGGGGCCCCATATGCTGCCTGGGGCCCCTGTGCCCTGCCTGGGGCCCCATATGCTGCCTGGGGCCCCTGTGCTCTGTCTGGGACCACTGTGCTCTGCCTGGGGCCCCATATGCTGCCTGGGGCCCCTGTGCTCTGCCTGGGGCCACTGTGCTCTGCCTGGGGCCCCATATGCTGCCTGGGGCCCCTGTGCTCTGCCTGGGTGTAGGACACTGGTGACGTCACTTATCTCCGGACATTAGCTCCGGACATTAGCTCCGGACATTAGCTCCGGACATTATCTCCGGACAATAGCTCCGGACAAAGCCACGGAAGTTGGCACAAATTGCAGGAAGTAGTATTCTAGGCAATTATATATTAGATGGGCATTTCCTGAAGGAAATACATGGTGCTTGAACAGCGCTACCAGCTTTACAGCAGCACTTTTCACACACGGGACTGGGGGGTGCGCTTACTTTTGCACCCGGGGCCGGGGGCGCGCTCCTCGGCCTCCGATTTGGTTGGCGGGGCCCCTCGGCCTCCGATTTGGTTGGCGGGGCCCCTTATCCTCCGATTTGGTGGGCGGGGACTCTCGGCCTCCGATTTGGTGGGCGGGGACCCTCGGCCTCCGATTTGGTGGGCGGGGCCCCTTGGCCTCCGATTTGGTTGGCGGGGCCCCTCGACCTCCGATTTGGTGGGCGGGGACCCTCAGCCTCTGATTTGGTGGGCGGGGACCCTCAGCCTCTGATTTGGTGGGCGGGGCCCCTCGGCCTCCGATTTGGTGGGCGGGGCCCCTCGGCCTCCGATTTGGTTGGTGGGGCCCCTCGGCCTCCGATTTGGTGGGCGGGGCCCCTCGGCCTCCGATTTGGTGGGCGGGGACCCTCGGCCTCCGATTTGGTGGGCGGGGCCCCTTGGCCTCCGATTTGGTTGGCGGGGCCCCTCGACCTCCGATTTGGTGGGCGGGGACCCTCAGCCTCTGATTTGGTGGGCGGGGACCCTCAGCCTCTGATTTGGTGGGCGGGGCCCCTCGGCCTCCGATTTGGTGGGCGGGGCCCCTCGGCCTCCGATTTGGTTGGTGGGGCCCCTCGGCCTCCGATTTGGTGGGCGGGGCCCCTCGGCCTCCGATTTGGTGGGCGGGGACCCTCGGCCTCCGATTTGGTGGGCGGGGACCCTCGGCCTCCGATTTGGTGGGCGGGGACCCTCGGCCTCCGATTTGGTGGGCGGGGACCCTCGGCCTCCGATGTGGTGGGCGGGGACCCTCGGCCTCCGATGTGGTGGGCGGGGCCCCTCAGCCTCTGCTTTGGTGGGCGGGGCCAGGCCCCTCGGCCTCCGCTTTGGTGGGCGGGGCCGCTCGGCCTTCGATTTGGTAGGCGGGGCTCCTCGGCCTCCGATTTGGTTGGCGAAGCCCCTCGGCCTCCGATTTGGTTGGCGGGGCCCCTCGGCCTCCGATTTGGTGGGCGGGGACTCTCGGCCTCCGATTTGGTGGGCGGGGACCCTCGGCCTCCGATTTGGTGGGCGCGGACCCTCGGCCTCCGATTTGGTGGGCGGGGACCCTCAGCCTCCGATTTGGTGGTCGGGGACCCTCGGCCTCCGCTTTGGTGGGCGAGGCCCCTCGGCCTCCGATTTGGTGGGCGGGGTCCCTCTGCCTCCGATTTGGTGTGCGGGGACCCTCGGCCTCCGCTTTCGTGGGCGGGGCCCCTCGACCTTCGATTTGGTGGGCGGGGCTCCTCGGCCTCCGATTTGGTTGGTGGGGCCCCCGGCCTCCGATTTGGTGGGCGGGGACCCTCGGCCTCCGATTTGGTGGGCGGGGACCCTCGGCCTCCGCTTTGGTGGGTGGGGCCCGTCGGCCTCCGATTTGGTGGGCGGGGCCCCTCGGCCTCTGATTTGGATGGTGTGGACCCTCGGCCTCCGATTTGGTGGGCGGGGACCCTCGGCCTCCGATTAGGTGGGCGAGGACCCTCGGCCTCCGATTTGGTCGGCGGGGACCCTCGGCTTCCGATTTGGTGGGCGGGGCCCCTCGGCCTCCAATGTGGTGGTTGGGGCCCCTCGGCCTCTGCTTTGGTGGGCGGGGCCGCTCGGCCTTCGATTTGGTGGGCGGGGCTCCTCGGCCTCCGATTTGGTTGGCGGGGCCCCTCGACCTCCGATTTGGTTGGCGGGGCCCCTCGGCCTCTGATTTGGTGTGTGCTCTGCCTGGGGCCACTGTGCTCTGCCTGGGGCCCCATATCCTGCCTGGGGCCCCTGTGCTCTGCCTGGGGCCCCATATGCTGCCTGGGGCCCCTGTGCTCTGCCTGGGGCCCCATGTTCTGCCTGGGGCCACTGTGCTCTGCCTGGGGCCCCATGTTCTGCCTGGGGCCACTGTGCTCTGCCTGGGGCCCCATAAGCTGCCTGGGGCCCCTGTGCTCTGCCTGGGACCACTGTGCTCTGCCTGGGGCCCCATATGCTGCCTGGGGCCCCTGTGCTCTGCCTGGGGCCACTGTGCTCTGCCTGGGGCCCCATATGCTGCCTGGGGCCACTGTGCTCTGCCTGGGGCCCCATATGCTGCCTGGGGCCCCTGTGCTCTGCCTGGGGCCCCATATGCTGCCTGGGGCCCCTGTGCTCTGCCTGGGGCCCCTGTGCTCTGCCTGGGGCCCCATGTTCTGCCTGGGGCCCCTGTGCTCTGCCTGGGGCCACTGTGCTCTGCCTGGGGCCCCATATGCTGCCTGGGGCCCCTGTGCTCTGCCTGGGGCCCCATATGCTGCCTGGGGCCCCTGTGCTCTGCCTGGGGCCCCTGTGCTCTGCCTGGGGCCCCATATGCTGCCTGGGGCCCCTGTGCTCTGCCTGGGGCCCCATGTTCTGCCTGGGGCCCCTGTGCTCTGCCTGGGGCCACTGTGCTCTGCCTGGGGCCCCATATGCTGCCTGGGGCCCCTGTGCTCTGCCTGGGGCCCCATATGCTGCCTGGGGCCCCTGTGCTCTGCCTGGGGCCACTGTGCTCTGCCTGGGGCCCCATAGGCTGCCTGGGGCCCCTGTGCTCTGCCTGGGACCACTGTGCTCTGCCTGGGGCCCCATATGCTGCCTGGGGTCCCTGTGCTCTGCCTGGGGCCCCATATGCTGCCTGGGGCCCCTGTGCTCTGCCTGGGGCCCCTGTGCTCTGCCTGGGGCCCCATGTTCTGCCTGGGGCCCCTGTGCTCTGCCTGGGGCCACTGTGCTCTGCCTGGGGCCCCATATGCTGCCTGGGGCCCCTGTGCTCTGCCTGGGGCCCCATATGCTGCCTGGGGCCCCTGTGCTCTGCCTGGGGCCCCTGTGCTCTGCCTGGGGCCCCATATGCTGCCTGGGGCCCCTGTGCTCTGCCTGGGGCCCCATGTTCTGCCTGGGGCCCCTGTGATCTGCCTGGGGCCACTGTGCTCTGCCTGGGGCCCCATATGCTGCCTGGGGCCCCTGTGCTCTGCCTGGGGCCCCATATGCTGCCTGGGGCCCCTGTGCTCTGCCTGGGGCCACTGTGCTCTGCCTTGGGCCCCACAGGCTGCCTGGGGCCCCTGTGCTCTGCCTGGGACCACTGTGCTCTGCCTGGGGCCCCATATGCTGCCTGGGGCCCCTGTGCTCTGCCTGGGGCCACTGTGCTCTGCCTGGGGCCCCATATGCTGCCTGGGGCCCCTGTGCTCTGCCTGGGTGTAGGACACTGGTGACGTCACTTATCTCCGGACATTAGCTCCGGACATTAGCTCCGGACATTATCTCCGGACATTAGCTCCGGACAAAGCCACGGAAGTTGGCACAAATTGCAGGAAGTAGTATTCTAGGCAATTATATATTAGATAGAAGGAAACTTGTATATTGACTGCGCTGCTGTAGAAACCACAATCCCAGTTTATGGATAGAGAAATTGGTATTTTATTCACTATTCTCTCAATGCGTTTCAAAGTTCATATAACTTCTTCCTCAGGAGATGCATGACACTGGTACTGTCGAAGGTGTTGCCTAATAAGGAGTACCGCTCGCTTCAACCCAAACAATTCTTTGAACCCCCATCCACACCTTAATAAAGACAAGACCAATATTTCTTTGGAGTAATGTAGGCCACAGCAGCCTTTTTATTTAACATATAACAATTAATACAATGAATGTAAAGACATTAACCTTTCAGCTAGATGGAGTCCTTGGAGCCCATAAGAATCTGGTGATTAACGACCCATCACGTGAACATAACATAAACACAAAATTTTACTCCCAGCCGTTCTAACCCTGGCTCGGGAGCACCAAAACCCCCAAGAGGGTTCACTGTTCATGGAAATATTCCAGGAGATCTGACCACCCCTGACGGAACTCCCCACCACCATTCACCAGATCCGAAATATATTAAACTCCAAGAAACAGAGGACCATATGCCAATGGATCCCCGAACCAATTTTCACCAACTCCAAGGACTCCCCCCAGCCGCCCCGGCCGCAATGACCCGAAAAGCACAACCCCAATTACTTCAACAACCATAAATCATCATTCTCCCCGACAAAAAACGAACAAATAGGGCGGGAGGATGGGACAACTTGGGGCAGTGAGCGGGAACTGAGCCAGCCCCGCCTGCAATCACCCCTTTATGCCCACTCTCAGCCCCCACCCCCTTAACCATTAGCCTAGTCCCCCCACCCCTCCAAACCATGTCATGTGGGCCTCCGCTGACGCCACGGGGGGGAGGGGACGGCTTGCTCCGGCCTTTCCTTAAGTCAATTATGCATCTCCTGAGGAAGACGTTATGTGAACTTCGAAACGTTTAAGTGTGACAAACATACAAAAAAAATAGGAAATCACAAAGGGGGCATAAATCACAAAGGGGGCCATACACTTTTTCACACAACTGAAGATGGTCAAAATAGAACAACTACTCCACCTAATAACATGTACTAATGAGTTGTGCTAAAAGTTACAACAATAGGTATGATATAAAAGGCATATTAGAGTGATTTGTCATTTTTGCGCTTTCATTTTTTCCTCCCCTTCTTCCAAGAACCACTTTTATTTTTCTATCAACATATCCATATGTGTGCTTGTGTTTTGCTGGACCACTTGTAAGTTTTAATGACATCATTCATTTTGCCATACGATATACTAAATAATGGAAAAAAATCTAAATTGGCAGAATTGCAATTTTTTCACCATTTCATCCTTATTTTGGGCGGTTCTGTTTCTATGGTGTTTGCCGTATGGTAAAGTGATCTGGAAACATCATATTCCAGGTCAGAACAATTACAGCAATGACAAATTTTCAGATTTTTTTGGAAGTGGTGAATAAAAATCCAAAACTTAGTAAACCCCCTGCCCACAAAAAAACGTGTTTTTATTTTTCGGTCAACATAGCTGTGTGAGGGCTTATTTTTTTGCATAGTGAGCTGTTCTATCGATACCATTTTGGGGTAGATACAACATTTTGATAGCTTCTTATTAGGGTACATTATTTTAAGGAGGTGTGGTGCCTGAGTTTTTTCTCTTTACAGCATTTAATGTATGGGGTAATAATTTCAACTTTTAATTTGAACTTTTATGGGTGTGGCAATACCAAATATTTTTTTGGGGGCATTTTTACATTTCTTTATTTTTAATGGGGAAACTTACATTTACATTTTTAAAGCCATGACCAGAGCTCAGCTACCCCATTTCTCAGGTATTAGGCATTTTTAAGGCATGCTTGAGAAAGGGCTTGAAGTCCCCTGAAATAATTATTATGTCTCCATGCTGATACCAGCTCCCAATGGCCTCTCTGGAGAAATGTAGATTTTCCTTCTACTGCACTTAAAAGTGGATTTTTGATCTATGGACTTACAGTTTCTGGTAAAAAAAAAAGTGTCTACTGGTGTCGTAATCTGAATATGTACACGAAGGCTTCGAATTTTTGACAAATTAGGAAACATTTTGCATCAGATATAGTGAAATAAATGTTCTTTGTTTTTGCTGAACATCCTTGTCTTCTGTAATCATTTTTGGATTTCTGCACTGCGGCTGTAATGTTTCTAATATTATAAGTATTATAATTTATGACATCGATAAAAGAAGGACGTTATTCCAGACTTACATCAGCTGTGTGATCGTGTGTCATCCCTGCCATGTGGACGTCCATTCTCATTCTAGAATTTCCCTTATTTCTTCCCAGAGACAGATATCACCTAATATGGAGGAAGAACACATTCCTTATTAAGAACGCATCATGTGGCGTCAGATAAGAATACATATCTAACATCAGGCATAAAATGATTGGTTTTACAAGGATCACAATGCCACCCCATTCACTTTTATACATATACATTTTTGTGGGAAGAATTCACAATCATTGGCATCCCTGACAATTGCATGCACATGAGTCCAGTGGGTGGACCTAATCAGTGACTGACAATCTTTCCTATATGACTGTGCATGCAGAGATAGCTGTCAATCACAGAGTAGAACCGCCCACTGGACTTATATACATACAAACATCAGGGATCTCAATGAAAAAAAGTCAGGTTATACTGAATGTTTGCCAACAACCAGTATATGATTCTGCTCAGCTTCTCCTTCTCTATGCCATGCTGCCCACAGGTCATACTGCATGTACAATGTTGTAGGTTCCCTATAATGAGATTTGCAACACAACCAGGGGCACTACTCGTTTGAAACAGGGGAACATAGAGATACTTAATAAGGCCGGGGTCACACTACCGTAGAATACGGACGAGTGTTATACGAGGAAACATTGTATAGCACTCGGACCAGTGTTAATCTATGGGGCTGCTTATATCACCGTATTTTTTTCTCGGGCGTATTCAGCATGCTGCGATTGTACACGTATATCGTCCGAGTTTCACCAATGCAAGCATATGGGTGCAAGAAAAAAATCGGACACCACACGGACCATCAGTGTAGCTTGCGAGAAATACGCACACATTTTCCTCATTTCAGCCCATTGAGCCATAAAATTCAACGGGGAAAAGCAGTGAGAAATGTAAAGCAATATGCATGTCATACGGATACATAGGTGCGACAAAATCGCACCATCACATTGTAAACGCATCACACACGGATGACCATACGGAGAACACTCCTGCGACTCTCGGCTGAGATATTTGGACCGATTTTCCACACGGTAAGTGTGACCCCGGCCTAAGATGAGGCCTACTTGCAACTACATCCCTTGAAACTTTTATAGCTAAGCCACTGGTGGTAATTATACTGTATTTTGCCAAATTAATTACTGGAGTATGGCAAACATGATGAGTATACAGAAAAAAACAGTAATATGAAAAACAAGTAAAAAACAAGATGAATTAACCCCTAAATGACTGCTGATATGCCTTTTTACTGACCTAACATATAAGAGACTAGCATCCCCATACAGGTGATAACTAGTGATGAGCGAGTGTACTCGTTGCTCGGGTGATCTCCGAGTATTTGTTAGTGTTCAGAGATTTAGTTTTCATCGCCTCAGCTGAATGATTTACAGCTATTAGCCAGCCTGAGTACATGTGGGGGTTGCCTGGTTGCTAGGGAATCCCCACATGTATTCAAGCTGGCTAATAGCTGTAAATCATTCAGCTGAGGTGATGAAAACTAAATCTCCGAGCGGTCATAAATACTCAGAGACCACCCGTGCGTGCTCGAGAAAACCCGAGCAACGAGCATATTAACTCATCACTAGTGATAATCTGAATAAGTCGGCTGTACACTATAGCTGACAACTTGCTGCATCAGCCACAATCAATGTTGACACCGTCCATATCTGTTTAACCCCTTAGATGCTGCTGTCAATAGTGACTACTTCATATAAATGGTTAATGGAGGGTGGGAGCTCCCTCTTTATCCCCATCGGCACCCTGAGATCATGATTGTGTGGTCCTGATGTTTGCCATAGCAATTCATGGCTAAATAGCGGCCTTAGAGTCTGCCGGCTACATTGACCTATTCAGAAGTTAGTGACATTTTGGTGGTAAAAATAAACTTTTTTATTCCTGTTATGTCACTTTGCATTAATTACTGAAAATCCCCTAAAGGTTTAATAAACTACCTGTCAGCAGTTTTCATTTTGTCAGGGTGCTGTTTATAAAATGGTATCACTTTTTGGTTTCCAATATATAGAACAAAAAAAAACATTTGAAACATGGATAAGTTCCTAAAAAAAAAAATTTTTTGTAAATGTTCTTGAAAAAATGAAAAATTGCTGCTGCATTTTTAAACCTCCTAAAATGCTAACAAAATAAAATAACATTTTACAAATGGTGCTGATATAAAGCAGGCGTGAGGGAAATGTAATTTATTAATGTTTTTCTATGGTATGACTATCTGGATTAACCCCTTTGAGACAAAGCCTGTTTTCACCTTCATGACCGGGCCAATTTTTACAATTCTGACTACTGAGGTCATAACTCTAGAACACTCCAACTGATCCCAGTGATTCTGAGAATGTTTTCTTGTGACATATTGTACCTTATAAGGCCGGCGTCACACTAGGCGTAGGGAAATACGGTCCGTATTTTACATGCGCAATACGCAGAAATGATCCCAAAACAGTGATCTGTATGTCATCCGTAGGCAGGGTGTGGCTGCGTATTTTGCGCATGTAAACCTCAGTATGTAATCCGTATGGCATCCGTACAGCGAGATTTTCTCGCCGGCTTGCAAAACCGACATCTAATGGATCCATGGACTCAGTCTATATATATATATATATATATATATATATATATATATATATATGTGTCAGTGAGACACATATATATATATATTTATATTTAATACAACGCTAGATAGCAGAAAAGCCGGTAATTCAATTGCCGGCTTTTGCTATCTCCTTCCCAAACCCGACAGGATATGAGACATGGTTTACATACAGTAAACCATTTCATATCCCTTTTTTTTGCATATTCCTCACATGTTAGTAGAGTGTGTGTGCAAAATTTGGGGGCTCTAGCTGTTAAAAATAAAGGGTTAAATCGCGGAAAAAACTAGCGTGGGCTCCCTCGCAATTTCCCCCGCCAGAGTGGGAAAGCTAGTGACTGAGGGCAGATATTAATAGCCTAGAGAGGGTCCATGGTTATTGCCCCTCCCGGTTAAAAACATCTGCCCCCAGCCACCCCAGAAAAGGCACATCTGTAAAGATGCGCCTATTCTGGCACTTAGCCTCTCTCTTCCCACTCCCCTGTAGCGGTGGGATATGGGGTAATAAAGGGTTAATTCCACCTTGCTATTGTAAGGTGACATTAAGCCTGGTTAATAATGGAGAGGTGTCAATAAGACACCTATCTATTATTAATCCAGTAATAGTAAATGGTTAATAAAACACACACACATTAGGAAAAAAGTATTTTATTGAAATAAATACACATGATGTTGTAATAGTTTATTATACTCTCAATCCAAATGATGACCCTCGTTTTGTAAAAAAGAAAAAATAAAAAAACAACAATATCCCATACCTTTCCTCCGCTACAGTCGTGTCCCACGCTGTAAATCCATCTGAAGGGGTGAAATAATTTTACAAGCAGTAGCCTGCTAATGCAGCCGCCCCTGCCTGTAAAAACTGGGGAATGAATGGAAAGCAGGGGAACGTCGCGGTGAGGCGCCCTCTGCTGGATGTTCTCATGAACTGCAGCCTTGGAAAAGTTCCCACGCTCGAGTTCATGTGAGTTCATCCTGCAGAGGGCGCCTCACCGCGACTCAATGTAAGTACAGATCACCCAGCTTTCCTTTCAGCACCCGGGGTTTACAGGTACGAGCGAGTGCTTTTGCACAGCTCCTGCCTGTAAATTGATTTAACCCCTTCAGATGGATTTACTTCGTGGGACGTGACAGTTCATCAGAAGGTATGTATATTGTTGGTTTATTATTTTGCCAAGCGAGGGTCTTCAGGTGGATTGAGAGAGCAATAAAATATTAAAACAACCTGTGTGTTTATTTCACTAAAATAATTTTTAATAATGTGTGTGTGTTTTTTAACCCTTTCATACAATTGGATTAATAATGGATAGGTGACATAATTGACGCCTCTCCATTATTAATCTGGCTTAATGTCACCTTACAATAGCAAGGTGACATTAACCCTTCATTACCCCATATCCCACCGCTACACGGGAGTGGGAAGAGAGTGGCCAAGTGCCAGAATAGGCGCATCTTCCAGATGTGCCTTTTCTGGGGTGGCTGGGGGCAGATGTTTGTAGCCGGGGGGGGGGGCAATAACCATGGACCTTCTCCAGGCTATTAATATCTGCCCTCAGTCACTGGCTTTACCACTCTGGCAGAGAAAATTGCGCGGGAGCCCACGCCAATTTTTTCCGCGATTTAACCCTTTATTTTACAAGCTACAGCGCCCAAATTTTGCACATACACACTACTAACATTAGTAGTGTGGAATATGCAAAAAAAAAGGGGATATGAGATGGTTTACTGCATGTAAACCATGTCTCATATCCTGTCGGGTTTGTGAAGGAGAAATGAAAAGCCGGCAATTGAATTACCGGCTTTTCACATATATCGCGCTGAATTAAATATAAATACAGAATATATATATGTGTCTCAATGACATATATATAAACTGTATATATGTTTTAACGAACATTTGAGCACATAAATCCATTAGATGTCGGTTTTGCAAGCCTGCGAGAAAATATCGCAGTACGGATGCCATACGGATTACATACGGAGGATGCCATGCGCAAAATACGCTGACACACCCTGCCTACGGATGACATACGGACCACTATTTTGGGGACTTTTTTGCGTATTACGGCCGTAAAAAACGGACCGTATTTTTATACGCTGAGTGTGAGGCCGGCCTTAGGGTATGTTTCCACGGTCAATCAGGTTTTGCTCAGGATTTGACGCAGGTAAAATCTGCACCAAATCTGCACTTGAGGTCACTGGCAGGTCACCTGCGTTTTTGATGCATTTTTACATGCGTTTTTTTCATGTGGATTGTGTGTGTTCTTGTAAGTTAAATAAATGTATACAAAAAAAAAGAATTGTGATGTAATTTCTTGTCCAACCTCTTCATTTACATACTCCATTGAAGAATAATGTTTAGACAGACAGATAGATCTATCTATCTATCGCTCTATCTATCGTATCTATCTATAGCTCTATCTATCCATCTATTATCTATCTATCTATCGTATCTATCTATTATCTGTCTATCTATTGCATCTATCTATTGTATCTATGTATCTATTGTATCTATTATCTATCTATTGTATTTATCTATCTATTAGATAATAGATAGATACAATAGATAGATACAATAGATAGATAATAGATAGATACATCTATTGTAACTATCTATCTATTGTATCTATTATCTATCTATTGTATTTATCTATCTATTGTATCTATTTATCTATCTATCCATCGATATATCTATCTATAGATATATCTATCTATAGATAGATATATTTATAGATATATATCGGTAGATAATAGATAGATAATAGATAGATACGATAGATACAATAGATAGATAATAGATGACAGATAGATAATACCAAGCCCAATGTTTAGTAATAAACATAATAAAATGTTAATAAAGAGTTAGGCCGGGATCACACATGCGAGAACCTCGCACGAGTCTCGCCTCAATACCCGGCACTGCCGTCGGCACTCGGGACCAGAGTGTGCGGCTGCAGGTATTTCTATGTAGCTGAACGCTCCGGTCCGAGTGCCGGCGGCAGTGTCGGGTATTGAGGCGAGAGACTCGTGTGAGTATCTCGCAAGTATGACCCCGGCCTTAAAAGCAATACCTGTTTAATTTTTTTAGAAAATGGCGTGGGCTCCCGCGCAAATTTCTGCGCCAGAGAGGGAAAGCCAATGACTGAAGGACTGATGTTAGTAGCCTGGGAAGGGGTTAATACCCATGGATCTTCCCAGGCTATGAATATCAGCCCGCAGCTGTATATTTAGCCTTTACTGGCTATAACAATAGGGGGACCCCCCAAAAAAATGATGTGGGGGTCCCCCTATAATTTATAGCCAGAAAGGCTATGCAGACAGCTGCGGGCTGATATTCATAGCCTAGAGAGAGGCCATGGATATTGACCCCCCCTGGCTACAAATACCAGCCCCCAGCCTCCCCAGAAATGGCGCATCTGTAAGACGCACCATCTCCGGTGCTTAGCCTCTCTCTTCCCACTCCTCTGTAGCGGTGGGATATGGGGTAATAAGGGGTTAATGTCACCTTTGTAAGGTGACATTAAGCTGGCTTAGTAATGGAGAGGCGTCAATCAGATACCTACCATTACTAATCCTATACTTGTGAAAGGGTTAATAAAACACACACACATGCAGAATACTACGCATGTGACTAATCATTAGATGCGATTTTACCGCATCTAATGATTATCTATGGGAAATTTATGGTGCGGCGACGGAGCGTCGCCGCATTGTAAACAGACATGCTGTGTTCTGAAAAGATGCACCACATGTCCGTTTACGCGGGTCTGCTGCCTGCATCTTTTAACGCATAGTGGAGACAGGATTTCATGAAATCCCCTCCACTATGCTGTAACATCTGGACGCTGCGTGTTTGACGCTGCAGCTCTACGCAATAATTAGCCGACGCCATGTCGCGTTTGAAGAGCCCCTGATGTGCCTAAGGTCGGGGTCACACTTGCGAGTGCAATGAAAGAAACTCGCACGAGTCTCTCGCATCAGTACTCGGCACTGCCGCTGGCTCTCGGGAATGGAGCGTTCAGCAGTGCAGTGTCGGGTATTGATGCGAGAGACTCGTGCGAGTTTCTCGCATTGCACTTGCAGGTGTGACCCCGGCCTAAACAGTGGAAACCCCCCACAAGTGACACCATTTTGGAAACTGGACCCCTTATGGAACTTATCTAGATGAGTATTGAAGGTCTTGAACCCCCAGGTGCTTCACAGACATTTATAACGTTAAGCCGTAAAAATAACAAAAATCACTTTTTTCCCACAAAAATCTTTTTTAGCTACAAATTTTGTATTTTCACAAGGGTAAAAGGAGAAAATGGACCCTAATGTTTGCTGTGCAATTTCTCCCGAGTTCACGGATACCCCATATGTGGTCGAAAACTACTTTTGAGGCACAGTGCAAAGCTCAGAAGGGAAGTAGCGCCATATTACAGTGCAGATTTTGCTGCACTTGTTTGAGGGTGCCATGTTACATTTACAGAGCCTCTGAGGTGCCAGAACAGCAGAATGCCCATAAGTGACCCCATTTTACCAATTCAACCTCTCAATGAATTCATCTAGGGGTGCAGTCTTTATATTGACACCACAGGGGTGTCACAAACTTTTATACCATTGGGCAGTGTAGAAAAAATAATTTACATTTTTACCACCGAGATTGTGTGTTAGCCCCAAGTTTTACATTTTCACACTGGGAAATGGGTAAGAATGGCACCAGAATTTGTCCCACAATTTCTGCTGAATGTAGAAATACCCAATATGTGGCTGTACAGTACTACTTTGTCATACGGAGTGACTCGGGAGGGACGGAGCGCTATTTGCCTCCTGGAACGCAGATTTTCCTAGACTAGTTTGTGGATTCCATATAAAGAGCCCCTAAGTGCTAAGCAGAATCCCCTCAAGTGACCCCATTTTGGAAATTTTAACCCTTTGGGAATTTATCTACAGAATTAGTGACGATTTTAACATGGGTTTTTTCTAGAAACAAGCAGCAATGGATGATGCTGAGTGAAAATTGCAAACTGCCATTGTAGTGACCAGTACGTTGTAGTGACCAGTACGTTATGCCCAGCTCGTGCTTCTGGAGAGACGCACCTGTAAATTAGGCGGGCTCTCATCACTACAGAGATGCCAAACATGTGGGTACTAAATGTTGTTTAGGCACACTGAGCTCAGAAGGCAGTGGGGCATTTGGATTTGGGAGCTGAGAATTTTCTGAATTTCTTTTGGCGGGTGAGAAGCCATTTCGCTTTTCCAGAGCCTTTGAGCAACCAGTAACGTGGAAGCCCCTATATTTCCGACAGATGACAGATCTGAGTGGGGACTTTCTTTTTTTGTGGATTAAGTGGAAGCTTTTATTGGGAACATTTTACATAACATTTGGAATCACAGTTATCCGGCGCTCTATACTGACCACTTACTTTGGGGTTTCCATCTAAATCTCAGAGTGACGTGATTCACATGAGACCCCCGATGGATCTATTCACTATAGTGAAGCAGCAGAGTTACTCTGGCCTCCGACATGCCTCTGTTCCACAGTTTCCTTCTTTTCAGAAGTGCACAAAACTGGCCAACGGCACTTTTATGCAATCCTAAAAAAAAATGGACACCATCGAATCACAGGTCAGACGACGCCCACAGTGCCTCCATCTGGCTCATTATAGGGAATGTTCAGCCAGAGGTTCTGTCTGAATCACGTATTTCAGAGATTTACAAAAAAACTGCAGTGTAAGGCTATGTGCACACGTTGCGGATTTTGCAATGAGCAAAACAAGGCACACACAAATACAGAGGAATAGAGGACCCTGCCCGCTAGGGCTCACAGTCTACAGGGGATCGGTGAGGATACACTAGGAGTGCTCCTTGTGCGGTATAAGTGATTAGGCGACTTTATTCTTCAGGTCGATGCGATTACAGCAATACCAGATTTATATGTGGTTTTTATGTTTGGTTGCTGTCACACACTAAAAGACGCTTTTTATTGTAAAAACTACTTTTTGCATCACCATATTTTGAGGGCTATAACTTTTTCATATTTCGGCCGACAGAGTCATGTGGGGGCTTGCTTTTTGCGGGATTAGCTGATGTTTCTATTGGTACCATTTTCGGGCATATGACATTTTTTGATCACTTTCTATTCCGATTTTTGAGAGACAGAATGAACAAAAACCAGCAATTCAGGAATTGAATTTTTTAAAAAAATTTTTTAGACTGTTCCGCATGTGGTAAAATTGGTAAGGCAGCTTTATTCTTCGGGTCAGTACGATTACAGCGATACCTCATTTATATCTTTTTTATGTTTTGGCGTGTTTACAAAATAAAAACTATTTTATAGAAAAAATAAGTAAGCTGTATGGCGGCTTGTTTTTTTGCGGGACAAGATGGCATTTTCAGCGGCACCATTTTTATTTATATCTGTCTTTTTGATCATGTTTCATTGCACTTTTTGTTTGGTGTGATGATAAAGCATTATTTTTTGCCTCTCTTTTTTTCACAGTGACCACTGAAGGGGTTAACTAGTGGGACAGTTTTATAGAGCGGGTCGTTACGGACGCGGCGATACCAAATATATGTGTACTTGTATTGTTTTGTTTTTTTTATTTACATAAATAAATGTATTTATTGGTAAAAAAAAGTTTATTTTTTTCTTTGGGGATTTTTTTAAATATTTTTACACATTATATATATATTTTTTTACTTTATTATATTGTCTCCATATGGGATATTACTATTTCACAGCAGATCACTGATCTGACACTCTGCACTGCAGAGTATCAGATCAAGATCTGTCAGGCTCTCAGTAGGCGCTCACAAGCCACCTTCCCTGCAGGACCCATGGCCATCTTGTTGCCGGGGGTCTCGCATTGCGTTGTTCTGATGGAAGCATCCAGGGAGCCCCATCCCTGCACGATGCTTCTCTATGTCGCTGTCACTACTGACAAGCAGCATTAGAGGGGTTAAATGCCCATGATCGGTGATAGCACCGATCGTGGGCATTGTTGCAGGATGTCAGCTGTCACATACAGCTGACACCCGCACGCGACCGCCGCAGTGCTCAGCATGAGGCCGTACGATTATGGCGTCGTACTAGTACTGCGCTAGTAGCCACAAAAACCTCTCTGACATCCTTTTTGTCAGAAAACAAGGCTATAATTAGCCTATATACAAGCAAGTATACCCACTCAAAATAGCATAATATTATGATGAGAAAAAAGAGTTATGCCAGGTATATATAGAGTAAAAAGATTGCAAAGTTTATTGACAATTAACAATATATTACATTATCAGTACAGTTATACGCAGGAAATAAAGTGATACATGTGCAAAAACAACCCGGCAGGGTGTAGAGACCCTCCAAAAAGTCCCAATCGCTCAGTGCCTATCAATATTCCTTATATAAAGTGCATGTGCATATTGCCATGACATAAGTGGACATGTCTAACACCAACCAGGACCCTGACGGAGACATAGTCCTAAAGTGGGGTAATAATTAGTCCATGGGAGGCTATCAGACACTTACCACAAGCAGGGGTTTGGAGGGAATGAGGCCGGGTGTACAGAGAAACCTCCCGACGCGCGTTTCGCGTCCCTAATCGTCCGCTTTCTCCCTTGAGAATTGTCAATAAACTTTGCAATCTTTTTACTCTATATATACCTGGCATAACTCTTTTTTCTCTTTATAGTACTGCGCTAGGCGTGAACGTACCTCCCGCACAGCAGTTAGACTAGTATGGCACATATTGTAAAGGGGTTAAAGGATTAATCATTCAAAGTTTGAAAATTGCTAATTTTTTTACATTTTTTTCACATTTCTGATATTTTTTTATAAATAAACACAAAACATATCGACCTAAATGTAACATTATCATAAATTCTAATGTGCCACGAAAAAAGAAACTCAAAATCTCTGGGATTTCTTGAAGCATTCCAGAGGTATTTACCATGTAAAGTGACACTGCTCAGATTTCAAAAATTCGGCCCGGTCACTAAGAGGTTTAATAATACCCAAAAAGCAGGGTTGTCATGGGTATATAATATTGATGACCTATTTCTTTGATAGGTCATCAATATCAGAACGGTGACAGTCTAACATCCAGCAACACCATCAATTTACTTTCAGCAACTTCTGCCAAGAACTTCAGATCAGTCACTATTTTTGGCAGAGGCTGCCACAACATTGAATGGAGTGGTCCAGTTGTCATGGGTGTGACAGACAGTCATCCGGGATCCGGCTGTAGAAGGTCTTTGCGATTAGCTCAAGCACCTTCTTGGTTTTTGTATCTCTGTTGTGGAGCGATATCCCTCTCCCTTTAGGACCCAACAGTTACCTCCACCTTCTGCTGCTAATTAGATACCCGTGCTGAAGGTTTTTATTCATTCCGTGTCTGCAGCATGTTGCTGGTGTTAGCTCTTACATGTCTCTGTCTAGTTAGATGTACTAACAGTCGGTGAGTTCCCTCTCAGAGGACTCTTGGAGGATTGTTGGCGTGACATTTCGGTTGTCTTCTCAAGCTAAGTGTTCCCTTGTTTGTCTACCCTTTTTGTCTTTAGTTGTAGTGTGGACTGACTAGTACTAACCCCAACCTCTCCCTAACCAGGGCCTATTGCCAGGGTCAGACAGGGATTAGGTTCCTGCTTGGCGATAGGTGCAGAACCTATATTGGGACTGTTAGGGCGGTCAGGGTGATTTTAGTTCTGTCTAGTGATCTCCAGTTCCCACTTCCCTAGTGTTTAGGGCCATCTGTGTTATGATCCTAGTGGCTTAGGATCACAAATCTAACCAGCTAAGTAGAAAATAATAGGACGAGCTCTGGGGATGTGGTAACTGGACTAACCGCAAACCTGATCCTAACCGCACACACTATAGGCAGCCGTGGAACGTTTCCTGAAATCCTAGACGTCTCTTCACGGCCTGAGAAACTGACTACCCCTAAAGAGAAAGTAAAGACCTCACTTGCCTCAGAGAAACCCCCAGAGATATAGATGCCCCCCACAAATAATAACGGTGAGTTAAGAGGAAAAGACAAACGCAGAGATGAAACAGGTTAAGCAAATGAGGCCCGCTAACGCTAGATAGCAGAAAATAGCAAGGGATCTGTGCGGTCAGTAAAAAACCCTATGCAAAAATATCCACGCAGAGAATGCGAGAACCCCCACACCAACTAACGATGTGGGGGGAGCAACTCAGCACCCCAGAGCACCAGCAAGCAGGGAAATCACATATTAGCAAGCTGGACAAAAACTCAACATATACTAGGAAAAATCTTGAACACAGATGAGCAAAAATAAGCAAACAGAACTTAGCTTCTCTTGGAGAGACTGATAACGGATGTAGACAGGAGCAATCAGAATGACACTGAATACAACGGCAACAGGCAAGGAATGAAGGACCAGGTGGATTAAATAGGAAACCTAACTAGCAGATGACGAGACAGCTGATCCTGCCAGAAACCTGCAAAATAACAAAAAGAGCCACCAGGAGGAGCCCAAAGAGAGAACTCACACAGTACCACTCATGACCACAGGAGGGAGCCCGGAAACAGAGTTCACAACAGTACCCCCCCCTTGAGGAGGGGTCACCGAACCCTCACCAGAACCCCCAGGGCGATCAGGGTGAGCCACATGGAAGGCACGAACCAAATCGGCTGCATGAACATCAGAGGCGACAACCCAGGAATTATCCTCCTGACCATAGCTCTTTCACTTAACCAAATACTGAAGCCTCCGTCTTGAAATACGAGAATCCAAGATCTTCCCCACCACGTATTCCAATTCTCCCTCAACCAGCACCGGAGCAGGAGGCTCAACAGAAGGAACCACAGGCACCACGTACCTCCACAAAAAAGACCTATGGAAAACATTATGGATGGTAAACGATGCCGGGAGGTCCAAGCGAAATGACACAGGGTTGAGGATTTCCAAAATTTTATAAGGACCGATAAAACGAGGTTTAAACTTAGGAGAAGAAACCTTCCTAGGAACATAACGAGAAGACAACCACACCAAATCCCCCACACGAAGTCGGGGACCCACACAGCGACGACGGTTAGCAAAGCGCTGAGCCTTCTCTTGTGACAACATCAAATTGTCCACCACATGGTTCCAAATCTGCTGCAACCTATCCACCACAGAATCCACCCCAGGACAGTCAGAAGACTCAACCTGACCCGAGGAAAAACGAGGATGAAAACCAGAATTACAAAAAAAAGGCGAAACCAAAGTAGCCGAACTAGCCCGATTATTAAGGGCAAACTCGGCCAATGGCAAAAAAGCCACCCAATCATCCTGGTCAGCAGAAACAAAACATCTCAAATAAGTTTCCAAGGTCTGGTTAGTTCGCTCGGTTTGGCCATTCGTCTGAGGATGGAAGGCTGACGAAAAAGACAAATCAATGCCCATCTTAGCACAAAAGGACCGCCAAAATCTGGACACAAACTGGAATCCTCTGTCAGACACAATGTTTTCAGGGATGCCGTGCAGACGAACCACATTCTGAAAAAATAACGGAACCAAATCAGAGGAAGAAGGCAACTTAGGCAAGGGCAACAAATGGACCATTTTAGAAAAACGATCACAAACCACCCAGATGACAGACATTCTCTGAGAGACCGGAAGATCCGAAATAAAATCCATGGAAATATGCGTCCAAGGCCTCTTAGGAACCGGCAAAGGCAAAAGCAAACCACTGGCACGAGAACAGCAAGGCTTAGCCCGAGCACAAATCCCACAGGACTGCACAAAGGAACGCACATCCCGCGACAAGGAAGGCCACCAGAAGGATCTAGCCACCAAATCTCTGGTACCAAAAATCCCAGGATGACCCGCCAACACTGAAGAATGGACCTCGGAAATAACTCTGCTGGTCCATCTATCTGGGACAAACAGTCTCTCTGATGGACAACGGTCAGGTCTATCCACCTGAAATTCCTGTAACACCCGTCGCAAATCTGGGGAAATGGCAGACAAAATTACCCCCTCTTTGAGGATACCAACCGGCGCAGAAACTCCAGGGGAGTCAGGCACAAAACTCCTAGAAAGAGCATCAGCCTTCACGTTCTTCGAACCAGGAAGGTACGAGACCACAAAATCGAAACGTGAGAAAAACAACGACCAACGAGCCTGTCTAGGATTCAACCGCTTGGCCGACTCAAGATAAATCAAATTTTTATGATCAGTCAAGACCACCACACGATGCTTAGCTCCCTCTAGCCAGTGTCGCCACTCCTCAAATGCCCACTTCATTGCCAACAACTCCCGATTACCAACATCATAATTTCGTTCAGCCAGCGAAAATTTTCTTGAAAAGAAGGCACATGGCTTCATCACAGAGCAATCAGAGCTTCTCTGTGACAAAACAGCCCCTGCTCCAATTTCAGAAGCATCAACCTCGACCTGGAAGGGAAGAGAGACATCTGGCTGACATAAAACTGGAGCCGAAGAAAACCGGCGCTTCCTGAAAGGCCTCAACGGCCGCAGGAGACCAGTTAGTCACATCAGAACCCTTCTTGGTCAAATCCGTCAAAGGTTTAACCACACCAGAAAAATTTGCAATGAAGCGACGGTAAAAATTAGCAAAACCCAAGAACTTCTGAAGACTCTTAACCGATGTAGGTTGAGCCCAATCATGAATAGCCTGGACCTTGACTGGGTCCATCTCAATAGAAGAAGGAGAAAAAATTAAGCCCAAAAAGGAAACTTTCTGGACTCCGAAGAGACATTTGGAACCCTTCACAAACAAGGCATTGGCACGCAGGACCTGAAATACCATCCTGACCTGCTTAACATGGGATTCCCAATCATCTGAAAAGACCAAAATATCATCCAGATACACAATCATAAATTTATCCAGATATTCTCGGAAGATATCGTGCATGAAGGACTGAAACACAGAAGGGGCATTAGAAAGTCCAAAAGGCATCACCAAGTACTCAAAATGGCCTTCGGGCGTATTAAATGCTGTTTTCCATTCATCGCCCTGTTTTATACGCACAAGATTATACGCACCGCGAAGATCTATCTTGGTGAACCAACTAGACCCCCTAATCCGAGCAAACAGATCAGACAACAATGGCAAGGGATACTGGAATTTGACCGTGATTTTATTTAGAAGGCGATAATCTATACAGGGTCTCAACGAACCATCCTTCTTGGCCACAAAAAAAAATCCCGCACCAAGAGGGGACGAGGAGGGGCGAATATGTCCCTTCTCCAAAGACTCCTTTACATAGCTCCGCATAGCGGCATGCTCTGGTACAGACAAATTAAACAGTCGTCCCTTAGGGAACTTACTATCAGGAATCAAATTTATAGCACAATCACAATCCCTATGAGGAGGTAGGGCACTGGATTTGGGCTCATCAAATACATCCTGGTAGTCCGACAAAAACTCAGGGACTTCAGAAGAAGTAGAGGAAGCAATTGATACCAAGGGAGCATCGCCATGAATTCCCTGGCAACCCCAACTCAACACAGACATAGCTTTCCAATCCAGGACTGGATTATGAGCCTGCAACCATGGCAGACCCAACACGACAACGTCATGCAAATTATATAACACAAGAAAGCGAATCACCTCCTGATGTGCAGGAGTCATATACATGGTCACTTGAGTCCAGTATTGAGGTTTATTCTTGGCCAATGGTGTAGCATCAATTCCCTTCAATGGAATAGGGAACTGTAATGGCTCAAGGATAAAACCACAGCGCTTGGCAAATGACAAATCCATCAGATTCAGGGCGGCACCTGAATCTACAAAAGCCATAACTGAGTAGGATGACAGAGAGCAAATCAAAGTAACAGACAAAATGAATTTAGGCTGTACAGTACCAATGGTGACAGATCTAGCAAAGTTTTTTGTGCGCTTAGAGCATGCTGAGATAACATGAGCTGAATCACCACAGTAAAAGCACAACCCATTCTGACGTCTATGATTTTGCCGTTCAATTCTGGTCAGAATCCTATCACATTGCATAGACTCAGGTTTCTGTTCAGAAAACACCGCCAGATGGTGCACAGGTTTGCGCTCCCGCAAACGCCGATCAATCTGAATGGCCAAAGCCATTGACTCATTCAGACTCGCAGGCGTGGGGAACCCCACCATAACATTCTTAATGGCTTCAGAAAGACCTTCTCTGAAATTTGCAGCCAGGGCACACTCATTCCATTGAGTAAGCACCGACCATTTCCGAAATTTTTGACAATACACCTCAGCTTCATCCTGACCCTGAGAGAGAGCCAGCAAGGCCTTTTCTGCCTGGTTCTCCAGATTAGGTTCCTCATAAAGCAATCCAAGCGCCAGAAAAAACGCATCCACATTCAGCAATGCAGGATCTCCTGGCGCCAGGGAGAAGGCCCAATCTTGAGGGTCGCCGCGTAAACAGAGAGATAACAATTCTAACTTGCTGAGCGGAATCACCAGAGGAACGAGGTCTCAAAGAAAGAAATAATTTACAATTATTCTTAAAATTCAGAAACCTAGATCTATCTCCAGAAAAAAACTCAGGAATAGGTACTTTTGGCTCAGACATAGGACTGTGAACAACAAAATCCTGAATGCTTTGCACCCTTGCAGCAAGATGATCCACACTAGAAGTCAGACTCTGAATATCCATGTCTGCAGCAGAACTCAAAGCCACCCAGAGATTAAGGGGAGGAGAGAAGCAGGACAGACTGCAGAGCAGAAAAAAAAAATTGAACTCAGGATTTCTCTTATCCCACTTTTGCGATGCATTTAACACTTTTGGCCTGTTGCACTGTTATGATCCTAGTGGCTTAGGATCACAAATCTAACCAGCTAAGTAGAAAATAATAGGACGAGCTCTGGGGATGTGGTAACTGGACTAACCGCAAACCTGATCCTAACCGCACACACTATAGGCAGCCGTGGAACGTTTCCTGAAATCCTAGACGTCTCTTCACGGCCTGAGAAACTGACTACCCCTAAAGAGAAAGTAAAGACCTCACTTGTCTCAGAGAAATCCCCCAGAGATATAGATGCCCCCCACAAATAATAACGGTGAGTTAAGAGGAAAAGACAAACGCAGAGATAAAACAGGTTAAGCAAATGAGGCCCGCTAACGCTAGATAGCAGAAAATAGCAAGGGATCTGTGCGGTCAGTAAAAAACCCTATGCAAAAATATCCACGCAGAGAATGCGAGAACCCCCACACCAACTAACGATGTGGGGGGAGCAACTCAGCACCCCAGAGCACCAGCAAGCAGGGAAATCACATATTAGCAAGCTGGACAAAAACTCAACATATACTAGGAAAAATCTTGAACACAGATGAGCAAAAATAAACAAACAGAACTTAGCTTCTCTTGGAGAGACTGATAACGGATGTAGACAGGAGCAATCAGAATAGCACTGAATACAACGGCAACAGGCAAGGAATGAAGGACCAGGTGGATTAAATAGGAAACCTAACTAGCAGATGACGAGACAGCTGATCCTGCCAGAAACCTGCAAAATAACAAAAAGAGCCACCAGGAGGAGCCCAAAGAGAGAACTCACACAGTACCACTCATGACCACAGGAGGGAGCCCGGAAACAGAGTTCACAACACATCTCCCTTTCCCCTTTGTTTTGCACTTATTTAGCCGTCACCCAGCGTGACAACAGTTCCATACAATGTATGCATCAGGCTGCTGGAAGTGCCATTAGCCAATCAGGGAGAATGCTAGCCCTACAGTGATCTGATATTAATGGCCTATCAATATCATATGACCGTTCAATCAAAACAGAATGCAGCTTATTCTGGATAAACACAATTTATAGAAGTCAACATTAGCTTGTCGGCAATTCATAAAGTTAAGCCGGGGTCACACTTGCGAGTGTGATGCGAGAAACTCGCGTGAGTCTCTCACATCAATACCCAGTACTGCTGCCGGCACTTGGACCGGAGCATGTGGCTGCATAGAAATACATGCAGCCACAAACTCCGGTCCTGAGTGCCGGTGGCAGTGCCGGGACTTGATGCGAGAGACTCAGGCGAGTTTCTCACATCACACTCGCAAATGTGACCCCGCCGTTATATGCATTTTCCTCCTTTCTCGAGTCTTGCCACTCACAGTCATGCAATGATTTAGTCAAGGGGCCCCACAGAATGAAATCCATGTAAGTAAATGTATCCATCCTGGGCAGCTTGTGGTCTCAGCCTCATTCTGACCACTTATGCCTCACACAACCAAGATATGAAGACAAGCTGTTGTAGATCTGCCACAGGTTTCAGATTTTACATAATAAAGGTTAGCTATATTAATATACCCAATTTATATCATCTAATATTATACATTCATTTTACCACCTGGGCTTTATAGCCATGCCTGTGCAAATAGATTTACTAAGTTATTGATCAGTCTAATAAAATAGAAATATTGGATTACGGTAAGTAAAAACTTATATAGGCAATCAACCCTTCCACTTAGCACGTAGCTATGCAGATTCATTCATAATGAAAAATGTCCATATGTCCTAGAATGAGTCACACTGAACAAATGGAGATAGGAAAACAAAATGATATTGGACAGCATGTGATAATACCGAGTATAACATAATATGTTCAGAGCAAATGGAAGGCTGCATGGCACAATCTGATGTGTGTACGTGGGAGGATATGTAGGATGCAGTGCTACATTTAAAGAAGGGCAAGAGTATGGAAAAAAGGCTCCAATTGTGTATGTGTGGGAGAAGGGAAAGCTACAGGAGAAACTGTAAAGGATGAATAGAAATTAGACAGGACTGAAAGAGTCAGGGTTCAGTAATAAGCTTGCAAACATAATACATATATTTTGTATGGTCACCTTACATCCTGGAGCCTTGATCATAGTCACTGACACACTTAGCTTAAAAAAAGGATTATTTTTCTCTCTCTTAAGCATATACTGGAAATGTGGAAAAGGATGAAAAAATGGAAACAAAATTTTCAAAACATCTCAATTTATTCAGTATTGAGTATGAGTGTCATGTGCAAAAAATATATATATTGTTGGTTTTCTGAGGAATTTTCTGCTATGCTGAATGCATTTGGACACAAATCATGAGGAAATGGCCAACCATTGGTTCTGCGACCAAATCAATGTAATGCAGAGCTGTTAGTGTAACTAAAAAAAAATTAGAGGGGTATGGGTACTGTACATCATGTCACCCTAAACCATAATCCCAGGATAAAACCAGTGTCTCATCCTTCATGTTGGCCTCCTCATGGCGTTGCCCACATGGTTGTGGCAAATTTGAAGAATGGGGCATAGTGATCCATTCTTTACTGCAAGTGAAACTAGATGTCACATACCAAGCCTGATAAGGCATCAATATCTACACAAACCATCAGAAGGTGTTTGCATAACACAGGGCTCTGAGCTAGACTTAAAGCTACAGTACTTCCATTTACCTTACGCCACCACTCTCCAAAGCTATCATGGTGCAGAGCAAGACAGCAATGGAGGTCTATCCGGCTTTTGTCTTGGATGCAATGATAGCTAGAAATTGGTCTGGAAACCACATCCGCAAACACTGTGAAGAAGCTTTCATAAAGCTATGTGAAAGTGTCCCAAGAGCCGTTTTTTCAAATCAAAAACACGAGGCTGTATGCTGCTCATTCTTTGAGCAACTTGTGAGGCCTAAAGATGTTACTATGGACTGCAGTATCTCCAGACTTGTCCTCCATCGAGCACAGTTAGGATGATAACTGGAAAAGGAGCTGCCAGCAGCGGGTCTTGATGATTTGCCCAAGTGCATTCAGTGTAGCAGAACATTCCTCAGGCAGCCATTAATAACCTCATTGATAACATGCCAAGGTGTGTAAGTCATTGTATTTCTGCACGTATCATACTCGATATTGAATGAATCGAGATATGGTGAAAATTTAATAATTAACATGTCTATTGATCCTGTGCTTTCCATCGTTTCCTTTTTGATGTTGCAATGTCCATGTTGAGGATTATGTAATGATGCTGCATCAATTTATAACATAAACACCTGCAGAAGCAATCCAATTCAACAGAAAAAATGGTTATTGCAAAACGAAGTCCCCTTCCTCAGTAAAATCAGTAATGACAGCATATAGTACATTTTATAGCAGCTAGCCTATGGAACGCAGCTTATAGACTGACAAAGCTTCAGATACTCCCAGGAGCCTTTTTCTCCATTTACAGATCCCCATGCCATTTTGAGGTACAAATATGAGTTATAAATAAGAGTAAGCTAGGACCAACAAGTATTTCATTCATTTGCTCGAGTGTTAGGAGAGTGTTTGCAACATTGACTGTATGATACTGGAGTAAGGACTGGTAAGTAGCTACAGGGACTGATCTGAGGTCTACAGTTATACTGGGGTGTGAAGTTACTTTGAGGTCTGGTGTTGGTGTTCGTTTTGGGGTCTGGTCTGGAGCCTACAATTTCTGCCTGAGTTCATTTTGTGTGACGAAAAGATCACTTGTGCTAATTGTGAATGAGGGGAATTAGGGGAGTTTTTGGACATGACCTCTGCAACTAAGGGGGGCACTAGTTGATTTCACTCTTCAAGCATAGTTAGGTCTCACACGTCCAGATTTTTTCGGTACGTGAAGAAACGGTCCCGGAGCTATCCGTGTTCGTGTGTGCACCTAGGCCATCCGTGTGTCATCCGTGTGTCATCCGTGTGTATGTGTTTCTCGTCCGTGTGCTGTCCGTGTTTTGAAACAATTTGTTTCAATTTTAACTCTATGACTTTAAAAAAGAATACGGACGGCATGACATGCACCCATTGACTTTAATGGGTCCGTGTGATCCGTGCGCTCCCACCAACACTGACATGTCTCCGTGTTTTGCACACGGACACACGGTCCGTGAAAACTCGCTGACATCTGCAGAGACACATTCATTTTAATGTGTCTACGTGTGTCAGTGTCTCCGGTATGTGAGGAAACTGTCACCACACGTACCGGAGCCACTGACGTGTGAAACCGGCCTTAAATGATTACAGTAGTCCCCCCAAAAAATAAAAAGTACCCTCAGTGATTAGCAAATCGTACCCTACTCTACTGATAGAGAACTACTTTTTGTGAATAACCCTGTAAGTATGGGTAGCAGTGTTAGAGCCCCTTTTATCCTTATAAAGTAATTGAAGACAATTGCACAGGAACCCTTGCAATCCTTTCTCAGTCTAGCTCCATGTAGAACATTAAATAGAGGGGTTGTTCAGCTAAAAAAAGGGAAAGTTTTTAACCCCTTAGTGACGGAGCCAAATGTTTGAAATCTGACCAATGTCACTTTATGTGGTAATAACTCTGGAATGCTTCAACAAATCCCAGTGATTTTAAGGGTGTGTTTCCACGGGCCGGATTACATCTGGATTAGCTGCGGATTGAACGCTGCATACAGTCGCAGCATTCAACCCGCAGCGTCCAGATGTTACAGCATAGTGGATGGGATTGTATGAAATCCTATCTCCACTATGCGTGCGAACACACACCCAGCGGCCCTGCGTTTACGGACATGTGGCGCGTCTTTTTAAAACTCAGCATGTCTGTTTACCTTGCCGCGACGCTTCATCACCACAAGGTAAATAACAGGGCCCTATGTATGGGGTGTGGAGATTCCGGATGTGTGCAATCACACCTCTCAACCGTCCCGGATCCAGCGGGACTGTCCCGATTTTGACAGTCAGCCCCGCTGTCACGGGCGGGACATGAGTTGTCCCGCACTGGTTGGGAGGTGTGCTGCAATGTCAGCTGGTCAGCCTGATCCCTGGCACCCGCAGAGCAGCACACCACATATATTGCTGCTGTGTGCGCACAGGACCTGTGATGAGGTCACAGGAGGGGAGGAGTCAATGGTCACATGATCGGGACCTCGGAGTATGCAGGACTCTGCTGTGCTGGTTGTCATGGTGCTGGACGAAGGTATGCTTATGTGTGGAGTCAGGAGGAGTTACAGTGTGGATGTAGCAGAGCCGTGTGTGTACAAGGTGTACGGAGCGGAGTCGTGTGTGTATGAGGTGTACGGAGCAGAGCCAAGTATGCACAAGGTGTACGGAGCGGAACCGTGTGTGTATGAAGTGTACGAAGCGGAGCTGCGTGTGTACGAGGTGTACGAAGCGCAGCCGTGTGTACGAGGTGTATGGAGCAGAGATGCGTGTGTATGAAGCGCAGCCGCATGTGCGAGGTGTACGGAGTGGAGCCGCGTGTGTACGAGGTGTATGGAGAGGAGCCGCGTGTGCACAAGGTGTACAGAGCGGAGTCGTGTGTATGAAGTGTACGAAGCGGAGCCGCATGTGTACGATGTGTACGAAGCGCAGCCGTGTGTACGAGGTGTACGGAGCAGAGATGCGTGTGTATGAAGCGCAGCCGTGTGTGCGAGGTGTATGGAGCAGAGCCGCGTGTGTACGAGGTGTATGAAGCGGAGCCGCGTGTGTTGTGAAATTGGATTCTGGGCTCCCCCGGTGGCCACTTGTGGAATTTAACTTGTGTGCATCATCCCCTCTGTTCACCTGCTCCTATCAGGATGTGGGAGTCGCTATATAACCTTGCTCCTCTGTCAGTTTCATGCCGGTCAACAATGTATCAGTAGCCTTTCTGTGCATGTTCCTGCTACCAGACAACTCCCAGCTAAGTTGGACTTTTGTCCTTTTGTGTTTTTGCATTTTGTTCCTGTTCACAGCTGCTGTTTCGTTACTGTGTCTGGAAAGCTCTTGTGAGCGGAAATTGCCACTCTGGTGTTATGAGTTAATGCTAGAGTCTTAAAGTAATTTCTGGATGGTGTTTTGATAGGGTTTTCTGCTGACCATGAAAGTGCCCTTTCTGTCTTCATGCTATCTAGTAAGCGGACCTCGATTTTGCTTAACCTATTTTCATACTACGTTTGTCATTTCATCTTAAATCACCGCCAATATATGTGGGGGCCTCTGTCTGCCTTTTGGGAAAATTTCTCTAGAGGTGAGCCAGGACTGTCTTTTCCTCTGCTAGGATTAGGTAGTTCTCCGGCTGGCGCTGGGCATCTAGGGATAAAAAAACGTAGGCATGCTACCCGGCCACTTCTAGTTGTGCGGCAGGTTTAGTTCATGGTCAGTATAGTTTCCATCTTCCAAGAGCTAGTTCTCATATATGCTGGGCTATGTTCTCTCGCCATTGAGAATCATGACAGTTTGACCGGCCCAAAAAAGGGTTAAATTACTGGCTGAGAAAGGAGAGAAAAAAGAAGTCTGCTACAATTTTTTTTTTTTTTTTTCCCTCTAGTTCTGAGTGTGCTCTTAATTGAATCACTTGCTAGTCTGCCTATACTGCAGCCTTCCTCTCTTCCTCTCCTTCTAATCCTTGAATGGCTCTGTGATCACCTGTTTCAAATGGATCTTCAGAGTGTAGCTACAGGTTTGAATAATCTCGCCACAAAGGTACAAAATTTGCAAGATTTTGTTGTTCATGCACCTATGTCTGAGCCTAGAATTCCTTTGCCTGAATTCTTCTCGGGGAATAGATCTCACTTTCAAAATTTTAAAAATAATTGCAAATTGTTTTTGTCCCTGAAGTCTCGCTCTGCCGGAGACCCTGCACAGCAGGTCAGGATTGTAATTTCCTTGCTCCGGGGCGACCCTCAAGACTGGGCTTTTGCATTGGCACCAGGGGATCCTGCGTTGCTCAATGTGGATGCGTTTTTTCTGGCCTTGGGGTTGCTTTATGAGGAACCTCATTTAGAGCTTCAGGCGGAAAAGGCCTTGATGTCCTTGTCTCAGGGGCAAGATGAAGCTGAAATATACTGCCAAAAATTCCGCAAATGGTCTGTGCTTACTCAGTGGAATGAGTGCGCCCTGGCGGCGATTTTCAGAGAAGGTCTCTCTGATGCCATTAAGGATGTTATGGTGGGGTTCCCTGTGCCTGCGAGTCTGAATGAGTCCATGACGATGGCTATTCAGATCGATAGGCGTCTGCGGGAGCGCAAACCTGTGCACCATTTGGCGGTGTCTACTGAGAAAACGCCAGAAAATATGCAATGTGATAGAATTCTGTCCAGAAGCGAGCGGCAGAATTTTAGACGAAAAAATGAGTTGTGCTTCTATTGTGGTGATTCAACTCATGTTATATCAGCATGCTTTAAGCGTACTAAGAAGCCTGACAAGTCTGTTTCAATTAGCACTTTACAGTCTAAGTTTATTCTATCTGTGACCCTGATTTGTTCTTTGTCATCTATTACCGCGGACGCCTATGTCGACTCTGGCGCTGCTTTGAGTCTTATGGATTGGTCCTTTGCCAAACGCTGTGGGTATGATTTGGAGCCATTGGAGGCTCCGATACCTCTGAAAGGGATTGACTCCACCCCATTGGCTAGTAATAAACCACAATACTGGACACAAGTGACTATGCGTGTTAATCCGGATCACCAGGAGGTTATTCGCTTTCTGGTGCTGTATAATCTACATGATGTTTTGGTGCTGGGATTGCCATGGCTGCAATCTCATAACCCAGTCCTCGACTGGAGAGCTATGTCTGTGTTAAGCTGGGGATGTAAAGGAACTCATGGGGACGTACCTTTGGTTTCCATTTCATCATCTATTCCCTCTGAGATTCCTGAATTCTTGTCTGACTTTCGTGACGTTTTTGAAGAACCCAAGGTTGGTTCACTACCTCTGCACCGGGAGTGCGATTGTGCCATAGACTTGATCCCGGGTAGTAAATACCCTAAGGGTCGTTTATTTAATCTGTCTGTGCCTGAACACGCTGCTATGCGAGAATATATAAAGGAGTCCTTGGAAAAGGGACATATTCGTCCTTCGTCATCTCCCTTAGGAGCCGGTTTTTTCTTTGTGTCTAAGAAAGACGGCTCTTTGAGGCCGTGTATTGATTATCGACTTTTGAATAAAATCACGGTTAAATATCAATATCCGTTACCACTGCTTACTGATTTGTTTGCTCGTATAAAGGGGGCCAAGTGGTTCTCTAAGATTGATCTCCGTGGGGCGTATAATTTGGTGCGAATCAAGCAGGGGGATGAGTGGAAAACCGCATTTAATACGCCCGAGGGCCATTTTGAGTATTTGGTGATGCCTTTTGGTCTTTCAAATGCCCCTTCAGTCTTCCAGTCCTTTATGCATGACATTTTCCGCGATTATTTGGATAAATTTATGATTGTGTATCTGGATGATATTCTGATTTTTTCGGATGACTGGGACTCTCATGTCCAGCAGGTCAGGAGGGTTTTTCAGGTTTTGCGGTCTAATTCCTTGTGTGTGAAGGGTTCTAAGTGTGTTTTTGGGGTTCAGAAGATTTCCTTCTTGGGATACATTTTTTCCCCCTCTTCCATCGAGATGGATCCTGTCAAGGTTCAGGCTATTGGTGATTGGACGCAACCCTCTTCTCTTAAGAGTCTTCAGAAATTTTTGGGCTTTGCTAACTTTTATCGTCGATTTATTGCTGGTTTTTCTGATGTTGTAAAACCATTGACTGATTTGACTAAGAAGGGTGCTGATGTTGCTGATTGGTCCCCTGATGCTGTGGAGGCCTTTCGGGAGCTCAAGCGCCGCTTTTCTTCCGCCCCAGTGTTGCGTCAGCCTGATGTTGCTCTTCCTTTTCAGGTTGAGGTCGACGCTTCTGAAATCGGAGCTGGGGCGGTGTTGTCGCAGAGAAGTTCCGACTGCTCCGTGATGAGACCTTGTGCTTTTTTTTCCCGTAAATTTTCGCCCGCCGAGCGGAATTATGATATTGGCAATCGGGAGCTTTTGGCCATGAAGTGGGCTTTTGAGGAGTGGCGTCACTGGCTTGAGGGGGCCAGACATCAGGTGGTGGTATTGACTGACCACAAAAATTTAATTTACCTTGAGTCTGCCAGGCGCCTGAATCCTAGACAAGCGCGCTGGTCGTTGTTTTTCTCTCGGTTTAATTTTGTGGTGTCTTACCTACCGGGTTCTAAGAATGTTAAGGCGGATGCCCTTTCTAGGAGTTTTGAGCCTGACTCCCCTGGTAATTCTGAGCCCACAGGTATCCTTAAAGATGGAGTGATATTGTCTGCCGTTTCTCCAGACCTGCGGCGGGCCTTGCAGGAGTTTCAGGCGGATAGACCTGATCGTTGCCCACCTGGTAGACTGTTTGTTCCTGATGATTGGACCAGTAGAGTCATCTCTGAGGTTCATTCTTCTGCGTTGGCAGGTCATCCTGGAATCTTTGGTACCAGGGATTTGGTGGCAAGGTCCTTCTGGTGGCCTTCCCTGTCACGAGATGTGCGAGGCTTTGTGCAGTCTTGTGACGTTTGTGCTCGGGCCAAGCCTTGTTGTTCTCGGGCTAGTGGATTGTTGTTACCCTTGCCTATCCCGAAGAGGCCTTGGACGCACATCTCGATGGATTTTATTTCGGATCTGCCTGTTTCTCAGAAGATGTCTGTCATCTGGGTGGTGTGTGACCGTTTCTCTAAGATGGTCCATCTGGTTCCCTTGCCTAAGTTGCCTTCTTCTTCCGAGTTGGTTCCTCTGTTTTTTCAAAATGTTGTTCGTTTGCATGGTATTCCGGAGAATATCGTTTCTGACAGAGGGACCCAATTCGTGTCTAGATTTTGGCGGGCATTCTGTGCTAGGATGGGCATAGATTTGTCTTTTTCGTCTGCTTTCCATCCTCAGACTAATGGCCAGACCGAGCGGACTAATCAGACCTTGGAGACATATTTGAGGTGTTTTGTGTCTGCGGATCAGGATGATTGGGTTGCTTTTTTGCCTTTGGCGGTGTTCGCCCTCAATAATCGGGCCAGCTCTGCCACCTTGGTGTCCCCGTTTTTCTGTAATTTGGGGTTTCATCCTCGATTTTCCTCCGGTCAAGTGGAATCTTCGGATTGTCCTGGAGTGGATGCTGTGGTGGAGAGGTTGCATCAGATTTGGGGGCAGGTGGTGGACAATTTGAAGTTGTCCCAGGAGAAGACTCAGCTTTTTGCCAACCGCCGTCGTCGTGTTGGTCCTCGGCTTTGTGTTGGGGACTTGGTGTGGTTGTCTTCTCGTTTTGTCCCTATGAGGGTTTCTTCTCCTAAGTTTAAGCCTCGGTTCATCGGCCCGTACAAGATATTGGAGATTCTTAACCCTGTGTCCTTCCGTTTGGACCTCCCTGCATCCTTTTCGATTCATAATGTTTTTCATCGGTCATTGTTGCGCAGGTATGAGGTACCAGCTGTGCCTTCCGTTGAGCCTCCTGCTCCGGTGTTGGTTGAGGGTGAGTTGGAGTACGTTGTGGAAAAGATCTTGGACTCTCGTGTTTCCAGACGGAAACTCCAGTATCTGGTCAAATGGAAGGGATACGGTCAGGAGGATAATTCTTGGGTCACTGCCTCTGATGTTCATGCCTCCGATCTTGTCCGTGCCTTTCATAGGGCTCATCCTGATCGCCCTGGTGGTTCTGGTGAGGGTTCGGTGCCCCCTCCTTGAGGGGGGGGTACTGTTGTGAAATTGGATTCTGGGCTCCCCCGGTGGCCACTTGTGGAATTTAACTTGTGTGCATCATCCCCTCTGTTCACCTGCTCCTATCAGGATGTGGGAGTCGCTATATAACCTTGCTCCTCTGTCAGTTTCATGCCGGTCAACAATGTATCAGTAGCCTTTCTGTGCATGTTCCTGCTACCAGACAACTCCCAGCTAAGTTGGACTTTTGTCCTTTTGTGTTTTTGCATTTTGTTCCTGTTCACAGCTGCTGTTTCGTTACTGTGTCTGGAAAGCTCTTGTGAGCGGAAATTGCCACTCTGGTGTTATGAGTTAATGCTAGAGTCTTAAAGTAATTTCTGGATGGTGTTTTGATAGGGTTTTCTGCTGACCATGAAAGTGCCCTTTCTGTCTTCATGCTATCTAGTAAGCGGACCTCGATTTTGCTTAACCTATTTTCATACTACGTTTGTCATTTCATCTTAAATCACCGCCAATATATGTGGGGGCCTCTGTCTGCCTTTTGGGAAAATTTCTCTAGAGGTGAGCCAGGACTGTCTTTTCCTCTGCTAGGATTAGGTAGTTCTCCGGCTGGCGCTGGGCATCTAGGGATAAAAAAACGTAGGCATGCTACCCGGCCACTTCTAGTTGTGCGGCAGGTTTAGTTCATGGTCAGTATAGTTTCCATCTTCCAAGAGCTAGTTCTCATATATGCTGGGCTATGTTCTCTCGCCATTGAGAATCATGACACGCGTGTGTACGAGGTGTATGGAGCGGAGCCGCGTGTGCACAAGGTGTATGGAGCGGAGTCATGTGTGTGTGTATGAAGTGTATGGAGAGGAGCCGTGTGTGTACAGAGCGGAGCCGCGTGTGCGAGATGTACGGAGCGGAGCCGCGTGTGTACGAGGTGTATGGAGCGGAGCCGCGTGTGTACGAGGTGTATGGAGCAGAGCCGCGTGTGCACAAGGTGTATGGAGAGGAGTCATGTGTGTGTGTATGAAGTGTACGGAAAGGAGCCGTGTGTGTACGAGGTGTACGGAACGGACCCGCGTGTGTACGAGGTGTATGGAGCGGAGCCGCGTGTGCACAAGGTGTATGGAGCGGAGTCATGTGTGTGTGTGTGTATGAAGTGTACGGAGAGGAGCCGTGTGTGTATGAGGTGTGCGGAGCCGTGTGTGTACGAAGTGTACGGAGCGGATGCTAGCTGTGTCAGATCGGAGCAGATACTTCTCCTCGCTCTGACACTGACTGGCACAGGAGACATGGAGAGGTTGTTATCAGTGGCGTACCAGTGCTGCAGCGACTTGAGCAGTCAGCGGCATGACTGGATAACATAATTTAGCGCCGCGGGAGTGGAAGCTGCCGGCTGCTGCGAGGGAGTGCGGTGAAAGGTGTGTGTGTTTAGTGATGGAGAAGGCAATCATGGGGGTGGGGTAACCATGTGGGGCCATTATACTGTACCCAGCATCATGTGGGCCCATTATAAAGTATGGAGCATCATGTGTGGCCATTAGACAGTATGGAGCATCATGTGTGGCCATTATACAGTATGGAGCATCATATGTGGCCATTATACTGTATGCAGCATCATGTGTGGCCATTATACAGTATGCAGCATCATGTAGGGCCATTATACAGTCATTATACAGTATGAAGCATCATGTGTGGCCATTAGACAGTATGGAGCATCATGTGTGGCCATTATACAGTTTGGAGCATCATGTGTGGCCATTATACTGTACGCAGCATCATGTGTGGCCATTATACAGTATGGAGCATCATGTGGGGCCATTATACAGTATGGAGCACTATGTGTGGTCATTATACAGTATTGAGCATCATGTGTGGCTATTATACAGTATGAAGCATCATGTGTGGCCATTAGACAGTATGGAGCATCATGTGTGGCCATTATACAGTATGGCGCATCATGTGTGGCCATTACACTGTACGCAGCATCACGTGTGGCCATTATACAGTATGGAGCATCATGTGGGGCCATTATACAGTATGAAGTATCATGTGTGGCCATTAGACAGTATGGAGCATCATGTGCAGCCATTATACAGCATGGAGTATTTAGTGTAAGATTTTTTCAGGGTGCAGTAGCGCCTTTAGGGTGTATTAGGGCGCGACTGGATAACATAATTTAGCGCCGTGGGAGTGGAAGCTGTCAGCTGCTGAAAGGTGTGTGTGCAGTGATGGAGAAGCATCACGTGGGCCCATTATACTGTATTGAGCATCATGTGTGGCCATTATACAGTATGGAGCATCATGTGTGGCCATTATTGTGGCCATTATAGAGTTTGGAGCATCATGTGTGGCCATTATAGAGTTTGGAGCATCATGTGTGGTCATTATACAGTATGGAGCATCATGTGGGGCCATTATACAGTATGGAGCATCATGTGGGGCCATTATACAGTATGGAGCATCACGTGGGCCATTATACAGTATGGAGCATCATGTGGGGCCATTATACAGTATGGAGCATCATGTGGGGCCATTATACAGTATGGAGCATCATGTGGGGCCATTATACAGTATAGAGTATCATGTGTGGCCATTATACAGTATGGAACATCATGTGTGGCCATATTTTTTTGTTTATAATTATTGTTTATGAAACCGTGTGAACAGCAGTGCTAAATGGGTGTGGTTGGGGCGTGGATATGGGTGTGACTAGTTGTGAAATGGGTGTGGTCAGAGACGTGGCCTAAAATTTGCCAACCTCGTCCCTCTTTCCTTTCTTCAAAAGTTGGGAGGTATGGTGCAATGAACACAATGCAATGAACACCGTGTGTACAGAAGGGGGCGGTGCTTTGGGCGGAGCTGGTTTTCCGCTCCATCCAAAGCACCATCATTACGGACCATGGACACGCACCCTAAGGCTACTTTCACACTTGCGTCGTTTGGCCTCCGTCGCAATGCGTCGTTTTGGAGAATAAACGCATCCTGCAAAGTTGCCCGCAGGATGCGTTTTTTCTCCATAGACTTGTATTACTGGCGCATCGCGGCATATGGACACACGTTCCATACGTCATGCACTGGATGCATCGGTATTTGGCGGACCGTCGTAGCGAAAAAACGTTCAAGGGAACGTTTTTTCGTACGTCGAGTCCTGCATTTTGAACTGCGCAGGCGTGGCCAGAACTCCACCCCCTCCTCCCTGGGACTTCACAACGGGCAGCGGACGCGTTGAAACACTGCGTCCGCTGCCCACGTTGTGCAAAAAAACACCACTGTCCGTCGGAACGTTGCGCCGACGCTTTGTGACGGCCCCGTATAAACGGAAGTGTGAAAGAAGCCTAAGATTGTTTTTTCGTGACACATTATAATTTATGATAATGGTAAATTTAGGTCGATATTTTGTGTTTATAAAAAATATTAGAAATTTGAATGTTTATCCCTTTAATCCAGATAGTCACAACACAGCTAAACATTATTAAATAGCATTTCCCACATGTCTGCTTTGCATCAGCACCATTTGTAATATGTTATTTTATTTTCTTAGCATTTTAGGAGGTTTAAAAATGTAGCAGTAATTTTTCATTTTTTCAAGGAAATTTACAACATTTATTTTTTTAGGGACCTATCCATGTTTGAAGTGACTTTAGGGGTCCCATATATTGGAAAAACCCCAAACGTGATACCATTTTAAAAACAGCACCCTCTGACATATTGAAAACTGCTGTCAGGTAGTTTACTAACCCTTCAGATGCTTTTTAGGAATTAATGCAAAGTGGCATGACAGAAATGAAAAGGTGTATTTTTACCACCTAAATGTCGCTGACTTCTGAACAGGTTACAACAGCCGTCAGACTCTAAGGCCGCTGCTTGGTCATGAATTGCCATGGCAAACATAAGGACCACACAATCATGATCTGAGGGCACCATTTGGGATAAAGAGGAAGCCCCCACACTCTGTTAACCATTTATATTGATGTAGTCACTATAGACAGCAGCATCTAAGGGGTTAAACAGACATGGACGGTGCCAGCAGGTGGCAGCCAGATCTACAGGTACAGGCTCTGGAGACATCGGCGTCCCATGTTCGCAACAGACCAGAGCTGTGTGTTAAGAGGACCGGCTTACTGCTCACTGTAAAGAGAATCTGTCAGGGCGATTTGACAAATTAAACTAACAAAATGGCTGTGTAGGTAATAGAACAACAATAAAAAAGATACCTGTTTTGCATTAATGGAGTGTAACAGTGCTGAGAAATCAAGCTTTGAAGCCACATGCAAATGAGTGTGGAAGTGCAATGGAGGCGTGTCCGTGCATTCTGAGTACATCACCAAGCTTACAGTGCACCTCCAGGCTAATTGGCAGGATGCCTCAAAGCTTGATTTCTCAGTGCTGACACATTAGGTTCCTGCAAAACAGGTACCAGAACCTATGCAGCCATAACACCAGTTTCATAAGCAAAGGCATTCTGGCAGTTTCCCTATATTTGATAAACCAGCTCCTTTCTCTGTCAAAGTCAGTCTAAAGTCCATTGCAGGTAAAAAACATAACTTTATTAGAAATAGTTGACTGGGTCATGTCGACCATGTACATTTTTATTTTGTATGCACTATATTTTCTTTTGAACAATAAAAAGAAAAGAAAAATCCAGTCCTGTTGAGCCGGACTCTAATTTTTTCCATTTTAGTTGATGTGAGGCCAGGGCGAGGCCGGTGTCTGAGCCCCAGGTGGATGAGCATAGAGCTACTGGCTGAGCTGGAATCAAGTTTCTATAACACCTTTATTGATACCTTTGGTTAAACACCTTTTACTAATGATTGATGCAATTATGTCTGCATTGTGCGATTCATTGGCTTACCTGCCTCTGTGCGCCCTTCTGCGTCTGTGCGCCAGGTTCCATGTGTAATTTTCCTACTGTTTTCCCACACATGTTATTTGCACTATTTCTAATAAAGCTGCTAAGTTTTTTACCTGCAATGGACATTTTTGGTATTTTGGTATTCCTACCCCCTCTTTTTCTATATGTTTGACAACTAGTCCGTATTTTTGTCCATTATCTCTGTTAGCAGAACCTGAGCTATATCCTAGGCATAAATGTATATATTGATATTCCTAACATTCTGCAATCGTTCATGAGTTCCTTCTATTACTGTTCTGACACAATCAGAGTTTTTAGATGTAGCATATAGCAGAGCTGAGGAAGCTGCCCCCTGCCACACCAGGCTTTCTACATACATGGTGTATAGACCGTGAGCTGCCTATCACAGGAGCAGGCGGAGTTGGGTTAGCAAGCACAAGCAATGATAATGTCATAGTGATAAAACCTTTGTTGTAAGAAAACAACAGCACACAGCTTGAAAAGTGATATATTGATGAATTCTGTGTTTTAACCCCATACCTTATGCTGTCTTCAGATTACACAGCAGAAACCAGCTGACAGATTCTCTTTAATCAGTAGTCTCTCTTGAATGGATACAACTCATTTGCAAATGACATGCGAAGGCATTAAAGGGGTTTTCTGGTCCAAATCGATGAGACCTATGAATCCCCCACTGTGCGCTATGGGGATCTGCTGGTTTCTGACCCTGAACCAGAGGGTATGTATGCGTTGTACACACTCCCGGCCAGGGCTTGTCTAGTGGATGTGGTCTCGCTCCACACATTTATATTAAAGGGAACCTGTCACCACGTTTTTGGAAGATGGGATAAAAATAGCGTTAAATAGGGGCAGAGGTGGGCGTTACATTAGTGTGTGTGTTATGCGTTTATTACCCACCTAAGTTGCCGAAATAACTTTGCAAAGTCTCCGTTTTCGCCTGTCAATCAGGCTGGTCAGGTCACATGGGCGTGGTGTCTTCACCCAGATTTGGCGTAGTTTTCCGTTGGTGGCGTAGTGGTGTGCGCATGCCCAAAGTCCGGAATCCTCTTCCAGGGGATTTAAAATAGCGCGGTGTTCGTTATTGCATTGGTGATCGGTGGGCGCGGCCATCTTCCTTTGGCCGCGCGTGCGCAGAAGCGGCGCTCTGCTGGCCGCGGCTTCAGGAAAATGGCCGCCGCGATATCCATCTGCGCACGCGCGGCATCCCGCGGCCATTTTCCTGAAGCCGCGGCCAGCAGAGCGCCGCTTCTGCGCACGCGCGGCCAAAGGAAGATGGCCGCGCCCACCGATCACCAATGCAATAACGAACACCGCGCTATTTTAAATCCCCTGGAAGAGGATTCCGGACTTTGGGCATGCGCACACCACTACGCCACCAACGGAAAACTACGCCAAATCTGGGGGAAGACAACGCCCATGCGACCTGACCAGCCTGATTGACAGGCGAAAACGGAGACTTTGCAAAGTTATTTCGGCAACTTAGGTGGGTAATAAACGCATAACACACACACTAATGTAACGCCCACCTCTGCCCCTATTTAACGCTATTTTTATCCCATCTTCCAAAAACGTGGTGACAGGTTCCCTTTAAGGGAGGCCATGCACTGTCTAGCGATGAGCCCGTCCAGTGGGTGTGTCCAACTAGAGGGCGTGTCTGACTAGGGGGCGTGGCCTCACTCCATACAAGTGTATGAAAGCGAGGCTGCGCCCACTGGTTGGGAGTATGTATAACGCATTCATATCCTCCGGTCCAAGGTCAGAAACCGGCGAATCCCTGCAGCGCACAGAGTGACTGCAGACTTATCGCATTGGACCGCACAACCCTTTTAAATTAATTTGATACAAAATAACACCTGAAATTGGGCTAATGTGGATACCTTGAAGACTGCAGGAACTGAACTGTCAAGTTCAAGGGGAAAGAAAGACCCAACAGCTCCCCTTTGAGATAACTGTATAATAAAAGAGCATATAAACATTATTGCTTAGGCTAGGTTCACATTTGCTTTGCAGCCTCCAACGCAGATCTGTCACATTTACCAGAAAACACAATGCAGCACGCTGTGCTAATGTTCTCAGTGAAATACTAGATGCCATGGCGAAATCTTGATGGATACCATTAGAATCAATTATTATTATTAGAATCAATGGGGTGTCTTGGTGGTCACTAGAGACCACCGCGTGACAAGTCTGCCAATGCTAATAGTTATGTGTTTCTGTACCTGGCACAGAACAAATGATGCAGATCTGAACCTAGATTAAATGTTCACGGTGTCAGCGAGCAGCGTATGTTATCTATAACGCCCGTCCGGCTTCTTTAGGATCTGCTGTCACTTCAGTCCAAGATCGATAACTCCGAGCTTTGCTTCACTTTGCAGCTTCATTTTTCTCATACTCTATCTAGTTATGACACAATATAAAGCGGCCTATTCTTAGCCTGCCACATGTATGTATAGAAAGGATGGCATGTGACAAGATGAAGATAATGTTACCACATATCCAATGTGAAAATCCTCCTCTGACAAGCACAGGGACAGCCAAAGCCATTAATGATGCACATTTCATTTTAATTGGCACATAAGAATGGAGAAGGACCGGGTGCCGTTCCATCTGTGGTTACAGAAAACTGAAACACAGATGCAATGTGATGTAATGTAATAAAAGAATCTCCGAACAATTCAATAAAATAGTGGGACAATTGGCAACCAACCCAGACGGGTTCACACTTGTTATCTATGTACTGACCAAAGCATACCAAACTCATATAGGGAAAACCATGGGTGATTGACTACGCCCTCGGAAGTGAGGTAGGACGCCCGCTATGGGAGAGGCCATTGATGTACAGAGCAGGATGGTGCATCATGGATCTCTCCCCATTTTTCTATAAGATTTAGCACTTTGCAATGTTTTCAGGAGACACTTATCACTGTAAGATACTCCTATGGAGGATACACATATTTATGTTTGTCCCTCAGCACTTTACTAGGATGGAGACAATCTTTCTTGTAGGAATTATATGCCTCCTTTTACTCTGGCTTCCCCTATACAAGTAACACTCCCCTGATGACTGTCACAACTCATTTTTGGAGTTCTGATAGCTCTGGTTCTGCTTTAATTTAAACGTGGTTTTTACTTTTGGACCAGCAAGGGTTAATGTCAGTTTCCTTTCTGGCAGCTGCTGTGTTGCTGGTCAGCTGATGTGGTTGGTGACCACTCCCACCATCATTTAAATAGTCACATGACACATCAGCTGACTGTTGGTAATAGAGTTTTTCTATGAAGACTACCCTAGGAGTGTGGAGCTCTCTGGTGCTAGCGGATCATCTGCTACGTCTGTGGAGCTTGGTTTCCTGAGTCCGTGTCTTCTGCTGTGTGAAGCTTGGCAGTGGTGGCGGGAGCTAAATTTCTTGTTTCCCTTTTCTTGTCTATCTTGTGCTTGTTAATACCCACCTGTGTTTACACCATCTGTAGTGGTGAGGCTAGTGGCCTTGCCAGCCAGTGCACTAGCCAGGGTACAGTAAAGTGACAGCTAGGGACTAGGCATGTGATGGCCGCATAGGGCATTAGGGAAGCTTAGGGATATGCTTAGGCTGTGTTTAGGAGGTTCCCCATCCCTCACTCCCTACTGTTAGGGCCTTTCTCTCCCATTTCCCATCCCGTTGTTGGTGTTTGTTGTGTTGTCCCCTGGACTTACCTGTGTCGCATTTGACATTATTACCAGCCTCTACTATTTTCCGGTGAACCCATGGCTCAAGCCGAGGCTTTTGCTCACCTGATCCAGACCATCACAGATGAGGTTACCGAGTTGTGGACTCAGATGGTGCAGCAGTTTCAGCAGGTGTCGGGGTTCTTGGTATCGGCTCATGTCCAGGCTCAACCAGAACCCAAAATATCTCTCCCTGACAGGTTCTCTGGAGGGAGAGATACATTTTTGGTCTTTAAAGAAACCTGTAAGTTGCATTTCAGGCTTCGCCCTCGTTTCTCAGGGAGTGAGGAACAGCATGTGGGGATTATAGTCTAACTTCTCCTTGGTGATCCCCAATCCTGGGCTTTCTCCCTGCCGAGCGATTCCCCATCTTTGCAGTCGGTGGACGAGTTTTTCTCAGCATTGGTGCTGGTATATGGGGATCCTGATCCTGAGTCTCGACTCTGCAAAATCAAGCAGGGGGGCCGGCAGGCCGGCTGAGGAGTACTGCTCAGAGTTTTGGAGATGGGCCACTGACACTCAGTGGAATGACTCTGCTCGTAGGAGTCATTTCTGTCACGGTCTGTCAGCTAGGCTACAGGATACTCTGGTGCAGTATGCTACTCCTTGGTCATTGGAGGCCCCCATGGCCCTTGCTATCTGGGTGGATAGACGCCTCAGGGAGAGACATTCACCCAATCTGCCTCTTGTTGTTCTTTCTAGGGAGGAGGACACACTGGTCCAAACAGACAAACCCATGTAGGTGGGAGGAGCCTCCTCTCAAACTAGGTTGCCTGCGGTTCGCCGTATGTACTCCATCACAAAAGCCACATTTCCCTGGTCGTGTGGAGGGAGACGACCAGGGGTGCACATTTCCTCCACCTTTTACGTCTCAGTTTACCATTACAGCTGAAGTGGTGGTTGGTGGGAAAGCTGAGATTATGGATAGTGGAGCTGGAGTCAATTTGGTGGATTCTCACTTTGTTCAGGGCCACGGTCTGATTAGTAGGACGCTGGCGAGACCCATTTCCATTCATGCGATTGACTCTGTCCCTCTCAGTCAGAGGAGTTTGTCCCATGTCATAGACAATATTAACCTGCCTATAGGGTCTCTTCATTGTCCTAGGCCTTCTCTGGCTGAAGAGACACAATCCAGTCATAGATTGGCAGCTCAGGGAAGTAGTGAGTTGGGACCAGTCTTGTAAAGACTGTTGCCTTGGAGCTACGGTCTCTGCCTTCCTTCTTGAATCTACCCCGTCTTCTCTGGTGGAGGCAGATGAGGTGCTGCCAGTAGTGATGAGCGAGTATGCTCATTACTCGAGTTTCTCTGAGCATGCTCGGGTGGTCTCTAAGTATTTTGGCGGGCTCGGAAATTTAGTTTATGTCGACGCAGCTGCATGATTTGTGATTGCTAGACAGCTTGAGTACATGTGGGGATTGCCTAACAAACCACTCCCACTATCCTTTAAATAGTCATATGACGCATTAGCTAACTGTTGGTAATAGAGTTTTTCTATGAAGACCAGCCTAGGAGTGTGGAGTTCTCTGGTGCCAGCGGTTCATCTGCTACATCTGTGGAGCTTGGTTTCATGAGTCCATGTCCTCTGCTATGTGGAGCTTAGCAGCGGTGGAGGGAGCTAAGTTTCTTGTTCCTCATTTCTTGTCTGTCTCATGCTTGTCACTATCCCCCTGTGTTTACACAATCTACAGTGGTGACATTAGTGTCCATGCTGCCCAGTGCACTAGCCAGGGTGTAGTGAGGTGACAGCTAGGGACTAGGCTTGTGACGGCGGCAGGGGGAAGGACCTGCATAGGGTGTTAGGGAAGCGTAGTCTGTGTTTAGGAGGTGCCCCATCACTCACTCACTACTGTTAGGGCATTCCTCTCCCTTTTCCTATCCCATTGTTTTTGCGTTTGTTGTCTCATCCGCTGGATTTACCTGTGTTGCACGTGACAATGACATCTCATTATTGAGAAAGAAACAAGAAATATATTTTTTCTGGGGTTTACTGTAAGAGCTGAGTTGGGTACTGCTCTAGCTACAGCAGGAGCAAATACTTGGGGCACAACAGGGTAGACAACAAGGAACACTGAATCCAATTATTCTGGAGTTCCACAGAACTGGATGCCCCTTAGCTCAAATATGTGAGATCCAAACATTTTACATGCACTGGCACTTTTTCATTTTGGTATGTTTCTACTATACGTGGTTAAAGGCATCTTATCTATATGAGTATATAGACTACACGTGTGAACCTGTCTGGATTAATTGCCAATTGACCCACAAATTTTATTGAATTATTTAGTAAAAGTTAAGTTTTAACAAAGTGTTTCTCCATGCTATTTACCATATGATCCTAAAAAACTAAACAAACTAAACACTGTGGAGTCTCCTGAGTGCCCCTCATACAACTTTATTAAGTTATAAGCACTGCACACAGTTTCATTTGTGCCTCATTGCCTGTCAGCCAGTCACAGACTTTGATTACAAGCACATCTGTTGTTGGCTGTCAGGGGATGATAGTCAAGTGTTTTCTGTGCCCCCAAGTCACAGCTTGGAGCAGGAAACTTTAGCAAAAGACGACTGTGGATCAGACTGACAGGATGGTAAGACACAGGGGTGGACATACCGCTGGAGCAGTTGCATCGGGGCCTGAATGTAGGGCCTTTGTAGGCCCCAGGGCCTATTCGCTGGCCTCCACCCGTGCTTTAATCTGAAATACTTACCTCTCCCTGTTCCTCCACAGCTCCAGTGTCCATGACTCTCTGACGTCTTGGGGCAGAACGCGCGATGATGTCACTACAATGCGCCCTCTGTGCTGAACACTGCAGAGAGTCATAAGGCGCTGAGGAGCCCGGAGCAACAGAGCCTGTAGCAGCGGGGAAAGAGGTAAGTATTTAATTATTTTGTTTTTTAAATATGGAGCATTATATTGGGTCCATTATACTGTATGGAACATTATATGGGGTCCATTACACTGTATGGAGCAATATATGAGGCCCATTACTCTGTATGGAGCATATATGGAGTCCATTATTTTGTATGGATCATTATATGGGGTCCATTATTCTGTAGGGAGCATTATATGGGGTCCATTATTCTGTATAGAGCACTATATTATGAGGCCCATTATTTTGTATGGATTATTATATGGAGGTCATTCTGCATGGAGCATTATATAGGACCCATTTGTCACCAGACCTGAACCCAATCGAGATGGTTTGGAGTGAGCTGGACCACAGAGTGAAGGCAAAAGGGCCAACAAGTGCTAAGCATCTCTGGGAACTCCTTCAAGATTGTTGGAAGACCATTCACGGTGACTACCTCTTGAAGCTCATCAAGAGAATGCCAAGAGTGTGCAAAGCAGTCATCAAAGCAAAAGGTGGCTACTTTGAAGAACCTAGAATATAAGACATAATTTCAGTTGTTTCACACTTTTTTGTTAAGTATATAATTCCACATGTGTTAATTCATAGTTTTGATGCCTTCAGTGTGAATGTACAATTTTCATGGTCATGAAAATACAGAAAAATCTTTAAATGAGAAGGTGTGTCCAAACTTTTGGTCTGTACTGTATGTGTGTGTATGTGTGAACATATTTGTTTATGGTTCATGTATGATACTGAAATTGTAAAGAATAGGAAAATCAACCAGGCTCTTTAATAGGATCCAACCACTGGACCCCCTTCCTCTCTCCAAAATTCTGATAACGAGGCTTTGCAGTCTCATCAAAAATGGAGCAGAGTTGTGCATGCTCAGCCTCTGTCTCTTCATTATCTAAAGAGCTGCTGAGCTCTGCGCGTGGCTATTTCCATCAGTTCCATAAACAATGAACAGAGCAGAAGTCAAGCATGCGCCCTCCAATGCATTCATGGCTGAGTCCTGTTCTCAGGATTGCTGGGGGTCCCAATGGTCAGTCCCCCAAAAGTTAGTAAGTTATCCCTTACCGGGATTGGGGATGACTAAATTTATTTGGGGAATAACCCTTTATTAGATACCAGATGCTATAGATACCAGACATAAAATAGAATATATACATGGTTGGACTCAGCAGAACCAAATCTTAACTCAGTAAAAACATTAAATATATATATTGGACTAGATGGAGGCCCGATGCTATCGCATCGGGAGGGCGGTAATGTCACGATGGGGGCAGGCTTTGCAGCGTTGAGAATCTCTCCCCCATGTGCTTACCCACCTATCCATTCTCTCTTTCCCCATGTGCTGACTTCTTCCGTCTGTGCTCTCTTCTTTGACCTGTCTACCCCATGTGCTATCCCCCTTGTCTGCAGTGTCTCTCCTTCCTGTGCTGTGCTCTCCCCTCATGTGCTGTCCCGTTTGAGCTGTCTCCCCCCATGATCTGTCTCTCTCACCCCTGTGCGCTTTCTCTCTCCCCATCCTATGTCTTCCCCTCTCATGTCATCTCTTCTTTGACCTGTGTACCTCATGTACTCTCCCCCTTGTCTGCTCTCTCTCTCCACCACTGTGCTGTCTTCTTCCCTCATGTGTTCTTTCGTTTGAGCTGTCTCCCCCCCTGCGCTTTTCCCGTACAAAGATGGCGACAGTCAGTGAATCATTCGGCTGATCCCGGCAGCTGCGTGTTCTCGACGGTGTTCCACTGGTGGTACCGCGCAAGAGGCTGCGTACGGCGTATACAGTGTGTGTGTGGAGCGTACGGCGTATACAGTGTGTGTGTGTGGTGCGTACGGCATATACAGTGTGTTTGTGTGTGGTGCATACAGCGTATACAGTGTGTGTGTGGTGCGCTGGTGTTCCGTGGTGGTACCACGAGGCTGGTACCACCAGCAGTTTCCACATTGAGATACCCATCACTTGGGTGTCCCAATATGGAGGTTGGTGAACTTCCACCGCTTGGAATTCTGGGATCCTTGGACACATCTGGACGGAACAGGATGTGAAGACATTACAAGGTAAGTATATAAATAGATGTATGGGGACCCAAATAGGACTTTTGCTATGGTGCCCTGTGAACTCTATGTACACCCATGCTTGCAGGGCGGTGATATTGAGGACAAACTGGCCTGTTTCTCAGAGCACGAGGCTCGGGGGATCCCATGGCCAGATTGTTCTCATAATAAGTGGCATGCTGGGCAAGGAGGAGGGCCCAGACATATTTCTTGCACAAGGACTACAAGCTGTCAGTGTCCGCCCCAAAGCTCACTATAATGCTCGTTAGATAAAATGCTTGACGGGTGTACTTTCCAAAATGGGGTCACTTGTGGGGGTTTCCACTGTTTAGGCACATCAGGGGCTCTGCAAACGCAACATGGCAACCGCTCTCGATTCCAGCCAATTTTGCTTTAAAAAGTCAAACGGCGCTCCTTCCCTTCCGAGCTCTGGCGGCATCCAAACAGTAGATTTCCTCCACATATGGGGTATCTGCATACTCAGGAGAATTTGCACAACAAATATTGGGGCCCAATTTCTCCTGATACCCTTGTGAAAATAAAAAAAAGTTTAGGTATAAAGTACATTTTTTGTGAAAAAGGTTAAATGCTCATGTTTCCTTCCACATTGCTTCAGTTCTTGTGAAGCAACTGAAGGGTTAATAAACTTCTTGAATGTGGTTTTGATATCTTGAGGGGTGCAGTTTTTAGAATGGTGTCACTTTTGCGTACTTTCTATCATGAAGGCCCCCAAAGTCACTTCAAATGTGAGGTGGTCACTAAAAAAAATGGTTTTATAAATTTTGTTGGAAAAATGAGACATTGCTGGTCAACATTTAAGGGTATGTGTCCACGTTCAGGAAACGATGCGTTTTTGACGCTGCGTTTTTCCGCAGCGTCAAAAACGCAGCGTCCAGATGTTACAGCATAGTGGATGGGATTTCATGAAATCCCGACTCCACTATGCGTTAAAAAACGCATGCGTTTTTGCCGCGAAAACGCATGCGCAGTGCATTTTTTCAAAACGCAGCATGTTGCTACAATGAGCAAAACACGCAGGCACACCGCAGGTGACCTGCCAGTGACCTCAGGTGCAGTTTTGGTCAGGATTTTACTTGCATAAAATCCTGACCAAAGCCTGAAGCAAGCCTGAACGTGGACACATACCCTAACCCTTCTAACTTCCTAACAAAAAAAAATTATGTTTCTAAAATTGTGCTAATGTAAAGTAGACATGTGGGAAATGTTATTTATGAACTATTTTATGTGACATCACTCTTTAAGGGCACAAAAATTAAAAGTTCAAAAATTGCAAAGTTTTCACCAAATTTCCATTTTTTTTCCTTTCAGAAATAGACGCAAGTCATATTGAAGAAATGTTACCTCTAAGGGCTGTCCCACACGTCCAGATAATTCCGGTACCGGAAAAAATCGGTACCGGAGTTATCCGTGCCCGTGAGCTCACGCAGGCCATACGTGCGGCACATGTGTGCCGCCCGTGTGCCGAGTGGGTACCACACGGAGCGTGTGGTACCCACGCGTGTGGTACACTGCATCGTGCTGAAGCCGTGATTCATATCTTCTGTGCAGCAGCATTTGCTGCATAGAAGATATGAATAATAGTGTTTAAAAGAAAGATCTATCTGTCCGATTGTGCGCCCCCTCCGCTGTTCTGAAAATACTTACCCGCGTCCCTCGTTGGCTGTCGATGCTTCCTGTGCTGGCCGCCCCTTCTACTGTATGCGGTCACGTGGGGCCGCTCATTTACAGTCATGAATAGGCGGCTCCACCCCTATGGGAGGTGGAGCCACATATTCATGACTCTAATCGTCGGCCCCACGTGACCGCATACAGTAGAAGGGGCGGCCAGCACAGAACACAGCGAGGGAAGCGGGTGAGTATTTTCAGAACAGCGGGGGGGCGCACAGGGAGCGGGGGGGCGCACAGGGGGTGGGAGGGCGGCGGACACATAGATCTTTATTTTAAACACTATTATTCATATTTTCTCTGCAGCAAACGCTGCTGCAGGGAACATATGAATCGCGGATTCAGCACCAGTGGGGGGGACAGCGCTTACTGTAGCGCTGTCTCCTGCACGCCACAGGGACTGCAAACGGAGAAGATCCGTGTGTGGTCCGTGTTTTACACGGACCCATTGACTTTAATGGGTCCGTGTAATACGTGCGCTCCCACGAACACTGACATGTCTCCGTGTTTGGCACACGGAGACACGGTCTGCAAAAAATCAATGACATCTGCACAGATGCATTGATTTTTATGGGTCTACGTGTGTCAGTGTCTCCGGTACGTGAGGAAACTGTCACCTCACGTACCGGAGCCACTGACGTGTGAAACCGGCCTAACATGAAGTACAACATGTCACAAAAAAAACAATCTCAGAAGCAGAGGGATCCGTTGAAGTGTTCCAGAGTTATTACCTTAAAGGGACACTGGTCAGATTTGGTAAATTTGGCTTGGTCATTAAGGTCAAAATTGCCTCAGTCACTAAGAGGTTATAGAGGAGCTTTAATTTTTCTCATTCTGATATTCAAATAATGCTTGCATCTATTTTTTGTCATACTTGTGACGTAATCTTTATAGTTTCAAACTCTTTTTGTATTTTTTTTTGCTGATATCAAGTGATATCAGTAAAGGAAATATATGTCTACTTTTCATTTTTTTCCAATTTTTTTTATATGTCCACAAAGAACCACTAAAGTACATTTTAAAATGTGTTCCCATTTCTATAATAACTATTTTTTTTTATATCAAATACTATTTTATTTCAAAGGGGATGGGGCTAGTAACAATAATTTGTATTGGCAGTGGATTTTTTTAAATCACTTTTTTACCTATTTATCTATTAATTTTAGTTTTAATTTATTTCACATAATGTGCTCTCGATAAAGTCATAAAAAATCTTTGAAGGGCATTTCCACATTTAAATACTTATTAAACTGTTTTCCGTTGTAAGAGAAGCTGGTTTATTAGCCACAGTTACAGTGGAAATGCAGTTTCTGGGCTGTACAGCAGAGCTGCCTGTGTCTCCTAGGACCCGGTGACGCCTGCTCCTTTCCTATACCCTATATTAGATCACATGACAGCTGGCTCAGGAGAAGGAATTGCCATTGGCGCTTACTATTGCAATATATACAGCGTGTGGGAAGGCAGAGATGGTAACAAACCGTCCCTGCCTTCTTTACGGGAAGCTTGGCTGTGTCTGACAGTGGGCTTCCACACCTACACAATCGTGTATAGCTCCTCTGTAGCGATGTTTTAGAAAGTCTCTGCAAAGTACATTGCAGACCGCTAAGATATTTAATATGGCCGCTCCAGACGTAGCTAAACTAGGCTTTCTCTGAAATGCAGCCAGGCTCTCATTCACTCTATTCGTTTTACCATTAGCACCCCTTTAGGTCCTCAATTTAATCATTGTAAAAAATGGATATATACTTGAAATAATTTTATTTAATAAGATATTACCTTAAAAAATACTAGTTAAAGGGTATAGATTTGTCGTGCGAAAAGGTCGTTAGCTGGGTAACATCTATTCTCCTAGTGCATATAAAGATTCAATAAAAAAAAACACTTGTCTATACCTAAAAGGCTTTTTTTAGATGCAGTAGCAATAAATGTAATGTTTGACATTTTGCAAAAAAGGAAAAAACAGATATGCTGCAAGGTGCTGATGGTACTTTAAATACTTTTATGAATTGTGGTACATCATTTATTGTACAGAATGTGTAATCTGCATTTGCGCTATTTGGGATGCATGGAAGAAAATGAAAAAAAAAATACAGCGTCTAAACACGCTGCCGAACTGCGGTTTTGGTTAAGTCAAAACACATAGAAACTTTTAAACAACATACCACAAGTTCAGTACCTATGTACCATATGCAGGAACTCCCTAACGCGCGTTTTGCATGCTTGCTTCTTCGATACTGAACTTGTGGTATGTCGTTTAAAAGGTTCTATGTCTTTTGGCTTAAGGGTTGCTCTACACTATTGTAGCACTTTCCATGCATAATTTTGCACTTTGTGTTATACTCTGTTTATTGTCAGCATAGCATGGTTATGTATATTGAATCTATGGTGCTCGGCAATCTCCTCAATACACATATAAGGAACTTTAATGAGGATGTGAAAGTGAGAGTTACTCTAAATTGATGATAGGATACCATTCCTTGAACTGCCACCAGATGGCAGTGTAAAAATACGGATAATCATTTACTGTAGTTCTGAGCAGATTTCGTATAAACTAATAGAGGGGTATATATATATATATATATATATATATATATATATATATATATATATATATATATATATATATTTCTTTCCCTCTACCATTTATTTACATTTTTATAACGAGTCCACTTGGGTAGATATTTTGTAACGTTCCATCTTTATATACGTAAAACTGCTTTTATGAGAATAATTATATTTAAAAAAATATACTGTATATATATATATATATATATATATATATATATATATATATATATATATATATATATATATATTATTGATGCCACCTTTGACTGTATTGTGCCATGTGTTGTCCGATCATTTACTACCTTATAATTTTTGTGTTTTAATGAATATTTACTGTGTATAATAAAGACTTGTCTGACTATTTTTAATTGAGATCTCCAGTTTTTTGATAGGATGATTTAACTAGTGAAGTGGTAGCTTTTTCATAAGCTGTCCAAAAATGACCCCTTTATTTAGTGAGACAAAAGAGGTGTACTGTAATGTTGGAATGTAAAGGTATAATGTCAAGTATAGAGAAGTGAAAAAAACAATCGTTTTTTGGGGTTCACAACTGGTTTGCTAATCACAAAATGATGAGGGTATAAAAACATTTCCCAGCATCAGTAGTACTATCTAGCAATATCAAACAGTGGGCAGGTGAGTGACTGGCATGGCAGAGCAGTAGCTACGGAAGGAGCACCATGGTAGAGAATTAGGATGGGGCAGGCAAGGAGATGCTTGGCAGTTTACAGCCAGCAATGGCAGCAGCAGGACAGTCTAGCGTTATGAAGCACAGTGGGTACCCGGGAGATGGTGGCGGGTGTTGCTGTGCAGTAGTTGTGGCAGGAGCAGCACCACAGAGAGTAAAGACAGAACAGGCAAAGAGATGCTTGGCAGATTGAGGCCAGCAATGGCAGCATCAGCAGGGTAATATAGCACTGTGACACTCAGTGGGCAGCCAGGAGATGTGTGGCTGTTGTGGCTCCACTCCAGCAGAATGGTATAAAATTAAGATGGGGCAGGCAAGGAGATTCAGGCAGTTTACTGCCAGCAATGGCAGTCCTAAGAGAGGATTCACATAAGGCAGGTCCCAGCAATGAGAATCGCCTTGTCGTGGCTGCCGGGTACACATGAATTGGCCAATTTATTCTCTAAGTATTCTCAATTTTTCATATTTTCTAGTGCAGTAATGCATTCAAATGTCACATATTTCATGTTTGCATGCTACAGAGTGCTACTTTGTTGTCAGTCCTAATAGCAGCAGTACTACAGCATAAATTACATGATGACAGGGAGTACATGCCTGGCAGAGTGTGGTCCATCGGCACTGGTGGCAACAGAACGGTGTAGATGTCAGTCAACAGACTGTCAGGCAGGCAGATGGTATGGCCAATATGATCATTGGCTTCAGCTGTTGGTGCTAGAAAGCCTGCACTGATTTGTCTGCCTGATTCGTTTTTATAAATGTTGGATTTTCCACACATGTGACAAACAAACTGGTCTGCTTTGGCATGACAAATTCACTGATAGCACTAAATTCTCTCTCTAACATGACACTGGTGGCTGGACATGGGAAAACTCCCACAGCAAACTGGGTCACTTCTTGCCACTGGTTCAAATTGTTAACCCAGAAATCCAAGGGATCGGCCTGAGAAAGGACACAGCCTAGGTATGGCTGAAGCTGGTTATTCAGACATTGTGTCTGTTTTTGCTGAATTGCCCCCGTTGTTGCAAGGGGAGAAAAATACATCTGGTCCATCATGTCCAATATATTATAGGTGTTGCTGCTGCTGTTTCGGCTACTTGTTGCAGCTTTAACGCTAGCAAAGTCGGGGGTTTGTTGTCTGTGTTGCAATGGGGTCTGCTGGTCAGACGTGCAGCTGTCCGGCGTTTGCTCGGCGAAAGCTTTGCAGAGCAGGAAACAAAGTTTTTCCAGGAAAAAAAAATCCAATTTGGACTCCTTTTCCAAAGCTGGAAAAAAAATCCCTCATTTTACTTTTATAGCAAGTGTCTAAAAGAGTAGCTATCTAATAGACATCACTTTGCTTCAAGTTAAAGTACCATAAGGCTATGTGCACACGTTCAGTATTGTTTGCTGAATTTTCCTGAACAAAACCAGACTTTTTCTGCAGGAAATCTGTTCGCGTTTTTATCGCGTTTTTTTTTTTTTGCGCATTTTTTTCTGGAGCTTTCCAATGCAATAATATAGCGAAAAATCAGCAAAATTGAATAAACACGCTGCGTTTTTTAGCACAATGCATTTTTTTCGGGGAAAAAAATGCAGCATGTGCACAAAAATTGCAGAATACATAAAAAATGATGGGATGCTTATGTAAGCTTTTTTTTAGCGTTTTTTTCTGCGGAAAACAGCTGAAAAACGCAAAAAAAAAACCGCAAAAAATTCTGTACGTGTACACATAGCCTAAACAGCTATATAATTTTTATTGCTGCACTGGAATGGTATCACTAATCCATGTTCCCTGCCTCTAGTAATATACTAACTAACCACCGTCTTCAGCTGTTCCTGGCTCTGCTGTGGTCCTGATCCGCCATTTTGTGATGCAGCTTCCGACTGACCAGAAGTCAGAGCTAATGGTCATAAACTCTGAATGTAGGTCTGTGAGAGACTTGTTCTGGGCACCCACAGCGGTGCTGATAACAAAAGAAAACGATGACTGGTAAGTTTATTATTAGGGCAGGGTGCTTACATTAGTGATACCACTCCAGCAGTAAAATAGCTTGGGAGACATTGGGTCAGAATAGAAACAAGTTGCATTGACGGATTGGATATTTCACGATGCACAACATTAATTGCTATGCTGTCGGAGGAGGTGGACTGAGCTGAATGCTGACTCCAGCTGATGGTGTCGCTGTCAGAGGCTACATCATCTGGCTGAGATAGTCAATTACGCCTTCCGCTTCCTCACTGCTAATGCGCTTGCTGGAAATTGCAAAGCAGGCAAAATGTGACTTGCGTTTGGTACTACCACTTTTCATGAGCAAATATACTTGTTACTCGAGATTTCTCGAGCACGCTCGGGTGTCCTCCGAGTATTTTTTAGTGCTCGGAAATTTAGTTTTTAATGCCGCAGCTGAATGATTTACATCTGTTAGCCAGCATAAGTACATGTGGGGGTTGCTTAGCAACCAGGCATCCCCCACATGTACTTATACTGGCTAACAGATGTAAATAATTGCATCCCAAAATGGTATAGATAAAAACATCAGCTCGGCGTGCAAAAAACAACCATTCACCCAGTCCCAGATCACAAAAAATGGAGACGCTACGGGTTTTGGAAAAAAAATGAACAAGAACCTAGACATGCTTGGTGCCTACAAATTCGTAATGACCTGGAGAATCATAATGGCCAGTAGGGTTGAGCGAAACGGATCGTTCATTTTCATAAGTCGCCGACTTTTGGCAAAGTCGGCGTCTCATGAAACCCGACCCGATCCCTGTGTGGGGTTGGCCATGCGGTACGCGATCTTGGCGCCAAAGTCGCGTTTCGTATGACGTGTTTAGCGCCATTTTTTCAGCCAATGAAGGAGTGTGGGCAGAGTGATGACATAGGGGTTAGGGGCGTGCACGGCTATCATCATTTTAGCGCTTGTGCGCAGTAGGGATTTGCAATGTGTAACACGAGATTTTCTGTGCTGGGACGGAGGGGGAGAGAGAGAGAGAGAGAGAAAAAAAAAAATCCCCATTGACGTGCATAGGGTTTCGTGTTCCGTCCGATCCTCGACTTTTCGCAGTAATCGGCCGATTTCGCCCGACTCGACTTTTCAAAAAGTCGGGTTTCGTGAAACATGACTCGACCCTAAAAAAGTCAAAGTCGCTCAACCCTAATGGTCAGTTTTAGTATTTGGTGAACATGGTAAAGAAAAAAGTACATTATAAGGTAAAATCAATTGTGTTGTCAAAAGTACAACTCATCCTGCAAAAAACAAGCCCTCACTTTACCATATTGACGAAAAATAAAGAAGCTATGTCTTTGGGAAGAAGGTAAGCAAAAAACAAACGGAAAATGGCCTGGAGTTGTATGGGTTAAAATTCTCCTACCTTAACAAAAAAAAACCTTAACCATAAATAAAAAGGTCACTACATAATTACATTCAAAAGTAATTTGCGGCAACAACCAGAAGTATCGCTGTTAAATATGACTAGTCAAGCAATTGCAAAACTTTTAAAAAAAATGTAACTAATGAAGTTCAACCAAACTGAAAAGTAAGTTAATGAAATCTAAAATGTTAAGTTGCGAAATTGCTGCAGCAATGACAATATGGTCCTAGAGTGTACAGTATCTAGAGTAAACAGCAGGTATTCCAAAAAAAAAGTAACCTTTTATTTAAAAGGTGAATAAAGTCCACATCCTTTAGAAAAAAGGATGGGACCAGAAACTCTCAGTCGAATCATGTCCGAATAACTAGTACATGCAACAGGTCACTGTACTCAGGTGATGTGCGAATGTATCTAATATTTGACTATTGGAACAATGAAGTGGACTCATTGTCACTAATTATTTTAACAATCTGCACAACACTAAGGTTATGTGCACACGTAGGAAAAGTGGTGCAGAATTTTCTGCACAAAATCTGCATCTCCTGGCAGAATCCGCAGCCGCAGATCTGCTGCTGTTTTTATGCGGATTTTGTGCGGATTTGCCGCGGAATTGATGCAGATTTTGTGAGGATTTTCTGCGGTTTTTGCCACTGCGGATTTGTATCATGGAGGGGTGCAGAAACGCTGCAGATCCGCAAAAAAGAAGTGACATGCACTTTTTTTAAATCCGCAGCAATTCCGCACTGGTTTTTCTGCACCATCTGTACAGCTTTCCTTTCCCTACGGCGTCACACTCAGCGTAGGGAAATACGGTCCATTTTTTACAGGCGTAATACACAGAAATGATCCCAAAACAGTGATCCGTATGTCATCCGTAGGCAGTGTGTGTCTGCGTATTTTACGCACGTCATCCTCCGTATGTAATCCGTATGGCATCCATACTGCGTTTTTTTCTCGCAACCTTGCAAAATGGACATACAATGGATCCATGGGCTCAAATATTCCTGAAAACATATATACAGTCTATATATATATATATACCGTATATACTCGAGTATAAGCCGAGATTTTCAGCCCACTTTTTTGGGCTGAAAGTCCCCCTCTCGGCTTATACTCGAGTCATACCCAGGGGTCGGCAGGGGAGGGGGAGCGGGGGCTGTCTATTTATACTTACCTGCTCCTGGCGCGGTCCCTGCAGGTCCCCGCTTCCCGGCGCTACAGTTTCTTCCTGTATTGAGCAGTCACACGGTACTGCTCATTACAGTAATGAACATAGAGGTGGAGCCGCATATTCATTACTGTAATGAGCGGTAACGGTGACCGCTCAGTACAGGAAGAAAATACGGCGCCGGGGAACAGACGTGCAGCTACGGCGCCAGGAGCAGGTAAGTATGACGGGGCAGTGCGCGATATTCACCTGCTCCTCGTTCCACTGTCGGCGGCGCTGTGTCTTCCGCAGTGACGCTCAGGTCAGAGGGCGCGTGACACGATTAGTGCGCGCCGCCCTCTTCCTGAACGTCAGTGCAGAGGACGGGAAGACACAGCGGCGGTCAGCGGTGGAACGGGGATCAGGTTACTATAGCAAGTGCCGGGGGCCGGAGAGGTGAGTATGTAATTTTTTAATTTTTTTTAATCGCAGCAACAGCATATGGGGCAAATATCTGTATGGAGCATCTTATGTGGCCATGTGCAGCATGATATGGGGGCAAATATCTGTATGGGGCATCTTATGTGGCCATGTGCAGCATTACATGGGGGCAAATATCTGTATGGGGCATCTTATGTGGCCATGTGCAGCATGATATGGGAGCAAATATCTGTATGGGGCATCTTATGTGGCCATGTGCAGCATGATATGGAGGCAAATATCTGTATGGGGCATCTTATGTGGCCATGTGCAGCATGATATGGGGGCAAATATCTGTATGGGGCATCTGTATGGGGCCATGTGCACCATTATACGGGGGGCAAATATCTGTACGGGGCATCTTATGTGGCCATGTGCAGCATTATATGGGGCAAATATCTGTATGGAGCATCTTATGGGGCCATGTGCAGCATGATATGGGGGCAAATATCTGTATGGGGCATCTGTATGGGGCCATGTGCAGCATTATATGGGGCCCTGTGCATTATATGGGGCCATGTGCAGCATGATATGGGGCAAATGTCTGTATGGAGCATCTTATGGGGTCATAATCAACATTTGTGCAGGATTATATGGGGCATATTTTAATATGGAGCATCTTATGGAGCCCATCATAAACTGAATGGAGCATTATATGGGGCTCTTGATTCAATATGGATATTCAAAAACAGTTAAACTACTGATGTCTCAATTAATTTTACTTTTATTGGTACCTATTTTTACTTTTATAATTTACCGGTAGCTGCTGCATTTTCCACCCTAGGCTTATTCTCGAGTCATTAAGTTTTCCCAGTTTTTTGTGGCAAAATTAGGGGGGTCGGCTTATACTCGGGTCGGCTTATACTCGAGTATATACGGTATATACTGTATATGTCAGTGAGATATATATATATATATATATATATATATATATATATATATTTATATTTCATACAGCGCTAGATAGGAAAAGCCGGAAATTGAATTACCAGCTTTTCTGCTATCTCCTTATCAAACCCGACAGGAAGTGAGACATGATTTCATACAGTAAACCATTTCATATCCCTTTTTTTTTGCATATTCCTCACTAATAATGTTAATAGAGTGTGTGTGCAAACTTTGGGGGCGCTAGCTGTTAAAATAAAGGGTTAAATGGCGGAAACAACTGGCGTGGGGGGGGCAATATCCATGGTCCCTCTCTAGGCTATTAATATCTGCCCTCTGTCACTGGCTTTCCCTCTCTGGCAGAGAAAATTGCGAGGGAGCCCACACCAGTTTTTTTCTGTGAATTAATCCTTAAATTTAACACCTACTACTCCAAAATTTTACACACGCACGACTAACATTATTAGTGAGGGACATATATAAATCTAACGGATTGGCGAGTCTCGGCCGGAATATGGTGCAAATCGCAGCATGTTGCGATTTTTCTCGCACGTATAATACGCCCGAGAAAACAACGGATGATAGGAGCTGCCCCATAGATTAACATTGGTCAAAGTGCAATGTGATTTTTTTTTTATCGCATAGAACTCGTCCGTATTACACTCTAGTGTGACTCCGGTCTAAGGCTATGACACGTTGAGTATTTGCTTGCAGAAATTTCTGCAAAGTTTCTGTATCTCTTGGCAGGTAAAACGCTGTGGAAAAAATGCATGTTTTTGGTGCGTTTTTGTATGCATTTTTTGTAAGCGTTTTTGCATGTGTTTTTGTACAGCAATGAAAGTTTTTTTGAGCTAAATAAAGATATTACAAAAAAGTTTTGTGATGTAATTTCTTGGTTCAACACCACCTTTTTCATGCTGATGCAGTGTGGCATCAGGGTAATGGGGTTAGGGCTTCGTGTCAGCAGCTGTCATTGACACCTAGCTCTAGGCTTAGTAATGAAAAGGTGTCAGCCCGACACATTCATCACTAAGTCGGTAAGTAAACACAAACACACACACGGTCACCAGCCTATGTAGGGGCGTTAACAGAACGAATGTACATAGGCTGTAACCAGACACCAACTGTTAATTTTAAAGAAAAAAAAAGAAAAAAAATAGCGTGGACTCCTGTGTAATTTTAATAACCAGCAGAGGGAAAGCCAACGGCTGAGGGCTGATGCTAACATTCTGGGAAGAAGCTAATAGCCATAAAGGTTCCCAGGCTATTCATATCAGCTCACAGCTGTTTGCTTAGTCTTTACTGGCTAGTTTACAGGGGGACCCCAGAAAACTGTGAGCACAGGCTTTGGCAGATAATACTATGACTCCTATCAGCGGCTCCTGCTGTCACTGTTATCAGTGACAGCAGACGTAGCCTGATGGGAGCCGTAGTCTCACCAGCCCACGCCTGCTGACCTGCGGTAAGCTTTTTACCACAGGTCACCGCTGCAGGTGACAGTCACAGCTGCGGGGTCATGCTGACATCTGACAGCATGATTCTGCAGCACTCTGACCAACGATCTTAAAGGCCATTGCGTTACCGCCAATAAGAACCACTGCACTGGTGTTTCCCACACTGTCACACAGATGACAGCGTGGGAAACATCATAGGAAGCCGGTGAAACGCAAAACAAAAACTCAGCAAATCTGCAAACATTTTTATACCCGCGATTTTGCTACGGATTTCACTGACACAATTGAAGTCAATGGGTGAAAAATACTGCAGAAACGCACAAAGAATTGACATGCTGCAGAAAATGAACTGATCATATGAACAACACTTCAGGATTGTCATTGAATTAGCTTGCATAAGGCTTCCATAACATTTTTGGCCCATTTCCATGCAGATAAAACGCTGGGCCCTTGCTGAGGAGAAAGGGAAAAAATATATTTTTCAGACTATAAGATGCCCTTTTTTCCTCCAAAAATTTGGAGGAAAATGGGGGTTGCATCTTACAGTCCGGAGGTACCTACTGTGGATGGGGAGGTGGGGGAGTGGCAGAGCAGCGGTTCACAGAAAGCAGGAGCCAGCTGCAGCGGCTAACACCTGTATCTGCTGCTAAAGAGAAATTAATATTCACTGCTCTCCACACCAATGGGAGTGGAGAGCAGTGAATATTCATTTCTCTTTAATAGTAGACACACTGTTAGCTGCAGCTGCCTGGCGATCACTTGTGCCCTCTACTTAAGGGAGTGAAAATTAACTGCTCTCAACTTCCATGGAACTGAGAACAGTGAATATTCATACCCTTTAGTAGCAGGCACTCTTGATCACCCAGCTGCAGGAAGGCTGCGGCTGAGGTTACTGTGCCCGCTATTAAAGTGAAATGAATATCCACTGCTCCAAATGCCAATAGTCCCGGGCGCAGGTAGCAGTGAGTATTCTGGCAGCTGTCCTCTGCTTGTAAGCAGCGCATGACGTCACTGCCATGTGCTGCTTACAAGCATAAATCAGCTACTCGCATCAGAACAGGATTCTGTGAGGCAGCACAGGGAAGGTAAGTAGAATGGTTTATGTTTTTCTGATGGGTGTCATGCATACCAGGATAGTGATGAGTAGGCCACACATACCAGGATGGGGATGAGGAGGCCATGCATACCAGGATGGGAATGAAGAGGGCCATGAATACCAGGATAGTGATGAGGGGGCTATGATACCTGGATTAGGGACATAAATATATACCAGGATAGGGGATATTCGTACAGAATTGACTATTTTTTTCCTTCAATTTTTAAATTTTCATTCTCTAAAACCTACGTGCGTCTTATAGTTCAAAAAATACGGTACATATATACACTGTTCAAAAAAAATAAAGGGAACACTAAAATCCCACATCCTAGATATCACTAAATTAAATATTCCAGTTGTAATCTTTATTCATTACATAGTGGAATGTGTTGAGAACAATAAAACCTAAAAATGATCAACGTAAATCACAACTAATATCCCACGGAGGTCTGGAGTTGAAATGATGCTCAAAATCAAAGTGGAAAATTAAGTTACAGGCTGATCCAACTTCAGTGGAAATGGCTCAAGACAAAGAAATGATGCTCAGTAGTGTGTGTGGCCTCCACGTGCCTGTATGATCTCCCTACAACGCCTGGGCATGCTCCTGATGAGGGGGTGGATGTGCAGCGCCCCAGAGTCCTGGTCGTTGCAGTACTGTGGCTCCGCCACTATGGGGAGCTATGGTACGTCTGATTGCACTAAAGGAGTCTCTCTGATCAGGTAACACCTCACTACACTTCACACTCCGGCCACCAGGGGGGGTGGTCCTATCTAGTAGGCCACTCCTCACACTCTGGTAAAACTGGGGGTTGGACAGGAAGACAGGGAGAAGTAGCTGGGAAGAGCTAGTGAGAGGACCTGTCAGGGATGGGATCCTGGCAGACTCCTCGGAGCAGAACTAACCAGTGCACAACGGGAATACAGTAAAGAGGAATTGGGACCAGAAGGAGTCGTGCTGTTAGACCGAGGCAACATCCTTCTGAGGCGCAAACAGTCGGTGGCCGGAACGCCGAGCAAGTAAGAGACTTTAAGTACTACTGCAAACCACGGCAGGACAGCCAATTACAGGTTGGCTGTCTCACTTAACACCTAAGCAGACAACGGAGGCAGCTGTGGGAGAGGGGCGACTCTAGGGTCCCGGAAGAACTCCAGGCCTACCCCGTCATACGGGTGCGTCCTACCATATCATCTGGAGGACGGAGAGAACGAACATCAGAGATAGACAGAACCAGTTGTGAGGACTATCCCGGGAGCTCAGCAGGGAAGAACTACAACACCCAGCGCTAGAAGGTAGACACTGATTCCCACCTGTAAAGAGAACTCCTGATGTGTCTTCGGACCGGCCGGTCTCTGACAGCCCTGGTAACAGCGCTCTGGACTGAGGACTCTAAAACCTTCAGTAAAGAGGTAAAGAGACTGTAACCTGGTGTCCTCGTTATTTACCGCGCACCGCACCATCACAGCCTCACCACCATCCACATCTATCAGATACTGTGCGCCCTTCGGCAGGGTCACGGACCGGGCCTAGCCACCGTGACAACCCCAGAGCCAGAGATTCAGAGGCCCGGTACCAGGTACCCCTCGGCCCTGCGGCAGTGGGGGCGCTCCAAACTTGGCGTCACGAACAGGATCTACTTAAGCCTGAAGAATCAGGTCATGTGTGCTTTGGAACTGTGACTTATTGTGCTTGGACTGTGTATTGCCATTTACCGCGGAAATTCGCCATTGCCGCGCACGGAGGGAGGAGCCTCAGCTTCGTGGGCGGAACCGGCCAAAAGAAGCGCGGAACGGAAAGCGCGGTAAGGCGCCAATCCCGGAAGAGGAACTCCGACCTCCAGCAGGTTAGTGGGAGGAAGGGACAGCCATGTCTGAGTCGGGAAGAGAGGAGGTGGCGGCCGCAGCCGCGGACGCAGGGGCAGCTCCGGTCCCCGCAGCGGGCGAAGCCGCGGCCCTAATACCACCACCGGTTGCCGCAGAACCCGCTGTTCCCCTCAGCCAGTCGGACGCTGCCGCTAACACAAAAGCCATAATGCCCTTCTCTATGCCGTACCTGCCCGGAGCGGCCTGGCTCCCACGATACTCTGGGGAGTCGCATACATTCACTGACTTTAAGGAAGGGCTCTGCAGCCTGCTCGAGTTCTATCCCCTGACAGAGCCGCAGAAGGTTCATATGATAACTGGCCAACTCTTTGGGGCGGCTCTGAGGGAATTGAAGTCCTGGCCCGCCGAGGATAAGGGAACTGCACAGCAGATTTTTGCAAAGCTTAAAGCCACCTTCGATACTCGCACTGCTACAGAAATTAAACTGACTTTCTATGGATGCAAACAGAGACCGCAGGATAGCTTACGGGACTATGCCCTTAATCTCCAGGAGGCGATGCGGGCCATTAAGCAGAGTGACCCCGGCAGCATGCAGGATGAGGATAAACTCCTGAAGGAGCGGTTCGTTGAGGGGCTCCTGTGCAGTCACCAGCGGGGCCAATTGCACTTCCTGGCCATGCAAAATCCAGACTTGACTTTTGCGCAATTCAAAGATAAAGCTATCCAGGCATTGCAGGAGCGACAGCCCAGCCGCGCAGTACCACCCAGGCGCCCCGCTCTCACATACCACCAGGAGGTGGCATCGGATACCCCAGTTGCCGCGGTGGCCGACGCCCAGAGCTTCGAGGACGACTCCCCTGCAGGACTCCGTCTTCAGATGCAGGAGCTGACCAAGAGCGTTGCTGCCCTAGCCCGGACGGTGCAGTCCCTACAGGAGGCCCCCAAGGAAAAGATCCAGCTAGCCTCCAGACCAGAAGATATCCCCTGGACGCGACAGAAGAGGACCCCACCGACCAGAGGCCGGGACAGCGATCGCTTCCATCAGGACGGACGACCCATCTGCCTCCGCTGTCACCAGGTGGGCCACCTTGCAAGGTACTGTCCTTTAAACGAGCAACCCCTGGGGCAAAGGGCCAACCCCCAGGAGTAGGACGGTCAGGCCCGCAGCATTGGAGAACCAAGTATATTGGAGGACGACCAGTTCTCCCTGTAGTGGTTGATGGAATCCCCTTGAACGCTTTGCTGGACACCGGTTCTCAGGTGACGACTATACCTTACGTGCTTTATAAACGGTATTGGGAGGACACTGATATTACTCGTGGCCCTGACGATGATTTCACCATAATAGCCAGTAATGGTCAGCCGTTGCCACAAGTGGGGTATAAGGAGGTCACCATCAAGGTGGGGCGGGTGGAATTGAAAGCCCAAGGGATTGTGATTGTTGATATTGATCGTCGAGAATGTAATCCCATGATGACTCTTGGTACTAATGTTATAGAAAATTGTCTTGCAGAAGTTATTGTTTTGTTGCAACAGGTGGCGGAAACCGCTGGCCACAGTAAGCAACGTGCCCTGCAGAAGGAAATCCGAGCTCTGATGCAGAGACAGCAGGTAGAGCTGACTGGGGGTGAGATTGGTCGTGTCACTGTGAGTGATTCAAACCCCATCGCGATACCCCCCAGGAGTGAAATGTTAATATGGTGTCGGGCAGCCATAGGCCTCAGGGGTAAGGACTACCAGGCCTTGGTGGAACCCGTATATTCAGACAATAGGCCTACTGTTCTGACAGCCCGGGGGGTGGTCGACGTCCGCCAGGGGAGAGTGCCCGTACGTGTCCTCAATTGTGGGGAGGAAGAGGTTCACCTCACCAAGTATACCACGCTCGCCAAATGTTCACTGTCAATAATAGTGTGATACAGACACCTGAACCCTTGGTCCCGTCAAACATGGCGGAGAACAAAGGTTCTGCAGAGCACTCGAAAGACTGGTGTCGGGAATTGCATGTGGGCACTGACTCTACCCCATCCCATCAAAAACAGGGGGCCTACTGTTGTGAATTTGGATTCTGGGCTCCCCCGGTGGCTACTGGTGGAATTGAACTGGTGTCTTCATCTTCTCTGTTCACCTGTTCCCATCAAGATGTGGGAGTCGCTATATAACCTTGCTGCTCTGTTAGTTGCTTGCCGGTCAACAATGTTATCAGAAGCCTCTCTGTGCTTGTTCCTGCTCCTAGACAACTACTAGATAAGTTGGACTCTTGTCCATGTTTGTTTTTGCATTTTGTTCCAGTTCACAGCTGTAGTTTCGTTCCTGTGTCTGGAAAGCTCTTGTGAACGGGAATTGCCACTCTGGTGTTATGAGTTAATGCCAGAGTTTTAAAGTAATTTCTGGATGGTGTTTTTTGATAGGGTTTTCAGCTGACCATGAAAGTGTCCTTTCTGTCTTCTGCTATGTAGTAAGTGGACCTCAAATTTGCTAAACCTATTTTCATACTACGTTTGTTATTTCATCTCAACTCACCGCCAATACATGTGGGGGGCCTCTGTCTCCTTTCGGGGTATTTCTCTAGAGGTGAGCTAGGACTAATATTTTCCTCTGCTAGCTTTATTTAGTCCTCCGGCTGGCTGGGCATCTAGAACCAACGTAGGCATGCTACCCGGCCACTGCTAGTTGTGCGTTAGGTTTAGTTCATGGTCAGCTCAGTTCCCATCTTCCAAGAGCTAGTTCCTATATATGCTTATGCTATGATCTCTTGCCATTGAGATCATGACAGCCTACAGGGTGGTACACGAGTACGAGCAGGTATTCAGCAAACACCCCTTAGATTTTGGGCAGGTGAAAGGGATCCAACATCACATCCCCACGGGAGATCACCGACCCATAAAAGAGAGATATCGCCCTGTACCCCCAGCTCATTACCAGTGTGCCAAGGACATGTTGCGGGAAATGAAGGAGGCTGGGGTGGTGAGAGACAGCTGTAGCCCCTGGGCAGCTCCGTTAGTCCTTGTTAAAAAGAAAGATGGTACAATGAGGATGTGTGTTGATTACAGGCAGTTGAATCGCATTACACATAAGGACGCATACCCACTGCCCAGGATAGAGGAGTCTCTGGCTGCCTTAAAATCTGCTAACTACTTCTCTACCTTAGATCTCACCAGTGGGTACTGGCAGGTTCCTGTAGCGGAGGCGGACAAGGAGAAGACGGCCTTCACGACACCAATGGGTCTCTGCGAGTTCAACTACATGCCCTTCGGATTGTGCAATGCTCCCGGGACATTCCAGAGGATGATGGAGTGCTGCCTAGGACACATGAACTTTGAAACTGTGCTGCTGTATTTGGATGATGTCATTGTCTTCTCTAAGACCTACGAAGACCATCTGAAGCACCTGGCCGAGGTGTTTGAAGCCCTGTCCAACTTCGGCTTAAAGGTGAAACCATCCAAGTGTCATCTGCTGAAACCTAAAGTGCAGTACCTGGGCCATGTGGTGAGCGCTGAAGGAGTGGCCCCAGACCCCGACAAGGTCACAGTGATTAAGGACTGGCCAAAGCCCAGTGACCTCCACGAAGTCCGGCAGTTCCTCGGGCTGGTAGGCTATTACCGGAGGTTCATTAAGGACTTTACCAAGAAGGCCGCACCCTTGCAAAACCTGTTGGTGGGCCAACCAAAGAAGACCAAGGGGAGGAACACCCCCTTTGATTGGAACGAGGAGCTGGAGGAATCCTTCACCTGTTTGAAGTCGGCACTGACGGGAGAAGAGGTACTGGCTTACCCCGAATACGACCAACCGTTTGTGCTGTACACAGATGCCAGCAATGTGGGATTAGGAGCCGTGCTGTCTCAGGTCCAGAAAGGCAAAGAAAGGGTGATCGCTTACGCCAGCAGGAAACTCCGTCCCACGGAAAGGAACCCTGACAACTACAGTTCCTTTAAGCTGGAATTCCTTGCCCTTGTCTGGGCAGTGACAGAGAGGTTCAAACACTACCTGGCCTCCGCGAAATTCACCGTCTTCACGGACAACAATCCGCTAACGCATCTGGATACTGCCAAACTCGGGGCCTTGGAACAGCGATGGATGGCCTGGCTGTCCAACTACGATTTCACCATCAAGTACCGGGCAGGACACGAGAATGCCAATGCCGATGCCTTGTCCCGAATGCCCAATTTGCCAGAAGCGGGAGAAGACCCGGAGGCACTTGAAGAGGTGGAGCTGCCTGCATTCCATCGCCCCAAAGCCACTCAGAACTCTCATCATGTGAAGAACAGGCACAAGAACCAACCGGATGCCACGCTGAATCCCCTGCCCCATCACGGGTGGGCGGAAACCCAGGATGGTGACCCCGCGGTCCGTCGGGTGAAAGAGCTCTTGACGCAGGCAGGGTCGCACCCTGGCCCAGATGACCCACAAGAAACCCAACAGCTGTGGAAGGGGAGAAGCAAACTGTTTATCCATGATGGCAAGTTATGCAGGAGGAGCGTCGACCCACGTACTCATGAATTGGTGTGGCAGATAGTGGTGCCAAGGCGAGATGCGCCCATGGTTCTGGGAGCCTACCATGATGGAGCCGGACACTTCGGATGGAGGAAGCTAGAAAGGCTACTCCGAGGGAGGTTCTATTGGATTGGCATGAAGAGAACCATTGAGAAGTGGTGTCGGGAGTGTGGTCCATGTAGTCTGCGCAGGAAGGACCGTGACAGTCAACGGGCTCCCCTGCGGCCTATCATCACCAAACGGCCGCTCGAACTGGTCGCGCTGGATCATGTGAAGCTGACACCTAGCCGGTCGGGCTATATCTACGCCCTTACCATCGTGGACTACTACTCCAGGTTTTTGGTGGTTGTACCTGTCAAGGATCTAACGGCCAGGACTGCCGCCAGGGCTTTCCAGCAGCACTTTTGTAGGCCCCATGGCTACCCAGAGAAGGTACTGACTGATCAGGGACCTGCATTCGAAGCGGAAGTGTTCCAAGAATTCTGTCAACTGTACGGGTGTAAGAAGATCAGAACCACACCGTACCATCCTCAAACCAACGGGATGTGTGAGAAGATGAACCAAGTGGTAATCGATTTATTGAAGACCTTGCCTGTGGGGGAACGGAACCTGTGGCCGATAAAGTTGCCTGACTTGGTGGATATGTACAATCACATCCCAGTAAGTTCCACCAACTGTACTCCAGCGTACCTGATGCGAGGAAGATCTAGTCGGTTACCCGTTGATCTGGACATGGGGGTCCTAGTACCCGAAGATACCTCGCCGGATGCCGATTGGGATGCAGAAAGGCAGCGAAGGTACCGCGAGGTACAGGAGTGTGTAGAAAGAAGTCTCGCCCAGGCTAGGCAGAAACAAGAAAGGGACTACAACCAACACGCTCCTGCGATTCCCCTGTCCCCTGGTGAACAAGTACTTAAACGAAAGAGGAGATTACACAAGCTCGATGACCAATGGGAAGCGGAACCGTATACCATCCTGCCATCCGACTTCGATAACACGAAGGTCTGTCTCATCAGCAAGGACAGAGGGGAGACTTCGACAGCGGTATCCAGGGATCACCTTAAGGTCTGCCCCGATAAGTTGAGAGAGAGGGACATGGCCCCAGAAATCTCCCCGCCGGTGGAAAAGGAGAAGATGATCCATACCGTCCTTGGTGACTTTCCCCAGTCCTGGACTCAGATAAATCAAGCCATCGTGGTACCTGTTCTAATGTTTCAACAGCCGGACCCACCAGAAACAATGGTGGTACCAGATCATCCGGTCCCGCAACCTCAACAAGCCTTACCTGAAGATGCCATGCCGACCGTTGAACCGGCAAATCCTCCCTCTGCTATCGGTGAACCTGCTGTACCCACTGTTGATAGCAGCAGCTCTGAGAGCCCCAACCTGCCAGTGCTACCCAGACTCACTAGAAGTGTAGCTAGAAGACAGTGCACTCCACCAGCGGTAGCAAGCATAGCGGACCCTGTTAGGCCAATAGCAACCCCTGCGCTGCGAAGGTCCACACGCAGCACTCAAAATCAAACTCCCCTCCGCTACAAAACTTGGAGGTATTAATAAGGTCTGCTATTCAGTTGAAATTGTTTGTGTGCATATCTTTTGTTACAGGTTTTAAAATGGACAATAGAGTAATGGACGGTGAATTGCTCAAAAACTTTCAAAAAAGGGGGACCCCTTTGTTTACCCGGGGTCCCCGCTGTTTCAACCACTGAACTGAGAGTCATAAACTGTGCATGACCTAATTTTCGCAACGTTCAAGAGTTCTCACCTCCCATAAAGGGAAGCGCTGTTATATTTAATTGTTTATGCTATTTCAAAATTTTGTGTGTTCCCTGCTAACATGTATTGTTGTTCTTGTTTTCCCAGTCCCGGAGTACTGGATTTAACCGGGGGGGAGTGCAGCGCCCCAGAGTCCTGGTCGTTGCAGTACTGTGGCTCCGCCACTATGGGGAGCTATGGTACGTCTGATTGCACTAAAGGAGTCTCTCTGATCAGGTAACACCTCACTACACTTCACACTCCGGCCACCAGGGGGGGTGGTCCTATCTAGTAGGCCACTCCTCACACTCTGGTAAAACTGGGGGTTGGACAGGAAGACAGGGAGAAGTAGCTGGGAAGAGCTAGTGAGAGGACCTGTCAGGGATGGGATCCTGGCAGACTCCTCGGAGCAGAACTAACCAGTGCACAACGGGAATACAGTAAAGAGGAATTGGGACCAGAAGGAGTCGTGCTGTTAGACCGAGGCAACATCCTTCTGAGGCGCAAACAGTCGGTGGCCGGAACGCCGAGCAAGTAAGAGACTTTAAGTACTACTGCAAACCACGGCAGGACAGCCAATTACAGGTTGGCTGTCTCACTTAACACCTAAGCAGACAACGGAGGCAGCTGTGGGAGAGGGGCGACTCTAGGGTCCCGGAAGAACTCCAGGCCTACCCCGTCATACGGGTGCGTCCTACCATATCATCTGGAGGACGGAGAGAACGAACATCAGAGATAGACAGAACCAGTTGTGAGGACTATCCCGGGAGCTCAGCAGGGAAGAACTACAACACCCAGCGCTAGAAGGTAGACACTGATTCCCACCTGTAAAGAGAACTCCTGATGTGTCTTCGGACCGGCCGGTCTCTGACAGCCCTGGTAACAGCGCTCTGGACTGAGGACTCTAAAACCTTCAGTAAAGAGGTAAAGAGACTGTAACCTGGTGTCCTCGTTATTTACCGCGCACCGCACCATCACAGCCTCACCACCATCCACATCTATCAGATACTGTGCGCCCTTCGGCAGGGTCACGGACCGGGCCTAGCCACCGTGACAACCCCAGAGCCAGAGACTCAGAGGCCCGGTACCGGGAACCCCTCGGCCCTGCGGCAGTGGGGGCGCTCCAAACAGTCTCCTGAGGGATCCCACCCAGACCTGGACTAAAGCATCCGCCAACTCCTGGACAGGATGCTGGATGTGGTGCAACGTGACGTTGGTGGATGGTGCGAGACATGATGTCCCAGATGTGTTCAATCGGATTCAGGTCTGGGGAACCAGCAGGCCAATCAATAGCTTCAATGCCTTCATCTTGCAGGAACTACTGACACACTCCAGCCACATGAGGTCTGACATTGTCCTGCATTAGAAGGAACCCAGGGCCAACCGAAACCAGCATACGGTCTCACCAAGGGGTCTGAGGATCTCATCTCTGTACCTAATGGCAGTCAGGCTACCTCTGGCGAGCACATGGAGGGCTGTGCGGCCCTCCAAAGAAATGCCACCCCACACCATTACTGACCCACTGCCAAACCAGTCATGCTAAAGGATGTTTCAGGCAGCAGATCGCTCTCCACGGCTTCTCCAGACTCTGTCATATCTGTCATATGTGCTCAGTGTGAACCTGCTTTTATCTGTGAAGAGCACAGGGTGCCAGTGGCGAATTTGCCAATCCTGGTGTTCTGTGGCAACTGTCAAGCATCCTGCACGGTGTTGGGCTGTGAGCACAACCTCATCTGTGGACGTCGGGCACTCAGACCATCCTCATGGAGTCGGTTTCTAACCGTTTGTGCAGACAAATGCACATTTGTCGCCTGCTGGAGGTCATTTTGCAGGGCTCTGGCAGTGCTCCTGCTGCTGGGTTACTGCCCTCCTACGGTACCCACCACGTCTCCTGGTGTACTGGCCTGTCTCCTGGTAGCGCCTCCAGCCTCTGGACACTACGATGACAGACACAACAAACCTTCTTGCCACAGCTCGCATTGATGTGCCATCCTGGATGAGCTGCAGTACCTGAGCCACTTGTGTGGGTTGTAGAGTCCGTCTCATGCTACCACAAGTGTGAAAGCACAACCAACATTCAAAAGTGACCAAAACATCAGCCAGAAAGCATTGGTACTGAGATGGGGTCTGTGGTCCCCACCTGCAGAACCACTCCTTTATTGAGTGTGTCTTGATAATTGTCAAAAATTTCCATCTGTTGACTATTTCATTTGCACAACAGCATGTGAAATTGATTGTCAAACAGTGTTGCTTCCTAAGTGGACAGTTTGATTTCACAAAAGTTTGATTTACTTGGAGTTATATTCTGTTGTTTTTAAGTGTTCCCTTTATTTTTTTGAGCAGTGTATAATACATTTATATTTATGGCCGCGAGCCCTTTAAAAGTGTAGGGGCATGAGCCATGCTCAGGACAGTGGCAGGCTGAGCCAGGGAAGCCGGGGAGTTGGGGTAATGTGCACAGCTGGGGGCCCTTTGAAAGTGCCTGTTTCTGTGTGTGTGTGCACATGTGTGTCTGCATGTCTGTGTCTGTGTGTATCTTCACACACGTTTGTGCGCTTAAGTTTATGCATGCTTCTGCATGTCTGCGTGTGTGTCTTTCTGCATGTCTGCATGCTCTTCTGAAGAGTTATGATTAATTGGTGAAAGATGGGGGAGAAATTTTAGAAGACAGTATGGACAGAATGTGTGGAGAAACAGTACAGTGAATGGGTGCGGGAACATAATGGGGAAGTGGGAGGTATGAGGAGACTGTGGAGTGTGGAGTGTGGGGGGGGATGCGTGAGACTATTGAGGGGAATAATGTGAAGAGACGGAATGGGGAAGAAAAGTGGGAGGGGACACAGAACAGAAACTAGGTAGTGTGGGGGAGGTACGTATAGAGAGGGGGCAGTATGGGGGGACAGTGGCACAGCAAGGAGAAACAGTATGCTAAGGAGGGGTAGTGTGATGACAGTATAGAGCAAGGGTGGGCAATTAATTTTGCCATGGGGCCGAGAAATTGGGATGGTTTTAGAGGGTCGGACTAATGTAATTACCATATTTTTTGGACTATAAGATGCACCGGACCATAAGGCGCACCCCAAATTTGGGGTGAAAATTGCAGAAAAAAGTTTTATTTATAAGATGGGGGTCCGTCTTATTGTCCGAATTTACAGTATCTTACCTGAGGGCTGGCGGTGGCAGAGCAGGGTCACAGGAGGCATGGTGTCGACAGAGGTGGGGTGATGCGGTGTGGCGTGCACCTGAGCAGGGTCCCTTCCTGCTTAGGTGGGCGATGCCATGGCCTGGTGTCCATGGGGGGGTTGCAGCAGTGGTGTGGCGACGGCAGAGGTGCGGTATGGCGCGCGCAGGGTCCCTTCCACCGGTGAGGTGACGCAGCGGCCCGAAATGCAATGTGAGCAGCAGAGCCGGGTTGAATATCGGTGGCGGTGGCCATCTTCCCGAGGCCGCGCGTGCGCAGATGGAGTGCTGTGCTTCACGGGGCTTCAGGAAAATGGCCGCGGGAGGCCGTGCATGCGCAGATGGAGATCGTGGCGGCCATTTTCCTGAAGCCGAGATCTAAATCTGCAAACTCGGCTTCAGGAAAATGGCCGCCGCGATCTCCATCTGCGCACGCGCGGCCTCCCACGGCCATTTTCCTGAAGCCCCGTGAAGCACAGCACTCCATCTGCACACGCGTGGCGTCAGGAAGATGGCCGCCGCCAACGATAAACAGGTGATCAACCCGGCTCTGCTGCTCACATTGCACGTGACGCACAGGGCCGATGTGGAGCTCAGCCTCTTGTGACTGGTGGCATAATGCTGCCTCCGGTCACAAGAATGATTGACACAGCCGGGAGCCAATGGTTCCTGATGCTGTGTCAATCACATCCTGACCCTGGACTCTGGAGGAACTGTATACGCTGCAAGCACATACAGTTCCGACAGCGTCGGGATGAGCTCGGGGCCTTCACTCCAGCCACCAGCGGTCCACCTCAGAAGCATCTGGCAGCTGGCCGAGCGGTGTCGGAGGTGGCTGTCAGAAGAGACAGCTAGCTGGCGGGCCGTTTAAAATCATCAGGCGGGCCAGATGCGGCCCGCGGGCGGCATCTTGCCCAGGTCTGGTATAGAGACTGGGCATTGGGCACATAGAGACTGGGAGTATAGAGAATGTTCTGAATTTTAGAACATGCCAGGTGTAATAAACGTGTCCAGTTTTCCATCTTTTTGGCACCTTCCAAATCGGTCTCCGACTATATATACCATTATTTCACAACAATTGCCTTCGTCTTAAATGGCTCCAATAAAGGCTTCATGTTTTTATACTGTCAAAGCTGGATCTTGTCTACCCATACGCATATAGAAAAGAGAGGACAGTGTTGAGGACAAGTACCATAAGAGGGTTAGAGAGTGGATCATAATTTTTGCAGGGATCATTGTGAGAGTAATAGTTTATACAAGGGGCTCAGTGTAGGGCAGTTATTTTTATTCAGGAACATTATAATGACACTGCTATTTTTAAGGGCATTGTGTGGGGATGTGCTGCAGAAGACCTGAGAAGATGGCAGTCTGCAGAGACGAGCTGTGGGTGAGAAAGGTAATGGAGTCTGGACAGTATGGAGACTAAAAGAAAGAGAACAATTCTAATCAGAAAAGATGTAAGATACCTGGATGTAAATGCTTATTTGTGATACTGCCTGCGTCTCATCAGTATTGTGGTTCCTGTATAGTCTGCAGATTGATGGTGACTGGCAACAACAACTCACAGTATCTCCATTTTTATTGACATACTTACAGTTGTAAGTTTATGGTATACAAAGGTATACGGGGTAGACTTGGCATGAAAATTGTTGTACCATGTACTGATGGTGGTTCAGGTGATGTATTTATGTACTGATGTGTGCGTGTCTGCAGATATTTCTGTGTATCTGTAATTATATGTATTTTTGTAAGATGCGTGTATGTAACAGTGCATGGTGGTGTGTAAAAACATTCATATGTTTGGGCATATTTACTAAATCTATAAGGGCTCTTTCACATGTTTTAGGGAATTCCTTTTGTCTTTCCATGTTTATGAACAGACTAGTTAAATTTGCTCACCTTGACATAGCTGTCGCCTTAGGGATGCAGGAAAGATATATATCCTGGTACCGTGTTAGCCAGTAGATAGAAAAATATTTAGAATTGAGAGTCCTCAGTGGTTGATACCTTTTTTTAAAGGGAACCAGTCACTCCCAAAATCGAAGGTGAGCTAAGCCCACCGGCATCAGGGGCTTACCTACATTCTGTAATGCTGTAGATAAGCCCCCGATGTATCCTGAAAGATGAGAAAAAGAGGTTATATTATACTCACCCAGGAGCGGTCCCGCTGCGGTCCGATCCGATGGGCATCGCGGTCCGGTGCAGCATCTCCCATCTTCTTACGATGACGTCCTCTTCTTGTATTCACGCTGCGGCTCCGGCGCAGGCGTACTTTGTCTGCCTTGTTGAGGGCAGAGCAAAGTACTGCAGTACGCAGGCGCCGGGAAAGGTCAGAGAGGCCAAGCGCCTGCGCACTGCAGTACTTTGCTCTGCCCTCAACAGCACAAAGTACGCCTGCGCCGGAGCCGCAGAGTGAAGACAAGAAGAGGACGTTATCGTAAGATGGGAGGCCCCGGACCGGACTGCGATGCCCATCGGATCGGACTGCCCGCCCAGGTGAGTATACTCTAACTTCTTTTTCTCATCTTTCAGGATACATCGGGGGCTTATCTACAGCATTACAAAATGCTGTAGATAAGCCCCTGATGGCGGTGGGCTTAGCTCACCTTCGATTTTGGGGGTTACAGGTTCCCTTTAAAGGATAATTGAAAAGAGGACAATAAAACATTCACACTCCTTATCTATGAACTGTTCCAATATTTATGGACACAACTGTTTATCACTCTCCCATAATGGTAGCTCTGCTTCACCTCACTTGTCTTATCCAATGCATTATCTTTCTGCTGTGCTGTGTATAAATATGTGATTCTTCAGAATTTGTATTAGTCTATGCCTGATGGAGAGACCGGAGTAGTCTCGAAAACTTGCAGTTTGTTACTATCTTTTCAGTTAGCCATTAAAAGGTATCAACCACTGAGGACTCTCAATTCTAAATACCTTAGGGATGTGATTTTATGGAGCGAGTTCCGGAGCTGAGCCGACTGCATACCAAATGTCGGCTGTGATACATACTGTAGCTGGCGTCTGCCTGAAACAGCAGTGATCAGAGCTCGCATTGATTGCTGCTAATCAACCAAAAGATCCAGCAATAGTTATGTGCTGTCAATTACATATAATTCCGTCCGTTACACCATCAAGTCCTACAGGAAGTGAACAGAAAAAGCACAATATCCCTAGTTCATAATAAAAATCATTTTTTATTGAATAATTTAAGATGTACACTACAATATAAACTAGTCTGCCAAAGACCTGAGATGTGAGGGACTATCAGGCTACTCATCTCATTAAAAACTCTGTGTGTTTAATGAGATCAGTAGCCTGATAGTCCCTCACATCTGAGGTCTTTGGTAGACTAGTTTATATTGTAGTGTACATCTTAAATTATTCAATAAAAAATGATTTTTATTATGAATTAGGGATATTTTGCTTTTTCTGTTCACTTCCTGTGGGACTTGATGGTGTAACGGACGGAATTATATATATTGATTGCTGCTGTTTGAAGTATTTAAATACTGACAGCAACATTTAGATAGCACGATGGCGGATGCATGCACTCACCAGCTCCCGTCAGCTGACCTGTGACGCAGTTGTGGGTTGCTGATGAGTTGTCATGTGTTGCTGCCCTGTTAGTCGTTCAATGAAGCCCAGCCCGAGGTTGGACTCCCTGGGTGATGTTACAATCAAGGTGCCTGGATGTTATTACAGTACACTCACTTTGTAGTTAGCGGTGACTGTAATGCCTCCCATCTTGCACCGACTCTATGACAACAAATGAGTCGTGGCAGGAAGAATAAAACTTAGTTTTTTCCCTGTAGTCAACACTTTTCCATTAAGCCAGAAACCAGGCTTTAAATGCTATTTACCTGCAGATTAACTGCATATCTGCAGAAAAATAGCATTTGTTAAGGTGACATGTTACCCTTAAAGGGACTCTTGTCAGTACAGAATGGCTGTTCAAAAGAAGTCCTGCTTGTTTTCCCTCAATCTCCACCTCTCCCCTCAAATTTTATTGCCAGCTCTGGCTTCAAAGAGCCAGAGGATGGAGATAGATGGAAACCAGCAGGTGGGAAGGTGTATATAAATAGTGCACAGAGCGCCTGTGCTTGGTTTGAACAGTCAATATGCGCTGACAGAATCCCTTTAAAGAGGAGTCCAGTACACCTGAAGGATTTCACTCTGACTCATAACATTGTATATAATGCACCCAGCATTATACAGTGGGGGAAATAAGTATTTGATACACTGCCGGTTTAGCAAGTTTTCCCACCTACAAAGAATGGAGAGGTCTGTAATTTTTATTGCAGGTACACTTCACCTGTGAGAGACAGAATCTTAAAAAAACCACTTTGTATGATTTTTACATAATTAATTTGCATTTTATTGCATTAAATAAGTATTTGATACAATAGAAAAACAGAACATAACATTTGGTACAGAAACTTTTGTTTGCAATTCCAGAAGTCAGATGTTTCTTATATTCTTGACCAAGTTTGCACACACTGCAGTAGGGATTTTGGCCCACTCCTCCATACAGATATTGTCCTGATCTTTTAGGTTTCAGGGCTGTTGTTGGGCGACATTGAGTTTCAGCTCCCTCCAAAGATTTTCTATTGGGTTCAGGTCTGGAGACTGGCTAGGCCACTCCAGGACCTTGAAATGCTTCTTACGGAGCCATTTCTTAGTTGCCCTGGCTGTGTGTTTCGGGTCATCGTCATGCTGGAAGACCCAATCACGACCCTTTTACAATGCTCTTACTGAGCGAATGAGCTTGTTTCCCAAAATCTTGCGAAAAATGACTCCATCCATCATCCCTTCAATACGGTGCAGTCATCCTGTCCCCTTTGCAAAAAAGCACCCCCAAAGTATGATCTTTCCCCCAGCCTGCTTCAGGGTTGGAACTGTGTTATTGGGGCTGTACTTATCCTTCTTCTTCCTCCAAACATGGCGAGTGGAGTTAATACCAAAAAGTTCTATTTTGGTCTCATCTGACCACATGAACTTCTCCCATGGCGCTTCTAAATCATCCAGATGGTCATTGTCGTTCTTCAAATGGGTCTGGACATGTGCTGGCATGAACCGGGGGACCTTGCGTGCCCTGCAGTATTTTAATCCATGACGGCGTAGTGTGGTACGGTAATGTTTGAGACTGTGGTGCCAGCTCTCTTCAGGTCATTCTGGGCTGATTTCTGAAATTTCTCAGAATCATCCTTACCCCAGAAGGTGAGACCTTGCGTACAGCAACACAGAGGAAGATTGACAGTCATCTCGTGTTTCTTGCATTTTAACAAAAAAAACCCACTGATATAGTGAAGTGCACATTACAGTTCTTTTGCACACTGTATAGTTTGCTAAAAGGCACATGGTTTAGTAAGAGTGGCCAAAAACATGTAATAAAAACCATTTATGGTAGCTGTAGTGTGGGTCCCTAGAGTCAATTCCCCTGGTGGGCCCTAGGCACCTCAGTCCGACCCTGGATACAACAGTTCACTGTATATCACTTGAATCTTGGATATCAATTCACAGACTGAGACTGTCACTCCTGTTTTCAATCTTGTACATCAGTCCTGAAGTAGTACACCATAGTCACATTAGGCTTTTTTCTATCCCTATCCTGTGAGTGCTCCTATGCCTACATAATCCAGGCATAAAATGGTGTTCCTTGGCCTATGTTTTAGACTGCTTGATCTGCTCATCTCTAGCAGCTACCTGGTACTAGGATGATACTTTTCTATCTTTCTGAGTGAGAGCTAACTTGCATGTTTTTTCTAATGGAGCATTGCCCATCAGACTCCATATTCAATTAGTCTCCATAAGAAGAACCAGCTCATCCTCCAAAAGCTCTTATGGTCATCTCACTCTCCCTGTGAAATCTTGCTCTGCACAGATAAAGGGCAAATATCCCGAAACAGCGGTCTGTTGATTGTTGTCTGGCTTGGCAAATACAGTGGGTGGTAAGTATTGAACATGTTACCAATATTCCAAGTAAACGTATTTCTAAAGATGCTATTGACATGGAATTCTCACCAGATGTTAGCAAGAACCCATCAAATCCATAAAGGGAAAGAAATCAATCCATGGATGTCCATAAATTAAGTTATGTGTAACAATGAGAAATGACAAGGGAAAAAAATATTAAACACGCTTACTAAAATGTAATTAATACTTTGTACAAAAGCCTTTTTTGATGATGACAGCTTCAAGATGTCTCCTGTATGGAGAATCTGGTTGCATGCATTGCTCAGGTGTGATTTTTAACTCATTCTACCACACAAACACTTTTCAAATCCTGAAGGTTCCTTCCATCATTTTATATTGGATTCAGGTCAGGTGATTGGCTGGGCCATTCTAACAGCTTTAGTTTCTTTCACTGAAACAAATTGACACTTTCTTGGGTTGTGTGTTTGGGATCATTGTCTTGCTTAAATGTCCACCCTTGTTGCATCTTCATAATTCAGGTGGATGGTAGCCTTTTTTTTTCAAGACTGTTTTGGTACATTTGTCCCTTCCTTCCTTCAATTATATGAAGTTTGCCCTATGATGAAAAATAGCCCCACACCACTATGTTTCCATCTCCATACTTCACTGTTGGTATGGTGTTTTGGAGTGATATGCAGTGCCTTTTGGCCTCCAAACATAGTGTGTATTATGGCATCCAAAAAGTTAAATTTTGGCTTCATCTAACCAGGCTATATTCTCCCAGTATTTAACAGGCTTGTCTAAATGTTGTTGCGCAAACTTTAAAAGCGCTTTTTGTTCAGCAATAGAGAATTGCGTGGTGAGCGTGCATACAGGCAATGGAGGTTGAGTGCATTACTTAATGTTTTCTTTTAAACAATTGTACATGCTGATTCCAGGTCTTTATGTAGCCCTTCACAGGTGGACCTTTGCTTTTGGATAACACTTCTGATAATTCTTTTACTCCTCTGTATGAAATCTTGTGGGCAGCACCTGGTCGTGGCCAGTTTTTTGTAGAATAATGTTCCTTCCAAGCTGGACATATTGTTGTGAGCTTTGAGCCCAAGACCTTTAATTTCAGCTAATCAAGAGCAACGCAGGCCCATTTACTTTTCAGACTACCTGACCCCGCCCAGTGGTGCTACCCAGACCCTTATGAACCTACTATTGTGGCTCAGGGTCCCAGTGACATTGCAGCCTACCTTAAGGTCTGAACCCGTGGCCTCTCCTAAGGCAGCCTGCTCGTCTCCTCTCTGACAGCAGTCCCGCCCTCCTCCTGTCCTGGCGGCAAGACGGTCCCGAGGCTCAGCTGTCTGCTGAGTGACACAACTGCAACTCCGAAGGTGAGAAATCACTGCTCTTTGCTGCAGGGAGGCTTCATTGCAGCCCTGCCTCCACCAGGACAAGTGCTGGCTTTGGTGGACGTTGAGACTTGAGTGGCCTGCAGGCATCCTGTTCCGGTCGGGTCCCCCTCTCCTGGAGTGCTCACTGAGGCAGGAAGCCCTCAGCTTAGAGGGGCACACTATAAGAGTCACTTTTGGCCCTGCTAGAGCCCTGATTGTACCTCAAGGCCTGTTTTCTGCCTCCAGACACCTGGCACCATGAGATCATCCATGGCTGGTGCCTGCCTGCAGAAGGTTTTTTTTTTTTTCAATATGTATATATAATATTCATTATCCAAACCACTGGTTAGATCACTGAGGGATTAGTGACCTGTCAGCAATATTCATTATGAATAGCTAATCAGAGCACCACATGAAGACCCCCACAGGTTCCAAACATAGACCACATTTGGGGAATGTACAGTATATGCGACCCAACTTAAGCCTACACCATATCAATATTCATTTTGTCACACAATGTGCGTTGCCTTAACTCCCCACACAAACGATCCAAGGCTTTTTACTACTACAGATCTTTACAAGCTGATGTGATATGCCTCCAGGAGACACACTTTTTTAAAACCTCATACCCCAAATTTGTCCCCCTCTTACCCACTTTTCTACACCGCTAACACTTCAAATAAATGGGTAGCTGTCACGCTCACGCCCTGACTGATGGGTGTGAGCCAAGGGGGTTTGTGGCCCCACTGTGCCACAAACCAGATTACCCTGGAAGGGGCGTGACTAGGACAGCTGCCTTGGTTTTCACTGGAGCCTCTGATGGTGAGGTCAGGTTTGTGCGGCAGGCAGCTGCCAGCTGCTACTCCAGGGTGGTGTCTGGCTGTGGCTGCTGATCCCACTTGGGAAACAGGAACACCAGGACAAGTGCGGGTATCAGGCAGGACTGGCAGATGAGCACGGCAGAAACTTGGACGAGTAGGGAAGCACAGCTGAGTCACAGGGCAGGCAGGCACGGCTGAGACACAGGGCAGGCAGGCACGGCTGAGACAGAGGGCAGGCAGGCACGGCTGAGACACAGGGCAGGCAGGCACGGCTGAGACACAGGGCAGGCAGGCACGGCTGAGACACAGGGCAGGCAGGCACGGCTGAGACACAGGGCAGGCAGGCATGGCTGAGACACAGGGCAGGCAGAAACCACAACATGACCTGGGGCAGTGGGTAAGATGGTGTGTGAGATGAGAGGCCATGCCGTGATGCCAGCAGAGTTGTTACAGTAGCTATATGCTTAAAAAAATATGTCCCCTTTGTCTTCAAATCATCAATGGCGTACAGGGAAGTCAGCTATCTAATGGTGACAGGGACCATCTCCGATTAACTAGTGACCTTCATTTCATATTACGCTCCCAATCACACTAATTAGTCTAGACTTTCTTTCCAACTTACTAATGTTCGAACATGTCCAAGGCACTAAGTTACTTTGTGGTGACTCAAACTGTGTGCTAAACCCTAGGCTTGATAAATCTGCAAACCCTAGCCCCCTCGCCAACTCCATTCTCAACAGATTTAGCCTCCTTCAATAAACTTCTTTCCCACCATCGATGGGTAGACTTAGAGAGGTAGAGAGATTCACCCTTCGGTCAAAGACTATACTTACTTTTCTACACGTCATTTAGTCTACACTAGAATAGATCATATATTTTCTCTCCAAGGGTTCATACCTAAAATCGCAAATATTTTCATAATTTCCACTTCCTGGTCTAATCACTCTCCGGTTCAACTGTCCTGCTCCTCACTGCATCCTCATCCTCGCACATTCCTCTGGACTCTTAATGACTCTTTGCTCTCTTACCCATAAATTTTCCAAAGACTGAGCAATCACCTTGATGATTACTTCTCTTTGAACCAGCAGACAGCCGCATCCTCAATTTTCCTATGGGAAGCACACAAAGCAGTACTCAGAGGCTTCTGCATACAAGAAGCTGCTAGCAAGAAAAAAAGACTTGAGAGAACAGCTGACCTTGACATTAAGGTGTCAACATTAGAGACCCAGATGAAGAATTCACCCTCCCCATCCTTATACTGGGACGTTGCTCATGCACTTCTGAATTCGACCTTTGCCTTTCAGAAAACGCAGATCAATCTCTTCCCTGGTCCCAACGTTTTTTACACCCTTAATTACAAAAATAACTTCCACTTTGTACAACGCCTCAAGTGACTTCCAGTACCACATACCCCGATAAGACTATGAACAAAAACAGTACTCACATCTAATCCCAAAAACAGATCATTCGCTTGTTCCAACAGCAACTTTAACAGCTATAAGGCCTCTTCCCCAGTCAGCAGAGAAAATAGAAACGTTTCTTAGCACTATTCCATCACCTCTTTGAAAATAGAAACGGCTATCCAAAAACTTAAAATAAATAAAAAAACAAACCCAGATGAATTTTCTGCGCTCTATTACTAGAAGTATGTCGCTGTCCTTACTCCTCTCCTAACAAATTATTTCAACTCTGACAGACGGACTAAAACCAGGGTCTGCCTCTCTTACAACAACAATATCGATGTTACCCAAACCAAGTACAGACCACACATTGTGGTCAAACTACAGAACAATTTCCCTGATCAATATAGACCTCAAACTTTTAGCTAAAATTTTAGCCCAATGCCTGAACTCTTGATTGGGCTCACACATATATAAGGACAAAGCTGGCTTTGGCAGCCATTCGACAATATACGACAGATCTCCTACTTCCTACATCACTGCAAGCAGGGTAAACTGGCAGGCATGCTATTGTCACCCAACATTACGAAAGCCTTTCATCCGGTCTTGTGGCCTTACTTGTTTTCAGTATTATGGAAATGCAGCTTCGCTGACAAGCTTATCTCTTGCATCTTTACAGCCATCACACAGCTTGCATTTGCAACAATGGTTTTACTTCTGTGCCTTTCTACATTACCTACACGCAACCTTTCATCCTCATAAAATTCCCTTCTCAACTCCCCTCTTATCTCTTCTTCCCACAACCGCATCCAAGACTTCTCCCGTGCTTTCCCCATACTCTGGAACTCTCTACCCCAACACATCAGACTCTCGCCTACAATAGAAAAGTTAAAAAAGAACCTTAAGACTCACCTCTTCCGACAAGCCTACAGCCTGCAGTGATCCTCAACCTACTGAACCGCTGCCCAACCAGCTCTACCCTCTCCTTGTGTATCCTCATCCATCCCCTGCAGACTGTGAACCCTCGCGGGCAGGGTCCTCCCTCCTTCTGTACCTGTTAGTGCCTTGTTTTTTGCTCATGTTTATTGTGTTTGTCTATATTTGCCCCCTTTTCACATGTAAATCGCCATGGAATAAATGGCGCTATAAAAATGTATAATAATATTAATAGAGCTACTCGTCAAGGGTGTCCCATATCCCTGCTATTATTCCTCCTTGCCATTCCTCGACTCGTCTTAACCCAGACATTCAAGGTATGGAAATTGTGTCAGTCCCCCATATACTTTTTATGTTCGCAGATAGCTTACTTTTTTAACTGTCCCACAAACCTCCTTGCCTGCCCTGCTGCAGGGATTAACCAGCCATTATAAGGAACTGGGTTTTTTGGTGAATAGGTGAGAGATGGACGAGACGCCTACTCACCATATCTCCACCTTAAATGTTTAGCCACTGTTTTTTTGTGTTTTTTTGCCCTGTGGTGTGTTTGGAGAGGAGAGTCTCTGGATGTGGCTCTAGAAAGAGCTGAAGATATAAGGTGGTTTGAGGAGGCGAACACCTCTGAAAAAAGGACTTTACTGTAACTTATCTTTTGTTTTGCCAGAAAGGCCATGTTTATTTTGTTAAACCCTGCCATGGTTTATGCTGTCCCATAATAAACCAGCAGGTGACTTACCTAAGAAGCGTTCCTGTGTCTACTTCTGAAAGCATATGAGTGAGTCAACCCCTGGCTCTCAACCCAGAGCACAAAAATCTCCAAGCTCATTATAATATACTCACTCAGAATTTGGGACTCCTTGAAATACTCATCAAACCTAGTTTCACCCTTTTTACCCCAAGCCCTGCTATAGGGTAACAAAAGTGGTTGCAACCAGAGACCTCCACTCCTGCCCAGATGGTCAAATGCGTGGTGATGGACAGATTCATCCACTCCCTTCCAAGGCCAATACAGACCTGGGTTGCCCAGGGCGATCCTCGGAATGTGGACGACCTGGTTAGCTTAGTGGAAAGATACCAGGTTGTCAAGAAATCCCTTGGGAAACCAGACATCGCCACTTCCCCATACTGGGATACCCAAAGGGAGGAGGGTTCACCACAGAGGGCATCTAGACCCACAAATAGAGGGCGTCCTAATCCCGCTGAAGTGTCCCCTAAGGCTGTTATTAAGGACATAGTCCACTGGTAATGTCACAATCCTGGACACATAGCCACCCGGTGTCATATGTCCCCTGAACCAATTTACTGCAGCCTTTTTAGGCGTTGCTCCTATTACACCTATCTGGCCTGCAGTGTGGACTGTCAACCTGATGAGGTGCTGCAGGCTTGTACCGTGTCCATCAATGGCATACTGGTTCTTGGACTTTTGGACTCTGGAAGTCTAGTGCCTCTAATGCCTAGTATGTCATCCTGTCATACTGGGGTGGGATTTTTCATTACTTTGGAACTTGTGGCAAAAGGGGGTTGTACAGAGTGTCTCAGACAGGAGCCAGATCCCTCAGGAAGAGACTCCATCAAAATCAAAGATGGAGAACTTTCCCCTATGTGTCCTCGCTGAAGAGGGGGACGACACGTGACAGAGAAGCCCAACTTTCTTGAGTTAGAAGTGCCCAAAGAGAACTTTAGGACTGATCAAGTTATGGACCTTACCTTAAAGGGGGCATTTGTTAATGTTACCTTATGTAATGGGGTTGCTCACCACACTTTGCAGTCAATAGAGATTTATTGTATCGGGTGACCAAATGAAGGAATGTGAGATAGTGGAGCAGCTGTTGGTTTCGGGACCTTACTGGCAAAGGGTTTTAGACATGACCCATTCACATGTTTTGGGGGGACATCTGGGGGTAAAGAAAACTCAGGAGAGAGTAATGCAGATGTTCTATTGGCCAGGATGTTACCGGGAGATCTTAAATTATTGTAAGTCCTGCCCCACCTGGCAGATAACTGCTCCCTTTTCTCACTTCCGAAGTCCCTTAGTCCCGTTACCTGTGATAGAGGTCCCCTTTGAGAGGATTGTCATGAACCTAGTAGGCCCCCTATTTAACTCTGCACAGGGGCATCAGTACATCCTAGTGGTAATGGGCTATGCAACCCGGTTCCCTGAAGTGGTGTTACTAAGCAACTCTTCGGCCAAGCGTATCACCTGAGAGCTTGTCTATATCTTTGCTAGAACGGGCCCTGCCATAGGAGATTTTGACAGATCAGGGAACCCCCTTCATGAGCAAAGTGAAGAGGGAGCTGTGTAGAGTCCTCCAGATTGCCCAGCTACGAACCTCAGTTTACCATCTGCAGATCGATGGCCTGGCAGAGTGCTTCAATAAGACCTTTAAAGGCCATGCTCAAGGACATTGAGGACAGTTGAGACTGGGACTATATACAGAGAAGATCCTCAAGCCTCTACTGGCTTTTCACAATTCGAGCTCCTGTATGGTCGGACATCCGCAAGGGCTCCTGGACATCGCCAAGGAAACTTGGGAAGCCAAGGTCATGCCACACTGGAGTGTCATAGAACCTTAGAGTTGGAAGGGACCTCAAGATCCAACCCCTGTGCACCCTCTGTTTGAAGGCTTCCATTGAAGGAGGACCACTTTTCATGGCAGCCTATTCCACTCATTGATGACTCACCCTCACTGTCAAAAGTTTTTTTCTAATATCTAATCTGTATCTTCTCCCTTTCAGTTTCATTCCATTGCTTCTCGTGTTTCCATGTCCAAATGAGAATAATAATCATCCCTCCACACTGTGACATCATTCAGATATTTGTAGACAGCTATTAAGTCTCCTCTTAGCCTTCTTTTTTGCAAGCTAAACATTCCCAGATCCTTTAACTGTTCCTCATAGGACATATTTTGCAGTCCGCTTACCATCCTGGTAGCTCTTCTCTGAACTTGCTCCAGTTTTAAAATGTCTTTTTTAAAATGTGGTGCCCAGAACTGGACACATTATTCCAGATGAGGCCTGACTAAGGAGGAGTAGAGGGATGGATAATTATTTCACGTGATCTAGACTTTCTGCTTCTCTTAATATATGCTAGAACTGTGTTTGCCTTTTTTGCTGCTGCATCACACTGTTGACTCATGTGCAGTCTGTGATCTATTAGTATACCCAAGTCTTTTTTACATGTGCTGTTGCTTAGTTCTATTCCTCCCATTCTGTAGATGTAATTTTCAGTTTTCTTGCCGAAATGTAGAATCTTGCACTTCTCTGTTGAATACCATTCTTGCCCATTGATTAAGCTTATCTAGATACTTCAGAATCCCTTCTCTGTCTTCTCTAGTGTTAGCTATCCTTCCTAGCTTTGCATCGTCTGCAAATTTGATTAGTTTACCTTCAGTTCCCTTATCTAGATCATTTCTAAAAATGTTGAACAACACTGGGGCCAGGACAGAGCCTTGTGGTCCCCCACTTGAAACATGTTTCCAATCGGATGTTCAACCATTTATTACTACTCTTTGAGTACGATGACTAAGCAAATTATGAATCCATCTAACTGTAGCCTTGTCAATACCATATTTGGTCATTTTTTCAATAAGGATATTATGAGCTGCTTTATCTAATGCTTTGATGAAGTCGAGATATACTATATCTACCACATTTCCCTAATTGACCCAGTCAGTGATTCCATCATAGAAGGAGATCAGATTATTCTGGCATGACTTGTTTGCTACAAACTCATGTTGGCTCTGGTTAATTACTATATTCTTATACAAGTACTTACATGCTGTTTAATAATTTGATCAAATATCTTTCCTGGTATAGAAGTAAGGCTCACTGGCCTGTAATTTCCTGACTCCAACTCCTTTCCTTTTTTAATAGGGAGAATATTTGCCCTTCTCCAATCTTTTGGGACTTCTCCTGTTTTGCAGGATTTTTCAAACATTCTGGCTAGTGGTTCTACAATTTCCTCTGCTAACTCTTTCAGTACCCTAGGATGCTAATTATGCAAATTGTCTCTTCAGAGAGGAAGAGAGCTAGAACTCTAGTGCCACCTATTGGAAGGTAGCAATCCTACAAGTCAATGTTGACCCTTTAACATGTTCTGTGCATTTGTATAGACACATTTTACTTTGTAGCTGGCTTCTCTTGCTCCTCTATTTTCATTCAGTTTGTTGTTTTTGGTTTCCCGTTCCACTTCTAATAGCAGGGTTCTCAAAAAAATTCATTAGTTGCATATTTCTTCCTGGCCGTATATTTCCCTTCCCATACTGCTGAAGTGTAAAGCTCTCCTGACGGCACCATCGACATAGCCAGTTGTTCAACTGTAGAATCCCGTTCAATCTCCTTGGTCCATGTCCATCCACTGGGAGGATGGATGAGAATGGATGAGAAGACTACCTTTGCTCCCAGTTCCTTCACTTTCCAGCCTAGGTCTTCAAAGTTTCTGCCTATAGTTTCCATATCCTTTCTGGCTGTGCAATTTGTTCTTACACGTATTAATAGACAGGGCTAATCGTCTTTAGCACTGAGGAATCTTGATACCCTATCAGACACATCTTTGATTTGGACGCCTGGAAGCACACTTCTCGTGAAGTAATGTCCGATCGGCAGAAAGCGGCTTCTGTTTCTTTATGTAGTGAATCCCCCAAGACCACCACTGTCCTTTTCTTCTTTACCACAGCGCTTCTTTTTCTCCCTTTCAAGAGGTTTCTGATTTCTCACTGGGGTGTTCTTTACGGGCAAAGCACTTTTTTGATGTACATTCTCATAGTTGTCCTGCGTGAGAGCCTGGCAGGGGTTCTTCAGCGGTATGAGTGCTGACTGCCTCCTCATCCTCCTAGTTCTTTTGGTCACATGCTTCGAAGTTTCTTCTGTAAGTACATTGAAAGGTTCTTCTCTTCAAACATTCTGAATAGATTTTTCTACTCTATCATTATCTTCTGCAGGAACACTGAAAAGTTCTTCTCTTGGAATATTCTGAAGAGATTCTTCTGCTCTGTCAAGGAAATCCTCATCTTCTTTTATGAGCTTCAGTGTAGATATTCTCTTGTGAAGATTTTGCACCTTTTCTTCTGACAAGAGTCACAAGCTTGCATTTTTGGCATGTAACCATATAGGACACATTGCAGCACATCATATTGGTAATCTTTCTCCATATAGAACCAAACAAATTTCTGTGGAATCACCGTAAAGATTCGTGCACAGTTAGGCGATCCAGCTACATCCAAATATCCTCACACTCGCGCCGATTCCACTCTTCCCAGAATGCACCAGGAATATGCAAATTATCTCCCACAGACTTCAATTCCTGGTTTGACGATGTCCTTTAGGCAGCTTGACCAAGGTATATCCAAATATCCTCACACTCGCAGCATGTGAACTTGCTCAAGCCATGGCGAGATCAGGAATCACTTGAAGCTACTTGCCTGGAAGGCCATCCCAAAGCCAAAGTGCAGGAGGTCACAATTGCAGGGACTCTAACGATAGCCAAGAAGCAACAGTGTTGGGAACTGCTGCACCAGAACCATGACCTATTCTCGGAGTTGCCAAAGCATACATAGGTGGTGGAGCATGGCTTGCTAATAGAGCCGCATGTAAAGGTAAACCTCAAGCCCTATAGAATTCCTGAAGCACACCAGGAGATAATTTAAAATCAGGTTAAGAGAATGCTAGGTTTCGGTGTGATAGAAGAGTCAAAAAGTGGATGGTTGAGTCCCATTGTCCTCGTGCCGAAGCTCTACGGTGTCGGTTTTGTAATGACTACCACAGGCTGAACGAGGTATTCAGTTTTGATACGTATCTGATTCCCTGCATGGACAAACTCATTGAGAGACTTGGACTCGTGAGGTATATTACAACCCTCGACCTGACAAAGGGCTATTGGTAGATCCCCATGTCACAGAGTGCCAAGGAGAAGACCACCTTCTCAACGCCTGATGGGTGTTTCTAGTACACCAGAATGCCATTTGGACTGCAGGGGCCCCCAGCTACCTCCCAGAGGGCTGTGGACTGGATCTTGGCTCCACATAAGAAGTATGCCACAGCCTACCTTGATGACAAAAGGTACATGTGATCGTGGATGCATTGAGAAAAGCTGGGTTCCCCATAAATCCGAAAAAGTGTGCCATAGGAAAGGAAGAGGCCAAGTACTTACACTACGTCATCAGGAGAGGTGAAATCAAGCCACAGTTAAACAAGATCAAGGTAATTCAGAAGTGGCCGCAACCACTTTCCAAGAAGCACGTGAGGGCGTTTCTTGGAATTGTTGGATATTACAAGTCGTTTATCCCAAGTTTCAGCATAATTTCCATGCCATTAACGGACCTCCTTAAAGGCACAAAGTTGACGATGGTTAAATGAACTGACACAGAGATGGCATTTCAAGACCTGAAGCAGGAGCTATGTAAACATCCGGATCTGGTTGCACCAGACTTTACCAAATAATTTTTGGTCCAGACAGATGCTTCAGAAGTCGGGTTCGGAGACATGCTGTAACAGGAAATAAATGGGGAAGAGCACCCCATCCTGTATGAGCCAACTCTCCGCCTGTGAGAAAAATTATGCCATTGCTGAGGAGTGCTTAGACATAAAATTGGCAGTGGAAACACTAAAGTATTACCTACTAGACCATAGCTATAAGCAAGTGTCAGATCATGCCCCTCTGAGATGGTTAAGGGAAAAAAAGGGTAAGAATTAGTGATGAGCGAGTATACTCGTTGCTCGGGCAGAGGGGGGATATGTGATAGGATCACTGGCACTGTTAGTGAGGGAAGATATGTGTCATGAAGATTGCTTTCTTCCGTGTTCTGAAACCCATAAGTTTCTCTCCAGCATGCTATGTGCTGAAGGGGTTTACCAGCCATTATAAGGGACTATGTTTAGGTGAGAGATGGGCGGGATGCCTACTTACCATATCTCCACCTCAAGGGTGTGGCTGGGGAGTTAAATGTTCAGCCACTGCTTTTATTTCTCTCTGCTGTTTTTGGAGAGGAGAGTCTCTAGACGTGGCTCCAGGAAAAGCTGAAGATATAAGGTCCACTGAGCTGGCAAACCCCTCAGAGATACAAACTTTGCTGTGACTTATCTTTTGTTTGGCCATTATACCAGAAAGGCCATGTTTATTTGGTTAAACCCTGTCATGGTTTATGATGTCCCATAATAACCTAGCAGGTGTCTTACTCTTACCTAACAAGCATTCCTGCCTCTACTTTTGAAAGCAGCTGAGCAAACCCCTTACACTTGCTATGGCTCCTCTCTGCCCAGCACACAAAAATCTCCAAGCTCATTATAATACACTCACTCAAAATCTGGGACTCCTTGAAATATTCCTCAAACCTAGTTTCACCCTTATTACTAGTGATGAGCGAGTGTACTCATTGCTCGGGTTTCCCCGAGCACGCTCGGGTGATCTTCGAGTATTTGTTAGTGTTCGGAGATTAAGTTTTCATCGCCTCAGCTGAATGATTTACAGCTACTACCCAGGCTGAGTACATGTGGGGGTTGCCTGGTTGCTAGGGAATCCTCTCATATGTAATCAAGCTGTCTAGTAGCTGTAAATCATTCAGCTGCGGGCAATGAAAACTTAATCTCCGAACACTAACAAATACTTGGAGATCACCCGAGCGTGCTTGGGAAAACCCGAGCAACGAGTACACTAGCTCATCACTACTTATTACCCCTCAGCCCGCTATAAGGTATCTCATAGTTTTCCCTAGGTAATGAGTCAATCTTATCTTTTCGTTCTTGGGTTGCTGCAGTGATCACTAGATTCCACCACCTATGTAATGTTGATGGTGTTATCCCATTAACAGCTTTCCAAGAGAAATTTGACCTCCCTTCTAGAGAAATATTCCATCACCTACAACTCAAACATTTCATCTACACTATACCAAGGAACTCAGCCAGACCTTATACGTTTATGGCATTTGAGCAAAGATGCCATCAGAACCCTGACACATCTGGCACCATCTCACTGTTCTATTCCCATATAAACTACCCTCTGCATAGGAGAAATTTAGAGGGAATTTGTCACCCCGGGATGTATATGACCTATTAATATGGGCATATCGGTAATATAAATATTACACTAGTCCTACATGTATGCCTTATATTAACGGTCTTGTTGTTGAAAAATGTTATATTCTTTCTTTATGGTAATGATTTCTCCCAGGCTCCGGAGCATGGAATAAATCTCTGCCTCCCGTCTTCAATGTAATGCTACCCCTCTCCCATGCACGTCACTTATGGCGAAGGAATCCCACGACTGCACCCTGTACTCCCTCAAAAATCCATACCTCTTCCTCTCTTCTATGGGCTCTGCATCCAGGGATCTTTTGCGCAGGCGCCGGTGAGTCATTGGGACCTCAGGCATACGCAACGATAAAGTGCTTTACCCACTTCCTGCCTGCATAGTCACTGCTTGGAACCATGTGTACATAGCGATGACTATGCAGGGAGGAATTGGGGAGAGCATCTTATCGTTGTGCATGCCAGGGGTCACTGAAGCGAAAGTCGCTAGCGCCGGAGCAGAAGATCCCTGAATGCAGTGCCCATAGAAGGGAGGAAGAGGTATGAATTTTTGAGGGAGTGCAGGATGGAGGCGTGGGATTCTGGGGCCACAACCGACGTGCATTGTAGCAGAGTAGTTTTACAATGAAGACAGGAGGCAGGGGTTTCTTCCAGGCACCGCACGCCCCGGAGCCTGGAAGAAATCATTAGCATACAGAAAGAATATAACATTTCTCAACAACAAGACCACTAATATGAGGCATACAGATAGGACTAGTTTACCATTTCTATTAACTCTATGCCCATATTAATAGGTCATATACATCCCAGTGGGTGACAGATGCCCTTAAACATATACTTCCCTTTGAGAAACGAACATTGGACTAACTCTAAGGCTGGTTAAGCCCCTCCCATTGCCGCTCCTCTTCCTTCAGCTCCGCCTACATCGGCATGCGTCCTACGTACCCTATCTTTAACATTGGTTACGCAGGCCATGCGGATGTATACAGATGCCTCCGCATGCATCATTTTGATGCACCAACCTGCATCGAACGCAACATGTTGCATTTTGTTGCGGTCAGTGCAGCATCAAAACGACGCATGCGGAGGCATCCGCATGGCCTGCGTACCCAATGTTAAAGATAGGGTACGTAGGACGCATGCCGATGTAGTCGGAGCTGAAGGAAGAGGCGCAACAGTGGGCGGGGCTTAACAGAGGGTCTACGCGGCCCTTCGCAAAGCACTCGTCCGCAAATGTGAAACAAGCCTTACTGAACTGAAATGGTCCCAAATCTGGACCTGCTCTAGCGGTTGGATTCAAAACATTTGAATGTTTGAAATAAACAACAAGGTGTTGACTAGATTCTACCTGAGGAAGTAGCCAGAGTGGCCCAAGCAATCTCTGGCTACTTCCCCTATTGATTTAGAGGCTGCAATTATATTGTAGACATGTACCACATATGGTGGTTATGCCCCATAGTCTGTAGACTCTCGATCAGAGTATAATTTCTAATTCTCACAGTTACCAAAATTAATCTCAAAAACAATCCATGGGAAGCTCTACTGAATAAGCAAATCCCTAGTATCCTCAAGTATTCCCAGACCATCATCTCTTTGATATTTTTAGTGGCTAAACAAACATAGCTTTTGCCTGGAAAAAACAAAACCTTGACCTTTCGGAAGTCAAAAGATGCCTGTCATGGCACATGATTAATGAAAAAGTGACAGCCTCACTCACAGACAAAGTCCACAGGTTTGGAACAGTTTTGGCTTCCCTGGGCAGACTACACTAATCATAGCCCTTTCACCATGCCTCTATTCCGTCTAAACAGCTTGGCCACACCCAACTCTCCAGGTGGAACCTAGTAATCGTAAACCTAAAAGATATCCCTACTCCTTCCCTGTCTCCTTCTCTTATATGCCTGTCTTCTTTTACTGTACCTTCCTTAATCAAAGATTTTGCATTAATATTTTCACTCGCATTATAAATGTAATATGGTAAAAATTCTTAATAAAAATGTATTGCTCAAAAATGATATTCATTTCACTTCAGGATTATATCCCCAACAGTGCTCACTAAAACCTTCAGTAGTTTGGAAATTCTTTTGCAGCCAATGCCATCAGAATGTTTAGCAACAGTAAGGTCTTGATACAGCTCACTGGTTTTACCCACCCATTATGAGAAGTTTCTTGTTTGACCACTTGGTAATGAGACACCTTTAGGACATCAGTTGAACCAGCTGATATTATTTTTTACTAAGTGGTAGGATTGCTTTCTAATTACTGATAGATTTCAGTTGGTTTCATGTGTTCAATACTTGTTCCCTTTTGTCATTTCTCATGATTATACACAACTTAATTTATGGACATCTATGGTTTTATTTCTTTGCCTGTGTTGATTGATGGGTTGTTACCGACATCTGGTGAGAATTTCATGTCAATAGCACCTTTAGAAATGTACTAGCTGAAGAGCCCGGCGTTGCTTCTCTTATTTTTCCATCACGCCTCTCATTTCCCCCCTCACATCTTTCATTTTCTCCCTCACACCTCTCATTTTCCCTCACTCCTCTCATTCCCCCCTAACACTTGTCATTTCGACCTCACATCTGTCATTTTCCGATCACTCCGCTATTTTCCCTCACTCCTCATTTTGCACTCACACCTTTTCATTTTCACCTCACACCTCTTTTTCCCCTCAGCATATACGTTTGTCATTTCCCTTATATATAGTATACACCTGTATGTCATCTCCTGTATATACCTATATGTCATCTCCCCTGTATATAGTATATACCTGTATGTCATCTCCTCCTGTATATTGTATATACCTATGTCATCTCCTCCTGTATATAGTATATACCTGTATGTCATCTCCTCCTATATATAGTATATACCTGTATGTCATCTCCCCTGTATATAGTATATACCTGCTGTATGTCATCTCCTCCTCTATATACCTATGTGTCATCTCTTTTATATAGTATATACCTGTATGTCATCTCCTCCTGCATACAGTATATACCTGTAAGTCATCTCCTCCTGTATTTAGTATATACCTGTATGTCATCTCCTCCTGTATACAGTATATTCGTGTCATCTCCTCCCGTACATAGGATATACCTGTATGTCATCTCCTCCTATATATAGTATATACCTGTATGTCATCTCCTCCTGTACATAGTATATATCTGTGTGTCATCTCCCCTGTATATAGTATGTCATCTCCTCCTGTATTAGACCTCGTTCACACGTTATTTGATCAGTATTTTTACTTCAGTATTTGTAAGCTAAATTGTCAGCCTGATAAATCCCCAGCCAACAGGAAGCCCTCCCCCCTGGCAGTATATATTAGCTCACACATACACATAATAGACAGGTCATGTGACTGACAGCTGCCGTATTTCCTATATGGTACATTTGTTGCTCTTGCAGCTTATCTGCTTATTAATCAGATTTGTATTTATTTTTGAAGGATAATACCAGACTTGTGTATGTTTTAGGGCGAGTTTCATGTGTCAAGTTGTGTGTGTTGAGTTGCGTGTGGCGACATGCATGTAGCGACTTTTGTGAGATGAGTTTTGTGTGGTGACATGCGTGTAGCAACTTTTTGTGTGTCGAGTTGCATGTGACAGGTCAGTGTAGCAAGTTGTGTGCAGCAAGTTTTGCGCATGGTGAGTTTTGCGCGTGGCGAGTTTTATGTGTGGTGCGTTTTGAGTATGTGCAAGTTTTGTGTGAGGCAACTTTTGCATGTGTAGCAGCTTTTGTGTATGTGGCAATTTTTCCGCGTGTGCAAGTTTCACCTGCTGTATCTCTAGTCATACTTCAAGGTTTATTAGATAGTCCAACATAGATTTACAGTGTAGCCATTGATGTTTATGTACCATTTTACTGTGCTTTTTATTGTGCTTTTTGTAATATATCAATTTGTAGTTTATCAATTATAGTAGTCTGAGGAGTAGATTATTAAAATGAAAGAAAAGCTACATTTTGTTTAATTAGTTAAAACTAAATTGTAAACTGATGTGAAATGAGTATTGGGTGTGATATTCATTTAATAATAAATTTCCTTTAAGCCCTGGCAACAACTAATTAAAATTAGTGCTCCTTATAATAGAAAATCTAGTTGAGGAAAGATAATTTAATACATCCAAATATAGATTATTAATGGTGATTGTTGCAAGGAACTCAGAACAGAGATGAAAAGTGATAAATGAGTTTGCTTTTTTCCTCCTTTAAAAAGCCCCATATCTGTGTACTAGCTTCATATCTTACCAATATAAGCATTTTTAACAACATTTTTGACTGAAGAACCCTTACATTTAAAAGACAGAGCAGTTGTTGGCACAATCTGTAAAGATTTGACCTTAACAAAAATATACCGTAAATTTGTTTATGTATCCAAGTATATGGAGAATAGGGACAGATTCGTGTAGGCTCATATTGTGCTTTGCACTTAGGTCAGAGGCTCATACGGGGCTTAGGTCTGAGGCCCTGGACACTGGGATTTCGTTGTATGCGCTGACGGGGCCACTGACTGTAATTATGCGGACGGAGTCACTGATTTTCAGTCGTATGCGACTATTTGAGGTAGGCAGCAAAACAGTCAGCTGCACACAGTAGCTCCAACCCCAACATTACAGTCAATCGAACCATCAAAACATATAACGGTTAGGGTAAAATGTTACATGAACATAGCCTAAGCCTGCCGCTGTGCACGTCAGTCTTCAGAAGGGGCTTGCTGGAGGAGGATTCGCCTAATTCATTAAGAGTTGCACACAGCTAATGTGCTAATTAGGTGCATTTCTCTACTGCTAGTAATGGCTGGAGAACATGTCTGGAGTAAGCTATAACACTAATATGGTACGACTTTCCATGACTTTGTCAGGCAGGTCGTAGTCATGCCCCATTGCACCCATTCTACGTCCATATTAGTGTAGCTGGCCGAGACGGGTGCAGTAAGACCAGATGTCACAATATTTTTATGCAACTGAGGTGCACAAAAATGTTGCAAATTATTAAAATGTAAAATACATACATATCTTAATTATCAGGGCCATTGTGTCAGTTGGAGATAGAGCTCTGCAGGAGCAGCCTTGGCAGTCATACCTGCTACTTTGGTACCAGACTAGATCTGCATTTCCAGAGCTGGCTAGTCGTTAATAACAGAGGTACATTTTCGAAAGTTTTCTGTCCAGTTCAGGAAAACCCATTTTAATTGAAGAGAAAAGACAGTTGTAATATACCGTATATATTTAAATATATATGGAGAATATATATAGGTGTAACTGTAATATGTCAAGAGCCATACTAACACAAAGAATTCATATTAGCAGTAATGAGATCACAAAGATATAACCAGGCTGTTTATTCAGTAATGTACATACACAGAAAATGCATTACATGGATTACCGTACATACACTGAAGGCTTATAAAAGCATGATTCATTTCAACGATCTTACAGCAAATATTTACAGGTTAAATGGCAACAAGATTCTTTAGAAATTAAATTTGCTAAACGACATTTTAGTTTTTGAATATTTCTTATATTTAGTCACAACAAACTATTTTACCCAGGTGCATATGCCTGTGCAGGAGGGGAAGGAACGACCGAGCTGACTGAGCAGAGCACATTTCTTTCTCTATCCATATTAGTACTAATATTATGATTACCATATAAAGTGAATGTCCGCACTCAAACATCCTTTTGCTTTCTTTTTTTTCTTTTTTTGAGAACCAAAATTAGGGGTTCATTAACTCCTTAATACACAAGTCAAAGCTCTTTTTACGCATTGAGCTTCAAATACATTTTCTATACATTAAAGGAAACCTGTAGGACAGATAACACTATTAGGCTACGTTCACATTTGCGTTGTTGGGCGCAGCGTCGTCGACGCATACCGACGCATGCGTCATGCGCCCCTATCTTTAACATGGGGGGCGCATGGACATGCGCCGGTATGCGTTGTAATGCTTTTTACGACGCATGCGTCATATTGATGCACAAGATAGGACGCTACTTGTAGCGTTTTCCCTGCGCCGAAACTTCTGATCTTTACTATCTTATGACAACGCATGAGTCGCAAAACGCTGCGTTGTGTACATGCGTTGTTGGTTGCGTCGCCGACGCTGCGCCCAACAACGCAAATGTGAACGTAGCCTTAACGTGCAGTTATAGGGTTAATCAGAGGGTTAATGGCGTTAATAGGTGCTTGGCCTCTGTTCTGGAAGTGCAGCTCCCTTCAGAAAATAAAGTTTATTTCTCACTGGAGCTGCCGGCTTTCAGTCATTGAGTTGTGCTGGCGCGGCTTCAGTCTTCTCTCACTATACTCTGATCAGAGGGTGTAAACACACCCCGACACATTGACTGATAGCAGTCAGTACGGAGCTGGCTATCACTCACAGTCAAGCGGCATGTTTACAGCCATCGCAGACAGTATGGTTAGTGAGGACTAACGTGCACTATCAATAAAGCAGCCGGGCACCTTCATAACTCTATTAACCAGCAAGTTAATCTACAGTTTAGCAGCGTTACCTGACCTGACAAATCTTAAGTGTCAAATTATATCTATTTGCAGCTACAACTAAATGGGAGTTCTGTCAGTAACTGCATTTGATTTATACATTTAAAGAGTTATTCGAAAAATTGCACTATTTTTATCAAAGCACAGTAAATGCATACTTATTGTTCATATACAGATTAAGCTCAACATATAGTTTCTTGTGACTTTTTTAATCTCTATCTGCCCTTCGGTGCATCCAGTTTCACATAGGACAATGAACAGTCCTATTCTTAGCTGCTAAAACTATATTTTCCAGCATTACTTGCTTCTCCTCAGTGCTGCACATTCCTCCCCCCTCTTGTGTGCTCATGGAGATAGTCGAATTTCGAATTTCTCTGAGTTATCAACTAGCTAATTTAAGTGTATTAAATAAATTCACCTAGTGCTTCTGTGAACTTTTTGATTCAGTACAGTCCCCAGCCCAATCAATTTTATCTTCTGCCATTTACATTCATAAATACATCACTTTCTAGTTTTAGCAGAGCTCAATTCTCCTGCACTCCTCAACAACAGTAGTGCATAGTTGTCACCTGTTGCTGACATGTTAGTAATGCAAAACTGATGCAAAGCAGAAGATAATCCTTTGCCATGAGCATCAATAGGGCAGCATTTGACATTTAATATTAGTAAACTCTCAGTACAAGAAACAAACAGCTCAACTAATCTCAGCCCCTTACTACAGAGCCCCATAATGCATTATATCTCGCCTCTCATTTCCTAGTATACAGCTCATTCTGCAGTATCTTTACCCTTTCTGTCCCTTCTATATACAACCCATCCTGCAGTATTTGCCTACTTTCTGTACCGTTTATGGAGGCCATCCTGCAGTACTTCACTATTTTTAGCTACGAGCACACAGGTACCCCTTTCTGACATCATCCTTCACAGTAGTAGCTACTACTATAGTTGTTATGACAACTGGAGAGTAAATGCAGGGGCATTTTTAAGGAGTAGATATGTGGAAAGCGGGACAGATTTAAAATAGGTTCTATTGGCACAAATATGTGTACATTATTATAAGAACACATGGTGATTTTGGGAACACACCCTTAAAGGATTATTCTCAGTTTAGCAAGGATTTGTGATAACTTTCTCATTGCTAGAGGTCAAACTGTTGAATCCCCTATGATCCCAGAAAGAGGATGAGACAAATCCCTTTTAAATGTGATAATGGCCACACATGCTTTCATTGTTTATGGGACTGCTGTATACAGTCAAGTACAGCACCCCGCTATCTCTGTCAGTCCCATGCATTCCTCCTGGTTCCTATGACAACACTTCTGACCCATTCTTATCAGTCCCATGTGTTCATTGCTATCGATTGTAATTTTCCTCTACGGTAGTGCATCTGATACTACTGTTGCCCCATGGGACCTGAGAGTGCTCTTATCAGACAAGAAGAAGGAAGATGTTTTACAGAGGACACTTGACCTTCAGAAAAGTATCAGACTGAGTAGAATGGATATAAATAGGTACATGAACAGATTATAACAAATAGGTCAGTTTACATTCTTTAGTTTATACAATTAGAAAAAAACGTTTTTATTTTGTATTTCTTAAATCAATAGTAAACATGAAAATAAGCAACTTTGTAATATGTTATCAGAGAAATCTGCTTCTCTTGGATTGTTATTTCACTCTCAATTTATGAATAGAATCTGTACAATCTGTATTGAGGGAAGACAGATCCTCAAATTACAGAGTTACGAGATGACAATTCTATGTAGAGAGAAGCAGGGAGGTGTTAGAAACAAACAGATATTGTAATGCAAGTTCTCCATAGAACTTTATCAGCACCATTTGTCATCTATCTAGTAATGAGAAAGTCTGTATTCATTGGAATGAGAATATTGAGAATGCTTTACCAGTCATGGAGGTGAAAAAAGTACATTTCTCTGATACGATGTATTACAATGTATCTTATACTTACACGTACAAGTGTTCTATGGGGGGATGAAAACAGTTACTATTTAAATAATCCTATAAAGTGACAAAACAGGCTAATCATCTTATTACACATAATCCATAATCTTGAAGGAATCACGAGTTTCCAAAAAGAAAAAAAAAACAACCAATAATCCTTTGGTATTTGGAGATTTCCAGAAATTAGGCACATTTAGGAGCGTTAAATGAGAATCCACCGAGATGTCAGACCCTCCTGTATGATGAAATAACAGGGACAGTTTCACAAAGATTCTTCAAAGTCCTGGTCACAAAAGTTAAAACAGGTGAATGCATTTTATCCTCACTTCAAATGAGACTCTTGTAGCTTAGTAGGATATTTGGATACAAATAATCACATTGTCCTCCAAGTGATTCAGATTTCTCATGACTGGTAACATAAAGGAAGAGAAATCAGGAAAAAAAATCTAAAAATCAAGAGTGTCTGATCGGAAGCAGAGAAATGGTTCAGCTGCCGTGAGTAAAAAATACAATTTCAGCGTATGGAGAACAATCATGGAGGGCGGTTCAATGGAAAGTAAAGGTTTCTGAAGAGCGGCTTCTTTACCATGTGTAAGCATAGTCAAAGGGATTGTCAAGTGTCAGGGGTTATGTAAGGATTCTCCTTGTGGAGAGTGACATAGCGGCCCTGGCATGCCAATGTAAGGAGGCTCATTTGCTGTGCCATGCTCCTCTGGGAAATTAAATATGCTAATTGCCTCTTCAGAGAGGAGCAGGACTAGAACTCTATAGCGCCACGGACATGGGAAGAGGCATTTAAACTATATTAGTAGGAGTTCTATTAGAAAAAAACAGGAGTAGAACTTGTGCAAGAGAAACTAATGTCTGAAAGAGCCCTATATGTGACTTGATTATGGCCACCCAAGCAATAAAACATGAGTTTCATCTGGCCATGGAATGTGAAAATGTTCAAATCACTTTGATTGTAGCAATTAGTGGCTTGCTGCTGATCCAAAAACTGCATACAATTTGTAATGTTCAAACACTGATAATATATGTCTAGAATTATGTAATCCATTTTGGGATTTCTCTTCTCACTTTGCGGTTTCATGTAATATGCCCATTTCATACCCTGTGAACATAATTGTCTTCCCTGAAAAAGATTCTCTATTCTCCAAGTTTGAAAAATAAAAATAGAATATAATATCATTTTCATCCATAACATAATGGTGACCTGATGTTTAGGCTGACACATTTTGACATTACTACTTCCAATTTAACTGGAGATCGGTTTGGAGAATCACATTGTAAATAATCATGTCAATGGAAAACATGCATTTATCCAGACAGACAAACGGAGTACAAGGCTTTGAAAGGAAAATTCCCTTATGGATCTGCCATGTATAATTACCAAGAGATTCTCCTATTTTTATTTTAGCCCTTTTTGTGAGCCAGGCATAGAATAATAATGAACAATGCCTGGCATTTAGCTAACCTTTTATTATATTTAGAGAATACGAGAAGATCTTTAATTTTAAATGACAGCAAACCCAATATGCAGTCATTATGTATGGGAAAGGATATGCTTGATCTAATCAGGACTACACTGGATGCTACAATCCACAATATTGCTCTGGTTGAATGTACTGAGGGGCTTATATGGATTCAAGAAGAACGTGACAAAATGAAGAATCATAATCATGTATGTGCTGAATATAGTTATGTACATTCTATTAGTACCTAAATAAGGGGGGTATATTTATATATGTGCATATACCACATCAGATATGACACCACTTTATTACTGATTCAACCGCGGATATCCCCTACTGATTCTAAGATTAAAGGGGATGCAGTGCTGGACTCCTTTAAGGGAGCCTGACACCAGGTTGTTCCTATATAATCTAAATACACCACCATTAAGTTGTCTTTAGTAGCACTCCAGCAACCTGCTCGTAAGTACCAGAGAAGGATTACTCACAGTTCATGAATATGGAGGCCTACATAGCAGCAGTTTACTAGTCCTCTAGCAATAAATTACTGCAAATAAAATTGTGATTTTATAAAAAAAAAAAAACTACAACAGGAAGCCCAGCAACTGACACACCAGAGAAAACAGGGTCTCTAGCTGTACATTATACTACTCTCAGATTAGGCGGCAAAAACCTAGTGACAGATTCCCTTTAACCCCTTTCTGACATTAGACGTACTATCTTGCCAAGGTGGGGTGGGCCCGTTTGACCATCGACGTCATATGCAATCGGCCACGCTCACGGGGGGAGCTCGGCCGATCGCGGCCGGGTATCAGCTGACTATCACAGCTGACATCCGGCACTATGTGCCAGGAGCGGTCACGGACCGCCCCTGGCACATTAACCCCCGGAACACTGCGATCAAACATGATTGCAGCGTTCTGGCGGCATAGGGAAGCATCGCGCAGGGAGCTGAAAACGTCATCTTCTCCCACAAAAAACGAGCCGCCATGCAGCGTTATCAGTGAAAAAATAAAAAAGTTATAGTCCTCAGAATAAAGCGATGCAAAAATAATAATTTTTATATAAAATAGTTTTTATCGCATAAAAGCGCCAAAACATAAAAAAAAAAGATATAAATGAGGTATCGCTGTAATCGTACTGACCCGAAGAACAAAACTGCTTTATTAATTTTAATAAAAAGAAAGCGGAACGGTATAACCCCCCCCCCCCCCCAAAAAAAAAAAAAAAAAAAAGAAATTCATGAATAGCTGGTTTTTGGTCATTCTGCCTCACAAAAATCGGAATAAAAAGCGATCAAAAAATGTCACGTGCCCGAAAATGGTTCCAATAAAAACGTCAACTCGTCCCACAAAAAACAAGACCTAACATGACTCTGTGGACCAAAATATGGAAAAATTATAGCTCTCAAAATGTGGAGACGCAAAAACTATTTTTTTGCAATAAAAAGCGTCTTTTAGTGTGTGACATCATAAAAATCCGCTAAAAAACCCGCTGTAAAAGTAAATCAAACCCCCCTTCATCACCCCCTTAGTTAGGGAAAAATAATAAAATTTAAAAAATGTATTTATTTCCATTTTCCCATTAGGGTTAGGGCTAGGGTTAAAGTTAGGGTTGGGGCTAGGGTTAGGGTTGGGGCTAGGGTTAGGGCTACAGTTAGGGTTGGGGCTAAAGTTAGGGTTAGGATTACATTTACGGTTGGGATTAGGGGTGTGTCAGGGTTAAGGGTGTGGTTAGGGTTACCGATGGGATTAAGGTTAGGGGTGTGTTTGGTTTAGGGTTTCAGTTAGAATTGGGGGGTTTCCACTGTTTAGGCACATCAGGGGCTCTCCAAACGCGACATGGCATCCAATCTCAATTCCAGCCATTTCTGTGTAAAAAAAAAAAAAAGTAAAACAGTGCTCCTTCCCTTCTGAGCTCTCCTGTGCGCCCAAACAGGGGTTTACCCCAACATAAGGGGTATCAGCGTACTCAGGACACATTGGACAACAACTTTTGGGGTCCAATTTCTCCTGTTATCCTTGAGAAAATACAAAACTGGGGGCAAAAATATAATTGTTGTGGAAAAAAAAGATTTATTATTTTCGCGGCTCCGCGTTATTAACTGTAGTGAAACATTTGGGGGTTCAAAGTTCTCACAACACATCTAGATAAGTTCCTTGGGGGTCTAGTTTCTAAAATGGGGTCACTTATGGGGGGTTTCTACTGTTTAGGTACATCAGGGGCTCTGCAAATGCAACGTGACGCCTGCAGACCAATCCATCTAAGTCTGCATTCCAAATGGCGCTCCTTCCCTTCCGAGCTCTGCCATGCGCCCAAACGGTGGGATATCAGCGTACTCAGGATAAATTGGGCAACAACTTTTGGGGTCCAATTTCTCCTGTTACCCTTGGGAAAATACAAAACTGGGGGCTAAAAAATATTTTTTGTGGAAAAAAAAATGAATTTTTATTTTAACGGCTCTGCATTATAAACTTCTGTGAAGCACTTGGTGGGTCAAAGTGCTTACCACACATCTAGATAAGTTCCTTAGGGGGTCTACTTTCCAAAATGGTGTCACTTGTTGGGGGTTTCAATGTTTAGGGACATCAGGGGCTCTCCAAACGCGACATGGCGTCCTATCTCAATTCCAGTCAATTTTGCATTGAAAAGTCAAATGGCGCTCCTGCCCTTCCGAGCTCTACCGTGCGCCCAAACAGTGGTTTACCCCCACATATGGGGTATCAGCGTACTCAAGACAAATTGCACAACAACTTTTGGGGTCCAATATCTTCTGTTACCCTTGGGAAAATAAAACACCTGAAGGGTTAATAATCTTCTTGAATGTGGTTTTGAGCACCTTCAGGGGTGCAGTTTTTAGAATGGTGTCACATTATGATATTTTCTATCATATAGACCCCTCAAAGTGACTTCAAATGTGATGTAGTCCATAAAAAAAATGGTGTTGTTAAAATGAGAAATTTCTGGTCAACTTTTAACCCTTATAACTCCCTAACAAAAAAAAGTTTGGTTCCAAAATTGTGCTGATGTAAAGTAGACATGTGGGAAATGTTACAAATTAAGTACTTTGTGTGACATATCTCTGTGATTTAAGGGCGTAAAAATTCAAAGTTGGAAAATTGCGAAATTTTCAAAATTTTTGACAAATTTCTGTTTTTTTTCACAAATAAATGCAGGTAATATCAAAGAAATTTTACCACTATCATGAAGTACAATATGTCACGAGAAAACAATGTCAGAATCATCAGGATCTGTTGAAGCATTCCAGAGTTATAACCTCATAAAGGGACAGTGGTCAGAAGTGTAAAAATTGGCCCGGTCATTAACATAGAAACCACCCTTGGGGGTAGAGGGGTTAAAGCGCATCTGTCAGCAGGATTTTGCTAAGTAAGCTACATTATCTTGTTGCCACTGGTATACTGATTAAAATGATACCTGGAGTGAAGAAATCCGTCTTGGGGTTCTCCTGTAGTCAGTGCTAGAAGTTTTCAGTTAATGAGATGTCCATGCTGTGGAGCGTGACTGTAGGCAGAGTGTTATCTTCCTGCTCTAAGCCAGAAATACCAAGGAAAGACCTGACCACAGGCCACCCCAAGGCACAAATATGTTCCTCATCATAGAGACAGATTGTTTGTGCTCCGGGGAGGGACTGTAGGCAGAGTCTTATCTTCCTGCTCTAAGCCAGAGATACCAAGGAAAGACCTGACCACAGGCCACCCCGAAGCACAAACATGTTACTCATCATAGAGACAGATTGAGAGAGACTGTTTGTGCTTCGGGGCAGGCCTGTGGGCAGGTCTTTTCTTGGTTTCTCTGGCTTAGAGCAGGAAGATAAGACTCTGACTACAGTCCCGCCCCAGAGCACGGGTATATCATTAGTTGAAAACTTCTAACTCTGAATACACAAGACTGATTTCTTCATCCCAGGTGTCATTTTAGTCAGTATAACAGCAGCAACATGACAGTGCCTGTAGTTTACTTCACAAAATCCTGTGACAGGTTCCCTCTAAGGAAAGATCAACACAAGATTCCAGAGGCCAATATTACTTTAGATTAAATCAGCACAGATAATGGAAATATGGCCTGAGGCTACTGATAAAAATGTACAATAAATATAAAGAACAAGTTTGTTCCTCATTTACATAATGTTTTTCAGTACGCTATACCTACTCCCATTTTGGCATCTACATTTTATGATGTTACCATAGTGATTTTGCTGAAGACAGGAAAAGACCGATCAGAGTGTGGCTCATAGCGGCCCATTTTGTTAGTTAATGAGGATCGTAACACTTTGACTAAAAATACTTGCCGCACAATTAACAGCTTCCAGACTGCCAGGAGACCTTAAACATCCTCCTCTGCAATATTTTCTAAAACATCACTGAGAAGGCGCAGACAGTTTATTACCAGTTCTGCCTTCCCAATCGCTGTATATACAGAAGCTAAAGAAGTGCTGTATATGCAGTAAACAGAACAGCTGATGCCAATAAGATGAAAATTAAAATATTACAATATTTAAATGCCTCCCTAAGATCTTCTATGATCATATGGGGGCACAATGTAAAAAAAATAAAGGTAAATAAATTAATAAAAATAACAAGTAAAAAAATAAAGAAAAATGCCACAGACAATCCAAATTACTATTGCTAACCCACCCCTGTAAAAAAAAAAAAAAAGTTTCAGATAAATAGAAATATTTGTTACAGAATGAGGAACACATTTTGATGTGTATTTTAGTTATTCTTAGTGGTCATAAAAAATGGGGAAAATAGACATTTATTACCTTTTATAGTTCCACCAATGTCAGCCCCCCAAAGAAAAAGAAGGAACATGAGTTTGTCATAAAAAATGGAACCCTACATATCCTGAAAAAAACTCTCAAAACCTGACCTGAATATTTGAAAAAGAACACATTTTACAGCTCTTTTCCCCTTTCACGCCATGGCCATTTTTTTCCTCCCCATTTTCCAAAAGTCATAACTTTGATATTTTTCAGTCAATATAGTTGTATGAGGGCTTTTTTTGTGTGTGGAAAGAGTGGCACTTTTGAATTTCCTTTGCAGCGGGCAAAGATTTTAATTCTGGCATTTTTATCTTATTTTATTTTTGTTGCGTCGTTTACCGATAAGATTTATTCATTTTATATTTTGATAGATCAGACTTTTATAAACACAGCGATACAAAAAATGTGTATTTTTTATTGTTTTATTTTTGATGGTGCAAAAAGGGGATGATTTTAACTCTTTTTCTTCACCTTTTTCTTGATTTACAATGCAATTTTTTTTTCACCTAGTATCCGTATGACATGCGTATGCAATGCGTTTTTAACATCAGCTTTTACATACAGTAATCTGTCATTTATATAGAGATAGGTAGGATAGATATCCTGTAGATATTTCATGTCACAAGCCCCCTACAAACAATAAGCTAGAATCCTTTTAGTGCCTTTCATGTGGCACTAAAGGGTGTATAGCTTTAGTAAACTTATTAAATAATTAATTTGAAAAAAAAAAATGGTGTGGGATCCTAACCAGCTAAGCGAAAGCAGACAGCTGGGGGGAGGGGCTGGTGTTATTATTCTGGGAAGGGGTCACTATCCATGGATCTTCCCAGCCTATTTATATCAGCTCAGAGCTGTTTGCTTAGCCTTTACTTGTTATTAAAAAGGGGGGACACCCCCAAAAAAGGCATGGGGTCCCCCTATTTTTAATAGCCAGTAATGGCTAAGCAGACAGTTGAGAGCTGATATTAATAGGCTGGTAAGGGGCCATGAATATTGGCCCCTTCCCAAACTAATAACACTAGCATTAAATGTGCAAATTCTGGCACTTAGCCTCGGTTCGTCCCGATAGCCTTGGTGTGTTGGTTATATGGGGTAAAGGTTTTGGGGTTGAAGTCAGCTGTGTAATGTCTGCTGATATCAAGCTCAGGGGTTAGTAATGGAGAGGAGTCTATAAGACACCCCCATTACTAACCAAGAAGTCAAAAGAAATAAACAAAGTCCTTTAATTGTAAAACGCACTCCCCGATCCTCTTGCACCCATATAGTACCATTAAAAAAATAATATAATAATCCAAAGCGATCCACCGTAACTCCATAACATGGAGGTCCCACAACAATCCCCGAATTTGCTACATCCGGAGGATGACCAGTAACCAGTAGATGCGCCACTGCAGCGCAAAATGGCTGTCGTCCGTTCCACTCCTGCTCCCATCCTTCCGACGCCTATGTTTTAAAGTATTGGAATAAAGGTTTTTTTTAACCGATAAGTGCCATCTGTTTCTTTCAATTTTTGTATCTATTGTGGCTATTTTCTTTGGAGCGGCACCCCGGCTCACTTACTGCTGTATATATGCTTGCAGCATCAGTTCATGCAATTACCTGTGCACTAAGTGGGCTTCCCCGTTGTGCAGATTACTACTTTGTTGGAGCCATCCGGAGGATGTGCTTAGCGGTGACATCAGTAATGTGATCACTCAGCGTGGCTGCCAGAACACACTGAGAGTAGTGTGTGAATCCGGCTGCTGTGACGAGCGCTGATGTCATTAAGATTATCGCAGTTCACAGCCGATAAACTGCGGTAACCTTACTGACTTTACCACTCGCAGCGTGTGAACTTACTGACGGTCAGACCATCGACTGTGACTGCAATAATCTTACTGACGTCAGTACTCGTCACAGCAGCTGGATTCACAAGTTACTCTCAGTGTATTCCAGCGGCCGTGCTGAGCAGTCACGTTATTGATGTCATTGCTCAACACAGCCTCGGATGTAGCAGAGTTGGGAATCATCATAGGACCTCCTTGTTATGGATTTAAGGCAGACCTCTTTGGATTATTTTACTTTTAAATGGCATTAAATGGGTGAAAGAGTTGGGGAGTGCTTTTTACAATTAAAGGACTTTTCTCTGTGTGTTTTTTTTTACTAGGCTTAGCAATGGGGGTGGAGATGTGACCGCTCTATAGGCATCCAGTGACACACTGACAGGAGACAATGGCTCCTGCAGTGTTATCACTGAGGCTTCAATGACCTCTCACTTTACGGCACTGCTGCGTGAGAATTTTCCCACGCAGCGGTTCCACAAGTGACAGTATGAACTCTGCACTCACAGCGGCGGAGAGATACAGTGTGGAAGGATACCTTCCGCCATTGTATCGCCGGAGCCCCTGGACAGCGGTCGCATCTGCCGATGTGACAGCTCTCTACGGGAGATCGTCGTGGGACACTCGTTATTACATGGATTACTGCGGATCAGGGAGTATATTGTTGGTTTATTATTTTATTTACAGGTGATCGATGGCTTCAGGGATTAGCTGGGTGGTGAGTATGAACTGTACGTTGTATGTACTGTATGTCTATGTGTGTATGTTTTTGTTTTTTTTTTACACTTGAACACAGTAGTTGGATGATGGGACTACTGCTGTCCCATCAACCGGGTACCTGTCACTGTAGCAGGCATAGCAAGATGGGACTCGTAGTCCCATCGGACGATGCCTGCATACACACAGACCCGCACACACACACATCCCCGAGCACCCACGCACAGATACACACAGCCCCACACACACACACACAGCCCCGCAGACACACACAGATACACACAAACACCCGCACACAGCCCTACACATCTTCTCCGCTCACAGTCTCCGCCCACACACTGTTCCCCCTCCCGATCTGCAGCGTTTCTCGCAGGCACATCCGCAGCAAATCCAGATTTTTTTACACCTGCGGATTGGCCTGACACAATGGAAGTTAATAGATGCAGAAACGCTGCAGATCCGCAAATAGAATTGACATGCTGGGGGAAAAAAAGCTGCGATTCCGTGCGTTTTTTTTCCGCAGCATGTGCACAACAAATGTCAATTTCACATTGACTAAGGCTACTTTCACATTAACGTCGTGCACTGCACGTCGCAATGCGACGTGCGGCGCACCGACGTATACTGTGGAAGCGCCGCACAACGGGGGCAGCGGATGCTGTTTTTCAACGCATCCGCTGCCCCATTGTGAGGTGCAGGGAGGAGGGGGTGGAGTTCCGGCCGCACATGCGCAGTCGGAAATGCTGGACACGACGCACCAAAAAACATTACATGCAACGTTTTTTGGTGGCGATGGTCCGACGCAACACGACGCAACCGTCGCACGACGGTTGCGACGTGTGGCAATGCGTCGCTAATGCTGCTCCCCCTCCGGCTTTCTGGACAATGACTCGTGTATAAGCCGAGGGGGCGTTTTCAGTACAAAAAAATGTGCTGAAAAACTCGGCTTATACATGAGTATATATGGTACTCTAAAAGCTGCTGGGGACAGAGCCTGCTATAGACAATTGAAATAGGTGGGTCCCAAGCGGCTCTGCCCTGCTTGCTGAGCTGGATTGACAGGTCTCTGCCAAGGGCTCATATAACTAGAGAACTGTCAATCCAGAGCAGCGGAAGGTGAGAAATGACCAGGGACCCGCCTGTCCGAGTAGTCTACATCACGGCTCGGTTCCCAGCCGCTTTGAAAGTATGTTTTTCTCTGGGAAAAGAAGTACACAACCTCAATGAAAACTATCTGATAGCACCAGCTTGAACTTAAAAAAATTAACTCATTTGGTGCCAAATTTTTTGATTGCAAATATCTCTGCAATGGAGAGGTAAAATTAAAAAAATAACAAAAATGTTGTGTCCCGCTCTGTAGTCACTATCACTTCAAATCAACATGAAAATTTTGGTGAAAGGTCCTCTCTAACATGAGTTTAAATGTGATTTATCAATTCTTAACACAACCACATCTCCAATTATAAGAGAGTGTTCACAGTTATGCAATCTCATTATTTTAGTTTGGTTATTTTCATTTTCCCACTCAAATTGATTTCAGTTGCCTCTTCACGGATCTGTACAGATTAGATGTGACATTAAAAGGTGGAAGAAGTGCTGAAATGATTCTTGGTATGATTTTTTTTTACATGACAAAATCGTTGCATGTGCAAGGGGATATGTAGACTTTTTACATTGGTTTCTGGCAAAACTGAGCAATGTGATACACAAATACTGTGCAAAGTTGTCCCAATTCACTAAGGGTAGGTATTTCATGCTTTTTTTGTTAACACGATCATAATTCAGTAGGTGGTATTTATCCATACATACTCCTCTTCACTACAAAAAAACATTTAAAAGGTAGTGGTCGATGGGCCAATTTCATCTGAGATAAGATTGTCTTTAGACATTGGAATCAAATGTTCAAATTTTCTATTCGACAAGACACCCTGTACAGACTTGGGTATGTCCAGTTTGACTGTTCAAGGAGTATTGGTCCTAGATTGATTATCAGATAATCGTGATTAACAGAGGCTCACTTAAACATGTACACACCTTACGGACTGGTGCCATTAAAGGATGTTAATGCTGTTGCATGTTACTGTATCTCACGAATATGGCAACCTAGTAAGGAGCCTGATGCAGAAACCTACCGGTGGTGGCCCTTACAGTTCTGTTTGAAGGAAATGTGAAAGCTACAGCCTATGAGCGGCTGCTAATTGGTTGCAGAGGTCACTTGGCAAGACAACGTCACAGGACAACTGGGAGAGACAGACGCGACATCGCACAATCCCATTAACAGTGAGAATATTGTCAGTAAAAGTAATTCTAGAATTCTTTACTCGGATTATTCTATATGCAGCTTACATTCCAAAAAAATACACAATGCCTCACAAACAGAAAATGCTAAGGAAATCACAAACTTAAAAGTAGTGTTTGGTCAGAAGAGACTGATGACCTATCCCTAGGATGGTTATCAATATCAGATTGGTGGGGGTCCGACAGCAGTCACCCTTACTGATCAGTTATTTTAAACTCTGCTGATGGCCAGATGTAAACACACTGAATGGAGCTGCAACCTGCAAGTTTACTCACTGTATACTACTAAGTGCTGCAGAACAAATCCTAATCTTGGTTGTCCCATCAGAAGAGATTGATATCTTTGAGATTAGGTCATCCATATCCAATCGAGCTGTTATATGTTTCTGTGGCATCTGGATCTAAAATCATTAAAAGTTGATATCGGCAGCTCCATTTTATGGAAAGAGGATGACTCCAATCAGAGAAGATGTCACCTATAAGGTATCTGGATGTAAGTATTTACTTGTTGCTACTGACTACATTCCATCAGTACTGTGGTTCCTGTATGTTCCGCAAACTGATAATAACTGATAAAAACTCACAGCATCTCCTTACCATTATTAAGTACATACTGGGAGTTGTAGGTTAATGTGATACAAATCTATATGGGGCTGCCTTGACATTAAAATTGATTGCTGTACTAAGCTTGGTGATGTAGTCATGTATGCATAGTGGTTCTGCTGATGTATTCCTGTACTGATGGTGGTTTTGGTGATGAATTTATGGACGGATAGTGGTCCCACTGCTTTACATACTGATGGTGGTTCTAGTACTATTTTATGACTGATGGTGGTTCTAATGAAGTATTCACGTACGGATGCTATTCTAGTGCCGTATTCATGTACTATTGATGACTCTGGTGTTCTATTTATGTACTGATGATGATTTTGGTTTCGTATTCATGTACTGATGATGGTTCTGGTGATGAATACAATAATCATTAAGTCACCAGGATCACCATCAGTACAGGAATATGATACCAAAACCAACATCAGTACATGAATGTCACCAGAACAACTATCCGCACAGGAATATGGCACCCGAACCACCATGAGTTTTGTTGCAAACTGTATTTGTCACATGACGGACGCAAAACCATCATAAGTATCCCTTTATGTAAAATGAGGTCTGTGTAGTATCCATTAAGGTATCTGCAAAATGCTGGACACCTTAATTGAAACCAAACAGCCCATATTATAGTTAAGCTATATTAGTATCCATTACTATCTTTGGGTCTGACATTTAAAATATAGGATGACAGGGATGTTTTTTGTATTTTGTAAATGGTCCATAAAAACTGAATGATTATATATCTAACTTAGCACTAGAGTTCTAGTCCTCTTCCTCTCTGAAGAGACAATTTGCATATATCCAACTTTGAAATTGCACTCCCTGTTGAGCCTTAAAATGCACAAATCTTTCCTTTGCTGGTAATTTTTGGTGAAAAAGGTAACAAATCTAGTGGAAGTAGTTGTCAAAGCTTGTTACATGATCCATTGGAAAAAGGGGTGCATTAGGGGTCCTGTTACCTTAGTTTCTGATCAATTCCATTGCTTGGGGGCTGTGGTTGGTTTCATCGGGGGATGCCATCTGTTTCAAATGCCTACGGCACCAAAATACGTTGCCCTGGTTCCTATTCTCTTAACAGCGTAACTCCATTCAATCTATTTACACCTGGCTGCCACCAGAGTTTAGAAACAGCTGATTGGTGGTAATGCCAGGTTCTGGATTTACACTAATTTGATACTGATGTCCTATCTTTCCTATAGATTATCAATATCTTCTGAAAAGACAACTTTTTTAAGGCCCCCATATACATTAGAGCTGTCCAAACACAGCGACAACCTGTGGTGTATGGCAACCTCTCTACTTTGCCTCTGAGAAAGAATGATAGGGCACCTTTTTTTTTCTCAGAGGCGGTAAAATGCCTCTAAAGGTGTGACGCTCCCCATGGAAAACACATGAAAGTTCATGTATATGGTGAGTCAGTGGAGAAATATGTAGTCTGTCAGGTATCTCATGTGTTAACAAAATGAAAATGTGTATTGCCTAATCAGCATTACACTATAAAAACTGCATTAGAGTGACACCTGAACGCTACCCTGCTTTACAATGCTATTTGAAGGGCTGTAGATGTAGAACATCTAAAAGCCAGGGGGAATATATGCAGTTGAAAGGAAAATGAGTTTGACACCAGTTAGGCCATGCCAGTTCCATAGCCGATTTTTCTAAAAATAAAAAATAATTTTAGGTGGAGACCTTCTGTATAGAGTCTGCCACCTATACCCACACCTCTATAAGTGGGAACTATTGGATGATGACTAGGAAACTATGGGTACAATGCTTTGGGGGATACCTTACTGCCAATTTACGGCGCTTGCCTGAGAAATAATTGCAGAGCGCAGGCGCCGGTGATGGCACAAGAGAGAGGAGACGGTGCCCGGTTGCATGATGGACGGCTGCGAGGTGCTCGAGTCAGGGAGAAATCATACCTCCTTGACGCAATACAGGTATGGCACGAAATTTATAAAAGTGATTATTTCAGCATTCCAAGGATACTAAACATAAGAGCCGCCTTCACAGAATGCAGCCTTAGTGCTGCTGAAGGTGGCTCTTTTACCTTAATAGGCCCTTGGGGGTGACAGGTTCCCTTTGTTTTTACAGGATAAAAACCTTGAATGCTAACAAAAGTGCCCCGAACACAGGAAGATACCCCCCACAATGAATTCCTGCAAAGTAACCTTCATACACGGTATGATAACCCTACTGCAACCCCCACCCTCAATCCATCCATCACAGTATGATTCTCCAACTGCAATCCTCACACAGCCCTCCTTACAGAACAATGGCCACAAAAAAAGCTAAATACAGCATAATGGGCCCAATATAGTGCTCCATACAGCATAACGGCCACACAGTGTGCTTTATACAGTATAATAGACCCAACACAGTACTCCATACAGTATAATGGGGCCCTGCATTGCCTTCCATACAGTATAATGGCCCCACATAGTGCTGCATATAGTATAATGATCCCACATAGTGCCCCACAGTATTTAAAGGGCCCCATATAGTATAATGGCCCCACATAGTGCTCCATACAATATAATGGCCTCCTATAGTTTTTCATATGGTATATACACGTGGTCAAAATTGTTGGTACCCCTCGTTTAATGACAGAAAAACCCACAATGGTCACAGAAATAAGTTGAATCTGACAAAACTAATAATAAATAAAAAATCTACGACAATGAACAAATTAATGTCAGACATTGCTTTTCAATCATTTTGTTGCACCACCTCTGGCTTTTATAACAGCTTGCAGTCTCTGAGGCATGGACTTAATGAGTGCCAAACAGTACTCTTCCTCAATCTGGCTCCAACTTTCTCTGATTGCTGTTGCCAGATCAGCTTTGCAGGTTGGAGCCTTGTCATGGACCTTTTTCTTCAACTTCCACCAAAGATTTTCAATTGGATTGAGATCTGGACTATTTACAGGCCATAACATTGACCTTATGTGTCTTTTTTCAAGGAATGTTTTCACAATTTTTGCTCTATAGCAGGATGCATTATCATCTTGAAAAATGATTTCATCATCCCCAAACATCCTTTCAATTGATGAGATAAGAAAAGTGTCCAAAATATCAACATAAACTTGTTTAGAATTGAGAGTCCTCAGTGGTTGATACCTTTTAATGGCTAACTGAAAAGATGGTAACAAATTGCAAGCTTTCGAGACTACATACGTCTCTTCATCAGGCAAAGACTAAAACAAATTCTGAAGAATCACATATTTATGCACAACATAGTATAGAGAAAAAAAAAAAAAAAAAAAAGGGAGGGGAAAAAAAACCCATGGATAAGCTAGGTGACATGAAGCAGAATTACCATGGGTGATAAACAGTTACGTCCATAAATATTGGGCCAATTCTTAGATAAGGATTGTTTTATTGTCCTGTGATTAGGGTCTCGTTCTGTTGTGATGACCCCACATGGTCTGAGGGGCAAGTTCATTATATAAACAGTTACGTCCATGTGGGGTCATCACAACAGAACGAGACCCTAATCACAGGACAATAAAACAATCCTTATCTAAGAATTGGCCCAATATTTATGGACGTAACTGTTTATCACCCATGGTAATTCTGCTTCATGTCACCTAGCTTATCCATGGGTTTTTTTTCCCCTCCCTTTTTTTTTTTTTTTTTTTTTTTCTCTATACTATGTTGTGCATAAATATGTGATTCTTCAGAATTTGTTTTAGTCTTTGCCTGATGAAGAGACGTATGTAGTCTCGAAAGCTTGCAATTTGTTACCATCTTTTCAGTTAGCCATTAAAAGGTATCAACCACTGAGGACTCTCAATTCTAAATATTTTTCTATCTACTGGCTAACACGGTACCAAGATATATTTCTTTCCTGTAACATAAACTTGTGCATTTATTGAAGATGTAATGACAGCCATCTCCCCAGTGCCTTTACCTGACATGCAGCCCCAATATAATCAATGACTGTGGAAATTTGCATGTTCTCTTCAGGCAGTCATCTTTATAAATCTCATTGGAACTGCACCAAACAAAAGTTCCAGCATCACCTTGCCCAATGCAGATTCGTGATTCATCACTGAATATGACTTTCATCCAGTCATCCATCGTCCACGATTGCTTTTCCTTAGCCCATTGTAACCTTGTTTTTTTTCTCTTTAGGTGTTAATGATGGCTTTCATTTAGCTTTTCTGTATGTAAATCCCGTTTCCTTAAGGCGGTTTCTTACAGTTCGGTCACAGACGTTGACTCCAGTTTCCACCCATTCGTTCCTCATTTGTTTCGTTGTGCATTTCTTGTTTTGGAGACATATTGCTTGAAGTTTCCGGTCTTGATGCTTTGATGTCTTCCTTGGTCTACCAGTATGTTTTCGTTTAACAACCTTCCCATGTTGTTTGTATTAGGTCCAGATTTTAGACAAAACTGACTGTGAACATCTTTTGCTACATTGCGTGATGATTTACCCTCTTTTAACAGTTTTATAATCCTCTCCTTTGTTTCAATTGACATCTCTAGTGTTGGAGCCATGATTCATGTCAGTCCACTTGGTGCAACAGCTCTCCAAGGTGTGATCACTTCTTTTTAGATGCAGACTAACGAGCAGATATACGGTAATTTGATGCAGGTGTTATTTTTGGGTATGAAAATTTACAGGGTGATTCCATAATTTTTTCCTCAGAAATGAGTGATTCCATCATTTTTCCCCCTATGCTTGGTTAAAAAAGTAACCACTACTGACTACCACATTTTTTTTTTCTTGATTTCTTTTAGTGTTTCTTAAAGCCAGAAAGTTTCTATTTGAAATTACTTTAGTTTTGTACCATGTCTGTGATCTGCTTTTTTTCTACAAAGTTAAACAACTGAATGAACATCCTCCAAGGCCAGTGATTCCATAATTTTTGCCAGGGTTGTAGACACCCTGTGCCAGATGCAGCAAAGCAGCCCCAGAACATAACAGAGCTTCCTCCATGTTTCACAGTAGGGACTGTGTTCTTTTCTTGATATGCTTCATTTTTCCGTCTGTGAACATACAGCTGATGTGCCTTGCCAAGAAGTTCAATTTTTGTCTCATCTGTCCATAGGACATTCTCCCAGAAGCTTTGTGGCTTGTCTACATGTAGTTTGGCAAATTCCAGTCTGGCTTTTTTATGATTTTTTTCAACTATGGTGTCCTCCTTGGTCGTCTTCCATGAAGTCCATTTTGGCTCAGACAACGAAGGATGCTGCAGTCTGACACTGATGTTCTTTGAGCAAAAGTTCACCTTTAATCTGTTTAGAAGTTCTGGGCTCTTTTGTTGCCATTCGTATTATCCGTCTCTTTGATTTGTCATCAATTTTCCACCTGCGGCCACATCCAGGGAGGTTGACTACAGTCCAATGGATCTTAAATTTCTGAATAATATGTGCAACTGTAGTCACAGGAACATCAAGCTGCTTGGAGATGGTCTTATAACTTTTACCTTTAACATGTTTATCTATAATTGTCTATCTAATCTCCTGAGACAACTCTTTGCTTCCTCTGGTACATGTTGAGTGTGATACACACCATGTCACCAAACAGCACAGTGAGTATCTGTAGCCCTATACACAGACCCACTTACTGATTCCAAGATTGTAGACACCTGTGATGCTAATTAGTGGACACACCTTGATTTAACATGTCCCTTTTGTCACATTATTTTCAGGGGTACCATCATTTCTGTCCAGGCCTATTTCTTGAGGTTTTTTTTGTTTTTTTAATTCTGTGGAAGCATGGTGGAAAAGCAATGTCTGAATTTCATTTGTTCATTGTCATAGATTTTTTATTTATTATTACTTTTGTCAGATTAAAGTTATTACTGTGACCATTGTAAGACTTTCAGTCATTAAGCGAGGGGTACTTACAATTCTGACCACGTGTGTAAATGTCCCCGCAGTGCTCCATACAGTGTAATTGCCTCATACTGCTTCATACAGTATAATGGCCTGACATAGTGCTCCATAAAGTGTAAAGTGCCTCACAGAGTGCTCCATACAATATAATGGCCTCATGTAGTGCTCCATACAGTATAATGGCCTCACATAAAAAAAAAATACTCCCCTCTGCCCATTCCACAGCTGCTACGGTATCGTCATGGTGTCTTCAGCTCCTCTGAAGACCTCGGTACAGCGAGCGCGTTGTTATATCATCGCCCCCACTGCGCTGAGACATCAGAGGCAGAGAGGGAATGATGGGAGAGGGAGCGTCATTGCATTGAACTGTATAGGCATCCAGAATGCCGATATAGTTGAAAGTATGATGCTGGGTGAAAAGTCCGTTGTCAGGCGGGCCAAATGTACTCACCCTGCAGGCCAGATTTTGACATATGTGCCCTAGACCATCTGTTGGGGTTGTGTCAGGAGTCCTTGATACACACACAAAAAAGTTGAGAATTATTAATGTTTTTATTTCAATTTAATCGAATCTAAAAGTTCACTAAAGACAAGAACAAAACCTGCATACCTATGGCTCATCTAGACAGACCGTTCCAGGCTGTTATAAGATATACAAGCCAATCAACAGCCGTAAGTGTTGTGAATTCTGCTCTTGGGCTCCCTCCGGTGGTTGTAAGTGGTAGCGCTGCTGTCTCTGAATCGCAGCATTTATCAGGTGTGTTCACTTTCTGCAAATCTGACTGGGCTATTTAGTCTTGCTTCACCCTTTAGTCAGTGCCAGTTGTCCATTGTTCCTGGAGGATTCACATCTCTGCCTGGTCTCTCCTGCTTTGCAGTTCTTTTCATCAAAGATAAGTTCTGGCCTTGTTTTTTTTTGCTGTCCACATGCTGTGGCCTTATTGTTCAGTTCTTTTCCATGTTTTTTGTCTTGTCCAGCTTGGTCTGTATAAGGATTTGTTTAGCCAAGCTGGTATCTCTGGAGATGCAGATATACCCTCCATATCTTTAGTTAGCTGTGGAGTTTTTGTATTTTCTGTGGTGGATATTTTCTAGTGTTTTAATACTGACCGCATAGTACTCTGTCCTATCCTTTCTATTTAGCTAAAAGTGGCCTCCTTTGCTAAATTCTGATTTCAGTCTGTGTATGTTTTTTCCCTCTCCTCTCACAGTCAATATTTGTGGGGGGCTGCCTATCCTTTGGGAATTTTCTCTGAGGCAAGATAGTTTTCCCTTTTCTATCTCTAGGGGTAATTAGTCCTCCGGCTGTGTCGAGATGTCCAGGGAGTGCTAGGTACATTCCACGGCTACTTCTAGTTGCGGTGTTAAGTTCAGGGTCTGCGGTCAGTACAGGTACCACCTTCTCCAGAGTACGTCTCATGCTGCTCTTAGGCCAGATCATAACAGTACAACTGGCCAACAATGAGTTAACCGCATCTCAGAAGAAGGGAAGGAAAGTGCGGAGCCATTTTTTTTTCTGTAGCCTGTTGTGTTTTTTTTTCTTCCCTATTTACCTCTGGGTGGCCCAAGAGTTTGGCGCTGGTATGGATGTTCAGGGATTGGCTTCTCGTGTGGATCAACTTGCTGCTAGAGTACAGGGTATTTCCGATTATATCGTTCAGACTTCGGTTTTAGAGCCTAGAATTCCAACTCCTGATTTGCTTTTTGGGGATAGGTCCAAATTTCTGAGCTTTAAAAATAACTGTAAACTGTTTTTTGCTCTGAAACCCCGTTCCTCTGGTGATCCCATCCAGCAGGTTAAAATTGTTATATCTCTGCTGCGTGGTGACCCCCAGGATTGGGCATTTGCCCTGGAACCTGGGAATCCGGCGTTGCTTAATGTAGACACCTTTTTTTCAGGCGCTTGGGTTATTGTATGACGAACCTAATTCAGTGGATCATGCTGAGAAGACCTTGTTGGCCCTGTCTCAGGGTCAAGAAGCGGCAGAATCATATTGCCAGAAGTTTAGAAAATTGTCTGTACTGACTAAATGGAATGAGGATGCCTTGGCGGCAATCTTCAGAAAGGGTCTTTCTGAATCCGTTAAAGATGTTATGGTGGGGTTCCCCACGCCTGCTGGTCTGAGTGATTCTATGTCTGTGGCCATTCAGATTGATCGGCGCTTGCGCGAGCGCAGAGTTGTGCACACTATGGCATTGTCTTCTGAGCGGAGTCCTGAGCCTATGCAGTGTGATAGGATTGTGTCTAGAGCTGAACGACAAGGATTCAGACGTCAGAATAGGTTGTGTTTTTACTGCGGCGATTCTGCTCATGTTATTTCTGATTGCCCTAAGTGTACCAAGAGAATCGCTAGTTCTGTTACCATCAGTACTGTACAACCTAAATTTCTGTTATATGTGACCCTGATCTGCTCATTATCGTCATTTTCTGTCATGGCATTTGTAGATTCAGGCGCCGCTCTAAACTTAATGGACTTAGAATTTGCCAGACGTTGTGGTTTCCCCTTGCAGCCTTTGCAGAGCCCTATTCCTTTGAGGGGCATTGATGCTACACCGTTGGCTAAAAATAAACCTCAGTTTTGGACACAGCTGACCATGTGCATGGCGCCAGCCCATCAGGAAGATTGTCGTTTTCTGGTGTTGCATAATTTGCATGATGCTATTGTGCTGGGTTTCCCATGGTTACAGGTGCATAATCCGATATTAGATTGGAAATCTATGTCTGTGACTAGTTGGGTGTCATGGTTCCCAATGGCAGGGGAACGTCAGGACACATAAATAACGAACAAGCTCTTGGGTGATGGAATCTCGAGCTGACCGTGAGCTAAACCTACCACACAACTAATAGTGGCCGGGGGGCGTGCCTACGTTTTATCCCTAGACGTCTCTCGCCAGCCGGAGAACTAACTTACCCTAGTAGAGGAAAAAACAGACCTGGCTTACCTCTAGGGAAATTCCCCCAAAAAGGAGACAGAAGCCCCCCACATATATTGACGGTGAGTTCAGAGGAAAAGACATACGCAGTATGAAGGTAGGTTCAGCAAAGCGAGGTCCGCTTACTAGATAGTAGAAAGATACAAAAGGGAACTGCACGGTCAGCTGAAAACCCTTTTAAAATACCATCCTGAAATTACTTTAAAACTCATGTGTCAACTCATGACACCGGAGTGGTAATTTCAGCCCACAAGAGCTTCCAGCTACAGAGAAAGACTTAACTGTAAACTGGAACAAAAATGCAAACAACTTAGGACTAAGAGTCCAACTTAGTTGATCAGTAGTCTAGGAGCAGGAACATGCAACAGAAAGGCTCTGGTTACATTGATGGCCGGCAAGGCAATGACTGAAGAGCAGGAATAAATAGCAACTCCCCACTACTGATGAAAACAGGTGAACTGAGAAAGAAAACACACCCGAGTCACCAGTACCGCAAGCCACCACCAGAAGGAGCCCAAAAGCAGATTCACAACAGTACCCCCCCCTCAAGGAGGGGGCACCGAACCCTCACAAGAACCACCAGGGCGATCCGGATGAGCCCTATGAAAGGCACGAACCAAATCAGAGGCGTGAACATCAGAAGCAGTTACCCAAGAATTATCTTCTTGACCATAACCCTTCCACTTAACCAGATATTGTAGTCTCCATCTGGAAATACGGGAGTCCAAGATTTTCTCCACAACATACTCCAATTCACCCTCAACCAGCACAGGAGCAGGAGGCTCGGTAGAAGGAACAACCGGCACCTCATACCTCCGCAACAACGACCGATGGAAGACATTATGGATAGCGAAAGATGCCGGAAGGTCTAAACGAAAGGACACAGGGTTAAGAATCTCCAAAATCCTATAAGGACCGATGAACCGAGGCTTAAACTTAGGAGAAGAAACCCTCATAGGGACAAAACGGGAAGACAACCACACCAAGTCCCCAACACGAAGACGAGGACCAACACGACGACGGCGGTTGGCAAAATGCTGAGTCTTCTCCTGGGACAACTTCAAATTGTCCACCACCTGTCCCCAAATCCGATGCAACCTATCCACCATAGCATCCACTCCAGGACAATCCGAAGACTCCACCTGACCGGAAGAAAAACGAGGATGAAACCCCGAATTGCAAAAGAAAGGAGAAACCAAAGTGGCAGAACTAGCCCGATTATTGAGGGCAAACTCTGCCAACGGCAAAAAGGCAACCCAGTCATCCTGATCCGCAGACACAAAACACCTCAAATAAGTCTCCAAGGTCTGATTAGTTCGCTCCGTCTGGCCATTAGTCTGAGGATGGAACGCAGACGAAAAAGACAAATCAATGCCCATCCTAGCACAGAACGCCCGCCAAAATCTAGACACGAACTGGGTCCCCCTGTCAGAAACGATATTCTCCGGAATACCATGCAAGCGAACCACATTTTGAAAAAACAGAGGAACCAATTCGGATGAGGAAGGCAACTTAGGCAAAGGCACCAAATGAACCATCTTTGAAAAACGGTCACACACCACCCAGATGACCGACATTTTCTGAGAAGCAGGGAGATCAGAAATAAAATCCATAGAGATGTGAGTCCAAGGCCTCTTCGGAATAGGCAAAGATAACAACAATCCGCTAGCCCGAGAACAACAAGGCTTGGCCCGAGCACAAACATCACAAGACTGCACAAAAACTCGTACGTCTCGAGACAGGGAAGGCCACCAGAAGGACCTAGCCACCAAATCCCTAGTACCAAAGATTCCAGGATGACCTGCCAACGCAGAAGAATGAACCTCCGAGATGACTCTACTGGTCCAATCATCAGGAACAAACAGTCTACCAGGCGGGCAACGATCAGGTCTATCCGCCTGAAACTCCTGCAAAGCCCGTCGCAGGTCTGGGGAAACAGCAGATAATATCACCCCATCCTTAAGGATACCTGTAGGTTCAGAATCACCAGGGGAATCAGGCTCAAAACTCCTAGAAAGGGCATCTGCCTTCACATTTTTAGAACCTGGTAGGTATGAGACCACAAAATTAAACCGAGAGAAAAACACGACCAGCGCGCCTGTCTAGGATTAAGGCGCTTGGCAGACTCAAGATAAATCAGATTCTTGTGATCGGTCAATACCACCACCTGATGTCTAGCCCCCTCAAGCCAATGACGCCACTCCTCAAAAGCCCACTTCATAGCCAAAAGCTCCCGATTACCAATATCATAGTTTCGCTCGGCGGGCGAAAATTTTCGAGAAAAGAACGCACAAGGTCTCATCACGGAGCAGTCGGAACTTTTCTGCGACAAAACCGCCCCAGCTCCGATCTCGGAAGCGTCGACCTCAACCTGAAAAGGAAGAGCAACATCAGGCTGACGCAACACAGGGGCAGAAGAAAAGCGGCGCTTAAGCTCCCGAAAGGCCTCCACAGCAGCAGGGGACCAATCAGCAACATCAGCACCCTTTTTGGTCAAATCAGTCAAAGGTTTAGCAACATCCGAAAAACCAGTTATAAATCGACGATAAAAATTAGCAAAGCCCAAGAATTTCTGAAGGCTCTTAAGAGAAGTAGGTTGCGTCCAATCACAAATAGCCCGAACCTTGACAGGATCCATCTCAATGGAAGAAGGGGAAAAAATGTACCCCAAAAAAGAGATCTTTTGAACCCCAAAAATACACTTAGAACCCTTCACACACAAGGAATTAGCCCGCAAAACCTGAAAAACCCTCCTGACTTGTTGGACATGAGAGTCCCAGTCATCCGAAAAAATCAAAATATCATCCAGATACACAATCATAAATTTATCCAAATATTCACGGAAAATGTTATGCATAAAGGACTGAAAGACTGAAGGGGCATTTGAAAGACCAAAAGGCATTACTAAATACTCAAAATGGCCCTCGGGCGTATTAAATGCGGTTTTCCACTCATCCCCCTGCTTAATTCGCACCAAATTATACGCACCGCGAAGATCAATCTTAGAGAACCACTTAGCCCCCTTTATTCGAGCAAACAAATCCGTCAGCAGTGGCAAAGGATACTGATATTTGACTGTAATTTCATTCAAGAGTCGATAATCAATACACGGCCTCAAAGAGCCATCTTTTTTAGACACAAAGAAAAAAACGGCTCCTAAGGGAGATGAAGAAGGACGAATATGTCCCTTTTCCAGAGACTCCTTAATATACTCTCGCATAGCAACATGTTCAGGTACGGATAAATTAAACAAACGACCCTTTGGAAATTTACTGCCTGGAATCAGATCTATGGTACAATCGCAATCTCTGTGAGGAGGGAGTGAACCAAGCTTAGGCTCCTCAAAAACATCACGATAATCAGACAAAAATGCCGGAATCTCAGAGGGAATAGATGATGAAATGGAAACCAAAGGTACGTCCCCATGAGCCCCCCGACATTCCCAGCTTAACACAGACATAGCTTTCCAGTCAAGGACTGGATTATGAGATTGTAACCATGGCAATCCAAGCACCAAAACATCATGTAGATTGTACAGCACAAGGAAGCGAATCACCTCCTGATGGTCTGGAGTCATACGCATAGTCACTTGTGTCCAGTATTGTGGTTTATTACTAGCCAATGGCGTAGAATCAATACCCTTCAGAGGTATAGGGACTTCCAGAGGCTCTAGATTAAACCCACAGCGCCTGGCAAAGGACCAATCCATAAGACTCAAAGCGGCGCCAGAGTCGACATAGGAGTCCGCGGTAATTGACGATAATGAACAAATCAAGGTCACAGATAGAATAAACTTAGACTGTAAAGTGCCAATTGAAACAGACTTATCAACCTTCTTTGTGCGTCTAGAGCATGCTGATATAACATGAGTTGAATCACCACAATACAAGCACAACCCATTTTTTCGCCTAAAATTCTGCCGTTCGCTTCTGGACAGAATTCTATCACATTGCATATTCTCTGGCGCCTTCTCAGAAGACACCGCCAAATGGTGCACAGGTTTACGCTCCCGCAAACGCCGATCAATCTGAATAGCCATTGTCATGGACTCATTCAGACCTGTAGGCGCAGGGAACCCCACCATAACATCCTTAATGGCATCAGAGAGACCCTCTCTGAAATTCGCCGCCAAAGCGCACTCATTCCACTGAGTAAGCACAGACCATTTACGAAATTTTTGGCAGTATATTTCAGCTTCATCTTGCCCTTGAGACAGGGCCATCAAGGCTTTTTCAGCCTGAATCTCTAAATTAGGTTCCTCATAAAGCAACCCCAAAGCCAGAAAAAACGCATCCACATTGAGCAACGCAGGATCCCCTGGTGCCAATGCAAAAGCCCAATCTTGAGGGTCACCTTGCAGCAAGGAAATTACAATCTTAACCTGCTGTGCGGGATCTCCAGCGGAGCGAGGTCTCAGAGAAAGAAATAATTTACAGTTATATTTGAAATTCAAAAAACGAGATCTATCTCCGGAGAAAAATTCTGGTATAGGAATTCTAGGTTCAGATATAGGAGCATGTATAACAAAATCCTGTAAATCTTGAACTTTTGTGGCAAGATTATTCAAACCTATAGCCAAACTCTGAGGATCCATTTTAAGCAGGTGAGATCAGAGCCATTCAAGGGTTAGAAGGAGAGGGAGACAAAGACTGCAATTAGAGCTGAAATGCAACTGATTCAACTATAGAGCAAACACAGAGGGAAACAAAAAAAAAAAAAAAATTTGCAGACTTCTTTTTCTCTCCTTTCTTCTGCCAACAGTTTTAACACTTGGCCGGCCATACTGTCATGGTTCCCAATGGCAGGGGAACGTCAGGACACATAAATAACGAACAAGCTCTTGGGTGATGGAATCTCGAGCTGACCGTGAGCTAAACCTACCACACAACTAATAGTGGCCGGGGGGCGTGCCTACGTTTTATCCCTAGACGTCTCTCGCCAGCCGGAGAACTAACTTACCCTAGTAGAGGAAAAAACAGACCTGGCTTACCTCTAGGGAAATTCCCCCAAAAAGGAGACAGAAGCCCCCCACATATATTGACGGTGAGTTCAGAAGAAAAGACATACGCAGTATGAAGGTAGGTTCAGCAAAGCGAGGTCCGCTTACTAGATAGTAGAAAGATACAAAAGTGAACTGCACGGTCAGCTGAAAACCCTTTTAAAATACCATCCTGAAATTACTTTAAAACTCATGTGTCAACTCATGACACCGGAGTGGTAATTTCAGCCCACAAGAGCTTCCAGCTACAGAGAAAGACTTAACTGTAAACTGGAACAAAAATGCAAACAACTTAGGACTAAGAGTCCAACTTAGCTGATCAGTAGTCTAGGAGCAGGAACATGCAACAGAAAGGCTCTGGTTACATTGATGGCCGGCAAGGCAATAACTGAAGAGCAAGAATAAATAGCAACTCCCCACTACTGATGAAAACAGGTGAACTGAGAAAGAAAACACACCCGAGTCACCAGTACCGCAAGCCACCACCAGAAGGAGCCCAAAAGCAGATTCACAACAGTTGGGGTTGTCAGGGGTTCATGGTGACGTTCCTTTGATGTCAATTGCCTCCTCCCCCTCTTCTGAAATTCCTGAGTTTTTGTCAGATTTCCAGGATGTATTCAATGAGCCCAAGTCCAGTTCCTTTCCACCGCATAGGGACTGTGATTGTGCTATTGACTTGATTCCAGGCTGTAAGTTCCCTAAGGGCCGACTTTTCATCCTGTTTGTGCCAGAACATACCGCCATGTGGAGCTATGTTAAGGAGTCCTTGGAGAAGGGGCATATTCGGCCATCTTCTTCACCATTGGGAGCAGGTTTTTTTTTTGTTGCCAAAAAAGATGGCTCCTTGAGACCCTGTATTGATTATCGCCTCTTGAATAAGATCACGGTCAAATTCCAATACCCTTTGCCTTTGCTTTCTGATCTGTTTGCTAGGATTAAGGGGGCTATTTAGTTTACTAAGATTGACCTTCGAGGGGCATATAATCTTTTTCGTATTAAGCAGGGTGACGAATGGAAAACTGCGTTTAATACGCCTGAAGGCCATTTTGAATACCTTGTGATGCCCTTCGGACTCTCTAATGCTCCATCTGTGTTTCAGTCCTTCATGCATGATATATTTCGGAATTATCTTGATAAATTCATGATTGTATATTTGGATGATATTTTGATTTTTTCAGATGATTGGGAGTCTCATGTGAAACAAGTCAGGATGGTATTTCAGATCCTTCGTGATAATGCCTTGTTTGTGAAGGGGTCTAAGTGCCTCTTTGGAGTACAGAAGATTTCTTTTTTGGGCTTCACTTTTTCTCCCTCATCTATAGAAATGGATCCGGTTAAGGTTCAGGCCATTCATGATTGGATCCAGCCCACATCCGTGAAGAGCCTTCAGAAATTTTTGGGCTTTGCTAATTTTTATCGCCGTTTCATTGCCAACTTCTCCAGTGTGGTTAAACCCCTGACCGATTTGACGAAGAAAGGCGCTGATGTGACGAATTGGTCCTCTGCGGCTGTTTCTGCCTTTCAGGAGCTTAAACGCCGATTTACTTCTGCCCCTGTGTTACGTCAGCCGGATGTTTCTCTTCTTTTTCAGGTTGAGGTTGACGCTTCTGAGATTGGGGCAGGGGCCGTTTTGTCTCAGAGGAATTCTGATGGTTCCTTGATGAAACCGTGTGCCTTCTTTTCTCGAAAGTTTTCGCCTGCGGAACGCAATTATGATGTCGGCAATCGTGAGTTGTTGGCTATGAAGTGGGCATTTGAGCAGTGGCGACATTGGCTTGAGGGGGCCAAGCATCGTATTGTGGTCTTGACCGATCATAAGAATCTGATTTATCTCGAGTCTGCCAAACGGCTGAATCCTAGACAGGCCCGATGGTCCCTGTTTTTCTCCCGTTTTGATTTTGTGGTCTCGTATCTTCCGGGTTCTAAGAATGTTAAGGCTGATGCCCTCTCTAGGAGCTTTTTGCCTGATTCTCCTGGGGTCCTTGAGCCAGGTGGTATTCTGAAGGAAGGGGTGATTCTTTCTGCCATCTCCCGATTTACGACGGGTTCTTCAGGAATTTCAGGCTGATAAACCTGACCGCTGTCCAGTAGGGAAATTGTTTGTTCCTGACAGATGGACTAGTAAAGTGATTTCGGAGGTTCATTGTTCTGTGTTAGCTGGCCATCCGGGGATTTTTGGTACCAGAGATTTGGTTGGTAGGTCCTTTTGGTGGCCTTCTTTGTCACGGGATGTGCGTTCTTTTGTGCAGTCCTGTGGGACTTGTGCGCGGGCCAAGCCTTGCTGTTCCCGCGCTAGTGGGCTGCTTTTGCCTTTGCCGGTCCCTGAGAGGCCTTGGACGCATATTTCTATGGATTTTATTTCGGATCTTCCGGTTTCCCAGAGGATGTCAGTTATCTGGGTGGTTTGTGACCGGTTTTCTAAGATGGTTCATTTGGTACCTTTGCCTAAGTTGCCTTCCTCTTCTGATTTGGTTCCGTTGTTTTTTCAGCATGTGGTTCGTTTGCATGGCATTCCGGAGAATATTGTGTCCGATAGAGGTTCCCAGTTTGTTTCTAGGTTTTGGCGGGCCTTTTGTGCTAGGATGGGCATTGATTTGTCCTTTTCTTCCGCATTTCATCCTCAGACAAATGGCCAAACCGAGCGAACTAATCAGACTTTGGAAACTTATTTGAGATGCTTTGTGTCTGCTGATCAGGATGATTGGGTGGCTTTCTTGCCATTGGCCGAGTCTGCCCTTAATAATCGGGCTAGTTCTGCTACCTTGGTTTCACCCTTCTTTTGTAACTCTGGTTTTCATCCTCGTTTTTCTTCGGGGCAGGTTGAGCCTTCTGATTGTTCTGGGGTGGACTCTGTGGTTGACAGGTTGCAGCAAATTTGGGCTCATGTTGTTGACAATTTGGTGTTGTCTCAGGAGGGGGCTCAGCGTTTTGCTAACCGTCGTCGGTGTGTTGGTTCCCGGCTTCGGGTTGGGGATTTGGTCTGGTTGTCTTCCCGTCATGTCCCTATGAAGGTTTCTTCCCCTAAGTTTAAGCCTCGGTTTATTGGTCCTGATAGGATTTCTGAGATTATCAATCCAGTGTCTTTTCATTTGGCCCTTCCAGCCTCTTTTTCCATCCATAATGTTTTTCATAGATCTTTGTTGCGGAAATATGTGGTCCAGGTTGTTCCCTTTGTTGATCCTCCTGCTCCGGTGTTGATTGATGGAGAGTTGGAGTATGTGGTTGAGAAGATTTTGGATTCTCGTTTTTCGAGGCGGAAGCTTCAGTATCTTGTCAAATGGAAGGGTTATGGCCAGGAGGATAATTCTTGGGTTGTTGCCTCCGATGTGCATGCTGATGATTTGGTTTGTGCCGTGACCCCTCCTCAAGGGGGGGGTACTGTTGTGAAGATAAGTTCTGGCCTTGTTTTTTTTTGCTGTCCACATGCTGTGGCCTTATTGTTCAGTTCTTTTCCATGTTTTTTGTCTTGTCCAGCTTGGTCTGTATAAGGATTTGTTTAGCCAAGCTGGTATCTCTGGAGATGCAGATATAGCCTCCATATCTTTAGTTAGCTGTGGAGTTTTTGTATTTTCTGTGGTGGATATTTTCTAGTGTTTTAATACTGACCGCATAGTACTCTGTCCTATCCTTTCTATTTAGCTAGAAGTGGCCTCCTTTGCTAAATTCTGATTTCAGTCTGTGTATGTCTTTTCCCTCTCCTCTCACAGTCAATATTTGTGGGGGGCTGCCTATCCTTTGGGAATTTTCTCTGAGGCAAGATAGTTTTCCCTTTTCTATCTCTAGGGGTAATTAGTCCTCCGGCTGTGTCGAGATGTCCAGGGAGTGCTAGGTACATTCCACGGCTACTTCTAGTTGCGGTGTTGAGTTCAGGGTCTGCAGTCAGTACAGGTACCACCTCCAGAGTACGTCTCATGCTGCTCTTAGGCCACCAGATCATAACACATAAGCCATCGAAACGCTGATGGAGACTGAACAATCACTAATACAAACATTCTGACTTCTGTAGTATCATTTTATCGGCATCTTTAAGTGGCTATGTACTAACAATAATGATTATTTTCCTGCATGCATAAAAATCATCAAACTGAACAAACAAGCATTTTGCTTGTTTGTTGGGTGATTACTGGTTTAGACAGATCGACCATTGGTTGTCTAAATAGGCCAATAGTCTGCAAAAAGTGATATGGTTCAGCCTCTGACTCAGGCAGTGAGGTGCTGAGGTAGACATATACCTTCAGTTTAATCATATTTTATTGGTTATACATAACATAAAAATTTTCATTTTTGGCCACGCAGGGCCTCATTGCATACAATAACCAGAGAATTATAATACTGCTCTTGTATATCCAAGTTGATCACAGATGTATTAAAGATAATTTATACACTATACTCTTTTCTCTGTATTATGTTAAAGATATATCAAGTAGAAAAAGAGACAAACAACATTAATGAATATCGCTACCTGAGAAGGATATATAAATTCTATTAGATATAAAAGTAGGAAGAGGGAGGAGGAGAAGATGATCATACAAGAGATAAGACAAACAAAGGGAGGACAGGGTGAAGAGGAGTAAGGTGGGGGTGTGTGGAAATTTTTAGTCTATACTTTCCCTATTCAGAAGGGTACATCAAACAAGTGTCTAGGAGGGGTGACTAAATCAATTATTTCCCAGTATTGTGAAGTCTTTTCTCTTCAGGAAAATAAGGAAAAGAATTTGGGCGAGTTCCAAAAGAGAATCCAGGGTTGCCACAACCGAACAAACTTTATGTTGTCTCCCGTGGCTTCTGCTGATAGATCTTCCATATGACAAATATGAAATTTCGTCCTGCCATTCTGACATAGATAGAGTGACTGATGTCCGCCAGTGTCTGGATATTATTGTACGTGCTGCCGCCAAGCAAAATCTCAAAAGACTACGTTTCTGTGTACCTATAGGGTCAGGGAGCATAGATAAGAGGGCAATCTGGGGGGAGGGAGTGTTTTTTTCCTCTGAGATCTTACAATATGTGTTAAATACACCATCCCAAAAAGGTCTGCTTTGGTCACAATCCCACCAAATATGCAACATCGTGCCCCTCTCTGTTTCACAATGCCAACACACATCGGACATCGAAGGGAAGATCACACGTAGCTTTGTTGGGACCAGATACCATCTTGTCAAGGATATAAACATAAGGATGAATGACCTCGGGGAGATCAAAACATCCAACACCGCAGAGACACTATCACGTGTTTCTCAACGCAGTGATCCAGAACACTGCCCCCATCCCTTATGGGAAATATGCAAATGCATGTAGAAAAGCTGCGGAGACACCATCACGTGTTTCTCAACGCAAGCAATGAATAGCCAGGTCTTTCACTGGGAAGGAACAACCACGGGAAGGGCAGCATCCAAAAAAGGAAAACCACCTATGCCAAAACGTGGTATCCATCCACAGACAGCTGTTTCGGGGTATTTGCCCCTCATCAGTGTGGAGTAGGAAACTGGCTATTAGGAGCAGTGCCTAGTGAAAGGACTATAAACATAAGGATGAATGACCTCGGGGAGATCAAAACATCCAACACCGCGGAGACACCATCACATGTTTCTCAACGCAAGTTTGTTCCTTCCTGGTGAAAGACCTGGCTATTCATTGCTTGCGTTGAGAAACACGTGATGGTGTCTCCGCGGCTTTTCTACATGCATTTGCATATTTCCCATAAGGGATGGGGGCAGTGTTCTGGATCACTGCGTTGAGAAACACGTGATGGTGTCTCCGCGGTGTTGGATGTTTTGATCTCCCCGAGGTCATTCATCCTTAGGTTTATAGCCTTTTCACTAGGCACTGCTCCTAATAGCCAGTAAAACGTATAATTTACAGAGTGCACACCCCCTTTAAGAGTACGCATTAAAGATTAATGCAAAAAAAAGTGTCAAATCCGCAGCACACCTGCAAAACCGCATAAAAATTGAAAAAAAGCATGATTGTTATTGTGCATTTTTCCTGCCAACAAAACGCACAGTAGCGTTTTCGGCTGCAAACACTGAACACCGTTGGTGTTCTAGTGGATAATTGCCTAGAACTGGGGCACAAACCCTGTCAGCTACACCCAGTATTAATGTAAATTCTAGCACTTCTTAAATATATTCATTACTTCTATGGTCCAAATTAAAATGTAAACAGTTGAAAAGTTGATAGATATATAAGCAACGTCAAATTGCTCAGACATTTTTTGTGACTCTTCGCAATTTCATGCCAGTCCTGACCAGCTCCCCCAAAGTGGGACAAGCTGGCTATGGGTTGAGGCGACACCGACTTATATAATTCAAGACAAGTAGTGGCATACCTTATACCACAAATCTTACTGCAGTGTTAGACTGGAGTGACATTTTTAGTGAGGCAAACACATGCACGCCAATACTCATCCGATTCATAAAATGGGGTGCATTTCTTTAACAAATCATGCATCTTTAACTCCAAAACGCCCCCTCATCAAGACGGGTGTAAATAATGCCGATCTTGATGAACTGGAGCCTTTGTTCTCAGTATGTTTTCTTTGCAGTTAAGAAAAAAATCTTTTGACATCTAGGTAACTACTAAAAGAAAAATGTTGACTTGATAGATTTCTTTCACCACTTAACTAAAAAAGAACATAGACATGTTTGGTATCTATGAACTTGTAATGATTTGGAGAATCATAATGACAGGTTACTTTTAGTATTTAGTGAACATGGTAAAAATAAACTAAAAAACCAACTGCGGAATTGCACTTTTTTAGCAATTTCACTGCAGTTTAATTTTTTTTCTACCCGTTTTCCAGTACACGATATGGTAAAATCAATGGTGTACAAAAGTACAACTTGTCCCGTAAAAAACAAGCCCTCACATGTCCATATTGAAAGAAAAATAAAAAAGTTATGGCTCTGGGAAAGTAGGGAGCAAAAAACAAATGCAAAACCCCAAGGTTGTGAAGGGGTTAACTTGTTTGTTTTTTGCTCCTCTTCTTCTCAGACCCATAACATTTTTATTTTTCTGTCAATATGGCCTTGTGACTGAGTGCTTGTTTTTTAAGGGACAAGTTGTACTTTTGAACAACACCATTGATTTTAACATAAAGTATACTGGAAAAGCGTAAACAAATTCTAAGTGCGGTGAAATTGCCAAAAAAAAAAAATCCACGGTATTTTTTGTTTTTTGCTGTGACCAAGAAAAAGGAACTCTGGCGTCTTGATTTTTTTTTTCTTGTTACGCCGTTTACCAATCAGATTAATTTAGTTAATATTTTTATAGATCGGGCATTTCTGAAAGCAGCGATTACAAATATGTATTTTTTTAATGTTTTATTTTCTATGGGGCAAAAGGGGGGGTGATGAACTTTTATATTTTTTTAAAACTTTTTTTTCTACTTTTTTACTTGCTTTAATAGTCCCCTTAGGAGACTTGAAGCTGCGCTTGTGCTACACAAAGCAGGGCTATGTGTAGCACAAGCAAAAATCATCATCTATGAACAGCGTCCATAGGATATCCGCAATGACTAAAACCAGGGATCTTTTGCAGACCCCAGGTTGTCATGTCATCCCATCAGCACTTCGTGATCATGTGACAGGGGCACTGATGGGCAGGGTTTGTGACGAACTTCCTGTAAGCGCAAGTTAAATGCCACTTTTAGAGATTGACAGCATGTTTTTAACAGCTGCAGATGGATCGCGATTCCACCCGTGGCTGTTAGGGTCACTTGACAGCTAATCAAATCAAGATGTGGACTCAGCGCCAGAGTCGGCATCAAAGGGAGGGACACAACATATGGCGTATCTATACCTCATAGGTTGTGAAGGGGGTAAGATATCTCTACAAGTGTTCAATGGGATTTACATCCGGACACTTTGCTGGCCACTTCAGAACTCTCCAGCGCTTTTGTCAAACTCTGCTGCCCCAGGACCAAGGGCTCCTTCCCTGTCCCTAACACTAGGGGTGCCCTATCTCACCCTGTTCATCGGTTTACTTCTGACGGTAAAAACACCAAGGTCGCGTAATTTGCCTTAGCTCCTGAATCCGCTCTCAGTCTGTTCCCTTCCCCCACTCTGGGAAGATGGGAGCAGTAGTGTACTGTAAAAAAACAACAAGACTAACAAGGTAATACAAACAGGGATAAAGGAAAATACCAATCATACAAATACACTACAGAACAACAGAGGTAAACTCCAGGGAGTGGAGGATGGGGTAAAACAAAAGTTGGAGAAGGAGGAGAATTAGCACACACCCAAAACTTAGCAACAGTCTCCGATAAAACCGCCAAACGCTTTCTCAAACAACAACTATAAACCACCATTTCCTAACCATACAGTATAAGCTAGCTCTGGAAATGAGTGGTTGCCTGGGAACAGAATATAAAAGAGAGGGGAGTTGCAAACAATGAACAGCTGAGAGCCTTAATGCAGGAAAGCCTCCAAGGGCTCTCAACTGAGCCGATTATCCTCTGCACATCTAAAATAAACCTGCACCGTTTAATATTAAATTCTTCTAAGCAGTGCAGGAGAAATCAGAAGCTGCGGTCTTCTGGCTCCTCTCTGTTGCGGTAAACCCGTGACAATACCACCCCTTCTACAAGGGACCTCCGGCACCCCAGAACCGGGTTTATCAGGGTGTGCCACGTGAAAACACTGGTTCAACCTGGCCACATGGATGTCAAATGCTGTTACTTAAGCGACCAACTAAGAATCAACGATCATAGCTATTTGAAATTCCAAATTTCCATCCGCAATGACCTGAGATGGCGGTAGCAGTGATGGTACAGAGGACACAATGTATTTTTTGAGTAGAGAGTGAAGAAACACATTATGAACCCTAAAGGTGGGTGGCAAATCAAGGCAGAATGCTACGGGATTGATGATGGTCACTATCTTATAAGGACCAATGAACCTGGGACCCAGTTTCCAAGAGGGAATGTTCAACTCAATGTTCCTTGAGGACAACCACACCAAGTTACCAACACACAGGTCCAAACCCAACAATTGTTGATGAAAACCCTTCAGGTCTTCCAAAAGAACGATTCCTATTAAATGAGGATGAAACCCGTATGGCCCGAAGAACGGTGACTTACCAGTAGACTCATTATTATTTACCGCTAATTCAGCTAGAGGTTAATTAGGTAACCCAATCCTGATGACACAAATCAGCTAAGACAAGTCTCAAGCTTCTGGTTAACCCATTCAGTTTGCCCATTGAACTGTGGGTGAATTGCTGAAGAAAACAACAGATGGATACCGAAACGAGGGCAAAACGCTTTCCAAAATTTGGAAATAAGCTGGAGAAACAATATCGGTAGGGATCCCATGTAATTTTACAATCTCTCTGATGAAAATTTGCGCCAAAGTCTTGGTGTTAGGTAAAATAGGTGGCACAATGAAATGTGACATTTTACGGAATCTGTCAACCACTAACAAAATTACAGTATTACTTGCCAATACAGGTAGATCAGCGATAAAATCGAACGATAAATGAGTCCAATGTCTACTGGGAATCTCCAATGGTTAGAGAAACCCAAATGGAGGAGTATGAGAGGTTTTAGAATGTGCACAGACACTGAAGATGCCTACATACTCCTGAACATCCTGATGTACCCCTGACCACCAAAACGCAGAGTAAAAAGATCTGTGGTGGTTTTATTACAAGGATGTCCAGCCAAGACCAAATCATGATGTTCACTAAGAACTCTCAGACGGATATTTACAGGTACACTTTACCTAATGGACAGGCAGCAGGGGCATACCCCCCAAACTTCAACAACCTTTTTCTCAAGATCGTAGCATATAGACGCAATAACCACACCATTTTGTAGTATAGGAATTGGTTCACAAGTCTGTCCCTTTACTTGTCATATCCGTCAGAGGTTTTGTAACTACCGAAAAGTTTTTGGTGAACTTACAATACTAGTTGGCGAAACCCAAAAACATTTGTAACACCATCAAATCCTCAGGACGATCCCAATCCAGTACCGCCAGATTTTTCGCCGGATCCCTGCGAAAACAACATTCTAGAAAAGGGATCTCCTTAACTGAGAACATACATTTCTGAGGTTTGACAAATGATTTATTGTCTGAGTATCTGTAAGACCTGCCTGACATGTAACCGATCTGGCTCAAGGTCAGGGAAATAAATTAATATGTCATCAAGATAGATTACAACTAAAGGTACCATCACACATAACGATTTCGTTAACGATATCGTTGCTTTTTGCGACGTAGCAACGATATCGTTAACGAAATCGTTATGCGTGACAGCGACCAACGATCAGGCCCCTGCTGGGAGATCGTTGGTCGTAGGGAATGATCAGGACCTTTTTTTGGTCGCTGATCACCCGCTGTCATCGCTGAATCGGCGTGTGTGACGCCGATCCAGCGATGTGTTCACTGGTAACCAGGGTAAATATCGGGTTACTAAGCGCAGGGCCGCGCTTAGTAACCCGATGTTTACCCTGGTTACCATTGTAAATGTAAAAAAAAACCAAACACTACATACTTACATTCCGGTGTCTGTCACGTCCCTCGCCGTCAGCTTCCCGCACTGACTGTGAGCGCCGGCCGTAAAGCACAGCGGTGACGTTACCGCTGTGCTTTACGGCCGGCGCTGACACAGTCAGTGCGGGAAGCTGACGGCGGGGGATGTGACAGACACCGGAATGTAAGTATGTAGTGTTTTTTTTTACATTTACAATGGTAACCAGGGTAAACATCGGGTTACTAAGCGCGGCCCTGCGCTTAGTAACCCGATGTTTACCCTGGTTACCAGGGGACTTAGGCATCGTTGGTCGCTGGAGAGCTGTCTGTGTGACAGCTCTCCAGCGACCACACAACGACTTACCAACGATCACGGCCAGGTCGTATCGCTGGTCGTGATAGTTGGTAAATCGTTAAGTGTAACGGTACCTTAATCTACATACCAGGTGACTAAAGATGTCATTTACAAAGTGCTGAAAGACGGTGGGAGCATTCGTCAACCCAAATGGCATCACAAGGCTCTCATAGTGTCTCTGAGGCGTATTGAAAGCTGTTTCTACTCATCTCCCTTTTTAATATGAATGAAATTATATGCCCCTCTGAAATCCAATTTAGAAAATAATTTTTTTCCTACAATCTGTTTAAAGAGGTCCGGGAAGAGAGGGAGGGTATATGGATCCCAGGCTGTGATCTGATTGAATTTGCGGAAATCTAGGCAGGGGCAAAACCGCCAGTCTTTCTTCCTTACAAAGAAAAACCCTGCAATAATGGGGGAAGAGGACGGTCTGATATGACCCTTTGCCAAACTATCTGTGATATAGTCCTTCATGGCCTGCCTCTCTGGACCAGAGATATCATATAGTCTGCTCTTTGGCAGCTTGGCCCCAGGGACAAGATTAATGGCGCAGTCATAAGGACAATGGGGAGATAGTTCTTTGCATCCCTGCTCCGAAAACAAGTCACCAAAGTCAGACAGGTATTTAAGCACAGTCTGGGTATCCACCCTTGTAAGCCGGGTGCCCAAGCAGTATCCTTGACAATACTCACTCTACTTTACCACCTCCCGAGTCTGCCAATCTACCACAGGGTTGTGCAGAGTGAGCCAAAGTAGTCCAAGAACTACAGGAGAGGGTACACCCTCTAGCACATAAAAGTCAATAACTTCTGAGTACATGGCCCCTACCTGCAGATGTAACCCTCAGACGACTTGAGTAAAATACCCCAGTCTCAAGGGTGTGGAGTCAATGGCTATAGGTCTGGACAGTGTATGTGGTTTGAGGCCCTGGACGAACCTAGAGTCGATCAAATTAAACCCTGCCCCACTGTGCAGAAAGGCAGAAATAACCACCTTATTCTTGTCCAGATGGATTTCAGCAGGTAGAAAAAATTGTGTCCTACCCACGGAGGAGATATGTACACCCAAGCTGCTAACTTCCCTGCAACCCAGGCTCCGTAGGTTTCCGGCAGCTGTTTACAGTGAGATAGGGAAGTACATGCACCCACAAAATGGCCGATTTTTCTACAGTAAAAACAATCCACCTTTACGCTGGACTACAGTTTGATTCGTGTCACCCCACCCAACTGCATGGGTTCCTCAGATGACTCAGACCAGGGTTCCCTTGGCCCCGGACCTCCCACACATTGGGGTGTCTCTTTAAATCTCTGGAGAAGACGGTGATCCACCCGGATAGCCAGAGACATGACCGCCTCAAGGGAAACTGGCGGGTCATGCAGGGCTAATGCATCCTTTACCCTTACTGATAGTCCAGACAATACTGGCTACGGAGTGCAGGGTCATTCCACTTAGAGTCAGTGGACCACCTACGAAATTCGGAGAAATACTCCTTCCGGCCGGTTTCCCTGCTGAAGATGATGCAGTGTGGACTCAGCTTGGGAGACACGGTCGGCCTCATTGCATATATGACCCAGCATCAGAAAAAAATTCCTCCACCATGCGCAGCAACTGGGAGTCAGACGGGAGAGAGAATACCCATGCTTGGGGGGTCACCCTGAAGGAGAGATTATTCCCACCCTTTGCGCCTCGGTTCCTGAGGAACAAAGAAGTAACCTGAAGTATAGCTCACAGGACTCCCTGAAAAAAACAAACTTGTCACGCCCCCAGAAACTGTCAGGCAAAGCGAACTTGGGCTCAACTAAGGGTTGCCTGGGAGTCACGGTCCCCAAACTTGATGTGTTAGGATGGTGCAAAATGACAGTGCATAGATCTGCCACCTCCAGGCTTAGTTGGTACAGTTGCCCTGTTGTAACAACCATGCTGGCATCAGTGCATGGCCAGCTTTGCTGTGCTCTAGGCTATGCACTATGTGGCTTTGCTCTGCTTTCGGCTCTGCACTCTGTGGCTTTGCTCTGCTCTCGCTCTGTAGCTCCGCTCCTTGCGATTCGGCCTTGCTCTGCTCCTTTCGGTTCTTCCTTGCTCCGCTCCTTGCAGTTCTGCTCCACTCTCGTTCCGCACCTCGCGGGCCCTTGTCCTTACTGTCTGAACAGGTCCCAACCTGTTCCCATATATCACTCACACCTGCCAGTGTTCCTGTGCCTTCCGAGTCAGTTCCTATCCCTTCTGTCTCAGCCTTGCCCGCCTGCCTGCCAGTGTCTCAGCCGTGCCCACCTGCCTGCCAGTGTCAGCTGTGCCCGCCTGCCTGTGTCTCAGCCGTGCCCGCCTGCCTGACAGTGTTCCCTCCCCCAGTGTGATCAGCAGCCACAGCCAGACACCACCCTGGAGTGGTACCTGGTAACGACCTGCCGCACAAGCCTGACATCACCATCAGAAGCTTCAGTGAACACCAAGGTAGCTACTTAGTCACGCCCCTTCCAGGGTAGTCTGGTTTGTGGCACAGTGGGACCACACCCCCTCGCTCACGCCAACAAGTCAGGGCGTGAGCGTGACACCTGTCAAAGCAGAGATAGGATCAATAATGATTTAAAAAACAGTTTCGGCAAGAGCTAATGTCACGTCTCTGTTGTCGGGAGTCCCGGGACCAAGGGCTCCTTCCCTCTCCCTAATGCTAGGGGCACCCTAGCTTGCCCTGTTTCCTGGAACACTTCTGAAAGTGAAGACGCTGGGGCCACATACCTTGCCTTAGGTCCTGAATCCGTCTTCAGTCTGAACCCTTTCCATTTCCCCACCCAGGGAAGAGAGGAGTAGTAGTGTATTGTAACACATAAACCAGACTAACAAGGTAATACAAGCAGGGATAAAAGAAAATACCAATCATAAAAATATACTCACACAAACAACACAAGTAAATACCGGGGAGTAGAGGATGGGGTAAAACCAAGGAGGGAGGAGGGGAATTAGTACACACCCAAAACCTAGCAACAGTCTCAGACAAATCCACCAAACGCCTTCTCAAACAACCACAAACCACCGTCTCCTAACCATGCAGCATAAGCTTGTTTGGCAATGAGTGCTTGCCAGGGCCTAGAATATGTGTGGGGAGAGGCCAACAGTGAACAGCTGAGAACCTTAATGCAGGAAAGCTTTCAAGATCTCTCAACTGAGATTAACCTCTGCACTGTTAAAACAAACCTGCAATGTTTAATATGAAGGTGAAGTGCTTCTAAACAATGCAGGGGTAGAAGAAATCAGATGCTGCGATCTTCTGGCTCCTCTCTGTCGCAGTAAACTCGTGACAGCTTTGTTTCCATCCATTTCTGGGTGTTTCTTGAAGTATATTTGGGGTCACGGTCCTGTTGTAAGATCCATGACCTAGGAAGCAAACCCAGCTTTCTGACACTGGGCACTAAATTGCGACCCAACATTCTCTGGTAATCTTCAGATTTCATGATGCTTTGCACACAGTCAAGGCACTCAGTGCCAGAGGCAGAAAAACAACCTAAAAACATCTTTGACCCTCCACTATATTTGACTGTAGGTACTGTGTACTTTTATTCTCTCATTCTGTTTTCTGTAAACCGTACAACTATGTGCTTTACCAAGAAGCTCTATCTATGCAAAAATTGAGTCAATTTCTCCCCTTTTTATTCAGGTGTGATTTTCATATTCTCACACCTGTTACTTGACACAGATGAGTTTGAATGAGCAGCGCATGCTTGAAACAAAGTTGTTTTACTAACAATTTTGGAAAGATGTCAACAAATTTGTCCGGCTCATTATATCCAATTTGTGTATAACAAAACATATGTAATTGCAATAACTTTCTGGGAGAATTACAAGGCTACCATCACTTTCGGTCATGACTGTAGGTAAAGCCTTTCACTGTAATCCTGCCTGCGATGGCTGGTGAAAATTGATCTCTACAGGATAGGACAAGTTAGCCTATTTGAGGCCAGAGTAAAGACTGCATGACTTCAGGTTATTTTTTAAGTATTGATAGTGGCACAGAAACAATATCACCAAAAATATATAAAAAATGAATTTACTGTTTATACTCATATACCGAGGCACCTAATTTTGCCACAGAAAAATGGGTAAGCTTATTGACTCGAGTATAAGCCGGGTATGCATTGTCCCCCGATCCCTGTCCTGCTATGTGTGGCTCCCCCCGTCCTGTCCTGGTATGTGGCTCCCCCTGTCCTGCTATGGGTGGCTTCCCCCATCCCCAGCACGGTGGCTCAGTGGATAGCACTGCAGCCTTGCAGCGCTGGAGTCCTAGGTGCTAATCCCACCTTGGACAACATCTGCAAGGAGTTTGTATGTTCTCCCCGTGTTTGCGTGGGTTTCCTCCGGGTACTCAGGTTTCCTTCCCACATTCCAAAGACATACTGATAGGGAATTTAGATTGTGAGCCCCATCGAGGACAGTGATGATAATGTGTGCAAACCTGTGAAGAGCTGCGGAATATGTTAGCGCTATATAGAAATAAAGATATTATTATTATCTTGTCCTGGTACGTGTGGCTCCCCTGTTTTGCTTTGGTATGTGGCTCCCCCATTTTTTTCCTGGTATGTGTGGCAACCTCGTCCTGTCCTAGTATGTGGCTCCCCTGTTTTGTCCTGATATGGGTGGCTCCCCCTGTTGTATGCATGGCTCCACGGTCCCGCATGGCTCACACACCCAGCCCCCCCGACCTTCCTTGCGCATCCTTGCATCTCTGTCCCGGCAGCTCTTCCTTGTTCCTGTGCTCAGCAGTTACGTGGAACCACTTATTAAGATAATGAATATGCGCTACACGCCTACGGGAGTGGAGATGCGTGCATATTCATTACTTTCATGAGCGGTACCACCTGACCGCTGAGCCCAGGAACAAGGAAGAGCTGCCGGGACGGAGATGCAGCGACAGAGGGTGAGTATTGATGTCTTCTGGAAGCCGGTGGCTGCAGCTGTCACTGTGCTACAGCCGCCGGCTCCTCCCCCCCACCACCGGCTTTCTGGACAATGACGTGTGTATAAGCCGAGGGGGGCATTTTCAGAAAAAAAAATGTGCTGAAAATCTCGGCTTATACACGCGTATATACAGTAATAAAAATTTTAATCTAAACAGTGGGACATTTTCTGATGACACATGCCTTTTAGGATTAGACAAGATGTAATAGGTTGGAATACATGGTAGGTACATTTAGGAACTAACACCTCCACAGTCTTCATTGATATCAGTGAAGGGATTGGTGCCTGCTCTAATTAATTTCACCTGTATTAACGTAAGAATGAACAACTTTGGAACCACTGGGCAACAAGAATAAGCACTATCTTATTTAGTGTGTGATTGTGGTATTGGCATCTATTGTATCTGCCCAGCAGTCCCTATGTGGGGTGTTACGTGTAAGATCACAAAGCCACACAATTTACAAAGAGGAAAGCATTGAAAAAATTGCTGGTGCCATTGTTTTCCCATTTTAATGGTTTTGTGGTGGTAAATGATTTGGTACTCAACTTGAGACAAGAGAATTTTGGGAAGTAAGCGACTATTTGGGGGATTTAGTATCTTAAATGAGGCTTACAGTTTCAGAAAACCTTTCTCCCCGGGCTGCAGGTTGTTTAGAAGAATAAAAATGAGCTTTACTCACCCTCCCCATGTCCACAGTCTCCACCGCTGTTCCCAGTGTTTGTCTGCAGTTGCTCATGGTGTCAGTTATTGTCTACAACGCTGATGCCACATAAACAGCGCTGCAGTCAATCAGTGAGATTAGCGGCTAATGCCTAAGCAGATGGCACGAGCTGCTGAGCTCACTGATTGTCCACATCTCTCATGTGTCGTTAGCACTCTAGACAATAACAGACACTGGGACCAGCGGCAGGGACTTAGAGCTGGACTTGGGGAGGGTGAGTAAAGACCAAGTTTTATAACAAACTGTGCTTCCCTGATGTACCGTATTTTCCGGCGTATAAGACGACTTTTTAACCCCTAAAAATTGTCCCAAAAGTCGGGGGTCGTCTTATACGCCAGGTACGGCATGTGCAGGGAGCGATCCTGGATGTTCCCAGGGTCTGAAGGAGAGGAGACTCTCCTTCAGGCCCTGGGATCCATATTCATGTTAAAAATAAAGAATAAAAATAAAAAATATGTATATACTCACCCTTCCGAGAAGCCTGGCTCGCCTCTCACCGGTGTAAGCGTCTGCCTCCGTTCCTAAGAATTGCAGAGCGTGAAGGACCTTCGATGACGTCACGGTCAGGTGACTGGTCACATGAGCGGTCACGGACCAATCACAGGCCAGTCACCTGACCGTGACGTCATCGAGGGTCCTTCATGCCTTGCAATTCTTAGGAACGGAGGCAGACGCTTGCAGCAGTGACAGCCAGGCTTCTCGGAAGGGTGAGCATATACATATTTTGTATTTTTATTCTTTATTTTTAACATGAATATGGATCCCAGGGCCTGAAGGAGAGTCTCCTCTCCTTCAGACCCTGGGAACCACACGCCGTATAAGATGACTGGGCTTATAAGATGACCCCCGTCTTATACAGCGGGCATATCCCAAATTCCATATTTTATATGGAAAAGTTGGGGGTCGTCTTATACGCCCAGTCGTCTTATACACCAGAAAATACGGTAGTTTAAGAGCAGTTGAGGGTAATTTACTTTTTCAGTCTTTTTATTGGGGAAAAAAGACAAACTTTACAAGGCTGGATGATTTGTTACAAGCTTTTGACTGCAGAGGCAATTTTTTTTTTAATTAAACACTTTCAGTACATAAGTATAACTTATCTAATGAAAAATCAGACTGTCAGCCATTTTTCAGTTAGAATGTAGTCACTAGAATAAGGAGTTGTAGGCACTGACAGGTGAGAGGTTACTGTAACTCCTGCTCATTTTAATGGAGAGGCTCTGCACATTCATGGTAACCACTAAAAAAAGGACTGTAAGAAAATCCGACTTGACCTATGATACTAAATATATTATGGTCTGAAAGAGGAGTCCAAAGAGTCACAACCAAACCCATTTTTCCACCATAGCTGCATATTTCTAATAGCCTTGCTAAATCACCTACAACTGTAATATTATCATACTCCCTATTCTAGCTTCCCAAATGCAGTTACAAGTTACAAAACTTAGGACCCAATAAGGTCTTAACCCTGATTACGTGTGTAAATATGCTTCTTTATGTGCATGCCTTAGGCTATGTGCACATGTCCGGAATTGCCGTGGAAATTTCCGCAGCAATTCCACAACTGTGCCACAGGTAAAACGCATGCAGAATTGGCATGCGTTTTCCCACTAAACTCTAGCGTTTTGCAAGTGTAATTAGCTTGCAGAATGCTAGCGTTTTCCAAGCGATGCTACAGACTGACAGGTTGTCACACTTGTCAAACATGGTGCATGACAAGTGTGACCAACTTTTTACTATAGTAAAAAGATAGAATGTTAAAAATAAAAAAAATAAAAATAATAAATCGTGATATTCTCACCCTCCGGCGTCCTCGCAGCATTCCTGCTCCTCGTGATGCTCCCGTTCTCAATAATCCCTAGCGGCAATGACCTCAGATGACGTAGCATCTCGCGAGACCACTACGTCATCACAGGTCATTGCCGCAAAGCATCCCTGGGAATGGAAGCATCGCGAGGAGCAGGAACGCTGCGATGGACGCCGGAAGGTGAGACTATCACAATTTATTATTTTAATTCTTTTTATTTTTAACAATTATATGATTCCCAGGGCCTGGAGGAGAGTTTCCTCTCCTCCACCCTGGGTACCAGCCGCACATGATCCGCTTATTTCCCGCATGGTGGGCATAGCCCCATGAGGGAAGTAAGCGGTTCAATGCATTCCTATGTGTGCGGAAGCTCCGCGATTCCACACAAAGAATGAAAATGCTGCGTTTTTTTCCGGAATGCGATTCTGCCGCGGAAAAAAATGCAACATGTGCACAAAAATTGTGGATTGCATTCTAATAATAGGATGCTTAATGTAGGTGTTTTTTTCGCGGTTTTATAGCGAAAAACCGCGAAACAAACGCAAAAAATCCTGAACGTGTGCACATAGCCTTACATCTATTAGTATACTTTCTATTTATAGTGGTTTATTGTGACAACTTTACCCTATACTTTATCTAGAGATAATATGGAATTATCCTAAAAGAAAAAATTGTTAGAAAGGAGGACTCACACTAGTAATAAGGTAATGTAAAAAATTATATTAAAGAGTCCTTATACTAAACTGTAGCCACTTGATATTCTTTAAAGGATTGGTCCACAATTACTTATTACATCCACTGTATAGAATGTATACATGAAAAATTTGCAATTTATAGGATGGTAAAGGAAAAGTAATCCAGCGAAGAATCTCACATATTCAGACAAGATGACGCCACCTGGATTTGCATGTAGACTGCAATTAGTATTCATTTTTGAGATCACAGTGGATGTGATCCATAACATACACTCTTTAATATCAAATTGTAGTAGATGACATCACTGCTAAGTATTATTGTATATATGTTATGTTTTCAGATATTCAACCACATCGTCTCTGACACCTGGACTTAGAAAGTTATCTAAATATAAATTTTTATGTATAGTCTTTTATTCTCAACAAGAATTACAAATAACAAAGTATGAAATATGACATCAACATCCTCCTGGTGGGGAATCTTCTAGAAACCACCACATATTACGTGAAAGGAGGACTTCATCTGAACAAACCATTAAGTCCTGAATTTGTAGCTGAATAGCACTGTGCTTCAATACACGACACAGATCTCATCACAAAAGGCGCTACATCAGGCAGAAACTGAATGGGGCACGGCTCCACTAATTGTGGGATAAGTGAAGGCTCCAGAAGTAGGACCTCCAGTGATCAGAAATGATGGCATATTTATTCCATATACCATCAATTTTCTTCACCGGTAAAACCTTTTAATATTAGTCATTTGGTGCTTTAAAATTGATCAGCTATCCTAAGGTCAGACTACAAATACTGGATTTGGGTCCAGTTTTCACCTCCCCTGCTATCAGCTGTTTGGGGGGTCTGCGCTTCTGAATATAAGCCAAAGCTTCACACTTTTTGTAGTATCTGTGTAAGGCACTATAGCTTCAGATCACTGACAAAGCTGCAATACAAGGCACAGACACTGATAGAAGTCGGGAGATGTACATGATAACCAATAATGGGCTGATTGCTGAGCGTGAGACTCACACAGATCTAAGCCTGGTAAACAAATCATAAGCATAAGCCATTTAATTAAAAAAAAAAAGAATTATCCATTAGCTTCACAATAAAAGGCTCTGTAACAACTTTTTTTCATTGTTCCAATGATTAAAAAAAAATGAAGAAAATAGGACAAGTTGATTTTAATAAAAACTATGTACATATCTATACATCTCCATTGGAAGTATCAAACTAAGTTTATGTTAATGTAGTTAATGTAGTCATACTCCCTTAAAAATAATCTTAGGTAGCAAACTGTATGCTCCAGATTAAAGAAGCAGTCCAATGAATATTTTTATTCATAATTATGTGTATATGCGCATGTAATGCAGTGACGTCACCGTCAGTGGCTTATACAATGTAAGCCTATGGAGAGTCTGAACAAGGCTCCATAGACTTACATTGTAAGAGAAACTTCCGGCTCACACATAGAGCATAGTGGGAGTATATTGATACACTCACACAAGATTACTTGCCAGGGTTGAATTAGAATAGATTGTTACCACAGAAGACTTCATCTGCATAACACACCATAAACAGTACAACTTTTCTAATGAAGACTATGTACTACGGTTTCCATTAGATAAAGGCAGTAAAACGTTAACCGATGTGCAAGAGTTGTAACCACAGCTGTCGTTTTATGCCCCAGATGTAAAACGTCCACTTACTAGATTTTTCACTCATGACACCCCCGCCCCCCCAAAAAATGAAGTTGTCAATCCAATTTCTTTGGTGTGCGACCGGTCTTTGTAAAAAAAAAATGCCATTTTAGAAAAGACAAGCAGCATTAAAATTCCGCAGTAGCATTGTTTATCCATTATTATGCTCTAAAAATGAAAGGCCAAGGTAAAAAGGTTTGTCACTATAGAATATTTCCAAAAAATACTGCATACTTTTCAGCAGCTGTTAGTCAAATACATCTGAATGATGATTTCCGCAATAGCAGCATGGAAAGGATTACACCAATATTTATGCCTCTGTGTCAGATAGCAAGTTAAAAAAATACAATACCTGGAACACTGTTATCAAACAAAGGTTTTATTAGGGTCTAAAAACAAAATGCACCCAACATTGAAACATTTCATTTTTTTACTCACTGCAGTACAAGAAACATATCACAGACACGTAACTTTGGGTTATTACATGGATTGTGGTGTTCTTTACAAACCTTATCATGTTTTCCTTGCCTTTTGCATCTTAGTACTGCGATCTGCCAAAAACTAATTTGAAACCAACTTGCGGGAACATAAAAAGAATCACAGCTTTATCTAGACTGTAAAAATCAGCAGCAGCCTGAAATGCAGCCAGTCCCAACATTCAACCCACCAAAAGCTGTAAAATCTGGAACCTCTTCCATAGGAAGTCTTTTTTGCTGGACATTTCACAAATACTTCAAATGATGATAAAAGCACGTGGGGCAATGTTTGTGATTCCTAACATAAAAATAAAAAATTCTCTACCTACCAAGTTCGGATTAAGATCAGTCTATACAAGTCAGTCGTACAGTTATTTAAGTGAAACGTGAACAGTTATATTAGATTAAACTTAAGTCAGGCTGACAAAAGGCAAACTAGTAAGGTCCAGTCAGCCATTTATCTATCACTTAGAGATGACAACTTTACAAAAGGTATCTTTACCTACTGAGTGATGATTATGTCCCCTCAGTTTCTGTGCTTTCAACCACTGGTTGACTCTTTACTTCAGCCTCCATGGCCTCCTTCGTTTCATTCATTTTGTCAGGGGTTTCCTTTTCACACAGTTTAGGATCATTTGCACTTTTAACAGTTTGTTGTTGACTACCAGTCTCTGGCATTTCACCGTTCACTGGAGACACCTCATCAGCCTTTTCCTTGGTGACAGTAGCCTCTGGGAAATATTCAAAATTGTGTGGCTGATGTGGCATCCAGTTGCTCGATTGTCTCTCTCTTCCAAATCGGTTGCCATTCATTTCTCTGCGGAAACCAAATTCTCGATCATCCCTATCCCTATGTCTTTCCCAAGAGCGACGACGGTCATCAAAATCCCTGGGTGCATCAGATTCAAATCCTCTGTTCCAACCTGGTGCATTCCTGTGCTCATGCCGGAAATTTCCATGACGAGGTCTGTCGTCTGGGAACGGTTTCGGGCCACCAAAACTAGGAAAAGAATGATGGGATCTTTCATCAAAATCACCCCTATGGCCCCATGGTTTATCTGGAGGAAACTGCTCCCTTCTACCAATATCTGATGGCATCTGTCTTCCATAATGATCTCTTGAGTCTAAAGGAGGCCTTCCAAACATTTCTCTACCATCCATTGGTAAACGTCCAAAAGAGTTTCTACCCTCTAGAATTGGGCGTCCATAATGATCTCTGCCATCCATAGGAGGTCTACCAGGGTGATCCCTTCCCTCTAGGTGTTGCCTCCCAAAATGATCTCTACCCTCTAGTGGGGGTCTACCAAAAGATTCTCTAATCTCAAGCGGTTGTCTACCAAAGGGCAGTAATAAATCTGCTGGAGGGCCAATGAAATTATGTCTGGGATCTAACTTTGGTCTTGTTGGAACATCATGATGATCAGGAGCATTTTTTAGCTTTCTTTCATAAGAATGAAGATCAGGACCTCTCAAGTTTTCAAAAGAATGCATTTCAGCTTCCCTTTCGCCTTTATGGGCTCCTTCTGGAGATAATGGTCCTGCATTAGATCCTGTAACAAGTTTGTCCTGACCCTCACATGGATCAACAACAGCCATGTCCTGTGGTTCATGGTCATCCTCTACATGTCTAACATTAATATCAATGTCCTCTCCAGAGCTTACAACTTCATTTGACTGGCTAGCAACTAATGGCATGCCCTCTTTCTTCTGTTCACTGCCTGAGGGTTGACCAACAGTCTCACGGCTCTCTACAGGAGGAAAGCGGTAGTCTTGATCTCGTTCTTGTTGAATGTTACTGCTTTGCAGTGCGACACCTTCTTCTTGAGAAGGAGCATTATCATTATTTATTCTAGATGGAATAGTGGGACGGGGAAAAATCTCTCCATGTGTGAAAGGAAGAGGATGTAGAGTAGGATCAATAAGAGCTGGATGAAGCATGCTCCTTGGTGGTGGAGGTGGGGGCATTGCTTGAGTTATTAAAGCAAATCTTGCTGTTGCTGGTTGGTGAAGTAATCCAGGACGAATATCCAAAAAGGGCATAGCTGCTATTCTTCCGCTCATTGTTAAAGGTGGAACAGCTGCTGTAATAGGAGATTGTGGCTGCACTCCTAAGATCCCAGCACTGCTTACCACTGTACTTAGTGTTGCTGAAAAAGAAAAAAAAAAAAAGTTTAGTATAATGGAGAAAAAATGTCCACTTTTATATCATTCAAGTTTTGTGTGTAGCATTCTGTGCTGAATGTATGGTGTAGGGGCAGAGACCCCGATTCCCAGCAACATGTCACTTCCTGGGTTCTGCAGTTTTTATAAAATCACAATTTTATGTGCTGCAGATCTACCAGTTCTCCGAATGCTGAGCTCTGTATAACACCAGACATAACACGGATTGCCGGCTTTCTGTGTACACTACATAGGCAGAAATCTGGCAATCATTGGTTGGGTTATACACAGCACATGGATTCATGACAGTAAGTTTACTAGTAAGCCTGTGATACTCTCTGCATGATAAAACATTGATTTAATAAAAATAATCGCAAGTAGCCCAGTAAATGACACATTGCTGGAATTTGGGCATCTGCCTATAAATAATGCTCTCAAGATGGCCTAAACCTGGCGAAAGATCCCCTTTAAATATGAATGCAAAAAAATAATAATTGGACCACAACTTTATGCCTTCTTCTGCTACTTAAAAAAATCAAATGTGACCCTGGCAGCACTGCAAACAACCCAACTTCACTGGGTGTTTGTCAAAGGATAAAAAGTGATTATAAAGGGAATACGGAATAGGGAGTCTGTCACCAGTTTTTGCCATCTAATCTGAGAGCAGCATAGTGTAGAGAGATAGAGACCCTGATTCCAGTGATGAGTTCATTACTGGGCTGCTTGGGGTAGATTTCATAAAATGGATGTTTTATCAGCAGGAGGACTAGTAAAGCTACGTCCATGTAGTCCTCTATATTCATGAACTCTTAATGCACCATCAGCTCAGTAAGTGATACATATCTACCTTGCATCATACTACTCTCATATGGGGCAGCAAAAACCTGGTCACACATTCCCTTTAAAAGGGTATTTCCATCTCCAAAATCCTATTCCAATATATAGTAGGTGCAATAATAATATTAGCAAATACCTCCAATTAGAAATGTAGTATTGTTTTCTCATGTGCAGGCATTGCAGGACCCTTGGTATCCATGGCTATGATCATTAGTAACTAGCTAACTGTCACTGTATAAGTGGTCATATCCATGGATGCCTAAAGTCCTGCAATGCCAGCACATGATGGGAATACCCCTTTAAAGCAAAGAAACTAAAAAATGTGTCCAAATTAACCAAGGCTGGCTTCACACTAATGTTTTTGCATTTGTTTTAACTCTTCAGTTTCAGAAACATTAAATGTAACTGATCAGATCACTGACCGATTGATTTCAATGAGTGGCTGAAGTCTGTAGAAATATAGTTCTATTATTTTTCTATATTATTTTTTTCAGTTTCTTTTAAAAAAACAAAGAAAACACACAATCCAAAACCAGAAAAACAGAAGGCTCAACATCCACAAAATACCAAAATAAAAAAAGACTTGCTTTATTAAGTTAATAATAAGGTTTAAAATGGATCACACAATAACCCCAAGATGAAGGCTAATAGCGAAATGAGTGTCAGGGTCTGTGTCATCCACACAGGAGAGGAGATATGGGAATGTATTCACTATCAACTAAGGAGATGTGCTCTATGTTAGTACCTTAAAAAGTAACTAAACTTTTACATATTACTGTATATACTTGTGCATAAGCGGAGTTTTTCAGCACAGGAGCGGCGAGTGACAGGAGGCAGAAGCCTGCTGCTACGGCTAAAGCCTGTGCCCGCTGCTAAGGCTACTTTCACACTGGCGTTAACAGCATTACGTTGCAATGCGTCGTTTTGCCGAAAAAACGCATCCTGCAAAAGTGCTTGCAGGATGCGTTTTTTCTGCATTGACTAACATTAGCGATGCAATGACACACGTCGCAACCGTCGTGCGACGGTTGCGCTGTGCTGTGGCGGACCGTCGGGAGCAAAAAACGTTACATGTAACGTTTTTTGCTCCCGACGGTCCGCTTTTTCCGACCGCGCATGCGTGGCTGGAACTCCGCCCCCACCTCCCCGCACTTCTCCGCACCTCACAATGGGGCAGCGGATGCGCTGGAAAAATGCATCCGCTGCCCCCGTTGTGCGGCGGAGACAACGCTAGCATCGGTGACCTCGGCCCGGCATACTGCGACGGGCCGAGCCCGACGCTAGTGTGAAAGTAGCCTAAAAAGAAATGAATATTCACTGCACTTGCAGTGAACATTCATTTCTCTTATAGCGCATGCACAGTGTCAGCAGCAGTAGCCGGCTTTAAAGCAGCTGCCGGGCTATCACGGGTGCCCGCTACTTAAGGTAATGAATATTCACCTCTCTCCACGCCTATGGGAGTGGAGAGAGGTGAATATTCATTACCTTAATGAGCAGGGACACGATCGCTCGGCCGCAGGAGCTGCTGGCACTGGAACGAGCTGCTGCGAGGGCGCACAGGGAAGGTAAGTAGGATCCTTGTTTTTTTATGCTTTGCTCATGAGGGTCATACATACAAGGATAGGGATGAGGAATAAATGCAGAGAGGGATGGGAATAAAGAGCCATGCATACAAGCATGGGAATAAGGAGTCATGCATACAAGGATTGGGATAAGGAGACATGCAGACAAGGATGGGAATAAACAGCCATGCATACAAGGATGGGAATTAGGTGCCATGCATACAAGGATGGGAATAAGGAGCCATGCAGACAAGGATGGGAATAAGGAGCCATGCAGACAAGGATGGGGATAAGGAGCCATGCAGACAAGGATGGGGATAAGGAGCCATGCATACAAGGATGGAGATAAGGAGTCATGCAGACAAGGATGGGAATAAGGAACCATGCATACAAGGATGGGAATAAGGAGCCATGCAGACAAGAATGGGAATAAGGAGCCCTGCAGACAAGGATGGGAATAAGGAGCCATGCAGACAAGGATGGGAATGAGGAGCCATGCAGACAAGGATGGGAATAAGGAGCCATGCAAACAAGGATGGGAATAAGGAGCCATGCAGACCAGAATAGGGATTAGGTGACAATGCATACCTGGCTTATATTCGAGTCAATAAGTTTTCCGAGGCAAAATTAGGTACCTCGGTTTATACTCGGGTCGGCTTATACATGAGTATATACAGTATTTAAAACTTTAAATTGAAATTGTAGTTTGGAAACCTTTTGTAAAAGACTGATTTATCCTAGTTTGCATCCTTCATGCAGAAAACAGACGGTGAAGTGTGTTTTACCAAGGGCATAGATCTAAGGCCTCCAAACAATGAATGAGGGGGAAGTGAAGTCTCCATAGCATGTATGCTCTCTCCTCGTATATAGCTACAGTGAGGAGTGCAGCAGATAAGTTTGCTCTGGACCGATGTAAAAACAGGGGTCTCGGAGCACTTGTGAAGAAAGCAGACAGTCAGTGTGCCGCTTTGGTGTCAAATCCAACCTAAGGCTATGTGAACACATTGCGGATTTACTGCGGATCCGCAGCGTTTTTTTCCATGCAGAAACGCTGCAGATCCGCAAGTGATTTACAGTACAATGTAAATCAATGGAAAAAAAAATTGCTGTGCTAATGGTTAAGAAAATTCCGCACGGAAAACGCTGCGGATCAAAAGAAGGAGCATGTCATTTATTTGTGCGGATCTGCAGCGTTTTTGTACCCATTCCATTATAGAAATCCGCAGCGGTAAAAACATAAATTCCGTACAAAATCCGCATAAAAAACCGCATCAAATTCGCACCTGCGTTTTCTGCCAAGAGATGCAGAATCCGCACAAAAAATTCCAGAGGCAAATCCACAACGTGTGCACATAGCCTTAGTGTGTTCTCTTTTATGCAAGGGAATATACAGAAGAAAAACGAGCTGCAGTCATGGTGTAGTCGCTGTTCAGACACAGCTATTGCACTTCTCTCATCAAAGAAAGCGTGCACACTGTGGAGATTCTGCTTTCCCACACAAGATGTGGTGCACACATCCAATCACTAGGTACAGGACACTTCAGCAAACATTTTCTTCCTGACGGAAGCAAAATAGCTCTAACTCCCAAGAACAAAACCCCACAAAAACTGAATGGAACGAATGGATCTGTTTTTTTAAGCACTGAAGACTTTGCAAAATTTTCTGTTTTCCTTTTTTGTTAAAAAATGGATCAACTTAAAATGGAAACAAAGGCTAGTGTGACCCTAGCCGAAGCAGTATAGTACACTAGAAAGCAAAGTATTTCTGCAGAACGTACCACTCGTAGCCGTTCTTTCATTAACAATGTCTTTAGGAGGTTGTCTTCTTTCTTCTTGGTCGGCTTGAGTACTTAAAGAAGGATTAAAGACAGATGGTGCAGGTACTGAAGTGGTTACAACCGATGGTAGAGGCAGCATCAAACTGCTATAAGACATGTCTTTAATGCTGTCTGTCGAGTTGGCCAGTCGAGGAACCAGGGCTGTACAAAATAATAAAAAACAAAATGCTAATATTTACTTTTTTCCTTCTTAAATTTTGTTACTCTATTGTACGGTAGTATTAGAACAGATAAGTGTAGTCTCCCTGCCAACATTGGACATTTGTAAAAATAAACTATCAGCTTTAAATCTTGTGAAAAACACTAAACAAATAAATTTTCACAATGCTGCTCTGAGACTAGGTCGCACACCATAAGTTTCAAGATATTTTGGTAGTATTATATCCTTAAAGGGAATTTGTTAGTAAGATCAACCCTCCTAAGCTGTCTATATGGGCTTGTAGGTCATAGTGAATAAAGTGATACCTGCAATCTGATGTCTTATTACAGAGAGATCCATAATTTTCTAACAAGTAAATGAGCTGTCTATGGGCCGGATATAGATCTCTCTGAGAATCTGCCTCCAGACCTTGTTTTAAATGAAAGGGGTGTTACAAGTAGAAGCCATGTAGATGGGAGCCATGGAGAGCAGACTGTCAGTCATTACATGACTTACATGCCATTCCCTTTCATTTAAAATGAGTTTTGGCGGAAGATTGCCAGGGAGATCTATGCGCAGCAACATTGATCTCAACAGCACGATTATGTATTAAAAAACATGGATTTCTCTGGAATAAGACATCAGAACACAGATATCAAGGAATCATTTTGTTCAGCTTCCAATTTCCTACATGCCCATATAGACGGCTTAGGAGGGTTGATCTTACCAACAGATTGCCTTTAACCCCTTATTCCCATGACGTACTATCCCGTCAAGGTGACCTGGGACTTAATTGCCAGTGACGGGATAGTACGTCATATGCAATCCCCCCGTGAGCGCGGCCGATCGCGGCCAGGTGTCAGCTGACTATCACAGCTGACATCCGGCACTATGTGCCAGGAGCGGTCACGGATCGCCCCCGGCACATTAACCCCCGGCACACTGCGATCAAACATGCTCGCAGTGTTCCGGCGGTATAGGGAAGCATTGCGCAGGGAGGGGGCTCCCTGCGAGCTTCCCTGAGACCCTCGGAGCAACGTGATCACTCCAAGCGTCTCTTACCTCCTCTCCCTGCAGGCCACGGATCCAAAATGGCCATGGGGCTGCATCCGGGTCCTGCAGGGAGGTGGCTTACCAAGCGCGTGCTCAGAGCAGGCGCTGGTAAGCCTGCAGCGCTGTAAGTCAGATCGCTGATCTGACAGAGTGCTGTGCAAACTGTCAGATCAGCGATCTGTGATGTCCCCCCTTGGGACAAAGTAAAAAAGTTTAAAAAAAAAATTTCCACATGTGTAAAAAAAAAAAATAATAAAAAATATTCCTGAATAAAGAAAAAATATATATATTATTCCCATAAATACATTTCTTTATCTAAATAAAAAAAAAAAACAATAAAAGTACACATATTTAGTATCGCCACGTTCGTAATGACCATACCTATAAAACTGGTCCACTAGTTAACCCCTTCAGTGAACACCGTTAAAAAAAAAAAAAAAACGAGGCAAAAAACAATGCTTTATTATCATACTGCCAAACAAAAAGTGGAATAACACGTGATCAAAAAGATGGATATAAATAAACATTGTACCGCTGAAAACGTCATCTTGTCCCGCAAAAAACGAGCCGCCAAACAGCATCATCAGCGAAAAAATAAAAAAGTTATAGTCCTCAGAATAAAGAGATGCCAAAATAATTATTTTTTCTATAAAATAGTTTTTATCGTATAAAAGCGCCAAAACATAAAAAAATGATATAAATGAGGTATCGCTGTAATCGTACTGACCCAAAGAATAAAACTGCTTTATCAATTTTACCAAACGTGGAACGGTATAAACGCCCCCCAAAAGAAATTCATGAATAGCTGGTTTTTAGTCATTCTGCCTCACAAAAATCAGAATAGAAAGCGATCAAAAAATGTCACGTGCCCGAAAATGTTACCAATAAAAACGTCAATTCGTCCCGCAAAAAACAAGACCTCACATGACTCTGTGGACCAAAATATGGAAAAATTATAGCTCTCAAAATGTGGAGACGCAAAAACTTTTTTGCTATAAAAAGCGTCTTTTAGTGTGTGACAGCTGCCAATCATAAAAATCCGCTATAAAAAAACGCTATAAAAGTAAATCAAATCCCCCTTCATCACCCCCTTAGTTAGGGAAAAATAATAAAATTAAAAAAATGTATTTATTTCCATTTTCCTGTTAGGGCTAGGGTTAGGGTTAGAGCTAGGGTTAGGGTTGGGGCTAAAGTTAGGGTTGGGGCTAAAGTTAGGGTTGGGGCTAAAGTTAGGGTTGGGGCTAAAGTTAGGGTTGGGGCTAAAGTTAGGGTTGGGGCTAAAGTTAGGGTTGGGGCTAAAGTTAGGGTTGGGGCTAAAGTTAGGGTTGGGGCTAAAGTTAGGGTTGGGGCTAAAGTTAGGGTTGGGGCTAAAGTTAGGGTTGGGGCTAAAGTTAGGGTTGGGGCTAAAGTTAGGGTTGGGGCTAAAGTTAGGGTTGGGGCTAAAGTTAGGGTTGGGGCTAAAGTTAGGGTTGGGGCTAAAGTTAGGGTTGGGGCTAAAGTTAGGGTTGGGGCTAAAGTTAGGGTTGGGGCTAAAGTTAGGGTTGGGGCTAAAGTTAGGGTTGGGGCTAAAGTTAGGGTTGGGGCTAAAGATAGGGTTAGGGTTTGGATTACATTTACGGTTGGGATTAGGGTTGGGATTAGAGTTAGGGGTGTGTCAGGGTTAGGGGTGTGGTTAGGGTTACCGTTGGGATTAGGGTTAGGGGCATGTTTGGATTAGGGTTTCAGTTAGAATTGGGGAGTTTCCACTGTTTAGGCACATCAGGGGCTCTCCAAACGCGACGTGGAGTCCGATCTCAATTCCAGCCAATTCTGCGTTGAAAAAGTAAAACAGTGCTCCTTCCCTTCCGAGCTCTCCCGTGCGCACAAACGGGTTTACCCCAATATATGGGGTATCAGCGTACTCGGGACAAATTGGACAACAACTTTTGGGGTCCAAGTTCTCTTGTTACCCTTGGGAAAATAGAAATTTGGGGGCTAAAAATCATTATTTTCACGGCTCTGCGTTGTAAACTGTAGTGAAACACTTGGGGGTTGAAAGTTCTCACAACACATCTAGATAAGTTCCTCGGGAGGTCTAGTTTTCAATATGGGGTCACATATGGGGGTTTCTACTGTTTGGGTACATCAGGGGCTCTGCAAATGCAACGTGATGCCTGCAGACCAATCCATCTAAAGTCTGCATTCCAAATGGCACTCGTTCCCTTCCGAGCTCTGCCATGCGCCCAAACAGTGGTCCCCCCCCCCCCCACATATGGGGTATCAGCGTACTCAGGAAAAATTGGACAACAACTTTTGGGGTCCAATTTCTCCTGTTACCCTTGGGAAAATACAAAACTGGGGGCTAAAAAATAATTTTTGTGGAAAAAAAATATTTTTATTTTCACGGCTCTACGTTATAAGCTGTAGTGAAACACTTGGGGGTTCAAAGCTCTCAAAACACATCTAGATAAGTTCCTTAGGGGGTCTAGTTTCCAAAATGGTGTCACTTGTGGGGGGTTTTAATGTTTAGGCACATCAGGGGCTCTCCAAACGCGACATGGTGTCCCATCTCAATTCCTCCAATTGAAAAGTCAAACGGTGCTCCTTCCCTAACGAGCTCTGCCATGCGCACAAACAGTTGTTTACCCCCACATATGGGGTATCAGCGTACTGAGGACAAATTGCAGAACAACTTCCTCGGGTCCAATTTCTTCTCTTACCCTTGGGAAAATAAAAAATTGGGGGCGAAAAGTTCATTTTTGTGAAAAAATATGATTTTTTATTTTTACGGCTCTGTATTATAAACTTCTGTGAAGCACTTGGTGGGTCAAAGTGCTCACCACACATCTAAATAAGTTCCTTAGGGGTCTACTTTCCAAAATGGTGTCACTTGTGGGGGGTTTCAATGTTTAGGCACATCAGGGGCTCTCCAAACGCAACATGGCATCCCATCTCAATTCCAGTCAATTTTGCATTGAAAAGTCAAATGGCACTCCTTCCCTTCCGAGCTCTGCTATGCGCCCAAACAGTGGTTTACCCCCACATATGGGGTATCAGCGTACTGAGGACAAATTGCACAACAACTTTTGGGGTCCAATTTCTCCTGTTACACTTAGTAAAATAAAACAATTTGGAGCTGAAGTAAATTTTTTATGAAAAAAAATTAAATGTTCATTTTTTTTTAAACATTCCAAAAATTGCTGTGAAACACCTGAAGGGTTAATAATCTTCTTGAATGTGGTTTTGAGCACCTTCAGTGGTGCAGTTTTTAGAATGGTGTCACACTTGGGTATTTTCCATCATATAGACCCCTCAAAATGACTTCAAATGAGATGTGGTAACTAAAAAAAAATGGTGTTGTAAAAATGAGAAATTGCTGGTCAACTTTTAACCCTTATAACTCCCTAACAAAAATAAATGTTGGTTCCAAAATTGTGCTGATGTAAAGTAGACATGTGGGAAATGTTACTTATTAAGTATTTTGTGTGACATATCTCTGTGATTTAAGAGCATAAAAATTTAAAGTTGGAAAATTGTGAAATTTTCAACATTTTCGCCAAATTTCCATTTTTTTTCACAAATAAACGCAAGTTATATTGAAGAAATGTTACCACTATCACGAGAAAACAATGTCAGAATCGCCAAGATCCGTTGAAGCGTTCCAGAGTTATAACCTCATAAAGGGACAATGGTCAGAATTGTAAAAATTGGCCTGGTCATTAACGTGCAAACCACCCTCGGGGCTTAAGGGGTTAACCCCTTTCTGACGTCGGGCATAATAATACGCCCACGTCGGACTTCCTCCCTTTGATGTGGGCTCCGGCGCTGTCCGTTGTTGGCTATAATGGAAGCCTATGGACGCACGATCCGTCGCTGACCGTCAAACACAGAAATCTCTCTCTCTCCACAATTTTATACCTTAATGACGCACTCCAAAACGACGGAAGTGTGAAAGAAGCCTAACAGCCGTGTGTGGAACTGTCAATCTCTGATAGCATCATTTAACTTGCGCTTCTGGGAAGCATGCAGGAAATCCCGCCCATCAGTGACCCAGTCACATGATCGCGTGTCACCGATGGGTTGGCATGACAACCACAGGTTTCCAGCAGACCTCTATGGTTGTCATAGCTAGATTGCTATAAGCACCCCCCCGTGGTTGGCGCTCATATCAAAATGAGCATTTCTGCTACATACAGGCAATCCGATCATCACCTGTATGTAGCAGAGCCAATTGGATAACTGCAGCTTCTAGCCTGCCATGGAGGCTATTGAAGCAAGTGAAAAGAAAAGAAATTATATAAAAGTTTAAATCACCCCCCCCTTTCAAAATAAAATAAAAAAAAATATCAAACATACACATATTTGGTTCGCCGCGTTCAGAATCGCCCGATCTATCAATATGAAGTAAAAATTAGCGTGATAGCTAAACGGCGTATTGAGAAAAAAAGTCAAAACTGCAGAATTACTTTTTTTGGTCACTGCTACATTGCAATAAAATGCAATAACGGGCAATCAAAATATCGTATCTGCACCAAAATTGTATCAATAAAAATGTCAACTTGGCACACAAAAAATAAGCCCCCACCCAGCCCCCAATTACAAAAAATGGAAACGCTACAGGTCTCGCAAAAAATTATTTTTTACCACCAAAATGTTGTTTAGCCCAAGATTTTATATTTTCACAGTGGGACATGGGTAAAAATAGCACCAAAATGTGTCCAATTTCAGCTGAATGTAGAAATACACTATATATGGATGTACAGTATTGCTTAGCCACAAGGCAAACTTGGGAGGGACGGCTTGGGGGATTGGCTGTTGAAAATGAAACAGTCAATCAGAGCAATCGTAATATTTCACCAATGAAACTTGGTGAAATATTACAATCCAGCCATGGCTGATGCTGCAATATCATCGGCCATGGCTGGAGACCGCGATCTGCCCCCACCACCGGCTGATGGCGGCGATCTGCTGCCGTCAGTCTTTCCACCCCTCTGTCCTGTCCTCCGCTGCCCTCCTCTAACCTCCGTCCTGTCCTCCGCTCACCCCGTGCTCCAATCCCACCACCCCCCGCACCTTCCGAGTCCCAGTGTCTGTCCGTCTTCTCCGATGGGCGTCGCCATCTTCCAAAATTGTGGGCGAATGCCCAGTGCGCCCGCCGAATCTGCCGGCCGGAGGATTCGTTCATTCATTCGAGGTACATTTTGATCACTGTGATAGACCCTATCACAGGGATCAAAATAAAAAAAATAGTAAATAACACCCCCCACAGGTAGGGAAAATAATGAAATAAATAAAATATATTTATTTTTATTCTTCCACTAGGGTTAGAATTAGGGTTAGGGTATGTAGGGGTAGGGAATTAGGCTATGTGCACACGGTGCGGATTTGGCTGCAGATCCGCAGCGGATTGGCCGCTGCGGATTCGCAGCAGTTTTCCATCCATTTTTCAGTACCATGTAAACCTATGGAAAACCAAATCCGCTGTGCCCGTGGGGAGGAAAATACAGCACAGAAACGCTGCGTTGTATTTTCAGAAGCATGTCAATTCTTTGTGCGGATTCCGCAGCGTTTTACACCTGCTCCTCAATAGGAATCCGCAGGTGTAAAACCACAGGTGGAATCCGCACAAAAAATGCAGGAAATCCAAGGTAAATTGCACTTGCGTTTTACCTGTGGATTTTTAAAAAACAGTGCGGAAAAATGAGCACACAAATTCGCAACGTGGGCTCATAGCCTTAGGGTTGGAATTAGAGTTAGGGTTGGGATTAGGGATAGGGTTGGAATTAGAGTTAGGGTTGGGATTAGGGATGGGGTTGGAATTAGAGTTAGGGTTGGGATTAGGGATGGGGTTGGAATTAGGCTTAGGGTTTGAATTCGGGTTAAGATTAGGGTTAGAGTTGGGGTTAGGCTCGTGGTTAGGGTTATGGTTGGGATTAGGGGTGTGTTGAGGTTAGGGTTGTGATTAGGGTTATGGTTGGGATTAGGGGAGTGATGGAGTTAGAATTGCGGGGTTTCCACTGTTTAGGCGCATAAGGGGGTCTCCAAACGCGACGACATGGCGCCACCATTGATTCCAGCCAATCTTGAGTTCAAAAAACCAAATGGTGCTCCCTCCCTTCCGAGCCCCGAAGTGCGCCCAAACAGTGGGTTACCCAAACATGTGGAGCATCAGCCTACTCTGGAAAAATGGCACAACAGTTTTGGGGACCTAATTTCTCCTGTTACTCTTGGGAAAATAAAAAATAGGGGGCTAAAAAATTATTTTTGTGGGAAAAAAATGATTTTTTTATTTTCACTGCTCTGCGTTATAAACTTCTGTGAAGCACTTTGGGGTTCAAAGTGCTCACCACACATCTAGATAAGTTCTTTGGGGGGTCTAGTTTCCAAAATGGGGTCACTTGTGGGGAGTTTCTAATGTTTAGGCACATCAGGGGCTCTACAAACATAACATGACGCCCGCAGACCATTCCATCAAAGTCTGCATTTCAAAATGTCACTACTTCCCTTCCGAGCCCGACGTGTGCAAAATAGTGGTTCCCCCCCACATATGGGGTATCAGCGTACTCAGGACAAACTGGACAACAACTTTTGGGGTCCAATTTCTCCTGTTACCCTTGTGAAAATAAAAAAAATTGGGTGCTAAAAAATATTTGAGGAAAGAAAAATGATTTTTTATTTTCACGGCTCTGAATTATAAACTTCTGTGAAGCACTTGGGGGTTCAAAGTGCTCACCACACATCTAGATTAGTTCATTGGGAGGTCTAGTTTCCAAAATGGGGTCACTTGTAGGGGAGCTCCAATGATTAGGCACACAGGGGCTCTCCAAACGCGACATGGTGTCCTCTAACGATTGGAGCTAATTTTTCATTAAAAAAGTCAAATGGCACTTCTTCCTTTCTGTGCCTTGCCGTGCGTTCAAACAATAGTTTACCCCCACATGTGAGGTATCGATGTACTCAGGAGAAATTGCCCAGCACATTTTAGGATCCATTTTATCCTGTTGCCCATGTGAAAATGAAAAAATTGAGGCTCAAAGTTTTGTGAAAGAAAAGTACTTTTTCATTTTTACGGATCAATTTGTGAAGCACCTGGGGGTTCAAAGTGCTCACTATACATCTAGATAAGTTCCTTGTGGGGTCTAGTTTCCAAAATGGGATCACTTGTGGAGGAGCTCCAATCCTTAGGCACACAGGGGCTCTCCAAACGTGACATAGTGTCCGCTAAAGATTGGAGCCAATTTTGCACTCAAAAAGTCAAATGGCGCTCCTTCCCTTCCGAGCCCTGGCATGCGCCCAAACAGTGGTTCCCTCCCACATATGGGGTTTCAGCGTACTCAGGACAAATTGGACAACAACTTTCAGGTACCATTTTCTCCTTTTGCCCTTGGGAAAATAAAAAAATTGTTGCTAAAAGATCATTTTTGTGACTAAAAAGTTAAATGTTCATTTTTTCCTTCCATGTTGCTTCTGCTGCTGTGAAACACCTGAAGGGTTAATAAACTTCTTGAATGTGGTTTTGAGCACCTTGAGGGGTGCAGTTTTTAGAATGGTGTCACTTTTGGGTATTTTCAGCCATATATACCCCTCAAACTGACTTCAAATGTGAGGTGGTCCCTAAAAAAATGGTTTTGTAAATTTTGTTGTAAAAATGAGAAATCGCTAATCAAATTTTAACGTTTATAACTGCCTAGAAAAAAAAAAATTGTTTCCAAAATTGTACTGATGTAAAGTAGAAACGTGGGAAATGTTATTTATTAACTATTTTGTGTTACATAACTCTCTAGTTTAAACGAATAAAAATTTAAAATTTTAAAATTGCGACATTTTCAACATTTTCACCAAATTTTCACAACTAAACACAAAAATTATCGACCTAAATTTACCACTGACATGAAGCCCAATATGTCACGAAAAAGCAATCTCAGAATCGCTAGGATCCGTTGAAGCATTCCTGAGTTATTACCTCATAAAAGGAACACTGGTCAGAATTGCAAAAAACGGCCGGGTCATTAAGGTAAAAAAAAAAAATTAAGGTAAAAATAGGCTGGGTCATGAATGGGTTAAGCCATTCCTCATGAGGTATACAGTACAGACCAAAAGTTTGGACACACCTTCTGGAATTATATACTTAACAAAAAAGTGTGAAACAACTGAAATTATGTCTTATATTCTAGGTTCTTCAAAGTAGCCACCTTTTGTTTTGATGACTGCTTTGAACACTCTTGGCATTCTCTTGATGGGCTTCAAGAGGTAGTCACCGGGAATGGTTTTCACTTCATAGGTGTGCCCTGTCAGGTTTAATAAGTGGGATTTCTTGCCTTATAAATGGTGTTGGGACCATCAGTTGTGTTGTGCAGAAGTCTGGTGGATACACAGCTGATAGTCCTACTGAATAGTCTGTTAGAATTTGTATTATGGCAAGAAAAAAGCAGCTAAGTAAAGAAACTTCATTACTTTAAGAAATGAAGGTCAGTCAGACTAGTCTGAAAAATTGGGAAAACTTTGAAAGTGTTTCCAAGTGCAGTGGCAAAAACCATCAAGCTCACTGTGTGCCCTCGCGGGCAGGGTCCTCTCTCCTCCTGTACTTGTGTGTGCCTTGTTTTACTCATGTTTATTGTACTTGTCTATATTTGCCCCGTTCACATGTAAAGCGCCATGGAATAAATGGCGCTATAAAAATGAATAATAATAATGAGGACCGCCCCAGGAAAGGAAGACCAAGAGTCACCTCTGCTTCTGAGGATTAGTTTATCCGAGTCACCAGCCTCAGAAATCGCAGGTTAACAGCAACTCAGATTAGAGACCAGGCTAATGCCACACAGAGTTCTAGCAGCAGACACATCTCTACAACAACTGTTAAGAGGAGATTTTGTGCAGCAGGCCTTCATGGTAAAATAGCTGCTAGGAAACCACTGCTAAGGACAGGCAACAAGCAGAAGAGACTTGTTTGGGCTAAAGAACACAAGGAATGGACATTAGACCAGTGGAAATCTGTGCTTTGGTCTGATGAGTCCAAATTTGAGATCTTTGGTTCCAACCCACCGTGTCTTTGTGTGACGCAGAAAAGGTGAACGGATGGACTCTACATGCCTGGTTCCCACCGTGAAGCATGAAGGAGGAGGTGTGATGGTGTGGGGGTGCTTTTCTGGTGACACTGTTGGAGATTTATTCAAAACTGAAGGCATACTGAACCAGCATGGCTACCACAGCATCTTGCAGCGGCATGCTCTTCCATCCGGTTTGCGTTTAGTTGGACCATCATTTATTTTTCAACAGGACAATGACCCCAAACACACCTCCAGGCTGTGTAAGGGCTAACTGACCAAGAAGGAGAGTGATGGGGTGCTACGCCAGATGACGTGGCCTCCACAGTCACCAGACCTGAACCCAATCGAGATGGTTTGGGGTGAGCTGGACCGAAGAGTGAAGGCAAAAGGGCCAACAAGTGCTAAGCATCTCTGGGAACCTCTTCAAGATTGTTGGAAGACCATTCCCGGTGACTACCTCTTGAAGCTCATCAAGAGAATGCCAAGAGTGTGCAAAGCAGTCATCAAAGCAAAAGGTGGCTACTTTGAAGAACCTAGAATATAAGACATAATTTCAGTTGTTTCACACTTTTTTGCTAAGTATATAATTCCACATGTGTTAAATCATAGTTTTGATGCCTTCAGTGTGAATGTACAATTTTTATAGTCATGAAAATACAGAAAAATCTTTAAATAAGAAGGTGTGTCCAAACTTTTGGTCTGTACTGTAGGTCATTAGACGACTTTATTCTTTGGGTTGGTGCGATTACAGCGATACCAGATTTAAATTCGGTTTTTATGTTTGGCTGTTGTCACACACTACAAAACACTTTTTTTGCAAAAACTATTTTTTGCATCGCCATATTTTAAGAGCTATAATTTTTCCATACTTCGTCCGACAGAGTCATGTGACGAGTTGACGTTTTTGTTGGTACCATTTTCGGACACATGACATTTTTTGATCGCTTTCCATTACGATTCTTGGGAAGTAGAATCAACAAAAAACAGCATTTCAGGAATTGTGTTTTTTTTCATGCCGTTCCGTCTGTGGTAAAAATTATAAGGCAGCTTTATGTTTCTGGTCAGTATGATTACAGCGATACCAAATGTATATGCTTTTTAATGTTTTGGCGCTTTTACACAAAAAATATTTTATAGAAAAAATAATTATTTTTACATCGCTTTATTCTGAAAGCTATAACTGTTTTTTCTATTTTTCCACTACTGGAGGTGCATGATGGCTTGTTTTTTGCGGGACAAGATGACGTTTTCAGTTATGTCATTTTTATGTACATTCATTTTTAATCACATTTTCATCCACTTTTTGTTCGGTGGTATGATGATAAAGCATAGTTTTTGCCTTGTTTTTATAATTTTTTTTTTTGCAGTGTTCATTAAAGGTGTTAACTAGTGGCACAGTTTTATAGGTCGGGTCTTTCAGGACACAGTGATACCAAATGTGTGTAATTTTGATTTTTTTTCCCCAAAAAATATTTATTTACAGTGAGTACGGAAAGTATCATACCCATTTAAATTTTTCACTCTTTGTTTCATTGCAGTCATTTGGTAAATTCAAAAAAGTTAATCGTTAATGTACACTTTGCACCCCATCTTGACTGAAAATAAACAGAAATGTTGAAATTTAGTAAAAAAAGAAAAACTGAAATATCACATGGTCATACGTATTTAGACCCTTTGCTCAGACACTCATATTTAAGTCACAAGCTGTCCATTTCCTTGTGATCCTCCTTGAGATGGTTCTACTCCTTCATTAGAGTCCAGCTGTGTTTAATTAAACTGATAGGACTTGATTTGTAAAGGCACACACCTGTCTATATAAGACCTCACAGCTCACAGTGCATGTCAGACCAAATGAGAATCATGAGGTCACGGGAACTGGCCAAGGAGCTCGGAGACAGAATTGTGGCAAGGCACAGATATGGCCAAGGTTACAACAGAATTTCTGTGAGTTCCTAAGAGCACAATGGCCTCCATAATCCTTAAATGGAAGAATTTTGGGACCACCAGAAGTCTTCCTAGACCTGGTCGTCCAGCCAAACTGAGCAATAGTGGGAGAAAAGCCTTTGGTGAGAGAGGTAAAGAAGAACCCCAAGATCACTGTGGCTGAGCTCCAGAGATGCAATAGGGAGATGGGAGAAAGTTCCACAAAGTCAGCTATTACTGCAGCCCTACACCAGTTGGGCCTTCATGGCAGAGTGGCCCAACGGAAGCCTCTCCTCAGTGCAAGACATGAAAGCCCGCATAGAGTTTGCTAAAAAAAAAACACATGAAGGACTCCCAGACTATGAGAAATAAGATTCTGTGGTCTGATGAGACGAAGATAAACCTTTTTGATGATAATTCTAAGCGGTATGTGTGGAGAAAACTAGGCACTGCTCATCACCTGCCCAATACAATCCCAACAGTGAAACATGGTGGTGGTGGCAGCATCGAGCTATGGGGGTGTTTTTCAGCTGCAGGGACAGGATGACTGGTTGTCATTGAAGGAAACATGAATGCGGCCAAGTAGAGATATCTTGGATGAAAACGTCTTCCAGAGTGCCCTGGACCTCAGACTTGGTCGATGGTTCACCTTCCAACAAGACAATGACCCTAAGCACACAGCTAAAATAACAAAGGTGTGGCTTCAGAACAACTCTGTCACCATTCTTGACTGGCCCAGCCAGAGCCCTAACCTAAACCCAATTGAGCATCTCTGGAGAGACCTGAAAATGGCTGTCCACCAACTTTCACCATCCAAACTGATGGAACTGGAGAGGATCTGCCAGGAAGAATGGCAGAGGATCCCCAAATCCAGGTGTGAAAAACTTGTTGCATCATTCCCAAGAATCATGGCTGTACTAGCTCAAAAGGGTGTTTCTACTCAATTCTGAGCAAAGGTCTGAATACTTATGACCATGTGATATTTCAGTTTTTCTTTTTTAATACATTTTCAAAAATTACTACATTTCTGTTTTTTCAGTCAATATGGGGTGCAGAGTGTACATTAATGAGAAAAAAATGAACTTTTTTAAATTTACCAAATGGCTGCAATGAAACAAAGAGTGAAAAATGTAAAAGGGGTATGAATACTTTCCGTACCCACTGTATGGGTACAATATGTATATCTTTTATTTTTTAATACACTTTTTTACTTTGTCCTAGTATGGGACTTTAACTTCTTGCAGTGTGATTGTTTATAAAGCACAGCTAAGTAGGAGCTTTGCAATGCCTTACAAACTGTCAGAGCTGCACTGACAGACAAACTTGCTTCCCCATGCTCTGAGCATGGTGTAAGCAAGTTTGCTAGCTATGGTGACCCGGATGTCGTCATGACATCGGGGCACCACGGCAACGATCAGCCCTTCACAATGACATTGTGGGGAACGCTGATCAGAGAGCAGAGGGGGCTCTCTCCCTCTGCTTGCCTGTTAAATACTGTGATCCATTTCAATCGCAGTATTTAGGGAGGGTTTAAGTGCTGAGAGTTACGCGGGCACCGATCCTGCACTTCGTGCCGGGTATCAGCTATCAGAATCAGTTGACTCATGGCAGCAATCATACGCGCACAGCCTCTGTGAGCACAAAATCGCCATGACGCATCCATATGTCCAAGGTCGGTAAGTACCAGCTGACCTCGACGTATGGATACGTCTAAGGTTGTAAAGGGGTAAAACTATGTTTTAAACACTTCAGTGTTTCAGAGTTAAACATACCTGCCTGCAAACATGTCGCCATAGTCTGATTCATGCTGCTCGTCGATTGGGCAGCAAGCGACAGCGGTCAAGTTCCCTTTAATGTCCAGACTTTTTATAAGGACTTTTTTTTTTTTTAAGAAATGTATTTCCATCTTCTGTACAATTTACAATGCAGCCTTACCTGTAGGAATAGCTGAGCTCATAGAAGGTGGTGGAATATTGGGTGGTAGGAGAGGTGGTGGTATGAAGCCTGTAATGACAATGTGAACTTGTCATAAAATGTTTTTTTTTCACATGTGATATAGTAGATTGCGGACATATGATTACCTGTTTGTTACATTATTTCTGGCCAAAACTGTGCAAACAATAAACATAGTGATAGAGTAGTCTATTGCATGCAAATAATGCAAAAGGCCAATGTATACAAAACTTGAAAATAAATTACACTGGTCTGCAAAAAAAAAAAATTCTGGCATGGACTTTAAGAACAGTTTTAGACTAATTTGAGGGTGCTGAATTCAAATCTGATCTTATAATTTCTCTATCACATCACATTTTTGCGCTATAGGTATATAGCCCATTTTCATGAATTCCATGATAAATATAAGTAGTGTATGAAAAGTGCCGGTTTATACGGTTCACTAAGGTAAATTTTGTTTAATTTGGGTGGTTAATTTGTGTTGATTTGAAAATGGTTAACTTTCTTTTGGGTCTGCAAGGAGGGTACACAAAACACCCTTGTTTTCTGTGCTACTTGGACAGTAGAGCTACAGCAGAGCATTGGGTGAAAACTGAATGGCCTCAGCGACAGAGTTTGGCATCCGGCGATAAGAATGTCATCCATGATCCTCTAGTGAATAGGAAGAATATTGTCTTTCCTCCCTTACACATAAAACTTGGATTGATGAAGCAGTTCGTCAAAGCTCTCAATCACAGTGGAGAATGCTTTAACTATGTATGTTCAACTTTTCCTGGTCTTAGTGAAGAGAAGAAAAAGGCTGGAATATTTGATGGACCTCAAATAAGAACACTTATGAGAGACCCAAATTTTATCACATCAATGAATGAGACAGAAGAAAGAGCTTGGAATGCATTTTGTAATGTGGTGCAGAATTTTCTAGGGAATAAGAAAGCAGACAACTATGAAGAGATTGTGGAAGAGCTACTAATGAGTCTGCGAAATCTTGGATGTAGAATGAGTATCAAGATTCACTACCGTATTTTCCGGCGTATAAGACGACTGGGCGTATAAGACGACCCCCCAACTTTTCCAGTTAAAATATAAAATCTTCTTAAAAGTCGGGGGTCTTCTTATACGCCGTATGTCGTCTTATAGGGCCGGTGACTAATGTGCCTTTTGGGGGGGGGAGTGGTCCTGATGACGAAGAGGGGGCGTCTCACAGGAAAGTGTGAGTGGAGTACCCCCCATTACCTCATTGTAGCTGCAGCGTGGGGTGCTGGGGAGCGGCGGCGGCTGCTCCTCTTTGTGCCGCGTGGGTGCTGTGGGGCGGCGGCTCCTCTTTGTGCAGCGTCGGGGCTCTGTGCTGTGGGGCGGCGTATCTTCGTGCAGAGTCAGTCAGGGCTCCTCCGGCATTTCCTCAAAGGGACGAGATCTGAATCTGAGCATGCGCCGCCCCCAGCGGCCATTTTCCCGGAGGCCACCGTATCGCAGCAATGGAGCTGCCGGGGCCTCCGGGCTTTGAGGAAATGCCGGAGGAGACCCGACTGACTCTGCACGAAAATACGCCGCCGCCGCCCCACAGCACAGAGCCCCGACGCTGCACGAAGAGGAGCCGCCGCCCCACAGCACAGCATCCACGCAGCACAAAGAGGAGCAGCAGCCGCCGCCTCTCCCCAGCACAGAGACCCCACGCTGCAGCTACAATGAGGTAATGGGGGATACTCCACTCACACTTTCCTGTGAGACGCCCCCTCTTCGTCATCGGGACCACTCCCCCCCACCCACCATATACACATTGGTGTCTGCACTCGGCGTACAAGACGACACCCGGCGTATAAGACGACCCCCGACTTTTAAGAAGATTTTCAGGGGTTAAAAAGTCATCTTATACGCCGGAAAATACGGTATTTACACAGCCATTTGAACTTTTTCAAGAGAACCTTGGGGATGTGAGCGAGGAACAAGGGGAGCGTTTTCATCAGGACATTAAAACAATGGAAGAACGGTATCAAGGCCGGTGGGACTCACATATGATGGCTGACTATTGCTGGAGCTTGATGAGAGACAACCCAGAAGCTGTACATCACAGATCAGCCAAGAAAAGAAAGTTCAAATAACTGCCATTTGTCATTCATCTGTGTGCCATATATGTGTTTTTATATTTTGTAGTTTAATTCTGTAAGTATATTTGATTTGCTGTACATAAGACTTTGTAATCTTTGTTATTCCTTGATTAAAAATATACAAAATGTAGTACCGAAAATCATGTGTTTTTATCATAAAACATTAGGAGTAATTTTCATAAAAAATTGAAAATATCTCAAAATCCTGATGTGATTGCCAAAAACGGAGTTCATATTCGTAATCAGCAGCCACAATTGACTTAAAATATGTTTTAAAACCTTTTGCCAGAAAAATCGCGTTGACCAGTTTTATAATTAAATTTGAAATGTACATTAAATGAAGCCCGGAACTAAGACTTCATACCTACAGCTTCCAAGATGCTACAATACAAACATATAATTTAAGCCTTTGCTTTATGCTTACCTGGAGGCGGCTGAGAAGGGTTAAAGCCTGCACGCATGAATGGAGGAGGGGGAAGAGCAGTATAGCCTGGTGGTGGCACGGACATTGACACAGGAAACGTTGGTGGTACCAAACTTACAGCTGGCACAGTTGGTGTTACAGGAATCTGTTTACAATATATTTAAAAGGGAGAAAAAAAATATGTTCTGTAAAAACATGCTAATGTGAATTAGTACCGGAAGTGAGCAATATTATTATAGGCTATTTTGTACGTACGGATGGACAGAATAATGGCAGAAGCAGGCAATGCAGAAGAAACACGCACATTGGTATGCAATGCAAGTGTGTCAAGCAGACATAACGCAGAAGTAGTAAATGACTAGTGTGCCATTTGTTCTACCTGTAGCATTGCAACCGGTGGGTTATACACCTGGGTCTGTGTTGTTATTATTGATGTTTTGGGGACAATCGGACTCTGCACGGTGGTAGTAGGTACTGGAGCGGGTGCTGGTTCTTTTAATGCCACTGGCTCTGGGTTTCTCTGTGTCTGCCAATCTACAATGGACATAGAGTATGAGGTTAGCAAAGATTCTCTTTACCACATTCACATATACTTTATTCCAAACCAGAGTAATCTGTTAGAAAAAAAAAACATTGATTCCCTTTCATTTGTCCTCCTAATCACAATCTTGTGTCTTTAGTCTTGAAAAAGCAGGGAAAAGAACATGGGCCAAAGGAACTCCTGTTGCCTTGATAGTACTCAAAGTGGGTAACGTACCAAGAGGGTTAGTAGAGGGCACGTATACAGCAGGGTTTGGACTTGAGACCTCAGAAAATGTTTGTTATGCTGCAGTGGGCACTGGTCAGTAATTCTCACTAAAATATGTACAGGTGTGGCAAAGAATACAATAACATATAACACGTTATGATAACAATATGCAGAAACTGTTTAGGTGACATTTTCAATGGTCAGTGTTCTGTTAAATGTCAAGTTAATGTTTGCTGCATCACGGAAGGCACAATGTCCATTGTCAAATTAACCTTTGCACCATCTGTAGAACCAAGACCACAATCTTATGAATTCTAGTAAATTCATATATCAAAGGGTTCCACCCATCTTGGCCTGTCATGGCTGAGGAAGATTCTAGTAGCCAGCCATGAAAACATACAAGTACAGCTACACTTGTTTCCATAACTCCTTTACAAATGAATGGCAGTTACAGAAATAGTGCAGGCAAACAGGTTACTCTGTTGGCTTGATGCCTGAATTGCGGATACAGCACAGGTTTCTGTGCTACGTTACTTCTGTAACTGCATTTGGAGCCCCACTTTTTATGATCAGAACAAAGACCCAGTTATTTGAGTGGTAGCCATAAAAGGGAATAACCCTTTACTTATTCAGTATACAAAAAAAAGAAACAATTTTAAATACTTAGTTTTACCATTATTGACAGTCTCCTGATCAATCATTCCTCCTTCTGCAAAGTCATCTAAGTCATCCAACTTGACTTTTTCCCAAGGTATATATGTGACACCAAGATCAACATCCCAGAACTGCTTGTACTCTGTTTTCACACCTTTATTTAAAGCCCAGGCAATCTAGGGTAATGACACAATTGATCATGTAAAAAAAAAACTACACATTTATTTAAAAACATTCATGAACAATTATTTAACCCCTTATTGACGCAGATATTTTTCATTTTTGCACTTTAATTGTTTCTTTCCATGTTCCAAGAGCCATAACTTTTCTTATTTTTTCTTGTTCATAACCGTGAGGGCTTATTTTTTGCAGGACAAGTTGTAAATTTGAATGACACCATCTAGTTTACTATATAATTTACTGAAAAACGTGAGAAAAAACTTCCAACAGGGTGAAATGGTGAAAAAAACAGAACTGTTTTTTTTTAAATTTTATTATTTTACACGGTGTTTAATCTGTGGTACACATGAAAAAATGACCTTGCAATATAATTCTCCAGGTCAGAAAAATTAAAGTGATTGCAAACTTGTAACTTTTTTTTATATTTATAGTTAAAAAAAATTCAAAATCTTCTGAAAAAAAAATGGTTTGCGTCTCAATTTTCTGAGACCCATAACTTGTTAATATTTCTGTCAATGTCGCTGGGTGAGGGCTTGTACTTTTGATGGCTGAGCTCTAGTTTTTTTTTTTTTTTTTTTACACAATTTTGGGATACATCTGAAATGTTTTTATTGCATTTTTTGAGAAGTCTGGTATTTTTTTCTTTTCAACATTTCACTTATGGTGTACATACTTTTATATATAGATTGGACACGATATCAAGTACGTTATGTTTATTTAACTTTTTTAATTTCTTCATTTCTGGAGAAGTGAAAAAAGTAAGCGATTAAACTTTTTTTTTACTTTAGTTCATAGTACCACAAGGAAACTTGGACCAGCGATAATTTGAGTTCGTGTACTATATATATATATATATATATATATATATATATATATATATATATATATATATATATATATATATATATATATATATATATATACATACACTAGATGGTGGCCCGATTCTAACGCATCGCGTATTCTAGAATATGTATGTATATAGCAGCCACATAGTATATAGCACAGGCCACGTAGTATATAGGAGCCATGTAGTATACAGCAGACAAATACTACGTGGCCTGTGCTATATACTATGTGGCTGCTGTATACATACAGTTATATGAAAAAGTTTGGGCACCCCTATTAATCTTAAGCTTAATGTTTTATAAAAAATTGTTTTTTTTGCAACAGCTATTTCAGTTTCATATATCTAATAACTGTTGGACACAGTAATGTTTCTGCCTTGAAATGAGGTTTATTGTACTAACAGAAAATGTGCAATCTGCATTCAAACAAAATTTGACAGGTGCATAAGTATGGGCACCCTTATCATTTTCTTGTTTTAAATACTCCTACCTACTTTTTACTGACTTACTAAAGCACTTTTTTTTGTTTTGTAACCTCATTGAGCTTTGAACTTCATAGCCAGGTGTATGCAATCATGAGAAAAGCTACTTAAAGTGGCCACTTGTAAGTTGTTCTCCTGTTTGAATCTCCTCTGAAGAGTGGCATCATGGGCTCCTCAAAACAACTGTCAAATGATCTGAAAACAAAGATTATTCAACATAGCTGTTCAGGGGAAGGATACAAAAAGCGGTCTCAGAGATTTAACCTGTCAATTTCCACTGTGAGGAACATTGTAAGGAAATGGAAGAACACAGGTACAGTTCTTGTTAAGGCCAAAAGTGGCAGGCCAAGAAAAACATCAGAAAGGCAGAGAAGAAGAATGGTGAGATCAGTCAAGGACAATCCTCAGACCACCTCCAGAAAGCTGCAGCATCAACTTGCTGCAGATGGTGTCACTGTGCATCGGTCAACTATACAACGCACTGTGTTTTTTTGCCACCATGCATAACGCCTTTTTGTATGACCAAACAACTCAATCTTGGTTTCATCAGTCCACAGGACCTTCTTCCAAAAAGAAATTGGCTTCTCCAAATGTGCTTTTGCATACCTCAGCCGACTCCGTTTGTGGCGTGCTTGCAGAAACGGCTTCTTTCGCATCACTCTCCCATACAGCTTCTCCTTGTTCAAAGTGCGTTGTATAGTTGACCGATGCACAGTGACACCATCTGCAGCAAGTTGATGCTGCAGCTCTCTGGAGGTGGTCTGAGGATTGTCCTTGACTGATCTCACCATTCTTCTTCTTTGCCTTTCTGATGTTTTTCTTGGCCTGCCACTTCTGGCCTTAACAAGAACTGTACCTGTGTTCTTCCATTTCCTTACAATGTTCCTCACAGTGGAAATTGACAGGTTAAATCTCTGAGACAGCTTTTTGTATCCTTCTCCTGAACAACTATGTTGAATAATCTTTGTTTTCAGATCATTTGACAGTTGTTTTGAGGAGCCCATGATGCCACTCTTCAGAGGAGATTCAAACAGGAGAACAACTTGCAAGTGGCCACTTTAAGTAGCTTTTCTCATGATTGCATACACTTGGCTGTGAAGTTCAAAGCTCAATGAGGATACAAAACCAAAAAAAAGTGCTTTAGTAAGTCAGTAAAAAGTAGGTAGGACTATTTAAAACAAGAAAATGATAAGGGTGCCCATACTTATGCACCTGTCAAATTTTGTTTGAATGCAGATTGCACATTTTCTGTTAGTACAATAAACCTCATTTCAAGGCAGAAACATTACTGTGTCCAACAGTTATTAGATATATGAAACTGAAATAGCTGTTGCAAAAAAAACAATTTTTATAAAACATTAAGCTTAAGATTAATAGGGGTGCCCAAACTTTTTCATATAACTGTACCTACATACATACATATTGTAGAATACCCGATGCGTTAATACAGGACACGCAGTATATAACAGTGGCCACGCAGTATATAACACAGCCCAAACAGTATATAACACAGCCCACGTACTATATAACACAGCCCACGCAGTATATAGCAGCCACACAGTATATAATACAGGTGACGTAGTATATAGCACAGGCCGCGCAGTATATAACACAGGGCACGTAGTATATAGCACAGCCCATGCAGTATATAACACAGCCCACGCAGTATATAACACTGCCCATGTAGTATATAGCAGCCACACGGTATATAACACTGCCCACGTAGTATATAACACAGGCGACGTAGTATATAGTAGCCATGTAGTATATAACGCAGCCCTCGCAGTATATAACACTCGTCACGTAGTACAGTATATAGCAGCCACGCGGTATATAACACAGCCCACGTAGTATTTAGCAGTGTGGGCACCATATCCCTGTTAAAAAAAAATAATTAAAATAAAAAATAGTTCTATACTCACCGGCCGGGATCCAGCGACGCTCGCGAGACCGCTAAGTCTTCTGGGGTAATTTCGCAATGCATCTCTGGGAACGGAAGATGGCGGCAGGCGCGAGCGCATCGTCGGACGACTGAAGGTGAGAATAGCAGGTTTTTTGTTTTTTTATTATTTTTAACATTAGATCTTTTTACTATTGATGCTGCATAGGCAGCATCAATAGTAAAAAGTTGGGGACACACAGGGTTAATAGCCGCGGTAACGGAGTGCGTTACCCACGGCATAACGCGGTCCGTTACAGCTGGCATTAACCCTGTGTGAACGGTGACCGGAGGGGAGTATGGAGCGGGCGCCGGGCACTGACTGCAGGGGAGTAGGGAGGGACTAATCGGACTGTGCCCGTCGCTGATTGGTCGCGGCAGCCATGACAGGCAGCTGGCGAGACCAATCAGCGATGCGGCATTTCCGTGACGGAAGTTGCCGACAGAAAGACGGAAGTACCCCTTAGACAATTATAGATAATAATATATATATATATATATCTCTATATATATATATCTCTATATATATATCTCTATATATCTCTCTATATATATATATATATATATATATATATATATATATATATATATATATACACTGAAAAACTTTGGTAGTGTAGAATATAGTGAAACAGTGGTGGCACAGCTTTACAAGAGGACTAGGCTGGCACTTATGGGGCTTCCAGCAGGTCCATCAGTTTCCTGTGATGGTGCAGCAGGAGAACGATGCACACATGTACAGGCAATGATGTCATACAGATCAGAGTAATAACGAGCTGTAACACAGCTGCCATCTGCTTGGTATGAACAGGCTCAGCCCCTGAGACAACTTCATACAGCCCTTAGAAACCTATGACAAAAATATACAACACAGGCAGTAAAGGAGTTAAAAAGCTTTCAGCAGTTTGCATGAATCTTAAAGTAATTTCACATGGATGAAAACTTCTCTATTGGACAGGGCAATAAGGAGGAGCATATGTAAAATTGATTGGGGTCCATTATTTCAGAATCCCACTGTAAAACTTTTGACATTCAATTGACAGTTAAATTAAAAACCTATGTTGCTATATTAGGAAAGCTATGACTGTATATCATAAAAGTTTGATAGGATGATACCAATGCTAAATACCTACCTTGATAATTTTGGATCCAATCTTACAAGATCCTGAACTTAGCTTCTGAAGGGCTCGATAAGCATCTTGCCTGTGAACCATGCAAACGTATGCACAACCACGGGGAGGAATCATCTGTTGAGGTAAATTAAAGGTTAAATGTAACTTAATAAAATCTGTAAATTTGATTTATATGCAGTATCAGACACACAATTGGTCTTATTCCACAATGTTGCACATATATTAAAGTGATATAATAACAATATTCTATATTTTCTATATGGCTCACAGCCTTATTGCTTTCAGCGCATAATATTTTGCGGTAAGCTTTCTCTACTGGATACTGCAGGGAGTGTGCACATATTTTAAATCTTAAGGAGGCTATTCACAACTTTATATCAATGAACTAGTTCTGCCACATCAAATCCATGGTGACACCTTCATTGATCAGCTGTTATCAGTGGCCAGATCTAAAGTAACACAGCCCAGCTCTGTACCCGGTTTAGTGGCTGCTGACAAAAACTGCAGCTCCGGTCCTATTCAATTGTTAGTTCATCGATATCAAACCCCTTTAAATCAATGCACACTTTTGGACCTATTTACAGAAAAAAATCTCCATAAAATGCTATTTAAGTATGTAAGGTTTAAAATGCTAAGGTTCCATTTCGTACTGTATGTGCTACATTGCCAGTGTGCTTAGATAACCATAAACTGACGGATTTTCAATTGCTCAAAAAATTTAGCACCGAGATAAAATACTGTCCACTTACATTGATAGATTCAATCTGTCCAAACTCTTCAAATACGTTGGTCAGATCTTGCTGAGTCGCTTTTTTGTCAACTTGTCCCACCCACAATGTTGTGCTGCACACTGAAATTAAGAAATAAAAAATAAGAAGTTTTGAAGACTTTCAAATACTGACGTTGCTAAGTTCCTGCGTAGATTCTAAAATTAACTTTCAGACATACCACTCAACGTCTTGGATTGAATAGGAGGCAGGCCTTTTTTCAGTCTTTCCTTCTCTCGATCTCGTGCTCGTCTCTCACTTGAGTATGACCTTGCAGTCTTATGTTTTCTTTCCCTTGACCTTGAACGAGAACGTTTTCTATGTTTGCGCTTTCTTGATCCGGAACGAGATCTAGAACGCCTTTTTCTGGGTGATCTTGGCAAATATAAAAATTGAGACCCATTTATAATAATGAAAAAATTCACTGCTGTGCAAGATTGTATATAATAATAATAATAATTTTTATTTATATAGCGCCAACATATTCCGCAGCGCTTTACAACTTATAGAGGGGACTTGTACAGACAATAGACATTACAGCATAACAATAAACACAGTTCAAAACAGATACCAAGAGGAATGAGGGCCCTGCTCGCAAGCTTACAACCTATGAGGAAAAGGGGAGACACGAGAGGTGGATGGTAACAATTGCTTTAGTTATTTGGACCAGCCATAGTGTAAGGATCGAGTGTTCATGTAAAGCTGCATGAACCAGTTAACTGCCTAAGTATGTAGCAGTACAGACACAGAGTGCTATTAACTGCATAAAGTGTATGAGAACATGATGAGAGGAACCTGATTATGTTTTTGTTTTTTTTGAATGGGCCACACAGGGATGGTTAGGTTAATGCGTTGAGGCGGTAGGCCAGTCTGAACAAATGAGTTTTTAGGGCACGCTTAAAACTGTGGGGATTGGGGAGTAATCGTATTAACCTAGGTAGTGCATTCCAAAGAATCGGCGCAGCACATGTAAAGTCTTGGAGACAGGAGTGGGAGGTTCTGATTATTGAGGATGCTAACCTGAGGTCATTAGCGGAGCGGAGGGCACGGGTAGGGTGGTAGACTGAGACCAGAGAGGAGATGTAGGGTGGTGCTGAGCCATGGAGTGCTTTGTGGATGAGGGTAGTAGTTTTGTACTGGATTCTGGAGTGGATGGGTAGCCAATGTAATGACTGGCACAAGGTAGAGGCATCGGTGTAACGGTTGGTGAGGAATATGATTCTGGCAGCAGCATTCAGGACAGATTGGAGCGAGGAGAGTTTGGTAAGAGGGAGGCCGATTAGTAGAGAGTTACAATAGTCCAGACGAGAATGAATAAGTGAGACAGTAAGAGTTTTTGCAGAGTTGAAAGTAAGAAAAGGGCGAATTCTAGAAATGTTTTTGAGATGCAGATAAGAAGAACGAGCCAGTGATAGGATGTGGGGGGTGAATGAAAGCTCGGAATCAAGGATGACCCCAAGGCAGCGGGCATGTTGCTTTGGAGTAATGGTGGAACTGCACACGGAGATGGCAATGTCAGGCAAAGGTAGGTTAATAGAGGGAGAGAACACGAGGAGTTCAGGGTATACATTGTAGAAGCTTTGCTTTCCAATTTCTGAATGGATGATGGAGCATTTCACACAATAGTAGAGAAACTTCTGCCCTAAGATTCAATGCTATGTGAGTTACTAATAAAGAGTATTCACAATTTGTATTCCCCTTGCTAAATCTGTATCATCCGCTGCGAGATGGGGAAGCTCGTAAAGAAATGTGTGGTGGTGGTGAAGAGGCGGTCACGGGACACGTGCTATTCCTTGTTTAGCACTTGTATATGTATACAGTGCATATTCTGGATGCCTGTCGGCGACACATTATATGGCTGTAATCTAATTCACTCTATAACCATTACAGAATGCTAAATTAATAAACTAAAAGTCTTGTAAAGAAAGAAACATTATATTTCACCTAGATCGTGATTTGGAACGGGCCCTCGCTTTGTCATCTTTAATGATTTTCTTCTCTTCCTTTTCAAACATCTCTTCTATTACATCTTGCATTTCTTCAATATCCATATCCTTACAACAGAACAGAAACAACAGAAAAGTCTCAAATTAACAATTCCTTACAGCAACTCAAGAAATCACTGATTAAAATGTGAGGTATTTGGTAATGAAGATTAAGAGGTAGCCCATCAAGACTGGCTTGTAATACAACAGTCCTGAATGCCCACGGTAGTAAGATGCCCCAAAGGTATTAAGAGGCAAACTCCTATTTTTGATAAATTTGGCACATCTTTCGGCTGTTTATGTGCCAGACACTGAAATCTGAGCCAGCTAGAAGTTAGTGTAAATTTCCACACCAATTTGAGTTTTAATATTTGGCAAAAATTATAGTGAATCTATTTGGCTACTAATGGCCACATTCCTTCACATGATGTCGTGCCTACTTTTAGGAAACATGGCACAGCCGACATAAAAACTCTTAAGTCAGGTTGAAAGGAGCAGCATAAAATAGTGAAAATTTTGCTGATTTCAGAGATCTAACACTTAAGAGTTTGTGTAATACTTTTCAAAAATGTACATATTAACCCCTTCATGACCTTGCCGTTTTTTGCAATTCTGACCAGTGTCCCTTTATGAGGTAATAACTCAGGAACGCTTCAACGGATCCTAGCGATTCTGAGATTGTTTTTTCGTGACATATTGGGCTTCATGTTAGTGGTAAATTTAGGTCGATAATTTCTGAGTTTATTTGTGAAAAAAACAGAAATTTGGAAAAAATTTTGAAAATTTCGCAATTTTCACATTTTGAATTTTTATTCTGTTAAACCAGAGAGTTATGTGACACAAAATAGTTAATAAATAACATTTCCCACATGTCTACTTTACATCAGCACAATTTTGGAAACACATTTTTTTTTTGCTAGGAAGTTATAAGGGTTAAAATTTGACCAGTGATTTCTCATTTTTACAACAAAATTTACAAAACCATTTTTTTTAGGGATCACCTCACATTTGAAGTCAGTTTGAGGGTTCTATATGGCTGAAAATACCCAAAAGTGACACCATTCTAAAAACTGCACCCCTCAAGGTGCTCAAAACCACATTCAAGAAGTTTATTAACCCTTCAGGTGTTTCACAGCAGCAGAAGCAACATGGAAGTAAAAAATGAACATTTAACTTTTTAGTCACAAAAATGATATTTTAGCAAAAAATTTTTTATTTTCCCAAGGGTAAAAGGAGAAACTGGACCACGGACGTTGTTGTCCAATTTGTCCTGAGTACGCTGATACCTCATATGTGGGGGTAAACCACTGTTTGGGCGCACGGCAGGGCTCGGAAGGGAAGGAGCGCCATTTGACTTTTTCAATGAAAAATTGGCTCCAATCTTTAGCGGACACCATGTCGCGTTTGGAGAGCCCCCGTGTGCCTAAACATTGGAGCTCCTCCACAAGTGACCCCATTTTGGAAACTAGACCCCCCAAGGAACTTATCTAGAAGCATAGTGAGCACTTTAAACCCCCAGGTGCTTCACAAATTGATCCGTAAAAATGAAAAAGTACTTTTTTTTCACGAAAAAATTATTTTAGCCTCAATTTTTTCATTTTCACATGGGCAACAGGATAAAATGGATCCTAAATTTTGTTGGGCAATTTCTCCTGAGTACACCAATACCTCACATGTGGGGGTAAACCACTGTTTGGGCACATGGTAAGGCTCGGAAGGGAAGGAGCGCCATTTGACTTTTTGAATGAAAAATTATCTCCATCGTTAGCGGACACCATGTCGCGTTTGGAAAGCCCCTGTGTGCCTAAACATTGGAGCTCCTCCACAAGTGACCCCATTTTGGAAAGTAGACCCCCCAAGGAACTCATCTAGAGGCATAGTGAGCACTTTAAACCCCCAGGTGCTTCACAAATTGATCCGCAAAAATGAAAAAGTACTTTTTTTTCACACAAAATTTCTTTTAGCCTCAATTCTTTCATTTTCACATGGGCAACAGGATAAAATGGATCCTAAAATTTGTTGGGCAATTTCTCCTGAGTATGCCGATACCTCCCCCCCCAAGTGACCCCATTTTGGAAACTAGACCCCCCAAGGAACTTATCTAGATGCATAGTAAACACTTATAACCCCCAGGTGCTTCACAGAAGTTTATAACGCAGAGCCGTGAAAATAAAAAAATAATTTTTCTTTCCTCAAAAATGATTTTTAGCCCAGAATTTTTTATTTTCCCAAGGGTAATAGGAGAAATTGGACCCCAAATGTTGTTGTCCAGTTTGTCCTGAGTACGATGATACCCCATATGTGGGGGTAAACCACTGTTTGGGCGCACGGCAGGGCTCGGAAGGGAAGGCACGCCATTTGGCTTTTTGAATGGAAAATTAGCTCCAATCATTAGCGGACACCATGTCGCGTTTGGAGAGCCCCTGTGTGCCTAAACATTGGAGCTCCCGCACAAGTGGCCCCATTTTGGAAACTAGACCTCCCAAGGAACTAATCTAGATGTGTGGTGAGCACTTTGAACCCCCAAGTGCTTCACAGAAGTTTATAACGCAGAGCCATGAAAATAAAAAATAATTTTTCTTTTCTCAAAAATGATTTTTTAGCCCACAATTTTTTATTTTCCCAAGGGTAATAGGAGAAATTGGACCCCAAAAGTTGTTTTCCAGTTTCTCCTGAGTACGATGATACCCCATATGTGGGGGTAAACCACTGTTTTGGCACACGTCGGGGTTCGGAAGGGAAGTAGTGACGTTTTGAAATGCAGACTTTGATGGAATGCTCTGCGGGCGTCAGGTTGCGTTTGCAGAGCCCCTGATGTGCCTAAACAGTAGGAACTCCCCACAATTGACTCCATTTTGGAAACTAGACCCCCAAGGGAACTTATCTAGATGTGTAGTGAGCACTTTGAACCCCCAAGTGCTTCACAGAAGTTTATAACGCAGAGCCGTGAAAATAAAAAATGTGTTTCCTTTCCTCAAAAATATTTTTTTAGCCCAGAATTTTTTTATTTTTGCAAGAGTAACAGGAGAAATTGGACCCCAAAAGTTGTTGTCCAGTTTCTCCTGAGTACGCTGATACCCCATATGTGGGGGTAAACCACTGTTTTGGCACACGTCGGGGTTCGGAAGGGAAGTAGTGACGTTTTGAAATGCAGACTTTGATGGAATGCTCTGCGGGCATCAGGTTGCATTTGCAGAGCCCCTGATGTGCCTAAACAGTAGGAACTCCCCACAAGTGACTCCATTTTGGAAACTAGACCCCCAAGGGAACTTATCTAGATGTGTGGTGAGCACTTTGAACCCCCAAGTGCTTCACAGAAGTTTATAACGCAGAGCCGTGAAAATAATAAATGTGTTTCCTTTCCTCAAAAATATTTTTTTAGCCCAGAATTTTTTATTTTTGCAAGAGTAACAGGAGAAATTGGACCCCAAAAGTTGTTGTCCAGTTTCTCCTGAGTACGCTGATACCCCATATGTGGGGGTAAACCACTGTTTGGGCACACGCCGGGGCTCGGAAGGGAAGTAGTGACGTTTTGGAATGCAGACTTTGATGGAATGGTCTGCGGGCATCATGTTACGTTTGCAGAGCCCCTGATATGCCTAAACAGTAGAAACCCCCCACAAGTGACCCCATTTTGGAAACTAGACCCCCCAAGGAACTTATCTAGATGTGTGGTGAGCACGTTCAACCCCCAAGTGCTTCACAGAAGTTTACAACGCAGAGCCGTGAAAATAAAAAATCATTTTTCTTTCCTCAAAAAAGATGTTTTAGCAAGCAATTTTTTATGTTCACAAGGGTAACAGGAGAATTTGGACCCCAATATTTGTTGCCCAGTTTGTTGTGAGTACGCTGATACCCCATATGTGGGGGTAAACCACTGTTTGGGCACACGTCAGGGCTCGGAAGGGAAGTAGTGACATTTGAAATGCAGACTTTGATGGAATGGTCTGCGGGCGTCACATTGCATTTGCAGAGCCCCTGATGTGCCTAAACAGTAGAAACACCCCACAAGTGACCCCATTTTGGAAACTAGACCCCCGAAGGAACTTATCTAGAGGTGTGGTGAGCACTTTCAACCCCCAAGTGCTTCACAGAAGTTTATAACGCAGAGCCGTGAAAATAAAAAATAATTGTTCTTTCCTCAAAAATTATGTTTTAGCAAGTAATTTTTTATTTTTGCAAGGGTAACAGGAGAAATTGGACCCCAACAGTTGTTGCCCAGTTTGTCCTGAGTACGCTGGTACCCCAAATGTGGGGGTAAACCACTGTTTGGGCGCACGTCGGGGCTTGGAAGGGCGGGAGCACCATTTGACTTTTTGAACGCAAGATTGGCTGGAATCAATGGTGGCGCCATGTTGCGTTTGGAGACCCCTGATGTGCCTAAAACAGTGGAAACCCCTCAATTCTAACTTCAACACTTACCCCAACACACCCCTAATCCTAATCCCAACTGTAGCCATAACCCTAATCACAACCCTAACCCCAACACACCCCTAACCACAACCCTAACCGCAACACAACCGTAACCCTAATTCCAACCCTAATCCTAACCCTAATCCCAACCGTAACCCTAATCCCAACCCTAACCACAACTGTAACCCCAACACACCCCTAACCCTATCCGTAACCCTAACCACAAGCCTAATCTTAACCCTATTTCCAACCCTAGCCCTAATTCCAACCCTAACCCTAAGGGTATGTGCCCACGTTGCGGATTCGTGTGAGATTTTTCCGCACGATTTTTGAAAAATCTGCAGGTAAAAGGCACTGCGTTTTGCCTGCGGATTTACAGCAGATTTCCAGTGTTTTTTTGTGCGGATTTCACCTGCGGATTCCTATTGAGGAACAGGTGTAAACCGCTGCGGAATCCGCACAAAGAATTGACATGCTGCAGAAAATACAATGCAGCGTTTCTGCACGGAATTTTCCGCACCATGGGCACAGCAGATTTGGTTTTCCTTAGGTGTACATGGTACTGTAAACCTGATGGAAAACTGCTTCGAATTCGCAGCGGCCAATCCGCTGCGGATCCGCGGCCAATCCGCTGCCAATCCGCTGCGGATCCGCGGCCAATCTGCTGCCAATCCGCTGCAGATCCGCGGCCAATCCGCTGCGGATCCGCTGCAGATCCGCGGCCAATCCGCTGCGGATCCGCTGCGGATCCGCGGCCAATCCGCTGCGGATCCGCTGCCGATCCGCTGCGGATCCGCGGCCAATCCGCTGCGGATCCGCGGCCAATCTGCTGCGGATCTATCCGCTGCGGATCCACTGCGGATCCGCGGCCGATCCGCTGCGGATCCGCGGCCGATCCGCTGCAGATCCGCTGCGGATCCGCGGCCGATCCGCTGCGGATCCGCTGCGATCCGCGGCCGATCCGCTGCGGATCCGCTGCGATCCGCGGCCGATCCGCTGCGGATCCGCGGCCGATCCGCGGCGGATCCGCGGCCGATCCGCGGCCGATCCGCTGCGGATCCGCGGCCGATCCGCTCTGTGTGCACATGCCATAACCCTACCCCTAACCCTAACCCTACCCGTAACCCTAACCCTACCCCTAACCCTACCCCTAGTTCTAACCCTAACCCTAGTGGTAAAAGAAAAAAAAATATTTTCTTTATTTTATTATTGTCCCTACCTATGGGGGTGATAAAGGGGGGGGTTTATTTATTATTTTTTTATTTTGATCGCTGTGGTAGAACCTACCACAGCGATCAAAATGTACCTGTAACGAATCTGCCAGCCTGCAGATTCGGCGGGCGTACTGAGCATGCGCCCGCCATTTTCCAAGATGGCGGCGCCCAGCGAGGAGACGGCCGGACACCGGGAGGATCGGTAAGTATGAGGGGGTGGTGGTGGGGTGGATCGGAGCACAGGGGGGGGGATCGGAGGACGGGGGGAGCGGACAGGAGCACGGGGGAGCGGACAGGAGCACGGGGGAGCGAACAGGGGGACGGAGGGGGGTACCTGACAGAACGGACGACTGGGGAGGAGATCGGGGGCGGTGGGGGGGGGCCAGTACATGATTTCCAGCCATGGCAGATGCTATTGCAGCATCGGCCATGGCTGGATTGCAATATTTCACCATTTTCATAGGTGAAATATTGCAAATTGCTCTGATTGGCTGTTGCACTTTCAACAGCCAATCAGAGCGATCGTAGCCACGTGGGGGCAAAGCCACCCCCCCTAGGCTGAAGTACAACTCCCCCTCTCCCTGCAGATCGGGTAAAATAGGAATTAACCCTTTCACCCGATCTGCAGGGATGCGATCATTCCATGACGCCGCATAGGCGTCATGGGTCGGGAAGGGGTTAAAGGGAATCTGTCACCCCACCTGAGCGTTTTTAGCCAATAATACGAGTATACAGGTTGTATAAAGCTGAAACTAACCATACTTGTATGACTCCTTGATGATGCCAGTTTTGATGTTCCAGGCTGACTCATCTTTCATTATGCTTTACTTCTCATCCCCCCTTCTCTGCTTGTCCTTAACGTCAGATGAACGGCCAGAAATCCTATGCCTAAGCATTCTGCCTGCCGCCTCTCCTGTGCACTATTTCGCCTTTCTCAGGGCAGTGACTTCACTTTTTTTTGTGCAGACACCGGAGAGTCACTGTCACTACCAGTCCAGTGTTCTCCAGTGCTCTGGAAAGTTGTCAGGTGTGAGACTTTTCAGAATGCAGCTGAACACTGGGACTGCCCATATTATTTGGGATGCCCATAGTATTAGCTAACAATGCTCAAATGGGGTGAAAGATTCCTTTTAAAAGCATCTCTAAAAGAATTTATTTCCGGTTAGCGTGCTGTCCGTATGAACAACGGACTGCACACAAGCAAAGAAACGTCTATGTGCTAGTGCACAAGTGATATTCTGTTATGTGAGGATGTGATGCTTCGAAAATGTAAAGGTTTCTATTAATATAGCCAAGTGTTAACACTGCTTGGCGGAAGAGGAGTCTGTTCATAAGGCAGGAGTGCTAGGTATTTCATAATATGCACATTCCCATTGCTCTCCAGCCGCTGATTGGCAGCTTTTCATGGCATAAATAGAGGAACCTAGAGGCAGAGATTTGAACACAATGATTGCAGTGATTTTGGACAGTTCTCTCCCAAATAATCTAATCTTATAAACAGATTACAATGTTCAGGTGGTCTTTCCTACACCGTGTAACAGTACTGCCCCCTTCCCCTCATCGTACTGTGAAGCAGATTGTTCCTCTTTCCTTGCAGAGAAACATTCTTCTTCCCCAAAAATCATAGAAGTGATGCAGCCCTTACCTCTTGTTGTAATGATAAAGAACTATGGAGCTGGGCCTCTTTCTCCATAAAGGCCTGACTGTCATCTTGTGATGGAGTAGCAGAGTTTTCGGACTCAGACATCATATCCTGGCTCTCCTGAGCGGTCATCTAGATATGCATGAGGAGATTTGTTATGACCAAACATTACTTTTCAGCACGCAAATTGCTGGCGTAGAAGATTTTACTCCCTCACTATACAAACCCAGAGTTTAAGTGTCAGGTATTACTAAATCTGTTTGTGCAAAAATATATTAATCCCTTCACGACCGCTGAGGTAAATAAATGCCGTTGTTTGATGGGCTTTGTGCAGCGCCAATGTTTCTACATGATCAGCGGTCTTGCAGCGCTCAGGACCACCAGAATACTGCAACCGCTGGGATTCCTGTACTGGATGATAGCTCTGATTGGCGACATCATCGGGACCTGAATGGCTCAGAATCTGATGTTATTAACCCTCTGTTATCTTCTAGATGCTGTGATCAATAGGCATTTAGAAGTTTGTGAGAGGGCTCCTTCTATCACCCCCAGTGCAATGTGATCACGGGGGAGACAAGGGTTGTCATGGCAGTCAGATGTCAAAGGATGGCCTCCGGGTCTGCCTGTAAAAAAATATATATACACAGATATATATATATATATATATATATATATATATATATATATATATATATATATAAACCAATAAGTACACTGTTCAAAAAAATAAAGGGAACACTTAAACAACAGACTATAACTCCAAGTAAATCAAAGTTCTGGGAAATCAAACTGTCCACTTAGGAAGCAGCACAGTTTGACAATCATTTCACATGCTGTTGTGCAAATGGAATAGACAACAGATGGAAATTATTGGCAATTATCAAGACACACTCTATAAAGGAATGGCTCTGCAGGTGGGGACCACAGACCACATCTCAGTACCAATGCTTTCTGGCTGATGTTTTGGTCACTTTTGAATGTTGGCTGTGCTTTCACACTCGTGGTAGCATGAGACGGACTCTACAACCCACACAAGTGGCTCATCCAGGTAGTGGTAGTCCAGCTCATCCAGGATTGCACATAAATGCGAGCTGTGGCAAGGTTTGCTGTGTCTGTCAGCGTAGTGTTGAGGTTGGAGTTGCTACCTGGAGACAGGCCAGCACACCAGGAGACGTGGAGGGGGTCGTAGGAGGGCAACAAACCAGCAGCACGACCGCTACCTCAGCCTTTGTGCAAGGAGGAACAGGAGAAGCACTGCCAGAGCCCTGCAAAATGACCTCCCCTGCAAAATGACCTCCAGCAGGCCACAAACGTGCAAACGGTTAGAAACCGACTCCATAAGGATGGTCTGAGTGCCCGACGTCCACAGATGGGGGTTGTGCTCACAGCCCAACACCGTGCAGGACACCTGGCATTTGCCACAGAACACCAGGATTGGCAAATTCGCAACTGGCACCTTGTGCTCTTCACAGATGAAAGCAGGTTCACACTGAGCACATGTGACAGACGTGACAGAGTCTGGAGACGCCGTGGAGAGTGATCTGCCTGCAACATCCTGCAGCGTGACCGGTTTGGCAGTGGGCCAGTAATGGTGTGGGGTGGCATTTCTTTGGAGGGCCACACAGCACTCCATGTGCTCGCCATTGGTAGCCCGACTGCCATTAGGTACCGAGATGAGATCCTCAGACCCCTTGTGAGACCATATGCTGGTGCGGTTAGCCCTGGGTTCCTCCTAATGCAGGACAATGCCAGACCTCATGTGGCTGGTGTGTGTCAGCAGTTCCTGCAAGATGAAGGCATTGAAGCTATGGACTGGATCGCCCATTTCCCCGACTTGAATCCGATTGAACACATCTGGGACATCATATCTCGCACCATCCACCAACGTCACGTTGCACCACAGACTGTCTAGGAGTTGGCGGATGCTTTAGTCCAGGTCTGGGAGGAGATCCCTCAGGAGACCATCCGCTGCCTCATCAGGAGCATGCCCAGGCGTTCTAGGGAGGTCATACAGGCATGTGGAGGCCACACACACTACTGAGCATCATTTCCTTGTCTTGAAGCATTTCCACTGAAGTTGGATCAGCCTGTAACTTAATTTTCCACTTTGATTTTGAGCATCATTCCAACTCCAGACCTCCGTGGGATATTAGTTGTGATTTACATTGATAATTTTTAGTTTTTATTGTTCTCAACACACTCCACTATGTAATGAATAAAGATTTACAACTGGAATATTTAATTCAGTGATATCTCGGATGTTGGATTTTAGTGTTCCCTTTATTTTTTTGAGCAGTGTATGTATATATATATATATATATATATATATATATATATATATATATATATATATATATATATATATATATATATATATATATATATATATATATATATGTAAAAACAAAAATTAACAAAAAAAGTACACATATATGGTATCGCCACTTCCGGAACAACCCGATCTATAAAACTGTCACATTAGTTAAACCCTTCAGTGAACACTGTAACAGAAAAAAAAAATAAACCTTTTAATCATACTGCTAAACAAAAAGTGGAATAAAATGTGACAATAAGACAAATGTAAACAAAATTAGTACTGTTGAAAATGTTTTGTCATGCAAAAAACAGGCCACCATACGGCTCAGTCAGGGGAGAAATAAGAAAGTGATAGCTAAACTTTAGTGATAGACTAAAGCGATGCAAAAACAATTTTTTTTTCTATAAAATAGTTTCTATTTTGTAAAAGCGGCAAAACATAAAAAAAGATATACTGCAAATGTAATATTACTGTAATGGTACTGACCTAAAGAATAAAGCAATCTTATCAATCGTAACACACTGTGAACAACATTGAAAAAACACTCAAAAAAATATCATGTGCCTGAAATTGGTATTAATAAAAATGTCAACTTGCCCCGCAAAAAACAAGTCCAAATATGACTCTGGCGGAAAAAATATAGACAAATTATAGTGCTCAAAATATGGCGACGCAAAACCTTTATTTGTGAAAAAATTGTCTTTTACTGTGTGACAGCAGCCAAATATAAAAAAAAATATAAATCTAGTATCGCTGTAATAGCACCGACCTAGAGCATAAAGTCGTCTAATCACATATACGCACGAGAAATGGCGTTAAAAATTAAATACAGCAATTCTTCTCCTGTTGTTGATTTTTTCATTCTGCCTCCCAAAGATTGCAGTAAGACTCGGCTCATCCTGCACTATGCACGCTTACACTGGGGTTTCAGTGTAAATTTCTGAAACACGTTATTCAGACAGAACCTCTAGTGGAAGATTATCTATAATGATGCAGATGAAGGCACTGTGGACACTCTGGCCTGTGATCCAGTGGTGTCCGTCTTTTTAGATGTGCATAAAAGCGGCCACAGTTTTGTGCAGCTCTGAAAAGAAGGACACCGCTAAACAGAGGCCAGACGGAGTCCAGAGTAACTCTCCTGCCTCATTATAGTAAATGGATCCCTCAAGTCAATCCACAAAAAACTAAAGTCCCCACTCAGGTCTGTCTTTGTCAATGAAAATATAGAGGGCTTCCTTGTTACTGGTAGCACAAAGGCTCTGGAAAAGCGCTATTGCTCACCCCCAACTGTCTCCCAAATCCAAATGCCCCCCCCTCCCTTTCGAGGGAAAACCACATAAACACTGGGGGAAAATAAACATTTGATACGCAGCCGATTTTGCAGGTATTCCCACCTACAAACAATAGAGAGGTCTGTAATTTGTATTGAAGGTACACTTCAACTGTGAGAGACAAAAACCAAAAATTAAAAAAACAGAAAATCACATCATATGATTTTTAAATAAATTGAATTTTATTGTGTGAAATAAGTATTTGATCACCTAACAACCAGCAAGAATTCTGGCTCTCACAGACCTATTTGGTTTTCTTTAACCCCTTAACCCCCAAGGGTGGTTTGCATGCCAATGACCAGGCCAATTTTTACAATTCTGACCACTGTCCCTTTATGAGGTTATAACTCTGGAACGCTTCAACGGATCGCAGTGCTTCTCGCACTGTTTTCTCGTGACATATTGTAATTCACGATAGTGGTAAAATTTCTTTGACACTACTTGCGTTTATTTGTGAAAAAAACGGAAATTTGGAGAAAATTTTAAAAATATCGCAATTTTCCAACTTTGAATTTTCATGCCCTTAAATCACAGAGATATGTCACACAAAATAATTAATACGCAAAATTTCCTACATGTCTACTTTACATCAGCACAATTTTGGAACCAAATTTTTTTTTTTTGGTAGGGAGTTATAAGGGTTAAAAGTTGACCAGCAATTTCTCATTTTTACAACACCATTTTTTTTTTAGGGACCACATCACATTTGAAGTCACTTTGAGGGGTCTATATGATAGAAAATACCCAAGTGTGACACCATTCTAAAAACTGCACCCCTCATGGAACTCAAAATTACAAACAAGATGTTTATTAACCCTTCAGGGGTTTCACAGGAATTTTTGGAATGTTTAAAAAAAAATTAACATTTAACTTTTTTTCACAAAAAATTTACTTCAGATCCAATTTGTTTTATTTTACCAAGGGTGACAGGAGAAATTGGACCCCAAAAGTTTTTGCACAATTTGTCCTGAGTACGCAGATACCCCATATGTGGGGGGAACCACTGTTTGGGCGCATGGCAGAGCTCGGAAGGGAAGGAGTGCCATTTGACTTTTCAATGCAAAATTGGCTGGAATTGAGATGGGACGCCATGTCGCGTTTGGAGAGCCCCTGATGTGCCTAAACAGTGAACCCCCCCCACAAATGACACCATTTGGGAAAGTAGACCCCCTAAGGAACTCATCTAGATGTGTGGTGAGCAATTTGACCCACCAAGTACTTCACAGAAGTTTATAATGTTAGAGCCGTAAAAATAAGGAGATTTTTGTGTACTCACCGTAAAATCTTTTTCTCCGAGTCAATCATTGGGGGACACAGGACGAATGGGTGTTATGCTGCTGCCACCAGGAGGACACTAAGTTAAACACACACAAAAGATTAACTCCTCCCCTGCAGTATACACCCACGGGCTGGAGAATCCGGAGCCAGTTCGGTAACAAAGCAGTAGGAGTAAACCAGATAATAACAGTAAACATGTTACAGTCAAAACACCGACTGAAAAGAATAACCGAGCCAAACTAGGCTAACAGGGAGGGTGCTGTGTCCCCCAATGATTGACTCGGAGAAAAAGATTTTACGGTGAGTACACAAAAATCTCCTTTTCTCCTACGTATCATTGGGGGACACAGGACGAATGGGACGTCCCAAAGCAGTCCCTGGGTGGGAACAAGAAGTTATAAATGCTGTGCGTGCCTACAAGCTACAGATGAGACACTGCCGCTTGTAGGATTCGCCTACCGACGGACGCGTCTGCCGAGGCCTGAGAGTGCACATGGTAGTGCTTCGTGAATGTATGCAGGCTGGACCATGTAGCAGCCTTGCAGACCTGCGCTGCCGATGCCTGGTGCCGGATGGCCCAGGACGCGCCGACTGACCGGGTAGAATGAGCCTTGATCCCCGGAGGTGCGGCGTGACCCTTGACACGGTAGGACTCTTGGATGGTGGAACGAATCCACTTGGCAATGGAGGCCTTGGAAGCGGGAAGTCCCTTCCGTGGCCCTTCCGGAAGAACGAACAAGGCGTCTGACCTACGGAGAGACGCAGTTCTGGAGACATAACGTCTGAGACCCCTCACTAAGTCCAGAGTGTGGAGAGCCCTTTCCGTGCGGTGAGAAGGAGCAGGGCACAGTGAGGGAAGGACAATCTCCTCATTAAGATGGAAGGAGGAAACGACCTTCGGAAGAAAAGACGGACATGTCCGTAGAACTACCTTGTCCTGGTGGAACACGAGGAAAGGAGGTTGGCAAGACAGAGCTGCCAGCTCAGAGACACGTCTAATAGACGTGACAGCCACGAGGAAGGCAACTTTCCACGACAAGAGCAGCAAGGACACCTCATGCAAGGGCTCAAAAGGGGGCTCTTGAAGAGCACAGAGGACCAGATTCAGGTCCCATGGTTCCAAGGGCATTCTGTAAGGCGGAACCATATGAGAAACTCCCTGGATGAAAGTCTTGACTTGCAGTCTGTTTGCAATCCTTCTCTGGAAAAGAACCGAGAGAGCAGAAATTTGGCCCTTAAGAGAACTGAGGGCAAGGCCCAAGTCTACGCCTGATTGGAGGAATTCCAAAATGTGAGGAATAGAAAATTGGAGGGGGAAACGTCCCCGATCCCTGCACCAGGCGAAGTATACCTTCCAGGCGCGGTGGTAGATGCGCATGGAAGAAGACTTGCGTGCGCGGAGCATGGTAGATATAACCGTCTGGGGCAGACCCTTCTGCCTCAGTACCCAGGACTCAACGGCCACGCCGTTAAACACAGGGCCTCTGAGTTCGGGTGGTAAATGGGCCCTTGAGACAGGAGGTCTGCGCGGCTCGGCAGCCTCCAAGGTACGTCTGAGACCAGTTGCACCATCTCGGCGTACCATGTCCTGCGCGGCCAGTCCGGAGCGATGAGAATTACTGAAATCCGTTCTGCCCTGACCTTCCTGATTACCTTTGCCAGAAGGGGAATTGGGGGAAAGATGTATGGGAGTCTGAAACCCTGCCATGAGAGGACGAGAGCATCGGCTCCGAAGGCTGAGGGGTCGTGAGACCTGGCCATGAAGACGGGAACCTGGCAATTGAGGCGAGATGCCATTAGATCCACGTCCGGAGTCCCCCATCGAGAGCATATCTGGTGAAAGATTGCGGGATGAAGAGACCACTCTCCGGGATCGAGACTGTGGCGACTGAGAAAGTCCGCTTCCCAGTTTTCCACGCCTGGGATGTAAACTGCTGAGAGTATGGAGTGGTTGGTCTCGGCCCAGCGGAGAATGAGCGTTACCTCGACCATGGCCGCTTTGCTGCGAGTGCCCCCTTGGCGGTTGATGTAGGCTACCGCAGTGGCGTTGTCGGACTGGACTCTGACCGCGCGGCCGGAAAGAAACGGATGAAAATGGCGGAGTGCCAGTCTGATTGCCCGAAACTCTAGGATGTTGATGGGCAGCTGGGATTCCTGCGGGGACCAGCGACCCTGAGTCGAGTGGCGCTGGAACACAGCACCCCAGCCGAAGAGACTGGCGTCCGTTGTGACAACCAGCCAGTGCACCGGAAGGAAAGACTTCCCCCGAGTCAGGGAGGACCTCTTGGTCCACCACCTGAGGGACTGCCTGATTGGGCGAGAGAGCAGGAGACGGCGGTCGAGCGAGGCAGGATTCCTGTCCCATACTGCTAGAAGGGCGTGCTGTAGGGGACGGAGGTGAAATACAGCAAAAGGCACTGCCTCCATTGCCGCCACCATCCTGCCGAGTACCCTCATGGAGAAGCGTAGGGAGTGAGGGCGAGGTTGGGTAAGCTTTCGGACTTCTCTCTGTAGCGTGGATACCTTTTCCGGAGGTAGGAGTACTAGACCCTGAGAAGAGTCTAGGATCATCCCCAGGTAGGATATGGTTTGAGCCGGGACTGGGGAAGATTTTTTGAAGTTGATTTTCCAACCCAGGCGCAAAAAGGTATTTATGGTGACGTCTACTGCTTCTGAGCAGGATCGAAAAGAGGAGCCTTTTATGAGAATGTCGTCCAAGTAGGGCAACACCACTATGCCTCGAGCATGGAGAATGGCCACGGCAGCTGCCATGACCTTGGTGAATACCCGAGGAGCGGTGGCCAGCCCGAAGGGTAGGGCGACAAACTGGAAATGGTGCCCCTGGACCGCGAAGCGGAGGAAACGCTGACCTCTCCCGACGCCGGGTGGCGCGGAGGAGGGATTGGACCAATTGGAGCCGAAACGGAAATATCGGCCTCGGCCCTGTTGGTTGCGAAAGGGACGAAAAGTTCGTTGCTGGGGAAGGAATTTGCTCTTTCCTCCTGTGGAGTCTGCAATTATTTTGTCTAGTTTGTCCCCAAATAGGCGTTCGCCCTGGTATGGAAGAGACGTGAGGGATTTTTTGGATCCCGAGTCCGCTTTCCAGTCCCTGAGCCAAAGGGATCTGCGGATCGTGACAGCATTGGCCGCTGCCTGTGAGGCACAGTTGGCCGCGTCTAAGGATGCGGAAACTACGAAGTCCCCCGCTCTAGCGATCTGAGTGGCCAGGTGTGAAATTTCTGGGGGTAAGTCGGCACGTAGTGCTGTAGAGGATAAAGACTCGGCCCAATGGGACATAGCTTTTGCAACCCACGTGACGGCAAAAGAGGGAAAGAGAGAAGCCGAGGAGGCTTCAAAGGCCGAGCGAGCCATCTGTTCAATTTGTCTATCAGTGGGATGCTTGATGGACGCACCCTCAGAGGAGGATAGAACCGCCTTGGTGGCTAGCCGCGACACTGGCGGGTCCACGGAGGGTGACTGAGACCAGTCCCTAGCTAGGTCCTGAGCAAACGGATACTTCAATTGCATAGCCTTCTGTCCTGAGAAACGTTTATCCGGACGGACTCTATGGTGATCGACTATGTCCTTGAATTGAGGGTGCGTAGGAAAAAATTTACGAGCCTTTGTGGTTCGCCCGAATGATACGGGATGAACCGCCTTGGACGGGGTTTCCTCCTCTAACTGTAGTGTCTGACTTACAGAGTCTATGAGAGAATCTAAAGTCTCTTGATCGTGATGATACTCTGGGGAACAGGACGCGTTGGACGCGTCGTCCAGGAGGGATTCCCTGCTATGAGTCGGGGATGAGTGACGAGAGACTTCGCTCTCTGAGCCGGAAGGCTGATCCCGGACCGGAGATATTACCCTGGACCTCTTTTTGGATGAGTGAGGGCTTCTGGAAACGGAACGACCTCTAGGCCGAGAGGGGTTCTTAGACCGCGTTATATCATCCGTGGAAGTGCCCTGGCTAAGGGACGGCTCACGGAGAGACTGTATCGTCCTTTCCAAGGATGCCACAGATCGAGCGAGGGAGGACGCCCATGCGGGGGTACTAGGCTCGCTACATTCCGGGTCAGAGGCCGGAGTAACCTGAGCCGCCGACATTTCGCAGGCGGTGCACAGCGGGTCAGTGTGACCTCGGGGCAGAGATACCTTGCAGGAGGTGCACACAGCAAAAATAACGGAGTGGGTCTTTCCAGTCCGTTTTTGCTTAGACTGTGACATATTTGTGATTAAGTGAGCGTACTGGCAGGGGGGGAGACAATCCTACTGAGTGCGTCTCACCAAAGTTCTGCGGTGGCCTGGCAGGGAGATCCTGATGTCCTGTGCACTGCGTTGCTGCAAAGCCGCCAGCGCACTTCCTGGTCCAAGATGGCCGCCGAGATGTGAGAAGGGCGCTTCTCGGGAGCGAGAAGCGCCCAGGGAGGGGGCGTGTCTTGGGCGGACGTAGGCGTGCATGTAGGCGGGCGCTGGAGTCCGGACCGGGCCGAGGTGCCACCGCGCCAACGGAGCGCCGGAAAGACCGCCGTGCCCCCTCAGAATTATAACGCTGCCCCGCGGCTGCAGAGCCGCATTAGTAAGAGAGTAAGGGGCCCCCCCCTGTCAGCTCGTCGGCCCCCGCACTTACCCTGTGCGATGGAACCAATGCTCCATCCACCTTCACCTTGGTAGGGAGAGGGTGGAGAGCTTCTGCCGCCATGCGTCGTCCGCCATATTCAGTGGTGATGCAGTGGGCGGCTGCACGGACGCCATGTCATTCTGTCCGGCTGTGCCCTGGCTCCAGGAAACTTAGGTGGATGATTAGTCCCCGTGGTCGCCTGAGAGGGAGGGAGGGAGATCGGAACGCTAAGGAACCGTCGCCACACTGAAAAGTGAGCCAGGGCTGGCATCCATCGTCGCGGGAAAGGATACAGGAGGAACGCTCCATGTACTTGCCCGTTGTTGGTGCGGGGGAGATCAGAGCTGAAAATTTGCCTGTCGCCCCCTTCTCTCCGTTAAATTAAAAATTGGTGGGGTCCTGAGGACCCAAGTGCCTCCTGAGACACTAAGTAAGAACTGGCTCCGGATTCTCCAGCCCGTGGGTGTATACTGCAGGGGAGGAGTTAATCTTTTGTGTGTGTTTAACTTAGTGTCCTCCTGGTGGCAGCAGCATAACACCCATTCGTCCTGTGTCCCCCAATGATACGTAGGAGAAAAATCATTTTTTCACAAACATGATCTTTTCGCCCCCAATTTTTTATTTTCCCAAGGGTAACAGAAGAAATTGGACCCCAAAAGTTGTTGTGCAATTTGCCCTGACTACGCTGATACCCCATATGTGGGAGTAAACCACTGTTTGGGCGCATGGCAGAGCTCGGAAGGGAAGGAGCGCCGTTTGACTTTTCAATGCAACATTGACTGGAATTGAGATAGGACACCATGTCGCGTTTGGAGAGCCCTTGATGGGCCTAAACAGTGGAAACCCCCCACAAGTGACACCATTTTGGAAAGTAGACCCCCCAAGGAACTTATCTAGATGTGTTGTGAGAACTTTGAACCCTTAAGTGTTTCACTACAGTTTATAATGCAGAGCCGTGAAAATAAAAAAATCTATTTTTTTTTCCACAAAAATTATTTTTTAGCCCTCAGTTTTGTATTTTCCCAAAGGTAACACGAGACATTGGACCCCAAAAGTTGTTCTCCAATTTGTCCTGAGTACGCTGAAACTCCATATATGGGGGGGGGCACCACCGTTTGGGCGCATGGCAGAGCTCGGAAGGGAAGGAGCGCCGTTTGGAATGCAGACTTAGATGGAATGGTCTACGGGCGTCATGTTGCGTTTGCAGAGCCCTGATGTACCTAAACAGTAGAAACCCCCCCATAAGTGACCTTATATTGGAAACTAGACCCCCCAAGGAACTTATCTAGATGTGTTGTGAGAACTTTCAACCCCCAAGTGTTTCACTACAGTTTATAACGCGGAGCCGTGAAAATAAAAAATCTTTTTATTCCCACAAAAATGATATTTTAGCCCCCCAATTTTTATTTTCCGAAGGGTAACAAGAGAAATTGGACCCCAAAAGTTGTTGTCCAATTTGTCCTGAGAACGCTGATACCCCATATGTTGGGGTACACCCGTTTGTGCATACGGGAGAGCTCGGAAGGGAAGGAGCAATGTTTTACTTTTTCAATGCAGAATTGGCTGATGTTGAGATCGGACGCCATGTCGCATTTGGAGAGCCCCTGATGCGCCTAAACAGTGGAAACCCCCCCAATTCTAACTCCAACCCTAACCTCAACACACCCCTAACCCTAATCCCAACCCTAACCATAACTCTAACCACACCCCTAACCCAAACACGCCCCTAACCCTAACCACACCCCTAACCCCAACACACCCCTAACCACACCCCTAACTCCAACACATCCCTAACCCTAATCCCAACCATAACCTTAACCACACCCCTAACCCTAATTCCAACCATAACCCTAACCACACCCCTAACCCTAACACACCCCTAACCCTAATCCCAACCGTAAATGTAATCCAAACCCCAACCCTAACTTTATCCCCAACCCTAACCCTAACTTTAGCCCCATCCCTAACCCTAGCCCTAATGGGAAAATAGAAATAAATACATTTTTATTATTTTTCTCTAACTAAGGCGGTGATAAAGGGGGGTTTGATTTACTATTTATAGCGAGTTTTTATGTTTGGCAGCGGTCACACACTAAGACTCTTTTTATTGCAAAAAATAGTTTTTGCGTTACCACATTTTGAGAGCTATAATTTTTCCATATTTTGCTCCACAGTCATGTGAGCTCTTGTTTTTTGTGGGACGAGTTGACGTTTTTATTGGTACCATTTTTGGGCACATGACATTTTTTGATCGCTTTTTATTCTGATTTTTGTTGGACAGAATGAACAAAAACCATCAATTCATGAATTTCTATTGGGGGGGGGGGGCGTTTATACCGTTCCGCATATGGTAAAATTGATAAAGCAGTTTCATTCTTCGGGTCAGTACGATTACAGCGATACCTCATTTATATAAATTTTTTCATGTTTTGGCGCTTATACAATAAGAACTGTTTTATAGAAAAAATAATTATGTTTGCATCGCTTTATTCTGAGGGCTATAACTTTTTTATTTTTTCGCTGATGACGCTGTATGGCGGCTCGATTTTTGCAGCACAAGATGACGTTTTCAGCGATACCATGTTTATTTATGATTTAGTTTATTCACTGATGGAGTTAACTAGTGGGATAGTTTTATAGGTCGTTACGGATGCGGGATACTAAATATGTGTACTTTATTTTTTTTTATTTACATAAAGAAATTTATTTATTGGAACAATATTTTAATTTTTTTTCTTCATTTAGGAATTTTTTTTTTTTTTTACATGTGTTAATATTTTTTTTTACTTTATAACATTGCCCCAGGGGGGACATGACTATATAGTGTCAGATCGCTGATCTGACACTTTGCAAAGCACTGTGTCAGATCAGCGATCTGACAGGCAGTGCAGGAGGCTTGCCGGCACCTGCTCTCAGCAGGCGCTTGCAAGCCACTTCCCTGCAGGACCCGGAAGCCCCCCCGGGGCAATCTTGGATCCGGGGCCTGCAAGGAGGAGGACGGAGGAGACGCTCGGAAGAACGCAATCACATCGCGTTGTTCTGAGGGTCTCAGGGAAGCACGCAGGTGGCCCCCTCCCTGCGCGATGCTTCCCTATGCCGCCGGAACACTGCGATCATGTTTGATCGCAGTGTTTCAGGGGTTAATGTGCCGGGAGCTGTCCATGACCGATCCTGTCACATAGTGCCGGATTCCCCACTGTAAGGTCCACATGTTTGGAATTTCTGTGGCAATGATAGCCGCCTAATTTACAGGGTGCGTGCCTCCAGCAGCACGAGCTTGGCACAATTTATGGGCACTAAAAAGGCAGATTTTCAATTTTCACTCCGCAACATCCACTGATGCTTGTTTCTGCGAAACATCCAAGGAGTCAAATCATCACTACACTCGTAGATAAACTTCCAGAGGGGTGTAATTTCCAAAATGTGGTCACTTGAGGGTGAATTCTGCTCTTCTAGCACTTAGAGGCTCTGAATATGGAGTCCGCAAACTATTCTAGGAAAATAAAGATGAAGAAACAACCACAAGAAGGATTTCATGAACCAAGGAATCCTTTTATTTAGTATAACGGCGTTGACCTGACACTGTCTGTAGGTTACTGTGCACAATCCTGCTCACAGGTTCCCTTTAAGGGTGTAAAAATTAAGTCTAAAAATTGAAACATTTTCGCCAAAATTATGATATTTTCAAAATTAAACGCAAAAAATATTGACCTAAATTTACCACATGAAATACAATTTGTCACGAAAAACAATCTCAGAATCAGTGGGATCCATTGAAGCGTTCCAGAGTTATTACTACATAAAGTGACAGTGGTCAGAATTGGCAAAATCAGTCTGGTCTGGAATGTGAAAACAGGCTGGGGGTTGAAGAGGTTTAATGTGTTAAAGGATTAAAGGAGTATTCCCATCTCCAAGTTCCTATCCCAATATGTAGAAGGTGTAATAATATTAGCAAATACCTCCTATTAGAAATGTAGTATAGTTTTTCTGATTCGCTATGTCTCTTTCCTCATGTGCAGGTGTTGGAGGACCTTCAGTATCCATGGTTAGAACCATATTAGTTAGTAAGCAAATTGCAAGTGGTTGTAGCCATGGATACCCAAGATCATGCAATGCCTGCACATGAGGAAAGAATCATAGCCAGTCAGAAGCTGCGCTCATAAGTGACGCGGGACCGGAGCGGTGCCGAAAAACTATGAAAATGCCGGAGGGTGAGTATATGACCAGGGGCAGGGGACTTACATTTAAAGCGCCACTCCAGCTCTGAAATAATAAAAAAATGCTAGAGTGATGCTTTCAATTTACAGTAAAGACCAGACAATGGAGACATAACTAAACTGAACAAAATAACATTGATTAAGAAGCTGAAATGGGCTGATTTGCTCGGTTCATCTTTTTCATAAAAGTATTCTTTTCCCGTTGAGTTTTTATAACTGGAAGTTAGGAAACATTCATGGAAGACCACATTTTACATGTTTTTGTTTCTAGTGAATGTATTATAACTGTACAGACAATGTACCTTGGGAGTATGCTGCTGATGCTCCAAGAACTGATGACGTAGATGCTCTAGATTTTGCTGCTGTAAATGCTCCGCAAGCTGATGGAAAAGTGAATTGTTCATAGAATCTGGAACAAGGGGGCTGAAAAAGACAATAAATGTAGTCGGCTAGTCGAGAAGCAATATCTTGTAGTGTTAGGGCAAGCTAACAAGCAGAACATGAACAAAGGCTGCTCTAAATACAAGCTTACATCCTGCATCTCTAATGCTAGAAAGGTGAATCTGATGACAGATATATCCAGAAGGGAACTCATAAAAAATAGCTGTAAAACGCAGTTCCATAATATAAAGGAAAACATAATGTAATGCACAATGTAACTGATGGTCTTTAACCCTTTCACTACTAACAAATTACAACAACTACAATATACGGTCGTGGGCAAAAGTTTTGAGGCTGACACAAATTGTTTTTTTTTTTCAAAGTTTGCTTCTTCAGTTCTGACAAGTGTAAATTTACAATGTTTGCAGGAAATATTTGGTGGTCTGCTCATGTAGAAAAATACTTATAGCAGCTCTTGCGGAAGCACAAATATTATTCCTGGTCCTCCATGGTTACTGTGGGTCACATGTGAGCCCAGGGCTGTGGAGTTGGAGTCGTGGGTCCGTTGTCCATTCTGACGGAGTCCGAATAAAATGGATAGACTCCAAAATTTTCTAATAAATTGGGTACAGTTGTTCGGTGAAGTATGTGTTGTAAATGTTTCATAAGAATTTGGGAAAGTTATGAAATGCCCTATAAATGTCTGTTCTGTCCCTGATCTAAGGATCTAGGCTGTTATTTGAGAATCTGCAACACTTAATGTACATGCTCAGTAGTGACCGATGCTGTGGAGTCGGGAGTCAGGGAAACTGAGGAGTCAGAGGTTTGGCTTATCAACACCTAATTTTGCCATGAAATACTGGGTAAGCTTATTGACTCGAGTATAAGCCAGGTATGCATTGTCCCCTCATCCCTGTCCTGGTATGAATGGCGCCCCCTATCGCTGTCCTGGAATACGTGGCTCCCCTCGTCCTGACCTGGTATGCATGCTTCCCATTACAAAAAAAAACAAAAAAACATCCTACTCACCCTCCAAGTGTGATCTCGAAGCACCTCATTCTGGCACCAGCAGCTCTTCCTGTGCTGAGCGATCATGTGGCACCGCTTATTAAGGTAATGAATATTCCCTCCACACATATGGGAGTGGAGACGCATGCATATTCATTACCTTAGTGAGCGGTAACACGTGATCGCTCAGCACAGGAAGAGCTGCTGGATGCCGGAACCAACGAGATACTGCGAGGGCGCCGGGACCAACGAGGAGATGCTGCGAGGAAACGCTGGAGGGTGAGTAGGATGTCTTCTGGAAGCCGGAAATGTGCTGAAAAACTCGGCTTATACACGAGTATATACCGTATATCCGAATGGGAATTCGATGAAGTCAGAGATGGACACCCACCGAAAAACAACATATTAGGTTGTGTTATGTGTTACTCCGGAGACTTCACTGTGATCTGTGTACAACCAAGTGTCACCATGCAGCACCAGCCTACGTCATTTCAGTGATTTGTTTTAATAAAATCTGTTTTCTTTTTTAATTGTAAAGCCACATTTGTTGTTCTATTTTCAGATAACATTATAAATGTTTATGTATAAAAAGAAGAACATTTTATAATAGCAAAATTCCTTACATTTGTGATGCATCCTTTTTTGAGTCTTCATTCTCATCCCCAAAATCAAACCGATCCATAAGTTTCTGGCAATATAAAAATGCAAAGCAGAAGTGAGACTTCATAATCAAACATCTTATACAGGTTGTGAACAGCAAGACAGACTAAGCCTAAACAATGAATAGCTATATAGAAATATGTAAGTAAACCTGAGCATACAAGCTCATGAGTCCTCAGATTTATGAACCCTTTATAATTAAAGGGATATTCACATTTTCACAGATGGGTATTGTCTGATAATGCTAGCAAAAACAAGCACGTTCCAACATTCTGCTTATTAACCCCTAACCGAATTTAAAAGCACGAAGCAAGATGGCAGGCATGAAGAGTATTATTTTTTCAACGGCATTAACCCTAGTCAATGTCATAAACTGTGTGAAATGTAAAAAACTATATGTTAGATGCACCACTAAAGCGCTGCAAAAACGCATATCTGAACGTATGCTTGATGCACAGAACAAAACAACACGTAGCTTGTCTGGTGTCTCCTGACATTTTCTCAATAATCGTGATGGTGATCTCAGCACATTGAGGGTTGGTGACGTTAAGAAAATTCCTCCACCCAAAAGGGGAGGTGATAGATCATGTATCTTAAAACATAAGGAAGCATCATGGATCCGGAAATTAAATACTAGAATGCCAAATGGCATGAATATTAGAACGGATTTAATGTACATTTATTAAAATAATTAACTTGGTAAACATTAAATTCAAGATATAACTAATTAATATTTTTGTTAGTGAATGGTGATCTATTAATGTAATTTCCTGTAGAATTACTATTTAAACCAACACCCACTACTGGGATATCATATCATACTATGATTAAGAACGCACTAGTTCGAAATGTGGCAGTTTGTGCATATCCCAGGGAACTGTGGGGGGCTCATACTGTATATTGCAGGCTATGTGGGGGCAAATACTGTATAATGGAGGCTATGAGGGACACATGCTGTATTTAAGCGGCTATGCGGGGCATTCTCTGTATATCAGAGGCTATGTGGGGCACATGCTGTGTATAAGAGGATTTGTGGAGCACATTAAGCATATAAGATGTTACGGGAGGCACATGCTGTATATAAGAGGCTATGTGGGGCACATGCTATATATAAGAGGCTATGTGGGGTATATGCTGTATATAAGAGGCTATGTGGTGTACATGCTGTATGGCTATGTAGAGCACATGCTGTATATAAAAGGCTATGTGGGGCACATGATATATATCAGAGGCTAATGCTGTACATAGAAGGATATGTGGGGGCTCATACTGAATGTCGGAGGCTATGTGAGGGCTCATAGTATACATAGGGGGCTCAAATTGTGTATAGAGAGGCTATGTGGGGGCTCACAGTGTATATAGGAGGCTATGTTGGAGCTCATTTTGATAAGAGATTACGTGGTGGCTCATACTGTATACAAAGGGCTGTGTGTTGGCTCCTACGATACATAGGGGTTGTGTGTGTTGGCTCATACAGTATATAGAGGGCTGTGTGCAGGCTCATACGGTATATATGGTGATGTCAGCATATTTTATTCTGCTCAATATTAACTCCTTCATGACCTTGTGATTTTCCATTTTTGCACTTTGATTTTTTACTCAAGAGATTGGATTTGAACTTATTTGTAGGATACTGAGACGGAGGTATACGTAGTAATGTCTGAGAGTTGTCTCATAGACTCTTTTTCATAATATACGCTTGTAAGTAGAACTATATTTACCCCCTTGTCAGCCTGTCGCACCACCACATCCTTCCAATTTTTATTTTTTTCAAAGCGCATAATTCTCCCTCATTCAAATTGGATGGCATTTCTGGCTAAATTAGAGCTTCAGCATCACGTACTACTAGATCATGAAATAAATTAATGGCATTGCCAGATGCCATAGGTGGCATATAAGGGACTCTTCCCAGAAAATGTTTGGGCAAGTCATTCTCATTATTATCCCGTCGTGCTAATCCTGTATTGTTGATTCTCAATAATAATTCCACATCCTCTGCAACTACATTGCTGCTAGAATCATGTGTTCTGAAGCCTAAGTTCACACTAGGTGTTTTTTTCTGCAGCAAACCTGATCTCTTGACAGGAAAGAAGCAGGGTTTCCTTGATTTTTCTTGTGTTTTTTGCTGTGGTTTTGGGATGCTAGATTTGTCTCTTGTGCGTGAAGATAAAGTTTAGTGTTGAAAAAAAGTCCTATTCTATAGAATCAGGTTTTGCACAAAACACACAGCAAAATCTGATACCTGTGTTTTTGGTGCTTTTTTCACCACCTATTCATTAATTTCAATGGGTGAAAAACGCTGATAAAACGCTGAAAGAAGTGATATGCTGTATTGCATAAAAAAACATGCAAAGCACAAAATCGTGATGCCAAAAAACCTAGGTGTATGCATGAGATTTTTGAAATCTCACACACTTTTCTGGTACTGTAAAACAGCTGAAAATTTGCATGAAAAAACCTTGCAAAAAGGCCTAGCGTACACTTAGCCTACAGGTTCTACTTCATATGGGATTTCCCCAGGATAGGGTTCTAGACAACTTCCCGCAGTTACCGTATTTAAATAAATGGACCTTTCTAATAGCTTTAAAGAGATCTATTTTAAACTGGACTGAATCAAATTGGTCAGATACAGAAATTTAAACCCTAAATTTAAACAAGATAGATATAACTGTGTTTTTATAAAAAATATTTCTGTGACATTTTTTTTATTACAGTGAAGTTCAAAACTAGAGGCGTATCTTTCAATATAAGGTACTGCCCATCCACATCGAGCCGTAACTGGACCCGTTGAAGCGTTATATTCATGCGACACGGCTGTCAGACACTGTAGGACTCGCCCCCCCCCACATCTATGTTTTAACTTACTTCAATAAAGAAGTTTTTATGAGATCACGGAGTGCCATCGTTTCATTTGAATTTAACTGGTCAACAGCCGAGGGTGGAGCACCGCTCCACCTGCAGCTTTTAAAGTTGCGTGATTGCTGATAAAGTCAGCCACCAAGTGCAGGGAATGATGTGGGCTCAAAGAGACACGACCTTTAACCCCTTCGCGGCATGTGCCGTACTAGAACTGCTGCTTCATCTGCATGCTATAGAAGCGATCAGCCTGCAAAAAATGATTGTCACATAGTGGGACAAAGTGTAATAGTCAGAATAATGTAAAACAAATTTTTTTTAAACAATTGTAAAAATATTTAAAAAATAAATTAAAAAATCAATATTTATTCTATCACTAAATAAATATTTGAATGAAAAAAAATCTAAACAATAACAATACACATATTTGGTATTGCCGCGTCTGTAATGACCCGACTTATAAAACTGTCCCACTAGTTAAGCCCTTTAGTAAACACCATAAAAAAAGGCAAAAAACAGTGCTTTATCATCATACTGCTGAACAAAAAGTGGAGTAGCACACGATCAAAAAGACGAATATAAATAATCATGGTACCGCTGAAAACGTCATCTTGTCCCGCAAAAAAAAAAGCTGCCATACAGCTCCATCAGCGGAAAAATAAAAAAGTTATAGCTCTTAGAATAAAGGGATGCAAAAATAATTATTTTTTATATACAATTGTTTTTATTGTATAAAAGCGCCAAAACATAAAAAAATATATATAAATGAGGTACCGTATTTTTCTGACCATAAGACGCACTTTTTTTCCTCCAAATTTGGGAGGAAAGTGTGGGTGCCTCTTATGGTAGGGATGTAGCATGTGGGGAGAGGGGCAGCAGCGAGTGGGATCGCACTGTTATTCCACTTCAGGAGGCAGAAAAATGTCCCCGCTGCCAGGAATCAGTGCTGGGGAAACCATGTGGTCCCGATGATTAAGTGCAGTGAATATTCATTAGCTACTCCCCGCCCACCTATCAGCTGAGCGGTGAGCCGGGAGCAGCAAATGAATACTGCACTTAAGCCGGGACATACATGGTTTCCTCAGCGCTGATTCCTGCAGCAGCTGGGGAGATCCGTGTGTCCGGGGGAGGAGGAGGCAGCAGCAGCAGGGTCCTGGGGAGAGGAGATCGCTGCCTACCTTCCTGGGCTGGACGCTGAGTGCTGTGCAGTGTGCACAAGGAGGACCTGTGATGATGTCAGAAGTGGGCGGGCTGGAGCATCACATGGCAGCACAGAGCCCTCCCTCTTCTTGACATCATCACAGGTCCTTCAGATTCCAACACTAGAATCTGCAGGCTTCCATTACCTGTGCTGTGGAAAGGTAACAAGAGGGAGGGCTCTGTGTGTGCAGTCATGGGATACTTTTACCTCACCACAGGCTGGCTGCCACAATTAAGAGGTTAGTCTTTCCAAAACACAATAAAGCACTCTGCCACTCCTTTAGTGAACTATAACTCCCAGCATGTCATAGGATCTGCAGGACATGCTGGGAGTTAGAGTTCTCCCATGGGATTTTAAAGCAGCACTCCAGTGTTATTTTGCAGTGCTGGAGTGGTGCTTTCTTAAGTCCTGTGCCCCCATTCTTATACTCACCCTCCAGCATCTTCATATAGTACTTCACAGACACCACACTGGTCCCGCAGCTTCCAACATAATAACATACTATTATATATAATAACACCACATATAATAGTATGTTATTAAATATTTTACCACATTTTTTTGCTTCAAATATTTTTTTCCCTATTCTCCACCTCTAAAACCTGGGTGCGTCTTATAGTCCGGTGCGTCTTATAGTCCGAAAAATACGGTATATGTAATCGTACTGACCCGAAGAATAAAACTGCCTTATCAATTTTACCACATATGGATGGTATAAACGCCCCCACCCACCCGGAAAAAAAAAAAATTGCTGTCTTTTGCCTCAAAAGCCATCTTTAGTGTGTGACAGCAGCCAAACATAAAAACAAGCTATAACGCCTCTGTTACACGTCCTGATATTTCCGGTACCTGAGATGTCAGTATTCATGTGTGTAATACTTGGGGCACACGTGTGGCATGCGTGTGCCACATCAGTACCACACGGAAGGGCTCCAGAGAAGAAGCGTTACAGTAAGCGCTGTTCCCCGGGGCTGAACACGGCTCTCATCATTCTCCCCTGCTCTGCTGGCGATCGGCACGAGCAGGGGAGAATGATCAGAGTTACATTTAAGTAATAAAAGAGACAGCAGGTGGCGGCTGATGGGACTATTACTCACATCAGCCTATCCCTGCTGCTAATAACAGTGACACACCAGGAGCAGCGGATGGGAGTATTCATCTGCCGCTCCTGGGCTGTAAATAAATACGGTAATTTAAAAAAAAAAAAAAAAACGGCGTGGGTCCCCCCCTATTTTTGATAACCAGCCACACAAAACTCACAGCTGGGAGCTGAAACGCTCAGCTGTTAGCTTCAGTAAGGTTGGATATCAAGAATACAGGGGTCCCCATGCCATATTTTTTAACCCCTTCCCGACCCATGACGCCACGTAGGCGTCATGAAAACCCGTGCCAATCCGACCCATGACGCCTATGTGGCGTCATGGAATGATCGCGTCCCTGCAGATCGGGTGAAGGGGTTAACTCCTATTTTACCCGATCTGCAGGGAGAGGGGGAGTGGTGCTTCAGCCCAGGGGGGGTGGCTTCACCCCCCCGTGGCTACGATCGCTCTGATTGGCTGTTGAAAGTGAAACTGCCAATCAGAGCGATTTGTAATATTTCACCTAAAAAACTGGTGAAATATTACAATCCAGCCATGGCCGATGCTGCAATATCATCGGCCATGGCTGGAAAACCTGAAGTCACCCCCCCCCACACCCACCGATCGCCCCCCCAGTCCTCCGTTAGTCCTCCGGTCCCCTCCGTCCGCCTGCCGGCTCCCCCATCCTGCTGTCCGCTCCCCCCTGTGGTCCGATCACCCCCCCTGTGCTCCAATCACCCCCCCTGTGCTCCAATCACCCCCCCTGTGCTCCAATCACCCCCCCTGTGCTCCAATCCACCCCCCCACCACCCCTTCATACTTACCGATCCTCCCGGTGTCCGTACACCTCCTCGCTGGGCGCCGCCATCTTCCAAAATGGCGGGCGCATGCTCAGTACGCCCGCCGAATCTGCCAGCCGGCAGATTCCTTACAAGTACATTTTGATCGCTGTGGTAGGTTCTATCACAGCGATCAAAATAAAAAAATAATAAATAACCCCCCCCCCCCCTTTAACACCCCCATAGGTAGGGACAATAATAAAATAAAGAAAATATTTTTTTTTCTTTTTCCACTAGGGTTAGGGTTAGAACTAGGGGTAGGGGTAGGGTTAGGGGTAGGGTTAGGGGTAGGGTTAGGGGTACGGGTAGGGTTAGGGTTATGGCATGTGCACACAGAGCGGATCGGCAGCGGATCGGCCGCGGATCCGCAGCGGATCGGCCGCGGATCCGCAGCGGATCGGCAGCGGATCGGCGGCGGATCCGCAGCGGATCGGCGGCGGATCCGCAGCGGATTGGCAGCGGATTGGCCGCGGATCCGCAGCGGATTGGACGCTGCGAATTCGAAGCAGTTTTCCATCAGGTTTACAGTACCATGTACACCTAAGGAAAACCAAATCCGCTGTGCCCATGGTGCGGAAAATTCCGTGCAGAAACGCTGCGTTGTATTTTCCGCAGCATGTCAATTCTTTGTGCGGATTCCGCAGCGTTTTACACCTGTTCCTCAATAGGAATCCGCAGGTGAAATCCGCACAAAAAAACACTGGTAATCTGCTGTAAATCCGCAGGTAAAACGCAGTGCCTTTTACCTGCAGATTTTTCAAAAATCGTGCGGAAAAATCTCACACGAATCCGCAACGTGGGCACATAGCCTTAGGGTTAGGGTTGGAATTAGAGTTAGGGTTGGAATTAGGGCTAGGATTTGAAATAGGGTTAAGATTAGGCTTGTGGTTAGGGTTACGGATAGGGTTAGGGGTGTGTTGGGGTTACAGTTGTGGTTAGGGTTGGGATTAGGGTTACGGTTGGGATTAGGGTTAGGATTAGGGCTGGAATTAGGGTTACGGTGTGTTGCGGTTAGGGTTGTGGTTAGGGGTTTGTTGGGGTTAGGGTTGTGATTAGGGTTATGGCTACAGTTGGGATTAGGATTAGGGGTGTGTTGGGGTTAGTATTGAAGTTAGAATTGAGGGGTTTCCACTGTTTAGGCACATCAGGGGTCTCCAAACGCAACATGGCGCCACCATTGATTCCAGCCAATCTTGCGTTCAAAAAGTCAAATGGTGCTCCCGCCCTTCCAAGCCCCGACGTGCGCCCAAACAGTGGTTTACCCCCACATTTGGGGTACCAGCGTACTCAGGACAAACTGGGCAACAACTGTTGGGGTCCAATTTCTCCTGTTACCCTTGCAAAAATAAAAAATTACTTGCTAAAACATAATTTTTGAGGAAAGAACAATTATTTTTTATTTTCACGGCTCTGCGTTATAAACTTCTGTGAAGCACTTGGGGGTTGAAAGTGCTCACCACACATCTAGATAAGTTCCTTCGGGGGTCTAGTTTCCAAAATGGGGTCACTTGTGGGGTGTTTCTACTGTTTAGGCACATCAGGGGCTCTGCAAATGCAATGTGACGCCCGCAGACCATTCCATCAAAGTCTGCATTTCAAATGTCACTACTTCCCTTCCGAGCCCTGACGTGTGCCCAAACAGTGGTTTACCCCCACATATGGGGTATCAGCGTACTCACAACAAACTGGGCAACAAATATTGGGGTCCAAATTCTCCTGTTAGCCTTGTGAAAATAAAAAATTGCTTGCTAAAACATCTTTTTTGAGGAAAGAAAAATGATTTTTTATTTTCACGGCTCTGCGTTGTAAACTTCTGTGAAGCACTTGGGGGTTCAACGTGCTCACCACACATCTAGATAAGTTCCCTTGGGGGTCTAGTTTCCAAAATGGAGTCACTTGTGGGGAGTTCCTACTGTTTAGGCACATCAAGGGCTCTGCAAACGCAACCTGATGCCCGCAGAGCATTCCATCAAAGTCTGCATTTCAAAACGTCACTACTTCCCTTCCGAACCCCGACGTGTGCCAAAACAGTGGTTTACCCCCACATATGGGGTATCAGCGTACTCAGGAGAAACTGGACAACAACTTTTGGGGTCCAATTTCTCCTGTTACTCTTGCAAAAATAAAAAAATTCTGGGCTAAAAAAATATTTTTGAGGAAAGGAAACACATTTTTTATTTTCACGGCTCTGCGTTATAAACTTCTGTGAAGCACTTGGGGGTTCAAAGTGCTCACTACACATCTAGATAAGTTCCCTTGGGGAACTTGGGGGTCTAGTTTCCAAAATGGAGTCAATTGTGGGGAGTTCCTACTGTTTAGGCACATCAGGGGCTCTGCAAACCCAACCTGACGCCCGCAGAGCATTCCATCAAAGTCTGCATTTCAAAACGTCACTACTTCCCTTCCGAACCCCGACGTGTGCCAAAACAGTGGTTTACCCCCACATATGGGGTATCAGCGTACTCAGGAGAAACTGGACAACAACTTTTGGGGTCCAATTTCTCCTGTTACCCTTGGGAAAATAAAAAATTGTGGGCTAAAAAATCATTTTTGAGAAAAGAAAAATTATTTTTTATTTTCATGGCTCTGCGTTATAAACTTCTGTGAAGCACTTGGGGGTTCAAAGTGCTCACCACACATCTAGATTAGTTCCTTGGGAGGTCTAGTTTCCAAAATGGGGTCACTTGTAGGGGAGCTCCAATGTTTAGGCACACAGGGGCTCTCCAAACGCGACATGGTGTCCGCTAACGATTGGAGCTAATTTTCCATTCAAAAAGTCAAATGGCACGCCTCCCCTTCCGAGCCTTGCCGTGCACCCAAACAGTGGTTTACCCCCACATATGAGGTAGCGGCATACTCAGGAGAAATTGCCCAACAAATTTTAGGATCCATTTTATCCTGTTGCCCATGTGAAAATGAAAGAATTGAGGCTAAAAGAAATTTTGTGTGAAAAAAAAGTACTTTTTCATTTTTGCGGATCAATTTGTGAAGCACCTGGGGGTTTAAAGTGCTCACTATGCCTCTAGATGAGTTCCTTGGGGGGTCTAGTTTCCAAAATGGGGTCACTTGTGGAGGAGCTCCAATGTTTAGGCACACAGGGGCTTTCCAAACGCGACATGGTGTCCGCTAACGATGGAGATAATTTTTCACTCAAAAAGTCAAATGGCGCTCCTTCCCTTCCGAGCCTTACCATGTGCCCAAACAGTGGTTTACCCCCACATGTGAGGTATCGGTGTACTCAGGAGAAATTGCCCAACAAATTTTAGGATCCATTTTATCCTGTTGCCCATGTGAAACTGAAAAAATTGAGGCTAAAATAATTTTTTTGTGAAAAAAAAAAAGTACTTTTTCATTTTTACGGATCAATTTGTGAAGCACCTGGGGGTTTAAAGTGCTCACTATGCTTCTAGATAAGTTCCTTGGGGGGTCTAGTTTCCAAAATGGGGTCACTTGTGGGGGAGCTCCAATGTTTAGGCACACGGGGGCTCTCCAAACGCGACATGGTGTCCGCTAAAGATTGGAGCCAATTTTTCATTGAAAAAGTCATATGGCGCTCCTTCCCTTCCGAGCCCTGCCGTGCGCCCAAACAGTGGTTTACCCCCACATATGAGGTATCAGCGTACTCAGGACAAATTGGACAACAACGTTCGTGGTCCAGTTTCTCCTTTTACCCTTGGGAAAATAAAAAAATTGTTGCTAAAAGATCATTTTTGTGACTAAAAAGTTAAATGTTCATTTTTTACTTCCATGTTGCTTCTGCTGCTGTGAAACACCTGAAGGGTTAATAAACTTCTTGAATGTGGTTTTGAGCACCTTGAGGGGTGCAGTTTTTAGAATGGTGTCACTTTTGGGTATTTTCAGCCATATAGAACCCTCAAAATGACTTCAAATGTGAGGTTGATCCCTAAAAAAAATGGTTTTGTAAATTTTGTTGTAAAAATGAGAAATCACTGGTCAAATTTTAACCCTTATAACTTCCTAGCAAAAAAAAAAAAATTGCTTCCAAAATTGTGCTGATGTAAAGTAGACATGTGGGAAACGTTATTTATTAACTATCTTGTGTCACATAACTCTCTGGTTTAACAGAATAAAAATTCAAAATGTGAAAATTGCGAAATTTTCAAAATTTTTGCCAAATTTCCGTTTTTTTCACAAATAAACTCAGAAATTATCGACCTAAATTTACCACTAACATGAAGCCCAATATGTCACGAAAAAACAATCTCAGAATCGCTAGGATCCGTTGAAGCGTTCCTGAGTTATTACCTCATAAAGGGACACTGGTCAGAATTGCAAAAAACGGCAAGGTCATTAAGGCCAAAATAGGCTGGGTCATGAAGGGGTTAATTATTTAAATAAATAACTAAAAAAAAAAAAAAACCCGGTGTGGGGTCTCCCCCATTTTTGACAACCAGCCTTGCTAAAGCTCATAGCTGGGGGGCTGGTATTCTCAGGCTGGTGAGGGGCCATGGATATTGACCCACCCCAGCCTAAAAATAGCAGCCCACAACTGCCCAGAAAAGGCACATCTGTTAGATGCGCCAATTCTGGTGCTTTGCCCGCCTCTTCCCACTTGCCCTGTAGAGGTGGCAAGTGGGGTTGATGTCACTGGTGAAATCAAGCCCACGGTTAAGTAATGGAGAAGAGTCTATAAGACAAGTATCCATTACTAATCCTATAGTTGTAATGTTAAATAGACACAGCCAAAATAAATTTTATTTGAAAAAAAAATGACAGAGACTCTTTTTATTATTCTTAATTAAACCATACTTACTGCAACCCATAATCCAAGCGAAGCTCTCGATCTCCTGTAATAAAAGTAAAATTAAAAAGCAACAATATACCCATACCTGTCCGTCGTTCTGTCCCACGCCGTAATCCATATTTGGGGGATATACAGTTTTCAACCTGGACGGGGTGCTAAGATGCGACCGTCCCGGACGAACACCATTGGTGAATGAGCTGCTTGGGAGCTGGGGGTGACGTCACGTTGCCAGAGGTAACCTCTGACCTGGTAGCCTGGTGACGTCACCCTCAGTCACTGAAGTTCCGCTCCCAAGCAGCTCATTCACTCAACAACATCCACTGCTGCCTGTTTCTGGAAAACACCCATGAAGTCAAAATTGTCAGTACATCTGTAGATTATAACCCTTTGGGAATTTATTTCCAAAATGGGGTCACTTGAGGGGGATTCTGCTTTTCTAGCACTTAGGGACTCTTTGTATGGAATCCACAAACTAGTCTAGGACCAGTTCCAGGAGGCAAATAGCGCGCTGTCCCTCACGAGTCATTCCGTATGGCAAAGTAGTACTGTACAGCCACATATTGGGTATTTCTACATTCAGCAGAAATTGTGGGACAAATTCTGGTGCCATTCTTACCCATTTCCTAGTTTGAACTTGTAAAACTTGTGGCTAACACACAATCTCGGTGGTAAAAATGTACATTATTTTGTCTTCACTGCCCAATGGTATAAAAGTTTGTGACACACCTGTGGTGTCAATAGAATCACTGCAACCCTAGATGAATTCATTGAGAAGTTTAATTGGGGTCACTTATGGGGGAGTTCTGCTGTTCTGACATCTCAAGGGCTCGGTAAATGTAACATGGCACCCTCAAACAAGTGCAGCAAAATCTGCACTGTAATATGGCGCTACTTCTCTTCTGAGCTTTGCACTGTGCCTCAAAAGTAGTTTTTGACCACATATGGGGTATCCGTGAACTCATGAGAAATTGCACAACAAACTTTGGGGTCCATTTTCTCCTTTTGACTTTGTGAAAATAAAAAATTTGGAGCTAAAAAGATTTATTTGGAAAATGTGATTTTTTTTTATTTCCACGGCTCTATCTTATAAACTTTTGTGAAGCACCTGGGGGTTCAAGGTGCTCAGTACACATCTAGATAAGTTCCATAAGGGGTCTAGTTCCCAAAATGTTGTCACTTGTTGGGGGTTTCCTCTGTTTAGACATATCAGGGGCTCTCCAAACGCGACATAGCAACCACTAATTATTCCAGAATATTTTACATTTAAAAAGTGAAATGGCGCTCCTTCTCTTCCGACCCATGCTGTGTGCCCAAACAGTAGATTTACCGCACATATGGGGTATTGGCAAGCTCAGAAGAAATTGTGCAACAAAATGTGTGGTCCATTTTCTCCTGTCTAAAGGAAAATTTTTGTGAAAGAAAAGTGAATGTTTATTTTTTCCTTCCACATTCCAAAAATTCTTGTGAAGCACCTGAAGGGTTAATAACCTTTTTGAATGTGGTTTTGAGTACCTTGAGGGGCACAGTTTTTAAAATGGTGTCATTTTTGCGTATTTTCTGTCATATAGGCCCTCAGTCACTTTAAGTGTGAGGTGGTCCCTAAAAAAATGGTTTTGCAAATGTTGTTGTAAAAACAGGGATTTTTGTGTACTCACCGTAAAATCCTTTTCTCCTAGACACTCATTGGGGGACACAGGACCATGGGTATATGCTGCTGCCGCTAGGAGGCTGACACTAAGTGAATACGAAAAAAGGTTAGCTCCTCCTCCTGTAGAATATACCCTCATGCTGGCTCCACAAGAACCAGTTCCGTGCAAAAGCAGCAGGAGAAAATAATATTTAATACAAGGTACAACATGTGTAAAAAGAGATCCAAAATGTCAACCAGAGCCATCAGGCCAAAGGGTGGGAGCTGTGTCCCCCAATGAGTGTCTAGGAGAAAAGGATTTTACGGTGAGTACACAAAAATCCCTGTTTCTCCTTCACCTCATTGGGGGACACAGGATGTCCAAAAGCAGTCCCCTGGGTGGGAAAATTGATCCAACGGAATAAGCCCCAAATATCAACTGTTTACAGGTGTGCTACCGCCGCCTGCAGATTTTTCTGCCCAGACTTGCCTCAGCTGAGGCCTGAGTGTGGACATTGTAATGTTTTGAAAATGTATGTAGACTAGACCAGGTTGCAGCCTTGCAGACCTGTTCTGCCGATGCCTGGTGCTGAAGAACCCAAGAGGCGCCCACAGAACGCGTGGAGTGCGCTCTGATCCCTGCTGGAATAGGCTTGTCTCTGATGCGGTAGGATTCCTGAATCGCTGACCGAATCCACCTGGCTATCGTTGACTTTGAAGCCGCACATCCCTTCTTGTGGCCTTCAGGGAGTACGAACAGCGCATCTGTCTGGCGGAAAGGTGCTGTCCTTGACACATACCTGAGAGCTCTCACTAGATCCAAAGTATGAAGGCCCTTTTCCACCCGATGTACTGGCGCCGGACAAAATGAGGGCAAGACAATGTCCTTGCTAATGTGGAAGGAGGAAACGACCTTTGAGAGAAATGGAGGGGCTGGCCTCAGAACCACCGTGTCCTGGTGAAAACTCAGATACGGAGCTCGGCAGGAAAAAGCAGCCAACTCTGAAACCCGTCTAATAGACGTTATCGAGACAAGAAAAACTACCTTCTATGAAAGGTAAGTTAACAAGACATCCTGTAGTGGTTCGAAGGGGGATTCCTGTAGAACACCTAGGACCAGGTTAAGGTCCCAGCTGCCCAGGGGCGCTCTATAGGGCGGTACCACGTGGGAGACCCCCTGAATGAAAGTGTTCACCTGCAGATTGGAAGCAATTCTGCGCTGAAAAAGAACGGACAAGGCTGAGATCTGTCCCTTGAGGGAACTTGGTGCTAGACCAGAGTCCAGGCCAGCCTCAAGAAACTCCAAAATGTTAGGAATGGAAAAAATGAGTGGGGAATGGTCGTGGTCTCTGCACCATGTAAAAAAGACTTTTCCAGGTGCGGTGATAGATACGTGCTGAAGCGGGCTTTCGAGCGCTAATCATCGTGGTAACTAAGTCCTGGGAGAACCCAGCACGAGTCAGGATCTAGTATTCAACGGACAAGCCGTTAAACACAGAGTCCCTGAGTTCGGGTGGTAGATCGGACCCCGGCAAAGTGGATCCGGACGATCCGGCAGCCGGAAGGGGACATCAGCAACTAGTTGCATTAGCTCTGCGTACCATGCCCGACGAGGCCAATCCGGGGCGACCAGGATTACTGGGACCCCTTCTGCTTTGACCTTCCGGATGATTTTCGGAAGCAGCGGCAGCGGGGGAAACACGTACGGTAGCCAGAACTGATCCCACGGAAGGACCAAGGCGACCATGCCAATGGCCTTTAGGTCTCAGGATCGAGTGACGAACTCGGGGACCTTGGCGTTCAACCTGGAGGCCATCAGATCCACATCCAGGGTTCCCAAGCATTGACAAATCTGCTGAAAAGCCTCTGGATGGAGAGACCATTCCTCCGATGCGATACCCTGTCGGCTGAAAAAATCCGCTGCCCAGTTCGCTACGCCTGGTATGTGAACTGTTGAGATCACTGAGCAGTTTTTCTCTGCCCAGCGAAGAATGGGTTCTACTTCGCGCATGGTTGCTCTGCTGCGGGTGCCCCCTTGGCGATTTATATAAGCCACGGCCGTGGCATTGTCCGACAGAATACGGTCTGTGTGCCCCGTCAGAAGATGATGGAAGTGTCGCAAAGCCCTCTGAATTGCCCGTATTTCTAGGAGATAGGAAAGCGTGACTCCCGAGGCGACCAACGCCCGAGCCGTGTGGTGATGGAAAACAGCTCCCCAGCCGAGGAGACTGGTGTCGGTAGTGACCACCAGCCAATGGTCTGAGTGCCTGCCTGACCTGAGTGGATGGACAGACGGCATGGGCGGTCGAGAAAAAACGGACTCTTGCTCCAGGTTGCCAACAGCGCATGCTGCAAAGGGCGGAGATGAAACTGGGCAAACGGAACAGCTTCCATTGACGCCACCATTTTTCCTAGGACTCTCATGCCAAAACAAATTAAATGAGGAATAGGCCGACGAAGTGCCTGGACTCCCAGACGAATGGCTAGGACCTTGTCTCGAGGGAGAGTCACCAACCCTTGGGAGGTGTCCAAGATCATTCCTAAGAAGGAAATTTTCAGAGCTGGAACAGGAGAAGACTTCTGCAAATTTATGAGCCCCCCAGACGAGACAGTGTATCCAAAGTGATGTGTATCCTCGCAGTCCTGAAAAGACGGTCCCTTGATCAGGAGGTCATCTAAGTATGGCAAGACGACCAGGCCCCGAGAATGCAGAATGGACATGACGGCCGCCATAACCTTTGTGAACACCCTGGGGGTGGTGGCTAGCCCGAAGGGCAGGTGGGCAAGCTGAAAGTGTAGCCCACGGACAGCGAAATGCAGGAACCTTTGATGAGAGGAAAAAAGGGGAATATGAACATAGGCGTCTTGAATGTAGATAGACCCCAAGAATGCTCCCCTTTCCATTGCAGAAAGGACGGAATGCAGGGACTCCATCCGGAAACATCTGACCTTTACGAACCTGTTTAGGAGCTTTAGGTCCAAAATGGGCCTTACAATTCCGTCCTTTTTTGGAACCACGAACAGGTTTGAGTAGAACCCCTGGAATCTTTTGTTTTCCGGCACAGGAATGATAACCCCATTGTGCCGGAGGGACTCGATGGCCTGAAAAAAGGACTGGGTGTTTGCCTCTGCCTTGGGGGTACGGGAATGAAAAAAACGATTTGGGGTAAGGGAGCAAAATTCTATTCTGTATCCAGAGGACACCAGATCGACGGAGAGCCAGACTTCGCGAAAATAGAGCAGACGACCGCCTACTTTGTCGGTGTCGACCGGAAAGGGCCTCGAGTCACTTGGTTGAAAAACTGTGGGTCCTGAATCCCTTAGATTTGGACTGGTTGGGATAATTTTTCCACAATGGGTTGGTTTTGTAAGAGACTTGACGATCTCTGTCCCCCTGGGCGGGGCGGCCCAGGGCAGAGGGATTGGTTGAGCTGGCCCAGGCAGGGCTGCGAAAGGCCGAAAACGAGTCTGTGGCTGGCGATGAAAAGGTCGCCTAACCTTCTGTTGGGGAAGGAAGTTAGTTTTTCTGCCTGTGGAGTCTGAGATAAGCTGGTCTAGCTTCTCACCGAATAGCCGGCTGCTTTGATGGGGCAGAGAAGGGACTTTTTTTTATGTAGAGTCTGCTCGCCATGTCCTGAGCCACAGAGCTCTCCTAATAGAAATAGCGTTTGCGGCCGCAAGTGCCGTGCAGTTAGCCTCATCCAGGGATGCGTTAATCAAACAATATCCAGCCAAGGATATCTGGTTAGCAAGATCAGCGACCTCTGGTGGGAGGTCAGTTCCCTGCAGGGCTCTGTTTAGAGAGTCTGTCCAGGATACCATGGCTTTAGCCACCCATGTTGCAGCAAAGGAGGGGGAGAGAGCTAAGTCCGACGCCGCAAATACCGAGCGAGCAAGGCTCTCTATCAGGCGGTCTGTGGGATCCTTGATGGAGGATCCGTTAAGTAATGACAGCAGGGTTTTGGAGGCCAAACGTGATACAGGCGGATCCACTGGGGGGGAATTCCGCCCATTTTTTTGTGAAGATGCAAAGCAAAAGGGTAAGCGCCTTCTGGCCTGTAAACCACTTGTCTGGCTGCTCCCTATGCCGCTGCACTATGTCCTCGAACTCAGGGTGACCACCAAACGTCCTATGGGGGCGTTTGGCCCGTTTAAACGACACCTTGTGGCCTGTAGTAAGCGTAGGTTCCTCATCAATCTCCAGGGTTTGATTGACGGCCTCAATGAGATTATCGACTGTCTCCTGAGAACTATGTGCATCTAGACTAAAAAGCCCATCAGAATCAAAGTCTGAATTTTGCTCACTGCCAACCTCTAGTGAGGGGGAGCGAGAGACGGATCTCATAGGTGCCGAGGCGCCAGAAGGTCCAGGAGATGCAGTATGGGATCATTTTCTGGCAGCCGGTGTATGCTTTGAGAGCGGCCTCTGCAAGCCGACGAATCCTGTGGGACGCAGGATCTCTTTGAACCAGGTGAGCTGTTCCTACCCCTGCAGGCGGCCTGAAGGGACTCAATTGCTTTAGCCAGAGATGCCATGGACTGTGACAGACGCGAGACCCATTAAGGCCAGGTACACTGGGATCAGTCGCAGCGGAGGGCTCCTGAGCGCGTTCGGGATTGCAGGCTTCGCATAATTGTTTATTTTGCACTTGCAGGAAAGCAGTGTGACAGGAGGTACATGAAGCGAATAATACCGCATGGGCCTTGTTGGTCCTTCTAGACATGCTGTACCCCTGGCTATTATGGGCTTTATACTGCTGGGAGGAGGCTATAGCCTGAGAAATAAGTGTCAGATATAGGACTGCAGCACTTACCCCAGGTACTGTGCCCGTGAATGTCCTAGATCGAAAGTGATCTGCGGCTTGTCGGTGGTGCCCCTGTGTCCTGGATCTGTGCAGATTCAAAGAGAGGCGCCTCCCTGAGAAGCGCCGCAGGGAGGATGGACCCGCCAGATATACGAGAGCTTGGGGGCGGGTCCGCCGGAAGAACGAGCGCTAGGGGGCGGAGCCACTGACCTGCGACCTAATAGAGGCCGAAGGCGGGCAGTAAATTTTACAATGTCGGCGCAAAGCGCGCTTGCATGCGAAGCCCTGGATAGGAACACTGCAAGAGCCCTCCCAGCCCCCTTTCTTTGTATACTCATGCATGAAGATCCAGGTCAGAGGGGAGAAGGGGGGGGGGGGGACTGTAATATGGACGGTGTGGGCACCCTCAATCCATCTTCCCTTGTAAGGGATGAGGAGAGGGACCGTCCGCCTCCTTCCATCACCGCAGTAAACAACATGGGTGATGCAGTGGGGGCCGCACGGACCAAATATGTGCCTCTGTGCAGCCTAGAGTTTTATTACCTTAGGGTGGACAGGGCTGTGTCCGGCAAAAAAATGTTCCACGTCGTTCCATACACCCATGGTCCTGTGTCCCCCAATGAGGTGAAGGAGAAATGAGAAATCGCTGGTCAACTTTTAACCCTTATAACTTCTTAACAAAAATAAAAACTATGTTCCAAAATTGTGGTGCTGTAAAGTAGACATGTGGGAAAAGGTATAAGCCGCGAATTTTGGCTCATTTTTTTAGGCTGAAATTGCCCCTCTTGGCTTATACTCGAGTCATACCCAGGGGTCGGCAGGGGAGGGGGAGCTACAGCTGTGTAATAATACTCACCTGCTCCTGGCGCGGTCCCTGCACGTCCCTGGTTCCCCAGCACCGAAGCTTCTTCCTGTAGTGAGCGGTCACATAGTACCGCTCATTACAGCAATGAATATGGACCCGACTCCACTCCCATAAGGGTGGTGCCGCATTTTCATTACAGTAATGAGCGGTACCATGTGACCTCTCACTACAGGAAGAAGCTGCCGGCGCCGGGGAACAGACGTGAAGGGACAGCGCCAGGAGGTGAGTATGACGGGGGCAGTGCACGATATTCACCTGCTCCCCGTTCCACCATCGGCGCCGCTGCGTCTTCCCCGTCCTCTGCAGTGACGCTCAGGTCAGAGGGCACGATGACGCGATTAGTGCACGCCGCCCTCTGCCTGAACAGTCAGTGCAGAGGACGGGGAAGACAGCGGCGGTCGGTGCTGGAATGGGGAGCAGGTGAATATAGCAAGTGCCGGAGGCCTGAGAGGTGAGTATGTAATTTTTTATTTTTTTAATCGCAGCAACAGCATATGGTGCAAATATCTGTATGGAGCATCTTATGGGGCCATGTGCAGCATTATATGGGGCAAATATCTGTATGGAGCATCTTATGGGGCCATGTGCAGCATTACATGGGGGCAAATATCTGTATGGGGCCATGTGCAGCATTATATGGGGCAAATATCTGTATGGGGCCATGTGCAGCATTATATGGGGCAAATCTCTGTATGGGGCCATGTGCAGCATTATATGGGGCAAATATCTGTATGGGGCCATGTGCAGCATTATATGGGGCAAATATCTGTATGGGGCCATGTGCAGCATTATATAGGGCAAATATCTGTATGGAGCATCTTATGGGGCCATGTGCAGCATTATATGGGGCAAATATCTGTATGGGGCCATGTGCAGCATTATATGGGGCAACTATCTCTATGGAGCATCTTATGGGGCCATGTGCAGCATTATCTTATGGGGCCATAATCCGCATTTGTGGAGCATTATACGGGGCAAATGTGTCTATGGAGCATCTTATGGGTCCATAATCAGCATTTCTGCAGCATTGTATGGGGCAAATGTCTATATGGAGCATCTTATGGGGTCATAATCAACATTTGTGCAGCATTATATGGGGCATATTTTAATATGGAGCATCTTATGGAGTCCATCATAAACTGTTTGGAGCATTATATGGGGCGTATTTTGTATGGAGCATCTTATGGGGCCATCATGAACTGTATGGAGCATTATATGGGGCTCCTGATTCAATATGGATATTTAAAAACACTTAAACTACTGATGTCTCAATTAATTTTACTTTTATTGGTATCTATTTTTATTTTTTAAAATTTACCAGTAGCTGCTGCATTTTGCACCCTAGGCTTATACTCGAGTCATTAAGTTTTCCCAGTTTTTTGTGGCAAGATTAGGGAGGTCGGCTTATACTCGAGTCAGCTTATACTCGAGTATATACGGTAACTATTTTGTGCGATATAACTCTCTGATTTAAGGGCATAAAAATTAAAAAGTTTGAAAATTGAAAAATTTTTAGGCCAAATTTCAATTTTTTTCCAAAAATAAATGCAAGTCTTATCAAAGAAATTCATCATATCATCTATCATAAAGTACAATATGTCACAAGAAAACAGTCTCCAAATCACCAGAATCCTTTGAAGCATTCCATAGTTTTGATCTCCTAAAGTGACAGTGGTCAGAATTGTAAAAATTGGCCTGGGCATTAAGGTGAAAACAAGCTTCGTCTCAAAGGGGTAAATGTAAATATACGTCAAAGATCGTGAAGGGGTTAAGTGATGCACTTAATAACAAATATTTTATGGTGTGCTCCAGGATCAAGTGCCTAATTAAAATGGGTCTAAAATAGCCATTCCGTGTATACCAAGCCAATATTTACTTACAGTAATTCGGTCACTGCAAAGATGCCCCTTTTTTAACGTAAACATTTCAGATTTATACAGTGTTAGGTCTTTAATGTCTTTTATATATACACGCTGTATCCAGCGCCTTATGAAGATTGCAAATTCAGCAGAAATAAAATTGGTAAAGTGACAAGACAAATCCGTTTAGGTTAGGTATACCACCATATCAAGTACAGGATGGCAAACCTGACTTTGTTTTGTACATACACTGACCAATCAATAGGAAACGTGCAGCACTGGCACATAACATACCTTACTGAAAGATACACTTTGCTCCAAGGGGTTGAGAGCGTTTGAGGCAGCAGCTGCTGCTGTGAGCTGAGCAGTGAGAGCCTGCAATTGAACCACTAAGCCGGCATCGAGAGCCTGCAGTAGTGAGGGCTGTGGTTTCTGTTGCTGAACATGCAAAGACTGAACCAACTGCTGAAGCTGAAAAAAAGAAGAGTTACATAAAAATGGTTTATTTTGTTCTGGAGTTGATATTTATATCAATACTAGCTGTACTACCCGGCTTCGCCCGGGTTAATAACTGCTGTTAGCAAAATAGAATGTGTTAACAAAAATTTATTCTGCACACAAAAACCACAAAACAAATAGATAGAAATGTAATTATTAAAAGGCAAAAACTAAGCTAATAGAAGCATTTCACAATATATATTTTAACACCAGAGATATTCCTCACAGATTTAACTATATTGGCCAAGTAATGTGAAGTAATCTTCTACTACTTATTCGAGAGCCTTTTGATAAACGACATTCTTAGTTTTTCCTTCAGGTGCAAAGACGAACAGATTTTTGGCTGTTCCAACTCTTGAACAGGCCACATAAAGTTGACCATGAGAAAAGCATGGAGATTGTAAATCGATTCTAACTACTTTCAAGGACTGCCCTGAGCCTTGTTGATGGACATAGCAAATGCCAGTCTAACAGAAAACTGGAGGCGTTTAAAATCAAAAGGCTAACCAGATGGAATTGTTGGAATGAAAACATCTTCTCCTGTGGTACATCCTGTCACAATGATTGCCTGAATTACATGTGGAAACAGGTTCTTAATCAAGAGTCTTGTTCCATTACACAGCTTTGGGGGATCCAAATTTCTCAATAGCAGAATAGGTGCTCCAGGTTTTAGAAAGAGGTTGTGAGGAGGAAGTCCTTGTGGCTCCAATTGAGGAACTCAGTTGGATAAAATAATGCTTGAGCAGGGTCTATTACTGTATCCACTGACTTGTAGGTTGTGCACACACCTGGAAGGAGATTTAGAATTTTGAAGATTGATCTTGTTGACGCTGTCATTTTTGGGAGCTAGAATAGCCCTTTCACACAGCCAGCCAGAATTTTTGAAGTGGAGTTGAATGTTTGGAAAAACCTTTGCTTTCAACTCCTCAATGGAAGTCACAATACAACAAAAGTTGCTTGGGAAGGTGATCTATCCAGTGGTTGAGTTTACTGGTGCCTTGCCATCTCCACTAGTCAACAGCTGGCTCGAAAACAGTCCAGCAAAAACATTACCTGTCATGTAGACCCTCATGTTTGTGTTCAGTAACATTTTCTTTACTTTTCTCCAAAGGTACGATGCTTTGAGATAGGTATTGAGTTCGTCTGCAGGGGTTGATCTTGGAATAACAGCTAGTGTTTGGTGGAAGTCACCTGCCAAAACAACAACTCCTCCTCCCATGATATATTTGTTGCTACGCAGGTCTTGCAGCAGTCTGTCCACTGCTTCCAGAGCACTTTTGTGTGACATGGTGCATTCATCCCAAATGATAGCACCGCATTTTTGAAGCAATTTGGCCAGTCCTGATCTCTTGGCAATATTACACACAGGGCTGTCACTATGAGACAGGTTAAGTGGTAGTTTGAATGTCGAATGTGCTGTCCTGCCACCTATTAACCCCTTCCCGACATGTGACGGTATAGTACGTCACATGTCGGGACCCCCGCTTTGATGTGCGCTCCGGCGGTGAGCGCACATCAAAGTCGCGACATGTCAGCTGTTTTTTACAGCTGACATGTGCGCGCAATAGCGGCGGGTGAAATCGCGATCACCCGCCGCTATTAACTAGTTAAATGCCGCTGTCAAACGCAGACAGCGGCATTTAACTACCGCATCCGGCCGTGCGGCCGGATATGAGCGCATCGCCGACCCCCGTCACATGATCGGGGGTCGGCGATGCTTGTACATTGTAACCATAGAGGTCCTGGAGACCTCTATGGTTACTGATCGCCGGCGGCTGTGAGCGCCACCCTGTGGTCGGCGCTCACAGCACACCTGCATTTTAGCTACATAACAGCGATCTGATGATCGCTGTTATGTAGCAGAGCCGATCGGGCTGTGCCTGCTTCTAGCCTCCCATGGAGGCTATAGAAGCATGGTAAAAGTTAAAAAAAAAGTAAAAAAAAATGTGAAAAAAATAAAAAAAATATAAAAGTTTAAATCACCCCCCTTTCGCCCCAATCAAAATAAATCAATAAAAAAAAACCCCAACCTACACATATTTGGTATCGCCGCGTTCAGAATCGCCCGATCTATCAATAAAAAAAAAGCATTAACCTGATCGCTAAACGGCGTAATGAGAAAAAAAATCGAAACGCCAGATTTACGTTTTTTTGGTCGCCACGACATTGCATTAAAATGCAATAACGGGCGATCAAAAGAACGTATCTGCACCAAAATGCTATCATTAAAAATGCCAGCTCGGCACGCAAAAAATAAGCCCTCACCTGACCCCAGATCACGAAAAATGGAGACGCTACGAGTATCGGAAAATGGCGCAATTTTGTTTTGTTTTGTTTTTTGCAAAGTTTGGAATTTTTTTTCACCACTTAGGTGAAAAATAACCTAGTCATGTTAGGTGTCTATGAACTCGTACTGACCTGGAGAATCATAATGGCAGGTCAGTTTTAGCATTTAGTGAACCTAGCAAAATAGGCAAGCAAAAAACAAGTGTGGGATTGCACTTTTTTTGCAATTTCACTGCACTTGGAATTTTTTTCCCGTTTTCTAGTACACGACATGGTAAAACCAATGATGTCGTTCAAAAGTACAACTCGTCCCGCAAAAAATAAGCCCTCACATGGCCAAATTGACGGAAAAATAAAAAAGTTATGGCTCTGGGAAGGAGGGGAGCGAAAAACGAAAACGGAAAAACGGAAAAAGCTCCGGGGGTGAAGGGGTTAAAAAGCGTTGCTGAAATTCCAGAAGATTCCACTGCAAGTTCAATCTTTTTTTGCCATCGAAATTTTGCCGGACCAAGTTGATTAAAAATGTCTTTCCTGTTCCCCTGGAGCATCAAGGAAGACAATCCCACCTTTGTTGGTTTCACTGAAACTTAAAATGTAGTTATAGGCGCCCCTTTGATCTGACACCAATATTGGCTCGTTCTGAGAGACAAATGCTGTCAGTTCATCAATACTGTAGTTTGCTTCTCTGAAAATCTCCCTACACATTTGGATGCCTTCAGGATTTCTTATTGGAGCAGGCAAACCAAGCAACTGTAAGGCACACGTTCAGGATTTCCTGCAGAAATTTCCTGAGCAAAACCGGACATTTTCTGCAAGAAATCCGCATGTGTTTTTTCGCGTTTTTTTCCGGAGCTTCCCAATGCATTAAATAGCGGGAAAAACGCGAAAAATCTGCAAAATTAATGAACATGCTGCGTTTTTTACCGCAATGCGTTTTTTTTGCGGGAAAAAACACATCATCTGCACAAAAATTGCGGAATGCATTCTAAATGATGGGTTGCATAACGTTTCCGTTTTTATATCGAAAAACGCAAAAAAAAAAGGCAAAAAATCCGCAACGTGTGCACACAGCCTAAGGCTTTTCCGGACATTGCTATGCACTGATCTTCAAGGAGCATTAAAGTTTCACTGAACATTTCCTCAGTGAAGTTGATGAGTTGCTGAGGATTTTCCCTTCTAATCTGCTTGAGGATGTCCTCACTGAGATCAGTTTTGTACTTTGTCCAAATCTCAAGAGGATTTGAAATGCTACAGGTTGTTAGAATAATAGCAAAGAGGTGTCTTAGTCGCTTTGGGGTTTGTGTGGCTGCTGCTTCACTGAGGGTCATGTCCCAGTGTCCATCATTTTCCAGAAGTCCTTTTCTTTGGCAAGCTTCCCTGAATGTTTCACACACAAGGCCTCCGACGGTCTTCAGGTCAGAAAATGATGTAGGGCCTTTGACAACATGAAGTAACATGCGTAGGTAGAAGCACTCTGCATTTGATGGATGAACAGTGTAGACTCGACCAAGCGTATCAGTTGCTTTCACCCCTGGATTGCCTTCAATATCAAGCCCCCGTTTCCTCCGTTCCAGTGTTTTTCTGGAGGCATTCCAAGTGTAGTACTTTGGTAAAATCACAGTAAAGAATTGTTTTTGCAAAAGGGTCTTGTTGACACAGCTCAAAAAATGCCAAGAGGGTGGTCTTAGGAGCTTCTGCTGCAAGTTTGCTGGGTTAAAGTAAATTCTCTGTCCATTTTCCAAGTGCACACTCAGATGCACAACTGGTGGGTAGCGCTCATGAATGGAGAATCCTAGTATTCTCCAAACAGCTTAATTGCTGCTTATGTACCTGCCCATCTGGAATGACTCCACTTCATCAATAATAGGTCCATTTTTCTGGAGTTCAAAAACTGCTTGATCACTTTCTTTGTGGACATATTTGCAGATATACTTGATTGATTTCACAAAGTGGCAAGATTCGACATTTATGTGGGCCTGGAAGAGTTTTGAGAGCAAAGGGTTGTAAGACACTACCCACCTGTTGTCAATTTCTATCTCTTGGAGTGATGATCCAACACGCATTTTGAGCTTTGCTGTGAAACCACCATCCCCTGGCTTTCTTCTTCAGTAGACTGGATATCCATCTTGTCCTGATTGGGTTTCTTGGACCAGGGATCGTGGGTAATGCTTTGAACACCAGCTATCAATCATACAGGGATAATTTTTGTTGAGACTCCCACATGGACCATGGATCATGTTTTTTGTGATGGTGTCAAACAGCAATGGGTCAATCTGAAGGTCTGGCAATTCGGCACTGATGATATTGTCAATTTCGGTAGGCTGAATTTTTTGCTTCAGCCAGATCAAGAGGGTGGGTGTGAGGAAGGCCTCTTTTTTGCCATTCAACTGAATACATCCAGCACTGCGTCTCACCATAAACATGTGATTTTGTGACGAGATTAGTCATTTTTGAAAGTTTCTGTTTGAAAACCCGAGCAATAAGGTCATGGCGATGCACTGTTTTTTGGCCTGGCAACAAGTGCCCTCCAATTTCGTCCCAGGCAGGATTGCAAGTAAAGGTGATGAAAAGATCTGGACGGCCATACTTTCTCACATAAGTCATTGCATCCTGTGTGTATTCATGCATGTGTCGTGGGCTTCCAGTGACAGTTGATGGAAGAATAACCATTTTCCCCAACTCTTTTGGATCAGCATCATTTGCAACAGCATCTCTAAGGTGAATATATTCCTCTGCCCTGAGCTTCTTTTGATTTAGTCGGATATATAAAAGACGTTCACTCTCAATCTTTGCATACATGTCAACAACAAACTGGTGGAAGAGGTTTTTGCATTTCAAGATGTGATTTTCCCTGCAAATCTTGTCATGATCCTATATGCATAGAAGTCCATGGCAGACACTTTTACTCCTGAAGGGTTGCCTGTTGTAGGATCAGTCTGAGGTATTCCAAAGTGATAGCCATCCTGTCCCTGCCAAAAGATGATTGGATATTGCAGTGCATTATAGGACCTGTGAGTTTCTGCTACTCATTGCAAACTATTGTTCCTTTTCTGAAGCACAATGTCACGGCTTTGAAAATCATTACCTACAATCAAGATGGCTACCTCATCAAATGTGGGAGCATTGAAATGTCGCTGATGTTCACCTTGTGGTGTTTTGTCAGCTCGAATGACAACCTTGTAATCATCATTTGGCATGCATTCAAGTGCAGTCTTGAAAAGTTGAACATAGGGATTGTGGGAGTGAAGGAACTGCTGCAAAATAGTGACAATATCAAGGCGAGTGTTAGGAATTAAAGAGCATCTCCGCTGAGCCTCTGCTTCTGCATTTCTAATGAACAAGAGTTGAAGAAACTGAGGTGGTTCTCCTTGTAATGGAAGCCAATTGAGTGGTAAACCTGTCCTTGAACTTTAAATGTCGGCATAAATCCTGTTGTAAACATTTCTTTTGTTGCCCCAAATTATGTCATTTGGAAGTAGGAGTTGTACTTCCTGATGTTGTCCAAGAAATGCTTTGCTATTGTACTGGTACCTATCAGACTTTTGTGTTTCGACTTTTATGTGGCGAGGTTGGTGTATGTGTGGTGAAATGTGTGCTGAGGGTGGTATATGTGTTCAAGCACGTGGTAGTGTGTGGCGAGTTTTGTGTGTGTGTTCATATCCCCATGTGTGGTGAGTATCCCATGTCGTGGGCCCCACCTTAGTAACTGTATGGTATATACCGTATATACTCGAGTATAAGCCGAGATTTTCAGCCCATTTTTGGGGGCTGAAAGTCCCCCCCCCCCCCTCGGCTTATACTCGAGTCATACCCAGGGGTCGGCAGGGGAGGAGGAGCGGGGGCTGTCTAATTCTACTCACCTGCTCCTGGCGCGGTCCCTGCAGGTCCCTGGCTGCCCGGCGCACCAGCTTCTTCCTGTACTGAGCGGTCACATGGTACCGCTCATTACAGTAATGAATATGCGGCTCCACCTCAACTAGGGGTGGAGCCGCATATTCATTACTGTAATGAGCGGTAACAGTGACCACTCAGTACAGGGAGAAGCAGCAGCGCCGGGGAAGCAGGGACTGCACAGCACCAGGAACAGGTGAGTATAACGGAGAGGGGAGCACTGCGCGATATTCACCTGCTCCTCGTTCCAGCCGCCGCTCCGTCTTCTGCAGTGACGCTCAGGTCAGAGGGCGCGCCCTCTGCCTGAACGTCAGTGCAGAAGATGCTGAAGATGGAGCGGCGCCGGAACGAAGTCAGGTGAATATTGAAAGTGCCAGGGGCCTGAGCGACGGAGAGGTGAGTATGTGATTTATTTTTTATCGCAGGAACAGCAAATGGGGCAAGTGTCTGTATGGAGCATCTTATGGGGCCATAACATTTGTGCAGCACTATATGGGGCAAGTGCCTGCATGGGGCATCTTATGGGGCCATAACGTTTGTGCAGCACTATAATGTGGCAAGTGTCTGTATGGAGCATCTATGGGGCCATAACATTTGTGCAGCATTATATGGGGCAAGTGTCTGTATGGAGCATCTATGGGGCCATAACATTTGTGCAGCACTATATGGGGCAAGTGTCTGTATGGGGCCATAATCAACGTTTGTGCAGCACTATATGGGGCAAATATCTTTATGGAGCATCTTATGGGGCCATAATTAACGTTTGTGGAGCATTACGGTATATGGGGCAAGTGTCTGTATGGAGCATCTTATGGGGCCATAATCTAGGTTTGTGCAGCACTATATGGGGCAAATATCTTTATGGAGAATCTTATGGGGCCATAATCAACATTTGTGCAGCATTATATTGGGCAAATATGTCTATGGAGCATCTTATGGGGCCATTATTAACCTTTATGCAGGATTATATGGGGCATATTTTAATATGGAGCATCTTATGGGGCCATCATAAACTTTATGGAGCATTATATGGGGCTCCTGATTCAATATAGATATTCAAAAACACTTAACCTACTTATGTCTCAATTAATTTTACTTTTATTCGTATCTATTTTTACTTTTGACATTTACCGGTAGCTACTGCATTTCCCACCCTAGGCTTATACTCGAGTCACTAAGTTTTCCCAGTTTTTTGTGGCAAAATTAGGGGGGTCGGCTTATATTCGGGACGGCTTATACTCGAGTATATACGGTACTCTTTGGCGCCATTGCTCTCATTCTTTCACTTTTTCCCCATTATGTAGATAGGGGCAAAATTGTTTGGTGAATTGGAATGCGCAGGGTTAAAATTTAGCCTCACAACATAGCCTATGACGCTCTCGGGGTCCAGACGTGTGACTGTGCAAAATTTTGTGACTGTAGCTGCAACGGTACAGATGCCAATCCAGGACATACACACACACATTCAGCTTTATATATTAGATATAATGGTGGATAACTGCTTCAATTCATCATGTGATGTACAGTACAAGAATATCTATGATCACCACTAGAGGGCAGACAAAAGCTGCCAGAAACTAATGAAACATTATATGATTATTTTACGCATACTGATATGACGGCTAAAACATCATTACCTGCTGCCCTTGAGGACTTTGTAAAATCTGTGCCACTGCTGCAAGAGTATCTGTACTTGTTATCTGAGCAATCCATGGATCAGGAATGCCTGGAACTAGATTTGCTGGTGTAACAGGGGTTGCCGGAGTGCCTAACAACAAAAGCAAGATTGTGAATAAAAATAAACCATGGCGTGCATATATTTTATATTGTGCTTCAACACAATACATTCTCTCCTAGCAAACAAGCAGTACTTCTCCTTTAAAGTGGTTGTGCCACCATAAAGAATACATTTAACCAAGCAGAAAAAGTGAAAATAAATGGTTTTGTTATTTACAGTTACTGAAGTGTCAGCATCTACAAAAAAGATCAATAATTTAATACAGAAACTGTGTATGCGCAGGGCAGGGCATACTGAAAACTGATTGGCACCAGGAAAAAAAAAAAATAATAATAATAATTAAAAAAAAAGTGTATATATACCAATAAATCTATGCACTCAAAGTTATATGTGTATGTATAAAAAAACAGGTGTAAAATTACTATGCAAACAGCAAAAAAATATAGTATAAATGATTCAAAGTGAAAGTGCAAAAATAAATATGGACACAACTATTACAAAAACAATTATTCATAGTGCATAACCTATATATACATATATATATATATATATATATATATATATATATATACACACACATCCATAGTTAACAGTGACAGCACAATAAATTCACTATAATCCAAATAAAATAAGTGCAAGAAAAATTGTAATGAATCAATAATAAAATGCCCAAAGTACCAACCAGTGTCAGGACGCCACTGCCCCCGCACACACCACTCCAATGCACGTTTCGCTTTCCGCTTTGTCAGGGAGTGATGTGGGCAGGGTGCAGAGACATTAAATAGCCAAGACACAGGTGTAATGAATATAAATTAAGGAGACGCCATAACTATATGGCGCTCCGATCACCATGCAGCCGCCGCCATCACAAAGACAGGGAACCGGAAGTACGTCACCCAGTGCGTCTCTCGGACACAGTCGGCGGTGCACCTCCCAGAATCCCCACCAGAGGACGGAAACAGCGCATGCGTGCCACGGCGCTCGACATCACCGCAGCCATGTTGAATAAGGGAGCACCATACAATATAGAGTTTCAATCATAACCCGCCGCCGTCATCAAAAGATAGGGATCCACAAAACGTGCCACCACCTGCACCAATTGTATGCAGTAAGCAGCGCATCAAACGGAGCACCCACCTCAAGATCGAAACGGCGCATGCGTAAATCGACACTTCCCAATATACACTCACCGGCCACTTTATTAGGTACACCATGCTAGTAACGGGTTGGACCCCCTTTTGCCTTCAGAACTGCCTCAATTCTTCGTGGCATAGATTCAACAAGGTGCTGGAAGCATTCCTCAGAGATTTTGGTCCATATTGACATGATGGCATCACACAGTTGCCGCAGATTTGTCGGCTGCACATCCCAAAGATGCTCCATACAAGGCAGGATGGATCCATGCTTTCATGTTGTTTACGCCAAATTCTGACCCTACCATCCGAATGTCACAGCAGAAATCAAGACTCATCAGACCAAGCAACGTTTTTCCAATCTTCTACTGTCCAATTTCGATGAGCTTGTACAAATTGTAGCCTCAGTTTCCTGTTCTTAGCTGAAAGGAGTGGTACCCGGTGTGGTCTTCTGCTGCTGTAGCCCATCTGCCTCAAAGTTCGACGCACTGTGCGTTCAGAGATGCTCTTAGGCCTACCTTGGTTGTAACGGGTGGCGATTTGAGTCACTGTTGCCTTTCTATCAGCTCGAACCAGTCTGCCCATTCTCCTCTGACATCAACAAGGCATTTCCGCCCACAGAACTGCCGCTCACTGGATTTTTTTTCTTTTTCGGACCATTCTCTGTAAACCCTAGAGATGGTTGTGCGTGAAAATCCCAGTAGATCAGCAGTTTCTGAAATACTCAGACCAGCCCTTCTGGCACCAACAACCAACCATGCCACGTTCAAAGGCACTCAAATCACCTTTCTTCCCCATACTGATGCTCGGTTTGAACTGCAGGAGATTGTCTTGACCATGTCTACATGCCTAAATGCACTGAGTTGCCGCCATGTGATTGGCTGATTAGAAATTAAGTGTTAACAAGAAGTTGGACAGGTGTACCTAATAAAGTGGCCGGTGAGTGTAGATGCCATATTGATTGAGGGAAAAATAGAAGGGCAATACTAGTTCATAATATCAAAACATATAAATAACAATATAATGAAAAATTAATAAATAAAAACAACAATTTGATGCAATATATAAGCATGATCCATGTAACAACATATTCCACTATACAAATCCAATCTAAATGTAAATAATAATTAATTAAATGATATTATACACTATGTGCAAAAATATAGAACATAAATAATAAAAATTAATACCAAAAACTATATCCACATAATTCCATAATTATTTTGTAACCATTACTCCTAAGTGTACATATACCCATATAGTGTAATAAATATCGTAAATGAATACCAGTAGATGAATAATAAATCAGTATAAACAAATCATTATGATACAAAAATAATTACCGTATATACTCGAGTATAAGCCGACCCGAGTATAAGCCGACCCCCCTAATTTTGCCACAAAAAACTGGGAAAACTTAGTGACTCGAGTATAAGCCTAGGGTGGAAAATGCAGCAGCTACCGGTGAATTTCAAAAATAAAAATAGATGCCCCATACCGTTCATTATTGCCCCATAAGATGCTCCATATAAAGCTGTGCCACATATAATGCTCCATAAATTTCATTATTGCCCCATAGATGCTCCACATAAAACTGTGCCACATATAATGCTCCATACTGTTCATTATTGCCCCATAAGATGCTCCATATAAAGCTGTGCCACATATAATGCTCCATACCGTTGATTATTGCCCCATAGATGATCCATATATAGCTGTGCCATATAGAATGCTCTGCACCGTTCATTATGGCCCCATAGATGCTCCATACAAAACTGTGCCATATAGAATGCTCTGCACCGTTCATATATAACGCTGCTGCTGCAATAAAAAAAAAAAAAATTACATACTCACCTCTCTTGCTGCCCGCAGCTCTTCAGCGTCCCGTCTCGGCGTCTCTCCGCACTGACTGTTCAGGCAGACGGCGGCGCGCAGATTAGTACGTCTTCGCGACCTCTGACCTGAACAGTCAGAGCAAGAGGATGGGAAGACGGAGCGGCGCCCGGCGTGTGGAACGTGAACAGGTTAATATGTAATACTCACCTGCTCCCGGCTCCTTATCCCGGACAGATGGTCTCCGGGTGCCGCAGCCTCTTCCTCTGTCAGCGGTCACCGTTACTGCTCATTAGAGAAATGAATATGCGACTCCACCCCTGTGGGAGTGGAGTCCATATTGATAACTTTAATGAGCGGTCCCACGTGACCGCTGAACAGGGGAAGAGCTGCGGCACCCGAAGACCATGGGACAGGCAGGGGGAGCGCCAGGAGCCCCGGAAGCAGGTGAGTATATGACAGACCTCTCTCCCCCTCACCCGCCGACCGTGACTCGTCGTCGTTGGGCTGAAAATCTCAGCTTATACTCGAGTATATATGGTAATGCAAAAATTATTGCATGAATAAATATACAGTTAAGCTCATATATATTTGGACAGAGACAACATTTTTGTAATTTTGGTTATAGACATTACCGCAATGAATTTTAAACAAAACAATTGAGATGCATTTGAAGTTCAGACTTTCAGCTTTCATTTGAGGGTATCCACATTAAAATTGGATGAACAGTTTAGGAGTTTCAGCTCCTTAACATGTGTCACCCTGTTTTTAAAGGGACCAAAAGTAATTGGACAGATTAAATAATTTTAAATAAAATGTTCATTTCTAGTACTTGGTTGAAAACCCTTTGTTGGCAATGACTGCCTGAAGTCTTGAACTCATGGACATCACCAGACGCTGTGTTTCCTCCTTTTTGATGCTCTGCCAGGCCTTCACTGCGGTGGTTTTCAGTTGCTGTTTGTTTGTGGGCCTTTCCGTCTGAAGTTTAGTCTTTAGCAAGTGAAATGCATGCTCAATTGGGTTGAGATCAGGTGACTGACTTGGCCATTCAAGAATATTCCATTTCTTTGCTTTAATAAACTCCTGGGTTGCTTTGGCTTTATGTTTTGGGTCATTGTCCATCTGTAGTATGAAACGACGACCAATCAGTTTGGCTGCATTTGGCTGGATCTGAGAACACAGTATGTCTCTGAATACCTCAGAATTCATTCGACTGCTTCTGTCCTGTGTCACATCATCAATAAACACTAGTGACCCAGTGCCACTGGCAGCCATGCATGCCCAAGCCATCACACTGCCTCAGCCGTGTTTTACAGATGATGTGGTATGCTTTGGATCATGAGCTGTACCACGCCTTCACCATACTTTTCTCTTTCCACCATTCTGGTAGAGGTTGATCCTGGTTTCATCTGTCCAAAGAATGCTCTTCCTGAACTGTGCTGGCTTTTTTTTTTAGCAAAGTCCAGTCTAGCCTTTTTATTCTTGATGCTTATGAGTGGCTTGCACTGTGCAGTGAACCCTCTGTATTTACTTTCATGCAGTCTTCTCTTTATGGTAGATTTGGATATTGATACGCCTACCTCCTGGAGAGTGTTGTTCACTTAGTTGGCTGTTGTGAAGGGGTTTCTCTTCACCTTGGAGATTATTCTGCGATCATCCACCACTGTTGTCTTCCGTGGGCGCCCAGGTCTTTTTGCATTGATGAGTTCACCAGTGCTTTCTTTCTTTCTCAGGATGTACCAAACTGTAGATTTTGCCACTCCTAATATTGTAGCAATTTCTCGGATGGTTTTTTTTCTGTTTTCGCAGCTTAAGGATGGCTTGTTTCACCTGCATGGAGAGCTCCTTTGACCGCATGTTTACTTCACAGCAAAACCTTCCAAATGCAAGCACCACATCTCAAATCAACTTCAGGCCTTTCATCTGTTTAATTGAGAATGACGTAACGAAGGGATTGCCCACACCGGTCCATGAAATAGCCTTGGAGTCAATTGGCCAATTACTTTTGGTCCCTTTAAAAACAGGGTGGCACATGTTAAGGAGCTGAAACTCCTAAACCCTTCGTCCAATTTTAATGTGGCTACCCTCAAATGAAAGCTGAAAGTCTGAACTTCAACTGCATCTGAATTGTTTTGTTTAAAATTCATTGTGGTAATGTCTATAAACAAAATTAGAAAAATTTTGTCTCTGTCCAAATATATATGGACTTAACTGTATGTGCTAATCCCAATAGCTCCTAAATGTATCTAATACTAAAAAACTGAAAATATAATTATTAAGAATTATAATAATAATATATATCCGTATATAATGCATACATATACGTGCACATACATGCACAATAAAACTATGAATATTGCCCATAACCTATATTGCCTTCAAGATCAAAAACCTACTCTTGACCCTACACCAATGATTATTAAAACTACTAAAAAAAACCTCACTATAAGAAACTAGAAAAAACCCCATTGTTCATTCAAGCCTTTTGGATTCATGCTATGCAAAAGTGTGATCCATTTGCATTCTTTTTGTGCTAAAATCCGACTGTAATCCCCTTTTCTATTGCCTAAATGTAAAAGATCAATACCCCTAACCTTGGGATTGATGAGGATGGAACAGGCAGAAGTGTCTAGCCAAAGGTTTTAATTTAGACCAACTCCCACTATCATCAATCTCAATTTTATCAGCAGCCTTTATGTCTTTAATGTGTTCCAAAACACAAACCCGTAGCTCACGAGTGGTCATTCCCACATATATAAGATTACATGGGCAAGACGCCTGATAAATAACCATACTTGCTCGGCAATTTATAAAATACAAGATCTTATACTCAGACGTATTGCTGGAATCATAAAAGACATTGGTTTTAATTATATATTGGCAGGCCTTAGCACATGTTATATACTGCGTGGCCTGTAGTAACGCATCACCATACAATATGTATGTATGTATATAGCAACCACATAGTATATAGCACAGGCCACGTAGTATTTGTCTGCTGTATACTACATGGCTCCTATATACTACGTGGCCTGTGCTATATACTATGTGGCTGCTATATACATACACACATACATATTCTAGAATACCTGATGCGTTAGAATCGGGCCACCATCTAGTATATATATATATATATATATATATATATATATATATATATATATATATATATATATATATATATATATCTATCTATCTATATATATATATATACACACATATACACACACACAGTCATGGCCAAAAGTATTGACACCCCTGCAATTCTGTCAGATAATACTCAGTTTCTTCCTGAAAATGATTGCAAACACTAATTCTTTGGTATTATTATCTTCATTTAATTTGTCTTAAATGAAAAAACACAAAAGGGAATGAAGCAAAAAGCAAAACATTGATCATTTCACACAAAACTCCAAAAATGGGCCAGACAAAAGTATTGGCACCCTCAGCCTGATACTTGGTTGCACAACCTTTAGCCAAAATAGCTGCAACCAACCGCTTCCGGTAACCACCAATGAGTTTCTTACAATGCTCTGCTGGAATTTTAGACCATTCTTCTTTGGCAAACTGCTCCAGGTCCCTGATATTTGAAGGGTGCCTTCTCCAAACTGCCATTTTTAGATCTCTCCACAGGTGTTCTATGGGATTCAGGTCTGGACTCATTGCTGATCACCTTAGAAGTCTCCAGTGCTTTCTCTCAAACCATTTTCTAGTGCTTTTTGAAGTGTGTTTTGGGTCATTGTCCTGCTGGAAGACCCATGACCTCTGAGGGAGACCCACCTTTCTCACACTGGGCCCTACATTTTGCTGCAAAATTTGTTGGTAGTCTTCAGACTTCATAATGCCATGCACACGGTCAAGCAGTCAAGTGCCAGAGGCAGCAAAGCCACCCCAAAACAACAGGGAACCTCCGCCATGTTTGACTGTAGGGACCGTGTTCTTTTCTTTGAATACCTCTTTTTTTCTCTCCTGTAAACTCTATGTTGATGCCTTTGCCCAAAAAGCTCTACTTTTGTCTCATCTGACCAGAGAACATTCTTCCAAAACGTTTTAGGCTTTTTCAGGTAAGTTTTGGCAAACTCCAGCCTGGCTTTTTTATGTCTCGGGGTAAGAAGTGGGTCTTCCTGGGTCTCCTACCATACAGTCCCTTTTCATTCAGACGCCGATGGATAGTACGGGTTGACACTGTTGTACCCTCGGACTGCAGGGCAGCTTGAACTTGTTTGGATGTTAGTCGAGGTTCTTTATCTAACATCCGCACAATCTTGCGTTGAAATCTCTTGTCAATTTTTCTTTTCCGTCCACATCTAGGGAGGATAGCCACAGTGCCATGGGCTTTAAACTTCTTGATGACACTGCGCATGGTAGACACAGGAACATTCAGGTCTTTGGAGATGGACTTGTAGCCTTGAGATTGCTCATGCTTCCTCACAATTTGGTTTCTCAAGTCCTCAGACAGTTCTTTGGTCTTCTTTCTTTTCTCCATGCTCAATGTGGTACACACAAGGACACAGGACAGAGGTTGAGTCAACTTTAATCCATGTCAACTGGCTGCAAGTGTGATTTAGTTATTGCCAACACCTGTTAGGTGCCACAGGTAAGTTACAGGTGCTGTTAATTACACAAATTAGAGAAGCATCACATGATTTTTCGAACAGTGCCAATACTTTTGTCCACCCTCTTTTTTATGTTTGGTGTGGCATTATATCCAATTTGGCTTTCGAACAATTCTTTTTGTGTTTTTTCATTTAAGACAAATTAAATGAAGATAATAATAACAAAGAATTTGTGTTTGCAATCATTTTCAGGAAGAAACTGAGTATTATCTGACAGAATTGCAGGGGTGTGAATACTTTTGGCCATGACTGTATATATAGTGGCCCGATTCTAACGCATCAGGTATTCTAGAATATGTATGTGTGTATGTATATAGCAGCCACATAGTATATAGCACAGGCCACGTAGTATATAGGAGCCATGTAGTATACAGCAGACAAATACTACCGTGGCCTGTGCTATATACTATGTGGTTGCTATATACATACATACATACATATTGTATAATAGCTGATGCGTTAATACAGGCCACGCAGTATATAACACAGCCTAAACAGTATATAACACAGCCAACGCAGTATATAGCAGCCACGAAGTATATAACACAGGCGACGCAGTATATAACACAGGCACACAGGCGAAGTAGTATATAGCACAGGCCATGCAGTATATAACACAGCCCACGCAGTATATAACACTGCCCATGTAGCATATAGCAGCCACGCGGTATATAACACAGCCCACGTAGTATTTAGCAGTGTGGGCACCATATCCCTGTTAAAAAATTAAAATAAAAATTAGTTCTATACTCACCCGCCGGGATCCAGCGAAGCTCTGGCGATGCGCCGCCATCTTCCGTTCCCAGGATGCATTGCGAAATTACCCAGATGATAAGTCTTCTGGGTAAATTCGCAATGCATCTCTGGGAACGGAAGATGGCGGCAGGCGGGAGCGCATCGTCGGACGACGGAAGGTGAGAATAGCAGGCTTTTTGTGTTTTTTATTATTTTTAACATTAGATCTTTTTACTATTGATGCTGCATAGGCAGGACACACAGGGTTAACAGCAGCGGTAACGGAGTGCATTACCCACGGCATAACGCGGCCCGTTACTGCTGGCATTAACCCTGTGTGAGCGGTGACCGGAGGGGAGTATGGAGCGGGAGCCGGCAACTGACTACAGCGGAATAGGGAGGAACTAATCGGATTGTGCCCATCGCTGATTGGTCGCGGCAGCCATGACAGGCAGCTGGCGAGACCAATCAGCAATGCGGGATTTCCGTGACGGAAGTTGCCGACAGAAAAACGGAAGTACCCCTTAGACAAATTTTATATATATATATATATATATATATATATATATATATATATATATATATATATATATATATATATATATATATATATATATATATATATATATATATATATATATACACACACACACACACACACATATACAGTTAGGTCCATATATATTTGGACAGAGACGACATTTTTCTAATTTTGGTTATAGACATTTCCACAATGAATTTTAAACAAAACAATTCAGATGCAGTTGAAGTTCAGACTTTCAGCTTTCATTTGAGGGTATCCACATTAAAATTGGATGAAGGGTTTAGGAGTTTCAGCTCCTTAACATGTGCCACCCTGTTTTTAAAGGGACCAAAAGTAATTGGACAATTGACTCCAAGGCTATTTCATGGACAGGTGTGGGCAATCCCTTCGTTATGTCATTCTAAATTAAGCAGATAAAAGGCCTGGAGTTGATCTGAGGTGTGGTGCTTGCATTTGGAAGGTTTTGCTGTGAAGTAAACATTCGGTCAAAGGAGCTCTCCATGTAGGTGAAACAAGCCATCCTTAAGCTGCGAAAACAGAAAAAAACCATCCGAGAAATTGCTACAATATTAGGAGTGGCAAAATCTACAGTTTGGTATATCCTGAGAAAGAAAGAAAGCACTGGTGAACTCATTAATGCAAAAAGACCTGAGCACCCACGGAAGACAACAGTGGGGGATGATCGCAGAATAATCTCCATGGTGAAGAGAAACTTCTTCACAACAGCTAACCAAGTGAACAACACTCTCCAGAAGGTCGGCGTATCAATATCCAAATCTATCATAAAGAGAAAACTGCATGAAAGTAAATGCAGAGGGTTCACTGCACAGTGCAAGCCACTCATAAGCATCAAGAATAAAAAGGCTAGACTGGACTTTGCTAAAAAAACATCTAAAAAAGCCAGCACAGTTCTGGAAGAACATTCTTTGGACAGATGAAACCAAGGTCAACCTCTACCAGAATGATGGAAAGAGAAAAGTATGGCGAAGGCGTGGTACAGCTCATGATCCAAAGCATAGCACATCATCTGTAGAACCCGGCGGAGGCAGTGTGATGGCTTGGGCATGCATGGCTGCCAGTGGCACTGGGTCACTAGTGTTTATTGATGATGTGACACAGGACAGAAGCAGCCAAATGAATTCTGAGGTATTCAGAGCCATACTGTGTGCTCAGATCCAGCCAAATGCAGCCAAACTGATTGGTCGTCGTTTCATACTACAGATGGACAATGACCCAAAACATAAAGCCAAAGCAACCCAGGAGTTTATTAATGCAAAGAAGTGGAATATTCTTGAATGGCCAAGTCAGTCACCTGATCTCAACCCTATTGAGCATGTATTTCACTTGTTAAAGACTAAACTTCAGACAGAAAGGCCCACAAACAAACAGCAACTGAAAACCACAGCAGTGAAGGCCTGGCAGAGCATCAAAAAGGAGGAAACACAGCATCTGATGATGTCCATGAGTTCAAGACTTCAGGCAGTCATTGCCAACAAAGGGTTTTCAACCAAGTACTAGAAATGAACATTTTATTTAAAATTATTTAATCTGTCCAATTACTTTTGGTCCCTTTAAAAACAGGGAGGCACATATTAAGGAGCTGAAACTCCTAAACCCTTCATCCAATTTTAATGTGGATACCCTCAAATGAAAGCTGAAAGTCTGAACTTCAACTGCATCTGAATTGTTTTGTTTAAAATTCATTGTGGTAATGTTTATAACCAAAATTAGAAAAATGTTGTCTGTGTCCAAATATATATGGACCTAACTGTATATATACATATATATATATATACATACACAGTAGATATATATATAATGCAATATGGACCACTGATAAGTAACTACTATGTAAGGCCTATAAAATAACCCACTAAAAGGGGATGTAATAAACCATCAAAGTAGCCCTGGATCCATAATTTGATATGTTAAAAAGTTTTCAAGCATGTAACACATACATATAATGGTAAATAGTACTCACATCCAAAAAATGGAAAAAACAATGGTATACAATAGACCTTCTAGACCCAATAATATGGGATCCAGGATACCAAGCAGAATGCTGATTAGTGGGAATAGGACCCACGTGTATCGCTGCTATACAGCAGCTTCATCAGGAGTAGTGGCAACCTAGCACCTGGACGCTGCGTACTGGAACAATACACTAATGAACACCTTACCTGGCGTGTTGCCAACAACTGTGGCAGTACTAGGAAAGACAGGGGTGACTGCAGGAGGAGGAATACCAGCGGCCATATCAAGCAGTGGTTGGATAATCTCACTCTTGAACACATTATTCTTCTGCCACAGATTCAGGACTCGAACAATCTTGCTCTGCATGCAGACATAACAACACGTACATATTACAAGGACTTGACAAAGAAACTTATTAGTCAGTATGAATTATAACGTGCATACTAATTCTCAATACTAAATGCTGTCCTATGTGCCTAGTGTATGATAACTGACCCTTAATATTTATTACAAGTGAACCATTAAGAAAAGTTTCCATCACAAAACAAATCTAACTTCCATCAGTGAATAATGTAACGTTCTGCAGGCGTGTAATACCCCTTTCAGAACATATTATACCGGATTTCATCCCTCATAGCATGTACATTCATAGTCAGACAATGCAGCAAGCACAGGGTTGTTTTCTCCGTCTGGCGCCACAAGTGCACGGACAGGACATAAAACTGTTCCGAGAAGATCCAATCGGTTTGTCATGAGTGTGCCTCCAGTGTTTCTGAAGTACACCAGAGGGAACCATAACGGAAGCAAAGTTACAGTCAAGGGGGACCAAGACTAGGTGCACACTGTATGAGTATACACTAATGACGTATGCCCCCACTTGTGGCCACAGTCTTTACATCCACCCACCTTATTGACCCACTGCAAAACCATATAACACATAGTATACTATTTTGTGATGGTCCTCCATACCAGAAAGTGCAGTCTGGTGAATATAGGAGCCCACTGGCTACAGGGACACAATTATAGCTCCATCTATTGAACCTGGTACTATTATATATAACTACATTTTATGAATATAATACACATATTTTCCATTGAAAGCAGTATGCTAACTATAACAAATTACATTTGCTGAAAGACGTTAGATTTTTTTCTCTACATGACAATAAAAAACATTTTAAGCCATTCACACCGTTAAAGAAAGTAAAATGCCTTTAAATCCATACAGTATCAAACACATATATACCTTCTCATCTGCTGGGCAGCGATACAAATTCTGGAAAGTGCTAATTATGTTGTTGCTGAATCGAGGAGCAAAAACATCCTTATCGTGACCAAACTGATGCCTGGACTGCCGAACAATGGAGTCGATCACATAGAGACCTGGAACTTTATATTCAGGTTTACACTACAATTACACAAAAGCAGAGAGATCAGAAGAGGAAGGGAAACCTACTGGTCACAGTTCATTTATGTACAAGTTCTCAGCCGCACAAAACGACTCTTAAGGCTATGTTCACACGATCCTTTTTTTGATCCTTTTTTTTTTCAGGTCCTTTTTCCATGCAGGGTACAGTCCAATGTTACTCTATGGAAAACAAAAACCGCTGTGCCCACTATCCTTTTTTTCTCAGGCAAATCCGCGAGGATTTGCCTGCAGAAAAAAAGAAGTACCATGTCACTTCTTTCTGCGGATTCAGCTCCTGTTTTCAACAGGCACCAATAGGAAAGTGCTGTTGAAAACCCGCAGAGGAATCTGCAGAAGAAACTGCAGGAAAATCAGCAGTGCAGTTTTGCACTGCGGGTTTTCCAAATCAGGACCTGAAAAAAAAAGGATCAAAAAAAGGATCAAAAAAAGGATCGTGTGAACATGGCCTTATATTGTGTTATTAAACGTTTAACTATGTGGAGACAGACCTCAGCCCAACTTATGAAGCACGTGGCTCTCCCGCTAGGAGTTTGATGGCTCGCTCACACGAGTCTATACACTGGACGAGTGCCATCTGATGCTTTATCGAATAGCACTTGGACCAATGTTATCCTATGAGACCGTGCAGATCAGCATTTTTTTTCTCATGTCGATTTGGAATGAGAAAAAAAAATTGTAGCGTGCTGTGATTTGCAGCGGATGCCAGTGGCACTCACCCATTCAAGTCTACAGGTGTGTAGAAATCACCGGACTGCACATGCATGACATCCGAGTGCAGTCTGATTTCCACGGACTCACACTAAACAGATCAGCTTGATCGAAGTTTCATTAACAATCAATTTGATTCTCTCGGTGGAGAGGGTTGTGTGACCCTAAAACTGACAGCAGGATACTATGAAAGACAACAAGGTGAACCAGATGATAATTTGTCCCTGGACCCCAAGCCTTCCCTGCAGCGTCTCCTACAATCCTTCTATTGGAACCACAAGTCCAGTTTTGTGATCCAAAACTAGAAGGGGATTGAAAAAAATAGGAAAGTTAAGAAATTCCTGCTGGATACATTTCTGGTTGTGGATGAAAATAAATATCAAAAACTGAAACTATATCTTGAGTTTCCTTATCTTGATTCATATTATAAAAATAAAGGGCTCGTCATTTATAGCATATAGCACCCGGTACACTGTTGTTCCCTACAGCGCGCATTGGGGCTTCGTTCTAGCCATACATGCTGGTCCTAGGGGTGGATCACATTAATGTGCCATAATTGTCCCAGATGGGGGAACCCCATTGAAGTTAAGAAATACACAAACTCTTCAATATTTATTCCAATAGATCAGGTAATTTCCCTCCTCATCTTGTTATCCTGCCTATGTCTAACTGTAAGAAAACTTTCAAGAGGAGGCTGTGTTAGGGTACGTTCCTATGGATTTTGGAAGTGGATTTTTAAGCAAATCCACTTCAAAACCCACATTAAAAAAAGTCTGTGTGAACATACCCTTAGGCCCCCATCTTGGCTAGGCTCCATGCTTCAGACATATACCATCCAAAATCAAAGGATTGGTAGGACATTTCCCCTGTGTTCTCCACAAGACTTCTACAGGACTGTTTGCATCAGAAAAATGAAATCAAAACTAAAATTACCTTCTGGATAAATTTCTCAACACTCTGAACCACGTGCTTGTAGAACTAAAAATAAAAACATAGCAGGAAACAGTTAAGCATAAATCTTGCAGGATATTTTTAAATGGCCATTCAGAGAGATTCTTTTTCAACAGATTTTATAGGATGCTATTTGCATTATAGCCTGAAAATGGACGTTGGGATCATTTCGTTCTGCAGCAGCCGTACCCCACAGTACTGTGACATACTGCTGGCACCCTGCTACAATGGCTGGCTCAGATCTCGGCAGGTTAACCACTCACATGGCATGGTACAGAGACATCATGGCACCTAACTGGTTTTAGAGGGACACCTGTACTACGAATAAACACATTGCTTATCCCAACAGGTAATTAACTGTCTGCTTTTTCTTCATCCTGCCAGAAAGCAAAGTTGTGTGTAACCCAAAATAAACTCTATAAAAGGTCCCTCGAGGAAACAAGCGCTGATAATGCTCAGTAGATAAAAATGTTTTGAATCTTAGGTCATGTTCACGCACACAAATTTTTCAGAGGTTTTTGGAGTGGAAACTCTCCTCCAAAATCCTCCTAGAAAACTACTTTGAAAACTCTTGAAAAACTCTTCCAATTCATATCTTGGGAAATCCACTTTACTGTTCATTTAAGGAGGTTCTGGAGCTTTTTTACTCTGTTCAAAGAGGTTTTGAAAAACTCCTGCTGGAGGGGAAAAAAAGAAAGTGCCTGTAACTTCTTTTAAGAGAATCCTTAAGAAAATATCTCTACCTGTAGACACTGTCTAATTAAAAGACTGCAAAAAAAAACTCGCCAGGATAATCTATTCCAAAATGTTCAAACCAGTTTCAGGAAAAGAAAAACTATTCTGGAAACTCCCCCAAAAAGGGAGTTTGCTTACTAAAGTGGTTTCTGCATGAAAACTTGTGGTTTTTGAACTCCTGACAAAAACTCAGCGTGAACATAGTTTTAGCATGCAGTACCACAAAAATTGTTTTGTAGATGCAAAAAGCATTTTTAAATATTACTGAAATAGTGGAGACCTACAGAATATTTATGACATATTATTTATTCTTCATGTTGTATGCTGAAAAAGTAAATCTTAGATAATGGCAGACTTTTTTTCCCTTATATATTATATGTACCGCAATAGGGTGTCATTAAATTACTACATTTCTGCCAAAAAACAACGAAACTAAAAGAAACAAAAAAATACACATTTAGATAATGAAAAGCTGTACATCAAAAACAATTAAAAGGCATCTGTGACTGTAAAATTTAGCCATGGATTGAATAAAAATAATAAACGGAGGCATTTTTCTCTTCCAGCGCACACAGCAGATCCAGAGCGGTGTTCTCCAGTAACAAGATCTTAGGGTATGTGCACACGATTAGGAACTGCTGCGGGTTTGAATCTGTGTATTTATACAGAGTCAAACCCGCAGTGGCCAGCTGTGACAGCACAGTGGATGTCCACTAAGGGATCATAGTCACTCTGGAGAACAGACATTACATCAATAGAATGTAGTGACTGTGGTAAATCCGCACGGCTCAGTGAATACATGCGGATTTACCTGCGTTCAATAGACGGCAGCGCTTTGGACGCAGCGAACATGCACTGCCTCCAAAGCGCTGCTTGTTCCAGTTTTGGGCACCTCGCCTAATAGTGCTGGAACTCTGGCAGACACGGTTCCTGGAGCCAGCGAAGACCTCAGAATCAGGGTACACTAAATCCTCGGGGAAATGGAATGTGAGTAAAACCTCCATTTATTATTTTTAATCATTGCAAGAAAAATAAAATAAGAATTACGGTCAGAGAAGCCTTTTAAATAATACCTAATCACCCTTTCACAGCTTTCCATTCCATTACCACGTCCCTGATACCTCGGGGACAAGACACTGGACAGGCAGGGATTGCCGCTTGTGTGAAGTTTCTTTATTCTCTTTGGATGACCCCAGGAAGGCCCCTATCACACATCAGTTTTTTCAGTCGCAATCCGTCGAATTTTGAAAAAAGAAGGATCCGCCGACTGATGCCGCCAGATCCGTTTTTTTCTCAGACTTGTACTAGCGACGGATGGCCTCACGTTTCATCCGTCGTTTGCTGGATCCATTGTAAATTGTTTGTCCGGCGGCCGGAGACAACGGACAAAGTAACATTTTTTGTGTACGTCGAAAAAATGGATAGCGACGGATCTGTTGCTTCCTAGAATGGAAGCCTATGGCGCCGGATCCGTCAAATGACGGAATCCGGTGACAGATTCCGTTTCTTTTAACTGAGCATGCTCTGATCCAATTAGCCAGATCCGCTAGTCGGATCCGTCCAAAAAACGGATCCGTCGCATCAGTTTTTCACACTCTGCGATGGATCTGTCGAGCCAACGGATTGTTACTGACGGCAAAAAACTGGTGTGTGAAAGGGGCCTTAGAGGTTAATAAACTGAAAGAGAAGCCAAATGCTAGTGTACACGCACATGACTCTTGAGGTGGTATACCAGTGCCTAGTGTCTATGTTGCAATGTATTAAAAAGTGTGAAAAATAATGATACATTTTAAACCTATTAATGAAACGTCCAGCAGTTCCTTCGGAAATGTGGCTCCTATAACACGAATGATTAATGCACCCACTAAATCTGATCTAGGCAGGAAGAGGCCACTGAGTTACAGAAATACAGTTTCTTACCTTTAAGGCTTTAATTGCAGACTTAGTGATCTGAGTCATTTTAGCCTTGGAAATCGGAGGCTTGTAATCATTTAGCGAGTATAACTGTGAAGACATCAAATAAATCACAAGAATCACTAAGTGCTAAAGTAATTGTATTACTAAAAACAGATGTGAGTCTTAGGCCGGGGTCACACTAAACGTATGGAAAATCGGTCCGAGTCTCCCCGCCGAGAATTGCACAAGTGTTCTCCGTATGGTTATCCATGTGTGATGTGTTTGCAATGCGATGATGTGATTCTCTGACACCTATGTATCCGTATGACATGTGTATGGCTTAATATTTATCACTGATTTTCCCCATTGAATTTTTTTTTAAACTGTTTTTACTATTTTAACATGAAACAACTTATTATTTGTCAAGACACAGCTTAAAGTTGAATCCGCAACAACAGCTGCCAACCCTCCCTCCCCCTTCCCCTCCCTGTGGGTGCCATCATTTACATAATAACCTTAAATTGGTGCATTTCCACCAATGCTTTGTAGTAAGTACCAACTGGAGCCCTCGAACTGCTTTTTGAGTCCATGTCCAGAGCGGGTATATAGAATGAGCATCTAGTAAAGAATTTCTCCGTAAGTTTTTCTTTGTTGGTCAAAGTCTCCAGCCAGTCCATTTTAAACAGGAAATTAATTTTTGTTAAAATCATTGATTCTGACGGAACATTTGGATTTAACCACTGATGTAAAATACTTTTCCTGACCGCTGAGGCCCAAATCACCAACATGGCCTTCACATGCTTAGGTAACGCTCTCTGGGTATTTTCCAGGACATCTGTGGGGTAAGAGGAAACTGAGCCCCTCTTAATTGTTGCAGTTCAGAGTGAATATCATGCCATAACTTTTGAATCTTAGTACAACTCCACATATGATGAAAAATGTCAGTATTGTGTAAACCACACTTTGTACATGAATAAAAGTTTGTGGGAGACATTTTGAACTTGACAAAAGGGGTGATATCAACCCTATGCAAAAGCAGTAAAGCCATATCAGTATAGCCACTATATGGAATAACCTTTCTTTGTGCCATAGTAGCTTCCAAAAGGTCCTGAACCTCCAATCCCCCAATGTCATTTGTCCATCTTGCCAGGTCTGTGTTTTTTCACATGTTGCAGATTTCTGGCGGATCTGCAGCGTTTTTTTCCGCACAGAAACGCTGCAGATCCACAAGTGATTTACAGTACAATGTAAATCAATGGGGGGAAAAAATGCTTTGCTAATGGTGCAGAAAATTCCACACTGAAAACGCAGCAGATTCAAAAAAGGACCATGTAAATTCTTTTTGCGGATCTGCAGCGTTTCTGCATCCATTGACTTCCATTGATTCAGTCAAATATGCAGCAAAATCGCAGGATCTGCGGTTTTGCTGCAGAGTTGCGTACGAGAAACGCTGCAGATTGGGAGGGGGAAGAGTGTGTGGGCGGAGACTGTGTGTGAGCGGAGAAGATGTGCGTGTCTGTGTGCGGGTGTCTGTGTGTGGGGATCTGCGGGGCTGTGTGTGTGTCTGTGTGCAGTGGTCTGCGGGGTTGTGTGTGTCTGTGTGCGGGTGTCTGCGAGGCTGTGTGTGTCTGTGTGGGTGCGGGACTGTGTGTGTGAAGGTCTGTATGTAGGCAGGCATCGTCCGATGGGACTACTAGTCCCATCCGGTTATGCCTGCTACAGTGACAGCTAGCCGGATGATGGGACAGTATAGTCCCATCATCCGGCTACTGTGTTCAAGTGTAAAAGAAAAAAAAAAACACATACACACAGACAGTACATACAACAGAGTATGTACTCGCCACACAGCTAATCCCCGAAGCCATCGATCACCTGTAAGAAATATTAAAATAAACCAAAAGTATTCTCTCTGATCCGCAGTAACCCATATAATAATGAGTGTCCCACTACGATCTCCCGTGGAGAGCTGTCACATTAGCAGATGCGACCACTCTCCAGCGGCTCCGGGATACAATGCCGGAAGGTATCCTTCCGCACTGTATCCCTCCGCCGCTGTGAGTACAGTACAGTTCATACTGTCATTTGCGGCACAGCTGCATGGGAAAATTCTCACGCAGATGTGCCGCAAAGTGAGAGCAATGAACTCATTGAACCCTCAATGATAACACTGCAGGAGCCATTGTCTCCTGTCTGTGTGTCACTGAAGGCCTATAGAGCGTTCACATCACCCGATGTCACTGTTCTATAGGGGAGATCGTCATTGGACACTCGTTATTAATTGGACTACGTCGGAACAGGGAGTATACTGTTGGTTTATTATTTTTTCTTTTTTGCAGGTGATCGATGGCTTCTGGGAATTAGGCGTGGTTGTAAGTATGGTGAAATTAAGAATATTAAAATACTTTTTTCTGGCTGTGTCTTTTTAACTCTTTCACTACTATATGATTAGTAATGGATAGGTGTCTTAATGACGCCTCTCCATTACTAACCGGGCTTAATGTCACCTCAGGGTATGTGCACACGTCCGGATTTCTTGCAGAAATTTCCTGAAGAAAACCGGAAATTTTCTGCAAGAAATCCGCATTTTTTTTTTTGCGTTTTTTTTTCCGTTTTTTTCGCGGTTTTTTTTAGCATTCTGCAAGCGTAATTAGCTTGCAGAATGCTAAAGTTTTCCAAGCGATCTGTAGCATCGCTTGGAAAACTGACTGACAGGTTGGTCACACTTGTCAAACATACTGTTTGACAAGTGTGACCAACTTTTTACTATAGATGCTGCTTATGCAGCATCTATAGTAAAAGATAGAATGTTTAAAAATAATTAAAAAAATGCTTATACTCACCTGCAGACCTCAGCGGCGTCCGTTCCGTATAGATGGTGTGTGCGCGCAGGACCTTCCATGACGTCACGGTCACGTGAGCGGTCACATGACCGGTCTCGACCAATCACAGGACCGTGACGTCATCGCAGGTCCTTCACCGCACACCAGCTACAGGAACCGAAGCGGCAGCATGCAGCTGAGAGGCGGAAAGACATCGCAGGTGAGTATATCACTATTTTTTATTTTAATTCTTTTTTTTTTTTTACCACTTATATGGTGCCCAGTCCGTGGAGGAGAGTCTCCTCTCCTCCACCCTGGGTACCAACCGCACATAATCTGCTTACTTCCCGCTTGGTGTGCACAGCCCCGTGCGGGAAGTAAGCAGATCAATGGACTCCTAGGTGTGCGGAATCCCCGCAATTCCGCATTTTTAATGAACATGTTGCTTTTTTTTCCCGCGATGCGATTTTTTCGCGGACAAAATCGCAACATTTGCACAAAAAATGCGGAATACACTGTAAATAACAGGAGGCATAGGTTAGCGTTTTTTTCGCGTTTTTATAGCGAACAAACGCGAAAAAAACGCGAAAAATCCTGAACGTGTGCACATGGCCTTACAATACAAAGGTGACATTAACCCCTTATCTATCTATCTGTGTGTGTAATGGAGTGTGGGTTGGACAAAGGTTAAAGAGGTTCTTTTTTATTGTTCAATAATAGATCTTTATTTAGCTTTCAAAAACACATACAAATCTACATGGAAAAACCGCATCAAAACCACATCAAAATTCCACAGGCAAATCTGCAACGTGTGCATATAGCCTTAGCATCCCAAGACCATTCCCTAGGTAGGACAAAATAAATGGTACTAGTTGACACCAGCTGGGTTCTGCCTGTTCTAAGGAGTATGTCCAATCTATCACCCATACCCCTCCCCTGTTTACTATTTACATATTTGAGGGCCAGACTGCGTGTCTGAAGAAACAGGAACAGTCTTCCTCCAATCAAGGGAAAATGACGTGCTGCCTCATCAAAAGTGATCATAGAAAAACATTAGTCTAACAGATCTATCATTGAGACACATTTCTGCTGCGCCAAAAACCTACAAACCTTAGGAGGATCACCCTTCAGAAATAGCGGGTTGTCTAAAAAAGGCTGGAAGGGTGACAGTCTACCCCTCAAATTGCACAATTTCCTTCCTCGTCTCCAAGACAAAATAGTTTGCCATAGTATCGGATGTTCTTTAATATCTCTGGGGAGCTCCTCAGTCAAATGTACCAAGGCCATTAAAGATATATGGGGATCGACCTGCCTCTCTAAGTAAACATTAGCAAAGTGGGATGACCCTCGCAACCAATCTTTAACATATAAGTTTGCCGCTATGTGGTATCAGCCAATGTCAGGGAAATTAATACCCCCCTCCGATCTTGGCAGTTGTAGTTCGCATAGCCCTATGCGTGAACGACCTCTAATTCCCCAAATAATCTGTTGAAAGATCTTATTCAATAGATTGATGTCTGATTGGGATAACAAAAGCGGTAAAGTTTGAAACAAATATAATATTTTTGGGAAAACTATCATTTTAAGTAGATGGCACCTCCCTGAGAAGGACAAAGTAAAGTACTTCCATGAACTAAGAAGATTAGTCACTTTAAGAATAATGGGTCTATAAATTAAGACCATATAAGTTATGTGGATCTGCTGGATGCCGAATGCCCATTCCCCATTGAATTTAATGGCTCAATGGGCTGAAATGAGGAAAATGTGTGCGTATTTCTTGCAAGCTCGACGAATGATCCGTGTGGTGTCCGAGTTTTTCTTGCACCCATAGACTTGCCTTGGTGAGTGTCGGACGATATACGCGTACAATCACAGCATGCTGCAATTTCACTCGCACATAGAATACACCTGATGTATTGGTCATGGGAGCTGCCCCATAGGTTAACAGTGATCCGTGTGCAATGTGATGTTTTCTCACATAGCACTCGTCCATATTCTACGCTAGTGTGACCCCGGCCTTAAAAGGAAGCTATCATCAGAAAGTGGCAAAAACTTTACATCTGTTTTGTGTGTTATATCCAGGGCTTTTTTTATTCCATATCATAATCTGCATTACAAATAAAGCAATAGAAATTTTACAATTCTCACACTGGACACTTAGGCTTTTTTAGACTCTAACTCAGGGGTGGGCGATTTAATTTCCTGAGGGGCCACATGAGAGACTGACTGATGTGGAGGGCTGAACCAATAGGCTGAAACTAATTCTGCTCAATATTAATAATAACATATTAGTTATAATTATGTTATATTACTATTACTTGTATCACTAACTATTGAGAAGAAATATGTATGTTGACATCCCATATATACCGTATGAGCCTGCACACAGACCCTATACACAGTATGAGCCCCTACATTGCCCCCTATCACAGTATAAGCCCCCATACACAGTATGAGACCCCACATAGCTTCCAATAAACAGTATGAGCCCCCACAAAATTACATAGTATACATAGTTACAGAGGTTGAAAAAGACCTGGAACCATCAAGTTCAACCTTTCTCCAATTGTACATTTTATCACTAAATTATTGAAGAAATCATCCAGCCCTTTTTTAAAAGCGGTTATAGTGTCTGCCAGTACTACCTCTTGTGGTTAGGGCATTCCACAGTCTGACTGCTCTAACTGTAAAGAACCCTTTCCTATTTACAGTTCATTTCCTATTATACGTAGCTAAAATTGCCAGACCCTATATTTTGCATTAAAGTGTCTACTGAGCATGTGCAAAGGTCATTGTGAAGGGGAGCAGGGTCAGCTGTGATATCACCTATTGTATGAGTCTAAAAAGGTCCCAGCAGCCAGGGTGAAAATGGCAAGATAATTATATATATATATATATTTTTTTTTTATATAAAGATCGTGACATTTGAAAAAAATATATAAAAATAAATGTAACACAAAAGCATGATTTAAACAATAGGTCCTAAATACCCAAGATGGCAGATGCTGGGAGAAAAAGGGGATTAGGCAAATTGGATTTCCTTTATTCCCCTCACACAAGTAAATAATCATGAATGTGATTGACAATGCGATTTGCTTCAACATTATTTCATAAATAGGGCTACATACGAGAATATGTGCAGTGAGGAGGAGTAGCTGTTTGTCAGCAGCAATCTCGTGTATGGCTGGCTGAAAAGACCCAGTTACCTTTGATTATACAGGCAGAATAGGTTATGTTTCTTCTTATTCTTAAAGGGGTTGTCCAGCACAAACTGGTAAGTCAGCAGTCAATTTGTGTGACTGCAGACTTATAAATCCCCCCAGCGACCATACTGGGCACTGCGAAGATTTGCCGGTTTCGGACCCGGGTCCCTAGGGTATGTATGAGTTTTACATACTCCTGGCTAGGGTCCGTCCAGTCGGCGCAGCCTCGATCCATACACTTGTATTGTGTGACTAGTGATGCGGCCGTCCAGTGAGCATGATGGTGTAGAGTGTGCGGCCTCGCGCAATATAAGTGTATGGAGCGAGGCCATGCCCACTGGACAGGCTGTAGCCGTGGAAAGTATAACTCATACATACCCTCCGGTCCAGGCTCCTGAAACCGGCGAATCCCCACACTGAACAGTGTGTGCGCTGGGGGGATTCATAAGCTTGGAGTCACACAGACTGACTGCCGACATCGATTTGGACCAGACAACCCATAGAATAGAACCCATTTTTTCATCAACTAGAATTCAATCTTTCCATAATGACACATCAGAATAGCAAATGTCATGAAATTGAAATGCACATGAATAATAGCATGTGGGAAAACTATAAACAATAAATTTAAAAAGTGGTGCCGTCCACCCTCAAAAAAAATCATAGAGCCATTAATTAAACAAGAGAGAAAAATAATAGCAGACAATATGGAGGCACAGAAGTAAGAGAAATACACCGTACTTAAGCTTTATTATACTTGTCCCAGACAACATACAGCATTAAAACCTTCACAAGATAACAGCAGCATTATCAACTGGATACCCCTCTTCCACATACAATTAGTAAGCAATAAATAAAAGGTATAGGGCGAGACCAAAACGATTCAAAAACAAATATTATGTTACGAGATGGAGGACGGATGCTATTGCATCAGGAGGGTGGTAATGTCACGATGGGGGCAGGCTTTGCAGTGTTGAGAATCTCTCCCCCCATGTGCTCACCCACCTATCCACTCTTTCCCCATGTGCTGACTTCTCCCGTCTGTGCTCTCTTCTTTGACCTGTCTACCCCCATGTGCTATCCCCCCTTGTCTGCTGTCTTGCAAAAGACAATACTGACATTACAGCAGGAGATTGCAGAGGATACATTTTGTGAGGCAAAATATTGTTTAAAAACAGTCAGTGAAACCTTTTTTCCTGACAAAATGAATCCTCTGTGATCCCCTGCTGTAATGTCAGTATTGTCTTTTGCTTCCTCCCCTGCCCAGGAGATGTGGTATGCTCTGTACACAGTCAGACACAATTTTAAAATGAACTTTCATTCCTGGGAAAACCCCTTTAATGTGACCGGCTTCCTCTTCCTGTAGACACGTCGCGCATCTGATGCCGGGATCAGCCAAATAATTCACTGTGCCTGAATGGAATTTGTGCAGGCACAGTGAATCAGCCCGCCGCAATCTTTGTGCAGACAGCGGCGGTCAAATTAAAACTGCCCATGCACTCATCAGTCTGCTGATCTCGGCAGCGGCATGTTTGCGACGGTGTTACGCTGATGGTAACGCGCAAGAAGCTGCGTTCGGCGCATACAGTGTGTGTTGTGAGTACAGCATGTACAGTGTGTGTGTGGTGCGTTCGGCATATACAGTGTGTTTGTGTGAGGTACATACAGCGTATACAGTGTGTGTGGTGCGTACGGCATATACAGCGTGTGTGTGCGTGGTGAATACGGCATATACAGTGTGTGTGTGGTGCGTACGGTATATAGTGTGTTTGGTGCGTATGGCGTATACAGTGTGTGTGTGTGTGTGTGTGTGCTGCGTACGGCGTATACAGTGTGTGTGTGTGTGTGTGTGTGTGTGTGTGTGCTGCGTACGGCGTATACAGTGTGTGTGTGTGTGTTATGTACGGCATATACCGTGTGTGTGTGTGTGTGTGTATGTGTGTGTGTGGTGTGGTGCGGTGGTGTTCCGCTGGTGGTACCACGCAAGAGGCTGGTACCACCAGCAGTTTCCATATTGCGATACCCATCTCTTGGGTGTCCCAATATGGCGGTCGGTGAACTTCCGCCACTTGGAATTCTGGGATCCTGACACATCTGGACGGAACAGGATGTGAAGACATTACAAGGTAAGTGTATGTTAAGATGTTCATCCAATGTAACAAATAAGCCCAAATACAAAACTGAGGAAGAGCTATTCGTTACGGTGTAATATTAACCCAGACCAAAAATGAATACAAAATATGCAATGGTAATCTCTTAAAGAGGATTTGTCACCAGATCCAAGATGGCCAGTTTTTGCTCTCTTTGCAGTTTATTTATAGTTCTGCCATATGGTTTCAGAGAGCTTTTTTATTTTGTAAAGTGACCGCTATGAACAGGCGCCAGGTAGTGATGACAACGCTCAACAGAGTAGCAGGGTCTCGCTGAGCGCAGCGTGAACCAGCGGCGATGATGAGCGTTACCATGAGTACATAGCGCCTGTGAATAGCGGTCACTTTACTGCTATTCAGTCGCCGGAGACAGGTTTGGGGAATGTGGACTACGGTGGAGCTTCAGGGAACATTTTGGGTAATAAATTGGTGAACGAGGGACAGTCTCTTATTTTATTTGTCTTTTTATGTTTTTCCGGTATCCTTTTCTGGACTGTTCGGTGGATTACTGCAGACCAGCGTTTCATTTTTTTTCCCAATAAATTGGTGAATGAGGGATGGTGTGGGGAGTGTCTTTATTCCAATAAAGTTTTTTTTTCTGCGTGTGCTTTTACTTTTCATTACTGGGTTAGTAATCCCAGGGGTCAATGACAGATGAGATCTTTAACAAATCACAGCCATCATCAACCCCAACTACCATTACTGTGAATGCCACCCTACCAGGGCAATTGGGAAGAGCTGGGCAAAGCACCAGAATTGGAGTATCTCATGTGATGTGCAAATTCTGGAATGGCTGCAGGCTGGTATTTTTAGGCTGGGAAGGGCCCAATGACCAGGGACCTTCCGAGGATAAAATAAGCCCACAGCTGTCTGCTTTACCTTGTCTGATTATCAAAAATAAGAGGGACCCCCCTTTTTTTAATTATTTACTATGTTAAATAAGGTTAAACATCCTTTAGTGCCACATGAAAGGCACTAAATGATGCAAATTTATTATATTTAGGGGGCTTGCGACATTAAATAGCTACAGTACAACTATCTATTCTATCTCTATTCTGATAGTTCTGGCTGTGAATTTGCTGCACTTAGCTGAGAAAATTCGGGTTTCCATTAAGA